>NC_088794.1:70944933-73444933 GCF_011386835.1 Chrysemys picta bellii | reverse complement strand
AGTTTTCTTGTCCTGTTGTCCCTAGTGAAATGGGTGTAAAAGTTGCAGGCAGCCTATGCCTCCTCTGGCCCCTCCATTAACAGTCACTATGTGCGACCTGAAGATCCTGTACAGAGGACAGAAGACTGACTGAAGACAAGCGGAGGAGGTTGCATGTTCTTGCATTCCTTTGGGAGGACCTGGACAGGATGGAGATGGGAAGAGAAGAGGAAGGCAGCTGTGAGGACAATGGCGCAGAGAGCTTGCTGCTATGCAAATCCCTGAAATATAGCCTAGGTTCTAAAACCTTTGTGGCAATCCGAGGCTGATTGTGTTTTGTTTTTGGTTTTTTTCCTAAAAATATTTCACACAGGTTTAATTATCTCACACTGCAGCTTCTTATAATTTTCCTATGAATAATATTAAATATATCTTGTGTTTGGCTACATGGGGACATCCTGGAAAATTCATCCAAATTAACTAGATACCATATGTCATGAATACCCTCATTTGGAATTAAAGTGGCCTTAATTTGCTTTAGTTTAATTTTCTTCCAAAGTGAATTAAACTAAAGCAAATTAAGCCCACTTTCATTCTGAATAAGTGCATCCACACAGGGATTTAATGTGGTTTAACTAATCACTTTAAATTCACACTTTTAGTTAATTCAGATTAATTTTCCTGGATGTCCTTGTGTAGACAAGCCCTGTATCTACATAAGGTATAATTGTAAGATACCAACATTCACAATATCTACTAACAATTTAATGGAGAACGCACTTGAATAAAAAATTCACCATTACATAATCATTCTCATAGGTCCATTTTATTTATTGAAGCTGTATATAATGTAGTTAAATCTAGATTACCTTGTTTTATTACACAAACTGCTTAAGACTAATTAGTAATGTAAGAGGATATGCTGCTCAGAGGAGCTAAGGTTTTTCCTTTTATATTGAATTCCCTCCCCCTTCCCCCTGTAGTGTACCTGAAAGTTCTTTCCATCTCTGATGCAGCTAACTTTCATTTTTAACAAAGTTTAAAGACAGTACAGTAGTGTCTAAAATAATCTCTAAGGCAGCTGGTTTGTCTGAGCTCTAGAGGCATATACTAGAAGTTTTATCACTAGAATTTTTTTTATTTAAAATTACCCTTCCCTCTATTTTAAAAAAAAAAAATCCTTTACTGGTTGCTGCCATGGCTTTAATTACAGTGTTAGCGGTTATTGCCAAGTTCAGCTTTCACTTAAATTGTTAATTTGGTGTTGCATTAAATGAAGACACAGGAAACTAAAGAGTATATGATTCTGAAAGGGCACAATTTTTGTGATATGCAATAAGTCAGTTAAAATGTGAACTGCATAGATAATCTTTATAAAGCCTGTGACGGGTTGGATCACAGAAACCCCCTTGGGAACTGCCAAGTGATGTGCCAAGACTACTTCTGCCCCTGCTTTCCCTGCCAGCTCGGGACCCCAGCACCCTGTCTTGCTGAGCCAGACATGCCTGTCTGCTCCAACACAGACCCAGGGTCTGAATTACTTACCCCAAAGCTGCAGACTTAACTGAAAGCAGCTTACAGAAGTGTTCCTGTCTTTAACACTCAGATGCCCAACTCCCAATGGAGTCTAAACCCAAATAAATCTGTTTTACCTTGTATAAAGCTTATACAGGGTAAACTCATAAATTGTTCGCCCACTATAACACTGATAGAGAGATATGCACAGCTGTTTGCTCTCCCCCCCCCCCCCCCCCGGTATTAATACATACTCTGGGTTAATTAGTAAGTAAACAGTGATTTTATTAAATACAGAAAATAGGATTTAAGTGGTTCCAAGTAGCAACAGACAGAACAAAGTGAATTACCAAGCAAAATAAAATAAAACACACAAGTCTATGTCTAATACGTTAAGAAACTGACTACAGATAAGATCTCGCCCTCAGAGATGTTTCAATACGTTTCTTTCACAGACTGGATGCCTTCCTAGTCTGGGCACAATCCTTTCCACTGGTACAGCCCTTGTTACAGCTCAGGTAGTAGGGAGGGGATTCCTCATGATGGCGGCTCCTCTTTGTTCTGTTCCACCCCTTTATATATCTTTTGCATGTGTCGGGAATCCTTTGTCCCTCTCTGGGTTCCCACCCCCTCCTTCTCAATGGAAAGGCACCAGGTTAAAGATGGATTCCAGTTCAGGTGACATGATCATATGTCACTGTAAGACTTCATTATCCACTTGCCAGCACACACACATACAGGAAGACTTACAAGTACTGTAAAACAGCCATCTGCAGTCAATTGTCCTGGTTGATGGGAGTCATCAAGATTCCAAACCAACATTAATGGCCCACCCTTTGCATAATTACAATAGGCCCTCAAAGTTATATTTCATATTTCTAGTTTCAGATACAAGAGTGGTACATTTATATAAATAGGATGACCACACTCAGTAGACTTTAAGCTTTGTAATGATACCTAACAAGAGACCTTTTGCATGAAGCATATTCCAGTTACATTAGCATATTTTCATACAATCATATAGAGTGCAACGTCACAAAGCCTATTTGGTTATTTCAGTACTTAATATGATCTAGGTCACAGATTAATTTCAAATAAAACTTTTTAGGAGAATATTGCTTTGCTGATAAGATGCTTTTAAAAAGTTACATTGCTCTTTTAAAAAATAGAAATTAATACAAATACATCATGGGGCGCTATCTTACACCATTAAATTCAGTGGGAAAACTCTAGTTGGCTTTAACAGTGTAGGACTAGGGCTTTAGACTTCAAAGGTCTAAACATAACTCTAATAGCTGAAGACTTGATACCTGTGTGGCATGCATGTCACTCTTCAGATCCTATCCAAGCATGTTACCTACTGTATTAATATGTTGTGTACATCATACAAACTAAAGCCAGGTGAAAGAAACTGCAGAAGTTCAGAATAACTGTCTTGAATTATATTCATCATGTATTACTGCGTTAACAGTTTGTTATATCCAGGTAGTCAAACTATTACAAAGTTGCTATTGCATAAAGGTCAGACTGATTAATTTGAAACTTTATCACTACTGAGTTAATAATGTAAATACCCAATTGTCCGTTTCAAATCAATTTACGGATTGAACTCTGCTTTACTTTAGAAAAAGAGAGAGAGCTGTAAAACAGAAACAAATACTGAGAGAAATAGTATTGTCCAGCCATTAATACCATAAACATTCAAGAGAATTTTTGCCTTGTGAGTCAAAACTTATGTCCACATGTATTCTATTATCTGCTTGATCTGAGTTGCATGACTTAGCTGAGTCAAGGGTATTTTTGTTTTATTTATGTAAGTAATTTATAAAAGTACCCAACAACTGGACTCAGAATCCGGAATACCGTTTTACTACTACATTTTGCCACTCCCTGGAGACAATCTGTTCAGCAAAAGCCTGTGTGAAAGAGAAAAGCCCTATTCTGTATCCGAATAACCAACTGGCTGGGCTCTGGCAGACCAGTGAGGGAAGTGAGTTCTAGACCAGAGGGCCCTCCACTGAATGTGCCATCAGCCTCTTGATATTTAAATTTAAGCTTGATCATGCCACACCTGATCTCTGCTTCTTCCCTGATGGCACACTAAGAGAGTGGAGGTAGCAAGAATCCAAACGAGGTAGAAATTCATGTCAGTCTGCATCATGGGAGGTTACAGGTATTAAGTGAGAACAAATGCAGTCTTCATAGATCTTGTGTAATATTCTCCCTCTGGCTCATGTGACTGAGAATAATTTTGCACTGTCCCCGTCTTACCTCTTCAATAACTTTTTTGACTACGAACAACTAACTAGTCCGCTATTGACTGATCCATGACCTAAATTGGAAAAGGTAATTCTAGAGTGTTTGGAGAAAAAAGGACTTGCTAAGCCAAATTCTCTGCTGGCTTACGCTCCATGTAAATGTATTAAAGTGAATGGGTATCCACAAGGTGCAAGTGGGAGCTGAACTTGGCCCACTAAATAAGAAATTCAGTAGCACTAGCTTTTTAGAAATGAAATGAGTACAAGACTGACCATTATTTCCATTCATTTTGTTTTCAAATATAGATGAAGATTATCAGTCTGTGAATTAAAACAGAACAGATTTCTGGCTCTAACAAATTTAGTCAGTACAAATTTATTTTTATTAAAATAGCTAGTGTTGGTCGGAGAAGCCCAAACTGTATCCCTATTTAAAATAATTGAAATAAAATTCTTTTATCTTCTGTTAACCACTCCCTTTGTGCACAAAGATGTATAACTTTTTTCTTCTGCACACTCCTTTGAAAGTAAGAACAAAATTCACTTATTTCAGCTCTTCTCAAACTACTTCCTTTTTTAAATAACATTTAAAATGTTTATACTGCTTTATACAAAGCTCATTTTCCTAATTTGAAATCACATCAGGTGAGTAAAAGCATCAATTGCAAGAGAAGTCGATTATAAAGTCATCTTACACTTGTATAATCAATATGGAAAACACAATTACATTGAAATAAAAATAGCTAGTTTTATTTTGTTTTTGATTCTTACGTCACTAGATCAGAATACTTGCTGCCTGTACCTCTAGTCACAACACATGAAGTCCTACAAATATTTCCAAGCTCTGAAAACATGCCTCACTTTTTTTATCCATTGTAACTTTTTTACTTAGGCACAACAGTAAAATTACGGAGTGGTGCTAATCAAAAAGAATGTATCTGAGTCTTCTCAATTTAGCAAGATATATTATCACCAGTGAATGTATAGCTATATTTGTCAGTTCATATGAGTAATGATTAGTAACCAGATATAATATGGAAATGCTTCATATTATGGTGGTGGTTTTAAATAGGTCTGATTTTTTTTCATTTCATTATGTACCCAAAATTTAAGTCTGAGTTCCTGATTCTGCAAACCACTTAAGCAGGTGCTTAACTTGAAGCACGAGTCCTATTATTTCAGTTGAGCCTACTGCAGTTAGATCTGCTCACTGTGCAAAAAATATAAGCGCATGTGTAAGTCCAAGATTGGTCATGCGATTTACCTACAGTCTAAGGGTTCCAGAATTAGGCTCCTAGGCCTTGGGGTTTTGATCTTGGCCTTACACTCTATGCAACCATTCCCATTAACTTCAGTAGGACTCTAAAAAAGGCTGCAAAAATTTTAATATATATACTTGAATCAAAGAAGACCATATTCTGTCATAAGAATGACCATACTGGGTGAGACCAACAGTCCATTTAGCCCATCATTCTGTCTTCTGACTGATGCCAGTTGCTTCAGAGGGAATGAACAAAACAGGGCAATTTATCTAATGATCTATCCCGTATCCTCCTGACCCAGCATTTAGCAGTTAGAGGTTTAGGGATACCCACAGCATGATGTTATCTTATAGGATATTTGTGAGAATGCAACTGATACTCACTGTTGGAACTTTTCAAGCAAGAAATATAAAGATTATTTCTCAGGATATCTAAATATGTTTTCCAACGAAGCTCAAGTTTAAAAAAAAATTAAAAAGTGATTTATTTCTAAAGCAACCTTTATTTTCGTTGGTAATATTTGGCCTGGAAAATAATAGTGCGCTGGAATAATGAAGCTATTGGAATACTCTTTTGAAATAAGGGTATTTTACATTTTGACAGGAGAGCACATTCACGCACATCATTACCCATGAGCAGTCCTTACTTCCTGAATTCAGTGGGACTATTCAGCTGAGTAAGCTCTTGCAAAATCAGCCCTGCCCTCATCCATATACATGGCAGTAAAGATAAGCTTGGTAGTAATGGCTTGCAAATTCAGGCCCTTTCCTTGAAACAAAGTATGGAGGTGCAAGGTGGAGGAAATCTTGATCTTTAAGAGGACAAAGAGGTGCTTAATATCCACAAGAGCCACTTGGCAAATAGTTGAATCAGGGTCTGTATGTAGAGGAAAAACATTTTATATGCTGGCCTTTCATTCTGCTGTCCAAGAGCAGTGAACAGAAAAATAAACTTGAAATTAAACGTTTTTCTTTCTTTGCATTTCTTTTGCCCTTTTATGCCCAACAGAGAGAAAGCAGATGCTAAAGGTTAATACATAAATGCGATGTTATAATTGCCTTATGAATACAGTTTCGTTACATTAAGAATTTAACTGTTTTACTTAATCTCATTGATTTAAAAAAATCAGTATTTTTGTATTTTATTCTTTGAACAGCTTTCTTTTATCCTTAAAGGGCAAAAGAGAGAAGTTACTTGAAAGAAGCTGCTTTTTATATTTGAGCATCTGTAGATGCAAAACTCCCAGTGATTTTGTTTGTATATTTTGAAAGCTTTTCTTTATTTAAATGCATTTAGAAAAGTTGATTTCAACTAAAATATTTTAAATCTTTCAGTGAACACCAGTTGGGGTGGAAATTGCTAAAAATAAGGTCACTGAAGGCCCTTAGCCATCAAAGAATTCGCAAGATGCTTATACCGTATTGAGCACAGTATTTCAATTTGAATGTAACAATATGCTGGGGGTGAATGACAAGCTACTTTAAGACAACTAAAAAATGACGATAGCCTGACAACAGCTGAAAAAAAGTCTATATTTATTTAATTATAATGACCATATATCTAAGTTACGAATCAATCCAAAACCTGCCCAGATAGTGGTACAATAGTATTTTACTGTACTATTCAGTTTATTATGATAGCTTCATTCTTGGAATCATAGCATCATATGAAGTGCTGGAAGGAACCTGAAGAGGTCATCTAATCTAGGGATTCTCAGGACAAAATTCTTGGTGGCCTCAGAATGCGGCCACCAACTTTTGCTGGTGGCCGCTCACACACTTGTTCCTAAAATACTTATTTAGCTCTAGGAAAAACAAATAAATATGCACATATACATGTCCAAATCATTGTAATTTATTTACTGCTAGCTAGTAAGTCTGCTTTGAAAAGTGATACTTGTATGTTTGTTAATATCACTTTTCACAGATTTACTCAGCCCTGGCAAGCCTGAGGACAAATTAAGCCCTGGATGAGGGGCCAATGGAGGCAGCGGGGAGCTAGAGCTTGAAGCCCTGCCACCGGAGCCTGGGGCCTGCTGCTGCACAGCTGGAGCTCAGGACTGGAGCCCGAAGTCCCACAGTCAGAGCCTGCCACCCCAGAGCTGAACCTCAAAGCCTGAGCCCCACCATCCCTGGGAAGGTGGAGAACTCACTGGGTGCCTGCTCGTCCAGCATTGTGCCCCAGGTGTCTCCAAAGAGGGGCAGGGCCCAACCCCTGCTGGTGGCCCCACAGTAACCAACACCAAGGCGGGGCATCCAGGAGCAACAAGGAGGGGCCGCTATTTTGTCGTCTTCCCCTCTACCCCCAAGCCCAGGAGGCTGTGTCTGCAAGAAAAGTCTCTGGTGGCTGCATGTGAGAAACACTGATCTAGTCCATCCCCTTGCACTAAGGCAGAATTAAGTATACCATCCTAGTCTATTCCCAAAAGGTGTTTGTCTAATCTGTTCTTAAGAACCTCCAGTGATTGGGATTCCACTGCTTCCCTAAGAAACCTATTGCAGTACGTTACTATTCTTATAGTTATAAACTTCTTCCTCAGATGCAACCTAAATCTCCCTTGCCGCAATCTAAACATATTACTTCTTGTTCTACCCTCGTGGACATGGAGAATAATTGATCACCATCTTCTTTGTAACCACCTTTTACATATTTGAAGATTCTTATTCCTCAGCCTTCTCTTCTCTAGATTAAATATGTCTAGTTCTTTCAGCCTTTACTCACAGGTCATGTTTTCTAACCCTTTATCATTTTTGTTGCTCTCCTCTGGACGCTTCCCGATTTGTCCACATCCTTCTTACAGTGTGGTGCCCAAATCTAGACAAACCACTCCAGCTGACACCTGACCTGTAGTAAGGAGAGCAGAACAATTATCTCCTATGTCATATATGACACTGCTATTAATACATCCCAGAATATTTATTTGCTTTTTTGGAGAAGAATCATATTGTTGATTCATATTCAATTTGTGATCCACTATAATCCTCAGATCCTTTTTCTGTAGTGCTGCTGCCTAGCCAGGTATTCCCTATTTTGTGTTTGTGCACTTGATTTTTCTTTTCTAAGGCAATGTCTACCCCACAGACCTGTACCACTGCAACTGAGCCACTGTAAGGTCTCCCATGTAGCTGCTCTATGCCAACGGGAGAGAGCTCTCCCGCCCGCATAATTAAACCACCCCAGCAAGTGGCGGTAACTATGTCAGCGGGAGAGTGTCTCCCACCGACATAGCTCTACCCATACCAGTGTTTCTGTCGGTGAAACTTTTATCGGTGTACCACTGACTGATAAAAGTGCTAGTGTAGACAAAACCTAAGTGTAGAACTTTGTCCTTGTCTCTGTTGAACTTCATCGTATCGATTTTAGATCAATTCTCCAATTATTTAAGATCATTTTGAATTCTAATCCTGTCCTAAGTGCTTGCAGTTCTTTCTGGCTTGGTGTCATCTGCACATTTTATAAATATGCTATCTACTCCATCACCCAAGTTGTCAATGAAAACAACAATAGTACAGGACCCAGGACAGACTCCTGCGGAGTACTTTAGATCCTGATAAAAAGATGTCAGCTGAGCCCAGCCCATAATTTTCTTTCCTATGCCAGTGTCTTTTAATTCTGCATAAACCCAGCTGTATATCATATGGGCCACTCTTGACTGTTGTGGGCCACTGTTGTTTCGGTCCTGAAAACCATGTCTGGAGGTTTAATTCCACTTTGCTGCCCTAAATGGGATGAGAACACATTATCTTCACAGTTGTGTTTCTATTAATCCCTGTGTTTTATAGATAAGATTCTATGGGCTTATGACTTTACATATAATTTATGGATAGGATTTTCAAAAATGACTAAGAAAATGTAAGAAAAATTAATTCTGATTAATGAATAAAAAGACTGAACTTCCCCTCTAAATATAAATCTAAATACGATATCATTTTTTGAAAATATGCATAAAAATTTTAAACACCCTCCCCCCCCCCCCCCGCCAAAAAAAAAAAGGTGGAGGGGTCCTTCTGACATTGTTGGTTTTGGCCAAAACAGGAAAAGGGTTTTGGTATTAGGCAATGGACTTTTGTCTCCTGGTTTAAGAAAAAATTACTGTGTTGGGCATTAAGGTACTTTTTTTATTCCATGATTGCTTGAAGTCCTGTGTCCCAGCTCTTGACATAGGATTGAAGTTCAGATTCTGAAAGCTTAGTTTTTCCCAAATATTTGAGTTGCCAAGCACAGCCCAAATGTTTGTTTTTCCACTTATGGAAATATCCTTATTAACTGCATCAGGGTATGTTCCTCTGTTTAAGAAAAAATACTCCTGCCAGTCTCCCTTTGGCATTTCTTGCTTTTTTAAAAAAAGTGTGCTTTTTAGTACAACTTAACTACACAATTGTTTAATTTATAACCAACTCCTCAAACCTTTTATGGAATGACTTTGCTTTTGAATGCCCTTGAATCCGTTTTACTAATGCAGTCAAGATTTCAATAGGTTGCATGGCCGGTCAGAACTATAGACAGAGGCTTTTCCCTCCTTACAAATTCAGGTGCTAAGCTATTGGTCTGCAGGCTGTGAAGGTTAGAGCAGAAAGCCAGGAGGAGGAATTTGAAGCATGACCCTGGGAAGAAGCAGAGAGTGGGAGCATTTTAGGCACAATACTTGCATGAGTGGCAGAGTTGGGGACTTCTGAACAAGGAAGCTGCCTGCTTCCCTGTGTTCAGGGAAACAGAACTTTAGTACATTTTTGTAAATAAACAAGATTATACCAAAGAATATATCCCTGATTTGCGTCCTTGATTTCACCTTAGTGCAAACAACCCTGAAAGGCCCCAAATATTGGGTAATCACTCAGACCAAAGGAGCAACACCAGACATTATTTGCTATATCACTGTGGCGATCTCTTTGGATGTCAGATTTTTGTTAGTATGGCCACTGGAGGCAAATGCTTTCTCCATGCAACACTATGAAGCAGGCATTCTTCCACAAGATCTGTGACTAATTTAGGGGCTGACCACCTCCTCTGGACAGTACTAATGGGAATTCCGGGGTGAACGTCTTTGAGAGAGTCACATTAATTTTAAATGACACAAATGATAAAAAGCACTGCCAATAGATTGAAAGTGAGTGTTTTCCAACTCACTTTCTGTTTTACGGAAAAGAATTTTTATTTAAAATAAAATGTTAGTTAGTGTTCTGTTACTATATTATAGTCTGCAAACTGTAATATTTTGTATGTATTCACTTTTGCAAAGCTTAAAATCAAAGGAAGAACATTTTTAGTTGCTTCCCACCCCCCCACCCCCCATAAAGAAATCTTTTTACAAAAGAACAAGCAAACATTCCTCACTGACTTTCATGTCTGTGTAGCACCGCGCAACAGAACTAACAGAGGTTGTAACATCTCCTTAAATCATTGATAAGTTTTGGCAAGCCATTTGAATTACACAATTCCTCCAAAATAGGAAGGAAAAGGAGGAGGAATTACGGATTCACATTGCAGCTATTTTGTTCTTCTCGCTTAACAGAACACCTTTTAGTTACTTTTAATGGTATATGGTTTGAGATGATGCAGATGGAAAGTAGTTTTGTCTTAAATAAATCATGCTTCTGTTCACTGCTGCACTTAGGACATAGAAGTACGTGTGTCTTGCTACATTCGTTTTGCTGCTATTGGTTAAGAAAAAGTAAAAAAGAGTGCAAGTTCTATTTGAGTTGCAAACTTGGGCTTGTGCAAAATATCTTTCTAGTTTTTATGTCGAACCTCAATCCTCAAATTATTTCATGTGCAATTATGACTTTGTCATTAAAGCAAAGGATTGGGAGTCAAGAGACCTTGGCTCGGTCTCCCTGTCTCTGGTACTGACTTGCTATGTGTCCTCGGGCAAGTCACTTAATCTTACTGTGCCTTAGTTTCCCCATCTACAAAATGGGGATGATATTTTTTTACTTTTGTAAATGGTTTTGAGAAGAGTTTTTATTTATTCTGTTAACATATGTAGACAGGAAACTGGATATATCTTTTGTTGTTGAAATTAGGCCTTTTGGTGAGTTTTGTAGTGAGTTAGCTCAGGTTCTCTAAAGTATTAATGTCTAAAAAGAGCACATCCAAGAGAATTCCAGTACTTTGTATGGTGTTATTGCCATTCACTACAAAAATATGCAGATATATTATTTTAAATATTTCCTCTCAAAGGGACACGTGGTCTCTGGTATAAATTCCAGTAATGGTGAATCTGTAACTTCTAATTATTTTTAAAATGAAACTATTATACCACAAAGAAAAAGGTTACAAACGCCATATTACTGCACAGAAAAAGACCGCTAAAACATGGTAAGGTCCCAGTCCTGAAAAACTTTAGGTACCTGCTTAATTTTATGCACATCAGTAGTTCCATTGACTTCAGTGGGAATACTCACATGCATAGTAAAGTAGTTGTTTAAGGGAGTTCTCCTTATATTACATGTAAGTAACTTGCATTCATATTATTGTGAGCTGCATGTCTATGCCAAAAGGAGAAGTATATCTTTAAGGATCTTGCTGTCTTTCAAGTGACTTGTTCTGACATGAGGATTTGTTTAATGTAATTTGCACATGCAGTTGGACTCTCCCACACGGTACCCAGAATCAGTATGCAGCAAAATGGATTACTTGCCATACCTATTGTATAAATTTCACTCACTGAGAAACTGGTAGAAGTGGAGATCTGGCACAAAAGAGCCTCTTGTAGAAAATCACAAATAAAAAATAAGTTTAAAAAAAAAAAAAAAGCTGTAACTGGTATCTTTCATTTTACTGGTAGATCCTGCCTTGACAATGTTGGGATAAGATATATAGATATAGAAATTCTTCAAAGTATGAGACATTAAAAATGTGTTTGCATGTCTTTTGTATTCATATTTTTCTTTTTTAATCAAATACAATATTTCCAGAAAAATTGATCTTTGGATCTGTTTCATTGCCTTGTTTTTTCTTCAGAGTAAAATAGCATTTAGGCAGTACAAAATCTTGTATGTCTTACTGTTTTTTTGGAGGTGGAAAAGAGGAGTTGGGTAGGATTTCCTTTTTAGGACTATGCTACTATAAACTAAGCTGTAGTATTTACTTATCACCTTTTATCTAAATTTTCTCCTTTTATGGATAAATGTTTTTGTTTTTTTCTCAGTGTGGCATATGAAGCCCTAGAGTATGTGTGCCCCCTTACCCCTTTGCTCAGTCATCTGTAGTGACATGAATAGCAGACAGGCAGGTAGCAGCTTTACAGACACTGGAAGTGGCAACATCAGTCCCTTTAGCATAAGAGGTTGAGAGTGTTCCACTTTGGGATGTTGTCTTTTTTGATTAATAGTGTGTAGACTACACACCCTTCTTACTGTAATCAGTTTGGAGCTCTAGTTATCCGGGGGAAATAAATACACACAAATCCACTATTTAAGATGAAAAAGATAAACTTCTGAATAATAAAATTATATTTAACCTTCTTGAACGACTACCATCTATAGATAACTGTAATTGGGTTTGAAGAAGCATTCTATGAAATACATATTTCTAGTGTGTTCTTTTAAACAGTAGAAAAAAGTGCCCATGGTTTCTGTTTCTAACATTACCAATAGTTTGTAACATTCCACATACAAAGATCACCAGATGACTTATTCTTGGGTTTTACATATAGGTTTTTTAAAACAAACAAAAACAACTCACACATATACACACCTTCAGTTGTGTTTTAAATACATTAATTATTCTTTGCAGATGGCACTGTATATTTAACAAAACGAATAGGCTCCGGTGGTTTTGAAGGAATTCTTAGTCGAAATAAGTAGTGGAGTTCAATTTTTTGGACTTATTAAATGTGAAGAGATACAAATGTATGTCATGTCTTTTTATACTAAGTATTTAGGATTAGTCCCTTTCAGCTCAACTCTTATGAACATGCATAATCAGTTGTGCAGGTGGATTTGAATATATGGCTTTCTAAAGAGCAAGAGGTTGGGAATACTAGCAGTTTGAAGGAGTAGGAGGATGGGGAGTGGAGGTGGTTGCAGACTGCAGAAATTATAGCTATGGCAACAGCGTTTCTTCTACTTTTAATACTTTTTTTTTAATATACTCTGTATGTCCTGGAAAAACGCTATGTTACTGTACCAAATGAAATACTGGGGACCCTTATTAAGTCGTTTAACATAAATGAAAAATGAATATTAAATCCTCTCATCAGTACCTAATTTACAATTAAGGTTGCTACAGTAAACGACACTTGTAAAGAACATAAAATGTTATAATTTAAAACCCTCCAGCTTTTAAAGTGTGAAAATTTTGAGTTACAGTAATTCAACTAGGTAATTACCCACGCCATTCATACGATCCGTTAATAACAATGACATGTAAAATGATTTTTATATATTCCTAAAACAACCTTAACTCTGTTCCACAGACCATACTTATGAACTCTTAAATCATACATCAGTTACTATACCTACATATCGAATCATCTACTATGTAAAATATGTACAATGAATTGAGGGTATTTTGAAAGAATAAATCTGTTGGATTCCACACATGGAAAATAAAAGCCATGAAATCTGACCATAGGGACAGATTCAAAATATTTTTTCATCCAAACTGTCATGCAGTAGTGCTTATGAATATGTGTACATGTGAAAAATAAAAATCCAGTTTCCTAGATACTCTTAAGAATAAATCTAAGCATATGGCTTTCCTTATTTGGGTGCATGCTTTGCCTTAGGTTAGATTTGGTTTATAACATGCCAACAAGAAAGATTATATTTCTTAGCAACTCTGCTCTCTTGGGACTCAGGGCTTGTCTGCATGGGGAAATATATCAGCATATGGTCTCTGTGTGGACACTCTTTTATTCTGGAAATGGGTCCCTTATAACATGGGGAGTTATACCAGTATAATTACAGCACTATACCTATAGTAGTATAGTTACACCAATAAATTTTCCCATGTAGACAAGTCCTCAGACAGAGAAACTAGTTGAGAACTACCCAGAGCCAGTCTTGGTATTCACTGCTGGGGGAGAGGGAATGTTCTAGCCTGCACCATGAAGAGAACTCCAGATTGGTGCCCTAAAACCAGTCAGCAGCTTGAGTGTTTACAAATGTCAGACTGCTTCTCCAAAAAAATTCCTCATCCTCAGTGAACTTGCTATAGCTATTGTTCCAGGAAAACCTAGAATGGGTTAGCACTGGCCTGGGAGATTTTCCCTCCTAAACAATAAGGCTGATACCTCCTGTTTCAATTTGATAACAAATACATATTTTGTAAATATTATATGCCTGGCTGAAAGTCATTGGAATGAAAAGCATTTTTAAAACAGCTTCTTTTTTTCATATTTTAAAAAATATAACTTAGAAGGGGGAAATATTGACAATGATCAGACGCTAGAGTAGACCACTGTTAGTTCATTTGTGACCTGGCATCTTTAAAGAACTTATTTCTGCATTTGGGTATGGAGACGTACTAAGAATGGTAAGCTGTCATTCCTTACAAGTTCTGGCCTGTTTGTTTTCCAAAATAATTTTAGAATAACTCCATAATGTAATCTAGTACATGCAAAAGGCTTCAACAGGCTGTTTGTAAATGAGGTGGAAAAAAGCAGGTAACATCCTCTTTTGCCTCTCTATAGAAGGAAAATATTGTTGGTCGTTTGTTTGTTTTACTTTTTGGTAGTGTACCTTTTATGGAACATTCAGCTTTGCATTTTTTGTGAAGTACTGTACTGCCTTGTAACGTGTATTTTGTGCAGACTCAAACTACAATAAAAGCTGACATTTTCTCTTGGTTTGGAGCTGATGTCTGCAGCAGCCTTTTTAAATAGCTGCTGAGGGTTGCTGTAAAAAACAACAACAACCCTTTACTGTTTAAAGAAATTGATAATATAACCAAAGAGCATGGTTGATTAGGAAAGGCTGCAAAAATATTCTCAGATGGTTTAGGTTATGGCATATCGACACACATGTAATCTTGTATTGCTCAGGAATGGTGTCATGAGTGGGAGAATGGCATTTGCAATCTTCAATTCCCTTACTCCTTGTCATGCAAGAGCCAGAAGAGAAAATATAGGTATAGTCTATGACCAGCATTTTGGAAGGTGGTGTTTTGTTTGGAACAGCTGTATTTTTTTTTTCAAGTTTTCATTTTCTTTCTTAAAGAGGGTGCTTATCAACTACAGAGACTAGCTTTTCCATAATCAAGGTGGAAGTTAATCTTCCATTATAGAGCCCAAATTTATTGAATGAGCTAGAGTTCTATGTCAAAACTAAACCTGAAATTTCACATGCATGTTCTTGGTCCAGGGTAGAATTTTACTTTATAACATCTTACCAAGATTTGGTCTTGATCGTGTATCCTGGGCCTTTGTGTGATGGGGACTCTCTGTAAGGGGACTCTCTCCTTTGTCAAATAGAAGGGGAAATCAGGTGGCTCTGGACTTTGTAGATCTGCATACATGGATGGGCTCCTGTGCCTCTCGCTCAGCTCCAGGGCCCCTTTCTGTCTCTCCACTCCCTAGCAGGGAGGCAGCTATGCAATCACACTAAAAGGTGCTCTCCACAACCTGCCATTTCCTCCTCAGGGAAGGTTCCACATCATGAAGTAGAGCAACTGGGATTCCCCCTGGTTGTGATGGGAGTGTCCATTTGTCCACTAATTATCACACAGGTGAACAAGCATGCAGGAAGTCTAGATAAAAATTGTCAAGATTCTAAAAAAGTAAAAACAATAAAAAGATCAGATCTTCAAACTCCACCCAGACACTTTTCAGGCCCCACACATTGACAGTGCCTAATCTATCTTTGCTTATGCATTGATTAGAATAATGTTTCTTTGATCTTATCCATGCTTGTATTAAACGAAAACATTAAGATGAATGGATTATTAGCTTGTTAGTTAACCATCCTCAAGAGGAGAGGTTTATCTCTTTCTTTCAAAGAACTAAAACACTCTCTGCTGTTTTCACTCCATTGTAAAAGATGTACTGACCATACTTCATCCATATTTGCAATTTATCAATATTTCAAAGTGACCTAAAATATGGTTCTGGGACAGATGGTGTTCCAGTTTTCCACAATAGCAATACACAAACATTGTTTAGTGGGGCCTCACTACTATTACTGCCCTCACTTGTAAAATTGAGACTTAGAAGAAGGTATTATTAGTGTTTATAATAGTGCTTTGAAAATAGTTGTTACAGAATGATTGATTTTATTATTATTATTGGGTTCCTGCTACATCTTGAAGGAGCAGAAAGCAGGTAGGGGTGTGTGTGTGTGTGTGTGTGCGCGCGTGCAAGCATTTCATGGTAAATATACTTCTGCCAGACTCTTGACTTGGAGTCTTCTCCTACCAATTGGTTTTTTTTTTGCCTGTTTCCAGAAGCAGAGTTCTCTCAAATCCCTTTCTTCCCCTCCCGCCCCCCCAAGATTTTGCTCCTTTTGTAGTGTCCCTTTCTAAACCTGCCAAGTCATTTCTATACAGCTGTCTTTGCTTGCCTCATTAGGTGGGCAATGCCGATTATACAGTCCAGTAAAAAGTGGCTTGTATCTGAACTCCAACAGGCCAGTTCCATGATCTAGTGAAGTTCTGTTGTTGATATACATCACTAACCCAGTGCATGTTGGGGCTTTCCTTGTAGTGGGCAGTGACAATTCATAGAGAAGCTAGATCAGTGGCTCTCGAACATTTTTTACCTGTGACCCCTTTCACATAGCAAGCCTCTGAGTGCAACCCCCCCCCCTTTATAAATTAAAAACACTTTTTGATATATTTAACACCATTATAAATGCTGGAGGCAAAGTGGGGTTTGGGGTGGAGATTGAGAGCTCATGACCCCCGCATGTAATAACCTTCTCGACCCCCTGAGGGGTCCCGACCCCCAGTTTGAGAACCCCTGAGCTAGATGTTGCAGGAATTAAAATAAAATGAAAAAGCCAAGATGCGTTTCAAATCAGAGAAGGACCTGAATCAAAACTCTGGATCCGAGCCTCCCAATATCAATAGATGGCAAAGTCTAGATTCAGGTCTGAAATTTCCAGCTAAACCAATCTCTGCCAATGATGCGCTGAAATAACTGTCTAGTGTGGAGTTTGGTTTGGTGTGAAATGAATGCCGCTCTTCACCTGGGTAGTGTGCACATTGATATTTTTCCCCACTCTTATCCTGCATATTTGAGGGGCATTCTGAATATATGGCTAAAGTGATTTAAGTTTTGTTAAAGGCTATTTCAGTTCACAATACTTTCCACCATGAATATTTGGTTAGGATCACTTTTCAATTATATGCATTCATTGGGAGGTAATTTCATGGGTTCAGGATTCTCCTTAGCCAATTTGATCACATCTTTCATGCAAGCCGCTTTATAAGCTTAATTACAGTGGAAAATGTGTTTCTAAATGTGTTTACACAAAGACCTGTCTAGTAATACATATACTAGGTTTTATGTCCTTTGACTTGCTATATTAATCTAGACATCTTCCATTTTAGCTACCACTCTGCTTGTTAATTTAATATTTTAATGAATTAGTCAGAACCTTTCCATAGTAGCACTGAAGAAAAATATGATATGGATTTCTGAGCAATTGTCATCTAGTTAGTCTTTGATTTTTTTTTGGTACCAAAATGCTGAATTCAGAATAGATTAGCTATTTGTACATTTTATATACAGTGTAATAAAGAATATTCTAAGTTCTTGGAAAGCAGAATTGCTGTTCAATCTGTAATTTAGTGCTACCCATCCATTCCCTTGTATAATCTGGAGATTACTATACAGCTTTATGTATTTACTTTTTAATTAGGTATTTTTATCTGTCTCCTAACTGTTTTCAGTTTTATATATTAAATATAGGTAGTTACATGAAACAGGCAGATTTTCTGCTAGGAGTTTAAATTTGCATTTCAGCCCAGAGGCAACAACCTTTTGATAAATTTGATGCACAAATTTACTGATCTTATTAGTGTGTTCCCTTAAAATTAATATTCCATGGTTCTCTGGATTCTTGTGGAATTGTTGGTTGAATATGAGTTACTGGCAGAAGATATCCCAGGTCTCTCAGATTGAGAGAGAATCATATTTGGAGGAAATATCCAGGAATCATCCTTCCATACATAGGCACCCACACCCCAGAACAGAAGAAATTGTCTGCCTTTTGTTCCCAGCCTCTTGAGAGGAAGCCATCAAAATAATTGTTGTTCTCCCTCTCTTCTCATGGTCTCAGGGAGGCCGGGAATTGCACACCCGGAGGAGAGGAAATAGGAGATTTTCATTTCTCTTCCCTTCTGGGGCCCAAGAAATAAGCACCACGTTGGGAATCTTCTCTCCACTAAGCACCAAATGGGTGAAGTAAATAACCAGCAGCCAGATATTTTTAGACTATGAAAAATGTATTCTCCCTTGTAAGTGCCCTTGTGCTATTCCCCAGATCTATTTGATTCTTCCTTCCCTAGTATACACTGTATGTCTCTAATGACCTTTCTCAGGGAGTATTTTCATAAATATATACACTTCTGTTGTTTTTGTTTAGTACAAAATATTGTACAAGTTTGGTTATATGGAAGCATATTAATTCATTTGTAAGACGCCTCCTGCTTTAACTTCTTTCCTTATGTTTTGTCACTTATCTATTCTCTTTCCCTGTACCTCATCCCCTTAGCCTTTGATGTCTCTTCATTCCTTATCTTTATACATTTTAAATGCAAGGTACCTAAGGCACCATATAAATCAAAATAAATACCCA
The DNA here is from genome assembly GCF_011386835.1 of Chrysemys picta bellii. NCBI lineage: Eukaryota > Metazoa > Chordata > Testudines > Emydidae > Chrysemys > Chrysemys picta. The sequence continues at coordinate 73,426,177 of NC_088794.1, read as the reverse complement.
AAGGCAGCTCTCTACAAATTCTTTTCCCCTTAATTAAGATGTGAGGTGTGCATGTACTTCTCAATTTGTACATGCCTTGGAATGTTGAAACACAAGTTGTTGCAGATTATACTGTCTCTCAACAGACTAAAAAGATGCATGTAGCATATTGGCTAAAATACTCTCCAGAGAGTAGTTCTGATTTTTTTTTCACCTGCTCACATTAATTTTAATATTAAACATAAGAAAAACTGTAGAACCAACCTTTTAAATATTTTAGTTGCAATTTTCAAGCTTTTATTAATTCTGTTTTAGGTAAATTCTGTAAAGAATTGACTTTTTAAAAAAATATATATTCTGCATATTAGTCTTTTAATCTGGTCTCAGAGGCACTACAGTCCCAAAGGTAGCATTCATTGAGAGGTAATTTCATGGGTTCAGGATTCTCCTTCAGCCAGTTTGATCACATCTTTCATGCAAACCACTTTATAAGCTTAATTACTGTGGAAAATGTGTTTCTAAATCTAATTTGTTTATAGAGGCAGAAAAGTCAGAGGCATGTACGTTCCTGAAAGAAGCCTCATCTTGTGGTTCCCCAGTGATTGCAAACAATCAGCATTTATTTGATATTCAATTCACAAAGGCAATTTTTTCCCTAAGCCTTCTCTTCAGGGTGTTTTATTCAATTCTCATAGTTTTGCTATGGAGTAATGCATATTTGTTGCCCTTCTTGCAGTTCATACTTGTTCCTCCAGGCCTTCTCAGACAGAAGGGAGGAAGGATATGCTCTCCATTCAGATTCTTTAGGAGCAGTCAAGGTATTGTCACCGTCTTTTAGTAGGTGGAAGTTAACAATCTGATGTTTGTATGCATCAGAGTTTCCTCTCCTGAGGCCAGATGCCACCTCCAGCTGTAAACCTGCAACCCAGATGCTGCTATTCAGACCAGCGTAGGCAGCCTTCATTTTCAGGGAGGGTTTTTTGTTGTTGTTGTGTTTTGTTTTTTTGTTTTTACACAAAAGCTAGACTAGTCAAACAGAGGAGAGATTATTTTTAAATCTAAGGTCTGTCAGTTTCAGCCTTGTATAGCTTAAAATTGTATGGCTTATGTTTTGTCATACAAACTGCAAATCCCAAAAAGGGAGCAAACTTTTTAAAACCAAGTTTAGTTGTCAGTACTCTCACCTGATCTCTTCTCTTGTTTTCCCAGCCTCTTTCTTCCCCTTCAGAGTTGGTTCTGTGTTCCTTTCCTCACAGAAATCTTTACTAGTCAGTAGGAAGCTGATCATCAGAGGGCCATTACACTCAAGATGTTGAAGTCATTGCTTCAACCAGTTCTTCAAAGTATTTCTCCCTTTCAGTTACCTCTCTTATCCATGTTGATCTTGAAATGTATGCTCTTCTCCCAGGTGGTTATATCTGCCTGATGCTCAAACAGCTGAATAATGACTGTCCATATTGAATGTGAAAGAACGGAGGAGTTGGGTGTCATTGGCTTTTTGCTGGTACCGAAAGCCCAACTTCTCTAGTGTCCTCAGACGCACATTAAGTAGCAGAGGACAGGAATGAGACATATTGGACTCCATCTATGGGAACTACCATGAAAGGGGAGCTGTTGAGGAGGAATGAATGAAAACAACTTCATATACTCTAATCAACCCCCATCAGTCTTTAAGGTGAATTAGCAGAACTTCATGATTAAGATGCTTTGGAGACTCACCAGACCTAAGGGTCTGTAGCATGGTAAGTTAGAGCCTGGGAATAGTTTCTGTGTCTCCTACATTTCTATCTAAGCCACAAGTTGGCTCCTGTGTTTATTCAGCTGTGGGGGTTGGGCCAGAGAAAATTAGTGGTGAACATGAGACACCCCCCCTCCCCGGGCCTGTCAGCTTAGGTACTTCTAAGTGGCACTTATATTCTAATGTAATTACTCCTAGTGCTTTACACCGATAAGAATGAGAGGTGGTTCATGTCTCAAAGACTTTACAGTCCTTATGTCAGTTATTTACTACAAAATCTTAGTGAGTCCCCACCTGCCAAGTCACGGTGTTTGGAAGGCTAAAACGTTTTTGAAGACCAAGCTCACTGCTTCCCTTTGTCCATGAAGGATCTCTTCTATAGTGAGAGCATGCATTCCTTACTATGCATAAGTCTCATGACAGGCATTTATTAACTGAAGAATCTCAATAGAGAAAACTCTCTGAGGGCATCTAGTGTAGCTGCACTTGTCCAAATTCATTAGCTAGCCTGCCCTCTTGGAGATCATTATGCCCCTCACAGGATGATTTGTGGGGGAGGTTTAAAAAAAATCCATATGGTATTTTTCTACTTCAATTTTTTCCCCAATGTAAAGTATTGCAGATGCTATGGGTTTCCAAGCTCTTTGCAACCCAGCATTTGTAGCTTTTAGCCAGCAACTACCATCTTTAAGTGGGAATTCTCAGTTCAGAATTATTGAAATAGAATCAGAAAGGGAGGAAAAAACTTTAAACTGGGGGCCACTCAGATCTCATTTGCATGGAAACAGAGGTTCAGCAAGTGTAAAGAAGTTAAGGGAAAAGGTTCCTTTATTTTTAAAATAGCATGTCAAAAGTTGTTTCTTATTTTTACCATTCCTACGTTGGTTTCTATGGAAACAAGCAGAAACTGGGCCATCAGCAGCCAAGAATCCATTTACTCTTAAATTTACTGCTTGAGCGGCCATGCAGTTATCTTTTCAAATTAAACCATGATAGAGTAATAAGTGCTACATAAATGGGGGTAAAATGAAAACACCAAATGTAAAGTTCTGTGTCCAATCAAGATGCTACATATACTCGGAAAAGGTGTTGTGCTGTTTATTACTTTGTATGTGGATGAAGGAGAGATCTTAAAATCACAGTCAAGTTGCATTTGTTCCTAAAAGATATTTTATTTACCTTTGGCACTAACAACACACTTTTGATTACTATTTTGACTGCTCCTATTTGTGACTGGACTGTGCATGTGCCATCCCCCTGTAGATAGCGACTCACCAAGACCATTGTTAAGCTTGCGAAGTCAAGAACTCAAAAGTTGAGAAATGCGAGAATTACGCTTGCATTTGTAACCTTAATGCAGCCCCCCAGTGTGAATACAGATGCTCTCCGGCTTACGCAAGACCTGACTTACGCAAATTCGCACTTACGGAAAAATTCCATAAGGCCGAAATAGGATTTTCGAGTTGCGGAAACCTTTGCGTAACGTATGGGTATACGTTTCCGACTTATGCAAAATTCGAGTTACGCAAGGCTTTCCAGAACTGAACGATTGTGTAAGTCGGGGGGCATCAGTACATTATGATTAAGCTTACGATTATGTCTCGGAAACCGTGACTTCCAGCAACCTCCGTGACATTGGGGGCCCCCCACAGCTGACCAGCCACCCTGTAGTGTGAAAAACTATCTGACCTAATATGCCTACCTAGGGTGTACTGAGCATGTTCATATGAACTGACCATGCTCAGTAACATCTGCTGAAGCCGGCAGCAGGGGACCTCCGCAGCAGTCCAGCCTCCTTAGGCTGTGGGGGACCTCCGCAACTGACCGGCTGCCAGCAGCTGAGCTCTCCAGCTGCCAGCAGCAGAGGGACCTTGGAGCTGCTCAATGGCCACAGGGGGCCCCCACAGTTCCCCAGCCAACGCTGCTGACAGGGGCCCTGCAGCCGCTCAGCCACCACAAGCAGCCACCCTCTCCCCCCCGCAGCTCCCAGCTGCCTCTTGCTATGGTAGAGGGACCCCGGAGCTGCTCAGCGGCTGCTGGAAGGGGCCCCCCACAGCTCCCTAACCAGTGGTGGCAGGAGACTCTCTCCCTCCCCTCCTCACCTCTCCCCGCCCCCCCCCCTCCAGCTCTGCAGGGCAATGGGGACCCTGCAGTTCCCAGCTGCTGCAGGCAAGAGGGGCAGGGTGCTGACCCTCCTCACTTCCTGTTTTGTCAGGAATGTTTTTAGTAAAAGTCAGGGGTAGGTCATGGCTTCGGTGATTTTTTTGTTTGTTTGTTTCTTGCCCGTGACCTGTCCATGATTTTTACTAAAAATATCCATGACAAAATCCTAGTCTTAATTATGATAGTATGTGTTCATGTAATTAAAGACTATCTTTTCCACAGGAAATGTCTCATTCAGTGCACAGGAAGGACAGTACTCATTTAATGTGCAGCTATTCAATATTTTGTTTTTCCCTCATCGTGAAATGAGCAGTTCCATACTTTATTTACTGCACACTTTTCAAACCCTGCTGTGAAGACGAAATTACTAATTTCCTCATGGTACTCATTACTATAGCATTCGAATGCTTCATTGACATTATTATATCTTCAAGACCTGTGACGTGGTGGTGGGGTGGTGGTATACCCATTTCACAGAAGGGGAACTAAGGAACCAGAGATTAAAGTCAAAAGTATACACTGATTTTGGATGCCCTGTTTGAGATGTGTAAGAGCTGATTTTTCAGAGTACCTAGCATTGTATAGTACTTTATACATTCACAACTCCTATTGACTTCAGTTGCAGCTGTGAGTGCTCAGCTGTTCTACAAATCAGACCCCAGGGTCGCAAGTCAGGCATCCAGAAAATGAGGAATACAAAATAAGTGACACTGATAAGTCTGGTTTAATTGGTTTGCCCAGGATCACACAGGAACCCTGTGGCAGAGGCAGGAACAGAATTCCAATTCTGCGGGGCAGCATTCAACTGCCTTAACTGTTTGTCTTTTCTCTTCCTGCAGTCCCATGCCTCAAAGGTTGTTACAAGGAGGAGGGAGAAGAATTGTTGTTCTTAACTTCTGATGATAGGACAAGAAGCAATGGGTTTAAATTGCATCAAGGGAGGTTTAGATTGGACAATAGGAAAAACTTCCTAACTGTCAGGTGGTTAAGCCCTGGAATAAATTGCCTAGGGAGATTGTGGAATCTCTATCATTGGAGATTTTTAAGAGCAGGTTAGACAAATACCCAGTCTCGGCCTGGAGAACCCTCCTGTACCCCAAACTCTTCATCCCCAGCCCCACCCCAAATGGAGCCCTCACCCCCCCTCACATCCTACTCTCCCACCCCAGCCCGGAGCCCCCTCGCTCACCCTAATTTCTGGCCCCACCCTGAAGCACACACCCCCAATCTGAGCCCTCATCCCCTCCTGCACCCCAACCCCAATTTTGTGCACGTTCATGGCCTGTCATACAATTTCTATTCCCAGCTGTGGCCCTCGGGCCAAAAAGTTTGCCCTCCCCTGATCTAGATCTTCTGAACAGCCATAGAAATTTACTACCTTTACATATTATATTAAGCATAACATTGTTTTGCCTTTTTATTAAACTTACTCTAATTCCAGCATTTTGTTTGGCTTTTTGACTATTGCTGCACTCTAAGGAAAGCTTGTCTAGAGTTGAGCATTATGATGAGCAGGTCTCTCTCTTTCTCAGAGTGGCTCCCAATGAATTTAGAATTCAGTAATATGTATAAATAGTTCATGCTATAACTTAAAAATACAAGGCAAGACCTGCAGGGACTTTCAAAAATACCGTCTTGACTTAGGAGCACAAATCAGTTGACTTTCAATGGAACTTGTGTTCCTCACTTAATTATGCACTTCTGAAAATTTCACCCATTGTCCATAATAAATTTAATCTACTATAGGACTGCCCATTCACTTTCCTTGCTTAGGTCCCGTTTGAAATTCCACAACCTTCACTACTTGACTAACTAAAAATCTTTGTCATCTGTGGATTTTGCTTCTTTGCTATTCATCCCCTTTTCCAGGTCACTATAAATGTATTAAATATCACCAGTCCCATTCTGGAACCTTGGGCTACAACAATGTTAAACTGTATACTATATTGAAAATGGTTGTCTTACTCCTTCTTTTTGTTTTGTCTCTTAGATAGTATCTAATCCATGTCAACACTTTACCTCTTGCCCTGTAACTTAATTAGCCCCTCATGAGGGATTTGTCGTAAGGCTTTTGGGAGTCCAAATAAGTTATGTCGAGTGGTTCTCATTTAATACAATTATCTCCTATTGTTTCATTATTTTCCTTTATAGTCCATGCTAGTTTACTTGATCATATACATCTATAAAAATAGATTTATAAAAGACATCATAATTTTAGGGTTATATATATATTTATGATGTCTTTTATAAATCTATTTTTAATTATGTTAACCAGTTTTCCTGCTACTGAAATTATACTGGACTGTAATGCCTAGGATCACCTCTTGACCTTTTAAAGTTAAGTACCACATCTGCTACCCTCTGGTGCTCTGGCATACTACCAGATTTTAATGTGTGCATATTTTTTGGGGGGGGGGGGCAATTTAGTCATTCCAGTCTTAAGTTTTATAAAACTCTTAGATCAGTACCATCAGGGAACTGATGACTTGTTGCTATAGTACTGTTAGTGTGTTCCACTGTACATTACAGATGAGAAGCAAAGTTTATATAAATTTATACCATGAGTTCAAGTCAACTTTGTATTATCAACTTTGCATCTATTATAATTGAACCTACAAATTTACTCTAAATTGTGAATTGAACTGTAAAAAGTATGTACGAACATAAGAACATGAACATAAGAACGGCCATACTGGGTCAGGCCAATGGTCCATCTTCCGACAGTGGCCAATGCCAGGTGCCCCAGAGGGAATTAACAGAACAGGTAATCATCATGTGATCCACCCCCGTCACCCATTCCCAGCTTCTGGCAAACAGAGGCTAGGGACACCATCCTTGCCCATCGTGGCTAATAGCCATTGATGGACCTATGTCCATGAACTTATCCAGTTCTTTTTTTAACTGTTAGTGTCCTGGCCTTTACAACATCTTCTGCCAAGGAGTTCCACAGATTGACTGTGTGTTGTGTGAAAAAATATTTCCTTTTTGTTTGTTTTAAAACTGCTGCCTATTAATTTCATTTGGTGACCCCTAATTCTTGTGTTATGAGGAGTAAATAACACTTCCTTATTTACTTTCTCCACACCAGTCATGATTTTATAGCCCTCTATCATATCCGCCCCCCTTAGTCGTCTCTTTTCCAAGCTGAAAAGTCCCAGTCTTATTAAATCTCTCCTCATATGGAACCTGTTCCATTACCCTAATTATTTTTCTTGCCCTTTTCTGTGCTTTTTCCAATTCTAATATATCTTTTCTGAGATGGGGTGACCAGATCTGCACGCAGTATTCAAGATGTGGGCATACCATGGATTTATACAGAAGTAATATGATATTTATCACTTTCCTAATAACTCCCAACATTGTTAGTTTTTTTGACTGCTGCTGCACATTGAGTGGATGTTTTCAGAGAACGATCCACAATGACTCCAAGATCTTTGAGTGGTAACAGCTAATTTAGGCCATCAATTTATATGTATAGCTGAGATTGTTTTCCAATGTGCATTATTTTGCATTTATCAACATTGAATTTCATCTGCCATTTTGTTGCCAAGTCATACAATTTTGTGAGATCCCTTTGTAGCTCTGAGCAGCAGTCTGCTTTGGACTTAACTATCTTGAGTATGTAAAAGTTCATAAGAGGTCACAATAACCAATAATAACAAATGTTGATGGGGAAAAGGTTTGAAAAGGAGACAGACTGAATTAGTTTAAACAAAAGAGCCTGCGGATATAACTCAAGGACTATGTAAAGATCATGCCTGGTAAACAAGAAAGTGTGGGTCTGGAAATTAATGAACTGAAATTGATGTGTTGAAAACTAGGCCTAATTGGTGAAACAAACAATGAGGGCATTGCCCATTCCATCTACCACTCCCTTTTTTGTCCTTAAAGAAAGAGCCTTTGGGGGGAAATAGTAAGAATAGATGGAGATGACTGGAGGAAGCTTCACCATTGTGGCTGCCATCCAAACTTTTGTGGGATGTCTGTATCAGATCAGGCCAAAGAGAGAGATTTAGATGACATCCCCACCCCTCCCTACTCCAGCTGAATCCCAAAGACACCTGAGCTGAAATGGGATCAGACTTTAGCAGCAGCAGCAACTCCAGCCCATCTCAACTAACTTCTCTTTTACACAAAAGGATAGTTATTACCATCTTTGATAAGAGACTGTCAAACAGGGGTATTTTCCTTCTAAAAACTCTCTCCAGCTAAAGGGAGCAAGAAATGTTGTTAAAGTGCAACCCTTACGTAATGCTTTACATTTAACTGCTTTAACTGTTTTTCCTCCTTCTCTGCTCTGTTAAAGGATTTTAATAACATGTTTGTCACAGTACTAAGCTAGCTGAAGTCTTTGCATACCAAACCCCATACCTTGTTTAACACTATTATATGTTGGACAGTGACTGGTTTATATTAATATCTTTGGACCCAGATATTCCCTCTAAATTAATACAACACATCACAACAGAGCGAAGTACATAGTTTTCAAGTCCTGTTGTCTTAGCTTTTTTTTTTTTTTTCCACCCCTCTCATGAACAAAAATACTGTTGGACATAATTATGTGACAGAGATGCACGCTAATCAGATTCCATCTGCAAAATAATTTTAGCAGATTTAAAGGCACCCCCACACTTCTAAACACATTGAGACATATGTTTGTAAGCTAATTGAATACAGCTTTCATTCTTGGCAACAGTCCATTACACTGTTAAATCAACAACAGTATACTTAAAACTTTTTTCAGTTACAGTACGTTAAAGACTCGGCTCACCAAGTATAATTTTAAAGAACTTTCCACAAAAAGAAGCTGTAGGTCTGTAAAAACCATTACTAGGTATCTTGAGTGTAATTCTACTTAACACTGAAATTTTTAATGGTTGGAATGCTATATGGTTGAAGGTTATTTGGCTTTTGTTGTAGTGTTTGTCTTTAAAGTTTAGGGTACAGCTATTTTCAGCTGTTTTGGACATGATCACAAAGAAAAAATCCACCTTCATTGTCTATCACACCCACTCACAAGGGATGTTAGATATCCTCTATTCCAGTGTTTCTCAAACTGGGGCCGCCTCTTGTGTAGGGAAAGCCCCTGGCGGGCTGGGCCGGTTTGTTTACCTGCCCTGTCTGCAGGTCTGGCCGATCGCAGCTCCCACTGGCCGCAGTTCGCTGGCCGAGGCCGAGGGACGTACTGGCCACCGTTTCCAGCAGCTCCCATGGGCCTGCAGTGGTGAACCACGGCCAGTGGGAGCCGCGATTGGCCGGACCTGTGGACAGGGCAGGTAAACAAACCGGCCCGGCCCACCGGGGCCTTTCCCTACACAAGCGGCGGTCCCAGTTTGAGAAACACTGCTCTATTCATACTTAGTGAAGGCCCCCGCTGCCTTTATCAATAAACTGATTTCTTTGTATGGCAATATGCAGAGTGTATCATGTGAAAGCATGCACAAGCAGTTACTACACCAGGGTATCACTGTCAGTATAATAAATTTGGGTTGTTCTATGGTTTCTCAGATGTTTCTGGGCACTAGTTCATTTCCAGGTGTAATTTAACATAAACGTGTTGAATCCTGGTTACCTCAGAGAAACTGCCTTTCTCCTCTCTGCAACAGTTGAAATCAGTCAAACTTCTTAATCTAAAAGTCCCTTTGCATTTTATTTAGGAAGGACTGTGGGGAAGAATACTTACACTGAAGTCTTTCCACATTTTCTAAATTTAAATATACTCAATCTAAGATGATTCCTTGTTTAATTTATAGGCTTTTTGTAAAAGGACTTGTTTAAGATCAACTTATTATAGGCTTAGTCTTGTATTGAAGTAAGATACCAGCTTTAGTATCTCTTTTCAAAAGCTTGTTTGCATCTGGAGAAGGGAAAGAGAGGAAGTATTCAATTTGTGGCCTGCTGTCTAACTTTGTGACTAAAAAGATGACACAGTCACTCATGATACCCAACTGACATAGCAGATAGAAGTTATGCTGAGCAGGATCAGTTCTCTTTTAAGCAATACATTTGTTATAATGGTCATAGTTGTGTATTTTTTATAAGAATTCTATCCCTCACAAATATCTTGTCCAGATATTCTTGTCTCAAGATGACACCTATTTGTGTTTTCTTTTAAACCAATCTTGGAAATACATCATTAGGATTAAGCTTTAGAATTTCAATTAAAGTCTCTTAAACACTATAACAAGTACATAATGAGTAAAATAACTTGAGCACATGATATCATAATGTAAGAAAATGCAAATGTAAAGCATTTTAAAAGGCAAAATAGAAGATTTAAAAGAAAGCAGTAAGGTAATTAAATTCCAGGATGTGTGTATATGTAAAGCTAGAATAAATCAAATTTTGTGGCTAGAATATCTAAACAGTAGTTGGTGCCAGCTAATGCACCAATGTGCAAGAATAAACAAATAAACCATTTTAGGATGTTAAAACTTCAGACTGCTCTTTGTATCAGCCAATAAGGTGGAATAGGCTCCAAAAGAGAGAGATCCAATTCTTTTTTTATATTCCTGGTTTTCATGAAATAAAATAAATTAAATTTACTACATAAATTTGGGCTAAAATTTAACTTAGTAAAAAAACTTCCTGTGATTTATAAAAGATTTACATAATATTTTTTCTAAATTAAAAAGAAAGCTAGATTTTAAGTAAACATTCCCCATGCAGTATTTGAAACCCAGACATTGCAAAAATCAAGGCACTGTAGGTTAAATGAATTAGACACAGAAGTGAAATATACTTTTGATTTAATTGTCCAAGCTGAAAGAAATGCACAAATTAAGCACAGAGTAAAGCTACTGTGAAGCATCATTGGATTTTTTTAAACTATCTCTTTAATTTTAGGTTAGTAACACGGTTACAGGAACTAATTTACTGTACACAAACGAAAACACATGGGTCTAGATTTTCTTTTCTGGCTGAGATGTGCTTGGTATAAGACCTAGCCTGGGTCTTATACCACTTTTGCTCATTTCCTGATCCCTAGCCAATTCAGTGCTGGTCCACTCTCCTCATTCAAATTAGAAAAGTCTACAGGCAGTTGGCATAGTTTGGAGCATTCAGTTGCTCCAAGAGGCTGTTCCTGTAGGAGGAAGAGGAGGAAAATCACATTCACAGAAGAAAATCATCTTATCCTATGTTAACAACGTTCTCCTTGGGGCAGAAAAAATACTCACTCATCCCACTAAACAATAAACTGTCCAGTTGTTTATATTGTGCCCATCACCATGGTATTTTTTTTATTTGACTTGGCCCAAGGATCAGTAACGTCATTCTAAGTAATTAAATGTAAATACTTAAAAAGTTCACTTTCCTTCCTCTCTCCTCTGGTCAGCCCTAGGAAGGCTGGGAAGTGTAGCAGCAGCAGTGCTGGGGGGGGGGAACAGCTTTTAAACTACTACTCTCTTTTGATCATCTGTGTAAGTCTACGAGAAGGGCTTAGGGGACTTTCGGTTGGCATCCAAAGCATGGTATTTTTTTCCACCATAGAAAGTTCATTTTTTGCAGTGAGTTTTGAATGTTTGTCTTCTCCTACTTCATAATGAACTGTAATGGATAGTCTGTAAGAGAAAAGAGTCATCATGCATCAGTTTCCCTGACAGAACAGATCAGCATTAATCAAAGGATGAATCAGAGGAATGTGTGTGTTCTGGCTGAAGAGGAATCTATTGACAACAATTTGCTTTTATTTTAAGCATGTAACTTAATCAAATTGTTTTTTCTAATATGCTTGAGGGCTAGATTTAACAGGTTATAGGGGCACCAGGTTGGGAGGGACCTTAACAGGATGAGAGACACTGTTCTGTGCCTGCTCAGCTCCTCACTACCTGGTTTAGACTGTTCTGCTGAGCCTTGTAGAACTGAATGAAGTCCTCTAGGTCTGATAAAGTGTGTGCAGGACTTCAGTGTCATGAATTTCACACAGTGAGACATGATGAGAAGGGGATATTTGCATGGAAGGAAAGACAGTATGTATTCATTTGCTTCTTTAAGGCCCAACCCCCACTTTCCAAACCAGGCACTTCCGATTTCTCCCACACAACTGCTAATTACCTCACCCTGTCCCTACAGTTTGAATAATAAGCATCTCATAAGAGAAGTAATTATTATATACGGTAGCTTCTATCAGGAGAGTCTGCCAGGGTCCTGATATGCCTGAATTGGTCTTGATGCTAAATACCAACATGTGTATTTAAAAAAAAAAAAAAAATCTGAAATGTATTTTCATTAATGCAAATTAAAATATACTATTCAAAGGGACAAAATAATGTTAATTATTGCCTGTTGTGGAGGAGGTGGAAACGAAGTCATGTGTTCTGCATTGTACACTAAAGTGTAAGTTACAACAAACTTCAGTGTGGCAGTGCTAATCTCAGTTCATATGTGCAACAAAGTGCACTGCATGTAAAAGGATTACAAAATCATGCAGGTTCATTCTAATTTGTGACTTGCTGTAATATCAAACAGCCGAGTACTAAGAGAGCCTGAACATAAAATGTAAAAAAGATTGCAAGAGCTGGAATTATTTTAAATTGTATGCTACATTCATGCTGTTTTCCTTCTTAAGTAAATAAGATGCTGAATATATGAAAATGCAGTTCATTAACACATACCTGTTTTAACCATTTCTTATATATTCACTAGACTGGGTTAAAATCTTAATTGTTTTAAATAAGTCATTAGGGGCAACTCTTGACAATTTTTTTGTTTTGGGTTTTTTTTTTAGTTGTTTTGAGTTTCTAATCATCACAGGAAAGAATTGGCAGTACTTATTAAGACTACCTCATGATTGCAGGAACTTGCCTTAGGGGCACAATCCTACAGTCTTCATGTGACATGCTAGCTAAGTGTGCTGTGTCTCCCTTTTGTGGCTAGTATACAGAGTACAAGACCCTACTGCAGCTACCCGATAATGAGGTACTTTAGTTCATTGGCAGGGCCTGTGCTCTTCATTCCAAAGAGCCAGGTTCTAACCCTGCTGACAAGCCTTAGGGCATGGCTACACTTGCTGATGTAGAGCGCTGAGAGTTAAACCCGCCTTCGTAGAGTGCAGTAGGGAAAGCGCCGCACTCTGTGCGCACTGGCGTGGCCACATTTGCGGCACTTGCAGCGACATTGGGAGCGGTGCATTATGGGCAGCTATCCCAACATGCAAGTGACTGCAACATGCTTTCCAAATGGGAGGTGGGGTGGGGTGGAGTGTGACAGGGAGTGTGTTGTGTGTATGTGGGGGGGAGAGAGAGAGTGGGTTTTTGGGGTGCTGAGAGTGTGTCAGCATGCTGTCTTGTAATTTCAGACCCCCCTCGCCTCTCTCACTCACTCAAAGCAAACAGTAAATGTTTGCTTTTTCTCTGAGCTGATAAGCAGACGGCTTGTCCAAAACGGAGCTTTGAAGGGTATTTCCGCATTCCTGCAGCTGATTTCACAACAATGACAAGAGTGGCCACTTGACTTAAGGGGATTATGGGACATTTCCAGAGGCTGATCACAGCACAGTAACACAACACCTCGTTCACACTGACGCCACAGCGCTCCAGCGGGGGTGCAGCAAACATTATTCCACTCACCGAGGTGGAGTGCCAGCAGCCCTGTAGCTGCGGAGTCCGAGCATTCTACGTGCCTTGCCAGTGTAGACGGGGAGTACGCCTGGAGCTGCTTTATTGTACTGTAACTCGCAAGTGTAGCCAAGGCCTTGGTGTGGAAGGGAATGTTACATCTTCTCAGGCAAAAGGCCCACTAAATTCAGTGAAAGTTGTCTGTCTGTCTAAGGACTGGAAGACCAGGTCCTAAATAGAAACACATTTAATTATTTTGGTTCCCAAATGTGCATGGAAATCTTCCCCCCCCACCCCAAAAAAAAAAAAAAAAGTTAGCTGATCTGGTAAACACCATTTATGGCAGGATGGGATACGGTGAGGGGATTGGCAAGTTGACTATTTATTGCATACTATTAAATCAGACCTAATCTAATTGAATTTGTGCTTCATGTGTATTTTATTTAAAAAATTGGTGGATTGCAAAAAATGCCCCTCTGAACATATAGGAATGCATGTACATTGTATAATTATAAGTGAAAGTGTATTTCATTTGTAAAAGACATGATCTTGAGGTCCAGTATCAAATGTTTAACCTAAAACAAACTATGGTTACCATGAAGCTAATTTTCACTCTTAAAAGATTTTGTGATTACTGAAAGGTTGCTCTTAAAATTAATCAGTGTTAGGCATATCCCTATTTGCAATAGAAATAGCAAAGATAAACAAATCCATTATCCCAAATGGCCTAGACCTGCCTACCTCTCTCTAACATATTGCCCTAGCTGTAGTCAACAAAAGGTTCTTGAGCTGGATCTTCATCATTAAAAAAGGAGAAGACTGCCAGCAGGGCGTTTGGGGGGGGAGGGGGAGCACAGGACTCTGAAACTTGCTCTCCCATCTTGATCTAAAATAGCCAAATAACCTTTAAAGTATGCTGCAAATGACACTTTTTGGCAGGATTTGTAGGGAAGGTTGAGGATACTTTCGTTTTTGGAGGGATGGGAGGAACTTTTCTGTTGCTTTGCTTTAGGGCTTTAGGTGCAGACTCACCCCTGCGGCGCCTCCTGCTGTTCGTCTCGGGAATTAGCTCACCAGTCGTCAGAGCGCCCTCTGCAGGCCAGGTGTCCCGCCTGTCGTTGGCCCCCGTGTCCCTCCTGGGGCCCCTTTCTTGGGGTGCTGCCCCTCTGGCAGTAACCCCTCAGCCTCAGGGTTTCCCCACCCAGGGGAACCCCCACCCCCTATCCCCACCTTGCCTTAGTGTAAGGCTACTGCCAGTCACCAACTAGCCCCCGTTCCCTGGGGCAGACGGCAGTGTATGCCACTCATCACTGGCAAGGGGGGTTTGGCCTGCTGCCTTCTTTCACCCTCAGTACCTCTATGGGCCTAGAACCCAGCCCTACAGCCTGGGGAGTCGTCAGCCTGGAGCTCCCCTGCTCCTCTGGCTTTTCCCCAGCCCTGCCTCACTCCCAGGTACCTCTCAACCTTCCAGCAGCCAGGCCTGTCTCCCTCCACAGCTAGAGGAGAGACTGGGGAGCTTCTGGCTGCCCTGGCCTTCTTATAAGGCCAAGTTGCTCTGTTTGGGCCATGGCCCCAGCTGCAGCCACTTTGCCAATCAGCCAGGGTTTTGCACCTTTCCCCAGCCCCACCCCTCTGCAAGGCTTTTCCAACCCCTTCGGGGCTGGAGCGTGTGTTCACCCCCCTACAAGTTGGTATGGCAACACCCATTTTTTCATGTTCTCTGTGTGTGTGTGTGTGTGTGTGTGTGTGTGTGTGTATCTTCCTACTGTATTTTCCACTGCATGCATCTGATGAAGTGGGTTTTAGCCCACTAAAGCTTATGCCCAAATAAATTTGTTAGTCTCTAAGGTGCCACAAGTATTCCTCGTTCATTTTGCTGATACAGACTAACACGGCTACCACTCTGAAACAGAGGTCTCTTGAAGTTACGGAATCCATAACTTCCATGACCTCGATGACACAATCTTAGCCTTACTTATAGCTTTCTTTGACCAGGTAACAAGCCTTGTAGATGGTGGGGGAAGTGATAGATGTGGTATATCTTGACTTTAGTAAGGCTTTTCATACTGTCTCGCATGATCTTCTTATAAACAAACTAGGAAAATATAACTTAGATGGAGCTACTCCAGGGAGGGTGAATAACTGGTTGGAAAACTGTTCCCAGAGAGTAGTCAGTGGTTCACAGTCAAGCTGGAAAAGTATATCAAGTGGGGTCCTGCAGGGATCAGTTCTGCATCTGGTTCTGTTCAGTGTCATCATCAGTAATTTAGATAACGGTGTAAAGAGTATACTTACATAAAGTTTGTGGACAATACAAACCTGGGAGGGGTTGTAAGTGCTTTTGTAGGATAGGATTAAAATTCAAAATAATCTGGACAATTTGGAGAAGTGGTCTGAAGTAAATAAGATGAAAATCAATGATTAAAGATCTAGAAAACGAAGATTTTTAAAAAATTTAGTTTCTTTAGTCTGGAGAAGAGATGACTTAAAGGGGACATAACAGTTTTCAAGTATTAAAAGATTATTACCAGGAAGATGGAGAAATAATTGTTCTAGTTAACTTCTGAGGATAGGACAAGAAGCAATGGGTTTAAATTGAAGCAAGGGCAGTTTAGGTTGGACATTAGGAAAAGCTTCCCAACTGTCAGGGTGGGTAAGCACTGGAACAAATTGCCTAGGGAGGTTGTGGAATCTCCGTCATTGGAGGATTTATTAAGCAGGTTAGACAAACACCTGTCGGGGTGGTCTAGATAATACTGAGTCCCACATTGAATGCAGGAGACTGGACTAGATGAACTCTTGAGATCCCTTCCAGTCCTGCAATTCTATGATTCTATCCCAAAATGAAGCCACCTGGCCCCATGCAGAGCCCTGTTCAGCATACCGTGGATGTACCAGTGGATCCAGTTGCAGAATCAGGGCCTTTAATGTCATCCGCTTCATTCCCCTCTCTCTTCCCCCTCCCCCCGTCCATTCATATATTTTGTAACTGACAGATTTGAGATCTTATGTCATCTCTAGCTAAAGGATAGTCTAGTCTTCACAAGATCTGTTGGGTTTTTTTTTAATAGCTTGAACATGCTGCATTTGATAATACTGTCCTATCTATTTAAAGCAGATAACCTTTGTTAAGAGAAATAAGTGAGGCAGAGAATTGGGGTATTTTTCTTGGCCTGCTTTATTCCCTATATGTGTACAGTTCCTGAACACCTTGAGCCAAGGTAAAAAAAACAGCAAGCTTCAGAGACGGTTCTATCTTCAGCACTCCAAATTAAATACACCTGCATCCTAAGCCTTTGATCAGATGCATCTGCTAGTCTTTTTGTGTCCCGTTTTAATACTACCCTGTCCATGTATTGATTCTTTGTTATTCTTTATTTGCCCATCAATGACAGTAAATAATGTGTTTGGCGAATCATACCCCAGTTTCCTCCTCTCTTGTCTAAACACGCATGGCCTGATTCGCCACTTTCTGGCACATTGTCCAGTTATTCACATCTGTGTTAAAAGCTCTGCTGTTATGGTTTGATAGTGTTTTACACCAGGTGAAAGGCAGTAAAGAGTCAGGCCCAAAGATGAACATACTGATTTTGTAAAAGCAGCAGAGTCCTGTGGCACCTTATAGACTAACAGACGTATTGGAGCATGAGCTTTCGTGGGCGAATACCCACTTCGTCGGTTGCATAGGGGTATTCACCCACGAGAGCTCATGCTCCAATAAGTCTGTTAGTCTATAAGGTGCCACAGGACTCTTTGCTGCTTTTACAGATCCAGACTAACACGGCTACCCCTCTGATACTGATTTTGGTAAATATGGGACTCTCAATATGTTTAAGACCCTACATTAATATAAAATACTAACAGTTTAGCACTAATGATCTTATAAAATAACATAATACACTTTTCTAAAGTCCCTTAATAGGTAGCTATAATATTTGTTCCAACAATGACACTTTTTAAGACATTTAATAACTTTTTATATACTTACTCAACGCAGCCTAATGGCTTCTAAAATAAAACAATGTTGAGGGTATACCTGTTTAAACCTACAAAAAGCAGGGAAAATCTGAGCTATAGTGGAAATTCTGGTCTTGAATTCTCTGTATTTGCATAAACTTTGATGTGACCTTCAAAGAGGTACTGATTGTGTACTATCTACCACATAACCCGTGCTGAAATGTGCAAGAGCAATTGCTGACATATGTCTATTCTGACCTCCTTAGTTCCTTTCTTTTGCTAATTTAAATCATGGTACTTTAATTCACTTGAGGTTTAAATATTTGTTCTAAATACATTACAGGATAAAAGTGCATCTTGTCATTATAGATTATTTTGATGTCGAATAGATATATAACTAGACTTAGATATATAAAATGCTCCTATTATCTTTTTATGGTGACCTCTGTGCTTATAACCTATGTTTTTGGCTTTGTATTAAAGAAAGGTGGTAATGCAACTTTCCTTCAGATGCCATGAATGTTTATCAGAGAGACAATCATGGGAAATACATATTATATTAGAAACTATATATTTTCTAATGTGAATGTATATATCATTCACATTAGAAAATTCATAGAACATAATTTGGCCTCAGTACGATTGTATATCATGCAGAAATTTTGGTTACTTAATATATTATATAACATTGTCCATACCTAAGCCTTTTACCCTAACTAGGGTGACCAGATGATTTTATAGGGACGGTCCCGATTTTGGGGGCTTTTTCTTAAATAGGCACCTATTATTCCCCACCCCTGTCCTGATTTTTTTTACACTTGCTATCTGGTCCCTAACCCTACCTCACTTGCACATGAAAATACAGAGTGTAGTGTTCAGAAGGCAGGTGCCAGTATCTCATCTAATTGATTCATCTTTAGGTTCATTGTTGTTTATAGTTTCTAAATGAAAAACAAATTCTGAATTGAACTCCGCAAGGTCATGGGCCCAAGAAGTGATACTTGTATAAAAGTCACGCATGCAATATTTTGGAAAGTAAAGGTGCCAGTTTAAGACAATTATGACACTTTCTCAGGCTCTCCAGGTCACTGTTACTTACACACTCACAAACACACATATACACACACACACCTCTCAGTGACACCCCCCCCCCCCCCAGACACACTTTCTTGTGGTAGCTCGGTGTCAGCTCCCTGACACTGCCAGCCCATCAGCCACTTAAGCCCTCTCCTCTGAGCTCTGCCATCCCCTACTTTGCCCTGCGGTAAACATTTGGTGTACCTCAGTCCCCAAACTTCTCTGAAGCATCCCCTTGTAGTGTCCAGCCCCTGTCACTAAAACAGTAATTACCAGGTTCACTACTTCTGATGGAGTAGAATACGCACACCAGCTTGTTTCATTCAACTGAGTATCATCTCCAATGTAACAACACAGCAGTTTAATTGAGTTATAGTGAAAACAAATCTGTTTATTAACAAAGGCAAAGATTTAAGAGATCATGAACAAGGGTAATAAGAACAAGAAGTTAAATGTATAACAAAAGTTGTAAATGCTTCTTAGAATCTAAATTTAACTCTAATAAGCTAAAATCTTTGTCTAAAGTGAGTTCTTCGCTAATGCAACCTCCCAGTATCACTAGCCCATAGGGCCAGATTCCAGCTTTCATGAATACAAAAAAGCACTGTCCTTTTTGCTTCCTCAGTGAAGAATAAAAAAGGGGTGCATTGTCCTTCCTTTTATAGTCCAATATACCTTTGAAATGTCCCCTTTTGATGTGAACCCCCAGATAAGAGACTTCTCCCCTGTTGCTTTTTCTCTAGTGTGCTCTGCCCCCGTTGGTTTTACATCCCCCAGTCACCCTGTTTTTCCGGTTATCTTCATATACCCCAGAGAGCTAACAATTTAATAAAAGCATTTTTTCAGCAGGCCAACATTACGCTCTCCAGACATATATACAAAACAATGTATTATAAAAAGAAGATACTTAAAATTACAGACTAGACAATAACAGTAGACTCTTCTACCCATCAACTTTTCAGGTTTAATAATTTTCTACCCCTATTAAATCCATTCAATCCCATTATTACAGAAGTGCTCTATGTCTATATATGTGTATGTCTAGTTAATAGATAAGGTGCTAGTAGAAGCCAAGCAAAAACATTTAGCATAGATCCTGGACTCTGAAGGACCAATAAAACTTTATGCAACTCTTTACATAGAGCTCTTAATACCCAGCACTTTCTCAAATGTCTAGGAAAACAGTTCATCATCGCAGAGTTCACGGAAGGTCAGCAGACTTGGGCTCTGCTAGACTGAGGGAGGTAAGTAAATTCCAGTGTCAAGGTCCCTTCACTGATGATAGTGCCAGCACCACTTGTCTAGATCCAGGCAAAGATCTCAGCTGCCATAGTGCTGTTGCCGCCCTCCCTCCCCTCCCCACCCCCACCCCCACACACACTGCCTTTTTGGTGTGTCAAGCTAGGATATTTTTCACTATTATTTAAAAAAAAGTCCACCATGTGCAATGTTTTTGTGGGTTTTTAAAAAAAACACACACACATTCAGCTGCAGCTGTGGGTTCCTTTCATGTCAGCACCTGAAAGTGGAATTGACTACAAGAAAAAGAGGACCAGACTGTTGGATGGTTTTTGTTTTTGTTTTTTTGCATTGCAAAAAGCTGAGGGAAATCAAAAGAGTAAGGACACAGCATAAAGAGTTTAAATTGGATTTTAAAAATTCTTTTTTGTTTTAATAGCCAAAGAGTTAATTAGTAAATTGGAAGAAAATCTGTTCTCTTAAAATAAGATTCTTAAGTCGATGGTATCCTTTCATCGCCTTGCTACTGCATTGTAAATTCAGAAATTTCATTTGCTAAATATTATTACTATAACTTTGGAGAGACAGCTGATTTCTATCTGTTCTAGACATTCAAGTGACCTGACTAGTTGCATTGCTTCTCTTGATTTTACTTCTTAACTGCCTTCCTGCTGCCAAATTCTCTTACTTGCTAAAACTAAAACCAAATGTACTAGGACGAATTTTAGAATGGTTGTCTCTTGTCAGCCCCACTTGCACACTGGTGTAGTGGAATAAGCAAGCGCAGAAATGTCAGGAGCCCATGAGTTGTAATACTGGCCCTGCCACTGACTCACTGTAGTGATAGCTTGGACAAATCATGTAACATCTCTGTCTTTTTCCATCTATATCACTACTTCACATGAATGTGTGGTTTGCTCAGCACTTTGAAGATTTAAAGCTGTTTGACAGGGCTTTTGAAGAGGACTGAATGTGCGTTTCTTCTAACAATAAAGGGTTGGAAAGAAATTTCTGTAGGTGTCTGGCTAAATTGCTGCTGAAATAATTAATGCTGCTGGGATTTTATTGTATTGAATCGTTAATGATTTCTTAGGATTCTTAATGCCTTGGATAGACATGTTTTTTATTTTAAGTCTAAATAAATCAAAATGCTAAGTGTTAATAATGAGGTGACCTTATAGTAGTTTATCACAGTATTTTGTATATCCTAAAGACCTTGCCAGGGGATGCATCAAATAACTGCATCTGTTCAGAGCACAATAACAATATGCCATATAGTGTTGAAAAAATTGTTTTGTACCTTATTTAATCTCCTTAGGTAATCTACTACAGTTTTGTGGTGGTGGACTTAGTTTTTAGGTGGTTTATAACAACTAAGTTTTGTCTGAGATGACTAGAATAAATTAAAATAATATGTGTACCTCTTCTTAATTAACTTGGTTTGTAGTGCAGATTGCACTGTGTCCAAGAGATCAGCTGTTTTTATATTTTTTTACTTTTTTTTTTTTTTTTTTTTTTTTTTAATATGTTGGACAATAAGATCCTGTTTCTTTCTCTGTCCCTTGAAAGGCTAATATTGTATCAGGCTCTTATTTCCCTTTCTATTAGAAGGAACACCTGCTCCAAATCATCCTTTTTGAAAGTTATCTTTAATGTTTCATAGTTATTCCTCCTAGCAGGACTACAATGACAAAATTTTTAAAGTGCAACAAGTCTGTGCACGTGGGTTACTCCTACATGGCTTATTGCAACAAAAATAAATATTGTTTAAAAAAAGTAAAAATGCTTTCAAGACTTCATTTGTAATAAAGCATTTTTTATAACAAGGTTTTTCAGAAAGAGGCTGGCTTCTTTGCTGCCAAGATTTCTCCTTCATGAAATAGAAACCACTGCATACTTCATTGGAAGCTCTTTGGGGTAGGGATTTTTGTAGTGTACATTGCTAAGCACATTTGTCCGTGCTAAACAAATAATAATCCACTTTCTCTCTGAACATTCAACTCTGGTTGTTATCCAGCCTTTCAACCTGCAAAAATCCAAATGTAGTACACAACATATGCCAAACACCCAAATGAGTGGAAGAAGAAAGCATCCATTTATAAAGTGTTAATAAATGGTTAATAGAGGTTTTAGTAAGTGGTTTGTTCAATTGTTAGTCCAACAGGTTGCTTATAACCATGTATAACACCTTCTGCTAGTCTTATAACAGTCTCTGACTCATGCTAGTGATGTCTTTATCAAGCCTATAATACTTATTAACAAGTTATAAATCACTTATAAGTGGCACCAAATTTTCATGATTCTTTATTTCTGATGTAAATAACTTTCAACAAAAAACAGGAGACACCAAATTTGTTGTGGGACTTGAATAACTTCAGAACAAAAATGAGTGACATCCCTTGGGACGAGGTACATTTGAGAGATGTGATCCAAGCGCTTCAATAACCTATCCAAAATTCCTCTATTTATGCCTCGTCCTCTCCTAAGCATATTACCCTCCTAGCCATCATGTTCAATCTCCTTGACTTCACCTTCAAAGTTCTACACATCTCTGCTCCCCTGTTTGGGTCATGTGCTCTAATTCCACTTCTTGTCATCCTGTTAGGATTCTTCTTCAACAAACACATTTGTGCATTTTTTCCATTATTTCCCTTAGCCCTGTCATGTCATGCCATTTTCATCTTGCCAGGAATATAGTTCCCTATTGCCCTGCCTTTTGTCTTCCATCTTTCCTGCATCTTGTCACATAGTATTTAACTTAGACAGTAGGCTCTCGGGGCAGGAACCAATCTTTTTATATTTGTGTAAAGATTCATCTCCAGCATTATATAGAAGTATTAACAATTGCTTCCCCTTTTTTTTTGTCGATCCATTCTAGGCTACATGGACCCCAGACCTTAGAAGTGCAGGGACTGTGTATGGTGTAAGTGAGAGAATGAAGCTTTGTGAATATGGGGCACAATGGGCCAATTCCCTCGGTTCTTGTTTTTTGGTTAGGTGGCGGAGGAAAGGGTCAGCTGAGGGTCCTTCTCTTTGGAACAACTGTTTTCTTACTAGGCTAGTACCCTTTCAGATTTAGGTAGCTCAATTATCAAAGGTTTGGGGTAACCAACATTTTCAGATAACTGAGGGCTCAGAAAAATCAGAAAAGCTATGCAATTGGAAACTGAAGCTGTCTGTTAACTCTGGAGCATAGACTTTAAGCCTGAGGCTCATGCCTCTGATTTTAGATCATGCCAGCTGGCTTACCCCTACCCAGCTGGCTCTAGTGCAACCTCGGTCCTCCGAGCTTGGTGCTCAGTGGATAGTTTGCCGTTGGCAAACTTTTGTAATGCTAGTTGGCTTTCTGGATAGGTGAATGTTCCAGGTTTGGCTGGCCTGGAGAGCATTAAAGATTTGCTGAATGGCCTAAGCACAATGAAGCGATCAAGTAGGGACTTGGCAGGAAAGCTCAGTACGACCCTGGGGCACACAACAAAACTTTTTAGTTAAATGGGTTTTTGTTAATCAGGGTTATACTCCTAGTATTAGGCTTATACAGTGTTCACGAATTCTGTGATATATTTGTAGTGTGAAAACCATGGGGCAAACGAGAGGAAAAATTCAAAAATTCAAGCATCTTATAAAACCTTCCCTTAGTTGTGTTGTGTGAGGAATATTTCGTGGTCTGATTTCAAGGCATTCTTCCATGGCTTGTGGCTCTAGATCCCTTCTCATTTCTGATTGCCTCAAGATACTGCCTTATTACACCAACTCTGAAACTTGATTGGCGCAGGCTGTTTTCAGCACCATTGTCCTCTGTATTTTTGGGAGAAAGATTTGCAGACTGGGACTTCCCTTGAACCGATCCTATCTAAATGGGAATTTCAGGATACTTCTCTCCCTTTTACCAGACAATGAAAACTCAAGTTTTCAGCCCCATTTGTTGCTTTGTACAGACAATCTTCCTTCATTAAATCCTTCCAATCATGCTGTTGTGCCTACTAAATACATTCTCCTTCATTCCAATAAGATTGTAGAATGACCAAGCAGATGATATGGAGGGATCAGCAAGACTTTTTCATCAAAGGATAATGATATGACAAGAAAGGAAAATAAGTTAATATAAACAGAAAAGGAAATGGAAAACTCAGACCTTCTGAATAGCATTCTCCCCCACTCACTCTTTAGCAGCTAACAAATAGCCATTCCCCTGAGCACCTGTGCAAGGAGAGGAAAACTGGAGCTCAGGTTAACCCATTGATTTATTGAGGACCAGGTAGGGACCCTGTACCCTATCAAAAAAAATTTTTGTGCCATAAGGATTTTCTTCATCTTCACTGAAATGATACTCTGCTCCAACAGCTCCACCGGTGAACTTGGTAATTAGCATGAGGTATGGTTCCCCTTCTTCTGCTGTCGGACCGTCCTTCTTACGCAAAGAATGCAGTCCTAAATCATGGCTTCCTTCTGCTCTAGGCCACCAAAAAGGATGAGAATTAAAGCTGGGCAAGCAATAGGGAAGAATTATTCAAGAACTTGTTCACATCGCTGACAATTGATGAACAGGGAAAAGGGCAATATCCAAGTAACAAATTGTTTTGCAATAACTGTTTCAACCAGCTCCAGTGACAATTCATCATCTTAAGAGTTATATTTATAAAATCATTTAGTACCTGATCCCCCTGCTCATTCAGCATCGTCTGTGTAACATCTACCCCCAAAGGTTTTGTCTGTCTTGGCCACGCACAGAGCCCAACCAGGCTTGGTCTTCGCCTATGAGCCTGTTTATCTCTGATAGTTATATTCTCTACAACAGCTGTTTCTCAGGGGATCTTCCTTTCACATGTATGTGTCTTTCTTCCCACTTCAGTTTGAGCCTGCTAGGGGGGTATTTACTGACCCTCCCCAAGGATTCAACTGAGTATTCTCCTTTTCTCTTACAGGATTTCCTAACAGACTCAGAGTTGAAAAAATATTCTGCTCCAGTGTGTCCAGCCACTGCCTGCGGTATGTCATGTCTACCAATGTTCCTTGTTCCCCAGATGGTGTGTCTGCTTTTCAGGAGTTAAATCACCCTGTAGCTGTGGAACTGGATATTCAAGAGAAGTCTAACTCTTCTATTTGTTCTGCCTCCCAGGGTTAAAGAGAAGGTAGCCCTTCTTTAATACTGAGGGATACTTGCACTAACTGAGGAATTAATGATCCTACCAAGCCTTAATACCCAAGGATTCCTAAATCCAGCCCCCCAAAAAGAGTGTTCGTTATTCTTTAACCACCCTTTGCTCTCTGCTGTGAGTGAGGTATCCAAAGATCCTGAAACTTGTGTTCATCCACAATGAGTAGAGAGTTAGGAAAGTGAGTCAGGGGTAGGATTTGTGGTCTTCTGTTTCTTTCTCTTCTCCATGTAAATGACATGTGGTTAACTATTTTAAGAATAGTGTTATTGCGAGTAGTATTCTACAAGATCCTGAATGAATACAGAATAAGGTTAAAATGGCTAGATGGTGCTTCTATTAATGATGTAGATCTTTTTTTTGTAGCAATCCTCAATGGATCAAGTGACTTGTGTAGTTGTTGTGCTTTAAAATTTAGCCTGTTTCCTCTTCCCTTTTAGTATGTAGTAATTTGTGACCCTGGCTACTTGTTTTCCTCTCTGTAATGAGATGCATCTGGCATAGAAGATACTCCTGGAGTGAAATCCTGGCCCCCTTAAAGTCAATGGAAGTTTTGCCACTGACTTCAGTAGTGCCAAGATTTCACCCCAATGTCTTGCAGGATATCTTTTTAAGAACCTTTTATTCAAGAATGTCTAGACCTTTTGAAACCTTCCCTTGGGCACGTATTTTGTACTGAATATCACAGCACAATGTGACTTCTACAGCAATAATCAGGAGGGGCATGAGTTCATATTCAGGAACTTTAAGGAAAGATCCTTAACTTACCTTTTTTGCTAACCATTTCTGAACACCTTGGCCAAGCTGAAGGAGAGAACAATGGTAGAAGGTTCTTCAGTTTTCCTTCAGCCCTCAAATGTCACGAGGGTGTCTACCACATGAACAGTCTTATCATTTTCATTGTAGAGACACTATTTTTGTTACTGTCCTCCGGAAGTTAGCTTTCAACATTCCCCCTGACATCATTGTGCTTTGTATCAGACACGTAGGCAGTAGTAATTGCATGTCAGGTTATTATTGCACTTGAATATTGTATGTACAAGTAATCCATGGTAAATAGTGATGAGTCTATTAAATAATTTAACATAGCATTATTCTGACAAATAAGGAATAAGGGTTTACAAATAGCTATTAAAGGTTGGGTTTAGATACTGTGCCCAGCAAATTCCTGAATGAAGATATACAACTAACCCTCTCTCAGAATATCCTATTTAGCCTCCTTTTGAAATATTTTCTGCCATGATTCCTGGCATCTCCTTGAACGTATTTCAGATAGCTGAAAAAATAACTATTTGCACGCCTCTAAAGGCATCTTAAAAAGCGCGTAATAAATCCCACTAGTGCATATGCTGTTTTATCCTTGTCTGCAAAATGTCCTAGTAATTTCTATAAATGCTCCCAATTAATTGAAGTTTAGCCTGTTTGCTGAATGCTGCTGCTTTTCATCAGAATTAGCTTTTCCATTTTACTTCCTTTGGTTGTCGTACTGCAGTTAAGGAGAATGTTAACCCGTTCCCACTTCCTCAGACACATTTTGCATTCATGCCTGTAGCTGTATCCCTCCCTTTTCTTATATGAGCCTTTAAATTGATTTAGTTTAAAAAAACACTATTGCGAGGAAGGGAAGTACTGTCACGAGTGGAGGAACTGAGGCACACAAAGATTAAGGGCCAAATTCTACCATTCTTACTCATGTTGAGTAGTACCTTTTCTTTCAAGTAGTCATACTGAGCCTAATGAGATTATTTGAGGTATGGTACTACTCAATGTGAGTAATGGTGACAGAATCTAACATTTAGTGAGCTGGTCAACTCCCAAGAGGTGCTGGTAATAGAACCCATGTCTGTTGAATATTTCTCCTCTACCCTAACCACAAAACCATCCTTCCTGTATTAAGTTACAAGATTCTCTCTGGGCCCTGAGCCCAGATATGTTTGTGTGAACCTTGTAGCTGTGTGGAGCAATAAAATAGTCTATTTAATTAGCTGATATATATCATAGCAAATCTGTGTCATTCATTCACAGTGCTAAGTTGTTGGCAATTATTCAACGCTAAAAATTAAAAAGTAAATAACCTTCAGCATGACAATCTAGTTTATTGAAAGAAATAGGCCACACTGTAGTTTTCTATTCAATGCAGACTTAGGTCCCATTTTTAGGGAAATTCATCTACCAACTTCAGTGAGAGATGCATCCATTTAACTAAGGGCAATATAGGTAACATCACATCTGCTATTTTGCCCATACCTGGAATGTATTAGCTCACTTAAGCAGGAGACTTATGTTGTGGCACTCAACAAAGGAATTAAAGAATTCAAAGTTTCTCTCCTATTTAGGATCTTCTGATGATCTTAATGATTTTTCATAGCTATTCATGTCAAGTGTGTCAATTTTAGTCATAACTTTATTTTATGAGGATCGGGGCAGAGGAGGGTACTCAAGGCAATGTTTATTGATCCTTTATTTTTAAGATTAAAAACTTCTGTTTCCAAAGTTGCTTGAGAACTCTGTGAATTTTCAGATTAAATATTACTTTTTTCCAACACAAGCTTGAAGTAAATGGACAAGTTGTGTTATTTATAAGACATGAAATTTTCACTTAGGCTGATTCTGAAAAAGATTCAGATTATCAGAAATTCAAACAAGTTGCTTGTTTTGTGTTGGAAATCTATTCTGAAGCTTCCTATTCCAAGACATGATTTGTCTAAATGGATAGTGGCCATCCTAATGTATGGTTTCTGAAAAAAATCACTCAGCTTGTTGTGAGCCATTGTGTGGAAATTTATGGATTTGGGGGAGGGTAATATAAGCTCTTCTGAGACTTTTCAGCAGCTATATATAATAATCAGCACATATAGAGTTGCCAGGTGTCCAGTTTTCGACCGGAACGCCCAGTCAAAAAGGAACCCTGGTGGCTCTGATCAGCAGCACTGACTGGGCTGTTAAAAGTCCAGGCACATTTTTAGACATTACAATATATTGCATCCTGTGTAGTATATTAAAACAAAAATGTTCATACATTAGTAAATTAAATGAACATACAGTTAAGACATTGAAAATTCCAGTAGTCCTGCAAGAGATTTATTGCTCTGCATAGTGAATTGTATTGAGGAATATTGAGTTCCAGTTTTAAAACTAATTTAAAAAAAAAAGTTACCAGCTATTCAGGAAGAATTTTAACTTAAATATATCAAGTCAAGAACATTGTTTAGTCAATTTAACAAACTAGTGCAGTTTGTAATGTCTTTCATGCACAGTAGTGAACTTTAGGGAACTGTCAATCCAGCTATGCCTCATTTCAGTTCCTTTTTGGCTTCTTTGTTTAGAGTATAAAGAGAGATCAATATTCCTGGTGGCAGTCAGACTTAGTTTATAACATTTGCTGAAGTCATTTTCAAGAAATGCAAATCGGGCCCAAAAGCAAGCTATTCCACTGGTTAGGAAAGATAGAAAATGTGGCAAAAGACCACCTTGGCTTAACCACGAGATCTTGCATGATCTAAAAAATAAAAAGGAGTCATATAAAAAATGGAAACTAGGACAGATTACAAAGGATGAATATAGGCAAACAACACAGGAATGCAGGGGCAAGATTAGAAAGGCAAAGGCACAAAATGAGCTCAAACTAGCTACGGGAATAAAGGGAAACAAGAAGACTTTTTATCAATACATTAGAAGCAAGAGGAAGACCAAAGACAGGGTAGGCCCACTGCTTAGTGAAGAGGGAGAAACAGTATCAGGAAACTTGGAAATGGCAGAGATGCTTAATGACTTCTTTGTTTCGGTCTTCACCGAGAAGTCTGAAGGAATGCCTAACATAGTGAATGCTAATGGGAAGGGGGTAGGTTTAGCAGATAAAATAAAAAAAGAACAAGTTAAAAATCACTTAGAAAAGTTAGATACCTGCAAGTCACCAGGGCCTGATGAAATGCATCCTAGAATACTCAAGGAGCTAATAGAGCAAGTATCTGAGCCTCTAGCTATTATCTTTGGAAAATCATGGGAGATGGGAGAGATCCCAGAAGACTGGAAAAGGGCAAATATAGTGCCCATCTATAAAAAGGGAAATAAAAACAACCCAGGAAATTACAGACCAGTTAGTTTAACTTCTGTGCCAGGGAAGATAATGGAGCAAGTAATTAAGGAAATCATCTGCAAACACTTGGAAGGTGGTAAGGTGATAGGGAACAGCCAGCATGGATTTGTGAAGAACAAATCATGTCAAACCAATCTGATAGCTTTCTTTGATAGGATAACGAGCTTTGTGGATAAGGGTGAAGCTGTGGATGTGGTATACCTAGACTTTAGTAAGGCATTTGATACGGTCTCGCATTATATTCTTATCGATAAACTAGGCAAATACAATTTAGATGGGGCTACTATAAGGTGGGTGCATAACTGGCTGGATAACCGTACTCAGAGAGTTGTTATTAATGGTTCCCAATCCTGCTGGAAAGGCATAACGAGTGGGGTACCGCAGGGGTCTGTTTTGGGACCGGCTCTGTTCAATATCTTCATCAACGACTTAGATATTGGCATAGAAAGTTCGCTTATTAAGTTTGCGGATGATACCAAACTGGGAGGGATTGCAACTGCTTTGGAGGACAGGGTCATAATTCAAAATGGTCTGGACAAATTGGAGAAATGGTCTGAGGTAAACAGGATGAAGTTTAACAAAGACAAATGCAAAGTGCTCCACTTAGGAAGGAAAAATCAGTTTCACACATACAGAATGGGAAGAGACTGTCTAGGAAGGAGTACGGCAGAAAGGGATCTAGGGGTTATAGTGGACCACAAGCTAAATATGAGTCAACAGTGTGATGCTATTGCAAAAAAAGCAAACATGATTCTGGGATGTATTAACAGGTGTGTTGTGAGCAAGACACGAGAAGTCATTCTTCCGCTCTACTCTGCTCTGGTTAGGCCTCAGCTGGAGTATTGTGTCCAGTTCTGGGCACCGCATTTTAAAAAAGATGTGGAGAAATTGGAAAGGGTCCAGAGAAGAGCAACAAGAATGATTAAAGGTCTTGAGAACATGACCTATGAAGGAAGGCTGAAAGAACTGGGTTTGTTTAGTTTGGAAAAGAGAAGACTGAGAGGGGACATGATAGCAGTTTTCAGGTATCTAAAAGGGTGTCATAAGGAGGAGGGAGAAAACTTGTTCACCTTAGCCTCTAAGGATAGAACAAGAAGCAATGGGTTTAAACTGCAGCAAGGGAGGTCTAGGTTGGACATTAGGAAAAAGTTCCTAACTGTCAGGGTGGTTAAACACTGGAATAAATTGCATAGGGAGGTTGTGGAATCTCCATCTCTGGAGATATTTAAGAGTAGGTTAGATAAATGTCTATCAGGGATGGTCTAGACAGTATTTGGTCCTGCCATGCGGGCAGGGGACTGGGCTCGATGTCTTCTCGAGGGCCCTTCCAGTCCTAGAATCTATGAATCTATGAAAGAGCAAGATTTTTAGTGGTTGAATCACCTTCCAGTTAAATATACTTTTTATTATGACAGTGTTGTGAGTCAGCTAGTTTTTATATTTTTCTAAATGATTATATCTAAAATATGTATGGTGCAATTACAAAGAAGCATTTAGTTTAGCCTGTGTCTTATGGGTCACATCCTCTTTCTTTTACAGTCATGACTGTCTCCTACTCTCGTTGGTTCTTGCTTTACATCTCTAAAACCTCTTTTCCTTTATACTCTTCCCACCAATAACTTTCTATGAAAATGCAGTGTCCAAAATCACACTTTTCTTCTGAAATTCATACTATATTACTCTACTATTCAGAACTTTCACTGACTTCTCCTTGTCTTCCCTGTAGAGTTCAGGTGTCTTGGCATATCTTTGAGGTTCTATACCTGAAGGCTCTTGCTTCGTTCTCTCCCCAAGTTTTTCTTTCTGCTACTCTTGCTCATATTATCTTCAAGCTATCATCTGTTTCGTCATCCATGCTCAAGTCTCATGCTCAAGATGACCTCCCATTGCTCTTTCAAATCCATTTCTTCCACAACAATGTTTTAAAAAGTATTCTGTATGATTTTGCTACCACCTAAGATTCACCATGCTCATATCCCATTGTACTGTATGTCTAAATAGTTCTGTCTATAGCAGATTGTATGCTTCTTGGGGCACAGGTACTGTTTCTTTAAAATATATTTTGATCCCCCCCACACTAAATTATGCAAAGAGTAATTTTAAAGAGTAATAGCTCCCGTTGAAGACAGTGGCATAATCCAGTTGACTTCAGTGGTACAGGATCAGTCCCTACATGTTTGGTCCTTATATCCCTGGAACACCACGCAATCTGCTTTCATTCATTAAATAATTGAATGATTGTAATATCATTCCATCCATTCACTGGGTCTTTCAGAACAAGGAATTGGTACATTGCATCAGAAACTGGTTTGTGTCACTTTTACAAATTGTACAGTGTAACTAGAACTTGTAACCTTTAGCTCTGGGTCTGCGGTAAAAGAATTCATTAAATATGTTGTCAAAAGGCAACACCCCTCCTTGAGAATACACTTCTATATTGGGACATAACCTTTTTCCCCCTATGTCATACATAGTTCTTGGAAAATTTACTGGTACTAACACAGTTCCTTTTGAATCAAAAGAGAGAGATTATAGTGGGAATCTGTTTCTAATTTGGTGGGTTACAGATTATCTAAAGTTGGCATAACTCTCAGAAACCCACTAAATCAAATCACAGATACTGTATTCTGCTTAATCTTTTCTTTGCTATCATGCAAACTAAGTCCAGTAGGTAATTTCAGTTCGAAGTTAAAATAAAGCAAAATGGCTACATTTGCTGTAACTTCAAACAGAAAGCTAAATGGAAAATTTTGATTTTAGAGGATTATTTTGCCGGCTACTGTTGTGATCCAGTTCTCATTAGTGCCGTGTAATATTTTCAATCGCACAATTTGTTGTTGATTTTTTTTATTGAAGTTTTGAACAAGATTAACAGAAGGACAATTAATAAGTATTGCTGCCCACATATATTACTATATAAAAATTTTAATATGTCAAGATTTACAAAACCAAAAGCAGACATAAAGGAGAAGTGGTAAATGGGCAAAGCAAAATAAAAAGATAACAGGAGAATGGGATGCAGGCATTAGTTCTCATGCTGTCACTTGGATGGTGTAGAGGAATCTGTACATGTTATGCCCTTTCATGATATTCTGTCCTGAGCCAAATATGATGTGTTTTGGGGTATGATGCCTATGTGGTACAGGTGTCTGTTGACACCATCCAGCCATCATGTTTTAGGTCTTCTGGAGGGTCTCTTCAATCCTGCTTTCATTGGGTCAAAGTTAGAGATTATTCTTGCAGGGAAGTTGGTAGGCATTTGAAGCAGATGACCATACCAACTTAAAGAGCATTGAGTGACCGTTTGAGTGAGTGGGACCTGTTTAGTTAGGAAGCAGAATTCTTCATTCAGTTTGAATTTGTATCATGAGATGTTTTCGAACCTTCAAAGATACTTCAACTGACTGGTGTACAAAAACTTTTCAATCTGATAGAAAGGAGCCATGTTTCAGTCCCATAGCTCAAAATACTGACCACCAAACTATTACATAGTCTCATCTCCATCTTTCTATTTATCAGGGCGTTCAGTTTGCGAAAGACATTATTGGGGAGAAACCCCATTACTGACAACACTTTTGCAGTGCAGGCTTCAAGTTCTTGATGCTACCCATGTTGTCAACAACAGAGCCTAGGTCAGTGAAATCACTGACTATCTTGACAGAGTGATCGTCCACTAAGATGCTAGAGCTTGTAACATGTTCAAAATCACCAACTGGAAGAATTTTGATTTTACCCCAAATAATTTTCAGACCAACTCTTGCCACTGAACTTTCCAGGGCTTTAAGTGCCGCAACCAGCTTGTCCATTGATTCAACAATTAGCTCTATGTCATCAGCAAACTCTGTATTGGTAAGGTTCTTATCAAGGCATATGCCTAAAATGCATTTACATAGTGTCTGATTAAGCACATCATCTATAACAGCATTGAAAATTTTTTGAGTGTCAAATATCCTCTTTGAACATCTGGCCTAATTTGGAAGACGGTGGTTCTTTTCCCATTTACAAGAATGCAACTTGGGAAATCATAAGAGACAGCATTTTACAGAGCTTGTCCGTTTCAAGATCAGCCAAAGCAATTCCCCATCAATATAGTCAAATGCAGCTTTGATATCTACGAATGCAGTGTGAACGGGGTGCTTGAAATCTTCTTGATAAGGGAGCATGGTGAAGATTTGCTCCAGGAGTGAAGACAGCTTGTTGCAGTCTTCTCTTGATCCTTAAGATATCTGTGGTTCAGGCTAGCAAGACAGAAGCAAAAACTTTTCCCTGAATGAATAGAAGAGTAATGCTGCAATAGTTACAACAGTCTCACCTGCTGTCTTTACATTTTCAAAGCCATAAAATAATGCCTTTTTGCCAAGATGGGTCCAGCTCTGTTCTCCAGATGATATTGAACAGCATCTGCAGCCACAAAAGAATAGGTGATCCAGTGCTTTTTAACAACTCCACACGAATGCCACAGATTCCTGATGCCTTGTTTTCCTTAAACTGCTTTACTGCTCAGTGGATTTCACCCATAGTGAATTCACCAGGATCATATGATGCAGAATGGGCCAACTTGGCATCAGCGTTAATGTCAAGGCCAAAAGAAATTGGGGGTACATCTAGCAGCAGGGTGTATTTTTCATTCCGATATGCCATGTATTCTTCTTCTGTATTGATTAGCTAACAAGAAGTAGAGTAGACCTCACTGAGTGAATGAACTTTCTCATCAATGAGGTCACGCAAGTGTTTATGTAAGGAAGTGCCATTGTTCCTGGCAGAAGTTTGTGGGGTAGAGTGGAATACAGTTTCAAAATATTCCAGCAGGAATGTCAGACCATGCTGAAAAAGGAGCGGTGGACAGCATGTCAAACAGGAAGGTGAGTACAATACCTGTTGAGGGGCACTGTGACAGAGTTTTATAAACTCTGCACTAGGACTGAGGGATTACAGAGCAACTCTGGGCCCAGATGACCCTGCCCAGCCACACTGTCAGCTTGCCTCGGATGGAGGTGGAACTTAAAAGGAAGCTAGACAGCTCAGAAAAAGGCTGACAAGCCAGGGAGAAGGACCAGCCCTGGGCACTCCTTAGAAGGGATACTGTGCCAGGGAAAGAGGAGCCTACCTGCTAGGCCCAGACTAAAGATTCGGTTAATACTTTTTCTTCAGTACCTTTTACTACAGACTGCAAAGCTTAGACTATAGAGTGGGAGTTGGGAAGTGGCCCAGAGAGGGCAGCTGTAAGGCATTCTTGGGTGCTTGGCCCTTTGGTAACCTTCACTGGGCCTTGGGCCAGGGGCTAGTGGAGTGGGACGGCCTGGGCTCCCCTGCCAACTCCCTTCTGCATTAAGGAGGAATTGATCCTCTAAGCACTAAGCAACGCTTCCATCAAACACCAACCATCACAGGCACAAGTCTGTGGACCTCGAAAGTTTGTCTCTTTCACCAACAGAAGTTGGTCCAATAAAAGGTATTACCTCACCCACCTTGTGTGTCTCTATATCGTGGCACCAATATGGCTATAACACCACTATAAAAAAGTAAATATTCAATACTGTGGAAGTTTCCAGTAGCTGTTTGCAATATCAACATCTGTTCTATATTTCTCATTAGACTAGGTGCTTCCTTTCTTAAAATAATAAGCATGGTAAACGGGTTATTACTAATTTACTTTTATCTCAGACCTGTTGTTACTAAACTAAATAAAAAATGATGATGGCTGGGGCCAACATTTGCAAACTTAAATGCCTAAAATTAGTCAAATTAGTAAAATTAGAAGTTTCCTAATTTTTTTAAAGCACTTTCAGCTCCTTTGGACTTTAGTGGGACCCTGGTTGTTCAGTGCCTTTGAAAATCAGGCTCCTTGCATGTAGGCACCCAGGATTTAAAATGTTGGTCTTAAGCGCTGACCTTTAAACTCGTGTACTTGTTAAATGGAGAATTCCCTATGTAGCAGATTAAGTTATAACATGAAAGAGGAGGAAACTGGGTGTTATAATTGTCTGGGTGTTATAATCGTCATCATAAAAATTACCTCATGATTAATCCCAAAAAGACTTCAAGAGACTGAAAATAATACATCTGTTAAAACCAGCATCCCATTTATGTAGTGTGACAGCTACAATGACCATACAAAATCAGTGAGGTTCCTTTAGCTAAAGTATCCATTGTTACTCCATTGCCTGCAAAGAGTGGTTTAGTAGAAAAAAAATATGCATTCATGGCCCTGAACTGCATCACCACGGAATGTTTGAAGCTTTTTTTCCCAAAACCTACCATGAGTTGAGAACAACTTTTTTTTAAACATTTAAATCCCCTTTTCTCCCTTGTGCATGTTCTGCTATATAGTGGGAAATAAATACCCAATTGTAACATTAGTTAATAAATAGGAATATAAATAAATTTACCATATTTTTGTTACAGTTTGCTTGCTTGCTTCAGCAGTGTTCGAGTTCTGCATATTATAGAGCAGCAAGCACCCAATTGATCCCAAACAAAGAGACCCTGGCAGCAACTCCCACACGCATCCTTTGCAACAATATCATTTGCTCTCTGAGACTTTTACATAAACAAAAAAAACCCATATTTTTCTTCTTCACATCCCTTCTTGGCACCATAGGAGCCAAGCACAGATATTTTGTCTCTTGAAAACTATTTGATGAACTGTTTCTCTGCAGAATTGCTTTTGCTAAGCACAGAAATTGCTATACTTCATTTCATTATTATTTTAATTTCTGATTGAATTTGACTAACAGCTGTGGGTTTTGAGGAAGGCATGATGATACAGACATGCTCTGCATGCTTCCTCTACACTGCTCTGCCATATCCTTTATCTGCAGCTTGCTACACCTCTGCTGTTCCAGTCCCCTTCCCGTCGAGCACAGCTCACTAGTTCACAAGTCATGACAGCTTGTATGTGTTCAGGGCCACATTTTTAAAGGCAGATGCAGATAGGCACCTAGTAGGATTTTCGAAACTTTGTAGACACCTAACTGGCCCTAAGAGACTCTTTCTACTCACCCCCCCAAATATGTGTTAGGCTTTTCCCAAAGAACATGGGCCATGTCCAGAGGAAAGGTCAGCCTTGATTTGACTTAACACTGCAAGTAAGGGTTAAAAACAGGAGGGAGTATGGGGGGAGGGAGAGGAAACAGGAGTGACAATAATATCACATGATTACTCAATAAGACGTATGTGTATCTTGAAGGGAGTATCAAAACTTGGATTACTGGTGTGGAGGGGAACACACCAGGAAATTGGATCAGATGTAGACAGAGAAGGCTATAGTGGGAGCATACTCTTTCACCTAGGATTTCAATCCAGGTCTTCAGATGCAAAAGCTAGTGCATGCCATTGGATCCATATCCTATTCTGCAGTCTCAGAAGGCGGCAGTAGCCTGTTGGGCCTTTCATAGGGTTACCATACGTCCGTTTTTACTTGGACATGTCCGGCTTTTCGGCAATCAAACCCCCGTCCAGGGGGAATTGCCAAAAAGCCGAACATGTCCGGGAAAATGCCAGCCAGGCACTTCCCCTCCCGCGACGGCTCTGCTCCTCCCCTGACTCTTCGGCTCTGTTTAAGAGCCGAGCACTACCGGCTTCGGGCAGCCCCCATGCCTCCAGACCCTGCGCCGCCGGAGCCCGGGAGGGGAAGTGCCCGGCTGGGGGCGCAGGGTCCGGAGGCAAGGGGGCTGCCCGAAGCCCAAGCGCTACCGGCTTCACGGTTTGCCGGGCAGCCTCCAGACCCTGCGCCCCCGGCTGGGCGCTTCCCCTCCCAGGCTCCAGCTGTGCTGGGGAAGCGCCGGCCGGGGGCGCAGGGTCTAGGGGCTGCCTGGCAAACCGTGAAGCCGGTAGCGCTCGGGCAGCCCTTTCCGCGTGGCTGGGAGTGGGAGGGAGGAGGGGGCGGAGTTGGGGCAGGGAAGGGGCGGGGCTGGGGTGGGAAATGGGCGGGGCCAGGACCCCGTGGAGGGTTGCCTTATGAAGTCTATCCAGCCATTACACATAACAGGGTTGTTCCTTTTCCCAGCGAAACAAGTCACTTTCAACAAAACATGTGCACCAGTTTCTACACTGGTTTCTTCTTCATATATGGTGATATTCAAAGTGTGTGGGATCTTCCCAAGCTTTGAATATCTTTTATCCTTGTATCTGAGAGACCGCCAGTCATCCTGTATCCTGTCACATTATTAAACGTCAGCTGGGAGGCTCTAGCTGACAGCTCCCTGTGCTGAGTTCTCCTGGACTGACAGATGGGTTTTCTATGCCATGACAAGTTGTGTGTTAAGGGCCAGATTGTTAAAGGTAAAGAGAGACACAGCTTCTGAAACTGAGGGGGTTTTCTCCGTTGGTGGTCCTTCAGAGCCAAAGTTTAACAAACTTCTTTTTATTCATCACAAATTATATTCCTGCTAAGATTTCTGTAGCCACAAACGTTTTCTTTAGTGTTGCCCATTGTGGATAGTTTTCAGTGAGCTTTTTTATCTTGTAACTAAGTGCCTAGATGCTACAGCAATAGACACCACAGGCCAATCAGTAAAGAGCACGTTGTTTCCCAAAAGCTGCTTTAAAACAGTCAGAACTTTTCACTCCAGCCTCTTCCCTTCCTTTTAGGTTTAGATGAGCACTTATTGGAATGTTTATCACCTAATATTCATTCAACTCCAAACAGAGTTTCTTATACATTTTACCCGTCTGGGCATAGAGGGAGGTAAAGTTACAGAAAACATTTTGAAAGGGAGCTTGGAGTTGGAATGGGGGGACAGGGGTTATTGACTGGGAAAGTCCCTTTTTTACGACCTGTCCTGGCTGTCCTGACTTTTTTGCTTTATCAGTTAGCAAGAGCAAACAGGACAAATGCCCACTTTTGTCAAAAATGTGAGGTGTGGCAGAACATGTGGAGGGAGCAAGCGGTGATGCCAGCCCCACACAGGGAGGGGAGGCAGGGTTTGAGCGAGCAGTGACAACCAGCCCCAGCCCTGTGCAAGGGAGCAGGCAGGGCTCAGGTGAGCAGCAACATCAGCCCCAGCCTTTGGGAAATATGGTCACCCTATCTAGTATGTGTGTCACTGCTCGCCCAAGCCCTGCCTGCCCTCCAGGCTTGGGTGAGTGGCTTGGGCCAGCCCTGCAGGGGGTAGGGAGGGCTCAGGCCAGCCCTATGCAGTGTCCCTTTTTCCCTTTGGGAAATATGGTTACCCTACCAATTAGCCAAGTGGGAAAAGCATGAAAGCTGGTGGTGGCCTCCTTCCAGAACGGGGCAGGGGCAGGAACTTTCTGTGAAAAAATCCTGCTGGGGGGAGAAACCACAACCTTTTCTGAGGCCCATGGGATTTTATTGCTCCATTGTATCTAATTCACTTCGATGCTCATGCATCTGATCTCTGAGGAGCAGCTGGAAAGAGGACAGAATGGTATAAACTCATAGTCTGAGCAGACACTTGAATATAGAGGCAGAAATCTTTCTATACTTCAACTTCCCCTGAGTTTTTCTGTCTTCTTTTTGCCTGATTTTGTATATGTTCAGAAAAGTGTGTGTGTGTGTTGATGTGGTTTTAGTGTATGTGACACAGCACCCTGGAATTCATTTGTGTGAAAATCATATAAGTTTATATGGTACTCTATAGCCGATATTTTTATCTCAAAAGAAATATTCACATGAACCCTTCCTCTACATCAAGGAATAAATGCCTTCTCCAGTGTTAGTGTTCTATTGCATATAATTACAGCCTATGGGAAAATGGGGAGAGAGAGAGCTCAACTCCCTCACCAGCGCAGCTCACTGCCACCCTCACCCTCTTTCCCAGGGCCGGCTCTAGGCACCAGCAAAGCAAACAGTTGCTTGGGGCGGCAAATTTGCAGGGGCACAAGAATCCAGCATGGGAGCTGAGAACCAACGGGGGCCCTGGGAGCTGTAGTTCCTTGGTTAGCTCCCTGCCTATAGAGCCAGCCCTGGAGCAGGGAAAGAACTACATTTCCCAGCATTCCCTTGGCCGCAATTAACAGGAAAGAGTGGGGGAAGGAGTGGAACTGAAACCTCATGCTGCAACTTCCTGTGAATGGTAGGGACAGAGTCAGCTCTAGGTTTTTTGCCGACCCCCACCCCAGCCCTGGACTCTCCCCCACCCACACCCCCTGCTGCCCCAGCTCTGGCCCCACCCCTGCACCCCACTGCTGCCCCACCCCTGGGCTCTCCCCCCACCCGCATCTCCTGCCACCCCAGCCCTGGGCTCTTCTCCCCCCCCCCCCGCACTTCCTGCTGCCCCAGCTCTGCCCCCCCCCCACACTTCTTGCCGCCCCAGCCCTGGGCTCTCCCCCAAAGAAAGAATTGGGTGGACTAAATGGACAGTGCACCTCTCTATCTGAAGCCTAGCAAGGGAGATCGCACTAGAATTTAAAATGAAAAGTAAGGGAGGGGAGGCTCTACTAGGACCTGGGCAGCTTTAGATACAGTACCAGGCACATAGGAGGATTTACACTTCTGAACCATGGAAGCAGAAATTGACTTTTCTTTTCCAGATTTAGCTAATATTCAGAAAGGGAATCTAGCACCTGCCTTCCAGATTTGAACACCCTCAAAATTCAGGAGTGTTCAAGCTCAATTTGTGCAGCTGTTACTTCATTTCTCCCAAATCAAATATACTGATCCACTGTAACTTGCTGTAGAAAAAGTAGAATAAATTGAGCAAGAAATGCTTCCCAGTGGTTATTAGGACTGGAATTGCTATTTTCAACAGCCCCCTTTTTTTTTTTTTTTTTTTTTTTTAGTTTTAGTTGTTTAAAAGGAAGACAGTGATATTGCATTGGCAAATTCCCCATAGAAACAAAGAATAATAAAGGCACCTCAACTTTTCCTCATTTATGTAGGACAGTCTTGTAATATGCATCCAGATAGCCTTCAATCACACCCGCTGAAAATTGTTCCACTTTACTGCAGTTCTGTAACCATATGGGAACCAATCCTGTGTGTGTTCTGTGCACATCCAAAATTCCTGCTGAATGACCCACCCTGAGAGCGAGTTACCAGTGACCCAGGGCTGGGATGGCAGTTGGCAGGGGGGAGAGAGCCCAGGGCTGGGGGGAGAGGGGGGAACAGCCAAAAATTTGAGCCGGCCCTGCTCTTTCCAGGCAACTTCTTAAAACGTTACCTTTACACTTTCCCCATAAAATAATTTAAGAAACATACATTTATTGTTGATGTGTAAAGTTATATTTAAGAAGGAGAAAAGACTCCCTGCGGCAGGGAACAGCCACTGCCCGATGCACTGCTCGGTTCCAAAGAGAGGTAATTGGTGAGGACAGTGGAGAAATTTTGATCCTGAAACACAGAGCAAGGAGGGGAGGACAGAGAAGAGAGAACATTTCCTTGTGTGCACACACCCCTTTCCCCCCCCCCCCACTGTCTTTCGCTTCTCCTTTGAGATTTGAGAGGGGCTTAGGGGTCCTCTCATTCCTCTTCCCCATGTGATGGAGACTTCCTACTTGACATGCTGGAAGAAAGTAGCCTTTTCTCTGCTTCTCACTTCCTGGCCAGCAGTCTGCTGAACTGACTCTCTGCTTTGCAGCTCAGCAGTTGAGCAGCTCTAAGAGGTAAAGGGGGAGGGAGCAGAGAGAGTGCTTCAGGACATAGCACTGGGCCACTTGTCTTGTCCTTTTCCCCCAGTACAGGACTAAAATTTAAGGGTGTGAAAGTCAGTGTCATTCTCCTTCCCCCACACATATACAACATCCACCCCCCCTCTATGTCATTGCTCATGTATGGCATTAAACTTGAGGAATAAAACTCAGAACTTGGGACCATTTTTTAGGGAGGGTGGTGGACGCTTGAATTCAGGCAGGGTCTTTTGTTTTGCCAAACAACCAAGGCCATTTATTGGTCAGTTGAATCACAGCCCAAGCAAAGGCTCTTGACCAGAGGTTCTTCATATATTTGGGCAAGCATTAAGACACACAGAGACAACAGCAGTTGGGATGGTTTTTGTGTGAGAAATTGGTGGCTGGCTGAAGGGTTGAACCCATCTATTTTCTGGATTTCTGTGAAATCCAAACTTTGCTGCTCCTTTTCCTGTTTCAGTATCCGTCCAGGCTGAAAGTAGTAATGGGAACTGTATGTGCACCTTGAATGAATATATTCCAGCACAGAGGGATTCATGAGGCTATATGTATGTACCACCTAAACTTTACCTTAAGGGCTTATGTGGGGTATAGGAACTTGTGCTGTTCCCCTGTGCTAGGGTGAATTTTACCCATTGTAGAGAAACAGACTTGAGATGAATATCTTGTGCATTATGTCCACTTGTTTCTCTCTTTTCCTCAATTTCAAATCTTTTCTATCCACCTTGACACTATGGCAATATAATTTAGTGTGGGATTCATAAATAACCCCAATGCCTGTGCTGTGCTTCCCAGGCCAGAGCAATAGTTTTGTTCTTGTGCTTACGCTATCAAGAGTACAGATCACGTCTGTCTTGCATGTTTAAAGAAGTGAGTCCCTTTTTATTTACAGAATCCCTTTTAAAGAGTCCCACCATTGTCTACTAGCAGTTTCCTTGGTTAAAGCAGCTGGGCAGAGTTGTTTCTAGGGCTTGCAATTTGGGTAGGAAAGAATTTGCTTGGAACCTTGCCCATATCTCCTCGCTCACTATAGAAATTTAAAGCTTAGAATACTTGAGGATGGAATTTGGTGCATTTTGTCAATGTATCATCCTGAATAATGTAGATTTGAGTAAAGGCTAAACATTGCTTTTACTGCCCCTGAAGAGTCATCACTTTTATTTAGTATCACAGCTGGCATAGCAATCGGAACGGCAGAGCTTTTACATGTCAACCTGCTTCCCAACTGAACACATCCCCGTGAGTAGACTGTGCCAATTGAACAGTTTAAACTTAGCATACATGTGCAGATTCTAGGGCTGGATAAGTCAGAACCTATTTGTTATTAAAGTACTCTAGCAAAGACCCCATATTCCAAGAGATGTGAATTATTTCCGGTAGGTGTGAGGTATTTGGAAGAAAAATCTTAGGATTTGACTGTTTATTAGATGGTGTGATTCAGCTGTCACAAAATCAAAATGCAAGTTCACTTTCTTGGCTGAATGAAAAACTCAATTACTATA
Organism: Chrysemys picta bellii; assembly: GCF_011386835.1. Taxonomy (NCBI): domain Eukaryota; kingdom Metazoa; phylum Chordata; order Testudines; family Emydidae; genus Chrysemys; species Chrysemys picta. The sequence goes on along the minus strand of NC_088794.1, from coordinate 73,384,124 downwards.
AACTATTCAGTGGCAAATTGTATTTTTTAGGAGCAAGGAAAAAAGAGGGTGGTACTATCAAAATAATCTGATATTAACAAAACAAAAAAACTTGAGTAAGACATCTCATGACATTGTTGCTGTTCAGCCCCAGTAAATGATGGCACACGGTGAAAAGATTTAGCTATTCCTTGGTCACAGCAGGCAACATCCACTTGACAAATGATTTGAATGAAAATAACTTCTGTACCTTATTAGTAACTTAGATCTTGGGTGTGTTACTGTACCACACAGAGTCCATAACTGTATCAAAATAGGAAGTTTTAAGATATAGGATTGTTTCTCCTTTAATATGAGTTCCCAGGTGAAGGCAGAAAGGAGCAGCTCCGGCTGTAGACTGGTTCTGGTTGGTCTCTCGGCACTGCACTAGGCAAAACTGTGTACGTGTAACTTGTAGACAGAATAAACTACAGTTTGGCTCAAAAATTGGGTTGTTACATTTTGCTTCTTTTCAAACACTTCCCAGTGCAAGATGCATTGAAACATAAGGAACTATTTTGTGACCCATCATCCTTGCACTGAGTGTTGATTGCGTGGTAGCCCATTTGTAGCAGTGAAATGTATTGCCCTTTTCTGTGTATTATACTTCTAAATTCCGAAGAACTCTGCCACTCTCCGCCATTTTATTCTCAGCATTGCAGCAGCCTGCAAGCACAGTAGGTATGAGAATATCTTTTCTCAGGAACTTCCAACTTTTTTTTTTCTTTTTGGCTTACTGATTTCTTTTATCTAAAATAAATCATTTGAGTTGAGAACTGTTTGCACTTGAAAATGGAAAACCTAGCACCTGGGCAGTGGCAGCATGACTAGGCTGCCATTGATGCCAATTTCCAGGTATACTTGTGACCTCGGAGTAATCCATTGCATAGGATTTATGAAATAATGAAGGTGGAGAGAGTAGCTTTAAACAGCCACACAACACCCATTATCACAATACCTGTGATAATAGGCATCATACTACTGTATTAATGGGCATGTTACAAGTGTGAAATGCTCAATGCTCTCTGACATCTCCTCTTCCTTGGAGCAATGGAAAGGAGACTCAAAAAGCAAAGTGACAGAGAAGAAGAATAAAGCAGAAAGCTAGAGACAAAAGAGTCATTGATATATTAAATTGGTCACTAACATCATGAACGTTTTTATGAAGATAAGTGTGGCCAATTGGGATGAGTAAATCTTCCCTAAATGTTTATGGGTTGGTATCTACTCTAGTAGCTGGGGTGATCCAAATCATTCTAACAAACAATCCTATTGTTTATAATTCTTAGTAACTTTTTCCTATATATGCATTCTGTTGAGTTCATAGGGTATCCGAAGTTGCATGTGGTCACTAAAGAGAAGCCATTCTACGTAAACTATAAATTGTGTAAAAATGTTTAATTCAGCTGAAATAAAAAGCTGATATTTTATATGTAGCTGTAACTCCTGATGGCTGAAGCAGGCTAGAGGCAGTCCAGAGCAGTGGCCAAGTACGCATGGTAGCCAGGAGGTCAAACGGTATCAGAAGCAATCCAGAGCAATGGTTGAACTAGTTGCAGGGATCAGTAGCTGGGAGATGAAATCCAAGGGGCTGGGTCAGTGGGTTAGGGAGACAAGGGTTGGATGAGGCAGCCGGGTGGCAAGGCAGGGCCAAGTGAAGCAGGGTCAGGCAAGGCAGCAGGTCAGGGTGAGACAAGACAGTAGGGTAGTAAGGTAAGATTATGCGAAGGTAACAAGGCATGACTACCAGTAGGCAATGATCTGTTGTTCAGACAGCTTCCTCCTGTTGGGGATCTTTATATTGTCCAGATAGCTAATGAGATTGCAGTCTGTCCAGCTAATCAGGGATCTGCTGCTGAGGGGGTACTGACCTTAAGCATTAAGAGTGGTGGTCAGGAGTAATGGCTCAGTGTACCATCATTGTGTGGAGGCTAGAGACGCCATCTAGGGATCCGTGGACCACGGTTCAATACTGGGGTCCTCCTAGCAGTAGCATATACAGCCAGTTAAACACCTCTTATGTACTGAGAACCTCGTTAGCTGTGCTGTGGAGGTCAAGTACTGTGCACCCTGTTTCATCTGCATCTCTTAATAAAACTATTGATTGGAAGGAGGGGTTTTAAGCAGAGTTCAGCACACTGAATCTGAGCAAAACTGCATATGTATTTCTCTAGATATTTATTTTGCCTGGACCTTTTTCTTACCACCTGACTTGATATTATTTCCACTAAACTGATGCCTCTGTTGTGCATAAATATGCTGTGCAGCCTCCGTCAAAAAGATTTTGTTTGAAAGGAAAACAATGTAGCAGCATTTGCTGCTTCGTGCTGTACCTTAATATCCTGCTCACACAAGTAAATTACCCCTTTTCCCCCCACATCGTCTAAAATAAATTGCTCTTTATTTCCTTCTCTTCCCCCACCCGCACTCCACACACACTCTTTTAGGGGCACCTATGTTAGTTATATGGGGCTCAAAAAATCATTGCCCTCCATTTTCTGGGGCAGGGGAAAACTGAATTAATCAGCCCTTTAAGCATACCTCTAGGACTCTGTGAGACAAGACATTGGGAAATGTTTAGTCTGTATTAAAGTAGCTGTGAGGAAGTTCTGCCTCCTTCTTTCTGTGCATGCCTTTGTGTGATGTAGCTGGCTACCTAGATGGCTTGCCAGGTCTGTTGACTGAGGCATAGGGGAGTATACCAGGGCCCTGTCCATATGGGGACATGGTGTACTCTTGAGGGAGTAGGAAGTTAGAGTGACCATGTTTCCCAAAGGAAAAACAACACACTGCACAGTACTGGCACAAGTTGCTCACCCGAGGCCTGCCCCCCAGCATGGGAGTAGGGCTGGGGTCTTTGAGTCGCCCAAGCCCCGCCTGCACCCTGCGCGAGGCTGGGGCTGGCATCACTGCTCACCCAAACCCTGTCTGTCTCCACCCAAGCCCTGCCTCCCTTCCATGTGGGACTGGCATCGTCACTCCCCCCCCTGCACATTTTTCCGCACCCCACTTTTTTGTCAAAACTGGAACTTTCTTCCATTTGCTCTTCCCAACTGATCAACTCGGCAAGAGCAAACAGGACAAGTGCCCACTTTTGCCAGAAAACTCAGGATGGCCGGGACAGGGCTTAAAAAAGGGACCGTCTCAGACAAAACGGGCCGTATGGTCACCCTATAGGTCACCTGTATGGTCATCCTACATTTTATTCTTAATAAAATTAAAATAAACAAGCTTTTTTTTTTTTTTTTTTTACAAAGTAAAACTAAATTTTTATTCCATGTATAATACTGTAAATAGAGCATTTCACTCATTAAAGGGACATGTACATTATATTTATACCTGGCCTATATTGTGAGGGCAGCATAATGAATTAGCATTTCCTGCCATAACATGCCTTACCTAGGTTTTCAGGGCACCATGAAACAGGGCTTTATAAATTGTTTGTATATTTTAAAACTGTAAATTTCATTTTAAAAATAATTATTAATCAAAATGGGCATTTCTGAGCCTCCTTCAGACACTGGCATCTTGTTGAAAAAATTGACATTTGTAACACAGACAGGATTTGAAATGCTGATTGAAAGACTGTGAACCATTTCTAAATTTGATAATACTAATTTGAATCCCTAAAGAACATTTTAACTCTGTCTAAAATGAACCCTCAGGATGTGGGTGTGAATGTGCTGATATAAATGTATGTGTGCTGATAGAGGAAATTGGTGTAAGATTATACTAGCCACTACTCACAGCCCATTTATTTAGTAAAGAATTTCTCCTTTTAGTCATATCACACCCTGCTAATATGTTCTTGTAGCATAGTGTATATTCTTTCTTACCTTCTTAGTCACCTTTTCCCAATCCATGGTATGGATGACTATTCTGGAGCAAACCTCTTGAACTTAATATAATAGATAAGGCACAGAAGAGGGAGTTAATGGCCCTATTTAATTTCTTCGCTTCCATGAACCAAGACTGAGTTAAAGAGGCATGATAATAAACTATTGCTACTGCTGTGACTAGCATCACCTTAGTAATGAGTAAAGCACTGTCTTCTCAGGAACGGCTTGGTGACTTGGTGTTTGGCACACACTGATGGGACTCTCCAGAAGGTGTTCTTACTTTCTCCCATGGAATCAAACAGGAAAAAGTACACCGCTGCCTCGATATAACGCAACCCGATATAACACAAATTCGGATATAACACGGTAAAGCAGTGCTCCGGGGGGGCGGGGCTGCGCACTCCGGTGGATCAAAGCAAGTTCAATATAATGCGGTTTCACCTATAACACGGTAAGATTTTTTTGGCTTCCAAGGACAGCGTTATATCGAAGTAGAGGTGTAATAAACTTTTGTAGAGTGAGACAAGAACCAAGAGTCATGCAAGTGTTAGAGGAAGACGTTGAGAGCCCCACACTAGCTGTGCCTATCTAATCCCAACCACCTTTGGGGGGAAGGAACAGTGAATCAGTGTCAGGGGGAAGAAGTGGCATGGTAACTGTCCTGTAGGAGGTTTGTAAGCAAATATCATACAAGTGCTGAGCATGTAGACAATCTTCCTTCTCTTCCACTAACTCTTCCCTCCCCCCCCCAACTAAACTAAAAAAATAAATTAAAAAAAATTAAAGTCTGGATGCTGATGTGGGCTGTGTAGCAGTTTTAAAGCCAAACAGCTGTGTGGCACTGTATTAAGGTCTAAATAAGATCATATACACCTCTACCCCGATATAACGCGACCCGATATAACACGAATTCGGATATAACGCGGTAAAGCAGTGCTCCAGGGGGGTGGGTCTGCGCACTCCGGTGGATCAAAGCAAGTTCGATATAATGCAGTAAGATTTTTTTGCTTCCCGAGGACAGCGTTCTATCAAGGTAGAGGTGTATCACTTTTTAAAACATCTTCTTTCCATGGTTGGTTCAGTACATTTAAAGTTAGGGACCAGTCCAGAAATTGTGATCAGGTTATGAACTAGTCCAGTGTGGGAAGGGAGGAATTTGATATAGAATTTTGTTGTGTATATTTACAGACCAGGAACCTTATTTAGCTCAATATGAACTGCTGGATCTATTAGTGTACAGCACATACTAGATCTTCTTTTCATTTACTTCAAACTGTTCTTTATTTTCCTTCATCCCATAGCAATGATTCTTCTGAATAACAATGAGAGGTTACTTGGTTCAGCTTCATTCAATTGCATTTCATTCTGTTTGTGAACACTCAACCAATTTTTTCCACAGTTAGTGGCACATTAGAAAACCCAGCTACCTTCCAGTATTTTTCATTACCCACAGGTGTCCTACTGAATGGGTGCATGATCTGACCCAGCATCTTAAAAATTGCTGACCCCTTATATGACTATTATGGATTATCTTCATTTAAAAAATCAAAATCAAATTGTAAATGTTACATTAGAAATGAGCCATTAAAGGTAAAATCTAAAGAAAACAGTTTGTCAACTATGAATGTAGTATAGGCGCATGTTACTATGTTAGAAATAGAGTAATTTCAAATGTGATGGGACTATAAAGATATAACACAATTACCATTGTCAAGGCACATTCTAATATGGTTTGTTTATTTTAGACTTGCATGAGTCATCCTTATTCTCATACAAAAGACCAGACAAAGGCAGAGCAGTTCTACTCGCTTTGGCCACTAATAAAAATAAGTGCAATTCCTCAAAATGCCTGTCTCAGTTAGATTATTCTTTATTGGCTCTTTCAAACATATTTTTGTTATATGACAGTGGAAAGGTAAAAATGGGTAACTATAGTTTACAGATGAGGGGATTATAATACCAGGAGATGGTTTAGCCAAGAAATGGCATCTACAATAGAAATAGTTCTAAAACTATATAGGGCTCAGTGAGGATTTTTTTTTTTTAGTAGCTGTCGTCATACAGTTTTAAATCCTAGCCCTGGGCCGTGTTAGATCTCCTGCAAGCCTCCAGATGGGCTGCAGTTATGTCAAACAAAATTCATCTTCTTTTCTTGTTAAATTAAGTGATAACCCTGGGGTGAGACAAAAATAAATAAATCCGATTTTGTGTGCTCTGTGCTAACCTAGAGGCCAGCAATATGAATGCTAGACAGTGAGGTAGCTCAAAGCTTCTTCAGTGGCAGGCTGCCTAACATTTATAAATGAGAGTAAACTAATAACCTTTTTAAAGAAGTGATGCTTGTTTTAAAAAATAGTAGTAGTATGAAGAGCAAAAGTAAAAAAAAATAGTTGGCATGTTTTCCGCAGTCCACATTGAGTAACACTGTTCAAGTCAGAAGGCTTAATAGGTGACCCATTCATACTGGGGTTTGTGATCTCTTGATCATGAGCATGAATCAAACATGGTAATATTTAAACTGAGACTCCGAAGAACATAAAAACTAGGGAAAGTGTAGGTCCTCTACTTAGTGGAGAAAGAGAGCTAATAACCAATGGCGTCAAGAAGGCTGAGGTGTTTAATGCCTATTTTGCTTCAGACTTCACTAAAAAGGTTAATTGTGAGTAGATACTTAACACAATTAATATTAACAAGAAAAAGGAACACAAGCCAAAACAGGGATAGAACAGGTTAAAGAATAAATATTTATATCAGTTAGATTACTTCAAGTTAGCAGGGCCTAATGAAATTCACCCTAGGATACTTAAGGAACTAACTAAAATAATCTTAGAGCCATTAGCAATTATCTTTGAGAACTCCAAGGATGGGTGAGGTCCCAGACAACTGGAGAAGAACATATCTTTAAAAAGAGGAGTAAAGAGGAAGTAGGGAATTATAGACCAGTCAGCCTAACTTCCATACCTGGAAAGATACTGGAACATATTATTAAACAATCAGTGTGTAAGCACCTAGAGTATAATAAGGTTATAAGTAATAGCCAACATGGATTTGTCAAGACCAAATCATGTCAAACCAACCTAGTTTCCTTCTTTGACAGTGTTGCTGACCTACTGGATGAGGGGAAAGCTCTAGAAGTGATATATTTGGATTTTAGTAAGGCTTTTGACAGTCCCAGATGACATTCTGATAAGCAAACTAGAAAAACGTTTTCTAGATAAAATTACACTAAGATGGCTGGACAACTGGTTGAAAGACCATACTCAGAGTAGGTATCAATGATTTGTTGTTAAACTGGATTTGGAAGGGGAATATAGTGGGGACCACTGAGGGGGGGTCTGTCTTGGGTCCTGTGCTATTCAATGTTTTCATCAGTGACTTGGATAAAGGAGTGGAATCTATGCTTATAAAATTTGCATATGGTACCAAGCTGGGAAAGGTTGCAAGCACTTTGGAGGACAGGATTAGAATTCAGAATGGTCTTGACAAATTGTAGAATTGGTTTGAAATCAACAAGGTGAAATTCAATAAAGACAAGTGCTAAGTATTTCACTTAGGAAGAAAAAAATCAAATGTACAACTACACAATGGGGAGCAGTGACTGCCTAAGTTGTAATACTGCTGAAAAGGATCTGGGGGTTAGAGTGGATCACAAAGTGAATATGAGTCAACAAAGTGAAGCAGTTGCTAAAAAGGCTAATATCATTCTGAGATGTATTAACAGGAGTGTTGTATGTAAGAAATGCAGGGGTGAAAGTAACTTAAATTTCTTACCAGTACGGTCGTATAGCAACCCCCCTTCCCACCTCCGCTCCTACACACTTAACTTAATGGATCCTTTTGCATGACTTTGATACAGTAGCTGTCTACTAGTTTTATTCTAGAGTATTGGTAGTAGCTTTAAGGATATGTCTACACAGCTGACGTTAAAGCGCTGCTGTGTAGTCGTGGCTCCAGCACTGGGAGAGAGCGCTCCCAGTGCTGTAATAAAACCACCTCGGCGAAGGGAATAGCTACCAGCACTGGGAGCGTGGCATCCAGTGCGGTAGCACTGTCTACACTACCACTTAACAGTGCTGAAACTTTTGTCGCTCAGGGGTCTGAAAAAACACACACCCCTCCCCCCCCCCCCGAGCGATGAAAGTTTCAGTGCTGTAAAGTGGCTGTGTAGCTAGTCCTACAGCACTGGGAGCTATACCCTTCGTGGAGGTGATTTTATTACAGCACTGGGAGAGCTCTCTCCCAGCACTGGAGCTGCAAGTACACAGCTGCAGCGCTTTAACATCAGCTGTGTAGACATACCCTTAAAGCTACTACCAATACCCTAGAATAAAACTTTAATATTGGAATAAAAGCCTGAACTAACCTTATAGAAACTCCCACATTGGCCCGTACAGCTGATCTCGCTGCTCTCCCTCTTCTCGTCGTGCCATGCCTTGAGATGAATGTGCTGCACGTCGGCCCTTTCCAAGCCACAATTTCACATATGGCATCAGATTCCTCTGAGTATAAGGAGGTCCCATACATGAAATGAATAGCAAGTCTGCTACGTGATAAGTGGTAAGTGCAGTCCGTTTCACTGTAATGATGTTGTTCATTGCAGTGAATCCCCTTTCACAGTCAGTGTTGCTTGCAGCAAGGGTGTCCACTGCAAAGACGAGTTATTTAAGTTTTTTCCAGGTATATGTTTTCCTCCAGAAGCCTTGAATACCACAAATCCCAAATGTGTTTCCTGTTGATTGTTTCTCAGTTGATCAGCCAATGCTCTTATTTCCTTTTCTCCAAAGTGGGGATTCTCTGGATCCTCTTGCCATTTTTCAGGATTCAAAACTGACAAATTGTTAATTAAATTCTTATAACCAGAAGCCCTTTCTTCACATGTGCTTTAATCGGCTTTGTTTGAGGCAGTTGTGAATAGTTTTGTCCTTGTGTTGTCAACGGGTGCTTGAATGAATTGAGACGAGTTGATTCTGGGGCTTTTTCCAGCGCCGTTTAGTTTGCTGTTTTTGAACATCATGGATTGTTCAGCCTTCTGGGCTTCTTCAGAGTGAACTCCTGGGTCTGTTTTTAGACTTTTGATTCTCTTGATGTATATTTTCATTAAGTTGTCTGCTTTTGGAATGGTCATTTCTCACTCTTGTAACATCTCAGACAAGTTCTTCAGTTCTGTCAGCACATCCAGCATTAAAGAAAGGTTTCTGAGAAAATTTACGGAACATAGCTTTGACTGTAGTCCTTGAATTTTAAGGTGTTCACTTCCAACTCTCGACCGGTCCTGTGAGGCCTCCTCGAAGTGTTTTGCCAAAGCAAAGTATGTCTGTCAGACTGCACTGACTGCTTTCCACGTTGACACCATCCACCTTAAATTGAACACTTTGATTTTTTTTTTTAAGTACAATGTGTAATTCATTGGCATGAGCACTCAGTTCACAAGAGTTTTTTGGTGAATGACTGTACAACTAATATAATGCATCCAAAAAAGCCTTAAGGTTATTTGTACCTCTGGTGACTTCTAAAGCTTCATCAACAGCAAGTTCCGGTCTATGGTTGAGGCAATGCCATAATATCACGTTAGAAAAATCCATTTGTAGTAGTTTTTCAACACCAGCTTTGACTCATAACATCACATTTGCACTGTCACTACAAAAGCAGATCGATCAACACTTAGAATAATAGTTCTTTAGTGAACCCACAATGCAGCAAGTATTTTAAAATTTCGCCTTTAATGGCTGCTGCTGTTGCGCTTTGCAGCTCAATCAAGTCCAGAGGAAACATAAGTGGCCTCATATTTCCATCTATACTGGCTTTCAAAAAAATGATGAGTCAAGTTTCCAGCAAGAGTAGTCGATTCATCGACAAGTACTTGTAATTTTTGACTTATTGTCGATGATTTTGTTGACCATTTTCTTTTTCATTTCAGTAAATATATGATGGATTGTCTACACAAACTCTTCTACTATGCAACAAACGCCCCATTTCAATTCCATTGATTTTGCTATAGATCAATGAGGCTCTCGTGGTCACTGAGTGGTGGTTTGTTTTGGCAATGTAGTAGGCTGTTTGGAATACATGAGCAGTAGTTTCAAATGCCGCTTCTTCACTTTTAGCATTCAGATTAAGAAGAGTTTATTTTTTAGCCATGGCTTGAATTTTTTCAGCCTCGTTGTGAGCTGCAGATTTCTTGTGTTCATTTATTTTTTTGCAAAGGGAGGACAGCTCTGTCTCTTTATTCTTTACGTATGAGGATACTTGACAAGAGGCCCAGTTTAGAGAGATGTTAACCCCTCCTGCAGAATGCAGCTTCAAATCAGAAATGTCATGACATAGTGTGTACCCAAGTTTACCAGCCAAAGCAAAAAGCCAGTAGTTTTTATTTTTGAACTCCTCAAATTGCATTTTTGACCACACAGCAGGGTATGGTTGAGTCTCAGTTTGCTTACCCAGCAATTCAGCAGTTTCATTTGTCTCCTCTCTTTGTGGTGGCTCACATGACAAAGGTGTAAAAGAATCAGTGTTTTTCCCTGTGGATGACTTTCAGCTTCTTCATTTGTTGCTGTTCTTTTTGACTGACAATCCCCCATTTTCTCGCTGTTACGTTTAAACATACCCATTAAGGTCTGTTGAATGTGTATCTTCTTAGGCGGCATTTTTTTAACTCACTTTCTACTGTAAATTGCATGCCTGACATGACAGACTTGACCAATAAGAAGCAAGTGGCTACCCTGATGGCACTCAACAGCTAACGTTTGGAGTCACATGAACGTCTTCCATCTGACAAGAAGTGAAAACTGAAGGGGAGCGTTTTGTTTCTAGGGAATGTAAAATATATTTAATTCGAGCGATAAATCTGATTTTGCCTATTTTAGCCATTTGTACTAAATGCTTTGGCCACTTTCTTACCGGTACGCCATACCAGCCCGTACCAACTTACATTCATCTCTGAAGAAATGGGAGGTAATTGTACCACTCAGCACTGGTGAGGCCCCAGCTGGAATACTGTGTCCCATTCTGGATGCCACACTTTAAGAAAAATATGGACACATTGGAGAGAGTCCAGAGAAGAGCAACAAAAATGATAAAAGGTTTAGAAAACCTGACTTATAAGGAAACGTGTTAAAGTTTGGGCACATTTAGTCATGAGACAAGAAGACTCAGGGGGGGACCTTATAATATTCTTCAGATATCTTAAAGGCTCTTATAAAGAGGATGGTGATCAATTGTTCTCCATGTCCGCTGAAAGTAGGAGGAGAAGTAATTGGCTTAATCTGCAGCAAGGAATATTTTGGTTAAACATTAGGAAAAAACTTTTTAACTATAAGGATAGTTAAGTATTGGAATAGGCTTCCAAGGGAGGTTGTGGAATCCCTATCATTGCAGATTTTTAAGAATAGGTTAGCCAAACACTTGTCAGGGATGGTCTAGATATACTTGGTCCTGTGTCATCGCACAGGGATGAACTATATGACCTCTTGAAGTCTCTTCCAACCCTCCATTTTTATGATCCTATGATAATATATGTTAAAAAAATCAGGCATACACAGTTCAGTTTTGAAACCAATTTTGTATACTTCACATTCATTCAACTATTGAAGATATTTAAGTTCAAAGCAGACTGTGAAAAGTTACAAAGGGATCTCACAAAATTGGGTGACTGGGAAGCAAAATGGCGATGAAATTCAATGTTGATAAATGCCAAGTAATGCACATTGGAAAGCATAATCCCAACTATACATAAAAAGCAATGGGGTCTAAATTAGCTGTTACCACACAAGAAAGAGATCTTAGAGTCATTGTGGATAGTACTCTGAAAACATCTGCTCAGTGTGCAGCGGTAGTGAAAAAACCGAACAGAATGTTGGGAATCATTAAGAAAGGGATGGAAAATAAGACAGAAAATATCATATTGCCTATATATAAATCCACAGTACACCTACATCTTGAATACTGAGTGCAGATTTGGTTGCCCCATCTCAAAAAAGATAGATTGGAATTGGAAAATGTACAGAAAAGTGCAACAAAAATTATTAGGGTTATGGAACAGCTTCCATATGAGGAGTGATTAATAAGACTGGGACTTTTCCTTTGGAAAAGAGGGAAAGATATGGTAGTGGTCTATGAAATCATGACTGGTGTAGAGAAAGTGAATAAGGAAATGTTATTTAATCTTTCACATAACCGAGGGGTCACCAAATGAAATTAATAGGTAGCAGGTTTAAAACAAACAAAGGGAAGTATTTCTTCACACAACACACAGTCAACCTGTAGATCTTTGCCCGAGGACGTTGTGAAGGTCAAGACTATAACAGTGTTCAAAGAAGAACTAGATAAGTTCATGGAGGTTAGGTCCATCAATGGCTATTAGCCATTACTTGTATACTGTTGCTTGCTTGCTTGCTTGCTAGGAGCAGTCATACAGGGCTGCAGAGTGCTATTTAAAGTGGGTGGGTCCCCCGTCCCCCTGCTTACTCCCTCCGCTCCCCCCTCACTTGCCCAGCCTGATCCACAAAGCCCCTGCTTGCTTCCCCCCTTCCCCCCCCCTCCAGTCTCCTTGCTCTGATTCTCCAAGCCCAGCCCCCTCCCGCAGCCCCAACCTGCTGACTATCCCCTTGCTGGCTCTGGCCGCTTCCTCCATGCTGCTCAGATATGATCAGCAGCCAGTCCCAACTGCGCCCTGAAGTCACTTCCTTCGCACTGCTGCCCAGGGGAAATGAAAGTGGGGTGATAAGTACAGCCAGGACACAAGTGACCCAACTAGACTCTTCCTGCAGCCCTGTGGGAAACACTGTCTTAAATGTCATATGCAATCATAAAATGGTGCAGTTCCAATTTCAGGCTGAGCTTGATGTACAGTAAGTTCCAATATACTTAATTTTTAAGAGACTATTATATAGTTCTCTCTATTGTGGGGGGTAGATGTGTAGTAAACACAGCAAGTGGCACTGCTCCACTTTTCTAGAATTGACTTATTTAATTCTAAGAAATGTTGGAAACATTTTATATCCAAACAAGTTAGAAGAAGATGAATTTGATATTAGATTGGAGGAGACTGGATAAAATTTCCTAAATCATTGATCCATTGCCAGTAAAATAGTATATTTTATATGTATAGTATATTATAGTTTTCTTCCATTTACACACATTGCATAGATACCTACATGTCAAAATCTTATTTTTGGAAGCTTTCACTCTTGTTTACTCCATAGGCAGGACAAGTTTCAATGGATTTTTTGCTGTTTCTCTCTCTCTATTTTATTTATATAAACTTCTCAATAGTAGTATGTACTATCCTCTGTTGCATTGGGTTAGATTTGGTCATTCTGAGAACAAAATGAACCAGGAGAGAAAAGATTTGTGTTAGATGCTGCTATCATGCACAGTGCCCTTTTATTTCTTGTTCAGTGCTGGATACACACGTACATTTTATGAATATGTAACTCAGCAAAATCTGTTATTTCTATTTCAATTTATTGGTTGCATAGACATCCATAATTGTCCCAGGCAGTGAGCTAAGAGTCTTACTGCTTATTGCTATCAAACAACGGAGACTTAATCCATCACAGCTCTGGTTGTCTGTGTTTTTCTTTCATAAAGTTGCCATGTTTATTTTAAGGCATGAATTGAAATTCCTGTGTTTTTGTTACAGTAAAAGGTGAATCCATAAAATAAGCCTGATATTTTAAAAAGGAATTCCTTATTCTTATGTGGGAAACTGAGTGTACACTTCACAGATCTGATTCTGCCATCCTTACCCAAGCATGAATCCACTGCAATCAGTGAGGCTATTTGTGGAGCTAAGGTACTATTTAACATGAGTAAAAATTGCAGAATCAAGCCCTCTATGGATAAAACAGTGGATGACATGACAATCAGAATTTAAGGGCAAATTATATGAACCTTTTTTTAGGAGAAAAGTATCACTTTATGTTTAAAAAAAATACTGCTGAATACTGAATCACTGCTTTCTAGTTCATTTTCAGCTTATTACTAATTTCCCAGCAGCGAGCAGAATAATGAATATGCAGCTGTGTATATATTACGTGTGATAGCTGCTTGCATGTCAGAACACAAGTGGCACATGCATGTTCAGTTAAATGCAAATCTGTCCAGAATGTCTCCCTGTGGCAATATTAGTTTCAGTCCCAAACCCCCTAATCATAATTAAAGTTGATTTTTAAATACAAATTGCGAGAATATTGAATAAGAGAAGTCACGTCCTCAGTGATTATGAAACTTGAAAACTTTCAGGCTTCCTGATTTCTTTGCTGAGCGGGAGAAAGGTCTGTTGATGGGGCAATGGATATGTGGGAGAAGAAGTGCAAGGGAGGGTGTAGCTGACTTGAACTACTCATAAAGAGTAAGGGAGGAGTTGTCAGTGTCATAGTTAGGCACTGTGAGGCAGTGCAAAGGCTCTTTGGAGCTTTGGCATCTTCAAAATAGAGACACTATAAATGTATCTCGCTAAACTGTAGAATAATGTGTTTCTGGAAGAGCCAGGAATAACCTATCCCTCTACAAAATAAAGTTGTTTGAGGTAATTGGCTGAGTGAAGCTAGGCCTTACACTCAACTTGATGGCATTTCTCTGTTGATTGTCTGTAACATGATAACTTTTGAATGCTGTATCCAATCAATTCCGAAAATTCAGGGAATTTTCTAAGCATTAATGGACAGAACCCTATCAATTTTTGGTGAAAGTCAGAAAACTGAAAAGGCTGAAATGGGGGACGCTCAGTGTCCCTGACATCTGGATAGCAGATCCATCAGCTTCCGCCAGATCTGTAATTTTTTTATATATCAAAGAACTGGTTGAGGGCAGCCATTAACACCTCCTAGCATAACAGCCCACCACATGCATCTCAGCTCTGCCCATTGTCCCCAACAGAATTTTAAAAATGTTTACACCTTGAATAATTTATTTCCTATACAGAAAGAAATAACAATGTTAGGGGGGAAGGAGAGAATGGAGAGGGAATCACGCATAGCCCCTGGTGGAACGATGCGGGGATACCTGGAGCTTCTGGGGCATGGCGGAGGAGGGAATGAGGGGACCCACAAAGCCTCTGATATGGTGGGGAAGAATGGGGGACAATGGTATGGGCAGAATGGGGGTACACAAAACCCCTGGCATGAGGCAGAGGATGGGGGTTGCAGGGAGTCCTTGAAATGGGGAGGAGGTGGATGAGCACATAGGAAACTTGAGGGAGTAGGAATAAAGGAATGTAAGGAGCCTCTTGTATGTGCAGTGAGCTTAGCCTACAGAAGCAACAAAGTGTTTGACCCTTTGGTCATTCAGGGTTCACAAAGAACCAGTGGTACAATGGGATAATTACGTTTATTTATATCCTCTGGGAGGATAAAAGTGCATATTCCAAGAGAAAACTCTAAGGGTATGTCTACACTACGAAATTAGGTTGATTTTATAGAAATCAATCTTTAGAAATCGATTTTATACAGTCGATTGTGTATGTCCCCACTAAGCGCATTAAGTCAGTGGAGTGCATCCTCAGTATCGTGGCTAGCATCGACTCACAGAGCGGTGCACTGTGGGCAGCTATCTCTCAGTTCCTGCAGTCTCCACTGCCCACTGGAATTATGGGTTAAGCTCCCAATGCCTGATGGGGCAAAAACATTATCGAGGGTGGTTTTGGGTACATGTCGTCAGTCTCCCCTCCCTTCCTCCCTCTCTCCGTGAAAGCAACTGCAGACAATCATTTCGCACCTTTTTTCCTGCGTTATCCATGCAGACACCATAGCACGGCAAGCATGGAGCCCGTTCAGTTCACCGCTGCTGTTGTGAGCATTGTAAACACCTTGCGCATTATACTGCAGTGTGTGCAGAACCTGGTTAAGAGACAGCAGCACAAGGACGATTGTGAGGAGGACATGGACACAGACTTCCTGAAAGCACAGGATGTGGCAATTGGGACATCATGGTGGCAGTGTGGCTGGTTGATACAGTGGAACGCCGATTCTGGGCCCGGCAAACAAGCACAGACTGGTGGGACTGCATAGTGTTGCAGGTATGGGATGATTCCCAGTGGCTGTGAAACTTTCGCATGCGTAAGGCCACTTTCCTGGAACTCTGTGAGTTGCTTTCCCCTGCCCTGAAGCGCAGGAATACCAAGATGAGAGCTGCCCTGACAGTTGAGAAGCAAGTGGCAATAACCCTGTGGAAGCTTGCAACACCTGACTATCGGTCAGTCAGGAATCAATTTGGAGTGGTCAAATCTACTGTGGGGACTGATGTGATTCAAGTTGCCAATGCAATCACTAACATTCTGCTATCAAGGGTGGTGACTCTGGGAAATGTGCAGGTCATATTGGATGGCTTTGCTGCAATGGGGTTCTCTAACTGTCGTTGGGCGATAGACAGAACACACATCCCTATCTTGGCACCAGACCACCTTCCCACCCAGTACGTAAACCGCAAGGGGTACTTCTCAATGGTGCTGCAAGCATTGGTGGATCACAAGGGATGTTTCACCGACATCAGCGTGGGATGGACAGGAAAGGTGCATGACGCTCGCATATTTAGGAACTCCGGGCAGTTGAAGCAGCTGCAAGAAGGGACTTACTTCCCAGACCAGAAAATTACCATTGGGGATGTTGAAATGCCAATAGTTATCCTTGGAGACCCTTGCTCCCATGGCTTTTGAGGCAGCCTGGACAGTAGTAAGGAGCAGTTCAGCTATAGGCTGAGCAAGTGCAGAATGGTGGTAGAATGTGCCTTTGGATGTTTAAAAGCTCTCTGACGCTTTTTGCTGACTAGGTTAGACCTCAGCGCAACCAATGTTCCCATTGTTATTGCTGCTTGCTGTGTGCTCCATAATATCTGTGAGAGTAAGGGGGAGACATTTATGGCAGGGTGGGAGGTTGAGGCAAATCGCCTGGCAGATGACTTTGAGCAGCCAGACACCAGGGCAATTAGAAGAGCACAGCTAGGCACACTGCGCATCAGAGAGGCTTTGAAAACCAGTTTCATGGCTGGCCATGCTACTGTGTGAGAGTTGTGTGTGTTTCTCCTTGATGCAAACCCATCCCCTTTGTTGATTTTAATTCCCTGTAAGCCAACCACCCTCCCCCCTTCGATCATAGCTGGCAAAGGAAATAAAGTCACTATTGTTTTGAAACCATGCATTCTTTCTTTATTAATTAAAAAAGTGGATAACTGACAAGGTAGCCTGGGTGGGGTGCGGGAGGAGTGAAGGACAAGGCCACATTGCTTATTATAGCCACACTACAAGTCAAAACTGTTTGAATGACAAACTTCTGTTGCTTGGGCCATCCTCTGGAGTGGAGTAGCTGAGTGCCCGGAGCCCTTCCGCCCCCCTTTTCCCCTCCCCCTTCCCCCGCATTCTTGGGCGTCTGGGTGAGGAGGATTTGGAACTTGGGGAGGAGGGCAGGCGGTTATCAGTTGATGCAGCGGCGGTCTGTGCTCTTGCTGGCTTTCCTGTAGCTCCACCAGATGCCTGAGCATGTGCATTTGCTTCCCCATTAGCTTCAGCATTGCCTCCTGCCTCTTCTCATCGCACTCACTTAATGCTTTTCTGACTTTGCCATTGAATGCCTCCATGCATTAAGCTGTGCCCTATCAGTGTGGGAGGCCTGCATGAGCTTGGAAAACATGTCATCGCGAGTGCGTTTTTTTTTGTTTTTTGTTTTGCCTTCTAATCTGCGATAACCTCAGGGACGGAGATGATAGGGGGAGCATAGAAACATTTGCACCTGCGAGGGGATACAAAGGGAGAGTAAAATTTAAGATGATACATTTCTGAGACCAAAAGGGAGACTCTTTCACAGTGAATCAAGCAATTCACAGCAAACAGCACATGTGCTTTAGGTACAAGGTCCGCATTTTGCCTTTTATATTGAGCGCCTGCCGGTATGGTGACACATCACACACGGCTGGGGAACAGAATTCGGGCAGCCATGGTAAGCCAAAGGATATGCGGGATTGGCTTCTAATGCCTTCAGAATGTGGGAATGGTTTCAAAATGTAGCGCCCTCGTTTCCCATAGCAAGCAATTCCGGATGGGTTTGCCATTTAAAAGGAGGGGCTGTGGGGTTTTTTTACTGTTCCCTTACAAAAATTCCCCTATTTCAACCAGGTGACCATGAATAATATCACTCTCCTGAGGCTAACAACAGAAAGATATAGACCGAATGTTGCTTGAATGCAACCAAAATCCAGGACCATTCGCTGCCGTGCTTTGTGCTGCAATGATTCCAGACTACTTGCTATTGGCTTGGCGTGGTAAAGTGTCCTACCATGGAGGACGAAATAAGGCAGCCCTCCCCAGAAACCTTCTGCAAAGGCTTTCAGAGTACCTCCAGGAGAGCTTCATGAAGATGTCCCTGGAGGATTCCTGCTCCATCCCCAGACACGTTAACAGACTTTTCCAGTTGCTGTACTGGCCCTGAATGCATCCCAAGTCTTCAGGGCAAATCAGACATTAAACACTATTGCTTTTAAACCCTGCACTGTAGTTACAAATGTGCACTCACCAGAGGTGCCTTCTCTGCCTTCAGGGTCAGGGATCCCGCCTTTGGGAGGGTATTGGCTCCAGGGTGATGAAAAGGTCCTGGCTGCCAGGGAGAACAGATTCACCACTTGCCTGCTGCACATTCTCCTCCTCATCGTCATCCACAAAATCCTCCTCCCTGTTGCGGGAGACTCCCCCCTTGCAGGTGTCCACAGACAGTGGTGGGGTAGTGGTAGGGTCCCCCCCTAGAATCACAGAATATCAGGGTTGGAAGGGACCTCAGGAGGTCATCTAGTAAAGCAGAATCAATCCCCAACTAAATCATCCCAGCCAGGGCTTTGTCAAGCCTGACCTTAAAAACCTCTAAAGAAGGAGATTCCACCATCTCCCTAGGTAACCTTCTAGTGAAAAAGTTTTTCCGAATATCCAACCTAAACCTCCCCCACTGCAACTTGAGACCATTACTCCTTGTTCTGTCATCGGGTACAACTGAGAACGGTCTAGAGCCATCCTCTTTGGAAGCCCCTTTCAGGTAGTTGAAAGCAGCTATCAAATCCCCCCTCATTCTTCTCTTCTGCAGACTAAACAATCCCAGTTCCCTCAGCCACTCCTCATAAGTCATGTGCTTCAGCCCCCTAATCATTTTTGTTGCCCTCCACTGGACTCTTTCCAATTTTCCACATCCTTCTTGTAGTGTGGGGCCCAAAACTGGACACACTACTCCGGATGAGGCCTCACCAATGTTGAATAGAGGGAATGATCACGTCCGTCAATCTGCTGGCAATGCCCCTACTTATACAGCCCAAAATGCCATTAGCCTTCTTGGCAACAAGGGCGCACTGTCGACTCATATCTAGCTTCTCATCCACTGTAACCCCAGGTCCGATTCTGCAGAACTACTGCCTAGCCATTCGGTCCCTAGTCTGTCGCAGTGCATGGGATTCTTCTGTCCTAAGTGCAGGACTCTGCACTTGTCCTTGTTGAACCTCATCAGATTTCTTTTGGCCCAATCCTCTAATTTGTCTAGGTCCCTCTGTATGCTATCCCTACCCTCCAGCGTATCTACCACTCCTCCCAGTTTAATGTCATCTGCAAAGTTGCTGAGGGTGCAGTCCACGCCATCCTCCAGATCATTAATGACGATATTGACCAAAACCGGCCCCAGGATTGACCCTTGGGGCACTCTGCTTGATACCAGCTGCCAACTAGACATGGAGCCATTGATCACAACCATCGAGCCCGACGATCTAGCCAGCTTTCTATCCACCTTATAGTCCATTCATCCAGCCCATACTTCTTTAACTTGCTGGCTAGAATACTGTGGGAGACCGTATCAAAACCTTTGCTAAAGTCAAGGAATAACACATCCACTGCTTTCCCCTCATCCACAGAGCCAGTTATCTCCTCATAGAAGGCAATTAGGTTTGTCAGGCATGACTTGCCCTTGGTGAATCCATGCTGACTGTTCCCGATCACTTTCCTCTCCTCTAAGTGCTTCAGAATTGATTCCTTGAGGACCTGCTCCATGATTTTTCCAGGGACTGAGGACAGCATTCTGTCATAAGGTAGCTGGGGCCACTTTAAACGCCAGCACTCCATGTTCTGTGAGTCATCAGATCACATAAGACTAAAATTCCATGTTTAATTGTTTACAAATAAAATCCAACCTAATGGAAGGTTTAGTGTGAACATTACCCATTATGACACACATGTTTTGGGTGATTGTTTCTTTCATACATCTAATACTGTTGTTTAGTAACCCAAAATAAATCATTCTCTAGCATCTGTACTGTTACAGGCCTGTAGTTCCCCAAACCCTCCTCCTTCCCTTTTTTAAAGATGGGCACTACATTAGCCTTTTTCCAGTCATTCAGGACCTCCCCAGATCGCCATGAGTTTTCAAAGATAATTGCCAATGGCTCTGCAATCACATCCGCCAACTCCTTTAGCACCCTTGGATGCAGCGCATCATGCCCCATGGACTTGTACTCGTCCAGCTTTTCTAAATAGTTCTGACCCACTTCTTTCTCCACAGAGGGCTGGTCACCTCCTCCCCATGCTGTGCTGCCCAGTGTGGTAGACTGGGAGCTGAACTTGTTTGTGAAGATAGAGGCAAAAAAAGCATTGAGAACATTAGCTTTTTCCACATCCTCTGTCACTAGATTGACTCCCTCATTCAGTAAGAAGCCCACACTTTCCTTGACTTTCTTCTTGTTGCTAACATACCTGAAGAAACCCTTCTTGTTACTCTTAACATCCCTTGCTAGCTGCAACTCCTGCATGCCTGAGCAATGTTTTTATGCTCCCTGGTCATTTGTCCAGTCTTCCACTTCTTGTAAGATTCTTTTTTGTGTTTAAGAATGCCATGCAGCTGATCATAGAAGCGGCATGTATGGGGCGCTGAACCAGAATGACCGTTTGCCTCCTTTGTCTTTGTCAGGTAGCTTTGCCTGAGCTCCTTAACTTTCACGTGGCACTGCTGTGTGTCCCTGTTGTAGCCTCTGTCCATCATGCCTTGTGCGATTTTGGCATATATATTAGCATTTCTTCTTTTTGATCGGTGTTCTGCCTGTACAGATTCTTCTCCCCATACAGCAATCAGATCCAGTGTGTCTCGTTTGGTCCATGCTGGAGCTCATTTGTGATTCTGGGGGGACTGCATGGTCACCTGTGCTGCTGAGCTCGCCACGCTGACCAAACAGGAAATGAAATTCAAAATTCCCCGGGGCTTTTCCTGTGTACCTGGCTAGTGCATCAGAGTTGAAAGTGCTGTCCAGAGCAGTCACATTGGAGCACTCTGGGATAGCTCCTGGAGGCCAATAACGTCGAATTGCGTCTGCACTACCCCAAATTCGACCCACCAAGGTCGATTTTAGCACTACTCCCCTCTCCGGGAAGGAGTACAGAAGTCGATTTTAAGAGCCCTTTAGGTCGACGGAACTGGGTTGGTTATGTAGACGCATTCATTATAAAATCGACCTAACACGGCTAAATTCTACCTAACCCCATTGTGTAGACCAGGGGTAAGTAAGAATACAGTTAGTGGCTAACCTAGTGGTTACTGTAAGGGGAGGGAGGGAGCGAATTGAAATCAGCAGACTAGTTCTCTCAGAACCTCTAGTCATTTATTCTCTCTGTATGGGAAGAATAGCTTTATAATGTCCCACAGATGTGTTGAAGTACTGTTCATTTGCATAAAAAGAATGGTAGAAGCCAATCACTTGTTTTGGCGAAGTATTCGTGGATTGTGAGGTCAAAGCGCCTTCTGATGCACACAGCTGTGGAAGCAGTGCTCAGATCTGGAGAAAAAGTCAGGATATGGCCCAGCTTTGTCATCCTTGCAGCTGACAGCTGTGAGAATGGAGTGAGGACAAAAGCTCTTACATAGTGCTCCTTAATTCAAGTGCTATGGCTCTCATTTAATGTAGAGAGTAGAAGATTTGATGGACGGCTAGCCATGTTTGCTCTCTCTCTGGCACTCCCCTTTAATTGCAAGTTTCTGCTTTCATGTGAATTCAAGATACTCCCTGATCGCATCTCCCTGAATTCTGGAACCACACCTTCTCCCCTTCTATGGACATTGTGGTGATATAGCCGCCTTCCTCTTGGAAGCAGAAGTCACCCTTTAATTGAAAGACCGTCTCTTCAAACCCCCATTCCTTCCCTCCCCCTCCCCACCCATTTAACCCAAGCAGGACATCTCATTTTTCATCCTTTTTGTAATATCTTTTAGTGATCCTTGCGCTTTAACACTGAGATTTTTCAAATGAGTTAGGCTCTGATGAAGCCAAGACTACTCCTGAACCTTTTCCACCTCACTTGGTCTATGATTGTACTAAGCTGCTTGATTTGGTGAACAGCTTTTCCTGGCTTGGAAGCTAATAGGTTAGGCTGAGCCTGCATGTGGTGTTTTTTTCTTCTAGATTATCTCTTTATAGATTTAGAAAAAGTGTTTTTCTAGTAGAGATTAGAAATCCTTCTAAGTTTTGGAGATAATTAAATCTGGCCTTGTGGACAGAATGTGGGATGGTATATATGATCTGATTGAGGGTTTTTTTTGTAAGCCTATTGTTCAAAAATTGTTGCCCCTGGATATCTACAGTTTGTATCTGTTTTATAAGGAATGAATTCTTATTGGTAGAGTTGCATTAGAAGGAATGATATCTACAAATACTAATTGATTACTTGATTTATTTGCAGTCAGGAATGGGACTGTATATTTGGAAAATCCCAAATTATGATTATGTATTTATATTGAAGTAATGCCTAGGGATCCCAGTCAGAGACCAGGACCTCATTGTGCTAGGCTCTGTCCAAACACAAAACAAAAAGGCACCATGGTAGACTGCTGTCAGTCTACTATGGTGCCTTCTTAAGTGTAAGGGGACTAGTAAAGTAGGGCCGTCTGCAGGTGTGTGGTGTGTGTGTACGGAAGAACACAGAGCTTTGGCTTTTTTCAAATAAAAATGCCTCGGATAATCTCCATATTTTTTTGGTCAGGGACCCAACATGCCACTGTCATTCTCCCAAGAAATTAAGACAAGTTCTGACCCTGGCAAACAGTGGGGCACTGAGGCTTCTGAGCATTTTGGGTAAAAATTTTAAAAGTTCCTAAGTCCCATTTTTGAAAGTGAGGTGTTGCAAGCACACAGATTTGGAGCAATGCATAAAGCAAACACATTGCTTGACTGTGTATTTTATTTTTGCTTGCAAGGATATTGCCCCAGGACAAGCATTCTGTCATAGGGTAGCTGGGGCCACTTTAAAGGCCAGCACTCATGTTCTGTGAGTCATCAGATCACATAAGACTAAAATTCCACATTTAATTGTTTACAAATAAAATCCAACCTAATGGAAGGTTTAGTGTGAGCATTACCCATTATGACACACATGTTTTGGGTGATTGTTTCCTTCATATGTCTAATACTGTTATTTAGTAACCCAAAATAAATCATTCTCTAGCATCTGTACTGTTACTTGAGATGATAAAGGAACATTCTGCATGAATATTAAGTACAATAGAACTTTGTTAGTTTGAAATAATGACTAGAAGACCCATTGTGAATTATTAGATTTTGTAACTTAACAATAGAGCAAACAAAAACAACTAAAAAAACTCAATGGTGGACAGTCTGTCGCAAATTCCCAATGACCAGGAGTGGGAACTAGACCCAGTAGTACTTCACGATCTATTCAGGCAGTGGGGGATGCTGACCACAGACTTGTTTGCCACTTACATTAACAAGAAATGTCCACACTACTGTTCTAGAGCAGGGATAAGACAACAGTCCCGTCTAAGCAATGTTTTTCTCCTCCCTTGGGACAGGGATCTTCTTTATGCCTTTCCTCCTTTTTCCCTACTATTGAAAGTCTTGCTGACAATAAAAAGAGATGGAGCATGTGTCATTCTGATCGCTCCTTTACTTGGTCGAGACAGACAACGGTAGCCTTACCTGCCACAGCTCGTGATGTGCTGGCCGATCTCTCTTCCAGTCACTCCATACCTCCTCTTACAGAACAGAGGACGTACCCTACATCCTGACCTGGCGATTCTCCACCTCAAAGCATGGCTCCTTGTTGGTTCAAACACCTAGAAAGCTCCTATTTGACGGAGGTGCAAGAGGTATTATTACACAGCAGAATGTCTTTGACACTACGTACTTGCCTACAAAAATGGTCCAGATTTTGGTGTACTTCCCAACAAGTCTGCTCAACATCAGAAACTCTTCCACATATCTTAGACTATGCACTGGCCCTAAAAAGATCAGGGCAGAGATTAAGCAGTTACAAATTCACGTGCACTCTTCTAGCTATCGTAGACAGGTGAGCTCTGAATAGCGATTTATATTTCTGTATAGCTTAGGTATTTATAGTGTTTCATCATAGAATCTAGGCACAGATTAATTGTAGGCTTTGTGCTTATAATGTAAACATTAAGATACAGATTCTCTGCTGTGTTCACCTTCAAATTTTAATAAACATTTGGAGCATTTACCAAAAAAGAGCATCTGAATATACCAAAATATTTAATTATTTTTCCTGTGTTTGTATAATTATTTTTGCATAAAACAAAAGCAAACTTAACAGAAGGATGATCTGCCCTTAGGTAAAAACCCAGCTCAAATACATCAGGCAAGCACACATCAAGTAATGCAATCAAGTACTACAACAAAATAAAGTAAAATATGTTGTTCAGCCACTCAAGAGCTAACCTGATTTAAGCCATTTGTCGCTAGATACAATTGAAAATAGCAACAGAATTTATAAATCTGCAAACATGGTGTTATAGTGAGCATACCAACAAAATGGGTTTCTTGACAACAGTAGCCAGGTGAGAACTCTTACAATATCCTTCTTTACCCTATAGATTTTAAGGTCAGAAAGAACCATAAGATCATCTACTGTCTGGCCACCTGTACCACAGGCCCTTAAATTTCAACTGGTTACCCCTGTATTGAGGTATCGATAACTTGTGTTTAGCAAAAGGATATATCTTTTTGGATTGGAATGCCGATTTGAAGACCTTAAGAGATGACAAATCCACCCCTCCCCTTAAGACTTTGTTAATCATGGTCAATCACTGTTAAAAAATTGTGCCTTATTTACAATTTCAATTTGTCTGGCTTCAGCTTCCAGCCATGGATTCTTGTTATGCCTTTCTCTGTGAGAATAGAAAGCTCTTTAATACCCAGTATGTTTTCTTCCTGAAGATGCTTGTACACTGCAATCAAGTCACCTCTGTCTTCCTTTTGATAAACTAAACAGATTGAGCTCTTTAATCTCTCACTGTAAGCCATTTTCTCCAGTCCTTGAATCATTTTTGTGGCTCTTTCTTGCATCCTCTTCAATTTTTCCAACATCTGTTTCAAAATGTGGATACCAGAACTGGACACAGTATCCAATATCTGTCTCACCAATGCCGTGGAAGGAATATCACATCCCTACTTGTACTCACCACTCCTCTGTTTACACATTCACGCTTTCCAGAATGCAGTCCTCCATTCTGTAGGTATGGCTTGCGTTCCTCATTCCTAGATGTTTGAATGGCTCCATCTTACCAAACAAGACAGATCACTGTGTATTATTGCGTGGTCCTCATCATTATTTACCATTCTATCAAATCTGTTGTCATCTGTGAAGTTCATCGGCAGTAATTTTATACGTCGTTCCAGTTCGTTGCTGAAAATGTTGAATAGCATTGGGCCTTTAGGTTTCTGCCCACTCTGTCATGTGATTGACCAGCTTTATAGGCCCAGTCAGGTATTTAGCTGGGAAATCGCTGCCCTCCTGGACTCCAAACAGGGAAAACCAGTTTCCTTCAGCCTGGCCACTCTTTGTAGCAAGACCATTGTGATAGTGGGGTTCCCTTCGATTGGCCATTGATGACTCTTCTGTTTGTCCATTTGAGGAGGTACACAATAAACTGCCTTGGTCTCTTCTTGACAGCTCTCTGCAGTCCATTACATGCTCAGAATGTAAGACACCTACTTCAACATAGTGGTTACAATAGGGTGAAAGTAAAATTTCTCTCTTACCAGTAAGGGGGGGGCAGGGGCCTCAGGTGGGAGGGGCGGGGCTGGAGGTCAGCGTCCCCCAGCCAGCCTGCCTGCCTGCACTGCCTGGGACTCCAGCGGCGATTTAAAGGGCAGTGGCCAGAGCCCCAGGCCCTTTTAGATCGCCGGCCCCAGGGCAGCTGCTCCTTTTGCACCTCCCTCCCCACCCGTCGGCCCCAGGGTAGCTGCTCCTTTTGCCCCTCCACCATTGGCCGGGGGGAGAGGGGGCAAAAGGGGAAGGGACATTAAAGCGCTGCCGCAGCAGGTTTCAAAGTCAGCA
The DNA here is from genome assembly GCF_011386835.1 of Chrysemys picta bellii. Taxonomy (NCBI): domain Eukaryota; kingdom Metazoa; phylum Chordata; order Testudines; family Emydidae; genus Chrysemys; species Chrysemys picta. Next base: position 73,357,955 of record NC_088794.1, on the reverse strand, counting down.
GTACAGGTGGCCACTTTTTACCGGTGCACCATACCGGCCCATACTGCCTTTCTCCCCTGTTACAATATCAAGTAAAACTCACAACTCTGATCCAGATTTGTACAGGCATATACAGTAAAAGCTTTGTTATCCAGCATGTTGGGGGAATAGGAGGTGCTGGCTAGTCAAATATTCCGGTTAACTAAGAGTTATACTTACCAGTGGAGGGAGGGAATTTTGGTGTGGGAGGGGGCAGGGGGTTGTGGTGAGATTGGGGTTTTGAGGTGCCAGATCTGGGTAGCGCTCACCTTGGGCAGCTCCCCGCAAGTGGGAACATGTCCCTGCTGTCCAAGGTGGAGGCGTGGCCAGGCGGCTCTGCGCGCTGCCTCTGCCTGCAGATGCTGCCCCTGCAGCTCCCATTGGCTGCGGTTCCTGGCCAATGGGAGCTGCTGAGCCAGTGCTCTGGGTGGGGCGGGGATAGCACACAGTGCTACCTGGCTGCACCTCTGCCTAAGAGCAGCAGGGTCATGTCGCCGCTTACGGCTGAGGTGAGCGCTGCCCGGATCCGGATACCTGGCAACCCTAACAAAAATACTGGTTTCTAGAGCTTTCCAGTTCGTAAAGTGCCAGATAACACAGCTTTTACTGTACCAATCAGTCACTGTACCATTTTGAAGTGTTCACAGGAATAAAAAGCTGTTCGATGTCTGTGATGGTGGGTTTTGTTCTGTTGTGTTTTGGAGGTTTTTGGGGGTGGTTGTTTTCTGTGAAATACTGTAATAAATTATACAGCATTAGAATTTTTTTCTCCCATCTTACAAAAATATGGAATCTTTCTCTCAAGTTACCATGTGAAAATGATTGGCCAAATTCATCCAAGGTATAATTCCATTGATAACTGTATATTCCACTGAGATGTGCTTAATTGTGACATATCCTAGCAAACGTGACTTAAATCCAGTGATTCATAATAGCAATGAGTACTACTTAATGGAGACAGTAATTCTGTTTAATGGGGGTGTGTCCAGGTTACTGAGTGGTGCTTAGGTCTTCTGTGTGTCTGTCTCATGATGCTCTAATAAATTTGTTAGTCTCTAAGGTGCCACAAGTACTCCTGTTCTTCTTTTTGCGGATACAGACTAACACGGCTACTCTGAAACCTGTCTCATGATGGTTTTCTTTACTTACCACAGCTTCCAATTGCCCAGGACTCCAGTCTTTATTTAAAGGGCCTGGGGCTCCAGCTAAAATAAATGCCGAGAGTCTTGCAGCTGCCCCTGGCATGGGCAGTAGACAAGCAACAATCTCTGTCCTAGTTCATACTTGGCAGGCCTGTAATGTAACACAACAGGTTCTGCACCTGGCTGCACAGCAGCAATACTATTAAAAGGGTGTTTTGTGTTACATGGGAATTCTTTTTTATGAGACAAATAATAACCCACTGAGGAATCGGGAAGCAGAGGAGTCTGTTGACTTGGGTGTATTACATGTTCTCTAAAGATGGATTTCTGCAGAATACTCCCATTTAAAGAAGACCTTTTTTTTCATTTGAATATACAGAAAATATAAATTCGTTAGAGGAAAATAATGTGTTTAGAACTTTAGTCCTAAAGAAAATGTCGGACAAGGAGGTACTTTATTATTCCGATTGCCCATGTGTCCTAAAATATTGATCACATTTTCTCCTAAACTGAACACAGATAAGAAGCAGCTTTTAACATCAGGGTTAGAAGATTGAGATTTTTAAAATTTATTAGTCTGTATATGTTTCCTCCCTTCTTACTGATTTGTGCTGATAATTGGGAGCTTGGGTTGTTCACAGAAAAAGCTGTAGATGGAACTAGGTCCAATACTGGATTTTCTAAATTATTCTATCCCCAAGTGTACACACAGAAGTCTAATCCTTAAGTCACTGTTTTATCTGTTTTTGTAGATTTCCTTATGACAATTAGGATTGAGAATTTAATAGGGATGAAATTTCTTTAAGAACATGGAGACCTTACGGTTCTTTCTGAGGTTTTGTACAACTGTCCCATAGAATGCAGTAGAGATTTTTCTTGATGCATAATTCTAAAGAATGGTGAAAAGAAGATTGTAATAGAAAATGATAGTTTTTCTGTAGTCTATAGGACTCTTCCATTAGGGTTGATACACTTTTCAGAATGTATCCTGAGATCTTTGAAAATTCTGCAATCCAGCCAGGAAATTTCAAAAGAAGAAAAAAAACTTCCCTGTTAACACAGAAACTAATTCTCTTTATCCCCCTCAGCTGTCCTCAAATACATTTGTGTCTTAAACCTTTTCCAGTATTTCAACGGGATCTGGTGCTGCTGTTACAAATTTACATATGCCAAAGGGGTGGGGAGTGATCTCAGGAATAATCTGAATGAAAGACCACAAAGTGAATCCAAACAAATTATAATATTCATACTGCAAAGAACAAGACTCTTAAATCTTGGCTATTATACATCTCACTCCAGCACATATGAATGTACACGTGTATGCATGTGTACATATGAATGTATATGTATGTATGCAATATAAATACATGTTCGAATAAAATGTTCCACCAAGTGGAAAATATCTAACTTATTCACCAGTTTATTCACTTTATCAATCTTTTCTGAGGGCTGCATGAAAATGACAGTAACAAAATAAGGTCATGTCCACACTACAAAGTTTTGCTGATACAAGTTGCGTCACCATTCAGGCATCACAGTTAGCATAGCGCTTGTGCACATGTGTACTTAACTCCTTGCGTCAGTGCTGTGCATAATCACCAGGAGTGCTTGTGTTGATGTGCAGTGCACCATCGGTAAGTATCCCAGCGTGCAGCCCAGCATTTTTAAGCATACTATCGTTTGAAAGTTTTGGCAATGCATGGTGGGGCTAAAACAAGTCTTTCAGGGGTGACTGGGAGCAAAAAGTCAACTTCCCCTAGTGCAACATTCTTCATCCCATAATTTTTTCACTTATTTCAATTTCCCACAAACCCGCTTGTGAGACTACTTGTTGTCTGCCATCTCTGACAGAGGCATGGAGCCTGCACAGCTCTGCGCTATTGTCGTGAGTGTTGCAAACACAGGACACCTGATTCTCTGGTATTTGCAGAGCTGCAAGAAGAACCATGGGGAACATGATGATTTCCTGGTGGTCAGTTTGCAGTGGGACATAATGAGAACCAATTCAAGGTTTTTGGTGGCATTCATTGAGCAGCTGAAGGTGGTGGAGGACCACTTAGGGGCCTGAGAAACAAGCACTGACTGGTGGAATTGCATCATAATGCAGGTTTGGGATGCTGAGCAGTGGCTGCAGAACTTTTGGATGTGAAAGGCCACATTCCTGGATCTGTCTGCTGAGCTTGCCCCAACCATCCAACACAGGAACACCAAACAGAGAGCTGCACTGATAGAGGACAAGCGAGTGGCGATCACATCGTGGAAACTTGCCCTATGCTTCTCTATAAGTTTGCAATAGTCATTCTCCAGGCACTCTGTTCAAGGTCTGCCACAGTATTGGCTTGCAGGATCTCACAGTATATGACTTCCTGTGTCCTCTTTTTTCCCCCTTATTTGGCTTAGCTGTTCCGCTAGGGTTGAGAGTGTAAAGCTCAAGGCCGCAACTGCCGCAAGTACAAATAACACACAGAGATGGTATTGTCATATAATAGGAATGGAAAGTGAAAATTAAGATTCAGAACTTCCCCCCTTCCCTTGTTCCCCTAAAACGTTAAACAAGACATACTTATTGGCACTTCTGCTTTGGAGTTTCTGATACCCAGTGCCAATCTCGGCTCAAGCCATGATGAGTATGACCTTCCAGGGGAGAGGGACATGAGAAAGGAATTGCTCAGTTGCATTAAACTGAGTATAGGACACTGGCATTGAATATTGGTTCCATTTTGACAGGTGATGGTGGTTTTAGCTGGTATCTCACGCCTGAGGACAACAAAGTCAGAGAGAGCACAGCTACTGCTGGCATCCCAAAGTCGCCAGCACCTGTAGGCTGATAGCTTGTGTACTGCAATGGTGCCTAACAAAGTTATTGCCGAATGGGGTGGGAAAGTGTTCTACCGTAGAGGAAGAAATAAGGCAGGCATCCTTAGAAACCTTTGGCTGAGGATTGCAGTTTACCTCAATGGAAGTTGCATTGAGATCTCTCAGGAGGATTCAAGGGATATCCCTGTGTACATAAAGAAACTGCTCCACATGGACCTCCTGCCTAACTTTAAAGGGGTAATGAAAATCAGATAGCAATGCTACCTTTCTTTGTTGTACTGCTACCTCTTCTGATATGAGTAAACTAATGAAAACTCAATAGCTGTGTCCTGATAAGTTGGGGGTCACCATCACTGTAATGGGAAATTTATTTACACACTTACCCAGGTTACTTCCCCGGGTTCAGGCTCACGGGTGCTCGACTGCAGGCACTGGTTGGACTCAAAAATAGGTCCTGGCTCACAGCACAGGTGGACCCCCACAGTCACCTATCCCCCATACTCTTCCTTGTACATCAGTTCCTTTTCGCTGTTCACGGCAAAGGCTTGTGACTCTGGCTCCTCCAGAAAGGTATTGACAGTGGTGTGCGAGGTGGAGGTGGGGTCTCGGCCAAGTGTGGCATGTAAGTCTTTATGAAAGCAGCAGGTCTGTGGTTCAGCACAGGAATGATTGTTGGCCTCCCTGGCCTTCTGATATACCTGCTGCAGTTCCTTGGCTTTCGCATGGCACTGCTGCTGGTCCCTGTCCTATCCCTCCTGCATGTCCCAATCAGTTTGCTTGTAGATGCCATAGAAACACTGGCTGGCTCAGAGTTGTGCCTGCATAGCCTCTTCTCCCCATGGGTGCGGGAGATTCAATATCTTCTCTCTATACCAAGCCAGAGTGAGTCTGGAGTGTGTAGCCAGCATGGTCAGCTGGGCATTTGCACACAACAATGGAGAGCAGATAGAGATGTGCTCACCAAGCTGGATGACCAGGAAAAGGCATTTCAAAAATTCACAGGGTTTTAAAGGGCAAGGGAGGGCTTCTTGTCTTCGTGACCCTTGGGCAGTAGAGTTCACTGTTGTGACCAGAGCAGTTTGTGTCGGGCATTATGGGACAGTTGCTGGAGGCCTGTTAGGGTCAACATAGGTAACGCAGTGTCCACACTCGTGCTGCGTCGACCATGGCTAAATGCCACTCAGGGAGCTGGTATTACTGTGTTGGCATAATGGGGCACTTACATCGGTGGGAGACAAATTTAAGTGTAGACACATGCAGAACTAGGTCAACACAAGATGGCTTATGTCAAGCTAACTTTGTAGCGTAGACCACACCAAAGAATGATTCAAAACTTTTAGAAATCCAGTAAGTTAATTACTAACTGGCAGTACGTAATGATCTGCAAAACATACGTTACTGCTAGACACACTTATCACTGAGCATGTCACATCGCATAATGTGATATCATATTTGGCCTTCTAGGATTTTCCTCATTTATCATTGTATGATATACATAATGAGCCAATAGATTTTTTGTTTTTGATCAGGCTGTCGTAGATTTTAACAGACTACAGCACATTTCTCATAGGCCATTAATGGAATAGAAATTGTACACAGAATGCAGAATTATTTCTGCAGTTTGAGACACGTGTGATGTTACTGCACATTTCTATTTATAAACATGATAGATATCTGTGTAATGGTATTGTCTCATACAACTCAAAAGGGTCTTTGTGTCAGTAAATCTAGAAGTTAAACTTCTAACTTCTAAGCCTCTGAATAATATTTACACTATCCTAACATCTCTCACTTGGGAGACAGCAATTAATTAATACCAGTGACCTCAAGACCGCTTTAAAGGGATATAAGTAAAGCATACTTAAGCATCTTATAGGTTGCATGTGATCCTTCCCAGTAAATTTCAGCAGCTAGTCTTGCTCTTCAATACATAAATCACATTACTAAGCAAAGAATACTACCTGTATCCTCCCATCTGTTTGAAAAAATAGGTATAATGGTCATTGGGGAAGGGTTTGAGGGGATAGTGTAATGGAGAGAAGAGAGTGGGGAGGAATTGCTTCTAACTTTACTTTCTAGAACATAATCGTATCATAATAGTTTAAGGCTCAAGACAAATCTTTGTCACTTAGTTTCAGTGAAAAGTTCACAGCATTTAAACAGCTAAACAGGTGTCCAAAAGAGTCTTCAAAAGATTTTAAATAATGAATTTTTATCTACATAAGATATATTTTCCTATATATTAGGGATTTGTACTGTATCCTGCCACCATCGTATCTGAGCTCCTCCCCAAAAAAGTTAGAGATATAGTGCAATACTTGATGGACTTCATAGTGTTCCCTGTAATTTTTGAATGTATTATTTTCCCAAATGTTGTAAATATTTCATTACTTTTTTTCTTTGAAGAAACCTCATAAATTCAATCCAGAAGCATAGCATTTATGAGCTATCCAATAACAAAGCAGTGAACAAGTGTGCTGGTATAAAAATCATTGAGAAAACAAATTGCAGAATTGAGTTTCCAAATGTCAAGTTCTGTGTCTCACCAGTGTTTGTTTATAAATCGAAAAATACTTGACACTGTAATTTCAAGTGAACAGCATGTATGGAACTGCTAGTCGTGACTTTTGGTGTGTGTGTAATGTAAGAGATACATTTTGGAGATCAGGATATCAGCTGCCTTACCAAAGGTTTTTTTTCTACTTGCCTGCCCAGGCATAAATGGTCTCTTACTTCAGGAGTTGCTCAAGCACATTAGAAGTTGAGTTCCAATGAGGAACCATCTGCTTCAGATGATGTTTCTTATGTTTCTGCTGCAGCTCAGTCAGTATTTGTGTAAACTTGTCAGAGATGCTGAAGTGGTTACATATTTTATGTACCATTGTTACCATGTTTTAGTGTTTGGACTGCCACACAGGAAATCATTGATTAATTTCAGTGGCTTGGCTCGCACAGTACGATGTACCAAAAAAGAGATCCTGTGGATAGCTGGATTTATGAATACAAATCCCTTATTGTCGGGCTTGGGATCCTCAATGATTTGTATGCAGTGTATCAATTCTCAATTTAACCTAAGGCAAAAAGAATTTTCCTTAAGTGGAAACTATAGGGGATAATTTTTACAGTGGCTTGGGATGGATGGTGAGTGACACACATTTCAAAAAAATCTAAATCATTGATATGATTTGGAACCTTTGCCTTTCCCCTTCTATTTTTCTCCCTACCACAAAGAAAAAGCTCCCACATCGATATTTTATTTTTAGTCTATTTGCCATAGTATTCATTAGCCTGCTAGGATGTGCTGTGTACAGGAGCTGCAGAACCATGGACTCTGCTCTCGTTGTTGCAATGTGGCTTATGGCTGAGAGAGAGACAACTGCAATATTGATGACACAATGCTTTGTTAATTAAAGTTCCATGATTTATTGTCATGTTTTAAACACAAAGGAGAGGTCTGAGCCACCAAATATGTATCTGAGTCCACATTTTAAACCCCCTCAAAGTTTGTCAGGTATTGCTTCTGTCCATCATAAAGAGATTTGACCCAGTTCTAAAATCAGGCTCCAGAATCAATCTCTGCTTTTTAAATGGTCTTGTGATTAAAGTACTGGACTGGGACTCAAGAGATAATTTGAAGCTCCCCACAGATTTCCTGTGTGACCTTGGCCAAGTCACTTAATTTGTCTGCCCATTTTATGTCAGCAGATGTCAGAGATAACCAGATGGAGCTTTTCATGTGGAGTTTTATATACAGTTTCCATTTTTTAGTTATAAAAACAGAGATGGAGGGGAAAAAACCACTTGATGAAAACATTATCACACAAGTGACATCAGACATTTTCTAGCTCATTAGTCCAAGGTTCAGCATGAGGTAGAACTGCCTGTGATTTTGTGCAACAGAAATACTGCACGCTTCCCCTTGGGAGGCTACTGTGCAATGCATATCCCTAACAGAGCCTGTCACAACAAATAGTTGCTCGATAAGTGATCGAGATGTTCTGTTTGACATGAATATTATAATGCTGTTGAATTGTAAAAGTACGTGTACGACTAATATGTGGTGGTACTATTAAAATCAATGGAATTTTGCAGTGTACTCATTCTACATTTATAAGGGTGAATTTTCAGAAGCCAGCCTTCATACAGGTGCATGAAACTGTACGTGGTCATGTAGCCTTTGTGAACGTGCAAGTGTTAGTGTTTGCACTTACAAACTCAATTATGGGATATTTGTTTTGCTGATGCAAATTGTAATATTTGTGTTTAGTCTGTTTTAAGTATGTGCATAGGTGCTAAAATATTTTAAAGTGTGTAGGGAGGTATTTGTGGACATATGTGAATCCACAATTTTGTTTTTCACGGTTTCAAATAGGTTGATGATTTTGGGCCTGAAAATATGGGAACTGCAGAAGGTTTACATTTAGGTCTGACTCGATGCACTATTAGCCAGATAACACCATAAGAGAGATTACTGGGGTCTGCTAACATAAGTGCTTTTGCAAATAGCTGATAACTTTTTCTGCTGACAGAATGGCCAGAAAAATAGAAGAATCAATTCCTGGTGAAGGCAAGTGTATGTATCTGCTGTCAAATAAGGCTCTTCTTGTCATGATGCATGGAGGGAATTAAATGGATTTTTTTTTTTTAAGCGAAGAAATCCTTAACCATTTCTCTACTGGAGGCTTTCCTTTTGCATATTCCAACAGGAAGGCTGCTATGGTGAATGTTTCCATCTAATACACCTGCTGACATAAAATATACAGGATTTTTTTTAACAGCCCATTTCATAATTACCTATATCACAGCAATACCCCTTGGAATGAATTCCTACTAGCCGTGTCAAGAAAATCCACATCAGCACCTACAGGAGATCCATTAAAACATGCTTTTATGAAAAGCCCACATCTTTTTATAATTGTACTTTTTCACCTTCCCTACTCTACATACGCATGTAAATCCAGTAGCGCTATTCAGAACTTGGCAAGTCTGTTTATAGCCTAATCTTGTTGGAAAGGAGAAAATAATGGCGCTCTAATAGAGCTACTTTGTGTGGGATGATGCATGTTTAGCGATAATCAAATCTTCCCATCTAGCATGAAGAGTACATAGCAAAAGCCACATTTGGGGCAAGCAAAACTACTGTCTGTGTGTGTGTTTGTGTGTCTGTTATATTAAATCCACAAAAACTGGCTTTGCAGAATTCTCTGGGTCAATTTCATATTTGACCTCATTTTTGAAGTAGATTCAGCTTTCAGGCATTGCGGTAATTTTCAGTGTTGTGTGCAGTTGTTGCATCTGATGGTTATAAATTAAATAACTGGCTCATTCTTTTTATGGTTGTCATTAGCGTCTGCCTCACTGCCATAACTAAAATCTGACCATTGGCCCCCTCTTTTATTGCCGCATAGTCAAGCTGCTGTCCCTTCGGAGGCCCTACATAATGTTGTCCTTATGCAAATAACTGATTTTTCAGTTAGTTGGCAATTCTGAATTTTTTTTAATTGGTTTGAGTTGAACCAAAATCAAAAAAATTTTGGCAAACTGAAAAAATGTATTTCTGTTGAATGGAACACTTCATCTTGGGTATTTTAAAAAAAGGAAAGGAAAAGAAAAGAAGGGCTGTATTCACAAAATGCTGATGGTGATATTGCCCATTTATACCCAGTAGTTAAGGTATTCAGCTGGGATGTGGGAGACTCATGTTTGAATCCTCACTCTGGAGGAGGGACTCGAATCTACATCTCCCCACCCCCCAAGTGAGTGCACTAACCACCAGGCGATGGGTTAAACTCTGTCTTTCCCATTGAAGTGTTCCACTTTATAAAAGGAATTATTCATGGAGCTGGGGGATATCACCTGGGTTATCCCACCTCCCAGGTGAGTGCCTGAACCACCAGGCTAAAGAGTCTTTTTCTCTCTCTCTTTCTGGCCAGGTGACTATGCAGGAATGTTATACAAAGTGGACCAGCTTCAACAGGAGAGACTGAGAAAGACCCACCTGGGAACATCCGATAGTCTAGTGGTTAAGGCACTCGCCTATGAGCATACCCATCATAGAGTGGCTAGTCTATAGCACCATCTTGTGTTTTGATCAGCCACTTCCCTCCAATACTTTAGTTATCTAAAGCAAATGACAAATGTAAAGGGCACCACTGTACATAGCCCTTTCTTTTCTAAATTTTAAGTTTAGTTTGAGTTTTCACTGTGTACTTGAGAGCAGAGGTATGCCCAAAATGATACAGTAGGATGGATGCATTAGTGGTAGGTGATACATGGCCATATACATATTACATTCCTGTGGAAATGCATGGTTCTACTTTTCTATTAGTGAAGCTAATTTGTTGTAATATATATGTCTACTGTTGAACAGTGTCTTACAGCACTCCATCAAACTGTTATCTGCATCTTCTCCAATTATTGTCTTCACATTGTTAAAAGCCAAAGCTTTCGTGTCCAATAGTAGTCTTGTCCTCTGGAGAACCCACATATTAATTGTGCACATTTGAAATCAATACTAATGTATACAAATTCAAAATAATGTTTGTCTTTAATAAATCCAGAAGTGTTTGCCTCATGACTGTTGCTTAATTTTTTGTACAAAATCCACAGCCAGCAAATACACTGAGTTTAAAAACATAATCATTTTTATATAGGATTTTTTTAAACAAGTGAAACTTCAAGAAAAAAACGTTTGTTATATTTCAGATAACATAATTATATTTAATACCAAGATCCATATTTTAATCCACTCTTCTAGAGTTTCTATGCCATTAAAGGAATTAGCACAGGTGAAATATACATTTAAGTACTTCATAGATTATAACAATTACCTTCTTCAGTCAGATTTTAAAGAAGATTTTAAAGTTGGAGAAATGCAGTAGTCATCTGGGATTATTCATTGCAAAGGCTTTCATATAGAAGCAAAGAAGCACTATCGCCAAATTACTTGTACCTGTAGAAGTGCTACAGGAATAATATCAAATTAAAATTATTGGGCAGAATTGATGCTGATATTTTTTTGGCAGCAGTACCATTCAGATAATAGCACTGCATATTTATTGTATTAAAGCCTGTACAATTAAATAATAGTATCATTGTGTGATAGTTGGAAAGTAGTCTCTTTTCATCCATGATGAACAATGTTTTAGACCGATTTTCTGTTGTGTACATCAGAGGAAAGTAGGTGTAAAAGCCCACCATTCTGATTTGATCCTGTTTTACATTCACTTTGCATTCACTGCACTGGCATAAATGGCTGCAGAAGCTGCAGTGCAACAGAAAATCAGGCGTGAAATCTTGGCCCCACCGCTTTCTAGAAGCAAAGTACCCTCATGCCTCCTTTCAACATCTTTATTCTTGTAATAAAAATCTTTGTTTCAACAGCTTTTTAATGTCATGTATCTGTGCCTCTTTAACAAACCCATTGTACACATTCAATTGTAGATTGAATCTGAGACAGTTTTTGAAAAATATTCCTTGTATAAATTTGTTCCTGCTCCAAAAGTTAAATAACATCATTGCACATAATGATATGCCAACAGATGGTGCCATTTATCACTTTTTATAGTAAAGTGTGCATATGTTTGATTAATATTCTGTTAATTTATTGTAACTCTAACTTTTTTCTGAAAACATTAGGGGGTGTATTCTAATCAGTACCGACTTTGACTCTTGTAAAAGAAATAACTCCAAATTTTAAAAATAGTAAATGTAACATATAGATTCTAATTAGAAATATTTGTGTTCTGTAATGGAGGAATTGGCTTGTTAAATTATTTAATAATGGGAGTTTCTTAGACAGTAAAACATTTGTTCTATTTCATAAAATATATTTAGGAACTCAGGAGTTACCCTACCAGATGCCAGTGGTGTAGCTAAATTAATACCCTGTCTCAGATACATCAGCCAATACCAGATGCTAGGAAGGTGTAAGGAATTTTATAGCAGCTTTTGTCATGTTCCTTCAGTCATCTCTTAAAAAAATATATATATATAGCTATAATTGAGATGCTGGCTGCAGTGTGTATACATATATACACACACACACACACATATATACTGCAGCCAGCATCTCAATTATAGCTATTTAGTTTTGATCCTCTTGTCCCTCTACCACAAAAGTGAGGGAACCCAACCGGTCACCATGTTATAGGGCTGGATTTTCAGAGTGTGTATTTACACCTGCCTTTGCTCATGTAAAGTGAAAAGGCGTCTGTATGAGCTCAAACAGTATTGGGGGCACCCAAGTTGACCACTACTTTGGAACTTTTGACTACAGTGGTTCCCTGACTGGCCCCTTACCAAAAATATATTTTCATCAAAGTGCATTCATCTTACCTCATTTAATGTCTGAAAAGTTCAGGAATGTATTTCTGGTTTGGTTTGGGTTTTTTTTATTTTGGTTGGTTTGGGATTTTTGGCAATGTGGAGGGACAGATTGTATTAAATTAGAATGGGCTTCCTTTTTATTTGTCCTCCAAATCACAATAACTTTGAATGGGGGATTTTGTACTAAAATGTCCTGTGATTAGTAGTGATGGATGCTCAGTCTTTCAGAGAGTTTATTAATGTCAGGCCTTTTTTAATGTATCTTTTAGTTTGCTTTGAAAAATGTTTTGTTAATTTTGGAGGGCATTGAGAGAGATCTGTATGGATACTTGTTAACACCTGCATATAAATGAAGTCAGATATTTTCCTTTAATAATAATTTAAAAAAAGCTTGTTTGATATGTGTGTGTGTGTTAAATGGCGTCACTGGCACATCTCAGGCTGGTATCATTGACCATTTATGTTCTTTTGTCAGGCATGACATCTTATAGAAGGTTACCCACATCCTTGTGGCCCACTTTTCATTATGAGGTTGCTAGAGAGCTGGTCTTGAGCCAAAAGCTCTAGGGAAGATCCCCAATGGTCCCTCACTATTCAGATTCTTAGAGATCTGTTACAAATCTTTACCAGGTATGCTGATGCAGCCAGTAGGCATCCTTGTTAAGACCACATTCTTGGTGGCATTTTTTTACGCATTTAAAGTCAGTGAACTGGTGCCTGGATTAGAAACTGATACTTCGGATAGGGCCTTGGATCTTAGAGAACTAAAACAGGGTGAGCAATCAGTTATCGTGACACTGATGATATCAAAAACTGATCAGGGAGGGCAAGGCAAGTCCATTTGGGGCATTAAAGGCTTATGCTTTGATCACATAAAAGATCCTGGGCTCAATACAAGGGTAACTGGGTGATATTTAATAGCCTGTGTTATAGAGGAGGTCAGATTAGATGATCTGATGATTCCTTCTGGCCTCAAGCTCTGTGAATCTATTTTCTGGATAAAAAGTGAGAACCTAATTCCCAACTGATGTGCAGGTTTGTCCCAACTCCTCTTTATTTAAATGCATTGTTTAATGTAATATTCATTTTTATGTAGAGTTGAAATTCTGCACATATGGGTATTAAAAATAGTTATTTGGCGTGTAATGAAGTTATTGTTACCCACACCAATATAATTTCAAGGTTCCCAAAATTCATGATTTCCCACTTAATACCATAACTTTTGGTTATTTGTAATGATTTAATATATGGAAGATGGGTTTAAAATATATAGTAATGAAACCATCTAAAGGTTTTATACAGAGGTCACTAGAAACAGGATGGGCTTAGTAAAATACGTGGTCAGTCCTGAATGTTCATTGTCAAATTCTGAAAAGTATGTTGTTCTGAGTTCTTAATTGCTGTTGTTAAAATTATCCTTCCTAAAGTTGAATGCTACAAGACTAAATTTTGGTATGATAATTCCACAAGGCATGTCAACTTTGTATTATGTGACTCAACTTTGGTGGGTTTGGGGCTTCTCTGCAAAGCTCTGCAGTGCAGATTACTGCAGTGCACACTTAAGTGTTGGGTTATAACTGCCCTATGTACACCCTGCTCGCATGAACTGAAACGTGCCTAGTTTACGTTAACGTAGTCCTGTGGACTTGGCAGCAAACATGTACTGCTTAATATTTTTGTATTCAGTTTAAATTATTGTAATTCTGATTTGTATTTTTAAGATTTGGCATTTGTTTCTGTATAAATTCTACTAGGACTTGAATGTTGATCTGTTAACGATAATTACAAAATGTACATGCATAGAGGAGTCTGCAATTTTGTCTCTTTTACCACATCTGCCTGTCTCCATTTGCTGATGAATACTGTAAACTGTTTCCATTTTAAGGATCTCTTATTGGCTATCTTCTCAGCCTGAAATTGCCATTAGCAGGAAAAATAGTCCCGGTGCTTGATGTCAACATTATAACTTAGAAACAATTAAGAGATCACATGAGATTCAAGTCAACAACATCATTTTTCTAATGCTAATGTAAACTAAAGATGGCGCCATTAATTTTTAAGATGAGTCAGGATAGACTGTTTATGTTGCAGAAAGCCACACAGAATTACAATACGGAGGTTCCAGGACTATATACTACAGAAATAATTCAAAATGGTGGGGGAAAAACAGCATTTTGTTCTTGTTTGTCTAAATAAATTAGGGGTGCAGCCTCATCTGGAATACTGTGTGCAGTACCGGTCACCCCATCTCCAAAAGGATATTGCAGAATTAGAGAAGATTCAGAGAAATGTGAGAAAGTTTAGGGCATGAAAACACTCTCATAAGAAAAGACATTGAAAAGATTGGGATTGTTAGTTTAGAAAGGAGACAAGTAAGAGGGGATATGATACATGGTATAGAGGAGGTAGATCAAAAACATCTATTCTTCCAATCTCACAACACAAGAACAATGGGATATTCAGTTATATTAAAAGGTGATACATTCATAATTAGCCTGTGAACATATTGCCACAAGAAGTCACTGAGGCCAAGAACTTGGCAAAATTCAAGTAGATAACTAGGTAGAGAAAATAGTTAATGATAACATTTTGCAGGGTGTACGCATAGCTTAAACTGATCTCTAAGAGATCTAATGGTGGAGGCAGGTTATCCCATGTCTACCATCTGTGGGGTTCTTGCCCCTTTTTTTTTTTTTTTTCTTTTCCAAAGCATCTGGTGCTTGCCATTATTGGCGTGATGATAGTGAATTAGAGGGACTTCAGATCTGATCCAATCAGGCAATTCCTATGTTTGTGGTGTCCTGAATGATTTGTAGGTCCTTACTCAGTTCATCACCTAAATACTGCTCAAACAGCAGGGTAGAAGAGGCAGAAAGGGCTCTCTCTCTGCACATACTTTCCAACACCAATGTGACATGTAGTTTCTTCCTATCCTGCTCTGACGTAAGTAATAATAATAAGAGTTCAACTGCTTGTCGTCAGTTAATGAGCAAGCTGAACTAACTTAAATAGTGTAGGACTTAATAGTACTCCAATTGCATCTTTTCTTGGTGTATAAAAATAGCTATTTGATATTACGCAAGTTTAAGGGGTGCGGGAAAGTCAATGGATACGGACAACAGTAAAAGAAAATAGTGTCTAGAGCCGGTTACCATTTGGCCATATGTAGAAATGAACTGAAGCTGTGCCATTGTTTGAGATGTTCTATCACAGTGGTCAAAGTAGCTAAAGGATATTAGACCGAGAGCACCTTCCTTCAGTTAAAATATTTACAATGTTGATTCATGACTCCATGTGTAACATATCTTGGATCCCATGCAAGGGGTACTTCAGTAGTTTTGTATTTTGTGGTGATTATTTTGTAAAAGATGTTAAGTAAAATGTCTTGCTTCATTAATTATTAAGCTCAGTGAATAATATTTATTGTGTCATTTGACATGCTGAATAATTTTTGAACAGTTTCATTAATGACAGTTCCAGGTTAAATCAATAGCGCTCAGTATAGTCAGCTAGCCATAGAACACAGTGACTTGCATATAAATCTTAAAGGTTTATTCCAAAACCAGAGTTTTATAATATAATATTTTACACTAATATTGCACTTCTCATCCAAAGATCTTGTTCTTTCCAAAGATAAGTATTCTATAGCCTCTATTTTATAAATAGAGAAACTGAGGCACAGAGTAGGTAAAATGACTTGTCCAAGGTCACAAACACAGTCAGCGGCAGAGCCTAAACTGTAGCTCATGTCCACAGACTATGTGCAGTTGTAATGGGTTAGGATTACACAATAGCTAACTTACTGTTCTCCTTTTCTGTGAGAATGCTTTCGAATTGTGCTAGCCCTGCTGTCATTGCTTGTGTTACTTTGGGCTCCTGCAGAGCTGGGGAAGGGGCGAGCACTGAAAAGCAAATAGAGAAGAGCATAAAATAAAAGAGCCTCTTAAGTATCAGAATTCTTCAAAGGGATGAAATTGAATTATTTCCTGGATCTGAACAGAAATGAAAACCCTCTACATATCCTGTTGGATGTATGAAAGAAAAAACAGTAGACATAAATATTTGCAGGTAATGTAGAAGTAAATAGTCAACTTAAGAAAATCAATCCTTTTGCCCGTTGTATGGGGGGGTGGGGGGGAAGTGATGTGACATTTAACTCTGAACTAACCCAAATCTCTTCCTTCTGATTTCATGGATAACAGTGGAAATAAAGGAATCATGCATATATTTTAAGATCTAGTTTATATTTTTCCTGTTGCAATGTCAGTTGACTTCCATTTTTGTAATGGATTTTCCTTATTTAAAAATATAGAAATTCTGTAACTTCCTGTGCTGCTCCCCCCATTTTTAAAATTGAAAGATTTTTTTTTTCTAATTCTGATCTAAAATAAGGTCTTTTTTTTTTCTTCTTCTTCTTGTAGGTTAACAGTGAAAATGTAGTGAAAGTTGGCCACAGGCAGGTGGTGAACATGATTCGACAAGGGGGTAATCACCTAGTTCTTAAGGTTGTCACAGTAACCAGGAATCTTGATCCAGATGATACAGCTAGAAAGAAAGGTACATTTTTCTCTTTGCTGTCTGAATTTTTTCTGGTACTGCTCTAAGGAAAACAAGATGTAGGCTGGAGACTATTTACATTATTTTAGTGACTGCTATATTATATATTCCTCATCTTAAATATGCAACAGCATTCTACTATGTAATCTACAAGCTATTTACATTTGCTGAAGAAAAAGCCAGACTTCATTTATAGGTACACCTCTACCCCAATATGACGCTGTCCTCGGGAGCCAAAAAAATCTTACCGCATTATAGGTGAAACCGCGTTATATCAAACTTGCACAGCGCCGCGCCCTCCCCCCTCTCCCCCCCGGAGCACTGCTTTACCGCGTTATATCTGAATTTGTGTTATATCGGTTTGCGTTGTATCGGGGTAGAGGTGTATATCTGTGCAGAAAAAGATATAGTTCATTCTTGTCATGTTCATTGTTGAAGTCCATCTTCCTAGATCAGTGATTCTCAAACTTTTGTACTGGGGACCTCTTTCACACAGCAAATCTCTGAGTGTGACCCCCCCCCTTATGAATTAAAACCACTTTTTTATATATTTAACACCATTATAAATGCTAGCAAAGCGGGGTTTGGGGTGGAAGCTGACAGCTCGCGACCCCCCACATAACCACCTCATGACCCCCTGATGGGTCCTGACCCCCAGTTTGAGAACCCCTGTCCTAGATCATTCTGCAATGTGCTTTTAAGATTTTATATTCAGACTTTTTAACATGTTAGAGTATTTGAGGGAGATGGGGAAAAAAATCTGTCCTTTACTTAAAGCCATAGACAAAAAGGCTGAGATTGTAAAACACGCTTGGGCCCGAACCCAATTCTGCTCCTATTAAAGTCCTATGAGAATTTTAATGTTGAGTTCATTTGAAAATATTGCATCTGTGAAAATAAGAAAATGAAGCACTAAAATATTTAGCTTGACAAGTTAATAAGAAAGCAATACATTTCGAGATGCCCACTGCTTAAAACAGATTGAAACTGGATGGGTAGCTATCACCACTCTAGCCAAGGAGGAAGGGGATCTCTCCCTCAGCTTTTAGCAGAGGAAAGGGTGTTGTGCTCACCCTCCTTACCACCTCTGGAGAAGGGAGAAGCTTCTGCTTCAGTAAGAGAGCAGATATTTTAGGATGACTTGGTGTTACTTCAAACATAGCAAAATTACTTTCAGAATGTAGTATCTTCGTACCAAATAGGAGCTTTTTCATCTAAAAGCACCCCACTTATTCCCATTAAAACTAAAGAGTTAACACAAATCATGTATTTATATTAACTTCTTCAGATTTAATGGGGATTGATGTACGGCACCCCATGTACTGAAATTAGACTATACCCATAAGAGTTGTGACCGTTTTTGGTTTTGAATCTCCCCAAATTACTTTGTAATTACACTTGATCAAGGGTACCCAAAGTTTGCTCAACCAGGAACTGCAGTAGCAACTTGTTAGGAGCCACTAGATGCACGTAATTGGTATTAATCAGAGAATATTGTTGCTGACCTCTTCAGTATAACAGTGACACGCACACTAACTTCTTTGCTCCTAACATGGATGTTCCATATTGATCAGTGTGACCTGACAGCTGAGGTCTCTCTGAGGTAATCCTACGTATTAAAGAACAGCCCCCCTCCTTCCCCCCCCCAAGCCACATCAAGCCAAGCTGTTGAATTCTGTGGGCCAGACTTTAGTCATGCCTGCACTAGTCTTTGAATGGGAAGGATCGAACAAATGAATACCAGTCCTATTAAATGCATTTCTGTTCAAAGACGTGCCTTTTGAAGAACTGCACTCTGTTTACTTTGCTTTTTAATAATTCACTGGGAATTTAGATTTTAAAAAAATTAGAATACCTAAAAAGAAGAAAATATACTGAGCCCAAATAAAGCTTACCCAACTACTCTTTCTTCCATTATTTTTAACAATGATATTGATAGAATTGCTTTATCTTACTGCTACATGTTCCAGACACACCTAGCATTTCTTTATACTGACATAGGTTATGTTTTCTGCCCATAAATAAGGGGAACTTGTGAATTTGTGAATGTTGACACTTCCCTACAGAAGGAGAGGTTGCTAGCTTTTCTCAAGCCAAACAGTCAGTAGTCCTCTACTAAATGATGTTGACTTTTAGCAAATTAACATCTTTATAATCCCCCTTTTGGGGGGCAAGATTATTCAGAAGGTGATGAAAAGGCAACACTTGAATCACCTGGAGGTCACAGATTTCTTTGATCCCTGTCAACCGTGGTCTTGGTTTGGTAATTGTACAGAGACTATCCAGGTCTCTGTGGCTGAAGATCTCTTCCTGATGATGGACAAAGGGTCAGGTGACCATTAAATATCTCTCTCTTGTGCAGACTTCTCAACAGATTGGTTGCAAGGTCACTGGGGGAGACAGTGAGGCAGTTTGGCCTGTTGTGCAATTAGTATATTCATGACACAGCTATATATTTATCACTGAGTCTGGACAATGCTATGTCTTTACTTTCCCAGTGTCTAACTGACAGAAGCTTCGATAACAGCAAGGTGAATGAGCCTTAATTCAGACAGGATGTAAGGGATACTAGTTTAACTAGAGAGTATGGCTTGAATTTTGTCTGTCTCCCTGATTGGTTTGCTAAGGTGCTTTGTCAAGGTGCTTCATAGTTTGGTATACTTCAGGATCCTTGATTGCACCTGGTGTCCCCAGAAGTCCCCAGTTTTCCTACTACATTTGTCATGATGGAAGACAGTTTCTCTATAACATATGACTCTCTTTTATGACCTCCAGATAGGGTTATTTTAATTTGCTCTACAGTGTAGCACTCCTTGAAAAGCACTTGAAAGCTACACGTGGTGCAAAAAATCTAATGCTTTTCTTGTCTAGCAGTGTTAACTTTACATCACTGTTCCAAAGACTGTGCACTGGCCTATACGTACAACCATACGTTTGCATTAATCTTTAAAGACCTACATGATTTGGCTCCTAGCTACCTGAGGAACCACCTCTTTTCCTATCATGACCACTGAGGTTAGCTTGTGCACTCTGATTTATGTATCTTCAGTGGAGGTTACTGAAAGCTGACCTTCAGGGCACAGTGTAAAGTACATCTGTGTCCCTGGGCTACTGCCTGAAAGGATGATATAAATTATTGTGAGGCAGACTCTTTTTAAAGTTAGTTTTTGTACATGTGTCCATACACAATGTGATAGGTACATTTAAAAAATAGAGGTGTATAATTACTTAGCTTAAGGATTTCTACTGTATATCATTATAAGCCTGCTGATCTTTTTGACTAACTGGTAGGAAAGCCAGAAATGGTTAGAAATGCAATCCATGAAAAGCTCTTAGGCCCTTCAGAAAGCATACTGAATGTTTTGTTTCCTGTCCCCA
The DNA here is from genome assembly GCF_011386835.1 of Chrysemys picta bellii. NCBI lineage: Eukaryota > Metazoa > Chordata > Testudines > Emydidae > Chrysemys > Chrysemys picta. The sequence continues at coordinate 73,337,715 of NC_088794.1, read as the reverse complement.
AAGAAATTACTGTGTACATGTATTTGATATTGCTATAATGAATATATTGGAGATAGATTTTTAAAATCTAATCAAAATGTATATTCCATGTGATAATCTTTGGCTGAATCTAAAAAGTGTATATGTGAATATACAATACTTTGGAGATGTATATTTACTTATACTGTATATCCTTCTATTTAATGCAAAGCCCCACCACCTCCAAAGCGAGCTCCAACCACTGCATTGACCTTGCGGTCTAAGTCAATGACCTCAGAGCTTGAAGAGCTTGGTAAGAAAGTGTTTTTAACAAGCATGCTGAGATAATGGAGATGTAAAGAAAACTTAAAATTATTTTAAATGAACTGCACCCTGTACAGTACATGATATAGAAAAGTTTCAGGAATGCTGCATCTCTGGAGAGTTCAAAATATGCATGATGTGCATGAGTGATTTTTTTTTTTTTAAATATGTGCCTTTACTGCTCTGCAAGAGAATGTTGATACATTTTTTTATGCATCATCAAAGTTTGGCATAGTAATGCTGTATCATATTTTATTAGCTTGCTTTTTAATCTTTCAGTTCATCTAATATTGTTTTATTTTAAATTTCTGTGGCCTCTCATTAGTGGATAAAGGTAAGTTGCCAGAAGCCATTGTTGAAAAGTTGACAGTTGTTAAAACAGTACACCTTCAACTGCAACTAGTTCTCGTTAGACTCTCTAATCTGAAAATGTGTATATATTAATATCACTTTGACTCTTCTGTTTGAACACGAACTTAATAGACTATTCCGTTAACTTTTAGCAATGCAAAGTGATGAGCATTTAGTCTTTGGCTCACTAATTCTAAGTGATGTAAACGTAGGTGTCCCAGCAGTAGGGTGTATATTGTAGATTTGTATAACTGCTTGGGATTTCTGATTAAGTCTACATGGCAGGAAGAAAGGAATATTTTTTTTCCTGTTGGGTCAGGAGAAAAGTGATACTTCATCAGCCTAGACTATCAAATGTGTTATGATCTGACAGTATTTGTAAAAGACAAAAATAAATGTATGTTTAGATACAGCTATCTGGCTAGGCTAAATATCTGATGTGTCTTGTATAAAGGAACTATATCACTCACTTACCGAGTAATAGACTTGATCATTCTTAGGTCTCTTCTTTCCTTACTATGATCCCGCATGAATTTAACAATACAGGTTTCATAATCATTCAGATGAAAGGAGTCAAGTCTTGTGGATAATTAACCACATTAATAAAATAACGGTGATACGTTTGAAAGCACTAACATTATGTGGAAGGAAGGACACTACCCATCCCTTAAGGGATGAAAACTCTCACTGTCTTTAAGTGGGAGTTCTGACCAAGAAAGGGGTATTGAAATGGGCCCTAACTATTCTGGGTCATATTACAACCAAGCAAAAAACAAAGGATTATACTCTATTAGTTTAGGCTAGTGTGGTAATTGTACAAATCTCAGATTTTCATAGCTTTGATTATTTTTGTCATAACCTTAGTTATTTGAATGTAAGGTTTTTTGTTTTTTTTTTTGGTATGTTAATTACCAATGTTTTTCCTCCAGGGTTTAAAATGTGAGACTTTTTTCCTTCATAGAGTATTAAAATTTTGTTTACTTTGAAACCATTCTGGTTTATCATGCAAATCTGCCATAAGCAAAATATTATTTATGCAGCCCTCCTACCCACCCACCGCCAAAGTCTTCCATGTCACTGTGGAGCCTGAGGAGATTCCTATATTTCTCCCTCTTTACAGTTGTAGGCTACGTCTACACTATGAGATAGGGGTGTGATTCCCCTGCTCTCATACACATGCTGCTGCTAGCTCTTATCAAGCTAGCACAAGTATAAATAGCAGTACAAACCCTCCTGAACCCCATAAGTACATACTCAGTACAGCTAAGCGGTGTCTCCACTGCCACTACGGTACACTGCTATTTATACTCGCACTTTCTCAGTGACAGGGAGCCCAAGTACAGTAACTCCTCAGTTAAAGTCGTCCCGGTTAACGTTGTTACGTTGCTGATCAATTAGGGAACATAATTGTTTAAAGTTGTGCAATGCTCTGTTCTAACGTCGTTTGGCAGCTGCCTGCTTTGTCTACTGCTTGCAGGAAGAGCAGCCCATTGCAGCCAGGGCCGACTCCAGGCACCAGCGCAGGAAGCAGGTGCTTGGGGCAGCCAATGCAAAGGAGCGGCACGTCCGGGACTCGAGCGGCAATTCGGCGGCGAGTCATTCAGTCCCTCTCAGAGGGAAGGACCAGCTGCCGAATTGCTGCCAAAGAATGAAGCAGCGCGGTAGAGCAGCTGCCGAAGTGCCACCGATCGTGCCTTTTTTTTTTTTCTCTCTTCGCCGCTTGGGGCGGCAACCAAGCTTCACAATCCTCATAGCTGCGAACAGTAAATTGTTTGTTTAAAACGTATACTGGGTGTATATCTATATAATATATAGTTTTTTGTCTGGTAAAAAAAATTTCCCGGGAACCTAACCTCCCCTATTTACATTAATTCTTATGGGGAAATTGGATTTGTTTAACATCTTTTCACTTAAAGTCGCATTTTTCAGGAACATGACTACAACATTAAGTGAGGAGTTACTGTATGTATATGTGAGCAGGGGAATCATACCATTGTTCTAGCAAAGGAGGACAGGAAAGAACTCCTTCAGGAAAGAACAATGCTTTCATTGGCTCAAAAAATTGTTGTTTTGTAGCTGGAGCTGTTCTCTACCCAAGGGTGGAGCATTCTTCAGTCCCAGCCCTACTTATCCCAGGGGATATTAATTAGCTCCACACAGTAGAGGCTTTATGGCTTTTGGCATCCTAATCAGAAACTATTTTGAGAATCAGTAAGGTACCTGCACTTTCTTTTCTTTTTTTTTTTTTAAGCATGTCTTCCCCTACACTTCCATCCAGATGGGGCTAAACAAACCCTCCATTTTCAAGGCTTCCTTGGCCCAAAGAATGCTGTTTAAACTCAATCCAGAGGTACATTATCCCCTAAAAGGCTGCATAGTACTGCATAAATTCTCTCTTACAGAAATGTTCTTATTAATCCCCATTGGACAGAGGTTGGTTTATGCCCTGAAGTATGAGAGGGGGTGTGTGTATTTATACTAGATTTATATATGTGAATAATGACAACATCAACAGTTGACAACAGTTCATCTAAATCTAGTAAACTAGTCTCAATGATGTCTTGTAGCAAAGAGTCCCCACTACTTATGTGCTATGTACAAATGTGTTTTCTTTTATCAGTTTTAAATATGTTGCCTTTTAATTTCATTGAATGTTCCCTTGTTATTGTATAGCAAGAAAGGGTAAAAAGGATTTCCCTTCCTTTTATATCATTCATTATATTGTATATCTCTATCCTGGCCCTTCTCTAGTCTCCTCTATAAACGAGACAGTCCTAATCTTTTCAACCTCTCCATATGGAAGTCTCTCCCATCACTTTTGTTGCCTGTCTCCGAACCCCTTCTATTTCTGCTTCTATTGACATATTTTTACTCTGTTCTCCATAATAGTGCATGGGTGTCCCATCTACTGCTAACCAATGGCAGTTGCTGTTATCCTACAAATAAATTAATCCAAAGTATTAACTAATGGCATATAAAATATGTCTACAATTCATTCCACTTCCGAACTACAAGGATGTTAAATGCCCTATTTTCATAGCCCATTTATATATCGTAAAAGTGCCCAAATTGATCATTTTTAATTCTAAAAAATAAATCTCACACTTCATAGCTGAGATATCTAAGTTTTATAACTCAATAATCTTGTATATAGTCAAAGTATAAACCCTGATAAACTGGGCTATGCCACGATGTTTATGTTTAAAGTGGTTTGAAAAATACATGCACAATCCAGTTAGCATGGAGAGATTGACCTCTTAAGAATAGAAGAAAAATGTTTGTGTTCAAAAATCAGTCAAGGATTTAGCATTTAAAATGGGCTTACCTTCAGAATTGATTTACAATTCATTCCCTTTCTGTTTCCAAGCTTCAGTACGGAAGAAGAAGGGTAAGGGGAAGCATTTTGTCTCTTGTTTAATCTGTTTCTCACCTTTCCATAGTGAAAGATAATAGCATAATTATAAATGTTGGCATATGGTCCAGTTTATTTTATGGTGTCAAACGTACATTAAATATTGTATATGTTTTTAGTTATTTAGCTGATAACTTGCAAACACATAAAGAATCAACTTTCAGTCAGAAGAACACATTTGAAAATATTTCCCTCATTTCTTCCTTTGTCTTCTCTTTTCTATCCACCCCCATTTTTCTTCTGTCTCAGATTTTTTCCCAAACCCTTCCATATCATCTCCTCAGAGTTACTGTGCTAACTGGCAATCACTGAGAAACAGTGGCAAGTAACATGATATCAGTGTAGTCCTACATCGGTGATTTCACTTGCCCTCTTAAATGGCCAAATGTTACTCACATAACCACACTGTCTGTCTCAGGAAATAGGGACTTCACACACAGCTTAAATTCTGACCTGGAGAAATGCTGCTCTGCACAATTTCAGTTTTTAATATAACATCTTCCACACTGTCCCGTATGCATGAACTGATCCATAAGGCCACTACCCTCTTCTCATTTAAATCTGTCCTTGAGACCCACATTTGCTGGGATTTCTATACAGCAATCATCCACTTAATGATGGCCAGGTGGAGGGGCAGATAGATTGACCTTTAATATTTTACCAAAATGTAAATAAACATGTGTATATACAAGTTTGTTTGTGTTTAGCTGTATCCTCCTTTCCTCGCCCTTTGTATATCACTTACTTTCTTAGACTGTAAGCTCTCTTGGGCAGGGACTGTGTCTTTGTGTCTGCATAGCACCTTGCCCAAGGGAGGGCCTCAATCCTGACTGAGCCTCTGTGTGATACTTCAGTATAGTTCTAATCAGTAGAAGAAAGTTATGATTGCTGATAGAGAAGATTATTTGTAGGTAGCATGCCTCTTCAGTGGTGAACTATTTCTTCTGTATTGTGTTAGGATAATACAGAGTAAATTAGTTGTTTTCTTTTTTTCTTCATTTTTGCTTTTTTTAAATCTTTCCTGACCTCCCCTCATGTTGGAACTGTTTTCTGCTGCTAGCAAGATCAACTGCTGGTACATTTATTGCTCAAGGCAAGATTGCTTAGAAACTGTCTCTTCAGAATATGAAGGAATAAACAGTTATTGGTTTTCTGACTAAGATTTTTATAGCAACAAATATATTTTCATTATATGACTATCAAGAATTTTTACATTCATTTTTGTAGGATAACTCTATAAAATTAATGTTTCCTAGTTATAGTGGAGGGGACTCTTTTGTGTGTGCTTGTTTTCTGTTTGGTTGAGGGGAAGGGTATAGGCTGTTGGTACTTCTCTTCAGATAGGGCTTACTATTTAACATCCATACATAAAAATTCCAGTTAGGTAATAAAAACTTTGTCATATAACCTCAAAGAAAAAATTATTCTAGCTTCTACTCGAGTTATCATATCATAGACCACTGAAACCTCAACAATACTAAGTCTGCTGCATTGACATTTTTCTGCTCACCACAATTGCCCACTACAGAGGGACAGCATCAGATTTCAAAACACACTTTTTTAAAGTAAGAATCCTTTCTGTTTTTTCTTTTGTTGCTTTTAGGTAAAGAATTAGTGAATGAGTGAGACTTAGCAGTCTGTAACCTAGCAAATCTTTCTATGTTGCAGAATCATGTTATAAAGCCACAGTTAGGGTGTGTGTAGGTGCCCCCATCAGTCTTGGGGAAGATCAAATAATTTCATGCATTAAATTAAAATAAGTAAAGAGGAGAAACAAATTTAAAAAGTAAAAGTGAATTTATATAACTTATGGTATATTTGTAAACAAAATTGCTTAATTGGCTATTTGGGGAAGAAAATCTTCATAATATTGCACTTCATTTATTACCCTCATGACAAAAATTAATAAAATATTAGCTAAAAGTCATCTTTCCAAGTCACTAATCAAATTACATTGAACTCTGAGTGATGTGTTTTTCTCCACCATAATTTGTCATTTTATTTCAGTAGTCATACAAATAACGTTGGAAATTTGAAATTTATATTTAATAGAATTAAGAGAATCTTGAACTCTAGTCATTAAAAAAATAAATAGGTGGAACTCATTTGGCTTGTGAAGAGCTGTTTTTAATTTTTTATCTTCAATTAGTATTTTGACTATTAAATTTTAGTTAAATTTTTGATTATGATACATGCTCTACATCCAAAAAGGTCCAAAGATCTCATGATTTTGCTAGCAAGGAATAGATTTGATTTATCAAGCAACTTCAGATTTTTAGGGCCTCTGCAGAGAACAGCAAGGATTAGCTGTTTTAGCAGGAGTAGAGAACTTTAAAAGGTCAAGAGAGAAACTAAGAAATGGCGATAACACAGATATAATTCCATTTTTGCTGAGCCTACCTAAGACTGTGATACAATAAAGTATGGATTAGATGAGAGGAAAATAAATTTGGATTACAAAATACTGGGGTAGTGATGGCTGGAAAATTTTAGATGGCATCCTTGGGTATCCTTTTAGTATCCATTTCAAAAATAAAACATCTATTTTTGTTTATTGGGCTTAAGGTGTAAATGTAGATGTAGGACTCTCCCTACTTTTGGCCAGATTACCTGCTGGTACAATCTTGCAGGTATATAATAATCATCAGCACAGAAGTCTGACGGGTATCTGGCATCAAGTAGTAGTAGTTATTTACGAGAAAAATATCAGTTAATAGCATTCAAAATGAATATTATTGGCTCTGTCCTCCAACAAACATTCATACTCCATTCCATTACTGTTGTCCATTGTTTCAAAGGTGGCACACCTTAATGGCATCTGAAACAATGAAATCACAGAGCAAATAAATATGTGAATGCTATATTAAGGTTGAAACAAAAAAGTTAACTTGTTTGAAGAAATCATGCACAGAAGGCCCTGGATTCAGAAACCATTTTTAATTTCAACGTGGTGGAATATAGGATCGAGATTTGTCTGCAGAAATAAAATGGAAATAACAACAACACCCCTTCTGCAACTCCCTTGATAACTTCCGCTACCAACATTGATTGTAAATAGGAAAAAGGTTTTCCAGACCTTCACCAGACACTACATTGAAAGATAAGAAAAAAATGGCACTTCAGCTCCAGGTTTAATGAAGAGTACCTGTAGAATGTTCTTGTAAGTAATATATTTTTGTTACTTATTGGAAGTGTTAGTTGATATTGTAGTCAGAAGTAATGATAATGAATCTTTGAATTGTTACCATTACTTAGGACATGCCGTAATGGTTTTTGAGGACAGTATTCAGAACTTGTATGCCTCTGTTATTTTTGTGATTATACATATTCTGCCCTCATTTATATTGATGTAGCTAAGAGTGATTATTTAGACTTTAGAGAATTTATTGTGGATTCACACCAGTGTAGCAGAGAATAGAATCTGACCCATATATTTGCCATAGCTATGTTTTTTTAAAATATTAAATAGAAAAGTATTTGGAGTAAGAGTATTGGGGGAAGAAAAGACTTAGCTTACATTTTCAAGTATCCATAATTTTGGGTGCCCAACTGTAAATGCTTTGAGTCTGACTTTTCAGAAACAAACTCTGGCAATTTCATCTGAAGTCAGTAGGTAAACAGTGGGTGCTGAACACTTCTGAAAGTCAGGGTCTGTGTCTCAAGTTGGGCACATAAAATTGTCCCTCTTGAAAACGTTGGCTGTCATGAATAGAAATGAGGATTTTTTAAGTCTCCACATTAACATACAGCTGTCAGTTGCAATCAGTATTATTATTATGAATTTTTATTACTTTAAACCGCATTAATCTGATTATTCCTAAACATGAAGCCCTTTCATAACAGGTACTTAGTTGTTTTTCTTTGCCACAGAACAGCAATTGAAGAAGGTTTCCTCACATCCAAATAAGACAACAGTGTGGGAAAAGCTGGAAAAAAAATCGTAAGTGTTCAAAGGAAACCGTTTTTGTGGCATTTGTGGCCATGTGAGTGGGGATGCTCTGGCATTTGTGAGAAGAAAATTCTTATGAGTTATCATCAATTAAATATGTAGTACTGTGTTCAGAGCAGCGGGCTCTTTATGAGCAGTAAAAAAAAAAAGGGCAGAGATGTTTCCAGTGTGATACAATTGCATAAATAGAAAAGTTTTTTTTTTTTAATATGTTCTCTCTCTCTTTCAGGAACCAGGGAGATGCACGACAATCTCCCGCATCTCACCAAAAAAAAATTTTTTTTTCTTGCCATTTCCCTTTTTTCTTCAATTGTTCATTATTCCATGTTCATTAACTTCTTATAAAGCTTAAAATAAATGTTTTGGATAACTCGTGGTGGTCTGATTTTCTTTCCTTGGTGTGAAAACGACATGTCTCCCAGGATATAAGATTGCAAAAATGACTTAATTTCTTTTATTTCTTTCTGTGTGTCTTAATTTTTCTTTTTCTTTTTCCTTGACTGAGCCCAGTTTTCAAATGCTGTCTCTTAAACATGACATTCAAATGACATTTTCTGTTCTCAGTCCTTAAAATCCCACCTGGCTTGCAGGATGGGGAATGGTTTTTTGTTTTTATTTTCTGTTCTTGTGGGTTTTTTTTTTTTTTGTATACAGGGACCCAGTGATACACAATGACCTTGCAAGGTAGGCAACTCCTTGTAAGATAGGTTGAATTTTAAGGCTTTAGGCACATTTTAAATGCCTTTGTGCTTCTTGGATATTGGACATACTGTTAAAGAGATGGTGCTTGAAAATTGGGCCTATAATAAGAATTTTAACATACTAAAAATAGCACTTGTCCGTATCTGCCTCTCTTAGAATTATCTTTTAAGGGTATGGTATGTTCATAATATGCAAACATGATCTATATGCACTGGGGTGAAAATACTGAATCATAAAAGTACATATAATGCCTGCTTGGAAAAATAGCCTAGATTCCTTTTAATTGTGAATAGATATATGCCAAATACTCTTATGTATCATGTTTTGATGTTTATAGGTGATTGATTTATATGTTTAATTAATCTGTTGTTACCAGCAAACAGTTTTTATGTTTTAATATTTATTTTTAGATATTTTATCTTTTTCTTGATCTTCCAGTATAATGGGAGGTATTTCAAAACAAACACGTTGTATTTCTATCCAATTTTCTTAAAAGGAGACTTTTTTTAGATGGTTTGTCTTTACTTTCATGCTGTTTAGAAACTGTAGCTTATTTGGAACTATGTTGTAAAAGCCAGCATTACTTTCTCCTTTTACTACCCACTGAAGTTAAATTTTCTGCATAGTATTTGCCCCGTGGTAAATGTTTGAAACTGGTGTTATAATTAGGGTGTGATCCTGCAAACTGCTGTTTGAGTGGAGCCCTGTGGCCACATCGAGCATCTTGCAAGTTGGTGGTCCACATTTGTTCCTGATTAATATATATGTCCGCTGTGGCAAATTCTCCACCATGGAGCAATTTAAAATTATGTTATCTATGAACATCGGCCTAACTTTAAATAGAAAGCTGTAAATATTTTATTATTATGTATAATTTTTTTGGCTCAGGTATCTTTTTAAAAAAGAAACTGTAGAGGCCATTTGAATCTGACATAGACTAGTCACTTAACCTATTCAGTGTTTTAAAACCTTAGCATTACTGTATTATACTTCTATTTTAAAAGAATTTGGCAGATTTTGATGGTTTATATTGTTTTCTTATCACAAGCGAAAATCCCAAATTGCAAATTTGGATCTGGATTTTACCCTTCAGGGTGGCGTTTCAGAATCAGGGTTTTGGCTGAGGCCATCCCTGTTATCACCCCATGCACTAAAGAGATGGCTATACTTCAGTCTTCCTTGCTAAATGTTCTTCTTTTGAGCTAATTTTTTGTCCACCCAATCATACTTGTATAGGTAACTAAGGCTAACAGTTTCCAGCATGACTGCCTAAAGTTAGTAATGCAATTCTATCTTTAGACACCTGCATAAGTGAGTGGCCTGATTTTTCAGAGGTGATGAACATCTACTGGGCACACAATGGGGATTGCAGGTGTTCAACCCATCACAGTCCAGCCATCTACTTAATTAGATGCTTAACTTTAAGCATGCAAGCTTATAAACATTGGCCTAGACCCACTGTACTTCACATACCTAATTTGCACTTACTTCTGATTCTGATCTCTCTGCTAAAAACAATGAAAATTCTCCATAAACCAAAAATAATTGCACAAAAGCTGTTAAATTTTTGACAAAAAATAAATGCACATAGTTGACAAACAGATTTTAAAAATACACATGCATTCCAATACCTGTGCATAACTGAGTATACCTTTGATTCCAGTACTATCTAGATGCATCTAGTTGTTCCAAGGGAGGGGTTAGATAATAAGGTATATTTGTCTCATTGCCATTTGACAAAGACAAATAAGTGCTTTTTGCAGATTCATGACAAGAAAAAAAGCAGCCTACATTGTGTGTGCTAGTGAAAGCAGTGAAATTGAGATGAACTTTGCAATCTTACATTTAGATAAGGCAGTGCATCAAGAATTTGTGTGCTTTAAATACATGAAGGGGTAAGGTTTCAAAAGCATGAAAGTGCGGGAGGGATGGGTGCACTGGATGGCCATCAGTTTTCAAAAGAAAAATGTACATGCAGAATCTTTGAATATGGTTGATTGCAGATGCTAGAAAAGGTGGGTGAAACCACAGCATGAAGATGCAATTGGCATTGCATTAAGTTTTGTATAATTGATTGTGCCTGGCACAGTTTCTGTCTGTATCTATCTTAGGTATTTACAAGGCACCTATCACCTTGGTACCTAAGCAGTTTGAAAAATGCACCTGCAACAGGAGGCATGATGCAGATACAGGCAGAGGCCCAGGTCCAGAGCAGCAGTGGCAGGTCCTAGGAAGCTCCTCAACTGCATTACAGCTGTTGTTGAGCTCCTGGCTACACTTGTTGTGCCCAAGGAACATCTCCACCTACCTGTCAGCAGGAAGACGCTGCCCCACAACTCAAGTCCAACAACTCCATTTGTGGGGAAAACTAAAGATAATGGAAATGGCAACGATCCAGTAGCAGAGGTGAAAAAGAAATTGTGGGATTTGAAAAGGAGGGATTCTTAAAGAGCAGCACACTTCAGGGGAGGGATCCACTGCCAGTCCAAGTGGCAGGTAAGGCACAACACAGGCTTAAGTCTCTCAAATTATCTCAGATGAACAAAAATTAATTAAATACTTCTGCTGTCCCTAGAGTCTGTCTGCTATCCAATGCCCAGTGTAGCCTGTCCTCTGTTCTTGGCCTGCTATCCCTACAGCTGGGTAGGCCTTGCAGTTGTCTTTGGATTACAAACCAGAAAACACAATGTAAACAATCTCCAGCATTCTAAATATGTTTACTGGCAAACTGGAAGGACTGATACCATGCAAGTGTGACAACGCCTTTCATGGTGCAAGGACCCAGCACTACAAGGCAGTACTCCAACACCATGACCTTATCCATGTCTCCAGAGACCTGGTACAGTCCTGCCTCCTGGCACTATTTAGCAGACGTCCTGCCTGTAGCATCCAGAATATGTAGTTTGCTATATACAGAGTAGGGAATGGGAAAACACAAAATAATGAACACAGAGACATGACAAACGTGTCACTCTGGCCATCAGAAGAAGTTACCGCATTGCATAAGCTACCACATCAGAAAAGACTGATTGAGTGCAACAGGCACATGAAAGTGTCAGTACAGTGGTCACATAATCAGCCAGTCCTGTCTTTTGCCAGAGAAACAGAGGACTCATTTGACAACACAGAGGAGAGGGAGGCCTATAATACTGGGTCGTTAGTCACGATGCACAGGCCAGCTTAAAGAAATAGTCAGGTCCGTTGATAAATGCAATAGAATCAGTAGGCTGAAGCAGAAACCATCCCCCAGAGATCTGATTTTGATTTTGGAAAACAGGTGCATACTGTGTGACCAAACATTAAACTTAAAAGGGCAACGGGCCCTAAACTGCCAGATCCTTGGTATCTTTCCCCGCTCACCATGTGCACACTCCTTTCTTACTTCCTTACTGGACAGATTGGGCTATGGCTAAAATCTCATTGTGTCAGGGCAAGGTGGGATCAGTGACATGGAATGAGTCCAAAATTCATGAGACCATCAAAGCTTGTTGCTTCACCCCTTAAGGTATTTGTATGCTGCCAGGAAATAAAATGACTTTGTCAGAGGTGTACGCCAGGTGTTTAACGGTGCAGTCTTATGTACCACTGTGAACAAGCAGGCTGCCAAGCTGCCTTATGTGGGTACGGGCATTATTTGATTGGATGCAAATTATCATTGAGGCCAGAGGGAGTCTGGACAGTTCCTCACATTTCCCTTTGCCATTGGCATTGCATCATGGGCAGCCACAACATGGTGCTTGTGCCCACTATGTTTAAAACTTCTTTTAAAAAGAGAGAAATGTTGTTTAAGCCAGTTAAGAACAGAATTGGTTTGTTGATTCACATTTTGTTAGATATTTATGGTCTCTGTTGCACCAATGACCTGGCATATTTACTGTTGCTCATGAGGAGTCAGCCGATTGCCAGGAGGTAGGGTTGAGGCAGTTAGTTCAGGTAACAGTTGATTTTAATCCTCCTGTCACCAGTTATCAGCACAGTGGGCCACTTGGCCATCCATTCCTCCAGCTGAGCAGTACAGTTTCTAGGCAAACTGAATTTTCCATTTCCACTATGGTAGCTGACACACAACTTTCACAGTTCCAATATAGCAGCTGGTGCCATTATATTAATGAGTTCCAGTCTGAATTTATCAGGGCAACCTTTAGTCATCAAGGAAAGGATTTCTTGGGCAGAAACTGATACCTTCGACACTGGTGTGAGCTCTTGACCCTGAGCTAAAGTTTCCATGATTGCCCTGCAGTGAATGAAAGTATGTGTAAGGCTATGCCTGTGATGCCCCCATGCCCATATTTAATAAAGCTTACAAAAACATAGTTACTTGAGTTGTTGAGTGCTTTGTTATGAAAAAGGGACTAAATTCATAACTTATATTATTCATTAGTGGCTAGTTAGCAAACCTATCCCAGTATCTGTGAATGTATTCATTATTCATAAGTATTCGCCAATAGTTTTAATAACTATCTATCAGCCCGTTAGTTATTCACAAACTGTTTAGAATATATGTCATTTGTGTGATGATGATACTATGCCAGATGATACTGTTTCAGCTCCCTGACTTGGAGACAGAAAATATTTAAGTAGGAGAATGACAAATTGTAAACTTTCATAATTCCGTTTTTAGAGAAATAACCACTTGTGCTAATATTTGTGAAACTTTCCAGGGTCACGGACACTTTCATAAATATCTGACAGGTGCCCAAATATGTGCAAACAACAAAAATAATGCCCCCCCCCCCACCAATCAAACTAAACTAAGTGATGTTGACAAAAATATTCACAAATTAGTGGGTTTTTTTCAGTTTTTACTCTTTTTAAAAAACATTATTTGACTCCTTCTATTATTTACCATTGTTAGGAGGGCTCTGTTCAAAGTGCTTGTCAGGAGAATGGAGTATTCAAATATGGGGAAATTTCTGATGATGTATCAAAAGAATGACTCACTTTGTATGACCAATGGCACAACTAAAATATATATTCCCTTTATCTCTCTGATTCCATACAAATTAACTGGAATGTGTGTTTGCTTTGTGTGGTAAAAAGAAGTCCCCTGTTTTTGCATGTCTACTTTAATAGAGAAGTGTTGAGAATTAATTTCATGGTCCTACACTGTAGCTGCTAAAAGATATTTGCTAAAATATAAAAGCTGTGGCTGTCTTAGGGGAAATAGAGTTGCAAAGGCAGCAGGTATTACAGAGGGATAATGTCAAAGTTCCTTTCAAAATTTTCATGCTGTGGAAGAGCCAATGATTGCATGACAACTTGTCCCTGATATTCATTTCCATAAGGAGCTCATACCTTTTTACAAATACAATCTCATCCTCACTTTCCATAAAACATGCAACTGGACAGTCCAATCAGACACAGACCGAATGTGAATACTTTGAATGTGAATACTTTAAAGTAGTGAATGTATTAAATGCACAAATAATATCCAGCATAAAAATTAATCAAATTAAATAATTATATTAAATCATTAACTGTAAGTAGCCCTTTAGATAAATATAATACTCAAGGCATTCAGATAGTGAGTGATGAGGACCCTAATGATAATCTAGACAGACAGGGATGTAGATGTGTAAATGTGCTGATTGAGGGATCCTTGGGTCTCTGAGAAGGGGTCCTAAAAACCAAGAACAAAAATATATATAAAAATCACCCCAGGAACTCCTGAACAAACAATAAGCCCATTAACAAAAATGATTAATCTGATCTCAAAAGCACCCATCAGACAGAAATGCACAACTCCAGCTGAAGTTCTTAAGAGTAGCACATGGTGTGTATCAAAGAGCAGAATGTAGTCCTCAAAGAGCAATGTTTTCCTAGACTGAGGTGCCAGGCCATAGATATGGCATCCTAGCACTAACACTACAGAACAACCAGTTAGTGCTGATCAGCAGCTGTTGTTACTTAGATGTGATAGTCTTACAGTGGTGCTTCCACATAGCCCTGGCCTGAGAGTGAAAAATGCAAGCTCTTTGGGCTAAATTATTGTATTATTTAGATGAACAGCCCCAGATAAATTTCTTATAATCAAATTGTCTCCCCAAAACATGTGATAGACTCATTACTTATTTGTTTCAAGCATGAAAAGGGTGAGGGTTCCAGCCACAAATGTGAACAAATCAGAAATGGTGCTGAGTAGATCCTACTGTAATGAGAGCCAATGATTGATGTGCGTGCAAAAAGTCTAGTCATTTTCAGTTGATGGGAGTATATTTTTATATATGGGTGGATTTAGATTAAGCACATTTGCAATGTCCTCTTCAATAGTGTAATTAACCACTCCTCCTTCCATATTAAATTGTGCACAGGGAAGCACTTGCACCCACATTTCCACCAAACGTCCTCAGTCAAGGGAAGACACAGCCAGGAGAAGACACACAAAATGAAGTTTATCTTACATGAAAAAAAAAAATCCTGGTGAGCAATGTCCTCAAATAGGATCACATACTGTTTGGAGAAAGCAGTGAGAAAATAATGCATACAGAAAAGATAAGGCTTGGGAGGCCATTGCTCACAGGATAAATGCTGTTGGCAACCACAGTTGCTCAACAGCTATGATTGGGGTGGGGGGACCCAAAACACTGGGGGTGGAGGGGTGATATGAAACGTCGGACAAAAGAGAAGATAGCCAGCAGTGCTTCAGAACAGCAAAGGGCTACCACACAGGCCAGTGGTGGAGCACATCTGACACCACAGGAGACTCAATTGGACAATTGACCCTGAGCTCATCACAGGGATTTCTGACTGTGACACCACTGCAATTCATAGGTGAGCTTTTTGAGAGGTTCACTGACACTTTGTCACAATCACAATGAGGTGTATTGGTAGTTATGCCGTGGGATTCAGCACAGCTGTGTGTGTTATGGGTGCAGGACAATGTGCACTTATATAAAGTGGTTAGTAACTTCAACTGCCACATACCCAGTTCAGCCACTAAACTTTAGTCTGCCCTTCTGTTTGCCCAAACACAAACACTGTGGTTTTCCCAATTGGCTTCTTTCTATGTGTTGTCCAATGCATGTAGATTCCTCCATCTTCCTGGCCTCAGATACAGTGGTTGTTGCTCCTCTATTTGATTGCCAGATGTCACTGGGGAACAAGATGGGGAGGTTCCTGGATGCTCGGGGCAACCCAGACGTCAGAGAGCGAGCTCACCCTCCACGCCTGAACAAGAACAGGAATCTTCAGAGCCTGCTTCCGATGAAGATTCACCAGCCAGAACTACAGAGAGTTGGCAGTGGCCATTGTCGTCATCAGAAACGCACAGCAACGTTGGGGAAGATTTTGAGGGATTTCAAACACCGGAGCGGACTCCAGAGTGTACAATGGACATACAGTCTCCTGGGGATCAGTCACTCAGTAGGACTCCTCAGTTTGAAAGTGACTCTCCTGAGGAGGAGGGGAATGATGAAATGAATGAAGAGCACCATGGTGTTCAGCCTGTCCCTAGGGATCAGGGTTGGAGAGGGCAGCCCCACCTAACAGAGGGGGAAAGGCTGTTGATGGAAACCAACAGTAGGATTGTGCAGCTGCTGGAAAATATCAAGAGGGAGCATGCACAGTCCATGGGTCTCATGTCACAGTCCATGGGCCGCATGGAGCTGCAGCTAGGCATTGTGGCTACATCCACAAGAGCCATCCATAACTACCTGTCTGAGATTTTAGCTTTCCTCAAACAGCCAAGGACGCAGGTCCTTGAAACACGTATCTCCCAAAGAGCCACCCCCCATGTTGAGTTAACCAGTGCCTCGACATGGACTGGTGAGGATGCAGTGGCAGCCTCCACTGTATACTTACCAGGGGATCAAGGAACAAGTGTCTCTCGAGAACCACCACAGGCCACTGTGCCTCGTCGCAGTGGCCGGCTGCAGAGAGCCATAACTGAGAGGGCCTCGTTGCCCATGCCTACACGCCAGGCAAAAGGGGGAGGGAAGAAAAAATAATCACAATAACGATAGGATTTTTAGGGTTTTTTTATGTGCCTGTCCTTTTAATTCTTAGCCATAAGGCCATGAGTGGCAGAACTCAACCATTTCTACATTTTGGCTAACATTGTATTCTGGCTGACTAGATTAGTCTAACATTTTGTAGTTTATATTTGCATTGTTAACAATGTGTGCTGCTGGTATTTGAAGAACATTTGCCTCTGTTCTTTCACTTTAGCCTCATGAGAGCATTTTTTTACACTGTGCCAGACATTCATTGCTTTTCTTACAAATACAAGTCATTTCTTGAGGCAGCTGTTTTTTGAGGTTTTTTTTCTTCATTACCCCCATCCCCTCTGAGCA
This sequence comes from Chrysemys picta bellii, assembly GCF_011386835.1. Taxonomy (NCBI): domain Eukaryota; kingdom Metazoa; phylum Chordata; order Testudines; family Emydidae; genus Chrysemys; species Chrysemys picta. The sequence continues at coordinate 73,320,728 of NC_088794.1, read as the reverse complement.
AGCATTATGGACTTCGTGGTAAGTATACAGGTCTTGGCAATACTAGCCTCAGAAACTGTGTTCAATCAGTCTTTGCCTGGTGTTTCTGGCATGCTGGCCTGAGGTGTTGGGGTTAGCCTGTAAGTGCCTTTTTGGATCATGATCATTCTTATCCTCTGTGGGTCTGACAAGGTCAATCTCTAGCCCTTCAGGTGGAGCTAGTCCACATCTCTTGGCTATGTTGTGTAATATGCAGTCTTGCCAGGATTATATGGTATATTGTGGGGCCTGTACAGTAATGTGCCACTAGGCACCTGACTCTCATTTTTAGAGTTCCTTCTTCAATGCATCTGGTGGCTTGATGGGTGGGCAGCATTATAATTTTCCTCTGAGAGAGTCAGGGGATTTGGAACAGGAGTCATTAGCCATGTCTTTATGGGATAAGTACATTTTCGTCAATAAATAAATATATTATTGCGGGGAGACCGACCCTAGTAATACCACAGATATTAATTTAAACATCACAATGCTACTTACCTAGCAGCCAGACCTCCTGAGAATGTAAGAGTCATGACATGCTGTTGGGCACTGTGCTACTACGTCTGTGATTAAAACTTTTGCATCACAAATGACCTGCACACTGATAGAATGGAACTCCTCCCCGTCCCTTTAGGCCATCTAATTTCCTGAGGGGAGAGTGCCCTGAGCAAAATATAGGTGTGATCAGTTGCACGCAGGACATATGGAAAATGCACTTTGGAATACAATTATTTTATGATTGTTGGTGCTGTCTCTCTCGGGGAAATTTAATACAGTGGCACTCAGAAATTGCTGCATGCATGCAGAGGCATCAGACTGGCTTATACTTGTGATATCTCTGTGGTCCTCTGAAAGGTTCCAGTTATCAAGAGCCCCTTGAGCAGTCTCAGGTGTAGCATGGCACCTGTGTTTGACTCTCCAGATCCCCATGTAAGTTTTCATTAAAATTCAGGAGAGTTTGATTGTCAAACGTACTGAATTTCTCCTCTGACAAATGTTGGACATTAATCTTTGTCCTAAAAATCCTGTCCTACGGATGCACTCAGGCTGTACTCTGGCTGCTGAGCCAATGGACACTTCTCTTCCCTTTCCCCTTCTCTGAGACTGAAGTTGGTCAAAATGTGAGCAGGAAACATTTTATTACTGTATTAATTAGCCACAAACTGCTCCTCATAACAGTTTGTTTTGCTTGTGGCTGCATTTTGCTAAATGACTGGGTTAATGATGAAATGCCACTGGTGTGGACTGACCCCTGGTGTAGGCATGTTGCAGATACATTTTCTAGTTCAAAATATTTCTCCTATGACCAACTGCATGCAGGTGCTCACCCTTTAAGAATTCCATTTGGGTCCACTTTCTTGGCCATGCCACCAACACACCACTCATGCCAGGTGTAAATTCTTGCACCTGCATTTCATTTGCGCCCCATCTGTGCCTCTTCTAAATTTTGTTTTGTTAAAATTGTTTATATAGGTAGCCTCATAAATAAATACATTTCCAATATCATCATGTGAGAGCCCCTCTTAGTGGTGCAAGAATACATATTACAAAAATATGTCAAAACACAAAAAAGGAGAGGGGGGAGGAGAAGTCCACTAGCAAAGTTGACAAAAAGTGTTCCAGTGTGCTGCCTTTTGAAAATGCATTACTGGCACAAACATGGTTTGCACACTACTACTGCGGACGTGAACAACCTATTTTAAGGGTACAGCCCTTTGAAAAATTTGCCCTAAATATCTACTTTTTTATTTATTTTGGATGAGTTTATAGTGGAATTACATAGAAGTCAAGAAAAGGCCAGTTGACTCTCTTGACATAGGTAGCACATATCTAATAATATAATGAAAATGTATTTATTTACATAGTGCTGTCACTTTAAAAGTGTGATGGAATGTGGGGGCCATATATTAAGATTCTGGTGTATTCTGCAGGACCCGCCATGTAGCTGCTACCATTTTGGATTACTTTTACTCCACCCCACATACACCCTAGCTGCTTTGGAAGCTTCAAAATTTTTGTTCTAGTTTTAAAATGCCATCTTACTGTTCTACATTTGTGCTCTGATCAAAGACAGCAGTGCAAAAGGACAAGTTGGGCATCATTTGCAACACTGCCTCTACTGCAGTTAGAACCACTGCTAGGTGCAAGATGCCCCTAAAAACACTTTTTTGCAGAACAACTTAATCATATCAACTTCTCCCTCACCACTCCAACTTGCTTCAGCTGTTCTCAGCTACGACTGGAAAGGAACCAAATACAATTTGAATGGGAGCAGCTATAGGGTGAGAAGGACTGAGGAGCTGACAACATTAAAGCTGTAAAATCGCAAAGAATAAAGTTCCCCACAAGCTAATGTGGTAGCAATATCAGATTTTGTTAGGAAATCTGTACAAACTGATATTGTGGTCAGGTCAAATACTAAGATCTGACTTCCAGTATTGTCTTGCAAAATCAGTACAGTTGGAGATTATGTATGTTTCATCCCCTAAATGAATATTTCCATGCTTTTCAAGTGTCTGTCATAGCCTCATCATTCTTTCCCTGTAGTTTTTTTGTTGTCTGAAGAGGTGTATGGTTATGTGTCTGTTCAAAATAAAGGGAATACGTTTTTATATGGTATATTTGTTATTTACAGATTTTGGGTGTCTAGGGCTTCAGTCCCCAAAACACCCCTCTGTCTGGATCCCAAGAACAAGTATTTGGTCTTCTGGGATCATATAAAGGGCTGGAGAGATGTAACATGAAATTCCCATGCCCTTGTTGTGATCAATGGTAGATACCCCTAAACTTGATTCTGCAACCTAGCCATATTTTTTTCTGTGTAGCTCAAATGCTTAAGGCTAAATCCATGGCTTTCTGATACTTTTTGCCCATCAGAAGGTTACAGGTATTTTCTTCTGGAAAGTGCACAGTTTGAATTACTGTTAAGACCATATGGAATGTGATTTTTTTAAAATGTTTATTTAATTTGCTTGTGAAGGTTTTAAGCGTGTTTTTTTTTTCTCTCCTCCCCCTGGATGGTCTATTATGTGAAAAGAAATAAAGCAAACAAAAAAATGTAATATTAACTCCAGTGGAAAGCAGACAGTAATACTTCCGAGTAAGCCAACCACCTACAACGTTCAACTTAATAATTCTAGCAGCTGTTCCTCTCCTGCTCTCTCCCTGTCACCCAGTGCTCCAAAAGTCTCCTCTCCCAGAGCAACAGTCTTCCAAGCAGAGAAGGCTGAATGTAGTTCCTCCTTTTATGCACCAGCCAGAGCTGGGAGAGACAAATCTCTCTTCCTCTTGCCTACTTCCTGTCCCTTACCACACTCCTAGAGCCCAAGCATGGCTGCTTTTCCAGTGAGGGATCAAGCTCAAATCTGATACTTTACATGGTGGTGCCACTTCTAGACTCCTGCACAGCTGTTTTTAAGTCGGTAACAACCTAATGCACTAGTTCTTATTTTCTCCTAAACTAAATTATCAAACCTTTGAGATGCAGACACACGATACTTAATTCCTGAAAAGTAAGGTGTGGCTTGACTAATTCTTGTAAAAAATTTAAGTTGTGGAAGCCTAAGACCAGAGGAGCTACCAGGCTAAGGAATCACTTCTAGTTGGTTCTAGTACATTACTTCTGTGAATACACATAGGTTGTGTGACTGGTGCCCTACTGCTTTAGAGAAATTAAAAAGAAAAATGCCATCCTAGCTTAGCATGATTACCGGCCTTGGGGTAGTACATATAGTGCCAGTTTGTAATCTGTGAGTTCACAGGAACAAAAGATAGGATGAAAGGGGCATTGCGAAGGCTATTGGTTAGAGCATAAGTTTTGGATTCTAGTCCAAGTTCAGAGACTGAATCATTCAGTGACCTTAGACAAGTAACTTAATTACTCCGTGCCTCAATTTCCCAACCTGTAATAAGGGAGTTGTAAGACTATATGGTTGATTGCATAGTGATTTGAGATCCTTGGACTTAAGGCATTATATTAGTGCTAAAAATATTAAATACTATTACTGCTGCATTTGGTTTATAGTCACAACTGGAGATGGGCCTGGGTCCAAACACTCCTGAACTTGGAGGGATCTCACATGTTCACAGATGGTTCCTATCACTATATAGCATGCTGAATCAAAATCCCAGTTCTGAACCACTGTTCCCCAGAGTTGGGAAAGTTCTGATCCAGATTGGAATTTTCCCTATTTCTGACCACAAATATATGATTGTTTTAACCAAAACTAATATAAAGCACATTTAAAGTTTAATTAAACAGAGAGACATGGAGCAGTTTCCAATAATGCTAAATTATATTGTTTAATAGACTGACATGATGAATAGATTAGGAAGTAATTACTGGAGAAGAAGAATAGACATAAAGAGCACTTTTGAAGTACTTGTTATTGTCCAAAATATCACTGAAATTCTGGTGACTAAGTACTGTCTGCTTATCGCTATGTGAAACAGTGCTCTACGGGTTCATTATCTCTAAAGGTCTTCTTTCCGTTTCTATATAGATATTCTCCCTTCACATTTTGAAGGTTTGAAGAAGAGGATTGTTTTTCGAGTCACACTAAGTAAACATTAAATGCATGCAGGCTTAAAACTAAAGCATGCATGTTACGCAGCAGCAATAAATAAGTGCTCGGCTTGCACGACTTTTGATGCTCAAGCATTGCCTTGTTAAAATGCCAAAAAAAAAAGCCACCCTTTTTCTTTGCATTTTTTTGAAAAGTAAAACTCTTCCTTTGACCTTGCAATAGATTAGATTTTCAGTCTTTGGACAAATTATATTTATTTTAGTGAATACTTTTATGTTACAGATAAAGTGGATGAAATTGTACCAGTTTCCAAGCCATCAAGAATTACAGACAATGTAACTGTGGACTCAAGAGTGGCAACGATTAAACCGCGGCCTTCCAGTAGATGCTTTCCTTCAGCTACAGATATGAATGTGAGTGGTGACTACTAAATTCTTGCTTTCACTTATGAAGTTGTGGTTCTAATTAGTTAGGGTGACCTGATGTCCTGATTTTATAGGGACAGTCCTGATTTTTGGGTCTTTTTCTTATATAGGCTCCTATTACCTCCCACCCCCTGTCCCGATATTTCACACTTACTGTCTGGTCACCCTATAGTACTGCTTTAGTAAGTCCAGTCTTTTTATACACACTAGTTGCCAAGCTGTTATATATACACTAGCAATGGGGGGTTTATAAATGTAGTTAATCATAATGATTATTCTTTATCACCGTTCTAAGCTTTGTCATTGACAATAAATCTAACATGAACCCTTGTCTCATTACTGGGTGTATTTACTCCCAACAACATTGTTTGTTTTGGTTTTGACTAGATAAAGTTGAGTAATCTATAGAGGGAGGAGACAGCAGTAATGCTATAAAAAGCACTAACGACTGAAGTTCTATATCCTGGAAAACTACAGATAGGGTGTGTAATTCCTAGCTCAAGAAGACACAACCACACTAGCTCTGATTGAGTTAATGCCTTAAAAATAGAGTGCAGGCACGAACAGCGGGAAGAGCTAGCTGCCCTGACTACATACCCATTGGAGATGGTAGGCACACACTTGGGGCAGCTAGTGCTTCTGGGTGCTTGTGCCGCTGTAGCTACACTCAATTTTTAGTGCACTAGCTTGATCAGAGCTAGCATGGGTGTTTCTCCTTTATCTAGGAATTACACTCCCAGTCCCAAATGTAGACACCCTCAGATTTGAGTTTGCTTCCACCGGTTGTAAAGTCTTATGAGGAAAAAAATAAATGTTTCCCTTACTGTCTAGCTGCATTTATTTTCCACTGAAGTAGCACCAATCCTTATTTATTCACTTCGCTCTTGTCAGCTGCAGAGGAAGGAATCCCAGAGTGTTCTGAATTATATCAGCAGTATTGTAGAAAATAAATAGGCTTGTGACATCTACAAATAGGAAGGATGGGGCACTGGATTGGGACTTAAGAGACCATGGTTCAGTTCCTGACTCAGCCGATGACTTCTTGTGTGACCTTAGGCAAGTCACTTAGGTCTAGATTCTCAGGCCTAGATTAGGTGCTGAAATACCTTTGAAAATCTGAGCCCTAGTATCTCTCTACTTAAGTTTCCCATCTGTGAAATAGGAGTAGTACTTCCCTACCTCAAAAGAGTGTTGTGAGTATAAAATCCACAAATCATTGAGGCACTTGGAGGACAACCTATACATTGTTAGACAGATCAGGGGGTACAGATTGAGGATAAGCAGCAGTGTCTTTTAGGGAGTTGCAGACCATCATTTTTTGTGAAGTGTTCTGCTGCCTGCTAACATAGCCCCCCTCCTGATCCCAAAAATAATAGATCCTTATCCTTCCTCTTCAAGGCTTGGTGACCCACAAATGGTCCCCAAAGTGGCCAGATCCAACTTAAAGGAGTCCGGTTACAGTAGCCAAAGGGGAAGCAGTACTAGAGTTGCTCTCTGCAGAGAGAGGGAGATGCCATTTTGTGTCTCATAACTAGCAGGGTTGGTCTCCCAACTCCACAAAGAAGAGACGGAGCCCTAAGGCTCCACTGATCCTGGGAGGGCTGGCTGCCAGCTGAGCCCAGTAGGCCTTCCCTGCACTTGGAGACAGGAGTCAGCTGGGACTTGAGGCCATCTGCAATTTACCTCTATCCTTTCCAGGAATAACATGTTTTATATCCTATAGTCTGTTTGGTCCTAGATTCCCTGTAACTATAAATTGTAATGCCAAATGTGTGTTAGTTTTGCACTGGGCTGGAGGCCAGGTGAAGGCACCAAGTGCAAAGAACCCAGGCCTATTGAGAGAGGAGGGAAGAATTAAGGGGCTTCACCCCTTGAGGATCAGGGCGCCCTAGGAGTGGGATAAACACTAATGAGAAAGAGGAAGACTACTGATTATTCCATGTTCTGAGATGTGCCCATAATCTGTTTTATAAGGGGTAATTTCTTCTGTTGATCTGCATGTATTCCACACTGAGTGGAAAATAAGATGGCTTTCTGTCTCACCTTCATCTGTTTGATAACAGCCACTTGATGTATCTTTGTATTTTTAATTTTCCCACCTCCCTCCCCATTTTAATTGTCAATTTATTGCATAATTATGTTTAAAAAATCCTAACCTCTTTCTTACCCCTTCCTGCTCTGTCCTTCTCACCCAACCCATCTTGCTTCTGCCCCCTCCCACCGGAGTCCCTTGGCTCCTCCCCTCTTTCTTGCTCCTGCAAAACCACTTCCCTATTCCTCCCCCTCTGCATTCCAGTCAGGCAGCTTCCTCCTCCTCATCACTGCCTGCGTGCCAACATGGGGAGCATTAAGACTGCAGAACAGTTTTCCTGCTCCCATTTTCCATATCCGGCACTACAATAGGCCCCAAGCAATTGGCGCAATGGCAGGGAAATTCCTGCTCAGCCCCTGGACTGGAGCATGGCAGTGCACACGAAATATGGGAGACTGTAATTGCCGAGCCCTAACAAGTCTCTTCTGAGCATCTGCAAACTACAATTGTTGGAGAACTTGGCCAAATTTGTGTGGATTTTCAGAGAGATAGCAAAAGGTGCATCGCTGACACCAGGGTGTACCCCTGCCAAACTTCAAGTCCCTTCTGCAAAACATGGAGGCCCTGGAGCTTCCTAATTATATAGTTGAATATTTTTTTAACATGGGCAAAACAATGCATTTTCCCCTATCCTTGTTCTTGAAAATAAGTGAACCATAGTAGCTGAAACTTCCTTTAAAAAAATAAAATAGAATTTTAGAACGAGCCAGATAGCTAGCATAGGAAAGTTCATCCCAAATGGCTAAAGCTGGCGGTTATACACAGGTAGCCTTAATTATTGGCAGCATTCCCAGCTCTGCCTATAATGAATACCCTACAGGCATCTAGGCCCAGAATAAGCCTAGATAGGAAACTGCTGTCACTAATTCTGTCAATTTGATCTTGAATATTTCTGATTCAATGGTGAGACCATTTGAAGAAGACCTAGCTCTTTCCAGAAAAACAAAATATTTCTGAAGTGCTGAGATCATATTCTGTTGTTCCTGATGATCATGCTAAACCATGCTATTCAACCATAATTTCCTAGTCAAAACTCTTAACCTTCATAAAATCAAAATATAAGTTTAGGGCCAAATTCTGACTCTCACAAATAATTCCATTTGAAATCTGCTTATACTACTTGTCTGTGTAGTATAAGCAGATTTAGAACTCTGAATATTAACACACTAAACCCAGAAAATTTAAGGTCTCTCTTCTATGTCAAAATATTAGAACCCAGATCTATGAGCATGGTGACTTGAACAGCGGTGCAGTTTGTGGCAATGTCTTTGGGAGGGAAATAAACAGAAATGTGATACCTGCAAATTTACCCTTAAAGTGTGCTAGAAGAATAGATAATTTTATTTGACCACTGACTATTTAAGATGAATAACAAAGTAGTATGTGGAACAGGAGATGAATTATTTTTCTCATGGTGTCTCTCTCTAACATTGCCCTTTTGTACATAATATTTTTGTTTTGTTTTGTAGTCCATGTACGATAGACAGGGTATTGCTGTGATGCCACCTACTGTACCTGGGACTCCTCAAGGTCTTTTTCTAGGTATACCTCGGGGTACAATGAGAAGACAAAAATCTATAGGTAAAATTTTTCTCATGTAAATTCTACACATTCATTTTGGCACCTTTTATTAACTTCTGTTCTTGCTTAAAACATTTTGACTCGATTTTTCCTCAGCTTAATTCAGTCATTAGTTAATTCTGATCCAAAGCTCAAGAAACAAATCAGTTTGCATGAAAACTAGTACAACTTCCATGTTTTGCTTTGATCGCTTTAGGCAAGAGTTATGGGGTTGTAACGGCTATGGAAAGTTGCCAGAATTTTGGAAGGCCAGAATTTTGGAAGTGCAAAGAAAAAGAATTGAGGAAGATCTATTGTGATAAATCAGCTATAGCTAAGAGTCATTCAGACGTGTGTATTGACATGAAAATACCATCATCTGCTATGCAAGGTGTGATATGCACCCTACTGGTCATAAATGTATAAAATAAGCTCACTTTTTAAATTCAAAGTGATCATTTTTCTTCACTGGGGGGGGGAACTTAGTTTTTGGTGCATTTTCTGTTAAAATTGATCTACTTTACTCAAGGTATTTCTGAACTAATGAGCAGCATTGTGCTTGTGTAAAGCTGTTCAGCAAAATACCCACGATATTTTCAAATGTTGTCTTATGGCATAGTCACCTTTTATACAAAATGCCATCCTCTTTGAGTAAAATCAGAAATTACTTTTATTACATAGAGCAGTGGTTCTGAACCTGTGGGTTGCCTGTGGCCCAATCAGCACACAGCTTTGGCCCATATGACACCCTCAGGGCCATTCAGGTAGTGTATATACTGTGTGGATGTGGCCCATATAACAGAGAGCTGCATATGCAGCCCACAGTAGTAAATAGGTTGAGAACCACTAATACAGAGGGTAACATTCTCTAAAACATCTAAGGGACTTAGGAGGTTCCTAAGTGCCTAAAACACTTTTGAAAAGGGAACTTAGGCTTCTACGTCACTTAATTGTATTTGAAAAATGTTATCCAAAATTAAAATGTCACTTTTTATGTAATATTGATGGTTCTATATATTCCTTTTACTAAAACAATACAGGCAAAATTCCCAGAAATGCTTTAATGTTGTACTTGCTGTGTAAGCATAGCATTACTTTGTGTGTTTCTGGATTGCTATAGCCAGACACACAGTTTCTCTGTATAAGAATTCCTTCCCTTCTTGATATATTTCAGAGAAAATTCCCTTCTATGCAATTACCTCACACTCATACAGAATCTTTAATGTTGCTCTGAGTAGTTTTTGTCTTTTTTTCATACATTCACTTTCTTTTGAAGAGAAATATATTGGCCCTGAAAGTACATAAAACAAAAGCATTTGCCTACAATCAGTAATCAGTTCAGTTTTGTTACTGTTTCAGTCCTCTCTAATACTAGCATGTGGCTTTATGGAAAAATCAACATTAGAGAACTTTTAATGAGCAGGAATGAACAAGCCAGCCACGTTTTATTATTTCAAATATGCTTCATGCCATGTCTACACTGCCCACAGGAGCAAGCCTCCCTACTCAGGTCAACAAACTTGGTCTAGCAGGGCTCACCCTAGCACTCTAAAAATAGCTGTGTAAACAGTGCTTTGAAGTTGTTGCTCTGACTCTGAAGCTTAGGGAGGGTGGCAGGGTGGGCTTCAGAGCCTGAGCTCCAGCCCAACCCACAATTTCAAAATTCTGTCTACACTGCTATTTTTAGTGCAGTAGCATGAGCTCTCCTAGCCCAGATCTGTTGACCTGGGCTGGGAGGCTCACTCCTGCAGGATGTGTAGACATTCCCTTGGGGTCATATCTTTAGTGGAAATAATATAACATTGGATTTAAGTACATTGCAAATTTTTAAAGTTTTTCCTTTATTCATTTTCTTTTTTTTAGGAATAACAGAGGAAGAACGTCAATTTTTGGCTCCTCCTATGTTGAAATTTACCAGAAGTCTATCCATGCCAGACACTTCTGAAGATATCCCCCCTCCACCACAGTCTCTACCCCCTTCACCACCACCACCTTCTCCCTCCCTTTATAACTCTCCCAAATCTCCAACATCAAGAAGCTATGGAACAATTAAACCTGCATTTAATCAGAATTCAGGTTCAAAGGTTTCTTCAGGTAGATCTGAACATGTGGGAACAATAATGAGGGACAAAGGGATGTATTACAGAAGAGAATTGGACCGTTATTCTCTAGATTCTGAGGACTTGTATAGTAGGAATGTCGCATTGCAGGCAAACTTCAGAAACAAGAGGGGTCAGATGCCGGAAAACCCATATTCTGAAGTTGGGAAGATAGCAAGCAAAGCAGTTTACGTGCCAGCCAAACCAGCAAGGCGGAAGGGAATGCTAGTGAAACAGTCTAATGTCGAGGATAGTCCAGAAAAGACCTGTTCTATTCCAATTCCAACAATTATTGTGAAAGAACCATCTACCAGCAGTAGTGGGAAAAGCAGCCAAGGAAGCAGTATGGAGATTGACCCTCAGTCTTCAGAGCAGCCTGGACAGCTCAGACCTGATGATAATTTAAACGTCAGTAGTCCATTTGCAGCAGCCATTGCTGGAGCAGTGAGGGACAGGGAAAAGAGATTAGAAGCTAGGCGTAATTCTCCAGCTTTCCTTTCTACAGACTTGGGAGATGAGGATGTTGGCCTGATGCCCCCAATACCACGTATGAGGCAATCTAAATTTACCGATGAGGACGTATTTAGTAATGAAGATAGTTTTAGGCAACTTATGTCACCATCTCCAATTCCCGCACCTAGAGAATCTGAAAATCTTTTTAATAGTAGTGAACCTAGCAATGAAAGTGATGCAAGGACATTAAACTCCTCATCCATAAAAAAAGTTACTGAAAACAATATGGTTGCAACTCAGACCGTTAATGTGTCCAGTTCGGATAATTATGTTCACCCACTCACAGGAAAGCTATTAGATCCAAACTCACCTCTAGCACTCGCGCTCTCTGCGAGAGATAGAGCCATGAAAGAACAAACGCAACAAACTCCAGGCAAAGGAGAAACCGGTAAAGCAGACCTTAATAAACCACTTTATATTGATACAAAGTTGAGATCTAATAATGAAACAACATTTCCTGTGACTGCTGCTGCTACCAGGCAAAATACACGTGGCCCACTGAGAAGGCAGGAGACTGAAAACAAATATGAAACAGATATGGGGAAAGAGAAGAAGCCTGAAGAAAAGAAAAACATGCTGATAAATATTGTGGATACTTCACAGCAGAAATCAGCTGGTTTACTAATGGTTCATACTGTGGATGCAGCAAAGTCTGATGACACCCTTGAAGATGATGAGAAGAGAGTTGAAATGGAAATGAACCCAGACAATTCTCCATCAGAGATGCCAGAAGATAGTGAAGAAGCAGAAAGTGGGTTGAATGTATCTGCTACACCTGAGCCACCTGCATCTCCCTGCAAAACTATTGTAGCAGCTAGCTCTGTTGATGACCCTGTCATTTTGCCATTTCGCATCCCTCCACCTCCTTTAGCATCTATTGATATTGATGAAGAATTTATTTTTACTGAGCCATTACCTCCTCCCTTAGAATTTGCTAATAGTTTTGATATCCCCGATGACCGTTCAGCTCCAGGTTCTGCTCTAACGGACTTACTTAAGCAAAGAAAAAATGGAACACCTACATCTGTTTCATTTAACCCCAATCAATCAACAAATTCTTTAGACAGTAAAAAACAAGTGGGTCTTTCAAACTGTTTGCCTGCCTCATTTCTGCCACCTCCTGAAAGTTTCGATCATGTCACCGACTCTGGTATTGAGGAGGTAGACAGTCGATCTAGTAGTGACCATCACTTAGAGACAACCAGCACTATCTCAACAGTGTCCAGCATCTCTACCTTATCCTCTGAAGGTGGTGAGAACTTGGATACTTGTACAGTCTATGCAGATGGGCAAACATTTCTGGTGGACAAACCCCCAGTACCTCCTAAGCCAAAAATGAAGCCCATAATCAACAAAAGCAATGCACTTTACAAAGATGCTCTAATTGAAGAAACTGTAGATAGCTTTGTTATCCCTCCACCTGCTCCACCCCCACCTCCTATCATTGCACAGCCCAGTACGGCTAAAGTTTTACAGCAAAGGACCTCCAAGCTATGGGGTGATGTAACTGAGGTAAAAAGCCCAATTCTCTCAGGCCCAAAGGCTAACGTTATTAGTGAATTGAACTCAATACTACAACAAATGAACAGAGAGAAATCCTCAAAGCCAGGGGAAGGGTTGGAGTCGCCTACTGGAACAAAAACTGCAAGTCTCAGTACAAGGTAAATGAAACTAAAAGAATTAAAACAAGGTCTGTACTTCTTTCAAGATGTAGTTATTCTGTTTCTTAAACAAAAGCATGCTTTTGAGAATTTACATAAGCAGGCTCCACCATAACAATTTTGATAACATTAAAGATCAGCCTAGGGTATAAATACACTATATAATTGACAATTTCCCCCCGCTTATTCTGCTAGTTTCCAGTATAAAATAATGTACATTTTCATTGGAAAAATGAGCCCACTTTCTGAGGCCACCACATTGGCCAATAAGTCTACCCCTACCTACCAGCTACAGTTAGCTCCATTGTAATTCCCTTAGCTAGAATGCCACCCCTTTAACACACGCATTTTACATCTCTGTGGAAGTTCCTTTCGAGGACAGTTCAGTAAACAGCAAAAGCAAGAAGCAGAAACCAGCGGGAAGTTTATAATTATTTGTTTCCATTTTAAGTTCTGTTTTTGTGGACACTAGATTGAAGGGCTTGTATACATGGAGCAGCAATGTGCACTAATGTGTTGCACATTAATTGGTTCATAGATTCCGCAGATGCACATTAAAAGTTCCCTAATGCCCTTTAATGTAGTGCTGCTCAAAACAGTACTATGTTAAAGTTCAGTAGGGAATTTTTAGTGTGAACCAGCACGGTCTACATACTTGAATTAATGTGCAACACATTAATGCTGTTTAGAAATCACACCCAGTAGTGCTCGCATTACCCCAATGTGTAGACAAGCACCAAGAAGCAGGGCCGGCTCCAGGGTTTTGGCCGCCCCAAGCAGCCAAACAAAAAAACAAACAAACAAAAAAAGCCACGATCGCGATCTGCGGCGGTAATTCGGCGGGAGGTTCTTTACTCCGAGCAGGAGTGAGGAACCGTCCGCTGAATTGCTGCCGAACAGCTGGACGTGCCGCCCCTCTCCGAAGTAGCCGCCCCAAGCACCTGCTTGGTAAGCTGGTGCCTGGAGCCGGCCCTGCCAAGAAGACCCGATCTGCCTTCTTAGCTGTGGCAGAATTCATATTGACTTGAAACAGAGTTTTGCCTGAGAGAGGAGAGCAGGAAAATGCCCAAAATGAATACTGCAGTAATGTATGATGCCTACTATATGGAGACTGTAGTCAAAATATTGGATATATTGTATTGTTTACTTTTTAAAAGAAAACTCCCCATAAAATATATGGCCAATTGTAAACAGAGCAAACCTAAAATTCATGGGAGAAGCTGATCTGAAGTGAGGATGGTTGCCTACAACTGGACAAGAGTTCTCTCAATTGCGATCACTTTGAGACACAGAGTATCCATTATTTTGATGTGAATTATTTAGGTTTATGTTTAAGAACTGGTGTGGTTTTTCTTTTACAATACTATTTATACAACAGAGTTCTTGCAGTTTTACTCAACAATTATAATTGTATTGAAATTTTATTCAGTTCCATAACTGATTGTGGTGGATAAAATATCACTTTTCACTTAAATCTTACTTCACACTCTCAGCATAGCATTATTCGATTTAGTTAGATAACTCATTTAATCAGTAATATTAAATGTAATCCTTATAGTATGACAAGACATGAACCACAAAGCAATTTCATGAAACTTTTTGTTGAAATCACATTATGTTACCACTAAGCTGTTGATTTAAATAACAATATCTGTATGCAATATCTTTAAATCACCTGGTATATTTACAGTTTTCAGTTTTTTTATTTATATTTCAATTGCACATATTTGTTTACTGAACAATCTGTGAAAGAAAATTTCAGGGGGCTAGAAAAGTTTTTAGATCAGCACTCCTTTTGCAGCCTGGCTTTGTTTACAATTGGCCATATATTTTTTATGGAATTGGTTTCCAAAGAATACCTTCACAAGTCCTATGAGGAGATCCCATACGATATCTTGTATCCTTGTACATTCAAATGTATATTGTATTACACTGAACACCAAAATTGTCATTAAAAATGAGCTGGAAGAACAAGGGTACAATAACTCTTGATCACAGTCATGTGCAGAGGCCTGCCGGTAAATGGGAAAGTGTTTATATTTTGCTAAAGTAACTATAGGTAAGCCACACATATCTGAAAAGTGGATATATTCCTCTAAATCCTAGATTTGGGTTAAAAATTGTTTATCTTTAACTCCAGTTTTCTGAATGTTACCACTGTCCTACAAGAGATTTGAATAATTGGGCTTGACCTGTATATTATAAGAAAATATGATATCCTCTTTGTGGTATGGAGAGCTTTGACATTATACAGAGTTTGAGTGGCTGCTGACCTGCAAGCCCATCTTTGTCTGCAGTGTTATTAATTGCTTGATCTGACCTGCCAGGTGGAAATCCATTTTTGTTTGGAGCGTCTGTGCAAAACTGTAATGCTACCATATATTAAAGTTACTATCCAAATTATTCCCCCCACGAATTACTGTGCTGGGCAGGCAGTAGCCCCAAAAGAAGAAATACAGCATGGCTCCCACTCTTGGGATACATCAGGGAGATGTTTGGCATTCTAGAAAGAGTGGCTATTTTAATACCAAATGATCTCTCATTTAGGAAGCAGTATTAGCTCAAGCCTCAGAGGATGGTAGTTATAGTTTGTTCTTTCCCACTGGATATAAGCTGTTGAACTGGTGGCCATGAAGGAAGGTATGAAGAATCATACAGCATTCCTAGAATGAAGATATGGGTAAAAAATTCCAGGAGCCTGGAATTCTTTTCAGTTGTGCTTGACCCAAACAGAGAACATAAGTTGAGTTGTCTGATGCACTTGAGAGGCCTTAATACAAAAAAGACAAATTCAATGAAATTTATACAAATTGGCCAACATATTTTGGTTGCTTAAGGTAGATGGTCTTTTACCAAAGGTGGAGCAGAAACTGAACTTAGTATAATTGAGGATGTCTTTGGTAATCCTGTAAAACAGGAAGTTGCCTAATCATAGATGACAAGGTCAGACTGTATAGTCTCTTTCTGTTGCCTTCATGACTGCAGGGTTGTTGTTTTTTTTAAATGTGTGCAGTTCTTGCTTTTCTTTGTCTAAAGTCACATTAAACAACTAGTGTACCTGGCTTTATATGCCTAGTCTTATTTAATTCTTTTATATTTAGGAGTTCTTTTCCAGGTGAGTAATGCTGGAAGATCTAGACGGTATAGCAGACAGCAAAATTACGCATGTGTTTACAATGTGATATGACAGTAAAAAAAAAAAGGCCTATAAAGTGTTGGTCTGCATATAAAGATGCATCACCTCACCAACAGGGATTTTACTCTTTCTATAATTCTAGTAGAATGCCTCTTGAATATTGGGGGAGAGGAAAGGTTTTGTTTGTTTAATTCAATATCAGAAAGGGGTAGACTGGGGTGGGCAAACTTTTTGGCCCGAGGGCACTATCTGGGTATGGAAATTGTATGGCGGGCCATGAATGCTCATGAAATTGGGGGTTGGGGTATGGGAGGGGGTGCGGGCTCTGGGGTGGGGCCAGAAATGAGGAGTTCAGGGTGTGGGAGGGGACTCCAGGCTGGGACCGAGGGGTTTGGAGGGCAGGAGGGGGATCAAGGCTGGGGCAGGGAGTTGGGGCGTGGGAGGGAGTTAAGGGTACAGGCTCCAGGCAGCACTTACCTCAGGCAGCTCCCAGAAGCAGCAGCATGTCCTGCCTCCAGCTCCTATGCGGAGGCACGGCCAGGCGGCTCTGCATGCTGCCCCATCTGCAGGTGCCGCCCCTGCAGCTCCCATTGGCCATGGTTCCCAGCAAATGGGAGCTGTGGGGGCTATGCTTTGTGGTGGGTGCAGTGCGCGGAGCCCCCTGGTTGCCCCTACATGTAGGAGCCAGAGTGGGGACATACCGCTGCTTCCGGGAGCTGTGCGGGACGATGGCACACGCGGAGCGGAGCAAACCCCCAACCCTGCTCCCCTGAGGCACTGGATGATTGATGTATGAGAAAAGACTTAAAAGAGCGAAATAATTATTTCTTGGCTAAACGACGATTGAGGAAATGGGGGAGAGAGATGGTCTACAACTATTTAAAGTATGTAAAAACCAGTGGTGAAAGGAATTCTTTAGTGTGTTATAAGGGGGAAGTAGGAGAGTAACTGAAGCAATAAGATGAAATTGAGTCTGAATATCAGGAAAGCTTTCTGCTGCTTAATATGCACAAGACTCTTCATTTCAGGCCTGATCTGCTCCCAATGACGTCTGAGAGCCTTGCCAATGATTGCAGTGGGATTGGACCCTTTAGGTCTTTTTTCTGCTTAACCTTCTCTGTGCTCTGCCTAGGGGCAAGAATGGATGACAAATTCCTGGATGGGGTGGAGGGGAGGAGGAGAGGGCATGAGATGCTAATGGCAAACTCGTGAGAGTGGACAGAGTGCCTAGTTCTCCATCCTGGCATTAACTTGAAATTGGCCCTAGCATGTGTTAATGTCTAGAACTGTCCACTTTAAATTTGTAGTTCTTCTCCAGAAACTGCCTGGGTAAAAGTATCACTGCCTTACTCAGCAGATCTGTTGCACCCTGTGTGTATTAGTCAAACATGCTGACTTCAATGACAGAAATAAATTTTTTCACTGCTTTTAGTCCTGTCCCAACTACGACTGAATAAGTTCGATTGTATATTCCATTTGTGCATGATAAACAGAATTATTTGCTAAGTTCCAACATACTTTGGACTATCCTCCTGCCAAATTTTCAAGCCCTCGAGGTATTAGAATTCTTTTTAATATACAAAAGCATTGAGCAAGCTAAATATAGGGGTTGCTCCCTTTCGCTCTGCAAAGTAGTATTAGAAAGAGAACTAAGAAATTTACCTCCGAAATGCAGAAATCATATTGAATTAAAGGAGTAGCTCAATTAGCTCTGCCAAAAGGAAACTGATAAAACATTTTAGTAGGCCTGGTAGACACCCTATCCAAAGAGAAGCAGTGGTACACATACAAGCATTGTTCACAAGTTAGCTTGGGTTATGTTCACAACACTCAGCACTAGATGCCTGATGAAATTAAAACATGCATTGTTCATGTGAAATGTACAAATTTACAGCGTATGTAGCATTCCTAAACATTACTAAAAATGATCTCTGCACAGCAAGCAACAGATGCTTTAACTGTAAGGCTTACTTCCAATTACATGATGCTTTGTAGCTGTGAGAACTGTAGCTCAGTCATGGTGATTGTATCATTTCATGGTGCTGATTAAAATTTTAAGGTATCATAGATGCATTAAATTATAGATAATTTGTGAGCATTAGTCAAAGAGAATAATGAAATATGACCTCTGTGTGTTTTTTGGTAAATGAGGACTACAGAGATGTTTTTGTACAGTAATGAGCAGAATTTCACACTCAATTATTAAGCAAGTAGAAGGAGCCAAGACATTTCTTTCTTCATACCTTGCTATAGTAATAATTCTTGTGTGTAGTTGTGATGGCCCTGGGACACTGAACGTATGTTAATATTTAGAATCATTTGGCTAGAAAGTCTACTTGTGTCTCAACTAAATTACCTAATTTGTGGGCAGGACAGGAGGAGAAATCCAAAGGATGCACTTGCTTAGATTATACTGCTAAAAGAAGAAATGATAACTAACTAGAGAGGGGATTTGATCTGTGTTTGAATCTGGCCTGCAGCCATCTAGTTCAGGCAGTTTTGGAGACCAGTCCTAATTGCAAAATGTTATATAGTGTGTCTAATATATCTTCCTTCATTACCTAAGTTCTTACACCCCAAGTCTGGATATCTGATTCTCACTGCCTCCCTTTTCATCCTTCCCCTCTCCCCCAAAAAAGGTTAGGCTTGGTCATTCATGTGGGTTCTATTTGAGCCCAATTTAAAAAAAGAGGTTTTAATAGTAGCTGGATATATTCAGTACCAGGAATTTTGATTTAGGTTCATCTATTAAAAAAAAAATACTTAGCGGTTATTTGGAAAATAAATCTTCATTGTAGCACTGAAGGAGTTATATTTTTCCCATAATGCTGGGAGCTAATGTTAGCAGTTCTATAAATTCATTTTAAAACCTACAAGCTTTTATATGGATCTGATAAAGCAAAATAGGAGAATAAATCAGGGGTTTTTAACCACTTTAACAGATTACTGTGTACTCTATGAACCAAGTAGTTGCTTAGCAACATAATGATCAGTGCAACCTGGAGGATCCAGTGAATAATGTCACTGTGATTAACACCAAATAAACCAAGCGGCTCTGAAGGGGAAGAAAAAAGCAGCAGAATAGCCCAAGGTGAAAATGGCATCATTCACCATGAGTTTCCTTAATTGCTCCAGTCTGATTCAACATGCTAATAAGGAATAAATAGTAATGACAGTTATTGTAGTTTACTATCACCACTGTTACCAAATCACACTGCTTTAGACAGAACTGGTTATAATTTATTCAGGATGTAATTCTTACATGGTTCTGTTTCATGAAATGTTTTGATGTTTATGATGTTAGCAGTGGGCCTGATTCTGTGTGGTGGTGCTAAGCACCTTCAACTCACATTGAAACCAATGGGAGTCAAACATGCTGAGGCAGCTTGCAGGATTGAGCCCTGAAGGGAGAAAAAAACGGTAGTGTGTTGGTATGATTTTTTTTAAATGAACTTGCTATTATAAATGTTTCCTTACCAGTCTCAATTTTTTATAATATTTACCTGGAGAAGTGACATAATTTTATCGCAACCAGGTAAGGCAGAGTTAAATTCAGTAGTGAGTTATGCATAGTAAATATCAGGGCATTTGGTTATAGGGTGACTGCAGCTTTAACTCAACACCATCATCTGTTGGTGACTATTTTAAACAATCAAACGACCAGTGAATTTTTTCAGTTGCTATTGTGTCCATTAGTTTCAGTTCATCTCATTAATTGTTTGTCAGCCAGTTTCACAGGATCTCTTGCTTTGTACGTTATTTTGCAGTGTTTTAGTCATTCCATTTTGTCATTTTTATTTGCTCCCATGACTGCTGTTAACAGAAGAGGGTCATGCTGAAGTGCCATGAAGTAAGTGATGACAAAAAGCATAGAGTATTCTATGTTGTGCCTTCTCTTTCCTTTAATTTTCACTCATTGGTGTCACATTTTTAGTGTTAACTTTGTTCCTAACTGCAGTTGGGATTAGTTTATCCTAATCCAGAAATGGTAGCCATTCTAAAACCACTGATTTACAGAACTAGATCTGATTTCAAACTGAGATTAAAGCCACCTTTTGCATGGAGAAAGATTTCAGCAACGATTCTTAAATGGGTTCTTAAATCCATATTTAGGTGCCTAAATAAGTGGCCTGATTTTCAAATATGTGGCGTGCTCAGAGCTTTGCAGGTGTTTGTGGGATTTTTACATGTTATTTACGTACTATTATTCTATTAGATAAAGCTCTCTTTTCCCCCCTCACTAGTGGGTGACTTCTTTGTTTGCAAAATGAGTTAACCACCAATGTTGCTGCAACATTTTAATTCACAAAATTTGTCAGATCATATACAGTTTCTCCAAAAGTAATCCTTCACCTCTGGGGAGAGCACAGGACAGTCCAACAGCAAAACTCACTCACTACATTGATCCCAGATAATGATTCAACAAGCTTTTTCACACGCAGCCACATAGCCTTATAGTATCCTCTTGCTCTGCTTTACCATTTTCACATTAGTCTGCTTCGTTATTGGACCAACTGATTAAAACCCAGTGATAAATGAGTTATTTGGCCACATATCAGTTTTGTTCATACTTTGACAAAATGAAGTTGCATCTGATTTTGTTTAAGGCAAAGACAAATCACAACCACATAAAAGATTATCAATTTCTATTTTATAAGTTATGCATGAGGTACAGGCAGGCTCCCCAAACTCCACTACATCCTCTGCGCTTGTAGCTGTGATTCCTTCCCCTTCGTACTTCTAGTCTGCTCCCACTTTTCCATCTTCTGTTAGTCATGTGAAAACTGCCCGCTCCTGATGAAGCAGTCCCTCTTCCCTCTATCTGAGGGTCCTGTGGCACCTTTAAGACTAACAGAAGAGAGTTAGTCTTAAAGGTACCACAGGACCCTCTGTTGCTTTTTACAGATTCAGACTAACACGGCTACCCCTCTGATACTTCCCTCTATCTGAATCCCTTTCCCTCGCCACGGAGAGCATTCTTCCACTGCAGAGACTTCCTGAGCTTTCTCCATTACCGCTGAAACTTTTACGCCGAGAAACCCACGAACCTCTAATGATCGCTGCTTGCTCCCACTGAAACCATATCCCCTGAACAGAGACATCCCTTCACAGACCATTTCCCAATCCTTCCCAGCTAGCACTGAACTAACTACTCAGCAAAATGTTCTGTGTCCTACCAACCCACACACTGTCCCTTATCTTCACCAGCCTCCCAGACCAGGATTCCTGATCCTGCCTCACTTCCTTCCTCCCATAAACCACTCCACAATGGGACTCAAGGGCCTCTTCTGATCTCTCTAGCTAACAGATTCTGGCAACTAGCTTTTCAGTTTCTCTATTGGACTGAACTGAAGTAAAATACAAACATTTGTGATTAAAGAAAATTTTTGTTTCCACAAGTTAGGGCTTGAATAACCTTATTTTGTACTGTATTGCTATTTATATATTATGGGCTCTTTCTTTTGCTAAGACTTGTTTTTCTAAAAGAAGGTGGAAGAGCTTTGTCATAGACAGCAGGCCTTTAGGCAAGTCACAATATAAAAATAGCTCTGATGAGAGCATAATGCATGGTTTTGTTGTGTTCCCCTCCTCCTCCCCGTTCCCGCAAGGGAGCCATCTAGAATATACTGCAGCATGCTGTCTGCCACTGAATCTGTGTTAAAATTAAAAATATAACAGTGTATTTAAATCATGAAAATATGATTCAGAATTAGCTAGTAAAATTTCTTGTTTGCAAGCCACATGGACTGCTTTTGCACTTGGGAAATACACCATTGTGACACAATACTTATATATTATGATGTAATATGAGCCAGCATAATATGCATTGCAACCAGTGCAATCACAAACAAGTGAATGTCTACACCAAAATATTATCATTTGCTATTCTTAATAGGGACAGATTTATTTAAAATAATCCTCATGTTCTTCACCTTTTCAAGTATGCAAGTAAGGGAAGGGAGAGAGTTCAGTCTGTAATTTATAAAGAAATTTGGTTTTAGGCAGGAGAACATTAGTATCACTACTATAATATGATCAAACACACACCTTTATATTGACCAACTAGAACGTACATGAATCCATTGGCTACCGTTTTGCTGACCTTCCTATCTTAACGATGAGCCACACAACAGTAGAGAACTGATATGTAGTCTTTCATAGATAACTTTTTAAAAAACAGAAATGAAAGGAAAGAAAAATGAATTTAGAGAGTCTAGAATAAAATAACAAGGAGTCTGGTGGCACCTTAAAAACTAACATTTATTTGGGCATAAGCTTTTGTGGGTAAAAACCTCACTTCTTCAGATGCATGTGGGCCTAAAGAAGTGAGGTTTTTACCCACAAAAGCTTATGCCCAAATAAATCTGTTAGCCTTTAAGGTGCCACCAGACTCCTTGTTGTTTTTGTAGATACAGACTAACACAGCTACCCCCGATACTAGCATAAAATGGTTGCCATAGAAAAGGAATAACAAAATATAGGCAGAATGGCAGTTACCCACACTTTTTTTCTAGGAATGATGAAAGGAGGAGAGGTCTGTTTCTGGCTGTGCCACAGACCTGTTATGTGACCTTGGTTGAGTCACACAACTTCTGTGTCTATTGTCCCATCTGTACAATGATGTTAACAGCTACCACCGAGGAGACTTGCGATTGTAAAGTTGAATTAATTAATGTTAGTGCAGTGTTCTGGGTTTCTTGGAATGAAGGTGCTGTAAAAGTGTAAATGTTACAATTACAGTATGTTTGAGATAGAGCTGCTAATGTCTTTCATTAATCAACTAAAATAGATTTGTCCCCTCTATCAGACAGTGGGATAGAAATAGTGTAAATATTTATGATAAGAGCATATTGTTCACTTTTTGTTAAAGACATAATGCGGCTTCCATGTAAAAGATACAGTAATAATGATTTTCTGAACAAATATATACTTGGAGTCCATTACAGCAGTAATTTATGAGCAGCGACAGTACGTTTTAAAGTGGAAGATGGAGATGGAACTCAGTGTTATATCACTGCTATGCAACAGGAAAATATCAGTGCCTAGCACAATGGGGACCCATCCTTAGTTGGTCCCTTGGCACTACTGTGATGAACATGGATTAATAATCGAAACATGATTTTTTTATAATAGTATAGGAAAGTTAAATCAAAGACACACAGTAGGTGGAGGCGCAAGGAGAAGTTTTCACATGCTAGTGGATTAGGCCTTTTATATAAATCATGGCCATAGAATGCAGTCCTTTTTCAAAGCAAAACTGCCATTGTCTTCAAATGGTGTCTAGCCTTATTGAGGAATTTGGAAGTGGCCACTTAGTTCTAAGTTAAAATTAGTAAAGTTATTTACTTCTCTTGGTTCATTGATTTCTTTCTTACTATATACATCTTACAATCTGCTAGTGCTGTTGGCTTGGGCCCAATCCTGCAAGATACTGAGAGCCATTAGGTTCCAAGCAGCTCACAAGGAGGTACTGAAAACCTTGCAGATTTTTACCTTTCTTGGTCAAATTACAATACTGTGCAATAAGAGCTAAATTCTGAAACTATTGCTCCTACTATACTTTTGGAGTAACTAAAGGACTGACCCTGCAAGCCTTAAAAGATTTTGCCTGTTCCCTTTGAACCTGTGAAATGGTTTGTGTGAAATCAGTAGTACTGCTTGTGTGCAAACAAATTATTCAAAAAAAAGTAGGGCTTTGCACAATCAGGCCCTGAGTAATCAGAATGTAAGTCCTGCTAAGAATTGATATGTTGTGTTACTCTGAGCTTTTCAGATAAATCTGATTTATCTGACCTTTAGCTGTCATCACAGTGAATATAATTGAAATAGTGTATACTGCTAGTACTGGTGTTTTATATTTGAACATCTATAAGAACTGTTGGCTTAAAACTAATATGCCTGTAGAATACCAGTTGATGAAACAAAGTCCGATTAAATTTAATCATATTCATGGTAGCCAGATTGTATAAATTGGGAACTGCATCACTTAACACGTCTCATTTAAACCATTTTCCAGGGCACAAATAGACACCCCCGCATTGTTCACAAAAAAAATAGGCAGACTATATTTTTATTAGACACTTGCTGTTCAAGTGACTGATCTGTCAAAACTCTGAGCACCCTCAATTCTCCTTATAGTCAAAGGGAGTTGAAGGCACCCAGCATCTTACAAAATTTGACCCAAGTAGCTAGAGCTGTGCCAAATAAATTAAAACTGAAAACCTATTTTATTTGCCATTTTAACAAAAAGGAAAATAGATTAATAGATTTTAAGGCCTGAGATGTCCACCTTGATCATCTAATTATAACTGGAAAGTTTTTCATCATGAGTCATTTGCCATGGCGGAAAAAAATCTGATTAGGGAAACTGAAAGTGGCAACATTGTGGGAGGAAAGAACTGACTGTTAAAACATAAATGTGGTTTGCTGTTGGTTGGTTGGTACTCTCGTCACACTTTTGGGTTGCCTATTTGTTGACAAAAAAAAATATTGGAAGCGAATTTTCCAAAAAAACAGTGACTGGATGGCCCAAGAGATTTGTAAAGGGATATGGAGCTTTTTACCGGTAGCTAGCTAGTTCAAATCCTGCCCAGGACAGTAGTTTTCATAAAAGTAAACAAAAGTCATAATCTCCACGAAAAGATTGGTGATGCCAATCCCCTTCCTAATGTACCCATATCCATAGAAACTACTGGCACCTTCACTAGGCAATGTCAGCAAAGGCTTTAGTGGGCACTTAAAGACTAGACTAAACGTTCTTTCCAAGAGGTGGCCTCTGCAGGGATCATTTGAAGAGATTCAGGAAGCTTTTTATTTCGATGAATAGGAATCTAAAATTAACTCATCATTTGAGTTTTTTAAGTTCAAAGTCATATTTTTAAGTTCAAAGTCAAAGTAAATAACATGCTTCAAGTAAGTTTTAAATTCATGTTTAAACTCTGCATTTTTTAGCTACACTATTTCACTGTGTGAGATTTAAATTCTGACTTAGAGAGGAGACCAAACCAAAACCAACCACTCCTAGTATTTGGGGTGTGTTCATATTCAGATCTGAACTTCATGGCCTAGTTACATATCTAGAACTCCTACCCGAAGAGTCCTTGTGTTTGTAACATTTTCTCATTTAATTTTGAATTAATTTATAGAGTCCATAGAAAGGGAAGAAAATGTAAATTTATCATGTTCTCTGGCTTTTTTTAAACTTCTCATAGGCAAGATTTTCATTTATAATGACATTATGGCTTACCATTGATCATACAGAGTTGGGTTTGTTCTGTGGGAAAGAACTGTGGTAACTTCTTGGTGCCTGTGCCTTAACCTGACCTTGTTACAAAAAGTACATTCATGTGTGAGATCTATCAAAAAAAAAAAAATGTTGTTACTCCAAAGCCACTTTTTTCTCTTGTTGGTAAGGAAAATCCTTCATTCAGTTGCTGATGTTTCTGGATGTTTTCTGTTTGTAATTTCAGGAGCACAGAAGTCATGAGTTCTGTCTCAGGTACACGAAGTACAACCATCACTTTTACAGTCCGGCCTGGAACCAGCCAGCCCATCACATTGCAGAGCAGGTCCCCAGACTATGACAGTAGGACATCAGGAGTGAGACACGCTCCAAGCCCTGTGGTTTCACCGACAGAGATTAACAAAGACATCATGCCTGCTCCTCTGACTGCTGCTGCTTCAGCTTCATCTCCTTCTCCAACTCTGTCTGATGTATTTAGCCTACCCAGCCAGCCTCCTTCTGGGGACTTATTTGGCTTGAACACAGGACGCAGCAGGTCTCCTTCTCCCTCAATATTGCAACAGCCGATCTCAAATAAGCCTTTTACAACTAAGCCTGTCCACCTGTGGACTAAACCAGATGTGGCAGATTGGTTGGAAAGTCTAAACTTAGGTGAACATAAAGAGACCTTTATGGACAATGAAATAGATGGCACCCATTTACCAAACCTTCAGAAGGAAGACTTGATAGACCTTGGAGTGACTAGAGTTGGGCACAGAATGAATATAGAAAGAGCTTTGAAACAGCTACTGGACAGATAAAAATGGCTACTCTTGCCTCTCAAACTTCTGTTATAAATAGAGATGGGCTGGTACTGAAATACGCAAAATGTCTTGGCTGTCTGTAAGTGCCAGCAAAAGAAGAAAAGGTTTAATTTAGCTGCTGGTACCCAGTAATGCAGATTGTATGTTTAGTGCCCAAGCTTAAATCCAAGTAAATGAAATTAATGAGGCTATTTTATTTCACAGGTGGGGGTGGGGAGGTGTGGGGTGGAGATAGAGAAGAAAGATAATTGTTAACTTTGAAATATTACCTATCCATTTATGATGCCCTTCAGCTGGACCCAGAATGTATAAGTTTTCTTTTGGTTTAAAACCACAAGCATTTCATTTTTGAGCAGAAATCACCTTATTTTATATACACCTCTCCCCTGCCATCCAGGGTAGTCCATTCTTGAAACTCTTGTCATGGAATCTCAACATTTTTTCCCTTTTTGGCTTTTTTAGATAGATCCTCACGTGTTTTACCTTTTTTTAACCAGCTTTTAATTAATAAATAGCAGATGCACTACTTCACCCCCTCTTTCACAATGTCATTTTGATCCAGTGTAGAGCTTTGTTTTGTTGGCAGTGAAGCTGATAGTACTGTTGGAGACTCTTGTTCAAAGGTAACTGTTCTGCTTTACTTAGGTATTTCTTTATTTCTGCGTTTATATTTAGCACAATTCCAAGGTAGCAGAACAGGTTTTAAACATGCTGTACTGACCTGATAAGTAGAATGTGGAAACTATGTATAGACTGGAAGAGAATTCGCTCAGAGATCCAACGAAATGAGGCTAGTTTGAACCAGACATCCCCATTTTGCAACCAGATAAACTGCTAATGAAGCCCAACATATACTATATGAGCAGATTAAAATGTGGTTGTAAAGTGTGTTGGCTATAATGTGTCCATGTGCATCTTTTAGACTTTTATAGTCAGATTTTTCAAACATGCTGAGCCCCCACAGATCCTGCTTAATTCATTGAGTTGCAAGTACTCAACAACTCTGAAAAACTGGGATATAAGACAGGATATTGCTTCCATGGAAGTTAGTGGGAATGTTGGCACTGACAACTGGGAGCAGGATTGGGGCCTGTTAGTAGAAATAAAAATGTTTCCGCACGTGATCACCTACAGTTTAAAAAATATTTAAAAGGTAAATGTTAATGGGGGGAGATGTGGTGTCCTAGAATGCAAGTGTTCCAAAGGGCCAGGAAAACAGAGAGGTCCAGATTTATGGCCTTGCTTCATCCTTTCCTGGCTAGCCTGGGTTGGGCTATTGGTGGAGGAAGCATAGTCAATGCCTAAGCAGGAGCAGAAAGCTTCCCATCACTCTCTAGTGACTTCTTTACTGTGTTCCGAAATTATTAGTAGCAGGGTCCAGAGAGCGATCCATCAAGCCCTGATCAGCATTACAGACAATTGGCCCACATTGGGGTTGATTGTTGACTGGTTCTGTGCTCTCTGTGTACTCTGAGCATACACGGTTTTGGCAGATTTGACTTTTTTTTTTTTTTTTTTTTAAAGTTAACAATTTTCTCTCAGTGTCTGACCCCTTTTATAATTAACACCTCTATTAATTTCTGTAGGAGTTTTGTGGGTCTTGCTTTCTGAACATTCAACCTGTTCAAGGCAGGCACATCATGTATGGACAGCCAGACTCTCAACCTACCATACTGTCAGGTTCTCCCACCTTTTGGAAGGTTCCTGATTTTTTTCCTTGCTATGATCCAGCCTATCTCTAATTATAATTTTTTTTATTTTATTTTATTTATTTTTTTTGCTCACAATCAAGTGTCTAATTAGGTCTGCAACAGCCCTAGAACAAGTACATAAAGTTTAGCAATTTAAATACCTTTCTTTACTGCAAGTTTAAATAGTTGTACAGATAGTTTATAAGCACAATATTTTAAGAAAATAAGTGGCTGGTCTACTGGGCAGCCTTTGTGCCACTTCAGTGCTAGAATGTTAAAAAATAAAAAATTTAAAAAAAAATTAAAAAAACACTTTTGTGGTTTAATACTATTTCTGTGGAATAATAAGTCTTGACCTTTTTAAATCAACCTCATTTGGATGCATCTGAACCAGCAGAGCTGTGTTATATTTTCTATTTTTCCTAGAACTTCTTCAAAGGAGGATGAATACTTCTTCAAAAGTGATTACACAATTAACAATGCATTAGCAAAGCAACTATTCAACCTCCTGCCCCCTTTATGGAACAAATCTTTTGACTTAACATCTGTTACTACACTCTTTGCAGGTCTATATTTGTATTTGAAAGTTCCAAGTAACCTTGTAATAAAAATCAAATATTGAGGCATTTTACTTTCAAGAGTACTGAGTTTTTCCATAGTTATATGGCTATTGTTGTAGAGAATGACATTTTCATTCAGATATTCAATAATGGCACCTTAAGGCCATCAAATACTTTAAAAAGTGTAAAAATGGTAATTCAGCCATCATTGTCTTCCATTTGGTGATATTACAGAATTCAGTAAATAAACCACTAATGCCATGCTCCTTTTTGTTTCTTTGACTACAGTTGGTATTACCTCTATAATATGTGCCAGAAAATACATTAGATAATACGGTAGTAAAAGAAAATGTAGATGATGACTTTTAAGCTGCTTTTTAATCACAACCTTATTGTTGAATTTAGGTTTAATGAGTGCTGACATACACAAGTAAATTACAGCTGATGGTATCCCTTTCTTAAACAAGTGTTGTTTCTTGCTTATGTATCTTTTCAGGCACTTAAAGAATAGGTACAGTATAATTAGTAGAACAGAGATTAAAAACACTAAAGAGCTAATGAAATAGTTTATTTTTACATTGTGTCTTATGATCTAAAGGGTAACAGGGCCTGAAAGGACCTACTTTTACCAATAAAATACACCTCTGCCAAGATGAATTGGTCTCTAGCTCTGTTTGATGACTTTGCTACAGAAAGCAATAGTAACAGATAAAACTCCTAGTATTTTCATCACTTTTGGAAATGTTGGGGTGAGGGAATGGCCCTATTATTTCACGCTACTATGATAGTGGAGAAGAAAATGTTAGAGATCTATGAAACATGTAATGATATTCCAGGTTTTAGGATCAACTTTTGTTTATATACTGTAATTTAAATAAATTGCATTTACATGCCTAGTTTCTGTAATATTTGTGTATACAATACCAAAATCACACAAGATGTAAATTGTGTATAACTGCAGACTCCTTTCCCTGAGTGTCTGGGAACATTTTAAGTTTAATTCATATATTATAAAATGACTAGATGTGACTGTTGATTTACAGAATTTACATATCACAAAAGCTAATTATTTGTGGTACTTAAGTTAATAAAAATAGTGATTTTCTGAGTTCTTAAACAAGCATTACCCAGTTGATCTGGCAATGATTGTGTGTAAGCCACAAATATTGATAATTTTTCCATTACATTTTTTCTTTTCTTTTCTAGATATTAATGTTTCTCAATATAGTTTGTGTAACAATTTGTGTTCACGTTATCTATGTTGCTGTAATTTTTGTGCTTTAATTCCTCTTATTTCAAATTGATTAAAAATCAAGCTCCTGTAACTTGCACTTTCCCTGATCCTTAATACTCTTGTATGGCAACCAAAATTCCTGTAAGAAATAAATATAATATTGCACTAAGGTTGTGGTTCTGATTGCAAACAGTAAAAGCTGTCTGAATTTTTGTTAAAAAGTTGCCAAAATTACAATCTAATGTAACGTTATTGAAACAGCATAAAATGCTTTAACTGCATATAGCTAGAGAGAAAATAGGTTTATCAAATGTTAGAAAAAAAAAAGTTTGCTTTGGTTTCTCTTTCTTAGTTAAAGCTTTTTTAATGCTGAAACCAAATAGGTTTTGAATTTCAGATTCACATATAAGATTTGAAAAGTAAAGAATTTTGTTAAGTGATGGAATTTTTTTTTTTTTTGGCTTGGAAATGATTTCAGCTGATCATTTTTCTGGACTTGAGGTCGATCTTTATTTTGGTGTTATCAAATAAGTGTAATTGATCATGCAAGACATTTGAATTGTTGGCCTGCTTAGCAATCTGGTGAAATTCTAACCGGGTTCTTGTAGGAGAGAGATGCATTACAAAGAGCGAAGAAAAAGCAGCAGCAGTCCTTATCCAGAGTTCAGACCTCTTGTGATAAAGACACTACCGCCATACTTCATTAGTACTTTGGATAAGTTGGGCTCCACATTCTTCTTCTATCTTTAATTGTTAACTTGAAGAATTTTTTTTAGATATTGAAATAAATATTTTAACTGCAGTCATTCTGTTTCATATCTAATGTTTACTTTTTTTCCTGGGATGATGATCTATTTCTTCTACTTTTTTTGTATTTATTTTCTGTTTTTCCTACATTGTATTCTAATATCAACAGCTTTCATTTATTTCAGGTATTTTAATAATTGAATTATACAGAATATCTTTATCTGTAGGTATACATGTCAGTACATGATAAAATTAATAAAAAATAGTTGTGTAATACACAACTATAGCATGCTGTGGAACTGCTAATTCTATGTGGGAATCTGAGAGCAGAATATTTAATAATTTCTATTATTATCCAAATTATATTGGTGTTTTTTTCTCTTGTTCCTGTAATATGTTTCTGCATTTCACAGTCTTCACAATTTTATGTCCAAGATCACAACAAAACACTGTCCAGTGCTACTAATCTGGAACCGTATGGTTATAGTAAATCGATGCTTCAAAACACACAAAAAGGAAAAAAGTGTGTGCCTTGGATGTTTTGAATCTGATCTGCATAAAACCATGTTGTATTCAAATGATGTACTTAGATGAAAGGAACATTTTATCATCAATGTATTGTCGTAGCTGATAAAATAGTTAGAGTGCCTTGTTTTCTGAACTGAGACGTCCCTATCAATGCACAACTAAAAAGGGTTAAAAAAACCGAAATGTTAAGATCTAGATATTATTCTGGGGCCCTCTCTTGATCATGAGACTATGACTTAATCACAGTCATTTAAGTTAAACTAAATAAAATAAAGAAAATTGAAATAAGATTGTGTTTGTTAATTTCCATTAACAAATTTATTTCTATAACATACACTTAGAATATAATTATTTAGTTAAGTGTACTGTATTTTGATTGCAAGGTAACGGATACAATAACTAGAACAAATAAGCTTTTGCTTTTAATTATGTTCATGTTTTATGCTGACATCTAGTGGTCTTTGAGGGCCATGGTCTCGGAGCTGTATTTTTATATAGGCACAGCATGTTTTTAAACCTTTATTTCTTTTGATTTAAAATATAATTAATATATGCATTCTTTCAACAGAAATTCATCAAAATGAATTTGACAGCTGCATGTTGGGCTAACTATATAAGTCCAAGAATAAGGCTGAATTATTGACACATTTTTTTCAGTAAATATGCAGTGTTTAAGGAATTGCAACTTGTGTTTTTCAGACTGCATCTCTATACTGCACCTTCAACTTTAGTAGGCATGTTTTTGTTAGAGTGACAAATAGATTTTGCCTGCAGCATTGAAAATCTTGGACCACTAAAAAAGTTTCATTAAAATGTTAAAGATAAGCCAGAATTTTCAAATCCAGATTGCAAATACCCTAAAGTTCATGGTGTTTTGAGTGGGGGAGCTAGTTCAGTAGATCATAAAGGTGGGTGGTCATTTCCCAAAATGTGGATGCAGAACTGTACTTGGGTTTTTTAATCCAAAATGTACGTAGGCCTAACTCTAAAAAGCGTGTATGGATTTCTAACTTGAAGTTTCCTGGTTTAGACGTTAATTTGTGAGTGGGAGAACAGCACTATATTTATTAAAATGTACTGGCATAAATGCTGCAGCATACTATACTCCTTTTCCCCTCAGAGATTCTACAACCGCCACTGTAGAGAAATCTCAAGTTGGACTCAATAACATTAATGTTTTAAAGAACTAGTTTTTCCATTCATGCCTTTCCATAACCTTAAATGTTGTCCATTTTAAATTTCCTTACATAAGAACTGAGATGAGATGTTAGATACCTTCCAGATCTCAGGCTTCAGTTAATATTCTCTTCCCCTTGAACAAACTTCTGGAAAAAAATTTTTTCAGGAGATGTATATGTTAGTTCTCTTTTAAGGATGAGCCTGAAGAAAATTATAGGCTTGATGTGACTGCATCACAGCTATTTCTAAGTCAATATTGATACTGTAAATAGATTCAAGTCAAGGTAGCAGTCTCAGATTCGTCACCAGAAGGGTAGAGAACTGATGAACTTCTCTCACATGAGCTGCGTAAGGGGAGTTGACTTCCTGATGCAAAGGAGACTAGTATAGAATTAGAAATAGTGCTTATTTGCTGTTGCCAGTTTATCAGAACACCTCCAAAATAATTTTATTCAAATTTCTAAATAGACAAACTAGATGTATATATTTAAATACATCTTGCTAAAATAGTACTTTCTTACCATTACTCTGGTAAGGCCACATCTCCTATCAACTATCCGTTCTGTTACAGCAGACTTCTTACAATGTAATCAACTACCTTTCCTCTAGTTGGGGGGGGGGGGTGGAATACTGTGTATAAGCAACATTACAAAAATATTGCCTGTTCTCTTTCATTCAGATGTAATACTTTACCAACACAATAATACTTTGCACCTTTCCTCTGGGAAGCTCTGACCACTCTAGAAATGTTGGTAAGTGTTCTCTGCAGGTGCAGAGATTGAAGCACAGAAAGGTGAAGTGTTTTGCTCAGTACTTTGCAATGAGCACAGAGGTTTAATTGTGGGGAATGATGTCTCAGGTGGCATTATTCTGTCTGGTTCTGTTCAATATCTTTAGCAATATCTTTGGCAATATCTCAATGCCATTTAGATGATGGCATAGAGAATACACTTATAACATTTGCAGACGATACCAAGCTGGGAGGGGGGTGAAAATGCTTTAGAGAATAGGATTAAAATTCAAAATGAGCTGGACAAATGGTCTAAAGTAAATAGGATGAAATTCCATAGGGACAAATGCAAAGTACTCCACTTGGGAAGGAACAATCAGTTGCACACATACAAAATGGGAAATGATGGTTTAGGAAGGAGTACTGCAGAAAGAGATCGGGGGAGGGGGAGATCATAGTGGATCACAAGCTAAATATGAGTCAACACTGTTGCAAAAAAAGCAAACCTCATCCTGGGCTGTATTACCAGGAGTGTTATAAGCAAGACATGAGAAATAATTCTTCCACTCTATTCCTTGCTGATTAGGCCTCAACTGGAGTGTTGTGTCCAGTTCTGGGTTCCACATTTCAGGAAAGATGTGGACAAATTGGAGAAAGTTCAGAGAAGAGCAACAAAAATTATTAAAGGTCTAAAAAATTGGGTTTGTTTAGTTTGGAGAAGAGAAGACAGAGGGGACATGTGGCACTTTGTACCTCAGAGCAACAGCCTGGAATCCCCATATTCTGGTGTTGTATAGTTATATTTCATACAAAGCATGCCATGTAAGATAGCATATGAAAAGTCATGATCTGCGGAAACCCATTGTTGCGTCCGAATATGTATACCATTAGTGTGCGTGAAGTTGAGATTTTGCTGCATGGCTGTTACTGAAATATGTTGTAAGTTTGAGAAGTTCTACTGCTAGTCCCCAGTGCCAACAAGGGTGGTGCTCCACACCCATTATTTAGCTAAGGAGTTGTAAGCAAGGGCTTTACAAATCTGTAAGAGAAGCACCAGATAATGGGGGATTGCTCAACCCTGTGACTCAGCAGAGCCCGCCAGAACATGTCTGGGCTAATGTTTTCCAGGCACATGGACTGAGAATATAAAACAGACAGTGGCATCATGCTTTTGCCTTTCTCCTTTCCCATCTATGCTGGAAGCAACATGAACATTGGGAAGATAAAAACTTCAACTGAGGAGACTGATCCCAGGCTTAAAAGGGGAAGCCTGTATATTAAGAACTGTAACATTTGGTGAGGTGAGAAAACTGCTTGATCCCAGTACTACCTAGTGTAATAAGGTTTAAGATTTAGAAGTGTGCTTACCTTTTATTTTCTTTGGTAACTAGCTCTGACCTTTTATGCCTACCATTTATAATCACTTTAAAACAGATTTATTAACTACAGAAAGATAGATTTTTTTGTCACCTAAAGCAATGTGTTTTGGTTGAAGTGCTTGGAAAATCTCAGCTCAGTCTATAAGGGTTAGTGTGTGTCCTCGTCACAGGGAGGGGTGGAATGGGTAATAAACTTATACTGCCACTGGTCAGGTTTCTGACCAGGACAAGACAGTACAGTTCTGAGATGCAAGGCTTGGGAACTGGGGGGGGAATTGCCTGGTGCCTTTCTCTGTGATTCATTAGTGGCTCAGGGAGCATTTATACAATCCAGATGTGTGGAGGGGCTCCATATGCTATTGTGCTGGGTGATAACCGTGCCTAGAGGGGTTGGCTGCTTGTCATTAACAAAGCATTGTAAGAAATACCCAGGCTGGAGAGTTAACAGGGCACAACAGTACCCTGCTCTCAGGTTGCTTGCCAGGGATCCTGTCACAGGACACGCTACTTTTCAAGTACATAAAAGGTTGTTTCAAGGAGGAGGGAGAAAAACTGTTTTCGTTAACCTCTGTGGCTAGGACAAGAGGCAATGGGCTTAAGTTACAGCAAGGGCAGTTTAGATTGGACATTAGGAAAAGCTTCCTGTCAGGGTGGCAAGCACGGGTAGTGATCAATGGCTCCATGTCTAGTTGGCAGCCGGTATCAAGCAGAGTGCCCCAAGGGTCGGTCCTGGGGATGATTTTGTTCAATATCTTCATTAATAATCTGGAGGATGGCGTGGACTGCACCCTCAGCAAGTTTGCAGATGACACTAAACTGGGAGGAGTGGTAGATACACTGGAGGGTAGGGATAGGATACAGAGACAGGGTATAGATATAGACCTAGACAAATTAGAGGATTGGGCCAAAAGAAAGCTAATGAGGTTCAACAAGGACAAGTGCAGAGTCCTGCACTTAGGACGGAAGAATCCCATGCACTGCTACAGACTAGGGACCAAATGGCTAGGCAGCAGTTCTGCAGAAAAGGACCTAGGGGTTACAGTGGATGAGAAGCTAGATATGAGTCGACAGTGTGCCCTTGTTGCCAAGAAGGCTAATGGCATTTTGGGCTGTATACGTAGGGGCATTGCCAGCAGATAAAGGGACGTGATCATTCCCCTCTATTCAACATTGGTGAGGCCTCATCTGGAGTACTGTGTCCAGTTTTGGGCCCCACACTACAAGAAGGATGTGGAAAATTGGGATGAGTCCAGCGGAGGGCAACAAAAATTATTAGACAGCTGGAGCACATGACTTATGAGGACAGGCTGAGGGAACTGGGATTGTTGAGTCTGCAGAAGAGAAGAATGAGGGGGGATTTGATAGCTGCTTTCAACTACCTGAAAGGGGGTTCCAAAGAGGATGGCTCTAGACTGTTCTCAGTGGTACCAGATGACAGAACAAGGAGTAATGGTCTCAAGTTGCAGTGGGGGAGGTTTAGGTTGGATATTAGTAAAAACTTTTTCACGAGGAGGGTGGTGAAGCACTGGAATGACTTACCTAGGGAGGTGGTGGAATCTCCTTCCTTAGAGGTTTTTAAGGTCAGGCTTGACAAAGCCCTGGCTGGGATGATTTAATTGGGGATTGGTTCTGCTTTGAGCAGTGGGTTGGACTAGATGACCTCCTGAGGTCCCTTCAACCCTGATATTCTATAATTCACTAGCATAAATTGTCTAGAGAAGTTGTAGACTCTCCATCAGTGGAGACTTTTAAGAGCAGGTTCAGCAAACATCAGTCAGGGATGATCTAAATAATACTTAGTCCTGCCATGAGTGCAGGGAGTGGACTAGGTGACCTCTCAAGGTCCCTTCCAGTCCTATGATTTTATGTTGAGTGATGCACTTTCAGAGCTAGACACGTGGATGATAACTTTTCTAATCCATCATCTCTGGACTTTGATAGCTTCTTACATTGCTACACTATTATGGAGAGGAATTGATGACACTTTACAGATGGTCTTAGGAAACCTTTAGTCAATTGTTAAAGTATTTAGAAGAAAAATATTTTTGCCATGAACCTTTTACAACTTCAAAGTGAAGAGACAACTGCCAAAACATATGTTAAGTAAGTTGTAATATTACAAATAGAAGAGCAATTTATGTGCTGTCTGGTAGCCTGATGAACTAGATGCGTAAGTATACCCATGACTTAGGGAACAAATAACACTTTTGCTTTTTTTTAGTCACTAAATTAGATGAGGAAAATTTATTTATCTCTCTAGGTCTTCTGTGTTGTTTGCTGAAGAATATATCTAATATTTCTTTAGCAAGTAAGAGCCGGAATCATTAGGGGAATTTAGGTGCTTAACTGAACCTTTAGGCACCTCACTACAACATTTAGCTACCGCTCATCACAAACCCCCCTGCTCAGCTGCTGCCTTCTGAAATTGTTGATGCCTACATCTGTATGGGTAAAGTGCCTGAATTTCTACTGTGGGCATGCACCATTGAATAGCCCAGCACCCTACATGATGCCTCAGCTCTGGTGCCGTTCACAGGATGGTTTTCCTGGCCTATCTTGCCTGCAGAACCTGCTCTAGTAGACACACTCTGAGGCAGCCTTAAACACATCTATCAAAATGGCCCTCATGCAAAACCGAGGAAGGTGGTGGTGAGGCCCTTGCTGCCCTTCTTATCTGCTCAGCTAGTAGTTAGAGCACTCACCCAGGATGTGGGAAATTCAAGTTCAAAGCCCCAACTGGGCACTAACACCTTTAAAAAATAATAATAAGGAAGGCTGACAGTGAGTGGGTTCATGGCTATGAATCCTGAGGAGGAGGAGGTGCCTCCATCCAGCCCAGAGTTAGGCACCAAACTCCTTTGAGAGGTAGGATTTAGGGCCCCTCCCCTCAGGGCCAGCTCCAGGCACCAGCTTACCAAGCAGGTGCTTGGGGCGGCCACTTCGGAGAGGGGCAGCACGTCCAGCTGTTCGGCGGCAATTCGGCGGACGGTCTCTCACTTCTGCTCGGAGCGAAAGACCTCCCGCCGAATTGCTGCCGCAGATCGTGGCTTTTTTTGTTTTGTTTTGTTTTGTTTGTCTGCTTGGGGCAGCCAAAACCCTGGAGCCAGCCTTGCCTCCCCTCACCATTTCCTGCTGGCTACCTTAGGTAGTTCCCCACTCAGCTTTCTGGCTGTTGTAGATCCTATCCTCTTCCCCTGTGTAGTACAGGGATCTTGGCTTCTAATTCAGGGCTGTGGATTCCATTAAGCAGGATGTTGCCTAAAGATTAGATGTTAAAACATTGTCTGTGTGCCCTTTACGGAGATAGCTTTGAATGCTAAAACAGGTGCAGCTCTAGTTTATCTAGATGGAGAGTGAATTTTAGTGCTTCATCTTCTCTAGCCTGTGAAGTCAATGTTGCATTCAGAAGATGCACTTTGGAGTATCCCCTACTCCCAAGTGCACCCCTTGAGCACCCTAGCGGTGACTTCCTCTCTTGTGTGAGAAGACCATAGCATAGAACACAGCAAAGAACACTTTCATGCACAAGCTGAAGCCAGAACTCAAAATAAACCTCAGTGGAACAGGAACCTTAGGATGGTAGTGAGGACGTATTCCAGCAATCCTACTATTTTGAAATTTTACCTGGATCTAAGCCATCAAGTTTGAGGTAAGACCCTAGCAGTTACGAGTCAAGAGCATTATAAGCTGGGGCCCACATAGTTTGAGATTTCACAGCTGCAGAGTTTGCCCTAGAATCCACCCTTGGCTGAAGAACTATGCTTCAGCATCCAAGATTTCTTTTAACAAAAGGTTTTTGCTTGCTTGTGAAGAAAATCTTGAAAACCTTAAATCAAGGTAAACCGATGCACTGATATTGTGCCTGAAACAACACCTAGGAAAGGTTTGGACTGCCTCATTCAGCTTATTGGGATGTTAACTCAAACATAAAATGTGTCAGTGTCAATAGCAAGAATTAAAATGAGCAGCAGTGCTACAGTTAACATCCGGACCCAAAACTGCTTCTTTGCTTTCCTGTGTAGTAAAGGACAGTTGTGGCTTTTGACAATCTCCCAGAGCGTCCCACTCTATTTTGACAACTTATGTTGAAGTTATGGGTTGCCAAAACTACATTGAAAACTGAAGTTAACAAAATTAATGGACTGTAATAGGAAAATAAAAGGGCACTGTTTTGCTTATATTACTCACTTTTATACTTAAATACCTCCATTTTAACATTTAAATGAAATTGACAATTTCCAGCATACTACAGAATCCAGGGACTTTACCACAAAATGTACAGCCCTCATGCCTCAAAGTAGGCAGGGCCTTAATTACAGTAGGTCTACCACAGGCAATAGATTTCACCCTTGAGACCAAGAAATAGCAATCATAAGGTTAGAGGTCTTAGGCAATCACAACAAATTCCTTTTTAGCCCTAAGGACTAGGTCTATAAATCAGATCCCTTTGTAAGCTAAATACAGGAGTTAAATCCTCCTGAAGTACTCAGATTTTCAAGAATTGCACTGTCATTACATAATGCGCAATATATTGTGTATACAGCATGTATTCTGACTTAAGTAACTTTAACAATAGCTAAACATCAATATGTGTATTTGAAGCAAGGCTCGAGAGATGTATTAAAGAGCATGCAATGTTCAGCTAAATGGCAATAGCTTGGACATTTATAACAACGAATGTACTGTTTAAGGGTTACTTGCATCCATAGTGTGAACTGTGCTTTTTATTCTTGAATATGCAAAGTGTCCCTTTTGAATTAGTATTTCAAGAGCTGTTATTGCATACATAGTGGCCTGGGTTTAATAAATGAGAGCATGCTTAGAAAAAGGAACTACCAAAAATGTGATTAAGCTGTGAATAAAAGTGTGTTCTACCAAACATTTACAGACCTCTGGAATAAACTGCGTTCCTAGAAACTGTCAGTAAAAAATTATGCCCTGATCTACATTGAGAGTAGCAGGCACATCTCTGCTATGACATGCACTGGCTAACAAAAATCACAGTCCACAACATTAACTACTGTGTCAGGTATTACAATCTCTATATATGGGAGGATATTCTCCATGCAGAGTTGTCTGCTGTAACAAAGAAGTGTCTATACCTTATCACCAATGTAAAATAAAAAAGGGGAATGCTTGTGCAGATGGCTTGGAGCAGCCCCATTCTAGAGATACAGAGGCAAGAAGTATTGAATATTATTTCGGTTATGCAAAGAGTTGTTGTGTATTTAATCACCTAAACTTCATGGTTTGCATGGTCTATAGCCAACAATAGTTTGTAATCAATGCTTTGAATATTTATTATATAAAAAATGTGGCCATCCAGTCTCTCTACATTCAGCAATAATGGGTTGATTCAGCTCGAACTATTACCAATGGTAAAAATACTACCTAAAGTCCACAGGCTTTCTTCAACAGCAAGGCTACCCTTCAGCGATTATGAAGTTTGGTTGCCTTTAGCCCAGATATTCTATAACATAAGATGCTCCATGCGGAGTCATGGATCAAGCTAAGGCTGCAACTTTTATCTAACCAAATTAATGGAGGACAGTCATGCATCTCGTTCCAAAGAAACTACCAAAGATGAGTCCACTATAGTTTCCAAACACCAATCTTCAAGAGAAGGTCCTGTAAAATTAACCCAGGGATCAGTACCACCCTTGTGCCTTTTCCTCATGCAAGAGATGAGGTTTAAACAAAGGGTATGTCTTTCTGTACCAAATATCTATGCCTGCAATACACAGCAAGGACCCAACCTGATGGTATACTGCCAATGCCTGGTACTTCGGTGACCATCTCTGCTCCCCCTCCCCCGCCGCTACTAAAATTAATCTTAAGTGGACACCTGCCATAGTGCTAACTACTATCAATACACTACAGTACTTTCCCCTAATCTCCCATCTTCTCTGAGAAAGGCAAAAAACCCACCAAGGAAATATACTGTGGGGAAGAGACTAAGATGTGACAATGGTGACCCATGCCTTGCTCGAGCAATGTA
Source organism: Chrysemys picta bellii (assembly GCF_011386835.1). Taxonomy (NCBI): domain Eukaryota; kingdom Metazoa; phylum Chordata; order Testudines; family Emydidae; genus Chrysemys; species Chrysemys picta. The sequence goes on along the minus strand of NC_088794.1, from coordinate 73,280,605 downwards.
AGCTGCATCAGGTCTTCTAACAGTCTGGCTGCTGGGCTAGTGAGGTACCTCATGGCCCCTGAATGGACCAGTCAATCGTTGGTGGGAGAAGGGTGGGAACTAAGGGCCTTGCCCATGGATGAGGCTATCAAGAAGGGATTACCGCTATTCCAATGCTGACCAGGAATCTAGATTTTGCGAGTCTAGCTAAACCTCCCTACCCCACAGCCAGCAGGAGGGTGGGGTGGGGTGGGGTGGAGGGTTGTGCATATTAGCCAAGCCTGACAGAAACCATAAATTCCACACTATCCTAGTAGCTTCACTATTATCTTCCATTATAAGAGCCTAACACACCTTATTCGGAGGACTCCACATCATAATCTCTCTCATACACATACATTATTCCACAGTAAAGATTTTTAGGTGCCAATCAATCAGTCATGCTACCATCCCCTATGTTCATGGACTCAATGTGCGGAGAGCCACAAAACTGGTTCAAAGCATGGGACAAGGCAAACTTCAGGGATCCTGAAGAGGGGTATGTACCCTACGCTCATGGCAGACTGATACACGTAGTCTTGAAGTGGCCAAGCAAGTTGGAGGGAGCATGATTTTTTGATCTGCAACTATAAAGCTCAGGTCCAGTGAGTATTTAAGGGGAGACTTCCAAGGAAAATCCTAGTCGCTGCAATAAATGGCTATGGTTCAGTTGTTGTCAGCCTATTCACTGTCTCAGTATTAACACCAATGTCCCCGCACGTGTCTAGGAGGCACTGTGCTGTTGGAAGGGCCCATATTTAGATAAAACTGGCATTTTTCATGCAAATACAAGTATCACTGCTGGTGCTGTGCCCAAATTCCAACTTAGCCCTCCCCCTTGAATTCCAGTCTGAAAGTGTGCCTTTTTTGCTTACCCTTTCAGATTGCTGGGTACTAATACTAGCGCAGAGCTGTCTTTGCATTTCAGTAGGGCTGCATGCTATGCGCTCTTCTGTGCATACATATTGAAGTTGTACACTGAGATTTTAATGTTTACCCCCTCTACATACGTGTAACTAAGCATAGCGGCAGCAGGACAAATTCTCATGTGCTGTAAAATCCTTTCAAAATGAACACTTGTATTTTAAACTATTAATACTAAGAGCTTCATTGTAATAACATTCTAGATCATCTCCATGTCTAGTGTCTGCATTAAACAAACTAAAAAGGTGAACATATAAACAGTTGGGGCTCGAATTGCTTCTTATTTACTCAAGTGTAAAGCAGGAGTAATTCCATTTAAATCAAATGAATTACACCGAGGTAGCTCTGATGTGACAGAGTCTGGAGAACAGGATTTGCAATGGAAATGTCCGTTAACATGTATTGATATGTATCACTCTCCAAACATACTGTCCCACGTGCCTGTCTTTGAGTTTTCATATTAGTAAGTTGTTATTTCTAAACTATTAGTACTCTCATGTTCCTGTTTTTGTTTTGTTTTACTATGTTGGCAAGTACTACTGCCCAAGATCCCAGAAAACAAGTTTTCCTGTATCATGTTGCCAGACTCACCAAAAACAATTTTTACATGACATGGCTTCTCTCTGGTCTGCATGGCACCCTGAATTGCAATAGAAAAAAGTAGCACATATCCAGGGAAGAAGTCTTTAGGATGACTTGTGTAATAAGTGCTATCTTGTCAAGTAAGCTCTTAAGCATTTTAAAAGCCTTTTAAGAGTTTGCCATTAGCCTATTAAATAAAGCACTCTAGTCATCAGTCTTTAGAACCCTTTAGTTTCTATTGAATTGAAGGTTGTAACAAGATGCTAGCACTTGAAATTTTAGCACTGTAAATAAAATACTTTGTATATAAAAATGCTATAGCTCACTGTAGAACAAAGTGATCTTAGAAGGGTCCAAAAATATTGGCCAAGAGCACAGTCAATAAAAATAACACTGCTAGTTCTCAGAGGTCTGATCCTGAAAGGGGAAAATTAGAGTGCTTAAGCCAATAAAACATATTCAAAACAGACAAAGTAGGAATTGTTCTGCCATCTAAAGACTTCTAGCTTTGTTCCTCTGGTATGTTGGCTATCCTACAATGGCTTGCTGGCAGAACTCAGCCCTAACACCAGCCATCTGGGCACAGAAAGATTCCCTGAGTGGCACAGAACTTCCACAGCAGCTCCTATGCCAGCTCTCTCCCAGCTGCTAGCACAGGGGGAAAGGGCTGGAGCATCCCTCTGTTATAAGTAGTTCCCCAATAGGGGATATTACAATATAATTATCGTATGTAGATGAACTTTTGGGTATGCTGACCCTGGAGGTGCAAGTCTAATTTCCAGCTTGGGTAGATATACCCACGTTAGCGCTGAGTCACAGCAGTGAGAGTGAGGAGACAGGCAAGCCAACTACATACCCATTGGACACCCTAGGTTTAAAAATTTTATTAGGATGTTTAAAAAAAGTGAACAGTACAAACTTTAAGCGCAGAAGTTTCTGGTTATCAGGGAATAACGTACAGATTATCAAAGGGTGCGAAGTTTGGTTTAAGATCTTTATAAACTGATTGTGTGATATCCAGTGCAAAATTTGTCATGTTGGGGTCTTCGGAAGGCTCATGATGCACTGAGCATGGTTGTTATAGTGATGTTATAGTAATTGTTACCGTAATCAGTGTGGTAGCCGTGTTGGTCTGTATCAGCAAAAACAACAAGGAGTACTTGTGGCACCTTACAGTAAGGTTATAAATATAATTTCATGTATATAGTTATGAGGCTGAAAATGTATCCTCATGGCTTAAAGCAAGCCCATGCAAAAACTCTCCAAGAACAGAGAGGCAGTTCACACCTCATTAGGGCATGGATGGGACAAACCCAGCCCAGCCTCACAGGAACAACTGACACTGGCTTAGGCAGCAACAAAAGAATTTGTTAGACCCTTGAAGGAGTCACCCCCTTCCTTGGGCAGTTTGGGATTGCAATGAGGTAATGCTCACCTGACTCTGAAGGGGGAGAGTGGCAAAGCCAGGAGGAAAGAAAGGACGTGCTACAAGGGAGAGACATTTTGCCATGCTCTCGCTCTTCCATCTACAGACACCACCGCCAAGTAACTGAACCACTGATCAAAGGGGAGAGCCTGAGAGATGTTTCTCACCACAGGCTAGCTCTTCAAAGTTTGTAAGGACATTGAAAGTGTTAAGATCAGCTTAGAATGAGTTTTGCTTTTATGTCATTTGACCAAATCTGACTTGTTATGCTTTGACTTAGATTTTCAGTGATTCTATCTTTATAGTTAATAAATCTGTTTGTTTGTTCTACCTGAAGCAATGTGTTTGGTTTGCAGTGTGTCAGAGGCTCCCCTTGGGATAACAAGCCTGGTACATATAAATTTCTTTGTTAAATTGACAAATTTATATAAGCTTTCAGCATCCATTGGGCATAACTGGACACTGCAAGACGGAGGTTCCTAGGGTTGTTTCTGGGACCGGAGATATCGGCTAGTGTCATTCGCTTGCAAGTAGCTGGGAGCAGCTGACATGCCAGAGGCTGTGTGTGAAGAGCCTAGGAGTGAGAGGTTCTCACAGCAGAGCAGGGTAAGGCTGGCTCCCAGAGTCAAGGATTGGCGTGGCCTAGCAGATCACCGGTCCACATAACACCAGAGGGGAACATCACAAACAGATTCCTGTCTCCTAGGAGATGGATAAGAAAGGGGATGTGTTTATCAATTAGACACTCTTTAGATTACACTGGGAAAGTAACAACATTTGCAATGGGGCTGAATAAAAAGTAACACAAAATAAGAGTATAACCCATGCATCGTCGGGGTGTGGTGTTCTGTCCCATCTAGTAGCACTGAGACACTTAGAGAGAGAGCGAGATTAATAAGTCTGCTCTACAGCCTTAGCTAAGAAGCATATGGCTTTTAGCTCATACAGTAGAGGCTCATGCCCTAAGCTCCAGAGGTCCCAGGTTTAATCCTGCCCACCGACAACTGGGGTCCCTTGGTTTTACAAGAGCAGCCCACTATTAGGTATATTGAGCAAAGCCTGCAACATACTGTGATGGAGCGGTGATGTTGCAGGGGAGTTTTACTGGTACTGTCTGCATTGGTGATGGGATATCAGGGTGTGACTTCACTTGAGGGATGATACCTGAGCATGTAACCTGAGCCCAGGAGGGGGCTGGGGCCAGGTGACCCCTTCTGCCTGGGAAACTGGACAAAGGCTGGAGGAGGAGCCGGGGGTGTGGCTGGAGACTGCTGGAGGGGGTTTCAGTTTGGAGCTGGCTATGGAAATAGAGGAGACCCGGGACCGGGGTCCAAGCTCCCTTCCCCCCAAGATGGACCTGACTGAGGAGATCCTGTTGTCTGTACCTACAAGCTCTGTTTTGGACTGTGTTCCTGTTGTCTAATTAATGTTTTACTGGCTGGCTGAGAGTCATGGTGAATCACAGGAAGTGGGGGGTGCCTGGCCCCACACTCCGTGCCACATACTCCAACAGAGTCTAGCTGTCAGCAATAAACCGAGAATACCCCTGTAAATCTTAGAACTACAAAAGCATTTTCAATGCGCAAAAAAAGTCGTATATGAAAGGTATTTTTTCAACAAGTGTAATAAAACAATCTGGACAAACAGTACATCAGTTTATTGCCACACTGCCAAAAATGGCTGAAATGTGATTATCAAATCTTAAAAGATAAACTAAGTGTGATAGATTAGTAACAGAGGCAAAAGATGTAAGATCTTGAATAAGAATGCTCAGAAAGCCTACACTAACTCTCCCAAGAGCTATAAACATAAGCCTAGTTAGTGAACAAGCTTCCACCCAAATGCCTAGCATTTGGGGAGCCAGCAGAGGTAATTCACCAAGTAGCATAGGGAAAGCATGAAAATACAAGAAAAACCACCACCAAAATTTGTGCAAAAGCAAATGAAGAGGAAGATCTGTGGGCTTGCTGCTAGATCTTATTTTATTTGCTTTCTGTCATGTCCCAGCAACTGTGAACACAGCTCGCTGGTTTGTGACTCTCACATGAACGTTGGACCCTTTGGTTTAGCCCAGCAAGCTCCTTGAAAGACAGCCTATATTACGTGAATTCAGCTTCCCAGAAACTGCTGTGATAAGCTCAGACAGCATCTCTCCCTCCTCTCCAGAAAAGAAATTGCTGAACTTTGGGACTTCAACTGCCCTCATCAAATAATGAATGCTAGACCCTATGCAGCTCAACAAAAAACTTTGCATATCTTTGTCCTCAGGTAGTGTCTGTCTCCCCTCTTCAGTGCTAGTTTTCCTTCCAACTTTTTTGTCCCCTTCTCATAATGCTGCATGCTCCCTCACCCTGCAATACTGCCTGCTTTTGTCTGTGCAAGAGTCTCATAATCTGCTTGTAATATTGCTTCCTTCTGAGCTATGTTTCATCTCAATTTTCCAGGTGAACCTAGTTGGCAGAGGGAAACTTAACTCCTTATAACTGGTGCTTTTCACTACTCTTTGCTTCCCTCTTTTCTGGTAGTCTGGAGTTCACTCTAGTTTTTTTTGCCACCCCAAGCAAAAACATTTTTGGCTGTCCCCCACACCGCCATGCTGCCCCAGCGCTGGGCTCTCCCCCGCACCCCCTGCTGCCCCAGCCCTGGGCTTCCCACACCAGTGCTGACGCTCCCCCCTCGCCTCCAGGCGGTCCGGCGCTGGCAGGGTCGGGGTAAGCAACAGGGCTCCCAGGCCACGCCTCAGCTCAGGGTCCCTCCAGCCGGGGCTCCTGCCTCCAGGACCAGCTGGGACCCAGGAGGACAGAGTCGGGGGACCGCCCAGCAGAGGAGCCGGGGCAGGGCAGCCCCAGGGGGAGCAGAGCCCCGGGCCCCGCACGGCAGTGCCCTGGGCACCAGTCTCCACTATGGCCCCGCTGCTGCTCCTGACCGCCCTGCCGCAGTCCCTGGGTGGCTCGGGCCACTTTGCCCCAGCCCCAGCTGCGGCGCTGTGGGGCAGCTGCCCTGCGGCACCTGCAGGCAGCTCTGTGCGCCCTGAGGGGCAGCCCCCAGCCCAAGTGTCCCACTTGGAACCCACCCGGCCACAAGTTTTGGGCGCTGCTCCCTGATGCGAACTGCCCCAGGGCAACTCCATTCAGGATGCGCCCCAAGCAAAAAAAGGATGGCCAGAATGCTGCCCCTGAAAATGTGCCACCCAACGCAGTTGCTTGGTTTGTTGGTGCCTGGAACTGGCCCTGAGGCCCCAGATGCGGGCAGATCCGGAGCCAGAGTAAGGATCAGAGCCCAGGATGGGGCTGGGCGCAGGGCCAAGGCCAGGAGTGAAGCTGCAGGGGTGGCACTCCCTTGCTACAGCCCGTGGGGGCTGGCAAGGGCTCTGCTGTGCCTCCTTGAACATTCTCCAAGCCCTCCTAGGGGAGCACGCCCCACAGTTCACTACATTTCAGCTTCGCTTTTCTATGAAAAATGATATTTTAGATGTCCTCTGTGGCTCCGCTTCTTGCAATGTTACACCTGGGATAAGTCTTACAGGAATATTTCAGTCCAAAAGATTAATGTTTCTTAGCGTTTTTGGTCCTCAAATCCCTGTCCAGGTGGAATTGCCAAAAAGCCGAACATGTCCGGGAAAATACTAGTCCCCTGCTTACCTTAGAGCAGCTCCGGCAGGCTGCGAGCTGCAGGTAGATTCCCCCGCGGCAGTGGCGGCGGCTGCTGCTGCTCCCCCCAGACACTTCAGCTTTGTGTAGCTGAAGAGCTGAACTGCCCGAGCGCTACCGGCTTCACGGGTTGCCGGGCAGCACCCAGACCTCCAGACCCTGCACCCCCGGCCGGGCGGGTCCCGGGCTCAGGCTGCGCTGGGGAAGCGCCCGGCCGCGGGCGCAGGGTCTGGAGGCTGCCCGGCAAACCGTTAAGCCGGTAGCGCTCGGGCAGCTGCACAGAGCTGAGGTGTCTGGGGGGAGCTGCAGGCGGATTCCCCCGTGGCGGTGGCGGTGGCGGCGGATGCTGCTGCTGCTCCCCCCAGACAGCTCAGCTCTGTGTAGCTGAAGAGCCGAGCTGCCCGAGCACTACCGACAACTGTTTCGCGTGGCTGGGAGGGAGGAGGGGGAATGTGGGGCACTCAGGGGAAGGGGCAGGGCTGGGTGCAGGTAAGGGGCAGGGCTAGGGCCCCATAGTGTCCTTTTTTTTAATTTTTAAATATGGTAACCCTAATGTTTCTCAAAGCTATCACCATCTGAAAGTAAGGTTTTAGAATAGAATTTATTTGCCAATCAGTAATAGTCACTGCCACTCCAACCATAATCATCATGAATAAGTTAAATGAATTTAGCCACCGATTTGTGTAATGCAGCTTTGAACCTAATCAGATGATAGCACAGGCCCACACATTAATAAGCACAGTATCCCCATTCTCACTTAGTACTAAGCAGTCATTTACAATGTCGACTCCATTAACAAACTATTCATGTACTAATTTATGCTGAGCCTGGGGAACGCTAATAACTCTCTTTACAGATCTACAGTATCATCATAGACTCTTGCAGGACAATATCATTCTGTCAGCTTCAGGCTTTAACATTAATTCCCCAAATAGCTTAATTTTTAATTAATCCCAAATACTTGCAACCCATTTAAGAAGTATGCTTATTAAATCAGTGGTAACATGCAAGAAACAGCCATATTGCTGCCCCCGGTCTCCTGTAATTATGGCTTTCAGACTAATGACCATGAGCCACATGCTCTGAATTTGGCCCACATTGCACATTCTGGCACCCACGAAGGTCAGGTTAGTTTAGGAGAACATTGTTAAGAATATACAGTAGATGTTCTAAGGAAAGAGTGAAAGTTACTTTGCATTTTGAATAAATAAATGAACTTTGAACCCAAGTGAGCCCTAAAGAGTTCTGTTGTTTGAACCTGCCACTGAGTTCAGTGGTAAAGAACCATTACCCATGGAATAGGACAAGAGTAACGCAAGTCACTTACACATGGATAATTTTATGTGGGTGAATAATCCCATTGATGCCAGTGGGACGAGGTAGCTATGTGAAGTTGCTCACATGCACAAATTGGTACAGTACTGAACTAAATATGGGCTTGGGAATTCCCAGTCCTACAGTGGTTGAGAAGCATTAGAGCAGAAGGATTGAGGGAAGTCTATATGGCAGCAGCCTCCCAGCTGAGGGCATGGTGGTGTCCAGATAGTGTTTCCATTCCACAACGGAGCAGGAATTGCATAGTTTGAGTCAGGGAGTGGTATGGAAAAAGCTATTCAAATTCTTGGGGAAAATGTCTTAATTCATACATCAGAACACATGCACAATCCCCAGAATCTTCATCTGAAACCATACTAGAAGAGTATGGACATTTGAGACACCAAACAGAACCTCTCCACTTCCCCTCACATGAAACCACTATTTAAAGACTAGTACATGATGAAAGACCTATTATCTGCATCTGACAACTCTCTGTCTTTACCTCCCCTTTACCACATTATGGTGCTACTTCTATTGACACAGTGCATCAATTACATTTTAGTGTGATGTTATCTGATTAAAATATGACCATGTAGATCATTGTTGCTACCACTGTTATATAAATACCTGCAACAAATTTTGTACAAAGCGCATCATGTAAGACTCCTATGGAAAAGTTACGATTTGCTGAAAATGATTATGCTATTTAAATGTATGTATCATTTTTGTATCTGAAGTTATGAATATTAACTCTATACCTGTATTTCAAATGTTTGCTCCTATGGTAACACCAACAAGGTATTTAGCCAGCAAATTGAGAGGGAACTATTCAAGTTAAATGGCCCATCAAGGAACACTTAACTCACCATGGAAGATGACCATCCACAGCTGATGGACTTTCATGTGAACATTCTAACTAGAGTATGGGTTCTACTATGACTAAGCAAAGCATGCATGGACACGTGACTTGCCCATGTGACTCCAAACACCATCTTGTTACCTGTAATTTTCCACAAACTAGAACAATGGGTTTTCCTTCACTTGGCAGAACCTCTAAAAGGCCATGGAAACATCTCCATTTTGCCTCTTTCCTGCTCAAACTTCTGGACTATGAATTTATACTAATGGGAGCATTCTAATCAAGGTTTAGAACTCTAGGTCTAGGTTTACTTGGTCCTGCCTCAGCACAGGAGGCTGGACTGGATGACTTCTTGAGGCCCCTTCCAGCCCTAAATTTCTATGGTTTGTTTAAAGCCTCACCTAAAGGGAAGGGTTTAGAAATAGTCTGTGAGAAAACACAATTAGCTTGCACAGGAGAGATCACTGTATCTTCTGGCTGTGGCATTGAGTCTCCTATTTTCATTATCCCAACCTACATGGATGATACACTAGCAGACCATTACGTATACTGGAAGCTTATGTATAAGTGACAATAACTGTTCATGAATTTTGCCTGATTCCAGCTGACCTTTAAAAGTTAATCATTAAAATCTGCCATTGCTGAAAGCTCTATTGTTTGTTTGCAACTCTTTCTTTGGAGGTGCTCTCAACACAACATAAGTCAATGCCATCCCTTTTCCTTCAGAAGGCCCTTGACATTGGGATAAATGGGCACCTATCAACAGAACACATTGTAACCAATTTGAATTCTGCATTTGGGAGACTTCAGGATACTACTCCCTTCCTTTACATTACAAATTTAGACTGATTTTTGGGGTTTTCCTCCTTATGCGATAACAAAACGTTTGCCCATCACTGCCTCAATCTCTAAGACAAGAAGCAATTTTATGACTGCTGTTTGTAAACCATCCTATAAACATTTTGCCCAATGTGACATAATGTGAGAGGCCAACAGTGCCATTAATAATGCATGGTTATACACATGTATACACACACAATCCTCCCCTCAATTTAATAAACTTTTCTTCTCGGTATAACATAAGACTGCGGATAAGAATAATCCTTCAAATATCCTTTACATTGAGTATAGTAAAATATGCACTAATTATTTATACTCTTGTCTGAAACTTGCATGCTGCTCATTAACACTTGCAATCTCTAAGTAAAAGGGTAAATGCTAACTATATGAAATGAAATGTACCCTGAGCTCTCTATCATTGTGAAATGACTCATTGGTCATGTGTTAATGACCCTCTCCTTTGCTCTGCATGCTCTAGATCATCCAGTAAATGACAGTTGCTGTGCTCAGGTTTACAATTATGCCTAGTACATTTTATAGGAAAAAAGCTTTGTCTTTAGCCCTTTGTTTCATGGTTTCGCTGTCAGTCATACTGTTTGATGTTTTCCACACTCCCACCTTCTTGCTGTTATTTTGATAGTTTAAAGTCTCCCAGGAGATTTTATATTTGTGGCTTGAAATGTGTGGGCTTGCTCATAAATCCTGTGTTTGCAAAAGTGTTTTTCGAATATGACTATTTAATCTGAGGCACCTCTCACTCTGGTATCTAAAAGCAACTCCACTTGACATGATGGAGACCTAAAGTATCTTGAGACTAGTGCTACTAGTCTTTCAAGTTTTGGATAATGTCAGCGATGGGCCATGGACACCGTATGTCCTGGTACTGTACAGAATGTGAGATTTTATAGAGACCCATATGCAGACTTCCTTTATGCCCTTTACTCGATATCATAAAAGGATGATTCAGGTCACACCGCTGAAGCAAAATCTCACATTCAGAGCAACTGCCACTATGCTACACACTGTAATTTCCTCCACTCATTGTTTCTAGTTAACAGTCACAAACTGAGTAGTTGGATTTATCCCCACTTTGGGAAGTCCGGTCACAATGTAAAACAGCAGGAAAAGACCCATTGCACATAAAAATCTAGAACAATATTCCACAGCTTCAAGGCTTTATATAAAACAAATTGAATGCAAGAGCATCCTTCACCATCCTCTTAAGCCTGCCATCTGGGCAAACTAAAAATAAAGCAGCAGCTTAAGGAGAGGTTTTAGAAAATGCAGTCTATAAATGCATTGATAAAGATTTGCTAGACTCTTAAAACAACTCTGATATAGTAACTAACCCTCCTAGCTACGCATTGTGGATTGCATCTTCATCAGTCTCTATGTATATATGGTTAAAGCATTACCTACAGTCTCTTTTTAAATTAAAAAGACACCCTTGCTAGAGTCTTCACATTGGCCAAGAGCTCTCTCTCTGAAATATCTGGATAGTTTAATTGCTATCAAACTAGCAGGGAGGGACAGGGCTACTCAGTCCTATTTAGGACATTTTATCTGATGGATGAGAGTGTCAGAGGGCTCCCTGAAGGCATCAAGATTACCTGCAGTTAAGAGGAGAGAATCCTCAGGCACAAGGTGTGACAAGCTCTTCAGATCTACCATACACAAAATAACTATTTCTGACAGCTGAGAACATGTAACGTGAAATCTTGTATGCACTGGGTTAGCTATTTCATAGCAATATGCAGGGACACCCACCAGTAAGTTAGAATCACATTGCTTCAGCATATTCAGAAAGGACTGGGAAAGAAAATACACAGCACAACAGATGATCACAGCTCCTGCTGTGCAAATGCAAGTGTATTTATCAGGGATGTTTCACATTCTTTGACTATTTCTCCACCTCCCACATAACTGCCCTTCAGATTATGTTCTTCTCATCATTGCTACTAAGTGTTTTACAGACATAGGGAAGGGGAAAGTCTAAATGTTTTATGGAACATTTTTATTACACATTTAATGTTGTAAATAAACAGAAATATTGGCATTTAAAAGATTTAATAACCAAATGTTTGGATACTGCATACAAATATTTAATGCTACCAGAGCACCTTCTACAGGAGGTAGACATCAATTGAACCACATAGTATGCCTACGAATTAAGTATTATTCTATTCATTTTACAGAGTGGGTAATTGGAAACAAAGAGGAATTAAAGGACTTACCCAAAGTCATACAGTGAATCAATGACAGAGCTAGTGTGAGAACCCAATAGTCCTGTTTCCTGCTCCTGTAAGTTACCTGCTAGGGTAACTGTTACACTTGGATAGTTCTTACAAGAATATTGCTGCAGATTGCTCATAAGTGCAAGTACTACTTATGAACAAGAATCAACGATCTTGCTATTCTAAGGCCTGAAAATACCTTGAAGGCAGCAACAACATGGGCACACAGCATCTGTGGGTGCTACCAGAATATAAATATTTAAGGGAAAAAAGCACACATTCCAAAAAAAAAAAAAAAAAAGTACTGCAAAACTTTGCTGCACCATTACATGCATAACAAATATAGACTTCTTCCAAGACACCTCTTATCTTCCTAAGATATGGGCTAGTTAGCAAGACAACAGATTTCTTGTGAATTTGCGGTAGGAAATTCTTATATTTATGTATGAAAAGTGTCGCCTATTCTAAGGCATTAGTCTCAGTGGGAAGCTGTTAAATTAACAAATTAGGTATAGTCTCAGCTTCACTATAGAGGAAGTTACATGAGTGAAGTGAGTTCCATTCTCTAGATCAGGAGACACAGCAGTATTGCAGTACTTATTTTTATAGTCAAATGCCTAAAACTGAGGTTATATACACATCACATATAAAACTATAAGATATAAGTTTCTGCGGAGGACAATTTAATCTTTGCCTTCAGGACTTTTCCCTCCAGAGTTGGCCCCTTATCTACTTCCATTTAAAGAGGAAAATTACTTCATGCAAATTACTACCCTTTTTAGAAGTCTCGGAGGATACCAGCCAAGTATGGTAGTTTTAGATGCTATGCCTGTTCCCAAGTCTCCCTGACAGTTTTTAAATTTGAAATTTATATTTTTAGTTTTAAAAAAAGTAATTCCTGAGTAGATTGCAAAAAACTTACACAAAAGGGAAAACTGACTGCACAGGGAAAGCCCTAAAACTAACCACTCAAAAGTGCTGTCAACTGTATGAAACAAAACAATGAAAATTTAGAGAATATTTTGTCAGTTACAATGATCTTAGGTGTCTTTTAACATTCAGATTGAAAATACCCAAAATCAAGCTGAGGCATGATTTAAATTGATAGCATTCCTTTAACATAATCTCCCCAATTTCCTGCTAGATGGATCCTTCTTTACCTTCCTTTTAACTAACAATTTGTCACTTCTTAGAGGGCATAAGCCAAACATTTGGCTCTCTTCTTTATGTATTGTTACTTCTTACTTTATCAATTCTACCACTGTTGAGAGTGTCAATCAGTTAGCACCGGGGAGGCAACCTATTGCACACATGCTGAAGGCGATACGTGAGCTGATTTTCAGTGGCACTCACACTGCCCGGTTCCTGGCCACCAGTCCAGAAGGCTCTGCATTTTAATTTAAATTTTAAATGAAGCTTCTTAAACATTTTAAAAACTTTATTTACTTTACATACAACAATAGTTTGGTTATATATTATAGACTTACAGAAAGAGACCTTCTAAAAACGTTAAAATGTATTACTGGCACGCGAAACCTTAAATTAGAGTGAATAAATGAAGACTCAGCACACCACTTCTGAAAGGTTGCTGATCCTTGAGTTAGCATGAAAGTCCTCTGCTGGAGGGGTGCCTACCCACACAGCAGCACACAATTACTGCCATCATGCATGAAGGGGCTTTTAGAACGAACACAGACTAAAGTCTGCAGACACTGTTTCTGTTATATACATAACTGGAGCCTACCTGCTCTGGCTCCAGGCCCAACTGCTGTCTCAGTTTCTTCTCTCCTCTCACCTTTAGCACAGTTCAGTTGCTGAGGTAATTTAGCTCTCCAGCCAATTCAGACCCTTCCAGAGTACTAAAGTCCAAACAAACACAATACCAGTCTTCTGTCAGCCTTAAGCTGGACACAGCCATGTTTTCTGAGGGTTTGTCTCCTTTTCTACCCCTGCCCTGCCTCTGGGTGCAGCTCTAGCCCCTCCTGGGCTCTGCTCAGTCTCTTTATCCTCCCCTTCTTGGCAGGGGTCATTGCCTCATCTTGCTTGGTAGAACCATCCGCTCATTCCTCTCCTTAATGACTCGGAGTCACTGCACCCCCCCACAGGGTGGCACCCTAAGGGCAACCCACACCCATTCTCATCTATGGCTTCCCAGCCTTGTGAACCCTACACAACTGGGCTTTGATCCTGTAGCCTTTCCAGGGCCTCTTCCTGTACTCCTAGCTATGCTCCTACACATTATAGAATGCTGACTCACAGGGCTTCTTTGCTTGTAGTCCCTCTGTTTGATTCTTAGCTCTCTGAGAGCCACAGACTGCTCTTGTTTTTCCAAGCAGGCCAGCTCTTAGCCACTGCATTCCCTCCACCCCCAGTGAATTCATTTCCTCCACCTGTGGAGGCAAGCTACTCTGGCACAGGTGCAACTCAGCTCTAACCCCCTTAAAGGGCCAGTCATTCTATTCACTGGTATAAAAATTAACCCTTGACACTGCAAGCCTAGATTTCCAACCATGAATCAGCTGTTATTGAATGTCTGAAGTTAATTGTCATGTTTATTTATTCTTTAATGCTGCTTATGTGTCTGTCCAAATTATTTTAAAAGCAAGAGTGCTTAAATTAATGTATCTGCTATATGCAGAGGCCCCTATATTGGGCAAGTTCCCAGCTGCAGAGTCCCATTGCCCCCTCCCCTAAATGTGCAACAGAATTTAAGATAAAGGGTTAAGAACTTAATTTTTCTTTGAGTTACAGAAAAACCCTTCAACATATGAACTAAATGTAAAGCAATGCAGTGTTACTTTCCTGCATCTGCAGAGAGTCACAGGCTCTGAGATATGTATTGGCCTCATTCATTTCAAGGGGATGTTAGTGCCAAACCCTAGTAGCACTTAACAAGGATCTCTTTCCAGTTATGATAATTTTCGCAATAACATGCACCTAGCATACTTACTCATTTTCAGGTGATCCAGGTCTGAGTGAAGGGAAGAGCAGTGGGGCACCTAGTTACTAGCTAGTGAAGGGTTAGTGAGGTGGGGAACTTGGAATTCAAGTTGCCCCCCAGAATTTTATGTCACCTATGACCCTGTCCACATGAGGGAAGGGGAAAAAATGGAGAACATGTATCTTCTTCCCCGGTACCAGAAGGCTCAGCTACCTCTTTGGACACAAAATCCCAAGCCACCTACCATTTCCACCCAGATGCCGGAAGGCCTGGCTGTCTCCTTGGACAGCTACTCCCATCCAGCTTCTTCCAAGGTGGTTTCTACAACACAGATATGCAACTTGCTTTAGCTTTGTATCAAAAACATAGTGGAGAAGCTAATGCTTCAGGACCTTAAATAGCAGGGCTATAAAGTTTTATGACACACACAGCAGCTGGTTTTCTTAGGAGCCAGTTATGTACAGCTTTTTTCTCCCCCAAAAAAACACAGCTAAGAGTCAAATTTTCAAAGACCTCAGTATCCTGTAGCTCCAGTTGCACCTCTCATTCTCTGTGGGAGCTGTGGCATCCTGCATGTGTTTGTTTTGGGCAGGGGGAGTCAGCTCACTTCACTGAGGTGCCTAAATGAGAGCTACACTCTTTTTGAAACTCTGGCCCATAACCCCCCCCCCTTTAAAAAAAAAAAAATCTAAATGTTTCCACATGGGAGCAGGAACAGGAGGCTAGCCAGTGGATCTGTGTGTTAGGGAAGTGTTCAGAAAATTCAGCAGAGCGCTGCTGGGACACTCATTAAGAAAGGTACCTATCACTGCAATAACTGGGCACTACATAGCACTACATAGCAGTGTCCACTGGAAGTACTCATTCATGGTGTTAAGAATCGGATTGACCTGGAAGCAGATATGGTGAAGGTGACCAGATCAGTGAACAATGAGAATCTCTTAACTGAAACCTCAACATTCTTGATACATTAGCTTTAAAATACAAAAGTATCCCATGAAAATGATTCAAAAAGTTTATTTGAATATTTAATTTACAAAAAATCATATCTCCTATGTGGTGTTCTATGCAAAATTGGATAAAATAAACTGCGTATAAAACCCAACCCAATCTATTAATGCAATACGACAAAGAAATGAAACCACGGGAGAGAAAAAAAAAAAGTCATATGACATACATGACATTCATTAAAGATTGTCCCAACCATTCAAGACTTGGTTTCAACATGATACCTTCTTCCTAGATACACTGTGCCATTTTATACAAAGATTTTCTGTACTCCATTGATCCAAATGTGTCAGTTCCACCCTGCCATTCTCATTTTGATCAGAAGGTGGATACAGACAGTATACACATTTAACATATGCATTATTAGCTGGAACTTACTCTCTTTGCTAGGGACACTAACTTTTGTGGTGAAGTAAACCAATTTTTAAGAGTGATAAGAATTTCAATTTCTATTTTGGCAAAAAACAGGACTAACTCCTTTGTTAAGGAGAAATGTTACTGGCAGTTTCAGCTGAACATATAAAGAGGACAGTTGTCTTTGTGTGGATCAGAAGTGGAGACTATTTGGAATGGTTTTATGCTATTTGTATTAACATTTCTTGACTGAAATATGGTTATAACTGTCTTCCTGAACTGCAAGCCTGCCTGTTTCATTGTATGAACAAAAATATATTTGTACACACGATGCCATATAGCAACATTGTACTTCCTTTTAATCTTTAAGGCAGAGAGACTGTTACTGTAAGTAGTGGGGTACTGTTTTGGATGCCAGTTTGGGGTTCCTTGAAAAGACCATGCATGTCCTTGGATGAGTCAACACTGAAATTTTGCAAGCACTTCTGTAGCAACTTTAAAAGGGTTTTCTGGGAGGGGGGAAGAGAACGAAGCGATTAGCAAGAGCTAGTGCTAAGATGTCCATAGGGGAAAAGACAAAAGCAGCAGCACCAGAAAGTCCATAAAAGAGCCAAGAGACCTCACTTTAAAATGAAATAATGAATAACTGGACTGTTTCCTTCATAGTATCAATACATATCTAACTATTGGCCAATATTCAAAGTTAGGTAGTTGTCATTAACTGTAACTCTCAAGTCCTTCTCTTCCCTTATCCATACACTATATATGGAAATACAGGTGTACTCCTACTTATGTGGAAATGCAAATTACCTACATAGCCATGATCTTTAGCTGACAACATTTAGTGGAAGACTAACTAGACTTAATCACTAGGTAATTCTGTTCACTTACAGGTATGAGTGAAACATGCATTCTTATGACAGGCAGCTAATAGTCCTTGAAATGGCATTTAATGACAATCACTAATTTGGCAAAGAATAAGGAAAAACATTTCAAAATGCATAAAAACCATTACCAGGGGCCTTGGTGGGGAACATAAGAGTTACAATATATTAGCGAATTCTGTGGCATAAACATTTTAAAAAGCATCAGCAAAGTATTAAATATAAAAGCAATATGTATATACCCCTCCATCCTCAAAAAAGCATCATGATTTGTAGTGTATTAAATCAGGTTTAATGACTATGGCATTAAGGCATAATCGGTTGACAATATTCTTTATTGCCTCAGCTCAACATAATTGGCTGGGAAGAGCCCATATCTGCCTTTGCACACTCCCCTCCACCAGCCGTCATCAATCATTTCTATGTTCGTGATGATGTCATCTGGATCGAAGGAAATCTCATCATCCCCCGCTGAGAAAAGAGTGGAAGAGGCAATGTGTTTAGTACTCTCACATGAAGTTCTACTGTGGTCAGTTTTTTCCTTGGTAATGGTATTTTTAGTAGCATTAAGTGATTAAAAAGGGAGTTATTCATAGAGTAGCCTTAGTATGTTAGCTACCTTCCTCTCTCCAATGCGCCAAACAAGGATGTTTAAAACAGGATAGAAAATGTGATAATTAAAAGATTCCTCTGAGCAACAGACTCCCTCTTACTTGCTTTATAGTGGCAGCTTTCATCCTAAAAGGAGAACATTCAATTCTTATCCATTACACGTTGGGTATACGTTAATCTTGTATAGTGACTGCTACCCATCACACCAAGGAAAACTTTCTATAACCATAATATTCATGTTACTCTTCGGGCCTGGCGGTCACTTAATATCTAACTGCTAGAGCTGGGCTTGATGTATTCTGGATGGGGGATATGTATTACGCTAACATTACACTAGACAGAAAGTTATTCATAGGTTACAAAATTAAAGAGAACAAGACCTGCGCTTACCAGCCTGGTAATCGTAAAGGGCAATGGCTGTAATTCCAAGTTCATTTTCATATTCATCATAAGTATTTTCTTCTAAAGAGTGTTAGAAAAGACAGACACATTAGAGGACTAAAACCACACTATATATAGATAGAGCCCTTATTTATGAAAGTGTAATCTGGCACCCTTCTTCCACATCTCCATTGTAATTTGGGCACAAA
The DNA here is from genome assembly GCF_011386835.1 of Chrysemys picta bellii. Taxonomy (NCBI): domain Eukaryota; kingdom Metazoa; phylum Chordata; order Testudines; family Emydidae; genus Chrysemys; species Chrysemys picta. Next base: position 73,262,366 of record NC_088794.1, on the reverse strand, counting down.
TTGAAGTAAGGAAACAAACTAGCCAACTGTGTCAGCGTGCACCCAGAAAAGGCACAATTTTGGAAATATTGGCATAGGTTTTGATTGGTTTCTTTGATATTTTTACAACAAATTAGAAATTGAGATGGATGGGGAGGTTGTTATAGAAAGGTGCATGAGAGGGTAGAAATGAAGACCCATTGCTTTATAGTTCAGGAAAAGGTCTATAAAATGTGAATAGATCCAGGGACACACTTTGAAGAGAAATTTCATTCTTGCATGGCTGGGGGGGGGGGGGGGGGGGCACGGAAGAGACAGGCAGCTTTGATTTAGTTTATGAACAAATTTTGAGAAAAACAAATACTTTTACAAGATGAAAAAAGTATCTCTCTCTCACACACACACACACACACACACACACACACACACACACACACCCTAAAAAAAAAAAAAAAAAAAGTGACATGAAAAACAGGAACACACCCTTCCAATCTCTAATCCCCCACCAGCAGATTTAGCTTTCTTGGCTGAATGTCCCAAACTGCAAAGGTTAAAAGCTACATCTGTTGCTTAATTCTAAAGGAAATTATTTGTTAGTAGGATTTTCAAGATGGCTGACCAGCACTGGCTAAAATAAGCCTTTATTTGAAGTTCACCTCTGTATTTTTTTCCAAAGCCAATTTGTGTTACATGACATAAGTAGAAGCAAGAGGATGGCTCTCTCTAAACTTCAGCTAAAAGCAGTCATTAGTTTGTATTATAGTTAGTTCAACATTAAATCATGAATCTTATTTATTTTCAGCATTGGAAATAAGGCCCAGTCATTCTAAAGGCAGGTCAATGTTCTGCTTTGCCATATTGCCCCTTTAATTTGATATCAGCACATTTAAATTATAAATTAAAATGTTAACAACTTAGATTATATGTTGCTGCTCAAACCTGTGACAGGAACCTATCGGGACAATTATTCACTGAATCACTACCTACCATTTGAAGGTACCAACTCAGAAATAAGAGCACTCTACCTGCTTGATAGAGGTCTCCTGCCCCTGCCACTTCATAGACTGTCTCTGGGTCATATTCTGGCTCCCGCTGACTGACTGCTTCTTGGTAATTTGACTCTTCAGCTTTGTAGCTGGATTCCGGCTCATGTACAGCTGAATATATTGTATTGGAATTCTTGTAGATTGCATCTGACTCATATGAAGCTGCATCCTAGAAAAACAACGGTGAAACTTGTCAGGGTCACATTAAGCAACTCCTCAAGCATGACATCAATAGTGCAGAAGAGAAGTTCCTAGGTACTGCATTCAGCACTAGAACTCAAACTAGCGAGAACATTTCCTTTGAAAACGCAATATTCAAAATTATCAGACAACAATATGAACATGTGAAGGAATGTCTTGAGGTCACCCTAAGTATGATGATCTGTCCAACGGAACAGAACAGCTATTCTATAGCTATCAAGTTAGTCTGCCATCACTGTTATGATTCCAGGAACCAGTGACATGATAACTTTAAATCTCTAGATACCACTACAAGTGCATTACAACTAAACAGACATGCGTCTGTAATGTCAACAGGTCCATTGTGTAAATATTGTAATATTGTTAATAAATGGTTGTTTATGATACAAGACAAGTCTATTTCTCACAATTAGACACATTTTTGCTTGTTGCAGTTATATTTTTCCTATTTACAATGTAAACAATCAAATTTTAATACTAGGAAGAATAAACATCTCTCACTTTATTTCAATTTCACCCTTTAAGGCTGAACTCTAACATTAATTGTTGTAAGAACTCCATTTCCCACATTAACCCCTTATTAATATTTCAGTAGGAGAGAAAAATCTTATTGATACAAGGCTACCTATATATCCCCTTATATTTACACATCTAGCTATAAAACCCAAACACCAGGACCCATTAAATAGAACTTCCTACAAGAAGGCGGCAGCTTACCACTTTACTGGACATCATTACTTCACAGCAAAGCCACAAAAAATTACCCACAAATATAAAGCCTGTTCACTACTGAAATGTGTTTAGGACAAGCTATTCAAGCTACTAATTGTGATTTGAACTAACCTCATAAACTGGGCTTGAGGGCAGCTTCTCATCAGCAGGCTGTGGGGTGGGAGATGGAGGTGGAGTTTGTTTTTTGGCTTTAGCTTGTTCCTTTATCAAAAAGAAAAGTGATTAAATTCAGGATAACTTTGAACAGTGTTTGACTCCTGGATAGTGAACAAGAAGCAGTGTGGGTGCAATGACCAGCATGCTCTTCCACTAACTCTAGAAGGCCTGGTGACAAAGGATGGTTTTTTGACTTGGAAACACAGCATCTAACTAATTGCATAATTAAATCTCAAAAAGAACAGGAGTACTTGTGGCACCTTAAAGACTAACAAATTTATTAGAACATAAGCTTTCATGGGCTACAACCCACTTCTTCGGATGCATATAGAAGAAGTGGGTTGTAGCGCATGAAAGCTTATGCTCTAATAAATTTGTTAGTCTCTAAGGTGCCACAAGTACTCCTGTTCTTTTTGAGGATACAGACTAACACGGCTGCTACTCTGAAACCTATCATTAAATCTGTGTGTTTTGTTGAGACTGGTCATAAGGCGTGTGAATAAATAGGGTGGATTAGAAGAGAGAGTAATTTATGTATGTTACTTGTAGAATGTAAAGCGAGCACCTGATTCTGCTCTTTGGAATATTTGCATAGCATCTGTAGGTTATCTGTATTCAGTATTTTAAATCCACGAACCGGGCTTCAAATTGTATTTTAATTCAAGTGTAGGGAACTTGATACCACATGTTCAAGTTACAAAACTGACATGTCATTTTTGATGAGAAAAACGTTTAAACTTTTCCTGGCATGTTAACCAGCTGACAAGGCAACAGGCTTTAATAGCTAGGACAGAATTAAATTCGCGACAATGTGTGGCCTGAACTTCCACAAGGTTTCCACATGGTGTAAATAAAAGCAACACTACCACTGCATTCTGCTACACAGCGTGCGACAATTTGGAGCTCCACACAGTCCACTGCATGCTGATTGGACATGAATCAGGGGCAATGTTTCAGCCAAAAGGACGCATGAATCTTTTGGGTTAATTTTGGACTGAGGTAGGATATTAAAATACAGGAAGATTAATATTACCATGATTTTAAAAGGTTATAAAAATTAGGCATTGCCAGCTAGTTAGTATTTGCCTCTTTAGCTGCAATACTCAGGAGTAACTGCTTGTGCCATTTAGCAACAGAAATTAACATGTCTGCCTTGTGTTTAATTCTTCTCACTAATGTAACAGACATTTGTAGGAGCATGCAGTACTCTGAGAATAGAAGTATGTGCTCTTTGCAGGGAAACAGCCAATATCTTTTCTTTTTACGGCCCCTCTATGATAAAAACAGAGCATTTTTCATAATTAAAAAAAGGAAGGTTAAAGACAGGGAGATACTGTGTTTTTCAATTCTTTAGAAAAAATTAGGAATATCAAGCCCAGACTTCCCTGTAAGACGTTTCTGTAGAAATCCCAGCCCACAGCTGAAAGGCTTACACAGAAACCTTTGCTCCTCATTGTTTGTGGCTGAGTTAAAGAAGTGTAACCAACATACAAGGACAAGAGTCTTGAACACTGGCCCAGCTTGAAGAACTCAACACACTGGTGCTGTGCTCTTATGAAAATCTGCCCCAGTGTGAACAAGTCTCCTCTTTCTTTGCAGTTGCTCAGGTTTTCGTATCTTGGAGAGTTTTCTCAGGGAGTTCTATAGCAATAGGGAATTCAAGACCTGAAATTTATGATGTATAGATGAACAAGCAGAAAAAAAGTTGAGAAAAGTTAGAGATGTTCTTTATGCTTTACTAAGAAGCAAAATGGCAGAAAAAATTGTTTTACCGTTCACCTTTAAGTTCTGTAATTATTATTTTATATGTAATATTTTGTAGATTTAGATAGACTTCCTGCAGTGTAGCCCAAAAGAGAAGTTTCACAGATACCCAGTCCTACCTCCCATTGACTGTGATTTTGGGTAAGCTATTTAAACTGAGTGCCTCGGTCTCCTTACCTCTAAAAATGAAGTGGAGACACTGATATTGATCCACCTTTGAAAAAGGCTTTATGTTCTTTGGATGAAAAGCACTGGAAAAGTGCTACATTATTATACTACATTAAATTGCTACAAGTGTAAAATAAGTGAAATTCTCTGTTTAAAGATAGCATTAGATACTTTCAATCTAAGTTAGCAGCCTCAAATGTTTAAGTACAGTCTGAGTTATGTGTTCTTTAAAATGGCTACATGCTTCTCAGACTGTAGTTTAGATGCCAACAGTGTAACTGCTTTTCCATATAACATTTAAGATGCTTAAAATATGGTCTTGCCAAACAGCCCAGAGCTGGGTTTCTGCCACCATAAATTGCTCTACATGAAGTTTGGATTAGAAAGCAACTTCTAGCATTTGAGACTAACAATCGTTAGACATTGGCTGATTCAACAGAGCATTTAAAGAACATCATCCCTGAATACCATCCTAACTAGAAGTAAAATGAGCATGAGAGGGAAAACAAAACAAATTGCATGTGACCAACAAAAGCAGTGAGGTAATTAGCTGAAGCAGTCTAGAAGGAGAGATCACCCTCTGATTGGAGACACAGGAGTGGGAGAATTCGCATTCATGCCCTACAAAACCTATACTGCAAAAATCAGTTGTTCAATTGTAAATTAACAAGCCTATCTGCTATTACTGATTTGACTATATGTACACTAGTTGTATGTTTCTTTGCTTAGACACAGCTTGGGTTATGTAATAATCAGTGAATTTATTTTGTGGTATTTTAAATCTCTCTTCCACACAGAGAATGTAACACACCGATTTTTAGATGTTTTAAATCTATGCAGTGCTGGACTGACCACCTTGAAGGCAGATGACCTCAGTCCATGGGAAACTGTGCAAGGTTCCGTCAGCCTAACTTACAATACCCCACAGAGAAGAGATGGTAGTTCTTTCTCTAGACCCAGTCAATCCTTGGTGTCTGTTGAAAAAGCTAACAAGGATCGTTATTTGGGTAACATGGCGCCCTGTCCTCTAAGAGAGGTGATCTCAGTCTTCAACTCATTTCCCAGGAATTGCAACTACCAACCTTGCCTGGATTTCAGCGAATGACCTAGATGTGAAAGAACTCTTACTGCTAACACTCAAATCATCCAGTCCCATTAATAGGGGAGAGTCATGACTACTCAGTAGAACTTCGTTATTCAAAATTAAAAACCATTCACATTCCCAGCATCACTGTTTTCTATGAAGCAGGTCGAGGTTAAGCAACATTTTCTCCATTTCCAGTTCTGGGATTCCATTAGCTACTCAGAGGTTACTTTTATAGCTCTTGTGGGAGTCCAGCTGTGTGTCTGAAGGTGCAGTTTGGTAGAAAGGGGCCCTGGCCCCCAGGTGAAGTGCTAGCACCAGAATACTTAAATGTCCAAGTCTAGCAAGAGAAAGAAAGAAGTGTGTTTTCTAGAGGATATACCCTTCTCCTCTCCTACCGCACATTCAGAAAGCACCAGAGTTTGCCCAGAAGGGCTCTGAATCTTACTGACTTCTAGTTTCCTTCTCGCCTCCTCCTGTTCTCGTTTCTCCTGGGCCATTCTTTGTGCTCTCTCAGCTTCTGCCTTCCTTCTGTCTTCCTGTTCCTTTTCCTTGGCTAGGTTTTCAAAGTTAGCTCGGATGTTGCTTGTTTTATTATTCACTGTAACATTACAAATATTTAAAAAAAAAATCAAGATCAAAATGAAAAACAGAAAAAAGTGTTCTACTTGCACCGAATCTCTGCAAGGCGCCACACTGGAGTCAGTTTACAGCCAGATTTCATAGTGGGGGGAAAAAAAAACCACACACTTCATGAGGGCTCCCCACCCCCACAAGCTCCCTTTGTGCCATCCTCCTCTATTGATGGGAATCCCTGCAAGTCCCCATACCCTTACCTCATGGCAGGGGCTCTGTGTCCCCCATGTTTCACTCCCTCAGACCATTGGATCCCATTCCGCTCTACCCCACCCTGGTAGTGGCTCAGTGTCCTGCCAGGTCATCATTCCCCCCCTCCAGATTCCCCTACCCACCATACCCCTGTCAGGTCTTCATTTTCCCCATCTCCATTTCACCCCTTCCAGGTCCCTGTTCACCTCTCCCAGGGCCCCATTTTTCCTTCCCCAACTCCATTTCCTCTGACTCTGGGTCCCCACTTCCATGCCAACTAACCCAATTCATGCTTTCCTCATCACCCCTACTCTCCATCCCATTGTGGGTTCCCGCTCCCCCAAATTGCCAAGTCCGCTCCTCTTCTTGCCTCCAGGTGCCTGCTTTCTCACTGGCCCTTAGTCCTTTCCAGATCACTGCTTCCTCCCCTGGCACCTGATCCACTCCCCTGCTCCCACCGGCAGGGGCGGCTCTAGGCACCAGCAAAGCAAGCAGGTGCTTGGGGCAGCCCATTTACAGGGGCAGCAGCCGGCAGGGATCCAGCCTGGGAGCTGAGAACCAACAGGGGGCCCTGGGAGCTGTAGTTCCTTGGTTAGCTCCCTACCTATAGAGCCAGCCCTGGAGCAGGGAAAGAACTACATTTTCCAGCATTCCCTTGGCCACTACCAACAGGAAAGAGGGGGAGGGAGTGAGGAAGCGGAGACTTCATGCTGCAGCCTGCTGTGAATGGAGAGCTCACTGCTAGAAGGGGGTGGCACTGTGAATGGGGAACAAGTGTGCCCAAGGAGTAGAAGGCTTTGGCCCAGATATCCCCTTCAGAAGACATCCCCAGACCGGATTAGGGATACTGGTGTGACCTCACCTTGCAGCCCCCAAAGAAAGAATTGGGTGGACTAAATGGACAGTGCACCTCTCTATCTGAAGCCTAGCAAGGGAGGTACGTGGATCCCACTAGAATTTATAATGAAAAGTAAGGGAGGGGAGGCTCTACTAGACTGGGCAGCTTTAGATACAGTACCAGGCACATAGGAGGATTTCCACTTCTGAGCCATGGAAGCAGAAATTGACTTTTCCTTTCCAGATTTAGCTAATATTCAGAAGGGAATCTAGCACCTGCCTTCCAGATTTGAACACCCTCAAAATTCAGGAGTGCTCAAGCTCAATTTGGGCAGCTGTTACTTCATTTCTCCCAAATCAAATATACTGATCCATTGTAACTTGCTGTAGAGAAAGTAGGATAAAATTGAGCAAGAAATGCTTCCCAGTGGTTATTAGGACTGGAATTGCTATTTTCAACAGCCATTGCCTTTTTTTTTTTTTTTTTTTAGTTTTATTTGTTTAAAAGGAAGACAGTGATATTGCATTGGCAAATTCCCCATAGAAACAAAGAGTGGAACAAAAGAATAATGAAGGCACCTCAAACTTTTCCTCGTTTATGGAGGACAGTCTTATAATATGCATCCAGCTATCCTCCAATCACACAAGCTGAAAATTGTTCCACTTTACTGCAGTTCTGTAACCACACGGGAACCAATTCTGTCTGTGTTCTGTGCACATCCAAAATTCCTGCTGAATGACCTACCCTGGGAGCGAGTTACCAGTGAACCAGAGCTGGGGCGGAAGGAGGGTGCGTGTGGGGGGCGAGGGGGGGAGAGCCCAGGGCTGGGGCGGAAGGAGGGTGCGTGTGGGGGGCGAGAGGGGGAGAGCCCAGGGCTGGGGCGGCAGGGTGTGTGTGGGGGGGGGGGGAGGGGGGGCACTGGTCGGGGGGAAGGGGGGAGCCCAGAGCTGGGGCGGCAGGGGGGTGCAGGTGGGGGGGGGGGGGGAAGAGCCTGGGGCTGGGGCAACAGGGGAGTGCGGGGGGAGCCCAGGGCTGGGGTGGGGGCAGCAAAAAATTTTGTTGCTTGGGGCGGCAAAAAACCTAGAGCCGGCCCTGCCCACTGCTCCCTGCTTCCCTCACCAGTGCAGCCCGGGGCAGCAAAAAATTTTGTTGCTTGGGGCGGCAAAAAACCTAGAGCCGGCCCTGCCCACTGCTCCCTGCTTCCCTCACCAGTGCAGCCCCATTTCTCTGGATCCTTGTGCTTCCCAAATTCCCTTCCTGTTAGGCTCTCTGGTTTTCTTATTTCTGTTAGAGTCCAGGCTACACTCTCCCCATGCAGCAAGTAGAACTGCTGCCTCTGATACATGTAGGTCAGGGGTGGGCAAACTTTATGGCCCGAGGGCCACGTCTGGGTGGGGAAATTATATGCAGGGCCATGAATGTAGGGCTGGGGCAAGGGGTTGGAGTGCGGGAGGAGGTGCGGTGTGCAGGAAGGGACTCAGGGCGGTGGGATGGGGTGTAGGAGGGGTTGCGTAGTGCAGCAGGGGGCTCAGGGCAGGGGGTTGGAGTGAAGGAGGGGTGCAGCAGGGGGCTCAGGGCACAGGGTTGGGGTGCGGGATGCAGGTAGGGTTCAGGGTGCGGGCTCCAGCCCAGCACCGCTTATCTCAAGCAGCTCCGGGGTGGAAGCGGCACGCAGCAGGGCTAAGGCAGGCTCCCTGCCTGCCCTGGCCCTGCGCCGCTCCCAGAAGTGGCTAGCATGTCCGGCTGTGGCTCCTGGGTGTGGGATGGGGCAGACAGCTCCGCCACATGCTGCCCCCGCCTGTGGGTATCACCCCCAAAGCTTCCATTGGCCGCAGTTCCCTGTTCCCGGCCAATGGGAGCTGCGGGGGGTGGTGCCTGCAGCCAAGGGCAGCGCACAGAGCCCTCTAATCCCTGACTCACCCAGGGGTCGCAGGGATGTGGTTCCAGCCACTTCTAGGACCGACGCTGAGCCAGGGCAGGCAGGGAGCCTGTCTTAGCCCTGCTGTGCCATGGGGCTGGCAATCCCGTGGGCCGGACTGGAAGCCCTGATGGGCTGAATTCGGCCCGTAGGTAGTAGCAGGGGGCACTAAAGATGCCTGGGATGTGGCATTCCAAAGTTATTGCATTACAGACAAACAGACAAATGCCACTGAGTTGAGTGTAGAACCTCATATCTTTTGAGCAATTAATACACATTCACTGTTGTAGCAACATCCTCATGGTATAAATTCAATGAGTTTTTGAGAGCTAAAGTGCAATTCATTCCCTGGGCACCCCAAACATATGCTAACAATGCTAAAAAAAGGCAGATTTCAATAAAGAGACCTGACACAGAAGTATAGTAGTATCAGTATTACAGCTTTTTAACATACGTTTACATCTAAGTATCATTTCTTAAGATACTTTAAGCTCAGTTACTACAAGCCCTTCTTCTGCAACAACTTGGTGCAGCACCTAGCTTTTTGTCATACTTCAAAGTCTTGTCAGACAGGGAGGAAGGAAGAACAGAACAAGGAGTAATGGTCTCAAGTTGAAGTGGGGGAGGTTTAGGTTGGATATTAGGAAAAACTTTTTCACTAGGAGGGTGATGAAGTACTGGAATGGGTTACCTAGGGAGGTGGTGGAATCTCCTTCCTTAGAGGTTTTTAAGGTCAGGCTTGACAAAGCCTTGACTGGGATGATTTAGTTGAGAATTGGTCATGCTTTGAGCAGGGGGTTGGACTAGATGACTTCCTGAAGTCCCTCCCAACCCTGATATTCTATGATGAGAGACAGCACAGACATGGTATCTCATCAGCTACATTGCCAATACTCTAAATACATCTTAACCACATTCCTCTGCCCCTTCTTCTCCCTCTCCTAACATGTGAAGGAAAAGAAATATCCCGTTCCAAGATTCATTCAAAGCATAAGGCCCAGTCCTGCAAACCTTCTCTGTTGAACTCACTGCATTTAATGGGTGTTCCATGCGCACAACAGGCTTTCAGGATCAGGCCCAGAGACTTCCAAGGATGTTAGTAGGACTCAGGCAGTGCAAAGGCTTTGTTCTGGCCCACTGCACGGGGTGAATTTTGCCTAGTGCAACTGGACCCTTGAGTCACAATGTTCTGTTTGTTCCTTATTTGGAGTGCTGTCAAGGTGGCTGTGCAAACAATTCTGGTGTGAGTGTATTTAATTACTCCTGGGGAATTCTGCGCCACTGCGCGTGCTCAGTGTCATGTCCCCCCACAGATTCTCTCTGCTTCCCCACCGAAAAATGGTTTCTGTGGGGAAGCTAAGAGAAGCTGCTCTAGTGCTCATTCACCTCTCCCTGGCAGCGCAGGTGCATCTGTTGGGGCACTCAGAGCAGCCTGGGGAGAGGTAAGTCACCACAGGGGTGGGGCGGGGGATGCTTGGGGATGCCCTGGCTGCCCAGGGACATTGGTTCTGGCTGGGCTGGGGGAGGAGAGGGACGAGGAGACCAAGTTCCCCCCTGCCTCTCACAGAGCAGCCCGGGCAGGATCAAATCAATACCCAGAAATCTCCCCCGACTGCAGGAAGCTCTGCACTGTGGGGGGGAGGAGGTTGGGTGCAGGGGTGAGGCTCAGTGGGGTGGGGGTTCAGGGTGCAGGGAGAGGGATGAGGCTTGGCCGGGGGGGGGAGGGAGGGGGAAGGTTGGGTGCTGGCGGGTCCAGATGCATGGGGGTTGGGTGGACAGGGGTAGCGGCTTCCCATACAGTGACCCCTCCCCCACTTCCTCACCCCATTGCTCCTCAGCCTCACCCGAGCCTCACCCCTTGCATCGGGGGCCGTCACAAGCCCCCAAATTCCCCTCCCCCCCGAGCCTCACTCCCTTCATCAGGAGCTCCCCACCCCACTGAGCCCCAACCAGCTGCACCTTGACCCCCACCCCACCATCCAGACCTCCCACTGATTCCCTCACACCCAGACCCTGCCCCGCTGTGCCCTAACCACCTTCACCTGGACTCCCCTGCAGAGTTCCATTCCCCCTACACCCAGAACCCTCCCCACCCCAACCAAGCCCCTATGCGTCCATATTCCCCCTGCTCCCCAACCCAGATGTCCCACCAAGCTGTCTGCATCCAGCTTGCGCCACACAGAACCCTGATACTCTTGAGGGAATTCTGCACATTTTATTTGTCAAAAATAACACAATAAAACAACAACATAATAATCACATCTTTTCAATTATTTTGGTAATTTATTTCAAAATACCTGTCAGCAAAGAATTGAAAATGGTGTGATTATACGGTGTTATTTTGACAAATAAAATGTGCAGAATTTTGTAGAGTTTTAAAATATCGTGCGCAGAATTGTAAAATTTTTTGCCCCAAATTCCTTCAGGAATAATAGTATTTGTGATCCTTTGAGAACTAAAATTAACTCAACCCAGTGTTTGTAGAAAGCAAATAAGATTGCTAAGTAAAGCCAGTCAATATTTATTCAGGCCAATATTTCTATGCAAGAAAGAAAGAAAGGCTCTCTTAGCCTTCCAGGAGATTTGGAGAGGGGGAAGGAGAAAAGCAATTAGCTAATATGAAATGACATGTAACATCAACACTACTTACCTTTGTAAGGCCTTGTCTAGATGAGAAAGTTGTTCTGGTTTAAGTCAGTTTAGAAACCAAACTTAGCCAACATAACCTATGTTGATATAAATGACTCTCAAACTGAAACAGAGCATCTACACAAGATGTTGCACCGAATTTAATTAAGTCTGTTTCTGAACTAATTTAATCAGTACAATTTTCTCATGTAGACAAAGCCTAAATTGTTTAGCCCATTCTAGAGAAGCTTAGCACAATCTCAGCCTCAGTGAGAATCAAGGAGATGCTTTTTAGTTTCTTGGTACTGTTTCTTCTCCCTCACAAAGAAACAATGTATTGTTTAAATGCAACTCTAATTTGGACTCAGCTGTTACTACTGGGGGGGAATGAGTCACCTGTTACTCAGAGAGGAGATTCTACAGTCAGTGAGTAAAATAAGGCATATGTGAGTGCTACTGACCTGCCAAGGTCACAAAAAGGAAGCTTGGATTCTTACTCATTGGTACCAAAGGGGGCGAAGTAACCTTAGGGGTTCCAGATTAAGGTGACCCACCTTCTACAGCCCATGAGAGAAACATAAAAAAAGGATTCTGTAATTGAGAAGGTAATCTTACCAGCTTCTACTGGCTTGGTCTTCTGATAAGTTGATGACAGTTTCTCAATATCTTCAAAAGTCGATGCATTCTATCAGTAATGAGAAAGTATCAACTACTACACAAAGCAGCACCAGTTCTCTCATCATATGCTCATTCAGTAAATAAGGCAGCACACACCTGCATGATCTTCTGCTGCAACATCCTAAATCAGGACTCCTACCTCCAAGGGCACAGGTTTATTTTATTTTTTTAAAGCCCATTACATTTTTGGGCCTAAAACATGAAAAAGGGAATGAATTCTTTCAATACACCAGACTATTTAGGGTTAACCTTCATTCAGAGACACATGTCACACTAGATTCCTATTAACAATAATTTTATTACTGATTAATCTCATTTATATATTGATGAGTCATAAAAGTAGGAGACAGAAATTTGCTGAATGCTTGTTATTTTGAATACAAAATAACCTTTCAGTCTGTATAACAGAAGGGTTTCTACCAAGATAAAACATCCAGCCTAAAACATAAAAAATAACTAGAAGCAAACCCTAAACAGAGAGGTAATTTTGAGACAGGTGTTTAAATCAAGCAATAAAAATAACTAAATAAATGAAAGAGTTCCCTCAGTTAAAGATTTCCTGATATTTGGAATCATGGGTAAAATAATACACTGATACAGTAGAAGAGTTTGAAGCTTTGATACTTCTGTAAGTTAACAGATAGGAGTATTTAGTGTGGTAAGTGGGTCTGTATACAGACCATCATCCTTTAAACTTGTGAAATAAAGCAGTATTTTTTGAAGTTTACATCACAATTTGTCTTTGATAACAAGATTAAAGTTAGAATTGTGGGTTCTGATGAAATTCTCATGCAGGGGTGTATTAGACAGAGCTACTTTTAGTTTGTGGAGTGGGTAAGTGACTATTCAAACAGTTCGGTGTGCTACTTACTGCAGCAGGATGATGAAACATAGCAACATTCCCTTAAATTATAAATGGACAAATGAGGCGCAAACAGAGGCAGCTATTTTTAATTAGTTGAGAGGACATTCACAAGGTGTAAGATGAGGTACGGTCTGGTGGTTAGAAGAGAGGACTGGCCAGCTAGATTTCAGGGTTATATTTCTTAATTCTGCTCCTCTCTGTGTGGGACTTCTGCTATCACTTAAGTTCTGTGTTTTAATTCCCCCCCTGTATATAATGGGGATAATAATCACCTTAGTAAAATGCTTTGAGATCCTCACATGAAAGGCACTATATACTATAAAGAATTGAAGAGGAGAATTTCCTAAGCAGGATACAAGTAGAGAGATCAGAGCACTACAGATCCAGCCTCATTAATAATGGCGGAATTTTAAACCAATAGCCAGACTACTGAATTCATGATAATTTCAAAACAACTTACCTTATCCATTCGATCCTTCTGTACCCCATATTTTCCACCAAACCCTTTTGAATAATCTAAAAAACAGGATAAAAAGGTCACAGTAGGCAGGTTTAATCTTTTCCCTTTAAGTTCTGTTAAATGCAAATGGCCATTTCAAAAAGCAGCTACATGCAGAATTCCAAAGACAGCAGCCAAAGAAAATGCAACTTGTTTTTGATGCAAATCAGGATATATATATACACACATATACACATATAATCTATCTACAGATGCCTCTTCATATACGAGCAAGCAAGAAAGATGTCGTGATCTATGTGCATGCTTTTCACATTCTTTCAGTGAAAGTTAAGCTAATGATTGCTATGTTGACAGGAACCAAGCAAAAAATAAGGGATGGCCCCTCATAATGCACCACTTCTAGAGCACAGTCTTTCACAGTACTAATTGTTACTTCCTGTAGTATAGGTCATATTACCCAAGCTATTTTCCTTTGTTCAGAGTAGTGTGCTATCAAGTTTGCAGTAACACTTGTCAGGGCACAAGTGTCACTTAAATACTCTTTATTTGCATGCCATTCAAGGAATTGATCAAGTAAAGACACACAGCTGCCAAATTCAAGTTTTCTCCTATTTCAGTATTGACCCCAGGTTCATGCAAAATTAAGACAGGTGTTCCATGTATCTGCAATGGGAATATGTCACGTAGTTATCTTATTGCCTTATTTTAATAATGAGCAGTTACCATGTAAATGAAGAGTGCTTGAAGGTCTGTGCCTTGGAAAACTGACTTACAACTTCTTCCTGTGCTCCCATTCCCAAAATGGAATCAGGGACTTTGTGTATTTGAACTCCTAGTAAAGCTATCCTAGACTTCAAATGTTTGGAACTAGATCACGACAGTACGTAACATATTGGCTGCTGTTAGAAATAGTGTCTTTAGTGTGTATTGTCAATCAGAATAAATGCATGGCTTTATTAACCACCTTTATACACTGCAATTATACTATTTTGATTTTGGGTTTCCAAAAAACTCTACACTATCAGACTTCTCACTTTAAGATGTCATCGGAAAACTAGAACTTGTAGTTCATACCTGAATTATCTCACAATGAATAAAGGCAGCTTTATAACATGCTATAATTTACTACTATTTCAACTAAGGCAAAGGTTTACATTTGGACTTTTAAGCTGGTGTGATCTAATGCTGGTGTAGCACCATGAACTAAATATTGGAAATCTGTTTCTATTTTATTAACTGCAGCATTTGGAATTTTATGAACCCATATCCTTAATATAGGCTTGTTATTAGATCATGTTTAAACAGCTCATTTTAAGGAAATAGCCTGATGTTGATAGAGAACATGGGGATAGAAATTTAAAAGAATGTCTTCTTTAGATTACTTATGGCACACATCAGTCTTTTTACATGACTATTTAAGTCTGTGTTAGAAGTGGCTGCACTAAGAAAGTTACAACTGGAGACTGTGCCTTGTTGAGACTCATGCTTGGCTAGTTTCTCCTTGTATTCAAACCCCAGAGCAGATGGGTCCTGCCTCTCTGTTTGAACACCGAATTTCCCTCCAAAACCACTCTTATAATCTGAAAAAGCCACATGTAATAAAGGAGGGGAAAAGGAACAGATAAGTTTAGTTAGAAATGTTCAAAAGACAGAACCATCAGCAGCAATTCTGATGAATCAGGAGTACTTTTAGAAGAATATGAACACTCATTTTTAAGTGTATATTCAGAATGTCAACAATTCCACTTGGGATTAGGAAGAGGCCAGCTCCACTTAATATTAACAGGAATATAAGAGAGACAATTCCATGTTCTTAGCTATATTTTGCAGCTCTTCCTATACTGCAGACAACACTTCTCTGCCCAACTGTTTATACTGTATACGTACACTCAGATATTAAAATATGTTCATGATCAGATTATGTCTGTATTCAAAAGATAAATATAATATGAGAGTAGGACAATATTTAGGAGCAAATTAAGTTTATTTCATGGATGCCATCACATTTGTACTTTATAGCCCAGCCTTGAAAGTTACTCCTATTTGGCATTGTCAAAAATAAGGAATATTCTTGCTACTACTCTGAAGAAAAAAAAAAAAAATCTGTATTCAGAACTATGTTCCATTCACTGATAGCTGTTCTGGCACAACCATTTTGATATAAGGGGCTAAGATGAGGGCACAGATCATCCCTTCTCACAGGAAGCTGCGAAGGGAAAAGACTGAGATCCCCTTTCAGTGTGGGGGCAGCACGGACTGGTCCACTGTGGAAAAGACTATGGCTGCAGACCTCCCCATCTTCATGGAGGCCATGAAAATCTGGGTGAGAAGGAAGAGGTCAGTATTGCTAATGCTGAGTTTCTACCTCCTGCAGGTGTGGGTATACATTGGGGAGGGGGAGGAAAACAGGGCAAGGAAGAGGAAAATAGTTTGAGTACAGTGAGCAGGATTTGTCCTGGTATATGGACTGGCAGTTTACATAGGATAGGAGTCATTTAGGAGAGGCTGGCTTCCAAAATTTTACTGGGGGGGGGGGGGGGGGGGGAATCAAGAATCCAAGCTAAGTGCACATTCATAAGGCTATTCCAACATATCTCCTGACCCGCTAAATCAATATCTTCAGTGGCTCTCAATACCAGTCATGACTTGTTAAACCGGTTGTAAAGACATTCCACCGACTGCAAAACAGTAACATTTCAAACATGGAGAAGCAACTACAATGTTAGCTACTATGAAACAGTTTTACCAGAGCTGCAGAGAAAATAAACTGTAAAATGAACCAGAAGCATGTTAAAAGTGTAGTTAAGAAGTTGAACTCAAACATACCTTTCTGGGATTCGTGCAGTTGCACTTTCTCCTGATGATCCCAACCAAGTGCACATTTGTCCTGTCTGTCTGTCTGTACACCAAACTTGCCTCCAAATCCTTTCACATAATCTATGTACATAAAATTCCACAAGCCATTAGTGTGATTGTTACAGATAACATTTTGAACAAAATAGGGATATTATAGATGAGACAGTTTATCCCCTAGTATTTCATTAACGGTACTGAATTATTTTCATGGTCCATTTCCCCTTGCCAAGTCACCTCCCCAGTGGGGAATGGGAAGCACAGCAATCCGAAAAGCTAATATAAAAGTCAGAAAGTGCAGAACAGCTCACCCCCACAATACTCTGATTTACACTGTAGTAAGTGTCTCAACATTCACAGAATAGGTACATGGCAGATAAGATTCTGATGCATGCACACCTCCTCTACGCTACCAAAAAAACATTATGATATGGTTCTTTATCCAGATATTATTATTATTGCTGTTTATTATTTGTATTATAGTTATAAAGTCATGCAATCTGATCTGCATCTGAAGACCATCATGTCCTACTGACTTCTGTGAAACTCCACATGGGTATCAAAGTCCTCCCATATGGATCAGATTGCAAGACTGGGGATGGATTTTGCAATTACATACTTTCTAGTTTAAAAAAAAAAAAAAATATCAGCATTCTTGCCAGTGAGATTAACAGTATACTTCCCAGCTTTGAGGTTCTCACCCTTACTTAAGAGTGTTAGACTCAACCCATAAACTTTATTAAATAAAAGTATGTAATAAAAACCTTTCTGTGATTCGTGCTTTTCTGTTTTGCCTTGATATTCAAAGCCAACTGCACTTTTGTCCACTTTGTCCTTGTCAACCCCATATTTACCACCAAAGCCTCTGGAATAATCTGGAGACAGGAGTAAACAGAGTTTTATTTACAAATGTACAGTAATAAGACATTATTAAGACAAGACTGCTTCAACCACAGCCACTTGTTTTAAATTATGTATTAGAAGAATACTGACATCCCTGGCTAATCTAGATCCAGGATATTAAGTCTTAAATTCTTCAGAACGTATCACTTCACGTTTTCCCCTTAAGCAGGAGAAAATAAAACAGCAGTGTCAAAGCTAGCCAAAGCACTGAATGATGTGAGGAATTTTAATCTTTCAAAGCGTTCAGTTATAACTAGGCATTGAAACTGTGAAATTACAATGGAATTCTAAAGCTACATCAAGAGCAGTATGGTTGCCATTTAAAAAAAAAAAAAAAGGTTTGTTACTTCAGGTAATAACGTGATGCAAATATATTATTTAGTACTGGTCAGAAAGTGGGAAGATTTTGAGATAAATGTGTCCCTTTGTTTGCTGAAAAAAAATTAAACTTTTTTTTTTTTTTGGTAAACAATTTTTTGACCAGCTATAACAACACTATATTAACTCTGGAAATCCCTAAGTGTTACCAACATATTAGTAAAATTTACATTTTAACTATCAGGTGATTTTGTTAGAAATACCTCACTGCTGTATTTGAGCACTTAAGGTTTTAATATTAGATTGGTAAAAAATTTCAAAAGTTGCCAGAAGTTTTTTTGCAAAAAGTTTGTTGATCAGTTCTGGTTACAATGTAATTGAAACTTGACCTCCACTTGGAATCCTTGTGTTCATTAAACTAAAGTGTATGGTTTAAAGTTCTCCTTCAAGAAGAAAAAGTTTTCAATAACTTTTAACGACTTATCTAGTGTACATAATGATACAAAATATCTATCAATATTTACCAAAATGAAATATTTTACAAGACTGTTCCTGGTAAATGCACCTGCACCACATAAAAAATAGAACAAAAAACATGCATGTCGACTAACCTTTTTGAGATTCATGCTTCTCTGTTTTACCCTGGTAATCGAAGCCCACTGCACTCTTGTCTACTCTGTCGGCCTGCACTCCATATTTACCACCAAAACCACTTGAGTAATCTGAGTCCAGAGAACAAAACACAAACACACACATGGTGAATTCATGTGTCATAGTCAATGTTGCAATGCAGAAATCCAGAATAATATCTCAGTTTGAAAATAGCTACTAGCCAACAAAATAAAACTTACAAACACAACAAGCAGAATTTAGCATAGTACTATGGCTCATGATGTCACAAGTATGTGTCTATGTTCCTTATTTGTAAATCTGGATGCTGTTAAAACTTCTGCCTAAGGTAATTTTGTGTTTTGCGTTTAGTCTGCCCTTTCATTTATAGTTGTCCAAAACACAGGAACCATTTACTTCATTAATATTAACCCCATTAACACCCCCGCCCCCAGAAGAGATTAAATGCAAGGCTATACTCTTATTTTGTTTTCTAGCAAGTTTTAAACATCAGTATGATCTTACTCCTCTACTTCTTGTCATATAGGCAGGAGAGGGCTTGGGGTGAAGATCATCACTGCAAGGAGAGGGAAGGGGCACAGAATAGAAAGGCTCTGCTATGCCCCATTCTCCACTAGCATAGTCCTTCTGGGAACTGGCATAAGTTAAAGCTTCCCCTGGAGGTTATCTTCACCAGGGCCAGGTGGCTGAAATCTAGGGAGCAGTGACCTCTCCCAGACAGCCCCACCCATCCCCCAGACTTTCCAGAGAACCCAGTCTAAAATATTGGGGGTGGGGAACAAAGGACAAGTCAGACCCTTAAAGACAAACATAGCATTTCATTTTGTTAAGGCCAAGTGAGTAGTTTTTGAGTCCACTTACTACAAAAGAGTAGTAAATCATTTTGGACGCAGAATAATTGGATAGCTGACAATGCAGGTTGAGGCCCCATTGTGCTAGGCACCTTACAAACAGTGTTTCCTCAACAGTTTTATATACAAGCTATTGTAGTAGAGTCTTATAACAAGCAGCTAATATTGATAACAGTTATTTATTTACATACACATTCACCCCAACACTTTACCTTTTTGAGAGGCATGTTTCTCTGTTTTCCCCTGGTATTCAAAACCCACAGCAGACTGTAGGAGAAATAATACAGTAATAAGCATTCCTAAAAAAAAGTCAGACATTAGTAATACAAAATAGTCTACTTCAGCAGAAAAGAAATCAGAGCTTAGTGATGCTCCAAGCCTCTTGGTTCTGGAGCATAAGTGTCTGTTTAGATTTCCGGGCCAATATACTCAAAACATTAGAGAGGAACAGATCCATTAAGCTATCTTTTTCAGCCTCTGCCAAAGCAGATTGTTCCCTGCCGTACATTAGGGTCTTGTCAGGTTTAGTGATTCAGTACACTGGAGTTTCCACCACTTCCAGCGGGAGGTTATTTTATCAGTATTAGGTTCACTCCCTCTGGGGCACCTGGCAGTGGCCACTGTCGGTAGACAGGATACTGGGCTGGATGGACCCAGTATGGCCGTTCTTATGTTCAGTCTGGGAAAGGTTCCCCACCTTGATAGTCAGTCTAGTGGTTCAGTTTGCTAGGCGCCCCAATCCATGCTAAATTCCCTCCCTACTTGGTGTTCATCTTTCTGGTCACATAAACATATGTAGATTGGCTAACTGACATGTTTTCAATCTTTTTTTTCAAATCGGGCCATCCTTCAACTTAATTGCAGGGGAAGGATTTTTATTTCTTAAGAAAGTATTAATCCATAATAACCAAAGCCAATTTACTGATATGCACAAAGTGCAGTGCTAAAAATGAATTACAGTGATGTTTACACCTAGCAGTAGCAGTTTTTAGCATGATAAAACCAATACCCTATGTAAACTGAGGAACACAACTGCTGTAAGTAACTGGAATACTGTAGGAAATTACTTACCTGGTCAACTCTGTCCATTTGTACTCCAAACTTGCCTCCGAAACCTCTTACTGAGTCCACTTGGGAGCAGTGTTTAGAAAGCTTAGATTGATATTCATGGCCAACAGCTGACTGAAAGAAGTTAGAAATCCAAAAATGGATTACTGCATCTAACAAAAATGGTAACACACTATACTTCGTAAGTCTAAAAACAAAAAAGTTTGAGATTAGGCACCACCTAGAGGCCTATTTATAATTTATGTGGCTCTTTAGACATGCAAATTGTCAGCATTAGTAGCAGTTGCACAGTGAAAGCCATGCATGTTAAGTGTCCAATTCTGCAAAATGCCCACGTAAAGATTTCTCATAGGAATAAGAATCTGTAGGATTGTGTCACCAAGTTGTCAATATAGTCCTAGGAAAGAAAGTGATCAAAATCCCAGGAAAGAGTCTGGAAGCATTGAGTGAGTGAGTGTTTCACCCAGGATTTATAAATTAAACTACAGAGGTGGTAAAAGGAAAGATATTGAATTAAATCCTATTGCCATGATCCAAGGCTTAGAAGGGAGCCCTCACTTCCAATAAAATACAAGGAGTGATAATTGTGTATGCAGCTATCGACCATATACAGTAGAAAAATGATCACTACAAACTTAAACACAAGATACTTCTTGGACAAAAGAAACTTTGTAGAATTCTGCAAGTTTAAAGCAAAAGGCTAACATCAAAAGCTGCCTAAACTGAATGCAGCATTCACATCCATCAGACATTAAATTTATCATTGGATAGCAAGAACATTTTTTTAACAGAAGCATGATGTGGTATTACATTAAAAAAACCAATGCATTTCATAGCCTAAAAGAAATAATCATTAATTTAGGAAAACAGGAATGACAGTTCTGGAAAATAACACCATCCAAAAGTTATGCAGATAGAAAATATACTTCCTCAGATACTATGTTAATTCTAGTCAAATGTCATTAGCTGCCTCAGATCACTAGTTTACTATTTGAGCCCCATGCAACTTGAACAACAAAATATGTTTCTAGGAACGCTATTCTTATTTCACTTTGTTGCCCAATCACTTCATTATACTTTGGCAGGGAATTTTTTAAACCAGAGAGAGGGGAAAGTAATTCGACTCTATTTACAAACAAACACAGTTATCACAAATTCCTGTCTTTGTAAGCAGACAATTTCAGATAGAGAATCGATATCTGCTAAAAGACTAATGGTGATCACTGTAGTAAAATCAAAATAATTTCCATTGCAGTAGAAAAGTAGGCAGCTAATTGTTGAAAGGTATTTGATTACTGTAGTAAATATTAAAACTAAAATAATTGAAGTTGGTTCCCATGATCATTGGCACATTTCTGTTTTATGGTACAGAAAGCTAGAGTTATGGCTATAAACAACTTCTGGCTAGGGCTATCATTTACATTAATATTTTCATTCAGTATGCTAGAGGAAGCTGCTAGACATTCTCTTTCCCGAAGTCTATATCAGAATAAAGACTCTTACCACTTCCCACCATTTGCTTTTCAAGTTATCACTGTTATACAGTACAAAATGGTAAGTGACAGTACAAAGCACATTCCATCTCTTATCAGTCAACAGCTTTTCCAAAGCCTGGTTTCATGACCATTTCATGGCTTAATGTGGTTTTTTTTCCTCCCTTCTGTTCCAATCAGTCACTGGAACATGAGCCAGGCATAACATCTTAAAGTACAATAATGTTACATTGAATTACAAAGGAGCCGGGAGCAATCTTCAAATAAGACAAGATGGTATGAAATTACACACTAGAAAGTGCATCCGACTCTATCTACTGATAAAGCTTCAAATTTGCACTAATATAGTACTAGTATAATCCCTAAACCCTGCACTCTGTGTCCAAACTGAATAATTTGGTCAGATACTGGGAAATGTGACAAGGAAGAGGATTTCTAGTGTCCCTGTGCTGAACGAGAGGGCTCTGCGATTACTAGTCCAATCTAATGGCTGGAGCTGCTGCCACAGCCCTTCCACAACTCCTCTCCACGAATGAAAGGTCTGCTGCATGTAGCTCTGCCAAAGATTGAGGAGCTGAGTTCTGTGGCATAGATCTCTAGCTCTGGCTCACAGCACGTTGTCCAATGCAGTGGAATGGCAATGGTTCCACTGCATCAGGCCGCCCTGTACCCACGGATCTGTAAATGAGTGGGGGAGGTAGAGAATTGGTTTTGATTCAAGTGAACATATCCTTATATCAGCAGAACCCTGGCAGCTATATAATACTTGTGCTTTAGTTTTTGATGGTTTTGAGAACAATCTGCACTGAACATTTAGCCACTGAGGAATGCTTATTTTTCATTCTCAGCCTACTGGGATATGTAAAAAATACTAAAAGCCTTGATTCCCATATCAACATCTTTCTCTGTAGTATACAGTACCTGCTTTAATATCTCTGACAGACGTATATGGACTACACTGGAATTTTAAACCCAACTGAGCATCCCTGATAAAAGACATTCAATAGGAAGATGTTAGGTGGAGTTCCATACTGGAATTCTTGAATATCTGACTAAATGAATCACCTGGGCTCAAACTTCTACCATCTACTCAGTCCAGAGAGGCATTCAAGCAACTGGCCTGAAAATTGTATGTGAACATGTTATCATTGAAACACACACATACATTTCTTAACACTTACCCAAGCTGCTTCCAGGAGTCAAGATGACTGATAATACGATACAAAAATGAGACATGCACAGCCTACACCAGAATCCAGCAAACTACATTTTGCAGTCAGCCTTGCTTTGGGAAGTTTGCTGCTGATTCAGAGAGCCACTAATAGGTGCGTGCCAACCTGAAATCCTTGTGAAATGAGCAGTTCAGTACTGGCATAAAATATAACACTGGACTCTTTAAATGAACACAAAGTCACCAGAAGCCTTGGCTAGCTAAGAAAAAGAGTTTTGAAAGTACCTCCAGCTGCAAAGAATTATATTCTCAACACATAGAGAAGTGAAGCTTTGCTGAACGTAATATTATGAAGCAATTGTCCACTTACAAAATGTGGAAATTATTAATCTGAGTATAATAAAGATGTTGCCAAATTCTGTATGCCAACTTTGATTTATATGTAGGTTAGACACTTCTTTATAATTCTGACCAACCCAGTATGTCTCTTTCATGTAGCTTGTTGATAATGGGTGGTGGCCAGTTTTCAGTGACAATGGTTTTTTTTAAGTGGGGGTGGGGGGGGAGGAATTTTCAAAGCAGTGCAGAGAATTTATTCACACATCTTTGTGGAAGATCTGTGGCTAAAATCCCCCTGCACTGTTTTGAAAGTCTTAAGCAGTATGTTTAGCTAGATGTTTCTCTTCCTGCTTTAACAAATTTAACTAATTAAATCAGTACGCTATCTGTTTTTTCTTCTTCCATGGCACCACATCAGAATGGAAAGCTTCTCTTCCTATTTCATAACTAAACATCAAGTGTCAAGTACTCAAAGATGTAACTCTGTATATTTAAAATATTCAAAAGATTGATTTAAAAAAACCTCACTCCACTGGAAACCCGTGGTGAAATAGTACTCTGGTAGATTTTAATTAATCCTGTAGCTCTGACCCATGCAGTTATGCAAGTGATCAGTTAGGTCCACATCAAACTTATGACATTTAGACTTTAGGGCAAAATCCTGGCCTACTGAAGTCAATGGTTAAACTCCCATTGAGTTAAAAGGAAGCAGGATTTTGCCTGCAGTGAAAAGCTAGGTAGATGCTCTTGAAAAGGAAAGGACTGCTCTTTTAAAGGATAAATAATTGTATGGCAGTGTTTCCCAAATTTGGGACGGCGCTTGTGTAGGAAATGCCCCTGGCAGGCCGGGATGGTTTGTTTACCTGCCCCGTTCACAGGTCTGGCCGATTGCAGCTCCTACTGGCTGTGGTTCGCCGCTCTAGGCCAACTGGAGCTGCTGGAAGCGGCAGCCAGTATGTCCCTCGGACGCGGCAGGTAAACAAACCGGCCCGGCCCGCCAGGGACTTTCACTACACAAGCGCCGTCCCAAGTTTGGGAAACACTGTTCTATGGTATTGTGGTATCATTTTAAAGATCTGTTTGCACCATCACAAGTATTGATAGGACAGACATCCAGACAGTTAAAATTTTGCTCTTTTACAAAAAGTTAAGTGTTACAAATACAGCACTATCTGCAATATTTGTTATTAGCTCTCCCCCATCCCCCCAAAATTGTTTACCATCCCCTTAGAAGCAGTCTTAGCATTTGTTTATTTAATGCATTCAGTTAGAATCCTAAATGGATGAGGGGAGGCATAAGTAGCCAGCATTAGAGAGCTTGGAGCCCACAAGGTAGACTTAATAACTTAATCCAATAATTCTCTTACCCCAGTTCTCCATCGATTTGTGTTAGTTTGTTTTAAGGGTACAATGAGGTTTATATAGCAAAATTTCTGGGAAACAATGGCGCCCTGCCTACAAACAAACCAAAATCCGTTGGATATGCTTAATAGGTAATGGAGTATCTTGGAAGCCATCTTGCTAGGTAAACACAAAGTTAGTTAAGCAAGAAACTAAAATGTAATCTTATTTAGGCCTCAATATTTTAACTCTAATTTTCTTACAGTACAGTATTGTGCTGCAATGATATTATAAGTTGGATAACTAATGGGGGCAGATGAGCAACTAGAACAACTTCTGGTCAGTATCTTTTAATATTAATACAATCACTATGCATGCAGCTATTTAAAAAAAACCTAAGGATCATTAGTATTTATACTGTGCATTGATGTTGACAGCTGTTTTAAATATTGACTCAATAGTTTATATTTCAAAGATTGCAACTACTATCTGCCTAAAATACAAAGCCATTTTCTGGATATCTGAGTTATTTCTCGCTGCTCATTTTTTCATGCTTTTTTGAAGTGAGAGCTAGCTTCAAATTCAAGAAAAGATAAATACATTTATTTATTCATTCATTCTAAGGCAGTCTCAAGTACACAAAGAATTGATGCAGCAAATGAAATAGAAAATGGATTTATTCATATCTAGGTGCTTTCTTAATTTAGAAGAGAATCTTTAGAAACCTACACATTTACAGGAGGAGAGAGAACTCAGGGCCATGAATTTCTGTTTATTGCCCGTGACCTGTCCATGACTTCTACTAAAATTACCCATGACTAAATCTTAGCCTTACTAATGAGCACCTGACATAAGCAAGGCAATGAGGTCTAAAAATCACAAGACCAGGAAGCGGTGTGGAGCACCAATGCACCAGTTCTCAAAAAGGCTTCCCTTTGTCACTCACAGATGACCCATTAACTCCCTTGAATAAAATGAGACACAGGACCTGATCACACAGAGCCTAGATCTACAGAAAGGTTTTACAAGTATTTACTAGTGTTAGTGGTGTGATATTTTGCTGACAGTTACATCAGCAAAAGCCCTAGAGTGAACACAGTTATACTAGAATAAAGATGGTTTATACTGCCATAAGTTATTTTGATTCCCAAACTGAAATAATCTATAGCAGTATGAACACTTTTATACAGATATAACTGCATCCACACTAGGGAGTTTGGCACTTTTACTGTACTGATATCATTAAAACAGCAAAACTCTTATATAGACAGGCCTAATTCACAAAAATAGTCCCATCTCACTGACTATGATGAGATAACTGGCTCTGTGGATGAGGGGAAAGCAGTGGATGTGTTATTCCTTGACTTTAGCAAAGCTTTTGATACGGTCTCCCACAGTATTCTTGCCGCCAAGTTAAAGAAGTATGGGCTGGATGAATGGACTGTAAGGTGGATAGAAAGCTGGCTAGATCGTCGGGCTCAACGGGTAGTGATCAATGGCTCCATGTCTAGTTGGCAGCCGGTTTCAAGCGGAGTGCCCCAAGGGTCGGTCCTGGGGCCGGTTTTGTTTAATATCTTTATTAATGATCTGGAGGATGGTGTGGACTGCACTCTCAGCAAGTTTGCAGATGACACTAAACTAGGAGGCATGGTAGATACACTAGAGGGTAGGGATCGGATACAGAGGGACCTAGACAAATTAGAGGATTGGGCCGAAAAAAACCTGATGAGGTTCAACAAGGACAAGTGCAGAGTCCTGCACTTAGGACGGAAGAATCCCATGCACTGCTACAGACTAGGGACCGAATGGCTAGGTAGCAGTTCTGCAGAAAAGGACCTAGGGGTCACAGTGGACGAGAAGCTGGATATGAGTCAACAGTGTGCTCTTGTTGCCAAGAAGGCTAACGGCATTTTGGGCTGTATAAGTAGGGGCATTGCCAGCAGATCGAGGGACGTGATCGTTCCCCTTTATTCGACATTGGTGAGGCCTCATCTGGAATACTGTGTCCAGTTTTGGGCCCCACACTACAAGAAGGATGTGGAAAAATTGGAAAGAGTCCAGCGGAGGGCAACAAAAATGATTAGGGGTCTGGAGCACATGACTTATGAGGAGAGGCTGAGGGAACTGGGATTGTTTAGTCTCCAGAAGAGAAGAATGAGGGGGGATTTGATAGCAGCCTTCAACTACCTGAAGGGGGGTTCCAAAGAGGATGGAGCTCGGCTGTTCTCAGTGGTGGCAGATGACAGAACAAGGAGCAATGGTCTCAAGTTGCAGTGGGGGAGGTCCAGGTTGGATATCAGGAAAAACTATTTCACTAGGAGGGTGGTGAAACACTGGAATGCGTTACCTAGGGAGGTGGTGGAGTCTCCTTCCTTGGAGGTTTTTAAGGCCCAGCTTGACAAAGCCCTGGCTGGGATGATTTAGCTGGGAATTGGTCCTGCTTTGAGCAGGGGGTTGGACTAGATGACCTCTTGAGGTCCCTTCCAACTCTGATATTCTATGATTCTATGACTACAATGGAACTTAGGTGAGTAAGGCTTGCAGCATCAGACCCATCCACAATACATCTCCTGAGAAGACATTTTACACTTACTTTATCCATACGGTCTTGTTCCACACCAAACTTCCCTCCATAGCCACGGGAAGCTTTTGGTCCTGTTTCAAGCTCTTTCTCCTTGAGGCTCTGGTGTTCTTGGAACACATTCTCTCTCAGCTGGTGAATGCTTTAAAACAGAGAATCCAGTAGTTGTATAATAAAATGTTATAGACATGGTTAACGTTAAGACTTCCTCAGAGACAAGACTTTCTACTTGATGTGCTAATTTTACACCCAAAAACCTGATCTTAACTTTAGGATTAAAAGATAAATCCTGGTAAGTGTACAATACGCATTTCATTTTTTTTTTAAATCCTTCAGTACACCAAGCACTTCAAGTCTGGTTTTAAGAAGTTTGACATTCATTTCATTGTGAAATCTGTTTTCAAAAACCAAAAAATCCAGAACAAACCCTTCATTTTAAGATCTACCATCCTGCATTTGGGCTATAACAGGGAGGAGTAGTTTGCTATTGGATATTAATCCTGAACAGTTGATTACCTAGTTACCAAATATGATTTTGTTTTTGTTTACCCTATGTAGGTATTTATATGGCCCTCATCACTGTAGCATTCTCTCTTCCCTTACTCACTTCTTTCTTGTTAGTTCTCTCCTAGTGTGGGTTTTTTTGTGGAGGGAAAGGGGAAAAACAGACTGTAAGCTTTTCATGTCAGGGACCATCTCTTCCAGTGTATTTGAACAGTACCTTCTACAATGGGGTCCTAATCCCAGTTGGGGCTTTTGGACATTACCCTAATATAAAACAAGGAGGAACTGAAAGTAGGTTGATTTCCTTTCCCCTCCGCAACCTCTCTCTCTGGAAATAGGAAAAGAGGCTGGGTGTAGGGGGAAAACCAGTGATCTATGCTTGAAGACACTTTCCACATGAGTTTAAAGTTGCCTGAAGCATAATTGCTATATATTTAGACTGTAAATATCAGCAAATGTACTCCAGAGAGTAAAACCGATCCCTAAAGTACACAAGAACAGCTGTACTGGGTCAGACCACTAGTCCATCTAGCCCAGTATCCTATCTTCCGACAGTGGCCAATGCCAGATGCTTCAAAGAGAACGAACAGAACAGGGCAATTATCAAGCGATCCATCCCCTGTTGTCCACTTCCAGCTTGTCAGTTAGAGGATTAGGATACCCAGACCATGAAGTTGCATCCCTTATCATCTTAGCTAATAGTTATAGTTCTGGCATTCGCAATATCCCCAGCAATAAGTTCCACAAGCTGACTGTGCATTTTATGAAGGTGTATTTCCTTTTGTTTCTTTTAAACCTGCTGCCTATTAATTTAATTGGGTGACCACTGGTTCTTGTCTAATGTGAAGGGGTAAACAACACTTCCTTATTCACTTTCTCCACACCATTCATGATTGTATAAACCCCTATCATACTGCCCCCTCCTTAGTCATCTCTTTTCCAAGCTGAATGGTCCCATTCTTTTTATTCTCTCCTCACATAGAAGCTGTTTCATACCCTATTTTTGTTGTCCTTCTCTGTACCTTTTCCAATTCCAGTTTTTGGAGATGAGGTGACCAGAACTGCATGGAGCATTCGACATGTGGGCATAGCATGTATTTATATAGTGGCATTATGATATTTTCTATTTTATTATCTAGCCCTTTCCTAATGGTTCATAACATTGTTAGCTTTTTTCACTACTGCTGCACATTGAGCAGATGTTTTCTGCTCAAAGTAGGCCATTTAACTATTAAAAATGTCATATAGTTCAGTAGTTCCTTATTTTCAGCATTTGTAACCTTTTACTCCTTCAGCAAACAATGGGCACCTACATACTACAGTGACTAGTGCCCTATGAATATGTAAGATAGAAGGAAGAGCTAGAACACTCTTTACCTTTCCAATGCAGAAGTCAGTTTTAGACTAAAATTTCAAGCATGCCTTGTTAGGAAGTACGAGATTGAGAATTTGGTTGTAAGGCAACTTACCATTTAAACAAGCTTGCGAGCTGATGGTCCATTGTGACATATGCATTTTCCTTTCTGATAGAGGCTAAAATATTGTTACAATATATTTTGACATGCCAGAATTTTTAGAAGTTAGACCGACCATTTTTAAAGCTAATTCTAGGAATATAGGGCCTAAATCTATCCCCAGGAAATGGAGCTGTGTGTACCGCCTGACTCAAAAATGTACATATCATATGGTGATATACATCTTTTCACCTGAGCACAGCTGAGCACCAGTGCGTAACTGTGACTATTACAAAGAGCAATTGTAAAACCTGTAGCCAGAGAGCAAGACTTTTAAGGTGCCTGCAGACACAAAGGAGGCAAGAAGAATCATGTTTCCAGTGAAGAAAACACTATAACATCAATTCTTATTTTATTTTACAACTAGAGATGCTGGCAGCCATAAAGGACTAGCAACTTTGGAAAGGATTTGGGTAACCAATGCTCTATAGAGAGTCTCTTATATTTTATCCATCAGGATGTAAGTTACTAAGGATCTGAACTTATCAAAAATTGCCTACATTAACAGTCACAAAGGAATCAAGAAGAAGAGCTAGTTTACTTGATGTGTTCTTGATGTCCAGATCCTTGCACAGTTTTAGCACCCCAGCGCTGTTCTTTCTCACTCACATCATTCTGTCAAAGACATGTAATAAGTTAAAAATTATTAGACTTTAACCCAAGATTTCAGAGTTTCAGCACTTTGAAGGCCTTAAGGTTCTCTCATGCCACTAAAACTAGAAAGATTAATTAACAACCTCACTGCCCCATTCACCTGTTTCTACTACAATCACTTCCCTGTCTTTTCTGTCATCGCCAATGCATATAACATACTCCCAGTTAAAAATCATTACAAGGTCTTCATTTAAATCCTTCTCTTTTTCCTTCACTGCCCAGCTAAATAAAGCAATTTAATCAATCACACACATGCACAAAAGAATCCTAGTTATTCTCTCATACAGGCTGCCAAATATTTCCCATCTACTCTGCATATTTTGCTTAGATGTAGCTCTTCAGAGCAGGAACTATCTTCACTATATAGCATCATCAGTACTTAAATAATAAAGTTTGGGAACCATACCTCAAAATCAGGATCTGTCTCCCAGTCATCAGCTCCATCACTCTGGTTGACAGAAATGGCGTGACCTGCAGTAGCCTTCCACATCTGAAACATCATCAAATGAAGTACTGTCACACTGGAGTTACATTTAAATTCATTTCACATTATGACTGGGTTGATTAAGGACTAGTCCAATATTCCGAATATACTAGAGAAGTAAATTATTTAACTAGACAACATTTGTAATATTGGCAGTTACAGCAGATGTGGTTACTAATAATATCAGTTGTCCAGCTGCATTTGCAAACCAGACTGATAACTCAGTGTGTTTTTTCTATTGACATTATAAAAAGGCCAGAAATAATCATTGGCATTCTTTCAAAGAGAATGAGGAAGTTCCTTCTGGTAAGAGTCAACATGTGTGTGCTTACTTCATTTATTAGTAACATGTGATAAACCACTACCATTAATTAGAAAATCTATTTGACCAGAGCTCATCAAAGTTTGCTTCACAAAAAAAAGACATTAACACTCGGATACTATATGTGTACTTCGTCTTAAAAGTAACATTTTTTCTAGCCTTTAGTAATGATGAGCACAGAAATTGCTAAATGCTATATTCTGTAGGTTTCTTTCATGTTTTACATTAATGAGATTCATATATCAAGTATTATGAAAACAATCTGAACAATTTAAAATGTTTGAATACCATTTTGATTTAGAAGGCATTTGTCCACTTACATGCAATAATAGTACACAGACTACATTTTTAAAGATATGTACATATTTTAATCAATTAATATCTTATATTAATGCTCTGCATAATGTTTCAGTATAAAGCAGAAGGAAGAAAGTATTAGGATCAGGAAGTAGGAGCTTTCTTGTCTTTTTATGAAGATTTAATTTTGGGTGTCCAATTTGAGACACTGTCAGGGAACCTGATTTTCAGAGAGAAGGTGCTCAGCACTTTCTGAAAAATCAAACCCTTTTGCAGCATATCAAGTTGGGAACCCCAAAGTTAGGACACCTAAATCATTAGTCATTTTTGAAAATCTGGTTCAGCATAGATGCTGCTGCCAACAGTGGGTTATGTTTTAGGATTTCTACAAAAAAAACGTATGATTGGGAAATATATTTTAACTCTCAAATTGTTTATTTCACACGGATTGGAAGAAGTTGCTTTTCCTCCACTAGTGCACAAGGGTAAAGTTCATTAATATTCTATCATTCTGTCTTACTATACATACCTTTTATTTTCTAATTAAGAAATTGTTTATAAATGATTGTCGCTCGTGGTGAAATATTTCACATACAAATACAATCTGGAAAAGGAAAGGAAAGTTCCCCCTCAGGTACAATCCAGAGGAAAATGGACCATTCAAATCCAGAAATAATCAACAGTTGCAGTGCTTCAGGCCAGGGATTGTGTTTGTTACACATTTGTACAGTACCTACCATAATGGAGCTGGGGCTTCTAGGAGGTTACAAATATGTTATGATGTGAACTTTGGTAAGGTCCTGAACCTGTAAACCCTCTGGATATAGAGCTTCTATTGAAGTCAAGTGGGTGTTCCACACATGATCAGGATCAGATCCAAAGAATAGGATGCAACAGATTGCAGGTCTTCATTATTTCATAGTTTTAACTATACTAATATTTCTTTAAATGTTAAGTGCTGTGGTGCTCAGTGTTACAATGCTTATATCCCTTCAAGGATCCAATTCTTGCTCTCTTAATCCAAACACAACCCACTGAAGCACTGATCCCCCACATGACTGTTCAGTGTTTGCACTGCAGCCTACAAGTTACAAAATAATATCAATTCTGAGTTTAGCAATATCCAAGCCTAACTCTGAATATATTTGTTTCCTCCTCAACCTTGTTAAAACTGGTAATCAAGAAAAACTGGAAGCTGAAGGACTTTTTATAAACAGTATTTAAAAAAATCCTGGTCAGAGACTATATTATAACAAATGTCCATCCTCTCCCCCAACCAGAGTTCTGTTAGGGTAACTATAAAGGGCACAAAGATATAGCAATAATAATAAAAATCAAATAAGTTTTCTCATTTCCTACTGGGCATAATTTGCAGTCCCACCATAATAGGTTTCCTCAGTAGTTGCTGCTCTGGCAGATCTCTTTCAAACTAGACTACAGAGAAACATGATCCATGCTGTATCCAGGAGTGTCTGACTCATACGGTCAAATTTCTGGAAAAAGGGAACTGCAGTTCAAAACACACAAAGGCTAAATATATGCTTTTGATTTATCAGGCCACTTCTGTCCTTTATCATATTGACGAATCAGCAGCCACAGAGTTTTCCACAAAGCATATTTGGAGGTAGAGGAATTCAGGCTCCCTTCTCCCACAAGGGGCTAAGAACAGGCTCCCAGAACAAGAGGGAGGTGCCAGTCAATTAACTCTGTCAGCAACGCTGTATCTAGAGATGCTTGTTGAAGTCAAAATAAGGTATGGGTACCTGTCACAGTGAAAGGGCTAACTGCACCTCTTTTCCCTTTATAATCTCTCAGGGTGTACTCATTCAGATGTTAGGCCTCCTGCCTTTGCCTATCTCAAGAGGAATTTTGCAATCCTCCCACACCTTTCTGGGCACAACTGAGGGCAGGCACCTTTGGAAGTCTGTGACCAGTGATCACGCAGCTTTCTTCGAAACAGACCAAAGCATTAGAAGAAAAATGGGATTTTAAAATGACAGACTATGCACATCCAGCTTATCACCCTCTGATGGTAACCTAGAAAGGCATAAAGTCTCCAGGCACAGCCAGGGGAAGTTGTGTGTCTCGATCTGGTTCCCCTGAACAGTTTAACTACGGCCCTCTCTTGAGAGAGGATCCCTTTTCAATCCTGCTAGAGGTTCTCTGTTCTAAACAGTGTTCCCAACCCAACTGGTCAAAACCAGTTTTGTAGGTTAGAGGAGACAAAAATAATCAAAGCTAGCAGTTCTGGCACTGTCCCTTAACAACTTCTGTTTGCTGAGAAGTGCCTACCTTCATTCAGTGTTTTACCTACCTATTTCCTCAGACAGCTCTTTACTGAGGTAACCCAATATAGTCACACAGTAAGCATCCAAATAACAAGGTCAACATACAGTATCTATGCATATTACTGAGTAGCTCCAAATCCATTACAGTATCCAATTGTGGAAGTCCTACTGGAAAGCACCAAGAAAGCCAATGAAAAACAAGTGTATTGTACTAATTATTTATTGTATCCTTCAGGATATAACCAGTTTTCTACCCCAGATAGATACCAAAAGATTGTCAGGCCTGCAGGGCTATCAAGCTCTGACAGTTTGAATGAATGAGATTTTCACACACAAAAATAACCAGTGAGTGAGACACATGAAGAATCTTTCACCACCAGAGGCCATGTTAAAAACCAGATTTAAAATTAATCCCAGATGATAGTGACTCCTTCCAAAGGAAAACTATTTAGGTGTCAGCTGCGCTTAATGATGCTTTGTTCCTCATTTGCCTGATTACAGAAAGACACCCCATTCCCTCCAGAAGCCTTGTACAGAGAGCTGCTGTAGGCCCTGGAGTCAGTCACACCCATCTGCATTTAATCCCAGATTCAGTAGGGGATGACTGGCTTTTAGACAGTAACATGGACATGGTTACCACAAGCCGCCCAGGCATAGAGTGGAAACAATGAGCAACAGCCTTGCTCCCAATCTCAAACAGGTAAACCCAGTGAAAGAATGAAGCTCTCTGCTTCACCCACCCAGTATCCCAGAGAAGTCCACTTCCATATCTCCGAAAGAGAGACCCAGGAAAAAGCTCAAACTGCCTAGTTCACAACGCCCCACTCGCCCCCTCCACTCTCTCTCTTGGATGTCCCAGAGAGAGGGGGGACTAGCTGAAGGCCCTGAATAATCAGCCACAGTTCAGGAGGACGGGATAAGGGAAGAGAGAAAACAAAGAAAGTTAGTCATGTAGCTGTACAGTGCGTGACGGGGTCGGGCAGCTGCTATGGACCAAATAATTAACACCTCTCTGGGGCAGCTAGTATCCTGCCCCCGCCCTAAGCCTCCCCCCATCCCCCGCTCCGACCGCAACACACAGCCGAAGCTCCGTCATCAAAACCTGGGGGGGGGGGGGGGCGAGATTAGCCCGTAAGAGGAAATATAACCCGGGCACAGTCTCCTCTAACCCCACCACCTTCAGCAGCCACAGTCGTCCACACCCCCAGTTAAAGCCAGGGCAAGCCCAAGACTAGCTCCCGCTAGCTTTACTGGGGCTAATAGGGAGAGATGTGGTGAACCAATCCCGGGTCGGTTGCCCCCCCTCTGCCCCCCAAAGGGGGTGGCCTGACTTCCTTTGGACACCCACGGCTTTGAAGAGCAAAACAACTGGCAGAGAGAGGAAGGCAACCGCAGCGTCCCCCAGGGGAAAGGGGAGAACACGGGAAAGCAAATAGAGCCAGTCTCATCCTCATCCCCAGCTTTCTGCCCAGGGAATTGCGCCCATGCCACTTACTTTGTTCCCAGCTCACTTCCTGACTGCACAGCTTCTGCAGCTGCTGGCTGGTGCTTCCTAGCTCTGCCGCTGCTGCTGCAATTTCCGCTTCTCCCAGGCTCCCATTTCCTGTTCTTTCATCACACGTCAGGAGGTGGGATATGGCTGCACAAGCTTCAGTGCTGATGGGGCCCCGAGCGGCGCTACCCGAGTCCCCCCGTCTGCTTATCCCCGCAGCTTCCCAGATCCCTTTGTCTACGCAAGAATCGTTGCTTCTGGGATCGGAGCTGCTCCCTAGACCACACTCCGGGAAACAGACCATCTCCACTGCGCTTCCCACGTCTCACTCTCTCTGCCCTCCGGCAGCTTTCCAGAGCCCATTATTCATGCATCCTAAGCAGTTCTCTGGTGGCGGGCCTTCCTTCTGCTGCTCTGTGGAGTTTATTTCAACAAGTCAGACTTGTCAAACTGGGATAACCTGAATGAGCCACATGAAAGTACGAGTCTCGCAGGATTGCAAATTCCGGGAGAGCGCTTAGATACATACTGTGGCAACAGGGGGACCCACAGAAAACACTAATATCGAGACGCCTTTTAAACGGCTATAGAATAAGCAAAAAGTGGGGACTTTCTTGCCAAAGGATAAAACGTGATAGCTCTACAGAGTATCGCCCCCACCTCATTGAAACGATATTGGTTAGCGTGAATTTAACCGTAGAAATGACAAGGAAATAAAAATGTTACCTTGAGGCAGGACTGTTATAATTTGAATAAGGGACATTAAATATGGATAATCTAAATGTCTCATTAAAAACTTTATTCCAGTTTTTAAATTTGCTTTATAGAGGACCCAGACTGGAAAATGCTTTTGGTGTGTTTGTTGTTGTTTCTTCCCTGGAGGGGCAGTAGGTACCTTAGTACTTTCAAACGTCACATCATGTCCTTCCTGATTTTGTGAAGGTCATGGTGGAAGGCCCTGATATATATGGTGTGTTTTTACATCTCTTTAATAAAGATTCAGCAAGCACTTCAATCAAAATCCCCTCTTCCCTCTCCCTTTCACAACAGATCAATTGAGCGTTTGAATTAAACAAATGCTACTGGTTTAAAGTCTGAGTACAAATTGCTCAACCTCAATTAATAAGGTGGTTTTACTTGCCTGATGTGTTTACGTATCATGCTAGTTCTCTAGTTGTCCATAGTCTTAGAAAAAACAGGAGGCAGACAGGAACTGAATTTCTAATGTAAAACACATCGCTCATGCTAAATAATAAAGAGGGAAGAGAAAAGTCTCTCTTTTCAAATGAACTAGACTTGTAAATCTGGGTGCCACATGAATCAGACAATACAATATTTGAAAATGAATTTCAATTACATGGGTGGTAAAAAAGGGTTATTTGAAGTGCTTTCCATGGACCTTAAAACAAAATTTAAGTTGTATTACTATAAAACAGTCTCAATTCCCACAAAGGTACACCACCAGCAGTCTTTTACACTACAGTTGTCAGACCTCCAGCAGCCATGGTAGTAGGTTAATCTAGGTGCAGGCTGCACTTTCCCCAGGGGAAGCAGCTGTTATGTTAATCCAAGTTTATTTTGTCTCATAAATTCATTAGGTGTTTTAAACAGGGATCTCTGATCATACAACTTAAAGACTAATACATTTCTATAGCCTACAGGCCCAGCAGTGGTAGAAAATGCTTGTCACCCTTCTTCCAAAGAGTTTTTATTTATAAACTACTGGAAGGTAAGAAGGGAGATGAGATTGAATGGGGTAAACTATGTTTTCTGTATGAGAGATTGTTCCTGCTCTTAAAATCGCTAAGAAATTACTCCTTTAAAGTTTTCTCGGTTGCCTGCTATCATTTTTCTTAAATCAACTAATGAAGTGCTCACTTCTCGGTGATATGCACAAACTTTTCAATTTTACTGCAGCTACTGTAGCCAAAGCATCTGGAATACATTTGGCACGTCGCATAATGACATACACAAAACTTTTAAATATATAATCTATTTTACTTAAAATTCAGGCTCAGATTTATCTACTCTAACACTTCAAGAAGTGTTCCTACATAAAATTAAGAATGGCATGTTGCTGCTATGTTTTTCTTTGGTGGTAGAGACAGAAGGTCAAACTTTAAATTAAAATTATATTAAAGATTTGTTAAAAAGTTAATATAACAAAAAAAATCAGTAGCATTATCACTTTTCTATTTGTCCTTCTATTCAATCTCCCTACCAATTCACAACTGTTCCCCGTTTTAGATAAACTTAGCATCTGTCATTTTGAATGTGAAAATGTTCACACAACATTCTATGGGAGACTAATTCCCCAGTATATCCCCACTTTCCAGATGCTCTAATAGAAATTAACTATGGACAGCTTCCCTCATTTCAGTGCTGTAAAAATCTTTACAGCTTTAGGACAGCACACTTTTCAACTAGAGGCCAGGTAAAGAAAGGGAGAGATTTTTTTTTTTTTTTTTTTTTAAGTTTCATCTCTTGCTAGTGAGAAAATTATTCTCTACAATTAGAAATGTATCCAGGCTGACCTAGAAAATGAAAGCTCATTTATGCAAGGAAAGACAATCACATAACACTTCAGTTTGCATTTTAAAACATCACTCACACACGATTTCTCCATTTCTCATATCACATTGAACATGCAGCTGTTGCCTTGGAGGACAAGTTGAAACATCTCATCACTGAAAAATGAACTATAGAAGCTTACCTTTCATCTACACACAAGCTGCACTGATTTGAAAACCAGTTTAAACGGGTGCAAGTCCCAGTGTGGTTCTCTTAGAGTGGCTTAGCTTATGCTTGTACCACTGCAATATGTATTTTCCTCTAAATATTCAGATATTCAAAATTCAGACTATGAGAATAATATATTAATATAGGCAGTTTGTTCTTATAGCTTTCTAATGGCCAGAAATCTTTAAAGTTACTCAAACTAATGAAAAGAACATTAACCTTTTTCCATTTTCCTTTATGCAAAATAAGACATTGAGTGTTTGATTTACTCAGAGTGGAAAGTGGAAGGATACACCTTAAACATTATTGAATTACTTTCCAGACATCAGTTGAAACAATAAAATTAGAGCTGTCAAGTGATTAAAAAATTAATCACGATTACATGATTAAAAATAGAATACCATTTATTTAAATATTTTTGGATGTTTTTTACATTTTAAAATATATTGTATGCTGGGGTGTAATTGAAATCAAAGTGTACAGTACTCACTTTATATTTTTATTACAAATATTTGTGCAGTAAAAAAAATAGTATTTTTCACTTCATCTCATACAAGTACTGTAGTGCAATCTCTAGAATGAAAGTTGAATTTACAAATGTAGAATTATGTACAAAAAATAACTGCATTCAAAAATAAAACAATGTAAAACTTTAGAGCCTACAAGTCCGCTCAGTCCTACTTCTTGTTCAGTCACTCAGACAAACACATTTGTTTACATTTGCAGGAGATAATGCTGACCGCTTCTTGTTTATGTCATCTGAAAGTGAGAACAGACGTTTGCATGGCACTGTTGTAACCGGCCTCGCAAGATATTTATGTGCCAGATGCGCTGAAAATTCATATATCCCTTCATCTTCAACCACCATTCCAGAGGACATTCATCCATGTTGATGATGGGTTCTGCTCGATAATGATCCAAAACCATGCAGACTGATGCATGTTCACTTTCATCATTTGAGTCAGATGCCACTAGCAGCAGGTTGATTTTCTTTTTTGGTGGTTCAGGTTCTGTAGTTTTGGCATTGAAGTGTTGCTCTTTTAAGCCTTTTGAAAGCATGCTCCACATCTCACCCCTCTCAGATTTTGGAAGGCACTTCAGATTCTTAAATCTCGGGTCGAGTGCTGTAGCTATCTTTAGAAACCTCACATTGGTACCTTCTTTGCGTTTTCTCAAATCTGCAGTGAAAGTGTTCTTAAAATGAACAACATGTGCTGGGCCATCATCTGAGACTGCTATAATATGAAATACATGGCAGAATGTGGGTAAAACAGAGCAGGAGACATACTATTCTCCGACAAAGAGTTCAGTCACAAATTTAATTAATGCATTTTTTTAACAAGCGTCATCAGCATGGAAACATGTCTTCTGGAATGGTGGCCAAAGCATGAAGGGGTATACGAATGTTTAGCATATCTGACACGTAAATACCTTGCAATACCGGCTACAAAAGTGCCATGTGAACACCTGTTCTCACTTTCAGGGGACATTGTAAATAAGAAGCGGGCAGCATTATCTCCCGTAAATGTCAACAAACTTGTCTGACTTAGCGATTGGCTGAATAAGAAGTAGGACTGAGTGGACTTGTAGGCTCTAAAGTTTTACACTGTTTTGGTTTTGAGTGCAGTTATGTAACAAAAAAAAATCTACATTTGTAAAATACACTTTCACAATAAACAGATTCCATTACAGTACTCGTATGAGGTGAATTGAAAAATATAATTTCTTTTATCATTTTTAAAGTGCAAATATTTGTAATAAAAATATAAAGTGAGCATTGTATATCTTGTATTCTGTGTTGTAACTGAAATCAATATATTTGAAAATGTAGAAAAACATCCAAAAAATTTAAATTAATTTCAATTGGTATTCTATTGTTAACAGTGCAATTAAAACTGCCATTAATTGTGATTAATTATTTGAGTTAATCAAGTGAATTAGCTGCGATTAATCGACAGCTCTAAATAAAATCAACATTAAATAAATTGAATAATATAACGGATCATTTGGGAGCTGGTGACAAATGCAAACTTTGACCTCCATCACAAATTTAAATTGAAGCCATATTGAACATCAGTTATCTGCTGAAAGAATCAGTCATGTCTTCATTTGAAGCGAGATCCACATAGCAGCAATCAATTGTTAAGATACTTTATTGACAACTCTCCAGCACTCATCACAAAAAATAGCTTCATTTTTGCATACGATTACATCTTAGT
Organism: Chrysemys picta bellii; assembly: GCF_011386835.1. Lineage (NCBI taxonomy): Eukaryota > Metazoa > Chordata > Testudines > Emydidae > Chrysemys > Chrysemys picta. The sequence goes on along the minus strand of NC_088794.1, from coordinate 73,222,960 downwards.
TTTTTCAATAGCGTTTTATTGGCAGTGGAAAATGCTTCAGAACTTTATTGAAAGAAAGCAATAAATAATACTGTGGTAAAAATAGTTCAAAGTACTTAGGCTGTACATACTTCGTTACATAATCAGAAGTACACAAAAGATTATTAGAAAAAACATGAAACAGTAACAATGAATTTCAGTTGTACAAATAAACTAAAGAGAAGAAACCAAACAAGGGAAAAAAAAAAAAAAAGACATGCTATATATATTGTTGCATAATAAATAATGCACCATGACCTGAACAGATTTCTTACTGGCTTTTTAATGTGCCATTCAATGATACATTGTCTACGCAAAGCCTGAAATGGCTACAACCATCAAAAATTTTAAAAAATCTGGACAAATTTTTAGAACAAGTTTACAAACAAATGCAAAAAGATGACTTACATAGGAAAAATAAGGCCTTTATTAGAAGTTGCACTACTTTATTTATTCTTCAGCATACTGTGCCTTCATCTTTTACTATCTTTTTTTACACTAGACTGCAGTGCTTCATGATTGGTCCGCTAAGAATAGTTGCATCAGTGTCTTTCCACAAATGTTTTTAATCAAACGGATATGGGAGGAAAGCACTTTTTGTGGCCTGTGGATTACTAACAGGAACTATTATGAAGTCCTTCTTCCTTGGCTGAGAGAAAACATTTCTCAGTTTATGGCTTATGTTCAGTCATCGTAAAGACATGCTATACAAATACAGCAGACTGGAAGTTATGAAAGAGTTAACCAATTCTAAAACATGTTCCATAGTGTTATAGTGTTCCCCCGTTTTAAAAATGTACTAAAGCATTAAATGAAGACAAATTCACACTACCTGACAAATTTTCTTTGTGAAAAAGGTACAACTATCAACAGAAAAAAAAAAATCTATTAGACCTGCTTACTAAAACGTTTATCTCAATGCTTATCTGAAAAAGGCTGGTTTATTTAATTTTTAGAACTAGCTAATATTTCCAAAAAAGACAAAATATATACTGCTTGGTGTCATGATACTTTTACAAAGACAGTAAAATCCTTTTCACCTTCAGTTTCATTATTAAAAAACCCAATGATAATTACAATAACTGCATAATTTACAAAAGCCCTATATTGCTCATAGGGACATATACTTACAAGCATTACAGTACATTCAGTTGGAAAGACTAACAAATTAAGGATAAAATCAGCAAGGATTTGATTTATAGACTGAATACAGATGGAAAAGGTAAGTAACTATATAAATGAAAAGTCACATAGGTTTACTTAAATATAAGAAACATTTAATTCTAAAATATTTTCTCTATGGTACTCATGAATTTATTTGCTAATTAAAAACTCTGTAATAAAATATCTCAAAGTGTCCATTTAACAAGTATTAACAAATTAAAGATTCCACTGATTTCTAAAATATGGTCTTTGAGTTCAAAATGCTGCATATCACCGGTAGAAATAGTGTGGGTAAACTGCAAAATAAAAAATAAATGTGTTACACAGTGTCTCAAGATAAAAAAAAAAAAAAAAGCAAACATGCATTACATTACAAGTTTCTCAGTTAAACAGCTCATTGTTGTGGCATGTATTTAATAGATTACTACCATTTCATGAAGTATACAGTTCTATTTGGTCCCTATATATGTTTCAGTTGCAATATGAGACTTGAGGCCAGAGGTCAAATACCTTCAATTTCCAATAAGAGATTAACTTTTTTTTTTTCTGGATGATCTTACTGTGTAAAATATATATTTAAAACAACAACTACGTTAAGGCAATTGGAGTTAAGAGCTTTAACATTGACAAAGAAATGTTTTTAAAGTATCTACTTGATTTATACAGGGATGGATCCTGCTCATTTACACTGACCTTCACCTGCAGTAGCTTCCTTTCTCAGTATTTTATACTACAGAGCTCTTTTAGAGTGCCTTTATATACCAAAGGCTACAGACTTTGAAGCCCCAACTATACTAGGAAATTTATCTATTGCTATGAAAGCTTATCAGCACCAAGTCCCCTGGAGCGAACGTTGAAAGTAATTTCACTAGGAATATAGATGATAAAAATATTTTAAGCACCACTACAGAAACATGATTTTCGCTTGCAAGTGACAGACTTAAATCAGACAACTTCTGAATTTCTGTCTGTTCTTTAAGAGGCAACTGAGAGATCGATTTGAGATTTGTATCTGATGTAACCTAGTATGGGGGCTCCTTCCCACATTATTATAGGATCTTCTGAGGTACAGTTAAAGGGCATCTTCTGCACATCTACCTATTAAGGCTGTGAATTTGGAAAACTAGAGACTATGAAAAATGACGCACTCTCCTATTTTGCATATTATATGAATATGTACTAAGGCATTTACATAAGTGTGTATTACATACATTATCTCCACCTGCTTCCCCATCTATACCCACCCATACCATGATTTGGCTCATTTTCAAGTTCCCCATGTCATAGCCCCACCACTCTGGTACCCTATGTGCCCTCTTCAAATCTTCCCCCACACCATGTGAAGTATTTGGAGCTACCTGTAATACTTTATGAATATTATATGTTCCACGTATTTCTTATTGTGTTTGATACAGGATTACATGGGGTTACCTGCATCTATGCAGGAAAGGAGACAACAGCTTCAGGCAGCCCCATTTACTGTAACTTAAGGACAATGAAAGGCGTCTTTCACTTTAAAGACCATGATGAATTCAACAGTCTGGCATGGCACAGAATGGGGAATGTCCACGCTTATAAAGGGGGGGGAACCCCCAAAGTGGGAAAACTGGAACAAAACTATTTGTAGTTATGTTCCTGAAAAATGCTACTTTAAGAGAAACAATGTCAAACTAATCCAATTGCCCCCTAAGGATTAACGTAAATGGGGGGGATGGGAGAAGTTAGGTTCCAGGGAAATTTTTTTTGCCAGACAAAATATATATATATAGACCCAGACCAGTTGGGAACAGCAGAGTAGCAGAAGGGAGATATACTGGCCACTGGATAAGTAGTTTTCTGTTCCCTGAGTGACCAGAGCAGGGGCTGCTCCAGGCTAATAGACCACCTGACTCCAATTAACCTGCTAAGAGTGAGTTAGTGAGGCAGTTAAACACCTGACTCTAAGGCCCCTCTGATGCTATAAAAGGGCTCACTCCAATCAAGCCAGGGGGAGCCAGAGGAGAGGAAGTGTGTGTGAGGAACTGGGAGCAAGAGATGTGCAAGAAGCGGAGAGTGAGTAGGCGTACTGCTGGAGAACTGAGAAGTATAAGTGTTATCAGACATCAGGAAGAAGGTCCGGTGGTGAGGACAAAGAAGGTGTTGGGAGGAGGCCATGGGGAAGTAGCCCAGGGAGTTGTAGGTGTCGTGCAACTCTACCAGGAGGCACTCTAAACAGCTGTAGTCCACAGGGCTCTGGGCTGGAACCCGGAGTAAAGGGCGGGCCCGGGTTCCCCCCATACCTCCCAACTCCTGATCAATCACAGGAGGAATTGACCTGGACTATAGCTTCTACCAGAGGGGAAGGTCTCTGGACTGTTTCCTGACCCACAGGGTGAATCTGTGAAGCGAGCAAATCCACCAGTAAGTGCAGGACCCACCAAGGTAGAGGAGGAACTTTTATATATAGTGACATTATATATATATATATGTATGTGTGTGTATGTGTGTGTGTATGTGTGTATATATATATATATACACACACACACACACACACACACACACACAGTACAAGTTTTAAACAATTTAATACTGTACACAGCAATGATTGTGAAGCTTGGTTGAGGTGGTGAAGTCAGAGGGTGGGATATTTCCCAGGGAATGCCTTACTGCTAAATGATGAACTAGCACTCAGCTGAGCTCTCCAGGGTTAACACATTGATGTTAATGTAGCCTCACAATCTACAAGGCAGCAGGAATGGAGGGAGGAAAGACAGCATGGCAGACACAGACAGAGACACACACTGTGTGTGTGTGTGTGTGTGTTGTGTGAGAGATGCATTGCCCCTTTAAGTTCGCTGACCCTACTCTCTTTTTAAGTAGGCTAGCAAGTTGAGACAGCAGCTGCTGCCAGCAAGCTCCCTTCCTGAGCCCTGTTGTGTCCCGTTTGCCCCTGCTGCTCTGTCAAAATGGAATAAAGTAGCGAGGGGGGAGGGGGAGAAGCAGGGAAAGGAGGACACCCTGACATTAGCACCCCTCTCCCCCCCACCTCTGCACAGCAAGCAGGAGCAGCACACAGCAGTGGAGGGGAGGGACAGCTGAACTGCCCGGCAATTGATAGCTTGCTAGGCAGCTGCTGCACAGGGAACTTAGGGGAGCGGGGAGCTGATGGGGGGGGGGGGGGGCTGCTGGTCCACCCTTGTTCCAAGCCCCCACCAGTTAGCTCCAATGGGCTGCTCTTTCTACAAGCAGTGGACAAATCAGGCGGCTGCCAAACAACATGATAAGGGAGCATTGTGCAACTTTAAACAAGCATGTTCTCTAACTGATCAGCAACATAACAACGAAACAACAAATGTTAACCAGGATGACTTTAAGTGAGGAGTTACTGTTGGTTGTTGCCCACCAGGGCTGCCTCAGGCACAGGTAGCCCTATGAGGATCCCCTGCTGCTCCCTGGAGTCGGATCTCTGGCTGGGCTAGGGGGTCTGGCCACAGCGGTACCCTTGTGTATTTCCGGGGCGGACATGTGGACTAACACAGGTCCTTTCCCTGAAGCCCCCTTGTCCTGCAATGCCAACGGGCCCTTCAGCTTCAGCTGCTTTTTGGGCACTGGGGAAGGGGAATGGTGACAGGCGGGTTGTGGTGCGTTACGCGCTGACGCCAAAGTGCTAGGCATGGAGTCTGACTGGGAGAGCTCCAAAGCAAGACAAAGCGCATCCTCCACGAGGAGGGCTCTCAGATGGATATCCCACTCCCTTTGAGTTTCAGGACGAAAGTTCTTGCAGATCCTGCACTTGTCTTTTCTGTGTGTTTCCCCCTGACATTTCAAACCGCTATTGTGGGAGTCACTAATGGGCATCGGACGGATACACGATGAACATGGCTTAAAGCCTGGAAAATGGGCCCTGCGGCGAAGTCCCAGCCGGGACTCTAACTACTAAAACTACTGAACGCTTAATTTAATGGTCAAACTAAGTACCTAAAAACTAACTACAAAGGAGACAGAATAATGGGCTGAAAAAACGGCTAAAGCTCTTGCAGTGCAAGCCAAGACACTCCAACCAACCATCACGGGTGGTAAGAAGAAACAGAGGGCATAGTGTTGCCGGCACCTGATATACCGATGCATAAGCACGGCACTCAAGGGGGCTCTGCAGCCAACCCTACAAATACCGGTAAGGCAAAAGTCTCCGACCTGTGTGCACAAGGGCGAGCATGCACCTAGAATAGAATAGAAATGAGCAAGCACTCAAAGAAGAATGTTGTGTATGGGGGAGGAGGTGCCATAAAGGCTCCTAATTCCCCTACCCGCCTGGCAGATGTGATGTCATGAGGAAAGCCACTTTCATTGAAAGGTGGAGTAGTGAACAGATCACTAGTGGTTCAAATGGGGGTCCAATAAGGCCCTGTAACACTAGATTGAGGTTCAAGGATGGAATATGGGCTCGTATTTCTGAGTAAATGTTATGAAGGCCCTTGAGAAAATGCTTGGTGGTGGGGTTAGCGAAGATCGACAACTCATCCACCTTGTGGTGGAATGCTGTGATGGCTGTGAGGTGTACTCTGATTGACCTCATGGAGAGGCCGATTTCTTAAGTTCCAATATATAGTCCAGTACCAGTGGTAGAAGAGAGGAAACCGCCATGATTTATGCCTTTTGGCACCATGTATTGAATCGCTTCCATTTGTGGAAGTATGTATGTTGTATAGTTGGTTTACGACTCTTTAAAAGAATGTCCCTTACTTCCTCTGAACAGGTCATTTTGATTTCTCAGAACCATGGAGTAGCCACTCCTTGAGGTGGAATCTTGCCAGGTTTGGGTGGAGGGCCTGGCCCGCATCCTGAGAGAGGAGATGAGGCAGAAGAGGAAGTGTGTGTGATGGGCACCCAGCCATCTTTAGGAGGCAAGGAAACCACATTTGTCAGCCACGTGGGGGCTTTCAAGAGGACTCTGGTGTCCTGATCTTGTGTATGACCCAGGATATAAGAGGGTTTGAGGAAAGGCATATATTAGGGGTGCATCCCATTTGATGAGAAAAGCATTGCTCAGGGAGTGGGATCCCAATCCTGCTCTGGAGCAGAAGTGTAGGCACTTGGCGTTTTGGGTTGTCACAATAAGGTCTATAGTTGGGAACTCCCTATTTGAATATAGTCTGTAGTACTCCAGGTTTGTTTCCCACTCGTGGTCCTGGGAAAATTTTCTGCTTAGTGCATCTGCTGTGGTGTTTTGGCATCCTGGGAGGTAGGAAGCGGAGATGTTGATGTTGTGACTGATGCACCAATTCCATAATAGCATGGCTTCTGTGCACAGGGATCGTGACCGTGCCTCTCCCCCCACCTGTCAGTTTATATAAAACAGGCAAGCAAAGTTGTCTATGAGGATCTTTATAGTTCTGTCTTTGATCACAGGTAGGAAATGGGAACATGCATTGTGAACTGCCCACAGGTGCAGTAGGTTTATATGTAGAATGGATTCCAATGGGACCAGCAGCCTTGAACCATATGATTGCGCAAGTGTGCTCCCCAACCTAGTAGGAAAGCATCTGAAGTGATTATTATTGTTGGAGGGTTCTGCGCAGATGTTTGGTTGGGTTCACAAATGTATAAAGATTTTTACTTTGGTTGGCATCATGAGATGTTTGTTTATGCTGGCTGTTTGTTTATAGAGTCAACGGGAGAGGGCTCGGGGGTCGATTTATCACATCAAGACTAGACGCAATAAATCGATCCCTGCTGGATCGAATGCTGCCCACCGATCTGGCGGATAAGCCTTACTTAAATTTTCCCATTACCTCTTTTTTCCCTGAAACTAGAGCAACAGTACTCTGCCCACTTTGAATGAAAACTATTCACTTGACCCTCTCAAATCAGATTTCACACTCTCGGTGTTTGAGATGTCATAATCCAGCTAGGACTACCAGCTGACCCTGTAAAGTCCTTGAGGAAAATCAAAGTAGATAAGGCCTAAATTCCTAATGTAAAGATGACCAAAAATCCAACACTTTTTGCAGAAAAATCCTTTCATGCCTTTTTAAAAATATATAATAAAGGAACAAAAAAGAAAAAGACCAATTATTTTCCTTTGCAAATTAACTTTAAAATTAGGATTATATTATGTAAAGGTTGACAGCCTTAGCTATAAGGAACCACCTTAAAATTCTCAATTAGTTTTTTTTTTTTTTTTTAAGTTTTTTTGTTTTTGTTTTTTGTTTTTACACATTTAGATATTAATAGTTTTTGGATTTGGTTTAAACTTTAAAATGTATATTCTACAAAGTGGCCTATTTTACTGCTATACCTATCCTTTTTACTCACCAACAGACGCCTTTAACAGGAGTAAGTCCTTACTGTAGTGGAATCCAGCCTTTGTGTTCCTGATACATTGCCTGTTTCAACAATCATAGAAGGAAGACATGCAGAACACAGCATGCAGTTAGTCTTCAAAAAAAAAAAAAAAATCACACAGCAATGTGATTACAGCTATTGTACATGCTCAACTAAGGTTACAATAAATTAGAAAAGCAGAATTTAAAACAAGTTTAAGTTCATCTATTTACTAGTTCCAGTTTCAATGCTTAGCTTGACAAAAAAATCCTAATAAAAACTATACTCATGAAAGCTAGGGCACTATAAGTGGCAGAAGTGAATCATCATATCGAGAAGTACAACTATTAATATTCTGCTTTACAAGATTTCTCTCAGTTTTTGACTGCACAGAAGAAAACTTGAATTTTTAGAATGTGAATGTTTAATATTTTACATTTAAATCAAGTTAAACATTATATGGTGCAAAGAACTTCTGGACTGGATATTTTACACTAGTGAGTAATATTTAAAATTTTAAGCATCCCACTAACATTCTTATGTGTAATATATCGGGGTTCTTCTTAAACTTCATGTATTTAGTTAAAGTGTTCAAACAAAATAGGCACACTACCAAAGACCTTTGGTCCAAATTTGACCAAAGGAAGTTCTCAAATTGTAATTGCCTGGTACATTCCATCACCAATAAAATTTTCCATTTGGCAAGCACTGATTTTTATCTGTGCTTTGTAAAACCAAAAATTAAAGAGAAAGCTTACTCATATGCTACCAAAAATTATATTTGTAATGTAGATACGATTACCTTTATATATCTCGCCAAATTCTGCTCTCAAGCACATACACATGGCTTTTAATAAAGTCCACACCCGTGGTAAAACTGTATTGTAACTTAATTTATCTTAAAAATACATTCAATAGTTAAGTGATTTACAAAGTAAAAAGAAAACGGTGCCTTTTACTACTACATTGTCCTGTATAAAAATAACCTCAAAGATTTTTTTGCCCCCCCCCCCCCCCTTTTTAGATGAAATTTCCTACTTTTATTTTTGTTTTCCAGTAATTCTTATCAATGGACACTACCTCACATCTAGGCTTTACTTGTGCTCTTATCAATACTAATTAGAAATGTACAGCTATTGCCCCCTTTTCACAAGGTAAGAAAATATCAGTAAAATAGTTAGTGGAATGTCATCTTATTTCCATATTCAGAGATATGGAAAAAGTATATCTTAGCTAAAAAGACCTTCTAGTCTTTTCCTAGAGAAAAAAAACCCTGAAAAGGAACCATATATCTGCTAGAAAGCTCACACAAGTTACTACAAAAATAAACCTACATTTGAAATAAAAAGTTTTACAGATATAAACATGCACAAGGCAGATGCTTTTATGCAGATTAAAATTAAAAGACTCTGGCTACTTAATTCACTTACAACCTCAAGCAAAAAAGTTAATGCTTAAAAATAGCAAAGTAGTTTTTGTACCATCAATTTGCATCTTCTTTGGCTGCATAGAAGGTGAAGACATTGAGGAGGTAACTCTGAAGTTTGCAGGAAGAGTCTCTGCAGATCCAGCAGCTAAGCCTCTTATGTCCTTTGGTCTAAACTTCTTTCTCCACGAAGGTGCTCGTCTAAAGCTTTTATCATCATCCTGTCAGATTGATCAGCATCATTAGTAATTCTAAAAACAGGATTATTTACCATAAATTAAAATTAGAGCAGGATCAATATCTTTCCCCACAACTCCAAGCGTCTATACGAGTCAAGGTGCTTAGTATTTCTTGGAAAAAAAGATCTGGCTGCCTGTCTTTAATTTAACTGCACATTAGTTTATATTTGTGATTTAGGATTTAAGACAATTCACAAATGCCATATAATCTAGTAGTGAGAAGTAAATGGAAGGGTTATAAGAGAAGACAAGAGAACACATATTTCGGGAACATTAACAACCAGGTATAAATTACTTTAAATAATCTCTTTGGCCTCTTAAATTCCACTTTTGCTGGAATATCTATATTGAAATATAGCAATAGGGCACAAAAGAATAGAGGAAAGGACTGACTAGTGAACGATAAACAGTACAAAACCACAATAGTACTACAGTACCTCCCTAATTTATGCATTGTTTCATTTTTAAGTGATTTGAAACCTTTTAATAGGGCTATGTGGAATAGAGTGTATCCTCAAATTGAACTATTTCCTCCCCTCCCCCTGACTCCCTAGTAGTGCATCTACAGCTTAAAAAATTGTTTTTTAATTCACAAGAATGACACTGGACCTACTAACCAAGACAGCTGGTGCCCTGCCCGTGAAATACAAGATTTTTTTCTACTGGATATTGTATGTTTATGTGCATATATATCCATGGATTGTTTATATTTATTATCACAACCCACTACAACTGATCTGGTTAAACGTTTTGAATGTCAGTTTTTAATCTCAATTTCTTTTGGATTTAGAATTAAAATGGATGCAAATATCGATTCCTAAAGCAAGACCCCCATAATTTGCTCTGGCCCTTGTGCTGCATAGAAAGGCTGGAGTGGCATAAAAGTGCCCTAAAAGCTCCTTTTTATATTGTGGGAAGATTTCTGGTGCAATCACCATGGAAGACAGCGGTAAAGGTGCTTTCCAATGAGCCCCCTTGCAAGCCGTAGTTTAGAGGGTAAGCTGAGGGTAGAAGGGGCATGTCAGGGTGGGGCGGCAACACAAAGCAAGGCAGAGATTCCAACTAGGCAGCGATGCAGCCTATAGTGCAGCTTGGGGAGGCAAATTAGACAGACACCCCCCTCGCCCCTTGTGTTGTCTAAATTATGGTAGGGACCCTGATCCAGTACTGCTCCAGAGAGCACAAGGGTGTCTTATGGCCACCGTAAATACCTCTTCCACCTCTTAAGTACATCTACATTACAGACTCCTTTCGATGGTATGTAGAGTACATATCTGCATAGCCCCCCAGCACAGGTATAAACAGTAGTGTAGCTGGTGTGGCATAGCTTAGGCTAGGTCTACACTGAGGGGAGATTGATTTAAGATACGCAAATTCAGCTACACAAATATGTAGCTGAATTCGACGTATCCAAGCCGACTTACCCCGCTGTGAGGACGGCGGCAAATCGACCGCCGTGGCTCCCCCGTCAACGGCGCTTACTCCTACCTGCGCTGGTGGAGTACGTGCATTGATTCGGGGATCGATTGTCATGTCCCGACGCGATAATTCAATCCCCGAGAGATCGATTTCTACCCGCCGATTCAGGCGGGTAGTGAAGACAAGCCCTTAGGCAACCAGAGTAAAGACGTGCCTGAAGGGTGTGGGTATACATGTACATACCCTACATGCTTTCTACTCACCCACGCCAAACCTTCCCATCTACACTGCTATTTTTAATATTGTAGTGTCCTGCTGCGGGAGTCTTTGCCCTCTACAGGAAGAGACTCCCCCAGCTGGGAGAAGGCTCTGGCAGGAAGAGGCAGATGGGAAAGGCTTATTTTTTTCCTGCTGCCTCCCATGGCCAAGTCTGTCTTTGGCACAGAAAAGACTCCAGAAGCTCCCCATTTTTGGAACCTTTCCCCACAACATGGAAAGGCTCTAGCAGGGGAGAGGCAAGGGGGAAAGCCCTTCTGTCTGCCCTTTGCCAGAGCCTTTCACAGACTTGTAGCTACACATCACAGCATGGACGCAGCCTGGTTTTGGCTGCGCCATGCAGCTACATGTACAAAGCCTCAGAGTTGCACCACAAAATCTCAAAAAATTAATTCTTCAATTTCCTAATATGTATTTGGAATTTACTTTAAATATGTCTTCTAAGTAGTAGGAGGAAGAAATAAATATTTACGTGAAGCTTTCATTAAGAATAATCCCAGCCTGCCTGAAAGATTAAAAACAGATCACTAGGCTATTAGTGACATATAGCTGTCTCTGGTAGGACATTCTGCACAAATATTATACAATATATTACTATGCAAGTTTGAATTTGGCTGGGAAACTAGGCTTTAAGCTCACTGCTTTCAAAAAGTACCACATAGCTTTAATAACTGCAAATGGAAAGATTCTAGGTCTTAACTCTCTTCTGAAAAATGGGCACCTCCAGCGCCAATCCCCCTAGCACTATGTAGAGGCATCAGTTAAATACTGAAACAGAGTAAGTGCCACTTATTGAACTGCCATTACCACTACTACAACACTTGGGAGGCTTTCCACTTGGGAGGACAGATACAATCCTACATAAGAGATCTCACAAAAGCACTGCCTTATAGCATGGCTTGTAGCCCATGCTATAAAGTGCACTTGCTAACTGAAAAGGGAACAGCTTAAAAACATTTCTTGGAAAAAAAGATCCAATCTATTTAGATAACTGGGCACTAAAAGGAGGGGAAAAACAAACAACAGCTGATTGGGTGGACTTGTGAAAAAGGAGTGGCATGGGATACAGCCTTCAGAAGAAGAAAAAGTTCTGCTTTAAATTGTTCTTTGTAAAGAAGGCAGACAGTGAGAGTGGGTGAAGTTGGAACTATCCACGCCAGTAAAAAAATGGCAAGTCATAAGCTACCTAAAATGCTGTGCTGTGGAAAAAAGCAGTTCATGTAACACAGAATGATGCTGAACTATTTAGATGAAAATCAAATGGGTCCCACTTGCTAAAAACAGCACTAGAAAAGAATACTAGAAACCAAAGGGAGCAATAATAGATGTAGCTTTCCTGGGACTAGCTCTCTCACTGAAGCAAGTAACTTTTTCCTTCTACCTCTGAGGTTATGCATGGCCTCTGGAGGGCATTCTGATGATTTTCATGAATCTCTGCATTGAAAGTCATCAGATTAACATCCTATTTCTCTTGATAAGAGTGCTAAATAAACATTGTTACATATGTTCTGGGGAAATCCACTTCCTCGGAGATGTTTCAAATGTTCATAAAACCAGTTTATAAGTTCTGTCATGGGACAGTAAGTTCCATCATAAAAGTATACTTGTTCTTTCTTCACCTCAGCAGGTAACAAATCTGCAGTCTGCCTATGGTGCACTTTGCACTGCACATCTGGCTACATCAGCAGCACAGAAGTTCAAATGAACACATGCTCTTGAATATTTAATCCCCCACTGATGCCACTTGAAGAATAAAACTTAAATTTGTCTTTCATCTTATCGCTACTGTTTTTATTTTCTTTTTCAACTTCCATAATGTTACAGTATCACTTCTAACTTTTCATTTAACAACTGTGACCTTCTACTCTGTCCATGTTTTATAAGCACCTGAAAATACAGGTGTTGCGCTAAACATCACTTCTGAATACAAATAACTACAGCATCATGATACAGTAAGATTTACTAACCCACTTGAGTATTAAGCAGAAATGATAAACACACTTTTTTCACCTAAAAAAGGCAACAGAGAGTCCTGTGGCACCTTTAAGACTAACAGATGTATTGGAGCATAAGCTTTCGTGGGTGAATGCCCACTTCGTCAGATATGTCGAATACATCTGTTAGTCTTAAAGGTGCCACAGGACACTCTGTTGCATTTTACAGATCCAGACTAACACGGCTACCCCTCTGATATTTTCACCTACATTACTTAAGAACTAAGATGTTCTTGCTTTAAAAATGCATTCAGATCATAAATTGAATAAGGATACAAAGTATATGAGAATTTGGTAATTTTATCTTGGTTTACATTTTACAAGTTATAAAGCCAACAGCCTACTAGTAGTGTGCTCAAGAGAGACCCAGAATTAGAATAGAAGGAGTGCTGCAGATTAAGGCTAGGTACACTGGCCGAGCTACATGCTTACACACATCTATATATACTATGTCTTATTAAATGAGTGTCAGTAGTCCCTCACTTACTTATATTTTAGGAAGAGAGATGGATTCAGACAAAAAGGCATTCTCTGGCACTAACTATGGTTAAAGTTACAGGCAAGACAAATTTGCTGAGCACCTCACACTTTGAAGTTCAGAATAATTCTGTCTAAATATGAGCCAAATATACACAAAATACATACAGTAACTCACAAAGATAAGAAAATTCAAGTTAAGGCTTCCACTTTTTAAAAACCATTCTCTGTATAGTAATAGTTTAAAGAGACTATCCAATCCAAATGCCTTCATTTTAATAGGTTGATCAGAGATCAGGCTTCTTCTTAATGCAAATTCAAACAGACCAATAAATCAAAACTCACCTCTTCAAATCTCCTGTCAGTGCCCATAACAAGAAGGTTATTAAATTCTCTCTCCAAAACAGCACGAGCCTAAATTAAAAATAAAGGCATTAAAGTGAATCTTGAAAAGCCAACAAACCATAAGCACCTATAGCACATTTAAAAAACTATTCCTATGTACACATTATAAAATGAATATATGGTAACACTATTATCACAGTATTGTGCAATATGGCATTAATTTAGTACTTGCTAAGTTGCAATTACACATTTAAGGGGGGATTTCCGTGCAGTCAGTCAATCTTATATCTGTGTCATGAAAATTCATGCTATCACATGCAAAATTAATGACTGCACAGTGAAAAGAGTGCTTTTTCTTTGCATTTATAGAGCACCTAGCACACCGTGGGTATTACAAGAGACAAATAAGTGATAATAAAGGATAGGCCAATTTATAGGAGAAGATGTGCTGTGAGAAAACAAACCTGTTTAATACAAATAAATTAATTAGATCACATGGTAGAAATTATGGAAAATTTTAAGTTTTATTGTGATATGTTTCCAAATCTATGGTAGAAGACACAGTATAGATAGCATTCGATTTTTAAAATTTCTACAGTTGACTAAAACGATTACTTGCTTACATAAAATTAGATTGTATGACAATATGGTTTATTAAAATGGCTAGGGAAAAAAAAATCAGCAGACATGAAGTTATTACAGTTATTACCTGTGTGTTCTGAGTAGGTATTTGTAATAATAAAGCTAATGCATTGAAATCAAAAGTTTCCTCTAAGGCCACAAGTGCACCATGAACTCCACTTTCTATAAGGTTATTTGCGTATTCTTTAAGACCGATTGACAGTACCCAGCGAATCATTCTGTCATTGCTCCATACAAGAACATCTAAAGAAGAAAAACAAATATGCTATATAAAACTGCATAACAAAATGTCTATACAAATAACTACAAGTCTTGTTTCTTCTATATTACATTGGCATAAGGTTCAGTTGCGTCACTTAGGCACAGGCCACAGCAAGGGGTGATATGGAGCCAACCAGTCTCTGGGAGAGTTCAGAGGGAGAAATCTGCTTGAAATAAGTATCAAATATTTGGGTTATTTAATTTGATATTCAATTCATTTTATGCGGTCTCTACATTTTCAATATGCAGCAGATGTTTTTATTGACAACACAGAATTCCTTTCTGTGCTCCACAGAGCAAAGGGAGACAGTGCTCATTGCCAACACCTCTTCATTTACTGCAGTTTACGCTGTCCTGCTTTATGGGTGGGTGTGGAGAAGTGGGGGATATAGCCCACCCTCCTCCCTGCCTGTGAGGAAGTATGGTTGGAGCAGTCCTTGTGCTCCTCAGACCGCATGGACTGCACCTTTTCGCCTGGCACTTATGTGGGTGGAGAAACTCTTTCCATCCCACAAACCCCTTTAACGGTTAGACATTCCTATCCTTGGAGAGCAAGGGCAATTCTATATTGATAGGTTATTTCAGTTCTTTAAAAACAGTGATTTTCCCTATAGCTTACTACTGCATTTGATCTTCCTTCTTCCTTGGGAATGCAGGAGGTAAGGTGTGGGCTTGAATTCCTACTCCTGCTTTCCCACTACCTCCATCCCCTCTTCAGTATTCACAAATTAACTGGATGTTTTTCATTAAAACAAAAACAAAAAAATCCACAGTAACAAAATGGTTAATATTTGCAAACTATCAGATAATTGTAGGCTTCAGAGTTACTGAAAAAATGGGGACAACTGTCATCTCAGAGATGTTTTCTGAAATAAAACAGTTTCTTTAGTTCACACTTGGAAAATTTTCTTCAGAACAATAAGGGTTAGAAACAAAATTAAATGAAAGCTAATTTCACAGCGCAATTGTTCTACAGTGGGTTCTATGGCATATTCTGTAGCTACAGAATTGTAGACTACAGAGGGCCCTACTAATAGGTCACTTCCATATGGCATTTCTACGACGCCATGAAATAATACTTTCCAATTTAAAGTAATTGACTTAAATTTTAAAGTAATGCAATTTTGAGGCATCTTACTGGGAAGACTTTAAAATCTAAAGTGAAGCCAAGACAGAAATAGTTAACCTTTTATTTCATTCTGGCTTTCTTCTCTTCTTCTTTCAAGTTCTTTTCGGTCATAATTTAATTTTCGCAAACACATAATACCACACTGGAAACTGTTTCTGTTGGGAAAAGAAAAACATATTTAGGGATAAGCTAGAACACTTAATCAAGAGTATGAAGAAGACTGCTTTAAGTCTATTTACCTATGAAAACTGTCAACCATTTTAAGTTGTCCACGGAGATCTTTCTTAGTCAAGTGATCTAGCATTCTAGCATCAACAAGACATTCCATGAAGTAGCTGCGGTATTGAGGGAGCCCCAAACTGGGGAGCCACTCATTGCCAATCCACTCATGGTTCATATCACCGTATGCTAGAGTCTGTTTTTTAAAAAAAATAAGAATTAAGTGTGATTTACTCATATCAAAAGCAAAGAAACACTAAACAATGTCTTTCCCTAAACTTCACATTAGTATATAGTATTTTTAAAAGTTGCCTTGCCTTCCATTTTTTAACTGGTACTTTTTAGTTTGGAAAAAATACACTATGAAAGTTTTGAGTTGAAGTTTGCCACTTTACATTTAATCTTTTCATTGGAAAAGGATGCTTATTTAAAAAAGGGAATATAAAAACGTTCAGAATAAGTAAAATTTCCATTAATTTTTGTATCAAATTTTGATGACTTTTTGCATGTTCCTCAAATTCAGTTTGACACCATAAAATATAACAACATAACTGATGAAATATTGAACACACCATGTCTCATGAAAAAAATTGAAATTTTTTTCTGAAGTGGTGTAATGTATTTTATTTTCCTGTACTCTCCCCATTCAGACAGCCAAATTCACAGCAGACTTTTGAATATTAACAGGAGTTTTGGGAAATTGATACTGGTGAAAAAACACAAAACACGAAACATCTTTTTCTGGGCTCATAGCTGTAACTGCTATTCCCTATTTTGAAGGCTCCTTGTCTTTGAATGACAAGCTCTGGGGGAGATTTTTAAAGCGCAGTTAGGTGTCTGACTCCAATTAAGCTTTGAGCTCAAATGACAGTTACTCTGCCAATGAACTAGCTGGAAAAGTAGTTTAAAGGGGTTTTAATAAAATGGCTACTAACTTTGCGTAACTGTCATTCTTCGAGATGTGTTGCTCATGTCAATTCCATGCTAGGGGTGCGCATACCATGTGCACAATTGCTGGAGATTTTTCCCTTTCTGGTAGCCATAAGGCCGGTTCTAGCATCTCTTGGAGCCCTGTGCACATGTACCAGTATAAGGGATGCCACTGGCTCTGTACTCCCTCATTTTCTTCTTGCCAGTAACTCTGACAGAGGGGTATGGAGGGCGGATCATGGAATGGACATGAACAACACATCTCAAAGAAACACAGGTACAGAAGGTTAGTAATAGTTTTTTCTTGAGTGCTTGCTTATGTCAATTCCATGCTAGGTGACTCACAAACAGTATCCCCAGAGGTGAGCTTGGAGTTTACAGTCATGCCGATTGCAACACTGCTCTCCTGAAACTGGCATCACGACAGGCCAGTTGGGTGATGGCATAATGGGACAAGAAGGTATGAACCAACAACCATGTCACGGCCCTGCAGATGTCCTAGATTGGTAACTGCATGAGGAATGCTGCTGATGAAGCCTGGGCTCTTGTGGAATGAACTGTCATGATAGCTGGAGGCAGAATCTTTGCCTGCTCGTGGCAAGCCTGGATGCAGGTGATTATCTAGGATGAGATTCTTTGGGATGACACTGGTAGTCTTTTCATCTTGTCCGCCACAGCTACAAAAAACTGCATAGACTTGCGGAAGGGCTTAATCCTTTCAATATAGAAGGCCAGGGCCCAACTAATGTCTAATGTGTGTAGCCTCTGTTCCTGAGCAATGCTGTGAGGCTTCAGAAAGAAGACAGGCAGAAAAATGTTCTGTTTGATACAGACCTCTGTTAGAGAAGCCCTGTGAGAGCAAGAAGATTGTTCCAAGCAACCGTCACTGGCAGGAAGAAGGAATGGAGAGGGTGCAGATCCGGCGGTGCCCCTTATACCAGTGCATGTGGGTGGGACTCTAGGGGACAGTAGGGCCAGCCCTACAGATCCCACTAAGGGAAAAATCTCCAGCAACTGTGCACATGGCGCACGCGCACACCTAGGATAGAATTAACATGAGCAAGCACTCGAAGAAGAAATTATACTTTCCATAACAGGACTGTGCTGGAGGCCAGAGAGGAAACAAGAAGTTGTACAGCCCAAAGATAGTGGGTTAAAGAAGCTCTCCTCAGTTATTTTACTTTTTATCCTTTTTCTATATAATAATATATTATATTCACACACCCACCCACCCCTGGACAGACTCCATCTTATTAGTTGAGGCTACAAATGGGACTTACTACAGATCTGAGACTGAACAACTGTGCAAGCAGGACTATATTGGTGACACAAAAACACACTGTGCCTGGACATAGCATCTCTATGATAATAGAAGTTGGCCAGCGATCATGGTAACGGTGAGATTGTATTAGGGTCTTCCATAACCGGCAGATATTTTCCTTGAACCATTGGCCTGACACAGAGCCAGCATCTCCATAGCATTCTAGGCTTTAGATGCAATAAGGAGTTATTTTGTATTAAATCAATTCTCTAACCATTTGGTCTGTTCTGCTGCTCAGTCCACAAAGTCATAGACCACAGTTTAAGAGAGAACAGTTTTCACATTAACTTGTTATAATGTCACAGAGGACAAACAGTTTAAGTAACAAACAATAAGCAGGACTTTTGAATATTCCTGTTATATTAAATAGACTTGGAAAGAGGAAAGAAAAACAATATATTTTATTTATAAACTTAGTGCAGTGCCCACTGTATTATGATAGTCTTAACTTCTAAACAAAATATTTTTTTTTTCAAATTTGTTCATGATGCATCAGCAAATTTTAAAATGAGTGAACTACAAAATATAGTCTGAGAATCACATTGCCAGTTTATAAGGTTAGTAATAATATCTACAAATTTAGATTATCAAAACATTCTTAGAGGAAAACAAAGATTAGCATTCATGCTCTAATTGCATTGTGTTGCTTTACATATACTGTATAATAAATTATATAAAATCTCCAACCTGAGCCCAGCTTCCCTCCTCATCTTCCTGATGTTATGTGGTTAGAAAAGCAAAAGAACACACAAATATTAGTATTTATAAGTTTAGTATTAAGAGCAAAGTTAAAGATGCAGAGCAGATGCAGTATCTTTATGGCATGCTAAAAATCTAAAGAATGCAAGCAACATGCATTTAAAAACAAACAATATAAAATTTAATGGAAGTAGGAAAATGCTTGTACTGATTGGGTTTTCTGTAAAGAAGAAATTTATGTGCAAATAAATTGTACACACAACACAGTTAGTCTGCCTTCAGTAAGAATCATTGTTGATTTTTTTTTTTTTGTCCCCAAGGGGAAAAAAGAGTGAAGTGTGAATTATAATTTCATATAGGGTTAGTAACTAAAGGAAGCCATAATCCAAATACTTGAGCTATTTTAATACTTTCATTCTTTTGAAAGACTAAAAGGCACATGATTCAAGCAATCAAAAAGTTGGAAAAGCACTATAAGGAACAGAAGTGGCAGTGCTGTAACTAACCGTTTGTGGCGTGGCTGTAAGATTTTCCATTTCTTCATGTGTTACCCAGACATTTCCCGTGGTCTAATATGACCCCACAGTGAACCAATCACATCCAATGAAAGGAAAGCAGTAACAAAGAGGAAAGGTTGCAGAATATATAAGCAATAGGTACATATAAGGAGCAGGCATGGGCAAAAGCAATGGTTTCTAAAGTCTGAAGTACAAATTTACTTAAAATGATAATGTAGAATAAAAGGTGCACTGACATGGGGCATCTCCCTTCAAAGATTATTTAACAATTACAAAGTGTGTTAAATAGTTTACATTGATGTTATTAACAAATCAACTATGACAAGAACTGTAATGTTGAACAAAATTCTAAAATATTCATTTTAATAATGTCCCTTTTATAAGTTATTTGTTCTTAACTACAAATTTTCCTTTGGTGTGTTGCATGTACTTCTGGACAACATTCTAACACAACTGCAATTTTAATTTTATTAAACATTTTTGTAATTCTGTACATTTAAAAGTATTCTTGAACTTTTTTTTAGTCACTATTTTCAGTGAGGAGTGATACTAATCTACTAAATGTCATATGTATTTTGCTAAAATTATTACCAATACTTATAAAGCAGTTTCTGCAATAGCCACTTGTTCTCTGTTCAAGCCTGAAATATTTCCAGAAATATTTCCCTACACAGTAGTCAGAATGATCATGCAGACAAAGATCCATAACACTCCCATTTAAGTAATTAGACCATTTGGTGCAATATGAATGTAGGATGAGACCTATGTAAGGATTTAGCATAATTATAATTTGTGAATCTGATTTTGGTTTTATAAACAAAAGATGGCTTTTTATTATTACTGGAACAAATTTTTCCACATCTGCATAAGCCCACTAAGTAAGGAAGTACCAAAAAAACCCATTCCGTAATAGAAGAGACATTCTACTTTATGAAACATTGCTACCTTATGGAAACGGTATGAAAAAAACATACTTAAAAAGCCATAGTATTTAAAACTAACTATACTGATTTATTTTCTGGAGAATTTTTCTATTTTTTTTTCCTCCTAAATTACTAACATTTGCATTAATATATTTTGTCTGCTGCTTCTGAACTCATCCCATTATGGCATAATGATCTGTCAATATTCTTTGACTTGAGATTAAACAAACAAGTCATCAGCAACAACAACAACAAAGGTTTGTTTTTGAACAATATCTCTAGCAACATAAAAAGGGGAATGAAAATAAATCAGAATATCCTTTACCCAGGATGTTTTCCAATATTCTCCAAGAGGAGTCAGTGCCTCTCATTAACAGTACACGACAGAATATAATTATATCAATTCAACCCTCTCCTTTTACTAGAAAGTCTCATGCAATTATAGAAATACTTTAAATTATGCAAAGTAACTCAAATGTTTTTAAATCATGGCAGTTCTCCAGCAAAATTCAGAGCGTATATGCAACATGCCAATTACAAGCACCAATACTGCCACTGGCTAAATGCAGGTGTACCACTATGCCCACATGGAGCCCATAAAAATCACAGTTTCTCACGGCAATAGTCACAGTTCATGATCAATAAGGCTACGTTTTAGTCACGGGTATTTTCAGTAAAAGTCCTGGACAGGCCACGGACAGTAAACAAAAATTCACGGCCTGTGACCTGTTCATAACTTTCATTAAAAATACCTGCGACTAAAACTTGGGCGGCGGCGGTCCGGGGACACTGCGGGTGCTGGAAGAAGTGGCCCGGGAACCCCCGCTGGTGCTGGGGGGCGGCATGCAGCCCAGAAGTGGGACCCCTGCTGGAGCTGGGGGGAGGGTTGGCAGGGGCTCCCTACCCAGCTCTGCGTCCCTGCAGCTCTGCACGCTGCTCCCACCACAAGAGCCAGCTGCTGCAGCTCCCATGGGCTGGGAACTGCAGCTAATGGGAGCTGCGGGCACAGGCAGCGTGGAGCCCCCTCCCCCCCAGCCCCTCCGCTGCCTGAGCCCCCCACCATGAGGTAAACGCCTCCCCACCCCGCCCCAGCCCTCTCCCACACACCCAAACTGCTGCTTCTGGCCCAGGCACTGCCCGGTTTGGGCAGCCCCTAAGCCAGCACCAGCTGCTGCAGAAGTCACGGAGGTCATGGAATCCGTGACTTCTGTGATAGACTCGCAGCCTTAATGATCAATTATACTGAGATGATGCCATTGCTCAGAATTCTTATCACCCATTCAGCTGATTTAATTTCTCTCTGATAGCAACTTACTCAATCTTTTACAAATTCTAAAATTAAGTCTTCCTTTAATTTAAAACAGTTATAGATGTATGTTATAGTCCTTAATAAAAAAATTATACAATATACACCTGGCAAATTATACCTATTCTTAATATTTCCCTCATTTAAAATAGACTGTCATGTTGAAATGAAAAATAGCTAATCTTTCCCTAAACAAAAAATCAGTAGACATCTTCGCTTAACTTCTGCAATAGCATACAGTGTCCGCTTTACTTTACTGCTAAAAACATGAATATTGTAAGATCTATTATAAGCTAATATGATAGTTATTCCACGAGTTTTTTGGAAACTAAAAGTCTCCTCTTTTTAAATTGTTATGTGGTCCTTTGCACTTTAATGTACATTTCTGAAAATTTCTCTTAAAAACTCAAGTTTCCCACTCACAATATTCTTCAATTAGAATTCTGGAGTCTGCTGAAGAAATTTCTGTATTTAACAGAGCAGAGAAAAAAAATGTTTGATGCTGTTTCAGTAGTGATTTCCCTCCCACTGGCTTAAGTTACTTCCAGTTTTTTTCTTACCGTTCTTGACGTAGGAGGGGCAGATGGACTTGTTAGTGACATGATCTCTTGAATGGCAAGCCTCAGTTTCAACCTGTGCAAAGGATTACTGATTCCAATTTCACGCTGTATTTCCGTATCAGACAAGGCAGACATGATGGCACCACTTTTCACATTTGCTCGGCAAGCGGCCACATACCATGCTGGCATCCCTACCCATAACTGGCAAATAGAAAATAATATGTCAGTAGTATATGTAAATATATGTTTCTTCAAATCTTCAAGTTACTAAAAATGCTACAAGTCTCTCCTGTATAGGTACCTTATCTTTTAAAATGGGATCACTTACCTCTAGCCACACCACCACAGTAGGGCCATCCCATTGTGCAAAAGGCAGACCTTGCCTTCTAGCGTCCTCAAGCAATTCATGTCTAAAATTATAAAAACAGTCATTAAATGAAGAGAAAATAATATTGAAATAGTCATTTAAACTCTATGTTTCATTTATTTAAACACCAGTATTTTGTTTCCTTCATCCAGCTTTCCTCCTTTAACAATCTTACAGACACTGTAAGATACCCGAAAAGAGGACAGGGCCATAGCAAATGTGGCATGGCATGTTTAATGTAAAATTTCAGTATGGCAGAAATGCTAAAGTCTTGCTTTTTTGGAACTAGAAAATGCTCTGTGCCAGGGGTTTGCAAACATGCGCCAAATGGTTGTGTTCACCCTGCCCATTTACCATTTTGCTAAATGAGAGGTGAGTCCCATGTAATTTGGAGGTGGATTGGTAGAAAAGGTTGAGAACAATCAATCTATGCTGGTGAGAAACTGGTTAAAACAGACATCACTTACTGCTTATGTAGCAAATTTGCTATTATTCAGTGAATTAATATGCTTTACGACTATTACAACATATTGCTTTGTCATAGAAACCCTCTGTAAACACTAATTTAAAAAGTTTCATTTTAGGTTTTCTATAAAATATCTGACATACTCCCCAACTTCTCTCTTCCCCACTTATTTATACCTCCTCATCCTCCCCGGGGAGAATTAAGCTTATACAGTCTCACTCATATATCTGAAAACAGAACTTGGACTAACATTATGTTTGGCTTTTTGGATTCTAATACATACACAGCATTAAAATATTACTGGACAGGGACTCTTTAATGGCTTCTAAATTAAAGAAATTATAATCAATATTGTTGAATCCTACAACAAGGAAATAATTTCAGACATCCTAAGCAACTGCATTCTGCACCAGATGGAATTTATGCAAGGTCTTTTGAAGTTCAGTTTTGTCCATTAAGCTACCAGGATTTGCCCGCTTGCAATGAAAAAAGACTAAGGCTAGAGTATGGGCAGTACAATCCCAACTATTTGCATTACAGTATGCATGTAGTTATTGTACACATTATAAAGGCAGTTGAAGAGGTCCCAAAGGTGGTTAAAACCTGCATTTGCCACAATTAGACCCAAGTAAACAGGCAAATGAGAACTTGCATTATGTGGCATTTATACCATGCAACAGTATTTGCATGTTATATTTAATTAAAGGTAAGAGAGAAAAATTCAACAAAAAATAAACTTAGACTGACAGCATGATTTTGTGCATTGGCGGTATACTTTTAAAAAGCCAAAGTTAGAGCTAGCTAATTGGATGAATTTTGTAACGTTTCAATTTTGCTTTTTCTTCTTCCCCATTGTTCATCCAGCTTATAAATCTGGACCAGTTATTCTCATGAATGAATCTCCATAATTTTTTTTAAATACAACAGTCACCAAGAACTTTCTTTACTAATCCAGCTCCATCTCTGGTACAGTATTCCATTAAAAATATATGTGCAGTAACAAGATACTGTATCCTTGGCTACATACTCATGGTCTCTTACCATTTAAGTCAATAGGTGTTCATCAAAAGCAAACAATGTCTACACCTCTAGACCTAGAATATTGAATGATTCTAGGCTTAAGGAACTGTCAAAATTATGAAGTTTTAGAATGCTACAGCCACAAGATTACTTTAGTACAAATACAGCTCTGCAATGTAACAATTATGGTCAGGGTACAGAAAAGCCTTATATTTTATTCATATATATTAAAGTGTCAAGACTATGAGAAATCAAAAAAATTAGCCAGTTGCTGGCGATCAACAGACAGATCATTGATTTTACTGTTCCGCCTATAGTTTTTTTAGGTGAATGTATTGGCCCAGGAAAGACTGAAGTCCCACTAGACGATAGTAGTAAGGTTGAAAATAACCTTGCAAGCAAAAAACAAGTTCTCATCCAGAAAATGAATACTTAAAGCTGACAGGTTATTTTCTTATTTTGTGATAAAATCCTAGTTTTTAAAATGGATTATTTAAAATAATTATTTGCAAACAAAACCAACAAAAAAAGAGTTAAGGCTGAAATTACTTAATTAATGAAGCCCAGCTAATAGTCCAAAACTATTTACATTTTGTAAAGAAATTCTATATCTTTTTTTTTTAAATTTGGAATTAAACAGTTTTAAAGGGTACATCCTGTTCCCTACTGCCATATAATCTAGGACTCACATCCCATCACCAGTGTACATCCAATTTTGCATATGGGTTTGCAAATTTTAAGGGGTGAGGTCAAAATAAAATTCCAGGCAATTACAAAATTCCATTGCCTATGCAAGGAATCAATATCCAATAATCTTGTATTATTTTGTTACTTGTACAGTATGAAAAAGCATTAACACTATAGTGCTGAAGATGCTAAAAAGGGTAGCAAGACAGGGTCATTCACAGAATGGAGAGGTGACATATGCAACACAATCAAAAACAATGTAGGTTAAGCAAGAAAAAGCATGAAGTTATCTCATGGGATAAAGCACAATAGTCAACCTTGCAAATGGACAACCACAGCAACACTGAAAAATTTAGTACTAATAAACAGCTTTCCAAACAGAGTTAAAATTGTTAGATCATATTAAGTAAGGTTGTACAGTTTTATAATTTAAAAGAAGTACTGAAATTCACATTATGTACATTCACAACATGCAGTGTAAGATAAACGGCTTTGTTTTTGTCAATGCCTTAACAAATACTGTTAACAAGCTTTCAAGCTATAAATGCTTCAGCAGAACATTTCACTGCCTATTATAGAAACATCACCTCTTGTAAAAACATGCATTTAATTTGCTGAACAATTAGGGCTTTTAATACATCATTAAAATCAAAGCAAGTTTCCAAACAAATTTCTCACACATCCACAACAATCCTAATAAATTAAATATAAACTTACCCTGATTTTGCACTACCACATCAAATGGTAAATAATAAGGAAATAAAACAATGAAGGAAAAATGTAAAACTACAATTAAATTGAACTCATAACACAAATATAGAAACAAACAGAATGAAATAATGTAATTCAGTTCTTTAAACATAGGATTATTAATAGAGCCTTCAAATAAAATGGTAACAATGCCTGTTGCAAACACGTTTGAGATTGTGTATACAGAAACAAAAAAAGATATGAAGTGATACACAAAATAAGCACAAAGAAGCTTTTTAGTCACTGCTGCTACAGTTACATAAGGTTTCAGAAAGAATGAAATTCTTAATCCTTTTAATAAAAGCTACCTGAATATTGTTGATTTTCAATATAGCGTATGGAATCTTACTGAGTCACTCAGACACTCTTCACTGTGTATATGTTTTTGAAACTGAGCAATTAGCCTTGAGAATTTGCTCTGACATGATCCTTTTCACGTTTATGATTATTCCCACTGAGATGGCGATGGATCTTCTCTAGTTATTTCTAACATATTTTTGCTTCCTATGTTCAGTGCACTTTGGCAAGTTTTTGGAATGGATTGATAAAAGTATAGTACTGTGATTTGAAGAATGCTAGATTAGGGTTGCCAACTTTCTGACTGCAGAAAACTGAACACACTTGCCCCGCCCCCTGCTCCTTCCCTGAGGCCCCAACCCTGCTCACTCCATCCCCCCTCCCTCGCTCAATTTCACCAGGCTGGGCAGGGGGTTGGAGTGCAGGAGAGGGTGAGGACTCTGGCTAGGGGTGTGGGCTCCGGGTTGGGACCAGAAATGAGGGATACGGTGTGTGAGGGGGAGCTCTAGGCTGGAGCAGGTGTGTAGGAGAGTGTAAGGGCTCTGGGCTGGGTGTGTGTGCTCCAGGGTGGGGCCAGAAATGAGGGGTTCAGGGTGCTAGGGGGGCTCCAGGCTGAGGCTGGGTATAAAGGTGGGGGGGGGCTCCAACTGAGAGTGCAGGCTCTGGTGCGGGGCCAAAGATGAGGGGGGACTGGGGCCAAGGGGTTCAGAGTGTGGCAGGGGGTGCAGGCTCTGGGAGGGAGTTTGGGTGCAGGAAGGAGCTCATGGCTGGGGTACGGGCTTTGAGTGGCGCTTACCTTAGGCGGCTCCCGGAAGTGGCTAGCATTTCCCTTCGGCTTCTTGGTGGAGATGTGGCCAGGCAGCTCCGCACTCTGCCCCCGCCCTGAGCGCTGGCTCTGCAGCTCCCATTGGCTGGGAACCGCAGCCAGTGGGAGCTTCGGGGCCGGGTCAGCACATCCGCCTAGGAGCTGGAGGGAAATGCCGGCCACTTCAGGAGCCACATGGAGCCAGGGCAGACAGGGATCTGCCTTAGCCCTGATGACTGGATTTTTAACAGCACTGCTGACGGGGGCCGCCAGGATCCCTTTTCGACCAGCCGTTCCAGCTCAGAATGAGACAATTGGCAACCATATGTTAGACCCCTACTCATATAAGATTGAAGAGAAGAATTCTATACTTTGCCCTGTGGGGCAGTAAAAGTAAAGAAAATGTACATTTTTGCTAAATATTTCCACCAGCATAACAAGGCTTTTATGACAACTTATGTCTTTTCGGTAATACTCTACATTTTGAAATTTACTATGAAAACCTCATCATATTGATCAGTAAGCACATATCAATGTGTTCCCTGAGTGTACAGGACTGGGAATCAGAGATTTTGAAATCCTACATTGTGATCTTGGGAAAGCCACAATTTCCAATTCGGATTTGCCATTTGTAAATTACAACTTGATATGCAACACCTGGTAAACATCAAGGGGTTGTTTGAAGAATTAGTTAGATTATGCTTGTAACATACTTGCAAATGTGGGTAAATATTTTCAAAATAAAATCAGTAAATGGATAACAGTCAATAATCTGAATTGAATATAGTTTCCGGCAATGGTAGCAAAATTTTGAAAGGCAGTTCAGGAAGCAAGTATATATTAATTTTCAAAGCAAAATGATTATTTTTCACCTGCAAAAAGTAGCTTTTGAGATGGTGGAAGACAGCCAGAATTCAGTGTGAATGTTTTTGCTGGTTCTTATTTTTGCAAAATGTGAATTTTAGCTGGCATTGGGAATTATCTAAATCAAGAACATTTTCCAGAAAAAAAAAAAAGGAGGAAAGACAAAAAGCTATGGTAATAAGTGCTGCTGTGGTATAGCTAGGCTGGGGTAGGCAACCTATGGCACGTGTGCCAAAGGCGGCACGCGAGCTGATTTTCAGTGGCTCTCACACTGCCAGGGTCCTCGCCACCAGTCCGTGGGGCTCTGCATTTTAATTTAATTTTAAATGAAGCTTCTTAAACATTTTTAAAACCTTATTTACTTTACATACAACAATAGTTTAGTTATAGATTATACACTAATGTTTTTAGAAGGTCTCTTTCTATAAAAATGTATTACTGGCGCGCGAAACCTTAAATTACAGTGAATAAATGAAGACTCAGCACACCACTTCTGAAAGATTGCCGACTCCTGAGCTAGGTTAACATTTCTCTTTCAAGAAAGTAGAGGTAATATCTGAAAACTCCATAAACTATCAAAATCATTAGAACAGAATTTAGTCACAAGGCGGGATTCTATGTGTCAGCAATTTCAGGAGCAATAGTTCTTTTGCATTTTGGAAAATGAAGATTTCCTGGACAGACGTCAGGAGATGCTTCTACGGCCACAATGTTCTGAAGATTCAGAGCAGGCGCAGCAGGGACAGAAGGATTGTGAGGAGGTTTGGCAGCATGTGACCTCCAGAAGGAGAAAGAGGAGCGTTCATGCACCAGCAATGGAGATACAGGTGAGCAATCGTTTCCATGTTCTCTCTACAAGTACTAATGCGGAGAGTGGACTAGATGACCCATCTGAGGGAAGGGAGCAGAAGGAGACTCCACCGATTGGAAGGCAAAAGATGCACTGTCCTAGGGATGGGGGTTCCACGACCACCACTCCCAAGAGGAGGAGGAGGGTGGTGGTGGTCGGGGACTCCCTCCTCAGGGGGACTGAGTCATCTATCTGCCGCCCCGACCGGGAAAACCGAGAAGTCTGCTGCTTGCCAGGAGCTAGGATACACGATGTGACGGAGAGACTGCCGAGACTCATCAAGCCCTCGGATCGCTACCCCTTCCTGCTTCTCCACGTGGGCACCAATGATACTGCCAAGAATGACCTTGAGCGGATCACTGCAGACTACATGGCTCTGGGAAGAAGGATAAAGGACTTTGAGGCGCAAGTGGTGTTCTCGTCCATCCTCCCTGTGCAAGGAAAAGGCCGGGGTAGAGACCGTCGAATCGTGGAAGTCAACGAATGGCTACGCAGGTGGTGTCGGAGAGAAGGCTTTGGATTCTTCGACCATGGGATGGTGTTCCAAGAAAAAGGAGTGCTAGGCAGAGACGGGCTCCACCTAACGAAGAGAGGGAAGAGCATCTTCGCCAGCAGGCTGGCTAACCTAGTGAGGAGGGCTTTAAACTAGGTTCACCGGGGGAAGGAGACCAAAGCCCTGAGGTAAGTGGGGAAATGGGATCCTGGGAGGAAGCACAAGCAGGAGAGCGCAAGAGGGGAGGACTCCTGTATCATGCTGAGAAAGAGGGACGATCGATGAGTTATCTTAAGTGCCTATACACAAATGCAAGAAGCCTGGGAAACAAGCAGGGAGAACTGGAAGTCCTGGCACAGTCAGGGAACTATGATGTGATTGGAATAACAGAGACTTGGTGGGATAACTCACATGACTAGAGTACTGTCATGGATGGATATAAACTGTTCAGGAAGGACAGGCAGGACAGAAAAGGTGGGGGAGTTGCGTTGTATGTAAGAGAGGAGTATGACTGCTCAGAGCTCCGGTATGAAACTGCAGAAAAACCTGAGAGTCTCTGGATAAAGTTGAGAAGTGTGAGCAACAAGGGTGATGTCGTGGTTGGAGTCTGCTATAGACCACCAGACCAGGGGGATGAGGTGGACGAGGCTTTCTTCTGGCAACTAGCAGAAGTTGCTAGATCGCAGGCCCTGGTTCTCATGGGAGACTTTAATCACCCTGATATCTGCTGGGAGAGCAATACAGCGGTGCAAAGGCAATCCAGGAAATTTTTGGATAGTGTAGGGGACAATTTCCTGGTGCAAGTGCTGGAGGAACCAACTAGGGGCAAAGCTTTTCTTGACCTGCTACTCACAAACAGGGAAGAACTAGTAGGGGAAGCAAAAGTGGATGGGAACCTGGGAGGCAGTGACCATGAGATGGTAGAGTTCAGGATCCTGACACAAGGAAGAAAGGAGAGCAGCAGAATACGGACCCTGGACTTCAGAAAAGCAGACTTTGACTCCCTCAGGGAACAGATGGGCAGGATCCCCTGGGAGAATAACATGAAGGGCAAAGGGGTCCAGGAGAGCTGGCTGTATTTTAAAGAATCCTTATTACGGTTGCAGGAGCAAACCATCCCGATGTGTAGAAAGAATAGTAAATATGGCAGGCGGCCAGCTTGGCTAAACAGTGAAATCCTTGCTGATCTTAAATGCAAAAAAGAAGCTTACAAGAAGTGGAAGATTGGACAAATGACCAGGGAGGAGTATAAAAATATTGCTCAGGCATGCAGGAGTGAAATCAGGAAGGCCAAATCACACTTGGAGTTGCAGCTAGCAAGAGATGTTAAGAGTAACAAGAAGGGTTTCTTCAGGTATGTTAGAAACAAGAAGAAAGTCAAGGAAAGTGTGGGCCTCTTACTGAATGAGGGAGGCAACCTAGTGACCGAAGATGTGGAAAAAGCTAATGTACTCAATCATTTTTTTGCCTCTGTCTTCACGAACAATGTCAGCTCCCAGACTGCTGCACTGGGCAGCACAGTATGGGGAGAAGGTGACCAGCCCTCTGTGGAGAAAGAAGTGGTTCGGGACTATTTAGAAAAACTGGACGTGCACAAGTCCATGGGGCCGGATGCGCTGCATCCGAGGGTGCTAAAGGAGTTGGCGGGTGAGATTGCAGAGCCATTAGCCATTATTTTTGAAAACTCATGGCGATCGGGGGAGGTCCCAGATGACTGGAAAAAGGCTAATGTAGTGCCCATCTTTAAAAAAGGGAAGAAGGAGGATCCGGGGAACTACAGGCCAGTCAGCCTCACCTCAGTCCCTGGAAAAATCATGGAGCAGGTCCTCAAGGAATCAATTATGAAACATTTAGAGGAGAGGAAAGTGATCAGGAACAGTCAGCATGGATTCACGAAGGGGAAGTCGTGCCTGACTAACCTAATTGCCTTCTATGATGAGATAACTGGCTCTGTGGATGAGGGGAAAGCAGTGGATGTGTTATTCCTTGACTTTAGCAAAGCTTTTGATACGGTCTCCCACAGTATTCTTGCCGCCAAGTTAAAGAAGTATGGGCTGGATGAATGGACTGTAAGGTGGATAGAAAGCTGGCTAGATCGTCGGGCTCAACGGGTAGTGATCAATGGCTCCATGTCTAGTTGGCAGCCGGTTTCAAGCGGAGTGCCCCAAGGGTCGGTCCTGGGGCCGGTTTTGTTTAATATCTTTATTAATGATCTGGAGGATGGTGTGGACTGCACTCTCAGCAAGTTTGCAGATGACACTAAACTAGGAGGCGTGGTAGATACACTAGAGGGTAGGGATCGGATACAGAGGGACCTAGACAAATTAGAGGATTGGGCCGAAAAAAACCTGATGAGGTTCAACAAGGACAAGTGCAGAGTCCTGCACTTAGGACGGAAGAATCCCATGCACTGCTACAGACTAGGGACCGAATGGCTAGGTAGCAGTTCTGCAGAAAAGGACCTAGGGGTCACAGTGGACGAGAAGCTGGATATGAGTCAACAGTGTGCTCTTGTTGCCAAGAAGGCTAACGGCATTTTGGGCTGTATAAGTAGGGGCATTGCCAGCAGATCGAGGGACGTGATCGTTCCCCTTTATTCGACATTGGTGAGGCCTCATCTGGAATACTGTGTCCAGTTTTGGGCCCCACACTACAAGAAGGATGTGGAAAAATTGGAAAGAGCCCAGCGGAGGGCAACAAAAATGATTAGGGGTCTGGAGCACATGACTTATGAGGAGAGGCTGAGGGAACTGGGATTGTTTAGAAGAGAAGAATGAGGGGGGATTTGATAGCAGCCTTCAACTACCTGAAGGGGGGTTCCAAAGAGGATGGAGCTCGGCTGTTCTCAGTGGTGGCAGATGACAGAACAAGGAGCAATGGTCTCAAGTTGCAGTGGGGGAGGTCCAGGTTGGATATCAGGAAAAATTATTTCACTAGGAGGGTGGTGAAACACTGGAATGCGTTACCTAGGGAGGTGGTGGAGTCTCCTTCCTTGGAGGTTTTTAAGGCCCGGCTTGACAAAGCCCTGGCTGGGATGATTTAGCTGGGAATTGGTCCTGCTTTGAGCAGGGGGTTGGACTAGATGACTTCTTGAGGTCCCTTCCAACTCTGATATTCTATGATTCTATGATTCTTTGTGTCATTACCGTCAAAATATATTACCAATATTCACATATTTCAAATAAAAATGTTGCCAATTTTCTTGGCAATTAACCATACATTTCTTTTATTTGCTACTGAATTTAAGAGCATATTTTCAGCACTATAGAATTTCCCTTTTAAATGAAAAGGGATCCTAATGTGCTTGCTTCTTGCACATTTACTACCTAATCTTCCTGAAGATGAAGCAAGACATCCATAATTGACCTCAAATCAATTTAGCTTAGTTTCTGACACAGAGGAAAATGATAGTTGGGTGGATTAAAAACAGTAAGACTATTGATATGTAAAGAATATATGATGTTGTTTTTGTAATGCACAACATAATGACAGCCAACTAGTATCTTATTAAAAGGGTGACTGGGAAGGACTCAATTAAATCCCAATTCTGCCTACCTATTCAAGTTTTCAATAGTATTCTATTCTGCCAGTTAAATATCCAGACATAGATTACTACCATGAAAGATCTCGTCTGCCTTCTGCACTCATGGACTTTGCTACCTCTCTGCTGCCTGGTTCATTTGGGAATAACACAAGATGCAGTACATCTTTAAAAGGTAAACAAAACAGAAAAAAAAAATTGTACCTTAATACTTACTGGAAAGATTCCAAAACCAGGCAAAAAATGACTGCTGTTTAAAATATGTCACTTAAAAGAGCACATCTACACTTCGAACTGGAGGTGTAGTCTCCAGCTCAAGGAGACATAACCATGTTTGCTCTAAATGTTCTAAAAACAGAAGTTTAGCCAGGGAGGCGTGAGCAGTGGGATGGACTAGCTGCCCCAATACATATCTAGCATCTCAGATGGGATCCTACTCAAGGCAGCCACGCCTCCCACTTCTATTTTTAGCACGCTACGCGAACAGAGCTAGCATGGGTGTGTCTCCTTGACCTGGAAATTACACATCAAGCTCAAAGTGTAGATACACCTCTACCCTGATATAATGTGGTCCTCGGGAGTCAAAAAAATCTCACCGCCTTATAGGCGAGACCGCGTTATATCCAGTTCGGTCCGGTACGCCGTGCTGGACTGGACCGGCTTCCCCGGCGGTGATTTAAAGGGCCTGGGGCTCCACATGAATTTGGATATAACACGGTAAAGCAGCGGGGCTTGGTTAAAGGGCCCATGGCTCCCCACTGCTTTACCGCATTATATCCAAATTCGTGCTATATCGGGTTGCATTCTATTGGGGTAGAGGTGTATATCCAAAGACTGGCAGATAAGTGTTCAGCAAACTAATGCACCAAAAAAAATTCTGGGACAAAATGCATCGCCAATAGCAAAAATTAATTGTTTTAAATTGCCAAAAGCCATTTAAGCAGACAAGAAAAAAACGAAAAATCTTAAGTAATAAATTTAGTGAACAGACAAAATGAGTAGCAGCAGTTATGCAGAAAGGAATTGCTTCATATAGTCAATTGTTAAAAAGAACTAGCTGCTGGACGCACTAGGGATCCCTAATATTCCAAGCAGGTAGGCTTGCACTATGTGGCTCTCAGCTGGCAGCCAGACACTTGTTGGACTCTTGCCAGCGATTTACACAAGGAACAAACCTCAAGAGCAGAAATCTAAAATGACCATCTCTGTTTCAAGGCATGTTTTTTACTAAGTCCATTTTTACTTTTCCAAAATTCATTTCTCATTTTTTACAGTAGTGATTTTAGTGCTAAACGCTATCACATCAGGTTTGCCAAGATCACAACTCATTTTTAAAACGCACTATATTGGAGATGTATGTAAAAAAATAAGTCTGCAAAACTTAATGAGGCTTGATACTGCATCAGGCATAATGTTTGGAATTTTTCCTTTAAACAAAGAAATTATTCATTTCACCTAAATTACATATTTGATAACTTACTTTTTCTGTAGTTTTCTATTTTTTTCTGCCTGTCCCCCAAGTTTGCTGAGTCCTAAGGCATCTTGAGATGAATTGTCTGTTTCTGCCAAGCCAACTACAAGGAATAAAAATAGGTACTTAATGACATTTTTTGTATTTTACCTTGAATGTATTCGTATAAACTAGCATAACTATCATATTCCTGAACAAAGTAATTAGTACTTTGTAATGTTACTAATCAGCAGTAATTGTCCAATTATGTTTCTATCGGTAACTCATTTTATTAATGTCATACAATAAGGAGAAGAAATTAAAAAGACAGCCCTTTTTTTCCAGAGATACACTAAAGCATACAGTACTTGAATATGAGACATGAACAAGCATTTCAGAATATTTTTATTCTCTCCCCACTCCACATGTCATGCACCTAGAATCTAAAATAAACATTACTTAGAAAAACACATTAAAAATGTATACCATGAGACTAAGGCCTTGTCTACACTACTGCAGTAAGTCAACTTAAGTTACGCTACTCCAACTACGTGAATAACACCGTGCTGTGTCAATGGGAGACACTCTCCTGTCGCCTTATCTTACTCCTCTCATTTTGGTGGAGTACCAGAGTCGACTGGAGAGCGCTCTGCGGTCAATTTAGCAGGTCTTCAGTAGACCCGCTAAGACGACCCCCGTTGCATCGATCGCAGCAGCATCAATCCCCGGTAAGTGTAAACATGGCCTAAGTCTTTCCTTCCTTTTATACTATTGATAATACACTAGTTAGAAGATAACAAACCAACCTTGTCCCAAAGATTCTTTGCTGGTTTGTCCAGTTCGACCCTTTTCTTTCTTACCAAATAAGCGACCTATAGAAGATTTGATCCCCTTCTTTTTAGGGGCTTTGTGAAGGGAATCCTGGCTACTATTACTGCTACTGGGGTTGCTTACTTGCCCATCTTGAGAACCTGTAGAACTTTAGAGAAAAAGAACTTCTTTTAGTCTGTAAAAGAACACACACAAAATAATCCCCACTTTTAGCACATTACATTTTTTATGGCAATTTGAGGTTTTGGTGGAAGCTAATGAAGACTGTCAAGTTACCTCAGCAAATTAATTTCCAGTTTTTAAACATTTCTTGTCACAAAAGATGCGAAAAGCATCACCAGAAGATGTAGCAAAAGATTAAATGGAGCATAAAAAAAAAAATAAAAAAAAACCAAAAAAACACTGGACAACATCCAATGTCTCAACATTTTACCCCTTTTCTTATTAAGAGATCTTATTAGGGTGACTGACCTATGTCAAGCAACTGCAGGTTATTTGTATATATCTTTTGTTATGTATATTACACTCCACTAGATGTCAGATTCCCTACCGAGTTCAGATGATCATAGGTTGAATTTAAGCCATAGATCTGGAAATGAGTTGCATAATACATTAAAATTCCAGCTTCCTTTCATCTACCTTTCTTCTCTATAATATGCATTTTTACATAAAGTGATAAAAAGAAAGGCAAACCGCCGATACTTGAAAACTTTCTCATAGAAAATCAACTACTAGTAATGAATGTGCTAAGGGGACTGCTTATGCAGACTAACTTTAGCAAATCAACTGTCATATTATTCTGACTTCTCCATTTACTTTGTCTTTTCAGAAGTTTTAAAAATCAATTTCTTAAAACTTGCATGATCTGAATAACAACTTTGTAGTCAATCAGCTTTTTAAAAATCTGAACTTTAGCTGTTATCAGAATATTAACCTCATGTTTTCTGCCATCTTGCTTACTTACTTTCTTATGTCCCTGATGTCTTCGTGGCTCAATGTATGCAAAGCTCCTTTATGGACTCTATCCAAATGCAGAGATCGAGGTGAAGATGGTGGTGATGTCTCACATTTTATTGTGGTCTTGTCATCTCGTACTTCTTCTCCAGAAACTGGAGACTAAGGGAAAAAAGAATGAAAACTTTAGGGTTTAGTTTCTAGCATGAATCCTACATTAATACTGTATAAAGAATTAAAAGACAAATGTATTTGATTATTTTTTCACTTGATAGTGATACGGTTCTCCCAGCCCTTTTATTCTGGGGCCATCATTTCTACTTTTTCATTCTCTCTGAACTTCCTCTTATTTTTTGTAGACAACCAGTGTTGTTGAATTAATATTTCTGCTGGACATGGGACGGTGGCAATCTTGCATAGAATTCACTGCCTCCCTAACCAGCAAATAGGGCTCAGAGCAAGTATACATTCCCTTTAACAACTCCCTAAAACTATGTATGCTAATATTACAATATATACACACCCGACCCTTATTAGTTCTTTCAGTAAAGCCACCAAGACAGAGGGCCAAGTAAAGCATTGCTCAAACTCCAATTATGAGGAACTAGAAGAGGTTTAAAGAAGGTGTTCTAGATGTCATGGGCTTAGATGTTTTAAATCACAATTTTTTGAAATCAAGAATCCATATGTCAATACTTATGGAGTTCCTTCAAGTGTGATGAGGATCAGAAATTCAAACTAAGTTATTTAATTGTGTGTTGGTAATCTTCAAAATTCAACACAAGTATTCCTTTACAGAGATAGAGGAATGGCTATTGCAAATGGATAACATACTACACCCTTTACTTGGGGTAAAAGTATCTCAAGCTAAATTACTATTGCTTCCTCTATAGCATATCATCTTCCTCTGCTTTTCTTTATTCCCAACATCATTAAAAAGCATTAATTTAATATTTTTAATAGCAGAGATTAAATCTGAACATGAAATAATTTGCAATTATTCACAAATATGCAACTCTTGCAAGGAATCTCATTTACACTAATACTTTATAGTGAATGACATAGCAAAAGAACGTAACTAAGTGGCTGAAGAGTTTACCTTTCTACGGTGTTTCCTTAAATCACTAGGCTGACAGATGCATGCAAAGAAAAGAAATTAAGAGAAACCAGATTTATTGCAAACTCCTGTAGCACAATCTCAAAGCATTAGCACAGACAAAAACACATTAGGGAGAAGATAATATAGCAGAACATATGTGGAAGAAAGCTGAGATGCTCTCCAACTACAAAATATTTAGACTATCATATACTTAAAATCTAGGTTTATAATGGAAATACTGTAGATACTTAAATAGCAGTTTTAGAGGATAACAATATTTCACCCATAGCTACAAGGCAAAATTAAAAAAGAAAACAGAAAAAAAAATTCTCAGCAAGAAAACCAGTAAATTAAGTTTTGTTTTGATTTTTTTTAAATAGGGAGAATACTTGGGCAAGACTCTCCCTTGATCACAAGTATCAGAGGGGTAGCCGTGTTAGTTTGTATCCACAAAAACAACAAGGAGTCCGGTGGCACCTTAAAGATTAACAGATTTATTTGGTCATAAACTTTTGTGGGTAAAAAAAACCCCACTTCTTCATATGCATGGAGATCCCTTGATCACATAACCAAAGATACTCAAGGCAGGGACTATTTTGTCTGAGTTAGACCTATGAATTTTTAACACTCTTCATTCTGAGCCAGTTTGGAATCTTGTTCCCTTTTCTAGGCTTTATATAAGCAGAAACATTACAGTATTAATCCTGAAGTCCAGAACTCTGGCAGCAGTATTGTGAGGTAACTTACATTTAGGTTGTTGGAATGAATATGCCCAGTCTATCACCAATAGTTGTTCTTCCCCACCCTCACCAAAATCTGTTGAATCTCACCTCTTAGACATTCCCAACCTTTAACAGTATGCAGAGCAAAAGATCAAAGATTGTTCATTAACTGAAGTTGTACATACAGCATAATCATATCAGACTGATACTGGTAAAAAATTACATTCATATAGTTTGGGAACAGATTTACACTGTACTTGGCTCAGTATTTTAAAAAAGGATTTGTAGGCAAAAAAAAATTGAGTATCAAAAATTCAGTGCACTTTGTATTACAAACAAAGAATGCAGAATCCAAAGATAAGGTAGGTTTGGGCATTTGATCCAAAAATAACTGGTCAATCGACCGGTCAAATATTAACAAGTAATTCAAAAGCTGTCAAATATTTTAGAGTACTAATATATTAGAACAGTAACAGGAAGGGGAAAAAAAGGTACAACTTTATCGTCTCCAATAGGCACAGGGGAGATACAGATACCTAATTACAAAAAAACAAATTACTTCACTTATTTTAATTCAGAAAAATGCAAAACACAATGAAATTAAATACTAAAAATGCAGAATGGCACCGTGATGCAATGACAATGGTAGGCTGTCACATACATCAGGGTATTCTTGTTGGGATATTTGAGAATACTGGCCGTGGTCAATTATAAGGTCATCGATTGACATTACTTGACTGGCTTGCCAAGTCTACTTGGATTAAAAGTATGCCTTTTGCAAAAGGTTCCACATTAGCTAAGCAAGGTAAATGTGTAAAGATTTGCTCAATCTTACATTAAAATATTTATGTTTTGATTATCAATGTTACTACAGTAAAAACTGTGTTATCCGGCACTTTACCAACCGGAAAGCTCTAGAAACCGGCATTTCGGGAAGGGCTGTGGGGCGCGGGCTCTGGGAGGGACTTTGGGTGCAGAAGGGGGCTTGGGACGGGGGTTGGGGCACGGGAGGGGTTGCGGGGTGCTGGATCTGGGCGGTGCTCATCTCAGGCGGCTCCCTGCAAGCGGCGACATGTCCCTGCTGCTCCTAGATGGAAGAATGGCTATGGGGCTCAGTGCGCTGCCCCCGCCCCACCCAAGCACTGGCTCCGCAGCTCCCATTGACTGGGGACTATGGCCAATGGGAGTTGCGGGGGCGGGAGCTGCGGGCGGAGGCAGCACACAGAGATGCCTGGCCACGCCTCTTCTTAGGAGCAGACCAAGGTGAGCACCGCTCGGATCCAGCACCCCAAAACTCCTCCCGCACCCAAACTCCCTCCCAGATATTGTATATCAGAACAAGCTAATCAAATCATAGTATAGACTCAGTTTACCCTTGAGATGTCCATCAATAGAAAATAAATTAAATAACTCCTGAAAGGTGTGTCAAATATTAAATATACATGGATTCAGGATCTAAATGTGCTATTTAAATACCACCCAAGGACATCATCCATTCCTTGTAAAGAAAATCTTAATCTTAACAATCATCATAGGAAGAGGTGAACAGAGGGAAAAAAATGAATAAAATCATAAATTAATCCAGACCTCAATACCCAATTAATTTTGGGATGGATAAGGTAAAAGATATGAACACCAACAGGAAAAAAAAAATACAGCGTGTCAGCCAGTACTTGTTAAAGAAAGCTACAAGCTTTTAATTCACTAGTTTTAGTTAAACTAAAAAAAGTACCAGCACTGAATTTTTAAAACTGTTATTAAACTAGCTTGTATTCACAAATCTGGAAAGAAAAAAACCCAATCCCAAAACAGAATTACTATCTCTATGATAGCATTTGATACAATGACATGAGTTTAATGCAAGCTAACAGACTTAATGTTAGCTAATGTTCATAAATACCAAGTGGATTTTTATTAGGAAACTACAAAATACTGTAAAAAATAATCCATTATTCACAATATACATTAATCAAAATCCAGTATCTCCACTACTGTAGTTCTGGTGGAAGTTTAGGATCTTTATATTACCATACTTTAAAAAATTATTCAGTTATTAAATAAGCCAACAGCTCAACTAAATACTACCACATCTAATTTGGTCAGTTCCTTTAAATCTTGGAGTTGTGAATTTTAATGGAAATCAATTAGTTTCAATTACTATTGAACAATAAAATTCATGAAGATTTCTAGATGCTACAGGACTTGCAGCTTATT
Source organism: Chrysemys picta bellii (assembly GCF_011386835.1). Lineage (NCBI taxonomy): Eukaryota > Metazoa > Chordata > Testudines > Emydidae > Chrysemys > Chrysemys picta. Next base: position 73,183,381 of record NC_088794.1, on the reverse strand, counting down.
TTTGCTCACTAAAACTAGATTTAAAAAAGTTACACTACATTGGGAGAGGAAGCCTTGGCAATAAATATTCTGACCAGGGCCGCCCAGAGGATTCAGGGGGCCTAGGGCAAGGCGGGGAAGCTGCGGAGCTTGTACTCACCCGGCAGCAGTCTGGGTCTTCGGCAGCATTTCGGCAGCGGGGGGCCCTTCAGTCGCTCCACGTCTTCGGCAGCACTAAAGGGACCCCCGCCGCCAAAGACCTGGACCGCCACCGGGCAAATTGTCCCACTCCCCCCTCTTCCCCCCCACCCCCCGGCAGCCCTGATTCTGACCTATTTTTTCATAGAAACAGCTGTGAAACTCATTTTTGCGTCAATTTCTGCAAAGAAAATATTTAGATTAGAACTTGCTTGAAAAATTTTCTCTATAAATTGCTAGCTCAAATAGATACATGTCAGTTCACTTCATTGCTATTTACATTTTAAATGTACAGCTCAATCATTAATCTTCAAGATTATGGGTTTCACATATTTGTATGAAATTATTTATTTGGTGAGCATTCAGTAGAAATGTGGATTATGACCAACAGGCAGCAATAAAACATGTATGATTTGAATAGACTTAAGAAAGAAGAGGGTAAGTGATTGTTGCACCAGGATTTGGAGGAAAAGGGCTAAGTTCTCCCAGGCACATATGGCAGCACAGAGTAAAACCAGGAAGAGGAGAAAGAATGTAGGTAAGAGATGTGGGCAGAGCAGAGACCAAACTTTCAAAAAGTCTCCAAAAGTTAAGACCAGCAATTTGAACTTGATGTTGAAGGTGAAAGAAAACAAGTAAAATAATTGAATAAGGGAAAATGATACAAAGGACAAAGGTTACTAGGGTTGTTATTTAGGATGCAGATATTTTCTATTGTAGAGAAAAAAAAAATCTGATACTTACTAGTGTCATAATACCTAGTCTGTCCACTTCCCGAGCTGGACTATGTGGGATCCGCCTTGGTGTGGAACGGCCACTACCAGGAGGAGAAGAACCAGCAAGGGTCCCACCAATAAAAGGAAGGGGAATGGAGTTCATTGACCGAAATCGTCCATTGTTATCTAGACTCCCGCTACCAACTCGACTTTCAATTTCCTCTGCTCGCTGCTCCGTATTTTCCTTTTCTTCTTGTATCAATCTAAAAAAGTTTAAAGACTAGGTGATTTTTTTTTTTAATTGATCAATTCACTGTAAAATAAGTACATTTGCAAAAGCATTGCAAGACTAAGATAAGTGATGGGGCTGACTGAATAATAGTTTTAAGTTGTGTGGTTATTTGTATGACTCTAGAAAACTAGACCTCTACAGACAGGAAAGACAAGATAGCTGCAATTCAGATAGACAACATAACATACAAAAAGAATAGGAAATACGATGTGACAAAAGGTAGTGTGATTGATGTTTTGTTAGTATCGCAGTTCATGAGTTTTATGTTCCATCAAATTAGTAACACTTCACAATGCAGTATAATATGTAGGCCTTTCGGAAGAATTTATCCAAACACAGGAATATGTATAGAAGGACGACGAGTTTTAATATACTGTAATATTGTAAAAATATAATTTGGACTGAGAAACTGAAAGATAGTTTAAGAGGAAGGCTAGCCTTGTGGTGAAAGCACCAGACTTCCTCTGTGACCAAGGCAAGTTATCACAGCACCTCAGTTTCCCCATCTATAAAAAGAGGTCAACAGTTCCCTATTTCACAAGAATTTTGTGAAGCTTATTTGTAAAGTGCTTCAAGAATCTCATATGAAAATGTTATATATCCAAAGTATGTGGTAACTATTATTCCGTAAGTACACTACCATTAAAATGAAAACCGAAGGTACTATTTAAAAGCAACAGAAACAAGGCAATCCAAAGAAGTTACAGCCTTTCTATTATTACTACGCCATCGTGCCTAGGTATTTTACCTTTTGCACAATACAGAAGATCATCCACTCTAACACCCATTGGTAGAGTATTACGATAGTAGTAGTTACTACAGACAAATTTAGGAGAGAATAACCAGCAACTTATCACATGGCAGTTTAAATGATGATTAAGAACTTGCACTCAATTGCTATTAGCAGCAACAGCTACTGCCACCTCCACCATTTATATAGTAATTTCCATCCATGTACAGTGTCAGAAGCATTTTACAAAGTTGGCCAAGCATAACCACTTTTAAATTATTTTTTTCCAATAAAACACAGAGGTTGCGTGGCTTACCCATAACTACACACAAATCAATGAGAGATCTTTAATTTCTGCTATGAAAGAAGCTTATTTTATCATAATTGTAATTAATCGATAAACTATACCTAATCTCTTTGTTAATTGCATCCAATTGCTCTTGAAGCATCATGGCTAAAGTCTGAGCATCAGCCTGACCACTAGGTGACAAAAGATCGACTGAACTGAATATAGTCTCTCTGTCATCTTCACCATCCGAGACATCAACATCACTCTCAAATGCTTGTGCTACATTTGCCAACACACTTGCTTGTTGTGCACGTTCCCAATCCTGTTCATTAAGGGTTTGAACCTGTTTAAAAAAAAAAAAAAAAAAAAAAAGCTAGAAATCCCAATCTAATTGAAAAAAACAATATAAACCCTTTACTATTTAATTACTTACTTTCAAGAAGCTAAAAAATATATATAAAAACAAAAGTTAACAAGTTCTCACTTACATGCTGTAGATATCCATCAGGAAAGCAATATTTAGAAAACAGTAAAAACAAAACCAATTCTTTAGAAAACTGCAGAATTATAGTAATGGTTCAAGTCATAGCCATTACGCATATCCCACCCAACTCTAATGCAATATTGCAAAGGTTTGCCAACAATATTAATCCAAATTCCATCATACGTTTGATGGACTACTCAGTATATTTAGGAATTGAGCCCTGTTGAAACTGAAATATTTAAAGGGACAGAGGGATTGCTTGCCAAATGATGGATAGCATGCTAGATTATTAAATTGAAATTGCAACATCTTTATGCACACAAATTAAAATCTGGATTTGGGTTGTTTCAAATGATATTTCAGTTTCAAAGTTATATTTTCTATCACATTTTTAACAATGAATACGGTATCAAAATCCCTACTTTTTCAGTTACTAAATAACAATTAAAACATACATTAAAAAGTATTGGTAATTATGTATTTTGGTGAAACAGGAAATCTAGTGTATACAAAAAAAGCAGAATCTAGCAAAAACCTACACTTTAGTATACAAAATAAAAATGTCAATCCCTTAAAGAAAAAGAAGAGTTTTTAATCTTCTGAGTAGCCCACTTTGGGAAAAAACTGTGATAAATAATAAATATTATAAGTGCAAAAAATTCTAGTGTCATTATTTACTAAGGCTACACTATGCTGCAGTCACATACTATGTACTTCTATCCTACAAACTTGCAATTGCCTATTAGATCAAAAGAATCTAAGCATATTTCGCTATCAAAGTAATAATGTTCCATTACCTTTGAAGGTTCATCTCGTAGAGCTGCCAAACGCCCTTTCTGGGGCCGTCTTAACACTGATGAGGTGCTATAGGGATCCGTATGACTGTCAGCGACAGATAATGGTGTCATCGGATATCTGAAATCTGGTACACTACCCAAATGTGGTCGGCTAAAACGTGAACACAGATTAAATCTTTAGATGTATGGAAAAGACTATTCTTGCTCCTCTGGTTTTAATTTTTAGACTGAAAGTAGTATTGCAATTTTGGCTTAGAAATATTATTCATTACTATGCTCAGTAATAATGTTTAAAATTATAATAATAAAAAACCCTATAAAATATAACAAAGCTGATTGTAACCTCTAGCAAAACAGTATTCTCATTAAATGCTTGTACCTATGGTGAAGAGAAGTGGCTCTGATCCTCATTTGGTCATTTTCAGCCCTCATTGCTTCAATATTTAGTACCAGTTGATCCTGCAAAGAGTAGAACAAGAAAAACAAATCAGGAAACAAACGTACAAGAGCTCTGCCATTAGAGTCATTTAAAAAAATGAATGTATTTATCTTCCAGGCCCACAGAACTCATTTCCACTATTATGTGTTCTATGCAATGGATTGCCTTCAAAACTACTCCTCAGTGAAGCAGGCCTTCAAAGACTTCTGCCAGATTAACAGTGGTAACCATTAAATCACCACTACTGATCTACTAAACACCAGAGAGCAGTACTGGAAGTACTGTGGTAATTGAGATGCCTCAGTCAATTATGCTAGGTAAATACCGATTTTTTTTTAAATTGAAACAACTGAATAAGAGATATAGCCACGTGTGAATGACTGGCTACCATTGATTAGAGTAAATGAGAAAACTGAATTAGTAAGGACAGCCTGAGGATGGCTGAAGCTCTATACGAAACAGGACCTTAAATCCAGCCACTTGCAACTAGGATCTCCTCATGCTTCCCAGAATTTTATATGTAAGTAGTAACTGAATGATTGAGTAAGTCACTTCAACAGAAGACTGAGAAGAGTGAAGTTAGGATCTAGATAGCCAATGGCAAGGAGCAATTCCCAGGTTGAGGACTGCTGTCCCATGCCACAGATATTCAAAGCCCATCCTGCAGAACACTCTAATACAACCTGTAGCTCTTAGTTTCTTTAAATTTGCATAACTGATGTAAAGCCTGTGCAACTTGGTCACTTCACAGCAAAGTATTTTAGGACACATAGTACATACTATTGCTGAATAAGCCATACAAGTATTGTGATGTCAGAGCAGACACTCCCATAGCTGCTTACAATGTGAATCACCACAACTTTGGGAATGAACGGTTGTGCCAACATTATTTAGAAAGAAGTGGGATGGCCAGACAGTTAAAGGAATTGTGTGCATTCTGATACCCCATACCCAGAAAGTGAAAGAAGGTTTAAGCATAGCCCACTCCTCTCCTCCAAAACATCTCCAACACCTTTAGTGACAAGAGCTCTGTTCCTGATGATTCTGAGCTCCCCCGACCAACAAGAGCTCAACACAGCAGTATGATAGGTGCTTCTCCTATCCCACTCCATAATTTTTGAAGTGGTTTTTAAAACAGTAGTGTACAAATTTTACAATATTCAGTAGCAAGCTTTTCAAAATGTACACTGGATGCCTCTGTTATAAAATATACATTAAGATACACTTGCAACTGAAAAGTTTTATTTGTGTTTTTACTGCTCACTGCGTAAGTTATGCAAAAAATATGAGTTAGACAGGGCCTTCAGAATCCTGGTAAATTATCAATACAGCCCCCTTGTTTTCACCTAGTTTGTACTTAACTGAACTAAATTAAATAGGCAATTCTGCTGAAAACAACAATAATTCTCTGAACCAAAGGAGGCAACCAACCTTTTACAATGAACAGTAACAGTACTAATTGTGCCACAAGAAATTACCGAGACCAAGGCAAGAAACCAAGGACGTTTAAATATTTTTACACAACCTGCTATAACTATAAAGTTATGTAGTATAGTTTATATCATATTCCAGCTATGTCCCAATGGAACAGTTACATTTTTATTTGAAAAATTATCCGTATAATACCTTTTCATGTTGAAGATCCTCTACTTGCTTCTTTGCATTTTCAACTTCTCGAAGAAGAGAGTTCTAAAATAAAATTGCACAAAGTTATGTTACTGTTAAATCATTGTAGATCTTTCAATTTTTTGAAGGGTGATTAAGGTAAGAAAAGCTATTACAAAGGTCCATTACATAAGGAGTAACTACAGTACCTCTTAACTCATAGCTACTTAATTTATTAACTAAAGAAAACTATTAGTTGTGCCTACTACTGTTATTTTTTTAATATAATTAAAATAGATTCAGACTTCTGGGTCTGTGATCCTCTATATGATTAAATTACTAGTGTTAAAAGTTAGCAGAACACTAAACAGTTACTACTAATAATTAGAGCCCTACAAATCCACGGACCATTTGTGGATTGGATGCAGATATAAATTTTGTATCTTTGCAGGGCTCTACTATAAACCATGGTTTTATCTGTTTGCTAGTTTCCTTTTGACAAAGTTATTCTAAGTAGCAGACAGATATAATTTTAATCAAAGCAGGATTGTGGTACAGTTACTGATGTATAATCTTTCCTGGTCATTAGATTCCCTTAATACTGGTTTTATCTGTCTGATTTGCATAACCATCATACAGTAATTTGTCAGCTATACAGTATTGTAAACTCCGGTACTCTCATAGTTCTCATTAGCAAGAGTGCAGGGATTTGCATAGTTATCATATGGCAGTTTATCAATATCTGTACTATAAATATACAAATTTTATACAATAACTAACTACTACAATCATGCTCAAACTGACTCCCATACTCAGACTACGAAAGTTGTCTGTCAGCTACAAAAATAACCACCACCAAAGCATCTGGCTTCCTTCAGCTGAAGTACAAGATCTCCAATAATGTATGTGATTGTAGTATACAATAATAATGAAAATGGCATTATCACTGCAAAAGGGAAGTTGTTTTAGGAAGTTTATAACCTTTTGACTCATTTTCTCCTCCCCCGCCCAAACTGGTTACACACTATCTTGAAAGTTCTTGTTTTTAATTGTTTGCATCTTAACTCAGTTTTGAAACACTGGAAGCTACAATATAGGATATTCTGGGGAGAAAGGCTTAATGACCTGGATAGAGACAAATGAGATTCTATTCAACTATACATTTTTGTTGGTTTCCTATTAATCATACACTTACGCAGAAAAGTAACAGTACCTTTCTGAGCATCAATACTAACAGTGAAGTATATCTAAAAATGTCTTTTTACTTCATGAATAATATCTCAAACTTAGAGAGAGTTCAGTCAGTCTTATTCCAGAAAGAGGTTTTGTACCATGGTTAGCCCAAACAGATTGGCACTGTGACAGAGTGCATAAAATATATTCACTGGTGCTGGGGGTAGGTCAGTGCTTTGAATCTTGCTTCCTCACTATGTTGAAGTCAAAGGCCAAATATTTCAGACTTAGGGAGCCTAACTTTAAGCACTTAATTCATTAAGTCCCAGAACAAGGGCCAACAGGAACACAGAGTTTTATTCAGTCATGCCTGATTTTCCTTAGCTCCCTTTGAGAACAAAAGCAGAGAGGAAAGCAAAAGCCCAGCTCTCTTGGGATTGCAGCAAAGAAGCCATCTGCCTCTAGAGCCCTGGAATAGTATTGTCAGAAACTCAGCTGGGGTGCTGGTGACAGACCACTTGCTGGTCACAGCAAAAACAAGTGCCTCTGAAAATTCAGACAAATCATAAAATATGCCAGCATGTTGAAGTCTTGAGAGGGCCATTTAACTTTTACTGACAATTTTTCCCAGGTGAGTACCGTATTCCAAAAGACTCGAATCTACATCTTCAATATGGGGGAATGCAAACTGAAATGATCATTGAACAAAAGGAGAAAATGCTACCACAGAAGGAACTTCCTTGTTTTCCTTTAAGGATTCTTTCATCCTACTGAAGAAATGCAGTGCTACCTCAAAGAAGAATCTCTGAAGAACTACAGATGAAAGTGAGCCAATAAGTGAAAGTCCATGCAGGCTGCAAGATGTCACAAGATGGAAGAGGAACTGAATTAGGAGGACAAAGAACAGAACCTTGGACAGGGGACTGAAGTGTGCAATAATTGATCACAGAAAAACTCCTTGGTCCAGTAACCATTTTTATAGTCAAGTAGACATTTCCTGTGAGGGAAAGATGATATTTCTCTAGCTGACAAGATTATCACCATTATTCAGGAAACACTGGACTAGATAGAAAAGGAGGAGTGGGGCAAAAGATATACGAGAAGAATGGGACTCAAGATCTGTGTTCTGTTCCTGACTCCGCAACAGAGTTCTTGTATGACCCAAAGCAAACACGTTTATACAGTCAACACCAATCATCAATAGGAAAGCATAAAAATCCTTACAAAAAAACAAATTTAAGGAATTCCCCCCCCACCCCCAAAGAATTAAGTTTAGGACACAGAAAGCACTCTCTTGATAAATTGGCTTAGTTTTCTAAGAATCAGCTATTTTCAAAAAGTCATGCTGATAGTATCTCTAAATCGAAGTTATTTATGGTAAAAGATACATTATTTAACTACTAAAGTTACAAGAATAAATTATATCTGTATTGTAAAATGGGTAACAAGCATATTGCTAAACATTTCATTATTTTTTAAGCTACTTTCATCACATTAAATTATTTTCTACCTTATCTTCCAGAGCAGCCATCCTTTCCTTGAGATGAAGCTGAAGTCTTTCATTGGATTCAGACAGAAGTTTATCAACAGTATCTGATAAACGTTTATTATGTTCTTCATTCATCTTCTCTCTTTGTCTAGCCTAAGTTATTTAGGAAGCATTAAAAGTATAATTAATTCAAAGCTGTTGATGTTGTCTGTCCTACGAAACATTTGAAAAGTATTATTTAGAAAGATCTCCAGATTGTGAAAACTGTAAGGCTCACCACACTCAAACTCCTTATTTTCTCCAACGAAAGACACTTTTCTTAAAGGTTCAGAATTAATCCAGATACCTTGATCATCCAAAGGCCTTCAGGGATACCCAAAACCTTCAGATAATCAGAAGTACTAGATTCACAGGCTTCCAAGTGTGAGTTTACAATCTAATGACTGAGTAGATTTCAAAACCTGCAGAGCGAACTCCAAGGCCAGCTGACTCAGTATGTCTACAGAAGATTTTTTCTTTTGTGTGAGAAGGGAGATCTAATTAGAATAAAGTGTGGTAGACAGATACTTTTAAACATTTTATTTCAAATTTCAGCTGGAAACTCAAAGCTCACAATTAAGTTCACTAACTTTAATTAAGAGCAACAACTAACAAACATCATAAATCCCCAAACCTCGCCTCAATTTTTAGCACCACATTAGAGGCGGGACATAGAAGGGAAGGCCTAGCTCAACCACCGGCTACCATGCAAGGGATAATAGTTTTACTTTTCAGTTTGATTTCTATACCAAAAAATATTTTTGTAATACCCTTTGCAATTCCTGATTCTTTTCCTCCAATTGTGCTTCCATCTGTCGTAACCGTTCTTCAATGTTGCCATGTCTCTCCTCAGCCTGTCAATTTGAAAACAAACTAGAACTAGTATTTAAGTCTTTAAGTATGTACTGTAAACTGATGTGCTAGCAAGAAGCATAACATGCTTGTGTGTGCAAACTGCCATTTTTGTCCATATGCAGTGCAAAACAGCTTACTATCAGAACCTAAGAATCCTCATTACGTTAAATGATGATCAATTAATCCTCCCACACCAGAATTTCATGGTTCAACCATTGCTGACAACTCACTTCTCACCAGGAAAATTTACATTCATACTTCCACAGTGCAATAAATGTATAAATCCCATCACAGGATTTCCTCTCTACCCTCACCCCCATTTGCCTATGTTAATAATCATGAAAAGCAGAAAGCAGCAAGCAGAAACAAGGACCGATGTACAAATTCTACCTTCCTAAACTTGGAGGCAAGTTCCAACAGTTTAGCCTCTTTAGCAGCAGAGTTCCCAGAAGACAAAGGGTCAGACTACAGAGCCAATAAAGGGATAGGAAAGATAAAAAAAAAAAAAATGAAAACAAGACTTTAAAGACACTTAAGAAGTCCATGTATAGCTACTAGATATACTATTACTTCACACTATAAACTGCTATTCTCCCTGCAGCCATTCAAGGACATATAATGCAAACTGAAATTTGACTGCCCATCACTTAAAAGCTTCAGCTCAATCCTTCCTTAGGCTTGGTCTATACCTAAAAGTTAGGTCAAAAGATACACTACTCCGGGGTGTGACAAGTTCACACCCTTGAGCACCACAGCTATGCCCACCTAACCTTCAGTGTCGATGTGGATAGGTCAACAGAAGAATTCTTCCGTTAATCTGCCTATCTCTAGTCAGAGAGGTGGATTACCTACAGCGATGGAAAAACCCCTTCTGTTGCTGAGGAAGCATCTACATGATGGCGCTACAGTGGCATAGCAGCAGTGCTGTAGTGCAGACATGACCTTAGTTTAAAAAAAGGAAGAAATTGTCTTCTTCCCCACCAAGACATAAATTGCTGATTGTATTAAATGACTCCCAACACATTCTTTCTGGACTAAAGCAGTTCTATACAAGTAACAAAAACAGTAATTCAAACAGCAAAGGGAAAGGAAACACTTTTCACAATGCAACACACAAAGCTGATACAAGAGCTGCTAAAGCAAACTCCCAATAATAGAAATACAAAAAGAGGAAGTCATTAGAATTTAAATATTTTGAACGTATGCTAGATAATTAGGAGAATGAATAAATGGAAAGCACAGAATATAGAAAACATTTTACTGATGCTGTTTGGAAAATCAGTGAAAAAAGACAGAACAGAATTGCTATAGTTGGAATAACCACAGAAAAGACTCTCTCACAATGCAGTGAACTACTGTCCCCACCTTTGAAAGTGCTGCAACTCTCTGTGCCAGTTCAGCCTCCACCTCAGGCAAAGTCTCAGCTTTTCTCAAAGTTTGCTGCAACTTTTGCTCAGCCAGTTCCAGTCGTTCTTGCAACTGTCGGTTCTTATCTTCACTCTAAAGATCAAGAATGCAACAGTCACCATTTACAACTAAAATGGTAGCTACTTGTTCCTTTATCAAATACTGGAGTAGCGAGACAGACAGCTTCCTTTATTAGACTTATGGAAAACAATTTTCCAGCACTGATTTTACTTTCCAAACACAAAAAGAAGAAAAGCAGCTTTCCAAACTAACTTTTAAAATTAAGCGTGTCACATAAAAGTGCTATTTCACTGCACTAAAAATTGAATTCCTTCATAAACACAGACACAGCATATGAACTATCATGGAGGCATTGCTAATGGCTCCAATTTTAAGGTTATGCGGAGGTTTGCAATTATAGTGGAGCTCAAATTCCTTTGCTATTTAAGTAAAATTATTTATATGAGCACTAAATTTAGCACTTATTTTTCTAGCAAAGTTAAAAGTAAACGTGTTAAGTATTTTAGAAGTTAAGGTTAAAAATGACTCGATGTTTCCTTCTGTTCCTACTAGCTAACAAGTGACTGATATATAACCCTTCAAAGTTTAAATTAATTTAGTTGTACACAAAAATCTCAGGCATTAACCAGTTTTCTTTTTTCAATAAAATAAATAAATAAGAAAGTGATGAGCATTATTTGGTTCAACTGTTTCTGTCTAAGCCAAAGGAAAGAGATGGATAAAATTTATTCAAAAACAGAAATGGTTCCTATCAAAGACAAGTAAAACTACAAAGCTTAGGCACTTCACTGCTTGTTCTGTGTTCAAGCCCCTGCTCCCTACCCACTTTCTCAATCCCCAGGCAGTCCACTTTCCTTCATTCTGTCCTCTCTTCCAGATAGCCCCACTCACCTAACTGCTTCCCTTCCTAGACCCCTAGCTAGAGCCATCAGCCAGCTGCTCAGCCTATTGTGCTGTCTCTCTGCTAAGGTTCAGAGGGAGTCCTGGTATGACAGACTGAGCAAAACTGCGGGAGGCAATTGATAGGTTAGAGCAGTGGTCCCCAAACTGTGGGGTGAACCCCCCTAGGGGGAGAAGAAGAAACATTCAGGGGGGCATGACAGGGCCCAGGCCAGCCCCAACGGGGGGGGGCAGGAAGGGAGCACCATCCAGCCCTGCTCTGCCCCCAGCTCTGGCCCCAGCCTTGGCCCCTGGCCTGGCCACAGCGCCACTCCCAGACTCGGGCCGTAAATTACAACATAAATTAAGTTGTCATGAGATAAAAGGGAAGGTCCTTTCATGGACTGAGAACTGGTTAAAAGACAGGGAACAAAGGGTAGGAATTAATAGTAAATTCTCAGAATGGAGAGGGGTAACTAGTGGTGTTCCCCAAGGGTCAGTCCTAGGAACAATCCTATTCAACTTATTCATAAATGATCTGGAGAAAGGGGTAAAAAGTGAGGTGGCAAAGTTTGCAGATGATACTAAACTGCTCAAGATAGTTAAGACCAAATCAGACTGTGAAGAACTTCAAAAAGATCTCAAAAAACTAAATGATTGAGCAACAAAATGGCAAATGAAATTTAATGTGGATAAATGTAAAGTAATGCCATTGGAAAAAATAACCCCAACTATACATACAATATAATGGGGGCTAATTTAGCTACAACAAATCAGGAAAAAGATCTTGAAGTCATCGTGGATAGTTCTCTGAAGATGCCCACGCAGTGTGCAGAGGCGGTCAAAAAAGCAAACAGGATCTTAGGAATCATTAAAAAGGGGATAGAGAATAAGACGGAGAATATATTATTGACCTTATATAAATAGATGGGACGCCCACATCTTGAATACTGCGTACAGATGTGGTCTCCTCATCTCAAAAAAAGTTATACTGGCACTAGAAAAGGTTCAGAGAAGGGCAACTAAAATGATGAGGGGTTTGGAACGGGTCCCATATGAGGAGAGATTAAAGAGGCTAGGACTCTTCAGCTTGGAAAAGAGGAGACTAAGGGGGGATATGATAGAGGTATATAAAATCATGAGTGATGTGGAGAAAGTAGATAAGGAAAAGTTATTTACTTATTCCCATAATACAAGAACTAAAGGTCACCAAATGAAATTAATAGGCAGCAGGTTTAAAACAAATAAAAGGAAGTTCTTCTTCATACAGCGCATAGTCAACTTGTGGAACTCCTTACCTGAGAAGGTTGTGAAGGCTATAACAGCGTTTAAAAGAGAACTGGATAAATTAATGGAGGTTAAGTCCATTAATGGCTATTAGCCACGATGTCCCTAGATTCTTTTTGTCAGAGGGTGGAGATGGATGGCAGGAGAGAGATCACTTGATCATTGCCTGTTAGGTTCACTCCCTCTGGGGTACCTGGCATTGGCCACTGTTGGTAACAGGATACTGGGCTACATGGACCTTTGGTCTGACCCAGTACAGCCGTTCTTATGTGCCCCAGCCTCAGCTCTGCTCCCAGCCCCGCCTCCACCTGTAGCCCCAGCCTCGGCCCCTGGTGTCCAGCCGTGACTCCAGCCCCAGCCTTGCCCCAGCTCGCGGGGGGGGGAAGGGGAGAGCATGGGCAGGGCTAAGTGGAGGCACGATGTGAAAAGTTTGGGGACCACTCGGTTAGAGGCATGCATGCCTAGAGGCAGTAAGGATGAAAGGTTTATAGAGGCTCTACACCAGAAATAAGGGATGCAGACTAGTCATTGTAGGGAGACAGGTAAAGGAGTAAACAGCCAAACATTAGGATTAATCAGTGGGGCTCTCCTCTTCTATCTCTACCCCACACCTCTCCTGTCCTGTTAAACTTTCAAACATTTTATAAAAAATGGAGCTCAAAGTTATTCCAGAAAGCCATGGAGTCCAGGGGCCTGAGGGAAGCTGCAGTACATGAAGAGGAGGTAGAGAAAGGGATCAAGCCTAGGGTGGTCCGGAGAACCAGCAGAGACAGAGATGGAGGTGAACAAGTATAAGAGATTAGAGGGGAGGTTAAAAGGGGGAAAATTATAGGCAAAGTTTTAACATAATATACTCCACTAATTCCAACACAGCTATAATTCACACACGTGCAAAGATATGCAAGAGGACAGCACCAGTGTGCCTCCCCAAGATCTGTCAAAAGCAAAACCTTCTCTGCCATAAGCTTTATATGTCAAAATGTTTAATTATTTGTTGCTAATTAACAAATCATGGAATTCCCACACAAAATACGAAATTAGTTAAGAATACTTAACTACATTTCTTTTGAATACAACCATTTAGAGAAAGTCTCCTGTTAGAATTACATCCTCCTCCAGGTGAACATTAATTAACACTTTTCACTAACAATCATACCCAGATACACAGACTCCTCACCTCCACAACAAATTATTTTCATTTCTAACATAAAATTGGAATTCTAATTCTTCAAAGAAACACAATCTAAATACTACCTTAACTTTGACCTCAGCCTTCATAGGTAACCACAGCACATTAGACTTATTTTTAAAGTACGACTGCTCGTAAGATATCGTAATATTTTTCAGCTAAAAAGTAAGTGCCTTAGCACACACTGGGTACTACTATAGTTTAAATATTACCATCTTCATCAGCAATATATTCAACAGAATTTTCTTAATATTTTATTTTAATTAAAATTATTACTTGTCGGTGCATGGAGTCTTTATTAGCAATTTCATTTTCAAGTTTATCATTGAGGTCATGCACAGATGTAGCTTCACGCTGTGCGGCGAGGTAGCGTTTTTCAAGAGTTGTAATTCTCTCTTCCATGTCTTCCTTTTGGGCCATGGCCTATGTTATGAGAAACAGTTGTCAGAATAAAAGAAATTACATTTAGTCACTAAAAGCTGTGAATTATTTATTTAATAATCTAGGCTAAAACAGTATCAAACATACTTTCTCATTCCTACAGCAAAAAGTATAAAGTGTTGAGATATTTACTTAGAAGAATTGTGTTATTAAATTACAAACTCACTTTAAAATAAAAAAAAAGGACTAGCATAAAGTAGTGAGTTACAGAATGCTTAATTATTATTTACCTCAGAATTATTACAATATAATAGTAGTTTTCCTTATAGTGTGTTAGACTGAAGTTTTTTTTTAACTTGGGAGCCTTAAGTTCAGCTCTTAAACTCATATTCAGCCATTCAATACAAAAGTGTCCTATTTTCAAAGGTTTTGTGTACTCATAAATCCCACTAAAGTTCAGGTGTGCTGCAGAAACTCAGTATCTTTAAAATCAGGATCTTTATTTAGGTATCTAGATATGGATTTAAGAGCCTAACTTTAGGCACTCAAGTTTGAATATTTGGGGTTAGGCTTTGACATCTTTTCCAGATTGTCCATTTTTGCATAGTGTACTGCACTACTTACATTTCCAGACTAAAATTTCTTTTAAAAAATCGTTGAATGTTATCTCCCAGCTTCTTTTAAGTACACCTTAAATCACCTTTAGAACAGTGGGTCTTATTACACGAAGTTCCACATATCAAAGCCACTGTGAGAATTATTACTTTGAAATCTTTGAAAATACGAAGTGTTTTATACTGTAGATATTAGGCATTTTAAAAACAATTTGTTATAGTTATCTTAAGGAAAAAAGAATTGACAAAAGTTAGGGTATCTAAATTTTATTCTTATTCCTAGAGTAGCCTTGCCCTTAGAGCATTTACAGATCAAGCAATGTTTATCACGTTTGTGTATTCATGAATGTTCGGTAGCACATCTATTCAGAAGCAAGAATGGATAAATTCCACATCTTTTTTTTCCCCTGGGGTAGCTACATATATGCAACACCAAATTTTCCTTCATCTAAGTCTAGACCCTAGCTAACAGTTAGCAGGATACATTTCTTCCAGCCCAGAGGGCAGAATGTAGGACACCTACAAGAATGTCAATGCTTCTACTAATCAATTAGTAACCACCACTTTAGCAAACAATTAATAGAAACACAAATTTGAGGATACACAATTGAACGATACAACTTCAAGAAAATTAGCACTCAGGAATGAGCTAAGCAGTTAGGCCCAGATCCAAAAAGGCACTTAGGTGCCGAAGTCCCAGATTTAGTCACCTAAATCCAGGTGGTGGGTTCCCTCGACGGATTGCTAAGCTGAGATGGCATCTCCATGAACCCCAGACTTAAGCATCTATCGCCATGAGAGGAAAAGGGTTTAGTACACCCCGCTAGCGGCTGGCTTAGACTTTCACAGTTCATTCCTCACCTCTCGTACATCTCTTTGCAACTTTGTATTCATTTCTTCTGATTTTATTAA
This sequence comes from Chrysemys picta bellii, assembly GCF_011386835.1. Classification (NCBI taxonomy): domain Eukaryota; kingdom Metazoa; phylum Chordata; order Testudines; family Emydidae; genus Chrysemys; species Chrysemys picta. The sequence continues at coordinate 73,167,606 of NC_088794.1, read as the reverse complement.
ATCTTTTCTAGCTGTGTCAAGATCTTCTTCCAGCTCTGTTACTCTGCTAGAAAGAGCAGTGAGACGTTCCTTCATTTGGCCTTGCTCGTTGGTCTGCTTGTCTATAATTTCTTGGAGTTCTATAACTTTAGCAAGGTCTTCATCGTGGCTTGAAGAACCATCAGAAGATCTCTATTACATTAAAAACAAAAACAAAAAAACCCACCACCTTAAGTTTCCACACTACATAGAGCTTTAAAATATACTATATTACTTCAATATAACAAAGCTAATTAAGGCTAGTTTGTGCAGTCTATCCAATAATAAAGTTGTAATAATTACCTTGTGCTTTAATTATATACTTAAGACTGCACAAATATTGCAACCCATACATGACAAAAAAAATCCATCAGTGTTAAACAACTTCTTCCTTACCTTCCCATTTGTGCTTGGTGTATTTTCCTGATCATGATTTATATCCAGCACCCCATCAGTTAGTGTTCTTTTCTGATTGTTTTGCTCTTTCAGAATCATTAACTAAAACCAAAAGTAAAAAAAAAAAAAAAAAACTGTAGCAATTTCACTTTGTATTTCACTTATCACATAAGCAATAGCTAACATAATGCAATGACCTAACTTTGAAGCAAATGAGTAAGAATTTTACTGATTTAATATTTAGAAGATTATTAATGTAGGTATGCATGGGCAAGATGTAGTACAGGCAGCTAAAAACCTATTCCATGCCTGCTATGCTACTGCCATTAGTCTTAAACCAGAAAAAATTCTATCTGTGAGACAGCAGAATAATCAGCTCATACATATGTTTCCTAAACAGACTTCTATCAACAAGAACTAAGGTGAAATCAAACTCATCCAATTGGGATCTAACTAAAAACAAAAATCTACAAGTAAAGAAAATAACTTTAAGAATCATCTGTATATACTAATATTTGGAAGAATACTGATTTGATGCTATGGTATAAATTCTTCCACCCAAACATCCCCCAAAATTTTATTTTACTATAGGGACCTACCTCTTTATGCGTAGTACCTAGTTCTTCTTCCAACAAACTACACCTTTCAAGTGCTACTCGTAATCTTTCCCTTACCTGAAAAATAAAGTCATCAATAACATAATTTTATAGCTATCTTAGCACTGAGCAACTGTGAACACAAGACTAAATTTTTATGTGCCTAGAGATATGGCTTCCCATTTCGTATGCTTAATTGCTCCATCAGTGTCAATGACTTACACCATCAAATTCTGAAGTTTTAACATGCATCAGAGAAAGGAACTTCTGGAAAACTGACTAAGGTTTTAAGATTAACCATTGACTGACACTTTACCTAACAAGGAGACAGAACTTCTCCATTGGACAGGTGAACTCCATTTGCTGCCACCTTTTAAAACCAGACTAAATTCTGTGTATTTAAAATATACCTCTCCCTTGTAAGGAAGACTCAAACACCTGTAATGTTTGTATTATCTAAGAAGTTAGTGATTTCAATTTATAGTATTTGCAAGTTATAAGAAATAAGCATTTTATTAGACACAAAATTTAGGACTCAAACTGCTAGTTGGGAGTGGGGTTCATCTTAAGCTGCGCCCATTTGCACAGCTGAGCTCTATGATAGCTGGCTCAATGCACAGGCAAACTGAGTGGCTCCAGGACTCCCCCTTTAACCAGCTTCCTCCTGTGTAACAAATCCAGGGTGGGTGAGGGCAGAGAGGATCTTTTCCCCTGTCCCTCCCTTTCTAGCCCTACTTTACCATCTTCCCCTCTTTTTTCCTTTTCTTCTATTACACACATATGCTGTCAATGTAAGGGAAAGGATGTGTAGACTAGGGAAAGGAAGAGCTGGGTGAAAGTATGAAAGGGAGGCGATGAAGAATGAAGAGCATGTGCAGATGAAGGGGTAGAATGAATTAATTTTCTACATTAAGAAAATTTACACAAGTGTAAAACCAGTGCAAATAAGCGCCTCAAAGAGATTTTATTCTTCTTTAAATCTTCCCCAGATGCAGCATGACTCCCCCAGCCCCAGAACAGCCACCATCCTATCTTCCCTGCTCTTGCACTTGAAGCAAGAGGCAGCAGCACATTCAAACTCCAACCAAGTAGAGCAAACAGAAAGGCATAACAGCTTCACAACATGTTTTTGCTTTCCCTGTTGACTGCACTGACTGAACTGGTAATTATCACCTCCTCACTGACTCACTCACCAGTTCACTTAACTGCTTCTTTGATCTGCCTTGTCTAGGTCTGGTGTAATTGTTCACCTTAAGTAGGGAGCCACTCACTACACTGCTACTAATTTCTCTCGTTTAACTACTTACATACTCAAGTAACTGTACTCCTGTTCTTCTTTTAACTGTCCCTTGAGCATTTGATTATTTATATAATTTTGTATTGTGATTAGGAACATAGACAGTAGGAATCAGTAGATTCCTTGTAATCACACAGCACTGTTGATTACTGGTACCACTTTACACTTTTTGCACTCATCTCTAACATTACCATTTCTCTGCATCGCATTTACCTCCCTTTTTCTCTCCCTTCCCCTACTTCATCTCCCCTTCTATTCTACCCTCTCCCTATGTTACTCCCATCAGTTTTTCACTCTTCTGCTCTTCCTGTCGCATTCCACCACCTCCTCACTCCTACACACACAAATCATACCTCTGCTTCCTCTTTTGCCTTTTTCTGTTTGTATCTGGTAACATCCACCCCAACTCTGACTCCAACTCCTCCCACAACCTTCCCTATCATCACCACCTCCCCTAGTTCCTCCCCAGCAACCTCCCCTCCACCCTTTTTCTCCAGTCCGAATGGAATACCCAAACCCCATTTTTAAAAAATGTCACTGCCATCCACAACCATCTCCCTTTCTCCTGTCTCTCACATCCCTAGTTTCCTCTTCCAACACTGACAAATGCCAGCTTACCTGTCCCTGTTCCCTTAAATTCATTCAAACTCTTGCTGAAAAAAAGAGTCTTCCTGGTTTGTTGCGTCAACCACATTACCATTTTGTTTGTATAATTTCACTGGCTTCCCTTTCCCACAGCATCAGGTACAAACTACTTGTTTTCATTTTTAATGCCCATTGTGGCCTGAGATCAGACTGATCTCTATTTTCTCTCCATCAGTGATGCCAGCCTTGATTGCCTGTGTCAAATTTTCCAGCATACATGTTTGTTTTCTCCCATGCCATTTCTTTTTCATGGGAACAGCACTCTTCAAAACGCCACATAGCCACACTACACTATTCTCCTTAAAACTCACCTATGCCATGACTACTACAAAACACTTGACAATGGTTAGACAGCTGGTATGCTGCGACTGCTGCGTATTTCTCTAGCCACAACTGTCAGCATTGTTACCCTGTGCTCCCACTGTCTATGTTATAACCACCTGTTGTCCATTGTCTTCTACTTCTACTTTGTGTGTACAGTACCTAGTCAATGATGCCCTTTATGTGTTACTGTAATACAAGTAAATAAGTGTGAAAACCCCTAATGTAGATATGTTGCATAAGCACAAAGCAGGGCTTTTTACACTAATGCAGCTTACATTGGTATGTTAGTATATTAAGTTGCACTGGTTTTGCTTTAGTACGGCACATCTACATTAGGAGGTTGTACTGACGTAACTGCATCAGTGTGGTTACACTAGCGTACATTTTTTTAAAGCAGACATGGCATATCAGAGAACCTAACTTCTGAAAACTTTTGCTCGGACAGTTATTAGTTCCACACTTTGGCCGGGGGGATGGGGGAGGGAAGAGGAGAAGAGGGAGGAAAAACATTAGTTGGCACACTTCATTACCTTTTCATCAAGGGCTTTGTGATGTTCAAATAGTGATTTTAGTGCTTTGAGAACTTCAACTTCACTAGACACTCCTGCTGGAGACTGAGCCTGTCTCTTTACAACAGTCATTCTAAGGGACCGCTCATGTCTGGAGACTAGACATTCCAAATGTTCTAATAGCAGCTGAAATAGAAACAAAAAAGTAAATAAAGAAAAATGTTTATACCTGTTTTGAACATCAGACTAGAATGACTTTACTTTCTAAAAATATTAGGTTTGAGTTTAGAACTTTGAACCCAGGAGTCAAAAGTTCAATGTTAAATATATTCATTTGTTTGCCTTTAACATTTCAGTGATATCTTTGTATAAAGTTAACAAAATTGAAGAGGTGCAACATGGACCACTGTTCACCCTTTTACCCAGCATTCTTCCCCAGACTTAGCCTCTAGGTAAGATGCCAGGTTTGAGAGCGCTTCATTTTAATCTTTGCTTAGATAAGACTTCTCAGATCCTTGTCCATTTCAAGTCTGGGAACTGCTTTCTAATCACCAGGACTGGGTTGTACAAAGGAAATGTATGAAGAAATTGTTGGGGAGCAACTGCTCGAACCATGGTTGCGCAAGCTGTCTGTATGGATCTCCATGACCTGCATTTCTACTCCATTACTTCAGAATCTTACGCTAATTCAGAATCCCTTATCATGAAGGAACCCTCTGGCAGTCGGAACTGCAGTCCTTTATCTGCTGTTGGGTGGAATATACACAAGGTGCAGTCACAGCCCTAAAGACACTGCTATATTGACACTTCCTTATATGAGACACAATTGTACCAGCAGCGAGAACCCATATGGACAATACTCAAAGAAGAACTTACCAATTTTTATCTTTGAGTTTCAACTTGGTGTATAAGAGCATGATACACAGTCTGAAGGGAATCTCAATATTAAGTTCAATTCTCCAATTAATTATATTTTCCTTAATGATGGTTTAATGGGGTTTAAGTAAAAGAGCAAGACGGAGTCAAGTGTCTCCCCATTCCAAAAGTCTCAACAGAACAAAGATCCTGGGGAGAAGTGGGGCAGATATGGGGAGAGAGGAAATGGTCTCAGGGGAAGACAGTCTTGGAGAGACTGTTTAAAGGCCTGAAGCCAAGACTTTTGTAGTGTAGATTTTTGTAGCTCCCTGTCTCCTAATCACTCAATCTTCCAACCAAACAAGACAAAACCCAGGTAGGTAGGGGACAGCACAGAAAGCTCCCTGTTCTCACTGAGAGAGGAGATGTTATTATCCGGGAAGGACTGTTTGCTTGCTGACCTCTCCTCCCAACCCAGCGGAGCAAGTACTGAGTTGGTGAGACCTAGAAGGCTAGAAGACAGCACCCCAGCAGAGACACTTGTATTGTATTTGAGGTAATTTCATTTTAAAACAAAGAATACTGCAGCCACTCCGGGTGGAGCTAGACAGAAAAATTTAAAGGGCCTGCCAAGAAAGAGGGACAGACCGGCTCTGGGTGGTAAGCTAGCCACAGATGGCAATATTCAATAGAGATCAGACAAGTAACTAACCCTTGTATTATTTCTTTCTGCTTTCAGTTCAGCAATTTCTTCTTCCCTTTCAAGGAGCTGTTCCCTGCATACATTAAGCTCTTTAGTAAGTGCTGCAAACTCCTGGAATAAAGCAAACAACAATACATCAGTATCGTAAAAGGTGTGCAACCCAATTATATGAATTATTACCACAGTAAGTAGTTCAGTAAAGTTGTAATCAATTATTTTTATTCAACTCATCTAAGCAAAAAGTTTATCCAGGAAGGAGGGGGGGTGCTAGAAGAGGGGTGATGTTTTCCAGGAAATGGGGCTCAATGACTCGGAGTCAAGAGACATGGATTCTCCTCCTTGTGTGGTCTGAGTCAAGTCACTTCAATTATCTATGCTTTTATTTCCTTTTTTCTTAAAATTTTTTCAAGCCTAGCAAAATATACTGTTTACTGAGGATTACACATGCAAGTGTAGACAAGGCCATAGTGTAATTTGGAGTGCATTAAATCAGCCCCAGGTGCCCTAATTTCTGAGGTGTTCACACTGGCAAGGCATGTAGAGTGCCCAGACTCTGCGGTTGGAGCGCCCCTGGTAATCCACCTCCACAAGCAGCATAGAGCTTGCTGCACCCTGGCTGGAGTGCCGCAGTGCCAGTGTGGACGCCCTGGTCGATTAATGCGCTCTGATCGGCCTCCAGGAAGTGTCCCACAATGCCTGTTCTAGCCACTCTGGTCATCACTTTGAACTCTACCGGCCTGCCCTCAGGTGACCAACTGTAAGACCCACCCTTTAAATTCTCTGGGAATTTTGAAAGTCCCCTTCCTGTTTGCTCAGCAAAGCGGGGAGTGCTCGCCACATCGTTCCAGGTGACCATGCCTCCATGCGCCAGGCGATCCCCAGTATGGAGCAATGGCGAGGTGCTGGACCTCATCAGTGTTTGGGGGGAGGAAGCTGTCCAGTCCCAGCTGCGCTCCAGCTGTAGGAATTACGATACCTACGGGCAGATATCAAGGGCCATGATAGAAAGTGGCCATGACCTGGACGCAGTGCAGTGCAAGGTTAAAGTGAAGGAGCTGCGGAATGCCTACTACAAAGCGCAGGAGGCAAACCGCAGCTCCAGTGCTGCCCCCTCGACTTGCTGGTTCTACAAAGAGCTGGACGAGATACTTGGAGGCGACCCCACCTCCACTCCGAAGAGCACCATGGACACTTCAGAGGCCATGGCAGCCCAGAGTGCAACAAAGCAGGAGGAGGAAAGTGGGAGGGGGGGGGGGGTTAAGCATCTGTGAATGACAAAGTTTTGTTGTTCAATTGACAGTATAGACAAAACCTCATTCTGTAAACTGTATCCAAAAGATGGATGGGATTGGAAAAAAAACAAACAAAAAATAACTTCTGTAACCTAACCCTGTGACATATGCTCTTGGGACTCCTGACACATTAGACTGTTGAAAGTCACTACAAAAACAATAGTGGTACCATTGCCATCAATGACATACAATCCACAACTATCACCTCCCCTACACCTCTTAAAAATATATCTATATCTATATCTATATACATACATACACCGGTATATATTATATTATATTACATTCATAGGAACAACAATTCAGATTACTACTGAGAGTGCAGTTCAAATGGCTTTTTTAAGTCAATCATAAAAGATTGCTTGGTTTGAGGAAAAAGGGAGTCCTCCTTTAACAGAATAGGAAAAGCAAAACATCTTTACTCTTGTTGCATGACAATTAAATTCTTTTTGCCATTTTCAAGGAGGACGATGATAAAACTTCATTAGGTCAGTTTAATACATTTAATGAAAACCTGATATGGAATACACATAATCAAAACACAAAGATGTACTTCAAATGTTGTTCATTCTAAGTTGCCTACATAAATTAAAACCTTCTAATGCTGCCAATATGACGACCTTACTAAAGCAAGTGTCCTTACAAGTTCTTCATTAATAAAACATCAATGCCAAAGAGAAAGCACACTACCATTCCCTCATTCCATTACTAAAATGACAACATGGGAAGAAAAGGCAGTTCTCAAATAGCTAAGTTACAACTATTAGAGTTGGCTGTAAACTGGAATTCTCATTCCACAGGAAATTCTAAGTTTCCAAAAAAAAAAAAAAAAAAAATGATGTCTGGAACAGAATGATAAATGAAATTTTGAAGTTTCCTGAAGAATGGGAATTCCAAAAATTTTGTTTAGAAAGTCAACTACATTTTCTATCAATCTTTCCCAGAGCCAGGAAGCTTGGGGAGCCTGGGCTCCCAGGACTTCTGGGGAGGGGAAGAGACAGGAGGTGCTGACAGACAGCTGGTGTTGCATCTTGAGCCTGGGCCAGCTGCCCTGCAACCGTGACAGGGAGCCACATCGCACTGCCCCCCAGCTCAAGAGTGAGGCGAGTATACCCCTTCCAGCACTCCTCCAATCTGTACCCCCCTTTTCAACTCCCTCCATGCTCTCCTCTTTTTGGGAACCTGAAAGATGGTAACCCTAATGCAAACTGCCCTCTAGGAAGATTTGTTCTGTTCCGCAGAGGAGTCCTTTTGTATCTTTTTTTCCCTATCATGCAGGGAGAGGAGTCTAAAAGCTTCTCCAGGTTCCTACAGCTCAGGCTCCAGATTTAGAATCATAGGACTGGAAGGGATCTCGAGAGGTCATCTGGTCCAGTCCCCTGCACTCAAGGCAGGACTAAGTATTACCTAGACCAGCCCTGACAGCTGTTTGTCCAACCTGCTCTTAAAAATCACTAATGATGGAGATTCCACCACCTCCCTAGGCAATTTATTCCAGTCCTTAACCACTCTGACAGTTAGAAAGTTTTTCCTAATGTCCAACCTAAACTGCTCTTGCTGCAATTTGAGCCCACTGCTTCTTGTCCTATCCTCAGGGGTTAAGAAGAACAATTTTTCTCCGTGCTCCTTGTAACAACCTTTTACATACTTGAAAACTTATGTCCACACTCAGTCTTCTCTTCTCCAGACTAAACAAACCTAATTTTTTCAATCTTCCCTCATAGGTCATGTTATCGAGACCTTTGATAATTTTTGTTGCTCTTCTCTAGACTTTCTTCATCCAATTTGTCCACATCTTTCCTGAAATGTGGCGCCCAGAACAAGACACAATACTCCAGTTGAGGACTAATCAGCGTGGAGTAGAGCGGAAGAATTACTTCTCGTGTCTTGCTTACAATATTCCTCCTAATACATCCCAGAATGATGTTTGCTTTTTTTGCAACAGCGTTACACTGTTGACTCATATTTAGCTTGTGATCCACTATGACCCCCAGATCCCTTTCTGCAGTACTCCTTCCTAGGCAGTCATTTCCCATTTTGTATGTGTGCAACTGATTGTTCCTTCCTAAGTGGAGTACTTTGCATTTGTCATAGGCGCTGACTTCCCCTCTGCCCTGTGGGTGCTCGATCCCCCCCGCTCGCTCCAGGCCCTGCCCCACTCTCACCCTGCCCCAATTCCACCCCCTTCCCTCAAGTCCCCGCCCCTGCCACACCTCTATATCGCCTCCTCCCCCAAGCGCGCCACATCCCCACTCCTCCCCCTTCCTCCTGGAAAGTTCTAAGCGCCTCCAAACAGCTGTTAGGTGGCAGGCGGGAAGCGCTGGGAGGGGGAGGAGCGGGGATGCAGCGCGCTCAGGGGAGGTGGTGGCAAGGAGGGGGTGGGGGGAGCTTGGCTGCTGGTGGGTGCGGAGCACCCGCTAATTTTTCCCCAGGGGTGCTCCAGCCCCGCAGCACCCACATAGTCAGCGCCTATGGCATTTGTCCTTATTGAATTTCATTCTATTTACTTCAGACCATTTCTCCAGTTTGTCCAGATCATTTTGAATTTTAATCCTATCCTCCAAATCACTTGCAACCCCTCCCAGCTTGATATCGTCCGCAAACTTTATAAGTGTACTCTCTATGCCATTATCTACATCACTGAAGAAGATATTGAACAGATCTGGACCCAGAACAGATCCCTGCAGGACCCCACTCGTTACGCCCTTCCAGCACGACTGTGAACCACTGATTACTCTCTGGGAACCATTTTCCAAGCAGTTATACACCTGGTATGCATGTATCAATTCTGTATCTAAAGTTATGAATACTGACTATGTAACAATTACAACTGAGTGTGTACTTGGGAAACACCCACCAGACAACAGGCCATCAGCCTTGATGGGCCATTAGGAAGAAACAATAAGACTTGGAAGATACTAATCTCTCTCCTTCCCGAGAGGCGTTGCTGTGACACTACTAGGTCATGTCACCTGGTACTAAACACCATCTTGGACTTCTAGTAAATTTCCACTAAAAGGAGGGGGAGGTCAAGACTGGGAAACAAAAGATTCCTGCCTTATGTAAATCTTATTTAAGGCTGGAGAGTAAGTTGATCTTGGTTCACTCTTCTCTGAATCTCCATCCAGAATGACTGCTGGAAACACCTAAGGAACAAGGACAAAGGGAAAGGGGGAGGAGTACTAAACCCAGGCTGGAAAAGGGATCTGGTCTGTGAATAAGACACCTGAAGATTTAAGCTGCAGGCAGGGTAGCTAACCTTCAAGAAGCTTTGGGGAGGGAGTCCATGAAGATGCCCTGCCATGCCTAGCACTGCTGAGAAATGCAGGTATCCCAATCACAGAACATGCAAAGATCCCCATCTCGATATTCCACAAGTGGGGTAGAGCAGACAGTGTTTTCCCCATTTTCTTGTCTTTTATCTCCTCGCCCCCCTCCCCCCACCACCCCATACTGTACTCCACAAAGGTGGGAGAGGAGGGGATGCACCGATAGTGTCTCAGCAGCAGACAGGCCATTAAATCCCGTTGTCGAGAAAGAACTAGAAATCCAGCTACAGAAGGCAAATGTATGGCCAAAGTTGGTTGGTTGTTTTGTTAAGCAGCCACGGGTCTGCCAAACCTTCTTATAGTCAGAGGTAGAATGAAAAACTGGCAGGCTATTCAGTGTCGCTAGCCACACCCTCTCTTATCAGTGACTGACAAGTCTGGTTCTGCCTGCATAGCTACATGCAAACAGAGTATATTGGTTTATTGATTTTTGCACCTTGCACATTAAAGAGAATACTAGGATTATAGTCTGAATAAACGTGGGTAATGCAACAAACATACCTATCTGCACTACTAAACTCTAACACACATGACAAAGTGGTAAACGATAAAATGCAGTTTATGCCAGATTTGCATAAATAGCTGTTCAGGCTCTCATTTTACTGTAAACAGCCACATCTCTACGTAGCACTATCCAATAGAATTTTCCAATGCTAGTATAAAACAACACTCCCTCCACATGATGTTGTTGCTGATTTTATAAGAGAGAAGAAATTAGTACACCGCTACCTCGATATAACGCAGCCCGATATAACACGAATTCGGATATAACGCAGTAAAGCAGTGCTCCGGGGAGGGGGTGGGGGGGCTGCGCACTCTGGTGGATCAAAGCAAGTTCAATATAATGCGGTTTCCCCTATAACACGGTAAGATTTTTTGGCTCCCGAGGACAGCATTATATCGAGGTAGAGGTGTATCTCCACTATTGCTGATGGGAGAACTTCAGTAAATCTCTTACTTTTCCCATTATTTTTCAATTTCATCTTGTGATTCATTACTGTGATTAGAACAAAGTGTGTTTCTCAGAAAAGAACTTACAGAAACTTAAACACTGTTACCCTAAGGAGCAGAATACATTTCAAAGTAGATAATTTTTGAGGAAGAAAACATATGACTTCAACCATTAGCTGAGTAGGCTGTTTTTTCTTTTTGAAATTAAAATTTTACATTGTGAGCAGTTCTACCTACAGTGGAAAACAGTGAAACATGTTTGCATTCAATTTTGTTCTTAATCTCAAGGTTTTTTTAAAATGTGCACAGTAAAAAGGAATTTTTTTTGAAAAAGCTGAATAGAAGATTTCAGAATGGAATGAGGATATCAAACTAGTTTTTTTCCCCTTAAACATTTAAAATAAAAGCCTGTTTTGAGATCTCTCAATACTGACGATAAATTAGTCAATAATTAAGCATATAGGAATGCAGCAAGTAGGCTGTAGTAAATTACTAGTGTCACAAACTAGTCAAACCCACTATCATGAGCCAAGAGGTTGACACACCCCACTTAAAGCTTCAAACAGAATTCTTAACAACAAAAAGGATTTAAATAGATATTGTGAACAATTATCTAACCTTTGGGACCAACAGGACTATTACACAATTACAAAAGTTATTTTTCATTCCAATACCTAGCTTCATCACTTATCTTTCACAAAAACTTTTGAAGTTTTACTTCTCAGCCCAAAGTTGAATATAACTTGGAACACTTGAATAAAAATCAAGCAAATTGCTGGCTTATGCAACAATTAAGATAACAGCTTACATGTTTTTAAAACTGTCAACCTTTTAAAAAACAAACCAGTTTTGATTTTTTCAGCTGACATTCAAAATAATTATTTAATCTTCTGCAGGACAGATCTAATAATGTTTAGAAGAAAGATACAAACATTTTAAAAATGCAATCCTTTTAATATATTGCAGTTTTAATTATTCCGAGCCACACATATTCAAAAGCACTATCAGCGAACCTCAAAGTTTACAAACACTGTAAACACCTGTTAATAGGGAAAAATCTGGTTTTGTCCATTTAACTTGTTTTAATATTGATTATTTGGCTCTACCCACAACCTTGGCATCTCTAAGGCCTTGGCGACACTTGCAGCTGTACAGCGCTGTGAGTTAAACCTGTCTTCGTACAGCTGAGTAGGGAAAGCGCTGCAGTCTGTCCATATTGTCATGGCCACATTTGCGGCAACTGCAGCACCATTGGGAGCGGTGCATTATGGGCAGCTATCCCACAGAGCACCTCTTCCCATTCTGGCACCGTGGGTTGTGGGAAGGGGGCATAGGTGCGGGGGATTCTGGGTCCTGTCCCAACACCCCGTGATGCATCGCTTCGCATCCCAGAAATCCCTTTGTTTCCGTCCACCTTTGGCGCCATCTTTCAATGGTTTCTGTGCAGCGCGATCTGTCTGCGGGAAATGGAGCCCGAACTGCTGAGGCGTATACTGACGAGTCTCGCCAGCACGTCATGTTTGGCTGTCGAACTATTCCTGAAGATCCAAAGTGACAGTGAGAGTGAGGAGTCCGACGATGCTATTGAGCCGCATAACGCGTACAACACGAAATTGCTTGTGGCATTCACGGACATGCTCAGCACCATGGAATGCCGCTTTTGGGCTTGGGAAACAAGCACTGAGTGGTGGGATCACATCGTCATGGAAGTCTGGGATGACGAGCAGTGGCTGCAGAACTTTCAGATGAGAAAAGCCACTTTCATGGGTCTGTGTGAGGAGCTCGCCCCCACCCTGCGGCGCAAGCACACGAGATCGAGAGCTGCCCTGCCAGTGGAGAAACGGGTGGCTATTACAATCTGGAAGCTGGCAACTCCAGACAGCTACCGGTCAGTCGCAAACCAGTTTGGAGTGGGAAAGTCGACCGTTGGAATCGTGTTGATGCAAGTTTGCAAGGCCATTAATTGAATCCTACTCAGAAGAACCGTGACTCTGGGTAACATGCAGGACATAGTGGATGACTTTGCATAAATGGGTTTCCCTAACTGTGGAGGGGCAATAGATGGGACGCACATTCCTTTCTGGCACCACCCTACCTAGCATCTGAGTACGTTAATCGGAATGGTTCTCCAGGCGCTTGTGGATCACCGTGGTAGTTTCACTGACATTAAGACAGGCTGGCCAGGAAAGGTGCATGACGCACGCATCTTTCGGAACACTTGGCTGTTCAGTAAGCTGCAGGCCGGGACTTTTTTTCCCAGAGTGGAAGATCACAGTAAGGGAAGTTGAAATGCCCATTTTGATCCTTGGAGATCCCGCTTACCCATTAATGCCGTGGCTCATGAAACCCTACACAGGGAGCCTTGACAGCAGCAAGGAACGGTTCAACTACAGGCTGAGCCGGTGCCGAATGACTGTGGAGTGTGCCTTTGGCCGTTTAAAGGGCCGCTGACGATCTCTGTATGGGAAGCTGGACTTGGTTGAACACAGCATCCCCACGGTTATACCTGCGTGCTGTACCCTCCATAATATTTGTGAAGGGAAGGGTGAAAGCTTCACTCAGGCATGGACCTCTGAGGTTCAACACCTGGAGGCTGAATTTGCACAGCCAGAGAGCAGGGCATTACAGGGGCCCAGCGCGGGGCTGCAAGGATTACGGATGCCTTGAGGGAGCAATTTGAGGCTGAAAACCAGCAGTGATATCTGGTGCCCCGCATGGGAGTGAAGTGCAGTAGTTCCAATCTTTAGGAATCAGTGTTTGCAAAGCAAACTTGCAGTGCCTGTTTATTTCCTGGGCTAAGGAATCTTTTACTTTATGCAATAATAAAGAAGGTTTTCAAAGCCAAAAAATCCATTTATTGGCAAGAAAATCCATTTATTGAAAAGAAACACAACTGCTTGGGAATCAGAAAGGGCAAGGGGGTGGAGTGGGGAACGGTACAATCACAGATTCGTGTATGTCCTGTTTGGTGTGCTGTGCAGTGAGTGCTGCACTTCAGGATAGCTATACTGCATGGTGATGGGGGTTGAGTGCAGAGGGTAAGGGTCGTGGTTTTCAGGGCTGGGTGGTGAAGATACTGGTATTGGAGACAGCTGGTGGCGTGAAGAACCCGGAAGTTGGGGAAAGTGGGTTGGAGGTAACAGTGGGGCACAAGGGAAAGAGTTTTGCGACAAGGGCTGTGGGGGGCGGGGGGCGCGTTTGCGGTACTGCTCCTTCTGCATGGCTACAAGCTCCTGGATAGCGTTTGCTTGGCGCTCCAGGATGCTTATGAGCCAATCCGTGCTTTGCTGCCGGTGCTCCGTGCTTTGCCGCCGGTGCGCTGCATTTTCCTGGTAGATCCTGCTTTCTCTCTCCCTCTAGTTCTGTGCTTTTTCATTCTCTTTAATAGATTGCCGCATCACTTCTTGCAGCATGTCTTCTTCGGTTTTTCGCGGTCTCTTCCTGAGTCTTTGCAGTCTCTGAGCAGGCGATAAGAAGGACGGCTGAGGTCTCAAGGTTGTTGCAGCTGTATAAGCAAAATGCAACATTTAACAGAGGCAACATTGTTTATACCAGACAGAGTAATGATTTTCCCCGCACTTAAGGAGGGCACACATAGGGTCTACACAATAGCATAATTTTCCAACCCAAACAGAGCACACATAACCCACGGGAGCCTCAAAATGGTGAGTAAAGTGGACTGATTGTTTCAGGGCTATACTGTCCTCTGGGTTTCTGTGCCTTGGGGAGAGCCAACAGCTGCAGGGGGGCACCTACACTGAACACTGTCCCAACATTTTCCACAGGAGTTCGTCCTGGACGATATCTCGCTGCTGAGGGTGACCTAGGAAGCAAGGGAGGGTCTTCTACTGCAATGCAGCTTCCGCCCTGGCCCATATGCAGCTTGCCTGTGTGCAGCAAAATGGTCCCCCCGTCCCTCACGGTACAGTGGCACGCATACCTTAGCCTGGCTGGGACAAGGACCACGGTGGCTCTCCCGATAAACCTGCGCAAGCACATTGCACACGTTCTGGATGAGACATTTGAAGAGATTACCGAGGCCGATTACCGCGATGTGATAAACCACATCAATGCACTATTCCGCATCTAGGCATGCATGCAGCCCTAACCCTCCTCTCCCAAAGAGACCGCACCAAAAAAATTCCTTCCCGAAAAAAAAAACTTCCTGAAAAAAGCCACTTACTGGGAACCTGTGCTTCTGTTTGTCCTCCACCAAGTACCGGCTGCCGCGACTGGCTACCTTCCTCCTGGCTCTAGAAGAGCTTCTGGCTGCATGGCTCCAGGGATTCCGGGTGTCTCCATCCGCCCCACCACCCTCACTCCCGTTTTCCTCCTCCTCCTCCTCATACCCCGGCTCTGAAGTGTCCATGGTGGTGCTCGGAGTGGAGGTGGGATTAACCCCAAGTATCGCATCCAGCTCTTTGTAGAATCAGCAGGTTGCGGGGGGGAACACCCGAGCAGCTGTTTGTGTCGCGGGCTTTGTGGTAGGCACTCCTCAGCTCCTTCACTTTAATCCTGCACTGCAGGGAGAACCGGTTATGGCCCCTTTCCATCATGTCCTTTGATACCTTCCCGAAGGTATCGTAATTCCTACGGCTGGAGTGCAGCTGGGACTGGACACCCCCCCCCCCCAAACACTGATGAGGTCCAGCAACTCGCCATTGCTTCATGCTGGGCCTCGCTTGGAGGCATGGTCACCTGGAAAGATTCGCTGATAGCACTCCACGCCACGCCTGGCTGAGCAAACAGGAAGGGGATTTTTAAAATTCCCGGGGAATGTCAAGGGCGGGTCACATGGTTGGTTACCTGAGGCCAGGGCAGTAGAGTTTGAACTGATGACCAGAGTGGCTAGAACAGGCATTGTGGGATACTGCCGAATACTTCTGGAGGCCAGTCACAGCGCATTGGGCGGCCACACTGGCGCCGCCGTGCTGCAGCGTCGGCGCAATACACGGTATTCCTCTCAGGGAAGTGGAGTACATGTAGCACTGCAGCCACGGAGATACAGCGCTGTAAGTTCCATGCCAGTGTGGACGGGGAGTGAGTTATAGCCCTGGGGGAGGCTTTATTGCGCTGTAACTCGCAATTGTAGCCAAGGCCTAATCATCATGAGGGGGAAAAAACAAGCTTAAGAGTAAAGAAAATCTTTGGGTAAGCACCAGTGAAGTATTCTGAATGTTTTATTCTCAGGGAAAGAAATAAAAACAAATCTTGAAGGTACACAAGTATAATAAAACCTGTAATGCAATTAAACTGTAGTCCCTTAATTTTTCCAACTGCCAGTCATTTTCCTTATGTTTGGAAAGTTATGACAGCACTTCAACAGGGGACATTCTATGTTTTCTATGGCTTCTAAAACACAATTCTAGCATTACTAAACATGAATGGCATTAATAGACATCCTTTAATTAAAGCATATGACAAAATGTTTGGTTGTAACAATCAGTAACTAACTTTCTGTTGACTTAAACTCCACATTCAATATAACTTACAGAAAAAGAGTTACAGTACTGAATAAAGGCAGGGAAATTAGGGGACTGCAGTGGGGAGGAGGGAAGAAGTGGAGATGGGTGGAAATAATGATAATTACCTAGTTTTTATATAGCACTTTTCATCGGTATATCACTAAGTGCTTTACAAAGAAGAACAGTATCTTTACCCCCATTTTACAGATGGTGAAACTGAAGTACAGGGGTGTGAAAGTGAGGTCATCCAGCCAGTAGCAGCACTGGAAAATAGAACCCACGTCTCTGAATCCTAGTCCAATGTTTTTTGTGAGGAAGAGGGAGAAGTGGAAGACCTTTCAGACTCGCATTGTCCCCTCTCTGGCTGGGCTGTGGGGGATAGAGAACATGCCTCTCCTTCACACCATCTCTCAGCACAATGGCTGGGAAATGGAAGCGAATGCACCTCACACAAACATAGAATGGGGCAACTGCAAACTCCAGCCTTTGAGAAAGGTGGGGACCATGCCATATACGAACCAAAATCTGGAAGGCCCTGCCCTGTTGGGGGCATCTGAGCCATTCTTCCTAACCCCCACATGGGAGGGGATGACAACATTCACTGAGATGAATGGAACAGTTCACACCTCTCGGTGCTATTATTTCAAGCCCTGTTCATCTACATAAGTGTTCTCATCCAGCTCTCTCAAAGCCTCCCAGGCTGATGGACGTATAGAGCATCTTCACCATATACCAGGCCCAGATATAGGGCAGGGATTCTGAAGATATATCTACACTACGGAGACCATAGCTATGACAGCATAATCCTGTAGCGCGTAGACCCCAGCCTACACCAATGAAAGGGATTTTTCCATTAGCGTACAACCACCACCTCACCAAGCGATGACAGCTACGTCGAAGGCAGTAGCTGCCTTCAATTGACATAGCTACATCTGCACTGGGGGGTTAAGTCGGCATGGCTAGGACATTCAGGGTGTGTATTTTTCACACTCCTGACTGACTGACATAGCTATGTTGACCTAACCCTTAAGTGTAGAGCAGGCCTGGATTAGCACTCTCCTGTCTCCACCTAGTACATGCACTTCTCACAACCTCACCACCCCATGGCCCTTCCAGACTTACCAGGGCACAAAGTGGCAAAGAGGAGGGTGGAGTTGATGTATGCACGTGAGAGGCTTGAAGCAGCGAGGAAATGGGGAAGCTCAGCACTGTAGCAGTGGTGAGAGCAATGGACATGATGGAGGTTATGCTGTAGGAATTGGAGCAGTGAAGCAGGGTCAGGGCAGTAAGGGGAAATGTGGGGTGTGGTGAAGAAGAGCAGGAATGAGTGGAATGGAAAAGAGACCAGAGCTATGCAGCAAGGGATATTGGGATAGCTTCACCTGTCTCCTCAAGCACCCAACATGCATGTCCCCCTCATGTCTGTCTCCACTTCAAAAGATTTCCACTGACTCTATATTAGTCCCTGCACACTCTCCCCAGTTTCTCAACCTGCAGATCCTATGCTAGTGCCTACCTCTCGATAGTGGGGAAGGCTGAATCAAGAGCAAGAATCAGACTGTGCTGGATAGGCAGAGAGATGGGACACAAGGATATCATGCAGGCACAGCAAATGGACTAATATGTGGCCAGTGCAGTCTGTGGCTGGGTAATCACTGCTAAGAACCCAGAAGCAACAGAGAGGGAGATCTGAGTTGTGGTACACTGGGTGCTGACAATTTTTATTTTATTTTTTTTAAACGAGGAAATTAAATTACCGAAAACTTTACCACAAAATTAAGGTTGCCCAGTGTTGCCTTGAGACTTTTGAGAATGTAGTGTGTGGCTGCACTGAAACCTCTGAAAACCAAGATATGAAGAAAAAGGTACATGACACCCCCACAATGTAACTTTAACGCTTTCCTCTTTGAGCTATGAATATTAGGCTATGTCTACTCTACCACTTATGTCGGTATAACTTATGTCACTCAAGGGTGTGAAATAATACCCCAGAGCGACATAAAAGTTACACAGGCATAAGCACTGGTGTGGACAGTGCTATGTCGGCGGGAGATCTTCGCCCACCAACATAGCTACCTCCGCATGTTGAGGATGGATTAATTACATCGGCGGGAGAGCTCTCTCCCGCTGGCATAGAGCGGCTACACTAGAGATCTTACAGTAGCGCAGCTGCATCAGTACAGCTGCGCCACTGTAAGCTCTCTGGGAAGACATAGCCTTAGCACTTTATCCTTAAAGATGCTACAGAACACTTCGGGAAAAGAGCACTTGAGATCTGTAAAAAGAAGTTTAACATCTTCTCTTTGTTAAGGCAAAACTTTAGGCCAGGAGTGGCAAACAGGATCTACTTACACCACACCTATACGTAAACATTGTGTCTACACCATACAACCCCAACCACAGCCTTGCAAAATGTTATCTCCCCTTCACTTGTGCCCTGAGGATTCCTTCTGAGATACTGCCTTCACTTACCCTTCACAAAGCCCTGGAGACCACTGCCATGTTTGCCACCAGGCTGCTGACATTCCTTATGGCAAGAAGATACCCTAGTGCTCCTCTACTGATACAACCTTCAAAATATATCATTGAAATAAGGCATACTTAATCTCAAGGTACACATGCACCTCTCTTCATATCAGTCACAGCTCTCCCAGGCTGATCCAGCTAATCCCTGCATCACTTTTCAGCTATACCGAACAAAGTGAAAACAGCTGGTGTGCATGCAGGTAATTGCTGGAATTCAAATCTGTGGGTCCCAACAAAATCAATGGCATATTCTCCTAATCCTTCCTTGTGTCTATTTATTGTTGATTCATAGATTTTAGAGACTATAAGGGACTATTAGATCATCTAATCTGACCTCCTATATAACAGGCCTGATAAATTCATCCATTTACTACTGTACTGAGCCTAGTACCTTGTGTTTGAGTAAAGTCTCTCAAAGGCATCCAATCATTGGGCAAACTTAACTCTGCATTAATGAAGTTTTTAGGTATTTAATAAAGACACATAAGATGCAGTTTGAGCATTTCAAAAAGATATACAAGAAGGAAAAACTTGAATTTCTAGAAAAACAATTTAACTACAATATTTTGAGTATAGGTCTAAAGAAATTATAGAACAAATACAATCACTTCTCTACAATCCTCCTCTCTCCCCACACTTTAAAAAGTGGAATTAGGAGGGAGGTGGGGGTAATTTCTAGACATTACTCAACTCCGTTGATTTTTACTGCACATTAGAAGCAATAGAGAAGAATTAGTCCCCTCCTCATGTGACTAGGAAAGCCCACAGAATACGCTGGCTCACCAATATACTTAAAATTTCTTTACTGGTACATCCATTCATATGATGGATACAAGCTTATTTTCATCATGCTCTTTTATTAGAAGCCAAGCCTCTGTCTTTAAGCAAACATGACTAAATCACAAATATTTTTAAGTCACTACAACTTACATTATTTTACACCTATAAAACAAATCAAATTCAAATCTTCTAGAATGACAGACTCAAGGGTCAAAGACCTCATATTCATCTGAATAGACAATACTTTACTGCAGAAGCTTCATTTATCCAAAAGGATATCAAAGATTAAAATATGTCTATATTTGGGAACAACATAAATATTTCTTAACA
The DNA here is from genome assembly GCF_011386835.1 of Chrysemys picta bellii. NCBI lineage: Eukaryota > Metazoa > Chordata > Testudines > Emydidae > Chrysemys > Chrysemys picta. Next base: position 73,147,590 of record NC_088794.1, on the reverse strand, counting down.
GTATTAATCCTTTGTGAATCCTTTGTGAATGAAAACGTGAAGCTCAATTGAAAATGGCTTATTCAGATTGTTCTCCCTCACTGAACAGCCTTTTTAAAGTAATACTTTCAAATGCTGGCAGCAACTTACAGCCAAATGCTAGCAAACAAGAAGAATATCACAAACAAGAAAGGATTCTTCTCAACTTGAATATTTATTCATAAACAGGTGGTAGAGCTCATCCCTCCATCATATGGCTGCAATTGTTACTTCGTGTATTATGCAACATATTTTACTTTAGCTGCTCTTGGCTGGACAGCATATTTCCACTAAAAGTGTACCTACAGTACACACACAGACTTATTATGAACAACATATCCTGTTGAATCTGAACAAAAAGAAAAATGTTTTTAAAAGCAAATACTAAATTTAATTGCTAAAAAAAGTATAAACCATAATTTTACAGTGCATGACTTCTAATTGAATTACACACAGCTATTGTGACCTGGTAAACAGCATTAGTGGGTGTCCTAGACAATACAGAATTTTCCTCAAACTACAGGAGATTAAGGACGAACAAAGAATATTTGTAGTTAATATAGGAATAGAGTCTTATAATGCTCTGCATTTGACTCTTCAGTGGCATTGGGTCTAAACTTCTCATGAACACAGATGCATTTCTTATTACCACCTTAAATTAATGAAGTCTAACACTCTTCGGGACTAAAGAATCTTTCCAGGATTTCACAATAAGAACATTCAGAATCTTCACCATCCCCCAATCATGTTTTGATTGGCAACTGATACTGCACGACTTCTCAGAGATGCCTAAAGCTACAACTATCTATGGAGCTCATGTCAGTGAAGAAACTCCCACACCTACTTTTTCCTCATCCCTCACCACCATTATGGCAAAGAATACACTTTTAGTTTAATTAGAAAAGAAAAATCCTGTGCCACCAGTTTGACATGGTATGAGGCAAATCCATCTCAATTTCAATGACATCTTTGAGAAGTTTTCTTAAGAACGTTCCCCCACTCCTTCCCTCTCCCCACAAAAAACTGGCTGAGATCCTCTACGATCCCACACATGCTGGGATATAACAGAGAAAGAGAGACTGTCTGTGTGGAGGGGTGAGGGTGGGTGGTATGCATGGCTCCTGTCCTCAGAATTCTACGTATATTTACATTTGTGAAAATTTAATGAGAATTCAGCATTTCTGCTGGGACCTCACATTATAGGACTGACCAAAAGCAATGCATTCTGAAAGACCAAATACTCTGAAATCAAACATTACTGAATTGCTGTTTGCCCAAAGGAAGTATTTTTCTGTTTGTAAAGTACCAAGCATACTTTCTATTCAAAATCAATAAATAATGGTAGAATTCTTGTCAACTGGCATTTTAGTATTAAATACATTTTTAGACTTTCTATAGCGTTAAGATTTGTCTGCAATTCAACGTTTATAAGACAATTAGTCACTACATGGGTATTTAATATCTAGTTTTTACTGACACCAAATATAGATATGCTTGCAAGAACAGATGCTGGTCACAACATATTCTGCATAATAGTTTCAATGGAATGATGTTCCTGTTTGTGAAATCTGTGAGAAGCAGCTGAGGCACTGCCCACACAGTCATTCATCTTTGCCTCCGGCTGGCAGATTTACCTCTATGGCAGTGGTTCTCAAACTTTTTTACTGGTGACCCCTTTCATATAGCAAGCCTCGGAGTGTGACTCCCCTTATAAATGAAGAACACGTTTTCATATATTTAACACCATTATAAATGCTAGAGGCAAAGCGGGGTTTGGGGTGGAGGCTGACAGCTCACGACCCCACACGTAATAGCCTCGTGACCCCTTGAGGGGTCCCAACCCCCAGTTTGAGAACCCCTGGTCTATGGCTAGCAGTTGTATAGTAAATTTTTCAAACTGTGTTAAAGTGGAGTGTTTTGGGAACATCTGTAGGAGGTTAACCAAGCCACACGTTAGGCAAGTGTCAACAAGAATTCTCCCCTCCCTCCCCCATCCATCAGTGCTCTCATATAATTTTTTTTGCCAAGTGACGAACAGCGTGGTTTTATAATTCCAAACTTGCTCAAGCAGGTAGTGCTCAATAAGGACAGATACCTGTAACAAGTCTACCAGCATTTGAGAGAGAACTAAAGTTATGAGTGCTTAAATTTTTAATGTTATGTTTATGCTATATTGTATATAGGGAGTAATATTAGTTATCCAAGTTTATTTGCCAGTTAAGAACTTGGCATTCACTCTGAGCAAAGTAAAATAGCTCATTTTATTGATCTACGATGTAAGTGTACCCTAGGGTTAATAGCTATGGGAACTGTAACAAACACTGGGAAGTTCAAGAATTTGTTAGAAGTAATTTTGAAAAATATGCTTTAAACCAACCCAGCTAATATAAAAGAATCTTAGCAATCTTAAACCTGTAACTTGATTTCTCATTTGTTGTATGCCACAGTTCTAAACGTGAAGATAAGCGTCTTCATAACAGATATTTACAAGACATTTTGGTACAGTTATCTAATAAAGTAATTCAAGAAAATGATGTCAAGAATTTCCCCAGTGCATGCCTCTCTTCCCAAAATTACTAATACTTACTTTAAAACATAGTTAAGAATTTAATTTCTATTATATAAACAAAACAAAAAAAAAGCTAATTTCTATAATACAAGCTAAAAAAATATTTAGTTTCAAAGTCAGCCATTGTGAAGTTAAATGCTGTATTTATAGTTGCCTATGAAATTTTAATTCTGTTCCCTTGTGCATACAATTTGTGCAATACACAAGGAACGGTCCTGTGAAAAATACTTAGTATGTGATCTTGTCATTAAAGACTATATCATAGTGCATATGTACAAAGGGGCTGAATTAAAATTGTATAAGTCTGGCATTTCTTAACTTTCAACTGCTTGACTTCACAACCAAAATAACTTTTTAATGTTTGTTTGTTTGCAGTTTCCCTTTTTTTAAAAATGTCTAAAATAAACTGTATTATGTATAATTATCAGCTCCCACAAACATATGTCATCATGGTTTGAAATCTGTACCTTCAGCACTGCACAACAGAATACCACCACTTGGGCTACAGGACTAACTCTATTAGGTGGCTGGAGGAGAAGATTATCATCACAAGAGAGTGGAGGGGGGCTAATCATCTCCCTGTAAAACTGCTATACCAGTTCCCACACCTTAAAATTGTCATGAGAATCTTTTATAATGGAAAATGTTAGACAACCTAAATATAAGTGTCACTACCACCTCCTCCTGTGATTAAGTAAAGGAATTTTCAACTGTGCCCCTCCTCTACCCCAACTACCATGAATTTTGACTCTGCATCACTGTCCTGTAAAAGAACAGTGGGTCTTCAATGGATGTGTGAAAGGTAGGTAAAGGGTCATGTGACCTGCATGTAACTAGTAGTCGGAGTATCTGTGTATAGATTCAGGGCACCAAGGGAAGGTCAGAGTTAAGGTTCCTCTTCAAAACTAAAAGCTATCCTTAACAAATTCGCTAGTCTACTCACATTTAAATTAAAATCATGGATTGAGAGTGCTGTGCCAAAGCAGTGCCAGTAGTACAGGAGTTCAATGTTCATACTTCCCTCCTGAAGATAAATTCACAGTGGGGAACGTAGACTTCTTGTGCAGTGCAGGAGGAAAGGAGCCAATTTTTTATTTTTATTTTTTGCTTCTTTACTCTTAACATCTACTACTAACATCTGTACACATTAGTGGCAAGTAAAATAGAATATTCTGATTAGTTACCCACTGGATGATTTGTCAAGAGTTTACTGAATATCCTTAATGTAGCATTTACGTTCTCAATCAGGATGTTTATTCTTGCTACAATTGGTGGGGAAGACATTTCTCAGACTTGTGTGCATTGATTTTTGTTGTTACTGAAGTATACTATAGCACTTTATTCAGGACTGGTATCTGCATTGTCTACAAACCCCCCCTACACACGCATGCTTGGTCACCAGATATGCAACTTCCATGAAAAATTACATCGCGTGGTTGGCGCCATTAGCTGCTACACAGGTTAATGTTATTCTGCTATCTCTAGTTTTATACAAAAAATTGTTTGTCTATTCTCACATGCTCATTTGATACAGACTAGATAAACAGCATCTGCATTTTTCAGTCCAACAGCCGCAACATTCAGTTTAACAAACAACTATCATTATTAACAAGCTATTTAAGTAGGTTAGGATGATATGTTCAGAGGGGGCAGAATTGTTCCATATCTGCATAAGATGCGGGGGAGAGGGGGTTTCACTTCCGCCAAAATACCTGATGATGGCCATTATCCAGCACAAGATACTGGCCTAAATGGATAACAAGTCTGATACAGTATGGTCATTCCTATGTTCTTATGACTTTTGTTGAAATGTTTGTAACTTCAGTTACCACTTCCATGCCTGCTTTGCTGAAAAGTGATTTTGTTTATTATACTAATAGACAGACCCTGATGGGCAAGACTGTTAAACAAATGAGTCTGGAAAGTGGTTTAATTACCAAAAAGTGCCATCTGGCAGGAAAAAGGGGCCGTAAAGTGGGATCCTTAAAGGTAATTTCTGTCTACTTTAAGGCCCTTTTACACTGCCAGAACTATGTAACAAGACCCTAGGTCTTGTCTACATAGGATAGTTTTACCATTTATACTGATATAGTTACACCAGCATAACCCTCACTCTCTTGAGCAGATACTCTTATTCCAGTTTAAGAGTGGCTTTTTTTCTGTTTAGCTAAACGCCTTCCCAAGCAACATCCAGCTAAACCTAATTTTGTTCTAAAGTGGCTTTTTCCAATTGACCACACTGGGATTTATACCTGTTATAACTATATTGATTTAAATTCACATCTTCAATTATAACAGTGGTTCTCAAACTCTTGTATTGGTGACCCCTTTCATATAGCAAGCTTCTGAGTTCAAGCCCCCCCTAAATTAAAAACACTTTTTTATATATTTACAACAATTATAAATGCTGGAGGCAAAGCGGGATTTGGGGTGGAGGCCGACAGCTCGCGACTCCCCGTGTAATAACGTCACGACCCTTTAAGGGGTCCCGGTCCCCAGTTTGAGAACCCCTGGATTATACTGAATAAAAAGCTCTAAATACAGACAAGGCATTAGTGTAAATGACAATCAGGGCTCTGCGTTTAGAAGCCTCCTCCAAAGAGCTCATACTGAAAGTGTGACAGTCACTCTTCTGCAAGTGAATCACCTTTACCACCATGATCAGAAATTCCATTAGTAATTACAATGTTCTTTATAATTGTTAATTACAAATTACTACCTTGTGAGCTTTTAAACTATGAGACAAGAAAGTGGGTGCAGTTGTCTAAACATTTGACCTCAAATTATACTAAACAGTACTAAGTATTTTCCCAATTCCTACAGCCTACTTAGAACATGGAGACATATTGATATTGCATAGCTAAATGGTGATTCAAGTCTTAGAATTTTCACTTCCTACTTTGGAAGCAAAAACTAATTGTATTGAGGAGTATAGAACAAAAAAGGCTCAAGTTTCAGAAGATGGCATTGTTGAACCCCACCCATAAAATACATTTTGAAGGCTAGCACAAACTGCTCTAAGGGAATAAAAAATCTCTAGTTACACTTGCCTGCCTGATGTCTGACATGTTTATAGTTGCATACAACACCAAGAGGAAAAAATGAGTGTAAATGAAAACTTTGTAGTTTTCAAAGCATTTTCTGTGGATTTTTTTAAAATCACCTTTGATTGCCAACATGCAAAAATACAACTCCAGACTTACAAGCGTAAGACTCAGTTATCACCATACAAAATACTTTTCATAAAAATAAGAACCCATAATATCCCAAAGCAGTTTTTGAACTTAGATATACAAAAATAACTACATCAAGCACTAAAACTGTTACAGTGAAAAACAATCTACAACAATACAAAAATTAGAACAAAGAAGTGAAAAAGTTCTGTGATACTCTGGTATCTCAGAATAGCACCAGGGAAGCCCCATGTTCACCACTGATATGATTATGATGTGTTTTGTGCAATATATGCCTTATGAGATATCATTTAAGAAGTCTTGATTTGTTGAACATTAATACCTGTTGAATTGTGTGAGTTACCATTGTATCTGAAGTTGTGTTTTGCTATGTGTGTGTTACTGATATATGTTGTGAGGTTGGGAAATGCCCACAGCTAGCCTTTCAGTGGCAACAAAGGAGCACCTAAGACAGATTTACATCAGGACCAACCATGGCCCATTAACGGGAATCCAGGATTTTTCTAGCAGCTGGAAGAAAGTATAAAAGAGGGACAGTGACATCATCACTTGGCCTCTCTCCTCCCCCATCTCAACATCTGGAAGATCATCTGGAATACAAAGACTTTGAAGTGGGGAGATTGGTCCCAGCCTGAATGGGAATACAGCCTGTGTATTAAGAACTGTGAGCTGCCTGTAATATCTTTTAGGGTGAAAAAATGCTTGATTCAAATCTTGCTTAGTCTACAGAATTTAGACTTTAGGTCTAATTTATTTTTAGGTCTTATGTAACCAACTTTAATCTCTATGCCTGCTACTTATAATTACTTAAAATCTATCTTTCTGTAGTTAATAAATCTGTTTTATATTTTACCTTAAATAGCTTCTTCCTCTCAGGGAGATGCATTACCTATGGTGACCATAGAACCCTCACATCAGCTTAGGTGGTGTCCACACTGAAGCGCTGCAGCTGTGATGCAGTAGCACCGGGGTAATCAACAGACGGACTGCTGTCCAAATACAGATTGCCAGACACTTTTCAGTGGACCCCAGGGGCAGAGGCAACGCGGGGACGGGCCATGCCGGGTCATGTGCCCCCCCCCAAAATTGCTCTGGAGGATATGCCCAGAAGCGAAGAGGCAGCACTGCTCTCAGTGTGCCTATATAGCACAAGGAGGGAGAAAGCAGCATGGCAGTTGGTTGAACTCCTCCCTGCCCCCTACATGGGGCCCTTCCCTGCTGCCGGAGTACCAGCGCTGACTGCTTTGAGGACCATCTACAGGTGAGAGGCAATGCATGGGACTCCAGCAACAGGGAAGGCGAAGCAGCCCATGTGCGGGGAGGAGGAGGAGCTCAGTCAGTCACCCTGCTGCTTTCTCCCTCCCAGCGGACACACGGAAAGTGCCACTGCCAGGGGGAGTGCTGCCTCCTCGCTTCTGGGCATCCCAAAAAAATTGGGGGAGGGACGTGACCCCCCCCAGAACCTTTCATTTGTGCCTTCATCCTGACTAGCTACAGCTACATGCCGCCTCTCCACATGGACTGAAGCAGTGTTGAGCCATGCTTGTGCTCCATGCAGTCCCTGGAGCCTCCAGTCCCAACCTGTCCCCTGAGCATATCCCCCTCCAGTCTTGTGCCCCCCACCCCCAAGCAGTCCCCAGATTCCACTACCCCTGGGCGGTCTCTGGAGTCCCCCACCCTGGCCTCATATCTTCTCCCCCTCCCCTTCAGGGCCAGTCCCCAGAGCCCTCTCTAGGCCCCTCCCCCACCAGCCTCTTTCCCTTCCCAGTCTGCCTCGAGTCACCAGCTTCTGCCACATCCTGGCCTCCCCACATCTCCCCAGGGCTGCTCTCTGGAGTCTCCTTGGTCCCTCCCACTACCCTCTGCTATCCCAGCACCCAAAGGATAGCTGGATCATAGTCCAATGGCTTCACCTGCTGTCTCCGAGCTCAAAAGTACTCAGTCACACCCTACTCTGTTGCCCAGATCCCAGCACATACCCATTCTTCTTCCCCCGCCTCATATTTGCTACTTGGCTTAATTGGGGGCATGAAGGAAAGTTTGGGGACAGGAGGGGAAGCAGCCACGCCAGGCTGCTCAGGCCAGCCTTGTGCATCCTGTTTTCAATTTAGGGAAATAAGATCACCTTACGCTCTGGACAGGATGGGCGAGGAGCTGGCAGATGATTGGGAAGCTGGCTGGGGGTCTGGACCTTGAATATACTTTGACCAAGAAATCTGGACCTTGACAAAAAATAATTTGACTACCCCGCTGTGACATTTCAAGTATAGACAAATCCTCAGTCCTGCCTCAGTGCAGGGGACTGAACTAGATGACTTATCGAGGTCACTTCTCGTCTTGCATTTCTATGATTCTGAGAGTCACTGAAAGGAGCAGGAGGATCCCAACTAATTCTTCCCAAAGATCAACAACGGAACTCAGTGGTTGACTGTTCTGAGCTATTTGAAATGACCTATTCGGTTTTGAAGCTTCAGCAACGGTATCAATCTCTGCTTACAAAACAAAAATAAAACAAACTTGGAAAACTGATTCATTTTAACATGATCTATTAGTACTCTTTTTTGACCTTGAACTGTACTGCAAACACATGACAATGACTTATATTAAGGCTCTAATACCTGCCTTTCTGTGGAAAAACATTTTTCAAAGAGAAAAAGAGGAAAGAATTAATTCCATTTAGCATTCTTCAGTGGGATCCATTTCACCCTCTTTTAAAATTCTATTGTACTGGAAAAGATGGGTGAATGCTCCACCCCAAATAAATATTTTTTTATGAAAAAGTTTTCATTCAAAATCAGGTGAAAATTAAACTTCAGTGTTTAATGATGGATCATTTAAACTTAGACAACCATTCCCAGCACAACATTATATTAAAAGTGAAGTGACCTAATTCAGAATGGAGTAAAATAATTAAATCCTTCCTCTTCAGTCAGGAATTGTCTTTATATGTCTTGCAGTCCTGAGCACAGTGCCAATAAGTAAATATTAATTCAGTGCAGGTACTGAGCATTCTGAATGACTTATCCGTTAAGCCACTAACCTCTCTTCATTCAAATCCCTCTGCAAAACTCAGTTGTTCCATGATATTTACAAGTAATTACAACTAATTAAACTGAGGAAAAATTGTGTGAATGAAGTGCATTTATTTAAAAATATGCACAAAAATATGAACATAAGAACATAAGAAAGGCCGTACCGGGTCAGACCAAAGGTCCATCTAGCCCAGTATCCTGTCTACCGACAGTGGCCAATGCCAGGTGCCCCAGAGGGAGTGAACCTAACAGGCAATGATCAAGTGATCTCTCTCCTGCCATCCATCTCCATCCTCTGACAGACAGAGGCTAGGGACACCATTCCTTACCTGTCCTGGCTAATAGCCATTAATGGACTTAACCACCATGAATTTATCCAGTTCTCTTTTAAACTCTGTTATAGTCCTAGCCTTCACAACCTTCTCAGGTAAGGAGTTCCACAAGTTGACTATGCGCTGCATGAAGAAGAACTTCCTTTTATTGGTTTTAAACCTGCTGCCTATTAATTTAATTTGATGACCCCTAGTTCTTGTATTATGGGAACAAGTAAATAACTTTTCCTTATCCACTTTCTCCACATCACTCATGATTTTATATACCTCTATCATATCCCCCCTTAGTCTCCTCTTTTCCAAGCTGAAGAGTCCTAGCCTCTTTAATCTCTCCTCATATGGGACCAGTTCCAAGCCCTTAATCATTTTAGTTGCCCTTTTCTGAACCTTTTCTAGTGCCAGTATAGCTTTTTTGAGATGAGGAGACCACATCTGTACGCAGTATTCGAGATGAGGGCGTACCATCGATTTATATAAGGGCAATAATATATTCTCAGTCTTATTCTCTATCCCCTTTTTAATGATTCCTAACATCCTGTTTGCTTTTTTGACTGCCTCTGCACACTGCGTGGAAATTTTCAGAGAACTATCCACGATGACTCCAAGATCTTTTTCCTGACTTGTTGTAGCTAAATTAGCCCCCATCATATTGTATGTATAGTTGGGGTTATTTTTTCCAATGGCATTACTTTACATTTATCCACATTAAATTTCATTTGCCATTTTGTTGCCCAATCACTTCGTTTTGTGAGATCTTGTTGAAGTTCTTCACAGTCTGCTTTGGACTTAACTATCTTTAGCAGTTTAGTATCATCTGCAAACTTTGCCACCTCACTGTTTACCCCTTTCTCCAGATCATTTATGAATAAGTTGAATAGGATCGGTCCGAGGACTGACCCTTGGGGAACACCACTAGTTACCCCTCTCCATTCTGAGAATTTACCATTTATTCCTGCCCTTTGTTCCCTGTCTTTTAACCAGTTCTCAATCCATGAAAGGACCTTCCCTTTTATCCAATGGCAGCTTAATTTACATAAGAGCCTTTGGTGAGGGACCTTGTCAAAGGCTTTCTGGAAATCTAAGTACACTATGTCCACTGGATCCCCCTTGTCCACATGTTTGTTGACCCCTTCAAAGAATTCTAATAGATTAGTAAGACACTATTTCCCTTTACAGAAACCATGTTGACTATTGCTCAACAGTTTATGTTTTTCTACGTGTCGGACAATTTTATTCTTAACTATTGTTTCGACTAATTTGCCCGGTACAGATGTTAGACTTACCGGTCTGTAATTGCCGGGATCACCTCTAGAGCCCTTTTTAAATATTGGCGTTACATTAGCTAACTTCCAGTCATTGGGTACAGAAGCCGATTTAAAGGACAGGTTACAAACCTTAGTTAACAGTTCCGCAACTTCACATTTGAGTTCTTTCAGAACTCTTGGGTGAATGCCATCTGCTCCCGGTGACTTGTTAATGTTAAGTTTATCAATTAATTCCAAAACCTCCTCTCGTGACACTTCAATCCGTAACAGTTCCTCAGATTTGTCACCTACAAAAGCCAGCTCAGGTTTGAGAATCTCCCTAACATCCTCAGCTGTAAAGACTGAAGCAAACAATCCATTTATTTTCTCCGCAATGACTTTATCGTCTTTAAGCGCTCCTTTTGTATCTTGATCATCAAGGGGCCCCACTGGTTGTTTAGCAGGCTTCCTGCTTCTGATGTACTTAAAAAAACATTTTGTTATTACCTTTGGAGTTTTTGGCTAGCCGTTCTTCAAACTCCTCTTTGGCTTTTCTTATTACATTCTTGCACTTAATTTGGCAGCATTTATGCTCCTTTCTATTTGCCTCACTAGGATTTGACTTCCACTTTTTAAAGGAAGTCTTATCTCTCACTGCTTCTTTTACATGATTGTTAAACCACGGTGGCTCTTTTTTGGTTCTTTTACTGTGTTTCTTAATTTGGGGTATACATTGAAGTTGGGCCTCTATTATGGTGTCTTTAAAAAGCGCCCATGCAGCTTGCAGGGATTTCACTTTAGTCACTGTACCTTTTAACTTCTGTTTAACTAACCCCCTCATTTTTGCATAGTTCCCCCTTTTGAAATTAAATGCCACAGTGTTGGGCTGTTGAGATGGTCTTCCCACCACAGGGATGTTGAACGCTATTGTATTATGATCACTATTTCCATGCGGTCCTGCTATAGTTACCTCTTGGACCAGCTCCTGCGCTCCACTCAGGACTAAATCTAGAGTTGCCTCTCCCCTTGTGGGTTCCTGTACCAGCTGTTCCATGAAGCAGTCATTTAAAGTATCGAGAAATTTTATCTCTGCATTTCGTCCTGAAGTGAAATGTTCCCAGTCAATATGGGGATAACTGAAATCCCCCACTATTATTGAGTTCTTAATTTTGATAGCCTCTCTAATTTCCCTTAGCATTTCATCATCACTATCACCATCCTGGTCAGGTGGTCGATAATAGATCCCTAATGTTATATTCTTATTAGAGCATGAAATTTCTATCCATAGAGATTCTATGGAACATGTGGATTTGCTTAAGATTTTTACTTCATTTGATTGTACATTTTCTTTCACATATAGTGCCACTCCTCCCCCCCCCCCCCCCCGCACGAGATTCTGCATACTTTAACCATAGCCCTCTCCCCTACAACACACTTAGCCTGCAGGCTAAGATGAGAGGTAGCATGCTATCTTCCTATGCATTTGTACAGGATCTAGCATACTGGGGCCCGTATCCCAACTGGAACCTCTACATAACACCTCTGAAGAAATAAATAAATAAAAAGGAAGGCTCAGTCATCTTTCAAAGCTGCATCTAAACTAAGCCTCTTCTAAAAGTCTCTCACTAGATAAACTAAACATTTGGATTGCTATCTCCAAAATTTCCCACTTACAAACTGCCTAACACATTACTTGAAAAACAAAGCCTGAGGACAATTTCAGGTTATTTTTTAAAATGTATCTGTATTTGAGGATTTAACACATCAGGATAACACTGAAGTTAATTCACAAACATAAAATGCTCAACACTTTAAAATCAAATTTAACTAACAAGGGTTTTTAAATAAGAATGATAAATCAATTTGAAAATGAATAAAGGGCACAATACCGTCAGTCATATACAATCAATGAAAATCTGCTCATCTATTGGTTACAGATGGATTTTGCTTTTTAATAGGAAAGAAACCACTAAAATAAACCCGTTAGGATTTGCACACATTTATTTAAATTAGGGTAACTGAGCAGTCAAACCAAATGCTACAGACTAAAGTAACATATAGATGTCCTGAACATTCTCAAGCAGAGCCTGGAGGAGCTCAAATGTCTACTCAAAGATCCCAGAAGGTAGTTTTGAAACTGCTCATCTGCCCCAAGGACACTCTGACACATGGTCCTGCAAGGCTACATTCCGTCACCCCTTCTGCTCTACGTGGAAAGCTGGAAACCATTAGGAGAATTAGTGAGGCATTATGAACAGTAGAGATTCTCAATATGCAGACAGTACTCTGATTCCCACATCTCCTTCAACCCAATCAATAAAGCTGTAAACAAATCTATCCAGTGCTTAAGAGACTGGGGCTTCAATGAGGTTTAACTGATGGAGGGAAGCAATTGGAAGAGTCAGCAGTTTATTTTTATCACCTTGATTTAGGGACTTTGCCTGTTTTGGCACACATTTGCACAATCAGGAAGTCTTATGAGATTCCTGTTGCTTCTGGATAACTAACTCACAGCTTTGACCAAAAGCTTTTGTTTTTAAATTTGATAGTCATAAGTTTGCTATCAAATGCAGACCTTGTTACAGTAATAGGTACAGCCGGGGCCACCTCAAGAGCGGATTGTTTTAATAAGCTCTACATAGGGCTATACCCAAAGATCCGTAGGAAACTTCAGCTGCTGAAAAACATGTCACTTAACTAATAGTACTTCCCACAGAGAGTACATTACATTTGTGTTCATCATATCTGAGTGCAATTAAAGATGTTGTTTCTAATCTATAAAACTCTAGATTATTTAAATTCAGGATGCTCCTTGACAACACAAAGAAAATCAACTGTTGCTGAAAATGTCAATAATTATAAAGATGAGACAACGGAATCCTGGCAGTTGCAACATAAGTAATCACTGTAAATTATGCTCTGAAAAAGGTCTTAAGATTAAATGTTCAATGTGGTTTTGTAAGAATCTCATCTGATGTACCTGTTCATGTTCTCCCAATGAATGTAATTAAACCAAAAATGGATTATGTATGTTCACTATATGGTTTGAGAAAGATGTTTATATAGTTACCTGAATATTTTTTTATTACCACAACTGCACCTGAACTCTCACTTGAATATCATTTGCAACCACTCACAATCAATATTTATACCTCCAAAAGTGCTAAAATGTGGAAATCAAAAATGGTACAGCAAAGATCATGGATCAGGGTCTTAATTAAAATAAAATACTACAAACTGTTACCATAATAAAACCAAACCCATAAGCAGCTTTTCTCCTTATTCAAACTCTGCATTCCACTAGAAGCTCAAAGATGCATACGCACAATGCAGTTCTTATTCCTGACTTACATAAACTTGATTTTTTGAAATAAAGAAATTTTGAACAAGATTATCATCAATACAGAAGATAAATGATTCCATGCTATAATACTATTGTTTTTATACCATGCAAGATGGTGAGTCAAAAAATAGTGTGTTAGCACACCTTTTAATAATATAAATGAATATCCAGAAATATCTGTTTCTGTATTGTTTAGCATAAAGTTTGTTTTAGCAACATCTAGAATGTGTGCAAAACACACATGCTGCGATTGTCACCTCTGCACAAGTTGCTATGCATGCCAGTTATATTTTTCCCCTTTTATTTTTGGCAAATATTTGTGTTCATGTAAATTAAAGTCTAATATAGAACTAATCTGAGCCACCAGTAGTGTTAGCAAAGTTACAAAAGCTTCCATACACTGTTCATATGTTAAGTGCACCCTACTAGTTCAGAATACATGTGATGGTTATAGTCTGCAGTCAAGTGAAGAGGAAGGGCAGCTCCATTCTCCTATGAAGGAAGCATTGCTCTGGGCAACAGAGAGTGAAGTTGACCAAGACTACGTATCAGTCAATCTACTTCAGTTAGAATGAGTTCTATAGGCAACACATCCAAATTTAGTTAAAAAAAAAAAAAAAAACACTGAACCACCATTTTTATATTTCTTCCTTTATTTTAGTAGCCTACATATTTGTCACTGCATTCCATTAGCTATCACAGGTCTTTCAGTAACTGATGGGACTACTGTACTAGAAGAATATTAGCTTTCTCTGGTATGTGTCTGACATACAAGACAATTTTATGAATTTATAAACAGTACCATTTATAAATAGACGAACTGACTGAACTGTGATCCTACAATTGAACCTGCACAGGTGGACTCCCTGAACCTATGCAGAGCCAATCAAAGATTCAGTGCCTTGATTAATAAACCAGAGTACAACAACAACAAAATGCATTACTGCTACAAATACAGTTGCCCCAGCTATCTTGCATTTCTTCTTTCACACAAACACAGCTCTGGAGTCTTCATAAATAGTTGAAATACCAGTTCATTCCACTGTATAACAAACCTAAATATTACCTGAACATATGGAAAGGGGAAGTATGCATATGGACTACTGAAAAAAAATAATAGGTTCAGTAGGGCAGTGGTTTTCAAACTTTTTTTCTGGCAACCCAGTTGAAGAAAATTGTTGATGCTGAAAATGGGGATAAGGGGTTTGGGGCGAGGGAGGGACTCAGAGCTGGGGCAGAGGTGTGGGTGTGAGGGCTGCAGGATGGGGCCGGGAATGAGGGGTTTAGAGTGCAGGAAGGGGGTCTGGGTTGGAGGGGAGGGGGGGGAGATCAGGGCTGGGGCAGAGAATTGGGGGTGCGGGCTTACCTCGGACGGCTCCCAGTCAGCATCTGTCCTGCCTGTCCTGGCACCGCAGACACTGAGCCCCGGAAGCGGCCAGCAGCAGGTCCAGCTCCTAGGCGGAGGTGCGCAAGCGGCTCCACATGGCTCTTGTCCGCAGGTTCCCGGCCAATGGGAGTGCGGAGCTGGTGCTCGGGGCGGACGCAGTGTGCGGAGCCCCATGGCCCCCCTGCCTAGGAGCCAGACCTGCTGCTGGCTGCTTCCAGGGCGCAGCGCGGTGTCGGAACAGTTAGTGCCTAGCCTGCCTTCACCTGGCAGCACCGCCAACGGTACTTTTAACAGCCCGGTTGGCGGTTCTGACCAGAGCCACCGCGACCCAGTGCCTTACATTCTGCGACCCAGTACTGGGTTGTGCAGTTTGAAAACTACTGCACTAGGGCAAAATACACAAAGTAACAAATACAAATAAAGCTATGACAAGTTCAAAAACCACTTTGAGAAAGATATGACCTACTCCTTAGTTAACATTTTGGTAATCATATGACTAAATTGACTTCTAAGTCAATTCTTATCAAATACTTCCTTCATTAAAAAAATATGCTGTATTCCTTTTATACATTTGGAGAAGAAAAGTGATTAAATTAGCTCTTTTTTCACAAAAACACCTTAATGATAATGACATGTCTACAATGGGCCTGCTTCGGCCCGCTCCTGAAATCAATGAGCAAACAATGGGCCTATTGAGAGAAGGAAGTTTAAAGGAATGTTCAACCTGAAACAATGTCAGTTTATAAGAGTGAGTTAACAGTTTCAAATACCATACCTGCCACAGTTTCCCCACCAATTTGTGTGGATTTACCCATTTTAAAAATGTTTCTCCCTATTCCCTCTCATTCTCTCCCCCATCCTCCACTATTCTGTGGAAAACACCACACATGTAACTGCAAAAGACTAGCATATTAAGAAACGGCAACTAACTTTGAGTGCCCAACTTGAGACACCTTGGGCATTATTTTCAAGAAGTGCTAAGCCCATGCAGTTCTTCCTGAATTCAATAGGACATAAAGGTAGAGGCTAAGCTTTTCTGAAATTCAGGCATTGTCTCAAGTTGGACACCCAACATTTGGTCATTTGTGAAAGTTTTGGCCTCACTTTATTATTTCATTATACTGCTGTAGCATTACTATATTAGCATATATAATATGACTATATATCTATATGGTATTGGATAAATTCCAGTGTAATTTGCCATATCATAGTGATTATATTTGTGATAGGAGGGTAGCTTAACTGGAAAGATGTAAAACTACTGTATTAGAGTGCACAAATAGTCATTGAATCTGTTCAAGGAGGTAGGTTTATTAGAATAAATAAATACACTAGTGTGAGATTATCAATATATTCACAAGTAATGAGCAAGCAGGCATGCTGGAAAAAGTGCAAAGTCATGGAGAAAAGCTATGCACTGGTTACTGTAGGGTTGCAGCTAAAGCACAGCAGCAGCGTTCCAAAAAAAAAAAAAAAAAAAAAAAAGAGTCTTAGTGCTTTAGATTTTATAAGCTGCAAAGTACAAGCTACTGTTGTCTGACGGCAAGTCTCTTTTCTGGGGGGGTGAGCTAACCATCTTTGACTGTACCCCTTTAATTGGAAAAAAAGCAGTAAGGTGTATGAACACTGCTCGTCATTCCTGACCACACACTACAATGCCTATACATCACAGCACAGGATATATATTCTTTGGTATTTTGCCTCCTACAGAGGCCAGCAGCTAATACTTCAGTGGAAGGCAAAAATCAAACCCAACCTCATAATGCAATTATTGACCTAAGTCAATTCTGCAGTGTTCTTAGACTTCTGCTCCGCCACGGCAACACAGTGTGCATTAACACAGTATCAGACCTAACCTTTCAAAGTTTTTGTTACACTTATTTTAAAAGATTTTGTGCTACATACAGTATTTCCTAGGTCTTAAATAAAAGCCACCAAAAAAGTCTACTTTCCTTCCAACAACCAACCTATATCTGGAATATTTTATTTCATTCACACATATTGTAAAGTATAAAAAAATAAAATGAATACTAAGATTATTACAAGATGTAGGCCATTCAAAGCATCCATACCTGTGGAAGTGCCGTATTGAGCTGTCTCTGCAAGGAATCTCTTTCATGACTGACTTCATGTAGCTTGCCCTGGGTCAATACTAGCGTTTCTTGAGTCTCTCTTAGTGTGTCCAGAAGTCGATCCCTTTCCTCCAACATGGATACCATTAACTGCTCAAAATGAGAATCAGCATCCGACTGTAAAGGAGAGCCTGAACCATGGCCTCCATTTCCTCCTGAGGGAATCTCTGCCTCGCTGATGGTTGGCATCACCTCACACATCATCTTGAAATAAAAAATTCAATGTAAAGTTATCAATAGTAACTAAAAAGTGCAAAGAGTACAAGTCCAAACAAAATGTCTGTAAACCAATATGCATAAGGACCCTGCCTATACTAGGAAAAATTAGCATCCATAATAAATCATCAATTTAGCTTCCCCAGTCATACCAACACTGGAGGCTGACATAACTTAGGTGTTTACCGCTGTCGTGTAATATTACAGAGATGCAGTGTACAATGAGCCAATTCACTGAAGACTCAGTTTTTACAAATATTGGTGCAACTTCCCATTAAAGACCTTGTGATTTTCTTGTAAAGCTGTATTTCTATAGTACTACTTGTGACCTCATTTTCTAAGAGCAAAAGATGATTCCCCCAAACTTGTGAAACTCTATTCTGACATCAAGACAGCTGGATTAATTCATGACAGAGCACCAGTACTTTGAGCTCATTATACTGGCCATACAATCTCTACTATAGCAGCTTGCTGCAAGAAAATGCAGTAGCACATTTCTGTTTCGGGATACAGCCATTGGAAAAATCAGACAGTTTAGCCCAGGGGAAATTAAAACCAAAGTTAAGGATGTGAAAGGACATTAAACTTCTCAGGTACTAGTACTAAAACAAAACCAACAAGGCTTCAACATGTGCCTACAGTACATTATAGGTTGTCACTGTAGAGGTCAATAGTAAAAGATGCCTGTAAAGAAAAACAGACTGAGGCACAGAAATTTAATAAAAATATGAGAGTGTTTTTGTGCCATCATGCTTCATAAATGGTAAAAAGTAACAAAAAACCTTACAAGAGGAGTTCAAACTTGGAAGATCGTCAATTTAAGTAGAACCCTACAGCCCATTTTGAATGCTGAGCCATCATGATTTTGGAACAGAACTTGGAGAAACTTCTGTTCCTCAAATTTAAATGCAATGAAAACGAGAAAGCATTGTTAGTCAGTATTAGCACTGAGCCACTAAGACCTTCAGGAATTCTTGGGACAGAGTGTGCCTTAGCCTTCTTTACAAGCTTACAAGAATAAAAATCCATTTGCAAACACATACAGAGAAGCAATCAATTTTCTTATAGGGGTTGAAAAAGTATATTGCACACTCCTCCCCTGCTTTCAACTACTATATAATGAAAATAGACTTCATACTTCATCTGAACATCTAAATTAGTAAAAGTTTATTCTTCTCCAAATCTGCTGAATAAACTTTGCATTTCAAAATTAATTCGAAGATATCTCACTCTTGGGAAGAAAGATTTTACAATGCATTTCAGAGATATTGTCTCAATAATTATATTTATATCTCTATATCTATATATTTCATTTTAAACCATCAGAGGCCCTTTATTTTAAACACCACTAATTTACCTTGTTCGAAGAAACAAAATGGCTTGAAAACAGCCCCCAAAATTCCAGCAACCCCAGAACTTTCCTGTTCTTTTAGCAGCTTTGTGTGATCCCCAGACACCTTTCAGACTGTAGAGTAGCCATCCACCTTGGGTACAATGTCCATTTACTAAACAACCCCCCACACAAAAGAATAAATAAAACTGCTGAGCAAAGAATAGGTCCAGGAGGAGCAGCAATGGTTTCAGCCGGCCAGTGAAGTCCCCAAGGCAAAAAAGAATGAGTGCAAAGAAACCAGTCTCCGCTTCCCTTCTCTCTACTGATGGCCCACAGTTCCTGCAACAGCCCAGGTGGGGGAAACATGTGCAAAGGCAAAGTCACTTCTATCCTGCTGGTGCAACAAGCTTCAACAGTGCATGGTTCAGAAATCCCTCTAAGGTCACAATCGCATTATTCAAAAGAGTAAAAATAGAAAAAAAAGAGGGGATGGCTTTTCTTGTGGGGTATTTAGAAAAACTCTCTCTTTCCCCCCCTCTGTAAGTAACGGTAGGATCCTTTCCTTCCCTCAGTTTCCTGGGTCTTCTCTCACACATTTATAATCCCAGTGGTGGGTGCCGCTGGATGCTGTTTTGAAAGTCGGGCGGGGCTGTTGGGGTATTTGTACTTTGGGTTATTGTTCCATCCGCTCTGGCGCTGAGATGTCCTGATCCAGCCCAGTAACCAGTCCTCTCTCTAAAACTAAACAACAGGGTATCCCACGAGGCGGGGGGAACAGGTAGGTCCCGGGACTTAGAGACTGACTAACTGGGGGAGAAATCGATGGTTTGGAACCGAGGTCCCTGCGATGTTGGGGTTGTTCTCCTCTCCCCGGAGGCCCCAACCTCTCAGGAGACTCGAGTTGCGAGAGTGGATTAGGAAGTAGATAGGAGGCTTTTCCCCTGCCGGAGGCCCCAGGGGAGCGCCGGCCTGGGGAAGGGCCCCTTTCCCGGAGGCCTCGCTCCCCTGAGCGGCTGGAGTAGTCTCGGCTCCCGGAAGCCTTAGCGAGGAGTCGGGCTGGGGCTTCCTGGGTCCCGGAGAAGGGAGCCGGACTTGCAGAGGGGGCCCGGCCGCCGGGGGCTGTTCTCTCTCCTGGTCCCCGGGGCAGAGATTGTTCCTGGCGCTCGGATCTCTCCTGGCCTGGCCCGGCCCGGCTCCGTCCGCCGCCACCTCCACGGTGGCCGGTGCGGGACTGACCGAGGCCGGGTAGGTGCCGCTCCGTGCCCCGGCGGCGGCCTGGGCCCAACGATGTCCCCGCAGCCCTGGGGGCGGCAGCTGGGGTGGGCAGGCTTCTCTCCGTGCGCCCGGCCGGGCCCCGAACCCGCCGCTTCTAGTAACGCCGACACCGCTGCCTCGCGTCCCCTCAGCCGCTGCCGCTCGTCCCGGCGCCCTCCGCGGCTCGGGCCCAAATCAGTGCGGGTCCCAGAATGCACCGCGCGGCGCCAGGGGCTCACGGAGCCGCTGTCCCCTTTCCGGGTCTCCTCCACGTTGCGAGCTTGCAGGTTCGAGACTCTCCTCGTCCGCCCCCCCTCGCGGGCCTGGCCTGGCCCGGCCCGGCCTGGAGCGCTCAGTACTGACGTGCCTCTGCTGCGTGCACAAACCGCGCTGCTGCCCTGCGCAGATGGGGGGGAACAGGGTTGTGCAGCCCGAGAGTTAGTAGTAGGGAGGGCTCAGGGCGGAGGTGGCATAGTCACTACGGGCGGGGCGGGCCAGTGAGGGTGAACAACACTGATGTGTGGAAATGTCCCTGTTCATGCAGTACAGTGGCAAACGCTGATGTCTTCCCTCCATCCACCGTGCGTGGCAGGCCAGTATATGCTAGGGCGTTAGAGGCACTGCCCTGAGCCTGCCCGCTGTGCTGCTCACTGTTGGACATCGGCCGGGCTGCCGAAACCCACGGCAGCAAACCCCCACCTACTCCTTGTTCTCCAAACTGTTAGTTTTTATTTAAAATACTAAGGATCATCCTATACTTAAAAGTTGTACCAATATCACTGTATCAGTTAAGGAGGTAATTTTTAATCAATATAGTTATATCAATAAAATCCCTAGTGTGGATAAAGTTATGCCTTTGTGTATAAAGGTGACTTATGGCACTTATTCCCTTTCCCATACATGAATAGCTATACTGGTATAAAGCACCTTTAAACCAGCATTAGTGCATGTACACTGGGGGCGGGGGGGTGTACTGCTTTGACTATACCAAAACAGTTAAAGTGGGACAACTCTCTCGTGTAGACAAGCCCCTAAGGCTTTAGCTGTTACAGTTGTGAAGAAAACCTCAGAAACATGAACAGAGCTCTCTAAGGTCTGGTCTATACTACCCGCCTGAATCGGCGGGTAGAAATCGACCTCTCGGGGATCGATTTATCGCGTCCCGTCGGGACGCGACAATCGATCCCCGAATCGGCGCTCTAACTCCACCAGCAGAGGTGGTAGTAAGCGCCGCCGACAAAAAGCGGCAGAAGTCGATTTTGCCGCCGTCCTCACAACGGGGTAAGTCGGCTGCAGTACGTCGAATTCAGCTACGCTATTCACGTAGCTGAATTTGCGTATCTTAAATCGACTCCCCGCTGTAGTGTAGATGTACCCTAAGTAACTCTGCAGACTGCCTGGAACAATAGTTCTGAGGGGCATGAACTGTCCAATTCATATGACTGAGGTTTAAAGGGTATGACTACACAGCAACTAGACACCTGCCATGGCTGGACCAGGCCAGCTGACTTGGGCTCGCAGGCCTCACATTGCTGTGTAGACTTCCTGGCTCAGGATCAGTCTAGGACCCTGCGAGGTGGAAGGGTCCCAGAGTTCAGGTTCCTGGCTGATCCTGGAAGTTTACACAGCAATGAAACAGCCCCACAGCCCGAGCCCCATGAGCCCAAGTTGGCTGGCATAGGCCAGCCAAACGTGTCTAGTTGCTGGGTAGACAAACCCAAAGTTGCTGGCTTAGTGATGATAATTTAAATTTCAACATTGTTAACTATTTTATTCCTCCTACCCTCCTTGGAGTCTACAAGAAATGATCCATAGATTACCAGGCCAGTAGGGATCTATGTGATCATCTAGTCTGACCTTCTGTATAACACAGGCCATAGAACTTCCCCCAAATAATTCCTAGAGCATATCTTTTAGAAAAAACACCTAATCTTGATTTAAAAATTGCTAGTGATGGAGAACCTATCAAAACCCTTGTTCCAGTGGTTAATTACCCTCACTGTTTAAAAAGAATGTATACCTTATTTCCCTGTCTAAATTTGTCTAGCTTCCAGTTCCAGCCATCTGATCCTGTTACACCTTTCTCTGCTAAACTGAAGAGCACAATATTAAATATTTGTTCCCCATAGACTGTCATCAAGTCACCCCTTAATCCTTAACCTTCTCTTGCTTCTTGAGTCTATCACTATGAGGAATGTTTTCTAATCCTCAGTCATTCTCATGGCTCTCTGAACCCTCTCCAATTTATCAACATCATTCTTGAATTGTGGAGACTAGAAACAGACACAGCATTCCATCAGTGGTCACCCTAGTGCCAGATACAGCGATAAAATACCCTTGCTACTCCTATTCAAGATTCCCCTGTTTACACATCCAAGGATTGCATTAGCCTCTGTGCCACAGCATTGCACTGGGAGCTCATGTTCAGTTGATCAGCTACCACAACCCCAAGATCTTTTTCAGAGTGTCTGCTTCCCAGGATAGAGTCCCACATCGTGCAAGTCTGGCCTACATTCTTTGTTCCTAGGCGTATACATTTACATTTAGCCATATTAAAACACATATTGTTTGCTTGCGCCCAGCTTATCAAGTGATCCAGTATCAGTGACATGGCCTCTTCATTATTTACCATTCCTTCAATTTTTGTGTCATCTGCAAACAATATCAATGATAATCGGATGTTTTCTTCCGCATCATTGATAAAAATGTTTAACACCATAGGGCCAAGAACCGATCCCTGAAAGACACCTGCTTAATGATGATTTCCCATTTACGGTTACACTTTGAGACCTATCAGTTATCCAACTTTTAATACGTGGCATCTTAATTTTATATTATTCTAATTTTTAATCAAAATGTTTTGCAGTACCAACTCCAGCATTTTACAGAAATCCAAGTATAATCAACACTATTCCCTTTTATCAACCAACTTTGTAATTGCATCAAAAAATATCAAGTTAGTTTCACAGGATCTATTTTCAATAAACCCATCTTGATAGGCATTAATTGTATTACCCTCCTTTAATTCGTTTTTAATTGAGTCCTATATCAGCCACTCCATTATCTTGCCCAGGATCAAAGTCGGACTGACAGGTCTATAATTATCCAGGTCAACCTTTTTAAATATTGGCACAACATTGGCTTTCTTCCAGTCTACTGGAACTTCCTTGGTGTTCAAAGACTTACTGAACATCAGCATTAATGGTCCAGCAAGCTCCTCAGCTGCTTTTTAAAACTCTTGGGTGCAAGTTATCCAAACCTGATTTAAACATGTCTAACTTTAGTTGCTGCTGTTTAACATTCTCTTGAGGGCTAGTTGAATGGAAAGAGTATTATCATATGATATGACTTATATGATCTGTTTTTTCCCCAGATACAGAACAGAAATATTTATTGAACACTTCTGCCTTTTCTGCATTAATATTACTAATTCTACCATTCCCTTCTAGTAATGTCCCAATACCATTATTAGGATTCTTTTTGCTCCTAATATACTTTAAAAACTCCTTATTGTCCTTAATGCTGCAGGCCATAGATTTCTCCTTATGTCCCTTTGCTTTCCTTATCAATTTATAGCTTCTGATTTATATTAATTACTATTAACTTCCTCCTTTTTCTATTTCCAATATTAATTTTTTATTTTATTAATAAATGTTGCAAGAATGTTTCCCCACTCCACCTCGTGAACCACGCTGCTCTGATTCCTCCTCTGTGACTGCATACTACCTTCCCTCTTGGAAAAGGCTAGAGCTGCAGAAAAGAATTAATTAATTAATTCTAAAGCAACATTAACTTTCTCTAGCAGTCTATTGATGTTGGAAGGGAGCATTTTGTCTACATCAGCTTCCCCTCAATTCCAGACGACCTCAGTTCCATCATCTTCCCTGACCCACAGATCGCTGGCTGCACAGTGGTACACAGATACTTATGGGTGCAGAGGCTTCTAGGGAAGGAAGAGTATGTAGAGTTGACTCCTTTCTACTCTTCCGATATTTTTTGAATTGTATCTGCCCTTGTGTATTCCATTTGTTTCGCTTTCACACATTGAGTAGAGAGAAGCATACATGCCATGATGATTTTTGTATCAGCAGCTCTTAAATTCAACAGTTAGAGGTGCACTGTAGAAATACCCTAGGCCCTGATCCTGCAATCAGACCTATGCACATGAAGCCCTGCCCCTCATGCTGAACCACATTGAGCTAAGTTGGACTCCACATAGCCATAAGTGTCTGCTCCTGGGCAGCAGATTTCAGGATCAGGACCAAAATTAGAAACCTTTGTATCAAGTAATATTATACTCTGTACACATCCTATAATGTATATTGAATACAAAAACAATGCAAGGCCTAGTTATTTTCATGTTTTTATAAAGAGTGTATTTTACAGATTATTTAGGGTTCATAGTCACTCTTAGCTCAGTGGTTTGAGCATTGGCCTGCTAAACCCAGGGTTTTGAGTTCAAGCGTTGAGGGGGTCATTTAGGGATCTAGGGCAAAAATCTGTCTGGAGATTGGTCCTGCTTTGAGCAGGGGAGTTGGACTAGATGACCTCCTGAGGTCCCTTCCAACCCTGATATTCTATATCAAGAAAAATATTTTTTCCTTACCAAAAACTTAACCAGAACATATAGAATAGGCATTGCATGAGGAGAAGAAAGCCTTGGCACCTTAGTTCCCTATAATCAAAGGAGTTTTACACCTCTTTGTACCAGATCAGCAAGCTGTCTTGGTAGTTGGGTGTATCTCAATGAATAATAAGATGTTGTTATACTTCTAGCTGTGTCCACATAGAGCCATTCTCCGTGTCACTGGAAATAAAGTAATCAGCACAATGAATCCCACATGTTAAATGTCTTGTTCAGCTGTTTCACCACAAGACAATCATATAATCAAGTTGAAACAAAAGTAGTTGGGAAATGAGAGGAGGAAAAAAAAACCCTTTTCTTGGTCACATGGTAAATTAGATCTCAGCATTTATCAAGCTCAGCAAAAGAGCAACTCCTACCACCCTCTTCCTCTTATAGTTTTACACAATAAGGTCACTGGGTTCAGCTATGCAATGAGGACAGACACCTGTTTCAGTATAAGAGTCCAGAGGTAAGGTTTTAATCCAACCCATCACCTCAGCTATAATATAGAGTGTGCAATCAGAATCTGAACAGACAAAAGGGCTGTTCTTTTATGGCAGTATATAATGGTATTTATGCCTTAAATTCAAATGCTGCCCACATAGTAGTACACTGTGGTTCACTTGTATTGAGATTTTTCTTTTTGTTCCTCAAAGCCACCCTCTTACATAAAACCTCCATTGGGAAATCAAAGATTGCATGAGATTAAAGTACCTTATTTACTCCTTGTCTTGTATAGATGACTTTGACTTATCAGGAAAATATGTTTTGTACACATTTCAAGGTCATTGCATGCTGAATTGAATGGGTAGAGAGAATAGGTTTGGTTGTTTTTTGCCAACAGCACTGATTATTCTTTTGTTAATAGATAGATGTGACTTAGACCCTGCCCTTGCTATAGAAGATGTATCTAGAGGTAGGTCGAAGAAAGAGATCACATTCCAGGGAGAAGGCATAAGAGGAAAAGAAGCCTGAGGGTAACCTACAGACAAGAGGACAGAAATAATTAGTGGTAGTGTCCATTTATAAAGATAAGTGCATTCAAATGTATGTCAGCCCTTTGGCTATAGAATTCAAGATTTCCAGAAACTAGGGTCTTATTCGCCTTTCATTTACATCAGCTCTGCACTGATGTAACTCCATTGATTTTTCTGGAGTTACTCCTGATATATACTAGTATAAATAAGGTCAAAATCAGGTCCACTAAAGAATAATTGC
Organism: Chrysemys picta bellii; assembly: GCF_011386835.1. Classification (NCBI taxonomy): domain Eukaryota; kingdom Metazoa; phylum Chordata; order Testudines; family Emydidae; genus Chrysemys; species Chrysemys picta. The sequence continues at coordinate 73,121,691 of NC_088794.1, read as the reverse complement.
ATTTTTGAGCTGGATGCATGTTATATAAGCCAAGGGAAAACAAACAAAAAAAATACAATATCATATATTTTATTTGATTTAACAAGAGCAAAAAAAAAAAAAAATCCCAGATTTCTAGTGATCTCTTAATATGCATGAAAGATGTTGTTCTTTTCCAATGTTTTCCCCAAAATTGAACAAAGAAATTTGTGGCTAAAGTTTCAAAGGCATTGGATGAGCCTATAGCCTTTATTTTATGGGGAATCATGCATGGCTAAAAATCCTGCGATATTTTCAAAATGTAGTCCTCATTCCTGCAATGAGAACTGTATAGGCAGTCCCAAGCACAGCCCCGCTGAACACAAAAGGGTCCTCTGCCTAGGAGTTTGCTTATGTGATTTTCAGTTCAGGACTGAGGTCTTAGTACTTACTCTTGTCTTACTTTTGTGATTTATAATTGAGAGGAGTATCTCCAAACTGGGAAGATTTTTAAAATAAATAACATTTTGATTTAACTCAAAGTAAGCATCCATCAAAATTCAGTAATATGTACTAGACTATCGGCAAGGAAATTAATTTTAATAAATGTTAATCAAATAGCTTTTGAAAATAACGAAGTTTGAATAACCAATTTAAAAATTCAAACAATTATAAATTAGGGACATAAGATTGTACAGTAGATGTGAAGAAAAATCCATTTCTTATTTACTTTCTGTCACATGCATTGTTTTCATTTAATTAAAATTTACATTTTGGAAGGGCCAGATGCGTGCACAAGTATGTGACAGCAATGATAATTGAGAATAATGATGAAGCAAGAAGTGGCTAGAGGTAAGATTTCAGAAACAGCTCCAATGTGCTATCGTTCTTGAATAACTAACAAAATGCTCAAATGTTTCGGAGACCTTGCAAAGTGTGTTAGGAAGTAAACCAAAATGAACATGAATGAAAGAAGACAGAAATAAACAGTTGTGTTATCAAGCTACAACTGCTTATTGCTTTGGATTCAGTCATTATTGCTGATTTTTGATCCTTATTAATTTTAATTGGACTGAAGTTGATCACCTGTGTAAGTATTTGCAGGATTTGGGTCCAAAACAGTAGAATGAAGAGAAATGCAATGATGTTCTCTTAGAGCCTGATCCAGCCTGCACTGAAGTCAATCAAAACTCGTATTGATGTCAGTACTGTAGGATGAGGCCCTTGCAGTAATAAATTTAAGTTATTATTATTTTAATACTTATACATGTAACTAACTTCATGTAGGTTAGTCACGATGAAGTGAAAAGGATCTGCATAGATAAAATGTTACGCCTGTGCAGAGTTCTGTTGACTTTAGCAGGACTCTGAGGAAATAAGGCTCCACCCATGTGGATCCCTTTGGAAAATTTTGCAGCATCAAGTCCATAAATTGACATACAATTGTCACACACCACCAAAATGTATCCAGTACAGTAGCTGTTGAACAGTGCCAAACAACAATACACAAACTTTTCTTTTCTCCAATCATTCTCCTTTATAGTGGAGCTTAGGCATTACTTGTAACCATGGTAGGTAAATAATTTTCAGACAGGCTACATATGTTGGTTTTGCTTCAAAGGACACCAGCAACCTAAAAAATAGGTTTCTGTGGTTGATTGTAAATTATTTACCAGTTGTAACACCTATGCTTTCCATAAATTAAAGAGGATGAGAGGAAATAATCACTATTTTCCCCCAGTGTGCTTACAGTGGAAGGGCCCCCATTGACTTAGGGCCTGATCCAAAGTCAATTTAAATGCATTGGATTGCATTTTCCCACCACAGCAGGGAAGAGAAAAACTTTTTTCTAAAAAAAAAAAAACCCCAAACACCAGACAGTGTTGTTATAGTGGCAGGTTTTGTAGTTGAAACTACTTTTAACTCTTTTTTTTAAATAGACTAGCTTTCAAGTTGATAATATCCCTTTATTATAGAAGCATCATTTGTGTGAAATTATATCCCACAGTTACTAAATCAATCATATAGAACTGAATTGGATTGAAACATCCACCTGTAGAATCTTTTACTAATTCCAGTATAATATAGCCCAGACAACAGAACCTTTTGGTGCAAGTTTTCAGTTCACATGAAAATACTGCTTTACAAAAATTGTTTCTAGGAAATCCATTAATTCATGTACATATGCAATGGACACAAATGTATTTTTTTCACAATTTCTAATTTTTGCCTAGAAATTTTGGCTAGACATTGCTGATTTGTTGAAATTAAATTGCTACTATAGTTCAAAGCCATCAAAGAGAACACAGCTACGCCAGAAAATCATAACAAGCACTAGATAAAATTTTTTTAAAGCATGGAAAAAAATTCAACTTGTGGTTACAGTAATATACTTAGCCAAAATGAGCTCACCTTCAAGATGATTCCAAGGTTCCTAATTAAATTATCTGCCAATAGCTATGTCCCATTAAACTGCTATCAAAGGAAGCTCACCTCTTACACTATTGTCTTGTAAGAATCAATAGCAATTCTCTCTTGGCTATATTAAGGTAGAACCAAACTATTTAAATCTGAATTTTTCCTTGGGCATTTGGACATGAAGAAGGCTGCTATTCCAGGATCTGACAGGTAAGATAAGTATGTTTGAAAATCATCCATGTAACAGTGAATACTGAGGTTATAACATCTAATATTAGCTGCAAGCCGCAACATACAAATTTAAAAGAATTGGAACCAGAAATAGAATCTTCAGGGAGGACAAGTGAAATTTCAAAAAGGGCAAATGTACTGTTATCAGAGAAACAAAATGAGACCTTTGGGGATAGTTCTCTAGTCAATGCAAAATAAATGGGGGGGGGGGGGGGAAAGTGAAGGAAACACAGCAAGCATGTCTTCTCTCCTTTGCAGAAATATGGTACATACCTGTACTGTTTGTTAAAGTTGTAGGGATTTTGAATGTTTGCTTTCCATTTATTTTCCACTGATCAGAGCTTTCCTTTAAAATTCCTTTTCTGCTGGCTGTTGTATGGACTTGACCCTCCATCAGTAAATTAAACATGCCCCAAAGTTCTATGTATTAAATTTTGAAATTTAAATATACTTCTCTAATAAATGGGGGGACATATCAGCTGCAGATCAGATGCTCTTATATGTATTTTTTTTTTGAACATTGCTGCTGTCATACTATAATTTTAAAATGGGCTATTCATAGTGAGTGAAATTCACTTCACATTCATGAAACCTGAATAAGTAGACAATGTCGATGACATCTGCAAGGGCTGTAATAGGTAAAAATCCATCTCTCCCCAACCCAGAGCCAGAGGACTTGCAGGACAGCTCTCTCCACAACAGTTACCCTCTCCCCCCCGCCTAAGAGATGGAATACTGGCTGGCCCCTTTCCCCTTGCATGGATGGTTAGTGCCACTGGATCCACATATTTTTTTATGCAGGTGGCTGGCTGAGTTCTTGTTTGAAATTATTATTGTAATGCTGCTGGACTATTACTGTATTACTTTTTATGTATTATGGTACCTAGAGCCTTCCAGGGGCATCTTTTTATTATTTAGCTAAATAAGAAAAATAAATAGTAGATCCAGTAGCTCCTCCTGTGGCCTGCCATCAGTGATGTCCTCTGTACTGGCCTGACCAGAGCCACCCTCCCAGCACACAGTGAATAAAGGAACATCCTGTATGGCTCCTCCAACCATGTGTCCTCCACCAGCATAGTGCAGCATGGAGGATTTAAATGGTGAGGACAGCCTTGTGCAGACCATTGGCACAAAGGTGGATTTCATTCACTATGCAAAGCCATAGAAGATAGATACCAATATATATCCTCTCAGCCATTATGAGTACATTCTGTAGATGCACCTTCTGTGCAGACATATTATCTGACTGTTTAGAATGTATTTGCTCCCTACCATTTGACACTAATCTTTCAACTACACAACTGGATTTCAATCCAGATAGCCAAGTAACTAGATTTCTATTTTTAATTGATTTTAGGCCAGTAATATATCTGAGAAAATAATCCCTAAGGTAAAAGCTGACTGAAGCCTCCAGTCAATTCCTTTCTCAGTCATTGGTTTCAGTATAGCTTCTCCCCTCTCCTGCTAGGGACACATCCACTTATGAAGTAACAGCTAGCATTCAGAATGAAACAAAGCATGTTTAGAATAATAACTGCACGTCCTCATTTTGGACTATTAGCACTCTGCATTTCTACTGTCATATAGTTTTTCTGTATTTAGTTCATCTTCTTTGCAGATTAGAAGTGTGTACTCTAGGGTGTCATAAAACTGCATTTTTATACTTTGTTATATTGGACTTTGGACCCAATTTTGCCATCCTTAAGCAGGCATGGCTCCTGTTGACATCACTGGCAGATTTGCCATCTAAGGACTGTAGGATGTCATCCTTGGAAAGAGTTAAAGTGTTGCTGTTGTGGATGGCTCATGCTTGTTGGACATGTCTTTTGCTCTTTAAATAGGTGTCACATTTCTTTATGATGGTATCACACAGTTTTTATGGAGGTGTAGCAAAAGCCACATAAAATCCATCTGCTGACTGTAAGATTAGTAGACTAGCTATCTCTGGAGACGAGAAAGATGGGAAACATTTTCCCTTCTCCCACCTTCTGACAAAACATCTATTGTCTTGAGGGAGTGGGACAAGATCCTGGCTCAGCACTGCTTGTTGCTATATAATAATTATACTTAACACTTAATTAGCACTGTACAAACATTAACTAGTTAATCATTAACTAATATCTTACTGGATGATAATGTGATGATGACTGTAAAGACTAGCAAATCAACAGTAACAGGTGTGTGTGTGTAAGTGTGTGTGTGTGTGTGTGTGTAAGTGTAATGAAGGGAATAGAAGTCCAGGATGGAACCGTCAGGAATCATTAAGGGAATCAGTCTATAGTTACTGACCCAGTAATAAGCAAGGGAGACATTTTCTTGCCCTCAGTTTATTTCCGGGCTAAAATACATGTTCCTCTAAACTCTGCTCACATGAGACATTTTGACTTGTGCGATATTATTGACATCATGACTCTCTCATAAAAGAACCAGCATAAATATTTTCTTATGAACAGACTCCTAGGTTGGGCCAAAAGTAAAGCTGTTAAAACAGAGGGAAAAAAACATTAAATTCTCGTACATAGAAATGCAATATGCTCGCCCTTTGCCTACTTTAGGCAATGCATATAGCTTGTTTTAATTCAAAATATAGTTCAAAGCCCATCCCAAATCAATATGCATATTATTCAAGGGACAAAAAGAGGTTCTATTATGTGCACACTTTATTATTATTTTGTAACACTTTATTTTAATGGTTCATATTTCTTCATGTACAAAAACCACTATTTTGATTTGGAATATTTAACTGCTATGAGATTAATTTGATGGTCTCAGTCCAGTTACCAGCACTTAGATGCCATCCTCACAAAAGTCACCATTGAAATTGGTACCAAATAGCACTTTTGTTGGCAGAGAGAATGACCTGTCCTTTACCACCTTGAGAGTGTCATTCAGGAGAGCATGGGGAAATTTGTACTGCTGCTGTCAGAGCTGACTTATTTATGAATAACTAAAGGGCTTCATTCTCTAAAGCTTCCAGTCCAACATGTTTCATGAGCACTGAACTCACATGAACTAAAATTGGACATAAAATGACCTCCCTTCCATTGTGGTCCATGCATGCTGCTCCATTGCCATACAATGGTCATAAAAGCCCTGCAGCCAGTGATGAAAATTTCTCAAGTGTGTACAGCAATCATAAATGATCCTTTGCTGCCATCCTGCAGGGGGCATGGGGCTAGGGGCAGAAGAGGTCATATCAGTACTTCATAAATTCTTTGCAGCTCCATATTAAGGAACAGCTCTAGGAAGTTTTTGGGGGGCTGCTGTAAATCAGAGAAGCCCATGGTTGCTCTAATTTACACACGGTACATCAGCTGGCCCCTATAATGCTCTAGATTTGGGAGAGTGTAAAGAAGTTATAAAGCCATCTTTACTCCCTTTCCCTTGGGCTGCACATTCTCTACTGGGCCTCTTGACAGAATCTCTCCAAGAGCTATACCTTATGTGCTTAGGGTTTATATAAAAATAGAATGCAAAAAGTCTTAACAAAAGGTAGGCTCCCCCTGGAGGTTGCCACAAGGAAATAGACCCATATGGAGATACTGGCAAACTATAGTCCTTAGAATTGACTTGGCATAATAAATAGTCCTTACAGGATAGTTTTGCTTTTCCAGATCATTTTACAATAATTTTATTTAGAAATGTTTGATTATATCTGGGCAGGAGGAGGCATTTGACTTTAGTCTCAAACTCTTCATTGTAATCTCAAAGTAAATTGTGCTGTTTTAGCATAAGTAACATAAATGTGATTCCAATATATATCATCTTCCAGGCAAAGTACAAACATTGCTTTTTGCAGCAGTAATCAGCTGTTGGATACAAGCTTGACTAACCACATGCTAAGGGGAACCTTGAATAAGTTCAGCTAGTTAACCTTTGGGCTAATCAAGGGAATTTTCAATGTAACTAGTAGATGTGGTGGGACATAACAGGGAATTTGAGATTATCAAAAGTGTCAATTTTCAGGCCTACCAGAATGTAGGGTGTCAATTTAATAGTTTCTGGAGATAGGTGTGAACTGCAAAATTCAAATCTGGATTTGGATTTTGGAGTTCCCAAAATTATGAAGTGCTTAGTTCTAGGGGTGGTTCAGTCCAATATATAAAGAGGTGGTAGCAGTGAAATTTGCATCAAGTCCAAGTTCAGATTCCACTCTACTCTGGTGGTCAGAGGTTGATGAGGCTAGGTGGTTTGATTCAGGCCCTTCACTAATTTTGTTTTATTTTAAATATCTAGAAACTATGGGTCTGAGTCTGAGATATGCAGAGTTCTTCCTGCCAAAATCAGCAGGAATTTAGGTCACTCAGCACCTCACAGTAATTTTTGGCATTTTGCTGCATTGGTCTATAATTGTCCTCTATTCTTTGAAATTGCTTTCCTTTATAGTGCCAAGTGGAATGGAGCAGTTTTTCTGTGCTGTATAAAACTATCACATTAAAGTTTGGATGCTTTACCACATATTCTGGAAAGACAAGGACATGTAATAATTACAGCATTGTTGCTGGCAACTTACAGCAGAGAAGTCCTTCACCCCAGAAGTTGAACTGCCAGGAGACACACAGTACATCTTACCTATATCAGTTTACAGTCCGAATCCTGGAGAAAAGCCTGTATCCAGGGCCACTTGATAATACTTGAAGCAAGTTCTATAGAGAGCATGAATGAAAGGTTTTTCAGCTCCTGTGGTTCATTTCAGTTGCATGATTTGTGTTTTGTTTTGCCAGCCTTCAGTGATTAGTAATTGCATGCACAAACATGCAGCTTGACACACAATTTCCAGTTTTCATAAGCGAATGTGGCTGCAAAAATGGATGCACCCTCAAATATTTTAGGAACGTTTTTAGAAGACTTGAAAATAAGTTTCTTAATTCCTAGGCCCCAACCCCTCTGCTGTGCCCAGTCTCTGCTGGATACAGCAATGAGGAAGGGCTGTCAGGACCCAGTTGTTGCTACCTGGTCCTAGAACTGTTTTTTTTTTTTTTTTTTTTTGCGCCAGTGTAGAGTAGTCTGAAGGCAGCTATAAACTCTGCCAACTTGTAACAGCTCTCACAGCATACTCTGTTAGTTGGAATGGGCAGAAAGCAGCACACTCCACCCCCCAAGGTACAGGGTCATAGGAAGCTGCCATGTGGTGGTAATTAAGGAGCCAGCTAAGCTAAGCAGAGTATGACTGCTAGCAATTCCCTCACACCAGTTCTGCTCACTTTGTGCCACTGGAGCAGGGTAAAGGGACCAAGATCTATCTTCTAGGGTGCATGGTCTACTCCTACAAGGTACTAAACACTCTTAATTCCCACTGTTTCTGTAAATTGCTATAATTGAACATTTTATGCTGTAATGCCACAGAAAGCATTTGCCCATGAGTCTACTGTTCAGAAAAGACGATAGGGTGATGGGGGCGGGGTTCATTTTATTGTTTAGATATAGTTAGTTCTGTGTCTAGTTTAATAGATGGAAGGGGTAAGAGAAGACATTTCTTAAAAGTGGAGACACATGCCTACTTAAATTTATTAGGTACTGACTAATAGAGTGATTATTCTACAAGAGAAATGATAATAGCTTTGAAACCACATAAAACAAGAAAAGTTTCTAAGCCACTTAAAGAGGCTATACGTAGACTATTTGACCAAAGGTTTGCATGCACTCTTTTTTGATCCAACTTTAGATATCCACACTAAATTTCTGCAGATAAGTCAGTTTGATCTGTATACTGAATCAGCTATCAATTTGTATGTACAAATGCCTTTTTTGTACACAAGTTACAGGGCACCTGTGTTACTACCTTGTGAATCTCACTGCCTGGCCAGTTCAGATGGTTTTACAGTCACAGACACAAACCAGGCTGTTTATCTTATACCAAGATGTGTATTTATTGCCCTCTTATATAGCAATACAGGCTTACAACAAAGGTCAGCTTTTCTGAAGCCCTCCCCAGCCCACACTCACCTTCTGAGCTCCTTTTGAGCTGCCCTTGTTTCCTCCCCTTATATTCTCCTCCCAATTACCTTGTTAGCCCAATGATTGTCACCCAGGTGCTCACCACCCCCCACCAAAAAGTGTATAATTGCCTTCAGCTGGGTCTGCAGCCTTCTCCAGGCTGCAGCAATGTCAGTGATCAGGGTACTGCTGATAGCACTTTGTCACAAGTCACTTTTTGCACAGACAAAACTTTCACATATAATTGTATGTCAAAATATATGCATGCAAAATTACACCCATAGTTCTAGAGCAGTGGATACAGCCCTTTTGAAAAAGTAGCTCAACATATGAAGTACCTATTGTTTTGAGTCCAGAGCCAGCAAACTTTGCTCATATGACTAGTCCTATTGACTTCAGTAGTAGTAAAGGAGTTTAGAAAAGCAACAAAAGCATACAAAAGAATTTTACCAAATTTTCACTTACAGTGGTTATTTCTTAGCACAAAAGTAATATGAAAGACCTGCTTGCAAATTTTTAATGAACACATAGATTAACATAATTTGTTGGGGAATAGTTAACATGGTTTTTGTAAAGGGAAATCATGCCTCACCAATCTACTAGAATTCTTTGAGGGGGTCAGCAAGCATGTGGACAAGGGGGATCCAGTGGATATAGTGTATTTAGATTTTCAGAAAGCCTTTAACAAGTACCCTCAACGAAGGCTCTTAAGCAAAGTAAGCAGTCATGGGATAAGAGGGAAGGTTCTCTCATGGATTGGTAATTGGTTAAAAGATAGGAAACAAAGGGTAGGAATAAATGGTCAGTTTTCAGAATGGAGAGAGATAAATAGTGGTGTCCCCCAGGGGGTCTGTACTGGGTCCAGTCCTAGTTAACATATTTATAAATGATCTGGGAAAAGGGGTAAACAGTAAGGTGACAAAATTTGCAGATGATACAAAACTACAAGTTAAGTCCCAGGCAGACTGCGAAGAGCTACAAAAGAATCTCAGAAAACTGGGTGACTGGGCAACAAAATGGCAGATGAAATTCAATGTTGATAAATGCAGAGTAATGCACAGTAGAAAACAATCCCAACTATACATATAAAATGATGAGGTCTAAATTAGCTGTTACCACTCAAAAAAGAGATTTTGGGAGTCATTATGGATAGTTTTCTGAAAACATCCATTCAATGTGCAGTGGCAGTCAAAAAAGTGAACAGAATGTTGGAAATCATTAAGAAAGGGATAAATAATAAGACATAAAATATCATATTGCCTCTATATAAATCCATGGTACATCCACATCTTGAATACTGCGTGCAGATGTGGTCACCCCATCTCAAAAAAGATATATTGGAATTGGAAAAGGTTCAGAAAAGGGCAACAAACATGATTAGGGGTATGGAATAGCTGCTGTATGAGGAGAGATTAATAAGACTGGGACTTTTCAGCTTGGAAAAGAGACGACTAAGGAGGGATATGATTGAGGTCTATAAAATCATGATTGGTGTGGAGAAAGTAAATAAGGAAGTGTTATTTTGTGATGTTGTGAAGGCCAAGACTATAACAGGGTTCAAAAAAGAACTAGATAAATTCATGGAGGATAGATCCAAGAATGGCTATTCGCCAGGATGGCAGGGATGGTGTCCCTAGCCTCTGTTTGCCAGAAGCTGGGAATGGGCAACAGGAGATGGATCACTTAATGATTACCTCTTCTGTTGATTCCCTCTAGGGCACCTGGCATTGGCCACTGTTGGAAAACAGGATACTGAGCTAGATAGACCTTTGGTCTGACCCAGTATGGCCGTTCTTATGTTAGAAAGATGGGGGAAATGGACATGATATTAATGCTAATTGAGTTTCTGCAGTTAAAGTAAAAAAAGCTGTGGTATGCTTGAAAATACACTAAAATTAAACAACTTCAGCCTCTGTCATTCATCATATGTCACTGGAAATGTTGAAATTACTAACTAAACATACAGATTAAAATAAAACAGTGCATTGCGAAAACAAACTCCACACTGTGATTTTTTTGTGAAGCTGTAGCTATTTTAGTGATGAATGGGTAAAATCCTCCAAAAAGTAAATCAGTATGAAAGAAATAATTCTGCTGATGAAACTTATGCCTACTTCAGTAAAATCCCTTTATAGTCTAAAGGGTGGCCGCAAGTTTGTATAGGTTCCTATATACAAGTGGGTATGGGTTTCTTTATGTCATATGCATGTCTGTATGTGTTTCCTTATTAAGTTAAAGAAATCTGAGCTTCATTGGCTATAACCTTGGCAGAATATAATGTATTTCCTTTCCTTTAAATCTACTATTTCCAGAATTCCCTGCAACATACAGACTCCTTATATAGCTGTAATTGCTCCAACAATGAAGGGATTATGCAAGTAGCAACACTTTTTAAAGCTCTTGTAGTTTTACTAGTTGTAGTTCAACATCATGGAAGGAGGCAGCCCCTTACCCCCAGTAAAAAAAAATCTAACTTTCCTATAGTACACAGAAGAGGCAGTGAATTCATTTCTGTGATTTCATCATTGTACTTTTAACATCTGCAGTAAAAACCCTGGCACAGGAAATAAGTAATAAACCAAAGAGAGCAGTTCAGAAAATCTCTCCTAATGATGGAAATTTATCAACATATTTCAGGGGGTAAAAGAAGATCTCTGCCGGGAAAAGGAAAGAACCTAAAAGAATAATATGAACCAGACTTAAAAATGGAAGTTAAAAATATTCAAGACACGAAAAGTATGAGTTAAGAAGACAGAGGTGAAAGGTACAGCTCAGAAAGATTCAGCATGTACACACACAATGTGCTGCTTGTGTTAATGAGGGGACTATATACAGCAGTTAGCATGCTGGTATTTCAGGGCAGTGAAATGTGCGATAAAATGTGCTCCAGGGATAGAGAATGTGGAAGCAAAACAAACATTGCACTTAAACCCTTTGCATAAAAGGAATTTTAATTATGACCCTACAGCATAAGTACTTAAATTCTTTAATTAATTTCTGGAAAAATAATGGTACATGCATTTTTTTTACATTTAAACACATTATATATGATTCATATTCCAAAACACAAAGACAAGTTGGGGGGAGGGGGTCAGGGAAGATGACAGCCCCACTATCTCCCCTCTCCAGTGACCTGATGAAAGAGCCCTCCAAAAGTACTGTGCCTGAGATCAGAGGTGGGAGAGGTGCCCAGCATCCCTAGCACTGGTAGCTCATTTTGATATATTTTTTTAAACAACTCATTAGCAGACCATGGGTCTGAGTAGGTAAGGCTTTAGTAATTCTCATGAAGTATTTGGCCCTCACAAGGTGGTGGAAGGATAAGGTATGAAGTTGCTAGAATGGGCATCACAGACACTCGTATTACAGTAATACATGCACTATATAAATATATCTATATTTTCAAATGGTATGGTGTAACATTTGTACTGGAGTGACTATACTAATGTCTGTTTAATCTCTGAGCATGCCCAGATGTCTCCAGAAGCCTGAACAGATTCAGATTGAGCTGTGTTCATGCATTTTTTTTTAAAAAGTGCTGTGCCTTCTCTCCTGCCAAATAAGCTTCCTGAGTCTCTACTCAACATTGCGTGGTCAGATTTAAAAAGAAAGAGAATTTTAGGGCACTCTTTTACATCACATCTCTTCCCCATGCAACACTTTGTGCAGGGATTTGGTTTCAGGCTCTCCAGAGGAGGCAGAACCTTTCTGAAATGACACTGGCCTACTTTAGAATGATGTGGTACATTCACGTCTCCATACTGTGGCAATTGTGCCCCAGTAGTAACTATAAGAAATTCCAAGAGACACAGCAGTAAGTCTTACATGTTATATTGTTTGATTTTTTGAAAATGAACACTAGTAACCAATGCCCAAAATGTAGGTTTTAGTATTGCCACTATTTAAAAACAAGGTTTAGTATTCAATTTAAATGTTTTAATTCAATTTAACAAGTATAATTGAAAACCGATTTTTGTTTGGCTTTAAGCATTCACCTATATTTTTTTGTAATCTAAGCATTTCATCATTGCGCATAAGAACCAGGAAGCAAAACTCACTAGCAATGCACATTAAAAAAATCTAGTTTATTTTTATTGCACAAAAAGTGAAATACAAAATGTAAACACAGAATGGGGAAATATTTCTAACATTTTTGAGTCTCATGCTATTTATTATTTTAAGGATATGACTTTATGCTCTCCCTTTAAACTATATATTAAAAGGTTATAAAGGCTGTAATATGACTTCATTTATAAGCCACATAATGTAGGGATTCACAGAATTTAAATTAGAGATTAGCTCTGCATGTCTTTCATTTAAACTTTTGCTGTTCATAATTTGTGAGTGGGTGAGGGAGCATTAATGACAATACTTTGTTCTCAGAGCTCCTGATAACTATGGTGAACTCTTTTTACTCCCATTCTATATTTGGGGAAATTGAGGCATATAGAGACCAAGTGATTTTTTTCCTCTCCAAGCTTAGTGGAGGCTAATGGCAGAATTAGGAACAGAAGAGAGGTCTTCTAGTTCCCCTACTAATCATTGGACAGTTTCCCTCACAGTTTATGTGACTATAAGAAGCTGAATTTTGGATTTTAATCACAACTTTTTGATATTGGGAACTCAAGAAAAAATTAAACTTTGAATGAAGGCTCCCATATTTCTCCTTTTCTTCTATGTCAAAACAGGGAAATATATAATTGACCACTGCACATTTTTACCTTTTTTTCCCCTACCAACACAGATACCAAATTCATTTTTTCATGAAAGGAAAGATGTTTTAAGAAATAACATTTGTGAAATGCACATATAAAATCTTACATTACAACTTCAACCTTACATGCAGAAATTCAAACATGATCTATTTGGTGCATCCTACCACTCCCCTCCCGTCCCACCCCATTGCTTCCTTATTTCACAGGGTCAACACATTTTATATTATGTTCCAATTCTTGAGCAAATTTGGTTTTAACCATAGTATGGGTCAGGTGCTGCTCTCTTCAAAAATACGACTCAACCACACGGAAAAACTATTCCAGTTCTCAAAAGAAGATATTCTAATTACATGCAAGAAGTACCAAATTTGTAATCTTTGTATCATATATATATGTATATCTGCTGTGATCCAAAAGTCCATATGTTATGTTAAATATTAGGAATAAAGGGGGAAAAGTAATGAGGACAAAATGCTTGGGACATTGAACTTTGAGTTGTTGCAGAGGAGGTTTGTTATTTCACTTGCTATTTCACTACTCAATTACATTTGCGTTTTCTGTAAACATAACAGCTCATCCAGCCAACATTACCAAAAAAAAACCCCTGAATAGAGAATGATGGGCAGAATATTTTGAAACAGATAGTGTTATCTTTAGAGTGGGAAGAATAATGAAAAAAAAATCCATAGATATTTTAACAAAATAAAATTTGTTGAATTAGTCATTCAGCTCAAGATTAGCATTTTATTTAGCACTGAATTCAGAATTTGTTTATTTATTCATTAGTTTTTAAGAACTCTTCTGAAGTCTGTATGAGATACAGGCAAAGCAAGCTATTGTTCTATTACAGTTTAATTACTTGAAACTGTATATACACAAAGGCAGATATGTGAAAGCTAGAGCATCACCCTTTACTCCTTTCTATGTAGACACTAGCAAACATTGGTCTCTGGCTTATTAGGATCATAAATATGTGTGTGCCAATCTTTCATTGTTCAGCTTCTAAAGAAAAGCCCTTATGACAATGTTGTATGACGGTACTGGGTACACATTACTTCAACCTTTCTAGTAATTGTAATCTAGTAATTGTGTTAATTTGTCAATTTCTGAAGCTCAGACATCAGCTGAATTGAAAATACGGAGACACTCATGACAGTTTTGTGTTGTTTCTGCCTGCTGTCATTCCTACTGAATTTCAGGCTTCTTGTCAATTTCTGGTGCTGAGTGCAGTGATGCTGCCATGTAGTGAGAAACTGACAAAGAGCAGGATGCTATCAGCTACACAAAACAAAATGAGACAGGTTCAGCAGCAAGGCGAAGCCTCTCCCTTTAGGTATGAATTTTACATTATATTCTTAGTAGGATGTTTCAGAGTCCACCCGCTGTCCTAGTCAGTCACATCAATTCTGATTTCAGAGGAACTCATGCAAGATGCTGGTACTAGACATAGATGACACAGAGGCATGAAAGCAGGTCTTAAAGTAGGTGCAGTTTTCACAATCTTGGGTTAGTGTAAGGGCCCAATTTGAAGTTTGCAGGAGGCCCCACATGACCTTAAACTGGCCTTGCCCATCCATGCTTTTTTGACTGTGGGCTATTTATGGGTTCCTCGAAGGGAGTGGTGTTAAGGAACTGACATGAAGGAAAACTGAAGAAAGCTGATGAAAGGAGTATTGGACCTGGAGCCACCTTCAATTAGAGCACCATGTGGTGACGAGAACTGATCCTCATCTGCATAGCAGGGTGGATAAACTGTAGGTGATGGGATTATATTTTCTTCAGTAACTTCATTTCTCCATAAGAAAAGCTTTTGTTTTATCTTAACATGTATCTCTTTATCTTAACATGCGATGTTATCAAGAGCACAGACAACTGAATTCTACTTTCCCCATTGAAAACTGGATGGATGATCTGAATGAGGGCAGTGCTCTGGCTTCTACTAACAGGGTGGGCTGTCAGAGTCTCTGAGTTGGTGGTGGCTGTGAGCAGCATCTTCAGATGTACATTTACAATGGGGGAAATCTTTTGCAGGAGGAACAAGGAGGGCCCCCTACACAACTAAAGGGCAAGGTCTTTCTATGTATTTTACAGTGTCAGGATAGCATCCCTTTCTTTATGGCAGGGAAGGTACTTAATATAAACCCTTTATCTCAGGCAGTTTATTCTGAAAACAGGGACTTTTGAGCCGAGGAAAGGCCATAAGAACTGCTGGGCTCCTTGCACTGCAATCTTAAGGCCTAATTCTATATGGTGCTTAACATCCTTGCATGAAAAAAAGAGCACTTGAAGCACCATTCAGAACATATTCCTTACCTCTCAAGATCTGGCAGGAAGGGCAGCATATTGCTAGTGTCTGTTTTGGGTTTTTTTATTACAAACAAAATTATTTAGCCACCTTTAAAAATTTGGAAATGCATAGAAGTCAGGTTCCCACAGCAATGACCCTGAGTACATATTTCAAGGCAAAATTTTAAAAGCATCTGCAGTCATGCAAAATACCATATATGGATAGGGGGCTGAGTTATGGCTACTGAAGGAATTGCAACTTTGAATTTCTTGATTTTTGTGAATTTAAGAATAATATTTTGCACTTAGGAAGAAGCACTTCATTCAAGGAGCATAAACTTCCTCATAAGCATTACATGAATAAGCTTCACAACACTCCTTCGAGGTAGGTACCACAAGTACATAGTAATATTCCTATTTGGCAGATGTGGGAGGTAAAGTGAATTTCATACTTGAGTGACTAAATATGACCATGGGCATCAAGATTTAAGTGTCTACAAATCAGAGGCTAAGGCCAGAATTTTCATAAGATACTAATGATTTTGGGTACCTAACTTGATAGAAGATAAGGATTCTCACAGGGCAGGTAATCAGCATTTTCTGAAATATCAAAACCCTTTAAATTGCCTCAGATTGAGAATCCAAAAATTAAGGACCCAAAATCATAAGTGTTTTCTGAAAGTCTTGGTCTATGTCTCTAAATGTGAATTTAAGCTCCTAAATCAATGATGGAGTATCCTAACTCTTGTTCTAACAATTAGACAGCATTCCCTCCCTTTTTATTTAAGCTCTCAGTTTTAATGTTGCATTTTATATATATTGTTTTGATTTCATTTAGTTTTAGTCCTCCCATTGGAAAAGTTCATGTTCAACTTTGTCTGCTACTAAGTTCATTTTGCAATCCCGAAGGGCTTTTATTAAGTCAGCAACCTTAGCTTCCTTTCCCTTCCATTTCTGCCACTCTCGAAGTGACTGCATCAATTGTTCTTGCAAGTTATAAGGATTGGCTGTTAGAATTCTGTCAATTTTTGTATCAGAAATTCCTAATCTTCGAACTAGCATTTTCCAGTTCTTCCCAACATTGTCACATATAACTTCAAAAGCTACATTCTGTTGACCTGAAAAATAAACAAAATGACAAAATCCAGTTTATGCCAAATGAGTGATTTACAAAGAGACATTTACAATGTGCATTTCTCTATTAATTCTTACTGTATAGGTTTGTCCACGTACATATTAAGGACCACATTGTCGCAGTAAAGCCACTGGATGTGCTGAGGACAGTGTAGAAACACCTCAGACCTGATGGAGTTTTCAGAGGCCTTGTCTCACACAGTGACAAAACTTGTCCATGAGTGCCAGGGTAGCGCAGCTCCCCTATCCAAAAAGCTGGTTGCAGCATGTACTCCCTCACCCTCCTGCATGTGGCCAGTGCAGAAACTAGTATGTAGAATTCCATGTGGCAGTCTAGAGCCAGAAATAGTGCTAGTTTGGAAGTCCTTGTTAAGGGTGAGTGAGACTCAAATAATGCATAGTCCATGTACTGGCCTTTAGCAGAGGGGTAAATTTCATCACAGAACTATTTCCGACTATTTGAAACATTATTCGCTTTTTTTTTTTAAAGAGCGAGGCAGACCTCTGCTCCAAAGTGTTCCTATGCAATAGTGTTAGGGGTTAGACCTAAAGATTTCCACATCTAGCTTACTAAAAAAAAATAATTATCAGTGTTTGCCACGGTGTTAGTTTGCAAAATAAAAATAAGAAGATGAGTCCACTTACATTTTTCTTTCTCATCTAGATGGTCGACAACATCGCCTTGTCCACCTTCTATGAACTCCTGTAGTTGCATTATCAGATCTTCTCTTTTAATGGTTTTGATCATGAGCTGGAGAAAATCTACCTTCTCTCTTGCAATCTCCCGCTGTTCAAGGAGGATGGTGAAGA
Source organism: Chrysemys picta bellii (assembly GCF_011386835.1). Lineage (NCBI taxonomy): Eukaryota > Metazoa > Chordata > Testudines > Emydidae > Chrysemys > Chrysemys picta. The sequence goes on along the minus strand of NC_088794.1, from coordinate 73,104,202 downwards.
GATCATTGCCAGTTTTGACAGACTCAAGCTTCCTTTTGCCAATTTTGCTCAGGCACAGAAATTTAAGGGCAGAGAGCTCACTGTCAGATAAGCTCATGGAAAATGAATGCAGAAGAGACAAAAATGGGTCCATTTTGGTAAGCCCTGTGAAAGAATATCAAGAAAAAAATGTTTTGTGTGTAAGAAAACATACAGGAAGTCTCACAAGTTGTTTGCTTTCTACATGCCTAGGAAACACCTTTCATTTGAAGATAAAACTTTCTTTTATTAAATATACACGTTCTTAAAAACAAAAATAAAGCTCTTTGGCATGATTACCTTCCTGGAAGGCAATTAACATTAGCTATTTCTCTACAAACATTTCTTACTTTCACTTTCACAATGCACTGTCATTATCAGTAACTAAAATCTTACACTTTCCAAAGTTTAGAACAAACTTCAATATACTTTCTCTTGGAAATCGAATTGCTGTTATGAACAATATGTAAAGATATGTTTCATTTCAGAGGAGTTGCTACTTACTTCCTGGTTTAATCTATGTTGCCCTGAAAGCCTAGCTGCGATGAAGAAAAACTTCACTGTGCTGAAGGCAGCTTTCCTTTTACACAGAGATCTGACTGTCACCGGAAATCACATGAATGAGTGATGCAAACATTTCAGCCTCAGGGAGTGCTCTATTTTCCAGTGAACAGTAGATGGCAATACCATACAACTATCTATCCTACCATATATACACACTCATACCCTGAATACTGGTGCCATGTACACACATACTACTGAAAAACTACATCAAAATCTGTAGTCTAAAGATCAACAGAAGACCTGTCCAAAATGGTCCTAAAATATGAAAAAGCAAAGCAATTCTATTGTATGCTAAGTAAAACATCACTGTTAAGGATTGTGTATATATTTAAATCAAATCCTTCCCCTTAAGAATTGTAACATCAAGAGTAAAAACTGATGTTCAAAAATACAAAAAATAGGAAAGAATGTGAAAGTATTCAGAAGTTTTACTCTGAATTATTATGACAGCTGCATAAAGGTGTATGTCACACTAAAAAAGTGGGATAAATTTATGCCAGGTGTATTCCCTTTAAGTCAGTGGATTTATACTAAGAATTGAGTTAGTGTATTCTTCTTACTAAACCAATACTAAGCCCTAATCATAAGAGAATCACAAGCCTATTTTCACACCTTGCTCAGTTCTCAGTACCTAAACTGAGATTGAACTATAACATCATGTTTAAACCGGACCCGTGGAAGTGTACTTGGATTTTTCAGTGTAGGGGTAGATAAATTAGGATGGGGCAATTATGGAGTAAATCAGGGTGCTCACTGTTAAGTACACTGTGCCTATTCCATATAGTTTCCTGGAGAGATTAGCATTTAGGATATTAATAGCACAGAAAAGTAGGTGACCAAGATCAGAATAGATATGAGGGCAGGTTAAACCTTATTTGAAAACTACCCCCATAGTGAGGAATGGATAAAGTTAACAGTCATTTTATGTTATATTATACAAAATGTATGTGTTTGGTGCAAACATTCAGTTCACCACCTGCCTCCTGCTGCAGGAAAAAGCAGGTCTAGCTGCTTGGCTGGTTATCTGTGCATAGTTTCCTGCAACCCTGTTTTACTGCTCCCCCTATATTTCCCCTTGTTGTTTTTCTCCTCTCATCCCTCTGTAAATAAATATTTCTCTTTCTTCCTCACTGTTCCCCTCCCCCGTAGGAAAAAGATTTAAAGGGGCCATGCTCTCTAAACTCCAAAGGGGTTACAAATGGTAAGTGTTTAAATAAGCCAGGGGTTCTAGGCCCCCATTTGCTGAAGGATTTTATGGCTTCTGGTTAAGTTTAGCATTTACATAGTGCTTTACAATCTATCAATCAGCACTTAAATCTGAAATGCCTACTTATTATTTTCTCTTTACAAGAGGGGAATGAATCACAGCAGTTAAGTGGTAAAGTGAGTTGATAAAGGCCACAAAAGGACCCAGTGTCACAGCCAGGGTCAGAACATAGGAGTCTTTTATTCCTTGTCCCTTATGCTATTAAGATGCTTCCCCTTGTGGCCAAAAGTCAATGGCTGCTCAATGGAGGAGTCAACTCCAGCTGCAAGTATCTCTGGGAGTAGCAGCAGCTGCCTGAGTTATACTGCCATCCACAGCAACAAATTGATATCAGGTTCTTCTAAAAGCTAAGGGACCTATTATCATGAATTTCACTGACCTCAAAGGTGAAGCCTAGAATTATGAATACCTCATGATTATTAAGAAAATCAGACAAATTTTCAAACCCAGCAATCAATATTTTTAAACCTATTTTTATACAGAGAAAGCTTTTTAGTTTTAAGAAAAGCTCCCAGCATAAGTTTAGCCCTGACATTGCTAAACTCTGGGGAACTTGCGATTATGGGCTTTACAGGGACCAACCCCTGGACTTTTCTCATAACTTTGTAACCCAACCTGAACTTCTCCCCTGTACTCTGGTGTGTGTGTTGGAGGGGGAGCTCTCTCACTCTCTTCCCCAGATCACACGCATTATTAATTATTTACAGCATAGCCTTAAGTTTACTAGGCACTGTACATACACAGAAGGTACAGTCCCTGCCCCAAAGAGTTTTCAATCTCACCTACATAAATTCAAAGGTTATTGTCTGTATCTCCCACATCTCCATCCTCACACTCCAGTTTTAAGGAGGCCAAAAGCCATTTTCGACAACTTAACTTTCTGGCAAAAATAGTAAAAAATCCCAAAAGAACAAACCACCCCCAAACAAATATTCCCTTTACATTTTATCATCCCTATGGTACATGTGAAACCTTCTCTGACCCTACCTCCAACTAATCACAAAAATCAGGATTAATACTGGTGTCTTTACCAGCCTCCTCTCTTCCTCTTTGATCCAGTAGTGGGTGGATTTCCTATCAGGCAGGTGTTATAAGCTGCCTAATGTATATGCAGCACCACTGCCCTCCACTGGATGGAATATCAGACCTGCTTAAAGGACTGGTTCTGTGGGAGCCCCAAATGCTGCAGGAAGGAGAGAATTACCAGCAGCAGTGTCATATGGAGAGGATATGCTAATACTGGAGAGAATTATTAACACTGATAATGTGGGACATGATAGAACTCACTCCAGGCACTTACGTTCCCTGTTTTCTAAGAGATAGAGTAGGTCTAGGTATTTTCTTTCTTGTGTCCTGATGATGCCTTTAAACAAAGGCATGAGACACCAGAGTTACTGTGGGCTGGTGTAGTGAGGTCAAGCGGGAAAGATCCATTCACATCACAACAATTTGAAATACTCAGATTCAGAATGTAAGGAGTTATTGGGCATAAAGCCAAGTAAACAATATAAAGTCTGATTGTATAGAATGAGGCATTTTAGTGTACATTTTTATTCTGCAATAAAATATGAATCTATCAAACAGTGCACCAGTGAAACAAGAAAATACATGGAACTCAGTTCAGGCTGAGTCTATGCAAAGGAACTCTAAATTACAATAATTTACACCTTTTTGGTAGCTCCCTCAGCATGTAGATTAAACCATTTTAAACTCAGATTATTTTAGACACCCATAAGGGCCAGATTCAGAGCTGATATGTGAAGTGATGTAATTGCAGTTCAGTATGAAAATATGAGTGTAAGGGAGTCTAATTGGTATCACTGACACACTGAGGGGCTTAAAGATATAACTCAACTCTGTTTAATTCCCTTAGCCTCACTTCTGAAATTTGGCACAATGGAGTTGCACCCATTTTTACCAAGCCTGAATTTGGTCTGTTAAGGTTAGTCTGATACATGCACAGTTGAAAAACCCAAGCAGCTTGCTTTCCTTTAGCCTATTGCCTCTAAAGCCAATTCACAGGATTGACTGAAGGAGATGTCTGCCAATGGGCAATAAATTGTAATCTTTTCAATGTGCAGAATAAGCTCAGTGGTTTGAACATTGGCCTGCTAACCCCAGGGTTGTGAGTTCAATCCTTGAGGGGGCCACTTAGGGATCTGGGGTAAAATCAGTACTTAGTCCTGCTAGTGAAGGCAGGGGGCTGGACTCAATGACCTTTTAGGGTTCCTTCCAGTTCTATGCGATAGGTATATCTCCATATATTAAAAACTACCATATGTATTTGACAGCTCAGATTTCAGTGACAGTTTTCCAGATATTTAGATCTGAGAGTGATCCTGTCACAAAATCAAATGATATCTAGATTTCATGGGCAATATCTTACAAGATCAGGCAGAGGGAGCTCAAAGCTTTATAGAACATTAAACAGATCTGTGCTTCAGAGTTCTGAGAATAGCATTAGTAAGAACTCCAACTCTTTAGAGTTCTATAGGGTGCCAGTCTCCAAGGTATGTAGGCATCCACTGAAGAATGCAAAATGTTTTCTGTAAAGGATTTTGCTCTCTGCCCTATGAGTTGGCTTCAGTTACTTTGTGCATGTAAATGTGGTGTAGATGGTACAGCTTAGATGTCTATTGAGAGCCACATAATTTGTTTACTTGTTGTTGCTTTAAAAGCGGTAAACCAAGTTGTGTGTATTGTACATTAATGATATTTAAGTAACATATATAGCACTGTGTTTGAAATCCCCTGAGCAACAACAGTTTTGTTAAGTGGGTTTGTGTTACACTTTTGGAAAGTGCTTTGCGTAGGCCAGCTTTGGCATATCTGGCTGGGTTTGCCCCATTCTACAGTCTGGTCCCCTGCATACTTCTTTCTGTATTCTAATAGCTGGGATCACACAATGCTTCCTGTGGGACCAATGGTTTACCTACTCTAATCTAATGTAGGTATCAGTGCTTATTGCCATCATATTGGAGCTGCTGTATCCAGCTGCAATTACAGTGCTTTCTCTATTACTCTCAAGCAGTGCCCTCTGGGTCTGAGGTCAGTGCGTCTATATAAACTGGCCAAACAGCCTCATATAAACAATGTCTTCCACTCCTCTCCTCAATGACATGCCTGTGGTAAGCCTGGAAAATAAGGGATCTGATTTCTTTATCAGACCACTCTCTCTCATTTAAAAGAGATTGCTTTCCCTTCCCATGACTGGGAACCCTGGGTACAAAGTATATAATATATATTGCAGTATCACTTTATATATTTCATCTCTTGCCTTGTTTCTGAGCTACAAGTCTGTCAGTTCATATTTATTTTGCTTGCCTTTGATATGATGAAAGTCTAAATCAATTTGATACTTTAGCATGGTGCCCTGCTCCCTCATATACCTGAGTAGCTGAGGTAAGAGGGCATGGTGCTCACTGGATCGGTAGTAGCTCATGACTGAGATTGTACAATTAGAGGAGAGCTCAGGAACATGTCTTTAAAAGAGCTGCTACCACATATATGACCTGACTACCCGGATCAAAATTGGTGCCCCAGCTGCAGGGTGAGGAGAAAGCCAACAGGTTGCTTCAGAGGTAGAAACTGGATTCAAACCGGATGGGACTTCAGAAAGTTTGCCTCCCTCCTGCTGTTGCTTTACAGGTGGATAAGTGGCTTTTGTAAGATTGGCTGGGCTGACTGTCATAAGAGTGGGAAAACTGGCAAGGGCCATGTGGTTTTTATCTTGGCAAATAGAAAGAAGAAAGGGGGCATCCAAAATGGTGTGATATTGAAATTAATTGCATTCCAGCCAGGTGTGATAAATCATTTTGCTGGCGTCCTCTTCCTTTGGAACGGAAGGGATCTCCCAAAACACATCCCAGCCCGAATGGGGCTATGAAAGAAAGCAGTCTTACTTTTCTGGCCAGAAAAAAAGAGGAAACTTAATTGAAACTGGCAATTGTCAATGGCTGAACGAGGGAGTCAATTGGTAACTGGAACTTAGAGGTGATGTCTTCAATTTAAATAGGCTTAAATAGATTTGAATGATGGAGATAAGTTACCTATCTGACTTTCAACTAAATACACCTCTACCCTGATATAACGCTGTCCTCGGGAGCCAAAAAATCTTACCACATTATAGGTGAAACTGCGTTATATGGAACTTGCTTTGATCCGCCAGAGTACGCAGCCCCTCCCACCCCGGAGCACTCCTTTACCGCGTTATATCCAAATTCGTGTTATATCGGGTCGCGTTATATCGGGGTAGAGGTGTAGGTATCGAGTATCATTCTCTTTTACGGAACTTATGGGCATCTCAGACAGAAATACTGAAGAATATTGTAGTTAAGGAGAAACAAAGTAAAAATCCAGAGGGAAGTAAAAGAACAAGGACAAGAAAAGTAATTTAGCTGGATAATATCTCATTTCTTTGTACTTCTAAGATAGATAAGCTGAGTTCCATGAAATTTGTTATATATCCAGGTTCTTACACTACTCCCATCTTGAGGGTCTTTTGTATGTGAGATCATGAATGCTCTGCATGGACATTAAAGCTCCCCTGGTACTTTTCATTAATGAAGTGGTTTGCCCTTGGGTCTTTGGCCAAAACTTACCCTTCTCTACAAGTGTGCTGTGTGCAGTGTTGTGGCTGCCTTCCACTCCACAGGTGGCTGCATTTTGATGGGGAAGCTGTTTCTATACTGTTTGTAAAGTGCTTCTGGATCCTAAAAGGGAATTGTCCAGGATGAAAGGGACTATTGGAAATGTAAAATTATTATGGTTCAAAAGAGAGAAAATTAGAGATGGACTTCTGAAATAGCTCTTTGTGGGGAAAAAAACACAAGTACAGCCAAGGAACTGAATGAATTTTGGCATACATATCTTGCAAACAGTTAAAAAATTTGGCCAACTAACAACAGCAACAAAAAAATCAATTGTTACCAATGGCTGAATTTACTATTGAAACAAGGGGAGCCTTAATCCAACCAACTGTTGATACATTTATGTTGTGTTACTATTGGCAGGAGAAGGCTAGCATCAGCTAAATTAAATTAAATTACCGTATTTTCCGGCGTATAAGACGACTGGGCGTATAAGACGACCCCCAACTTTTCCAGTTAAAATATAGAGTTTGGGATATACTCGCCGTATAAGACTACCCCTCTTCCAACGCAAACCAAAAAAAATTAAAAAAACATCAGATTTGATTTCAATATGGTAATTTTAATTCAAATGCTTATGACATGCAGGTACTTAGCAGGAAAACTGTCACTTATAAACATAAGGCTGTTTGTCATCAAACATGTAAACATAAAACAGTGCAATTAAAGTGGATTAAACTTTTCCTAATTCACTCTAAAGCTGAAAGGAAGGATAAGACAATAAACCCATGGGAGCTGCCATGCTGTTTGTTGTCTAAGCTGTCAACCAAACTGGAACTGATGATGATAGGAGGAAGATAACAAACAAGAGAGAGAGAGCAAGTGCCGGGCAAGTCCCTGGCGAGTTAGCAACGCCCATCATAACTGCAAGCTACGGTATTTTTACAGGTTTTGCTGGCGTGACAGTTTCCCTTTAAAAGCCTTCAAAATCCTCCTGTTCGTCATCTGATATCATAAGTACATCAATGACATCTTGTGATACATTTGTAAGGCAGTCATCGTATGGATCGAATTCCGTATCAGATGGTGTGGTCTCAGCTTCGGCTTCCTCTTCATCTTGCCACAAGTAGTCGTCCTCCATACCATCTAATGAATTTGATATGCCACACTTCTTGAAAGACTTGATTACTGTTTCTGCATCAATATCATTCCAGGCTTTTATGACAAACTTGCACAAAACATCCAACTGTGGAGCACGCATGTTTCCTCCTTTTGTGAATGACTTTTCGCCGCTAACCATCCATTCATTCCACTGTTCTTGAATGCGATCTTTAAATGGCTTGTTTAGGCACACATCCAGTGGCTGTACCAACGATGTCAATCCTGCAGGAATAACTGCTGCATCTGTGTTTAGTCTTGCAAGCATTTGCTTGGTGCTGGGAGTTAAATGAGCCCTGAACATATCCCACACCAGTAGACTACATTTTTGAATAAGTCCACCTGGTCGCCTGCTCCATACATTATCAAGCCATAGCTTTACCCCTTCTTCATCCATCCAGCCTTTTTCATTCACATGTACAAAACAACCAACAGGGAACTTGAATTTCGGCATTGTTTTTCTTTTAAAAATAATCATTGGTCTCAGTTTGGCGCCATCAGCTGTGCATCCTAGTACCACTGTAAAACTGGACTTCTCATGTCCTGTTGTTTTAATTAAAATTGTTTTTTCACCTTTTTGATGGACAGTTTTATTTCCAACCATATCAAAATTCATTGGAGTTTCATCCATATTTCCAATACTACTTAACGCATAGCCATGTTTAGTGCGCTGTTGTATTACGTATCGATGGAAACTATTTACTTTGCTATCAAGATCTGCAGGTAATTTTGGGGCAATTTTCATCTTTTGCCTCAGTACCATATTATGCCTTCCCATGAATCTAGTACACCAGGATACAGTGGCCTTAAATCTGTTGCTGTGATCTGGGTTAGATTTGGCCCACTGAAGTGCAAACAAATGTATTTTATTTCGTGTCACTACATAACCGTTTTGGCGATGCTCATTCACCATGTCTGCTACATGTTTTTTGAGTTCTGGCCAATGTGGAGTGCCTCTTCTTAATGCACACTTACCCCTTGGCATACTCTTTAATGCTTTTTCATTTGCTTTCCAGTCCTGAACCATCTTTTCTGTTACTCCATATTGTCTTGCAGCAGCGCAGTTATTATGTTCCATGGCAAAGTTTACAACTTTAAGTTTGAAACTGGCTTCATATTTCTTTCTTCTTGCTGGTGGAGCCATGATGGGGTTTTGACTGTTGGACATTTGTATACTGTACTGTATGTACTGGTGCTATACTGTATGAACAGGTACAGATACTGGTGCTGTACTGTATGTGGTACCCAGTATACAACAACCAGCCAATCACGGCAAGCGATGTACCTTACCGGCGATTGGCTGGTTGTTGTATACAAAGCCTGCTTGGATTGGTCAGCTCTCCCTGCCTGCCCAGCCCTCCCTGTCTCCAAGACTATCAGAGCGGTAGCGCAAACACGCCTCTTTCACCCGTCTGGCCCGCCCTTGTATCCTATTACCTCCTTCTCTGCCTCTCAGATCTCGCACATGCGCGCCTGCGCCGCTTCACTGCAGTCCTCAGGAGCGAGATCTGAGAGGCAGAGAAGGAGGTACGGTAATAGGATACAAGGGCGGGCCAGACGGGTGAAAAAGGCGTGTTTTTCTGGGCACAGCGCCGCTCTATCTCTTTTTTCCATACCCCGGGCGTCCCGGACGCCTGCAGCTTGCTCCGCCCTTCACTTACACCTTCCCGGTGAGGCGCCCCCTCACCTCGTCATCGGGCGGGGATGTGGCCGCGGCCGTTTTTGAGCTCCCCCCCACCATATGCGGCGACCGCAGATTCTCCAGTCCGGCTCGGAAGTTTCAGCACCCGCCCTATAAGACGACACCCGGCGTATAAGACGACCCCCGACTTTTGAGAAGATTTTCCTGGGTTAAAAAGTAGTCTTATACGCCAGAAAATACAGTACTTTTAGGGGAAAGGTAAATTTTAAACTTTTGTTCATGTTTCCCTAGCTAAAAATCTCTTATATTTGATTTTTCCTTAAATATTTGATATCAATGTTTATCATACAATGTAATTAACAGACATTATACAAGCATTATACATGTAACTATTATGATACATCCACACGTTAGCTTAACGTTACATTGCAGTCCACTAAAACCACACTTTTTAATTAAGCCACATATAAATTTTTACACCTGGGGAAACTGAGGAACAGAGAGACTAAATTACTTGTCTAGAATCACATAGTAAATCAGTGGCAGAGTTGGCAATATACTCTAGGAGTCTTGACTGCCAATCCCAAAGCTAACTTGCTATCACTTAGTATCTAAATATTGTATACATTTATTCTCTTACTTACCTGCCATCTTCCTTACAGTTCCCAACCCAATAAAAACAGGGGAAGGGAAATACTTAACAGAACTGAAGTAAGTGTGTGTGTGTGAGAGAGAGAGTGTGTGTTGTCTCTGCCTATGTTGGAAATACAAATGTATAGACAGTTATAAAAAAAGAGGTTTAAAGTGCATCACCATGAATTATTTTACAGAGAGTGGGTCAATTTTTGCACCAACTTAGACCCCACTCTTGGGAACACGTTTTGCAAATGGCCAAGCATGTGACTAGTCCCATTGATTTCAGCCTCTGGAATCCTGCTCCAACCTTGCTCAGCAGAAAAGCAGCAGATGTTCTGCTAAAGAAGCCTCTGTAGCTGCAAAAATAAGGACAAGATTTTTCCTTTGTGAATATTGCAGCCGTGAGCTCTTCCAACTGAACAGAGTTCCCTTTGGAGCCTTCAATGTTATATCCTTTATTTGGCTGAAGGGGTTGCTGTTGAGTAACATATGCTTTTTTCTGCCAGCACCCAAATATTCTGCTTCTCCACTCGCTTCCCAATGCACTCGTAGACTAGAAAATAAAATCTGGTCCCCTCCCCTCCATCAATTACTAAAACTTCCATTTAACAAAGAGAATGAATGAAGCTGGCTTCACACTAAGAAAATGGGAAGTAATTCTGAATGGGACTTCACACTAGTTTTACACCAGTGGTGTTTTCTCCACTGACTTCAGAAGAGTTACTCTTGATTGACAATGATGTACGTGAGAGCAGAATCAGGCCTATTGTGGTCACAGTATTGAGCACAGACAATGACTCATAATTTAATACCAAACTAAGGTGCATTTATTTCTTAAAGAACAAGTGCCAATGCAGACACCTGGGATTGTTTAGTCTAAATATAATCACTGATTAGAGGTGTGACTAAGTACATTTTACTTTTCCCATTAAAGAACATAATCAAACAGTCTTTTCCCTTTCTGTATGAGTCACTTGGAAGGTGCACATTTTTTGGACTCTGATTAAAAAGGGAGGTGCCCTGCCTGCTCAAACAGTGTTCTTCAAGTAGTCATTTCCTTTTACATTCTGGATAATTCAGTGCTGCCAATAAGTGACACAGGATATGACTAGGCTAGTTACTCATAGGAATTCAGAAATAATGAGTAAGAAAACAAATCTACTGTCACAGAACCCCACCCTTGGCATTCAAAGTAAAGATTACCTCTGAAATATAGTATATTTTTCTATTCTTTAAACAAACCCTTCAATACATGATGGGTTCATAGTGCAGTGTTGAATTCAAATACACATTGTGATGGGAAAAGGCCAGATGGCTATAGGAAAGTAGTGAGAAACAGGTATATTAGCCCCAGGCTAAACAAATCCTGTTACCATGGTAACCAAATGGCAGTTGCTCCAGGTCAATTAAGACACCTGAGGCCAATAGTCCATAGTGGACCACCTTAGCCCATTGGCATACCACATTGAAAAAGATGGAAAACTAAAATAGGTACATGTTTCACAAATTAAACTGTTTACATAAATAATGATGTTTGAATTCTTTGCAGAAAAGGACATCCCGGAACCTGAGCATGAGGCGCTGCTTAACCACCATAATTTTAAGCCACTGAAAATGAGACTCCAGTGTAAGGGCTGGCTTTATCTGCTTCTAAGAACTTTAGTGCCCAGATAATTAGAGCAATCATGGGAGAAGATGCAGCCCTCCTTATAAGCCAATACTTAAGGAATAATTCACTCCCCACCAACCAATCATGAATTCCTACCTGTGATCCAATGATCGTTATGGAATGGTATAATAAAAATACTAGCCAACTCTTAAAACCCTTAGGAAATACCAATATGTATGCCTGGGAAGGGGAAGTGGGATTTATAAACACCACAGGAATACCAAATCACTGGAAAATAGGGGTTAAAATAAAGGGTCCCTATGGGGATACCACCTGGAGTTCAAGCTACCCACGATTACCATATCAGTGGGATGAGCCAGTTATTGTAGAATACTATCCAATACCCCGTAGTGAATTGAACCTATGGTTCCCGGACACATGCAGCAGAACCTGGACCAGAGAATATGCATTCGAAAGAGATACCCCAAAGTGTTTGTGATTCAAAGTGATCCAGTAAAAGTCCTGATAAATCCACTATTAGTAAAAATAAAAATTGGTATGGATTGAAGTTAAAACGTGCCTAAATTGGAACCCAAATGTTCACCCTACTCCCTTCCTATTATAATGGCCTGGATACAAACACACCAACACTCCAATAGCCGAGCAAAACGAGATGTAGTAGACACCATACTAGGAGAAGTTGGATTTGGAGCAGGAATTATGAATACTGAAGACCTGGAGGTAATTAAGAATAAGTTAAGTTTCTTGTCACAACTATAAGATAGTGTCATTCACAAGCAGGCAGATAATACTGTGGATTTGGTACAAATAGGTCTGGGAAACCTAAAAGCAACATGGAATATGTGGCGGTGGCTAAACACCACCTCTTGGCTGCTGTACAAACAACAAATAGAATTAGGGAATAAAATTGCCTTGGCCATAGGATGTACTGAGATGCAAATTCTTAGTTTAACATCACTGGAACATGAAAAGTTTTAGGTAATATCTGGGAATGTTCAGTTATTAGCGCATCTTTTAAACAATGGAAGAGGCCCTTGTTTGACACCTACCAATCTGAATGGATGTAATATGTTTCCAGCATGGTTAAGCCTGATTTGTTGTTAGGTGAAATTATTGTTAAAATTGCTCACCAACAATCTGTGGAGACAAAAATATGGAAAGTGAGCCTGCTCCCAAAATTGACCATGGGATCCTTTTGGCTACCCTGAGTTATAGGTCAGTGGGCTGGGAAAGAAGAGAAATTATTGGATGCCCAGAGGGTATATGAAATGGAGTCCTCAGAAATGGGTGTGCTTGTCCCTACCTGTCACCACAGAACCATGCAGCAAGGACACATCATTGGGATCATGTGTATGGGACGAACTAGAAAAGGTGACTCAGTTTTTACAACAGACACAGAGGGATATAGGGAAGCATGTCATTCAAATATTACATGCTAAAAATTGCTAAGTCTGAAAAAAGAACTGACAGCCTATCATTGGTACGACGTTTTTACAGGCTGGGCCCCGACCTCTAAGGGCATATTATCTATTATGTGTCACCCATTACTACTTGTGTTAATATTGTCCTGTGTTTGCTTGCTTGGAATGTGTTGTATGTGCTGTTGGACAAAAAGAACGTTTGTTAAATTACAACCACAAGCTCAAATTGTCTCTCAGTATATTGCTATGAAATAGTTGTATAAAATATGACCCACTCAAGAATTGTTTTTGAGGGGTAAAAAGGGGGACATGTACTAGTTGTAGGATTTTATGTTTGTATTTTATATAATTTAGAATGAAGGATAAAGAATAATAATGTAGCATGTATTAAATGTATTGGTGTATGATTTGATCATATCCTGCCAGCCACCCTTTTTGAATAGCAGAAAGGAATGGCCTAATGGGCCATCGGTAGAGATACATCATCCAGAATCTGTGTCTGTGCTGATTTCAAGGCAGTGACAGACCAATTTGTTGTAGGTTTAGCATTTTAAAATAAGTAAAAGAATGCAGTGATGGTTTTTCTTTTGCATTGCAACTTGATGTTCCTGTTCAAAATGTTCTGTGTAAATTAATTTTGTTTTGTGTGTGAATGAAGAATGTGTGTGTTAAGAGATAAGTGTGAAGGCCATCGCTGAATCAGGTGGTCTAGGGAGGAACTGGAGACAGACGCAAGGGTGCCAGAAGGCTGCAACACGCCCCTATTGAAATGTCAGAGAAGGGCAGATTGACAAGTCTAAAGATGAGACAGGCACCTATCAATGGGGACAAGATAGCTGTGATCAAAACCAGCATGGGATAACTCCCTGAGTAACTTGATGAAAGAACAAGATAAAGGATGAGAAGGACAATTTAAGAAAACAAGCACTCGTCAAACAACAATTGATTACAGCATGAGGATGCAAAACTCATTGGTCCCAATGAAGGAAAATCTCTATATAAACAGGGTGCCTTGCCATGAAACTTTGGGTTCGTCCTGCCAAGACTTCCCCAGAGCATCGTGTCGCGACTGACGGAACCTGGCTCCTCCCTACCTGTGATCAACCTAGCTGATCACTAGATTGATTCAGACTCTGGACTGGTAACTATAACATCGACTGGTGGGACAGTGTGTGTGTGTGATTGAATGCATATGCTAATTGTTGTATCTTCAATAAATGTGGCGTATTGCCTTTTCCCCTGAAAAAGATCCTGTGTGCTTCTTATAAGCATAAAGGGAGGCCCTGAGGTAAGGGTGAAGTAGATGTAGAGGAAGTGGGGGCAGCTGTGGGGAAGTGGCCCAGGGAATTGTACTCATCCTGTTTCAAAAGTCAGCTACCAATAGCTGCTACTATTAGGGTTCCTGAACTGGAGCCTGGAGTTGGGGGTGGGCCCGGGCTCCTCTCCCCAAGTAATCACAGAGACTGTGAGACAACCGAGACTGTGCAACAGAGGGTTGCTTCTTCCCACCTCCCTTACTGGCTTATGATGAAAATGGTTCAGTAGACTGTGACCCTTGCCTCTAGAGAGAGAAGGACTAGGTAGAGGGTCACAGTGAGCCTCTGAGGCTAACATAATCTGCCTGGAAGCACAGGACACACTGAGACTAGGTCGGAACTTTGTCACAACTGGTGTCAAAGGTGGGATCGATTGTTCACAGCATGGCAGAAGACAGAGGTTAAAAAAAACTGCACTGGGGGTTTGGGTTTTTGTTGTGTACCACAATGGAGGAGGTGGTGAGAGCTCTTGTGCAAACCACAGCGGCCCAGCAGGAAGCCACCTGGGTTCAGGTGATGGCGCAATAGGAGTCTATGCGGCTACAGCAAGAAACCAACCAATTATTAGTGGGCCAGGTGACCCAAGATCGAGCCCTCCTGCGAGAGGTAGTGGACCAGCTGAAGATCCTCACCACCCAGGCCCAGGGGTCTGACGGGACATGAATCCTGAGGGCCACTGGTTGTCTGCCAAAGATGATGACAGAAGATGATGTAGAGGCATATCTCCTCTCATTCGAAAGGACTGCTCAGCGTGAGGTGTGGCCAGAGATCAGTGGGCCAGCATTCTTGCCCCTTTTTTGTGCAGAGAGGCCCAGAATGCCTACTTTGATCTGCCTGCTGAGGATGCCACTGACTATCCCTGGCTGAAGGCAGAGATCCTAGCCCGATCAGGGGTGATGGCAGCAGTACGGGCCCAGAGGTTCCAGGAGTGGAAATATCAGGAGAACAAACCTCTGAGGTCCCAGCTATTCGACCTCATACACCTCGCACGGAAGTGGTTACAGCCCGAGGTGTGCAGCCCGGGGGAGATTTTGAAGACTTTGGTCATGGATCATTACATGCGGGGACTGCCGCCAGATTTCCACACAGAGGTAGGCCAGAACAATCTGTCCACCTATGACAAAATGATCACACTGGTAGAAAGATGGATGACAGCCAGGGATTTGACCCAACAACCCAAGGAAGGCCCCTTACGAAGCAAGCACCCAACCTCAACCCTGGAAGGTTGGGCAGCCAAACCCCCGGGGAGCCCTAGGTGGAAGAAGAGGTGGGCTGAAAACCAGCTGAGAACCCAAAAGGAAGGGAATGGCCTGAGTGGGGGGGAACCCTGAGAATTAACACCCTAACCTACGTAATAGAGGAGTGACTAGAAGCAATTAGATGTTATGCATGTGGGGAGTGGGGACACATAGCAGCACAGTGTCCCAGCACCGAGGAGCCTATGCAATGTAACTTGGGGGATTGGGCGATCCCGTGCTCCCTTATGCACCTCACGGTGGTCAAATTAGCCCTGCATAACTATACCATGCATGTGAGAATAAACGGGGCGGAGACTACAGCGCTTGTGGACTCTGGGAGTGCTATCACACTCATATTGGGTAAACTGGTAAAAAGTAGCCAGCTGCGACAGGCCAAATGCCTAGCAGTGATGTGCGTACATGGGGCCCTGAGCCATTACCCCACCATCCTGGTGGAGATAGAGGTTCAGGGGAACCTCACTGAGGTGACAGTGGTGTAGTTCCTAAACTCCCATATCCTGTAGTCATTGGGAGGGACTATCCAGGGTTTGATAATTTACTTCCCCCGGAGAGGCTGGAGGGAGGAAGGGACCCTGAGGGCAGCGACTTGTCACCAAGGGAATGTCAACCCCCAATGTTTTCTGAGATTTCTCAGGATCTGTTCCCAGCTCCCAGAAAGACCCGGAGGACTAAAAAAGAGAGGAAGGCTGTGAAGGCCTTGGGAATCCGAATCCTGACTCAGGGCCAGAAGACCGCCCTAGTAGGCAGATGGACATGGGAAGCAGACAGAGAAATTACCATCATGGAAGGTGAGCTGGAGGCTAGCCCCAGCCATGATGGCGGCGAGCTGCTAGAAGAAGCAGAAGCCGGCCCCTGGGAGCTCGGGCAGGTTAGTCCCGGAAGAGAGACTTTCTGGCGGGACCAGGCTGAGGATCCCAGATATGATAACACCAGGAGAGAAGTGACCGAGATAGACGGGATACCTGTGGATGGGAAGGTCCAGGGACCGGGACCTTACTTTGTAGTGAAGAAAGATCTCCTGTACCGGGTTGTGCAAATGCAGGAGCAAGAGATACTGCAACTTCTGGTGCCACGAAAGCATCAAAAAGCCATCTTGAGCCTCACCCACACTCACCTTTTTGGAAATCACCTAGGGGTAGAGAAAACCCAGGCACGGATCCTGCGGAGGTTCTTCTGGCCAGGAGTACATGAGGATGTCCAGCGGTACTGCACCTCCTGTCCGGAGTGTCAGCTGCATAGCCCTTGCCCACGCTTGAGGGCCCCTTTGATACCTCTTCCAATAATAGAGTTATCTTTTGAACGAATAGCCATGGATCTGGTAGGGCCCCTAGAGAAGACAGCTTGGGGCCACCAACATGTGCTTGTTGTCCTGGACTATGCAACCCGGTCCCCCTACGCAACACAGCTTCCAAGACAATAGCTAAGGAGCTAGTCCCCCAGATCTTTGCCCGGATTGGGCTACCCAAGGAGATATTGACTGATCAAGGGACACCTTTCGTGTCCAAGCTGATGACAGATCTCTGTTCATTGCTCCACATACAAGCCCTACAGACTTCTGTATACCACCCACAAACTGATGGACTTGTGGAAAGGTTCACTAGAACCCTAAAGGCCATGATCAGGAAAGTGGTGAGCCGGGATGGGAAAGATTGGGATACTCTACTGCCTTACCTCATGTTCACCATCTGGGAGGTCTCTCAAGCCTTCACGGGCTTCTCTCCGTTTGAACTACTATACGGGTGCCACTCCCGGGGCATATTGGATATAGCCAGAGAAGCCTGGGAAGAGGAGCATGGTTGAGCATGTACTGCAGATGAGAGATCGTATAGCCCGAGTTACGCCCATTGTACGGGAACACTTGGAGAAAGCACAGGCGACCCAGTGAACCCATTACAACCACCAAACAAAGGTTTGACAGTTCCAACCAGGGGATCAGGTGATGGTACTGGTGCCCAGAGAAGAAAGTAAACTTTTGGCTCAGTGGCAGGGACCCTATGAAGTGGTCGAAGCCATGGGGAAGGTGAAATATAAGGTGAGGCTGCCAGGCCGCCGGAAACTGGAGCAAATTTACCACATCAATCTTCTGAAACCTTGGCATGATCAAGAGGCATGTTTAGTCACCCAGGAGACCCTTTCCCAAGAGGATAACCTACACGAGCAAATGAGGATATCACCCAACTTGACACCTAACCAAAAGATTGAGGCAGCCAACATGATCAACCACAACCGAGATGTGTTTCCTATGAGACCGAGACCTATCACCATATCCGCACGATCCCCGGAGCCAAGGTAACATTGAGACCCTACTGAATCCCAGGAGCCAAAAGAGAAGAGATCAAGGCTGAAGTGAAGAAGATGTTAGAATTAAGGGCCATTGAAGAATCTCACAGTCAGTGGTCCAGTCCAATCATACTAGTGCCCAAACCTGATGGTACCACAAGATTCTGTAATGACGTTCACTGATTGAATGAAGTATCCCAGTTCGATGCATACCCTATACCATGTATTGATGAACTGGTTGACCGACTGTGTAGTGTCTGATTCCTAACTACCCTGTATTTGACAAAAGGGTATTGGCAGATTCCCCTGACCAAAGAAGCTAAAGAGAAGACAGCGTTCTCCACCCCAGAGGGGCTATTCCAGTACACTGTCCTCCCTTTTGGGCTACATTGAGCCCTGGTTACCATGGTAACCAAATGGGAGTTGCTCCAGGTCAATTAAGACTCCTGGGGCCAATTAAGATCCTTCTAGAAAGCAGTGGAGACAGCTAGGTTGATTGGGACACCTGAAGCCAATCAAGGGCTGGCTGGAATTAGTTAAAAGCCTTCCAATTAGTAGCGTGTGTCAGAAGCTGTACGAGGAAGCTGCACTGCTGGAGAAACTAGGCAGTAAAAACCCTATCAGGCACAAGGTAAGGTGAAGTAGATGTAGAGGAAGTGGGGGCTGCTGTGGGGAAGTGGCCCAGGGAATTGTACTCGTCCTGTTTCAAAAGTCAGCTACCAATAGCTGCTACTATTAGGGTGCCTGGGCTGGAGCCCGGAGTAGAGGGTGGGCCCGGGCTCCTCTCCCTGAGTAATCACGGAGACTGTGAGACAACCGAGACTGTGCGACAGAAGGTTGCTTCTTCCCACCTCCCTTACTGGCTTATGATGAAAATGGCTCAGTAGACTGTGACCCTTGCCTCTAGGGAGAGAAGGGCTACGTGGAGGGTCACAGTGAGCCTCTGAGGCTAGCATAATCCACCTGGAAGTGCGGGACCCACTGAGACAAGGTCAGAGCTTTGTCACAACATACAAACACAAACTAAGGACAAGTTTCTCGCACTCAAAAGCTTATAATCTAGGAAGACAAGTGACACATGGAAAGTGTGGGAATTGGATACAATCAAATCTATATAATTTTTATATATACACATTATATACATTTTTTAGTTTATTAAAATTATAACAATTAAAAGACACCTCCAGTATGCCTAACTGCACCTCAACATAGTTCAACACTTCACACTTTTTTGTGATAATTATAAAGCATCTTTCTTAAATACAAAGTGCATACAATTACAACTATGTGGCTTGCAATTTGAGAGCACTTGTACACACCTACACCCACCCAGCCACATTCTCACTCTATTTTGCCATTTTTGTGTAACTTTGAGGGAGGACCTTTAGAGCAGAGGGGCCTTTCCTTCCATCTCTGCTCAATCACCTGATAGTGAATGACTAATATTTCTTACTCCTGGTTAAACCAAACAGTGGCAGAGAGGTCCTTTCTGTTGACTTTAGAGCTACATCCCTCTATTTAGAGTTGCACCTGAACCAAAAGCTCAGAGCCAAACACCTATGGACTTGGGAGAAATTTGACTCCAGATCTGAAATTTGTGGCTCTTCCCTAGAAGGGTCCAAACCAAATCCCATCTGATCATACTGGGTATTAGGAGAAGTTCAGTTTGGGACCATCTTTACTTCTGCTCTTTGATCTCATGGAGGAGACAGGATACCATCACTGACATGTAGCTGCTTCACTTTTCTTTCATATTCACTGCTAGAATCCCTATTTCTCCTTTCCTGATCACCAGTATAAGGTAGTGCATGCCAATTTGTCCTGCACAAACACCTAGTTTCCTATAATTTATATTCCCCCCCCACTTTACATTTATATTCACTCTTGGCTGCCAAGTTCTCAGTAGCAAAGAAGGACTTTGGATTCCTTCCCATTGCCTACTTTCTTTCTTCTAGCTTACTATTTTATGCAATTAAATTTTTAGACTACCTTTGGGAACAATATCATCATTGGGCATTTAGGCCAGCTTGATGATTGTAACTGGACATCTATAGTGTTTTTAAATGGTAGAGTAGTCCCTTGCTTTGATTTTACTATAAACGGAAGTCTGAATCTTTGGCAGGAGCACAATCTCCAGTGAGAATGCAGTACTTGAGGTAATCCATACCTGAGGCTGAGAGGAATTGCTCTGTCCCTTCTTTAAGCCTGAGAAAAAGAAAAACCTTCTCCAGGGAGCTCTTTGGAGTCCTTCCACTCCAGTGAGCCCCAGCATGAGTTCTTGGAATCCACCTTTATCATGAGTTATTAGTGAGCTGACATGTACCACAGCATCCTTTCAGCGAGTAGTCTGCGTGAGAAAGGGTTGAACCACATCTCGCAATAGCCACCAGCATTGCCTTTAGCCTTTGTTTGAAAGCTGAGGCTAATGGCATCCCTATTGAATGCTATGGCTGCATGGGGAAGTAGTTTACTGACTGGCCAAAGCAGGAATCTCACAGTGGTAGTGAGATCACTTTCTTGCCTGAGATTTATTTTCCTCTGGTGATTTCTTTGGGCTTAGGCTTTGCGTAGCTTTAATGTTGATTCACGGTAAAAAGAGCAGTTCTTGCCTGCAGATGCTACATTTTGCCATAGCAATAAATCATGGCAAATACAGCCTTTCACTTTTCATAATCCAAGATTTTAACAGTTTGGAAAGCTCCACAGAGCTTTACAGTCAATACCTTTACTAGTGTTTACGTGTATACAGGTATGTTGGAGCCAAATGTACTCAGTACTTATATAGGATAACTTGGCTGCCTGGCAACATGTTTTACCTGAACTACTTGTTGTATTATTTATAGTTTCTATATCCACTTTTAGCTTTTCACATTAGGATACAGTAAGCATGATCAGTACTATATCCTGTCCTATATGTGGGTAGGAAATGTCTTTGAATTCAGTATTGTTTCACACAGACGCTGTAGCACTGAATCCACAAAGGGAGAAATACAAGAGAGCAGTTCCCTTAAAGCTACTAAAATGTTATCTGCAAGCAATTAAAAAAATATGCCATTTTTAGCTCCTTGTCCAGACTTTAGCCCTGCCCACTTTAAAAAAAATTGTTTAAAGGGCTACTCTAGAGGGGTTAATCTAAAATGTCACTTATCTTTTTCTCCCTTCATATCTCTGCAAAATCTTTCAATTTATTATATTTACTACCCTCTCTTTCCTCCGCAACAACAACAGAGGTTTCAGTGATTATTTTTCTGAATTGGACAAATTAGAGGTACCATCTCAGGACTCATATGCAACTGTACAATAAATCACATGAGCACTTGTGGTTTAGAGACCTGTTGGACTTGCAGGAGGTTCTGAGTTCTAACCCCTCTGTGGCTTTGGATAAGTCATGTCTCAGTGACTCAGTTTCCTTATCTGTAAAATGAGAATAGTAATATTTTGATGGGAATAATTGCTTCTTTTATTATGGTATGAGCCTGGGGATAGGGCATGAGCCCGGATTCCATTCTGTTCTTACACAGACTCCCTATGAAACCTTGGGCAAATCACCTCTTCTCTGTGTACTTCTGTTCTTCATCTGTACACTGGGAATACTACTACTACTTTGCCTCGTAGGGTACATTAAAGAGTATGAACTGTTCAGATACTCATACGGTCCACAATACCAGAGATAGATAGGAGTTTATTTGTTTGAATGGTGCTTTGAAGATGAAGGGCCAGATACTCAGCCCCTGCTTTTTTCATGCAAAGCAGCAGAAAGACAGCTTAGCTGGCTACCTGAGGATTCCGTGAGGCACTTCTAAGCGATGCTGTGGACTGAGCTAATACAGAACGAGCTCTGGGCTCAGACTGTCAAAAACAACTCCTTTACTGCTTCCCCATCTTCGTTGCAGCTAGCGCCTTTTGGCTGTAACGGATATGCTAGCAGCTAGAGGGTTTCAAATTCCATTGCACTGCGATCCCCTTCTGACAACAAAAATTAATACATGACCGCAGTGCCCTGTGTTACTCTACAACCCTGCCACCTGGGGCTGAAGCCAAAGTCTGAGCCCCGCCACCTGGGACTGAAGCCCTTGGGCTTTGGCTTCAGAGCCGGATGACAGGACTCAGCTTTCAGCTTTCTGCCCTGGATCCCAGCAAATCTAGCACCAACGCTGGTGATCCCATTAAAAGAAATCACTACCCACTCCAGGGTCATGACCCACTGTTTGAGAACAACTGCTAGGCCATAAAAGCAACATGCAGTACATCTTGAGAATTATTATTACATAGAGGAAATGGATTTTAGCTGCAACCTGAACCAGCTAGTTAATAAACAGTGCACTAAGGACCTGATGCAAAGATATCTAAATTCATAGATAATAAGTCCGAAGGGATCACTGTGCTCATCTAGACGGACCTCTTATATCAGTATACAAGAGGTCACAGACCTTCCCTGAATTAATTGCCATTTGAACTAGAGCATATCTTTTAGAAAACCATCCTGTCTTGATTTTAAAATTGCCAGTGATGGAGAATCTACCATCATAACCCTGGGTATGTTCTGGTTAATTACCTTCACTGTTAAAAAATTGCCCCTTATTTGAGTCTGATTTTGTCTAACTTCAACTTCCAGCTATTGAGTCATGTTACACCTTTGTGTGCTAGACTGAAGAAT
The DNA here is from genome assembly GCF_011386835.1 of Chrysemys picta bellii. Classification (NCBI taxonomy): domain Eukaryota; kingdom Metazoa; phylum Chordata; order Testudines; family Emydidae; genus Chrysemys; species Chrysemys picta. The sequence goes on along the minus strand of NC_088794.1, from coordinate 73,081,765 downwards.
TTATCAACTTTTTGTTCCCCATGTAGGTATTTACAGACTGTGATCAAATCACCCCCTTAGCTGCCTTTTTTAAAGCTAAATAGATAGAGCTTATTGAGTCCATTATTATAAGGCACATTTTCAAATCCTTTAATTGTTCTTGTTGCTCTTCTCTGAAATCTCTCCAATTTATCAACATCTTTCTTGAATTGTGGATACCAGCAATTAACACAGTATTTCAGTAGTGGTCACACCAGTGCCAAATACATAGGTAAAATATCTTCCCTACTTCTACTCAATAGTTCTGTTTAAACATCCCAGGATCACGTTCTCTCTTTTTGCCATGGCATTGCACTGGGAGTGCATGTTCCGCTGATTATCCACCATGATCCCCAGGTCTTTTCAGAGTCATGCTTCTCAGTTTAGCATTCCCCATCCTTTAAGTATTGCCTAGATGCTTTGTTCCTAGATGTATAACTTTGTGCCATATTAATAATGCACATTGTTTGCTTGAGCCCAGCTTATCATTACTTACCACTGCCCCAGTCTTTGGGTCATCTGCAAACTTTATCAGATGTTTTCTTCCAGGTCATTGATAAAAATGTTAAAATAGTGTAGAGCCAAGAATGGATCCCTCTGGGACTCCACTAGAAGCACACCTGATTGAAAATGATTCCCTGTTTACCGTTACATTTTGAGATCTGTCAATTAGCCAGTGTTTAATCCATTTAATGTGTGCCGTGTTAATTTTGTGTTGCTGAAGTTTTTTTATCAAAATGTGCAGTACCAAGTCAAATGCCTTACAGAAGTCTATTACATCAAAACTATTACCGTTATTCAAATTTCTAATGTAATCAATAAAATATATTTTAGTTTGAAAGGATTTAGTTCCATAAACCTATGTTGATTGACATTACTTATATTACCTCCTTTAATTCTTTATTGAGTTCCATATCACCCGATTCCATTATTTTGCCTGGGATCAATATCAGGCTGATAGGCCCATAATGAACTGTGTTGTCCAGTTTGCCCTTGTAAAATATTGGCACATTAGCTTTCTTCCAATCCACTGTAACTTTCCCAGTGTTCCAAGAGTTATTGAGAATCAATGATCTAGTGAGCGCCCTGGCCAGCTCTTTTAAAATTCTCAGAGGCAAGTTATCTGGACTTGCTGATTTAAAAATGTCTAATGTTAGTACAGTAACTCCTCACTTAAAGTCGTCCCGGTTAACGTTTCGTTGCTGATCAGTTAGGGAACATACTCGTTTAAAGTTGTGCAATGCTCCCTTCTAACATCGTTTGGCAGCTGCCTGCTTTGTCCATTGCTTGCAGAAAGAGCAGCCCATTGCAGCTAGCTGGTGGGGGCTTGGAACCAGGGTGGACCGGCAGCCCCCTATCAGCTCCCCGCTCCCCTAAGTTCCCTGTGCTGGAACCGCCCAGCAGGGTATCAATTGCCGGCAGTTCAGCTGTCCCTCCCCCACTGCCATGTACTGCTCCTGCCCTCTGCCTTGGAGCTGCTCCCAGAAACTCATGCTTGCTGTGCAGGGGGAGAAGAGGGGGCTGTCAGGGTGTCCCCCTCCCCACCGCTCCTGCACCTCACTTACCCCTTCTCCATATAGAGCAGGGAGGGGACACGGATGGAGAGAAACAGAGAGCTTGGGGCAGCAGCTGCTATCTCAACTTCCTGATCCCTTTAAAAAGGCAATGCACTTAAGAGTGGGTCAGCTTACTTAAAGGGGCAGTGTGCATCTCTCTCTCTCCCACACAAGGTGTGTGTCTGTCTCTGTCTGCTATGCTGTCTCCCCTCCCTCGTGTTCATGCTGCCTTGTGTGAGAGGCTACATTAACAACAATGCATTAACCCTTGAGGGCTCAGTCGAGTGCTAGTTCATCATTTAGCAGCAAGGCAATCCCTGGGAAATATCCCTCTCTCTTCCATCCTGTAACTTCACCACCTCAACCAAGCTTCACAATCATCATAGCTGTGAACAGTATTAAATTGTTTGTTTAAAAACGTATACTGTGTGTATATATCTATATAATTTTTTGTTTGGTGAAAAAAATTTCCCTGGAACCTAACCTCCCCATTTACATTAATTCTTATGGGGAAATTGGATTTGCTTAACATCGTTTCGCTTAAAGTTGCATTTTTCAGGAACATAACTACAACGTTAAGCAAGGAGTTACTGTAGCTGTTTAACATTCTGAGTTCCTATTGGAAAGTGTTTCACCCCCATTATATGATATGACTACATGAAACTGTGTCCCAAATACAGAACAGAAATATTTATTGTACACTTTTTTCTTTTCTGCATCATTATTGACAATTCTACCATTTCCATCTACTAATCATTGTTAGGATTCTTTTTATTCCCATTACACTTAAAAACCTCCATCTTATAGTTAGTTCTTAATTCCTCTGACCATTGATTTCTCCTTGTGTCCTTTTGCTTCCTTTATCAATTTTCTGTAATTCCTAGCTTCTGATTTGTATTCATTACTGTCAACTTTCCCTTTCTTAGTAATTTGATTTACACTGAAGTCAAAGGGAGCCAAAGAAAGACTTCCTTTGATTTCAGTAGGGTTTGGATTAGGCCCTAAAAGAGGATGCTAAAAATAGAGAGATACTTTTAAAGTGTCTTTTAGGTCTTTTAAAAAAAATGATGTCCCATTTAAATAATTACTTTCTTTCCCTAAGTATGTGTCTGTTTGGCTAAAATAAAAAAATACTATTGTAATTTATTACTGTATTAAAAATGGCATATTGTGTTTAAGTCTTGAAAAATAGCAGCTTACATGTGAAAATAATTGTGCAAAATGAGTAGAATAATAGTGAATTTTAAGACACATAAGGATAAAAACCAAGGAGAGTTCTTTACTTCTGAAAATGTCATTGGAAAATTAAAATGCTTTCAAATTATATAAAAGCGTCAGTGCTACTCAACCCTCTCAAGTAAGAAGATGAAAAGCAAATTTTTATTATTAAATATCATGCAACAACCAGAAAGATCATTAGCAGCTACAGTACCATACATCACTGAAGGGTTAAAAATAAAAGCGTATCTGTGCCTTGACTTGAGTCTTATTTACCCTCAAGCAATTTAAGTCTGCAAAGTATTTGTAGTGCAGTAACTTAGAAACACAATGACAAGGAAATCCAGAACGTTTAGTCTTGTAATGTCAACAGAATAGGGTGTGAGTAATTTCCGCTTCAAACATACAAACAGAAATTGTCTTTCCTACTTTTGTTAGTGAAAGATAAGTAGTGTATTATAGCAATATTTTAAAATGTTCTAGCTAAACACTTCCAACTCTAATTTTTCCTGCCCTTCAGTCTCCACTTGCTAAGTGCACAGTGGACTATTACTTTTCTATTTCACACATTCACACAGTTATATCTTTGCATTCAAAATTTTTTTTGCCCCTTGGAGAAAATTGCTTTTGCATTTGTGGGATCACTAGCATTCTACATTCTCTGCAGGAAGCAACCCTAGTGTGCTAATTGATAGGATGTCAGAGAGCAGACACCTTCATGTTAATGCAGTACTCAGCTGAGGGAGATGCAAGTGCTACCCATCTTCACACACTGGACTCCTGCCCACTGTAGCTGAGAATCACATTCAGGTCTTTGTAACTAGTACTATTATTTCTTCCTCACTCCCAGCACTCTGGTTGTGAATTAATGCTCACCGGTGTTTGTTTAATCTTTTATGAACATAATCATTCCTCAAACTGTTATCTGAAAGGTGAAACAAACTTGCCTCCACTTGCACCAAGAATATAAACAGAGCTTTCATTAGCATCAGATAACTAACTGAATTCTCATCTCTATGGCACACCTACCTCCTACTTTGTCATCAGTCTTTCAGAAGTGACAGAGTCAAACCAACCACCAGTTAATCAATGCCTTATCGTCTTTTTACAAGATTTGCTCACTCTGGTCCAAATCTATTACCTGAATAACATGAACTGTGACTCTGTGTTTGACATGGGTTATTGTTAAAGTTTGTTCTTAGTATATTTGATAAGACATTTTAGTACAAAACTAAGGCCTTACCTTTGTTTGGATAACACACCAGCCCAAGCACAATAATATAAAACACTGCACATTAATCAGGCCACTGAAACCAATGTTTCAAGTTAAGTGTGTGTTTTAATGCTTTTCTGATTTGAGGCCTTATATGTTATATTAAACTCCTAAAAATAAACTATGTAAAGTGTCTGTGTGTAGTCTAGGAACACTTTTCAATATCCAATATCTCAGAACATTACACGCTACTTTCTAGTTAAATTCTAAGTGCACCAATCAAAGTTAGCTGAATTGCAGATTTTGGGGGCTGAAAGAGAAGACTGGTATGAAAGAACATTTTTTCTTTTTTGCTCTACTGGAAACTCCAATTCAAAGGTTGGAGGACATGAAAATTAAACTGCTAAATCCAACCATGTTAGTTGAACAGGTCTGACAACTGCAATAAGAATATAATCTGCACAATCTACCCCTTTCCTCTTCTCCACTCTTCCACAATCTGAGATGAGTTAAGCAAAGAGCGATTTGAGAGAATGAGCCAGTGTTACTGCTTTAGTTTTACCCTGTGGTACAATAACATTTTTACCTGCTATTCAAACACACATCTTTGCCAGGAGTCTAATTAAAACTATGCTAATGAAGACTCTTAGGTGCTGAGCAGCCTCAGCTCTGACTGAAGTCAATGGGAGATGAGGGCAGTCAGCATCTCACACAAGGGGCTAACAATCAGTGCCGGTGCTAGTCCATTGGGGGCCCTCAGCAGGAATATTTTGCTCCCCCAACACATTAATTATGAATAGTGCTTGAACTGCTCAGGGCCCTAACTGCTTAGTCTGCTTATGCCTAGCACCAGCTCTGCTTACAATAGTATCTATAAACAGATTGATTCATGTATAATGGCAGAAAGATTTCTCAGCTCTTGTCACTAATGCCCACACAGACAAAGCACAGCGTAAAGCAGTGGTGGCGGCCTGTCAGGGAAATCTGCTGGCGGGCCGCAAGACAGTTTGTTTACATTGACCAACTGCAGGCACGGCTGCCCGCAGCTCCCAGAGTGACCGCGGTTCGCTGTTTTCGGCCAATGGGAGCTGCGAGAAGCGGCGACCAGCACATCCCTGAAGCCCGCACCACTTCTCACGGCTCCCATTGGCCGAGAACAGCGAACTGCGGCCACTCGGAGCTGCGGGTGGCCGTGCCTGCAGACAGTCAATATAAACAAACTGTCTTGAGGCCCGCCAGCAGATTACCCTGATGGGCCGCGTGCAGCCCGTGGGCCGCAGGTTGCCCACCACTGGTGTAAGGAGTACTGCATGTAACAATATTACTACATTTATGCAAACTGTAGTGCATTCATTCAACTCATTTTCCACGTCTCTCAAGTCCAACAATACTCATGTTTGCACACAGTCTTTGGTGATGACGGGGAATAGAATCTGTCCCACAGGAGAAACTCTTGTATATTTAAATTTATTCTGAATAAATGTTGAACAAAAAAATTAAAGCATTTACTTTTCTTAAAAAATGGTTTCCATGAAAGGATTTTTATATAGTCATCTAAGTAGTAATACAGTATTTATATACAAAATCTCATTTCAAACAAACAATTTACTGTACAAAAGAAAGTATAACCATCAGTTACTCTTATGACTTCAGCAAATAATAAAATTTATGACATATGTACTTGGGTATAGTTTACTATTTACAGGAATGTCAGTATTAAGCCAAGAATATTAGATAAATTATTTACAGTTGAAATTCCTTCAGAGTAAGTTCCCTCACATTTATCTTCATAAAATGTGTCTGTTTCTTTCTAGACTTTTTAGGTTATTAATGAATGAAATAAAGATTATATTTTCTCTAAGGAGTATGGACAAAACTCTGCTTGTCTTACTCATGCTAGTGACTCTGCTGCAGTCAGTGAGCCTGATTTTGCATACAGGTACTACCAGGCATAGTGCTTACTCTGTGTGAGAATAAATCAAACAGGATTTGGCCCTATTTTACTAAACATCTCAAATTATAATTAAAAAAAAAATAGTGACATTCCTGCAAGTCAAAATATTAGAGAAACAAGCATTAACAAAATATAAGCCCTTTATTAATACAAATCTTTGGTTGGATCAATATTTTAAATTAGTTTTAACAATATTTGGTTATTATAATTCACTTCTTTCCACATAATTTCTCTTCTGGTGTCTTTTTGAACAGACTACAGAAAAAACATCTGAAGGTAATCACATACTTTATAGTAAAACCAATAAATATTACAAAACAAAGTGTGGTATTTTTAAAGTTCTATTTTAAATCTTTAAATTACGTTGGCAAACAAAAATAAAAAAGACACCCTCCCCCCCCCACTTATTTTCATGAAGTATAAGTCTTTTGACATTTGATTTTGGAACAAACCATACAGTAGATAAAATAAAACCAAAAGTTTCAGTCTAGTTATTTGGTTTAGTTTATTGTTTAGCTTGCTGTTTTCAGTATAAGTGCCATGGACAAGAGAAGGTGTTAAAGGGAATGAGGTTAATTGCACCAATATTATTAGGAAATGCAGTTTATCACTAGACAAACTTTAAACTAAAAATGTACTATACATGAAAAGAGTTGCACTGATGGGGTCTGGATATGCATTCCAGATAAGGATTTTAGATTTATTTTAAAGGAAATGTCTATAATTTTTTTTAAGACAAAATAAAAGTCCTGTAATTGAAGTTCTGATCCTGTAGTTCCAGAGTAGGCAAAACTTCCATTAAAGACAATAAGATCATATTCACACAGAATCTACTCTTATTCTTCCTGGCATAGTCGGTGGTAGATGTTGTTAGTATCAGAAAGTCTGCCATGCTGGGGAGACTGCAGCCAAGCAAAGTGGCTGTGACAATGTGACCTCCTCTTCATTGCAAAGGAGAGTGAGCTATAGAGAAGGAGCTGGTGAGGAAAGGTGGATTCAGTGTATCCTTTCAGCAACGATGGTGCCTGGATATTAGGTGGGGCAGTGTAAATTACTGTAGCTATACATGTGCTCATTAATTCAGGACACTTTTAAAAATGCTCCACAGTGCTCTGGCTGCTGGGAAATCCTATGAAATTGTGCTGCTGCTGTGCTGCTACTGCTTCAGAACCCTTAATAGACTATAACAAGACCACAGTACTGTCTAGGGCACTGGAGCACCTGCATCAACACGAATCGTTCACCTGATGAGCTTTTTGGGTCAGTGAAGAGCTGTCAGTGGCGCACAGAGTTGGGGTTAAGGTTAACGTGTTCTGCGCTGACTTCATCTTCTCATTTTTCTGAGTGGGGAAGTGCCCAAATGGAAGATTCTAGTGCACAGCAGACTGCTAGCAGGGTCCCTATGGAGTCCCAGCTTTAAAAAAAAAAAAAAAAAAAAAAAGCTATTCTCTCTCCCCTCCTCCCCCCCCATCCCTGTCGATAGGGTGAATCTCCCAATGGGTAATTTACCCTGCACCAGCTTCAGTGTATATAGCCTAGTGACTGCAATGGGAGTTTTGTTTGCCTAGGATCTGCAGGTTCAAATCCAGATTATGTCTGGCAGGGGAGCTGACTTGCATCTTTTGAAACTGAAGATGCCTTATAAAGTTTATATTATTTCCTTTCTCCTGTTATATGAAATGCTAGAGCACATTGTAAAATTGACTTTGCATATATTTTGTAGATCTGCCCGAAGCCTTTCAGGAATGGACTGCTAAAAAGATTTAAAATTATGATTTGAAATTTACTTTGGTTATTTCTTAATAAGCTAAAGTCAGATTCTCAGAGAACATTTCTAAGTACCAGCATTTTGTTAACACACACTAACATCCATAGTGTTATCTAACTATGAAATATAAAAATTCCCTGCATTACTTAAAAAAAAAATTCCTATCCGCAATAGAATGTGGCCTTCCATATTTGTAAGACGTGCACTTCTCACAAAGATGGAGCAAAATGGTTGCACATACTTAAACATTCACCTGGTTGTCCATAAATCAAGTCTTGCCCTTTAAGTGATGGCTTGTTCATCAATGGAATGCCTCAACAAAACAAAAATACCCTCCTCTTCTATACATCAATGTGATATGAATGGCAGGAGGACATGCTCCCGCTTTGGCTCCTTGAGAGCTTGGGGCTGTGGTTGTTACAGTTTTCACCTTTTTTCATGTCCTTGTCTTTCCAGGTTTCTAGCATTTGCAGCTTTCCCTGTTCTTCTTTCATGAACACCTCCACCATGAGAACTTTCTCTTTATGAATCTGCTGACTAATGTCCTTGGGAATGTCTGGGATAATCCAGTCCACAAAGTCACTCATAAACATGACCAAGTTCTGAAAAATAGATTTTAAGAAAATGTTAGCAAGGTCAAATGAAATGAGAATATATATATATATAGATATTTAGATTTTTGTTGTAGTTCAGTAGGGGCAATATTCTAGGCTGGGCCTTTCTCTTCATCACAAGTATGTTGAAAGTTCCATGTGTCAGCTATTTAGCTTTACCATCACTTTCCCATAGGGGAAAATGGTAGGGCTAGGTCTCCCTGACTGATGCAGAAAATATACAGTAATGAGAAGACAGAGGGAAATACTGTAGTTGGTATATGGCTATTTATGCTTGACATTAACAGTGCATGAAAAATGACTAAGTAGGCTGAGATTTTCTGACGGAACAGTTCACTGTTACAAAATGCTTATTTGACAAAACAGAACATTTCATGGGAACATAACCATTTTGTCAAAAATGTTGATGGAATAGTATCAAAACATTTCAATAAGGTCAAAATGTTTAGTTTTGATTTCAATTCTGATGTTTATGTAATCCATTATGTGAAATATTTTTATTTAGCAAAAAATGCAGAGATTTTGGCCTTTTCCTCCCAATTTCAGAGGAAATCAAATTTTGAAATCTTGGTGTTTCCCATGGCTAGAAATTCATTTTTTGGCCTGCTCCAGAAATGACTCTAGATGAAATCCACTCAGGACTAGCATAGCAGCCTACGTATCACTTAAACAGGCTTGGTTTAAATAATTTTGAGGCCCTGTGTTCTATGGAAATTGGGGACTGTGATGGGGCAGAGCAGCACCGCACTGGTACCACAGAGGTTAACCCTTCCTGTCTAGCAGAGGAAGCCATGCCCCTGAGGCTCTGCTGGGCATGCTCCAACTGGAGAACAAGTATAAAAACCTGCAGAGCTGCTCAGTCTGGGCTGACTGCTGGAGGGGAAGGAGACACGCTGCCAGCTCCCAAGGAGGGACAGCCTGCACTCCAGGATCCAGAAGCCAGCCAAGCTGGGATGCACCCTGATGCCCAGACAGAGTACGTCACAGCAGGGGAACAGAACGGAGGACCACCCGAAGCAGTGAACCCAGAGTTTATGGTAGGAAATGACCCAGGGGAACTTTAGAGGAAAACGGCATTAGAGCCTCACAGATGCTCGGCGTGTTTCGGGCGGATCCCCGCCGAGCTCGTGGCAAGGGGAACTTGCCACTACCAGGGCCCTGGGTCGGGCTACCCTGTCTGAGATGGGTGATTATATGGGCTCTGGCCCTTGGGCCACACTACCCTGACACTTGGGCAAGTTATCCGGACTCTGGCTGCTAGGCCACACTACCCCACCGGTGAGGGGGAAAATTATATGGACTCTGGCCATTGGGCCGCACTGCTCCAATGCTAGGAGTAATTTATATGGACTCTGGCCATTAGGGCACACTACCCTTCCAAAGGGCTGATTGCGTGGCCATTAGGCCCATCGGGCCGCCCACAGAGAGGCAAGCACACGAACTTGGGAGTGATGAGGTTCCGACACCCCATCCCACCCCTGCCACAAAGGGGCGATGTGGTGCCAGGCCTGCCACAGGGACCTACATTCAAATTCGGTCCAGTGACCGCCACACCTCATCTGCCGTCATGACAGAGGGGTGGCTGGGCCAAACCTGAGGGATGCTGTGACTGCTCGAGCTTTGTTCCAGCTGCTGCCAGATTTGCACAAGATAAATAGAGGGCCATTCAGCAAACACCATACATACTTACCCAACCCATACATACTTACCACACCGAGCCCCAAATGCACCTCCCGACCAATATATACACCAACAGCCCTTCCCCAGTCCCCACTTATCCTGACAGCCCCCCATATATCCCATCAGCCCTGACATACATCCCCCCCCCACTGAAGCCCCCAGAACCACAGCCCCAGTTGCCATAGCCCCCACATCCTGGCCCCCCAACATGCCCCACTGTTCCCCAACAGCCCTCATAATTCACCCCACTGCTTCTTAACATTCCCCACTTGCCTCCACCTCTCACCCACAGCCCTAAATACCATCCCACTTGCCCTATAGCCCACCAACAACTTACCCCCAGTCCCTCACCCTCTGCCTTGGGATCTTCCTGGGGGCTCACCAGTGGGACCCCCATTCCTTCCTGTCCCAGCCCAGCACTCTGCTGCTGTCCTGGGCTAGGGAGGCTCCTCCTAATCCTGGCCACCCAGCGACTCTCTTCACTCCCACTGCCTGCCCCCCGCTCGCAGGAAAAGACGGGCAGGCGGCCAGGCCAAATTTGAATGAGTGTCATTTCTACATGGCACATGGAATCACAGCGCCACTCAAGTTTGGCCCATTGCAATGCCACCCATCAAATCCGGTGAGCAGAGCACCCCCTACGTTGGGAGACCTGTGCAAGTGTACTGAGTGCACATTGGTTACTCCAAGTCTGCTCTTAAATCCTTTCTTAACCCCTGCTTGTAGGATTTAAATGGGACCTGTGTGATGCCTCACCTCCCATTAAAGTTACTGGTCTATATACACTGCATGTGGTGCAGGGAGCAGTGTATCCCTGTGGAGGATACATCCTGTGGCTGTTCTATGGCTTTGCATCATGCTTGAGAAGGTAGTGAAGATCACTGCCCTCAGGAAGGACCTCTGATTGGTAAATGATATTCAGTGGACTCTCATCTCATTTAGTTAAGGAATAGTTTTATGTATGTATATGTGATGTCTCTTTCCTTGTTAGAAGTCTGAAAAGATTTACATCAAACAGTACCTGAAAAACTATCACAAATGCTAATCTTGCTGCTAGGACAGCCCAGAAGTCCTTTGAAATTTCATATTTGTTTTCAGACCATGGGGGTTCTCGGTAATCTTTGTATCTGTAAAACAAGACATAATAAATCAAGGATGTTGTTTTAAAATGTTCGCACAATTAGGATTTAGTACGGAATATGCATTAAACACTAATTCAGACCTTCTTGATACAAATCCCTCTTACAGAAAGGCTGTGTAAAAAGCCATCCAAACAAGACAAAACTAATACAGCCTTGAAATGTTATGTGGATTAGAAGATGACGATTCTTAAATGTTTATGCTTTCTGATCTTTATGAACAATATAAAGAGTAAAGAGGAGCTGAGCTGCAAAAGTCAGATCACAATCTCAACTTCTTCCAAGTTTGGGAGGTATTTTATGTTTCAGGTGCAGCTATAAGAGCAAAATACTGATCTCAGATTGATATGGTGGATCAGAACTCCAATATTTAGATTTTCACAGATAGGAAGAACAGAAGATTAGAGTCAAGCTCTTGCTGAGTGGATATGAAAGAAGAATTTCACCATAGCACTGGCTTATATATTCTATGAATCTGATGTATCAACAGCAATTTTATTTTGTTTTTAAAAAGTATCTTGACCAAAAAATGGAAGAATTTAAATTAGCACCATTCTATTATATATGTATCCAGGAATTATATCTCCATATTCTGAAAGGTGATTTTACAAGAAGAAAGGGAGTGTGAGAGAAAGATGGAATGGGAATTAAAAAGGGACTTGTGGGGAAAGGAGAGAAGAAAATACAGTGCTGTGTATTGGGTCATGAAGCCTACTCTTCCCTTCTAGTCATAATTCTACACTGAAAACATTTCAATCAAACTGGTATTTCCTCCCTCAAGAGAGATCACGTCAGGGATACAGAGGAAAGGAAAGGTAGGCAAGAGTACATAACTTTGCTGATTCTAGTTGGTTTTCACTTTCATGTCACAGTAAAAGTGATTTTTAATTTTAATAGGCATCTTAACAGTAACTTTTGATTTCTTTGATAGTTGTAAATAGTGTAAATTAAACTCTGAATGATCTGCCTTCCCCCCCCCTCTTGTCAATTTGTCATTTTTCCAATAGAAACAGACCAAAATCCTGTATTTTTTTTTTCTGTAATGTCTCCAATCTTTGTCCTTATCTTTGCTGTTTGAATTGATCTCATTGCTGCTCTTGGCTTTGATCCCCAATTGCAGGCTTTGAGAACATTTTGAAGCTGATGCATATCTAAGTTAGCCTAGGCAAAGAATGCATTTCAATGCTGACCCAGATTTCTTGACCAGCTGAAATATTTAGCAAGAATTTTCCTTCAAAAACGTGAATAATATGTAACATTTGTTTTGATCACACTAGTTACATGTATATTAGAATTTAGATAGGCCTAAGACCAAGGATTTAATTCTGTCAGTGCTGAAGTCAATGGGCATTCCACACCAGGAGGGATGGCAGGATTGGGCCCATAGTGTAGACAAAGTTGCCATTATTGTCAGCTTGAACTACTGGATCAACTGGACAGTATGATAAGTAGATCTTGAAGCAGTGTCATTGCAATAGTACATCATGATTAGAGTTGGCAGACTTCAATTTTAATTTTTTTTCATTTTTGATTAAGATGGATTATTATTATTATTATTTTAAACAATTTCGATTATTAAAGTTGTCGGAAGCTAAGGGAGATAAGGTTGTGGTTGGATTTAGGGAAAGTGCTGACAATGACGTTGCAGGGAATTCCAAGCACTGACCGCTGGGCTGCAAGGACCCAAGGGCTGAAGGGCCCAAGACATTCGGGAACAAGGTGCAGAGGAGGCTTTAGTGCTGGCCCAGCAAAGCAGAGACCCCCCCAGCCAGGACTGCAATGAGGAGGATGAAGACGAACACTCTGCCTCAGAGGAGGCCACCTTGCTGCTGAATGGATCCATCCCCAAGCAGGAGGCATTCAACAGCAGGGTGGCCTCCAGGTGGCCAGAGGCTTGTCCTTCTCCTTGCGTCCTTGGCTGGGGGGGGGAGGGGGTGTCTCTGCTCTGCCCCGCCCCACCAGGACCATAGCCTTCCTTGTACTTTGTGCTGAAGGAATCCAGCATAAGTGGCCCCATAGCCACATAGACTCTCTGCAGCTTCTCTGCAATGGCCCCATTCCCTCACTTCTGTGACAGCAAGGCTGCAGATGGCTCTCTGCACTGTTGCAGAGCCAGAGACATCCAATCTTTGCAGACACAAGGTGCATGGGGAAGGCTGCGCTTGCACCATTTATAACCAATGGATATTTTTCCCCCCGTCTATTTCGATGCGGCAGTTGAAATCGATGTTTACCGGTATCTATCTATTTAAATCTATTCTTGCCAAGCTGAATCATGATGCAATATTGTGACATCTTGGCAAAACATCATCTTGTTGCCCCAAAGCATCAGTATGCTGTGAAGTGACGGCATCAAAACATCATGTCACAGCACAACATTATGATGTGATGATATTTTACAAGCCTCAAAAATATAATCATGGAAACATAAGATCATCTCAGTAAACTGGCACTATCCTGGAACTAGCATGTTCCAGAAGACCCTTAGGCTTGGTCTACACTACCCCCCCTAATTCGAACTAAGGTACGCAACTTCAGCTACGTGAATAACGTAGCTGAAGTTCGAAGTACCTTATTTCGAATTAGTTGAAACTTACCTTGGTCCACACTCGGCAGGCAGGCTCCCCCGTCGACTCCGCGGTACTCCTCTCGGCGAGCTGGAGTACCGCAGTCGACGGCGAGCACTTCCGGGTTCGACTTATCGCGTCCAGACTAGACGCGATAAGTCGAACCCAGAAGTTCGATTTCCAGCCGTCGAACTTGCCGGTAAGTGTAGCCAAGGCCTTAGATGATTACAGAACTAGAGGGAGAAACTGGTAGTGACTGGAAATGATGCAGAGGCTTTTGGGTCAAGCAAAGGAGAAAAGTGTTTTGCACTGATTCACCAGCAGCTTTGGATGACTAAGAAGTGTTGTTGCCCTATCCTGAGCTTGAAGGATGGTGGTTATTACTTTGTAAACGTGGAGGAGATAAACTCCTAAACTCACCAATCATGCTAGATCCTGAAGTTGGATAGAGGAGTTACATACAATGTTGGAGGCTTGGGTTTTTTTTTTTTTGCTCCCTCCTCTAACACAAATAGTTGATAAATACTTAGTCAGCAATAAACACTTTGCAAATGCCCTGGCAAGTATTTAACATTTACATGGTAAGCTCATTTTTTTCAAACTAAGCAATGCATATGCTGCAAGTGCTGTGGTAACTTTACCTATATGCAAAGATTTCAATGGTAACTGCTCTCTATATAGGATAAAGAAGACTGAACTGCCAATATACTACAACAGGACCTAAATCAGGTGGTATGTGACTGTGTAACTAAGAGTCCCACTAGACACATGAAGAAGCTAGGACCTCCATTCAACAGGGAAAATAATTTAAAATGGCTATCATTCAAGAGAGTACCTGCATATCTGAACCACGTAGCCAAGTTCCATTGGGTCATTTGGAGCTGTTCCTCCTTGAAAATCGCTGACATTAAAAGAGGATAGCGTATGGTTCACGAAGCCATGCATGGTGCCATTCTCACTGTACATATACAGGTACACGAGGCGTGGAATGAAGTCAGATGTGAATGAGATCACAAATGCCTAAGCCATAAGAGTAAAGAATGAATGCAATATTCAGGTAATGCTTAGCGGATAATATATGCAAGTGTATCTTCCCCACATAATGCTTATGAGTCGAAGAAATGTTATGCAGTGGGCTGATTCAGACAATAAGTCTAAGTCTGCAGCCCAAAGGATGCTAAGGATATGGAAACCCCATCAATGTGATGTTTGCTGCTCAAGTTCCAGAGCTGTGTGGTGTCAACTCTAAGTAGCTTCATGTTGGCTGAGATCTCTATGTAAATAACTTGAGCTCCCTGGGGAATCCAGACATTGTCCCCTTTTTCATTACTCAGTCCCCATCACCCTTATGTAGCACAAAACCTCTATCCGCTATTCCTCGAATTCCACAAACACATGTACTGGTCCTGGACACACTATTTTTTCTGTTCCCACTTCAGCTCCCTCCCAACCCCTATCGCAAGCCCTCACATTCTGTGTTTAGAGTAGACAGAGAAGATTGCAGACTGAGCTTTAGGCCTTGAAGATGGGGGCTTCAAATAAATGACCTTGTGGAGATCCCAGATTTGTTTCAGTTGGCCCTGCATATCAGATAATAGTTGATCACAATAAAAAGGGAACAAGATCTCGTTGTAGCAAAAGCTGCTAAAGATCACTTCAACTTGATCAATGATGATCAGACCCAGACTCTAGAGCTTCTTAGACTTTGCAGGGTTTTTTTTTGTTTTTTTGTTTGGTCTTTTGCTATTCTTAGATAAATGACTAGAATAAATAAATAGCAGGTATTTTTCTTATTAAATACCAGTAATGTTTCCAACCTTAAAGGCGTCTTAGATTTTACTGTGCTTTTCTGTTGTGTATTAATTATATTACATCTATGACTGTACAAAATAACTTGTGCAACATTGCTAAAAAGCAAAACACCATGCTGTTTCCCTCTGCTCCAATTACAACTGGTCCCAGATGGATTGTATAAGCTCTGATTGATTGCTCTGGATGTACTTTTATGTGCTGCAAATAACTTATGGTGAATCAACTCTTTAAATGCCCTCTGCTTTGCAAAAATCTGTTAATTTTAATGGAGGTTTTTAACTAGATCAAGATAAAACAGCAAGCATGTTGGGCCAGATGGCCTTTTTACAGTCACTAAAATTTCTTATTCTCCTCAGGTTTTATAAATAAGCAGAATACAAGGGCAGCCAATTTAGTTGTGTTCTCAATACCTTTGGCTTTTCTCATTTATCGCTATCATGAAAGAGATTGTAATTTGCATGCAGCTCATGTATGTGCAGTACAAAAAGTTTTACTTATGCTATGATAGAAAACAGAGAGTAGATAGGTTAAAGTAAGGAGAACAGCAGTGTGTAATGCCTGAAGAGAGATTGCAGGGAGGAATGTGGGAGAATAGGAAGAATTTTCTAAGGAAAAAGAGGAGAAGCAGGAAAGATGAGAAAGGGGAAATTAAAGGCAGCACACCAAAATAGAAGACTGATTGGGAACTAGCTCTGCCAGCAATTCTGGGTGCTGCCTCTGTGAAACTTCCCTGCTTGGAAATAAGGGCTTGATCCAAAGTTCTCTGAAGTCAGTGGAAGTCTTTCTATTGATTTCAATGGGTTTTGGATCAGTCTTCAGTGGAGAAATCACTTCCCAAGCTACTGAGGTGCATGGTGGAGCTAACCTGCTTAGAGGGATGGTGATGGGCTATATGCTCTTTGCTATCCTGAAGACCACTTCAAGAGTGGCACAGGCCTCTGAGTGGCCTCTCATCTTCTCCTTCCAGTTAGAAGAAGACTCCACAGTGACAACTGTCTAGTAGCTAGAGAGGGAGCTTAAAAGTAGAGCTGTGCAAATAATAGATTTGTTTAGTCTGTCAAGTCTAAAAATGCAAGAAAATAATAGTTTTGGGTTGACCTGAAAATGGAAATTTTCAAAACTTTTAGTGAATAGAAAAGTTTAAAAAAAAAAAATCATTTTGGGTCACACAATGTTTTGTTCTACTCAAAACAAAAGGCTTCATTTTGATTTTGAGCCTCTCTTTTTTAATTTGTACAAAATGAAATTCAAGGTAATTTCAAAATAAAGTCATTTTGAATCAAAATGTTTCATTTGAAATGAAACATTTTTACTTTTTCAGAATTTTTTGTAGGTTGTTATTATTATTATTATTATTATTATTTTTGGAACAAAGCAATTCAACAAAATCTATACAAATTTGCACAATGTGTTTCCTGAAAAAAGTTTTCGTTGAAAGATTTCATCCAGATCTATTTATAAGATAATGTAAGGGGAAATCACATCCTTAGAACTTAAGGCTGGGAGAAAACCAGAGACTCCACAGATGCACAGTATTCAAGATGAGCCACATATCCAGCATTGTCTCCTCTCTCGTTGTTTCTAGACCCTCTTTTCACCTTGTTTGTAACTTTGACACAGATCTAACTTTTGTTGGGTGTAAAGGGACTGTGAGATGAAATAGTGTTTGTTTATGTAAGACATGTAATATATACATACACACATACAAACACAGAAAAATGTGTAAATGTAAACGAAAAAGTTAGAGCTAGTCTACTGTTTTAACCCCAGTCTAAAAGTTTTCTGAAGACTCAAATGATCCAAAGCAGTCTTATTGTATGACACATTGAAGTAGTCTTGCATGTTTTCCTAAGGGCCTAGTCGGCATTCATTGAAGTGAATGAAAACATTCTTATTAATTTCTGTAGCTACACAAAGTCCTAAAGACATGGATCATATCACATCTTCCTAATAGGAACACATCATTAAGAGCCAGATCCCCAGGTGGTGTAAAGTGAATGCAGTCAAGCTAAACTGACATACACCAGCTGCAGATCTGGCCCAATAAGTGTAGAGGGGTGACAGGTTTTTTTAATTAGCGTTTGTTTAAAAATGTGGTCAAGGAAAGATACTTGCAAAATATCTAGACTACTAGGAAGCAAGGCTAGTTTAAGGTCAGCAGATGCAGTAAAAATAGTCTGGAAAAAGATGCCAAGACTACCACTGATTATGTTTACTATGGCTTTTATTGCAAATTAGCGTTTAGTGCTGAACCTTTAAATTGTGCAAGTTTTTATAAGGCATAAATAATATATGATACACTGTGACAATGTAAAACTAAACCCTGGACCTGATTCTCTAGTCCATTAGCTTGCTTTAAATCATGTGACTCCACTGATTTCATTGGAGATTAGTTAGAAGAAAACCAGTGTAATGGAGTGGAGAATCAGGCCCATTGCATTCAAATTTTACTGATAAAGAATTACTTACATTTATTATTACAGCAAGTTTTCCTACACCTCTGAGGATATTATACCAGATTCCTACGGGAAAGACAAACATGGTAAATGCTTTCAGATTGTTAAGCTTATCATTGTTAACTGAAACTCCGTACATCCATATTTAGACACATGACGTTTGATCAAATGGGCCCAAATAATTTTCAGTAGGAAGGAGGAAAAAATGACACATGGGGAACTAGAATCTCCACAGAAGATCCCTTTGCAGAATATATTGCTCTGTTGAGAGTACCAATCTTAAGGGATCTGTCATAAACCAGGGCTTTCCACATGGATGCCTTATTTCTTTGCATTGCCTCTGCCCTCCTCACCAGCAGCATGGTTCCAATGGAGCCACTCTGGTAAGGTTTCTCCTTGCTGCCCACTTCACTGTATCTGGGAACCTCTGAGCATGGTTTCTGCAGTATGGAGGCTGTGCATTCAAAAGATATACTGACAGCATGTTAACTTAGTATCATCCTTGGGGGTGTGGTGGAAGGACAATGCACAAAGATCACCCAGTCCCACTGCCCAGTCTCTCCTTATATTCTGTGGTGTCTTGGTATAACACACTGACTTTGTGTATGTGATAACGCACCCTACCAGCGACTGTCCCCCAGGATTGGAACAACCTTCTGGTTACTAATCACAGTTAAAAGAGTTCTCCTTTAGCTCAAGTACTAGGGGCCTGTGCTTTTGGTAATGAATGTCCCAGGTTTGATCTGTGCCAATGACTCTGGTATCTGGATGTATAAGGCCACAGTTCATGACAAAACTGCACCCCAGCTGGGACTTGAGCTTCTGTAGCCCTTAGACACTCAAGAGGATGTTTACTATACATAAAGTTTCCAGGGACTAGCACCTTGTAACCTAGAAAATCCTATGCAATTAAGATAAACCCTGAGCAACTAATAAGTACAGGGGCGCTGGAACAAATTGTATAGTGGGGGTGCTGAGAGATATTGAATCAAACTGTGAATCATGTATATAATGGAAACCACTTCAAAATCAAACGGTGCGGCAGCACCCCCAGCATTCCTAGTTCTAGCACCTATGAATAAGCATATGGTAAACTCCACCTTTCTCATCATTTCTTCTGAATCTGGTCATTGTTAGTATATTCTATTTAGCAACAGTGACTTAATTCATGTTTGAGGAAAAACTAGGGTAGTAGACAAATGCATCTGTTTTTCCAACAGAGTTGTAACAGAATCATATGTAGGGCCTTCTCCTGCTCCTGTTTAAAGGCCAATCTTGGGCTGTGTACAAGTTGTGCTTGGTGAAGAGCTCATTGTGGGGAGCAGGAGCAGGCCCCTGGTCACTGCCAATGATTGCAAAGGATTTCTATTGGCTAGAACATCCCCTCTCATTATGCATGCTCCTCCTTTCTTTTGGTTGATTCCTGTCTCAAGCCTTGTGTGGTTTTCTTCATGACAAGGTGATATTTTGGCCCTGTGGAACCTTGGCAGAAACTCAATTAATCTGAAATTCTCCTAAAAGCTCTCAATAGCATTTCAAAAACACAGCAGTTGCTGAAGAAGCCAGGGAACTACAGAAAAAAGGATGTGCTGGTGATGGCAAAACTTGACAAAAAGAAGGGAAAAGACCACAGAGACAATCCCTCATGTATCCTTCAATACCTAGGCACAATGGAGAGCATTTAGAAATGCCCCAGAACTGGGGAACACATTGTATGGTAATTAACAGTAGATTTTCTTTGCTCATATTGACTTACGCTATAACTTGAATAATTCTTTTCATTGAGTTTTCTATTTGTGAATTTCCAGTATCCAATTAACTGGTAATGAGGGAAAACAGCTTGCAGAGGCAAATCCATCTCTCATCTTCTCTGTCATCAAGAGATCCCTCAGGTAGCAGATCTGGTATTATGCTTCTATGCAACTGTAGGACCTGGTTTCAGCCAGGTCCACTGCTGTGTCTAGCCTCCAATGTCCCAGAATTCATACTGGACAGGAAGCAAGCAGCTGAAATAACTCCCCCATGTTTCAGCAGTCACTCAGTCTCCCCTTTGCCCCTATGCATCTCCCCTGCCCAGCTGAGGAACTGGCGTTTTTAAATGCAGAAGCTTTTGTTTCCGCAATAAAACTTGCATGGCCAGGAAGAACTATTGATGGGGAAAACCATGCACTGTATCTCACTGTTTTATTGATCATTACTGATCCTCAGATGTTTTATGCTTACTTAATAAAATATTAATCTGAATTTAAAACACTGCTCTTAATATTTTAAACGTAAAGCTTTGATAAGTTATGACAATTCACAGCTAAGTTACACTCTAATGTTTTCAATTGTACTATAAAGATCTTCCTGTTAATTAAGCCAACTCAGCATAAAAAAATTCCTGCCATCAATCAATAAATAAAAAAGGAACAACATTACCAAATAGGCTAGTCATGAGATATTTTACTTACCTATATCTTTTGCTCTGACTGCAACTGGTCTTCTAAGCTCAGTGACAAATTTCTTTGCATCTAGACGTATTTCAATGATGTTGTTCAACAACGCAAACAAAGGAGCCAGCGGGAAGGATGCAACAAACAAGGTTACAAAGCCAAACTGGATAACTGAAAAGAGAAAAACTGTGTCACTGAGAGTGCTCTGTATTTATGAACTGTGCTTTGGTGTGTTACAACAAATTAATGCTTTCCCCCTAAATGTTTCTACAAACCCTAACCACGGAGAGACACTTGCGAGTTATACCTCTCACAAATTTCAATATGTAGTTGATTAATTGGTGCTTCGTCCAAGCATAAAGAGTCATAAGTCCCTGTTCTGATACTTTGTGCTGGTCAGGCAGCACAAACCAACCACGAAGATGCCCTAAAGGGGCAGTTGGGAATTCTTTTGACATAATTAAATCCCCTGAGTGGTGCAAAGATGGTTTAGCCAGGTTTAGGCCACCTGCTCCCCATCTGAATAGGAAGCATGTCAGAGGCAGGGAGGAGTCATGCTGGGAGTGGGGCTGGAATGCACCACACTTCAATCAATCCTGGAATGGTCCTTATGAGACTGCAGCAACCAGCATAACACAGAGCAGTCCTCCGCATCCTCCAGGATGAGGGGAATGGAAAGGTGGATTACAGCCACCTTTCCACTGCTTCGTCAACAGCAATAAGCTGACACTCTATGCTTAAATTAAGTACTAATTAATCAATTACTAATAGGGCTGTCAAGCGATTACAAAAATTAATCATGATTAATCACACTGTTAATAATAGAATGCCATTTATTTAAATATTTTTGGATGTTTTCTACATTTTCAAATATACTGATTTCAATTACAACACAGAATACAAAGTGTACGGTGCTCACTTAAAATGTATTTTTGATTACAAGTATTTGTACTGTAAAAAAAACAAAAAGAAATAGTATTTTTCAATTCATCTAATACAAGTACTATAGTACAATCACTTTATCATGAAAGTTGAACTTACAAATGTAGAATTATGTACAGTAAAACTTGCATTCAAAAATAAAACAATGTAAAATTTTAGAGCCTGCAGGTCCATTCAGTCCTACTTCTTGTTTAGCCAATCAAGTTTGTTTACATTTGCAGGAGATAATGCTGCCCGCTTCTTGTTTACAATGTCACCTGAAAGTGAGAACAGGTGTTCTCACGGCACTGTTATAGCCGGTGTCGCAAGAGATTTACGTGCCAGATGCACAAAGATTCACATGTCCCTTCATGCTTCAACCACCATTCCAGAAGACATGCGTCCATGCTGATGACGGATTCTGCTCGATAATGATCTAAAGCAGTGCAGACCGACGCATGTTCATTTTTATTATCTGAGTCAGATGCCACTAGCAGAAGGTTGATTTTCTTTTTTGGTGGTTCGGGTTCTGTAGTTTCCGCATTGGAGTGTTGCTCTTTTAAGACTTCTGAAAGCATGCTCCACACCTTGTCCCTCTCAGATTTTGAAAGGCCTTCAGATTCTTAAACGTTGGGTCAAATGCTGTAGCTATCTTTAGAAATCTCACATTGGTACCTTCTTTGTGTTTTGTGAAATCTGCAGTGAAAGTGTACTTAAAATGAACAACATGTGCTGGGTCATCATCCGAGATTCCTATAAACATGAAATATATGCCAGCATGTGGGTAAAACAGAGCATGTGACATACAATTCTCCCCCAAGGTGCTCAGTGAGAAATTTAATTAACGCTCATTTTTTTAATGAGCATCATCAGTATGGAAGTATGTCCTCTGGAATGGTGCCCGAAGCTTGAAAGGGCATACAAATGTTTAGCAGATCTGACACATAAATACCTTGAAATGCCAAATACAAAAGTGCCATGCAAATGCCTGTTCTCGCTTTCTGGTGACTGTAAATAAGAAGAGGACAGCATTATCTCCATGAAATGTAAACAAACTTGTTTGTCTTAGCGATTGGCTGAACAGGAAGTAAGACTGAATGGACTTGTAGGATCTGAAGTTTTACATTGTTTTGTTTTTAAGTGCAGTCATGTAACAAAAAATATCTCCATTTGTAAGTTGCACTTTCATGACAAAGAGACTGCACTATCGTATTTGTATGAGGTGAACTGAAAAATACTATTTCTTTTGTTTATCATTTTTACAGTGCAAATATTTGTAAGCAAAAATATACACTTTGATTTCAATTACAACACAGAATACAATATATATAAAAATGTAGAAAAATATCCACAATATTTAATACATTTCAATTGGTATTCTATTATTTAACAGTGCAATTGAGTTAATCGCGTGAGTTAACTGCGATTAATCGACAGCCCTAATTACTAATAACAATTTGTGTGTGATCTGTGAGGATTCAGCCCAGAATTCAGGTAACAGGGCCAAATTTTGTGCTCTCTTAAACCAGAATTAACTCTACTAACTTCAGTGGAATTATCGCTGGTGTACAGGGGTGCAACTGAGAGCAAAATTTGTCTCTTGGAGCCAAATGTACATGGTGTTATAAATATAGTGTATTTCAAACTGTGTGTTAAACTGTAACAAAGATAAACAGATAACATCTGGTATTTCAGTACTGTATCGAGGTATCCGGAACCATGGACACAAACCTATGGTATGGGAGGTAGAAGCCAGTCCTTTTCCACTTGAGCTGTTATAGGGCTCTTTTATCTTCTCTAGGTTAGCCACTCTAGGACAGTAGTATACATACACACAGGCCATTATGCCATACCACATGAACCAGTTAGTCACCCGTAGCAGCCAGCAGGGTTTCGGTTACTGCCAGGGAGGACACTTTTATAAAGTAGTGTAACATGAATCATATCTGCTAGTTCAAAGAACTCAACTCACCATCTCCACAGTTATAGTCATGACAGTTTAAATTTAATTCACTCACTCATTTCCATGTATTCTGGAGTAAGCCCAGCAAAAGGCTCCAAGTTATAGTCCACTTCATAGCGTTGTTTTTTTTTCATATGCTCCTCATGATCTAAAGAGCGTCGTCGCTTTAATTTGATGTATCTTATTAATTTCTTCATTTTTCTGGAAGAAACAAAAATGATCAGCTTAGCAGGTTCTCCTCCCACCCCGTTTGGATGCTTCAGGAATGACAGTTAAATTCACACAATAGACACAAAAAAGCCTTATGTCATCAGTTTTCATAATCTGTACAAAAACTGTGTAAAAGCCAAAGGTAAAGACAAGCAATTAGGGATCAGCACTCACTGATATTCAAATCTGGTAACAACTGAACCAAATACTGAACATCAAACCCAGCTGTAAAGAGTATAAAATCAATAGTCTTTAACACTTTTCAAAGAAGTCTGCATGTTACAAAAATACACGAGGAGTTTGAAAATGCGATAGGGTACAAAGGCACAGCTATATTGCAGGCATAGTCTTGCTGTAAAGATTTCTTGCATGAGGACTATAAACCAAAAGAAGCCAGATGTTTGCATCATAAAAGGTTGTTATGCAGTGTACTTTACGTATGGTATAAAATGAAGGTAACTATATTACTTACGGGATACCAATCTCAAAGAGATTATTCTGAATCAGCTGTTTGCCCAACATGATAATACTAAGCTGGATACACAATTCCATTAAGCAACCACCAGGGGCACACTAAAGCCAAGAAAAGAGATTAAGTCAGCATTTTTGCCAAATAATTTGATCGTGAATTCACTGTTATTTTCTTGATCAATGATGAATAGCGATTACCTCTTCCATTCGGAAAGAATGAAAAATGTAGACATAGTCTCCTGGACGTCCAACAAATCTAGGATAGTTTGGAAACAATGGTTGGAATTATGTTCTACCTTTTTTATACATCTGATCCTTCAGTCCTTCATGTAAAATAGCTAATGCTTTGAATGAGAGTTACACATGCACAAGGAATTTAGGATCAATTAATAATTTGTCATCACATAGTAAAGTTCAAAAAGGACAATTTTAGGTACTTGTGTTTGGAATATTTTACTTTTTTTTTAAATTTAATTGGTGAATTAGTTAAATTATAAAGTTTTTACTAAGTTTTCTGGGTATATCCTAAGTATTACAGACACATATCTGCAAACTTATTTTAAAAGTACATCTAAAAAAGAAAAATAAACAAACGTTAGTTAAAATGAGACAACATGGGGAGATGAGAAAGAGAAGTGGGAAGTCAAGCAAGGGGACAACATTGAGAGAGAGAGAGAGAGAGAAATTCTATGGATCACACACTATCTTTAGATGTATGTAAGACTCCCAGTACTAGCTGCACACCAAGACTCAACCAGAACATGGCCCTACAAAAATAATCTCAAAGTAACTGCTGAAATTTTAAACTACATGTCTAGGTTACTCACCGGCCTTTGAAGAAAGCAACGTAGAAAATGGGAGTGTAGGCATTGACAAATTTCAGAAGGAAGGCCTTGAAGATCAGCCGCTCTTCAAAACTCTTGTCTGTTTTTGGGACCTCTGAAGTAAACAAGACACACATAAAGGAAACTTCTGGACTGGAAAGTGTTAAGGGTCTATGAAGTTGGGACTTTGGAAAACTCCCTAATGTAATCCAAACAACTATCCCCTTAAGGAAATATGAACATATTTAAATTGAGGTGGAGAAACCTGATCACACTGAAGGCAATGACCAATGGGAAAAGAAACAAGCCACATAGATAACTTATTCTGATCTAATTAATATATGTGAGGTTTTTAAACAACAACAACAAAAGAGCATAACAAAACAGAAGGGCTGTCCTCAAGTCCATGGGAGCTGCTTGCATGTATTGATGGCAGAACTGCACATTTAAACAAACAGCTATGGCAGGGGAAGATAAGAAAATTGGTTAGAGAAAAAAGAAAGGTAATTTGGGGACCTACTTTACAGTATTTCTCAAACAACAGGCCCAATTTGACAACTCTGTGTCTGGAACTCCCCTGAATCTCACTTGCAATGACAATATCCAAACTACTTGTGTCTGTAAAATTAGTATGGATCTAGCATAAAACATGAGATTGGATAAAATTTCTGGCCCTTCTGCTTCTGGTCCTGTCTGAAAATAGCACAAGAAAATTGGTTCCACAGTGTTTTGGCACTTACTTTTTCTTTTTCACTTCCAATCATTATTTATTTAGCACAGAAAATATAAAGACATGGAAAACGGATCTGTACATTACCAAACCTTAGAAAGACCCAAAATAAGTTGCATCCCCAAAATAAGTTATGACTGGGCACAAAAGTTTTAATTTATCCGGAAGCACTTTGCCCACTCATAATTGGAGCAATAGCAGCAAAGAGAAAAAGCAGCTAAAAATAAAACCAATTTCATGTGCCCTTTGATGTTTTTTCTTTAAGCTAAGGAGATAGAATTGCAGCCTTATGGTTGAATTTCCTTTTTTTTGCTCATCTGTCTGAAGTTAGAAAATGATGCTATGTAAATAAGTAGTTTTTGTACTTTACGAAATAACTAATCTAATAGAACTGACAATGATTTATACCTACCAATCTGAGTTAGCCACCTGGCTATGCAACCATATACTTCATCCAGAATGATGATCACCACCAGATTAATAATAACTGCAGTTGCAGTGACTGTTACTCTAACACTAGACCGGCCAGAGGGAGTTGAGCTGAGGGCTAAGGCTGCTGCAGTGGAGATTCTGTATATAATGACTCCAAACACGATAGCAAATGTCAGTCCAATCTGGGAATAAAAGATGGCATTATCTGTTATAAAACACCCCACTGTCATTCATCAGCAAGCAGATTTAACTCTGAAATGCCTCCCATGTACTCCCTGGGCCTGATCCCAATCCCACTGATATCACTGAAAGGACTCTTATTAACTTCAATTGGCTCTGGCACAGATCCTCTGTTCCTAGCACTTTGATCATAACAGTAATTTCATATTATGGTGTTAGCAATTAATAAAAAGGAATCTAAATGCAAATGCTAGAGGTATAGTTTATATTAATATTGATGCACTTCACTTTTAATTGATGCTCATAACATTAATGGATATGTGTTAAGTGGCTTATTGTAAAGGAAAATCCAGGAATGAACGTGGCCAGTAGATATGAAGAGGAGAATATTTCTGAGAGAGATATGGCTTAGCTTTTCTTTGTGTCTAAACTTCTGAATGTCCCTCTGAGACCTCCAATTTTGTGAGAGTTCAAAGATTAAACTAAAAGTAACGGTGCTGCAGATCAGCTACATATTATTTCAAGAGTACAACAAAACACAGAAAAATATCGCTGACTCCTGAAAGATTTGGGAAAAAAGCCCTGCTTAAATTGCTACACTGCTTAAATGGAAGAGTATATTAAGAACATGATCCTGTAAGATACTGAGCACTTTCCTGAGAAGTGATTAGCTCCCACTGAAATCACAGGAGGCACTCCGAACCTCTCAGGATTGGGCCTTAAGAGGACATATTTCTGTCCTCTGATCCTAAATGGTGAAGGCCCACCCGTTCAGAATAAAGAATTAAAACACCAAACTATGGGCTATTCTACATGTAACCCAAGATCATCGTTCCCAGAATCAAACATTTCCATGAGTTCTTTGCTTTACCTCCAATGCAGAAATGGGGAGTCAGCTACCTGTGCAGCACTTCTGCCCCCTCAGAGGCCATTCCATGGGTCTACACACTGGAATAGGGGGCAGCAACTAGATAGACCAAGATAGACTACGGCCTTGGACAATTTTGTCCTTCCTCATCCTCACAGAGATTCCCAGAAAGAAATAATATAGCCTAGGGCCTATATTATCTTTTCCATTGAGAGTCTCTCTTTTCTCTTGCTCATACAGACACACTAAGGTGCAAGACAGATAAGGCCAGAGGGAATCCCTGATAATGAGGCTGTACTGGAGCTGTGCTGCTAAGGAGCTGAGGGGTTGTTAGCCACCAAGGATCAGAACTGGCATGGAAGCACATGGTCTCCATTTGAATGCCCCTGGCCCCCCTTAGAGTATCCAGATTTGGAGACCCCAGGATTTATTCCATGGAGACAATTCCACAGAACAATTAGTTAAGAACTCTGGAATGGGGATCCCCAGCCACCCCTCCTGCAGGTATTACCATGAGAAGGGACAAATCTAAATAACTAGAGCAATTTCTGTCCATCTTCTGAGTTACAGACCCTGTGTTGTCATGTGACTGGTGAACTTCAACTGCTCTGACTCAGATGTAAGAGAAGACATACTTAATTTGGAACCTGTAATCCAAAAGAACCCATGACTGACAAACTCTCTGAAATAGATCTTTGTTTCCCAGTCCTCATTAAAGACACTATGAAAGAAAGACATACAAGCAAAACAAAAGTCAAGTACCACCTGAGCAAAGTGATTTTCAAATGATTTAAATTTTAAAGTGATTGAATAGTTTTTTTCTCCTAGACAAAAAGGTGCCCATTGTAAAAGGCAGATTTCACAATCACTCAGTAAGGTGAATCTTAAATATTTTCCAGGAAATACTTACCATGAAGATAATGCCAACAAAATTGGTAAAATATGCTGGAAAACGATCTTTCCATGTCAGTTTCTCTTTATCAGTCTAAAATATGAAAAAAAAAACCAACACCCTGTAATTTAATACAGTATCTAAAAAGATCCCTTCTATTTGTTCTTGTAACAAAAACAACAAGGCACAGGAAAACAGTCAAACACGCAACCAGTTAGAAGGTGGAAGGATACAGTGTTTAAAGATACAATTTTATACAGGTAAACGTCTTACAGCTTCAATTTGGTGCTAAGCTCTGCATTGTATAAATGAGTCTGAACAGCTTTTTTGAGAAACACACTTAAGTAAACTATTACGCTGTGAAATTAGATTTCTTCTAGTGTAAAATATTTCATTTTCCTTTCCCAGAAAAGATGTAAACTTTTTTTTGTTAGAATATGTTTTCAATAAAGCACCATTAGGACTGTCCCTGCAAGCCTTACTCACATGAGTAATACTTAATCCTATAGGTTGTCCCACTGCAATATAGATTGCTCACATGGGGGAGGCTGTTCAGGATTGGGCCCTTAGTGCAATGTTGCCAGGGTTGATTTTGCTTTGCTAAGGATCTAACCCTGTGAACACCTGACTATGAGTAACTTTTACACACATGAATAAAATTGATGCCAGTGCGACTACTCATGAGTTAAGTTACTCACATGCAAAATCTCTGCAGGATCACACTTACTATATTTGATCACTCTATTAATTTTGATCACACAATCTATCTGGGAATGACAGTCTCATTTAGAAAGTCATCTCTGATCTGATTTCATTTGTAAAATTTGCAGAATGAGAGTGATTTCTTAAAGGCAGAAAGAAAATGTCAAAGGAAAGTAACATTAAAGAAGATGACACTACATTGTACTGAACAACAATCTCATTCAAAGTTACATGCATGTTGTCTGATAGAACAGCAGGCAACTCTGTCAAACATGTGGCACATGCTTCATTACAAAAATGCAACATCCATTCAATATGGTAACCCAAAGATTAGCCATGCAGTGCCATCCCCACTACACGTAAACACAGTGTTTATCTGGGTGCTGAAGAGAGGAGAAAATAACAACTGAACGTGAATATTAAACAAAGGTTCAACAACCAAAGGTTGTTGAGAAAAACAATCAATCAATTTGTGTCTTCCATAATTACTCATAGTTTGAGTTTCTCCATAAATTTGAATGAAATGTACCAATTTCACCCCAGCCATGACTGTCTTAACTCTCTGTCTCCATTTGTTTCCTGTCTCTTCTGGCAAATGTCGACGCTTCTGATGGCAATCAAAGGAAACAAAAAAGGACCATGCGATACAACGTTACAAAGCATTGACTAACAATGCCAAATTAATCCACACACTCTGCTGAGTAAGTACACAGTGCAATTTAGCAACAAGTACTCCATTAGTTTGCTCAATGTTTTGGGTTCCAGCTTCAGGTTTATTTAAAAAACAAAAACAAAAAACCAACAACCCACTGTCTGGAAGAAATCCCACTTTTAAAGGTGACCTACAAAGAATTTACAAAATATTAGGCTCATGCCCTTTTCTTCTTCTTCATGATGTACAAGAAAGCCTGAAAGACTTCTCTTCTGAAAGTTTTTATTCTTTTTGAGGTTTGGTCTGAGAAACATCAGGAATTTCAGGTCTGTTTTTTCATGGTTTGACTGGCTTCCAAGAGGTCTCGGAAGGGATGTTTATTGTGAGCTTTAATACACTGGCACTTTAGGCTGAAATTTACAGGAGTGAGACGTGTATTTCTAAAGTATTTAAAAAAAAAAGTAGAAAGCCCTCCACTTTTGCTGGGAAAATAAAAACAATGTATTCAGATCTTCTTTCTTCATCACAAAAAGCTTTTTTTTTTTTTAAAGTAATGCTGAATGTAAGGTATTCCACACCAAAATTAAAACCTTTTAATATTAAAGAGGTTAAGCGTGAACATTTTCTGAAATAGTCTAACTAAAATGTATCAGAACCAGCTGATGCCATTGTTTAAGAATGGCCAAACTATACATAAATGTAAGCGTGTAAGAAAACCAAAACAGACAAATTTTAAAATAATTCCTGTCCAGTCTATTTAAGGTGTCCATCATTAAGTAACCTAATTGTCATATGGTAACTGGCTATACTAATAGCTTGCATTTACATAATACCTTCTATCTTGAAGGATCCCAAAGTGTCTTACAATCCAAACGTCTGCTATGCTGTACAAGCTACTCACAGGTATCACTTCATGCACCGCTGAAATGCAGCCACCTCTGGGGTGACATGTAGCAACTGTTTAACCACAACAAAAGAAGTTGGGACCAGAAGTGAAAGATACCTTACACAGCTGAGATGGCAAGAGGATTATATTTAGAAATGCAGAAGGTTATTGCCCAACCTGGAATTCAGCCAGGAAATTGGGGTTAGTATTATTATTAATTATTTTAGTAACCATTTTATTTTATTAAATGCAATAGGATTTTTAAAAGCCACAAACATCAAGACCTAAGTGCAGAAAGCCAGATTCCAATCCAGTGGCTGAACATGTGTCTTTTAGAGGCATTTTTAAATTTGTGAACAGTCCATTCCAATGGATACATATGCCACAAAGAAGGAGAAAGCAAATCTTAATTTCCCAATGGAAAAGAAGGGAGGAAAATCCATCAGAGATGCTTACTGAGTTTTCCTCTTGAAGATACCTCTCCTGTGGGAAAATCTGCAGTAGGATATGAATCAGCATTCTGTTTTTGCTCAGTTCTTATTCAGCCAGACTTTAATTGGAATAAGTAAAGGACCTCAAGGTTTGGCCCAAATGATTAGCATGTTATGATGATGGATGCTAGGAAGGCATGAGAATCTCTCCTGAGAAGTTCTAGTTACTTATAATACTGCAAGATACAGTTTACTGTTCAGTTACAGATTTCTCAAACTTTATCCATAGCCTAATAAGAATTCAAATGATAGTTGAAGAATTCTATTAAAATACATCTTATACCCAAACACTGAAGTCATTTCTATATTTGTACAAGCTTTATATATATATATATATGAAACGTATGTACCACTGTAAATGCAATTAATTGTTAAAGAAATGTTTGGAAGCTTACACGTGATATACAACAGTGTCTTTATGTTTATTTTTGTTTCCAAAATCTTGGTCAAGTCATCTGTAAATGGATTTATTCACCAAAGAAGTTTACGTGGTTAAATACATAAATATTTTTAGCATACCTTTTTATGTATGTATTCTTTCCTCAGTGATTTTTCTAATACTTTAGCTTCATATTCTGCTCTGGGATGAGCCTGTGAAAGAAGTCACATTTAATAGTAAAGAAATTATATCTATTTCCTAGTTCATCTATATATGAACAAATGATAAGTCCAGTTCCTACTAATTTCCCGTTTCTCATACTGAATTCTAATTTACTATACAGCTCACTAATGTAAAGTTGATAGCATGTTGTAGCTAAAATCTTTGAAGTACTATATCGTTCTAAATTCTATTCCATGGAATAAATGTTTAGGAAACAGAAAAAAGCTCTACAGAATATATCAAGTATAACCCTGAGCAGATCAAGCTTGGGTCATTGTGATTTATAGCGCAGCTTGCAGACACTACAGATCACAACATGTGATGTTCCATCTTGATATGAGACATTGCCATTTGGATCAAGATGAAACATTGCATTCTACAAACTATAATCTCTATGAACCATGCTTCATGAAGGGTAGCTGTTATCTGCTATAATTTAGGTAAAATATGTGCAGCTCTTGGGGTACTGGCAAGTTGCCAATGAGGCCTTCAGATGGGCCAAGTTTGGATACCAAATGTATTCATACCTACAGCAACATCCCTAGAAAGGTACATCTCTGCAATGCAACAGACACTGCATATTAGACTAGCCACATACAATGAAAAAGAGGAGATGTAGGAAAATAACCCGAAATAGAAGGAACAAGACAGCTGAAGGATTCCAAAAGTACCCACAAGAATGCACTGGATGGAAAAATAGAATGGATTTGGGAAAAAAAGTCCAACCACTGGAAAAAAGAAAAGAAAGGAAGAATCACTGTAGTGGGAGCTTTAAGGAAATTAGATGCTGGAAAAAAAGAAGTGGGTGAAATGAAAAGATACCTTTCACTAATAGACAGGTAATAAAAAAGGTAGAGCAATTAAAAAAATTCCAAACCTTGACTGCCTCCTTCAGGAAACCAGAAAAGAAAAAAACAAAACACAAAAAACAAACAAAAAAGATGATTACTGAACTGTTGCAAATTGCACTGAATTTTTTTTTTATCACATGGAACAACATGATAGATAGAGTGCATTGATAGACACAACCAGGAAAAAAATCAGTCTGCTCTTGTTTTCATATTGAAGATATACTAACATTACTGCATGAAAGAGTTTACTGAATAAATGTACCCAACAGAAGATTAAATATTTTAGTATTTTAGGATGCCATCTGAGATCCTGATTCAGCAAGCATTTAAGCATCTGCTTAAGTCCCACTGAAGTCAATGGAAAGTTAGGAGCGTAAATGTGCTGCTAAACAAGGGGCTGTATTAGCTAGCAGAGACCATATTAAGTGAAGAGTAAAATATACTTTATTAACAGCTGCGGTCTCTGGTCAGACATTGTTTTTACTGCAGAGAACTCTGAACACACTCACGAAGGAGTTAGCGGTTGGAAAGATACAGTTAATCCTTTCCATTTTCATGTTTGCTAACAATTAAAGATACCAAAAATAAAAGGACAGTCGTCTTACGATAGCTAGAAAAAAAAATCCTCATGTTGTCATCCAATAAAATAGCAGGTCCCAATCCTGCAGTGTGCTCTGGCTCAGGATATGCCTGCATGGAGCACTTACCAGGACTGGGGCCCTAGAAACCAAACTTTCTTCTGAGAAGTCAATTAAAAATAAAAAAGCTTTTGTAGAATTACAATATCAGGCCCATCACGTAGCATGACACATTGTTTAATAAAAGGTCTCCTAAAATACATTCCCATAATTGAATAGTATTTATTGTGAATATAATCACTATGTCTAGATTGCACAGGCAGCCATGTTTCTAATAAAAGAACTACAGGCATAACTCCCAAGAAATTAACTTTACAAAGATATAGGGCCCAGTCCAACTCTCATGGAAGTTTGTGGAACAGCTGCAGCTGAGTGATGTCTTTGAATGGTTTTTTGGGCTGAATAAAGCCCAAAATATTTACCACTCAGAACTCCCATTGCCTTCAATTCCAATTTGCAATCCAAATATTGTTGCTAAAAAACCCAAAACACCTGAGATGGAATAAATCTAAACTTTCCTCCTTATCTTCTATGGGTATGCCAAAGATGCTCAAATGTATTGTGCAGCTAGGGTCTCATCCAAAATATATTGAAGTCACTGATAAACTACAACTGCCTTCAATGGACTTTGGATCAAGGGCTTTGAAATGCAGATCCTCAAAATGACTCTTTTCCTTTTATTCCATAAACATTTTAATATTTAGCACTCTTTTGCTTGGATCTTCCTACCTTGAACCACTCCCAAATATGTCTTTTGGTACACACAGCAAAGACAACCTCCAAATTTGTGTCCTAGTGTTTTTATACAATGCTCCATACCAATGTACCTTCAGTATTTTCCACAAAATTTGCCTAATTAAAACGTGATCCTGCACCATTAAAGTTTATGGGAGCTTTTCCCATTGACTTGAATGGAGCAACTATGCCATTTTCAGAACCTGATTCTTCATGCTGGTTTTACAATGGTGTAAACATTATCAACTTTGACAGACCCATTCCTGACTTATAGCAGAGTAGCTAAGAGGAGAGTAAGTCTCTCTGCTTTTAATATCCTTTCTTGAGTCAGGGAATTATGTATGAGCTATATATTCCGGGCCTGCATTACTAGGTATGACCTAACATCTTTTTTTTTTTTTTTAAGTGTGTGTGTGTGTGTGGGGGGGGGAGGGTGTTGTAGATATACAATTATGCTTCCATGGTAACAAGATGTGTTAGCAATACACCCACAATAAAAAAACCCCTCAGAAATCATTCACATACAGGATTTTCCTTTGTACCAGGAATTACTGCAAAAATCTTGCAGTATTCCATGAAGCAAAGTCTTTACAGTTTAGAGTACGGCACCATTTACAGTGTAATTATTGAAGTTAAAATGTAACAAAACCAAACCATGAAATGGAGTCAAACCAAACCAACTTAAAAACTAACCTCCTCTTCTTCAAACCCAGTCAAATCCCATCTATAGTTGAGACGCATCTGTTTTCTCTTCCAGTGTTCCATAAAAGTGGCAGCTGGGAATTAAAAATACTTTGTTAGAGCATAGTTATTTGGATCATATTTAAGGTCTTTAAAATCAAATTGGCCTGGGTTAGAATTTGTCTAAAGTATCTGCTTAGGTGTGTTAGGTCAAATTTAGTCTCAGTTACCCTGGTGTAAATCCAGAGGATCTTCACTGAGAACAACTGAGAGCAGAATTGGCCTGATAGCTACAAGATGTTAATAAGTAAAACTATTATGCATAAGGGCCTGATTTTGCATATCTGGTACATCCAAAACTTCCATTAGGTTTGAACAGAAGGTGGCTAGTTATTAGGGTAGTTTAATTTCAGGAGCTGTTTTTTAAAATAATTTATAATTAAATTGTAAATGGAAATTTATGTTAGTGAGAATTCTGAATTCTCCAGTAGGAGTACTTGGTAAATACTCTGGGAGCCAACTTTTAACTATGGGAGCCAAAAGAAATGCTCTCTCACAAACCCACAAAACCTTTGTTTGTTCCTGGTAGTGGATAGTTAAGTGCACAATTAAGGCTGGGATTTTCAAAGGTACCTCAGGGAGTTAGGTGCCCAAATCAAAATTAACTAATATTTTGTGTCTCTGTAATGATATTACAGGCATCATTTGTATATGGCTGCCTATCAATCTGAACAGTATTAGCTTTATCCATACACAACAGTTGCAGATCTCTAACTATACTGGTATAGTTAAAGTGGCACAACACCCCTCTTTCCCATCCCCATGTGTGGGCACAGTTATATTGGTATAAAAGGTACTTATAGGTTATTTCCATTAGGGAAGGAGAATAAGCTATACTGGTATAAGGCACCTTTATACAGATATAAATATGTCCACACTAGAGGTTGTACTAGTATAACTGTTTCAATAAACAGTTATACTAGTACAACTTGCATCTGAAGAAGTGAGGTTCTTACCCATGAAAGCTTATGCTCCCAATACTTCTGTTAGTTTTAAAGGTGCCACAGGACCCTCTGTTGCTTGTTTCAATAAATAATCACAGCCCTATCCAAAATAGTTATACAAAAACTGCATATAGATCAAACCTTATAAGTGTTGGAAACAGGGAGCTTTTTAATGGCCATTGTAAGGGGATCCACGGTGCAGCAGTCATTTTGTTTTTAACAGGGTAGACCCAGGAAAAAGGAGCAATGTGAAAACAACTCTTGAGTTGCAGCAAAATTTCCGCTCTTTATCAGTGTATGTGCCTTTGAGGTGGAGGAAGTTCTCAGAGGACATACATTTTAATGCTGGGAACAAACCAGCACAGTTCAGTAAATAAGTAATTATGAAAGCAAGTCCATTGAGAAAGGCTAACCCCCTGAGAATTCTTCTGCAGTGAATACTAACAGATGTGCTCAACAAGATGTACCATGATATTCAGTAAAACCTTGGAGGCAGAGAGGGGGAGAGAGAGACTAATATAGATAAAAGGGTGACTGGAATCAGGCTGTGCTTTTAGCGTTCATCAGTCCTCCAAGTGAAATTCTCACGTACAAAGCCTACAACTGACCCCCTTTATAACTCTTGTGCTTCCTGTAAATTGGTAACATCATAATTATATCTTAAAACAGTCTATGATATAACCCTTGAATCCCTGCCCCTTCTCTGTGCCCCTGGGAGTTCTTACACTGTGGTCTGTAGTTTCCACGTACAGTGAGAAAATGAAAGACACATTGTTTCATGCTGCTACCAGAAATCATTTTACAGCATGAACTTGGAAAAATGTAAAATGAAAATATTACATCTGCAACATAGCCATCTGTTAGCTCATATGAGAAGCACCAACCGACTGTGGCTGGTTCAAAGAAGCAGCAAAGAAAGAATGACTTTCTGCCAAACACACATGCATTTTCATATTTCATCTGTGCCCATAAACACAAACTGAGCTCAAAGGTTCTGGTAGATTGCTTTCTAGATCATTATTTGAGCTGAATTTTGAGGGATTCTGGATGAGGTTTCATACCACACAAATTCAGGCCTTATTTTTAGGGGACAAAAAATCAATGTCAGACTGCTAATTTAAGAGATGGGGGACCCGCAGCTCCCAAGTGCTGTGGGTGGCAGGGGGTCCCTGCAGCTCCGAGCTCTGAGCCACAGCAGAGGGGATCTCAGCAGCCGCAGGTAGTGAGGGGACCCAGAACTCTCAGCTGCTGGCCCCAGAGCTCCGAGCTGCTATGGGCAGCAGGGACCCCCGCAGCTCCTAGCTGTTGTGGGCAGCAGGGGAACCCCAGATTTCTGAGTCGCTGCAGGCAATGGAGGGCCCCTTACAACTCTAAACAGCCATAGGTGGTGGGGGGCCACCTGGAGCTCGAGCCACTGCAGGCGCCCATGCAGCTCTCAGCTGCCGCAGGTGGTGGGGAAATCTGGAGCTGTCAGCTGCCCTGGGCAGCAGGGGGACACTCCTGCTCTTCTTCCACAGTAGGGCTTGGGCTCAGCCCCATTTTATCACAGTTATTTTTACTAAAAGTCAGGGACAGGTCACGGGCTTCTGTGAATTTTTGTTTATTGCCCGTGACCTGTCCCTGACTTTTACTATAAGTAACTGACAAAATCTTAACCTTACTGATAACTAATGAATGGACTCTTGTCTCCAAAGCACTATAGCATATGTGTTGGAGGTGGCATGAGAAAGACCAGTAAGTCACTGAAACAAAGTTATGGTACGGGGAAAACCCTGTGTTTGGGAAGCACAGTGTGCTATTGGCTCATAGCAACAGTAGCAGATGTGGAACTGTGTGGGTGCCAGGCAGGTTGGCCATGTACGAGAGGAAGGATGATCTTGTAGCTAAAGACCTATCCTGTGACTCAGGTTATTGTGGTTCCAAACTCAGCCCTTCCAGAGATTTCCTGTGTGATGTTGTGGAAGTCACTTAGGTCCACATCCACAAAGGGTCTCAGGCACCCAGATAATCACAGGAACAACACCGCAGTCCACAAGGCTTGAGTCAGGTGCTTAGGCTTCCTATACGATGAATGGGGAGACACAGGTGCCTAGGAATGCAATCCACAAAAGCCAGTAACCTAGGCTGGGAGCCAATGGAATAGTTGATATGTCCTGAGGCCCACCCCTTGCAGGGAGGTGCCTATATCTGCTTGTGATACATGAACTGGGGGAAGATAAGTGTTCCCCTGCCAAACTTGTTTGCAGAACCTGATTCAGTAGGTGTGGTCAGAGGCTGCCCAACTCCATACAAAACAGCTGGGGGGTGGGGGTGGGGGACAGCTCCCTTGAAACATTTAGCCCAGTGGTGAGGGTACTCACCTGGGATATGGGAGACCCCATGTTCAAGTCCACCCCCCTCTGCCTGATGAGGAGAAGGGATCTGCCACCTCACCGCTGAGTGCTCTAACCCCTAGGATACACAGTGATTCTCCCTTTTCCTCCAGCCCAATTAATATTAATTAATCAATGATGTATTTAAAGTGGAACAACTTCAACAGGAGAGTGAAGGAGTTCCACATCAGAGTATCCCATAGCCCAGTGGTTAGGGCTCTTAGAGAGGTGGCAGATCCCTGGTCAAAACCCTTCTCCTCCTCAGGCAGAGGGAGGACTTGAGCCCTTGGTTTCCCACTTCCTAGGTAAGTACCCTCACCACTGGGCTAAAGCTTATAAGAAACCTTCCCTTCCCCCAGTTGTTTTGTGTGGAGTTATGTGGCAGCCTCTGAGCACACCTACTGGATCAGGCCCAGCACACAAATTAGGTGAATGAATGCCTATCTTCCCCTGGGTGTGGATTGCTCTGGGGCTTAGGGTAAGAGATAGACATCTGGGTACCTAGAGTAGGGTTGCCAATTTTGGTTGGATGTATTCCTGGAGGTTTCATCACATGATGTAATCTTTACTTAAAGATTAATCTTTAATTCCTGGAGACTCCAGGACAATCCTGGAGGGCTGGCAACCCTAGCCTAGAGGGAGGCAGCAGGGTACATGGCCAGAGGCAGAAACATAGGTGTAGAGTGCACTTTTAGGGCATGTCTACATGTATAGCGCTGCAGTGGTGCACTTGAACCGATACAGCTATGCCGCTGCAGTGCATGTAGTGAAGACGCTTTATTCCGACGGTCTGTAGCGCTCTCCTGTCAGCATAAAAAACTGACCCCGGTGAGCGGTGGTAGCTATGTTGGTGGGAGAATTTCTCCCGCCGACATAGCGCTGTGCACATGAAAACTTATGTCGGTGTAACTTCTGTCACTCAGGGGGGTGGAATAGTTATACCCCTGAGCGACATAAGTTTTGCTCACATAGGCAGTAGTGTTGACATAGCCTTACTCTAAAAAACATAGGCAGCTGAGAGAGTTTTGTGGATCATGGTGGCCTCTAAAAGTCGTACATAGGTGCCTAATTCTGGGAGTTAGGTGCCTATGTACCTTTATGTATCCAGGCTTGAGGCCTTGCTTTGAGGTACTTAACCATATAAGTAGTAGTATTAAACTTAATGGAAAAATTCAAGTGTTTAAGTTAGGCATATGCTTAAATACTTTTTGAAAATCGGGGCCTTGATCGCCTTATATCTCAGGTCTTCATTGTAAAATAGGGGCAATACTTCCCTGCTCAAAAGAATAACTTCATAAATGTCTGTGAGGCTTTCAGATGCTCTGGTGATGGAGGATAGACAAGTATCCAAATACACAAGCAGTTGTGGGGGAGGTGTTTTGCCGACACCCCCCCAAGTTGTTTGTTTACTCTGACTTTGCATAATAATAGAGATTGCCCCTTCAATCACCAAAAATGGGTGGAGGGGACTAATATACTCTGCTAAGGAATGGAACCCAGGCAATCTTCCATGTCATGATACATTTGAGTAGGCTACAGACCAATTGGAGTACCTGTCAATTCACAGAGAGAGAGAGCGCAAGTAGATATTTGATTACCACATGACAGAATCAGGCTATTTAAAGTCTCTGATATGGGTTGGCATGCTGCTCCGGGTTATATCACATTTCTCAATATATGTAACACGACAAGATGCTGTTCAAGATAACAGATCACTCATCTCCACAGATTCTGCACCTCTCCTCTTCAGATTTTCTGTTGATTATCTTATTATGCCTGTTTGCTGAGTGCATTTTAAACCAACTCTCAACAGGACCATATAGTAGGTACCCACTCCGCTTCCAACCTTACCTTACATTGAATAGAATATTCAGTCATAGCTGATGATAGTGCAGCTTCTATAAATTGATGACTGGCCAGGAAAACAAAGTTCTTACTTTATTTTGAATGATACACTAACCTCATCTTAAATTACTGCTAATAAACAAAATGGTTCCCTATATATCTCAGTAAATGGAAACTAGGGTTGTATTTCCAGAACTAAAAGAGATACAGTATCAAAAATGGAGATCACTACTCATACATGA
The DNA here is from genome assembly GCF_011386835.1 of Chrysemys picta bellii. Classification (NCBI taxonomy): domain Eukaryota; kingdom Metazoa; phylum Chordata; order Testudines; family Emydidae; genus Chrysemys; species Chrysemys picta. The sequence continues at coordinate 73,042,144 of NC_088794.1, read as the reverse complement.
AAGCCTGCATAGGCAAAGATCTCTTTGTGCTGGTTTTAGTGATGTACTAGTGACATTGTGGCTATTCAATGTGGTGGATGTTGGGAATGAATCCACCCCCCCAACCTGGAGGCAGGCTATGAGGCTGAAATGCAGCCTGTGGACTGGAATGGCAGCTAGTCTTCATCTGTGCTCCCTACGTGCAAGGTTCCTATGTATTAGTTCTGTACACAAGTGGCTCCAGACTATTTATCTCCAACTCTCCTAATGGAAACCCCCTGACTTGCAGAGGATGTGATTAGAATACTTAACTGGTTTTCCCCCACATGCAGGGCCAATGTGACGGTTCCATAGCCAAGAGGGCCTTACATGAAACCTCCACCAGCAAGCGAATGTCACCCACAAAGATTAGTAATGCTAGAAATTGGAGTTCTCTTTGTTCAGCCAACCAGCTAAAAGGAAACTATTACTTTGTGCTTCCCACCAGTGGCAATGATCTTGACTAACTGAGTTCTCCATCCTAAAGGAATAAGTCCTTGGGTTACCTCAGCACTGAATCTCTCTTCAACAGAAATCTCCTGTGTAGGGGTTTTCTGATACCATCTGGGCTACTGTCCACACTGGGGAATCTAGCTGAGACAATAGTAATAGTGTTTAGCACTTACACAGTGCTTCTAACCACTTTACAAACTTTATTTAATTCATTCTCACAACACTTCCCTGGGACAACTAATATTAACAACTCAATTTTACAAGTGGAAACTGAAGCAGAGAAACTTGCTCAAGAATTTCAGGAGGAATCAGCATTCGTAAAATAATTAGATTGCAGCAGCTTCAAGTTCATGGTCCTCTGTGCAGACCACTAGTCCAGGCCTGTTCCCTGATAAACTTAATTGCAAGCACAGCAAGACTCAGTCATGTTTTGTTCTGAGACATGAATGGCCATTACGCTCCTCTTCCCCTCTCTGCCCCACATATTCTATACATCTCTTCAGCAATGTTCTAATTTGGAAACTGGCTCTGTAAGTAGATTTTGTTGGCAAGCTATGCAATCCCCTTAATGAAATCTAGACATGCCATGCAGCAGTTTTATGACATATGCTTAACAATTTCATTTTATATTCATCTAAGCAACTTCCTGAATTTTAACCTTTGGTCCAGAATATAAATTTAGGGATGACAGTTTCATTGGAAAGAGGGGGGGAGGGGGCTGGGTGGGGAGGAACATGACATAATTAACTGTCCAAGCATAAAAATATTGGTTTAGCTTTTTTTTTTGTTTTTTTTCCCCTTCTGTATTTAAAGGAATTAAAAACCCCACGTCAAAGCCATAAATTTCTTACCCCACAGAGCCATAAAGACAGAGAAGAAGACAGTTGCTGGATTGTCAAACAGGTGACTCGCTCGAGCAGTGGCACAGGAAGAACTCATTTTCCAGTAACTGCATGTATTGTCACAAAGAGGACACATGGTGATATTGTTTCTCTCATCACACATCTCCATACTGTGAGGAAAGCAACAAGTAAATGCAAAGAGTAAGGTTAATACATTTAATCTACCATGCACAGGTTCTCTCTTCTGATAAGACATTTGTCCTCTGCATATGCTCCCGGTCACTGAATGCACATTCAACCTGCAGGGCTGCCAAATGCTCTCTTCGTATTTCTTCTCACTTCTCAACCTCTTCTTAGTATTGTTACTTATTTTGTATTATGGTCAGTCCTAGAAGCCCCAAATGACATCAGGGTCCCACTATAGGTCTGATCCAATTCCCTTTCAGGTCAACAGCAATCTCTCCATTGACATCAAGAGGAAATGAATCAGGCCCTATGCTATCCACTATATAAACAAAGTGAGAGAAAGAGCCTGTTCTGAAGTGCTTACAATGTAAAGCAAGGCAGACAAAAGATAGGAGAAAAATAAGTATTAACCCCATTTGATACATGGGGAACTGAGGCAGAGAGAGAGAGAGAGAGAGAGAGAGAGTGGCTGTGGCAGACCTGGAAACTGAACTCCGATCTCCAGTGCTTTAATCACAAAACTGTTCTTCCTCTCTACTGTCCTCAAGACGATACCGTCACTTAGCTCTGTCTCTGGAACTACATTATCGGGAATATGTGACCTCAGATCAAGGCAACAAAGTTAGAAGAGGCACATTAAATGAAATGGATCCAACGTTTTTGGCTTTGACCTGCATTCCATTTACTGGGGAAAAGAGACTGTCTGGCAGTCTGGTCTAAAGTTTGCTGTGTGGTATGAGAAAAAGTATCTTGGAATTGTCATTAGACCACTACTACATTCATGGATCTTAGCATCACATTTTTTAAGGTGCCTCAATTGAAATGCTAATTTTGCATCTACAATCAATTGCAGGTACAATCAGTCGCATGCGAAAGTGATAGAGTTTAGGGGCTAGATTCTCTAGTCCTTCTGAGCTAAGCTAGGGATAGGGACTGGTGGGGTGATAGGCAAAATTGATTTCAGTGCCCAGCATAAAGTACAGCAGGAAGCAGACTGCTCTACTTTAAGCATGACTGCCTATGATTCCCAGCAATTACTCTAGCAGCTGGGGCATGAAGATGAGCCCACTACATCATCTACACAGAAAAATCCCCTATGCTAGAGGCTGATAAGGGGATATCAGAGTAGCTTCTATGCTGGCTGCTAAACTTGTCAACAGTTGGAGTGATGCAAAGCAACCCTATCAGACCAGAAAATTTCCCCTGGACATCCAACTACATGATTTGTGGACACAGATATCGTTCCTGGTTGATATCTAAATTTCTATCATTTTCACATGAAACAGTCTATGGAAGCAAAACTGGAAATGCAAAATTAGAGGCCTTTTTTTGAAAATGTACAATAACTAACTAAACACCAGGCACCTGGATTTTACTAATTTGACCAGATTACCTAGTTTAGACATATGTATTCTTGAGCTGTCTTTGTTGTTCACAGTAGATGCTATCCACTACTTTATAACAGACATATCGTCTGTGTTCTGGTTACACAATTTTTTAAATGTTCTTTTAAGATTAATTTATATAATGATCTGATCTACAATTATGAAAAGGACAGAAAAGTTGCTGTCAACAAGTGAGCTAAAATAAATTATTTTTCGCACATACCTCATCAACAGGCCACACATGATTATTTTGTCACATCTCTGGAGATTTAAGTATATATAAACTCAAAACTAAGCAAGTGCTGATTCAACATAAGCTTAACTGTGACCTTTTATTTTGTCTACATGCTATCTGTTTTTTACCCACAGCTGTTTTCCAGATTCTACTTTCTGAGAACATATATTTTGTTCTGTACATATTTTATCTTTCTACCGGGGAGAACAAACTCTTAGATGAATACTGTGACTACTTATACAGTGTCATGCACACCTATGGCACTGTATTAATAAATAATAATAACAATTCATTATTAGATTATTAAGGTGGTAGAATACTGATAACATAGCATTTTTGCCAAGTACTGAATATTGTAGGATCAGTCCTGAGACCTGCTTCAAACCCTTTGCAGAGCTCCAGCATTAAAAGGGAACAGAAAGAGGCCAAATGTTCCCTGCTAGAGAGTCCCTGGTGTGGAAGAGTACCCATCACGTGTAAAGTGCTCAAATGGATGAAGCATGCAGGAGGTGTGGCCAAAGCTGACTGTGCTCTGGCAATTGCAGGCTGGCAGATAGACACTTGGGACCCATCACCAGACAGCATATATTAATGCAGTCCATCAGACAGAGGCTGGTGTAGAGCTGGTTCCAGGAATGGTGAGTTGTAACTAGCTTCCTGGTGTGCCAAACTCTAGGCCTTAATGACACTACACTTTCACAGATATGTAGCATTTTACTTTGAGTTTTTAGTTGCTTCATCCAAGTACCAGAAGGAAAAACTGTTGTTCAGTACAAAATCATGCAATTATCTTAATTTATTTTACATATCCTACAGCACTGATATTTCCACTATACCTGACAAACTAAAACAAATGCCCAGAAATCTAATCTTTTCTCATCTCCAATGGCCAGAAATAGTTCACATCAATCTGATGATGCAGCAGTTCTAAATTATAATTGTTCCAGAGCCAGGCTGCCTAGATTCTTAAACTGCTGGCACGGACATTCTAGTTTACGATTAATTGTATCTTTACTCCAACAGCTAAGAAAATTTAGTGATGTTTAAACTTTGCCAAATTATCCGATGGGGCACATGTATTCACTAAAGCCTTGATTCTGCAAACACACATGATTAACTTTATACACCTGAGTAGTCACATTGTGTGTTTATGACTGCAGCCTAAGTGTGGAATTCAACCTGATGCAGAGAGGCAAGGCTTGTACTGGAATTTTGCAAGGGAGAAAGACTGGCTGCACAGGGTGAATTCGTGTACCTCGTACACCTTTTCATAGATTTCATGGCCAGATGGGACTATTAGATCATCTAGTCTGCCCTGTATATCACAGGCAAGTAAATTTCACCCTATTACTCCTATACTGAGCCCAATTACTTGGGTTTAAATTGTTGTGTGCCACAAGCAGAAAACAGGAGAGACTGAGGTGCCACCAACACCTTGAGGCCCCGGAAATGGAAGGGAATTGATTAGGTGAGATTTGCCCAGATGATCCTAGCAGGTGATTTGTGCTCCATGCTGCAAAGGAAAGTGAAAACCTGCTAGGTTCCTGCCAATACGATTTGGAGGGAAATTCCTTTTCAACCCCAAATGTGGTGATCAGTTGGATCTTGTGCATGTGAACAAGATACACCAGTCAAGCTTCTAAGAAAAAGGATTTTCTGTGCCTCTTCAGAGCATTAGGTTCACCCTGTCCGGTATCCTATCTCCAGCTGTGGCCACTGCCTGATTCTTCAGAAGAAGGTGACTGCCCCCTTCTCCCACCCCAAATACATCTGGCCAATTGTGCTTTGGGGGGAAATATCCTTCCTGACTCCTGCAGGTGACTGACTGAATCCCTGAAGCATGAGATTTGTTCATAATCATTATCTTGAAGCAGAGCTGCAAGTGTTTTGAACATGGAGAGAGCTTCCTGTTCTCTCCAAGGCCCATGAAGGGAACAAACGAACATCAGGATTCACAGACTCTAAGGCCAGAAGAGACCACTATGACCATCCTACGTCCCACGTGACTTCCTGCAGACACAGGCAGAATTTTTCCTAGAAGCTGAATTTAAATATCTTTCTAAAAGATATGCTTTATCTCATTTTAAAGATTCCAAACAATGATGGTGAGTCCACCACCACCCAGGTAAGATGTTCAAAGTTTAATCATCCTCCCTGCTAGGAAATTACATCTTATTTCTAAGTATCAGAGGGGTAGCCGTGTTAGTCTGAATCTGTAAAAAGCAACAGAGGGTCCTGTGGCACCTCTGAGACTAACAGAAGTACTGGGAGCATAAGCTTTCGTGGGTAAGAACCTCACTTCTTCAGATGCAAGTCTTGCATCTGAAGAAGTGAGGTTCTTACCCACGAAAGCTTATGCTCCCAGTACTTCTGTTAGTCTCAGAGGTGCCACAGGACCCTCTGTTGCTTTTTATCTTATTTCTAAGTTGACTTCCAGCCATTGGATCTTGTTATACCTTTATCACCAAGAATAAAAAGCCCCTCCATCAGATATCTTTTCCACGTCTAAATACCTGTCACAGTGATCAAGTTACCTCCCAAACTTCTCTTTGATAAACTGAACAGATCAAGCTCCTTAAGTGTCACATTGTCATTTTTGAACTCTATACAGTATGAATTCTCTCTATGCCATGAATGATGCGCATGAAGGCAGTCTGATGGAAAGTAGGGGAGGGGCTCCACCATCTGTGTTTATGAAGATCTAATGATTCTATCACACTGCATAAGGGCCGTGGCCAGTATTCCAACTGATGGCCTGGTCTCAGGTAGGATTGAAGATTTCACTGCTCCAACCCTACTCAGCACCAACATAAAGCTTGAATAAATGATTGGTGTCATAAATATAACAGCCTGGATTCTGAATGCTGTTTGGATGTGTAAAGAAATAAAAGTGAGCATTTGCATTTTTTTTTTTTACCTTGGTATATTCTCATCCACGGTCGCACAGCCATACAGAAACACAATAACCCCTACAATGGAAGCAGGAATGAGCATTTGAGTATAAACTCCCAGCCAGGCAAAATACAGTCCAATCTTCTCTCCAAAGTATTTTCTGAAATACATTGAGAAAAAAAAAACAATGAAATGTTTACTAGATCTTAAAATATATCGTGGCTAAAATTATGAATCACAGCAGTATTAAGCTTGAAGGGGAAAGTAAACTCTTGACTAGCTGGAATGCATTTCCCCGAGGAGGATTCCTTTTTGCACGCCCCTTGGAATGAATCCAGTGATGGAGGAACCAAAAAAGTCAGTTATCCCTACTAGCCAAACTCTTTTGCTCCTCTGTGGGTCTAAACTGATATATTTAGATTAACCATGATCAAATTTCCCTAAACAAAAATTTTGCCCTTTTCTTTATTGAAATTAATCCATGGTCCCTGAATCTCAACAAATGACAAACAAAACTCATCCTCAATAAAAAGACGAAAAAAAATCTTTTGTGCACCTTAAATTCCCATTGTGGTAAGCAAGACTTTTGAACCCAAGAGAGAGTGAAGTGGGAATTTAGAAAAAGAAAGCCTTGTCCCTGTTCCCATTAGAACTTTAATTTAAACTTAACTGCAAACTCAAATGCATCTTCTGGTTTAAGTCACTTGAAGGGACTGCTGTAACTATACTAAATGTCTGTTTCTCATCTGGACCCATCACTTTCTGGTTTTCATGCTTTGTCGGTCTGTCTAATGGTCTATAGTCACTGTAACAACTAAGCACAAATATCTAGGTATTATCAATATCCTGCCACAGCGCAGGGGCGGTGAGTTATATAGGCCCATGGTGCCCGGACTCCAGCAATGTTCAGGGCCCAGCTCCACCAATGTTTGGGGCCAGGTCTCTCCCCTGGCCCCGCCTGCCGCCCCTGTGCACCTCCCCTGGGCCCCGGAGCATCCCTGCCTCAAGCGGGTGGCTGCCCCCTGCAACTCCTTGCTATGCTCCGCTCTGCTGGCTCCCGGCATCAACTGCAGCCACAGGGTCCTAGTGCCCCCACCACTAGTGCCAGGGCAGGCCGCCCCTGCCCTTCCGCTTCAGACCCTTCCCTTTTCCGGTGGGACCCTCCACCAGCACCCCCCCACCTGCGGTCACTGCTCCTGCCCCAAGCTGAGCAAGGGGCAGGCCCATCCCCCACCCCTAGTGAGGCTACAGTGAGGGGCAGCAGCAGGGTAGGAGGCGCCAGTGGTGGATTAATAATTTTGCCGTCCCTAGACCAGGAAATAATTGCCACCCTGGCCCCGCCCGACTCCGCCCTTTTCCCACCCCCATTCCAACCCCCTCCCCAAAGTCCCCGCCCCAACTCCGCCCCCTCCCTTCCCCTATTGGATCCCTTCCCCAAATCCCCACCCCCGGCCCCGCCTCTTCCCCCAGTGCACGGCGTTCCCCCTCCCTCCCTGCCCCGCGAAACAGCTGTTTCGCGGCGCAAGCGCTGGGAGGGGAGAGAAACAGGACGTGGCGGCGCGCTTGCAGAGGAGGCAGAGGTGAGCTGGAGCAGGGGGGCAGGGCGCGGAGGGGAGCTTCCGCCCCTGCAAATTTGCCGGCCTAGGCCTAGGCCTTGTCGGCCTAGGCAATAATACGGTGCTGGGAGGCGCACGTGTGATGGCAGCCCCTCCCCCCCCTTGGCACCCACCACAGGGGAGACAAGGGTGCTTACTGGACCTGAGAGGGGTCCTAGGAGCACATGCAGTGACAGTGGTGTGAAGTGAGTGTGCTGCTGGGGGAGAGGAGGGCCCCTCCACCAGAGTTCGCGGCTGCTGGCGGGGAGAGGGCTGGGGGGGGAGTCATCCTCTCTGGCCCCAGCCCTGGGGAAGCCTGCCTGCACCCCAAACTCCTCACCCCCAGCCCCACCCCACCCTAGAGCCTGTACCCCCAGCCAGAGCCCTCACCCCAACCCTCTGCCCTAGCCCTGAGCCCCTCCCACACCCCAACCCCCTCATCCCCAGCTTGAGCCCTCATCCCCTCGCACCCTAGCCCTCTGCCCCATCCCTGAGCCCCCTCCTGCATCGTTAACCCCTCATCCCCAGCCCCACTCCACAGCCCTCACCCCTGCACCCCTCCCACACCCCAACCCCCTCATCACCAGTCCACACCAGAGCCCTCATATTTTTGTATTATTTAAAAAATATGTATATCACCTTACCAGGCAGGGGTGAGGGGGCGGGACTTGGACCTGTTCTGAGCACCACCAAAATTATGCAAACCTGCTATCCCTGCTACGGAGGGAAGGTAGCTTTATGTTCTACCCAGGGAATCAGCACGTATACTGGGTGCCCCGGCCCTGACCCATCCGTAGCAAGTTCTGCCCCCCCTCTCACTCTGAGCTGCATCAAGGACTCCAAGCCTATAGAAGGTTTGTGTCTTTCTTCATCATCCCCCAGAGAGGACTTTCCACTGCCAGGAATCCCCATCCAGGGAAACCAGTAGAATCCAGGGAGAGAATCAGGCCCTGTATCTGTATCTGTTAACTTTATGAGGGCAGTCTGGTGGAAGGTAGGGGAAGGGCTCCAGGATCTGTGTTTATGAAGATCTAATGATTCTATCACACTGCATAAAACTTTATGAAACGTCTAAATTTCTGCCTGGAAACAGGACATTTAGAATTCTCCTTACCTCACCAGGTCAATTGGCTGGTATTTATAAAAGACTCCATAGCTTGCCCATTCCTCACACAGGAGCTGTAAAATAAATCACAAATGAAAGCTAAAATAAGACATCATGTAAATGAGCCATTTCTCCTTTTGTTCCAAGTTACTGCACGGTTCACGTCATGCTCTGGTGTCGCTCTTCTTGTGGTTGCACATACCTCAATCGACCAATACATGCGTCTGCATTAAGTATTAAAAACAAGCTTGATGGTTTGGCACACTGCATGCTACAATGATGAATTCTACTGCACTAAAAGCTCTCCAACAACAGCACTAATGGATAGATGTAAGGGGGAGGGTAACCTTGATTTTATGATTTGTTGCAAATCATACATCAGTCAAGTCTTTAGCAGAATGGATGTGGGTGTGAAGGATGGTTGTTCTTGGAGTTATTAGAGAGAGAGAGAGAGAGAGCGCAAACTAGAATAAACTAGTTTGCTGTTGCTGCACTAATATTTTGCATCTGTAGAGAGGACGTATACTGAAGTGTCCAAGAAACTGCATTTAAGATCTTAAGAAGAACACAAAGATCTTCACTAATTATTTTCAGTCAGGATTTGAGCCAAAGAAAATAAAGGTCACCATTAATGGCTCACAAAATGAAATTAAATACTCACAAAACTAGGTTAATCTGAAAGCACTCAATTTATTACATAATTTACATTGTAAACAAGACTACACTTCTGAGATTTGATTCTTCCTGACCCAGTCCAATTCTGGAGTGAGAACAAGGAGGTATTAAACTGGCTACTTGACATCCTTCTTGCCGTTCAGCACATTTTAAGGTCTATATCTTGCCACACAATTAGTTTTGGTACAAAAATCTCATTGATTTCTGTGAAAGTTCTTCATGCAGAACCAGGAAAAATAAAGCCTTAGGTTCCCATGATCTACCTGTGAATTCCAGTACAATGATTGTCTCTATTTTTAGTTTTTTTTTCTTTAGTTTGAATTATTAATATAAACAATATAACAACGATTAATCCATGCAAGCAATACCAATGAATAGGTCTGTTTGAATGAAAACTGTGGTGACAATTAGAACAATCATTTGGCAACGGTAAAACCTCTCAAATGTAAATGCATGAGTTGATTGCTATCAATATGTTTCCTTAATTGTAACTTTTGGTAAGAAAAAAACCAAAACACATCAAATGTAGCACAGAGAATCAGAATCAGATTAATTTAATCAGCAAGAACATTCTGAAATAATAAGCAGGATTCTTTTAAAAGTTGCTGCTAACTGCATCTTTTTTTTGCTTTGTTTTTAGTTTAATTTTAACCAATTTAGCATTCCACCTATTATCACAGGTTACTTGCACCTTGGTTCTAGACATGAGGAAGCAAGCAAGTGAGCTGCATGCTCACTTATTTCCCACTACCAGAGCATGTGGTAGGTGACTGGGCATGGATATGGGAATAGCCTGAGCCCCATCACCCGTACTTCTGGCTGGAATGGGGGTATAGGCCAGCAGCAAATTACTAATCTATCCTGCAGCACATGGATAGCTGGGCAGGATTTGATTTGTAGGTAGGGTGACCAGATCACCCAAGACAAATATCGGGACGCGGGGGGAGGGTAGGGGGGAAGGTGACGCGGGGGGGGGGGAGGGGGCGTGGCGGGGGGGGCAAAAAACCCCCCCTTCCTCCGCAAGCGCTGGAGGGAGGCCCGGGAGACTCAGGGGAAGTGCGGGGCCGGGGTGAGTAACAGTCCAGCCTGGTCCCTTGCAGGCAGGACTCAGTTGGGTGGTAGGGCGAGGAGGGGGGCGGCCCGCGGGGCCAGGCGGCGGCTGTTCTCACCCTCGGCCAGCGGGACTCGGGAGCAGCCGCTACTGCAGCTCCCACTGCCGCGGGGGCAGGAAGCGGCCATGGCGCTCCGCGGCTGCAGCTCTGGCGCCCCCGAACCCCCCGAGCCGGGGCCTGCTGCGGGGACCCAGCAGCGCGCACGCTGCTTGCGCCCAGCCACTGGCCAGTTGCGTCTGGGCTGCTGCCCAGCTGGTGCTATCCTGCGGCGGCCCCGGAGTGGGGGCAGCAGGCCCCAGCCCCCCCGTCCCGCTCGGGTCCCGCAGGGGAACGAACGGGGCTGGGCTGCCGATGCCTCCGCCCCGGGGCCGCCGCGGGATAGCACCAGCTGGGCAGCAGCCCAGACGCGACTGGCCAGGGGCTGGGCCCAGCGTACGCGCTGATGGGTCCCTGCAGCAGGCCCCGGCTCGGGGGGTTCGGAGGCGCCGCAGCCACGGAGCGCCATGGCCGCTTCCTCCCCCGCGGCAGTGGGAGCTGCAGCAGCGGCTGCTCCCGAGTCCCGCTGCCCGGGGGGGAGAACAACAGCCGCCGCCTGGCCCCGCGGGCCGCCCCCCTCCTCTCCCAACCACCCAACTGAGTCCTGCCTGCTCGGGGCCAGGCCGGACTGTTACTCACCCCGGCCCCGCACTTCCCCTGAGTCTCCCGGGCCTCCCTCCAGCGCTTGTGGAGGGAGGGGGAATGGTGAGCCCGGGGAAGAGGCGGGGATTCGGGGAGGGAGCCAATCGGGGGAGGAGGGGGCGGAGTCGGTGCGGGAGGGGGGGGGGGGGTGCAAGCACTTCCGGGCTCAGGCTCCGGGGCATTTCCTTGTTTGTCCAGTGTCCCGACCGCACGTCGGTCGGGACGCGGGACAAACAAGGAAATATCGGGACAGTCCCGATAAAATCGGGACGTCTGGTCACCCTATTTGTAGGTGTGCCTCTGTGTGTCAATGCCAACCATGGCTATCCACCTGGGTGGTGCAGCTTATGCATCACTTACCTAAAGCTGGGCTTAAAGTCAAACCCTCTCTCTGAATTAACAATTAAAAAACAGTAAGTGGAATATAAATAGGCCGTGTGGGGCTGAGAATGGGGATGTGAACACTGGCCTATTTACAAAACCAAAGAGTGTTTAAACTGATTCATAGATGCAAAATAATTAAATCATAAAAACTAACATTGCCTAATTGTTAAATAATTCAATAAAAGCCTTTTAACTTGTATGTCTTAGACACAAGGAGTTCTAAATTAAATTTCCCTTAGGTGCAGATAAACCAATTTCAGATATTTTGTTCATATAAGAATAGGTAACAACAGGCTGATGTTTCCTAAAGTCATTATCTTATTTGAACCATGATGTGGTGAAATCTGACATCTCAGCAGCTTACAATTCTACCATGAAATAAAATAAATAAATAAAACCAAAAGCCTCACTGGCAATTTAACTGCAACCCAAATTAGTCTCAGAAGTATTCTCCCCCGTTCCTACTCTTAGCAAAGGAGATCATATGGATAGCTTAGTAGTTTGAGCATTGGCCTACTAAACCCAAGGTTGTGAGTTCAATCCTTGAGGGTTCCATTTAGGGAACTGGGGCCAAAAAATAGTTGAGGATTGGTGCTGCTTTGAGCAGGGGGTTGGACTAGATGACTTCCTGAGGTCCCTTCCAACCCTGATATTCTATGATTCATACAGAGAATATTATTCTTAGAGCAGTTTTACAGTTCCCTTGCAGAGTTATTACTACAGCCTTCAAAGCTTGCCTGCTCTTCTCTAAATGTGTTCAAATCATTCAGAATAATTACATTTTTATTTATATAACAGATGTTTAGTCAGTAAATACTAAGTGGTTTCCTTATTTTCCTCTCTGCAACCCAAATCAATTAACATTTTTTTTTTTTAGTACAACAGTAAGAACAGTCATTTTAGGAACTGAAAGTTGAATGTCATCCTTTTATTATACACAAACATTCATGCTGATTTGCTGTTTAGATTTTTATTTTAATCTACTTTACACCAGTGATTCAGATTCTTTTGCTACATCACCAAAAGTTTTGTTAGTTTGGGATCTATAGCCTGAATTTTAAAAAAGTGACTAGTGATTTTGGTCACCTTGATTTTCAGGTGCCCGAATTGCAACATTATAAAAAGGACCTGATTTGATTGGGCAGGTGCTCAGCACTTTATAAAAATCAGGTCCCTTTCAGGTGTCCTAAATTGGGCACCCAAAAAGTGAGGCACCTAAAATCACTAGTCACTTTTGCAAAAGTAGGTGATATGTCTATATATTTGTATGTTTAGTATGGTCTTCCCAAAATTTATCAGAAAGATACTAAATTAAAGAGATTTTGCATCAATGCATATTTTTCAATTTTGGAGGACACTTCAAATCTAAAGGTTTATATTTGAACTACAAATATAAACCTATCACACCATTTCTGCTGTTTAGCTGCCTGCTATTCAGAGTGCAGCTTCAAATCAGTGATTACGAAGCATCAGTGCAATGGTGCTAAATATTTATTTCAGGGCTATCTCTCAATTCTTCTGTATTAGTTGTGATAAAGATGTAAGGCCTGAGCAACTACTAAATAAGATTTGAGAAAGTTCCAAGAGTAATTATTAAGAACCATGACAGTTTGCCAAAGAACTATTTGAAGGAACTGAAAGTCAGCAGAGAGTAAATATTTCAGAATTTGTGGAACGATGAACTCATGAGTCTTGGAAAGGCACTGGTCAAGAAGATAATCCAAAAGCTTTGAAGAAATTTAGTCTTTTGCTCCTGCTTTTGTTTGAATAACTTGGTTTTCAATAAGGAAATTACACATACATGATATTTTTAACTGAAGTATAAAAGAGAAGGCAGCAGAGGGCTAGTCACAGAACTAGAAGTCAGAAATTTGACTATGAATCCTGGCTCTGCCAATGACCATTCTATGTGGTCTTTGGCATACCCAAATTTCCAAACGTACCCTCCAATTTTGGGTGCCTCCATTTTGGGTGCCCAACCTGAGATGCCTTTTGTCTGATTTTCAGACATGCTGACCACCTGCACTTCCCACTGACTTCATTTGGAGTTGTGGGTATGCACCAATTCTGAAAGTCAGCCCCAAGCTGTCAAGTTTAGAAACCCAATAACGGAGGCCCCAAACTTAGTGTCCTCTTTTTAAAACTTTGGCCTTAAGCTTTTTGTTTCCGTTTTTCTGTCTGCAAAATGAAAACCCCTCTTCACGGAAGCGTTATGAGAATTAATTTAATTATACTTGCAGAACACTATATATGTACCAAATATTATCTTGTGCAATTGTCCTCCCATAATTTATTATACCTATCTTATAACCTTCCTCCTCATTCCCGCTCTTTTGTATTTTCTATAAAAATATTATATATTTAAAAACAGAAAACAAAATCTGATGAAATTATATCTATCTATCTATCTATCACTTAACACGGTGTCTTGAAACACAGTCAGTCTCAGCCAGTCTGAAGCACCCTGCATCAGGAGAGTAACACTTAAACAACATCCTTTAAGTCATGAACTTGGCTAAACAGGAATTAAAGTGAGATCAGATACTGCCTGTATGGCCCATTTGGGAGATGAACTGTAGCACTCTTAGCACAGGCTGGGACTTAAAGATAAAAATTAGCCCTTAACTTAGTTACATGACAGCAAAATCTTGTTTGAAACCAGGCAATCTTTTTTTTGTCCAATAAATCCTAAGTATCAAAATGGTTACTTTTGAGATTATTTTCCTCAGGGTCAGATTCCTATCCCCTTACTCCAGACTAGCATGGCTATGTGTGCAGTTAAGTGCTGTTCAGTGCAAGTAAGGGGATCAGAGTCTGGCTAAAAGTGTTCATATATGTGTTGGCCTGAAATGAAGTTTTGCAACTGTGACAGTCTGTACCCTCTTTTCAAGACTATGATAAATTTTGTACAAACTATGCTTTGTAAGGTACCATTTGAAAACTCATGATTTGCTGATAATTTTTGTCCTAGTAAAATATGTGTGGCAGCATTGTATGTAAAGTTATAAGATTCTACTCTATGATATTACTAAGATATATTCTAAATCTGGGGAAACAGCCACAAAACAGTTCCTCAGAGACAAAAGGCAAACTGACACCTCAGCCAGGGGTCAATGAAATCGAATGGACTATCACCTGGTTAAGTGGCCATTCTTTAGCAGGATAAAGGATGTGAGTGAGAAATCTACATTTTGGCAAAGAAACAGCTGGAGATTTCCATTCCCAAAGACTTTGTCTCTTGAACCCCAGCTGGTTCAAAGAAGAGGAAAAAGACTAAAGAATGGCGAACCGATGCCCCAATTTCTCTCCCCCTTCATCTCTACTTATGGCATCGACAACACTTGAAGGACAAAGGAAGCATCATGGGACTGGGGAGGGATCCTGTCTGAAAGAACCAGCCAGTAAGACTGATAGAACATGTGGTGAGAGAGACCCTTTGCTTTGAGTTCACATAGCTTGTTAAATTAGGCATTAGTTGTGATTTACTTTTATTTCTTTGTAACCAATTCTGACTTTTATGCCTCATTACTTGTAATCACTTAAAATCTATCTGTCTGTAGTTAATAAACTTGCATTATTGTTTTCCCTAAACCAGTGGGTGTTTGGATTGAAGTGTTTGGGAAACTTAATTTGGGATAACAGGATTTGTGCAGATCCTTTTCTATTAATGAAATGATATACTTTATATGAGCTTGTATTGTCCAGGAGAGTGCTAGGCAGTACAAGACACACATTTCTGGGGGAAAGTTTGGGACTGGGAGTTTGCTGGTGTTGCCCTGCAGTGTAATTCATGGGTGGCTGGTTATAGCACTCATGCAGAATAGCTGGGAGTGATTTATATATGTATGTGTGACCAGGCCAGGAATGGTTGCTCTCACAGCAAAGCAGTGTAAAAGGCACCCCAGGTTGGAGAATTGAGGGGACGCAGTTGTCCATCAGTCCAGATTGTACTTAATGTCACAGCAATCTTAAGAGAAATTAGAATGTAAATGCTGACATATTTCCTATGATGATGTGAAATGCACCATTGTTACATAGGGTAATTTATTCACATCCATGTTGGAGTAAAATTAACATTTAGAAATATTTCTGCTATATGGCACTGCCTGCCTTTCCATGATATTGTCTGGGAAATCTTGGCAAATGTCCAATTCCAATTCAAAAGTCCAATGTGACTTGTGAGGCTAACACTCTTGAGAACTTGCTGAATCGCATATATCAACTTACTTTTCTGTCATTGAGCTCAACATTTTCACCTTCGTAGTCACCCTTTAAAAAAAGAAAAATTGCATCACCCAACAAGTCACACCCAGAGCTGTTATGCGTCTCACATACCATGTATCCCACTCACGTAATGAATCAAAAACAGAAAGGCAATTTGTAAAATAATGCTGCATTATATGGGTCATTTCTCATGGCACACTTTGTCTTCTGTCATCAAGCACATTAAGAAAAAGTTATAAAGTCGGTCACTGGGTAAAAGAAATGAATAAGTAATAAAGGCAGCCTAAAAACGTTAAGGGAAGAATGTGATTAGAGATAGGCCCACGTTTGAGTGATATCTGGGGTTTAGTTCATGCATTATAAAAAGAGGAGACCAGCTTAGAAGGCTAACCCATATCCAAACTGTCCCAAAGCTCAGGGGTGATTAAATCTGGGGCTTTGATTTGGGGCCATTTCTAAATATGATAAGGAATACAATTATGGAACAAATAAAATATACATATCAATGGCTATCAGAATCTGTCTACATGTCTAATAAAGCACAGCAGAACATTAGCATGTAGATGAAGTAGAATTTATTTAATCTTTTTGAACGCTAAAGAGTATTTCTATAGTAGATGCTTGTGATAAATGCCAGATAGACAAAAGGCCAGATTCTGATCTCATTCACACCAATGTAAACCAGTGATAAAACTTCATTGACTTGAATGGGGTTATTAGTTTTAAACCCCCTGCAAGTGAGAAGAGTATGAGGTTCAAAGGGCCTTTTCCACCATGATGTTACTTCATCTTCACACCACAATCTTTTATACACTCACAGAGCAGATGCAGCAGGGGCATTAAGCACTGCTCTGTTGACATTAATGAAGCCTATTACAGATGGTCCCTTCCTGTAATGTTTCAACGCCATCCACTTCTCAGTCTCTTGAGTAAGGGTGTCAGTTAATGCTAACTGTGGTGTACCTATCAGTCCACTTTGGCATGGATAGTGATCCCCAAGTCATTTTATAAGGCTATCAAGTCAGAGGATGAAATCTTTGGGTCACTACCAACCTGATATAGATCCACACCAGTGCACCTGTGGTAAATGACTCCATATAAAATTCCTTACTGTCCTCTGATCCTACCAGTCCCTACTGGCACTGTGCATTAAAGTATTTGGACACTTCCCCAATGGCAACCCATTATACATACAATCACTGACATTTCCTGTTTATATAGGGGGATGCCAGGGGGATTTAGACCAGGAAATTAGCCACTTGGAGTCACTGATATTAATACATTTCCTCACCATAGTGCCAGAGTCCTTGGGAGCAGAAGGTCAAAAACTAGCAAAAGTATTTAATTTGCCAAGCCACGTTAATAACTCCACTAACTTTATATTAAAATAGCATTTTTGATGACCAGGGAACTAACTTGGCAGGTATTATTAAAAGCCAACACAGCTGACAGGTAAAGACTGTACAAGTTGTGGAAACTCATTATAAAAGCAGAGCAGGAAATTAAGCTTGTGAAACACTAAAGATGTTTGGGATGATGCCATTAATATATAACACACTAAGGATTTCTTGGTGTCAGATTTGTAGAAATGTAAAATATATTCCAAGATCACTTACATCATGCAAAGGATATGCAGCACTGTAAACTCCATTGGCAAGCAGACTGGTGATTCCTTGAAAGACAAAGAAATAATAGCGATGTACAATTTTAAATTTGGACGGTCTCAAGTTAACATCCAACATTGCTTAAGAATTCCCTCAAAATAGCACTCATTTGGTTAGCTAATAAATCTTCTGCCATCTAATCTAATTAGAACCAATTTCATATAGTTCTAAATGAAACTATATCCTCCCCATATAGTTTCATTTTCATTCATACAGATCATTAAACAGGATTCATTTTACAAAATGGAAAACCGCAGAGAGTAAAAGGAAAGTCATATGTTTGAGAATGAAGAATTAGGAGACAATGACTTGAAATGAGTCATTACAATAAATGACATTTTCTGAAAAGTCAGTCTGATTTGAAGAGCGAGGCTGCAGATTTTAAAGCAAAAGGCTGGACTGTAAGAAGAATATGGCTGGATTGATTGTGTAAGGGAACATACCTACTAGGGTTGCCAACAGTTCCTTATTATAAGGGACGTCCCTTATTTTTAAATCTTTGTACAAGAAGGTCAGAAGTTTCTGAGTGCTGCAAAAGGCAGCAAGAAATACCCCAGGCAAATGTCGGTGAGTACTGCTTATTAGTACTATTACTACTATCAGGAGGAGGGGCGGGAAAGGGGTGCTAAGAAAACAGTTTCTTATTTTTGAAATACAAAGTTGGCAACCCTAATACATACGCACTCATCATACACTCAAAGTTTTTCAGATTGGTTAGCAAAGTTGTAGGGAAAGTCTTTGCAAAGACCTTCGCATAATACTTACCATATTTACCACATTTCCATCTTTTATTTAAAAGGGTAGTTTCCGTCTTTCTTCCCTCTCCTGTCCCTGTTTACACATTTGTCTATTAGTTACATACATGAGCCTTAAAGCAGTTAATGCTGCATCTGTAATGTGTGTGGGGTGGGGGGAGCTCTGTGGAGTTTATTCTCTGCCTTGTGGAGAGTGACCTCATTCTTTAATTTTGTGATAAATTAAGAGAAGTGAGGACGTAACAGGAGAAGTTATACATATAGTTAGAATTGTGCAATGGGTGAAGAATGCACTTAGAAATCTCATCTTGCTACAGAATTCCAAAGACTGCTTAGCAGGATACAGATTCTTGGAGGCTATGGTATATAATTTCTAGATACTGTAAGTTTTATTATAGCTGTTGGCATTAATATAGCTACTGCCAAATATGGAGTTTCTACAAGTCTTTGAATGGGTCTCGTTACCCACTGAAGATATGTTTGGTGACTCTGCTCTCTAATCTTGAACGATGACTTTTAAGATCACATCCTCAGTTGGTGTAAATTGACATTGCTCCATTGATTTTAACAGAGCTAAGCTGATTATCACCTGATCAAAATTGGGTCAATGTTTATAATAAGAGTTTAAGAATATTACAAAGAGAAAACAAAAAAACCCGACATATTGTGGTGTGTTCTATCTAGACAATTGTTTATTGATCCCTTACTGACATAACAACATGGGTCTGGATGTAGAGAAATATAGGGTATGTCTACACCAGCAGTTCTCAAACAATGGAGCAGGTCTCCCAAGGAAGGCATGGGAATGTGACAAGGGAGGCGCGAACTGTGTGCATTTTTTTTTTGGAGCTTTGGCTGTCAGCCCCGGGTGGCTGGGGCTCATGCAGAAGGGCCGTGCACACCCAGGAGGCAGGGATAAAGTGTACAGCTGGAGTCCCACCACTTAGGCTGGCTCTCCTTCTCCCCCGGCCCCATCCATCATCTGGAGGTGGCGGGGCTCTGGCTGTCAGCCCCGAGGTGGCAGCAGCAGCGCTGAAGTAAGGGTGGCAATGGTGCACTAAGTCTAATGTGAAAAGTGATATTGATGAATATCACTTTTCACATGGTCTCTCTTACTTCTGTGCTGCTGCTGGTACATCGCTGCCTTCAGAGCTGGGTGCCCAGCCAGCAGCCACTACTGTTTGCTTTGCCTTCAGTGCTGGGTGGTGGTATATATACTTGAGGGGGAGGGGGAAAATAAACAACTACAGACACAAAGCAGGGGGCCCGATCAAATAAGTTTGAGAACCACTGGTCTACACTATCATGTGGTCACGGCCTCTGACACATGCCCAAACCCCCTTACCATCCATGTACATGGATATGTTCTTCAATGTCGATATACCCTAAGAGCATGAACCGATGAAGGGCATGTTTTTTGGTACTGTCAGGGCCACCCAGGGAGTGGGACAAGTGGGGCAATTTGCCCCAGGCCCCGGGTCCCACAGGGGCCCCCATGAGAATATAGTATTCTATGGTATTGCAACTTTTTTTTATGGAAGGGGCCCCCAAAATTGCTTTGCCCCAGGTCCCCTGAATCCTCTGGGGGGCCCTGGGTACTGTGGGCATTTTTACAAGCTCATTGAGGCCCTAATCTATAAGGCATTAAGTGACTGCTGGAGGAGTTGCTGAGTGTCCTCAACCCTCAAGAGGTGCTCAGCACCTTTCAAGACCATGCTTGGGAAAAAAAAAATCCTACTAAGACTGCACAATTATCAAGTAGTAAGAATTACCTGCAGGTTTCACACTGCCTTCAGTTAGAAATGGGTAGCAGGCAGGTAATGCTCAGCTCTAGTGATTGCACTGCTGAAGATTTGAGCACCCCACCTACTATATATGGACATGAAAAGTTTTGGACTACAATTTGCAGTTTCACAAGTATGCACTAATAAACAGCAAAAGACTAGAGTGTTCACTAGGCAGCTTTTTTTTTCTACGTGGCAGCAAAGTTCAGCGGAAAGCACTTCAATATATCCCATTGTTACTAGTATTTGTTTAAATCTGTTCCAAAACTTTCTTTGATTATATAATGACCGAACATACAAGGTCAGATGGAACCACAGTGATTTACACCCACTGATTACGTGACCCAATCACCTCTTTATATCATGCACTGTGTGTGTGGTTTTTCCATGCCCACATCTGGTGAAGGCGGTAGAAGGAGGGGGACCCAAAAATGTAACGTCTTTTTCCTTATTCATGTAACTGTTAATGTTGTTCCTGTTTCTGACCAGGAAAACAAGCAAGCAGCCAACTCTAGGACAAGATTCCACATTGAGCTGTGGGACTTCCCCCTGCCACAGTGCAAGTTCGTTATTTCGGCTATGAAACCGATCCAGCAGGAGCTTTGAGAAAGGGAGGCCACTCCTGAATTTGGATTTCCCAACAGGAACAGTGCGTGGTTGCTCCCAAAGCAATCTTAAGGTATATAAGGACTCGCCACCTGTACACTGTAGGTTGTGACTTAAATTGCAAAGTCAGAGTATACAAAGCACTTCTGGCTTAATCATCCCTCAATTGATCGATTTCTTAATAGCATTTTTGTCAATATTTGTTCAGAGCTACCTGTAATTCAAGTTTCCATACTTGTATTTAACTACCTGTGGACAAATTAATGTTTTAACAGTTGCCAGTTTTTCCATTTGATTTTTTTTCTTCCATGGGATATCAGGTGTGGAGATGACTGGACTTGAGAAAATTTAGTTTTTGCCGCACATGATTTGGTTGATTATGAGCTATTTATTCACGTCAGTGCCATAGTTTAGTGGATCCTTGCATATCATAATCAGTGTTAAAGAGACTATAAAACAAGGGGATACATGGTCAGCAGGTTTTTATCAGGGTGACCTGATTTTTATTTCTTCCTGTTTATTGAATTTAACAGTTGGATCAGTTCTGAAGGCTAAAATCCCACATCCATAGGCAGCAGTAGGGTAAGTTTCCCCATATTACACCTCCATTAAATCACTGAACTGGAGAGACTACCTCTACTTCTAGTGATGAGGGATTAATCTAGTCCCCAGGCCCACTCCCATACGTGGCCTCTCTGCTGAGTTAGTGAAGAATGCCAATAAGGGCCAATTATGGTAGAGTTTTGAAGACTTGTCAACTGAGACCATTTCACACAAGCCCTTAAAGAGCTATGAGATGAAAACAATTTTAGGTGACTATTGAAATAGACTGGACTTATGTGGCTGGATCTAGATTGTGATCCTGAAGCTGCTGAAGTCCATGGCAATATTCTCATTGACTTCAATGTGGATAGGATTGAACCCCTAGTGATCAAGAAACGATCACACATTATTAGTTGCGGGGCCATATCTTAGTGTTTTATACGGCCATCCAGTCCCTTTTTGAATGACCTCTTTGTGCCTGAAAATATTAATTTTGCTTTACAATTTGCTTAAAGATCTGACCATAAAATTGGTTTACAGCAATGAATCTACATCTTTACAGACGAAAAATGTTTCTGACTAAACATAAATCATAAACACAATAACTAAACTAAATGAATTTAAATCAAAATATGGAGGATAAAAACAAAACAAACGAACAAACCATCCCTTCAGTCGCAATTTGCAAACATTTGTGACACCTGAAAATGATGTTGAACTCAAACCTACATAAAGTTCCTTACCCATGCTATACTTGGCTTTGGTACATGTTGTTCTTTTCAATATTTCATAAACCTATATTAACAAGATGGAAGAAAAGAAAGCGTTACTTGAGATACTGCCAGTGAACATCAAGATGTTCTGTGCAAATTAATCTTTTTCAGAGTACAACCCAAATAAAAGTTTTTGGCACAATTGAGCTGTTGGTCACAGCTAGTAAATCAAAGTTCTCTATTAAAAGCTTGATATTATTATGATTTAAGGAATGTTATTTTCATATACAGTATCTGTAGAAAGAAAAAAAAAGCTTGATGACTAAACTGTCAGTCAGTAAGATATGTGATTTTTATTTGTTTGAGGGGAAGTGGGTTAGATTTAACTGTTCAGTATGATAGTGATGCTATTCATAGGCACCATAGGAAACACATAGATCCCAGATTAAAGATCTTTTCCTACAAGCATCTTGTATGTTACTAAACTGGCATATAGCGCTAGATCCTCAGCTGGTGTAAATTGACGTAGCTTCATTGACTAAAATGGAGCTGTGCATATTTTACCACCTGAGGATCTGGCCCATTAGATCTAGGCAAAGCTCCAAAAACTCACCATTTTGTCAATCACTGAGTTACATAATAAAATAACTTGACACTAAAATTTCCTAGGCATTATGACTTCAGTGCCAAAAATGGCATTCGTTTATGATTTAATTTATTGTTGAACATGTTTGTATGTTCCACCAGGCAGCCTGAGTGGCTGAATTCTCACCCCTGTTGTTTCAGTAAAGAGATGTGCTCTCATCCAATGAAGCACATATTGGACTGGAGGGAGGCTAGGGGAAATTCTTTTGTAATTAAAAATGTATTAAATAATAAATGAACCCTGTGAGGGACAGCACCCTATGCCCCTTTACCCTGTCTAGTTAGGAGAACCACAAAGTGGTTTCTTCAGGACGTTGGCCTGCTCTCTCTCTCTCCTCTACACCATTCCCCATCCTACACCATTTACAGATGGAGAACTGAGACACAGAATAGACTAAGTGACTTGCCTAAGTTCATATAGGAAACCTGTAGTTGAACTGAAAATTGAATTGGAGTCTCTTGAAGCCCAATCAAGTTCCCTATCCACTAGCCAACCTTCCTCCCATCTGTCATTCTGCCTTAAATCTTACTGTTTGCAGTGTTGTAGCTGTGTTGGTCCCAGGATAAAAGAGATAAAAGGTGAGTGAGGTAATAACTTTTATTGGACCAACTTCTGTTAGTGAAGCAGACACGCTTTTCAGTTTGTGGACTTGTCTTTTTCACCAACAGAAGGTGGTCCAATGAAAGTTATTACCTCACCCACCTTATCTCCCTTAAATATTTCTTAACTTGGTTGAGCTCTCACTCTCACATATGGCAACTTGGTTGAGCTGAGGGGTTGTTAGAGAAATCAGTTCAATAATCTCATATGTTCACTAATCATTATATGTTATAAACTATAGTCCTATCTAGATTCATCAACAAACATAATAACTCTTCTTGAGACACATGCATTAGCTTCTCAAGGGACTGCTTGATCATATTGTCTTCATCCTTGTTCCCTGCCCAAACCTTTCATCTCCTCCCTTTGCTCTTTTCTTAATTTAGGGCTATATTGTGACTACTCAGGGTCTATACAGCAGATGAGCAAGGAAACAAGTGGGCAGGAAGTTAGAGGAGCCCCAGAGGAATCATTCCTCTATTATTATTTGCACCTAAAGGTCCCAAATGAGCTTGGGACCCCATTATTATTTTCTGTATTTTTGTAGTGCCAGAACTCCATTGTGAAAACATGGCAAGAGACACCCTGCCCAGAAGAGCTTACAAACTAAATGGACAAGACAGACAGAAGACAGGAGGAAACACAGACACAGAGAGGTAAAATTACCTGCTCATGGTGACATCATAGGTCAGGAACAGAGCCTATAATACAACCTAGGTTTCCTGACTCCACATCCAGTACCCTATCCACTAGACTACATTACCTCTGACATGCCTAAGGCACAATCTAGTCCTTAGATTGTAAATGCTCTGGGGGCAGGGACTATGTCTATTTGCATTGCACATCTGTGGCACAAAACAATTAATTAATAATAGCTCTTCAGAAGAGCGGTGTGTAAGCTTGAATGCTTGTCTCTCTCACCAATAGAAGTTTGTCCAATAAATGGTATTACCTCACTCACCTTGTCTCTCTATGGCACTTCTACACACAGAGCATTAAGTCCTGCAATGGAGTTGTAGGGGTGTAAATTAGGGCAAATTTAGAAAATGCTGAACAAGCAGTAGAAGAGGGAGTGTGTCTAGTGAACAGAACACCAGATCTGGAGGCAGAATCTGTATTCTATTCCTGGCTCTGAACCAACTCACTGTGTACCTTTGGGCAAGTCACTTCACTCCCAAATGCTTCAGTTTCACCATCTGTAAAATGGGAGGTAATGATACTGACTTCCTTTGTAAAGAACTCTGTGGATGAAAGAGTCTATACACCTGCTAAATATTATTAGAGTTCGGAAAAATCTACCCTAGCACTGACTAAAGTGCACCATAGACGTGAAGGTCACAAGTTAATATACTAAGGGAGAATGGTCATTCAGACAATAACTCTGATTGAAATTCAGTGACTTCTGTTCCTATTAAGATTGGTTTAATGTCATTTTTGTTGTTGTTAAATACAGATAATATTTTAAAAGTTAGATGTAAATTCTGCTCCGTAGCCCAATGCTGCTTTAAAAATATCCACCAGTGCCAGTAATATCTAGCTCTTTAGATAGTGTTTTTCATCAGTAAATCTCAAAGCTCTTTACAAAGGAGGTCAGTAGCCTCACTTTACAAATGGGGGAATATAGGCACAGGAAGGGGAAGTGACTTGCCCAATGTTACCCAGTAGACCCGTAGCAGAGCCAGGAAAGGCATCCAGATTTTCTGAGTTCCCGTCTAGTGCTCTATCCATTAGTCCATGTGGTGTCCCAGCATTATTGAGACTCTAAGGGTATGTCTACACATTTGGTGGTTTGTAAAGTACAGACACTGCATGCAAAGTGAGCATGTGTATAAACAGCAGTGTAAACGGTGAGGCACAGCTTAGGCAAGTGGAGTAGAGTAAAGTGCCCAAAATGCCTGAACCCCTGGTGAATGTAGCCTACACTGCTCTCTACATGCCCAGACAGCGCCTCTCATGTCTACGCTGCTATTTTTAGCAGTGTATTGTCCCGCTGCCTCCCTGCTGCCAGAGACTTTCCCAGTTGCAGTGAAAGGCTCTGGCAATATTGAAAGGCTCTGGCAGGCAGGAAGCAGTGAGGAAAGACACCTCATTGCCTCCCTGTTGCCAGACTCTTTCACTGCTGCGTGTAGCTACACACTGCAGTCAGAAGTGTGGACATACCCTGCCTTTCACAGCGGCATGTTTCTACACATGTAGTGCCTGTACTCTACACACCACCGTAAGTGTAGACAAAGCCTAATAGAATCAAAACTGAGTTATTGTGCAAAAGAAGGCATACTGTTAATTCCAAACAGTATTTAGCAGCCACACTAGAACTGCGCCCTGGAAATGCTTCATTCTGTTATTTAAACAATTTCTGTCATTGACAATTAGTGGCATTTGGTACTGGGAGTTTGGATTAAAACTAGCAAAGGAGCACTTGAAACCCACATAAATTATGGGAATACCCCTGCTGTAAATTATTTTAAAATACAATACTTACTATCGTGCTTCTAGTTTTGCTGTCAAAAAAGGACTCTTTGTCAGACAAATCAAATCTGTTAAAACATTAGAAAGGAGAAAAAAAAAAGATTGCTCATTAGGTAAAAAACTGCCTATAATTTTCTGCACTTGGTGACCTCTTTTCATTTACCCCGGGGATACTGCTGAGCAGTAATGTTTACTGCTTGTGATGAATGTTATTGTCAATGAATAAACATAAAATGAATCTAATCTAATCTAATATCCCTTCTAAAAGAAATGCCCATCCCAAACTCCCCAGTTTAGGGGGTTTGGCAACAGGTTTCATTGGTTTTATAGAGTCATAGATTTTTAAGGCCAAAAGGGACCGTTATGATCGTCTGCTCTGACTTCCTGCATAACACTGACCTAGCATTTCACCCAGTGATTTTTTTGATCTAGCCAAGAGTTCTTTTGTTAATCACACTGGCCCAGCTTTTGCCTCCTTTATTCTGTAATTATTCCTTGGGGGGAAAAAAAAAAAGTGAGACTAGACATGTGTAAGATCCTTCTCAACCCAAGTGCAAGTTACTAAATCTGACTCTTTGTGATACTCGGGCATCTGATTATTTTATTGGATGAACATCCCTCATGCTATAAATTCACATATCAGGTCAATTTTTACAAATCTGGGCATATATCAAAGGTGACATACTCTGCAAACATGTCATTTACATGCACCCATATTCTGCCTGATACCATCCTACTGCACAGCTCCCTTTCATGTTCTGTGTCCACTAAAGGTAAAAATAAATGTCTGTGTGGTGGAGATGCTGTGCCCAAAGACTATTATTTGCTCTGGGGAGCTGTGTGTGGGTATACATATTAAACCATGCCTCTTCTCCCAGAGCCACATCCTCTTAAAACTTCTCTGCTTCTGGGATGAGACACCAGGAGGGCCTGTAGAATGATCTTGCCAAAGATTTCCAGAGGAGACAAAAAGCTTTTGCCAGCCTCTGCTTTTTCCATTTTTCCTGACATGCATATATACACAATTTCAATTATTCTTGAGATCTCATAATGGGCTCAAACCTGTTCCTATTGAAATCAATGGCAAAACTCCCACTGACTTCAAGGAGAGCCAAATCAGGCCCTCCCCTTGTAGATGGTACACAATACATGTATTACCTGCCCATATACTATTAAGGAGGCTATCAGTTATGTTTATCAAACCACACTCCTATCTACAAATCTTACTGAACACTTCATTTTTGCAGTGAAAAGGACCATAGTAAAACCATAAGTATTATGATATAAATTTATCTTTGAAGTCAAAAAGACATATTTGTTACTCTGGTCAGGAGGGCTGCTACATAAATGAACACAAATGCCACACAGAGATTCTTAAAAAGCCCAATTCCTGCACAGTGAACTAGATAAGATTTAACTTATTATGAAAAGGAAAAGTGACCATTTTAATGATCACTTCTGCAATATCAGTTCTGATGCACATTTTTCTATTAACCTATTCATGACTGTGTCTCAAGTGCTTTTGCAAAGGCTTGATCCTGTTGATGCAAACGGTTAATTTAGGAAACGGAAGCTTTCACTTACAAGTGTTGTTTCTCCCGGGAGAAGGGGTACGAGAGGCGTTTCACTGTCTCTGGTTTGTGTTCTGCTACTTTTGGCTGGATAGGTTCTGTTATTTTTTGAATTACAGAATTAATTTTTTTCAAAAGACCATGGGCTTGATTTATCTGATACACCTGAGAAGAAGGAAATGAACAATTAATACAGTATTGCTCTCAAAATTATTAATAAAAAGCTACTGAAGTATAAGGAATAAAACCATCATTTAAATAAATGCACTCAAATAAACTAATAAGGAGCAGTGTGCTATTGCTCTACCTTCTTTAAAAGGTTGAGAAACAGATGGACAGGTTGTGAAAGGGGCAAACTGAGGCAAACTCAGAGTCCAATTATTCCCTAAGAGTCAAATCCTGCCCCTTATTTATTCCAAAGGATAAGGCTGGACTGCTTCACAGAGCTAAAACCATTGAGCTACTCTGTGGCCACTACAGCAGCTTAAAGGTTGAAGTAACTTCTGTGGCCCTTGTAAGCTGCTCTGTGGGATGAGAGCAAGGACTGGAAGATCCACATAGCAATGGATTCCTTCTCCCAAGAACTGATGAGTGTAACTACATCAGGAGCACACTTCTGACCTCCAGGGTGCCCAGGGAAGCTTGAATGTGAATGCCCTGCATCATGGGCTGTTAGCATCGCACCCATTCCATGTAATGGAACCACAGTGGATCTACTTTTCACCACTGCAGTAAGGGCAATTTGGGCCTTTGGTACCAAACAAGAGACAAAGTTATATAGGAACTGTATTAGAAGATAAAAGAAAATAATAAACTTCACAGCCTGAACCACAAAGTTCCACTCTAAAGCCAGATACAAAAAACCTGAGGTGTCTAGATGAAGGGGTTTGGTTTGAGCTCATTTCTAGGTGCAGCCAAGTGAAAATTCATTCCTCATTTCTGCTAGTACAGGCAATAACTGGACTATGCCTGAAAGTTTAGAAACCTCTCACTCACTCGTTTGACAAAAATGCCCTTTCCTATGTGATACCATTGCTCCAAGGAGCTTAATGGCCTTAACAAAAGAGGAAACATAATTAAAGTAAATAAAGTGATAAGTGGGCTAGGATGCCACTAATACAATATTTAAACCAAAAGTTTAAATTTAGTTTTACTTGCAATAAATTACTTTGGGCTTTGAGGCTGTCTCTTGTTCCATTAGAGACTTCTTTCTCTGCAGTGTCTGGAACCGGCACTTAAGATATCATTAAATATTAATCCACCTCTAAGTTATGTTCACTGAATAGTACAGCTACATATCAAAGATTATTTAAATTTTGGTCTCTGGAGAAAATACAATATTACTTTTATAATGATACTTCAAATATTCCAAAGGGTAATTTATTCTAAGCTAATTTAGTTCCAGACCCTGCAAACACTTACATGCATGATTAACTTTATGCACATGAGTAGTCTCTGAGCTCAATGGAACTATTTGCTTGCAAAATGCTACTCTCACATGTGTGTTCAGGATTGGGACTTTGCTGGAGTAAGAAAAAATAAACATTCCACATAATGTATATTTAAGAGTCCATTATCAGCTGCAATCTACCATTTCAAAAGGTACTGAAGGTATGAAATACTGTACAAACTCATTTGTATCATGTGAAGAATAAGACCAGGAGCTAGGAACTCTTGTTTTCTGTTCCCAGTTATGAACAGGATTCTTTCTGTAGTGTTAGGCAAGTTAATTAGGCATTCCTCCTCAATTTCCTTAGGTGTAAAAGGCAAATAGGAATTCTTATCTCCCTCGCAAAGTTGTTATGAGGATTAGTTAATGCTTGTAAAGTACTGTGAGGATGAAAAGCCCTACATAACTGGTGTGTGTGTGTGTGTAGGTGTGACTCTTGGAGAAAAAGAAAATGATCACTAACCTTTTTTGTGGGCATCTTGAGTTTCAGAAATTCTGCCTCCCGGCACAAAACATTCCAAGGTGCATGTATTTTTACAAATCCAACCCCATGTATTTTAGTCTAAAAGAGGAAGAGAGAGAGACGATAATTCAGATGAAATAAAATAAGATGCTATTTTTCTTCCGGTTTCATACACATTGAGGAATCAAGTAGTCCACAACAGACAACATTATAAATCTCATTTGTTTAATACAAAACTGGGAAACAACTGCTTCTAAATACCTACAATATTATCATTGAATAAATCATCTGATTTACTGTCCACAAGGTGCTCAAACCACAAACATGAAACACCATTGTCCTCCTACAAAATAATTATCCCAAGGTAGAAAAATTATCTTATTTTAAAGTGAGAAAATAAGAGTTGTTTGGAAAATGAAAGGTATTTGCTATGGACAAGAAAAATATACCCAGTCACTCACATTTGAATCAGACAAGAGTATGTCTACACTGCAATTAAAAATTCACAGCTGGCCCATGCCAACTGACTTGGGCTTTCAGGGCTCACAGGCTAAGGGACTGGTTAACTGTGATGTATATGTTTGGGCTCATGGGGGGGGCTGGGCTGTAGGACATGGCGAGGTGGGAGGGTTGTAGACATACCCAAAAGGGCCTGAGCCTGTGAGGTTTGAGCATCTTGTGCAAGGTATTAAATGGATTGATGTAAATGCAGTTGAGGATAGTCAGCAGCGTCTCACAGCATATGCTCAGAACCTCTAAGGCTCAGAATGACAGTCTTCTTGTAAGAAAGAAGCAAAAATGCGTCATCTGCAGAGCTGTTGTATACATCTGAGCTTAAATGGTAAACTTTTATATTAACACTACAGAAAGATTTATAGGAAAATATCCAATTTCTTCATACATTGGTCAGGATTCTTCCCTGCATTAGGGCTACTTTGTACTGTATGGCTGACATATAGCAGTCCTAAAGCCAGCATAGCTGACTATGTGAAGAGTTGGTGTAATGGTTCCTATAACAATCCTGCCCCCAGCCCTCCAAATGCTAGCATAGAGGGGACGGGCTTGGCTGTCCCTGCTGAATTGTGCAGAGTTGGAGTTCATTCATCTTTTCTATTATACAACTTATTTTTAACAAACACATTTGCTCTCAGTGGCATGTTCCTCACTACCCCAGTAGTGACTCAGCTGCTGAGAGAGTTCATGCTTGCAGCTTCTGAGCTGCATGTACGGAGTGCAGTATGTAACTGCAAAGTGGAACAGACAGGACATGCCAATGCATTTCACAAGAGCAGACCGGTGACATTTGATTCGAGGCACACTGCTAGGCTTCAAAATCAGCAGTTAGCATTAAGAGGAAGCCATGGAGCTCATTAACACATACAGACCACAGGAATTGCTCCCATCTATTTTCTGTCTTCCTTTGGCAGCCAAGTTTACAAGTAATATTTGGGACTTCGGATATTTTTGTACTGTGTGTCCTAAAAGCTGTGGAGAAGATTTGACTTCCTTGTTGAAGTACCTACTTGCTTCATCTCTGGCATGCACATAAATGGAGGAGCTTTCACATGAACAGCTGTGTTATCTATGTGCAAAGGCAAGTAAGTCTGCCGAGAATTTTAAAGCCAGTAGTACAGGTATCTGAAGAACAGGAATCTTCAAAAGCATAACCACTCTCTTGTAACACTGAAAGCAAGGAAGAACCTGGGGTGATTCTATGCTTTCGAAAGTATATATACACTCACAAAGATGACAGATAACAGTATTGGGCCTTTTTGTTCCCGTGTGCAGTGGAAGTGCTGGAAACTTCAAATATGCATGAGGAAAAAAATGCCTTCCTCCTCCTTCCCCCCAAAATAGAATGTTGTCTAGATGCCATCATGCCACTGAAAAGGGGAATCCTAGGAAGGTGTGCAACGAGCAAAAGAAGAGTGCCTTGTCCGATTCCTGTGCTTGTCATCCTCAACCATGTGCGGTAGAGATTTTCCAACACTTACAGCCACCCGCGATCCTTCAGGCCCTTGTCGGATACACATGTATTTAAATGTACATTATATTGTGATAGTCGTTTTCTCCCCTTACCAGTTCAAAGAATTAGAGTGAATGGTTCTTATTCATCACACCAACAGGCTATTCCATTTAAACTGAGGTATAGCTTTAAACAGCAAAAGACTTCAATCTTTCTGGCTTTATCTTTCCATTCTTGCTGCTGTACTTGCTTATGCAAGTATAAAAGCTTGTTTTCAGCCTGCAATACTCTGCACCTGCTTTCTGGAAATACATTACTCAGGGGACATAAATAGTTGCCATCCTCCGATGTGTCATAGCTTCAAAAACATTTATGAGTTAACTTCACAGAAGAGAGTTTAAGCAACTTAATATAGATCTTCCTTTTAACAAGTGCTCACTTTTACTAATATTAAAGATCTGCAGTGTGACTTCATGGCTCTCCCAATAATGCCTTTCAGACTCAAGCAAGTGGCTGCAAGCATTTTGCCTTACACTCAAGCTTTGGACATGAAAGTTGACGTAGATCCCTGTGGCTCTCATCTCTGTACATTTCTTTTCTGTTTTAATATCTTGTATTGAGAGGACAGTGTCCCTCAGGACGGGTATGCATGATGTCCTAGTTTGAACTCAAAGACCTTCAACATTATTTAAAGTAGTATTATGTATCATAGGTGGGGACACCCTGCTGTGTAAACTATTTTAATCTGCATGACTTGGCACAAAGAGATTGCCAATCTACTATGGTAGTTTGCAAATTAGATGGAAGACTCTTGTTACTTACATTTGGGAATATAGAACCTGAAATGGAAACTCATTTCACTTTTCCAGGGTTTGTCCTATCTGTACATTCATGAATGTTTAATGGACATATTGAGGATTTTTTAATGCACAGATCACAGATTTAAGACCCAGCCTTTAGATCTTGTAAATAAAACTTACAAAATGTTTACTTTCTCCCTCTGCAACCTCAGGCATATTGACTGGATCAGTTAATTAAAACATAGTTGCTTCCTTTGAAATGAATCTGACCATGGCTCTCTCTGCTAATCACACTGGCAGCAGATCACAAACACCCCCAATCATTTTACATAGTCAAACAGTCTTTTAATAGAACACATTGTTTTTGCTGTGCAGGTGAAAGGAGTTTTGTACAGCATCACTGATCTCTAATTATAGTGGAAGGATGAAATAACATCTGAAATCCGCACTTAATCTAGACCATTTACACAAGACCCCCATGAACAGATTTCATTCCTTTGGAGGCTAAACTGAAATGTGACAATTTCAGTGTAAGCTCTTTTTCAAACAGATTGGAATTACAGGTGGGCCCAATCCACAGAATTTAGATGCAGTCTGGATATTGACTAAGTTCAAGGGGTGTTTGAAGCTGGAGTTTTTTTTCAGGCTCAGTTTTAGCTGTAATATTAAAGCGTTAGTGACTTCTGTTATAATAAAGGATATGCCATAACATGAACTTTCAAGAAATAGTCCTAAAATGAGAAACTTCAGATCTAGGTCAATAGTTTAAACACACCAATAGAAAGTTGTTCAATCTAAGGGTTAGGTCAAATTCACATCTCGATTTTGAACAGTCCAAGAAGTTCAGGGATGTTCATATCTCAAGGTTTGATGTGGGTCCATCTTAAGAACTTTCAAAAAGTCTCTTAAATTACAGATTTTAAAAAAATTCTACATATTTTAACACGGAGGCTAATTATGAAGAGTACCATGTAGATCAGTTAAAGATCACTTTTAGCAATTCCATGACAATTCCCCTCCCCCCCCCCCATGTCTGTATTAATGTTTTTGCTGTTTTAAAAGACCATGATGTTCAGAAGCCTAACTCTGAGACGTATTAAATACTGTAATGATTGATACTGGTCACCTCTTCTATACCTTCTGTCCTCCTCCACTCCACTTTTGTCCTCAGTTCCTCTCCAACAGGGGGAGAAAGCTATGGCCAGGACAAACCCATAAGAGGGGTACAATTAGAGGGAAATACTGAGTTCCTGAGGGAGAGAAGGCAGGATTTGCAGGCCTTAGGTAGGAGAAAGGGCTCTCCAAAATATATGGATATCCTGAGAGCCGCTGAGAAAACTTACACACATCTGGCCATCTGCAAAGATGTCCAGGGCATTCACTGATGGCTGGCCCTTCTGTGGTACTCCCCTGGCTTCTCTCTTTCCCCAGCAGTAGGACTCCCTCAGGAACCATGCCTCTCTGCCACCTTGTTCCTTCGCCCCCCCCCCCCACTATCTCTCAGGGGCAAGAGGGGAGGGGTGTCATAGACAATAAGAGACAGGTCCTGAGAGATGGTGGGGCTTAATATTAATAGGATCAGAACTCATTTCCATGGGAATTTCTTAACTGGTTTGTCTTGGGACAATGCTAGATAAAGACTTCTCCATGCCACTGTCTGGTCACCCTCCCACCCCAACCCACAGAAACCTGTAGTGTCTGCATGGAGGGCCTTGTGTGGACTAAGTGAGAGGAGAGTGTGTGAACAACTAAGGGGATTCTATTCAGCCCCTCCACACCATGAGACGCTATATATGCTACTGTCCTGAATGTGTTCACAGTATATTTGCTTGTTTAGGCCATGAAGTTGATTAATGCTATGGACATTATATATAATATGAATAGCTGAGAGAATCTGAATATTGCTACTGAGAATATAGAGTAACATTTTCCCAATGGTTTCAAAATGTGCTATCAGTTTGTATTATATTACATTTATGAAGAAGCAAAAGTTATATCCTATTATGCGAAGACAAAAATTGAGGTAAAGTGTACTCTTCTCACAACTATTAGGGTTTATGTGTTACTGCTCTCAGCTGACATATCAGGCTCTTTGGGGCTGTTGATACCTATCTTAGTTTAGTTCAGACTTCAGGCAGTTAAGATCTAGAAGAACATTACACTTGTATACTCGTATCAGATATTTTCTAGAGAAATATGGGTATCTGCCTGGAAAATGTCAGATAAGACAGTTCGAGAAGTGCTCCAGTTTTATTCTTCACTAAATGCTCAGAGTAATTCAATTCCTTGACGATGAAAATGCAATGAGAAGCCTGCATCACATTTTTTTTCTTGAGAAATTAAAATATGAATTTAACTTTTTTAAACATTCACTTTTATATACTGGGAGATCAACTACACTATGGGCTGACCCGGTGAGTTGCTGAGATGACTGGTATGAAAGGGAGTTGAGGGTGCTATAAAAAAAATAAAGGCCAAATACTGGGAGGCCATGAGCATCTGTATCTCCCACTAGAGTCAACAGGGGTTTCAAGTTCTCAGGAACTGCTTGATATTTCTCAGTATTTGGCCCTTACTTATCTTATTAAGATAGAGTTCAAAAGTTTATTTACATCTTCATCTCTTTCCAATTCCAGACCAGCCTCCATGAGGTTGCCTTCATACTCCTCTCTGCGGAATCTCTTATCATCTTCGTGATAGTCCATGTGAAGCTCACTTTCTCCCACGTCAAGGTGCCCGCCCTTCCCAGGAAGCTGATGATCCTGTTTGATACTTCGGGCACTTGAATCATTGTGATGAATTCGTCTAGTGAGCGTCTTACTGACTGAGGATTTCTTGTAATGGTAAACCAAGATGTAGTCCACTTTCCTCTTGCCATCTCTAAAATAGAGTCCATGTTTGCAGTTGGCATCTGGATCCTGACACAGTGAGTTTAATAACTGTGAACAATGGGGGAGGGAAGAAGAATAATTAGTACACTTGCAGACAAGGACACCAAACAAACCAAACATTAAAAGAAACCACATTCACATGGTTTCTCCTTGTACAGAGCAGAGAACATCTTATCTTCAAAACACATGAGAGTTTGAGGTCTGCCTCCTGTGCCACTTAGTCAAAGATTTTGCAAGTTAACACCTGCAATTCTGTTGACCGACCAGTTGGAGTCTTATTGGTCAGAAATAAATAGATAAAATGACTGGGATTTAATCTAATTACCAGCACTCTAGTTCATAAGTGAGCTACTTGGTGGGTTTGATTTCCCCCCTTTGTAGGCTAATCTCCAGTAAGATCATCTGTCCTTCACCAAAGACATCTGTGTTTTAATTCTGATAAGCAGATTAATTTCATGTGCAAACATTTCTCACTTCTCTTATCTATGGCTGCAAGTTTGCATCATCTGAGAAAGAGATCAGCTTAGCTAGAGACTAACAGGAGCCAGCTGGCTACGTAGCTGAGCCAAAAATGCAAGTGGATAGTAGACAGGGAACAGGGCCGGCTCCAGGCACCAGCTTGCCAAGCAGGTGCTTAGGGTGGCCACTCCGGAGAGGGGCGGCAGGTCCAGCTATTCGGCGGCAATTCGGCGGACGGTCCCTCACTCCCGCTCAGAGCAAAGGACCTTCCGACGAATTGCCGCCGCAGATCGGGATCGCGGCTTTTTTTTTTTTTTTTTGCCGCTTGGGGCGGCAAAAACCCTGGAGCCAGCCCTGACAGGGAACCGGGTTCAGTCCTTGCTTAGTTTGATTTTTTTCTCATGTACAGCCCATGTCTCATTGCAATTTGATGGTAACAAAGGGATGTACTCCAGACTGGAATAATTCACTGCAAATTAAAACCTATTTACACTGGTATTATGAGATGCTAGAAACTCCATTTTTGAAACTGCAATTCCAGTAGAACCCTAAATCAATCATTTCTTTATTAATTCTAGACTCAACAGGGTAAATACAAAAAAATTAATATTAATAAAATATTAATACATAACACTATTTATACGCCTTTCTCATACATTGCGTTTCTCACACAATGCCAAATTCTGCCTTTGGATGTGCACACATAACTACAAGGGGAGAAATTGGCTAATAGATTTTACTTGTTTTCACAGTAAATACTAATGGCAGCAGTTATACTACAAAGGTTCAGGGGCCCTTGCTCATTTTATGGCTTTTAATTTAGCAGGCAGAATTTTAAGGCAAGAAATACTTTACTCTGTAATAAATTGCTGGTGCAAATGGAAGCAATTGGACATCAGTTGCAAATCAAAAAGTTCAATGTCCAACTGCAATATGTGCATCTGCAGTTTGTTTGGTACATAAAACAGTGGATGCAAGCATTTGGGGGGAAACACAATTGTGTTCACAAAGAGGCCATCTTCAAATGAAGAGAACTACATATCGTTACCATTGACCCGAGTGGCTAGTCAAAG
Organism: Chrysemys picta bellii; assembly: GCF_011386835.1. NCBI lineage: Eukaryota > Metazoa > Chordata > Testudines > Emydidae > Chrysemys > Chrysemys picta. The sequence continues at coordinate 73,005,907 of NC_088794.1, read as the reverse complement.
TTTGCGGCCCTGGGATATCCCAGTTGGGAGCAGAAATTGGTAACAGATAGTTCTTTGATGCAGTTTTGTTTATTTACAAAAAATGTGCATAGTCCTGTGTCTCTAAATGCAAAAGGAATCAAATAGCAGGAAACAGTTTCTTTTGCTCATAAACATCAAAAACACTCTTTTCAGCCTGCATCCCTGCCTGAAAAACTCCTTCCAGATTCTTCCAGGGTCAGACACCCTGCTTTGGAGCTGCTCCTTTTAGGCTCTCTCTCTGTCTATTAGGCCATTTCTACATTATAGATGCTACAGTTGCATAGCTACATCACCACTGCTGTAGTGTAGCGGAGTCAGTGATGGGAAGCATTCTTCCACTGACCTAGCTGTGTCTACACCAGGGATTAGGTCAGGATATCTAAGCGCTCAGTTATGTTGACCTAACTTTAAGTGTAGACCAGGCTTCGGTCTCTCCCTGTTTCTGTCTGTTCTGCCTTCTCTCCTTCCTTCCACCCACACCGGACCTAAAACAACACTCAGCAAAAGCTCCTAGGTGGGTTCACATATGCCTTTTGTCTTAGGTGAGGGGCTTATCTTTACAGTTATGTTAATTGAAGGATGTGGTCATACCATATGGTGAGGTTTTAATTCAAAGTATTACAAGGTTTGACCTGCTCATAACATTCAGAGTGCAATTAATTACAGCCTACAATAGACTCAATATTAAGGTCTTAGGACCAGATTAAAACAAAATCCTTCAGGATGCATGAAAAATATGTAAGTTCTGCTAAAAGGTCAGTTTTTATTGGAATGGGTAGGCTGATTTAAAGAGGCTTCATCCCCTCTTCCTCTGATCCTGCACCAGAAGCACCTTCCACATATTTAGGGCTTCTTGGGTCTTGTTGAATGTGGCCCAAGTACATCTCTTTCTGCAGTATCAACCTACTGTCCTTCAAACCTGCAGGAACCTGCTGTCTTAGAACTCCTCCTGGGATAGGGCAATTCCATACTTTCTCTAATGTAAGCCAGTACCTTCAGGGGACAAACTGGGCCCAAAATTTTTGCCTATTATTAGGCCAAATTCTGAAGTCATTTACACTCCGGCAATATTCTGACTTTGGCCAGCAATTCCCAATCTGCCCGAGTTGGAAGGCAGCCGATAAATACTTTAAATAGGGAGCCAGGCTGGGATGACCACACAAAAGTCTCTCTTGGTTTAGGAGCATAGTAATAACATAGCTAATGGTAACGATATAATTTACTCATTGTTCATTTGTTGATGAGGGAAGAGCCCAGATGGGATCACTCCTTTCCTCAGCATCCACCTTCAAGAACACCATTTGGACATTCTGTTTTCAGGGGGCAATTAAAAAATGTGCAGATTTTGTGACAGAAAAATATTCTGGGATACAAAATACTTCAGTCTTCATACAGTTAAACCTCTTAAGTGCAACAGCCACTCTCAAAAGGCCTGGGAACTCTGAGGATTCCATCAAGATCACGGTCTCATTTAATTCTGAAAACTTGGGGTCAAATGATGAATTCCTCAATAAAATGCAGTCTGGTCTAAAAGGTAAAAGTTAGGGCCTGATCCTATGAGCACCTACTATTCCCACAAAGTGAATGGGACTTTCTGGGGTGCTCAGTAACTAATCAGTGGGCCAATTCTGAAACATGCCAAGTGTCTTCAATTCTTATTGAAATAAATGGGCTAGACTGTGGAAGTCACAAAGAAGCCATTTTTCAGCTCCCAGGTTCTGTAGCCAGTTCTGCATGGGATCAAGCAGATGGTTCCAGCAGATTGGAACAAGTGTGCCAGTTGTTTATGGCCTACACTCAATGGGCCACCTATTATCTGGAGATCATCAGAGAACAGTGCACTGTGGCCACACCTTTCCCTACCCCCAGAACACATAGGGGTGGCAAAGGATGGCATAGAAGATTTATTTGCTTTCTGGTCCCTTTTAGCCAGCAGAAAGGGGACAGACTGCATTAAAGAATCTGGCCCAGTGGATGATGAGGACCAGTAGCACTTCTCTCAATTGGGCTCTTCCTTTGCAAACTCCATTTGTATTTCAAATGTTTGTTTTTAAATCTTGAGAGATTGGAGTCTTTCCACAGTTAAGGTTGCCTGTCTCCCTCCCTCCCTCCCTCTCACACACACACACACACACACACACACACACACACACACACACACACACACACACTTTAGAGAATAATTATAAATTTTCACCTTAATAAAAACAGATGTTGTTCACTTTTGGGCGGGGGGTGGGGGGGTGGGGGAAGGAATGTTGTAATGGTTTTTGTCATGTTGTTTCCCCCAAGCAGCATGGTCAACTTACTTAAAATGTGTTTTATTCCAGAGTGTTTGGTGAGCTCTAGTGCATATGTTTGGATTGGACAGTACAGATGGTTTAATTTTAGAGTCATTCACTAATGATTTGCTAAGGTTTAAGCACAAAACCAGTGCTCCAAAAAAGCATGGGAACAGCACCAAGAGTCAGAAACAGAATGGGAACTGTACTGAGGATCCAAAAAAGCAGGGAAATGTGCCAATGCTCTAGGGTACAAAAAAAAATATGGCTCCTTCCTCTCTCGGTCCCAAATGGACTCACATTTGTACAGCTTTCATTCCCACATGATCTTCTACGGAGACTATAAGCACTGAAAGGATTCAACCAAGTATTTAAGCAGCTCATGTGCTCATTTCATTTTCTAAGCCCAACACAGAATCTAATTGATCTTAGAACTTGTTAAAATCACTGGGACAGGGAAACACAGAGACAAACACCTCCCACCCCACAGCTCAAACACAAATCTAGGTTAATATATCAGAGACATTGAGATTCTCAGCTCTGTATCCCCTCTCTTTCCCTTCCTTCCCCCCTCCCCCCGCCCCACCCCATCCCATCCCTGAGTCCTACTTAAACTGTGGTAAAACCTGATCGGTTAAGGACTTTAAGAAGTCCATAGTCTTGGCCTCAATACAATGTCTACAGTATGAGGATATCATGAAGTCTACATCTGAACTGGCAAGGTGGAAAGATTTTAAGAAGCTTGCAAGTACAGCTTGGAAGAAATATTGGTGCCATTCTATTAACCAAGCGGCTACACTCCTGTAATCTATAATATAATATCATTTATGTACTTGGGGGAGAATACACAGTTCCACATGGCAAGTAAATCAGGAATTTCTTGCTATAATGCTATTAAAATGCTAAGGAAATTCCCAAACCAATAACTACATTAACCTGGAGTTAAGGTTGAGAAGATATTGGTAGGCCATATCCTCATTTGATATAAATCAGTGTAGCTAAATTGAAATAAGCAGAGCTATGTAGATTTACACCAAATGAGGATCAAACTGCTCAATCTAAAGGTAAAAACCACTAAAAGGACATTTTAGTTTTAAATCCCCACACTTAGGAGGCTGTTCATGCACTATTCTTCACTCCCAAGTCAATTCCAATTAAGTATTCTTTCTCCATTGTGGAAGATAATATTCTATTTCTACTACATTTGCCTTGATCATTTAACATTGTTGTTTCAGCCCTTCTTAACCTCAATTCCCTCATCTATTATTAGTAATCTTATTATTAATTTGTATAACCATAGTGCCTAAGAACCCTAATCATGGACCAGGACTCCATTGTACTACATTCCGTACAAAACAGGGAGAAAAAAAAAAAAAAAAAAAAAAAAAAAAAAAAAAAAAGACAGATCCTGCCATAAAGAGTTTACAATCTAAGTATAAGACAAGAGATAACAGATGGATACAGACGGACAAGGGAGTTCAAGGAAACAATGAGACAACATTGATCAGGGGATAGCAGTGGTATCAACACACCTATACACATTCTGACCTTTTACATTTATTTGACATTACTGATTCCTAACCACCTGGGCATCTACATTACAACATTTAGAAATTACTCCAGGGGTATTTAAGGTACAAACATTCTAATTAAAAAATTTAATGACGGCATAACAAATAACAGTGAAAATCCATTCAGACAACAGGAATCTATACTGCAGGTTATTGGTGTAACATTATCAATGCAAGCAGATGTGTAGCTTTTGGGTGCATATTTTTAGACATTTAAGGGTTCTCTTCAATACAGCCACACAGATTCAAAAAGCTGCCATTGCCTCGTTTGCTGGTTTGTTTAATCTGGGAATAAGCAGCCCTTCATATGATTTAGCTCAAATTAGGATCCCTCAATCTCTTCCACTCCCTTCCTCCTATATAGGAGTCAGCAAAAACCCTTTAAAGTTGCCTGTATTGTGGTTGCTGGTAACTGTTCACATCTGACAAGGAATAGTGCAGAACTCACACTATCCAAATCCCCAAACATATATTTTTAACATTTATATATTTTTTGCAGCGGAGTGATGGTGCTGAGAATAAAAGCACTCTGATTCCAGTGCTATGAGTCAGGGTACAAAACCCCAGAAGATAAGTACCATCTAATAACTGCTCTACTCACTGTACTTTCACGCTGGATGTATCCGATGTCTTCAATAGCTCGGATGTTGATAATATGAATCCCCTTCTCCTCAGCAGGTAGAGAGGAATATTTCTCATTCACTCTCATTGCAGTCTTATTCAGAGCCTCACCAAGATCTTCTGGCAGAAATTCCACCCCATGAAATGTACTGTCGGTGTCTAAAAGAAAAAGGAACAGGTTGGTCTAAACACTTTCATCCCAGTCTTAGTCCCTCCCAATGTACCCCATCTGAAAACATAACCAGTTCTTGCCTTTCTCTGCCCCGCCTTCCTTCTCTGTTCCCACCCTTTGTTGTTCCTCCCCTCTCAGCCTTACCTCCTGCTACCCTGACTGTGCCCTCAGCTCTTTCCAGCTCCCTTCTGGATAATTACTTAAATTGCTTTCTACAGTGCTTATTAAAACTCAAGATGTGTTTTCTAATGGTCTCTTCTCAGCCCCATAGGGACTTGAATACATTTTAGTTAAAAATAAAATTATTCTGCACATTAGCAGCAGAGTGGATGTTGCATGCCATTTTCCCATTGTACAGTAGAATTTTTCCCCCTATGTTGGTTACAAGGGACTCCACATTTTTTACCTAAAAGGCAAGGCCACTATTTTGGGGGAGCAGTTTTGTACAGGAGCTCTGCTTGCAGTGCACATCCTAGCCCCAGGCAGAGCTCTTAACTGCAGCACAGCCTGAGTGTGAAATGTGAGTTCTGCAGAGGAGAGGTGCTGCTCCCAGCTTGTGCCCCTGGGGCAGGGAGTCCATATTTTGTTTGGACAAAAAGAGGCAGGGTGATTAAGATAAGAAAGAGCTGGTAATTAAATTAAGCATCTGGAAGTTGTTAGATGAGCCTATAAAACAGGAACCCCTTTGCAAGGGGCTTGGGGGGGGGCAGTGTTGAAGACAGAACACAGGGGACTCAGAAGAAATACAGCCCAAGTTACATTCAGAAAAAAGAGGGAGCTGTCACGGGGATAGGTGAAAAGAAGGGGCCAAAACCAAGGGAAGGGATAGCAGTGGTATAGATAAAGTTCCCACTCTACCTGTGGTACTTATGTGGCCACATCACCATAGTATCTGAGCGCCTCACAATGTCTAACCTATTTATTTTCACAGCCCCTCTGTGAGGTAGAGCAGTGTTGTTATCCCCATTGTACAGATGAGGCACTGGGCACAGAGAAACTAGAGGCCAGATTTTCAAAGGTATTTAGGTATCTAGTGAGACTTTCAAAAGTGTCTAGAAGGTTAGGTGCTTTGTAAACCCCACTAGATGCCTAACTGCATCTTTGGGTGCCTAAAAACCTTGAAATTCTGTCACTAGGGCACTGGCCTGAGGTCATAAAGGAAGTCCATGGTGGGAGTAGAATCCAGGTATCTCAGGGCTAGCTCCCCATCCACTGAACCAGCCCCTTTCTCTGCTGGGGGAAGAAAAAAAAAAAGACTGACAGATGGGAGCAAAACCAAGAAGGGCTGCTCTCTGAGACTCCACCAAACAGTCCCAAGGCGGTTGGGAAGGATGTCATGGCGGACACCATGAAAAGCAGCATAGAGGTCAGGAAGGATGAAGAAAGAGAGAGTACGAGAGTCAGATGAGAGGAGATCACTAATCCCCCAAGGAGTTGCAGGTCCTGCCATACACTGGGTTGCAGAGTAATGGCTGCTGTGAAATTTTACATTTTAACTCAACACCGTTTTGTTTTGAATTTTTTTTTTTTGAGTTTGAGTAAAGGCAGGAGTGAGAAAGTGTTGTAGAAGTATCAGATGTTTTTATGTCTCAATTTCTTAGGGTTTCAGCTGTATTCAGGCCAATTCCAGAGCAAAGAACAGAAATTGCATCCATAGAGTCCATAAAGTCAATGATTATTGTCATGATTTGTATTATTCACTGGGCACCATCTATGTGCTCAGCACTGTTCAGAATATGTCAGAAAACATAGTCTCTGAACCAATGTGTATAAAATGTGTAGCCCTGGATAAGATGGCTCAGATATTTAAGTGTATAGATATTGAGCATATCTTAATATCTATGAGTGGAGGCACTGATGACAGTAGGAGTTTTACCTGTTTAAGGACTGGAAGATTTGACCCTTCAACTATTTTCAAGAGGAAGAGCTGCCCAGAGCTCCTGTGCCTGTTTGTTTTCCTTTCCTGCCTGCAGTGGTCCTGATATACTTCAGAAGTCTCAATTTGTTTCTCAATTTTAAAGTGTTTGGTTTTAAATATGCTCCTGTGAGAACTGCACATCAGTCACTATAGTGTTGTGTTTAAGAGCCTTCTGGAAAGTAACTAGCCTTTAAACAGAAATGTAAACAGTGTTGCCAATTCTCACGATTTTGTCATGAGTCTCATGATAATTATTGTTTTCCTTAAAGCCCAGCTCCTGGAGTCAAATGGATATGTGATAATTTCAGCCTTCATTCTTAAAGAAAAAGTAAGTTTCTAGCCCTTGTGGCAGTGGAGAAAGCTTCAAAAAATGTGACCCCTGTGCAGCCTAAAGGTTCAAAAAGCAGAAGGCAAAAAAAAAGAACACCAAATCTATTATTTTTACATAATCTCATGATTATTGGTGAGCCTGCCTCATGATTTTTGAACATTTGGGGTTGGCAATACTGTGAATTATAGAGGTGAATCAGGGCCCAGCATTTCACTGCAAATAAAATTCTGCAACATTTTACAAATTTCATTTTTCTCTTCTCTGAATTTATTCAACCCATACTTCAACCATGAGGTACATTTTCAGAAGGGGGCAAGTCAGGTAGTTAATGACACAAGTTCTTGCACCAGAAATTCATTCTGTGGGTGCAAATTGGGGCTGCAAAAAGGGAGTCTGGTACTTAACTAGACTGATAAAATTCCCTTGTATATCTTTAATACAAGTTATACAGGCAAAGAAGTTCTTTGGGTTTTTTGAGTTCATGAATTCTTAGCTTAATCTGAAATTGCCAACCTTCAACCAAATTCAAATTTACTATTCCAGATTTGGCTCAGCTGTAAGAAATTATTTGCCACAATAATATTCTGTAGAGGTGAATTCCATTGTGAAATTAAAGGTTGGCTAAAAAACCTCTATATAGCCTTTTAACCAGTTTGAACATATACTTATTGTCACAGCTGGCACTACAGAAACACATACTGTGATAAGGGCCATCACAGAACATTATAGCCTGTGATAAATATCAACATGGAAATATATACTGCAATAGATTTTACAAAACCTCAAAACCCAATGTGATCTACTCCCATTGAACCTGCATAAAACCCAAAGTATGTATCAGTCAAAACACCTTTTGTGTTGTGATAAAAGCTACTGTGTTAAAATATCAATATTTACCTGTAGTTCTACTTCTAGGAACTCAATAGAAGCTTTAGGCCTGATTCAAAGCTTCCTGGACTCAATGGAAAAATTCCCATTGACTTCAATGGGCTGTGGAAACGCTTAGCAATTTTGAGGTATATAAGATGTGAGTGACAAGCACCTCACAGAGAACTGAGGAACTGGAGAGTGAAAGTAAACAAAGGCTTGAGGCTGCAATCCTCACTCATGCAAATTAACACTGCAGTCAGTAGGTGCTTTCCTAAATAGGATAGCTGGATTATGTAAAAGTTTGATCTTCTAATACCACATAGAATTTACAACACAATCCAACATATGAACTAGCTAATATGTTTTATTGAACAAAACTTGCATTTAAACTTGAACTCTTCTGCACATATTGTATTGTAAATATATTTTATATATATATTAAAGTATTGGTGTGTGTGTGTGTGTGTGTGCACGCGCACAAATTTTTTATTTTTTTAATTAAATTTAATATTTGACTTTTTTTGTTACACACCCCCCCCCCCAGTGGAGTAAAGGTTAACAAAAAAACCAACACCTCCCCTAAGACACGGTAACTTAAAAGTAACACAAAAAGTCAAATATTAAATTTAATAAAAAAATTAATCATTTTAAAAGTTACCCTTGCTCTAATCCTCCCCGCCCTCCAAGATGCTAGTAAAAATGAGATAAGGTTGTTTGGAGTACCTTAACTGGGTGTTTTTATACTATCAAATTCTGAACTGAATTTGCAGTTCCTGCCTTTCTAATGTTTGGTTGTTAAAATGACAATGTTCTTGTGTGTATTTTTTCCCTATAAGGTTATTGATACTTCCAAAAGTGTAACTCTAGCTTAAAGTCGTTAGAGCTTATAGTCATTAGAGATTTCTTTAGTGTTTTGATAAAGTTATCAAGAAAAAAATTCTGGTACCTCAATGTATCTACATATATTTTTGACTAATTACAGGATATAAATTACATTATATCCTAGATTTATGGTGTTTTACATGCTAGAATGGCACTAGAATTTCTTCAAATTGACACCTGTAGACTTTTAAAAACTTTTCTTTCTGACTGCTTTGCTATGGACTTTAAGAAGTCTGCATACTTCATTAAGTCTATGGAGACAAAAAGTGTCCCTAACATCCAGTATGTTTTACTAAGGACTTTGAGGTATCCTTGCAAGGCTTAGAATCTCATTTGTAATTATTACATTAGTTCAGATTCATTGGGTGATATGATTATCCTGGTGTTTTGAGGATTGGGGCAGAGGAGAGTTCTTGTTCCAGGCTCAATTAATCTAGTGGCTTCAAAACTCACTTAGGTTAGGCAGGGCTAGAAGGTGGATATTGTAATACCTTCCAGATTCCTTGCAGGCTAGATGAGTTCCACAGAAGGACATGTAGGAGTTAGCTGTTCCATTGTAGTGCAGGCATTGACCCAGGATGTGAGCGGAGATGTGTACATCACCTTGGCATATTTCTTGTGCTTGTCAGAGATTTGGGGCAGCTATCCCTCTTCTTTGGAACTATGGGATCCAGATACTAGGATTCTTTGGAATTCCCATTCAGTTCCCATACTTCTTTGAAAGCTCTCATGCCACTTTAAAACTATGTATATTTCCCACACTTCTTCAGAACCTTGGCACAACTGTTGTGCTTCTTGGAAACCTGGATGCTCAGCACCCACACTCCTTTAGAATGGTGTGCATTTCTGACACCTTCAGAATACTGGTGCACAGCTCCATGCTACTTTAGAACTGTGGTGCTTTTCCTACACCTCTTCAGTTTTGTGGCACAACTATAACTTTTCTTTGGAGCTTAAGCAATTCATGAGAACCTGGATGCCCAGCTTGCACACTGCTTTAGAACGGAGGTGCCACTCTTCTTTAGCATCTGGGCATAGATCCCAAACCTTAGCAAATCATTAATGAACAAGTTCAAACAAAAGGATTTTCTTTGAGGAATGTAGAGGTGTGGCCAGGGTTTCACTGGAAAGCTCAATGCAACTTTATATTATGGAACATTAACTATTTTAAACATTCATATGTACACACAAATATAGGAAAAAATATATATTTACACACCCGCTCCCTACATATATGAAGGTGATATCCCTGTGCTAAGTCGCAGAATCCTAAGGGCTGAGTTATTCATTCTCTAGCTATGTAGTGTTCAAATGGTTCTATAGCATATATTGAACATTACTCTGAATTTTCTTGTGCCTGATAAAATCCCAGTGACTTCATTGGGACTTTTGAGGTCACCAGGAACATGGGAGCGGATCATTACCTCTTTCCTAAGCTAAAGAATCTGTATATACCTTCAGCACAGTAAAATGTGTGTTTGTGAACTGAGGGGTGTTTGTCTAGGAGTTATCCAAGAATTCTAAAACAGATTAAAATACAGTGATGCAGCAAAACATAAGCATGGATAAAGGCTTAAATAAAGAGAAAATCGGAAGTGGTTAATTGAGCCCTGGTTGTTGTGAGGTTGCATTTTTGAACATAAAATCATTGAGTCTACAATGGGATACATGCAAGATCAGACTGGAACTGTCCAGATGACTCAGTGCTATTGTGTGAACTCAAACAAACAATCACCCATCTGCCAGTATATATTTACATCTGTGTTTGCACACCAGTAGCCTGGCAATATATGAAAGAACAAAATGTAACCGTAGTAGGTAAGGAACCAAACATTTTGTTTTATTATGACTACGAGAAAAATACGTGAAATGCGAGTACTTTATTGATATAATCTTAGTTAGAACAAGTTTGCAGTCATTTTCTACATCAGAATGTCATAATATAATTTAATATTGGATAGGTCAATCCAAGCCATTTAGCTAAAATCCCAACCTGCATGTAATTAGTGAATTCAAATTTGCTATTTGGCATAAAAGGTAAAAGCACTCTGGTGCAAACCATCAAGTTTATTTTTGGGATACTGTTCAGAACAATAAGCATAACTGAATTTTAGTTTGAATGGCTTATGGCCATACGTTATACCTCAGACCTTCCCTTTGTATTTTAGCAGCATTTAAACAATTGTTGAAGCCACTTTACATAAACGAAAGTCTCGATTTGGAAAACTATATGGATTTCAATTCCTATTTTATTATAAACATATTAAAAACACAATTCATGTTTTCTCTGATTTGGAAAACATTTCCAGTGGTATTTATAGAAATATTAGTATACATAGCAAAAATAGCATGTTAACACATTCTCACTCTGCAGAGTCAAGGGCATAACCTAGTATTTTTTCTTAGGATGATGCCTTTTATGGAAATTACCAACTTTACTGTCTCTTTACCCTAAGGTCATTCTTGATGTCCTGGGAGTATGACTATCACAACCCTTTCTGTTAGCCAATCCGAACACATTACATGAGATGCATGTAAGTGCTGATACAACTACTGCTCTCTCAATGGCCAACAGAGAGGGCCAATAAGCTATTTCTTCTCTATCCTGGCCCTTGCATCTCATTAAACCTACAGGTATGTAGTATATAATAAAATACTGTACTCTGTCTCACCAGCCTTGACCATATATGAATTATGATGGTGTTGTATGCACCTGGCTAAACAACATTTAAACAATAGTTTCAATGAACTGGGCATGCCCATGTTCAGTCAACATTAGGCATAAATGTCTTCTATTTTCTTGTCCTGTGGTATTGCCAGGCAATTCCATTATTCATTAATGTCCACGTCTTTATATCCCTGAAAATTCGTGAAGATAGGTAGATTCTTGATTTGTATTTATGTGTCTTTAGGGAGAAATCACATTCAAGATTTTTGATCCACAGAGTAACTGGTCATAATAATTGCGGTTTCTCAGCAGCAGTTTTTTTTTTTTTGTGGTGAGCAGTATAGATTGGGAGAGTAGGACAGTGATGATGAAATACTAATACGGACCCTTGTTGCATCTCTCATGGACCATCTCTCTCTCCCCCCACATTTAGGCATTAAGGAGATGAAAGTAACCCAAATATAGGCCAAATATGGCCAATGGGCACAAAATGCAAGGTTGGGGAAGGATGATGGGATTGAGCCAGAGCTGCAGCATTCTCCCCTTCTCCAATAAAGATTTATGCCCCTCCATCTGATTACTGTGTGGTTGTAATCCCATGAATATTTGGGAGGATCAGTCATTTGGAAGGGGAAGGAAAGCCAGCTGAAAAGGAGCTCAGAGGTGTACAATATAATTCCCTAGCAGCAACATGGAAATCTTACCCGAAAATCCCCTAGGGCTTAGTGCTGGTGATTTGAATGTTAACTTTCACTCTGCAGCTCAGATGGAGGGACAGGTGCATCCAATGAATGTCTTCAACATTTTGAGGCGAGCTATGCTTAGGGAGGAGGGACTAAGATAAAGAGACGGAGGTACGCTCTCCATGGAGTCCCTGCACTCTAGGGAGTTTTCCTCTAGATCCTGAGACATCCTTTCCCAAAAGAAATGATGTGGCAGGATTTCCACTGGTTTTCAGCTGAAAAGTTTCAGAAGATGTCAAAAGCAATGTGGCCTTTTTGTGGAGGATCCGGTTGCTTTGTTTCTTATGAAGTAGGTTTTGTGTGTTTGTTTTTCCAGGAAAGAACGTTGAAATGTTACAAACAATATAAGCAAATCTCTGCTGAAAATTCAAATCAAACTGAACTCAAAGCTTCTTAGATTAGGAAAAGTTTAAATAATTTATTTTGCTTGAGTTCTAAAAATCTTTGCACTTATCTGAACACCTTAAGTTTAGAAATTGCCAGTACTTCCTGGCTTAGATGTAGTCTTTAGGCACAGCCCCAACACAGTTTTTAGGTTGGGGCATAAATTGCATCACTCCAGGAGTAGCCCTGGGACACTACAACCCAGGCTTTTGAGTCATGATTCCACTTCTGTTGGCGTGTTCTGGAGGTGAAGGGAGTGAGTGGTAATTTGCGGATGGTCTATTACAGCAGCAAGTTATGACCACACCCCTTTCCCCCCCGGCACCAATATAGCCAAAGGGGCACTGGCCAGAGAGTGAGGACTGTAACCAATTCCCAGCTATCTGCTCAGAGGTGAGCTTTGGACTCAGCGTCCAGGCAGGCTGCCCCAGGGTACAAGGAAAAGGTAGTCCAAGTTGCAACGTAGCCCCCTGAATAATTCCAGTTAGAAATATAGTGTTACAACAGCTTTTTCTTATTTTCTTCCAGTAATTCTGCTTCTGAATCTGAAAAAAGCTTTCAGTTGCTATGATCCTATGAATCTTTTCAGGTCCACCAACCAGTTATTCCTCAGGGCACTACCTACTGTTGGAGGCTGCATTTTTGGGGTGGAATGTTGTGTTACATATACAGGGTCAACTCAATCTTGTGATGTCCCCTTCCATTCTTAGAAAAAGGGGGGTGGAATTCCCTGGTTACTTTCCCAATATGAATGCAACAAGTCAGCCAAACTCTGCCTAGAGGTAGATGTGTGAGTGCATGTTTTTGGGAAGAAGGCCATGCATGTAATAACCAGCTTTGTCAGACAGACAATCCTCAGGGAAAAAGAGGTACTCATGAATCTTAAAACCCCAGAAGACATACAGTTGCGATGAAAAACAAGCAATAATCAAGCACTGGTCAAACAACTAAGGTTGGTAAAGCACAGCTGCAAATCACATACTTGTATGAACCAAAGAGAAAGCAGCCTGAGGGAGGAATATTATGAATAAGAAAACCAGAAGAGACAAATTTTACAATAGTATTTTTTTTCCAGGGTGACTGTTAAGTGGGACAGTGGGGGGGAGGGGGAAGGGAATGGCACGTACAGGAATATTTTCCCCAATGAATTCCCTCCCTGTTGAAAACATTTGTTTCACTTTGCTCAGACTTTAGAAACATGATTGTTAAGACTCTCATCCAAACTGTCCTCTCATAACTACAAATGGATTATTTTCTATTATGCAAATTTGGGACTTGATCCTGCAACCTTAACTCACTTGAGTAATACTCCCTCCCTTTGACTTCAGTGGGAGTACCCATGGGAACAGGACTTCAGGTGTGAATAAGAGCTGCAGTATTGGACCCCCTGGTTGCATAGCAAAACAGTTTGTTTAAATATTTTTAGTAATAAGCACTTACGGCCATTTAATTTTAATTAGAATCAATGAACGATCAGCAGGCAGGCTGAGTGTAACATACAGCTCTCAAGTAAAGTTTGTTCGCAGCTAAATGAATACCATGAAATCACCCTGACTGTATGTAAACAAATTATTGCAGATAGCTGAATGAAATGTTTCTCAGAGAGAATTTAACTGAAGTTTTTTTTCTTATCTCATATTCATTTGTTTTCTATTTAAGGATTATCTTTAAGAAAATGGCTGGAATAAATACATCTAAATTTGAAACCTCAGTTGTTCCCAACACACACTGAAATCCAACAGAGAAAAGCACATTGTCCTGCCAACCTTTGCATGAATATAAGGATTAGAGTCTCTCATGTCAAACAAAGAATTACACCTCTACCCAGATATAACATGAATTCGGTTATAACGCAGTAAAGCAGCGCTCCGGGAGGTGGGGCTGCGCACTCTGGTGGATCAAAGCAAGTTCGATATAACTCGGTTTCACCTATAATGCGGTAAGATTTTTTGGCTCCCAAGGACAGCGTCATTATCAGGGTAGAGGGGTAGTTTCATTGCCACATAAGAAATATGGGTCTGATTTCTACAGTGGTAATGCTGGAGAATTTAAAAATCATTCAGCGATTAGCAGTAAAAATAAACAGGATTTTTAACTGTGTGAAATAATTGTTTAAAAATCATATTATAGGTCCTTCCCAAAAGGGGCTTTGGTATTGCAAATTTGTTACTAGAATCCTTAAAATTAAGGCACCATGTTTATCACTATTTATTGTATTATGGTAGTATTCAGAGGCTCCTAACCTGGTCATTGTCCCATCATGCTGGGTGTGTACAAAACCCATGTTAAGAAAACTGCTTGGTAGTCTGTAACAAATATATTTGTTTGCCACTTGTACTGACTTTTCCCCTCTCTAGATTCCTTCTACATTTGGGTTATACTGTGCTATACTTCCGCCTGCTACGAATAAACAAAAATTGCTGTTTCAAAGCAGAATTTTCTGGAAATCTGACTTTCCACAGCATGGCTTTGTGGAAGATACATTACCACCTAGAGCAGGATTCTCCCTCAGCACCCCCTGCTTTCCTTTGATTTTATGTCTACCTGAAACATTCAGAGATACAGGTTGTTCCATCAGGCTTAAGCTAAGCTGAGAACAATCTTTTCCACAAAGTTGATCCACTTGCCACCTCCTCTTTGTTTTCTTTATACATTTTAGTGCTCATAAAAAAAAAACCAAACAAACAAAAGTCCTGGATTAACAGACCTGGAAACTGAAATCCTCTCCTTGTCTCCAGGACAAATACAGCAGGGATAATGTCAAGGAACACTCCGCCACCCCATCCCACCAATGTTGCTCATTTCTGACCTATGGTGAGAAGACAGTTCAGTCTCCATGGTCCATTAAAACCTTTACTGAGAAGGCCACTACTTTATTCTACACACAATATTAATAGGTTCTTGTGAGGGAGGCTATTTATTTGCATGACTAATTGAATAATTTGCACAATTCTTATTATCTACGTACCCCATAGTTGTTTATGGTAATTTACAGCCAAATAAAAGAAACAATGAGCCAAATTCTGCTCCCATTATACTGATGAACATGTGGGATAATTCCAGTGAAATCATTCTGTATTTACATCACTGCTACTGAGAGCAGAATCACTGGAACCCCTGCAAAGTGATTACAATTGAAAGGCCTTAATCCTGCAACCCTTACTCACATGAGTTCAATGGGCTTACTCAAATGAGTAAAGATTACTCCAGTGAGTATGTTTTGAAGTGTTGGATCTGTGCCAGGGGCAATAGAAGAGAGAACAAAAGAAAAGAGGGTAGAGCAGGTAATGAAGGGCAGTTAATTGCTTTTGTAGCCTATGAATTCTGATAGTTCCTTTTAAATGGAACTTTTACATATCAATTATTATTAATTTGCATGGCCCATGGGAGAAGGGATGTCACTCCTAGTGTGAGGAGCAGTGCAGGAGAAAGGACAGAGGCGCATGTCGGAGAAGAATATTAAGATATGTTAGTCTAATATATATGTTTGAGCTATCACAGATATCGAACTACTGTTTTCTCTTATTAATCCAAAATAAGTAAAAATGTAAAATGCACTTAGCCATAACAGCTTGCAATGCTAAACTTGTACAAGTGGGGGTACAAACAGGATTACTTTTCTTATTTTAGCATCTGGAGGCATTGGGGGCTCCATTGTGCTACCCACTGGACACACAAGACGACAGTCCATGCCCTATATAATTTACAGTCTAAGGCCCTAATCCTGCAATGATTTATGCACATATTTAACTTTACACATTGAGATCAATGGACAACTCACTGCATAAACTTAAACACATGCATTAGTACTTGCAGGGTAGAGGTACAAGTAGACTACATATTGTTTTGTCTATATATTTTATTGTAAATTAATACTACGTTGTGCTCTACCACCTTTTGGGTCTCTACAGAAGCATGTACAGTAACTCCCCACTTAAAGTCCTTTCGCTTATTGTTGTTTCGATGTTACGTCCCTGCTCCATTACAGAACATGCTTGTTTAAAGTTGTGCACTGCTCTCCTATAACTTGTTTGGCCGTTTGTTTTGTTCATGGCTGGCAGCCCCCTATACGCCCCCCCACAGTGCCTCCCGCCTGCTGGCAGACCCTGTGGATCAGCGCCTTCTCCCTGCTCTCTCCCCCCCCCCCCCCATCTCCTACCCGCGGCAATCAGCTGTCTTGCGGCATTCAGGAGGCTGGGTGGGGGGAAAGAGCGAGGATGCGACGCGCAGCCTCCCTCCTGAACGCCGCAAACCAGCTGATTGCCACGGGCAGGAGGCAGGGGGAAGGCGCTGGGGGGGTGGCGGGAAGGGAGCATAGGGGAGCTGCCAGCCTGTTTAATACATGTATTAAATTGCTTGTTTAAAATGTATATAGTGCCTTTTGTCTGGCAAAAAAATAAAATAAAAATTCCCTGGAACCTAACCCCCGCTATTTACATTAATTCTTATGGGGAAATTGGATTCGCTTAACATAGTTTCACTTAAAGTCGCATTTTTCAGGAACATAACTACAACGTTATGTGAGGAGTTACTGTATGTTACTGAAGATTTCGCACACATATAAATGTGGTCTAAAGGCCACTTAGTGTTCCATATCTAAATGCTGCCATTTCACCTTACACTGTTATACTGTCAGATCTCTTAATCTACACACAGCTGAGCTGAATCTGTTCTTGTATGGGAGATTTACATAGAACACCAATAAATAGCCTGTATTGCAAAATGGGGTGGGCTTGATTCAACAGGTAGCCCAGAGAGTTGGTACAGAACAAATGCCTCAGCACTATGTTAAGAAATTCTGTGCTGAGAGAGGTAGTATCTGTAATCATTAAAGATGTCTGCATCCAGGTGAAACTGCGAGATCTTCTTCATTCCCTGTCCTAAACTGTAATGCAGTGTTACGGTATGATGTTAATAAACTGCTAAATTTCATTGGTGGATGACGTGATCCTTTTCTATCTCTCACTGAAAAGGTAAGTACAGGGGTATCATAATAGAAATAAGGTTGGAAAAACTCATTAGATTGGGAACCATCTTGGATGGATATGAAATGTGTCTTTAATTTAATTAATGTCTGATGGGGTTCAACGGAGGTAGACTACATAGGGAGCCTTCCCCCCCATCCAAATAACAGGGCAGAATTTCTGCTCGTTCTCAAGGAGGTGTTAGGAGAGAGTCGAATACCACACAGATCCATGCACTTCAAGAGGGTGTAGCCTGCTAGCCGAGGAGGAGGTCCAGCCCATAGGTTGCTACTGCACAAGCTGGATCTGTGGCACATGCTGTCCAAGGAAGCAAGCTGCTCCTGTTTAGGATTCCTGGGGGAATCCCATCCTAGTAGCAAGATTCTTGGAGCACAGAATTCAGCTGTCAGCATACTCTCAACTTTCAGTGCTGGCCAGAGACAGAATTTGGACCAATGTATTTATATAGAACTTTGAGATCCTCAGCTGAAAGGCATACTAAAAGTGCAAAGTCTTATTAATTGAATGTTTAGTCTAAAATAATGAATTACTGTTTGAAGCAGCCCATAAAATCTTTATATTTTGGCCCTCACAAGGGACGCCAACTATGACTGTGCAGCCTACAGTATGCACCATAAACAGAGTCTCCTTCTTAACAAAGGTCTATTGTATTAAGCTGCTGTTTTGTAGATGAAATAAACACATCTATGGCAATTAGTTACATCATGTTATCTCACAGATTTAGAGTGGATTGAAAGGATTCCAGAAATTGGTAGACAGGGCGTTGCCTTAAAGTCTGGTTGAAGTTAAATACCGGTACTTTCCAACAAGCTCCTTGTCAGGAAAGTACAAGTGTTACTACAACCAGGGAAATTAATAAAGACTCACAGAGGGCCAGATCACCCTCTCTTGCAGTAAAGTCCATCTGAAGGTACAGTGTATAGGAATTGGGTAGTATCCCTTGAAAACAATTGTTTTGTCTTTGCTTTCTGCACAACACTAAGAATATGAAGACACCATACAGGCAGTCGGATTCCAAATAACCACATTTACTACCTATATTCAAACATAAAAGGCCTAGCTATGCATATACACTGCTGTTCTGTCAAGTTCCAGTGGCTTCAGCAATAATACACAGGGAATCTGAAGAGATACTACCCCATTCCTATACACTACAAAAAGGGATAAGAGAAGAAGTCTCCTGGAGGTTCTCTTCATGGAGTTTCTTCTTGATTGTTCCAATTAGGGTGACCAGATGTCCCGAGTTTATAGGGACAGTCCGATTTTTGGGTCTTTTTCTTATATAGGCTCCTCTTATCCCCCACCCCCGTCACAATTTTTCATACTTGCTGTCTGGTCACCCTAGTTCCAATGACCAGCAACGAATTGTACCCCTTGGAATGAGCTGTGGGTTCTATCCCCAAACTTGAAGAATCTTATGAGTTTTGGAAGTGGTGGGGGAATGTGCATGAGCACAGACACACAGTGCTTCTAGGCCTATCCTGTTCCCAAAATCACCCCTCTCTCTCTGCTTCCTGACAGCGTAGTTCCAAAGGACATCAGAATCAGACAGGACTTGCCATACCAGATATTACCACTGTTCTAATGTGGTACCAGTATTAGATGCTTCAAAGAAAAATAAAATATTACAGCATAGTTGAACTTTGAGTTTGCCATGTAGCTTAACCAATTTATCCTGAAATTAGTTATCTCATTCAATATCTTAGAACACCATGTTCTAACACGGCTAGAACACCATGTAGAAAAAAAGACCTGCAACCAAGAAACTCCAGTAGATAGAGGCTAGTTTTCAGATGTACTACGACCCGACAACTAGAGAGAACACAAAAGAGAATATCACCTATTCAGTGCTACCTACAGATCATCAGAAACTATTATGGTTACAATATCATTCTTATTACCCATCAAAGCTTAGCTACAAATGACTTCATGCAATAGTGTTCCCAGAACAGGGCCAGATTCTGCATTTCTTGTGCAGACAAATCTGTTCATTTCCAAATTGCAATGGAAATTGTGTTTGCAGGACTGAGCCCATAAAACCTATTTTTATATTGTGAATAGAAAATATATAAAACTACCATATATCTAACTTAAAATAAGCAGCCAGCAAATAGGTTTATGGTTAGTGTACTTTTTCCTGCTTTTCAGAAAAATAGCTTTTTTAACCTTTAAATTGAGGATACAAAGGACTGTAAACAAATGTGTTTACAGCACACAGAGAACGTATTGTTCTCTTGTGGAGAGGAGGGAGTCATTTATAAAATTATTAATGGTTTCTTCATGATCAAAGGTATTTTAACATCACTGTGAATCTTTAGTGTAGAAGCTTTAGGCCAGCATAGTAAGGCATAGAGCAGGCCATAGCGTTCCATACTCGTTATGTGTTCTGATAACATGAATGATAAGAAGAGAAATGGGAAATGCATTCACGACACAAATGAAGATATATGGAAAGGGAGAGCTCACATTAATTCTTGCCATCGTTTCCCAGTGAAACTCCTGAAAGTGTTGTGTTCTTATTAGTAGATTTGCTCTAGGATGCACTCCTGGCCCCATTGAAGACAATGGCAAAATTCCCATTGACTTCATGGAGCCAGGGTTTTACCCTAGAAGTTTAAAGAGAGGGATTCTTTCTCTCTCTGCTCGCCGCTGCCTCCTTCCAAGATGGGATTAAGTTTATATGCTTCCACCATATGTTATTTCTATTTTTACTTAACTGAAAAATAGTAAGCAAGTGCACTAGTTCATTTATCTGGTAAATGTTTGTCAGATAGTTCAGTGGGAATACTAAACAGTGGAATAAAATGGAATTAAACCTTAATATTTTGCTTTCCAAGCCTAGAAACATGATGGAAAATAATATTCCATATGATAGAAAGTTTGTGTTTTTATCAAAATATTTAGAGAAAAGACATTTTCTTTTTTATTTTGGATACCTTGCTTCAGCATATCTGTAATTCCCAAAAGAATTTCAACAACAATCTATCTGCAAACTTTCCTGTTTTAGTCTTTATAATTTCTGTTCCACACCAATATGTTCAACTTGTTTTCAAAAGCATCATGCATTGCTTGCCAGCTAAAAGGTTTTTGTTTTCATGAATGTGCTTCTATTTCTGAAATGAAAACATTAGCATTCAGTCTTTGTGTTCTTCAAAAATCATATCAAAGTGATTGCCTTTAAAATTATTATACACGGAGAACAAATTTGTTGTTTGAAAATGGAAAAGAAATTCATTTCAGCTGGCCACAGTACTTTTATTGATAGTAGTATTTGACTAGAGGGCAGGGAAACAGTACTAAATGATGGCCTATAGATTAAAACCAAATATGGTGCAATATTGAGTTACGGAAGGAACTGTTTCAATCCTCACGTAGAAAGTTTCCTGTTTTTGCCCTTGAATTTACTCACATGATGTTTTCTTAACCTTTTGGATTTTTGGAACCCTTGGCTGTTGCTATTTTTTTTTATTAGGGCTGGCTGTGCACTGGAGATATTCTATGACGTGATGTGATGGAACAACAATGGTAAGAGTGGAACAAGTGTGATGACACTGGATAGTCTATTGCCCCACGTAAGCAAAATATTAACTTCTGGCCTTTAGCTCCCTCACCCCGCCCCTCCAATATAAGCATCCGAAGCAAGCTCTCCACCTACCAGGACACACCAACTCAAAGTGGCACCAGACCCTGCCAGAATAACAGATGCAAAACCTGTAGACATATGTCCATTGCTATGATGATTAATACCCCCCAAACACATCTTTCAAGATTTAGGAGTCCTACACGTGCCTATCACAACATGTAGCATATCTCATCCAGTGCAGCAAATACTCTGACGACGACTTTGTGGGTGAAGCCAGATAAATTACTAAGCGCTCACATGAATTCTCAGAAAAATTATAAGACAAAAACACCATATCACCCATAGGCAAATACTTTTCACAAAAGTAATCACTCCATAGCCGACCTCTCACTCCACATCCTTAAAGGAAATCTGCACAGCCCCTTCCAAAGACAAGCCTGGGAATTTAAATTCATAACTCTGTTGGACATTGAAAACCATGGACTTAATAGAGACACTGGTTTTATGGCCCATTTTTTACAACACCTGTTGCCCACTAATCTTCCACTGTCCTGACTGAAGAGGTGTTAATTGCCTTCTTCATTTTAAGTGGTCTCCTACAATGTGTAACAATCTGCCCCACCTTCTATTTAGTTTGGACACTCTAGGGTACGTCTACACTACCCGCCGGATCGGCGGGTAGTGATCGATCTATTCGGGATCGATTTATTGCGTGTAGTGTAGACACAATAGATCGATCCCCGATTGCTCTCCCGTTGACTGCTGAACTCCAGCAGTGTGAGAGACAGAAGCAAAGTCGACGGGGGAGCTGCGGCCATTGATCCAGCGCTGAGAGGACGCGAAGTAATTTTAATTCGATATAGGATACGTCGACTTCAGCTACGCTATTCTCGTAGCTGAAGTTGCGTATCTTAGATCGATCCCTCTGCCCCCAGCATAGACCAGGCCCTAGTTTCTGTCTCCAGATCTGAAGATCTCTGTGAAGCTTGAAAGCTTGTTCCTTCCACCAACAGAAAATGGTCTAGTAAAATATATTACCTCACCCATCTTGTCTCTTGTATAAACCTATAGGAGGACAATGCCCCTGACCTGAAAAGCATATAGTCCAAGAATTAATACACACACATACAGGGCCAGATTGCTGGACCAGTTTCCAGCTTCTTTGCATAGCAAAGCAGCCAGATTTGTCCCTGGCCTAGGAGAATCTCCAAGTGATACGGACACAGCATAGTGGGCTCTGCACTACACCCTTCCTTTGCAGCATAGGGGCCATGCTGGAGTAGTGGGGTGTGTGATGGGGGCTATTGTATGTGGTGCTTCAACAATTTTCACTGGCATAATGGCCCCTAAGGGGCCAGCTGGTGCAAAATACAGCAGCCTTAGTCAGTGGGGGAAAAGGAGGGGAAATAGGTACCATGAGGGTTAGCTTGGTCCCTAGCTAGATCCAGAATTGGAGAGGAGAGGGAGAGGGAAGAGCATAGTGGAAAACTGGTTTAAAACCACTTTTTCTCCCAGTATACATACATAGTGCGCGCACACACACACACACACACACACACACACACAATACACAGTGCGCACAGACGATGGTAGTAACAGTAAACATGATCAAGCAACTGCATAGCTCAACCAGAATACAAGTACAATTAAAGGAAACGTTATTTCAATATTAGCACAAAACCTCAAATTCCTTAACCTATTTTCTTTATGTAATTTTTACCTGGGGCCTGATTCTGGCTTATGTGGCCTTGAATTCAGTTTCTTGATGTTTAACTCTTATTCCATATTTTCAATAAAAGAAATTGTTTACAACTGATCTCCACCATTCTCATCTTGTTTATTCCCTGTTTCTCTGCAGGGCTAATTCCTGCCATTGGTGGCCCTATGGACCAAACAGAGGAAATGTAATTTGTACCTCCACAAACGTTGCTGCAAGTTCTGGATTTAGCAGACAGGGGACTCAAGAGAGCATTAACCTATATTCCTGACTCATGTGCTGGGATGTGTCTCATAGCCTGAGAGGCTGGAATAAAATGATGGCTTGTGGAAGGAGATATCCTGGTGATGGATATATAAATATCTTCACCATTAAGTTTAGACAGAGCATGGCTAACGCTAAAGCTGTTGAGTGCCCACTATTACAGAAGCACATATATGTATACTAGTATTGTTACCACTGAACAATGTGGGCCAGCTGAAAGGAGTTGAAAGGACATGTCCCAGCACCTTCTCTAGCCTGCCATGTGGATTTCTCCACTGCACTGTCAGGATTCCTTTTCAACTAGTCGTATCAGATGCTTCTCTACTGGTCTCTGGCTGAGCAGGCCTTCAGGCACAAGTGCAGGACTTGGCCCAAGGCCTCCTAAACAAGCTTCAGCTAATCAAATACCAACAGCAGCTGAAGACAGACAACTTAGTGTCTTCATTCTTATTATTAAAAAAAATAATAATTTAGGATCATGTTGACATAGCTGGAGACACACTGATCATCTGGAACTTTTCTGGTATGTTAATGCCCAATTTGGAGCTTTTCTTTATGCAAATTGCATCTGGGTGATTTATGATATTAGCCCTGGTGGTTTGGATGGCATATCACATTCCAGCTCAATAAACAATTTGGAGTGCTCTTTAAATGTTGAAATACTGTGGCAACAGCACACCCAAGTGAAAATATGCTCCATATAAATCAGTGAGAGGTGGTGGTTTTTCTGTTTGTTTTGTTTTTTTAACCAACAAGCTATTGTCTGACTTTAATTGTATTTTTTAATCAAGCATATTGCATCATTGAGGAAGGCCAGACAATTCTAAGATTTACAGACATCATTGGTGGTAACATCATTGCTCACGCCCAGAAGATGGACATTTCTATCCACTGATTATCTTTTAAAAAAACCTAACATTGGCTTTATCTGAGTAAAGCAATATTGCATCAGGAGCTATGTGATGTGACAATAACTAGACACACTGATAACATCAAAGACACTCATTTAGAATCTTCACTGGTATGTACTGCTTATGGGAATAGAGTTCCATGTGTGAAAGAGACTCTTGTATTAGCTGTTCTGATGCTCAGAAGTACTGAGGAGTGGTATAATCCATGGCAACATAGTTCCATCAGAGTCGTGGTGGATGGGGGACTCAGGGCAGAGGCACAGGGCATTTGCAGCATGACAATGTGCCTGTAGTGGATGTGTGGGACATTAGAGGGATTCCCCCGACTTGCAGTATTGACAGAGCCTCAGAGCTCTCCCTCCTCCAGCTCTCCTCCTGTAGGTTTTACAAATAAATGTAAACAATTATTTTAAAAGTTCTTAATATTCTCCACACCCTTACTGATTAGGCTCTGAACAGCAGCAGAAAATGGAATAGAAACAGGACAATAGCCAGCCTTCCCTCTCATTACAATTCAAATAAGAAAACCAAGTGGAATGGTCCAACACAGAAAAAGCGGGGCCAACTTTTTGTTTCAGAAGGTGGAGGAAGTATCCAGAGGGACACTGTAGACTCCGTTCTGACTAACAGAAAGGAACTGGCTGTGAATCTGAAGGTTGAGGGAAATTTGAGTGAGTGATTATGAAATGACAGATTTTATGATTCTAAGGAAAGGAATGAATGAGCCACAAAATAAGGACAATGGACTTCAAAAAAGCACTTCAACAAACTCAGAGAACTGGTAAATAAGGTCCCATGAGATGAAAATCTAAGGGAAAAAAAAGGAGTTCAGGAGAGCTAACAGTTTCTCAAAGAGACAATATTAAAAGGCACAACAGCAAACCATCCTGATGCACACAAAAGAAGCCAATATGGCTCCATCAAGAGCTCTTTAACGACCTGACAATCAAAAAATCCTACAAAAAAAAGTAGAAACAAGTACAAATTGCTGAGGATGAGTACAAATGAATAGCACAAGCATGTAAGGGCAAAATCAGAAAGGTGCAAAATGAATTGCAGCTAGCAAAGGACATAAAAGGCAATTAGAGGTTTCATAAATACATTAGAATCAAGAGAAAGACAAAGGAAAGTATAGAGCCTCTACGTAGCAGGGAAGGAGAGGTAATAAGAGACAACCTCAAGAAGACCTATTTTGCTTCAGTCGTCACTAAAAAAGGTAAACTGTGACCAGACTCTTGACCCAATTAATATTACCAACAAGGAGGAAGGAACACAAGCCAAAATAGGGAAAGAACAGGTTAAAGAATATTTAATAAGTTAGATGTACTCAAGTTGGCTGGGGCAGATGAAGTTTGTCCCAGAGTACTTAAGGAACTAATTGAAGCAGTCTTGCAGCCATTAGTGATTATCTTCAAGAACTTGGAGGATGGGTGAGGTTCCAGAGAACTGAAGAATGGCAAACATAGTATCTATCTTTAAAAAAAAAAAAAAGGGGTGGGGGGGTGGGGAGGACCCAGGGAACTGTGGAATGGTCAGCTTAACTTTGATATCTGGAAAGATACTGCAACAAATTACTAAGCAATCAATGTATAATCACCTAGAGGATGATAGGGTTATAAAGAATAGCCAGTATGGATTTGCCAAAAACTCATGCCAAAGCAAGCTAATTTCCTTCTTTGACAGGGTTACTTGCCTAGGGAATAGAATGGAAGTTGTAAACTAATATATCTTGATTTTTGTATGGCTTTTGACACAATCCCACATGGCATTCTCATAAGCAAACTAAGGAAACGTGGTCCTGTTGAAATTACTATAAAACAGGTGCACAGATAGTTGAAAGACTGTACTCAAAGAGTAGTTATCAATGGTGTGCTGTCAAACTGGGAGGATGGAACTAGTGGGATCCAGTAGTGGTCTGTACTGGATCTGGTACTATTCAGTATTTTCATTAGGACTTAGATAATGGAGTGGAGAATAGGCTTATAAAATTTGCAGATGACACCAAGCTGGGAGGGGTTGTAAGCACTTTGGAGGGCAGAATTAGAATTCAAAAAGACTTTGACAAACTGGAGAGTTGGTCTCAATTCAACAAGCTATAAATCAATAAAGACAAGCGCAAAGTACTATGCTTAGGAAGAAAAGAAAATCAAATGCATAACTACAAAATGGGGAAGAACTGGCAAGGCAATAGTATTGCTGAAGAGGATCTGCGGGGTCTAGTGAGTCACAAATGGAATACGAGTCAACAATGTGATGCAATTGCTAAAAAGGCTAATATAATTTGCGGGTGTATTAATAGAAAGATCCTATGTAAGTCACAGGAGGTAATTTTCTCATTCTACCCATTGCTGGTGAGGCCTCAGCTGGAATACAATGTCCAGTTCTAGGTGGGCAAATTTGAGAGAGAGTCCAGAAGAGAGCCTGTATGGGACTCTGCCTCCTGATAGTTTACTGGGAACCTTGACCATCTAGAGGAGCTCGGCTCTTTTAAGGAATGCTGTTCCTATGCTCTGTGCTTCTTCCCTGGCACCAGAGAAAGGGATTGGTGCCGACTTTCCAACGCAATTTCTGGAGGGGCACTGCTAAGCAAGGTAGAAATACCAGATGCCCATCCTGAGCGGGAAGGTTCAGAAGGTGGACGATCTTGCAAGTGACCCTCACCAAGGCTCTTTAGTCACCTGGAACAAGGGTCACGCATCAACATAGACTTTTTGAAGCTGGCACAAGGCTTAAAGCTTGGAGATCGGCATAAACCCCAGTTTATTCCCCTTGTATAGGAGGGATTTGATGCTCAAAGCTGTAATAAAAAACAAAGCAAGCCATGCTAACTTACACTAACAAGTACTACTAGCTAACTATTTACAGAAGGGAGATAAAGCCCCTGCAGTGGGAGAAAATGTACAGTAGCAAGCTGACATGCTCTGAATACTGATCCTGGGCAGAAAGAAGGAACTGAGGGTGGTTGGGGGTCTGAATACCATAAAGCAATGGTGCATGAGTACTAGGGGCACATGCACTGCCCTGACGGATACCGACAGGGGGGAAAAAATGTCCAGGTATAGTACACTGGGCATGTATACTCCTGCCATGGACTGGACACATGCAATCACTCGAAGAAGAATATTATTGGCACCTACATACTCTGATAAATGCCTTACTATTCTCTATGTCCCCATTATGATGCTTCTTTGTGATATTGGAGATATATATATAAAAAAATCTCTGAAATACTATAGGAATTCCAGCGCTATTTGCAAGAGGACTAAACTTTGAAATTTTTATTGAAATTTTTCCCTCTTCTTTTTGTTGAAATTGAAAATGTCCAGGAAAAAACAACATGTAACCAAAAAAAATCAGACTCAAAATTTGGAAAAAATTTCAACCATCTCTAAATAGAATTCACAGAAAGAAGCAGAATTGATTAAAAAAATCTTAGACTATAATGCGGTGCATTCTACCAGAATTACCCTGTATGAATAATCTGTATATACAGGCTACTATTATATGGATTATGAAATGTATTGATATCTTTATATATTTCTTTAAAACCTGAACAATCCTTCATCCTATCTGAGCCTCACTAAGCTATGGAATTAAATTACATTGCTGAATGGAGCCTTAGCATCATGTAACATTACACATGTGAGTAGTTCCATTGATTCACTTGCTTTAAGTTATATACCTGCTTATTGAATCAGGTCTTTAAAAACAGTTAAGCAGATCTCATTAACAGGGCCGACCTTAAGGACATTTGAAACATGAGGCCAGAGAGAGGGCACTCTCAGTTGTGAGTATACCTGGGCTTATTGCCACCAAACCTCCTACACAGTTCCATCACGTTACTTTAAAAACAGTTGCTTCCCACTGGCAATACTTAAGTGTTTAATTACATAGAGGTAGAGCTGCAGTCTTCCTGCTTCTTCTATTTGCACATTAAAATAAGCTTCCCCCTGTCCCAGAAAAAGGGCTGGAAAGGGAGAATGTGAACCAATATATCTATCTATGGTAACAGAGTCCAAGAAGTTTTGACACATCATCCCTTTCTGTTCATGCTGGAAAGTTCAGTGGACATGGTCGGAACTATATGCATGTTGTAGGCAGAAGAATAAAGGATGAAGATAATGGAAACCACCTGGAATCTGGCCAAACCCTAGCCATAGGTCTAACCCAGCCATCTTCTTCTCTTGGCATATACAAGTCTTTATTGACTTCTCTAGAGTCCATCCCTAGATCCTAGTGGAGCCTTGGCCCTTGCCTTTAAACAACAAATTTCTAAAGCCATCTAAGCAAAAAGTGTATAAAATTTGAACACTTTTACATTACAAACATTAGTTTAACACTCTCTTACCTTACAGGCACATTAATTAGTTCTTAACAATTTTCAGGGGTGCACTAGCTGTTGGTATCAAGGAAAAGAAAGAAAAAAAAAAAAAAAAAAAAAAAAGAAGAGGTGGAAGTACTTTTATAAAGCCCTTTCCAAAATGTTTTTACCACATCCTGGATAATGGAATATGTACTCATGCTGGGGTGAATAAGAGCATGTATCACTCAGAACAAGACAGAAGTCTCAAGTTTTCCATCTAAAGGTGAACCTGTAATTTTTGTTAATTACAGTACCTGTTTACACAAAAGCCATTACAGTATTCAAAATGAATAGGACTTACCATACTGTAACTGCAACATTTTTGCATCATTTCTATAAATACTGCATAATATTTTATGAAATAAGGCCCAAAGATTTTGAAGTTGCAAGAACACAGAATAGTACTGTGGAGAGAGTTTTCCTCCTTCTATTTATCTTTTAAATTCAGTAAGAGCACATGGATCTTTCTCCGTTCTTTTAGCATCTACTGAGAACTCCTTGATTCTATGTTGCAAACTCCCAATTTTAGCAAATTCTCTCCACACTGAACTTTTGTAAAATGCTTAATGAATTCAATGACTTGTGCATTTGTAATATTGTAATATTCCTCCTTCCATGCCTCCTGTTTGGCTTGTTCTCAGTAACTGCCTCTCACAGGAATCTCCCCTTACACACCATAAAATATATTTTGATGACTATCAACTTCATTTACACCAGAGAGATCATTACATGTTTTTTTTTTCCATGTGAATAACAGAAGGGTAAAAACGAAGACTACAAGCCATCCCCTTGTAAAGCACTATATTTAGGATTTACATAGTAAGCTTTTCTTTTCCACTTTAGCACAGTACTAGTGCAGTAGCAGTTTGTAGTATGTTAGTGTTATATGTTGTGTACATTGTTATTAGTGTAAAATAACTTACAGGAGGAGGTAGCAGGAGAGAGGTATCATTGAAGAAGGGGTGAGAGAGACCAGAGACAGAAGAAAGTTTCAGTGATGTCACAAATAAATTTATATCCCAGCTTTGGCACTACTGTAAAATGCTGGTAGGTTTACTAGCCTATGCTAGTATGCTTATATCTCTCTGCACTGGCTTCCCCAGCTCTTCTGCATTCAGCTGAATCTTCTGAGCATGTAAAGTATCTGCAGCTCTGCTCTTGTCTCCATTCTGATTGCATGTATGCCTAGACCCCCACACACCCTATGCTTTATCCACTGTTTTGCTGGACTTGGGAGTGAATTAAAACCTTAATTTCTCTGAAGTGGAAAGTCATTTTAATCTTTGACCTACAAATGGTTGATAAAGGGTTTTCCAAAGCTATTAGTGAAGTTACAGAATTGTTAAACCAGACTAGAACCTTCATAAAATGAAAGGGAATGTCCATATGCAGATGGCAGGACAGCTGTTTTGACTGACCAATATTGGTACCCCTTTAACATTTTATTCCCTAAAGCACTTAATAAATTAATATAGTAGAGAATTTAAAGCACATCAAGGACATCATTACCACTATATGCTGGTACTCAGGCAATTACCACATCACTGGACCTTCTTCCTGATCCTGAAAAAATATTCTGACCAGTCTACTCAAGAAGAGGAGAGCATCATCTCCACAAGAGGTGAACTAAAGGCTCTTGCTATTCCCTCTACAGCATGTCAATTTCTGTAGCACCTTATTCTTCCTATTTTTCTCTGTCTAACCAGAGTCAAGATCAGCAAGCCAGCACAAATCTAACCTTACAACACTTTGCTCTGACCCGGTTGGCATGCTAAAGTTATTCCATGTGCCATGCTCTGCCCACAGTTTTCCAATAACTGACGTGCAAACATTAAGTGACTGCCAGCACATTTTCTTTATCTTTTGGTTTTCTTTGCTCTCCCTTTTTAGCAGCATGTGTCTTCTTTTGTGTCAAGAAAACACAGGCTCAAACTTCAACACAAACTCTGAGCACTACCACATAAAGCTGACTTTTCGCCCTCCAACAGAAATATTTGGAAAGGATGTGAAAAAACTTTGAAGGCAGGATTTTTCCCTTTAAAAGACTAAGTGAAAAAGAATATATGAGTTGAAGATTTACTCAAAGTTTTGAGTTTTAAATGTTAACTTTGTAATTTCCCCCCCTTTTCCTTTTGTTCATGTTCAAACTAAATTCCTTAGTTTGCTCTTATACAACAAAGCAAAGCAAGCCTAGCAACAGAAATCCAAATACAAAATTAATATTTATTTGTTACTTTTATACTGCCACAATATTGAGTAATTTGTATGCTATAACATCACAAAAATCTTGTTTGACCCTCCCATCATCACCCATGCCTCCCTCCTTACCACTCCCCTTGCCCACTCTGATTCTGGGCCACATCCTCAGCTGGTATAGATGGCCTTCAGTGAAGCTACTCTGATTTATATCAGTTGACAATCTGGCAGCCATGCCTTCTTCCAATTACAGAAGTTGGAAATGAACCAGCTTCCAAATCAATATTCACTAAGCTCCTTTAAATCACTCCTAACCCTCCACCCACCCCTGTTGAATGTCCAAGGGGACATTAAATGAAACTGAAAGGCAGCAAAGGGAAATTTGATAAAAAGAAATACTTATTAACACAATGTGCATTAGCCTCTGGAACTCATTGCCACAAGATATCAACTGAGTCCAAGAGTTTAGCATATTTCCAAAAGGGATTAGACATTTATATGGATAAAAAGAATATCCAGAGTTGTAACAGTAAATGCTACAAAACCAAACACGAGTTTTAGAAGGGATACAAAACCCTAATGCTTTGGGGTTTATCTATGCTTTATCTATTGGGGCTGGGAGGAAACTTCCATTGGGTCAAGTCATCCCATCCCATACCTGCCTGCTGCTACACCTTCTTCTTAAGCATCTGGTGCTGGCCAATGTTGCAGACAAGATACTGGATTAGACCAGTGGTCCATCTAGTCCAGTATGATAATTCCATGTTCCTGTATTAACATCCAAATGCAACTTGCCTTTCAAGTTCTTGTAGTAATTGTACTATTCTGTGTTCATCCTCAGAATATATGTTCTCTGGAGTATTTTTACTACTGCAAAGTGTTGTGTACATCTGTACTGCAGCATAAATAGGAATAAACGCTGTAAAATGTAACCCATGATTCACCAAAATTTTAATCCCACCTAAAGCCTTTAAAATCCTCCTGGACCCTTCTTCCCAGTTGAGCCTTTTAGGATGGACTGTCTCTTTTGTGCAATTCCCAAATGAAATCTTATCTTCCTCCTGCTCCTGAATCCTTGATCATTCTCCCAAGTGAGGCAGCCCTGCTTTCCCCAGAATACATTAATCAGTTCAGATGCATGTTGCACAGCTGCCTAATACTGACTCATTGTTCCATCCGGGTGCCCTCTGACCGTGGGAAGCTAGGGGAGTGGAGGGCACTCAGTGCCTCTCAGGAGCTACTCAGCCTATAGTTTACTGTTGCGGAGAGACTGCAGCAGTAAATGTAGAGACATGAAAACAATGAATATCTGCATTTGTTTTCTACACTACACACTAAACCAGAGCTCTGACTCAGGTTTGAGCTCAAGCCCCTCTTCCATTCACACACAAAATCAGTCTGACTCGGGTCAGCAAGCACTCAGGTCCTAGGACCCTGCTGGGGAATGGTCAGAGTCCGAGTCCCTCTAACTCAGGTTCAAGGCCTCTCATTTTGCAGTGCAATGCCGCTCAAGCAACAAACTTGAGTCAGAAGGTTTGCATAATACAGTATGTACATATTTGCTGTGAGACCCAGGTCCAGAAATTGTATACCCAGGTTTACAATGCCATGTGGACACTCCAACGTGGGCTTGGAAACACCAAGTCCACAAGCCCAGGTCCCATAGACCCAGGTTTACGGTGCTGAGACACAAAATAGGTTAGCATCGCTCTTTGGAAGCCTTGCTTCAATTTCTTTTGCTCCAAAGAACAGTGTCCTGTTCTGACACACAGTTTGGCATATTTCAACATAATTTTCAATCTCTGCCCAGGAAAGGCTGGGGATTGCAACTGTAAGAGCATTGCAAACAAGGTGAATTGGAGCTCTGTAGGGATGCTTGGTTCTAACCAACACTCTATTCCTCTCTTGTACAAGAAAATTGTGTCTTCCTTTCCCTGCCTGCTGACCAACAGATAACTCAGGAATATAAAATCATTCCTGGATAGAGCTTCAGATTCTATAGTCCCTGGAGTATACAAAGCTCCCATTCACTTCAATGGGAATTATGTCTGCATAAACCATGGGAGTGGAGAGCACTTTTACTATAGCTAGACACCTCGGATATAGTCCAGCAGTTCTCTGTGTCTATTGCTTCCTTCCCAAATATAACCATACCTCAAACTCAATAAATGACCAGATTTTTTGTATGAAAAAAAGAGGAAAAGTAACCGGAAAAAAAACCAAGATGCAGAATTAAACAACCTTCCTTAAAATAAACTCTGTGGTAATGTCTGCCTATTGTCAAAAGTTATTAGGGAATAAATGTGACAGATCTGTCTGCTAAAAGACTTCACTTGAACAGGGGACATACTTAAAACTTGTCAGAGATTTCCCCTTTGTTAATATGTCTGCTTACGCTTACTATACACACCCTATTACATTGGTATATATTCTTGCATTGTAGAAGGAACTGATTTATTTGTTGAAGGAAAGAATGCACTCCTTTTCCCCACCTAATTCTACCCGCTTGGGGTTACAGCCTTTGTTTACTCTGAATACAAAATAGCAAAGTCTTAGACTAAAACCAGACTACCTAAAATTACTTCTGCTTACAGGATAAAGTCAACAGGAACCAGTTAATGCAAACAAAGGTGGAATTGACCCATCAAACAATTGTATACTAAGTTGCCTACACTAGATATTCTTTAAATAAAAGCTAGCACTTGTCAATATTTTATCAGGCAATTATAAATCACTAATTGTAGAGGGGACAGAACAATTCAGGGCAAAAGGCTCAAGAAAAAGAATGAACAAACTAGAGATGGCCCCAGTCCAAACACCAATGAACTTTGTGAGAGTTGGATATCTAGAGCTAAGCCTTGATCTGAATTTTGCAATTAGGCCCTGTCTATGTAATATATAAAACTTGAATTCCAAATCCAAACCTCCTCAACTTTGGAAATGTTTGAAATCTGGACACCACCCTGCACCTGAATTTCATAGCTTGCACACATATCTAGCACGGGCTAAAGCTTAGAATGGATGATGCAGGGAAAGTAGTTATTTAGGAGGAAAATCTTTCAATTCAGGGGCTAATCTGTGGAATGGACTCTTCTAGTGGCATCAATAGAAGATGTAATCATGAACATATTCAAAGGCGTTAGAAAGCACTTAAAGCTGAACTCCTGTGGCTTCTTGTCATGCAAAACTCCTAATGGGAATTAAAACACGTAAAATAAAAATATAGCAAGCTACATACATTGGGCAGATGGGATTTAAATGGACTACAGAACTTCCTTCTGTACAAACAAAATGGCAGCATATGAAAGGGAGCTGCTCCTTCTTCCTTTTCATCAAAACATGCCAACTTGCTATCTGATCCTGCAGTTCTTTACTATGCCAAACTCCCACTGAATAGTATGAGAGTACTGCATGCATAAAGATTCCCATAAATGCATATTAGTCAATACCATAATAAGGGAAGCAAAACCTCTCAATTCAAATGGACAGCTTTGAAAGCATGACCCCAGCCTGAATCCCAGAGGATCATAATAAAAGTCATAACCCTATCTGTCTCTGAACTTGGGGGGAATTTGTTTGCTGTATTAAGGCTGAAAGTGGAGAGCTAAAACAAATGATTTGACAAGCACAGTCCCCTGATACTCAAACAAACGAAGTCATTCTGAAAAAGTTGACCACTAAAGTAATTTTGTAATAGAGGCAGTGTGGTCTGGTTTACTGAGCACAGGACTGGGGGACAGCAACGTCTAAATTCTAAGCCCAACATTGCCACTGATTCTTTCTGCAACCTTGGGCATATCCCTTAACCTCTTTGCAACTCAGTCAGCAGAAGTCAGAACATTTAACTACGTACTACACAGAAATGTTGAGAAACTTAATTGTGATGATGTGAGGGAGATTCCCACACTTGGGCCATTCTTTTTAGGTGGCAAATGTGAGGAATTGTCCCAAATTGAGGTGTCAATAGAGGATGTTTTGGAACAAGTTGATAAATATTAGACGGTATTCACCTAAAAGTGGGGTGACCAGATGTCCCGATTTTATAGGGACAGTCCCGATTTTTGGAGGTCTTTTTCTTATATAGGCTCCTATTACCCCCCACCCCCATCCCGATTTTTCACATTTGCTGTCTGGTCACCCTACCTAAAAGTTCTGTAGGAACTCAAATATGGAATTGCAGAACTACTAACTGTGGTATGTAACCTACCACTTAAATCAGCCTCTGTACCAGATGACTGGAGGATAGCTAATGTAACAGCAATTTTTTAAAAGGCTCCAGAGGTGATTCTGGCAATTATAGACCAGGAAGCCTAACTTCAGAACCAGGCAAATTGGTTGAAACTATAGCAAAGAACAGAATTATCAGACACATAGATAAACACAATACGTTGTGGGAAGAGTCAACATGGCTTTTGTAAAGGGAAATCATGCCTCACCAATCTATCAGAATTCTTTGGGGGCGGGGGTGTCAAATAAACATGTGGACAAGGGTGATCCAGTTGATACAGTGTACCTGGACTTTCAGAAAGCCTTTGACAAGGTCCCTCAAAGGCTTTTACACAACTTAAGGAGTCATGGGATAAGAGTGAAAGTTCTCTCATGAATCAGTAACTGGTTAAAAGATAGGAAACAAAGGGTAGGAATAAATGGACTTTCACAGTGGAAAGAGGTAAACAGCAGGGTCCCCCAAGGATCTGTACTGGGACCAGAGCTGTTCAACATATTCACACATGATCTGGAAAAAGGGTAAACAGTGAGGTGGCAAAGTTTGCAGATAATACACAATTACTCAAGATAGTTAACTCCAAAGCAGACTCTGAAGAATTTCAAAGGGATCTCACAAAACTGGGTGACTGGGCAAGAAAATGACAGATGAAAGTCAATGTTAATAAATGCAATGCATGTTGGAAAACATAATCCCAACTATACATACAAAATGATGGGCTCTAAATTAGCTGCTACCACTCAAGAAAGATCTTGGAATCATCCTGGATACATTTCTGAAAACATCTGCTCATTGTGCAGCATCAGCAAAAAAGCTAACAGAACGTTAGGAACCATTAGGAAAGGGATAGATAAGACAGAAAATATAATGTTGTTATATAGAATCATGGTACACCCAAAACTTGAATACTGTGTGCAGTTCTGGTCACCCCAATCTCAAAAAAAGATGTATTAGAATTGGAAAAAGCAGAGAAGGGCAACAAAAATGATTAGAGATATGGAACACCTTCCATATGAAGAAAGAGTAAAAAGATTGGGAGTATTCAGCTTAGAAAAGAGAGATGACTCAGGGGGAAATATGAGAGAGGTCTATAACATCATGAATGGTATGGAGAAAAAGTGTTATTTACTCCTTCAGATAATACACAAACCCAGGGGTCACACAATTAAATTAATAGGCAGCAGGTTTAAAACAAACAAGCTACTACTTTACACAGTGCACAGTCAACTTGTGGAACTCATTGCCAGGGGATGTTGTGAAGGCCAAAATAGAACCGCGTTAACAAAGAATTATATAAATTCATGGCAGATTGACACTCTTGGCTAATAGGTCCATAATGGCTAAGATACAACCTCATAATACAGATGTCCCTAGACCACTAACTACTAGAAGCTGGATGACAGGGGATGGATCACTTGATAAATTGCCTTGTTCTGTTCACTCCTTCTGAAGCATCTGGCACCAGCCACTATCAGAAGACAGGATATTGGGCTAGATGGACAACTGGTCTTACCCACTATGACCATCCTTGTGTTCTTATGTAAGACGGAATGGAAAGCAATCAGTGCTGAATTTTATTAATGAAGAGTTTAACAAATGTAGGAGCTCATCTGAACCACCATCCACACACAGGCCTGAATTTCAGCGGAATTGGATTTGAATCCCTGGATCTGAATCTGTCATTACGGATCTGGTTCAGGATTACATCCAAACCAAGAAGGGATCTATTTTCCACATCTAGTTTGAACAACATACAATAAAAGAGAGGTCTCATGAAAGGACCAGTTTGAGATTAAATATTGTAAGGAACAATTTGTGAGCTTTTAGCACTCTTGAATCTGAATCCAGAGTAGCCAGAGTTTGATCTTGAGCCAGAATTCTGAACCCCACCTTAAACAGGCTCCAGACCCAAAATGATCACTATTATCAATAAAGCATTGAACAGAAAAGTCTTGCCATTGTAAAGTCATGCAAGGAATAACATTTCCAACATTTTTGAACGCAAGTTGAAAACTCACCCAATTGGGGCTATTTTATTGTGTGGTTTTTGGAACAGACTGTGGAAGCACAAAATAAGTTAAAATGATAAAGACCTGAATAGAAAATTGCAGTTATAAATGGAATGGTTGCTGTGAGCAGATAGTTCTGTACAGCCACATCTGTTCCAGTTCAAAGCAGTTCATGTGAACCAGTGGGTGAAACTGTTATCCCCCCCCCCCGCCTTAGGTTTGTAGCAGTGTAGTCTATCTGCATTTGCTCAACCACAGGAAGTGGAAAGAGGTGGCAACCACCCAAAAATTGGCTCAACCTGAGTTTCACTGGGACAATATCTCCCCGCCCCATCCTTTTTGCTTCCATCTTCCTGATCCCTGCAACACTGCAGCATTATTAGGAAAAAAATTAAAAATTAGATGGATTTTCAAATATTTATGGGAATTCAAAAATGTTTGGTTTTGCTAAACTTATCAAGTCATTTGCAGTTTAACAAAAGCTGCATTTTTGTCCTTCACTAGAGATTAGTTTTTGTTTCACAAGTGTCCCCTCAGGGGTCACTTAGATGATAAATAAGGAAAAAGCTGACAGGAGAGTCAAGTGGGGAAATAGATATTAAAAATAATGAGGCTGCTCCAAAACTAATTCAGGTTCCGGACAGAATGCAAACTTCCAGCGCACAGTTTATTTTAAAGTGTCTCCTTCCCCCTCCACTTCTGTCTCTGTTTTATCTCCTGTAGTTTCATCTTTTTTAATGTCTTAAAACCTATTCCTAAAAAAAAAAAAAAAAGACAGTAATAATAGAAACAGCCACACAGAGAAGAGGCAAGATGTAAACATTCTGTTCCAAAATCCGCTGTGAAACAAAAGGGCAATGGGATTACATTTGGTAAAGGCTGAAATCTGTCCAGTGTTTTGAGCTGCACTGAATCCCACTCTTCTTAATGTGTTTGGATGTGTCACCCCTCGGACTAGGAGAACTGATTATTTTTCAATTTGAATATTCTTCAGTTGATTAGTATTGAGCCACAGGCAGTTCATACACAGAATTCATTTGTTTTAACTATTTTTTAATAGAGGATAGGTAGGGTTTAAATAGATGTGTGTGGTTTTTCCAGCTGCAAAAACTTCCAGGCTTAAATTCTGCAGTTGATTCTGTGTGGGCAGTTCCATGCCCCAGACTTTACTATGGGGTCTGTCTGGAGAGAGACAGTTGCATGACTGGATCTTCACTGCTTTCAGGTCAGGTGAATTATGTGAACATACAAAAAACAGTATCAGGCCCTCCAGGGCTGCTTTGACTGGACATTGCTATAAAGATTTAGTGCTAGATCTGCCAGTTAGTGAACCTTTAACTCCAATTAGACCTGTGTTCCTGCTCCAGAACTGAACATAATAGCAAAACTCTCACTGACTTAGCACCCACTGAAGTAATTAAAAATATTCCTGAGAAAGGGACGCAGACTCTACCTTGTAATGTGACTCAGGCCTGGTCTACACTGGGGGTGGGGAGGGGGCCCGAGCTAAGTCAGTCTAAGTTACGCAACTTCAGCTATGTAAATAACGTAACTGAAGTCGACCTACTTAAATCTACTTACTGCGGTGTCTTCACTGCGGTAGGTCAACTGCTCATGCTACCCCGTCGACTCCGCCTACGCTTCTCACTCTGGTGGAGTATTGGAGTCGACAGGCGAGTGCTCGGTGGTCGATTTATCGCATCTTCACTACATGCGATAAATCGACCCCCCTGCTGGATCGATCACTCCACAGGTAAGTGTAGACATGCCCTCAGTAGTTAGAAGAAAGAGTAGTGTCCTGTGTTTCACTTTAGGCTATGCTAGTGGGGGGGGGGGGTGCTGAGAACATCTTGGAAAGTACTGTGCAAATTCAATTCCCTCTGAAGGAAGGGTTGCCAATTTTGGTTGGACGTATTCCTGGAGGTTTCATCACTTGACATAATCTTTAATTAAAGATGAATCTTTAATTCCTGGAGACTCCAGGATAATCCTGGATGGTTGGCAACCCTAACTGAGGGCAGTTATAAATGGAGGCTGCTTAGAATCTGCAGGATCAGGCCTTTAGCCACTTGATCACCTTGTTCTTCACCAAAAGTGATCTTTGGGACTACTCACATGCTTAAAGATAAGCACATGTTTAAGTGTTTTGCTGGATTAGAGCCAGAGGGCTCAGAAATTTGCAAGACTAGCTTTGGATAAACTACTCTGGAAAAATACATTGCAAGAGACAGAAACTGACTCAAAAAAAAAAAAAAAAGGGGGTCCTTCATTTATAATAGAAAAGTAAAAAAATGTTATGTTTTGGAAACAAGAGCCTAGCTTCTTTAGCAGAAGGATTATTAGCAAGCTGCTAAGAGGAGAAAGGTACATGAATTTCATTTTATTCTATCATTTAAAAACAACTAACTTGAAAGGCTTATATTTATGCAGCAGGTATTACTATGAAATTTTAAAGTCTAAAGTGTGAAAAAGGGTTCTGCTTTTCCATTGGCAGGGCGTAGAGGTTCTGCTTTTTATCATCCAACTAATCATTTATATTCTGGCAGTGATTTTCCCCTCCCCCAAGATTCATACTTCTATCTAAATTTATTTGCTGGAACAGCATGAAGAGAAAATACCTTTTAGATGATCATTTGAAATGGTATTGTTAAGG
Source organism: Chrysemys picta bellii (assembly GCF_011386835.1). NCBI lineage: Eukaryota > Metazoa > Chordata > Testudines > Emydidae > Chrysemys > Chrysemys picta. Next base: position 72,966,538 of record NC_088794.1, on the reverse strand, counting down.
CGCAGTTTTTCTTCCAGTTGATGTTAGCATTATTATCAGTTATTATTATAACCGTAGTTTGAGACCATATTTGCTCTAGGATGAAACTAATATGGACCTAAAATAAAGCCATATTTTCTAAATGTGCTGATCAGTCAATGATCTCTTTGAAGCAGATAGCCAAACTAATGAGTGTAGCATGACAGCTTTACACCCAGATCCTGAACTGTAGCTGAGGAACACCTGGAGCAGCTCAGAAGTGGGGTTGCAAAGATGGCTTAACACTATTATTGCACTCACCTGATTCTGGGCAGAAATATGATGTTTTGGTCTCCCGCCCTGCAATTTGCAGCAGCCTACTTTGCAAAAATGCCACTATGTGGTTCCACATTGTCTCTCACTGACTCCATTTCAAATTTACTCAGGTTGAAAGGAAAAAGGTTTTGCCCTCAACTGCCAGCCCAGCAAATTCAAATTGAAATCTGAAAGTCAAGTCCTCTCCTCATGCATAATCATTTGTAATAAAGGTTTGGCAAGCCAATCATACTCGCAATAAGACCTGAGCGATGCCTATTTTCTCCAAATGATGCTCTCAGGTACATCTGTGCAACCCCATTGCAAGTTCATTATGGTTTGTAAGGTACTTTGATATCTGCAGTTGGAAGGTGCTATAGAAGTACAAAAGATTTATTCCATTATAAACCCACCTCAGCAGGGTTATTCAGATTAATGTTACATATCAGTGTTTAACCCTTGGATCAATCTAGCATCCTCATCCAACTTAAAAGAGAATTTCCTGAGTATGAGAATGTCCTCAGGTACAGTAGCTCAGATATGCAATACATTCCTGTGTTTGGAAAGCCTGAACCTCCTATACAACACTGGGGCATAATAGCTGAACCTATCTCAGGGTTTCAATTATAATACTGAATTTCTTGTCTTTGTTGTTTGGTTTAAGTCAGTCTCCAAGGCGTGCCCTAAACTGAGCTTTCATTTTGAAATGCATTTTAGCTCAGACTCAACTGCCTGCCAAATATAGTTATTGATTAGGACTGTAAAGGTGAAATAATATTTCAAATCTGCTTCCCTGTGATCAGCAGAGGACCTAGAAAATTGTTCAGACAGAATTCAGGTCACCTACTAATAAGATTCTACTTTTAGAACATGGAATTCCATGTCCCTGGAAACCTGCAATCCCATGACACTGAATTAAAATGATTAGGGCTAAATTCTGCCTGTGTTTATAGGTGTCTTTCATTGAAGAAAATGGAAGACACAAGCATGAATCCAAGGATAAAACTAACTTCTCTTTTTTTTCCTTTTTTGCTGGTCCAACTTTCAAACTTATTTCATTTCATTATCTAGACATTCAGAATCTATGATTTGGATGCAATTCATTCCTGTGCAGAAGACTTTAACAAGGCTTTATATACTGACATTCAGAGAAACTCTATTTTTCAGCAAACAGTGCAACAGTAATTCTAAGGACAGGTGTGGATAAAGCTAAACATGTTATGGCTCCTAAAAAGACAAAAAGGAAATAATCCTTCAATACAAAATGCTAGTAGTGTGGATTAGAATGCACAGACATAGTACATACCGTATGTACCAAAAACTTAAGAGCCTGTATCTCATAAACCCAGAAAAGGAATGCATGGATGGGAAAAGGGAAAATTCTTATTTTATCATCTTGTAATACACACAAGGTCAAGGAGTAGATATCACTTAGAAACATATACAGTATATTGATATGATCTAAATTTCTTTAATCACTTGTCTGGACACAGCAGCCCTGAGGACTCTACCTATCATATTGAAGTGAGGTTTTAATATTACCCAAGTCACGTCTCTAGACAATTCAGTCATTCCATTTCTATTAGGTGGAATATTTTGACATTAGTACAATGCATAGTGGACTTCAGTAAGCCCTCCCCATCCATTGTCCCTATATCATATCCTATAAGGCAAGCCCTTATATCAGGCATACATTATACTGCCTAAAGATGTACCTTTTAGTCAGACATATAGTACTCTCAAAAAGAACAGGAGTACTTGCGGCACCTTAGAGACTAACAAATTTATTTGAGCATAAGCTTTGCAGTAGCCCACGAAAGCTTATGCTCAAATAAATTTGTTAGTCTCTAAGGTGCCACAAGTACTCCTGTTCTTTTTGCGGATACAGACTAACACGGCTGCTACTCTGAAACTTGTCATATAGTACTCTGTGAGCTGAGGGGTGAAAACATTATCTGCTCTATAAGGTTTGCTTTTGCATTGGATATACAGGGTGCTGTATGGATCTGATCCTGGGAGGTGCTCGGAGTCTCCTCTAAAGTGATGTACTCCCTCAATTCCCCATTGACATCCAAGCATATTTAGGTTGGGCCCTATATTTTCCAAGGACATAGTAACTTATGTTTTGAATAGGTTGGAAGATCCTGATATTTTAGTAGATAATCCGCACAAAAAGGTGGGCTCTTCGCTTACTTAAAACCTGAATGAAATACATATATCTTCAGACCTATTTGAATTCAAGATTATGGGCTTGTTATCAGCAATATGATGAATTGAGAGTATGTGCTAGGAAGCTTAAATTATTTAAAAAATGTTTGCTTGACTTAATGAAGTGGAAATAACGGTTATTTTGGACTACAGCCTGATCAATATTAGGAGTGGTGTTGAGGGAATAGTTAATTGGAAGCTCCCTCACGATTAATTATTTTAGTAATTAACCAACCTTAATAGATTTCTTAGATTCTCTTTCACTGATTGTGCGGATGCATTTATTTACAAGGTCTTTCCAACTATCTCCACAGTTGGAAAGGGACAGGAGAGGGCATTTCCCCAATATTCTACAAATTAAACATGTGAACATTCTGTATTAGAAAGAAACCTGCAGCAGACCCCCGAATCCAGTCCCCTTCCATCCTCAACACAGATCACGAACCCAGAATCCTAATCCTACCCCATTGCAAATGTTGAGACAGTTCAGTTTCACATCCAAACTTGGTGACTCAGCTGCTGCACTAAGTCTCCAGGTAATTATATGGTTGAATAAAATATATTAAGTCACAGGAAATAAGAAGGAAAAACCATTAATTTATTTTTAGAAACCTTGACTCGTCATTCATCAAAAAGAACATTCACAATGTGCACTCAGATACCAGCATCTGCGCGAGGTTTGCCTGACCACATGCTGAAATGTATATTACATATAGAGAACCATTTTTCCTCTTTAGACCAGGTTCAGACTCCGTGCCAGTGAACACAGGATATATACAGCAATGTAATAATTTCCACCAGTCAGTAGAACTGTTCCAGGGCTTCATTTTACATGATAGAGCTTGCTTTGACATAGTCTGTTCAGTCTTATCCTCTCACTACTGCCACATCTGATGCCCTCAAACTATTCAATACACATCTTCCATTGATCATGGCAGTGTGCACACTTGAATACTGGAGCAGAGGACACACGGCCTAATTCAGCTCCCTCACACACACACACAGCCACCAAATGGGCCCATACTCATGTTCAAGAAAGCAGTTTTAATGTATGCCTGAATGTTCATCTCTCAGCAACCCCATGAACAGATTGTTCCTGCTCATAACACCCCGTGTGTTTGTGTGCATACACTACCACTATCAAGTCAGGGAGCATATGCACACAAGTCAGTGAAACACACCCACAGGTCTGCTGCTCTCCCTGCAGTGGCTCTGGTGCTGGAATAGGAGCAGAAAAGTATATGCACACAGATGCACATGCAGAATTCTCTTTTCAGACATCAGTACCACAAAACAGTTTGGGTCAATTTAGTGACTTTTGGCACAAACACTTCCTTCTTTTGTACATCGCAATAATTATTTTCCTAGATTGGCACAAAGCTCTTTCTACATGCCAGTCCAGAAAAAAAAAAAACCAGTCACTATACACAAACACATGGGGGATGGGAAACAAGATCTTGAAGTGATAATATTACAATATGACAGACTAGACATAAATGAATAGATTTCTTCCTGTTATTGATCACACTAAGCAGGCCCAGATCCAGTAAGGGGTTGAACACTTTCAAACCCCACTGAAGTTAAGGAGTCAAATCCTGAGAGACCTAAATAAGGCCCTATCCTATCCCACTGAAGTCAATTGTAAAACTGCCCCAAAAATAAAAGCGATGGAAAAAGATGGGATGGATAAATTATATTTTAGAGCAACCTATTTATATTTAAGGCTACAGTGAAGACAAGAGTCTAAAAGTCTTTCATCCTTACTTTAACATTGGCCTTGTGATGCTGCTGGATTAAGTATCTGCTCAGGATAGCTGGCTCAGGACAGTGGTTGTGTGATTTACCTAGTACACCACCACCTTTTTATGACAACATGTTTTGAATTTTGTATTTGTGAATTTAATTGTTGTCCATGAGTTTCCTTTCCTGTCATTATTAACCAGGTGCTTTTAAATTTGTTTAATCTCTTCTCCTTGGACAGAATTTTGCTGTTTGATCTAATCAGCCATGCAGATTTCTATTCCATATTCGGAGCTTGTTCTGTGAGCGGAACTGCAACTGACATCAGTGAGTGCAGAACAGGCAATAAATATCTGTAGTGTGGACAGGAGAAAGAATTTTGCACATACTGGTGCATACTGATGAAATTTTCTGGCATACAGACAGGAATGGTCTGACCACAGGCCTGGTAGCCAGAAACACCTGAATTTTAACCCCAGATCTCAAACTAATTTGCTCTATAGCCAAAATTAAGTCACTGAATTTCTCTGCCTGAATCCTTCCCTCTGTAAAATGGAGATGATAATATTTACCAGCCTCACAGGATGTTGACATGATTCCTTAAATTTTTGTAAAGCAATTTGAAAAGTGCTGTAAAAAGGCTTAGTATCAGGATTATAATGACCAATAAGCATCTACGTTGTGCAACTGACCTAGCAGAAAAATGTTTTACAAGTTCCCTTGTAACCTCTTAAAAAAAAAAAAAAAAAAGCGATGATTCTCTGTAAAGATAGCTAACTATCTATGGAACTTTAAAGATTATTTAAAAAGTGACAAATTCCATCTTGGGAAGTTGCACTCTAAGGGTTTAGAACCTGCAAAGCCATATACATGCAAGTAGTCCTAACCAGTGCTAATAATCCCAGAGTATAAATATTAGCAAGGACCATTTGCATGAATAAGAGTTTTCATGACAGGGCTCTAATTTACAAGCCACCTATTTTGATTGCTCCTAAAAGGCTAAACTTTACTTAGCTGCTACTCTGAGATAATGTAAGACATTGCAATATTTTCCTATACTTAGAACAGAAAATAGCAACAATTTCTCAGATACCAATGTGTTCTAATCTTTGGCACAGGACTGACTTTTTAATAGTATCACTGGTGTACTGAAGGTGTCAGTGTGAAAGGTGTTCTACAAGTGATGAAGATATATGCATGAAAGCATTGCTGGAACTATCTAACTGCTCTTAAAGTCAAAGTAAATTCTGCCTGCATCCGGATTATAAAATCCAATTATGTTTATGGCAAACATGATTGGGGCTCGTAATTTTAAATTTGCATATACACATTTTCCTCTTGTCCCCATCAATGCTATTACTGTAATCTCCCAAAGTATACAGCCCAATTTCACATAATATGGTCACTAGCCTGGCGGATCCAGTTAGATATTATATATCCAGAGGTATATTGTCAAGACTCCAGCCATTATCACAAGGGGGAAAAAAAAACAAATTATGACATATGCCTGCTTATGCCTATGGAGTCAAAATAAATAGATTATTATTTACCTACAAAATAATAGAGAGTGCATAGGAAATGGATCTCTGATGACTACAGTACTTGAAATGCTTTGTCACCTTGTCTGAGGTCAAGTCCAGGTATTCACTAGAGGCCCAATCCAGACAGCTGCTCAACACCCTCATATCTCTCATTGATTTCAGCGTGCTCAGCGCCATACAGGATTCAGCCCTCACAATATACATTGCGAGGCTGTACAAGTAATTCAACAAAACAGCTCCCCTGATCTATTAGGCTACTAAGCTCTATACAAAGGAACATTTAAGCACTTTGAGTTATACTTAGCTTTGTTTTCAGAATGTATGGAAAATACCCCTACAGCTGGTGGATGAATTAGAGCTAAATGCCTCTCTTGTATTTACATGTTGGGTTTACTCTAATAATGTGTGAAGAAGGCTGCCATAAATGCACCAGAAAGAGCTGCTTGCCAAGGTCCCAGTTGTGCAAGGTGCTGAGCAGCTCATGAGAAGTGCTCAGTGCCTTGAAGCCAATGGGAGATGAGGGCATTCAGCACGAGGATCAGGCCCTGAAATCTGGGATGTTTGATAAGATTTCCCAAGAAAAGTGATTCTGATTTAATACAATCTCTCTCCCCACTCACAGTGAGTCCCCAGCATTTCCTTTTCTCATCAGGATCCAGGGGGTATAATAAAATTAAAAAGGACATTTTTCCCCTCTTGATGCCAACAAATGCTCCCACTTCCCAGGGTGACTCTTCTTCTGTTTTGGCAGGCTATCCTTCTTCCATATTTCATAACTACAGTTGCGTAACAACAGACCATAGCTATAGCAGCTTCTGGTTGTGGTAAACATGCTGGGTCTTAACCCCATTACCAGCTCTGCTGTGTCACTTATTTCCTGATACTCACTTGCTGCATAACCCCTTGCAGTAACTGGTGAACTGTCCCGCTTGCCAGGCTTATGGAGGACTAGACATATTGTACTGCAAGTTATTCAGCAGAGTGAGACACCTGGCTGCAGACCCCAAGAACCATCACTGAATCAAATCTACCTGCTGGAGGTGCTCGGGCTTAACACGTACCCATCTCCATAAATGAATACGTTATTTCAAATGAAAACAAAGTTAATGAGGTGAATGACTGCAGAGCTGGAAGAGAAAGTCTAATTAAAATCAAAGCAGTTATTAGTCTCTTATCACTACTGATTAATTATTAGCTGGAGATAATGTCGCTTTAACTGGTAACGGAAATAGCTCAAGTGTTATCAAGAGCAGAAATGTAATAAAAACAATAAACCTATAGGCCTGCTCTAGAAGTTCCAATTCAGGGCTGAATAATCTCTTCTAGAGGGAGAGCCAGGGGAATGGGTATGGGGTGAAATCCTGGCAAAACTCCCATTGACTTTAGTAGGGTCAAGATTTCATCCCGGAGGGGAATGCGGGGAAGGGGTTGATGGTTTAAACTTCACATGGAAGTGAGGATTTGCTTCCATTCTAGCTCTGCAGGAGACCTCACCCTCCAACCCCAAAGATATCCTGAGCCTCATTTTATTTATATTATATATATATATATATATACACACACACACACACACACACACACCTACACCTCTATCTCATAGAACTGGAAGGGACCCTGAAAGGTCATTGAGTCCAGCCCCCAGCCTTCACTAGCAGGACCAAGTACTGATTTTGCACCAGATCCCTCAGTGGCCTCCTCAAGGATTGAACTCACAACACCCTGGGTTTAGCAGACCAATGCTTAAACCATAGAGCTCCTCCAAACTGCTCCCTAAGGTACCAATTGACCTGTGCCAGCATAGTTCCTTCAGACATTATGTTGCCCATGCCTCCTTTATAGAGGGAGCCCCAGCACTACCTCTACTTGCAACTCCACAGCATAAGAGAATGCTGACAACTGTAAGCAATGCCACGCACTATCACATGCCTGTGGGTTTGTGGGGCCCTGACACAGCAGATGACACTCATCCCCTTTGATCTTTCCCCTTCATGCTACCAATGAAGCCCAAAATTTACGGAAGGGGCTTCTGACAAGTCAATGGCAGAGGGGCACTGATGACACTTAGGCTCAACTATAGTTTCACATAAGTCAATCTATTTTTGCAGATTTTTCTTTTGTTTACCAATTCTCTTCTGTTTTTTTTTAAATATGTCCCTCAATCCTTACTCCAGGCTAAATTGCAAAAAGCAGTCAGTGGAAGTTTTGCTTGAGTAAGGACCAAGTAGAGACTTCAGGAATGGGTCTTACATCTTTTTGCAGTGGGAGCAAAGGTTCCCAAGGTAAACTGACAATCTACAGCTCTGCAGTATAGTTAGATGACTTATATTTTATAAACATTCAAAAGAAGCTTTTTGGATGGCTTGTCAATAGAAATGCAGTGATGTATTTGTGAGACCAAGATTGTTCCCTGCTCATATTGATGAGATTGGGTACATTCAGTTCATGCTGCTAATGGGTGAATCAGTAAATTAAATGGAGAATGTCACTAAAGTATTATTTACAATCTCAGAGCTCTGTTAGCTTATCACTTTGATTGCCTAATGATAAATAGCTGCCTGCCTTATGAGAAATAGTATTTCTTTTTAATACCATGCTAGCATTTAGTCTTCATATTGATTTCACTGTTCATGTACTTCGATAACATTGGCTTCCCCTGTTTTTCACTACAGAGTGCTCCTTCATGTTCATCTTTGAAATGAAGAAGTTACACCTCTTCTTCCACTATGAATATGTTAACATGGGGGCAATTAATGGACAGCAGAAGAGCAATATTTTGATATAAAACCCAGCTGTTTTCTGTCAGGTTGATTTCCACAAGTGTTTTATTTATTTTTATTTTTTTTATCCTGAGACACTCTGGCTGGTCTGAGATTTGATGAGCATACAGTGTTACTTTTAGAAATGGGCTGAACTCCAGTTAAATATTTGGCTGTTTAATAGGCAGACTTTAGGATAACAGTCTTCGTGGGAATCCAAAAAAAGGGAGTAAAGAAAGGGCTCCCCGTGCTATTCTTAGCAGCACACAGTTAGATTTGGAATTTTGATTGTAAAGCATGGAATTTATAAACGTTGCCATTCTAAATTTACTTCGTTTGTATACAATTCAGCTGGATAATCAAGTGTTACGGTATGTTCCTGCTTAGCAGCTCAGTTCTGAGTTTAACAGCCTCTAAACTAGGAGAAAATTTCATTCAATAAACATTGATAGTGTCATTTCTTTTCCAATTGTTGAAGTAAGTGAAGATTTATGATGTGTGCATATAGACACATACACAGATACACATGGCAATGATTTATTTCTAGGGGGAAGCCAAGGAAATTCTCTCCCTGTGCCCCATATCATCGAAGGTATCTGTTCTTTGGTTCTAAACATTAAGTAAGTTCTCAGCCAAGGAATGTACTTTCACTCTCCAATCGATAGATGTCTGTTTGCACTGGTTATTTAATGATAGTGGGATACACAATTTATCTTATTTAACAAGGGTATTACTGATCAGCTGCACACCTCATTTGCACACACAAAGACATTTCAGTTTAAATCCTTCTTTGTTTGTCTTCGGTTTTATAATGTGAATTAATTGAAATAGTATTTGTTAATATATCATTACCATATACTGCACTTTTCAGTGTTTCACGGGTAGATTAGCTTTGTAAAAAATGAGCTTTTAATTGCTATATTTGGGCAGCTATGACTGATCATGTTTTATGTTTCAGAAGAAAATAAAGATTTTATTTTGCCAGTACTTTGCTAAGTAGGATATTGCTCCTGGAATTTTAAAGTATTAAATAAAAATTGCTAATAAGTTTCTTAATATGGCACTTCTGATGGGGAAACAACGTTTGGATAATCTGGCTTTCCTTTAGAATTACCAAACTAGAGTAGAATGATTTCCCCTCCAATAACATCCCCAAGATCCAAACTTTAAGACCTTTTGAATTTCCCCACATTGCTATAAACACTTACGTGGCCCCCAAGGTGCCTCTGGGGTGATTCTCTGAAGGTCAATCTCATCCTTATCCATTTCTTATCCAAGCCTGGAAAGCTCAGCTGCAAATTAGTACCAAAAAGAATATTTGAAATTGAAGGGATCCTTCCTCTTTGCTTTTTAAATGTTTAGGGCTTTCATTCAATGGGCACAAGAAGCCAATCAGCTACTGCAGGTTGCCACACAACATATTTGCAAGCAATCCTACTACCACCACTAATAATAAGAGCAGGGTCCCTGGAATTGAAGGCAGCCAAATTTAAGAAAGAAAAAAAGAAACGGAGAAAATTCCCAACTTGATGCCCTGGAAAACAGAGTAGCTTAAAACGCACCTAAGAGCTGACCCTGCTCCTCTTGCAGAAAGTCACAGATACAGCCTCTGCCATGCACAAGGGTTTTAAATTGATCGCCGCTGCTTGAGGAGCCCCCCTGGTGAAGAGCGAGGCACTGACTTTAAATAGCAGCGCTCTGCTCTGAGCCCGGCTCACACTAACTGCTGCTGCTGGAGGTATACGCCAGTGGGAACCCAGCCCCCCACGTGACTCGGATGAGTGCAGAACTATGCACGAAAATCCAGCCGGGAGCAGGAGGATGGGAGCGTCTCTTTCCAAACGATCCAAACCTCTGCCGGATCTAGGGCTCACCCACGCACACGCTGACCCTAAGCAGCAGGAGGAACCGCCCGAAGAAGAGTTGGGGGGCACTTCCCGCTCCCGGTACCGCAGAGACCAGCTTCGGGCTCCCCGCATCACCTAGGGTCCCCACCGCGCCTGTGGTTTGCTTTGCTTGCTTGCGTGTGTCTGCTGGACTAACTAGTTATCCCGTTCTGTGGCTCTGCCCTGAGGCGCAAGTCGGATGGAATATGATCTCTCTCTAGTTTCACCGTTGGTTGACAGGCATTTTAGATCCGAGCACCTGTAGCTGGGTGTTTTGTACAGGGATTGTGGGGAGCGGAACGATCCCTTTACAGAAGGAGACGCATTACTGCTGAACGGGCGGGTGTGGTAATCCCAGGCTCTGGTCAGACTCTGAAGTTGCGGGGAGGGGTGAAATTGGGGGTACCTAGAAAATGGAGAGATGTTAGGATGGAGGCTTTGAGGCCAAACGAGATTTCAGGCTCCCTCCTCCTCCTGTTTTCTGCAGGCAAGAGAAGAGGGGGAAGGAGGGAGTGCTGAACCACAGCCTGCAAAACAGCAAGAAAGGCGCCTTCTTATGTATCCATAAAACCCTACCAATGACACCCATAGGTAAATATAATAAATACCAACCCAGATCTACCTTAAACAAAGTGGGTTTGCAGCAAGTGAACTGACCTTGGGCGTTTGAGTAACCCGCCTGAATGATGGCAGCAGCTGACATGTGCAGGGAGAATTCCTCTCAAAGGTCACTAACATTTTTTTTCTCTAGCAGGCTGCAGAAGCACAGGCAACTTTTGGAAACCACACACTGCAGCCTCAGAAGAACTTTTAACGGGGTTGGGGCGAGTTCTTGGACATCCCCCTCAGCATTCAGGATGCTGAGAAAATTAGTGTGTCTTGACTGCTGATAGTAATCAGAGTAAAAGATAATTAAGATGCTATTAGCACTATAAAGTCTTTGGTGGTTCATTGACATCTTCAAAGCCAAATGCCACTTAACAGGGTAATTATTAAAGATATTGATTTCTTTCTTCTCTGTGTAATATCTGACCTGTCTGCTTTTGGAGGATTTTCAATGTCCTAATCTTCTTTTGTGTATCATTGTTTAACTGTTTCTTTAACTTCCCAGACTTCATGGATGCTGAACCTGTCCATGAGTCTTTCATTAAAGAAAACAAATCCTTTAGCACATTTTGGGTTTTTAGTAATGGGGGCTAGAGATGGTATTAGAACTCAAACTCTTACCGTCTAGGCATAGCACTAGGCCACAGAGCTGATTCCTTTTCTCTCTCACTGAAGGAGTGCTTCAGTCGTCAAACTCCTAATTTCACTCTCTCGGGTTTCCTTGGTGGTTTAACTGGCTAGGCTTTTATGGTCACTGTAGTACTAAAACAAAGAGAACAATCTTTCTCAGAATAAGTTTGAAATAGGATGTGATGGAGTGGAAAGACACAGTTGGGTAAATGTATAATCAAGAGAATTTTAGAATTTAGATAATTTCTTGACAGAATGTAATCCTGAGAGGCTTTGAAAATGAGTCAGTGTGCTTTCAGGCTATTTTAAAAACCCATTATTTACTCTCTTTTAATTTTTATTTTTATGCAAATATGAATTTAGGAAATTTTAAAATGTACAGTATTTCCTTTATTATTAGAGTAGCAGTACAGTATGTTGTGTTGTAGATCTGTGATATATTTGAGCCTAATCTCGCTACACTTACTCATGTGAATATAAACTGCTAGAGGATCATGCCCATATCAAAGAGAGTTCTCTTTTCCTTTGGCTAAATTTCATTCATTCCTGCTGGAGCGTCACAGCAGAACCCAATATCTGCACAAGATCAAAATATATATTTCACCAAGTTTAAAATATAAAAAAGTCAAGTCCCCCCCCTCCCAATAGGTTTTGTAAAGTAGAAACTGTGGAAATCTTCACATGCAAAGGGGTCCAAATTCCAGTACTCTTACTAAATAAAGCCTTATAGATTAGTAGTCTGACTATTTAGGTGCTACTCAGTATGACAAAATATCATAATCTAGCACATATACCTCATTTCCAGGCTTTATTGCATAGAGTAACACTCAGCAACCTGGGATTTAACTCCTCATTTTTGATGAACGCTCCCATACACAAAGTACAGCTGTATAAGCATCCAGTTAAAAGAGCAGAAGTGATATTTTCATGATTGGTGATCTAGCTGGGGCTGACCAACGTTAAGCCATCAGTCGTAAGCAAATGGCTTAGCTAGTTGGATTTTAAGAAGGTGGGATACCTCACATCAGGGTTCTTACCATCTGTGAAGATTCTGGGGATCAGGACCTTTCCTAAACATACACACAATACATTGCAACAAAGTAGCCATTCATGCCTTGGTTGCTTGATAAAGGCTATTCTTTGCAGATGACTTGAAGGGGACTACAGCCCATTCAAAGGCAGCCCTTCTCATGATGACATTGTTTTGTAACTGCCTTAGAGAACGTTGGTCTGACAAGTAAGATTTCAAACATCAAGTTTCTGTGCCAGCCAACCAGTGTAATTATTTTAGGTGTTTTACATGTTGAACCAGACTTCTGGATGAATGGGGACAATACTAAATATTAATGACTGATCAAGCCTTCATTAAGGGTCTTGAAAATTTAAAATACAGTATGTGCCATGTACTCTTATAAAGGATCAAATTTGAGGACAAAGTCTTGAATTCAAAGAAGCAGTCCTGTCTCCATCAGTCTACAGGATATGTTGCTTCCACTTATGATCATTTGCATTCATACAATCATCAAAATATACAGTGCAATAGTACTTTTCACCACATTGGTGAGTGTAGGACCATGGACTTCTTTACTATCCTAATGTCAAAGTACCAGGTAGCTTTCATAAGGAATGTTGGTGCATTCATGGATATAAAATAATCAGATAAAGCAAAAAAAAACAACCCACCATTGTACAGGCAGTGCCAGTAGATATGTGATTTGGATAGCACACTAACATCCTGTGAACGGAGAAAGAGCCAATACCAAAGCATGGAGCTCAGACTAAAGGTCTCTTCTTGCCTTGAAGTCTATAATTCTAAGGTGAACTGGTTCATGGAAAAAACAAGACTAAAAATCTTGCTCATTTTATTTATCCCTTTTACATCAGACTACTTATATAAGTATAGCAAGCAAAATCTTCCCCTCAAAAAAGGTACCATACACTCAAATAGAATGTGCACCTGTACAACGTTAACATATGTACATTGGAGAATAGAGCTGTTGTCACAGGGTGTCCTGGCTCTATGGCCAGGAAGGGGTGCTAAGTGTGGCCTTGTAGGTGCTTCCCTGCCTCCCTATCCCACAATGTCATCCAGAAGATCACTAGGGAACAATGCAGCCTTCCTGAGGGGGGTGGTGGAGGTCTAGTTGATTAATAAAAGATCCAATGAAAATACAAGCAAGCATCCCAGCATCACAGTTGGAAGATAAATATCCTGAGACAGATTATTTCCACCTAGGTCCATCTCTTCACTCCAGCAGGGCTCTCTCTGCCCAGACCCCTTTCCTGGAGTCAGACATCTTGCCACTACCTAGCCCTTCCCCAGAGGTAGAGGTCTACACAGATCTGACAGCTGCAGCTCTTTTCTGGTACAGCATGTCATTCCTGATAGGTTGGGCTTGTCAGCCATTGCTTGGGAGTTACCTGTCCTTTAGAGCACATTTTCCAGAGCCCTTGCTCAGGTGAGGTCTCTTGGGAGTGCCTGTCCAGCTTACAGTCTCTGTAATTTATCCCAGCTGCATGCTGGTAACCCTTTATCAGGCTCATTAGCTGCCAAACCTACAGATTTAATTCCTTTCAGGTGTATCTGAGTTGGCTCATTCTCTCTTACAGAGGCCTGTGGCAGGTAGGCTGACTCCCCTTAAAGGGCCAGGCTCTGTGATAGCTGTTAACTGAACTTTCAGTAAATGTCAGTGAAGTTCTGTCAGTGTTTTAACCAGGAGCTCTAACAACAGTATCCCTCTCCGTCTGTGATAATCCCCAATATACTACTGGAGTGTGTACTTGCAAGGAGGAAGTGGAACGGACCAGTGTATGTATTCATTTGTCTACCTATTTGAACAAAAATGCTTTCTCACAAGCAGAGAAGAAGACAGCACCACTTGGCAATCAAGCTTATATTACATGTACTTGCATGCAATGTTTATACTGTGCTCCTGAAAAATATACTGAATACCTGGATAGTATAGCAGGGCTCCCCTCACATACTTTGAAACACAGAAAACAGACATTTTATGGGGCTTCAGGGTTTTTCCCAATTGCCTTGCAGTTGCCCTGGAATGATTTAATTAATTATTTTTATGAACCCTGTGGATGGCTTAGAGGTGAACTCTATGGGGGGCAGGGAAATCACTCTCATTCTCTCTTGGATTTGGTAGTAGAATTTTAATAAGGGTCACCCAAGAGAACAGCTTTGGCAATAAAGTGAAACTCTTTGAAGATAATCACATGATCATGAAACAAAATACTGACTGTGTTTACAAGAACAATCCCATATCCAGTGTATTTTCTTCAATGGTGGCACTGTAAACTATAACCTCCAACCCCCAACTGTCACTTACAAAATGTCAACAGGTAGGGCACATACAAGGAATACAATTGGACCATATAATACCCAATACCTAGCTTTCATATAGCACTCTTCATCCACAGATCTCAAAGCACTTGATATCCTGCTGTTTATATCCTTATCATTCCCTCTGAGAAATTCTTATTGAAGTCAGCTGGAGTTTTGCATTAAAAAAAAATGAATGATAGGATATGGCCCAAAATGTAATAACACCACCTCACCAGTATGTGATTTCAATAAGACTAGCCAAGCTAGTAAAGGTAAGTATATACGCTAGTGTATGCAGGATCAGGGCCCTCTTGTATAGGCATAACTAGCACTGGCTGACTACTTCTTTCCCCTTCAAATGAAAAATCACATTCCAGTTAAAGGTGTGTGAGTGCTGTGCTGAAGTGCTAGAAGGACTTAAGTGCTTTGCTGAATTTGGGAAAGGGTGAGACAGGTATTTAGATTTCAATTTATAAACAGAAATGTGCATTATGTCAAATTAACTCATTGCATATAGTAATATATGCCCTAAAAAATGGGATGCATTTTTAGGGCATAGGACTGGGTAAAGATGTCAAACTGGGCATTTGCTACCCAAACTAATTTATTGCTTTGTCAATAAACACTTGTGCCAGGGTTATCGGCAATGAAACAGGTGGAAATTGGATCACTATACATTTTAAAAGTCATTTAGGAAACAGATTTTATTGTACTGACAATGACAGAAGAATGAAGAAAATAAAACCTGTTAGCAGAGCAGCAGGAGAGATAAAGGTTTCAGATACAAACTCTTACTTTAAAATAAAAAGGGATCCCCATATTTCCTACCTTGGGATCTTCCCTTCTTAGCTCTACATGAAGTAACCATGAATAGTGTACAATGTTCACTGTGGCCCCGATCCTGCAAACACTTATGCACCTGCTTAACTTCAAGCAATAGTCCCTCCACTGACACTTCTCACATACTGAAAGTTGAGCATGATCATAAGTGCTTGCAGAATCTGGGCCTAAATTTTATAGCATTTGCTTACACACAAAACACATTTGACACCCCATTCTCCCTTGTATTACTTGTGTTTACTTTGCTCACTTTACAGCTGCCAATATTTGAGGTCTCCTCAGTGGCTAACAGTAACTAGTACAAGTTTTAGCATTAGTACTGGTAAAAGTTTTCAAGAGACATTTTGAGGAAGTTAAAGGAACTCCATGCTTTTCCCACGGAGGAGGAGGATACTGTGGGGTGTAATGCCATCTCTGGGTCCAGGGAGGACTTTGAAGGCTAGATTTTGACTAACTGCAAGAAGTTGTGTATAAGCTGCATTGCCATGGGAGTAGCCAGAGAGACACTGACTCAGACACACCTCTGAGTCACAATTCCTCTTGCTCCTTCCTTGCTCTTGAGGGAAGGAAATTATAGCAAACCCCATGCCAGCCCAGCTGCACTGGCAAGTGGGGGGAGGGATGGAACCAAGCCACTTGTCATTTCCCTCCCCTCCCTACCCCAGCCACTGACAGCCACTTATTCCTGCATGCTTGGACCTAAGGTCTATGTAAGAGACCATAAGGGGAGTTATGACTCTTCTTACTCCCTTGCATGGGTATGTAGTTCAAGTCACAATCTAACCCCAAATATAGGTTCTGAATGGCAAGCTCTACTTATGCCAGCCACTGCTGCATTCTAAATCTTGTCTTTCTGACTCTGAGGTGCCAGTTAGAAAAGCAGACAGTGTTCCCACTAGACTAGAAAGCAAGATCCTTCATGGTTCTTGTTACAGCTAAAGTTCCTTCAGACCCCTTTAGATTACATGGAGAAAAGAGTCAAGTATTTGTCTATATGCTTTGGCATTTATTTATTTATAATATACTCTTCTCCAGAGATGCGTGTTGAATTCAGCAACCCATTCTACACTGTGATGATGTCTTTCCAATCTAAGATCACTGTACAATTGACAAGGAAAGGAAAGGAAAAAAGCAGAGAAAAGAGGTTAAGCCTTTTATCCACTCCAGGTATTTTGAAACCTGCTCGGTGCTCCTTCTAGTACATCTCTTTAGCAATTTGGTTAAATGGATATTTGAAGACAGTGGCATACATATAATCAAAATTATCTGAACAGCATAAGAGCAGCAGTTACTCCTGTATGCACATTTATCATTTGATCACAATAGCTCCTTCTGGCCTTAATCTATAATTATACTTCCTCTCTGGTTTATATTGAAATCAGAGACGTTTTGCCGCTGGCTATAATGGTTTAAGGTAGACAAATACCAGAAACAGACAGCTAAATCGTTGACACATCTTTATTACATATCACGGAATAAATCACTAGAACACCTACCTACCAGTGTGTCAATTATTTAATGGCACATTTGATGCAGAGACAGCAAATAATTTAGGGCCAGATTTCATCAATTTTATTATTCATATGGTCCCTCTGAAACCAACAGGGCTACTCATGGACTAAAGAGCTACTCAATGTGAGTGAAGGTATCAGAATTGGGTCATTACAAAATGTATAAAAGATACACTATGTTGCAAAACTATCTGGGTGATGTTACCAAATGTACTATGGTTACACAATGTCTCAGGAAACAATCACATGTTTTATATTCATCCACTCGTGCCATAGGGTCTAATACAATAATTATTTCCCCTGGTATTTAAGATGCAAGTATTACAAGACCCATTTATAGTCAACCATAATTAGTATTTTGAAACCTTAAAAGTTTCTTATGCAGAAGGACTACTACAGAGTTTGCCTTGTGTAGTCTTATGTTTCATACTTAACTGTATTCTACTGTTGTCAATATTTCTGGTTTGTTTGTCTTAAGTCAGTTGTCTTACGTGTGTTGATAGCAATAATTCATCTCTAGAGCGCTTGTGTTAAAAACTAGTGGGGCCCAAATTCAAGCATGGCCCCTGAAAGTTTACTTGAAAAAAAAAGGGAATAAACTATGCAGAAATCAGATGCAAGGATGGTGCTCATAGTTAAAGGAAAAGATGTGTTGTCTTCTTCAGTCCTCCTACCTACATACCTCTGTCGTATGTGCCCCAAGAAAAAGTGTTTCTATATGGAATAATTTAGCCAGGGAAGAATACATAGATCCAAGCAGGACTAAATATCACATAAGGATATGAGTGTTGGGTTTGGAGGAGTGTAGGCAGTTGAAGATTGCGTGTTCAGTCAATTTTGGTCATTTCTGTTGTCACTATGTATTGAGTCGTTGGGGAATTGACAGGTCTGTTTATATTAGTATATTTTTTTAAAAAATAATCAAAGGTGCCCAGAGTATTTGATGAGCACATTCATGTTATGCTTTGTATACATCTAAATAAATAAAATAAGGCTGCTATGATTGTTTCCTGATTATTATAAAGTGCAAGGGCAGAGTGTGTGTTTGCACATACACAACCACCATGTGAGCAACCAGCAATGGTGTAAAGTATGCTGCACATATCTTATTGCATTATTAAAACTAATATACCCATAAAATACACCAGGTGCAGCATCTGCAACACAGTGGGCTTCAACACAAGCAGTAGTGTTTTAAAAATGAATAAGAATAATTTAAATTTAAGGTGAACCTGTCTAGATTAATTTGTCACATTTCAGTCTAGAAGTGTCAAGCAGGCCCTTTTGTTTTAAAAACATCTTCTCTTTATACCCTTAATAAATGGATCATTTCAGACTTAAACTGTTGATTGGAAATTTCACGAAGACTGTCCCAGAGAGCACAAACAAACAAAAACAAACAAACAATCTTCTACCTCTAAAGAAAGGTAGCTGAAGATAGGTCATTTGGATCTTATCCTGCTTGGGATTCTCAGTCAAGAGCCTGGACTAAGGAATCCTCTCCCAGAATATGTGCTGCTTTCAGGGAAGCAGTCAGATGTATATACAGGAAAGTCCTAATAACCATAGATGAAAATTCAATTTAAGGGGCTTCAGATAACAGTGTATATACCATCATATGTTTCCACAGATGATAGTGTTCAAAAACGCATACA
This sequence comes from Chrysemys picta bellii, assembly GCF_011386835.1. NCBI lineage: Eukaryota > Metazoa > Chordata > Testudines > Emydidae > Chrysemys > Chrysemys picta. The sequence continues at coordinate 72,947,558 of NC_088794.1, read as the reverse complement.
CAAACTACTGTACTTGCACAAGCAAACTTGTGAACATATAGTGGCTAGTTTGAGGTCCCTTTCAAAATTTGCCTTAATTTCCCCTTTTGAAACACAATGCATTTTGGCATCCTTTAGAACTTGCTGGATCTTTGTGCAATACCTGCATATGCCATCCATCGAACCTGTATCTGCACCTCACTATTCCAATTGCTGTGCCACAGTCTAGTATTTCTCTTTTGGTAGATATGCTGCTGACATGTCATCATACACTTCTAAATCAATGTGGACAATACACCGACACCTCAGTTGCAACAGATGATGGGTGTAATTTTCTGCCATTAACCCCACTCCCAATCAAATGTGTGCTTGACCATTCTGCTGCTGACTCAGAGGAGAATTCCCAAATACATTTGTATTAGTTCTGGGACCTGAATGCCATGTTTTTTCCCCTCTCCTAGGTCTGTTTACATGACTAAACACAGAATGTAGTCATTAGCCACTAAGTTGATATTATACATCTATGAACAACTTTTTATGGTGCCAAAAGACAGACAGGGTACATTTTATAGCCTTTCACCCTCATTTCAAGATGCTGTAAAAAAAAAAGGTACATAGAGTTAATATCTCCTTTTACAGATGGCAAGACTAAAGCTCAGCATAGTTAAGTGACTTGCCCAAGGTATGAAAGCAAGTAAGGGACAGACAGACCTAGTTGTAGAATACAGGTGTGGATTCTGATCTCAGAGAATTTCTATATGCCTGTATAGAACATGTGAGAGTGACATCAGAATCAGGCCCCAGGTCTTGTAAATCTTTGCTTACCATGCCTTCTCTGATTAAGAATACAGGTCGAGCTTCTGCCAAACTTACACTGAGTAGTAGCTCACTCCACAGGGATCTAGTTTTGTTTTAGTAATCATGTCTCTATGAAATACCTCTATAATAGTGAAACAAATATTTTTGGCTCAAGACAGCCATTGTAATAATTAAAAGATAGTAAAAACAATTCTTTGAAAAATAGCTTTTTTAAAAATGACACTTTTAAAAAAAATTGTCAGCACTGTCCAAATTTTTCATTTTCATGTGAAATTTTTTCAATAATATTTTTCAAAACATTTAAAACATTTATATAGAAAAACAAAAGTGACCCATTTTGAGCCCTTGAAAATGAAAACTTCAAAAATTCAATTTTTTCCCCTTAAAATTAGATTTTTCAACTGGCTCCAATATTTCAAGTTCTACTGTATGAAGTTTACTTCTTAAAAGGATTAAAAAAGCAACAAGCAAAATTTATCCGGTTCTTTTAAACACAAGAGGGCACCAGCAAGCTAGTGGAGTAGGATGAATGATTAATTTTCTCTCACGCATGTTACATTAGAGAAACCTGCTGCAAATCTTCACACTTTTTAAAGTGAAAATGATTTTGAGAACAAAGGGTGGCAATGTAATATGCTCTTATTCATTTACTTAACAAGGATTTTTGTTTTAATTTATGTCATGTGCCTCATATGCTGTTTCTTTTGTTAGGTGGAATTTGAATTATTTCATATTACAGAGGGTAAAATCCAGTTTCTTTTACAATATAGGGAAGTTATTTTAACATCTCAGTAGAAATTGTTGAATGCCAGGGATGTATGAGTGAGAACACATGCATGTGCCTTTTTTTTTTTTTTAAATGAAAACTGCAGTGGAATTTGGAGGATTATGTGTTAAGTCAGTCCAAATGTCAGCTCCAGATCTGAATTTTATATTCCTTTCATAGGCAATTCCAAACACTCAAACTTGGGAGCTTGAGATGTAGATTCAGGTTTGAACTTTCCCATTTTAAATGGAGGTTTGATTTGTCAACTTGGAACTTGAATCTGGGGTTTGGATTCAAGGCCATCTCTTTACATATGCACATACCCACAGTGAAATTCATCTAAGGGCTGAGAGTCAGCATGAGGTCTATGCACCATTAAAATTCCAAAAACAGGCCAGCAGTGGGACATAAGAGGTAACTAGGCCTTGGATTGTCCCTCTTCACGGGGTGAATTTTATTGAGTACATATAAACCTCCCCCTCACCCCCCCCCCCCCCCCCCCCGCTCCAATAAATAAGACTCAGCTTGAAACCAGTGCTGTTCTGTATGGAACTATTCATTGAGTGATGTGCCACAGGCTCCTAAAATTTTTCTCCTACTGTGGGATGGTCCAAGAGTTGTACCTGTCATCCTGAGTTATGAAGTAGCATTTCCTTGCAATGTACTAGGATATATAACTGAAAAATGATAATTAAAGCCCTGAATGCTCAGTGTATGCCTTGCTTTCCTAATTCTCACAATCCTACAGCACAATCCTGTGTCATGTTATGAGGTCACATGTGAAGGATCACTTACCAGTTATTTGCTATTTCCACTCTTGCTCATAAAATGTTACTCATACTCAATGAGCCAACATAACATTTGAGTGTAATGAATGAGGGGCAGGGGAGCAATCTTTGGAATTTTAGGATTTTGGGAATGGCTTTGACAGAATGCTTTTGTTTCTAACGTTTAGATTTTTTAAAAAAACCTTTCCTCATTGACTTCTACCATTAGAAATGTTGTCCTTAACTATTTCCGGCTTTCTTGGGTGCTCTCTCTTCCTTGCTGGGTTTCATATGCCCTTGTAATTCTCAACATAATTATCTAACCCAGGGGTAGGCAACCTATGGCACGCGTAACGAAGGCAGCGCGTGAGCCGATTTTCAGTGGCACTCTCACTGCCCGGGTCCTGGCCACTGATCCAGGGGGCTCTGCATTGTAATTTAATTTTAAAGGAAGCTTTTTAAAAACCTCATTTTTTATTTTACATACAACAATAGTTTAATTATATATTAAAGACTTATAGAAGGAGACCTTCTAAAAACGTTAAAAGTATTGCTGGCACGCAAAACCTTAAATTAGAGAGAATAAATGAGGACTCGGTACACCACTTCTGAAAGGTTGCCGACCCTTGATCTAACCCCTCTGTCTGCCTAGCCCATACAAACAGAAATTGAGCTATTTTTCAAAGGAATAAACCCTGTTTAGACGAGTTACAGGTTTTAAAGCAGATTCTTCTAACTGAGAACTGATTCAGATATGTTTCAGAGAACTGATTCAGATATGAAGATGAACAACAAGTCATTTATTATTCACTACTGTAATAAACCTAGGTAATATTAATATTAATGCCTTATCCAGTCTACCTATAAATGTTCCAAGCAAGGGTTTTAACTACTTCCTTTGAGAAAACTATGCTAATTTCACCATGTACTGAATTGCACAAAAAGAACAGGAGCACTTGTGGCACCTTAGAGACTAACAAAACTTTTTTCCCTGTGTTCATACAACTTAAGCTTGCCCTGTTTTAAACTATTACTTGCTAGTCATGGACTTGTTTTATATAGAATTACCAGTAGAGTTTAAGGATGAGAAAACTTTCCTGATACTGTAAATAAACCCTCATTAAAGAAAGCATACGATGTATTCTTTCACTTCAATAGGCTTGCAAACATCATGCAAACTTAGAATGATTTTGTGACTAAAGCACAGGTGTGGCAGTCAATAGATCAGATCTTTCCTAGCTCTGGCAATGACGTGCTGTGTGACCATTAATCAGTTAACTTTTCTGAGGTTGACCTCCTCATCGAGGAAATATTTACCTATTGTAAGGAATCCACACTTTCATGACAACAGACGCAATTACTAGGAAAATCAAATGCTACTGCAGACCTGGAACTAAACCCCTACTTTTGCAGCTCTGAAAACAAAGGCCTCGTTTGATCTAAAGGAAATGTTCTCTAACTCAGTGGCCCTAACCTTTCCAGACTGCTGTACCCCTTTCAGGAGTCTGATTTGTTGTGTACCCCAAGTTTCACCTCACTTAAAAACTACTTGCTTACAAAATCAGACAAAAATACAAAAGTGTCACAGCACACTACTACTGAAAAATTGCTTTCTTTCTCATTTTTGCCATATAAACTATAAATCAATTGGAATATAAATATTGTACTTACATTTCAGTGTATATAGAGTAGTATAAACAAGTCATTGTCTGTATGGAATTTTAGTTTGTACTGACTTTGCTAGTGCTTTTTATGTAGCTTGTTGTAAAATGAGGCAAATATCTAGATGAGTTGATGTACCCGCTGGAAGATCGCCACGTACCCAGAGGGGTACACATACCCCTGGTTGAGAATGACTGCTCTGCTCTAACTGACAGTAGCAGCAAATTTCCTATCATCCCTGTGGGCCAATCACTAGAGGGTAGAGGTCACACATCCAAAGCAGGTTAGCTTCCACTCCTTCTCTTATTTAATATGACACTGTTGGTGGGGATGGAAATGGGGAGGGGAAAAGCATTTGGTTTGGAAATGTTAAGCTGGTACTTAAGGGAGGAAGGAGGAGTAAAAATTGGCCTGTCACTTCCAAAAATATCAGTGGCCTTCACTGCCTATATATGCACACACTACTCTGAATATGATCATGATTCAGCTATTTTATTGTGATTGGGTTCTTGCACTTGCGAAAGCTTATGTTTCCTCCTTATGTGATTGCACAATATTCCCTATTTATCTAGAACTACCCTCAGCCGGGACCACTTGAGCCAATAGCAGTCACCTTACTACCTGTGAGGGCTGTGGTGCACCATTTAATGGGGGGCATAGATTTGCACCCCTGCGTCACCCTTCTCTTGCCCTCTCAGGCATCCCACAACCACCTCCAGCAACTGACCCCCTGGTCCATTAGCCCCTACCCTCTCCAAATTTGAGTGAGTAGCACTTGGGGTCACAGCACCACTGGAGTTTGGCCTAGCCAAAAAATGGTCAGACCATGAACCAAGTGCCTCCCCACAGCTTCGTGGCCTACGAACTGGAATAAGTTTATTCACTAGACTTTACAACTGGGACAGATAGTTTGGATTATAGCAAATGCAAGGCATAACCTATTCTACTTCAACCCAGGATTGATACCTCTATGTTTTTGTTGATACTTTGTCTACAATTAGTACTTGCTGTAGTGTTTCTATATTTATCTTTAGTTTTTTCTCCCTTGTAAAATACCTTTGATTCCTACCGCTTTCTTTCCATTATGCTAACTTTTTCAGCTTCAGATATTTTACATTTGTTCACGGACTTTCATCCCTTGCCATTTTATAGGCAGATGTACATACAACACCACTGACAACCATCTGCTTTGGGTGGTATCCAAAAAGAATGCAACACAATGAACAACAGAGAGGGGTGGATCAAGGACACCAGAGCAAGCCTCTACTATTGCAAACAGTGCCCTTACATCTTTCATGTTCACATAGAACATCTGGTTCTCATCCATAAGAGCCTCATGCAAGAAAATTGCATGATAATATAGCTACCTCAGAAGTATGAATCCACTGTGTTGGGATTTGAACATGTTGTTCTAAGGAAGCGAGACATTCCACACATGATACTTAAGTTACTATCTAGAGCTTGTCAAAAGTTTTCCACGGGAAAAGGCTCTTTTGTCAAAATCAAAACTTTCTGCAATAACGTGTCTCAATGAAATTTCACTTAGAAAAAAATTGAAAAAGTTTCAATGAGGTCAAAAATGGAACACTTCAAACTTATGAGAACAGAATGTTTCAACTTTGTTTTAAAACGTGTTTTATTTTATGTTGTATTATAAATTCTAATTTTACATAAAATCAAAATCTGTTAATGTTTTATTGCCCTGAAACTAAATATTTTCAAACATTTCCATTTGTAGCATATTTCAAAATGTCAGAATTTCCCCTGGAAAGGAAATTCTGAATTTTGACTAGTTGTATTATTAAGCCATCTGCTAAACAACAAGTTTGAAAAAAATTCTGATGGTCAACACACCATAATTCACTTTCTATTTTATTTTCACTTTCCAACTAAGACTATTGTTTTGTCCTTTGAAAAATAATGGCCTGAATTCATAGCATGCCACGTAACACATTAATAAAAGGCAGCTTCTAATACTGTACATACTGTGGACACAAGCTTTGATATCCAATAATGCACGTTTGAAGGCAAAGCTCTCCAGTCCACAATGTATCTTTCTCATCTATACTGTTGCATGCAGCATTGTTGTAGTGGTGTTATCTGCAGTGTGTAGCTCCATTTGTTTTGCAGAGAATTTCCACTAACATCAATCAAAATTGGATCTGCAGAGAATTGTGCTCTATAGCTGGTTACCTCTAATGCTTTAATTTTAAAAAGAATTGTAATGCTTACTGAGCACATTTGATTTTTACAGAATTGCTAAGCAATCTAACAAACCTCAGATAAACTTGATTCTAAAATATACTAAAGAATCAAGATTATAAAATTAAATAAATTATTTCAGTCAGTTTAATGCACAGTAGTATAATCAAAGGGCTTCCTTACTTAGTAACAGTGACAAGGAAGTACATTCTGCAGTGGAAGGTGCAGTTGCAGTCCCCTTTTCACATATTCTGGTTTCAGATGCTAGAGTGTGCTAGAAATAAAAGAAAACCTATAGTGAAAATTGGACCCCTTGATTTATATGAACAGGAAGTTAACAGGGAAAAAATAAAAACACGCTGATAAATAAAGGTGGAGTTCAGTGTTCTAATGGAACATATCTTGAATTTCTTGAGCAACAAGTTTATAATCTTAATTCGCAATTGACGTATACGAACACTGGTTAGAGAGTTTCATCTTCAGGACAAGTTTCACAGGCCATCCTACCATGGCTAGGGCAAATTTTGTGAGGACACAGTGACATGATTAAATGATAGAAACAAATTTTGCTTCAGAAGTGTTTTGTTTTTTTTCTTTAATGACACTGACTGTGGAATTTTTTCTATGTTGAGGAAGACAACTCTTTCATCCTAAACTTACTCAACTGCTGTTCCCCACTCCAGCAGGAAATTCACTGACATTTCTCTGATCACAATGGAACATAACAGCATAGTGTAATTCTGAGAGTGCATTTTGCCTGACTTGTATCAGGGCCTGATCTCAAGGGGTGCTGAGTACCTAATGCAAGGGAAAGTCTAAGGAAATTGAAGGTGCTCAACACCCTGCAACATTGGCCCTAAACCCACAGAAGAGCTTAATGTATTATTGTTAAATAGGCAATGAAATTATGTAAGCAAACATTTAATGAAAACTACATGGAGACTGATTCTCCTCTGTCTGCACTGGTGTAAATCAAGAGTAACTTTACTGAAGTCAGTGTAGGTACACTGGTAAGACAGAGGCCTAAAGTACTGGATTGAAAGTCACTGAGCAGGGCTTAACATTTACATTCATCTTATTATTACAGTAATGCTAATGACCAACACATTGCAGTGCGAAACATTTATAAACACTTCCAGGGTATTAATGTTATCCACGATACACTGCAGCAGTAACCTTGCTTGTGTGATAAATAATAAGTTTTCAAGGAAAAGACATGTTTGTCTCAAAAAATGCTCTCTGCGGTTTTGGTCTTTTTAATTAGTTCCGCTTTCTGTCAGTCTCTGGGATTGATTTTTACAAGTTTATTTGTTCCAAACTCTGTGAGAAATTCTTATATAAGTGCGCTAGAACTCAGGTGATATTTTGTTCATCTCTGAAGCTTTATTAAAATGTTTTGAAAGTGAAAAATAGTTTCTATAAATCTGTCAGAGAATCATAGCCAGTTTTTAAAAAGAAAGAAACTTGGAAATGGGCAGGAAAGGTTGAAATATGTTTTCTCTAACAGCTTGAAACCTCGTATTTCATGTTGCTATTATAAACAGTGAAATGCTATATTACCTTTTTTGGTTAAAAATGCCTATGAGCTATATGCAGAAGGTATTCTGCCTTAAAAGTCCCCCCACCCCCCATGACAATTACATTACATTGTAGTTGGCATACCATATTGGTGCTACTGATTTGTAAAGAACTATTGAAAAGTTCTGTTTTGAGGTACAGTTCACAATCTCTCTGTTTGGATTAACAGGAGAAGAATGTTTGTATGAATTTTTTTGTAAAAACATGAGCTTCCAATGTTTAATGGAAGTGATATAATAACACAGTCCATGTCTCCAACGTTATCTTACAATGAACAGCAGAACAGTTTTAAATGCAAACATAGATTTCATAAACTTGAGTTTATTTATTTGATCTTTTTAAAATGAGGGGGATGAATCTTACAGTCCAATAAAGGAAAAAATTGTTAGACAAGCATTGTGTTAAAGCTTATGCACTGGACAATTGTTTCCAAGGAATTGTATGCTTTATAGTCAAGATAGCCATTTACCTTTGATTACACAACTTTCAATAACGAAGTCTAAACTATGTAAGGGTCTTTATGTAGCTTTGCGTATCTTTTTTCTAGGTTGGTTATCTGTTCAATTTAGGTCTAAACATAGGTTTAGCATTTAAAAACGCTGCCCTGCCCTCTGATATGCAGACATGAATCACCGCATACCTTCCCAATTATGATATTTGTATAAGTGACGTAGCTGATCTTACAAAGATACGTGCCAATACCTGCACATGTGTTGGGTGGCAAGACTGGATTCTAGTTCTACTAAAAATCACAAAAAGTATGACTATGAGGGAGGATGTAAAATAAGCTCTCCCTATTTACATCTGCCAAGGACATGCTATTCGCTGCTTCCCACTGAGCCCATTGGCCAAGAATGGCGAACTGCAGCCACTGGGAGATGCAAGCAGCTGTGGAAATGTAAACAAACTGTCTGGCAGCCCGCCAGCAGATTACCCTGATGGGCCGCAGGTTGCCCACCACTGCCTTAAACTCACGAACTCTACCATTTCATGATCACTTTCATCTAAGCTGCCTTCCACTTTCAAATTCTCAGTGTGTTCCTCCTTATTTGTCAAAATCAAATTTAGAACAGCCTAGTCCCTAGTAGCTTTCTCCACCTTCTGAAATAAAAACATACAAAATAATCAAAGCTGTATTGGAAATTTTGGGTATCGTTGCAGGGAATGCCTGAGATAGTTTTCACAGGATTTTACTAAAGAGGTACAGAAGCACGTCATCACAAGTCATTTTATTTAAATAAAATCAAACTTGAACTTCTTTCACACACAGCCCTGTTAATCAGGCTTCCTTCAGTTTCCCTAGTCTAAGCACCAACATCTTAATTTTCTCTTTGTCATAGAAGATCATGGAGATGATTCAAAACACTGCATATGCCTGACTACTGAGTTATAAGAGGGACTCGGCTGCTATTCCAATTGAAGTCAATGTTATTTTTGCCATTTTGAGCCTAAAATAAGTAACTCTCAGTGCTAGATACTATGGAGGCTTTGCAGATTCATGTGAAAAATAGAAAATATCTTTAAAGTGAAGTAAAATATTAACTTGCTTTTTCCTTTTCTAAATTCAATATTATTTTTCCAAGTTTAGTTCAAGTAAAATGGACAGTTCACATGCTGTGATGAACAAGTGGGAAATGACTATCTATGAAGAAGTACTGCAGAAGAGGATCTGGGTGTTTTAGTGGATCACAAACTAAATAGGAGTCAAACAATGTAATACTGCTGCGGGGTGGGGGGGGGGGGAAGAGACGGACCACATTCTGGAATGTATCAGCAGGAGTGTTGTAAACAAGACCTGAGAAGCAATTCTTCCACTCTACTCAGCATTGATAAGGCCTCAACTGGAGTACTGTGGCCAGTTCTGGGCACCACATTTCAAGAAAAAAAAGTGTGGACAAATTGGAAAAAGTCCAGAGAAGAGCAACAAACATGAGTAAAGGTCTAGAAAACCATGACCTATGAGTAAAGAATGAAAAATTAGGGTTTGTTTAGTCTGGAGAAGACTGAAGGGGGACATAACAGTCTTCAAGTACATAAAAAAAAAAAAAAAAAAAAGAGGGTGATAAATTGTTCTCCTTAAGCATTGAAGATAGGATAAGAAATACTGGGGCTTAAATTGCAGCAAAGGAGATTTGGGTTAGACATGAGGAAAAGCTTCCTAAGAGTAAGGGTAGTTAAGCACTAGAACAAATAACCTAGGGAGGTTGTGGAATTTCTGTTGCTGGAAATTTAAGAACAGGTTAGACAAATACCTGTCTGGGATGGTTTAGATCAGGGGTCGGCAACCTTTCAGAAGTGGTGTGCCGAGTCTTCATTTATTCACTTTAAGTTAAGGTTTCGCGTGCCAGTAATACATTAGCGTTTTTAGAAGGTTTCTTTCTATAAGTCTAATATATAAAAAGAACAGGAGTACTTGTGGGACCTTAGAGACTAACAAATTTATTAGAGCATAAGCTTTCGTGGACTACAGCCCACTTCTTTGGATGCATATAGAGTGAAACATATTGAGGAGATATATATACACACATACAGAGAGCATGAACAGGTGGGAGTTGTCTTACCAACTCTGAGAGGCCAATTAAGTAAGAGAAAAAAAACTTTTGAAGTGATAATCAAGATAGCTCAGTACAGTCAGTTTGATAAGAAGTGTGAGAATACTTACAAGGGGAGATAGATTCAATGTTTGTAATGGCTCAGCCATTCCCAGTCCTTATTCAATCCTGAGTTGATTGCATCTAGTTTGCATATCAATTCCAGCTCAGCAGTCGCTCGTTGGAGTCTGTTTTTGAAGTTTTTCTGTTGTAAGATAGCCACCCGCAGGTCTGTCATTGAATGGCCAGACAGGTTAAAGTGTTCTCCCACTGGTTTTTGAGTGTTATGATTCCTGATGTCAGATGTGTGTCCATTAATTCTTTTGCGTAGAGACTGTCCGGTTTGGCCAATGTGCATGGCAGAGGGGCATTGCTGGCACATGATGGCATATATCACATTGGTAGATGTGCAGGTGAACGAGCCCCTGATGGTATGGCTGATGTCATTAGGTTACTGTAGGAATACTACCAATACAATAGTGAGCGCACCATGCAACAGACTGAAGTGTGATTCTACTCGGGGGTGGAGGGTGAGGGGAAGACTGTAAAAATGGCAACTTCTTACTGCTTGTGTAATGCTGACAGACCCAGGTTGTCAGCGGGATCAAACCTGAGACCTCTGGAGCTTAGTGCAGGAGCCTCTACTGCATGAGCTAAAAGCCAACTGATTCTTGGCTAAGGCTGTAGAGCAGACTCATTAATATCTCTGTCTCTTGCTAAGTGGTCTTGGTGCCACTAGATGAGAGAGAACACCACACGGAAGAGGTGTGTGGGTTACACATGCATTCAGAATTATACCTGCCTTTAAACCACTAAAGATTTTTCTGCTCTTTTCTACTGCTAACTCTGCAGAACCAAACCAATACAATATTGTGAGTGGGATCCGGTTTTCTTTTGTGCATAATCAACAGAAGAGTTTGCCAAGTTCCAATCAGTTACAGGTTATATCTATGCAACCTTGTTAACATAAATGGGTCTGCGTAGGTATCACGGAGGGCATAATTTGGCCTGCAAACATGGTTGTTGATCATGTACAATTAAGAAAGAACCCAGCTTGATTCTAAGATCTCAGATTGAGATTGAAGTGGGGGGACTCTGATATTGAAAATCTTAAATTGATAATACATTTGATACTGAAATTGTTGAGTCATTAACATGAAACGCCACAATTTTACAGTCACTTTTCGGAGAGTACAAATGCACTTTGTGTTCAGTGGAGAGAAAGAAAATGGTCTCATCTACTGAATACATAATTACAGGTAACTTCATAGTCTGTATGGACATATGCAGAGTTATGACCATACATTCACAACATACACAATGCACTCAGATTAGCAAAGTTTTCTGCATGCCTACATACAACACTGCCTTATGCCCCATCCTACAAAACACAAATACAAATATTATTAGAAAATATTTCAAAACTAAGATCAGGTTCCACCTATCAGATTGTCCAGATAAAGGGCTGCTTTCCAGCAGATCTTCTCTTCATTCGGAGAATCTATTCCTTCCATCTCTACAGAATGGTTATTAACATTAACAGATAGTAACTGCTCTGGAATGGGGAGGGAAAGGAACAGCTGGGTGGGAGGAGAAAAGTTATAAAACCAGATTTGTCTTTGTCAGGTCTACTGAATAAATACTGCTAATGGGGTTTCCAGCTCCTGAGAGTCTCCTAAAGGTCTTATTTTCGGGACAAAGTCACCATGGGGGAGTTGCCAAGAATAAACCATAATTTAAAAATAACTATCATTCCTCTCTAATCATCATCATAGCATCATAATTTCCCACAGACTTGAACATAGTTAGTGAGATGCTCCTTCTAAAGATATTTCTGTTCTAGGGGGATTCCACTTCCAAGATTCTAGCATGTTATTACAGAGTCACTATATGGCTGCCAAGGAGAGTCCGATGAGAAAAATTACAACCGTGACATTGCCTTGTGAGGTCTCTTCTCATTCTCCATGGGACTGGGAGAAAATGAGAACTGTGAGTGTTGCACCTCTCAGAATTTGGCCCATTTTGCACTAATTTCATTCTAATCTATATAGATTCTTATATCGTGCTCATCACCATATTATCTGAATGCCTTCCAGTAGTTCATTAAGCGACGTGACTAACATCCATCACATGTTTGCTCTCTCATCCTGTCCCCAGAGGGAGGAGTGTGTTCAGTAGAATGTTTATTATGGAATTTATTTTTATAACATATAAACATGTAGCAACATGTGTATCTTAGAGAAGGCCAGGTCAAAGAACTGTGCCTTGCTCTTAGAGCAGAAGGTTGTGAGGATTGTGATGGTCCTCGATTCTTGTGGGAGTTCATATCACAGACTTCGGGTGGTCTCTGAAAAAGTGCTGACTCCTGCACAGAGGAGTTTTACCCTTAATGTAGAAAGTTCCATTGTGCCAGAGGAACATGGTTGTCCAACAGTGTCTTCATCCTGAGCTTTAGGCAATCTTTTAGATATCCTGGGCCCAGGCCATTGCCACCTTGAAAATAAGGACTGAGACCTTGAACTTGATGTGATGTGATGAACTTCAATGGGAAGCCAGTACAGAGAATAGAGCACAAGTTTAATGAGCGCAGGGTAGCCTGTGCTGCTGAGGAGATGCATTGCAGTGCTCTGTGCTAGTTGCACTTTCATAAGTGCTGAAGGCTTCATGCCGAGGTTTATCACATTGCTATATTTCAGCCAGGAAGTGACAGAGTTATGAATAACGGAGGCCAGGTCACTGTTCACCAGGATGGGATGGAGCTCCTAGCTAACTAGAGATGGTAGAAAGCATTATTCTCTGGTGCGGCTATGTGGGAGCCTCATGTCACTGAGAAAGGAATCCAGGAGCAGTCCTAAGCTACAGACTGCAATGACCATGACTGGATGTGTACCTTCAACCAAAGGACCTAGTATCTCACTGTCTTTGTTAGTGTTTCTCTTGGAGAACTTTTATCCATTTGGGATGTTTCTTCCTCTGAAAAGATTCAGACTGCAGGAGCTAAAGTCTCCTCCAAATTTGCCTGCATAAGAGAGAGTCATATTAAGGTATAATTAGAAGAGATAAGAAAATGAAGGTAGATGAAGTAGTTCTGAGAATATCGGAAATAAGCTTGTTCTGACTGGAGCTATAAGAAACTTAGTGTTTTGGTTCACAAGTTACATTTTGCAAAAATACATTTACCAACATTTTGCAAAAAAAACCCTAGTTCTTTCTATATGTCAAGTACAGCAAGAGTACTTGTCTGTTTTATTACAAGAACTCCTGAAGGCAAATTCTGAAGTTCTCAGTTAGGACACCTCCCCCTCTCTCCCCCCCCCCCAAAATTAAGCTTTAATACCCAGTCACAACTCTTAAGGATTTCTGCATTTGGCCCTTATTACCTAATCTTAGTTAAAGATGGCATCAATATTGCCTATGTAGCTATGTAACTAAAAGGAGATGTTGATTTTTTTGGAGAACTGGGGCTATAAATACAGTAGGACTCTGCCCTACATAATCTCTCTCATCCATCATGAGCAAAATGCAGGGTCATGACTTGTTCGGCATCACTCCAGAAAGTCTAACAAAAATATTCTGTACAGACAAATATAGGTGGTCATATTTTAATTGGAAATCCAGGTAGCTGACTATTGGTCACTCTTTCATTTCTACTGTACTTTAGAAATTAGCCTTCACTTCACTGCAAGAAAAAGAGTTCTGCTTTTAAGTGCAGTTTCCAAGGGATAGCAGAATATGTATTTACTTTATGAAAACGGACTGAGTACAGCTATGGTTGGGAAATGTTTTAATCCCATGATGGGCTTCAGTCCTTGCTCTGTCACAGACATAATACCAAATATTTCATTTTTGACAATACTTTTCATTCTCTGAATGAATTTTCACACTCCAGAGGATAAACCCACTAAAGGTAGACTGGATAAACATGGGTTGTGTTTATCTTTGGAGTAAGTCCATTGATTTCAGCTGAGTTGCAACAGGGATAAATTTGACCCAATATTTTTATCTCCTCTCATTTGCTAAAGTAGATGCAAACAGTAAATCCTAAAGCAGGATTTGCTATTTACAAGTGCCATGTAATTTATGGGATTCTATAAGCAGTGATATTAATGCCCATGATAGCCAGAGAGGTACAAGGATTCATTTTGCTTGTATCACGTATGAGTGCTCCTACAGTATTGTTTTCACTCTTAATTCCAGCTAATCATTCTAAAACTTTGTTAATATAAAAACCTGTATTTATGTGACCACAAACTGACACCCTGTTTACCCACAAAACTCTGACCAAGTAGTCAAGCCTCTACTTGTGTACCGTGAGTTGTGCATACATAAAAAAAAAATGAAGGAATCATTGCTCTTTAATCCATTATGCTATTAAAATGGGTGTAGCAGGATTGTCAAGTCTTTTCATACTTTTATTTCTTGTATTACTAGAGCTCATTCCTTTTGTAGAAATGGATTATGAATGTCACTGAAGAGGCCAATACTCATTACGAAAGAATTTGTGTAGGCTGAGTGTATGACCTGGTATTGCATAAATAGATACCAAGTTTAGAAGTATTACTTTTAAAGATACAAAATAAAGGGGATGAGGTTTAGTGATGAAAGAACAGAATTGCAAGTCAGCAGTTCTGGATTCTATTCCTGGTCATGCCATTGACTCTGTCACTTGTAAAGCAAAGCAAATTTCTCTGTCCCAGTTTCCCTATTTGTATATTAGGGATAATGTGCACCTAATTTAATTGATCTTCATAGTTATCTTGGGCAGGAACTGGTCCCCTTACTGGGACCTCTGTCTAGGCATTATCACACTACAAGTAGATAATAAAGTAACTAACCTTGGAAAAGTACCTTGAGAATATTGGGTCGTAGCTCCTGTTGACTGTACTATCATAGAAAGTTTATAATATCCTTTATGTTTAAATGTGATCTATACTTGATTGTGCCTGTTCATGATTTTTTATAACCAGAAATTTAGGAGCATGATGGTTAATATTATAATAGATATATAGGGCCTGATTTAAAAAAAACCAATCTAAATATACTGCATATACAGCACATTCTGTGGATACAGCAGACATGTACAGACTTATCAATATATTGGTGATATGGCATACAGTGAAATGTAATGTCTACCAAACAGGAAAATATTTCTTATGAAACAAAACATACTTGTTTCATCATGTTGCTTGTTTCATATGGGTAGCAATGCCTGTAGTTAAGGTCATCCACCACTTTTTATTGTAAGACCATGTTTTTCATTAGTATACAAGCTTTACCAGAACTTAAACCATTTGGGTTGAAATGTCATATGCTGGGTATCTGCTTAAGGCAGATTTTTTGAGAAAGTTTCAGCTAAAACAGTTCAGCTGTTGAAAAGAAGGTTAAGAAAAATGTGTTTTGCCCATGTAAATAAATAAATAAATTCTTTCAACCATTTCATTGAGAAGTTTTAATGCCTTCATGCTTTGGAGATGGGACTTGAAACTAGAAATTAAAGACTATCATAGTGCATACACACAAGGGGGCTGAATTCAGGTTGCATAGGAGACATTAAATCTGGTTTTTCCTAACTTTGCAAATTTAATGCTCTTATAATGTATTTTTTGGAATGAAATATCAAATTTAAAACATCTCCTAAACCACTCAAAACAAAAATTTCCTCTTACAATGCAGAAGTTTCCTGTGCTATACCCATGGGCTTGACCCTGCAAAACTTTATTCACATGAATAAACTATACTTTCACAAGTAGTCCTACAGAAGCAAGTGGGCACAACCAGGAATTTTGGAACTACATACCTGAAAGGAGATATTTCTAGATTTGGCCTGTATTACGCAGGAGGTCAGATTAGATGATCATAATAATCCCTCTGGTCTTAAAATTTGTAATACAAAGAAGTGTATTCTACAGATAGAGAACTTTCAAAAGTGGGACAAGGTGCATATATTCAAGGATGGAGTGGGGAGGCAGGGCAAGATAGTGAAGCAGTGCTCTAGTCTTTCACCTTTAGACAACTGTGTCCAAATCCTGGTTTAGGTCATGGTACTTAAGAGTTTAGCTGTTATGGTCCAAACCTAGTCCCTATTTGTTCAAGTTACAAAACCACTACAGGATTGGCAGCTCCTTCTTAATGACCTGTGCCTGGTTTCATTAGAACAAATGGGAGTTATTTACTTCAACTGGAGCATGATGGAATTATAAGAGGACCAGAAATAATAAGGGGATGCAGATAAGGACCAAGATACTCTGGCTGACTTGTGGCATGTAGTTTTCACACGCATGGCACTTTAGTGGGTGGAAGTGGTGCATTAGCATTAAATTCACACACCAGAAAAAACAAAACATGACTGAAAGGTGCTGAAATGAACATAACTCCTACAGTAATGAATAGATTAGTCTAGCTTATCTTGTAAAACCTGACAGTCTGTTTTACTGAAGAAAAATGTTAATATATTATGCTCCCCTCAATACATTTCATTGGGTACAGCACCACGAAACCCATTATTGAATGCTGAGCTGTCTTAAAGAAACACACTAGTATATTCTGAGCAAGTCTATAAATTTTGAGAGAGAGAGAGAGAGAGAGAGAGAGAGAGAGAGAGAGAGAGGGGAGTAAAGCATTGAATGTTCTTTAAAGGTCATATTAATGTTTTAAGTGCATAACTTATGTAAAAGCTGGTAACTTTGTGAGGACTCTCATATCAAGGATAGTGACAACATCAGAACAATGAGTAGAAACTTTGCAATCCCTGTGTCATGTTACCTTTTATTTTCTAGAAGCATTTCCCTGTGGAATGTCATTAAAACCTCAGTAATGTGGATAAACTAGTATTGCTATGTCAACAATGAGGAGATGTATTTTTCAGAGAAGGTACTAAACTGGAGAGAGATTTTAATAGTATCATGGAGTTTGGACGTAATAGAACTGTACAAAGTTTTCCTTACAAATAAGTGGATCACTGCTGGTTTCCTGTTTAATTACAAACCAGACATTTTTGGTCACTTCTGAGTTGAGATACAAAGCCTTTTACATTTTAGATGGTACAAACCCATCCCATTAACCTTTTGGGGCCTCTAATTCCCCATTATAATCCTTTAAATTTAAAAACAGAAAAATGTAAATGTAATTGGTAAACTGCATCATCCATCAACCTTCAATAACTGATGCTTTTAAAAAAACAACACCACCACCACCACTTTACTGAACACCCTGTTTAGAAACAATTCTGTTCATTAGTTACCTCTAGGGAGTCATTTGGCACAGACAATGTGGAAAAATTGAGTTCTTTCTTACCTTTAAAGATAAGCTAATGCATAAAATTATGTTCACTATTTGTTATATTATTTCAACTCTTGACTGGAGTCTGCAAAAAGACACTGAATCCTCCACTTTAATCCAGGTTTGACTATGGTTTTCAAAGGAGCCTCAGAGTAAAGGTACCTAAATCCCCTTGACATGCAATTGGAATTGTGTTCCAAACTACCTCAGGCTTCTTTGGAAACCCCAAGTTACATATTAAAATAATTAAATTCCACTTCTTTAGAATACTTTTTATTGGTTCACAGACATAGAAACTCTTATAACAATTCTCACACATTAAAGAACCAAGTCAGCAGTAAACAAGACTTCAAAGACAGTGGATATAGCATGACAATTTCATACAGAGACTAAATATTTGAAACCTGACCTTTCTTCCCCCCCAAAACTAACATGCCTAAATAAATACATAAAACTACACACCTCTATCCCTATGATTATTTCTATCACAGTACTGCCTCAATGCTTAAAATGGGGCCTTTGTATCATTGCAGTAGACACTATCCTTCAGTATGTACCCTTGAAAGATCTAAAAAACCCAGCCCAACTCCAGTATTTCATAGCTACAAGTTTGTCCACATCCAACTCAATTTTGTTGTTCTGTCTGGGGGACAGTTCAAGTATGGCCTCCATACCTGGGGGAAGAGTGTTTAATCAAATATAGGAACCTATACTTTTGGAAGTTACTATTAGTTATTTTGCATTACTAGTTAAAGGTATGCCCAAAATCTATCATCATTTTTCAGTAAAGAAAACAGGCTAGAAGATTTAACAGTTCTCCACAGACACAAATGGGGGATTGGCCTGGAATACCATGTCTATAAAAGTTGAGATAACAGACAGAGGTCACTTGGTTTGAGAAGGTGGCTGACCCTGACCTGTTATTCAGAGAAAAATGAAAGCACTGCTTCAAGTGGACTATAGTAAGATGTTTTCTATATCTGTGTTAGTCCTTGCTGAATATATTTGAATTAATGTATCTCCATCATAACATTGCTGTTAGAAATGGAAGCAAAAAGTTTAGCCCTAACTGGACTTTTTGTGATCCCATCAACCAGGTAAAAGACTCAAACACACAAACTATTTCACGATGCAGTAAAACAAACCTCAAGCCTCTCCCACCCAAAAATTAGTGAAGAGAAAAGCATTTGTGTAGTATAAGATGGTTTTCATGAGTGAAAACTAAATGTAGCATGCTTGGAAAAGCAGCAGTGGAAAATATCCTTATGTTTGAGGAAGTCTTGATTTTTACATATTTATGGAATTCATATTTTTGCAATTCAGTGAAGCTCTGAGCACATGCATACAAATCAATACAGGCCAAATCCTGCAGTCCTTAAGTCAGGCAAAACTGCCATTGATTCTAGTGGGAGCTCAGTTAAAGTCAATGGGAACTTTGTCCACAAGGTCTGGTCCTGTAGTTACATTGTATTTGTCCTTGCCATCTTCATTATTAATTTAGAACATGCATTATCCCAGAAGAGCCTGATGAAAGAGCACATGCCATCCAAAGGAAGGTTGGTTCAAATTCTCTAACTGGTTTTTCTACATTTTATATATCAGCTCAAATTCTGCTTACCTTTCTCATGGAAGTAGTCAGATTGACTAATGGGATTATTGATCTGAATAATAAACAGTAATTGTCTCAGCTTTGTCATCTTGCTGTATTTTCTATAAATCCAAGTCATCTTTTTCACACATCTGCGTCTGTACTATACCAAGGAACCTAGTATTAAAGCACATTAAGAACAGTTATTTCCATTGCATTTGGCAACCTTGTTGGCAGTCTTAGAAGAGAGGCGAAGGATGCTGAGCCACTGTCTCAAACCTAGCCCTAGACCGAAGTTTTTTTATGCACAGGGCTGATACGGAAGAAGCTAGGCAAGCTTGGATTGCTGTTACACAGCCACCATTCAGTGGGTAAGGATGCTGAGTCAGCATCTCAAGCCTAGCAACAGGCCTGTCTCTCCTCCTGCATCTGCTCTGTGCATATAGAGAACTTCAGCCTAGGGCTTCTAATTGCACATTTAGGAGAAAACGCCTATTTTAAAAGGTGTATGCATTAGAGGCATACCATTCAGGCCCAATTCAAGGGTCTTTATAGGAGAGCTGTAATTAGACCTACAAGAAAAATAGGGAAGTTGGTTAATTAAATGCCTTTTTGTCAAGATATGATTCTCCCTGAAAGAGTTTTAGGATAGCTCGCACATTTTCTAGAAGGCAACAGGATTTTTCTACTCTGACCATCAAAATTCTCACATCAATTAGTGTGGATTTAGCAAAAAAAGATTGGATTGATCCATAGAGATGTAAGACCAAAATGGTACTTCCAGTACACAGGATATTCTACTCCACAGTTTAAATCATAGAGAATTACATGACCATTTTGGAATGGATATTTTTCTGTCCTTTTAGTTGCTCTGTGTCAATACATGGTCACCAGTGTCAAGAGTATCATCAGTGACTAATGGGACAAATTCAAATAATTCAGACATTGGTCATTTTATATTTAGTTAAATAAAATTGCCTGGAATTCACATTGTGGATCTCATGAGACCTTTGATCCGATTTTCATTACTTCTCAGTTTCAGAGAAGTCAGAAACACTGAACTATATTTCCTGGCAGTATTTTGGAACCTCCATTTCTGAGGAACACACCAGGCAGTGCAGAGGCATGCAAGAATTAACACAAAAACTAAAAGGTTAACTGAACTCATCTGAAGTTTAAAGTGTGACTTTCATTTTGGTTCAAGACTGGACCCAGGTTTGTATCTACTTATATTTGATGATAAACAAAAAACAAAAAAAATCTGTCTCCGTTATCTTGAATAATAAAAAGACAGTGGCCAAAAGCTGGAAGCCCTTACTCAGGCAAAACAGTGACTGAAATCAAGGAAGTCATTAGTGAACAAAACTGAATGAGGACTTTAGGATTAGATTTAGAATAATGCCTAAATATATTAGCTTGTACATAACTTTACCCATGCAAGCAATCCAAAGGGATAGTCATAAGCATGTACATAACTTCCATATTTGAAGGACTGGCACCTCACTTTTTATCATTATGTTAATTAAACTAGTTACTTTTTATGCCTCTAATGAGATCAGCCTCAGTTTCTGTTTACATTCAGTTTCACTTTCTGGTTCTCACTCTCACTAAACGTCCTGATCCAGCAAAGCTCTTAACCACTTGCTTAAAGTTAAGCACAAGCTTAAATGCTTGGCTGAATCAGGGCCTATGCTGTGGACACCTCAGACACCACAAGGAGGGTAGTACTTTAATTTAAAATGAACAACATTTCTCTTTCTGCACGCACACACTCACAAAAGTTTAAAATTCTCACTATCCTAGAGTCTATTTACAGTTCAAAAGAGTCAATTAAAGGCTTACATACTTGTTTACATTTTACCATGATTAACTCTACCACTTTATCGTCTTTTTCCCTAAACGTGTCACACTCTGTATCCTTTCATTAAACACTGCAACATCATAGTTTAACTATGTTCTTTTGATAATAAACATGATATAAATATACCATTTGTAATAGTCTTCCTCATTTTGCAATAGTAAAGTCTTCCCACAGTGGGCTCTGTGCAGTGTGGTCTCCTGGGACAAAGTTAAATATAGATAAATTTACTATTGCAATCACTCCAGAACATTGTCAATATTCCTAAGAGCCACTTGTTGTCTGAGGAAGATTCAGTAGATCTAGATCAGGGGTCGGCAACCTTTCAGAAGTGGTGTGCCAAGTCTTCATTTATTCACTCTAATTTAAGGTTTTGCATGCCAGTAATCCATGTTAACGTTTTTAGAAGGTCTCTCTCTAGAAGTCTATATTGTATAACCAAACTATTATTGTATGTAAAGTAATTGAAGCTTCTTAAACATTTTAAAAACCTTCATTTAAAATTAAATTAAAATGCAGAGCCTCCCGGACTGGTGGCCAGGGCCCGGGCAGTATGAGTGCCACTGAAAATCAGTTCATGTGCCACCTTCGGCACGTGTGCCATAGGTTGCCTACCCCTGATCTAGATTTACACTGAGGATAAGAGTGTTTTTGATTGCTCTGATGGAATCCGTTGGAAAAACAGGATATTATTTGCATAACCATATTAAAATGACTGGCAGTTTTCCTTCATGAGGGCAAAACAAACTTCCTGACAAAGATAATCGCTTAGCAACCCTTTGTGGTAACTGGAACACCAGCAACAGAAATATTTACACAGTTTTTATAGCACTTTAGGACTTCGCTATCTAGAAGGCTGGAGGAATTTTTTTGTACTTCTAAAAATGGATGCCAGACAAAGGGCCTGAAAAGAAAAAATGCACTAACTTTTTGGAAATATGTATAGTGCCTACAAAAGAAAATTTTGGCACTCAGTGCACTGCCCAGACTCCGATGCTTTTTCTTTGTAAGATGCAGTTTGTGAATTTGTTTGAATATCATTTTAAATATTCTTTATATTGAATATTATCAGTGGTCAGAATTTCCAATTGATCTCAGGTATTGCAATTATGTTCTAGTCTGAGTAGAAGGAAAGACCTGTGAACTAGCAAAGGTTAAGTTTTTCAGCGTAACCACTGCCACAAATGGAAAACATGCATTTGATAGCGAGTAAAAATACAAAGAGGTCTAAAGAACCTCTTAAATTCCACATTTGATACCTATTATCTAGGTCATTAAATAGATCAAATACTTAGATTACACATACACAATTTATACTGCGTAAATAGTACATACACAGGACTACTCAATTATTAGAGAATGATGATGGTTTAAGGCCAGGTTGAGAGACACTTTTCCTTCCTTACACACACACACACACACACACACTCACGACTAAAGTCAGTGGGACAATGTGTGTGAATATTATTATGGCCCCCTGCTGAAGAAAACATACCTTTAAGGGTGCTTAAATATTAAGCAAGTGCTGAAGTACTCTCCTGAATAGGGCATACGCTTAAGTTTTTCTTGATTGCTTTCCTAAATTGGGGCCTATGGAGAGGAAAGGGTTTTGCAATCTGGTCCTTATGGTGTAGTGCTTTAGTCACTGCTAAAATGTCAATATTTACCAACAGCTACCCACAGAATTTTATCTGAGTTATTGAAGTTCTTTCTATTCTGAGCAGAGAAAAGCGATGATTATCTCAGGGTAAGTCTACACTACCCGGTAGTTCGGCGGCAAGCAAATCGAACTTCTTGGTTCGACTTATCGCATCTTGTCTGGACGAGATAAGTCGAACCCGGAAGTGCTGGCCGTCACTGCGATACTCCAGCTTGGCGAGAGGAGTACCGCGAAGTCGACGGGGGAGCCTGCCTGCCGCGTCTGGACCGAGGTAGGTTCGAACTAAGGTACTTCGAACTTCAGCTACGTTATTCATGTACCTGAAGTTGCGTACCTTAGTTCGAATTGGGGGGTTAGTGTAGACCTGCCCTCAGATACTGATTGTGTTCAGCGAGGGCAAATGCTGATTTTCTTGACCGCTGACCACCACATGACAATACCAAGGTACAGGTGGATTTGAAAGCACCTACGGTGATTTACTGAGATACATGGCATCTCTCTCAAATATGAGAGAAGGACTTGAAGGTACAACTCCTGTGCATCATAGGTCTGCTCTTTGTCATAATTGTGAGTCGACCGGCTTTAACTCTGTCTTCAGAGAGTAGTTCCATACAGAGGAGACCAATGTTTTCCTTGGATGAAGGCCTTGCTACCCTGCAGTGGAAGAGAGAAGGTTGGGAGCTAATCACAAAAAGAAAGGCTGAAATCCTAAACCCATTATTCATGCAGCTAGTTTAATAATGGTTTGTAATTTAAACACAAGTATCTAATCAGCTTTGACCATGAGCACCAAATGCTGCATTACACAGGTATTCAATCCCATGTTGAAATTCAGCCAAGTTCAAATTCCACTAGTATTTTACAAAAAACATTTTTCTTTGGCTGCAGATCTGGGTGTGGGAAAGTATTTTACCATTTTTTCTCCTGTGCCATTAGTGTAATTAAACCAAAAGTGGTAGATGGAGAAATGCAGGTTCATTATACAGTCTCCATGCTCCCGCTATAGACACTTCCCTCTCTGGAAGTACAGTACTTGCAAAACCTAAGTTTCTCTGTAGAACATCATATTAAGAATCCAATCCAATCTACCAGACCCTTATGTGCATTACTCATGATGGGAGTATGGTTCTCTCATTGAATCTCATGGAAGAGTGCTGAAACAGATGCAAATCAAGATCATCTGGAGAGGGATTAATAATTTTTAGAAAGAAAAAAAATCATGTAGTAGCATGGAGAAAATACATGTTCTTGCTATCTCAGGCCTATTATGGGATGGGGAGTAGCCCAATCAGCACAGCCAAGAAAAACAAATTCTCTTATTATCATTATGTGCTATGAAGATATTTAGTACAATATGCTGATAGAGTGTTATGTGTTAGTCTACTCAGCAACAAGACAGAGTTCTTGTTCTGTCTTGTTTACTTCATCCTTGCTCTTTAACTTATCCTTGTGTGAGACTGGAAAAACTTCCTAACTGTCAGGGTGGTTAAGCACTGGAACAAATTGCCTAGGGAAATTGTGGAATCTGTTTTTGGAGGTTTTTAAGAACAGGTTAGACAAACACTGGTCAGGAATGGTCTAGTGCCAAGGGACTGGACTAGATTACCTACTGAGGTCCCTTCCAGTCCTATGGTTCTATCATTATGTTCTGCTATGAGAGCCCTCTCACTCCAGTAGCCTTTAGGGCCCTAATGTGTCACACCACCATTTCCATCCTGCCGCCCTGCCCCGCCGCCCCCTTCCTCCAATGGTTTTACATAAAATTCACAGATTAAAATGACTAAGCAATTTAAGACTTCAACTCATGCTAGGATTTCCAGCTTAGGTTTTCAGACAAGTGGTTGGATAAGCTTCTTTTATTCCTTGGATGGGTCACTGGCAGCAGAGATCAAACATGGGACCTTTGCACCTGAAAGCATGATCCTCCACTGCTCAGCTATACAAACCAGCTCTCTTAGCCAAGGCTGGAGTAGACTCATCTATTTCTATGTATGGCTCAGCCACCACTATAGGGCAACAGCACCATGCTGAGCAGGTCTAGGTTACACATCCTAATTTGGGGTTTGATTCAGATAAGCATTTAGAAAAATAAGGGCAACATTTGGAAACCTAGCTGATTTAAGGGTCTAACTTCAAATCCACATATCAGACCTAAATAAGAGTGGCCCAGTTTTTTGTCTTGTGGGTGGTCAGTGCCTCTGAAAGTCAGGCAACTTTTGTTTGGTGCGGATATATTCATTTAGACGATCTTGCCCCTTAGAAGGTCACTCATCTACATCCCTGGAAAAACTATAAGTACCTTTCTAATTTGAAGAGTCTAAAGCTATCCTTTGTCACCAAAGGCACCTCAAAGACTGCAAAATTACTGAACCTCTCAGAAAGTTTGAAAATGACCATTGTTGGTAACTCATAATGCATTGACTTATGGGAACAAATCTCAGCTTGTGAAAACTGTCTACTACCAGCTGCCGATCTGGCCCAGGAGCTGTATGTAATTAATCACTCTCAATGTGTGTCCTAGGGGTTCTGAGACATAGTGTGAATCTATGTAGCTTTATTGAAGTCAATAGAGATCCTCTGCTGGTGAAAAATCAGTGCATCAGGTCTCTTATGTTGAGATCTGTGTTTAGGCTGGATCTAAGGGAGTGAAGTGCCCAACTCCTGTTGAAAGCCAGTAGGATTTGGGCATCTAGCTCCTTTTAGGCTATGGTTTTCAATGAAGTCTTTAAGCAAAAGTTAGGATGTAGGTGGAAAGAGGGTAACAACTAGACCATCGTTCCTTGTGTAATTTAATGTGAAAAATGCATATTTGTACTTAGCATTTACTTTCAGCATGCCAGCTGAGATTTCTTGTAAAACAGAAAATGAAGCTAGTCAAATCTACCTACTGCTGTAATCTGAATCTGTAAGACTTTTGCTAAGTTTTCTAACAGAAGAATCTGTGTGGCGTTTTGTTTAATTTGTTTCATTATCTTGGTCAAGAAATATGACACAACACTTAAGAACGTAAACACTCTGACTTATGACAGTTTGTTGCTATACAAGTAAAAGACTTTTCTCAAAGCCATGGCAGACATGAACATACACAAAGATGTTCTGCATAGCAGAGAAGGCCACACACAAAGTTCTGTGAATTTAATTTTTTTGATTCACATTCCTTTTCTCCCATAAAACCCAAGGTGGGCCATGGCTGTTTTTCTCATAAATGCTGAGAATTCTCAAAGCCTTGCCACTAGTGCCTCGAGTATGGAGTGTCAGAAAAATTAGACAAGACTCTATTTTCATGTGTACAAGGATCTAGTGAATTACCCATAAGAAAAGCTTAGATGGAGTGAAGTGTTATGGAGATCTTATTCCTCTACATTCTAAAGAAAATTCCCTGTTTGCCATCAAATCTTACTCCTAATGCCAACCAAAGAGCCAGCCACAGGAGATATTACTGGTAGAAAAATGCATTCTGAAGGTTGGCATCTCTGTCTTGCAGCTGCTAAGCACACACTATGGGTGGTCAGAATGGTTGACTCCTATACTGCAGCAGGCCAGACAGCAAAATAGAGAATAGCAAAGGGGAAAGGAGACAGACTCCAGTAAACATGTACCTGACCCAAATTTGTCTGGTTACTGAACCTCTATTTAGAGCTAAGGTGACCATACATCCTGTTTTGGCCAGTACAGTCCCTTTTCTAAGCCATGCCCCAGCCATCCTGACTTGTTTTTGGCAAAAGTGGGCATTTGCCCTGTTTGCTCTTGCTGACTTGATCAGGTGGCCTGAGCAAATGGGACAAATGCCCACTTTTTTGACAAAAAGTGGGGTACAGATGAATGTGCGGGGAGACAGGCAGGGCCTGGGCAAGCAACTACACCAGCCCCAAGCTCGTGCGGGGCACGAGCAGTGCCACCAGCCCTGCACAGGGGGTGGGGGGACCCATGCTCAGGTAAGCAGCTTAGGCCAGCCCCACGCAGGGGGGCAGGAGGGATCGGGCTAGCCCTACACCGTGTCCCTTTGGGATATGGTCACCCTATTTAGAGCAGAAGTAGTATCTAGAAACATGTGGATGTCAATGGAGCTATGTGACTTTACACTAGCGGAGGACCTGTACCTTAACATATGATTTCCAAATATAGATATCTGTACTATTCTCCTATTTGGAAGGTTGAAGGAGTGAGTGAGAGTGCAAGATGCTCTCATCTTAATCCTTTAAAGCATGGGATCTAGTAATATGTTCTTCCTTCCTTAAAAGGACCCTTCCACTATTGAGACGGAAAAGAAATGAGCCAACAATGACATTTGTATATTTTACTTACATAGACAATCAACTTCTCCCCTACTTTTTTGCTACCTGTCTGTTGTGCCCCATCTAAGATTAGACCATTAGTAGTTCTGCTCAGGGACCATATCTTATCTGTTTTTTTAGGGGACTAGCATAGTTGCAGTGCTATAGAATATATAAATAACAATCCTGTTAGAACATATTTAAATATCTGCGATGTGCCAAGCAGCTGGGCAAATTCTCAGGCTTTTCCTCTATAACTCAACAATCATGTGAAGCTCAGATTCATTGTACCACTTTTTGACACTAACACAATCAAGCTGCTGTACTTCTTCCTCATACCAATATCTGACTAATTGCCATTTACTTGGACACAAAGGAAATCCATATACATAGATTCAGTGGTGGAAGTATATTGAAACAGTAAATGAAGCTCTGCACTGGCTAAGGAACTGGGGGAGCTGAGGGAGAGCCCTGTTCTTCACAGCAAGGAGAGGAAGGGGAAGCTTCTCTGCTTTAGCAGAAGAGCAACAGCAGTCCTCCTGTGAAACCTCTTTACTTTAACCCCTGGCACATTTTCCAAAAGCCATCCTGGTAGTACAAAAGTCAAAAATATAAAGGACCAACATTCCAAATATCTACAATAAAGGGGTTTTTACACTTCTCAGGACAGGAATCATGTTTGCATTTTTATCTTCTATAAAACTGAGCACAACATCAGCACTTGTTGTTTAACAAACAACAAGCCTAACAGGATGGTGTCCCAATAGGTTCATAGACAAGCCTTTCATCTCTGGATACCTGGGTATATCCTAATTTACAGTAGGTCACATGTAAAAGTAAACTTGGTGGACTCATCCATCTCTCTGTCGTGCAGGTTAACATAATTAAGCATATAGACAGTTTTTCCCCTCAAAAAAAAAAAAAAAAAAATCCAGGGACAGCAGGGATATTGTTGCAGGTAGGAAATGGGTGGTATCAACAAAGCTTTGGCAGGGAGCTTTTGAAATTCTTGCTCATGGCCTTCTTAAAGACATTGAGTCTCACACTGCCATTTTAAAAGGGGAAAAAAGTAGTATTAAAAACTCCACTAATCTAATTACACAGTAATTTATCCAGCAGTGCATGCATTTCTGGTACTGTGGGTATGGAAACAAAATCCTGACCTAAAGATCACCAGATATTTTTCCTAAAACTGATGAAAGATGTATTTTGAGACTACAAGCCAAGTTTCAGGTCTTCATTGGACTTTTTTGATTGTCATGAATTTATAACAAGTATCAGCACTGAAAAGAGTTCACCATCTCCGATACCACACTGACAGGCACTGTATGGGAACCCACACAGAGAGATGGGTCTGTGGGGATATAGGCTTTTTTAAATTTTTATTTATTTATTTTTTGCAGGCATGAATGAGATGTGCTTGTGCTCAAGTCCAAGCTTCTTTTTATCATAACCTTGTTAGTGCAAGCATTCATTTATTACATCAAGATCTGAGGTTTCCCCTGTGGAACATGATCTTGGCTTCCTATGAAAACTTGTATGCTCTCCTGGAGTTTAACATCCTGAGGCTGAATCCAGCACCTCTTTAATGGGTGGGTAAATATTTATACCACATTGTCCAGAATTTTGCATAACAACGTCAACTCTTTCTGTCAAGAAAGCCAGTACAGGTCACTCTGTCAATGGCAAGGCTTCTCAATAACTAAACAACACTCACTGGCCACTAATTTATATGCATTATAACTCAGATTTAATAACTTGCATAGGCCAATAAAATAAACCATTCAGACACCAAATATATATTTGCTGTGACACTATATTTACATTCAAGTACACAAAGGGTAGTGACTCAAGGGAGGACTTTAGAAGAGGAAGAATAGAGGAAGATTTTCCTTTCCCAGTTGTTTAATAGCTTACTGTATTTATGTAATGGTTTGATGCAAAAATTGGAAATCTATTTAGGGTGGGAGACTTTAATCACTGACTTCAATGGGCCAAGTGATTAACACCACTCTTTGTTTTCTTATAAAATACATAGAGATGGGACTCCACCCCAAATCTTTGAGCTAAACATACTTAAGTTATGGGTAAGTTTTGCATCAGACATTCGGGCCAAGGCCCATCCCTGATAACTGGATAGTAATTGTTCTTTGCATGAAACAAGAGACCTCCCGGATGTAGACTGCAGAGTACAACTCTCTAAGTCATGTCATACGATGTAGCCAATAGTGAACATACAGTATAGTTCACTTATTGTTTATTATTTGTATTACCATAGTGACTAGGACCTCATTGTGCTAGGTGCTGTATAAAGCACAGAACAAAAAGATAGTCCCTGTCCCCAAACAGCTCACAATCCAAGTAGCTGTACATTATTTTGCCCTTCAAATTTGACACATTCTGAAAAGTCAGTAGAATAGAAAATCTTTTGTATATATTTTTTGAAAAAAGTAGGCTTGTCTTCCTTTTACAGTTCTGGATAAATGTACATTAAAAGGCTCAAGAGAAACATATAGAGGCCAATTCTAATTATTGGCCTGTACTGCCGCTTATGTTCTAGTGCAAGTGTACTTTTGAAACACTTCAAAAACAGAAGAGTTCCTTTTCAGTGCTCAACACCATTCAGTACAATTCTAGGTACAAAGACCTTATACATTCTCTGTAGCAGAGAAGTGTCAAAAGCAGTTTATATTTGATACATTCTCAATGCAGTGGGATTAGCATTACATTACAGTATGCTACTGAAACCTCCTCAGGCATAACTGATATCTCCTGGCCTACATAAAAAATGAAATATATTTGCAAACAAGTTTTGAAGATCAGGTGCATAAAGAGGCTGTCACACCAAAGTGGACCCTTCATACTGTAGTTAACTCTATGGCTATCTGCATATAGCACTGGTGATTGTTGTATCAAACAAACCAATTCTACATAATCATGAGTGGTCTTCTCTTATTAAGCTCTGCTCTTGCACAGTTCTTTCTTTAATAGGTATGTTAGCCACAATAAGTTTCTCTACATTTAACTTGCTCTAGTAGAGACAATCTCTCTCTATGCAGGACTGATATTCAGTCTCGCAAGGGAGGAAAGCTACACAACCAGGCATGGACAGACTTAGAATGCAAGTTCCTTGGGGCAGAGATCATCTTTTAGTTCTGTGTTTGTACTAGGTGCTGGGCAATATGGTCCTGGTTCACCACTGGGGCTCCTAGGTGGTAAGGTAATATAAACAATAATTAAAAACACTGAGGCCCTAGGAACACCATGGCATAGCCCACATTCCTTTCACTCACCTGAAATTGCAATATTGGGGGTTCCTCTCCCTCCCCACCTCCAGAGATGCAGGGTCATGACATGGGCCCCTTTACCTTTCCCAGGAGAAATAGCAGAAATTCTCTCTCTCCTGCCATCTCCCCATCTATAAAAGCAATGAAAGCAGCAGGAGAGTCCCCCCTCCCTCCAGCATGTAGTGGCTTGGGTGGATTAATGGCTGGCCAGACCCACTGCAGCCATCTCATCTTATTATGAAGAGAGACCTATTCTGAAATAGTGTAGAAGAGTTGACTCATCACTAGAGTGCCCCCTCATGGGTAAGCATGGTACAGCAGTCTCTCCTGTGTAGAGACCCCTGCCAAACATCACTCTGATCCCAGGGTAGTCCATCTTTCCTCCTGACATGGCCAGGGCTGCCCGGGGGGGGGGGGGGGAGGAGAGGGGCGCGCGCGCAAGTGGGGACCCCCCCATGAGAGTTTTCGGTGGGTCTTCAGCGGCAGGTCCTTCAGTGCCGCCGAACACACCCAGATCGAGTGAAGGACCCGCTGCCGAAGACCTGGAGCTTCTTCCGCTCTGGGTCTTCAGGTCCTTCACTCTCTCCAGGACCTGCCACCGAAGTGTCCCAGGCCCCCTGAATCCTCTGGGCGGCCCTGGACATGGCCCTCCAGCCAGGTCACGCTTTGGTCCCTACCCCTTCCCAAGTAACAAAGTCCAGGGGAAAAAAAAAAACACAAATATCCAACCCCTCTGTGAGGTCTATTGCCCTCAACTGTAGTCCCAGAGGTTCATACCCATCACTCCCATGTTCTCCAGTTCTCAGGGGCTTCCCATCACTTTACCAGTGTCTGTAAGGGAACCCAGGCCCACCTTCTACACCAACAACAAACTACACCAATTGCCAGTCCAGTAACCCTAGGACAGGCAATCAAGGTTTACGCTGCTGGATTCCAGCTCCCTGGACTTCTTCCTAACAAGCTTTCCTTGGGCTTTCTACTGGCCCTGCATGAGCCTTCTTGTTCCTTTGCTCTGACTATCAGCAGAGTGAATGTAAAGTTTCTCCCTACAGCCTCCTTCCTTTTCTTCTTATGTATAATAGAGACATAAATGCACCTACTGAGTCTATAACCACCACCT
This sequence comes from Chrysemys picta bellii, assembly GCF_011386835.1. Taxonomy (NCBI): domain Eukaryota; kingdom Metazoa; phylum Chordata; order Testudines; family Emydidae; genus Chrysemys; species Chrysemys picta. The sequence goes on along the minus strand of NC_088794.1, from coordinate 72,916,129 downwards.
ACTATAGTCCTCATACATTCACACCACTACACTCTCTTGCCCTGCTCTACAGCCTTAAAAAACAAACATAGGATCATTTTTTTGAATGTTACCCCTCTTTCCCAATACTCTCACTAAATACCTTACAGTATAGTCTGTCACCTCAAAGCAGCTAAATTCTTCATAAAGGGCCTTTCTTTCCTGGGAACACTCCCAGCATTTCCATATCAGGTGAGCAACTGTTTCTTTATCCTCACATGTGTCACATTTGTATTTATTCAATAAATATAAGTTATTATTCAAACCACAGCAACCAGTTAACAATCTAAACATGAGAACATCTCTAATCCTTTTATACCTTTGAAATGGTGCATTATCATCTATCTGGGAGCATACTTCATAGAATCTTCTTCCTCTTTTCTCCTTATTCCACAATTCTTACTGATTTTTTTTAACTCCTTTCCAGGCACTTGCTGAACTGCCTCTGTTTATAACACCACTCAGCCTCACCCCAGCTGGGTTTCATCATTAATTAGACTTGACCCATCCTCCAGGTGCAACCAGGTGGGCTAATTGAATTCTCTGACTGTTTTTAATTCTTTGTTTACCTGTGTGGGGTAGACACCTCATCAGAGATGGTTATTATTATTTATTATTTGTATTACGGTAGCACCCACATACTCTAGTTCTGGACCAGGACCCTATTGTCCTAGGCACTGTACAAACAGAACAAACAGATGGTCCCTTAAACCCTCCTTAAAACTACCTTTTTCTGTGATGCTTACAAAAAACTTGAGAACTGTTGAAAGGTTTTGATAGGGTTCACAGAAAGGGGCAGTTTTAAGGAGGATAAGACATTAATTTTATTGATGTTTTAGTTCCACTACCTGGAACTAAATTGCCTATTTAATTATTGATACAAAGTGAACATCTTCAACAGGAGAGATTAAGGAACTCTCCCCTGCCCCCGCCCCCCGAATATAGCAAAGCTGCTTAGTTAAGGCAGCCACCGGAGAGGAGATCTCAGTTCAGATAAATACTGCCTTCCCATGAGGTAGAGCAGGAAATTGAACCTGAGTCTCCTACATATCGAATGAGTGCTCTAAGCACTAGGCTGAAAGTTCTACTATGCACACTAGCTCCTCCTACTCTTCCTCCTTCCTTCCATTCTCCGATTGTGACAGGGACACAGTCTGTTAGGTGGCCTCTGAGCACACCTAATGGATTGGGCTCCACAGATGAGATAGGTGGAAGAGCGTGCCTGTCTTCCTCTAGTTCATAGATCGCACTTGGGCATAGGCAGGAGATAGGCTTTCAGACTTGCCTAGAGTGAAGCACCAGTGTGCATGCCCAAAGGCAGACACTTAGGAGTGTTAGGATTTTTTTTCCTGAAAACTTCGGTGTCAATTGAGTTGAGGTGCTTACAAGGTTAGGTGGTAACTGAATGGGGGGTTTTGTGGTTTATGGTGGTGCCTAAGACTGGGACGTAGGCATCTAAGTGCCTTTGTGAATTTGGTTCCAGGTGCTCAGTCTATTTAGTTTAACAAACAGAAGGTTAAGGGATGACTTGATCACAGTAGATAAGCACCTATTGGGCGAGCACAACTTTGATAAAAAGCTCTTCAGTCTAGCAAACAAAGGTAGAACAAGATCCAATGGCTGTAAGTTGAAGCTAGACAAACTTGAACTGGAAATAAGGTGCATATTTTTAACAGTGAGGGTAATTAAATATTGGAACAATATTATTTGCCATAATTTATGGATTCTCCATCACTGGCAATGTTTAAATCAAGATTGGATGTTTTTCCTCTATGTTTTGCTCTACATGAAACAGGAATCAATTCAGGGAAGCTCTGTGGCCTGTATTATACAGGTGGTGAGACTGGATAATCACAGTGGTCCCTTCTTGCCTTATAAACTATGAATTTATAAAGAAAAGCATTGTCAACAGTGACCGGTCAAGGAGGATGAGAATGGAGGACTGGTTCTGATCTTTGGCTAGGAAGATGTTATTAAAGACTTTGGCCAGAACTTTTCAGTAGAGTACAAGGAGCACTGATGGCCATAGTGTTGATGGGGTCCCACAGAGAAGTGGGTCTTGGAATTAGCACCCAGTTATGATGTCTGGGGTAGTTCATGAGTCTCAGAACTATTGTGTCAGGCTGTCTGAAGACCCTAGTAGACATCACTGCGCCTGTTACATTCAGGTCATGTTTTCTAACATTTCTTCACAACTATGAGGGCTAGAAAGTGTCTTTTTAAAAAAATAAAGCAAGCTGAAATTCTTATGTAATCATCTCTGTCCAGGAGCTTGGGCCCTACACATGCACTTGTTTTGCCTCTGCCTCAGTCTGGCCCTGTACACAATACAATAATAGTAGGTGCAGTTAGAGATCTATATCTCTGTGTTATTTGAAGTCCAGATGAAAAACAAAATCACCCCTAACATATGGTGTCCCACAAAATGAAAAACACATACTCTGATTTACCTATGCATTCTATGGAGGTGTTGCATTTAAAGGAGAGCTATGAACGATTGGTATCATAAGCAGTCCACACAAGCAGAACCTATAAACCAATATGAATATTTTCTCTTTCAAATAATTAATTTCCAATTGAAGAATTCTTTTTAGAAATGTGAAGTGGGCAGAAGTATGCTAAGCACTTCCTTTCTTCTGTTATAGTATCATAGCAGACAAAAGTCCTAAAAACAACTAAAGAGCCTGATTCACAACTAGACAAATTAGCATTTGTATAGGCATTCTTTGCAACCCAGTTACAAAAATAATTCAATAGAAGATAAGGAGAAAGGAATTGATAATGGGTCCTGAAAACATTAGTAATAAATCCATTTTGCCTTTTCACTGTTCACTGCAGTGAAGCAAACCATGAAGCATATGATAAATTCCAAAGTAAAGTGTACCTTCTTCTCATGGTTCAAGATGCATTAGGATGAAGATGAAGATGAAGTAGGAGAGTTGTGAATTTCAGTACATTTCTATTGTTCTTGTCATAAGTTATGTCAGGTGTTTTCAAATAATTTTTGAATGTAATATCATTTGAATGTAGAGCACTAGATGGAGTTTCATCCAATTTTTTTGACAACAAAGTTGTATTTCTTTTAATGAACTCATTCACAGATCTCTAGAGAGTACTCCTGTGGCATAACTCCTGATTGTCACTGACAGATAGGAAGTAAAGGAAAGGAAGGATATAAACAGGAAAACCTCCACTAGTATTTAATACAGTAATATAAATGGCTCTAAAGCAGGGGTGGGCAAACTACAGCCCGGGGACCACATCCAGCCCTCCAGACATTTTAATCCAGCCCTTGAGCTCCTGCCAGGGAGTGGGGGTGGGGGGTTGCCCTGCTCTGGCATTCCAGACGGGGAGCAGGGTCGGAGGTTTGCCCCACTCCACGCATGCTGTGGCTTCGCACGGCTCCTACAAACAGAGGCACGTCCCCCCTCTGGCTCCTACATGTAGGGGCTGCCTGGGGGCTCCACATGCTGCCCCTACCCCAAGTGCAGCCCCCACAGCTCCCATTGGCTGGGAACCCTGGCCAATGGCAGCTGCGGGGGCAGCACCTGCGGATGGGGCAGCGCACAGAGCCACCTGGCCGTACCTCTGCGTAGGAGCCAGAGGTGGGACATGCCACTGCTTCCAGGAGCTGCTTGAGGTAAGCACTGCCCAGAGCCTGCACCCCTGACCCCATCCCGCGCCCCAACCCTGAGCCCCAGCCGTGATCCTCCTCCCGCCCTCCAAACCCCTTGGTCCCACACCCTGAACTCCTCATTTCTGGCCCCACCCCAGAGCCCATACCCCCAGCTCGAGTCCTCACCCCCTCCCACATCCAAACCCCTTTTTCGTGAGCATTCATGGCCCACCATACAATTTCCATATCCAGGTGTGGCCCTTGGGCCAAAAAAGTTTGCCCACCCCTGCTCTAAAGAGACTCCTCTTCTAGTAAACTTCCTTGCTCATTGAAATTAGAGGCATAAAATGCCTTTTAGGCTTGACTAAGCAGGGTAGCCTATGATTTTACACCTTCAGATTATTGTGTGTACATCTTATAATACTTTGACATCTAGCTAACTGTGGATAATTTTCTCTTCTTAATGGACTGTTTTTTAAAAGGAGCTTTAAATTGTATAAAGAAGTCTAGCTTTCTCCAACCATACTTTACATTCACTTACTGGAAAAAACTATCAAACATACATTTTTAGAGGCAGGTAGAACTTGTTTGGGCTTCTCTCAGAAGAAAATAGCCTCTGGTACAATAGATTTCAGATATATATTAAATCCAGATTATATTTGGCCTCAATGAGCAAGACTTTAGATCACTATGTCGAGATGAAGCAGAATCTGGTGGCTAAATACATAGAACTGTTCATCAAGCAATCTGCTGTCTATCTCTGACTCTGCTGCAGACTTGCAGTGTGACCTTAGTTGAGTCACTTAAATTCTCCCTATCTCATTTTCTCGAGCTCTGAATATTAAAAATATTAATTTATCTCACTGTGGGGTTGTTAGGCTTTAAGCAATTTGGTGAATTAAATTGCTTTGATAAAGAATGCTCCACCAATGCCAAGTGCTATAGAACTCAAAGTATCATTATTATAACCATTTTCTTGTAAAGGAAATAGATGAAGACTCTACAGGTCTGATGTTATGATATTTATTGGTCATCAATGCAATTTCAGAGAATACCAGTAAAAGTGCAATCTCATAGTCCATGATTAGTTCAGTAGAACCTGCATCTCGTCTTTTTCCAATCTCACCACAGAATAAAACTAAATGGAACAGCCCCATAAATCACACATCTGAACTGTGTCTTGTTTTTATTCTGGGTAGGCGGGACGTAATGTACTAGTTTACGAATCCAATCTATAGTCTCCTGTGTTTTGAAAACTTGGCCAATGATTGAGTTAGAAATGGAGTGTCTTGATGTTCTAGGGCACACTGAGAATTTGTGAAACACAGTTTGGAAAGCATCACAGCGTGGCAGCCAGGCACAGGAAATTTGATATGTAACAGATTTAGAAGAGTTATGAGGAACTACTTCCTTTATGATGACGTCTAGGAAGTCATTTATCATCCCACAGAAGAGTCTGGCACCTTCTAGTGTTTATCTAAGGAAAGGAAATGAATCCCAGCTTCTAATAGAAACAGTATTTGATTAATTTCACAATGAAATACAGTGGTCAAAAGAATTTTAAGTAATTATGGGCTCCAGCATTTGACTGTACCTGGTTCTTGTCTCCAAGGAGGGCTCAATCCATTATTTTCTTGATGTTTTCCTTTCTTTTCATCCCTTTCCTTGTTTAGGCAATCTTCCAGTATAAAGATCCTCATAGATTCACATATTTTCAGATACAATGTAGAAATATGTTTAATTGAACAAAATAGATTTTTTAGATACATCAAAAAAGTGGCTAATAAGAAAAACAATGAAAAGTACATTATATCTTTTTCATATCTATAATGCAGACTATAATGCACTGGTTCAAAGACAAAGCTGGCTCCCATACATAGGGTCTAAATTTTTTCCATTTACTTTAATGGACTTCGTACATTTTACACTACACTTCCTAATTTCTGTGCTCACCAACAGGTAATGCAAACTCAGAAGTCCATTTATAAGATGGAAGTGGCATTAGGATTGTAATGGTCCAGTAATGCACAGCCAGCAGGTACGCACAGTTCTGGAGGTCTCCTTTGCCAATACATTCATTTTTCAAAATGATTAGATGTGCACTGAGATGTGATTAATCTTTAATACCCAAAGCAATTCACCACCAGCAGTTTTTCTTTTCATGCTCCTATAGAATAGGAAGCTGTAGATAAAAGTACAAGTCATCAGGCCTCATTGAGTGAATTGTTAACAATAACGTTTGTTTGCATAGCTGAAGGCTATTTCTGAAGCTAGCATCCAATCACTTTCCCAAGGAGTAGATTGCGAACAGTGTAACCATATTATAGGGCTTTAAATTGTAAAATAATATTGTCTATCACCACCAATGATGTGCTTGTTGCTTTGTATAATGGAAGACATAGTCCCAGTCCTGGAGTGTAGGTTGATCTTAGTGTCACAGTTCAGACACATAATACATTAATTCACTAGATGCAGTCCAGTCCCAAAACCATGCAGGTTGGGATTTGTTTTTGATGGATTATCATTAAAATCTTCGTGGAAGAAGTGTGTTTTAAGGAGGGATTTCAATGGCTGTTTGGTGGAGCAGAGAAGGGAAGAGTGTATTCAAGCCTTCTTCCTGGCTTGAAACAAAGTGGGAGAAAATTATTATGAGAGTGGGTTAAATGGGAAGTATGAGATGGAGCAAAAATAGCAAGAAGATGTATGAGGAGAAATGAGAGGCAAGATACATGAAAAAGCAGATTTGCTCAGATCCTTGGAGGTGAGGATCGGAACTTGATTTGGAAGGGGATAGGAAGCCAGAGAAGGGATCTGAATAAGGGACAGACATCCTAAAAAACAGGATGGCTTTTGTGGTAGAATTTTGGATGGACTGGAAGGTGGAAACAAGGAGGCCTGGGAGAAGATGGCTGCAGTAGTTAAAGCACATGATGGGTTTTACCAGTGATGATGGGCTTAAATTGCAGCAAGGGAGATTTAGGCTGGACATTAGGAAAAACTTCCTGTCAGGGTGGTTAAGCACTGGAATAAATTGCCTAGGAAGGCTGTGGAATCTCCATCATTGGAGGTTTTTAAGCGCAGGTTAGACAAACACCTGCCAGGTCTAGATAATACTTAGTCCTGCCTTGAGTGCAGGGGACTGAACTAAAAGTCCTCTTGAGGTCCCTTCCAGTCCTATGATTCTATGGAGAGGAAAGGAAGAAGTTATAGACATTTTAAAGGAAGACTTGATGGGATACAGTGGCAGCCTGGATATAGTGGAGACGGAAGAAAGGCGGTCAAATGTGACACTAAGGATGTGATCCTGGTGTCTCCAGTCTGCAACAGTAAAGCTAATAGGGCAAGTAGGAAATGTAATGCATGACAGGAAATCTTATTCTGGCATCACTTTGTTCAAACCCAAGTATCACAGATTGCTCCACACACAAATAGTCATCTATAACAGATAATACAAGGTACAGGATAATCCTGCTGGTTAACAACTAGGTGGGTACAGATGGAAGAGGAAGGAAGAGGAGGGAACAAGGAAGCTGCCCCTTGTTTGTTCGCTTTGCAGGGGCCAGGCACGAGTCCCGTCTTTACCCTAAGGGGACAGATTGAAGCTAGTACTGACAGCTATGCAAGCGACCTGAAAGCTATTTAAGAAAGTGGAGGGCTATGGCCCTGTCCTGTATTCCCTCTTGGCCAAAGGGGAGGAGGAATGCATAGTGGATCCCTGTAGCAAAGAGGTGTGGCCTCCCTCAGGGATTGGCAGCAAGGAAGGGCCACACACCCCCTGGTGGGCAGAACCAGAAAGTCCACGCCCACCATGCCGGATGTAGAGAGGCGGGACAGGAACAGGAAGCATAAAAGGCAGACCCTGTAGTTCGGTTGAGCAGGAGCTGCCAAAGGAGGCAGACTCCTCCAGCTCACTGCTGGAACTGGAACCTGCAGTAGACTTCTGCTGCCCCGAGGACACCTCCCAGGGAGCAGGATTGCCAGACACGCCCGACACTGAGGAGTTGCTGGGATTGCCACTGGCAGTATACCCCGAGGAGACCGCTGCCGATACTCTAGACTGTTTGCTGGGCGCCTGACCCCTGCTGGCACCCCATAGACTCTGCTTGGTGCTCACCCCTGGCCTGAGCCCATAGACGGTGGGTGGTGCTCGCCCCTGCACGAGGGCCAGAGCACTAGATTACAAGGTGCTCCACCCTGCCCAAGGGCCTGGACCCCTGAACTGTCCCCAACTACTGTACACCACTTGAGGGCTGGAACTCTAGACTGCTTGGGACCCTGCCTCGCCTACAGGCTTGGGCCCCGAGATTATTCGCTGCTCTCCCATGACAAGGTTGAGCCCGTAAGACTGCTAACTTTCCTCCTTTGATAGACTGCTACTCCAGGGGCGTGACAGCAAAGAGGTGTGGCCTCCCTCTGAGATTGGCAGGGAGGGAGGGCCACGCACCCCTACACACCTACAATCCCATAAAAGGGCCTCCAAACATTTGGGACCTGAAGTTACTATTGTAACATGACAAGGGGATCATTTTTCCTAAAGAAGAAACAGCCCTTGGGAACTGTTGAAAAAATATCAGCTTTGTGCTATTGATGTGAAAAATCCATAGAACTGGATAAATGGGCATGGCATGCAGAGCACAAGTGAAGATCAGAGCTATTCACTATACAGCAGGGAAAGGAACTAACTGCTCCTTTGAGGTGAGATACAACAACAGAAACTAAAACCCATTAGTGTTCCTGGGATTATTGTAGTGGATCCCCTTCTTCAGAGCTTAAAGTGGTGAAAGGAGGAGGCTGAGGTTGAACAATTGCTTAGGGAAGGGAAGGGGATGTGATCGCTCTCCAGTAGCACCATTCCATATGATACACAAGCCCCCTGCAAGGCAATGAGAGTGAGCAATGGACTCTCCCACTCTCCCTATCCCAAGAACTGTATACAGGTGGGTTTCTGTCAGCCTTTCCTCCTTAGATATATTTCTCTCTCTAACCCTTACTTCAACTGTAGTCTGTGATTTCTCTGGACTCTGCTTCCATCATAGTCAGCACCACATGGCTCCCACCACAGGATGATTCCCTTGTTTTAGCCATCCTTTGAGATTAAGGATTTTTGAGATGACCCTTCCTGTCTTCCCCTGTCTGCTGCTCTCAGAACCCCAGACCACCTTAAAATCCCATCTCAAGACTCCTCTTACTCCTCAGACTAGTTCAAATAAAACAACAAAATCCTCCTCCCAAAGCCTCTAATTTCACTGTGGTGCTGGCAGACCAGGAGCCAGCTCAGGCCAAGGCCCCTAGGCCTCACTGAATGCTGATAAACGCATAGCTGGAAACCAGTCTGGCTCACCTGTGAGTAGCATTGTTAAAATAGATGTAAAGTTGATAAGAATGTTTAGACTTGATGAAATCCTTGTAGGATGCTGCATGTATTGATCTCATTTATAACATCTATAGCCCATAGTATAAAGTTATTTTGAGTGCATTGTAAACCTCTGTAATTGTGCAACTCACCAAACAGGAAAGAGGCATTAGTTAGTATAAAGTGCTGGTCCTGCACACAAGAAGGCCCAATGAAACCAAATGAGCCATTGTAAAATATCAAAGGACAAAGACTTTGTTGATTTCTCTCCACCTCACCCACGAAGGGGGGATTTGTGCATGAACTCATTCCATCAGCTTCAGCTCTGGGGAGATGGAATAAAAATGCCTGACAAGAAGAAACTGGATCAGTATGCTGCTTGGATTTTGGAGAGGCCAATACATCTAAGCATAAGCAAGGGATCCCCAAGCTATTTGGCTTGGGTTAGCCCTAAAAGACATATAGGGCTTGCATATTATAGCACATATAGCTTCTGGAACCTCAGACTCTGTCTCCATTTATGTGTGTATGTTTCTCTGCTTTAACCTTGTAAAATAACTCTATTTCTTTTTCATAGTTACTGAATCTTTAGTACTATTGGATTGGCTAAAAGCATGGTCTTTGGTTTGAGATCTCAGGTACAATTGACCTGGGGGTAAATGACTGGTTGTAACAGGAATACTATTGTGATTTTTGGCATAAGGGACCATCTCTCAGAAAGGCAGGCTTGCGTGGGTGGCAATATAGACTGGAGTGCCAAAGGGGACTGTCTATGACGCCATGCTAAAGCTGTAATAGTGCTTTAGGAATTCACACTTGTTACTTGGTTGGTGAAATCTAATTACACTGCTCTATAGCCAAAATGCTTCTGAAATAAATGTAGTCAAACGTTACTAATTCTGGGTCACTGAGAATGAAAATGATGCTTAAAATTGTTGATTGGCTCTAGTTTTCAAGATATGCTACTGGGTCAGTATATACGACCCTTGACTTGGGAATGGCGGAGGATAAGTGAGTTATAAAGGGAAGGGATCTCCATTTAAACCAGAAATGACTAAAATACATCTTTGACTGGATCTATGAATAAATCTATGACTGGGTTTGGACAGTACTTGCTTTTTAGGCAAAACAATGAATGATGCAATCTGAAGCTGGTATTGCGTCATACATGATATGAATTGCCTCATGTTATTCCTAGAAGTCATGGATGATGCAATCATAACGAAGCTTACATCACTCTGCTGAACAAATTGCCCTATATCAGCTCTAGAAATCATACAGTGTCGTGCTCACTTATTTGTCAGTGTTTGATTTTGCAAAGGGACACATTTCTGTTTAGCCAAAGTGAGCAGAGATGCCTCGTACTTGTGTGAACAGTGCAGTTAACTTCTGCTATGTTTGTGGTGAAGTGACTTTTGCATCACAAAAGCGCAGTATAACCACTCTGGTTAAGAAAGCCTATCACCTTTCTTTTGGCTGCAAAATTGGAGATCAGGACAAGAGGTGGGCCCCACACATATGCTGCAACACTTGTGCAACAAATCTTCACCAGTGGTTGAACAGGAAAAGGAAATCTATGCCTTTTGCAGTGCCAATGATTTGGAGAGAGCAAACAGATCATACCAGCAATTGTTCCTTCTGCATGGTGCCTCCAGTTGGGAAAGGTGTGTCAAAGAAGAAAAAGTGGACTGTGCATTATCCAAACATTCCATCAGCTATACGCCCAGTCCCCCACGGAAAAGGACTGCCGGTTCCTGATGCACCAGAATCATTCTCACTTGAGTCAGACGAAGAGGATGAAACTTCTGGTCCTGAAACATCAATGTCACAGGACCCACATTTTCTCCCATCCTCCTCCTCTGAACCACACCTCATAACACAAGGTGAACTGAATGACCTTGTCAGGGATTTGGAACTACCCAAGAGGAAGGCAGAGCTGTTGGGCTCCAGACTACAGCAGTGGAATCTCCTGGCAGGTGATGTTAGGGTTTCCATGTTCCGTGACCGTCAAAAGGATCTTGTCCCATTCTTCTTCATGGAAGGTGATCTTGTAGCCTGCAACAACATCAATGGTGTGATGGCAGCCCTCAACATCGTTCACGATCCAGATGAGTGGAGACTGTTCATTGATTCATCGAAGACGAGTCTTAAAGCTGTTTTACTGCATAATGGCAATGTTTTGCCATCAATTCCAGTTGGTCATGCAGTCCACATGAAGGAAACCTATGACAACATGAAACAACTTTTGAGGTGCATAAACTATGACCAACATCAGTGGCAGCTTTGTGGCGATTTGAAGGTTGTTGCTCTCTTGCTTGGTCTGCAGACTGGATACACAAAGTACTGCTGTTTTCTCTGCGAATGGGATAGTCGTGCAAGAGATTCCCACTACATCAAGAAAGATTGGCCACTACGACAGTCATTGGAGCCTGGGAGGAAAAGTGTTCAGCATCCACCACTTGTTGAATCAAGGAAGATTTTGTTACCACCCTTACACATCAAGCTGGGTCTGACGAAGAACTTTGTCAAGGCCATTGACAAAACACAAGCACCGCCGTGGAAAATTTCCAAGCTTAAGTGAAGCTAAGATAAAGGAAGGTGTCTTTGTTGGTCCTCAGATTCGTGAACTTCTTCGAGATGATGCATTTGACCATGAACTGCGTGGCAAGGAAAAGATGGCATGGAAAGCCTTCCAGTTAGTGGCAATAAATTTTCTCGGAAACAACAAGGCAGACAACTACAGGTTGTTGGTGGAAAACCTCCTCAAGGCATACAAAAGCCTTGGTTGCAACATGTCACTAAAGATACATTTTTTGCACTCTCATCTAGATTTTTTCCCACCGAACTGCGGAGCAGTGAGCGACGAGCACGGCGAGCGATTTCACCAGGACATTGCAACAATGGAGAAACGCTATCAGGGCAAATGGAGCCCATCAATGCTTGCAGACTATTGCTGGACAGTGACAAGAGATGCTCCATTTAATGAATACAAGAGACAAGCCAAGAAGCGCCGAGTAGACACTGAATAGGACTAAACTATGTACATAATAGTTTTTTGCCTTTTGTTTCATAATAAATTTTATTTATATAACCCTTTTGCTGATTTTTAAAGTGTTACATAAACAGGACAGGTGACATGAAAAGACCTAGGTTTACAATTTATGATTAAAACTCTACTATCTACACAATATACATAGACATAAAATGTAAAAACTTAAATATCTTAGAAACAGTAGCCAATCAGGTGTTTTAATTGTCATATTTGAATTCAGCACATCAAAATACAGAATAACTAGCACATTTTATCTCTGAAGCAGACGACTTCTCAAAAATTGTAGACCAGTGTTATAGAACATTAAACCAGGTTGGGGTTTTTGACCTATTCCTTGACAGTCTGCCCTGAGGTTGGCACTCATGGTCGTGTGCTACTCTAGACAGCTTGATATTCACTTTCTCAGCTGTTGTACCAGAAACATGTTTATTGCAATATCCTTTATTTTGTCTTGCCATATCTATGGATGCTGTGGCATTCTCTAATGCTTTGCTATATGTAAGTTGCACTGATATCTACTACATTTCTTATTGTCTTATTTTTATTTTTGCAGACTTTTTGTTTTTGGCAGTCCTTTACTCTTACTGGTTGCTTGATGCTTTCCATCCCTTTTGATTTCATTTGATTCTGTGTTTCTGGCCATTGCCATGAACTGTACCTCTCCCATCCCCATCAAATTCAAAGAACAAGTTTATGAAAAAAACATTATCATCTGCCTGAGAATCCCTAACTCTGCCCCTGACCCATTTGAGTCACTCAGTAAAAAGCTGTGTAAACATTTTAAGGAACTGCCAGAGAGAGAACAAACTTCTCATGCACAGATTAAAACAAGAAGTGTCAGTCCAGCTTGGTGGTCTAAAATTATGGCAAAATTGCTACAGCGGAGCTTCACAGCTCATGACATCACACACCAGTGATGTGACAACAGAAAGTAGACCCTGTGGAACCAGATTGAGACAGCTTTTTATTTTTGGCATTTCTCCATTGATATGGATACAGAGCTATTTAGCTCCAGATAAAGTCAATGGGCCAAATTAATGCCTGGCACAACACTGTTGACCCTCCTAGACTTCAGGGGTGTTACACCAGGGATTAATTTGGGCCTGATTCACCTACCTAAATCCACTCCTCCAGTGAAACAATACTCTTCTTATGGCATTTAATTGACCTTGTTTTGAATGATGAATCAGAGATAAAAGTATAAAGCCATATGGAATTGCTGAACTGGGAAAGGTTGCTGGGTCGAAGAAGCCTTTTATGTTTATCTCTATTCTGTGTTCCTGCTGTGTCACTAAATCCTTAAATCCACTCTCTCAAATAAAATGTTCATCTTCCTCTCTAACTCATTAAACTTTACTTTATTTGATGGCCTTACTTGGCAAATTAGTCCTTTTGTTTACAGTGTCAGTGAAATCTCTGGGCCTGAATCCTCAGTCTGTTCTTAATTTTCCTTTTTCCCTTCACTTGTGATGTTCTCAGTCTCATTTCTCATTCAGTTTCATCAATATTGATTAAAGATTTTTCAGTACCTCTAGAACTAACCTTAAAAGTGCTCTCTCTTTTGTTGAATTAATCCAACCTCTTTAGCGTAAGTCTTCTGGTTCTCTCTCTCCCCTCACCCCCCATATGTTGTATCCTGTGCAGGACCATTTTTGACTTGCAGGAAGGTAGTCAAAAGCAAGAATACCTGATAGAAGCTAATCCCAATGATGGCTTTAAGAAATAAATGCTCTTGGCCAGGCTAGTTTCTCCTCTCACTTACACCAGTGTAAATCCTGAGTAACCCCAATAAAGTCAATTGAGTTACCTCAGGAAAAACTTGATGTGAGGGGAGACTCCTCACACTGACCCCACTCCTTCAAAATGGTGAAATGTACATTTTCTTTACTTTAATGGCAAAAGGCCTTCTACTGATCTATTTACATAACTGGCTGGGTTCAGCAAAAGGGTAGAGACGCCAAGCAGAACCCACTCAGACTGTTAAAAAAATCTTGGCTCACCATTCACACCCTGCTTCAAAGAAAACTTTCTTCAGGCGAAAGTCAGGAAAAAAGCAATATAAAAAGAGGAGACGTACTTACGAACTGGAAAGGAGGGAGCAAAGGGGAGTTAGACTAAGTGTTGGCAGTCCCTAATTTTTAGGTGCCCTATCACCAGGTTAGGCACCCAGGCTTCTTATACAACACATGAGGAGAGTTAGGCATCTCAAATGGGAACTAACAGAAACCAGCACTCTGAGTGGGGATTAGCCTAAAATAGCCAGTAGGAAATGCCAAGGAAAGGGCAGGGCCTAAACCCCAACCCACAAAAGCAGTAGGTGCCTCCTTCCATTTGGGTTTCACAGCTGGGAATGCTTTCCTGGAGTTAGGCTAAGCCAGGTCAGGTCAAGAAAAAAAACAAGGAGGGGGAGTAACCTATACCTTTAGTCCCATGGTTAATGTACTCACACAAGATGTCAGAGACCCAGTTGCACCCTCCCCTCCTGCCTGATACAGAGCGCAGGGATTTGAACCATTGTCTCACAAATCCCAGGTGATTGCCCTAATGCCTATGGGACATTTTGGGGTGGAGCTTTCTTCTGTTGAACCTGTTCCATACTTTATAAAATATTTAAATTTTACAGGAGCACAGCTTGAACTTGGGTCTCCCACCTGCTACATGAGTACCTAATTACAGGGCTATAGTCAATCTCTCACGCTCTTTGGCCCAATGACTATTTACGTATTTTATGAGTGAAGCAACACCTAAAAACCTTGAAAAATCTGGGCCACGGTTATGCTGTACTCCATGGAAAATGTAGTTTAATATTTTTGTCTTGTGTTATGCAATTTGTCAAATTTACTAGATTTTTCACTTGTGGCAAATCATGGCAGTTTCCTGGAGTTTGACTCAGACCCTTGTATAGCAGCTTTACTTGGTTACATAGGACTCTTTCTCTCTCTTCATACATCGAGGCTGATGATAATCTACCTGTAGTCCCATTACATGGATCAGCATGATGCCTAATTGTGCCACTCTAGCCTGCTCTATCTTGTTTGCCCAAAGCTTTATTTGCCAAAATTCATCTCTGGTGTATATCCAATGATGTCTATGTTTACTTTTTCTATGTTGTAACAGAAGCCATTGCACTCAGTGGAAATTGACCTCTGCTACATGTCATGGTAAAATCTTTAGTAATCCTGACCCATCTTATATGAATTTGGCTGGTAAATAAGGTCATTCTCTTCTGTATGTCAAACCTTCATTGCATACATCAACCCCTAGTTCTCATTTACCTGAAAAATCCAAATCCCTTAAAATCATGCACCACCCTTTGTCACTTCAATGCTTTTAATTTTGGTATTAGCCAAATTTTATTTCTGGCTCTCTCCCATCAGGGCCTCTTCCATTATCCTTGTCATTTAGTCCAGAGGACAAAGGGATTAGCAATTATCTAAAAATATCAATAAGGATGTCATTAATTTTGGTTACTTCCTTGGAAAATCACATACACATACTGTTCAGACTTTTGTCCACATAAGTATATTCAGTCTTCCCATAGCCTTTCCCTTATGCTCTAAACAATCTTTCACTCCTCCCACTCCATGTTAGGAAATCTAACCCCCATGGGCCAGTAGCTCTTCAGACTCTCCCTGCTCTGTAAAGACAGAAGCTAAATAATTGTCAGATTAACCTGACATTTCCTTATCCTGTCTGAGATTCACCCTTTGTTCTTAGTGATTGTTTCCTCATTTACTTTCTGTCTACGCTGAATCTCCAGGGTTTCATTAATGTCGATTAAAGTGTTCTGTTACTTTGTTTAATATTTCTTTCTGCTAATTAACATGTAACATACTATGTTTTCTTATTCTTATCAAATGGTTCATCATTTTAAAATAACATTTTGTATCTATTATTATTCAAGCACCCAAAGATAAGCTGTGTGCCTTACAAAAGAAAAAACAATCCCTGCCCAAAATAGTATACAATCTAGATTCAACATGATACAAAAAGTGTGTGTGGATCTGGATGATGGGGTGGTCAAATACAGACAAAATTGTGGGAAGGGAGAGGAAGAATAAAGGAGATAAGAACAAGATAATGTGCTTACTCAATAAGCGCCTGATCTAATGCCCACTGAAGTCAATGGGAATCTTTTCATTGATTTAGCAGTCATTGGGTAGGGCCTTTTGATTCGACCAACATCTTGATGGTTACATTAAAACAGCGTATATATTTATCTATTAGTGTGTTTAGCATTTCCTCCTACATATTTCTTAGAGGCAAGATGGCAGAAGTGAGTTTTTAGAAGGGATTGAAGGTGGGCAGGAGGTGACTTGGTTGAGGGAAGGCATCCCAAATGTAAGGAGCAGCATGGGAGAAAGCACAAAGATGCCTATAAAAGAAGGATACAAACTGGGTATCAAAGTTGCTGTGCCATTGATGGAACGAGGTAACAAGGCTGGTGTGTCACTGGTAAGAAGGGATAAATAAAAAAAGTTAAAGGCTGCCTGGTTAGTGAAGTACACTTTGATATCGCACCATTCATGTAAGAATCTCAAAACACCTGAAAAATAATGACCTCACAGATGTATTTTAATAAATATCTAAATTTTCCATTGTACAGATGGAGCAATTGTGATATAGAGTGGCTATGTGATTTGCCCACAGGAAGGGAGCAAGTCAGTGGCACAACTGGAAATCCAGGAGGCATGAATCCCAGCCGTCTACTGTAAATTCTAGACAACACTCCTTCCATTTTTATTTCTTGACTACACCATTTTGTCAGGTTCCCTAATCAGGATGACTTGGAATGATTTTTAATTGTAGTTTTGCTTCTTTCATGTTTCTTGCTTGTCTGGAGAAGCTCACATTAAAGAGTTTTAATTAAAACTCCTCAGGGCATTCAACGTCCTATGGAAGTTGGGTTTCTTAAAATCGAAATTGTTCCTGTGCTGCTGCCCCTGTAGCTGCAATATTGCACTATCACAACATCTCCTCCACAGTCTCTCATACTGGGATAATAGCAGATAATTCACTAACTGCCACCTAGTCAGCAATGTCTCCGTCCTTCCACAACCTCTCCTCTGCTGCATATTTAAAGACCTGACCACTTACAAAGAATCACTTGGCTCATCTCATCTAACTTCTGATCACACTGTCCAGCCAAAATATTTGACTGCATTTTATCTGCAAACTCACTGTGACTCATCCTAAATGCAGAACCCCCACTCCTTCTGCCTATCACCTGTCATCTTCCTAGTTTAGCTGTTTCTGTTACTGTAATTACAGTGGCATCTACTCTAGTGAAGGATGAAATATGCTTTCCATTTTAATCCTCAGTTTTCCACAATATTCTTAAAAAATATCATCCATCTACATATCTTTTGGGCTGAACATTTTCATGTTTGGTTTTAGTCCCAAGAAGTTTTGAGGGGAAGTTTGAACCATTTTTCAATTATTTAGCATGAATAAAAAGTATGCTTTCTTTATGTCTTCCAGTAGTGTTCTGATAACTCAAAAATGGATAAATTAGACATTTATACATGGGCTTGTTTTGTGGATGTCACTGAGTTACTGAAGACTGTCAGTTTTAAATTTATGAATGATTAATGTCAATTTTGCTCAGGTGCATTATAACGTCTCCATTATTATTTTTTCTAACACCGTTGAAGGACCCATTTGTTAATGATTTATTTGTGTAAGTGTAAATCTCACAGGTTGAATATCTACATATCAAGCAACTTACAAACCAGTGAATCATGTTTGAGTTAAGGACAGCTGATTGAGCCAGTAGTCTGCTGCCCTTATAAACTCTATAGAGATAAAAAAAAGCCACCTGGAGGGGGAGCTTTAAGTATATGCTCAGGAACAAAGAATATACAAGATCTGCTAATAAAACCAAAATCCCCAAATTGAATAGCCCTGAACTGTTATTTTGTGTTTGGGAGGGTAAATTCTCTTCTGAGTTATTCCTAAAATTTAAGTGGTGCATAAGACTTGTGCTGGGATGGAAATAGCATATAGGGTGTAATGAAGGCTCCCTTTCGTAATATAAAGATTGAGGCTTGTTTACTCAATTATTTCTGGAAGAGTGACAATGTCATTTTTCACACCTCAGACTTGGTTGCCAGTCTAAAACTTGCCAGGTTTTATTGGAGACAGGAATAGGTGACAGATCATCCTTATTCTTTAACACAGATCAAGAACTCCTTTAAACCTATGGATTAGAAAATGTATTTTTTAGGCTCACAAACAATAGAGCCACCAGACACCATTTATAACTTGACAAAAAGGGGTAAATAAGTTAAGACCAGGATGCAGCAAAGCACATAAGCACATGCTTAACTTCATCCTTTGAAGACAACAGAATTTAGCATGTGCTTAAAGTTAAGCATGTTCTTAAATGCTTTGCTGAGAATCACACTTAAGCACTTGCTTAAAATTAGGCAAGTGCTTTGCTGAATCCCCTTCTGAATGCAGAATACTTCAGAAGTTACTTCCTTAAGCAAGAAAAAGACCTGGGAATTAGAATAATATGAAACAGCCCTTTTAAAGAGTTTACTACAAAATGTCAGCTTCTGTACTGCCAGTCTACCATCTCTCTCCACCTAGATCAGGGGCGGGCAAAGTTTTTGGCTTGAGGGCCGCATCGGGTTTCGGAAATTGTATGGAGGGCTGGTTAGGGGAGGCTGTGCTTCCCCAAACAGCCAGGCATGGCTCGGTCCCTGCCTCCTATCCAACCCCCCTTGCTTCTCGCCTCCTGACAGCACCCCCCAGGACTCCTGCTCCCTGTCCCCTGACTGCCCCCAGAACCCCCACCCCTGACTGCTCCCTGCCACCCCTTCCAACCCCCCCCTCCTTCCTGCCCCCCGGGACCCCTGCCCCATCCAAC
This sequence comes from Chrysemys picta bellii, assembly GCF_011386835.1. NCBI lineage: Eukaryota > Metazoa > Chordata > Testudines > Emydidae > Chrysemys > Chrysemys picta. The sequence goes on along the minus strand of NC_088794.1, from coordinate 72,897,216 downwards.
CACCCCTTCTCCCTGTCCCATGACTGCCGCCGGAACCCCTGCCCCTGACTGCCCCCCCGCTGCCCCATCCAATCCCCCCCTCCTTCCTGACTGCCCCCCCGGAACCCCCGCCCCCATTCAACCCCCCTGTTCCCTGCAATCTGACCGCCCCGGCCTCTCCACACCCCAGCCTCCTGAACTCCCTCTATCCAACCCCCCTGCTCCCTGCTCCCTTACCGCGCTGCCTGGAGCACCAGTGGCTGGCGGCGCTACAGCCGCGCTGCCGAGACCACCAGGACAGGCAGCTGCGCCGCCCGGCTGGAGCCAGCCATGCCACCGCGCAGCTCATAGCACTGGGTCAGGCCACGGCTCTGCAGCTGCGCTGCCCCAGGAGCTCGTAGCCCCGCCGCCCAGAGTATTGCGTCGGCAGCACAGTGAGCTGAGGCTGTGGCGGAGGGGGAACAGCAGGGGAGAGGCGGGGGCTAGCCTCCTGGGCCAGGAGCTCAGGGGCCGGGCAGGAGGGGCCCGCGGGCCGTAGTTTGCCCACCTCTGACATAGATATTTCTGTGGTCCCATCACTGTACTGTCCGAATGCTTGTTTCAAAAGCTTCTTAAAATTTGGGCATTATTTATTTCTCACTATAAATCAGTATTATACCACCAACCAACTAATACATAACAGCGGCAACAAATCAGACTCTCAGAGTAACCAGAAGTGGAAAAAAGCTTGCAAAAAATCCAAAAGAAAGAAAGATCTAACTTTCCAATCTAAATAAACCAAACATATCTTGGCAAGAGATGTCAAGCCCCATCTACTGGCTACTAAACTGTACTTCCAGTTTACCAACCTTGGGAACACAGGCCACATATATTAAAGGAGCAAGTAGATGCATTAGCTTTGTAGAATGTCAGTCCTATTCCCATTTTGCAATATTTTAGTCCCTATTCCTTGAATATCTGCTGTATTTTCAAATGATAGAATTGTTGTAGTGATAATTACTGAATTCTTTTATAGTCACAGAAAACTACTTCATAGGAATGTGAAGTTGCAATATTTGACTGTATGTAGATACCCTTTTCAATAAACATAAAAACTCAGGAATTAATCTTTTGTTTTGTTCACAGTGGCTTTTATACACATCAGTTCAGTTTTTCCATGAAGATTTCAGTTTTATGGTAACCCTGCAGTTCACACTCTGTCCACGACTCAGTCAAAACTCCCATCCAATACAACAAGGGACAATAAACAAAATTTACTACCTAAGATAGTTAAAATAGGAGGAGAGATCTAATCACAGCAGTCAGAAGAGGGAGCTGTGCTTACACAAACCAAGAAGGGAGGCACTCTCCTCTGGTCTAACAGAAGAGGGGAAGCTGTCCTTCACCATTATTATATCTTGCAGCCCCTCACCCTATGTTATTTCACTCCTTGGTTAGTTACCCATATGTGCATGTATTTACCTTATATTCATACACAAATACACATTTGGGAGCACAGATGAAGTCAGTGAGAGCTTTGAAGAAGTAAGGACTGCAGTATTGGGGTCCTGCATTTTGAAGTCAATGGGAATTTTGGTTGAGTAAGGAATACAGGATTTCATCTAGTCATTAAAATATAATTTGTACCATTACACTTTTATTCGTTTAGGAAAAATGGTCCCTCTGCAAAAAAGAGAGTTTTAAAAAATCATATTTAACAGACTGAAAAGTTTAGCTGGTACAAAAATTTAAATTTCTCAAAAGACAATGAAGATGTACAAGTTTTAGACGGGGATGGTGCATTTCCACCTTATAGAGTGTTCAATAAATACATCAGCTTTCCAACCACATTGAGCCAACGAGAGAAAAGAGCAGCTCTGCCGGAAATCTGGTGTGGAGAAAATTTAACAATCGGAAAGAGCTGTGATTAGTGCTAATAGAAAATAACATCCCATCTGTTTTATCTTTATTTACTTTTAAGGGAACATTCTTGCTTCAAGCCTGTTTCAAAATGCCACTGTACTTAGGTTTAACATTTATTATTACTAAGAAATTGGTAGAGCAAAGTAATTCTAACCTGCATCATGTCTCAGCTCAATGAATGTACCAGTTACACTTGCTATTTGGACTTCCTTTCCTCTAATTCCATCCTAGATGGTCTCTCTTACATACTTGCATTCCACTGAAACTGGTCTCACAATCTCTTCATGGACAAAGGCCGGAATTCGACCAATTCTATTCTTGACAAATGCCATCTTGTCACCCTTAAATACATTCAAAAACCTGCTAGAAAAGTTGTCTGCCTGACTCCTCATTTCAACCATGTCACCAATTTCTTTTTGTATCCTTATAGTGGCTCTTTTCCCCCACTAAATCAAGTACAATCTACTTGTTTTCAATTTTAAGGGACTTCATGGGTTATTCCTGACCCCAGTATGATCTCTCATAGCTGCTGAGCTGTTGATCTTTGCTCTGCTCCACCAATGATGCCATCCTTCGTTACCAATTAATCAATTTCCCCCCACAAATTCCTTTGCACTTTCTTCAGTGCTGCCTCTTATTTTGGGGCAGAGCACCTCATAAGTATCTGCAAGATCACCATGCTATCCTCCTTCTATTATGCCATGATGCCCACGAAAACCTGACTACAGATGGGCAGTTTTGCTACGGCTGCATTTTATTACATACAGTTAGCATCATTGTTACTTGTGCATCCCACATCTGTTTGTGGTATCTGTCTGTTGTGTTTCATAATATACTTCAATCATAAGCTGTTTGGTGGAGGAACTGTTTTTTTATGTGTGTGTAATGTGTTCTAGTGCAATGGGATCCCAATCTCTGAATGGGGCCTCTAGGCAATATCACCATTATCACTGAAATTCTTTGTGAACCTAAATTCAACGGCTCTAATTCTGCAATAAACTCCATGTTAGCAGACCTCTCCCTCTGGATGAGCACCATTGAAGACAATCGGGCTCCACATGGATGCTGGGGTCATCTGTACAAAGCTCATTTTGAGATTGGGATCTGAGTTCTTGAATCTATTTTTATCAGCTCATCAGTGGGAAGCTGAGAATAGCACATGACTTCTAGTTCACTGGCCTGCACTTAGAAGAGAGGGGCAATGAATGAATGTGGTGAATATTTGAAATCGATTTCTGAGCCCTATTGTGGAAATTACAGACAGGGTATTTGACTGAAGGGACACAATTTCATTTTATGACTGTTTGGGAGAAACTTTTCTTGAAAGTTCAATGGGAAAGAAAACTGTCTTAAATAAAATAAAATAAAATAAAATAAAATAGCATTATCAAACAAAATGATCTTTCAAAAGAGTCCCAGGTCAGTTAGTTCACAGTTCGGGTTTCTGTTGTATATTCATAAAGCCAGAACATTGCACTGAGGAAAACAGAGTCAAATGAGTGAAAAATGGAGGAGAGTCCTTCACATGTACTGCAGTGATGAGCACTTTTCAAAGATTGATATGAATGCAGAGGAATGATACTCTGATGTCAGTAAACCTGCAAATCTAGAGAGGAAGGATTGATATGTTATGGTCTCTATTCATAGCACTAGATGATCAATAGCTGGACAAAATTGTGTCCCTTTTCAATTAAAAAAAATCAAAAAAATTTGTGAGGGGTGGAGGTGGGGAGGAAAACAGGCCCACTTTGAACCCAGTGAAATGGAATCATCCAAAATTAATGTGTTCCATTACATTGTTTTTGGACCTGCTATGATGATCCATTGGTTATATTTTTATATCTATTCTAGGTTTTCCCATATTCACCTCCCAAATCTTCAAGAAGTTATAACAAGACTTAGCACTTCAATATTAGCTTTCATTCCATGACAAAGCATTTAACAAATATTAATAATTAACTTAGCGCACTCACCTATTAACAGATGAATAAAATGAGGTACATCGTGGGTGGGTGACTAAACCAAAGACACAGAGGATCTGAAACATGGAGTATTTCCACTGGATTCAGTGGGTTTGGGATCAGACCCAGAGTGACTCAGCACAGATCTGGGAATAGAGCTCTGGGGCCCTGACTTCCAGTCCCAAGAACTAAGCATTCAATCAGTTCTATTTATTTCTATTTGTTGCTACATATGTAGATGTGTTCATTGTATTTTTCAGTCTTTTTACACCAGTTCTCCAGTCCCACACCTCCTTCCTTCTCCTTCTCCTGAAAAAGAATAATTTATTTTGTTGGAAGTTCTGGTATGTAAAAATCTATCTACTGGAATAGGCCATGATTCAGAAAAGTATTTAAGCACATCCATAACCTTAAGTATGTCAGGTATCTTGTTGAAACAAGGGGGAGTAACACACGCACATGCTTAGGCCTGGTCTACACTACGACTTTAATTCGGATTTATCAGCTTTAATTCGAATTTACCCTGTAACCGTCCTCACAACGACGCTATTTATTTCGATGTAAAGGGCCCTTTAAATCGATTTCTGTACTCCACCCCGACGAGCGGAGTAGCGCCAAAATCGATTTTAACATTTCGAATTAGGGATAGTGTGGCCGCAATTCGATGGTATTGGCCTCCGGGAGCTATCCCACAGTGCATCATTGTGACCGCTCTGGACAGCAATCTAAACTCGGATGCACTGGCCAGGTAGACAGGAAAAGCCCCACGAACATTTGAATTTCATTTCCTGTTTGCCCAGCGTGGAGAGCACAGGTAACCACAGATAGCTCATCAGCACAGGTAACCATGCAGGCTGATAATCGAAAAAGAGCACCAGCATGGACCGTGAGGGACGTACTGGATCTGATCGCTGTATGGGGAGAGGATTCAGTGCTTGCAGAACTTCGTTCTAAAAGACGAAATGCAAAAACTTTTGAAAAAATCTCCAAGGGCATGATGGAGAGAGGCCACAATAGGGACTCTGAGCAGTGCCGCGTGAAAGTCAAGGAGCTCAGACAAGCGTATCAAAAAACAAAGGAGGCAAACGGTCGCTCCGGGTCAGAGCCGCGGACATGCCGCTTCTACGCCGAGCTGCATGCAATTCTAGGGGGGGCTGCCACCACTACCCCACCTGTGATCGTGGATTCTGGGTCGGGGATAGTCTCATCAGCGACGCCTGAGGATTCTGCCGATGGGGGAGAGGAGGAGGAGGAGGATGAGGATGAGCTTGCAGAGAGCACACAGCACTCCGTTCTCCCCAACAGCCAGGATCTTTTTCTCACCCTGACTGAAGTACCCTCCCAAGCCAGTACCCAAGACTCTGACCCCATGGAAGGGACCTCAGGTGAGTTTACCTTTTAAAATATAAAACTTGTTTTAAAAGCAAACGGTTTTTAATGATTACTTTGCCCTGAGGACTTGGGATGCATTCGCGGTCAGTTCAGCTACTGGAAAAGTCTGTTAACGTGTCTGGGGATGGAGCGGAAATCCTCCAGGGACATCTCCATGAAGCTCTCCTGGAGGTACTCCGAAAGCCTTGCCAGAAGGTTTCTGGGCAGTGCATCCTTATTCCCTCCTCCATGGTAGGACACTTGACCACGCCATGCTTGCAGCAAGTAATCTGGTATCATTGCCTGACAAAGCCTGGCAGCGTATGGTCCCGGTGTTTGCTGGCATTCAAGCAACATCCGTTCTTTATCTTGTTGTGTAATCCTCAGGAGAGTGATATCACTCCTGGTAACCTGGTTGAAATACGGGAACTTAATTAAGGGGACAGAGGTGGCCGTTCCTACGGGGCTGTTTGCCTGTGGCGGAAAATAAATCCTTCCCTGCAGTTAGCCAAGCGCAGATGGGAAATTGGCCCTGAGTTTTTCGCGTTTGGCTAGCAGGGAACTTCCCTGTTACCAGCCACGCGGTGGGGGGAGGGTTACCGTGATCATCCCAGAGAATTCATGACGGGAGGGGGGCGGCGGCGGGGGTGGTGGTGGTTAGTTTGGTGCCTGCAGGGATCTTCCCTGATACCAGCCACGCAGTGGGGGGGAGGGGTACAGCGATCATCCCAGAGAATTCATGGCGAGAGGGGGGGTGGTTAGTTTGTTTTCTGCTGCTGCTGCTGAATGTTAACAGAAAAACCGCAGCACTCTACAGGCTATGCTTGGTATGTGGGAAAGGAGGGCGCAGAAGCTGTAAAACAATGGCTTACCATGGCCGCATGCAAGCCGAATTCTGTTGCCCAGACCTGTGATCTCTAGCAGCAAAGCCACAGGCACTCAGCATTAAGAGGCAAAATGCGACCTTGCACAGAAATCACATGTGCTATGTAATGTGAATAGTGTTGGTCACCGTGAAAGAGTATAAGCATTGTTCTGCAAAATGTAGCTTTTTAAACAATTCTCTCTTTTTTCCCCCTCCCTACAGCAGCTGCAAATTCCTCAAGCCTCCCTCCTCCATCCCGAAGGTTATCACAGATAAGGCGTCGTAAGAAGAGAACGCGAGACGAGATGTTTTCTGAAATTATGGAATCCAGCCGCAGTGACAGAGCTCATCTGAATGAGTGGAAGGAAACAGTTTCAAAGTATAGGAAAGAAGCCAGTGAACGTGAGGACAGGAGGGACCAACGTGAGGACAGGAGGGACGCTCGAGATGAGAGATGGCGGCAGGAAGACCAGAGGAGGCAGGATGCAACGCTGGGGCTGCTGCATGAGCAAACAGACATGCTCCGGCATCTGGTGGAGCTTCAGGAACGGCTGCTGGAAAACAGACTGCCGCTTCAGCCCCTGTTCCACCCTCCCCCCTCCCCATGTTCCGTATCCTCCTCACCCAGACGTGTAAGAACACGGGGGGGAGGCTCCGTACACCTTCCCATTCCACCCCAGTAGACAGCCCAAGCAAAAGACTGTCATTTTTTTAACCTTTTCTTTGTGGCTTTTTCCTTCCCAGCAATCCTCCTCCCAAATACCACCCGGGTTCCCTCCCTCTTTTTCTAATCTATTAATAAAGAATAAATGATTTTTAAATGATAATGACTTTATTTGGTTTGAAAGAAAGCTGGGGGAAGGGGGAGGGTGGGTTCCTTACAGAAAATGAGTCAATAAAGGGGGCGGGTTTTCATGAAGGAGAAACAAACAGATATTTCACACTGTAGCCTGGCCAGTCATGAAACTGGTTTTTAAAGCTTCTCTGATGCACAGCGCTTCCTGGTGTGCTCTTCTAATCGCCCTGGTGTCTGGCTGCGCGTAATCAGCAGCCAGGCGATTTGCCTCAGCCTCCCACCCCGCCATAAAGGTCTCCCCCTTACTTTCACAGAGATTGTGGAGCACACAGCAAGCAGAAATAACAATGGGGAGATTTCTTTGGCTGAGGTCAGAGCGAGTCAATAATGATCGCCAGCGACCTTTTAAATGGCCAAATGCACATTCTACCACCATTCTGCACTTGCTTAGCCTGTAGTTAAACAGCTCCTGACTCCTGTCCAGGCTGCCTGTGTACGGCTTCATGAGCCATGGCATTAAGGGGTAGGCGGGGTCCCCAAGAATAACTATTGGCATTTCAACATCCCCAACAGTTATTTTCTGGTCCGGAAAGTAAGTCCCTTGCTGCAGCCCTTTAAACAGAGTAGTGTTCCTGAAAACGCGAGCGTCATGAACCCTTCCCGCCCAGCCCGCGTTGATGTTAGTGAAACGTCCCTTGTGATCCACAAGTGCTTGCAGCACCATTGAAAAGTACCCCTTGCGGTTTATGTACTCGGTGGCTTGGTGCTCCGGTGCCAAGATAGGGATATGGGTTCCGTCTATCGCCCCACCACAGTTAGGGAATCCCATTGCAGCAAAACCATCCACTATAGCCTGCACATTTCCCAGAGTCACTAACTTTCGTAGCAGCACCTGAGTGATTGCTTTGGCTACTTGCATCACAGCAGCCCCCACAGTAGATTTGCCCACTCCAAATTGATTCCCGACTGACCGGTAGCTGTCTGGCGTTGCAAGCTTCCACAGGGCTATCGCCACGCGCTTCTCAACTGTGAGGGCTGCTCTCATCTTGGTATTCTGGCGTTTCAGGGCAGGGGACAGCAAGTCACAAAGTTCCATGAAAGTGCCCTTACGCATGCGAAAGTTCCGCAGCCACTGGGAATCGTCCCACACCTGCAACACTATGTGGTCCCACCAGTCTGTGCTTGTTTCCCTTGCCCAGAATCGGCGTTCCATGGATAGAATCTGCCCCATTAACAACATGATCTCCAAAGCACCGGGGCCCGTGGTTTCACAGAATTCTGTATCCGTGTCCGTGTCCATGTCCTCATCATGCTTGTCGCTGCGCTGCCGCCGCCGCTGCCTCCTCGCCTCGTTTTTCTGGTCCTGGCTGAGCATAAACTCCACGAGAACGCGCGAGGTGTTTACAATGTTCATGACTGCTGTCTTGAGCTCAGCGGGCTCCATGCTTGCCGTGGTATGGAGTCTGCAGTGTTCACCCACCCAGGAAAAAAGGCGCGAAAATGGTTGTCTGCCGTCCGTTGCTTTCATGCAGGGAGGGAGGAGGGAGGGAGGAGGTGAGGCTGTACCCAGAACCACCTGCGACGATGTTTTTTGTCCCATCAGGCACTGGGATCTTAACCCACAATCCCAATGGGCGCGGGAGACTGCGGGAACTATGGGATAGCTATGGGATAGCTACCCACAGTGCAACGGTGCAGAAATCGACGCTAGCCCCGGTACTTGGACGCACACCACCGAATTAATGTGCTTAGTGTGGCCGCATACATTTCGACTTTATACAACCTGTTTTTCAAATCCGAATTATATAAATTCGGATTAATCCCGTAGTGTAGACATACCCTCTGGCATCATCCTGAACTGGGGCAGTTAGTTTACTACTGAAATTCTTAAGCATTCAGGGTAAAATCATACCCTGCCATGCACCTAAATAAAAGCGGCTTGTTTTGGTAGCTTCATTTTCTGGAAACATTATTTCAGAAGTTGTGCAATGTGTGGTCATTGAGAGATTCTGGTATGTGTATGCAGTATTAGTCACATAATTCATCTCTGCGGAGGAGAATAGAATTCCCACCAATGTTTCCTGGAACAGTCTGAAGTGCTGATGATTTTAAGGGAAGAGAGATCATAAGTCAAATGTGGGTAGCTACAGTGTTCTAGAGAGTTCAGACAATTTTAGTCTTTTTTATGCCTTGCCAACTCATGATAAGCAGACACAACAATCTGGATGAGATAGAGGCAGAGACATTTGGAGAATCTGAGGCTAAACTAATGCAATGAAGAATCAAGACCTCTGTGTCTACAAATTCAGGGGAAATATCTCATCACTTGTGAAGCTGGAGGATGATATACAATATAGATAAAATTCACCCCTGGGTAGAAGGATGCACAAGGCCTATGAACCATCGAAGACCCACTTAAGTGCTTGGGGCTTGAACCTACACTCGTTGATGTCAGTGGCAAAGCTCCCATGGTGCAGGATCAGAGCCTAAGTGCATAGTTTTATGTTGCCCCTTGTTCAGGGTCATCTTTATGCCTTCCCACTTCTGTATACCCCAAATTGAGACTCTTATCCTACAATCACATTATTGAGTCTTTACTTAGGCAACATTCCTACCAACATCAATGGATATTTGGGAGAATAAGGTCTTCAGAAATGTCCCTAAATTCTCACTAAAATAAATAGAATATGATATTAATATGAGAATAATTAATTAGCCAAGGTAATTTATTGTTACTCCTTCATCTATGTTACAATGTATTTTTTCTTTTTAAAGCAATTCTTTTAACAGCTGGATTTCACACTGAATAATATGGAACATGGTTTGGGATAGAGAGGATTTTGTGTGCATTTTTCTCTTGAGTTTCACTGTATTAAATTGTGAGGCATACTGGAATTCCAGATGACATTGTGTTTGGGATACCTAAACATGTGTAATATTTACAATATATTTAAATTTACAATTGTTCAGTAGTTAGTCAAAATTTCTTATATGGAAAGTTTTTCTGCCAAAAAACATGGTTTAGTTGAAACTGAAATTTTTTTCAGGAAAATGTCATTTCCAATGAAAAATTTCCTGAAGGAAATGTTGAAACAATTTTTTTGTTTCAAATCAACATTTCAAAACAAGATAGTGATTTGGTTGCATTCCAACATAAAACATTTTTTTGTTTGTTTAAAAAACTAAAACTACTTCAAATGTCTATTTGAAATAACAATTTTAATTTGAAACTGTACAAAAGTGTTTTTGTGGGTTTTTGGGGTTTTTTTTTTTTGACATTTCTGTTTAGGAATTTTTCAGCACTTTGATTTCTGTTCCAGTGCAGAATGGAAACTAATTCTGAAACGGCTGGATTTTTTGTGAGACAAAACTTCTATTTTTGCAAACAATTATATAAACACGTATGCACTAAAAGTCTGGAGGGAAAAGATCTGCTATTCAGGGAAAACATATTAGTTCCTAATGCATTGAAGAAATCGTTCAAGAGCTGGATATTGCAGTGGCAACATTACCCTGCATCATAATGCATGTCTCCTTTTAATCTTGAAAGGTAAGTCCCTATTGAAATGATCCGTTTGATTTCACTTTGTGTGTATAATGTGTGTACATTATTACTTATATAAGGAACTTATTACTTTACAAGAGCTAATTTTAATGAATTTATTCATTATTTGGTGTATTATTTTCAATAACCAATTTCTTAATACTGCCACCAGATGGCAGCCTCTACACATCAGTGAAATGTAGGTGTTATTTTGTTGTTAAGGTTGTTTTTCATGTCCATTTATTGCAGTGCCATTCAAAGTGACTCTGTCATTGTACATACTGATTCCCAGGATGCCTTCATTTCAGCCATTTAAAATCACATGTAGCTGAACCCTGTGTGCAAATTATCAGCTTTGGCTCAAACTGTTGTGCTATCTGTAATGTTTTAAATGGTTAATATCTCTAACCCTGCACAGCAAAGAATGTTAAGGGCCAGATGCTGAGCTGATGTAAATCAGCAAAGCTCCACTGACATCAATGAAAGCAAAGAATAGTAAAATTATTAGGCCAAATCATGAAGTCCTTACTCAGGCCCCCCATGTTCTAATCACGATAATACTCTCGTCTCATCTGTATGGGAGCCTGCACAATGTGGATCACACTGGGGGCGGAGGGGTTCTGGAATAGGGAAGTGCCACTGCATAGCATGCTGTCTCTCCCTCCACCCCACCCAGGCCCCATGGAAGTCCCTCTATGGGCATTCTGTAAGGCCCCAGCAACATGGATTTGGAGGGGGAAGGAAGCAAACCATTCTTTTCCCTTCCCGAAGCCTAAGGGCAAAGCAGAGGAAGTTTCGCTGCTGCCTCCTTTTTGATTTGGATGCTGCCACATCATCTTTGCAAGGGAAGTAGGGGGAGCTGGCAGGAGTTGTCCAGTCCAGGGGACAGTGGGAGACGGTGGGCCCAGGGGACAGTGTGGAGACAAGGGTCCTCTTCACAGAATATACAAGATTAGGAGATGCAGGGAAATCTCTGCTTTTTTTCTGTTCTTAGTTATGCAAAACTCCTAACTAAGAACAGAAAAACTCCTAACTAAGAACAGCTCCGAGTCAGTGGGCCTGTTGACAGTGTAAAGGATTGAGCAAATATTCCTGGATTTGACCCAGGAGAATTAAGCACAGCAGCAACATCCTAACCTCCCCCATAAGATGTACCGAGAAAGCCTTGTGCTTTGTAAAGTGATATGGGGTAAGGTAAGATGGCCCACAGGGCAATGCACTTCCTGCCATAGTGTGACATAATCTATAAAATGGCATTAAGAAATCAAGTAGTTTGATTTGCCTGTTAGTGAGTCATATAGCTGAGAAATGATAGTACAGTACAGGAGAAAGATTGTCACAATGGTGACAGTGGTGATGCACTCCATAGGTATTGCTACATCTCATCTAGTAAATTAGGTGGGATGAGAAAAGTAAATACTGTAGCAGAGAAAAGGTGGTCAGAAAACAAATTATTCTAAGTGCCTGATGCTGTAACCCTTACTGACTGTGGGTAGTACCAGGGCCGGCTCCAGATTTCTGCCACCCCAAGCAAAAAAATAAATAAATAAATAAAGCCGCGATCGCGATCTGTGGCGGCAATTGGAAAAAAAAAAAAAGCCGCGATCGGTGGCGGCAGTTCAGCGGCAGGTCCTTCGCTCCTAGAGGGAGTGAATTGCCGCAGCTGCCGCCCCTCTCTCTTGGCCGCCCCAAGCACCTGCTTGTTAAGCTGGTGCCTGGAGCCAGCCCTGGGTAGTACTTATGGATGTGAGCGGTCTTACTGAGTTCAATGTAAACACTGCTCAAGCTACATGAGGAGTAACAGAACTGCTCTCTTGTGAAAGTGTTACTCACAGTGCGTAAGGGTTGCAGAATTGAATCCTAAGTTATTTTTCCCCTATAAGCCATGATTTTCAAGAATGTATGTGCCTAATTAACTTCAGGCTCCTGTTTATGCAAATCTCAGACACCTACTTTAAATGTAATAAAACAGGGTTCTCAAACTGGGGGTTGTGACCCCTCAGAGGGTCACAAGGTTATTACGTGGGGGTGGCGAGCTGTCAGCCTCAACCCTAAACCCCGCTTCACTTCCAGCATTTATAATAGTGTTAAATGTGGTTTTTAATTTATAAGGGGGTTGCACTCATAGATTTGCTGTGTGAAAGGGGTCACCAGTACAAAAGTTTGAGAACCACTGTAAGGAATATATAGGTGTTACTGCATAGCAATGTTCCTTTTCTGAGTTACCATGCACCAGTGATCATATTATTTCCCAACAGAAACAAGTTCTAACACTATTATTATGGATGGATATGAACCAAAACCATGGATAGAAGCATCTTTGAACTTTCTGGAGGAGATGAAATTCTGAATCCAAATTTCATAGCTGGCTCGTATCTTTACAATGGGCCATACCAACACTGCATCTGAACAGAGGGAGTTTGCCTGGGATCTATCTGAGAGGCGGTATGCTAAGTGCTGCATTAGGGGGGCTGTGTTGGTGAGTATCTGAGTGTCTGTTGCTGGGACAGTTTGTCAGTTTGAACGTGTGCTTGATTGCTTGCTTGTTTGTTTGAAAAGTGTGAATTGGGAGTGTTTTGTTCCAGGTGGGCCTTGTGTGGGCCTGACTGGCATATAAGGGCAGTCAGCAGTGAACCAGCTGAGCTGCGAACAGCAGAGGCTAATAGAGGGAGTTTGCCTGGGGAGAGCTCTCTGAGGCTTTCATCTGCGGGTTTCTCTGAGTAGCTACTGCAACAGCTGTGGAAGCTCTTAAGATGAATGTGATATGTAAGGTGAGCGATCAGCTGTTGTAACCTGCACGGGTTGTGTCATGTTTGTCTTTCTTCCACAGGACAGAAGCAACTTTGTCTGTACAAAGTGCAAGCTGGTCTCCATATTGGAAGAGAAGGTTCGAGGTCTGGAGAAACAAGTATCGACTCTGCGTTGCATAAGGGAAAATGAAGATTTCCTGGACAGACGTCAGGAGATGCTTCTACGGCCACAACGTTCTGAAGATTTAGAGCAGGCGCAGCAGGGACAGAAGGATGGTGAAGAAGTTTGGCAGCATGTGACCTCCAGAAGGAGAAAGAGGAGCGTCCGTGTACCAGCAATGGAGATACAGGTGAGCAATCGTTTCCATGTTCTCTCTACAGGTACTAATCCGGAGAGTGGACTAGATGACCCATCTGAGGGAAGGGAGCAGAAGGAGACTCCACCGATTGGAAGGCAAAAGATGCACTGTCCTAGGGATGGGGGTTCCACAACCACCACTCCCAAGAGGAGGAGGAGGGTGGTGGTGGTCGGGGACTCCCTCCTCAGGGGGACTGAGTCATCTATCTGCCGCCCCGACTGGGAAAACCGAGAGGCTGCTGCTTGCCAGGAACTAGGATACACGGTGTGACGGAGAGACTGCCGAGACTCATCAAGCCCTCGGATCGCTACCCCTTCCTGCTTCTCCATGTGGGCACCAATGATACTGCCAAGAATGACCTTGAACGGATCACTGCAGACTACGTGGGTCTGGGAAGAAGGAGAAAGGAGTTTGAGGCGCAAGTGGTGTTCTCGTCCATCCTCCCTGTGCAAGGAAAAGGCCTGGGTAGAGACCATCAAATCGTGGAAGTCAACGAATGGCTACATAGGTGGTGTCGGAGAGAAGGCTTTGGATTCTTCGACCATGGGATAGTGTTCCAAGAAGGAGGAGTGCTAGGCAGAGACAGGCTCCACCTAATGAAGAGAGGGAAGAGCATCTTTGCAAGCAGGCTGGCTAACCTAGTGAGGAGGGCTTTAAACTAGGTTCACCGGGGGAAGGAGACCAAAGCCCTGAGGTAAGTGGGGAAATGGGATCCTGGGAGGAAGCACGAGCAGGAGAGCGCAAGAGGGGAGGACTCCTGTCTCATACTGAGAAAGAGGGATGATCAATGAGTTATCTTAAGTGCCTATACACAAATGCAAGAAGCCTGGGAAACAAGCAGCGAGAACTGGAAGTCCTGGCACAGTCAGGGAACTATGATGCAATTGGAATAACAGAGACTTGGTGAGATAACTCACATGACTGGAGTACTGTCATGGATAGATATAAACTGTTCATGAAGGATAGGCAGGGCAGAAAAGGTGGGGGAGTTGCGTTGTATGTAAGAGAGGAGTATGACTGCTCAGAGCTCCGGTATGATACTTCAGAAAAACCTGAGAGTCTCTGGATAAAGTTGAGAAGTGGGAGCAACAAGGGTGATGTCGTGGTTGGAGTCTGCTATAGACCACCAGACCAGGGGGATGAGGTGGACGAGGCTTTCTTCTGGCAACTAGCAGAAGTTGCTAGATCGCAGGCCCTGGTTCTCATGGGAGACTTTAATCACCCTGATATCTGCTGGGAGAGCAATACAGCGGTGCACAGGCAATCCAGGAAATTTTTGGAAAGCGTAGGGGACAATTTCCTGGTGCAAGTGCTGGAGGAACCAACTAGGGGCAGAGCTTTTCTTGACCTGCTGCTCACAAACAGGGAAGAATTAGTAGGGGAAGCAAAAGTGGATGGGAATTTGGGCGGCAGTGACCATGAGATGGTAGAGTTCAGGATCCTGACACAAGGAAGAAAGGAGAGCAGCAGAATACGGACCCTGTACTTCAGAAAAGCAGACTTTGACTCCCTCAGGGAACAGATGGGCAGGATCCCCTGGGAGAATAACATGAAGGGCAAAGGGGTCCAGGAGAGCTGGCTGTATTTTAAAGAATCCTTATTGCGGTTGCAGGAGCAAACCATCCCGATGTGTAGAAAGAATAGTAAATATGGCAGGCGGCCAGCTTGGCTAAACAGTGAAATCCTTGCTGATCTTAAATGCAAAAAAGAAGCTTACAAGAAGTGGAAGATTGGACAAATGACCAGGGAAGAGAATAAAAATATTGCTCAGGCATGCAGGAGTGAAATCAGGAAGGCCAAATCACACTTGGAGTTGCAGCTAGCAAGAGATGTTAAGAGTAACAAGAAGGGTTTCTTCAGGTATGTTAGCAACAAGAAGAAAGTCAAGGAAAGTGTGGGCCCCTTACTGAATGAGGGAGGCAACCTAATGACCGAAGATGTGGAAAAAGCTAATGTACTCAATCATTTTTTTGCCTCTGTCTTCACGAACAAGGTCAGCTCCCAGACTGCTGCACTGGGCAGCACAGTATGGGGAGAAGGTGACCAGCCCTCTGTGGAGAAAAGTGCTTCGGAACTATTTAGAAAAACTGGACGTGCACAAGTCCATGGGGCCAGATGTGCTGCATCCGAAGGTGCTAAAGGAGTTGGTGGATGAGATTACAGAGCCATTGGCCATTATTTTTGAAAACTCATGGCGATCAGGGGAGGTCCCGGATGACTGTGAAAAGGCTAATGTAGTGCCCATCTTTAAAAAAGGGAAGGAGGAGGATCCGGGGAACTACAGGCCAGTCAGCCTCACCTCAGCCCCTGGAAAAATCATGGAGCAGGTCCTCAAGGAATCAATTATGAAACACTTAGAGGAGAGGAAAGTGATCAGGAACAGTCAGCATGGATTCACCAAGAGGAAGTCGTGCCTGACTAACCTAATTGCCTTCTATGATGAGATAACTGGCTCTGTGGATGAGGGGAAAGCAGTGGATGTGTTATTCCTTGACTTTAGCAAAGCTTTTGATACAGTCTCCCACAGTATTCTTGCCGCCAAGTTAAAGAAGTATGGGCTGGATGAATGGACTGTAAGGTGGATAGAAAGCTGGCTAGATCGTTGGGCTCAACGGGTAGTGATCAATGGCTCCATGTCTAGTTGGCAGCCGGTTTCAAGTGGAGTGCCCCAAGGGACGGTCCTGGGGCTGGTTTTGTTTAATATCTTTATTAATGATCTGGAGGATGGTGTGGACTGCACTCTCAGCAAGTTTGCAGATGACACTAAACTGGGAGGCGTGGTAGATACACTAGAGGGTAGGGATCAGATACAGAGGGACCTAGACAAATTAGAGGATTGGGCCAGAAAAAACCTGATGAGGTTCAACAAGGACAAGTGCAGAGTCCTGCACTTAAGATGGAAGAATCCCATACACTGCTACAGACTAGGGACCGAATGGCTAGGTAGCAGTTCTGCAGAAAAGGACCTAGGGGTCACAGTGAACGAGAAGCTGGATATGAGTCAACAGTGTTCTCTTGTTGCCAAAAAGGCTAACGGCATTTTGGGCTGTACAAGTAGGGGCATTGCCAGCAGATCGAGGAACATGATCGTTCCCCTTTATTCGACATTGGTGAGGCCTCATCTGGAGTATTTTGTCCAGTTTTGGGCCCCACACTACAAGAAGGATGTAGAAAAATTGGAAAGAGTCCAGCGGAGGGCAACAAAAATGATTAGGGGTCTGGAGCACATGACTTATGAGGAGTGGCTGAGGGAACTGGGATTGTTTAGTCTCCAGAAGAGAAGAATGAGAGGGGATTTGATAGCTGCTTTCAACTACCTGAAGGGGGGTTCCAAAGAGGATGGAGCTCGGCTGTTCTTGGTGGCAGATGACAGAACAAGGAGCAATGGTCTCAAGTTGCAGTGGGAGAGGTCTAGGTTGGATATTAGGAAACACTATTTCACTAGGAGGGTGGTGAAGCACTAGAATGTGTTACCTAGGGAGGTGGTGAAATCGCCTTCCTTGGAGGTTTTTAAGGCCCGGCTTGACAAAGCCCTGGCTGGGATGATTTAGTTGGGAATTGATTCTGCTTTGAGCAGAGGGTTGGACTAGATGACCTCCTGAGGTCCCTTCCAACCCTGATAGTCTATGATTCTATGAACACACCTAAACTTTCGGGATGTCTGAAATCCTGCGCTGGCAGTAGTATCACCCTTTGGAGTCAAGGATAGAGCCAATCAGCACACAGTACATTGCACAACAGTGCTGGAAAGAGAAATGTTGGTCAAGAAGAATGGGAATGCTAAAGGTGCCATGGAATTTCTAATGTCTATAAAGGGTGGAAAGAACCTTAATTTTATAAAGTTGCATCCTGAAAAACTCCACACAGCCAATTGCTTGGAGTTCATTTTATCTATACCACAAGGTTAGTGTGCTGAGACATGCACCTATGAATGTCAAATACAATCCAAGTGAGTTATCTGGATGCCAAATCAACCTTTTCAAATTCTGAATGGTGGTTCTAAAGAATCTGAACCTGAATCCCATAGCATGCTGTAAGTTAAAGGATATTGCTATATGCTTAGGTATCTTGCAGTTAGGACAGTGAAATTGTAAGGCCCCAGTCTTGTAATATGCTCCATGCAAGCAGAACCCTGCATGCACCTGGATCATATTGCAGAGTCAGGACCTTAATTTTAGTTTTTTCTTCCTTTTTTTAAATAAGACATTTCTATAATTAAACTAGTCTAAGGCTTGATTTATGGTGTAATAATTCATGGTGAGGTTCACTGTTAGTAGGAGGCCAAATATACCTAGACATGATATAATATCCCCCTCCCACACTGTTCTCAATTGCTTTTACCCATTCTTTTGTTCAGAATGTTACAAGTGGAAACAATGCTTATGAAAATGATTAGCTAATAGCACTGACTCCAGCCAGGAAATATGTTTCCTCTCCCCCCACCCCATCTCAACCACCAATCCATATCTCAATCCTCATATAACAGCACCCCTGCTAGTACAGTCCAAATAGTGAGGACTCTCCTGGACAGAGACTACCAGTCACATGGGGATTTTATTACATCCACAAATGGGGTCTAATTGAGCAAACCTTTATGCACATGATTAACTGTGAGCATGTTAACAACCCTATCAAAATCAATGGGCCTATTCCTGTGTTTAAATCCAGCACGTGCATACATTTATGTAGGATTGGGGCCTTAATTGGGATTTGCAGCCTGCTGTTCAAAATTAATGAAGAAAGTACATTAGTTGGCATGGTAACCAGATCTGCACCAGTAGGAAGGACTCTCAGAGTGGAGGTAAAGAGGTTTTCTTCCCAGTTCTTGCTTCCCTCAATTAGGGCAGGAAAGTGCACCCTAGCCACAAAAATAGGCCAAGATATAGCTTGCATTGTTCACCAAATGTAATTGCTTATTGACTACTGGGTGTGATATAAAAAAGCCTGTGAATGATGGAACTTCTATTACACCTTAATTCCTGTAACTTGAAATCACTGATTTGTCCCTCTAAATATTTATCTGAAAAGTCCTTCCTGGCTCCACCTTGATATGGAATGCTTACACTCAGACCAAATTTTGAATGCTAAGCTATGTTTACAGGGTTTCTGGATGGCCCTTAACTCTACCAGATCGACCAGATGCTGTTACAGATAAACAATTAGACATATTGATCAAATCAATAGTGCAGACAACCAAACCACAGTCACTGTATGATCAAAGGGCAAGTCAGCTAACTTACTGATCACCAGATAATGGGGTTTAGGCACCAAAAGTCCAACAGAAGCTCAGTAAGGCTGTTATGATCCTGCAGTGGGAGATGAGGATGTGGAGCTCTTTACAGAAGCTGCTTAGCATTCCACAGGTTCAGACCCCACATTTTTATGCCATTATGAATTTGGAATTTCTCAGCTGATCTCATATTTAATCAAGATTAATGCAAGACCTTTTACATGTTCTTTGTTTAATCTTGTATTTTATCTCCATATAAAAGTAAGCAAATTTTAATCAAATAATTGTAATGAGCAAAGGAGTCACACAAATGATGTGCTTTCAAAATCATGATACTGAATGATTTTGATAATTGGATTTGGCTTCACAATCATAGCTTCAATTTGGTTTGACTTGCAAGACTTAAATGTCTTTTTTAAAATGTTGCTTTAGCCAGGAGAGAAACAAACGTTTGTTTGCCCTGTGAATCCACAGTGACTGCCCACTTGAGTGTAGGAGTGAGTGCAAATTGATCCTGACACTCTGTCATCAGCACCCAGTGCTCAGCTCCAACTGGGACTGCCACACACAGCAGTTGTGAGTTCATGCCACCCCTTCTAAAGATAGCAAACGATGATCAAGAAGTCTTTGCTCTTGTTTCAAGCTCATTAGATGAGTGATGACAGGTTATAGTGGGGGTCCCTTGTGGCCAGCCAAGAAGCAGGGCCCCCAACTGCTGCTGTTCACTGCAATTGATGTTGAATTTAGCCAGCTGTTATAACAACCATTATGACATAGGATACAGACCTCCCTGTGCTCTGGTGTACTAGCTTGGCACTTTTTGTAACTATTGCTTTGTAAGAGCCTTCTCAATCACAGTGCTTTATGCAATTAATTAAATATGTGATTATATCCTTACTGCCTCCCCTCCAATATTTTGGAAGCAGCTTTCCTCCCAGTCATGCTCCCTCTTAATCTGCTGAGCTGAAGCCAACTCAGTTGGGGAAAGCAGGTAGCTGGCACTCTCCTCCCTGCTATGGTTCTCTTTGTTGGATCTGCAGGTTTGTGTTCTTCTTTGCTTGCAGAAATGGAGGGAGGCATTGGGATCTCTTCTCACATCCTACCTTATAAACAAAGACCCAAGGGATGGATGTGTTATTAGCCCTGTTCTGTAATCTCCAGTCATCATCTCATGAAGTCAAATGTTGGATTCTTTTTCTGGTGTAACTATATCTTACTATCAACAGAGCTTGGCCCAACCAGGGGCATTAGCATAGTGAAACTGGAAAATTCTGTGAACTGAATGAAAATGTTTACAGTGGAAATTTGTACTGTTTATGAAACTTGATTTTGTTGGTTCCACTTTATGCAGGTTAGATTTTTGGAACATCATGATGAATGAGAGAGTGTCAGAATATTCTGCAGGAGTAAAGTTGTTTGCATTCAGAATCAAGAAAAAGTGCAGTCCAGAAAGATTAGTAGCTAATTGACGGGCAGCCAGCAAAAATAGTTTAAGATGGATTTATGGCACTGTTTCCCCATTATAAGTATAGATGGATAATGCGTTCAAAAAATAAAAGCTGTGACCAAACATTTACCTTTTACTAGACTCAAACTCAAACTTTTTGGTTCTAAAATATTCAGATAGTTTTTTTTCTAAATTCCAGACTTATGCCTGACTGAAGACAAAATACTTAAATACCACAAGAAAAGCTGTTCTCTCACTGTTATGAAAGATGAGCAGAAGTTCCAGGAATCTCCCAATATCCTTCTATCATAACATTTCTAGACTTGTATTTCAGACTGAAAAGTTTTATGTAAGTTTCATATAAGCATCCAAAAATGTAGGATTCTTAGTCAAACTAAGCCCTCAATCTGAACCTTTTGAGGATTACTTAGTATTGGTTATAACCTTACTTAGATTCAAAGAGAGCATCTGCATCCTCCTTTGCACCCAACACTCACACAATTCCTCCTTCCTACTAGTTCCTCAGTTTCTGGTTACTGCCTGAGTCAGATAGACCAGTGATCTAATATATTGTGGTAGGTCCAATGTTCTAGCAATCTGGATTTCAGCAATCCAATTGTGACGTTGCACTCCATAATGTTTTATGGAAATATGCTTCTGGTTGTGAATATGATGTAACTGGAATATGCTTTATGCAAAAGGTCTCTTGTAAGGTATCATTAAAAAGCTTATGATCTACTGAATATATTCATCCTATTAGTATGCATGTATCATCCTTGTATCTGAAGCTAGAAATATGAAGTATAACTCTGAGGTCCTATTGTAACTATGCAAAGTATGGGCCATTAATGGTGGTTTTGAATCTTGATGGCTCCCATTGACTAGGACAATTGGTTGTAAAAGGTTTATTTACCTGCACACCTTCCTGTATTTGTGCGAGCCAGCCCAAGAAGAATGAAGGCTGGGGTCTCACAGGACACGTGAAAATGTCACCTGATACTTAAACCTGGTACTTTTCCATTTAGAAAGAGGGGTGGAGACTTAGAGAGACAAAATATTCCTGTCTTGTGCCAAAGCTATAAAAGGGGTGGAACAGAACAAAGGAGGCTGCCAGTCATGAGAACACCCCTGTTTTCCACCTAAGATGTCTGCTGGAACTAACAAGGTCTGTACCAGGGGAAAGGATTGGGCCCAGACTAGGAAGGGGTCTAGTCTGTGAAAGAAGCTTATTGGAACATCTCTGAGGGTGTGATTTTACCTTTAATCAGTTTCTTAATGTATTAGGCTTAGACTTGCATGTTTTTGCTTTATTTTGCTTGGTTACTTACTTTGTTCTGTCTGTTATTACTTGAAGCCACTTAAATCCTACTTTTTATACTTAATAAAAATCACTTTTGTTTATTAATGAAATGAGAGTAAGTGACTAATACCTGGGGGAGCAAACAATTTATGAGTTTACCCTGTTGAAGCTTTATACAGAGTAAAATGAATTTATTTGGGGTTTGGATCCCATTGGGAGCTAGGTGTCTGGGTGCTGGAAGCAGGGTACCTGCTGAGCAGTTTTTGGTTAAAGTCTGCAGTTTTGGAGGTGTGGGACCAGACCTGGGTCTGTGTTACAGCAGGCTAGCGTGTCTGGCTCAACCAGGCAGGGTTATGGAGTCCCAAACTGGCAGGAAAACAGCTCAGAGGTAATCTCAGCACATCAGGTCACAGTCCGAAGGGGGTCTCTTACCGAACCCATCACACCAATATTTTGCTATCCATTCCCTACGAATATTTGGCAATATTATTTGGGAAATCTATGGGGGAATCAGTGGTGGAATCTGATCAAGACCTTAGATGTCTATACACAAATGCAAGGATATGGGGGATAAACAGGAAGAACTGGAATATTAGTATGTAAGCTAAATTATGACTTAATTGGCATTACAGATAAACCTAATGACTGAAATATTGGTATTGAGGGGTATTGCTTGTTCAGGAAGGACAGGCCTGGTAAACAGTGAGGAAGTACAGCATTTACATCAAGAATATATACACTTGTTCTGTGGTCCAGAAGGAGGTGGGAGACAGGCCAGCTGAGAGTCTCTTGGTAAAGATAAAAGGGGTAAAAAATAAGGGTGACATCATGGTAGAGATCTACTATATACCGCCAAATCATAAAACTGAGGCAGATGAGGTATTTCTAGAACAAATAACAGAAATATCCAAAACACAAGACCTGGTATTAGTGGGGAACTTTAAATACCCAGATATCTGTTGGAAAAGTAATACGGCAAAACACGAAATTTCCAATAAGTTCTTGGAATGTACATGGGACCATATTTTGTTCCAGAAGGTGGAGGAAGTAACCAAGGAGGCAGCCATTTTAGACTTGATTCAACCAACGGGGAGGAATTGGTAGCAACTCTGAAGATGAAATTAATTTGGGTGAAAGTGATCATGAAATGCTAGATTTCAAGATTCTAAGGAAAGGAAGGAGTGAAAGCAGCAGAATAAGGACACTGGACTTCAATAAAAGCAGGCTTTAACAAATTCAGGGAACTGGAAGAAAATCTAAGGGAAAAAGGAGCTCAGGAGAGCTGGTTGTTTCTCAAGATACAATATTAAAGGTACAACTGAAAACTATCGCAATGCAAAGAAAGGATAGGAAGAATAGTAGGAGGCCAATATGACTCCATTGGGACTTGAAAATCAAAAAGAAATCATACAAAAAGGTGGAACATGGACAAATTACTAAGGAGGAGTACAAAAAGACTAGCAGACACATGTAGGAATAAAACCAGAAAGGCTAAGGCACAAAATGAGATATCCTAGCAAGGGACATAAAAGACAATAAGAAGATGTTCCCTTCTAGGAGAAAGGAAAGATGAAGGAAAATGTAGGTCCCATTCTCAGTGGGGAAGGAGAGCTAATAAATGATGACATCAATAAAGCTGAGGTGTTCAATACTTATTTTGCTTCAGTCTTCACTAAAAAGGTTAATGGCGACCAGACACTCAACACAATTAATGTTAACAATAAGGGGGAGACAATGCAAGCCAAAATAGGGAAAGAGCAGGTTAAAGAATATTTAGAAAAGTTAGATGTATTCAGGTTGGCAAGGCCTGATGAAATTCATCCTAAGGTACTTAAGGAACTAACTGAAGCAATCTTGGAACTGTTTGCAATTATCTTTGAGAACTCCTGGAGAAAGGTGATGTCCCGAAGACTGAAGAAGTGTAAATATAGTAGCTATTTTAAAAAGGGGAACAAGACCTTGGGGAATTATAGACCTGTCAGTCTGAATTCAATACCTGGAAAGATACTGGAACAAATTATTTAACAATCAATGTGTAAGAGTCATAAGGAATAGCCAGCATGGATTTGTCAAGAACAAATCATTCCAAACCAACCTAATTTCCTTCTTTGACAGGGTCACTGGCCTACTGGTTGGGGGGAAGCAGTAGGTGTATTATATCTTGACCCACTTGACATGCATAAGCAAACTAGGGAAATGTGTTCAAGATGAAACTACTGTAAGGTGGTGCACAATTGGTTGAAAGTCCATACTCAAAGAGTAGTTATCACTGGTTTGCTATCACCCAGAGAGCATATCTAGTAAGGTCCTGCAGGGTCAGTCTTGGGTACAATTCAATATTTTCATTAATGACTTGGATAATGGAGTAGAGTAGGTTTATAAAATATGCAGATGACAAGAAGCTGGGAGGGGTTGCAAGCTCTTTGGAGGACAGGATTAGAATTCAAAACAACCTTTACCAACTGGAGAATTGGTCTAAATTCAATAAAGACAATTGCAAAGTACTTCACTTAGGAAGGAAAAGTCAAATGCACAACTACATAATGGAAAATAACTGGCTAGGTGGTAGTACGGCTGAAAAGGATCTGAATGTTATAGTGAATCACAAAGTGAATATGAGTCAACAATGTGATACAATTGCAAAAAACAGCAATATCATTCTGGGGTGTATTAACAGGAGTGTCTTATGCAAGACACTTATGTAATTAGCCTGCTTTACTTGGCACTGGTGTGGCCTCAGCAGGAGTACATTGTCCACTTCCGGGCACCACACTTTAGAAAGATGTGGACAAATTGAAGAGAGTCAAGAGGAGAGCAACAAAACTGATAAAAGGTTTAGAAAACCTGATATAGGAGGAAAGGTTAAAAAAACTGGGCATGTTTAGTCTTGAGAAAAGAAGCCTGAGAGGGGATCTGATAACAATCTTCAAATATATTAAGGGCTGTTCTAAAGAGGACTGTGATCAATTGTTCTCTGTGTCCACTGAAGGAAGGACAAGAAGTGATGGGCTCAATCTGTAGCAAGGGAGATTTAGGTTAGATATTAGAAAAAACTTTCTACCTAAAAAGGCTAGTTAAGCTCTGGAATAGGCTTCCAAGGGAGGCTGTGGAATCCCCATCATTGGATGTTTTTAAGAACAGGTCACACAAAAACCTGTCAAGGATAGTCTAGGTTTACTAGGTCCTGCCACAGCGCAGGGCCTTGATGACTTCTCGAGGTACTTTCCAGCCCTACATTTCTGTGATTCTATGATTAAAGTGATTCCAGGAAATAAAATAATCCTGCTGTTGTGTGTGTGTATATGTGAAAAAGAATTGAACACTAAAATGCAAAGAAGGGGGAAAAACCCTGCAAACTTTGCTTTGCCATTTGTCAATGGAGTTATTAATTTGCAGCTGCTGGATATATATTTATTTAGATCTCTAATCACAGTCCTATCTTCTAGAATAATGTGGACAACTAGAAATAGAAAAGGGTTTTGAACACTGATTTACGGTATGCTGGAATGGAACTTCTCAGAATATGCGGAGAAGATTTTATTTCTACTCTGTATTACAGATCCAAATATTGATTCATTGTCCTCAAACTTTTTTTTAAAAGCATAACTCCATAGTTGCTGCTATACGAGACAATGTTGGGCAGCAAGGCATAACTTGCAGGCTAAGAACATGATGCAGCCTTTGTACTGTCTGTGATATTGGGTTATGTCGTTTTTGAAATAAATTGCCATAACAACAAATACAGTATTCTTATTTCAGTCATTGTTTTCTGCTCTCAGGGAGACAAGGATCTTCCTTCTTCCCTCTTGAGAAATTTGTAATGATGGATGAAATGTCAAGATTCATTGAACGAAGTATTGATCTAAATCCAAATAGAATAAGAGACCTTTTATGAAAAACTCCCACCACATTTGTGAGAAGTGTGAGCCAGGGTTTTGAGAGAGATTTGTTCTCTTAATGACTCTGATTTAATACATTCAGAATAATGTAACAATTTGTGGGATGCATGCCTTTAATTTCCTTCTTACTAATTTTATTCTAAACATGAAAATATTTTTTCCTTTTAATACCAAGCTATTTTCTGACATCTTATGCCTTGAATTCAGTGCCATGGCGCTCTCAGTGATGCTGGCTTATTTCTAAAGATGAGCGGATATGTTTGTTGTCATGGCAAAATGAGGATGTAATTGGTGCAATCTTCATACATAATACAAATTGTGAACACACACTATGAGTGAAATTCGTGGCCTTCTGAAGCCAATGCCAAAATTCTTATTGACTTCAATTGGGCCAGGATGTCACCCTAGTTCTTTTACTCCTTTGTGTGTGCTGTATAGAGTCATAGATTTCATAAATTCATAGATTCCAAAGCCAGAAGGGACCATTATACAATCTGACTTCCCGTATAACACAGGCCACAGAACATCCCGGAAATAATTCCTAGAGTATATCCTGACACAGATTTGAATAGGTGAGTCCAAACTGATATAAGGCAAATAATAATGGGATATATAAATTCATGTAACTAACTAAACTTTTAAACTAATTCCCCTCAAGTTGACCAGTAGTATGAACCATTCATGACTGTGATACTGAAGAAGGAAAAAATTACAATATTTTCTAGCATTCCCAGTAAATATTTGGCACTTGTAGTCTTTGGAAGCTCCAAATGTTTGCAGTCCTGTTCATGTCAGAGAGCAAAGGTTTCAGTCAAAAGCTGAAAAGTTTAAACACCAACGTTATTTCTTCTTTTTATGCTACACACAATAAATCTATGTTAAAGGAACATTATTAAAGTTGCAAAGCCAAGCACTTAAAAAAGTTAGGAAATGCCAGAATGAACATTGCCTGTGCAACTTTAAAAGGGATGTCTTGTGTATATGTTTTATGACAGAGTCTAACTATATGATCACGTACTATTTTTTTTTCATAGGAGTCCTACCACATAGTGAACTGCATGGATGATGCTTACTTAATAAGCAACTATTCAATATACTGTTTTCTCCTCGTTGCTCAATGTGTGGCCCTAGGCCTTAATTACTGCGCACTATTCAAACCCTGCTTTGAAAACAGAACTATTAATTTCCTCAAGGGGTTTTCTAAGGCACTCATCACTATAGTATCAGTGTGCCTCACAAACACTAATTAATTTATTTTCATAATACCTCTAAGAGATGTCTTTGACAGGGTTACTGGCCTATTGGATGAGGGGGGAAAGCAGTTAACGTGATATATTTTGATTTTAGTAAGACTTTTAACAAAGTACGACATGACACTCTCATAAGCAAACTATGGAAACTTGGTTAATTAAATTACTGTAAGGCGGGTGCACAACTGGTTGAAAGACCATACTGAGAATAGTTATCAATGGCTTGCTGTCAAACTGGGAGGACATATCTAGTGGGGCTCCATAAGGGTCAGGTTTGGGTCCAGTACTATACAATATTTTCATTAATAATTTGAATAATGGAGTGAAGAATACGCTTATAAAATTTGCAGATGACACCAAGTTGAGAGCGGTTGCAAGCATTTTGGAGGACAGGATTACAATTCAAAACACCCCTGACAAACTGGAGAAATCGTCTGAATTCAACAAGATGAAATTCAATAAAGACAAGTGTGAAGCATGACACTTAGGAAGGAAAACTCAAATGCATAACTACAAAAGAGGGAATAACTAAATACAGTAACTCCTCACTTAACGTTGTAGTTATGTTCCTGAAAAATGCAACTTTAAGTGAAACGATGTTAAGCGAATCCAATTTCCCCATAAGAATTAATGTAAATAGGTTAGGTTCCACGGATTTTTTTTTTTTGCCAGACAAAAGGCACTATATACATTTTAAACAAGCAATTTAATACTACGCTGGGGGGGAGTAGTGTGCACCTGCTGTGTATTTACAAACATACTGTACATACAGTACAGTACTATAGTTGGGAGGTGCCCCTGTCTCACCCTACACAGGCACAGCCCACTGGCCCTGGAGTAGAGGCAGGCAAGGAGGCTGAAGGTGCTGTAGGCTAGGAGAAGCACGTTGCACAGCAGCGGCAGCTTCTCCTACTCTGCAAGCGTCGGGGGGGGGGGGGGGGTCGGGAGGAGGCTCAACCCTCAGCCCACCCACTGCCCCTTTCCCCCCAGCCTTGACCTGCCTCTTCCTCCCCGCCTCCTCCCCCTTTGCTTCCGTCCTCGCTCCTCCCATCTAAATGCCACAAGCCAGCTGATTGCCGCTGGCAGGAGGCAGAGGAGGGAGGGAGAGCCTGCACGCCGGGTCCTCGCTCCTCGCCCCTCCGTCCTGCCTGGGGCAATCAGCTGGCTTGCGGTGTTTAGGGGGCAGGGGGAGGAGCGAGGACTCAGCGTGCAGGTTCCTCCTCTCTCCCCCCTGCCTCCTGCCCAGGGCAATCAGCTGGCTTGCGGCGTTGGGAAGGCAGGGGGAGGGAGGAGGAGCCTGCGCGCCGAGTCCTCGCTCCTCCCCCCTCCCTCATGCCCCTGAAATGCTGCAAGCCAGCTGATTGCCGCAGGCGGGAGGGAGGAGGGGGAAGGCGCTGATCCGTGGGGTCTGCCGGCGAGCGGGAGACACTGTGGGGAGGGGGGGCATAGGGAGGCTCCCAGCTGTGGAGAAAGCAGGCAGCCAAACAAGTAAGAGCATTGCATAACTTTAAATGAGCATGTTCCCTAATTGATCAGCAACATAACAACGAAACAACGTTAACCGGGACGACTTAAAGTGAGGAGTTACTGTATGTGAAAAACTGAATGCCCTTTTATTAATCTGTTTTCCACTAGTGAGTTCATGACATGAGATTATGCACATTATACATGAAGTGAAGAAATAAACTCAGTACTTCCTTTACTGTGTTATGTAGAATAATCTCTGAGGCTTTTTATGATTTATTGTATTCACAAGATAATGTACTGTGATTCAAATTCATCCCTGATATAACTTGAAATTCCAACATAAATTAATTTAACCAAATTTGTTTTTGTTCTGATTTACTGAAATCCTGGGGAAAGCAGTTGTATTTTAGGATGATTATGTGTATACAAATTTTTCATATATTTGCCATTCATTCTCAGATTGTTTAGTTAATAAAAAGGGGGGCTTGTGAAAGTGAGGTCCGGCCATCTGTCACTTCTAATACATTCTGTGAAGCTTTGATTCCTAGATTCTTGCCAAATTGTGTTATTGTTCAGGTCCTTTGTCTTCCCATTAATGTCCTTAATGTTATGGTTTTGTCTGCATGGTCAATGAGATTAGATTTCATTAGCACAGCAAATTGAAAAAAAAATATATGGAAGTTATTATATAACAATTAAAGCACATCTGTTGCCTTTTTCAGGGTGTCAAAGTCTGAATTCCATTGAACTAGTGACATGGCACTTGACCAATGCTTAATTCAGTTATGGTCAATGAACTGCAAAAGGATTACAATATCAGCAGCTAGTTGCTTCAACTTAATCCCTGACAGCTTTGTTTAAATTGCAAAGAAAGGTGCCTCTGTGAAAGAGAATGAAACAATTACAGCAAGAAAAACGTTAACATTCTCTGGGCCCACTGCACACTGGTGCTCTTCTTTGGTATTATGCCAGAACTTCAGTTCCCCATGTGACCTAAATACTCTCACATTTGTATTGTCCCTATTGAAGCCCCTGACCAATTAAAAAGCCTCTGGAGATTTTTGAACCTGGAAGTTTGGCTGCCAGAGCATGGGACCAAATATTTTCTTATCATACAGGTATCTGATGTATACAGTAATCTGGAGACCTAGGTGAGTTAGATGTCCAGCTCCCATTGAATTTCAGTGTGATTTGGACAACTAACTCAATTAGGCCTCTTTGAAAATCCAAGCTTCATTGTATACATGGGCAGCAGGTAAAGCTTCCCCCCGGGGAGGCTAGCCCCCTGCCCTACCCCTTTTGGCCAAGGCCACCCCACTCACTGCTCGCAGCCCCTCTGTGGCCGTGGCCAGGGCAGTGGGGTCTGAGAGCTCAGACCCCTGCTGGGGTTGAACTCTCAACCTCAGCTGGAACCATACTGAGCTCTCATCTCAGCCTGGGCTGGAGCTCCAAGCCCAGAGCCCCTCCCCGATTCCGCACCTTCCACCTGCAGACCTGCCCATGGCCCCATCCTGTTCCACCTCTTCCTCTCGAGGCCCCGCCCCCCGCTGTGGCCCCGAGACTAGAAAAGCTATCCTCCAGCCCCAGGGCTATGGCAGGGGGAGATTTTTCCAGGGGCACCAAATCCTCCACTGCCTCCTCCTCCCCCCCCCCCCGCCCTACAGCGGCGCGAGGTTTGGGGAGGCTTAGCTTCCCCCAGTCTCCATTATGTGCCACCTATGATTGTATAAATAATGTAAATATGCATTCACACACCAGACTGTAATTAAGTCTCTGGGATTATCTTCTAAAAACTACAGAGGCAGAAAGAGAACCAGCAAATATATTTTCAATTCATACCATACAATTTAAGGAGCTTTTGTATGTTTGTAACAAAATTGTCACATATTCATCCATGCAAATTTTATTGATTTAACTACCTTATGCAGTATGTGTCGTTATCCAAAACGCCAGTGTTTAAGTTTGATGGTCATCATCTTATTAAAGACAAGAATTACTTTGTTTCTTATAAAAAGAAGAACAGGAGTACTTGTGGCACCTTAGAGACTAACAAATTTATTAGAGCATAAGCTTTCGTGGACTACAGCCCACTTCTGAAGTGGGCTGTAGTCCACGAAAGCTTATGCTCTAATAAATTTGTTAGTCTCTAAGGTGCCACAAGTACTCCTGTTCTTCTTTTTGCGGATACAGACTAACACGGCTGTTACTCTGAAACCTTTGTTTCTTATGTGTTAGAAATGTAGGGCTGAATCATCAGCAGTGCTAACCTCAGGCTAGGCCCAGCTGTGGGAGACGATGCAAAAGAGGGTCTAAGCCACTTTTCTGCCTCCACTCACCCTGGAGGTGGCAAGAGGCTAGTTTGAGCCCTGATGCAAGTTATAGGAGCCCCCTGACTGCTATAACTTAGACTGGTCGGAACAGTCCCTTAGGAACTGTTGGATGACTAGACCATACTATATTCTGGCCACATCCCATTCCAATCAATACAGAGAGGGGTGAGTGAATGGCATTAACAGGGGAATTGCAGCTTTAAGTCCCTTTGCACATCTGCAGTATAATAAATCAGATTTAGCCTGTACCAAGGAACAGGTGCATAACATATTAAAGATGCAAAGCACTTCCTATGAGATGCTGAATGTATTTATGTCAGTGGCATCTGAACATAAGAATCTTACTGGAATTGCTTAGAGGAGTGGGTCTTCCAGAGTCAAATTGTCTTTCTTCAAACTGAATAAATACTTTGCCATCTAGTTGCATGTATACGGAACAATGGCTGCCTAGGTTCAACAAACATCTCTTATGCTTTGTTTCCTATTTTAAAATGGCAGCAGAAACAGAAGTCATATTCATTGTTCACGTGAAAGCTCAGCTACCTGTATTGGTTGTCATGTTATAAAACTGTTTGATAACATGCTGCTTACTACCTATTGAAGCTTTAAGGCAATCTTGGCGAAGTGCCAGCCTAAGCATAGAAATTAATATCCAGCTTATGTCTTTAAAAATATTTTTGCACTGGTATGCACCAACAATCTTTTCTAACATTTAGAATTTCTCTTGGAAATTGTTTTATAGAGAATTGTCAATACTTTGGTAGAAAAAGCAGAAGCCAGACCTTTTACAGACCTGGCCTGGAATTTTTTTGGCTTAAAATTCTGAGTAACAAGGGCACACACACCGGAGTTCAGCAAAGCATAGGGATTTCTTTCAATGTTATGCATTAGATTGCTTTGCTTTATAAAGGCTTGCTCCAAAGCCCACTAATGCCAATTAAAATACTCTCATTGATTTCAATGTGCTTTGTATCAGGCCCTAACTGTCTTAATAGTGTATTGACTTTATTTCCGGTTACGTATTCAGCACTCATTGAAACTGCCTTTCTTATGAGTGAGCCTTTCTATATCCAAGCAGAGACATGTTGTGGGTACACTATTACCCACCTCTGAGCAGTACACTGTGTTAATAAACTAGACATACCTCCAGCTCTTGCACCTGTAATTAACGGGTAATGATATAAATACTTGCATGGCACAAAACCGAACGCCATCAGGACATTATTACCAGCAATGTTTTCTATGGATTTAGATACAGACAAATTGTAAAACAGACAGTTAGCTAAAATTCTAAACCATACTGGATTGAGTTTGATGTTCAATTTGTTTTGCCTCTGCAAAATTTAAAACACATTGACTACATATTACTGTCTTTTAAAAAATGTACAAACAGAAAACAAAAACAGGTAAAGTTCTGTGTTTGTACAGCGCCTAGCACAATGTGGTTTCGCTGCTCCATGATTATGGCTCCTAGGCACTATGGTAATACAAATAATAATAATAATTAAGAGTAATATAGCTGAAATGGTGGATCCATGTTAAATATTCACTGAATGCCATCTTTTTGGATGCCTTTCGCCCCACAACCATTTTCAACATTTTTTATATTTCCTTATAAGTATTGTCAACCCTGCCCTTGTTAATCACAGTAAATAGCTGAGGCTATATGATTTCTCTTTATTGTACTCCTGGTAAATCAGCACTCCCTGTCACAGCTTGATATTACTCACTTTAGTTATCAGTAATAAACAAGAGAATTGTCATAAACCAGTAAAACTGTAACTGGTGGTGAAAGGCAAATTAGAGATAAACCCTGTGATTAGATGTTTATAGCTGATGAATAGATATTTAGTCAACTGACTGTGTTTCTCTCAATTTTTGTTTCTTTCCATTACTGGCTTATCTATGTGAAATCGCATATGAAGGCGTAGGAGGCTAGCTATGTGACTGCTACCCTTTACCAGAAAGTAAGCATTTTGAAGAAAGCACTATCATTGGATAATGTTCTAATCCAAGCAATTAAGGAATAACAACTGTGTAACTCTGAACTCCTTACCTACATTAAAAGGTCATTTGTATATTTTTATTTCATTAGGAGTTATACTTTCCTTCCAGCCTTGTAGCACACTGAACACCAGAGATGTTTATAAATATTATGCACATCTGGAGTAACAAATAGGCAGCAGGGTATACAGTGGTTAAATAAGCTCACATCTCTGTGGTTTTGTGTTCTTTAAGCCATAGTCTCATGCTCAAGAATAGCCATGATTTAAATTGTATTGGGCTAGTGTTTGTAACATAATTAATTGATGGACCTGAAGAACAGTCTTTGTTTCTTTTGCATCCAGATGGAATTTTGTAAGTTAATATGTCATTTTGTAGAGTTTACTGTCAAATTCAGCCTTCAAACAGAAGTCACAAGCTCACTTTTGCCAGGGGATGTCTCCCTCTGGTTTGCAAAATAAAACCGAAACCTAAGGACTCTGGATCAATGGCTGCATTGTCTTGTGACGTGCTGAACAGGGACACATCACTGGACCTATGGGATAAGATCATGTGTTACATTAAATGAGGTAATGAGACACAAAAGAGAGCAGACTCTTTCCTCACATTCAGGACCTCAATAACATATCATTAAGCCAGTTTTCCTACTTTTGAGAAGAAGAGAGCAGGGTTCATGTTCACATGACTCAGGCATCTGAAAATGCACAAAGAACTAGCTCCCACACCTGGGCCCAAAAGAACTGAACTCCCATGTAGGTATCTAAATGAAGTGGCCAGCTTTTCAAAAGTGTTCAATTCCCAGAAGCTCCCCTTGAGAATAATAGAAAATGTCAGTGCTTTTTTTTGAAAATCTAAACCTAAGCGGATAGTTATTGGCACAATATTTAGCACATTAATTCTGCTTCAGACAAATCCATGCTATTGCTCTTTCTCAGCAGCTATTCATTTTCAGAATGTAGTTTATATTTTACTGGCTAAAGCATTAGAATGAAAAAATAGATTGACTACATCTTATTTAGTTTCACTTGGTACAATAGTATGAAAGAATCTAAAAATGTCAAAATTTCTGAAGATTTGGTTATATTGAACCATAAAACCACAAAACTGAGGAAAGTCAGAGATGAAGCTGAAATGTACTGTATCTCTCTAATGCCTAAGATACCAAGGATACAAAGTTATAGTTCAGGATATGCCCTGACTGATAAGCTGTGGGAGACTACTTGATATAGCTCATCCTTACTTTGTAACTTCTTGCTTCTGTGGCTGTAGGAATCGCAAAAGGGTTAAATAGCGGTGTGAGTAGCAAAAAGATTCACCCTTCTTCGGGTCTCCTCTTTTCAAGAATAGCCAAATTTTTCTGGACTAGTTTGGTAAATCCACCGTTCTTTCAGCTTTTGGGGCCTGACCATCATCACCTTCTGTAGAACACCATCATGAATTTGTGGCAGAATGGCAATCCTGTGAAAGAAATGGCTTGCAGGATGCAGAGTTTGCTTGTGCAAATGGTTCACTCCATATGCATTGTTATTTTATTCTACATATAATTACTTTCATTAACCACTTTCTAAGAGTTAAGCTAGCAATACTACACTTTATAAAACCCTATGAAATGCTAACGTTGCCTTACGTTCATGTTACTTTAGTTTTCTGGAGAAACTTCCAGTTCTTGTGACTCATAACACCACCTACTGGACAACTTTGTATGTTATGACCTAAACTGTGACTAAAATGCTTTGTTAATCTGTGCATTGACCTATGTGGAATTATAACACATTCATATACGTACCTGCTGTTGTCACCATCTAATATATAGCTCATGGCCATTTGTTGAAATCGATTACTTCAGTCATGTTAAAATTAATTACTTCTTAGTGTCAGTGAATAAATATGTGCCAGCGTTTAGAACATGATGCTTTGCTGTGCTTTAGGCCTGGGGTATATGTTCAGAGCAAGGATTGGAAATAATGAAATAATGATTCACTTTTGGCATTTTTTAAATACCAGCAACTAAATGCTCATTCAGCTAAGCAGTTATCTGTGTCTGTGTGTGTGATTTTATTTCTGTCAGCAAACTGCAGATTTCCTTCCCTCTTCTTATTTCAATTGCTGTGGAAGCTGGATTTCTTAGATACAAAGACTTCGTTAATAGGCCAATCTCTCACAGATGTCACCACAGAGCTCTAAAGACTCAGCCTAATGTGCAGTGGAAGGAGTCCTTCTGACTTAGTAGTCATTTGATCAGGCTCTGAGCTTCTGCAGAGTCCTTATCAACTCAGAACAACTCTGTGTGGGCACAGGGGTCCAATCATTTGTAGGTTCACAACCTAAGTGAATAACCATGGACCAGATTATGCCATTAGTTGTTAGGCTTTATGAGACAAACTGGGAGTTCTGTTTAAAAAGTAATGGCAGAATATGGGCCAATGTTAGAATCTACCTTCAAAAATATGGATTTTATTGTATTGTATTTACAATAGAGGGGGGATTCTCAAGAGCAAATCTCAGGACTCTTGTTTTAATTTGGATAAGCAAGAAATGGGGGCCTTCGCTTTGGGAGATGTTTGGATCCAGTTCTGAACTTTGAAATTTGAACCATCGCTAATAAGCCTACAGACATTTGGATTCTTTTCTGATTCTTGAGGAACTGCAGTATAGGGCTGAAAATCTCACAAGAACAATTTATGAGATTACCAGATCTTCCTGCCTCTGCTCATGCTGGAAATCCTCTTAGAAATCCTTTTGCTTATGTATATCTGCTTCTGGTCTCTGCAGGATCCTTGGCCCCTATGCTCTGTAGTTAGGTGGGGGAGAGAGACTGATATACCAGCACAAGACCCAAAGAGGAGGAGAAGTACCCTGGGTTCATAGTACTGCTGCCCCATAATCTCTGAGGTCAGATCCTTATATGAACTAATGGGTAGGGTTTATACATCAACAGAGAGCCATCTGACTCTATTTTACAAGAATGGATGAGATAGGGTCATTGAATCCCTGTGACCTAGTCCCTGTGGTCTCTGACTACAAAAAATGATCTAATTAATGAGATTCCAGAGTCTATAGATCTTTAGTTTGAAAGGAGAATTTTGTTTAAGGGTGCCCAAAGGAAACGTTGAGAGTCTTCTTTTCACAATCTCAAGGGAAGTAAGTAACTTCTCCAACAATATTTGTGAACAGTATATATAAACTAGGCCCAAAGCTTCGCCTATCAGGGAGTATACCTGGGCCTTAATGGCTAGTGTGGTCCCATCTTTCTTCTTTCTCCCGAAGTATAATTGATGTAGGCTGGTGGACCCACTCACCAGCCTGTGATAAACAAACAATCGGCCATGCCCAGTTCAGTTTGTAGCCCTTTCCTCAGGGTTTAATTTATTCCTCAACACACAAACAGAAGGACATGTGGAACAATAACAAAAGCAATAGTCCTGTTCTTAACTGAGACTATGGGGCCTTCTGGCCGCTGCTAGCTAAGGGTGTGTCTAGGATTTTGGAATAAGCCTCCCAGCCCAAGTCAACAGATTAGGGTTTGTGGGACTCTCATTAATGCTGCAAAAATAGACAGCGCTTTGAAGTTACTGTCTCTGGAGTGGCTGGAGCTTGAGCCTAGGAAAGGATGGGAACCCTCTCCTAGTCATAGGCTGCTGGGGCCCTCATTTATATCCCCCAGGTGGGACTTGGACTCAATCACTTAATGTTTTCCAGCTGGGTCAGCTGATTAAATAAATATATGGAGATATACCTATCTCATAGAACTGGAAAGGACCCTGAAAGGTCATCAAACCCAGCCCCCTGCCTTCACGAGCAGGACCAAGTACTGATTTTTGCCCCAGATCCCTAAGTGGTCCCCTCAAGAATTGAGCTCACAACCCTGGGTTTAGTAGGCCAATACTCAAACCACAAAGCTATCCCTCCCCCCAGCAACTACCATCTGGGCTTCTCTCCAGAAGAGGACTGACTACACGCCTGGCCCTGACAAGGGCAGCCTGCCCTGTTGCAATTGGCAGATCTACCTCTTTTCTCATCATTTTCTCTATTAATTCTTCATCTCCTAGAACTTTTCTGCTGTAAGCTCCTTGGGACAGGAATCTGTTAGCATGCAGTCATACTAATCATCCAAAGGTTGGGTGGTCTGTTAAGGATCAGGAGAGGAGGTAGAGAGAAGAGGAAGGCTAAATTGAATAAGGGAAACATCATAATGTTTCCAGCAAATAAGATATAATGGGTCAGGTGCACTAGATACATGGGACAGTATATAAAACTGGGTGCACTAGATACATGGGACAGTAATTTGAGGACTGAAAGACAGATTGCAGTGGTCAGTTGTCTGAAATGGAAGCACAGGGAATCAGGACCTCCCGAGAGCAGAAATGCTGATTTCTATTGCAAGGTTTTTAATCCCATCCACGCTGTTTTGTTTACAGCTGCCTTTTTTGATCTGGTCAGAGAAAAGAGACAGACCAAGATTAGGCCCCTGATACCTAGAAGCCCACCTATTCCATGAAGCTGTATAATTAAGGATAGAGAAGTGCATGCGACTGATTTCTTCATTAAGAAAAAAAGAGCAAAGGCATATTCTGGAATATATTCTTCTCTAGGGAATAAAGGCCATCCTTTCCAGAGAGCTAAGTCTGGGGTAGGAGGCCTCTGAAGGAAACAAGAAATTCCTTTGGAAACTTGGGCTGTTGTCTGTGCTTTTTTGCCTTTCTGTTTTTTTGTTTTTGAAGTTGTTGACTTCTGCTTTATTTCGTTAAAATAAATTAAGATCAACCCTAAAACTGCAAATGCTGAGCCAGTGCATTTTTGTTGGCACTCCCATTGCATCACCCATTTAAATAGCACCTACTTTTAAAATATGGAAATACATTTTTCTACAATAGACCAGAGCCATTTGTCTATTCTTAAGTGGCACTATCCTTTCCTTGCTCAGAAATTCAGATTAGACCAGGCAGTTTATTTATTATCTTTCTGAAAATATTATAGCACATGTTGGATTATATTTCATTCCTGAATCTTGTGCCAAACTCCCACGTCTAAGAGATCTCCACAAAATTATGTCTGATTGGTAGAACACACTCACTGCCAATGCTCAAATTATCCTTCAATAGCTAGACACAAAAGGCTAGATTGTGGTCTTGTCCTACATGCCTCATGGCAGCTTTTGGGGCCTATGGATCTTGGATCTGGGTCTGGTGTGGAGTGCAGCCCCTGCACACTGGCTACTCCCTCTTCAAGCAAATAGGTGGGCAGTATGTAGATTAGGGCAGGGGGGAACTAATTTGCATGATGGGGTGGGAGGGGTATTACAACTTTCTGCCCACAGGAGCAAGTGCCAACAGGAGAAGTATTATGATACTCAGAGCATCAGTCTAGCCCAAAGTGATGAAGTGCTGTGGCTTCTTTAAGCCAGTTCCTCAGCTGGTGTAAATCAACATAGCTCCATTGAAGCCAAAGGATCTGACTTTTTTATTTTTAATGTAGATATTGTTACTCTTTGGGAGGGACTTTATCTAATAGTTACAACAAAGACCTGGTTTCAGATCCTGTGATGTATACAGTATGAAGTTAAGATTCCTTTGTTTTCAATGCACTGAACTTCAAAATGTCAGAGAACTCTGTGCACAGAGAGATCAACCATTTTATCCTCAGAGTTGCTGCAGCCTGTTCCAGAAAAGACACATGCATACAGCTCATCTGTGGTGATTTTGACTTTCTTTTTTGTTGTTTTCCTTAAGCTAAAACAAAAGTCAATATAGACAGGAAGTATATGGTTATCTTTGTGTCTGGAAAAACAACAAAACAGGTTTTTATTCCTATGTGAACTTCTGAGTCCAATTTTGGCCTAAAACTTTCAAAAGCAGCTTCTGATTTGGGATGCCTCAATTTTTCAGTGCCCAACTTGAAACACATTGAACCTGATGTTTTGGGGGTGCTGAGCATCCACGGCTCTCATGGACTTCAGTTGGAATTGTGGGATTGGAATTTATTCATCAATAAAAATCAGCTGAATTGATTTTTAAAGGTGTGGTGTTATAAAATTTAAAGTTACTTGTTTCAATAACATTGTAAAACGGTTGTTTATCCAGGAGCTTGAAATCTCAGTGGCAATCGGGTTACTTAAGTTTTGCCCGAAAGTTACCTAGAATATTTCACTTAAGTGTCTTTCCTCCTGGCTGCATGCAGAACACTTAAAACCAACATTTATGACAAAGAGTAGGCTTTATTGCTTACGATGAATGACATACCTTTGATAAAGATGTTTCAATCCCTTTATTACCAGTACTATTGCTTAAGAGCCAAGAATTAATGACACAAATAAACTCATTAACCTTAAGTCTTAGGTTGAAAATGTCCAAGAAAATTTGCTCAAAACTTCATGCAGAATATGTGTCTAAACGATATTCCTCTCTCCCTGTTCCTTATTTTCAATTACGCTTGTATATATCCAAAAATTTGAGGGTTTTTGAAAGTTAGTTCTAACTTCTAATGACTTCTAATGTTCTTTCCTTATCCCAAAGCAGTTAAATGGAGCAAATTAATGGAGTAGCTTTCAGATTATTTATTACTTATGGTCAGATACTGTACCAGACAGTCCATGGCTCTTACAAATAATTATCAGTCTTTTATTATGTCATTACTACTAGTTGCACTGGTAAACAGATCACATGAGTTTGGAAAAATACTTTGTAGTAAGAACTAAAATGTTCTGTGGCCTTAGATATACGTGCGCAACGGAGTGAAATCCTGGCCCCATTGAAGTAAATGGCAACATTCCTCTTGATTCAATAGGGCCAGGATTTCATCCCAGATAAAATATAGGGGCTAATTTTTAATTATGCTGGAATTTCAGATGTTGGAATAATGCATTGATTAACCAGTTTCATGTTTCATACAGAGGCTCAGATAGAAAACACATGCACATTCCAAAAGTGCAAATTTGCTCATGCAAAACCATATTTGGTGATTGAGTGTCTATTTTTGAAAAACTGGCCTCATGAATTAATTCCAACTACTGTCTCTAAAAAGCAGTGTACTCTAGTTGCTAAATCAATATTCCTCGTACGTGTTCCTGGCTCTATCACACTTTTGCTGTGTGATCGTGGACAGATCTTTTAACCACTATAGAATGTTTATGTGGCTCGGGAGTTTGAATTCAATGCAGATTCACTGGTGTAAAACAGAATTAAAATAATGGTGAGTGAATCAGACCATGTGTGTCTACCGAAGTTACTGTCTAACAACTTCTTCTTTTAGCTGCTGATTGTAAGCAGTTACATTTCTTGTTGGTATAACTGAGCAACTTGCTAAACCCCAAATTAAAAAAACCCAAACATTATAGAACTTTCAGGT
The DNA here is from genome assembly GCF_011386835.1 of Chrysemys picta bellii. Taxonomy (NCBI): domain Eukaryota; kingdom Metazoa; phylum Chordata; order Testudines; family Emydidae; genus Chrysemys; species Chrysemys picta. The sequence continues at coordinate 72,857,418 of NC_088794.1, read as the reverse complement.
TCACCATGAAAAGCGATGGGCAAAAGGCACGGTGCTAAACCCAATTTGTTTGAATTCAAAATTCTGAAGTGGAGTTAAGTACCTATGGAAAACTAGTCTTCCACTTTGAATATATTATTTACCACTAGATGGCACTGCTTTTTTGTTTCTTTATTGTCTACCACTGCAGTTCACAGTGCTCTTATGTTTCACCAATTCCTGTAGAGAGAAAATAGCCAGATGTCATTAATATTTAACATGCACATATATTATATACACCTGTTTATTTTATCTACACACTGTGTATGCATTAGCTTTTAAAACATGGAGATCTAGCTATACATGGATTCTTTATGGAGTGCACGTACATATTATTTTCCTTTCTAATCTATGCAGGATTCACAGCCATACATTTTACTTTGAGTTTTCAGTCAAAGTAACTGAAATTTGCTTTGGTTCCCATATAAACCACAGCTTCGTTTGGACATGAAATCATATGGCAACCCAGGTACACTTGCAAATATCACAAACCTTGGCAATCCTTTGGGTGAACCTGGTCTGAGTTTTGAATTTGTAACAATATATATATCAGGTAAGTTTCTCTAATCTCAATATCTTTCTCTTTATGTAGGAATATATATTGTTATATATAATATGCTCTAAACAGGTATAGCAATATGATGGGTGTCATTAGAGATCCATAGAAGCATAGTGATTGCAATAGCAAGGCATTCCCTATTCTTCTAGCTAAATAAGTTAGCCCAGTTACTGTAGATACCTGGGGTGGGGAATACTGAGTTTTTAATGGTTTCTATTTTCAAATGATTATAGTCTTCTTTTCAAGATGTGCTGCAGTGTTCGTGATCATATGTCTTTGAATGAATCCAGAATATTGCTATTTATAGTAACCATATTTGTGGGGATTTACAGCAACTTCAATATCTAAACCAAGTGCTTTATCCGCGACACAGTTTCTGCAGAATACTCTACAGCCTAAATTCTATCATACCAATTCTTCTTTAAGTGAAATGATATGTTTATATTTCTATAAACTTTTGAGTCAGTAGTATACTGTAAGGCAATCAAGACTCCTCCCTCAGCAATATCCCAAGAAAATATCCACTATTTGACAGAGAATATTATAAGTGGTATGGATAGTTTTGTGGATTTGACCTGCTTCTAGTTACTCTTTTAATAACCTAAGTCAGTAGTCATAGTGAGAAGTACAAGCGGGGCCTCCTTTCTGTATAATGGATAGACAGCAGTAACCTTGCATCTGCTCTTGTGTTAGTCTGTCACTCACAATCATAGGTTACTTGATGCCTAAAATAATTCCTCCCCTGACAACTAATTCATCTGGGAAGAAAAAGAACTCTGTCCAGATGGTGGGACTCTCACAGGCTTCTGGGTTTTTCTTTTTCTTTTTTTTTTTTTTTATATAAAGACAAAGTGTCTCCTTTTTAAATAGACATTTTATAAGTTATATAATATTCTTGGAGCTATTCCTGAACTAGTCTTAATTTCTAAAAGGATAATAAAAAATAAGTCTTTCCCACAGTATGACAATGCCATTCCTCTGAAATAGGTGGACTCTTGCAATCCCTTACAAAATCATATTTGAAATTCAAATATCTTACACTTATCTAGATGTAAAAAAAAAATCACAAGAGACAGGATGGTAGAGAAGATTGGTAATGGGAAACACAGCTTTTGACCTCCTACGTGGCTTGAATTGGCTCAGGCTGATAGCGACCTTTAGGTATTTCCAACTGAGTGAATAAGCTCTTACCTTAAAGTGGGGGCTCCCAAGCTCAGCCTTAAGATACATCAGAAGAGTCTGTTGAAGAAGCTTGCACAGCTACAGCTTGCAATAGACTTGTTCTATTGTAAAACTAAAGGACATCAATCAACAAACAGTGTTGCCAGCATTCAGGATTTTAGTGTGAGTCTCACAATATTTAGTGTTTTTCTTAAAGCCCCCGCTCTTGTAGTCTAACATCTCCATGAGAATCTCAGCTTTCATTTTTTGAAAAGTTAGTTTCTAGCCCTCATGGTTACAAAGCCCTACATTTATTATTCTTTTAAAATATCAGGATTTTTAAAGCAAATCTCATGATACTTTGGGCCAAATTCATGATATCTGAATGCAGTACTGCCAACCACAAACAACAAGGCTATCAATCTGTCATCTTTAATGTGAAACTTTATTTTTTTTTCCAGAAAGCAAATGAACAAAAAAAGATGTAAAATGAAGCTGACCCTTAAGAGCACCAAGAAACCTCCATTGCCCTTGAAATTGATGGAAGTTGAGGTCACTCAGCACAATGCAGGATTGGGCCTATTATTTATATCATGTCTTTTAAGCCTGTGATATTTTGCTGTAATAGGATATTTTAAAAAAGGAAGAAAGGAAGGAAAGGTCTTCTAATATTGAACCTCAATTTTTAGAGACTGTTTACTGTAAGTGCTTTCAACTATATATTATACATGCTTTCAGTGTAGATACTGGATATCCAATAAGAATTTAGGAAATCTAGTGCATTCATAATATTGTGCAAAGAGGTAATTTAAACATTTAGACTGGGATTTTCAACATATTCTAAGGGCATTAAGTGTCCCAATATCACTGAAATTCAGTGGTAGTTGGGTACATAACTCTGCTAAAGGTTTCTTTGAAAATCTCAGGCCTAGAAACTAGAGAAGGTCCTGCCACAAAACCCCATATCTAAAGATCCCTGATTTTTTTGGCTTAGGCCATCTCTATATGGAAGATTTGAAATCTCTGAGTTCTTTCTATACTTAGCACAATTTTAAGCCAGATGACATGTTAACCTATACCCTGCTGACTTTCCCTAAGCTTCCCTCCTTTTTTTTATTCTCACTTTTATCCTTTTCCCAGGCTATCCCTTTGCTCATAACACCTTTCCTCTGTAAGTCAATGCAATCGCCCAGATGTAACTGGGAGGAGAATTTTGCAGCAATTCTCATTTTCTTATTTACAGTGCTCAAAACTAAGGACCTTTTTTACTTATCCTCTGGCTGAACAGCTAGATAAAAAGATGCATATAAAGGAAGTATTACGGTATGGCTCCAGTTTGGTGTGGAACTGACCATATCCTACCCTGGTGAACTCCCATAACTTCTACATGGGAATCTAGTATTAAGAACATTAGCAGGATGCAGCCTGAAATCAGGGCAGAGAAAGTACTGCTGGAACTAAACATTCTATGTGCTTATATTCACAGAACGTATGATGGGAGCTCCCGAGTGGAAGTATTATATAATCTAAAGGAAACTTGGTGAGAGCAGAGGACATTCAGAACACTGAAACTCAAACTGTATGTGGAATACTAATACAAATAAGATTAAAGAGAACATCCCTGAACTTAAAATCATGATGTGAATAATAAGGAGACTTGTAATAATAAATCAATAGAGATTCATCAACTAAATCAGAATGTGGGGTCTCCTTAAGTAGGAATCATTGATCTAAAGATGCGCAATGTATTTTGCCATTAAAATAAGGAAAAAGGTCTGACCAGAGCTGAACTGCATTGCATATCTGACCAGTAGCACTAAAGCATTAATTACCTAAATGAATGAACACTCAAAGTTTTTCCCATCAAAAATTGCACAGTTCAGCTGTTTGCTTTGCTTTCTGTAAAAATCAAACCTTCAGAAGGAGAAAGATGTCCCAAGCTTGAAAAAACCCCATGCCTTTTTCTAGTATCTCCTTTGGGAGGATGTGGTAAACTAAAATATAATAATAATAATAATAATTAATAATAGGATGCTGCAGTAAAGGTATCAGGGTAAAATTAATTTATAGGCTTTGAATTAATTCCTTGTTTCTGCAAGGATCATTAAAGTGCTTTACAAAATACTGACTAATTAAGTTTTGCATCCAATATTTGATAGATGAGTAAACTGAGGGACAGAGAAGCTAAGGCTAGAGTTTTAAAAGCTGCTTCCCTATTGTTTGCCCATAGTTGCCAAGTGCAGATAATTGTGAGCTACAATTAACAGCTTTCAGATATTGAGATACCCGATTAGTGAGTGAAATCAGAGTCTCACATGTCTACATGACATTACTTACACCCACAATTACTTGCACCCAAATGAGGATCCAAATGAGATCAGAGCCACGTTATGTTAAGCACTGTAAAAAAAAAAAAAAAATGCATGAGAGACAGTCCCGGACCTGAAGAGTTTACAGTCTAAATAGACGGGACAGACGACAACAGAGCAGGATACATCATACAAGCAGTACATTGGGAACTGAGGCAAAGAGTGAGTAATTTGGCTAGCCCAAGTCACGCAGGAGGTATGCAGCAGAGCTGGAAACTCACCCTGGATCTCTTGAGTCCTAGTCCAGTGCCTTAACCCCAAGAGCAACCCCTTCCTATAAAAGAGGTTGACTATACAAAGCAGCAGTGAAAAAGCTCATGAAAGGGTCCTGTTTTCCTGTATTTTGAGGTGGATGTGAGTACCCTCTAATGACATATGCAGAAAAAGAGGTTTTCTTTATATATATATATATATATATATATCACAATGATGTAAATATCTTACTCCTCTTTTTCGGGTACTCAGTGTGAGATTTCATTCTAACAGAATGATAAACTTCTTATGGCTGCATGTAGGCTCTCTTCCTTGGTGTTCAACACACCTTTCCTAACTCACATTAAAAAAAAACAGAAAAAAGAATTTCAAATACTTTTACTTTGGATTTCTATTGTGCCAGGACATTTAAAAAATTGTACTTTTAAAATATGTTATAATGTCAAAAAACTCTGAGAAAAATGTCCAACTCACTCAACTAAGTGGCACTTTGCAAAACATTTACAAGGCAATTTGGTTTGAGATGTTGACCAGTCTTCACATCTGTCAGTAACAGATTAAAAGATGATTTTATGTATTCTTTGTAAACAATGCTAATAAACCTTTAAACACATGTTACTTATGTCTAATTTGAAGAAAGGTTGATGATTGAAGGCTGAACTTCTCCAAATACTTGCAAGTAGATTGACAAAATAAATTCACTAAAATCTGGTCTGAATATACACCACTGAAATTAATTCAAGGATGGGTACCAAGAAACCTTTTGGATCCCCAATAATTTTACTGAAGAGAAGATCAAGTAACACAGGAAAACTTAAGGGCCACTTAATTAAAAATTAAAAAAAGTGAATTGTGATTTTTCAGAATAAATATTTACTTTCAGTGAAAATTATAGAACAACTATTAAACAGATGCACTAAAAATCATTCAGTTAATGTTCTCCTGGTTCAAACATCACTCTTAAAGCTTGTGGGAACAGCAAGTAGCATTTATCTACAATTAGTAGACAGCTTTTTACTGCTAACTCTTGGACTTATGTCTTTAAAGTGAAACAAAGAATAATAGTTCACAAAGCCCCTTACAAAGGGGGTAGCATATCATTATCCCCATATTACAGATGGGGAAATTGAGTCACAGAGAGGTGAAATTACTAGCCCAAGGTCACTAGCAGGCCAGTACCAAAACCAAAAATAGAACCCATGTCTTGTGCATCCCAGGCCAGTACATGATCAGCTAAGCCAGGGTCTCTCCATTTAATGGCTAATATAGTTAAGCACTGGAATAGGCTTCCAAGGGAGGTTGTGGAATTCCTCCTCATTGTAGGTTTTTAAGAACAGGTTAGACAAACACCAGTCAGGGATGACCTAGGTATACTTGATCCTGCCTCAGCACACGGGGCAGGACTAGAGGACTTTTTGAGGTCTCTTCCAGCCCTACATTTCTATGATTCTAGTATAAGATTTCTGGAAACATTCCATGTTGCTTTACCTGTATTCTTGTTTTTACAGGTTTTCAAGAATTCTAGTTGTCCCCTTGAATTACAAAGTTTTAGGGCATGGCTACACTAGAGAGTATACAGTGGTGCAGCTGCTTCGATGCTGTCTAAGTTGACGTCGGCTTAACTACTCCAGCCCCCGCGAGAGGCAGTATTTATGTTGGAAGGAGAAGCTCTCACACAGAAATAGCACTGTCCACACCGGTGCCTATGCCTATGTGATTTATTTAAATCACGCCCCTGAGCAACATATCTTATACTGACATAAGCTGTAGTGTAGACATCGACTCAGAGCACATGAGATCTCTTTTCATAAGGGTTTTCATTTTATACTGACACAAATGAAGGGGTCCTTTTACTTTTATAATTCACAAACATCTACTGAATTGTAACTGGATCAGAGATGAAGGTTTGATTGTGACAGGTAGATTCAGTGCTTTGGACTTTTCAAGTCAGTGTTTTCCCATGGGTACAGGATTGGAATAGCAGAGGTGGGCCTGATTTATTTTTTATTTGGCAGTGGCCCTTTCTGTGAGGCTTTGTCATAGTGATCCTTGTACAGAATTGCACACCATTTGTTGGATCAAAGACATTTTGTTAACAGCTATCTTATGGCACCTTGTGGCTATAAGGTTTGCAGTTCTCACATTTGCTGGATGTCAATGAACTATAAAATAATTAGCTAAGAATCAGCCCATATCACTTGAATCAGTTTATGACACTGCGTTTTCTCATCACTGGCTCAATTGCTTACAACAGCTACTGAGGGATGGGGATGGCTTAACACAGGTAGCCCCATTTGTATCACCTTTAAATGGGATGGATCATGCATTACTTAGCAGTTATTCACACATTGCCCTGTGGAGTAATTTCACAAAGAGCTGTATAAATTAGAAGATGAAAAGGAGTTGGATTTCACTGCTCTCTTAATCTATGCAGCTGCTCCACCCTGACATCCCTTTACTAAATGTTCAGGAATCTTCATACATTGACACATGATTAATAAAAAGAAACCCTACTCTTTATTCTCCTATGCATCTTAACTCTAGGTAAGAGTGACATCTTAAAATGTAACATCTGCCATGGATCCCATAAAACTGGCTCTTCAAGCAAAAGCTGCTGTGAGGTGCTCACTAAGGGTATGGACTCTAAGAAAATGAAATCAGAGAAAGATTTGAGTCAAAGAGTTTGGAATCAATTTCCATCTTCCCTAAACTCATGAAGAATTTGAATCTGGGGGGTTGATTTGCTCGACTATAGTGAGTGGGACAACTACAAAGTCTTTCCTGGAGACAAACTTTATCAAAGCATGGAGGGCTTGGATATAAGGTTTGGGACTATCACCCCTATAGGTTCACTTAGTAAGGCTCAGTAAGGGTTTGATCTTATTCACCCTTTAAGTCAATGGCAAAGCTCCTATTGCATTCAGCAGGGCTGGAACAATCCTATATCATTACTATTCATTAGTTAGGTCTGAGATGTATTAAAAAAACAAACTGCTAATGTTTAGAGATTCGATTCAGCTGTGGAGAAAGAGATGGATTAAAGTATGGAAGCAAGAAAAAGGTAGACTATTTAAACCTAGAAAAGCAATATGATAAATACGTGTAATGCCCTTTTCCTTGCTGATTTTGACTATACAGCTTTCCATAAGATCAAGCAGTCAGAGGGCTTTTTTAAAGGGAAGAATGGACGTGCTTACTTAATTGTTTTTTCCAAGAATACCTCTCTCATTTCCACGGCATGGTTCCTCATTACATTGATATGAAGAAGGTCCCTTTAAAAATTGGAACTGCTAAAAAAATAGGAATAAACTACTTTCTAATTTGAATTAAAAGTGTTGTCATCCTGGGCTGAAAATGCAATACAAAAAATAAGTGCAATGCCAATAGTATTAATCCTCTGTCTGCTGTATCTTGTCAGGAAAACTCGGTGTTTAGAACTTACCAAAAGCTTAACTCATTTCTCAGTCACTAGCTTATATTTAATACTAACACTGCACTACTAGTGATAGGGAGTTAGAAGTTTAATCACAATACAATATTTTCTTCACAGTATCAATACCAATGAATGATTCTGCAGTCTCTATTCAAACAAACTCTTTGACTTCCATAGGAGCTTTGCCTGGGCAAGGAGTGTAGGATCACACTCCAATTTCCAGATCTGAACTAAGGACCATACATTCCTTTAAATACATGGACATATAGTTAAATGGGAAGGTTGACTTTATGCCTTTAATCACATCTAAATTTGTAGTTGCCATCAAATGGCTTGTGTAAATGAGCCAATGGTGCTGCTCAGCCATTAGTTCTGGTTAAGCTATTTTAATAAATAATGAGCCATCATTTCAGATTGATTAAGATTCCACTGTAAGTAGTAGGTTGTTTCTAATTTTCCTAAAATAAGTTATCTTTTCCTCTCTATTAGTTAACTAGCATTTAAGAACTTTAGACAATTAAAGCATATTATAATCTAATCAAGGGGGATACTCAGAGGATGTTTGTAGTGGTCATAAAAAATTGTCTACAGTTTGAACCAAAATACCCAATAACAGCTTGTGAAGTCTCTGTAGTTTAAAAAAGCATCTTAAGAGGTTATGTCTCCATGATTAGTTGAAGGGTTGATTCTGGTATTTGCTCTATGTCTAATCAAATGTGGGTAACAGAATGGGATTGTATTTAAACTCTTCATATTAAGAGTCAGCACTATATAGTGATGCAGGAAATAACACTAGAACGCATATACAACTCATAGGAGCAAATTCTACTCTCCATATTGCTCATGAATCTTCTTTCATCTCATGATGCTATAACTATTGATTTCAGTGGCGTTTCTTATGGTGTATACTGGTGTACGTGGGAGGAGATTCAGGCTAACATTATCCTTACCAAGGGACTTCAAACTATTCAGCTCTTGTACAGTTAATATATTGTTAGAACAGTTTTCTATCTATGGGCTAAAATCTATGGCAAAATTCCTACTGACTTCAATGAGAGCAAGATTTGGCTCCCAGGCAGAACACTTTTAAAAATCACATAACAGCACCTTTTTGACTATTCTCCCTTTGATGTGTCCATACAATTTGTGATAACATTAACATAAGTTGTGCATTTGCTTCAAGAAGATAAGGGATCATTTGGCCTGGATATCATTATACACTGAGAACAAAATAATGAAGAGTTAGGCTGAAATTTTCAAAGCCATCTAGGAGATTTTGATACTCAATTCCCATTCATTTTAATGAGATTTGAACATCAAACCCCTTAGGCTTAGCTTTGAAAATTTCAGCCTAAAAGTTTATTCTGTGATTAATAAACAATGGGTTTCTGAAGTTACTATTCAAGGGGTTGGATGCTACAAAATTGATGGTTTTGTGTCTTTCAAAACTGTCATTCAACAAAGCAGATACTATGATGATCAGCCAATCTTGTGAGATTTCCATCATTTGGGACCAAAATATTATAGGATTTTTACATTATTGAATTTACACTTGAATCTTCACTCCATTCATTCTAAACTGGATCCTCATCCAGATCTGATCTTCAGCCCATCTAACTAGGTGCCTATTAAGTGTGCACCTCTTTTCAGCATGTGCTTTTCAGTACATTTCAGTGAGGCAGAGAGCCATAAGGATTTAAAAGGGCTAATTGTAAAGGGCTTAATGCAATACACACTTTTCAATGTATGCTATTACTGGATTGAGCAATTCTGCTGCTGTAACCTGGTTATGCCTCTCTAAGTGATGGTTCTTTTAAGAGGATCTGAGCTGGTTTAGATTATTATGTTGTTTAACGATATACTGTGCTTTAAAACCTCATGCCACTTAAGGATTTCAAGTTGTTTAAATGCTAATGTAGCTGTAAAGTGGCTCAAGCACTAATACAGGTTTAAATATTTAAAGAGGTTTAAAGATTATGCCCTCTTCAGCATCTGAAAGTTCTGAAATGCTTTCACTCCTTCAGAATTTTTTGTTAAGAAATATAATGCAATAATATATATATAATTTTGATATTGGAATAGCACCCAGAGAGGCCCTAGTCAGTATTCTCTTTGTGCTAGAAGCTGTACTAATATAGAGGTGGATACAGTCCTTGCCTTAGAAAGCTTACCATCTAACAATATATGACAGGTGGAGAAGAATTAAATGATCAAAATATGAAAAATGCATACATATATACACTTGCTTATATGTGTATACATACAAACAGAGAGAGAGCTTTGTAATTAACTTAATACATAACTGAATATCAATTTTTTCCACACACCTCTTAGCCTAGCCATTAAAATGCTGGTTGATGTCTTGTAGGCATCATGGCTGGTGTGGGTTTTGAGAAAGGATTTGAAGGAGAAGAGGGTAGAGGCCTTAGAGAACAGTCCTGGGAGGGCAGCATTAGAGTTGTAAAGTAACATTAAGGCTGCTCAATTCATCCCCAAAAGTCAGGAAATGCAGAAAAGTTAAAGTTCTAATGGCAATGCTGAAATCAGTTGGCTTCCACTAGGTCTGAATCTGGTTTTAAGTGGAGCCTGATTCTTGATCCAGCTGCTATTGGTGTAAGTCAGGAGTAATTCCAGTGAGATCAGTGGAATTGGATCAGCGTAAAACTGGTATATAAATGAGATCAGAATCTGGCCAGTTTTTCCCCAAGAAGCATGTGCATAAAAGACTCTACATCTAGACACACAAAATCTACTGTTCATTGTTGTAGATGAGGTTTGCATGCTGTTATATGTAAGTCTGGCTTTGTAAACATAAATTGATCAGTTTCAGAGACTTAACTGAAGGGTATAAGGTTATAATAGTTAACATATGTGTGAATGCCAGCTCTATGGGTCATCGGTAAAATGGAAGGCTTAGCAATGGATCAAATTGTATCTGCCAAGTATATTTATCTTTCTGCTTTCTAAGTGTTAAAGAGACCTGGTTACACTGATAAGGGAACTGTTACTTATATTTGCAAAGTCTAAATACATTAGGTCATGACCCGGATAAGATAAGTGGTGGCTAAACTTATATGGCTTCCAACAAGAAAAAAATTACAGCAGTGGTAATTGGGCACCAAGTATGGAAGAAAATGTGAATAGCAATAAGTACAAAGGAGGACTATGACTTTTTGACTTCAGGCATGCTTTAGTGAGTATATGGACCATGCCACTATAGTTTTATCCTCACAAAGGAGATGTCTTTGAACACGCCGAGACTGACAGCTTTTTTTTGGCTCTGTGTGGGGTTAGAGTCTGGGGCCTGGCACTCATGTCACTGATGCATGACCAAAAGTAGAGAAGTTACATTTTAGTAACACAGTAGGCCTTCTGCTTCCCCCTTTGTTCCTTAGGCAGTCCAATGTTCTTGCTTATCGCGAAAATACAATAAAGGTGCTAACCGTGGATTTGGTCAAGGATGAGACTGGCATAACAGACCTGCAATGGTGCAGAACTAATCTGCAGCCAGACCCTTCCTGTGTGATAAGCCCCCCACCCAAGTAACCTAATCTGTGATGGGAAATCACAAAAAAAAAAAAAAAAGGGGGTACCCAGCCTTTAGTGATGGCCTGAATTTTTTCACAGTCAATTGCAGGTTTCTATTGGGTTCCTCTGAATCATTTGATGTGGCAATTAGCAAGGGGACTATTGTACTCTGGGAAGATGAAACAGCCTCCTTCAATAATTATGTTTATGCCTTGAACAGAAACAAAAAAGTCTGAAGAACAGATAACATTGTTACATCAAACAACAAACTGATTGTCCTTGACTATCTATTTTCTTTTATTTAAGCAAAGTGTTACTTTTCCCATGAGAAAACTCTTACATCATGAGACAAAATGTCCCTATAGCCCCCTAGACCTCACATTTTTTCATGTGGGTTCCTAACCTGTTCTTTCCTTTGCTTTGATCCTATAGTAATATTTCAGGGGTTTCTTTAAATCGTTGCTATGAACTATTAACAATTATGGGCAGAAATTAAAGCAGCCACAATATCCATAAGCCCTTGTTGTTTTGCCAACAAAGCTAGACATGTTGAAGGATTAAAGCATCAGATTGTTTCCTTTATATGCTTAAAGAGCCAATTTACTCTGCTTCAATAACGTTGCATAAGCACCATTAAGTGAGACTGGTCTGATTCTATCCATAGTGAAAATAACCATGTTCGAAAAGCTATATATTAAATGCAGGGATCTGCAGTACTTGCAGTGGCTGGGACAGATAATGACTTCTCATGATACATCTGAAACATGCAGATATTTATAACGGTCAATCACGTGACAAGATTTAACATATTGTATCTCCAAAGCAATTAAAATGCATTCATAGCATCATAGAAGCTAGGTATAGAAAAGGTCTTTTAGATCATCCTGTTCATCGGCATGCCAATTTATTAACATTAACTAATTCTCACAGTATCCCAGGGAGGCAAGTAAATAGTTCTCAGTTCTGCAGATTGGGAAACTGATGCAAGGGAAGTGACTTACCAAAGGCTACACATTTAATCTATAGCAGGACTTAAGGGGTTCTAACCTCCAATCTGATTCCTATTATACTGGGCCTCTTAGATGGTGAAGTGAAAACATCCAATGGGAAATCAATGGGAGTTAGGTATCTAAATACCTTTGAGGATCTAGGTGCTATTGACTTATTTGGGATAATAATATTTAGAGCTATACTACTAATGTTTGGGTTTATTTGTCATATGGTCAGACGAACTGAGGAAGATAATATCACTCATTCATACTATAGTTTGGAAGGGAAGATTTTTTTATCATCATTTTCTGTATCGCTGCAATCAACTTACACCCTAAAGAAGAAGTTATAGAAACATATAGGATTACTACACATTTTACTTTTCATCCGCACTGTAAAAACTCCCTAATTTATCCAATATGTTCTATGTTATTATTGGCAGTTAGTCCTAATAGGACATTTTTTATAAAGGAAAAATCAGAGCACCTGATTATGTTGAATGTATACGTGTGCAATGAAGTCAATAGAATTACTCCAGTGTACACTGTGTACAAGGGAGAGCAAAATCAGGTTCAATATGTTCCATTTTCCATTAAAGACAGAATAAAAGGATTTATCCTATCGACATCTACCTCACAGGCAGGTAGTGCATTGCTGCTGTTGCCATTGTTATTCCAGCTGGCATTTGTATTATACAGAATGAAATTACATGACAGTTTGCAAGGAATTACGTTAAAAAAAAATTATTGCACTTTATACTTTGGACACATAGGTAACTTTCTGAATCTGACTAGATGGATGTAGGTTTTAGGATTAGATTTCTGCTGCAAATACTGACATTTGCACATTCAGAATTCACTTCCTGTGACTCTTCAATGTTTGCTTGAAATTCAGTGTTTCCACACATTTTTGCCAGTAAAGTCATTGTCTAGAGCAGACTGGGAAAGCGAACGCAAAAGGAGCTAAAGCAAATTTGTTTAAACAGTCAAATGAATAGTCACAGCAAATGTGTTGAAACGTGCTCAACTCTAGTGTTAACATAGTGAGGTTGAGGTTGGTGTGTGTGTGTGTGACAGAGAGAGACTGCTGGTGAAGGGTGTTTAAATTGTAGCATGCTCTGAGTTTAGGAGAGTGTGTTTCGAGAGGCACAGGAAATCAAATGAAGATTATGCAGTGACTAAGCGTATGGGCACATCTGGATTTTTTTAAATGACCAGCAGTGTTTAGATGAAACATTGGTAGCCAAGGGCATGGAGCACTGCCTGACAAGAAATACAATCGAAAAACAGCACAGAGCTTTGTAGGCTTTGAAAATGAAAAATGCAGGAGAAAAAAAATGTTTAAAATTAACAGATAAAAACTGCAACAATATATTTGTGCTCTAAAGTCAATCTCAAACAATGTTCAAAAAGGAGAGATTTGAGTTGGGGGGGGGGGAGGCAATTGGAAATATATATTAATTGAATACAGTGTAAGGACAAAACACACCACATTATGTCTTTGACTTTCTGCCTTCTCACATATACATAGAAAACAGGGACATCCTCCCCATTTCTTAAACAACTCCATTGTCTCCACCATTCATTTCAGCATCTGTGTTGCATCTAACATAAGCTGCCTGTAATCACTTTCAAGGCCCTTCACAGTCAATCACCACCCGACCTATCATCTTTCATTCACTCGAGCTGTCAGTGCTTGCCTCCAATCAGCCCCATGATGCTCCACTGCCTTTCCCCGAGCTGCTCCACACACTTGGGAGGAGCTCCCCATAAACACCTGCAACAGTACCAGACCACAACATTTTGGCACCTGAGGCCGGGAGCTCAAATGATGCCCCCATGCCACTTCGCTTGGGCCAAAACTTTGAAAGGTCTCAATTCTGCCTTCTTCCTGTTCTACTCCTCTCATGGTACTGCTCTGCTACCTATCCCAATTAAGGAGAACTAACAACTTAAAATGCCTTGTTCAAAAATTTTAAGTAACACTTAACTTTCAAATGCCAGAACAGCAAATGTAATTTTTCTTATCTCCATAGTAAACACTGGCATTTTTATCTGTTTGAATAATCGAAGTGGTGCTTTCCGTGCCTTCTTGGTTTCAAAGATTTGAACTGCTTCCTGCTGAAGGTCCACAGTCTGGGCCAGCTCATGCTCTATTGAGATGGTTGCAAGGCCGACCAGCCTCTCCTGTGCCATTGTGGAGCATAGATGTGTTTTTATTAACTTCAGCTTGGAGAAGCTGCATTCTCCACTGGCAACTGTTACAGGAAGTGTTAGAAGTATGCGCAGAGCAACAAAAGCATTTGGAAAGAGGGTGGTCATCTTATTTGTGCATATATATTCCAGAACAGCCTTTGGAGTTGATCCTGCTGAAATGTATCTTGAAAGGGCTTTCAGTTCATCACCTAAATAATTTGCATCAATATTGCACATGTCATCATGTGTCAACACTGTCGCTAGTGCCCTGCATTGCTGGTGTAGGTCTTCTTCAGGTATAGTGAGGAGTTTTGGAATATCGTACAACATCCCAAATATACTGCTGTGTTCCTTGAGCTGCATGAAACGTTCTTCAACTGACTGTATTGCACAATCTAGCACTTGGTTAAAGAATTCAAATTTGAATTGTTGTTTGGGGTCTCTTATGGGATTATCCCATGCCTCATAATCAAAATGTCTTCTTCTTCGGTGTATTCTTGAATGGGTGGGAAAATAGCTTCAGAGTGAAGTTCCTCTGCCAACTTCTGTGGACTCTTCAGAACATTTTGAAATCCCTCATCTGACCAGTAAGACTGTAGGTATGACTTTGCTTCGTCCAGTTGTTCCATTGCTCCAGATATATTAAGGTCAACACCTTGGAGTCTCTTGCTTACAACATTTATTTCAAACAATATGTCATGCCACAACACTAAGTCACAGAAATTTGAAGTTATGTATGTTTCTGGTGATTCCATTTCCCTCTGCCACTGTTCTCCCATGAACAGTTCCTGTCATAGCATTATCCTCCATAATGGCAACTATGGCATCATCTATCTTCCCAATTTGGTATTTGATAGGCTTTATCGCCTCCACTTGACTTTCCCATCGTGTAGTTTCAGTGTCAGAGAGGATGTTCCCAGATGTTGCTTCAAAATTCGCCATTGATGAGTTGATGAAGAGAAAAATACATAGATGCTTTGAATTACATTAAAAAATTCAGCAGCCTCACTAGAAGCTAATGCTGCTTCACAAGTTCAGTGAATGAGAACTGCATGGGACAAAAAAAGCTCAAGGGTTTAACTCTAGGATCCGTGTCTGCACTTCTCTGTTCTTTCCTCTCATGTTGGCGCCATTATCGTAGCCCTGACCTCTCATGTCAGCTATTGCAATTCCCGTATCTTCCAGCTTTTTAAGAAGCACATTTGTCATACCAGCTCCTGTAGTATCATCAATGTCAATAAATTCTAGAAAATGCTCTCTGACAGTCACCATTGCAGGGACATTTTCACTAGGTTCTGTTGTTGTTACAAAATGCACCACTAAAGTCATTTGTTCCGTATGGCTGATGTCAGGTGTGCAGTCCAGAATAACAGAGTAATATCTAGCTGACTTCAGATCTGCCACAATCTTCTGTTTGACTTTTGTTGCCAGTAACTGCCTGAAAGCTATGTCTCCTGTGCCCTCCTTCCTCCAGCACAGCACTCCACCATCTCTGTGCATCTAGAGCAGAGAGAATACATATGCACCAGCAGCAGACACAATTTTCTACACTCTGGGTCCTAGTGGCATCCTTCCCCCCCAACCCCCCAGTTTGGCACCTGAGGCGGCTGCCTCAGTTCGCCTCATGGTAAGGCCAGCCCTGACCTGCAAAGCTACCTCTGCATACCCTCTGGGGTACACGTACCCCTGGTTGAGAACCACTGCTCCACTCAGCCTTACCAATGCTATTGTGAGTGTCTTTTCCTCTGCAGCTCCTATCCACTGGACAGACTTCCTGTGGATCTCTGCCTCACTTAAGGTATATCTACACTGCAGCCGGGAGCATGCTTTCCACTTCAGGTAGATAGACAAACACTAGCTCCACTCAAGGTAGCGCATTAAAAATAGCAACATAACTAGGAGTAGTGTGGGCAGTGGCTCAGGCTAGCAGCCCAAATATGTATGCAGGGGTCCAGGTGGGTTTGTGCTAAGGCAGGTACCCCAAGTTCTGCCAGTGCCGTAACATCCATGCTGCTATTTTTTGCATGCTAGCTTGAGCAGAGCTAGTGTGTGTCTACTCACACCTGCTGGGAAGCGCGCACACAGCTGCAGTGCAGAGGTACCTTTTGTCTCCAACTCTTTTCAGATGAATACATATCTTTGATCCCTTGTCTCTATGTCTATATTTCTCTCCCCTGTGGGTACTATTTATTTAGGTAACTATTATTTAAGGGCTACACTGTGATACCTGTGCCAAAAGCATAAAGCTGCCTTATCCCAGATGGAGCACCAGGGAAATAGCCTGAAGTGTTAAGAATTTGTGTAAAGAGCAGAACAGAGGAAGCCACTTGCAGTGCACAACAAGTTTATTAGTCCTTCTACTCCCCAGAGCCCTCCACCCTTGCACTGTTGAGCAAGGGACGTTGAGTCTAACTCTGTAACATATTTCAAGGGATACCATTTGTCTGAAAGAAGCTAAAATACAAAAACACATTGTATTTTACTGCTGTTTTTTGTTGGTGGTGGGGTTTTTTGTAGCAGGTACAGATTTTACCGAGCTTTAGAGTAAAAGGCCTCCTCCCTCTCTCCCTATGCTTCTTTAAAAAAACATTGATTTTGTTCTTTGTAGCAGGGCTCAATACATCCCTTTTAACATCAGCATCTTTTAAGCGCATAACAATGAGCTCACCCACTGTGATAGAGGAAAGGTGCAATTCCCAAATGGAATTGCTAGAAGCAATTGGTGCACTCCACTTGTTTCAGGTAAAATTTGTGTAAGCCTATGCAATTATAATGACAGAATGATCTCAAAATTGAGGGGGGAAAGGAGAACATTCTTTGATATCAAAATAAATATATGAAAGATCATGTCTGAGTCAAAAAGAGGGGGTGAGGACCATAATGAAGACGGTTCTAAGCTGTAAAACTCAGATCCAGATGGAATTTTTCCCAAAATAAAGGGGGTCCAAATGAATCTTGCAGAGGCAGACCCAAGCTGTATATAAAGAATGTTGAAACATATTTCCTCATTATTCTAGAGTACTTGGATCCATTTTGGACTCGTATCTAGAAAACAACTTTCATTAAAGTCATAAAGCAAACACACAAACCATTGGAAAAGGGCTTTGCCAAGGTAAATGTTAAACTTGTCAGAGCCCAGTTTGAAGTCAAGAAGAGTTTTGCTACTGATTTCAATGGATGCAGGATTAGGTCCCTGATTCAGGAAAGCATGTAAGTATATGCCTAACTTGGAGCATGTGTATAAATCTCATTGACTTCGATCAGATTTAGGCTCATGTAAAAGTGCTTTATTGAATCAAAACTGTTGTCTTTAAAAATCCCTTTTTGAAAGGCCTTATCTACATGGGAAAGTTGAACTGGAATAACCTAAAGTGTGAATTTAAAGTGATTTAGCTAAATCTGTGCAAATACCTGTGTAGACACTTATGTCTGTATAAACGCAGCATTTATTCATTTAGCCTAAATCAGTTGGGAACAGGTTTAAGCTAAAGCAAAATAAATTACTCTTAAACCAAACTAAGGGCATCAATCCATTACACAGGGCTTTGTATCAGTTTAACTCTATTGATTTAAAAACAGATTTAAATTAAACTGATGCAATTTTCCTGTACAGGTGAAGCCTCAGACCCTGCTTCTTAAATTATACGTTCTTCATTCTTAATTAAAATGTTACTGTAGTCGTCTCATTGGGAGTGAGTGGGCAAGAGAAACCAGCAATGATACATATGTTCTTTTAACTGCCAGAGATGCTGTAAAGAACATCAGAGTTTAGGAAATGGCAGAGCAAGTGGGCGGCGAGACAGGATCACATAATCATCCAAAAGAGTCTTTTGGGGAGGGACTAATTTCAGGATGTAAATAGCAGCTGTGGATTTTCATTGCTTATAATGCCTCAAAATTCTTACAACTCTTCAGATTGGGACAAGCTGACTGAGGGCTGTAGTGCATCCTCAGAATAGCAGCTTCCCTATCCCCAACCTCATTGGAACAGGCCTAGCTGGAGGAGACCCAAGTTTCATCCAATTGCCTCATGCGTCACAAGAGAAGCATTTTTGAAATAGTAAAACCAGATTCTCTCACTGGGGCAGGCTGCAAACATATTTTTCAAAATAACAAAATCCATTCAGATGTCTAGTTCAAAGTCCAAACTAAAAGTATCCAGATTTTAATGCTAAGTGACCCAAATTCTTATGTCTTTATTTAGGCAAAACGCCCAATGACACTGATCAGGTACAATATGGAATCTATGTATGGCTGTATGCAGGGGCGGCTCTAGCTTTTTTGCCGCCCCAAGCACGGCAGGCAGGCTGCCTTCAGCGGAATGCCTGCGGGAGGTCCACCGGTCCCATGGCTTCCGCCTACCCACCACTGAATTGCCGCTGAAACCGCGGGACTGGCGGACCTCCCGCAGGCATGCAGCCAAAGGCGGCCTGAGTGCCACCCTCGCAGGGACCGGCAGGGCGCCCCCCATGGCTTGCTGCCCCAGGCACGCGCTTGGAGTGCTGGTGCCTGGAGCCGCCACTGACTGTATGAAAAAATGACTGGTATTAATAGAGTTTGTGTGATTTCCAGAAGCAAACGGAAATACCCCTGAATTATATTACTAATAATGCCCTTCTGGGGCTAAAAGCCTGACTCAACAGTACTCACTCAGAGACCAGAGTATAGGAAGCAAGATCAGACCCCAGATCCAGCAATTCTTGTTCAGGCCCTGATGGTCCCCTCTCATGGCAAGTCCCTGGTACTTTACATGCTGATGCACAGTTAAGATTTGTCATCGTTCACTTCTTAACTTTATAACTCGCCAAAAAAAGCAATATAAACCCAGTCCAAAAAAGTGATAAAAATTCAAACCAAACAAATCTTGTAGTTCAAGATTCAGCTGGGTTTCTTTTTAGGCCAAAAACTTTTAAATATGTTTTTTAGAGTATTTATAATATAAAAATATATATACGGAAAAGTACACACACACACAAAGTCCTGATTAAGGGCAAGTTGTGCTCCTAATTAGTGATAAAACTCACATTGGTATCAGAGGAAGAAAGACTGGACCCTAACATAGCAACTCTCCCATACCCATCGTGTTAATTAGGATGTTGAATTCCAGGATACTAATTATCCAGATCCCAGTCCATTATATGTAATAGCACCTAGCCTGATTCAGCTCCCTTTCTATCCCTTTCCCCTACACTATGACTGTATTATCTATTTAGATTGTGAGTTTTTTGGGGGCAGGGACTATACGTCTACTATACTGTGTCTGTCCAGTTCCTAGTACAATGGGTCATGTTTTTGGTTGGCACTACCATCATCATCATATAATAGTTAATGGGAGTCCTTCCATTGTCCTTAATGGAATTTGAAATATGTAATTCATAAGGACGGAGTAAAGCCATTGGTCAATATATAGTTTCATAGAGTCACAGTAATTAGAAATAGAAATGACCTATTAAGGTCCCAGCCCCAGTCCACAGACTTGTGTAAGTGGGGCTTGCTCTAGTGCACTAAAAATTCCTATGTAGACATTGCAGCTTGGGCTGTAGTGGAGTGGGGGTGGGCTTGGGCCCAAGCTGCAATGTCTACATAGGAATTTTTAGTGTGCAACATGTGCAAAAGTCATGTACATTTGCATGCACATGCTTATCAGACAATGGCATTTAATTATAATTTGTACTTTCAATTGCCTGATTTTCACATGTAATTAGGCTGCATGCCTAAAATTTGACCTAGACTACATAAGTATAAATAGATATTAGAAAAGTGTTATTTCAATTGTTATTTCATAGAATTCATTTTTGTCCCCACTGAAGACTGGAGACCAGGCACGGTACAAGCCTGGATGCTGGTTGAAATCTTTTGCACTAGAAGTTTTTAATTGAAAAATGGCCTTTAAGTAAATGAAACATTTTTTGAAAAATTTTCCCTTTTTTTTTTTTTTTTTTTTACAAAGTTTTCTGATTTTTTCCAACAAATTTTATCTCAATCATTTTTAATTCATTATAGAAATATTTTGTTTAATAAAAATCACATTTTCTTACTCAACACTGGGTTTTGGAAAATGAAAATTTTTAAAAATGATTGAAAAATACAAATTTGGATAAAAATATTGGCTAAAAATATGGTGGAAAATGTCACAGAAAATGGGTGCATTTTGGATTCTGCAAAAATCGAAACTTTGAAATTTAATTTTTTTTCAAATGATTTTCCGGTTTTTCAATCAACTAACAATCAAAGAAGAAGAGGAGTTCTTGCCCCAACATGTTCACATGAAAGAGCACTCTGTAGCTCAAAAGTTTGTTTCTTTCACCAACAGAACTTGGGCCAATGAAAGATATTACCTCACCCATCTTATCTCTCTATGTTTAGAATCTGAAAGACAAAGAGTGGAAGGAAGGAAGTGTGGGCCCCACACTACAAGAAGGATGTGGAAAAATTGGAAAGAGTCCAGCGGAGGGCAACAAAAATGATTAGGGGTCTGGAGCACATGACTTATGAGGAGAGGCTGAGGGAACTGGGATTGTTTAGTCTGCAGAAGAGAAGAATAAGGGGGGGATTTGATAGCCGCTTTCAACTACCTGAAGCGGGGTTCCAAAGAGGATGGAGTTCGGCTGTTCTCAGTGGTGGCAGATGACAGAACAAGGAGCAATGGTCTCAAGTTGCAGTGGGGGAGGTCTAGGTTAGATATTAGGAAACACTATTTCACTAGGAGGGTGGTGAAGCACTGGAATGCGTTACCTAGGGAGGTGGTGGAATCTCCTTGGAGGTTTTTAAGGCCCGGCTTGACAAAGCCTCGGCTTGGATGATTTAGTTGGGAATTGGTCCTGCTTTGAGCAGGGGGTTGGACTAGATGACCTCCTGAGGTCCCTTCCAACCTTGATATTTTATGATTCTATAATCTCCCAATTTTACAGGATGGGGAGCTGAGACAGAGAGAGATTAAGGGCATGGCTACACTTGCAGATGTAGAGCACTTTGAGTTAAATCAGCCTTCGTAGAGCGCAGTAGGGAAAGCGCTGTAGTCTGTCCACACTGAAAGCTGCCAGAGCACTGACATGGCCAAATTAGCAGCTCTTGCAACGGCCACAGAGAGCAGTGCATTGTGGTAGCTATCCCAGCATGCAAGTGGCTGCAATGTGCTTTTCAAATGGGGGGAGGGCGTGGGGTGGAGTGTGACAGGGAATGTGTTGTGTGTATGTGTGTGGGGGGGGGAAGAGTGGGTTTTTGGGGGGCTGAAGGCAGGTCAGCATGTTGCCTTGTAAGTTCAGACAGCAGCAGACCTCCCTATCCCCCCTGCCTCTCTCTCTCACACACACAGCATTCCACAGTAACAGCTTGCAAGCCGGCTGTCAGAAACGGAGCTTTGAAAGGGCATTTCCGCATCTACAGGAGTTCAAAACAATGACAAGAGTGGCCACCTGATTTAAGGGGATTATGGGACGTTTCCAGAGGCCGATCAGAGTGCAGTAACGCAACACCTCGTTCACACTGATGCCCGTGCGTTGTAGCCAAGGCACAGCAAACATTATTCCTCTCGCCGAGGTGGAGTACCAGGCGCGCTCTAGCTGCGGAGTCAGAGCGCTCTACGTGCCTTGCCAGTGTGGATGGGGAGTGAGCTAATGCGCCCGGGGCTCCTTTATTGCGCACTAACTCGCAAGTGTAGCCAAGCCCTAAATGACAGGCTACGTCTACACTAGCACTTTTGTCAGGATAACTTACGTTGCTCAAGGGTGTGGGGAATAAAAACCATCACACCCTGAGCGACATAAATTACACTGACAGAAGTGCTGGTGTGGACAGTGCTATGTTGTCGGGAGAAGCTTTCCTGCTAACATAGCTACTGCCGTTCATTGGGGGTGGTTTAATTATGTTGACAGGAGAACTCTCTCTCTTTGGCATAGAGCGGCTACATGGGAGATCTTACAGTGGCACAGCTGCATCAATACACCGCCAGTTGCACAACAACATCCATAATTGCTATTTTTAGCACGCTAGCTCAAGCTGAGCTAGAGCCAAGTCTGTCTATCTGTGCTGGGAATCACACCGCCCAGCTGCAGTGTAGTGTAGATATACACACAGGGAGTCTGTGACTCATCCAGCAACTGGACCCAGATCCCTTAAATCCTAATCTGGTGATTTAACCCCAGTATCCAAATCGTGAGTTAAACCTCCCCAAAATCATGAGATTGTCATGAAATCATATGGGCTTTGTTTTATTTATTATGTACTTTCTGGTTTTTGAACCTTTAGTGTTTATATTTTCAAGCTTTTTTCCCCTCAAACATGAGGACTAGGAAGTTACTTAATTTTTATAATAAATGCTGAGATACTCACATAATCATGACCCCCAGAGCTGAGGCTTTCAGAAAAATCATCAAATTTCACAAGACTTGTGATAAAAAAAAAAAAAAATCAGAAGAGCTGGAAACACTGTAACCCCAGGACTGTCCTTCCTCTTTATTACGGAATCAAAACATTAAGAATGTGGATGAAAAATCACTATGGGCCATATTCTAGCTTAGTGCCACATTACTCCATAAGTAGTCCTATTGACTTCAGTAGACAGCTCAGAATAAAAGGAACTATTCAACATGAGTAAGGATATCAGAATCTACTGTTCTAGAAACGATAATTATGATTATTAGTTATGATTATTACTAGCTATTTATTAATTTTCAGGCCTTTTTACTTGCTTGAAATGAATGAAATGTTGCTTTTGGTGGTATTAAAATAGTAAAGATTATGGATAGTATAAAAACAACTATTTGAGTACATAGGAAGGTGAATTAAAACTCCCAAGGAGTGCTCCCCATGAGTTAGGAAATTGATGGTTCAAATGTCACAGGGAAATAGCATGTCAGTGCAACTTCTTTAGTGATCAATAAAGTATTCTGTATTCATGCTTCACAAAAAGGTTTCTGAGAACCTTCTCAAACTCCCCCCGGGGACAATCCTTTGACATTTTCATTGACACCTCCTGAAGTAGTTGCCTTTTTAGCTGTGCTGTAAGGCAGCAATTTGCCACCTCATTATCAGTTTGATTGATGAGAACACTGTCTTAAAATGTCTGTCACATTATGATTGTTAGTTTGACTCTTTCACTAGAGTCATCCTCTTAAAAGAAACACTGATGTGCATGACAAAATGTTTTCCACAACAAGATGTCAATGACAGGTTTTCTGAAAGAAATTGCAGTTTCTGCAAAAGTAATTGACCCCCTCCCCCCCGCACACACACCTACCTTGTTTTTTGTCTTTCATGTTTGTGTTTAAAAAGTGGAATAGTATGCCCCATTTAGTTATAATGACACTCCAGAGGCAGCTGCATTTTAGTGGCATAGATAGTGGCTTTTGTATGCATGAACTTTAAAGTTTGTGAAGCACTTGGTGATTCTTCAGTATGAAAAGTGTTGTTAAATGTGTAAAAGATTATTATCAGTATACAAATGCTAACAATAGACCTGAGCTTTAGAATCTACTAACACTAAATAAACCAAATCACTACAGTGCTTGTTCATTTGTCTTTTAGGAGTTTGCATAAATTCTCAACTTCCTAATATTTATTAACTTCATCTTTCTAACTATAGTACTTTTATGGCCTCATTCACCATAGTACCTCACATTTTTTTAATGTATCCTTTTATCCTTACACCACCCCAGTGAAGTATTATCTCCTTTTTACCAGTGCGAAAACTGAGGCTCAGAAAGCCCAAGCGATTTGCCCAAGATTGCACAGGAAGTCTATAGGGGAAATAAGGAATTAAAAATCCCATCTCTTTAATCACTGGACCATCCATTCTGTCGGCTGTATATAATACACATTTTCTTTATTGCTTTTCCCCAGCTTTCTGTGTTTATAATCTGTATTTAGACACCAATTCAAGAAAACTGCTGTGTCCTGTATCAGGAAGCTAAGTATGTAAATTCAGTGGGATGTCAGAACATGCTTAAAGTTAAGCAAATGCTTAAGTGCTGTCCTGAGTATGGATGGACTTGAACATATTTAAGGGTTTCCTAAATTGAGGCCTTATTTAGGACCAGATTGAGACTTTACAAAAGTGTGAGAAGTGAAGTGTGATGCAAAGCCCCAGCAGGGTTCGACCAAGAATGTGATTAAGAGAGAGAGAGCGCAACCCCGACCTTCCCTGGTTTCTCCTCTTGCTCCAAAAGGGAAATAATGTCACCCAGCTTTTGTTATCTCATGCAGATTAACGGCCCCAGTGCTGCACTGGGTTAGCTGGGCTGGCTACACCCCACCTCACTTCACCTACTCCCTGTTCACTTGCATGTCGGGCAGGTGTGGGTCAAGATGGTGGCCCTCATATATGTATCACTAAAGTCAGATTCTACTCACATAGTGCTCCCTTTGAAGACACTAGGACAATTTGTGGAGTGACCTACTTGGGTAGAAGTGGCAGAATTTGGAGCTATCTGAAAACTACAGTAATAATTAACTGTGATGGATGGGTTCCATAAACCAACTCCCTAGAATTAATGTTATTCTGTGTAAAGATATTCTCATCTTAACACCTTAAAAATATATATGCATATTAATCATTTAAATCATTGTATACAAGCAGTCATCACAAAGACATTAGACAAAGATTGTAAAACATAAATCTTGAAGAATCTGAAGATCCTTCATCTTTTCCACGTTGACTAAATAAGTTCATAAATACTACTTTCCACATCTTCAGCACCTTTTGTTTAACGCTGCCTTAGTGCTTCACAAAACTTTAAGTAAGACACAAGATTTCTTTGAGGATAAAATATATACAGGGACCATTGTGCTCCACACTGAAATGCAAACAGCTCTGGACTGGAATACAGTAACTGTAAAATAGTGCACAACACCACTTTCTAGAAATGGAGTGCAGGAGGTGCACTCCATTTTATATCCAATTGAAATTGTAGTGAGAATTAAGGTAAGTAGAAGGCACAAAAATGAGTTGGAATTTAACCAGAGCACTAAATCTTTAAGAAGGTATAATGAAATATCTAAAGACCAGCTCCTTGACGTAAACTGTTGTGTCTCCATTGACTTCAGCTGAACTACTACTATTTTCACACATGGAGGATCTGGCCCAAATGACACCTCTGATAGCCCAACACCCTACAAATGCTCTGAAGGGGTGTGTGTTTGTAAGGATTCAGAACAGAGTGCCATCCACTTAACCATCTTGTGCAACTAGGTGCTCCTGGGAGTACTTCCCTCTAAGTACTTACCTGACCTTTGCCTGGTTAGACTAGGGAGGTATGTTGTGAGTCACAGCACAACGTGGTATGGCTGCACGCAATTAAAGAGAAAGAAAATAAATATCTGACTGAGTGCCAGAGTGCACTTTTTCCTTCATCGCTGCCATTAGGCCATGAAAATGGGAAGGTATGTGAGGAATTTCCCACTTTATGTTCTAGCCCCCATCTCAGGGGGAAAGGCAGCCCCCCTTTGTATTTTGGCTATGCCAGAGTAACACTGTTATTCTCCCATGCAGTCTGGGTGAGTCAGTTATCTTGTTAGACAAGACTGATGACAGGGCAGTGGCTGACTGAGCCACATCCAGGGTTTATCAATGCAAACTGAAAGAATCTCGCCCATCAGTTAGTGAAACAGGAGACATGGCTTCTTCCGTGAACCACTTTTTGGAGAGAGCTCTTTTGTCCTGTCTCTTTCATCTACATGAAAATAAACAGCCTTTGCTTAAACATTCAGTTTGTATTAATAAAAGGTCAGTGACATTAGGTGTATACAATTACAATTTCAAATGTATTGAGAACTGTATTTTTTTTTAATGATGCTGTCTGTATTTCATAAAAACCCTGATTTTTTTTTCTTTTATAGGATGAAATCCTGTCCCTATTTAAGACAATGGTAAAACTCGTATTGACAATGGAGCCAGAATTTCACCCACAGATTCTTCCATCAAAATATTTCCAAGCATTTTACAAATATTAACTAACTGAGCCTCATAAGACTCTTTTGAGGTAAGGTAGTGTTATAGCTACATGCATGAGAACAACCTTGAGTCATACTGGTCTGGAAATCATGATATTCACCTTTACAGAAATCTGATCTCTGCTTATTAGTGATTCAGTAGGTGGCACTCTTCTCTTTGAGTCAGCACTGAATTGATACCCATCATCATGTTAGGGGTGCAGTGCAGAAGGAAGAGTCAACTTACAGGTGGAACACATGACATTGTGTTATTCAAACATATGTTGTAAGCCCCCATGCAGCAAAACACTTACGCACATGCTTAAAGCCACCACTATTCTGCAAAGCACTTATGCACAGGTTTAAGTTTAAACATGGGCTTAAGCCTCATTCCCTAAAGTTAAGCATGTGCTAAGTACTCTGAATTGAAACAGACTGCAAAATTGGGGCCTAAGATATTGAAGATCACATTTATGGGTGCAATACTAATATAATAAAAATGCTAATTAATAACAGGTAGTAATATATTAAAATAATTTCCTAGAGTTTAATAGTGGAATAAACTTTTACTTATGTAACATTTGCTGTCATTTTTCCCCATGGTTTCTTACTTCAAGGATTTCTCATAATCACAATTCTTATTGCCATTCAAGATGTCCATTTGTGTTTTGGAACATTTCTGTTTTAAATAAGGGATTTTATTTTTAAACCTAGTAAGTAATTTTTGAATTGTCTGCACATTATCGAAACCTTGTTTCTAGATGAAAGGTATGGAATATTTATCATTCATATATTTTTAGAATAAATATCTGCCAACCTTGGTTTTAAAGTGACTTTAGTAAGAGTGCTTTAAGTTTGAATAGGCAGATATATTGTAGGATACTGAACTGCTACTATAAACTGAATGGTGTACTGATTACATTACAGGAAGTGAAGTAGTGTGAAAACATTATAGAAATTTTAGCAAATGCTTTTGAACCCAATAAAGCGATTAGGATTAATGGAGGTACAATTTGGATGCAGGCTTTTGGCTGATTCTTGTTTCACTTCAGTAGTTTTGCCCATTCCTACTGTTCATATTTCAGTTACTGGAGAATACATTGGCTGGCAAGCACACTTTGACTATTTGGAGTGTTATAAACAGTAAATATGTAAGCACCAAAGGAGTTGCCTAAAACTAGCTGTTCTGAAAACAAATAGAACGTTCACAGTGATATTTCCCCCCTTTTTTTAATGGTTTTGAGAAAGTTTCCTATCCTCTGTAAAACCTTGGTCAGGCAATGGAAAATATTTTTGTGAAGATTTTTATGATTTCTTGCTAGCCCTGATTCTTTAAAATGATATTCCAGTTGAAGTTTTCCAAACAGCTCTGCCAACACCATCACTGAAATATTTAACAGACAATTCTTAGGCCGTATATTTTCCTTCTTATGACTCCATTAAAACCTGCAATTTATTTTCTTTCCAAAAATGAAAATGGGATGCATAGGTTATATATTCCAAGGGGTTTCCTTGTTGCCATGTGAATATATTCTTACAGAGCCTCACACAATTTGGCATAAAGACATAGGGCTGCTAGAACAGGTCCATGATTTAATGTTAGCAGCTGCAGCAGAAAGGATTTCTGGCCTAGTTTTGGTGGCATGCATTCAGGGAGATGCTCCAAAGTTGTTTTATACCACATTACATAGCAACAAAATACAGAGCAGCCCAACACTTATCTTTCTGAGCCCGGACAGTTGAGAGGCAATACGAATTAACAACAAGGAGTGGCAACGTTGCATATAGTGATGATACCCTTAAATCATGCCTCAAATTCAATTTAAGGTGCACAAATGATTTCTCTTGTTAATTAATATAAGTGAGCACAGACTTTCCCCTTCTCCAGCTTGCTTTCACAAGAGGCTCTGTATGTAGAGTGCTGTCCCTCCTCATTTTTTCTCGTGGCCCCCTCAGACCAGCAAATTTACAACTCGAGCTGTTACTTCAAATAGCAATCCATGTGACAGCACCAGCATTGAAATGCTCAGGACCAAATTCTGCTCGGAGGTACACTTTATAATATTTTAGTTGCAGTTATTTTGTCCCTCTTCGGATACTGAAATACATCTAAATCAGAGGTCTCCAATCTGTCGGGCACATCTCCCTAGGGGGGCACCGAGAAATGTTGGGGGTGGGGGCGCGGCTGGGGCCTGGAACAATCCCCACAGGGGGCAGAGAAGCAGTGCCACCCTGCTCTGCTTCTGGCCCCTATTGCCAGCACCACACCTGGGGTCCCAGCTGCTGGCCCCAGCCTTCTTACCCTTGTCTGCGTTCCCCTCCCAGAGCTGCGGCCCCATTCCCGGCCCTGGGGGGAGGGCAGACAGAGGTAAGGGGCGGGTGAGGTAAAAAGTTTGGGGATCACTGATCTAAATACGTAGTAAGATGTGGTGGCTGGAATTTTTCTTATCAACAGCTTCTAAACCATACATTGATGTAAATTTTATGTGACAACTATCAGCAATGTCATATTACTTTAAAGTGTGGTTCTGTCCTTCCTTACAGAACCCACTCAGCCTTAAACAGGTTTGAGAACCTAATGTGAAGAGCATAGTGCAGCACAGGTGTACCTGCTTACATAATTTGGCTTGTACATTGTCAGTGGGGATGATGTCTGAGATTGAGAGGCCAAGGAGAAAAAAAAACCCCACAACTTCCTTTAACTTGAAAAAGGTACCCAATCTGGTGGGGTGCAATGAATATGGAATCTGTCATTCTTACAGAGTCATTTGTTAGGCTAGCACTGAACTTTAACATGTAGAACATGTAACTGGCATTCATGATGTATTTGTATTACAGGTTCTAATCTCCTCTGGCTAGTCTTTGTTCTGGGGCATTTCATGGGTCTTCCTATCCTCATCCATTCAGCTGCAATGCTCTGCATAGTCTGGTGTTCCAGATCAGCAATGTGTACACTACATTATGTAATATTCAAATAAGTTGTACATATTTTAGTTTTAGTGCAGTGAATGATTCCTCTTTGAGAATCGGTAATTTGTAACACACCACACTGCCTGCTATTCTGAATGTCAGGAGCCCAACAACGGCAGTTAGGGCCAAGGGTCAGAGCAGGGGAAAACTTGAGGCTGGGAGTAGCAGGGGAGTTTATAGTCAGTTTCCAAGGGCTGATACCAGGGGTCAGAGTCTGAGTCAGGAGCAATGTTCCCTCTAATTTTCTCCATCCATGTGAGGAATGAATTTTGTTATGTGCACCATATTGAGGTCATGTGCAGATGTCTCCACAAGTAGAAACCAAAAAACTAGATATAATAATGCCACTGCGTGACAGCCTGGAGATGTCAGCTGCCTGGTAGCGCTTCAGGCCTGGGTTCTACACCTATGGGGCCTTATACTCAATTGCCCACTTCAAAACCTTTGATGCTTAACAACCTAACCCCCCAATTGCCTACTTCATTCCAAGTGACTGCCTTCCACATGAGTTACCACTTCTGCTTAACAATTAGTCCCAACTTGTATTTAACTCATAGACATCTGGATTTCTCCCCCAGACCTGAAGAAGAGCTCTGTGTAACTTGTAAGCTTGTACTTTCCATGAGCAGAAGTTGATCCAATATGAGATATCACCTCACCTACCTGGTCTCGCTCATAGCCTGGGACAAGGCTACAGCAACACTGTAAATTCAATAAATGGAAACCAAGGATCTAAATATTCATCTCATATTTCATCTTTTTTGATGTATTTCCTCATTTACCACAAAAGTTAGTCCAGTAAAAGATTACCTCTCCCACCTTGTCTATTTCATTTACCAGTCTCCAAACTATCTTATCATAATGGGGAGTCCTTTTGTTTGCTAATAGCCTGCTATCAAAGCTCCATTTGCAACAGGAGGTGCGATATGTCCCTGTATTCTTGGATAGCTGCCATGTTAATTGGCAGGCCTAGAAGTAAAACTAATGTGGTATGAGGCTGTCCAATAGGTTGCATTTAATTATCAGCTAAATTGGTTCTTGGATATTTACATTAATTTTAAACCTTTGTTACTTTTCATTAAAAAGTAAAGATATTATGACAGGGCAGGGTCCAGCTCCTGTCTCTTTTCAAGTTACCAACAGCTTGGAAACCTTCTTGTGGTAAGCACCTTGTGGTTTGTTTCAGTGTCCTTCCCCACCACTTTACAGACTCATGCAGCCCTGTATTTACACTAATTCAATTCTTTGGCCAAGGTGTGGGTAGGATAGAAGGGATCTTCCCTCTGGGAGATCACTCTAGGCCCTGACTATTAAAGCCTCTTTACCCCCTTCCTGTGTCTTTGCTACCTTCTGCCTTATTAACCTTCTAGCTCTCCTCAGCCCATCCTAATCCATCAGGCGAACTAGATTGCAGTGATCAGGGTGCTGGATCAGCTACTGTTGCCCAGCTCTCTGTCACAGAAATATTAGAACCAAATCAAAGAAAGATTCAACTCAATAGCAATTTCTAAGAGAATTCATGCCCACCTTCCAATGAAAATTAAAGCTTAAACGTGTTGTACTAGAGTTACTTGTGCACCACACAAATGTAAAAAGGGGGGGAAATCTAAACACTTCAGAGTCCAAGTAAAGGAAAAAACAAGGATGATGTGAAGTAACAAAGAGAAGCAGAATCTTCAATATAAGATTTCCATTTGCATTGTATTTAACCTTGCATACATTATGTTACTGTATGTTATGTTCCATCTTTTAATTTGGCTTGATTTTTAGTTTCAAGTGAGACCTATTAAACAAGACAAGTCTGAAGAAAATTGGTTCAGGAATTTTAAAATAGTTTCCTTCAGTTTTTGACACTGGGAGTAAACAGTATATATCAATCACAAGGCTATCTTCAGTCCTAGGCTGTCATACTCCAAATTTGTCCCATTTCCTTACAAAATCTGATAAGATTAAGTCTTGAGGATCCAGTTTTGGCCCATCTGTAGTTGTCCGTGGATAAAGAGTTAGGACCAATATGTAATTAATGGTAGAAAGTTTAACATAGAAGATGACAAAAATTTGGGAAAAGGACAGCTACAGTAACTAACTCCATTCTCTCCGCCCGGCAGTTAAACACTTTGCGATCTTGGTTTTAAATGAATTGAGTCATTATACCAAATGTGGACATTGGCTCTGACCCAACAAACTCCCAACATTGTTAACATTCTCAAAATAGACTTTGCCTTATTATATTGTTGCTTATGTCCATTTCTAGTTCTAAACATTTTTGGAATGCAGTTCATTCTGCAACAAAACCTAAACATTTGAACCATAGAATGCAGTCAGTGTTTTAGAATTAAGAACAAATACAAATGGCAGGTAGCCTGGTAAAAGCACTTTGACTTATTAATATGCCTTATTTATGAATATCAACAGTGTGCCAAAAAGTTGCTACTTTCATATCATGATTCTGCTTGCGGCTGGGAGGCCTCAGTTATTGGGGACAATTTCTCCCCTCTGAATCTTTTTGGTTCTGATAGCTTATTACATCTACGCTTCTTTGACTCAAACACCAAAGGGTGGGGGTGTGGTGTACAGTTGGTGGGTACATTTTTCAGACACTAGTCTTTCAATTTTATTTCCTATGAATGAAAACCAATTCTTTGACATATAGCCCAATTGATAAAGCTTTACATGGGGTGAGTGAAAGTGAAAGACAGAAAAAAATGTCATGCCCTCTCCACCAACCTGTGGCAAGGATGTAGTACTGCTCTCCATCCCAAGCAGTTGCACATTCCAGCATTGTCTACTCTAGAGACAGCAGTAGCCCACCCGCTCAGCAACACAGGCCACCAGGAACCCATTATCCTGATACATGTTCTCTGCGCAAGTAGAGAACACAGAGTTGAGATTAAGGTTGCTGTCCTGTTTTACAAAGCCTCCTATGGAATTTGTCTTGATACCTGAGAGACCATCTCTCTCCATGACCACTGCTTCCTATGACAGCTATGTTGCACTGGAACAAACAGATGAGCAATAGGGGAGGGGTTTATAACCCCAGGAGACAGAGGGTCAGATCTACAGTTGATGTAAATCAGCATTGCTCCATTTGAGCCAATGGAGCAATGTTGATTTACATGAGTGGGGGATCTGGTCCTCTTAGGACCATCACAGTTGCCAGAACAAGAATATGCAACTCACTGCCAGATCTAGCAGCAGAACCCACCTTTGCATCCAATCTTTTCCATAGAAGTTCCCTCATTCGCATTAATATTAAACACCAAAACTGCTAAAGCCTGCCTCAAAACAGAGAGGGAGGAGAGAAACAGAGCCATGTTAGCATTGTTAATTTTTTTGGAGAGATTTGGATAGTAAAGGACCATATAAGTAGTTGAGTGGATAATACGTATAGATCACATTAGGAACTCCCTCACATGCTTGTAAAACAAACTTTCATTTGTGATTAGGCATCTTTACACCTGGCAGAAAGGAGCCAGATTAACTAGCCAGTTGTAGACAATCTAGTGGTGGGAAATTCTGAGATAGTTTAAAATGAGCCAACAAGCTCCCATGCCAATGGCCTACCCACACCTCTAGGGGGCATGGTAGGGGCAGAGGGGAAGAGGTTGAGCTTGAGTAGAGCTTCACTCTATCATCACTGGCATATGGTGACTTAAGGGCAGTTGCCAGATTTAATAAATTATAGCAGGCTCTGGGATGCTGTGACTGATGCTGGGGATTGGAAGTTTAAGATTCAGGTGAATGTAACGGGTTCCCTGATGCCCACCAATCCCAACTATTTATGATGAGCATATTTTGGTGCAAGAGAGAATCTTTAGTCTGCACACAAAAGCGCTCCAAATAGTTTGCATGTGTGCCCAATGTCATTTGGATTAGATTTTCTTTCAGCATGGCTAACTGCCAGCCTAGTCTGAATTGTGCCAGCCCACACACTGTGGATGGCCCTAAAAGAGTTGAGATTGAAAGAGTTAAAATAGTCCTCCACTTATTGTCCCACAGTGCGCCAGTGGTCTTTTAAAATCTTCCAAGATCCACCAATTCTAAGAACTGTGCTGGGTATGGTGGGATAGGTACCCAGAGGGGACTGTAACTGAAACTGTTTAGAACAGCACCAGAGTGGAGCAAACCTACAGTGGTTCATGCTTTGAATAAGCAGTCCAGCGGAAATACACTGAACCATTTCAGTTAGAAACAGTTCAGTTCTCCAGTGCAGACAAAGCTTTCCTCTGCAAGGTATGTGAACACACATTTAAAGTCCATCCGTGTTCTTTCTCCTGACTATTCTAGTGAGCAGCAGTGGTGCATGGCATTTCTTCTAATGGTATGCATCAAAGTACAAATGATTGTACAATGCTATTCCATTGATGAGGTTAATTTATCAAAAGGTTTTCAGAAGCTATGGTAAATAAAGGATGAACCTACATCAAAGACATTTCTAGGTTGCTTTCTTAAAAAAAGTTTACAAAATAAAAGAGATTACTAAACATTCAAGGATTAGGGTTTATCATGCCCGCCTTAAAGAGTGTCAGGTTCAAAATTTACACTGCTAAAGTTAAATAATTGTTTAATTTGAAAAATATGTTCAAAAAGGAGATTTGTCTTAAAAGATGGTACTTTTAACTGATAATTAGTGATAAAAGAAACCATTTACCTTTAATTCCAGACTGATGCCAATAAAAATTAAACAATGGATTAGGCAAAAGATGTCAGTAGTTGTGAAGGTTTATACCGGTATATCTGGATCTGAAGCTAGCAGGTGCAGGCTTCTGTTCACAGAAGACCAGTCACTTTAATAGTATTTTTAAGGAGTTAGAGCTAAGGTGCTTTGCATTTGGATCGCCATGTCTCACTTCTGTGTTGTCACTCAATAGGATTATACAGATTAAATCTTAAAAAAAAACTGGTTTTGATGAGAGTTTCCCATATTAATTAATTGAATATCAACCTTATCCAGGAAGGCAATACATACTAGTCAACACATTTAAAAAGGAAGACTTCAATTTGTAACTCTGAGAGAAGCGATCAGACTAGCTACAAAGTTGTTAAAACATAATTGTAGTAAAGTACACTAGTTTAATTTGCCTTTTCAGGATGGGATCAAACAGAAACTGATCAGTGTGGGTTTGTATTTAATAGTGACAATAGCTCATTTAGATAGCAGATTTCATATGGTGCACATGTACAGTCCCTGACCATGGTTTGGGTCTATGGATTTCATCTCCCCAACCTACCCGAATGTCTCTTTTTTATTAAGCAGCGCAGAGGAGACAGGACATCGACTGATGCGTTATTCAAAGTTTCCTCTGAGAAGAAAGTCAGCATAAGGGCTTGAATTCAGACCTATTAGGAGTCTTAACTCAATGACTGGCTGGCCCAGCAGTGTGACTGCTAGTTTATTAACAGGGTCATTCTACTATCCCCACAAATGAATACCTCTATAATAAAATGTACTTTCTAATCGTGACTGCATGATGTTTCTGAATAGTGCACAATTCACTTAATACTGTCATTTATTATTGAGGTGGCAGCAATGTTCTAAATTAGTGTGACACCTCCCATGACCACAACTCACAGTTCAGTTCTAAGTTTAAGTGAAAACTCTGACTACGCATTAAACCTGTCTAGTCCCACCAAACGTTTAAGGGAAGAAGTTCCTTAGCAGCATGAGGGAAAAGTCAGTGTCCAAATTTTATGAACCAGGGGATTTGATGAATCCTGAGCTGCATTCTCTGGTCTTACTCATAAGTTTCTTCTCTTTAACCAGACGGATAAGTAGATAAATGGATACAACAGTTCTTAGGCAGTTGTTTTGACAAGTGTGACTGCTGTATGCATCAGGATCCTGATCTGAAGTCAATGGGGACTTTGCCATTGTCTTCAATGGGCTTTCAATCAGGCTACTGATCACTATGCTCTATAAACATGGCCGATGCAAATGATCCAAATTCCTATCAGGGCACTTCCCTGTTACAATTGGCCTGGGTTACAATTGTTACAAAAGGTTGAGGTGTAAGGTGGAGGAAAACATAGGAGAGGAGTAGCATGTTTTAAGGAAGAGAAGGATATAAACTGTTTATTAATAAATTTAGGCTTAAAATTAGATGGAGGTTTCTAACCATCAGAGAAGTGAAGTTCTGGAATAGTTTTCCAAGGGCGGTAGTGGGGACAAAAAAACCCATACTTGTTTTAAGACTGAGCTTAATAAATTGATAGAGGGGATGGTATGATGGCATATGGCTATCTGTGACTGCTATTAGCAAATATCTTCAATGGCTGGAGATGGGACACTAGATGGGAGGGCTCTGAGTTACCAGGGAAAGAATTATATGTAATATCTGGTGGGTGGGTCTCACATGTTCAGGGTCTAGCTGATCACCATATTTGGGGTTGGGAAGGAATTTTCTCCCATGTCAGATTGGCAGACCCTCTGGGCTAGGGAGGTTCGCCTTTCTCTGCAGCATGAGGCACGGTTGCCTGCATTTTGAACTAGAGTAAATGCTGGATTCTCTGTAACTTGAAGTCTTTAAATGAAGATTTGAGGACTTCAGTAATGCAGCCACAGGTTATGGGCCTACACAGATGTGGGTTGGTGAGGTTCTATGGCCTGCAGTCATCATGATGGTTGCTTCTGTCCTTAGAATCTATGAATACTATAGATGCAATGTTTGCAATGAGACATGTTTAAGAAAATAAGTGGATGATGAAACTGCCATGTAGCATTTACTGATCTTCAGAAAGCATATGACTTGGTTCTGCAGGAGCTGGCATTTGGAGTACTGAGATGGATGGAAGGGGAACATCAAGAAGTGGAGATGATAAAGGAGCTGCATCAAGGATCAAGAGCTAAGGTAGTAAACACAGAACTCTCTGAAATTCTATGAGGTGATGGTGGGATTGAGACAGGGCAGCATGCTGAGACCACTTCTTCATCCTAATTATGGAGTTAAACTAGTAGGAGTACCAAGTCCATGGAGACAGAGAAGACTAACATATGCAGATCTGACAGCATACATCAACAAGGAATTGGTAAATATGGCCAGAGTGGACATCTGTGTCTAAAGACCATGGTTTGAAGATAAACACAAAGAAAACTGAAGTTATGCAAGTAGAGAAGGTGGAAGAAGAGCTGTTGATTGAAGTTTCAGGAGAGAAGTGAATCTGAAGAAAGAATGTGTACTTGGGAAGTACAGTTAGTGCCATCAGAGAGATCTGGAGAATTGGAGAACCCAATGTGCATGGGCATCAGTGAAAAAGTTGGCATGAGTACTGTGGGCTGTTGCATGTGTTTATCCATGCCTGCTCTGTGGTTTGGAAACAGTGGGGCTTAAAAAGATGGAAGAAAAGATACAGGTAGTAGATAATATACCAAGGAGAAAGGGAGAAAAGCAGAGGCTAGACAGAGTATGCATAGAAATTAGGGGTCAGATGAACTTGGGACTTTTAGTGATAGACAGGCTAGAGAGCACATCTGATAAATGGGAGGAGAAAGAACAGGAACGAAAGCAGTGGAGGAAAAGGACAGCAAGAGAGGATGTGAAAGACCAAGCATCCAGTGGAAAAGGCTGTCAGGAGAAGTTTGAAGAGAAAGGGACTGGAACACCAAGATCTATGAACCCGTGCCACGGACCGGAAGGAGCGGCAAAGAATTATGGGCACCTCCAATCCTGTGTAAATGAGGAAAGGAGCAGAGGAATGGAGTGAAATGTGTGTGTCGACTGTAGATATATAGATATAGATATATATAGATAGATCTTAAGAGCTTCAGAGCACACACATACACATTAGTTTTTCAGATCTCCATTGTTTAGCTTTTTTAGTTCCACAGCCGTGCACACAGATTAACATTGTTAAACTTGTTTTTAACAGATGTAAAGAAGTGTTTAGTGCCCTCCAGCATTTCATGCCTTCCTCAGTTAGCTGGCATCAGAGAGGTGTTGATTTTGTTCATTGGCTGTTAAAGAATAGAGAGTTTAAGATGTCACCAGAGGAATATCTCCCAAATTGTGTGTTTTGTTTTATTTATTTAATTTTTAAGATTGAGGCATCTTTGTTTTCCACACCATCCTGTTCCAGATTAAGGGCAAAGAAATGGATGAGAATCAGTTTTGTGAACCTTAGATATGCTGAGTTGAGACAGGTTACATCTAGGTTATATGATTCAAAATATTTTTTGTTCTGCCTTTTGTTCAGCCTCTTTGATTTATTAACATAGGTTTCTTTTTGATCTGGCCATATCTTGTCAGTCCTGATGTCCCACCCATGGACTTTTGATTTCTTTTTCATCTAGTGATACCAGCAAAGAACTCTTAAAAAGACAGAGGGAGGGATTTGAGGTTGTCATATAAAACCTCTGTTACTCAGTTTTCAATATCTCATTGAGCCTCTCACAGCTTTGATATTTTAAGTAGGCATCACAACAAAGGGAAAACAAATGACTGGAAAGGTAATGCAGTATATTAGGCCTGTTAATGGCTCTGAAAGTCCCAAGCAGACCTGCTGAAAGAAGGGTTCTTTCCCATGAGTGCTATTTAATTTCTGCAGGAGGGTTTTCCTAGTGATTTTTAAACTCCACAGAATACATTTAGTAGTGTGACTGCTGTCTCTCCACCTATGCTAAGAGCACAGCAGTATTCTCTTTAGTTTTATGGTTCCTTTCATTAATTTAATTTAACAAGCCAATCAAGGGGATGTTTCTGGAGATTCCATTCACTTAGAATTTACTTCAGCAATAGCAAAACCAAGTGGAAAAATCAGACAGTTTGTCATCCCTCCATCATGGTAAGGCAAAGAAAAGTGAGTGATGACAATATCTTATTACATTGATTCTGCTTCTCAAAAACAATCATTAATGAATGTGACAGTTTAGTTCAGATATACCAGATGTCTATTCAGATGAATAAATGTGAAGGCATTAAGCATTTTAAACATTTAATTAGAAGAATTATTTTGATATGGGAAGTTACTAAAGTTGGTAGGTGGAAATAACTGGCATTTTAAAATATCTCAAGTCAAATTCCACTCTCAGATATATCTGTCCAACCCTTTGAAGTCAGCTAAAGTCAAAGGGCTTGCATATCTGTAAGTGAGGAAGAATGGTCTAGTAGTTAGGGTGCTAGCTGGGGACTCAAGAGACACATTTCCTGGTTCCTGCCTATGCCACTGACTTGGTCAAGATCACACTGTCTTCTGCATCTCAGTTCCTCATCTGTAAAATGGGATAATAATACTTCCATAACTCACAGGGGTGCCATATGGCATCAGGGTGATAAGGGGATAGAGAGTCTAGTTTTGCTGTTGTGGCCACCTTCAATAAGGGTATTCCGAACAGCATCTTTCAAACTGCCTCCCAAAATGCTTTGCAGCTGCAGTTACTTGGCTTAAGACTCTCAGGCTTCAAGCAACTTTATAAGGACCCCCATATGACTTTGGATGCTGTAAATTGGATTAGTGAATATTTGTTCATTTCATCTGGGTTACAGGAAGCACTGAGAAATTCAACAGGTGATGTAGGATCAACCAGAAGCTATTTCCCCTCCCTGTAGGAGGCCAAAAGCAGGACTAATCACTGTATTACATAGCCATCAATACCAAATATTGAGATGGCATACACTCTCTTTCCTATAACATCCAATTATCCCCAAAGAAATCCACAGAAAGGAAAAGTCCCATAGAAGATAATACACATATCCATTAGCTCATCCATAGTCCTGTATACAGCATCTTATACCTGTAGCTTACATACTCCTTACACAGAAGAAGAAAGAATTCCTGAAAACCCTCTAAGAATGCTACAAACCACTCTGTGGGTCAGATACTATATACAAAGCATTCCATGCAATAAACATCTTAAAGAAACAACATCAGATTTTAAATAAAAACATTCAACAGTTTACTAGGTCTATTCAAAGGTACTATTGGTGTCAGGATCATGTTAGCGTAAGGTACCTGGTAACTTCCCCAAATATAGGACTCCTGGTAGATCAGTCATCTGCAAGTGTCTGGTCTTTCTGGCATGGGGCTGGCATCTCCTTTTCTCCCCAAGAACTCAAATACCTAAGCTTGATCTGGCTTCTTTCAAGATAGCGCCAACCTGTTTGCTTTCTGATCTCAAGCCAATCTGGAATTGCTCCACCCAGGATGGCTAAACAAATTCAACATTTCCGCCCCTCTGTCGCAGTGTTCTACTCACCACTGGAGCATCTATTTGGTGCTCACTCTCTCTCTCTCAGGATTCAATTACTCCCTCTTCATGGCTTGGCCCTCTAGCCAGGTCACTGTAGTTTTCCCCTTCCAGGGGTTTGTGTACCAGAGTCTCTTTGTACCAACCATCCCAAGCAGTCTTCCAATTCACTGCCCCCTCAATGGCACCACTTCCCCAGGGGCTGGTCAGTGAACACATGCCCCTCCCCCAACACTGAGTTCCAGCCCAGAGACACTACAACAAGATGTAAAGGTCTACACAGTCCTAAACTTTACACTGCTGTATCCCTAGGCTACTTCCTATATTGTCTTCTCTCACCCTGAGAGTGACTACAGCCTCCTTCTATGCTCAGCTACTAGGCTTTATACAGGCT
Organism: Chrysemys picta bellii; assembly: GCF_011386835.1. NCBI lineage: Eukaryota > Metazoa > Chordata > Testudines > Emydidae > Chrysemys > Chrysemys picta. The sequence continues at coordinate 72,817,480 of NC_088794.1, read as the reverse complement.
CCTCCTGTTCCTCTCCAGGGGAGCTTCATCTCTAGTTAGTCCTCCTTGATCCCTGGCTCCTCCTCCATGTACAGCCTAGGAAGTTAATTGGCTCACCCAGCCACCTTAACCCCTTCAGGCCCTGTGTGGGGTGAACACCCCATCACACGCTTTTCTGGACAACCCTACTTTACCCTAATTCCCCTCATGACTTCACATCACAGTTCACTTCAGCCTGCCTATTTTAAGTAATGGTCCCCCTTCAAAACAGATGGCAGAATCACCCTACCTTATTGTAGAATCTCCTTGTTACCTTCCATTTGGAGTACTCCCATCTTCTTGCAGCTTTTTATCTGTCACATTAACTAGGATAGAAAACAGCAAATTCTCTCCAAACAATGTCACTGTTTTAGAAACATTTTTCACTTGTACTGCCATTTTAAAAATAGTGATTGCTCCAATACTTTGCACATGCAAACTAGTAAACTTTCCACTCAGTTCTTCCTTTTCTCCCATAAAAGGCACCAACAAATTCTTCACTGGAGGCTCTTCAAAAAGTAGTCCTGTACCCCGTACCTGTCTGTCTGTCTTTTTAACAGAAGGTACATTTTAAAATACTATTTTACTGAACTAAATTTGAACATGTAATGTGCATGTAATGCACGCATCAATATGTCTAGGTATCGAAATGGACTCATCTATCTAATGTCACTTAAATGTCCCTCATCATTGTAGTAACAGAATGCTACTGTGTATAGGATATTGGTGACTTCTTGTGGAGAACAGGAGAGCTCAAGCTCAAAGCAAATGAGCCAGACATCGTTGAGTGCCTGATATGCTGTGTGAAAAACAAGGTGGCTGAGGTAATATGTTTTATTGGACCAGCTTCTGATGGTGAGAGAGACAAGCTGTGTCCAGTAAAAGATACCTCCCCCACCTTGTCTAATATCCTGGGACCGACACGGACACAACTATTCTACATTCAACAATGGATGATGTGATCTGTGTAACAGAAATAGAAAAACCTGTGATTACATACCGTTGTAGAGCAACTAATAAAACTTGTCAGCCAAAGCACTGTTGGAAAATGAGGATATACATGTGCGTATCTTTTTCAGCAATATATTTCCATTATTATGAAGAAGAGAAAGCGCCTCTTTGAACTTGGCTTGTGGGATTTCTTCAGAATTTAAGAGAAACACTCAAGCTCCTAGAAGAGAAAGCCAGGTGGTTTACTGACCTGCTATGTGTGCTCTCTGCTGTTATGTAGGGGGAGAGCTTTGGTTCGCAGGCTCAGGTTCTTGCACTTTGGGCTGAGGCTAGAATTGCTGTAGACATATTATACTCAGCATGGAAAAAGGGGTGGAGTGCCTTGCATTGCTCAACGGTGACTGTCCTCTACGGCCTGGTAAGGAGTGGCACTGACAGGTTCCCAGTGTACTCCCATCCAGTCCAGCCCTCCAGGCACAAGGCAGGATAAAGTGAAGAGAATTTGGTAGTAATCCTTAGAGACTTCATATGAGGGAAAGGAGGCCCCAAGCAAGGGGAAGGAGAAGATTGGAAGGGATTCTTGTTTTATCCAAACCCATTTGCCCCTCCCTATGTTTATGATACTGACTTGAATGCCCTATAGCAGTACATGGACAACTATTTTAATTCTAAGCTGAAAGGCCTTCCTTTTCAGCAGGGTTATAAACATTGCATGCATATTCTGCCCTGAATACAACCACAAGAAATGTTGTCTAAGCAGCTCACAAATTGTATATTTACTTAAAGAGAAAGTGTCAACTTACAATTCCAATTATGTTTTTAAAATGTTGTCCTTACCTATGCTACTAAAATAACTATAGCACCTTAGAACTAAAAATATTTTAACATATAATAGAAATTAATCATTTTTAATGAGTTAAAGTTTGTAGAGTGCTCTGAAAATGGAAAGCACTGTTTATTATTTGTGTCATATGTTTGGATTCTGCTAGTGAAAATCTCAAACCACAAAAGTGAACATTCTCAAGCACATGAGGCCACTGAAGCTAATGGGAGTGGGGGCCCTCAGCACCCCTTTGAAGGTACTGAGCACCTTGCTGGATCAAAATCCTAAGTCCTGTGCAACCAGATCCAAACTTCCCCAATGTTTTGGTGTAGTGATATCTAGGGATTTAGTGTGGGTCCGTATTTGGAATTCATTCATGTTGGACAATGAAAACAGACTGGCCATTTTCCCTTTTGGTTTTAGTCAGTTTCACTGTCCTTTTTCCATGCCATGCCACAATACTATTGTTCAGACTGCTCTGCAGGGTTGTTATTTAAATCTTTATAATCAGTTTTTATTGGTTTTAAAAATGTATTTTAAACATTTCCATTTCCATTAGATTTTGTAAATACCTTTTCTTTTACACAATCTTAATTTGGGGGCTAAAAACCAGTTGACAGGGCCCCTTCAATTAGACATAAAACAGCAGGATAATTGTCTTTCAATAAAACATATCTATCTGTCCCACCTGGATAAAAATAATCTTGTAACAGTTATGTAAGAAAATGGAAGAAAAGAGCTTGATCCTGCAAGCACTTACACACATAAGAAACTTTAGTCATGTGAATAGTCCCATTGAATACAAATGTTTGCAGGTTACAAGGCCTTAAATTAGAATAGCAAAAATAGCAAAATAGAAAACGCATTTGATCATAGCCCAATGAACACAATGAGGACATTGCTGAAATGAAAGAGGAAAACATGGATCATCTGTTGATCCTCCCTGCATGCTGCTTGGCTTCCCCCACTACAGACAATGCATAACCCGATTTGTGCATTTAGTTTTTAAAAAATTATGTTTTCAACAATTACTTAAAGACTCTTTATTTCATGATCTCTCACATTAAAGATCTTTAAAATCTGACCTCAGCATAGAGTTTGTTCAATTAGAGATGACCCCTGCTTTAACTTTTTATAGATTGCATGTTCCTTGTGGTCACTCTACAGAACTCAGTATAATAGAACATTTCCAGCTGTAACAAGAGAGCTTAGCCCTGCAAAGATCTGAGCCACAGGCTTAATGCTGTGCAATCTACATCTCCAAAACACCTGTTCAGAGGATGACTGACAAACAATCATGCCATTATTCATCTGTGAAATTGGCATGGTAAACCCATAGCCCTGAAATCCTAACCACAACAAAGAGTCAAAAATAAGGCAAATTCACTTGCATTTGGCTATTAGTGGATGGTATAGATGAGCCAATGACATTTATCAGACTGTCCCATTAAAAGCCATATGTGCATACTTTTTCTACTTGTGAAAACTTTATAAGCAGTGATAATAATTAGAACAATTTTGATATTTTGTTTGGCAAATGCTCCTTTCATTTGAAATATTAAAGCAGGTACTCATTTTAATCCAAGTTTGAGCTTGAGAAATTAGAAAATTATTATATGTTCCATTAATAATTAGGGATGATTTTTTTGATATTTCTGTAGAACCTCTTTTCTTATATTTTGACATTCCAATTAGACTTTAAATAGTTCATTAGCTATTTGAGATGACCACAAAGCATCTTTTGAAGCAATTATCCCCAATATGACAGTGAAGTACTATTCAGAGAAGATATAGCTTTGGATTTCTAAAATATTGTAAACCCAAAGATGTGGCTCTTAAGAACAGTAATATTTTTTATTTATACTTTCAAGGCAAGGCAATGGAACTCATGCACTCAGATCTGCTACTGATCATTGAAACAATTTAAATCAATGCAGTCACCGAATTCCAAGCAGACTATAGCAAATATTTATTCGTCATTAGAGCAAATATGTCAACCAGTTCAATTAATACTAAAAATCACAGTATAATTTAATAATATTTTATAATATTATGCATACCAAGTTTTGTCATCAGAATTTTTTTCCTCAGAAATTTTGATTTTTCATAAAAAATTTTTTTTAATTTTTGACTGAAAATTGAAAACTTTTTGATTTTTTGACAAAAAGTCAAAATTTTCCCTGGAAAGCAGACACCTTTTGTGAAAAACTTCAATTTTCTTCTGAAAAACAGTTTACATAGAAAATTTTCGAGCAACCCTAATTCCAGGCCAGAGCCTCAACTGGTGTAAATCACAATAGCTCATGGAAATTTGATCTTCTGTCCAAAAAGGATTTTTAATTTAAAGTGGTTATTTTTGCTTTCATACCTGTTTATCTGAGGAGCATAAATATCTTGTTCAGGATTCATTTTATATTTTTTGAATTGTTAAGTGTTATATTAATAAATATATTTAATTGTAACTGTCAATTTTCTACAAAGGTCACTTTGGTGGGTGAAATTTCAGTCCCCATGTGAGAAGTGGGAGAACAACCAAGCCAACGTTCCTTCTTTTTAACTTAGAGTCTCTGATTGGTTTCCATTGTGGCCCAAGTATGCCTTATGGGACTCCACATATTGCAGATCAAAGAGTAAACAAAATACCATTTAGAAGGTAGTCAAATAAGTCATAATGAACAAATGCTTTGAAAAATGCCACTTCTTTTTCTATGTGCACATTTTCTACAACACATCACAATTTTCCCATATGTGTTCATTATTCTAATTTTTTTTCAAATGCTTGATTTGCAGATTGTTCATGAGCAGTTTGTTGAGAATGCTCAGTATTTGTAAATAAAATGTAAGCAGTTTTGGCTGGACTTGTAGGTTACATGGGATGTTTCCATTTCTTAATTGGCGTATCTCTTTGAATCAGTTTGACAGAGCAAATGCTCATGATTATGAATTTGAAACTTGCTTTCAGTGAAAATTCTGCAAAATTTCACTTAAAATACACTTTGTATTGCATATTTGTGGAAAGAGAACACAAATTGGAGTACTGTAAGCACAGCTGAAGTAAATTACTATAAACAAATTATGTGTGGAATGTTTATGCAATATTCACTGAGCTTTATATAACTATCCCCTTAATACACGCAAGATCTCCATAGGCTGTATTTGGGACATCTGGTGAGGATCTTTTTCTCACTGCATAATTTCCCAAAGACCAAGGGGCAGACAAATGTTTACTTTCTTGAAACAAGAATATGACCAAATAAAAAAAATATAATGAACACAATAATCTGCTTTTCTGTCTAAACTGGTGTCTGGGGACCCTCTTAGCCTGGGAAGAATGGAAAGGGGCAGTTGTCAATGGTTTTACTGGTTCTTTAAGATACATCTCTGGTTACAAGCTGTAATAGAAGGGTCCTTTTCAGTGCCCCCTGTCAGAGAGTTGATCTAGTCTGTTATACACAATTGTCTATTTCACAATAAGATATTTCAGTCCTGTGGTCTTCAAAGTGCCCATTGAAAGCACTAATTAGTGATCGTTTAAGGTACTTATGTAATGTTAACTTCAGCACACAAGGGATGCTCTTGAGCCTGGCCCCTGTTCATTCCATTTCATTTTGGAGCTTTGAAGATAATTGATTTTTTGAAGAGTGCAGCATTCCCTTAAAAATCAGAGACTAATAGAGTAGGGGGGCTAATTTTGACTCAACCATTCATGCCCTGTTTAAAGGAAGAACTGACTGTTTGCTTTTTCCCCGCTGGATATCAATTAATAGAATTTAAAATCAGTGAACTAACCAAATGTGAAACAGCTTAAAGCATAATTACACTGAAGCAGAAATCTTTAATTATAAATAATCAGGATCACAAGAGATTTAAAAAAACCCACTGATGGTGGATCAAAACATGGAGATGAAGTCTTAAAAAATCAATTTCTAAATATTTTGTAAAATTATATGGGGCCAACTCCAGGGCTACAACTGCAAGTCAAGAGAATTTATACGCAAAGGTAAATAAAGCTCACTTTTGCACTTCCTGGTTCTGCTGCTAGCTCTAGTCCCCCTTGGTGTGTTAGAGCACCCGGGTGGCTGCAAACAGCCCCAAGAGTCCAGAACCATATCTGAAGATTAGCATAGTATAGAGGCATTCCAGCCACTTTGCCTTTCCTCTAGCTATGTCTTGTTTTCCCTGTTACATTAGCAGCAGAGAGAGGAAGTGGCAGAACAGCCTTTCAATTGGCTCCACTACATTGAGAATCACCTTTGCTTGGAGAGATCCTGCTTGAGCTGATTGCACCAGCTCTAGGGCTAGACAGTGCAAAGCGGAAGACAGCACTCGCACAACTAACTTGTGAACCTGATCCCTGAACTTGTGGGGTGGGTTACAGCCCAGAAACATCCTTGCAAATGACTGGCATCAAGAGATGTATTAAAATCTGTACCTGAAGTTGTAACAAGGGGCATTTTCTAGCTGTTATTTTTCTTCAAATGTAGACTAACTGAAGAGTATGCTGAACCCACATGAGCTCTCCACCTGCTCAAGATAGTGTTATATAAGGATGACAGTCTCCCTCTGCACTGTAAGATTATGTCTGTTTCAGTCTGTCAATCAAAGAAAGAGAAGTAAGTTAGGGTCTAAACTCTAGTTGAGTGCTTCAATCACAATCATTTCTCTAGGTTGAACTATGTTTGGACCTCCCAACCTGGTTTGTTAAGTTATAAATGTCTAGATATAGATGAGTGAGTTACTTGGCCAGTCATGAAAAGTCTTGTGAAAATTCTTCTTGTGTCATAGTCAGTGCTATGGTTAAAAAAAAAAAAAAAAAAAAAGCGTCTGGTTACTATGAAAAAATGAATGACTTTCCCCATTTCTTGCATTTTCTCAGGGGCAGGATTCTGATCCTCAAAGGTCAGTGTATACAACCACCCAGGCTTGCACATATACGGCATAGCCTTTTTTACATGCAGTATAGAGATGTCATTCACCAGTTCATTAAGCATACCAATCACCCAGGCAGACACTACCAATATTTCATATATATATTTAAAAAAAAATCTATGAAATGACATTTTAAAAAACTCCTAAAGGAATCACACTGACCTACTTGTGGTCTGTGCTGCAGCTCTAGAACTCAGGGGAAAGAGGCTGTTTTAAGTTATGGCAGCTGTATGTAATTTGCTGTTTTGAGGAAAAAGAAATGGTAACAGCTACAGAAACGGTCTCCATGGCTGCATCTACACTGAGCTTTTAGTTAAAATCTCCCACCATTGCCCTATTACGGGTGCTGCTCCGTTTGTACTATCATTGATGCGATCACTTGTGTAGAACAGCTATCAGCATTTTAATCATCTGTTCATCTAACCCTTCTTAGAGCAAGTCTAGATGAGCTGGTGCAAAGGCACTGGTGGCCAGTCTACACCAATGCTTCCACTGATTTTAACAAAAAGTTCAGGGTAGACAAAGCCTACAAGCCTTATATAGCTATTAATCTGTTTGTTTATCAGTACAAGCAGCCATGTGCATCTCTCTGGGGGATTACATCAGGCTAAGCTCCTGGGTTTGCATTAAGGACACTTATCTGTCAAGAAAACAAGAACCTTGAAATTAATTGTAGGACAGCTACAGGGGCAAAATAAACCCCACTCACAAAGCTATGACTAGAATGAAATGGTAAGGGAGTCCTAAAGGTTTTCTTGATATTGATAATGAGCTGGATTCTGCAAAGTGGTGAGCACCTCTTGGGAGGTGCTGAGCACTCTCAGCTCCAATGGAATTCACTTGAAGACACGAAGCGCCTTGTAAGATAGTGTCCCAAAAGTGCAGGGTTGGTAGACATTAGAATTTGAGTTCTTGTTTCGAAATCATGTAGCCTTCTATCAATTTTCTAGCCCTCAGATCCTGTTAGTGGCTGGATACGGCAACCGTCACCAGGAGCCAGATTGTGTTACCCTTCATCACAAAGATTTCACTGTTGGAAAGTGTAGAGTATTCTGATGCTTTCTGAAAGCTATTTGAAATTTGAAGTCAAGAATCAAAGAGAGGTGAAAGTGTAAGAAAGCCTATCCAGTTTCAAGTCAGAGAAGCTTTCTTTTCATACAGAATTTTGAAGGGAAATTGTCCAACTCCTCCACTGTTGGTAGGGCACATTCACAAAGAGGCAACTAAATGCCTATTGCTTGGATCAAACTGAAGGAAATCTAACTGAAGCTTTTAATTTCTTCATACATGGTCTATAGCTAAAGAATCACAGATCATCAAATATTTATAAACCATTAAGAATGTTTGATACTGAGTTTACAAGGTGGTTCTGGGAGTATGCTATTAAGTGCTAAGTCATACTTGAGAAATCAAATTTAAAGAGATATTTAATGCTTCTTAGTTATGAGGAATAATGATTTGTTTTCATTTTATACGCACTCATTAGTAGCAATGTAACCTGAGTGTACTGAAGGCAGAAATCTTGCTGGTTTCTTAATAGGTTTTGCATGTGGACACTGATAATGGGCTATTAACTATTGTCTTCTCTCTTTAACTGGTAGAGTGTAAAGACTGTAAAAATAAAACACTCTTTCCAGATGGAGTAACTAGAGTGTAATTTTTAAAAAATGATTGGATCAAGTTTTCAGAAAAAATACACACACACAAAACAAAACAAAAAACAAGCTAACGAAAATGTAGTAAGGAAGTCGTTTCAATTAATACAACAATCACTATAATTTACAAAAAAGACACTGCAAAATACAAATCTATTGCTTTATGTCTTTTAGCTTCTATTTTCTTTTTTAACATAAGTAAACCCAGTGCATGAACATAAGTTCAATGTGTTCTAGTTACATTGATAAGTAAAATAAATGTTGGCTTAGTAATGATATCACTTATGAGCTATGATATATCACAACTTTATTAATGTGCCAACGTGACACCACATTTCAGAGTGCTTTCCCCCCTTTCCTCACTAATTTAACATTGTTTCCTGCATTAAATCTATGTTTGATTATCCTTTTAAGCATTCTGAATAAGTTAGGGGTCTGTTAGCTTTCCATTCTCGTCAGGGTCATCAGTACCAATTTCTTGGTCTTCTTTGGAAGGCGCCTTAATAATTTCAGTATACACATTTTGGGAGAGGAGCTGATCTTCATATTCAAATCTGTGGCTTGAGCCAAAGACCACTGAAATCAATGGAAAGACTCCCAATTGTTTCAAGAGGTTTTGGATCGGACCCATATTGCTTCAACATCTTTGTAATTTGTGACAAGAGAAAAAGATTTATAGGACAGGTCAGCTAATGGTTAGAGTATAATTTTTAAACTTTTAACAAAAGTCATAAGAGCAGAAGCCACAACTGACTCAAGAATGAAAAATGTAATATTGATATGGATGTGGAAATACCAGAGGATCTGGAGATGAGAATATGCTTTCTGTCCACTGACCGAAGCGCTCTTAAAGAGGGCAAGCAGAACTTTCCAATCTCTCTCTCTCACTCCAGAAAAGTTCTGTCTGATCCTACATCCTCTGAAGTCAGTGGCTAACCTTCTATTGACTGTAATGCGAGCAGACACCATCAAAGATTGGGACACTCCATTTATACTAGAGCATAGGTGAAACCATGGCCCCACTCTAGTTAATGGAAGTTTTTCTATTGACCTTAATGAGGTCAGGATTTCCCCATGTCAGTCACATGCATTATTTGATCATTCTACAGAGAGTCACCCATACCATAACTATGACAGGATTAATGTTTTCAGGCCAGTCAGATTGGTTGCCTTTATATCCACCTATATGTTATTTTATTCCATTTTCAAGGCCTTGACCTAAATATAAAATGTCTCTTGCAATTCCATTTTTAAAGTAGTTTTAAGACATTTTTCAGGAAAGGGAATAGGAATTTCTAACTCAATGCAGGTTTAGTAATTGTGCATTCTTATTATTACTATTACTGAATATATTGTAGTAGCATTCAGATGTTCCCATCAGAATCAGGGCCAACTTTGATAGTCATGGTACAAACACTTCAGAAGAAATATCCCCAAAAATCTGCAATCTACAGTGGCAAATGGGAGAAAGAAGAGGGGTGCAATCAGATTATACAATTTTTATATCCATATATATATTGGAAGCTTTTTGTTATTATAAATAGATAAAGTAAGTCTCAATGATCCCTATCTGCTCTTCCACGTACACATCACTAATTGGCTGGTTCATTATAGGTATCAAAGCAGAGGAGGGTTTTGAGGTGGGTTCTGAGGAAGTTAAGGCTGTTGATCTTACTGATCAGTTCAGGGAGGACATTCCATGCATAAGGGTTGTTAGCACTGAAAAAGGTGCAGAGATCTATATGTAAGAAGAAGAACAGGAGTACTTGTGGCACCTTAGAGACTAACAAATTTATTAGAGCATAAGCTTTCGTGGACTACAGCCCACTTCTATCCGAAGAAGTGGGCTGTAGTCCACGAAAGCTTATGGTCTAATAAATTTGTTAGTCTCTAAGGTGCCACAAGTACTCCTGTTCTTCTTTTTGCGGATACAGACTAACACGGCTGCTACTCTGAAATATGTAAGAAGCTGACTCCAGGATGGATGAGGCTGCCATTGATGGAGGGGAGGAATCTGGGCTATTATAAGAGATAAGCGAGATTAAGTAGGGAAGCTATAAACAGCTGGAGCTCACCTATATTAATGGCTCATCTAGATTTCATTGAAGTCAATGGTGAATTTTGCTTTCAAATCAAAGGCATGATGTGGTCCATTGTGAGCAGGTCTGGCCCACTAGCTATGGAAACAGCAGATCTATTAAATGACTGAAAATCTTTAAATATCAGAGAATGAAATATGCTGATTTTGGTAACTAATAAATAGCCAGGCACTAAATGACTGGGGAAAAAAATCACTGTACATTAACCTTTTTCTAAACTGACATAGAATTGATGAGGTTGGGGCAGGGATATTAAGTGTAAAAAAATAGACTTCAGAAATTAAACTGGGGGAGGACTACACATATAGCCAAGATTGTGTACTGGAAAAGATTCAGATGGGACACTAAATACACCAGTGGTTATTTACTATGGGATTCATTTCTTTCACATTAGAGTATACCTATTATTTTTCTTTAGTTTATGCTTAAACAGCCATCTAATTAAAAGGAATGGATCTTCCATTAAGTTAATAGCTGAACAAAACACTGTCTGCTCTGCAAGAATATTTTTTATTTGACAGGTAATATGCTGCATAATTACAATTAGCAGGATATTTCATTTAACCTTCAGAAATTATCTTATCATTCACCATAACTGAGCATTCCTTTCTGGGTCTGTGGGTCAAGGAAAGGGTTAAAATTCTCTATCACTATCTTGATCTTTGTTGAAATGGTGTATGGGAATGAAATGGTTGCCAATTTCTTTGCAATGCATTCTGACTGTACGGGAGTTCTTTTTCTCCTGACAGGCAGGTGAGATCAAAGTGGTGCAGGACAAAAGGGGCTCAGCAGTGATTTGTCAGGGGACGAAAGGCAGTCCTGTCTGGGAAAGTGGCTGTAGCCCAGAACGAGCCTTCAGATCACTAACACACTAAAGAAATCATGGCATGAGAAAAAGTACAGCAGAAAAGGTTCAAAGGTCAGTTTTATTTGGTTTGGATTATTGGTGCCTCCTTTTAAACCAAAGAGCAAGAGGGAAAAAGAACAGGCTAATAACCCTTGTTATTGTCCAGGAAAAAACTCTTTTGTACACATTGCTTGGGGATTGTCTGTAATTAAAATGCTGTTTTTAGAACAAGGGCCTGATCCTGAAAAATCCTTACTCATGTGAGTAGTTCTTAATCACATGAATAGCCCCATGGAATTCTTCAAGTGCACTAAGAGAGTACAGGTTTGCAGGCTTGGGACTAAATTTGGTTTGGGGACGTTCTGTGTGTGTGTGTGTGTGTGTGTGTGTGTGTGTGTGTGTGTGTGTGTATTCCTCAGAGGTTGGCATTGCCATGTTTTCAAATAAAAATAGGAGTGAAATGAGTAATCTGAGAAAAGATTTTTTATTTAAAAAATTGTTTGTAAGATCTCAGGGGAAAAAAAGCCTTTGTAGAAAGAACAACAAGGAGTCTGGTGGCACCTTAAAGACTAACAGATTTATTTGGGCATAAGCTTTCGTGAGTAAAAACCTCACTTCTTCGGATGCATCCGAAGAAGTGAGGTTTTTACTCACGAAAGCTTATGCCCAAATAAATCTGTTAGTCTTTAAGGTGCCACCAGACTCCTTGTTGTTTTTGTAGATACAGACTAACACGGCTACCCCCTGAGATTTGTAGAAAGAGTAAGTTAATCCATTAGTTTTGTATTATATTAAAATATAAAAAAATAATTACCTCTCTCAGACCTAAGCAATTGGAGTGATTCTGCACATAAATAAAAATAATGGGCCAGATCCTCAGCTGGTGTAAATTGACACAGATCTTTCAATTTCAATTCAACTATATTGATTTATACCAGCTGAGGATCTCCCCCCAATAATCATATATTTTTAAAAATTGTTTTGGACTAGAAACTAGTACACTCTACATTTGAATCCAGAACGGAATGTCTCATTCCTTGATCGGGCATTTTTAGCTCCCATTGAAAAGTGGAAGCCATACTAGTGGATCAAGAGTGGCTTTGAAAGAGTTCAATAAAGCCTTCTAAGTCAGAGGATAGTTGTGGTGATATGGAACCTTTGCATAAACCTCTGCAGGAAACTGCAGGGTGACCTGGCCTCCAGTTTCTCAGTACAAAGTAGCATTAATCATGCCTGATGTGGTTACATGGAATTGGTTCCTTAGCTCCACCTTCTCCATCTTGAATGGAGCAGAGGAACAGATAAGCAGAAAAGGGGGAGGGAGGAGGTCAGAGCAAGCTTCTGTCTTTGTACCCTCTTCTTTCCTTCTGTCTTAACCCAATAATAAATATTTGTTGAAATTTTATGGTTCAGTTGGTTTTGATATGATACTGAAAATAGTATGTACATTTATGCGGGGAAATGGTATATTTCCAGATAAGTGGAAAGATGTTTCGGGCTCCATGTCAAGATTTCCTCCAGTGAAGAACATGATATCACTCACATTTTCATGATCTTGCCTCTGATTGAAGAAAAAGGAAATGTCTCTGACTGAGGCTGAAATACCCTTCCTTTTTGAGTAAACATCCACAACCATTCCTGAATGCCTTGTCAATATTAGTTATTTTAATGTATTATTTATATTATGGAAATGCCCAAAGGCCACAATCAGGACTGGGGCTCCATTGAACTAGGTGCTCTATAAATATTTAAGAAGGCACAGTCCCTGCCCATAAGAGTTTATGGTACAAAATAAAAAGACAAAAAATAGACAAAGATCAAGGAAAAAGAGATACAATATACCAACAAAGTGTTCCAAAGGGTAGCAGGCACCCATGATGTTAGTTCCATCTTGGTTTATTTTACAAATTTGATTGTATATTTGTTTTATTTAAAAAAAGTGCTCAGTATCCAAAAATCAGTATATATGAAAAACCTATATTCACTGTCCATTCAAAGGACTGTTAAAGAGTGGTCTCTAAAGTGTTATTCTTTCAATAGGGGTGGGTGAGAATTATACTTGAAAAGCTGAAGAGAACCTTATAAAAATTAAAGAACAATTAAAATAAAAATTATTGTTCTTTTTATAAAAGAGTTAAAATACAATTAAACACTTCAAATGGAAATATGCAGTAAAAACAGATTTTTAATATATAAGAGGTCATTTGTAGCCAAATTGTTGATACCCAAGATATAAATGACACAGAAAAAAATGATACGTTGTCATAATTGCTATGGTTCTTCAAGACGATTGCAAGCATGGTTCCCCACTATACATGATGAATGGAACCACAGCATACAAGCTTGAAACTTTGTAAATCAGTGTATTTTGCAGCTGTGTTCATTCCCTGCCTGTCTACTTACATCCCCAACTAAGGGTGTATAATGCGGCGCAGCCATAAGCAACACTCATTTCCTTCTACTGTATCAAGAATTTGTTGTAAGAAGGGGTGTGGGAACTATGAGCCAGTAGTCTCAAAGAACCACAGTTACTTTGGTGAGTAACAATTCTTTCTTCTTCAAGCATAGCCTGCATGGATCCCTGTAGTTCCCTTAGGAGGTGGATCTGAAGAAAAGTACATGAATAAAGATTCCAGGATGTCTCTGTTGAACTGAGAATTTGATCTAGAGGCCAAGTCCTAAGAATAATGCTACAGAAATACATGGATAGACTCCCAACAAAAGAGACGCTTTGGATACATGCAGATGAATTTGCCTTGGATGTGATGGAATGTACCCTAACACCTCTTGGTACTAGAATCCGTGCTAGTTCATAATGAGAAAATATACAGCCTTACTTGGACGGTGTCTGAATGAAGATAGGAATCGGATCCTGTTACCGGCACAAGAGTTCTAGAAGATTGTTCAGGAGACTAGAGAATCTGCTGCCAGGTCTAACAGGTTGGACCACCAAAACTAATGGATCTAAGATGGGGTTCTGTGGAAGTTGGTCTGCTCCCATGTCCAGAAGCTTTGGATTGTGGGCTGACCCCTATGAGCTCCTTATCCCAAAAGCATCGGTTACCAACACAACAGAATGTGGAGTTTGAAGTGGATGCCAGTGCAAGCAAGTGTTGGTTTCATCCTCCACAACAGAAAAAACATATCACCCATTGATCCAGGGTGAGGCTGCAATACTGGCTAATGACCTATACACAGTCATTTCTGCAATAATCTCAGATGGAATCTGGCCTACATACATTTGAGAACCTATGAGATTTAACAGCCTGAGAAATAATCTGACAGTTGTGTGAGGTGTTGACTGGAACTCAAGTATTATTTATCACATGGTTCTGTGGGAGATTCGTGGTCATGATCTGGAGTCAGAACAGTCCCAATTAACTTCACTTCATATGTCAGCATGCAAGTGGACTTTTTGAGGTTGCTTCTTAGGCCCAATAATTGGAATATCCTGCAGAGTTTCCTGAGAGCAGATTGGAGAAAGCAGTCTTCTCAGACAATCCTAAAGATATAGGTACTGTCCCAGTCCTCTCCAGTGGGCTGCCAGACACTTGGAGCTCAATTCAGCAAGATACTTAAGCACATCCCTGTTGGAGTTAATGTGACAACTCAGGTGCTTAAAGTTAGGCATGTGCTTAAGTACCTTTCTTAATCAGGGCCCTTGATGAGGACTGATTAGGCTGTGGAGAGCATAAATGGCAAAATGTGATACTGGTAATACTAGTCTCCCACAGAATCTGAGGTATTTCCAATGAACAGTGCAAAGCACAATATGGAAACTCACACCTTATACACTGAGAACCATGAACCAATGTTGTGGCCAAAAAGAAAGAATTATAGATACCAGTGATACTATCTGGAACATCAGCCATCTGATGTATTTGTTCACACATCTGAGACCAGTATATGATTGTGGGATGTAACTCCCCTTTTATTTTGTATATTCAAAAGTAATAAGAATAGAACCTCTTGCCCTTTATAGCTCAGAGACCACCTGCTATAGATCCCATTTGGAGGAGTGCCCTTTCTTGTTACACAGACCTCTGAAAGGGGATTGGGAAGCAGGATGAGGGGGCAGCAATAGAGAGTAGAAATGGATGAAATAGTGCTTTATTATTATCTCCAAGTTCTGTTCTGCTGAGGTAATTCCACTTCACACCATAAGAAAACAGCAAGTTGGTAACCAAAAAGGAACAAGGAGAGAGAAATGTCCACAAAAACAGATTGACATGAGGTTCTTAAACAAACCCCTCAAAGGTGGAAGTTGGTACTGGATGCTGATAAAGCCAGATCTAAGATGGCCTTTTTTTTTGGGTAGGATATGTTCTTTCCCTTTCAGATGGTAAGGTGACTGCTTATGTGCAAGCTCCTACTCCAAGTATTGCCTGAAAGAACCCTGTGTCCCATATCTGCCGATTGAGGCGTGTCATTTGGCAAACATAGTACAGGGGATCAAAGATCTGAAAGTGGCTGGAGTCTTTAAGGTGGTACAGTGAGTATTCCACCTTGCCATTGATCAATTCAAGCTGCTCAAAGGGCATATATATTCTATTGTGGCCTGTATCCTTCTTGGTAAACCAGAGGCTATGAGTCATAAGTACTAGTGCATAGTAACCACTGTCCTTCACTGCAGTACCATAGCATCATAGGTGCCCTGTAGGCCATGTTTCTTCACTTGCTCATCCTCAGCAATCACAGAGTTTACCTACACCTTCTAAGCCTCTTCTAATAAGTTCTTTTGTGCAAGGATCGTATGTTTGTTCTGTATTTGTACAGTGCACGCACAATGGAGTCCTAGTCCATGACTAGGTCTCCTAGGCACTACAGTACAGTCAGAATAATCATAGTAATAATAATGAGCACAAGTGTGCCCGAGGCTTGGAAGTCATATTTGGATTATAATGCTTGCTATTCGGATTTCTCCATTTGCAATCTGTATCATCTTACCTAGGAGATCTAGCCACTTTGGTCATTTGTTACTAGGACTGAGTGGGGACGCAGAGTCAGACTGACTTGAACTGTCCTTAGCTGCAGACATGGCTGGGTAGCTGAGGACATGGTGAGTGTTAAAAATATTTAAATCCTTTCCAAGAAACCTGGTAATACTGACCAACTTTCTTAGGTATATTGGGTTTTGAGTAGAGGGTCTGCCAGAGATACTGAATAACCTAGTTAACTGGGAAGCAGGGCCGGCGCAACCCATTAGGCAACCTAGGCGGCTGCCTAGGGCACTAACATTTGGGGGGCGGCGACTGCAGCGGCTGGATCTTCAGCTTCCCCGGTCTTCGTTAGTATTTCAGGGGTGGGGCCTTCCGCAGCCTAGGGCGGCAAAAAAGCTGGCGGCGCTCCTGCTGGGAAGGCTATGGTGCCAAAGCAATTTTGTCTGAAGAATGACAGAAAGTGGAGACAAAGTCTTGTAGATCCAAGCTTCAGCCAGTCTCCCCCAGTGTTTCTGGAAATTCATTATATCATTCAGGATATGGTACACATGACACTTAAATAGGGGATGCAGGAGAGCTTTTCCAGCTTGGGTCCATGGAAGAGGAAAATGACAAAACCAGTAGAAAGGATAATGCAGACCGGGCTATTGCTGAGGGAATTCAACCTGATGCCTGGGAAAAAGGAGCAGTCAGTACCAGTTGGTACTATGGGCTGATCTACTGACACTCAGGAGCCTGGTAGCAAGGTAACTGAGGCCATTAGAATAGACAACACTATGACACCAGATGTTGAGGGAGAATGTCAACAAGAAAGGACCTTGATATCAAGACACCAGGCACAGAGGGGAACAGTGCTGAAGCACTAAGCCATGGGAGACCCTACCTCAAAGAGCCTGACAATAAGAGGCCTAATAGGGTAAAATATTTGTCAAAAGGCTAACAGCAGCCATATTAAAATATCATTTTGAAAATTCTAAGAAAAAAAAAAAAAGCTCCCTTCCCAGAAGTGGATTAACAGGGGTAGCAGCAGTCATGGCTCATTTTTTTTCTGCTGCCTACGGTAGTCAGAAGGAAATGAGTAGCAGCTGGCCCTGCAGTTCCTTATATACCCTCAAAAAAGGAAGAAAAAAGATAGGTCAGTTGTGTGCATTACCCCAATAGACACTGCTTTCCAGAAAGTTTCAAACTGTCATTCCAGAGGCATATACATCCCGTATAGATGGAATCTATCCAGTAAAGAATATATACTGTATAATATTTAATTGCTGTCAGGTATTTTGAAATAAAAACTTACATGAAGGATGGCCCAAGGGTTAGGGTACTAGCTTAGGGCTTGGAAGATTCAGGGGTCAATTTCTCGGTTCACGACAGCCTTCCTGTGTGACCTTTGGCAAGTCACTTAGTCTCTCTATGCCTCAGTTCCCATCTGTACAATGGGGATAATAGTACGTTGATTTCAATGTGAGTTAGGCACTGCAATGCTTTTGAAAATCTCACTGGACACCTAAAGATGCAGATAAATCCATTTAAATGGATAGATATGTACATTTAAAAAGCTGGCCCTTAGAGATCTATAAGTTATTAAGGGATGTGCATGTGTCAGACAAAAAAGTTTAGATCAGAGCACAGAGTGCTCTTTAATCCACCCCAAATGATGCCCCAAAAGTTATTGCTGATACATCATCTGCCACTGGGCTTCTAGGATCATCACATTATAATCACTGAGTGTGATACAAAGAAAGAGTATTTTCTCATTGAAGTAATTAACGCTTGTCAGTTGTCCACTCTCTTTCCCACTTTACCTTTCCCTTCGTCCTCCATTCCGCTCCCCCAATCAGTTGTGGTATGGTGGGATTGATCAGTGGGTGGACTAGCATAATTAAAGACAGTGTGGAGCTGTTCTGTTTCTGGGTAGGTTGCATGTATGGAATCATACCTAAAGTGCATAAGGTAGTTTTTGATCAAACAAAGACAGTTAACTTTATGCCCATTTTCTGTGTATGTTCCATTTTCCAAAAGAAACAGTAGGTGGGGGCGGGCAGTACCACAAGGAACTGCCTTTCCTTTCTTTCCTCATCCCTTGCCATGTTTTTTCTCTCCTCCACGACATGTGGGAGGGTGAAGAGGGTGTGTGTAGAGGTGGAGGCATACTGGGATTACAGTTAGTTCTTGGGGGTACCACTCTGAGGCACTTCCCCCTATGTAACTGCAGGTAGATTAAAACTGGAACACAAGGAAATGTATGTATCATGTTTACTTGGACCAGTACTTCCATTTTTTCTCCAGTATATTTTTAAATATGAAACTTGCTCAACCTTTCCCTGGTCACCCCTTCTTGCCTCCCCTCACGTCTTACCTCCCAACATAGCTGACACTTCCTCAGGATACAGAACCTATTTTACATCTTGCATAAGGGCCACTTTATCACAGTCTAAATCACAATGTATACCATCTGATCTTATGGAGTATGAGATGATCTGATCGTATCCATGTAGCTGAAGGGAGGATTGATCTTGTTCCCTTCAAATTATACAGTTCTCTAAAATGTGCAGGATCTAGTGAAATCATAACAAATCTCTGATTGTAAAAGGAATAAGGACCAAATTCTGAAAACAGTGGGAAATTAGCTAGAATTAAATTGCAGGATTAGTCACATATGACAAGCACCTAACAACTATAGGCCAGACACTAATATTAGTCACATTATACATCAGTATAAATCCAGAGTAACACTGTAGGCCAGAAGCTCTCATCTTCTTAAATGTCTATGGGAACTGAACATTTTGAAAATCTGTCCCCAAGTCTTCAATGTATTGGATTTCTTTTGTTCTACTCTTCTAATTTTTCTCCCTCTCTCTCTCTCTCTCTCTTTCCAACCACATGTACACAGTCTTTTCCTTTCACAGAACTATTTTCATTACTCTACTTTGCAATATTGTATTGCTCTATATATTTCTGTTAAAGATTCATTTGGATCTATGAGAGATATACTTCAAAACTAAACCACATGACATGACCACATGGCAGACAAACAGACATGGGGACTGTGTGATATTATTACCATGGCTTTTTGTGTACTTGTATGTTTTTGCTCCCCCTTTTCTTTCATTTGTTCCTTTCTTCCACAGCGAATAAACAATAACACTGAAAAAGAAAGTTGTTTTAAAAGTTAGCTTAACATCTCTGAATGTTTTGCTTTGACTCTGTTAACACAATAAGAGGTTGTTTTCTTCCTAGTCTTATAATGTTTTTAGTAACAATATAGGGCCTGATCCAAAGCCCTATGAAGTCAATGGAAAGATTCACACTGAATTCAATGTTCTTTGAATCAGGCCCATAAAGAATCATTTAATCCTGCAATGCTTACCCAGGCAAACCCCTGCATTTTTAACACAAATTTTCCTCAATAAGGAGCTCAAGAACTAGCTTCTTAATAACATTAACAAAATTGTAAAGAATAACAATTATCTAAAATGTATGTAACATATGAGTTTATGGAGATAAATGATATGAGTAAACCATGTAAGTCTTATATAACTAAATGTTCTGGCTTGCTTTATTACATTTGAGTTGTAAAATAGCTAGGTAGCTAAGACACTAGCTATAGTATTGACTGTATTTTCCTTAATTTAAAGAGCTTGCATTATGTGAAGGCTTTTTATTGTTTGTTTATAAATAAAAAGTCTAAAATAGCTACAAAGCTGAAAACCATTTTAGATGAGAAAACAAAAGAGAGAGAAATGTTTATACATGTCTTCTATTTATCTAATTTTTCCACTAAAGAAATCTTATTATCTATGTTCATTCAGTGCATGATGAACTAAATCTTACTTTATCCACCTGAAAATGTATACTAAACTCATATGCAACTGTATGTCCAGCACCTCATATGTAACTTTATTTAAAATATAACCATGAAACAATATACAATTTAATAAACAATATTACCTATGTGTATGGAACAAAGTAATGTGATGCTGTTTTGTTTGGAAAGTCATTTAAGCAAAGTTATACAGATCACAAGGTGCAGAATTGCCCCACTAGGGAAACCACAAAGAAACTAAACCTAGTTGAATAAAATCAAATAGAATTGTATACGGTCTATACAACAACCACCACCAGCAGGTGTGATCTAACTGGATCTTAGAGGAGAATTATATACAGAGTGAGATTATTAACTGAGTTGCAAACAAACACCTAATAATTACTTTGAATATGTTTTCTTTGAGACCTTCCCACGGTCCATGTTTGAACTAGTAATGGATTTTTAATTGGGGGAGGGAGGCAATTTTTCTACTGGGGGCTCTGCCTACCACCTAGGTATTTATTGCTCTACAAATTGTAACTTCCTTTTTGCATTTGACTAACAGCTTCAGTTGTAAATCATTGACTTATGTTAAAAGAAACAGTGTGTACCCTATGCAGATCATTGTGCTTGGAGTAGATGAATCAGACCAGTAGTGGAACCAAATTGTAGATCACTCAGTATTAAAACAGCATCACTGCATCACTGCAAAATGGGTGTTTGTAAAATTTATTACCATCTAACAATTTCAGAACTGATTTATTTGCTTTCAGATTTAATAGTTATGTTTATATATTATTTAAAAAGAATTAATAATATAAGGCAGTGTTAGTCATAATACATCACATATCTATATATATACATATAGTTATATATGTACATATATATATAGTTCAGTAATTCTTCTATGGTAGTGAATTGGAAATATATATCAGAAATTCTGTTATTAAATTGAAGTACACTACTACTAACAATCTGCCTCAAACACTTTACATAGTGACTTGGTAGGAGAAATATTATCTGAATGACATTTAAATGTAAGAACATTTAGAAATATTTCTCTAACAAGATCAAGCATAAAAAATAACCAACACTTAATGTGTTCCACTTAAAATTACACATTTCAAGTGAATTAATAGCTCATTACAGGTTGTAATTCTAATGTAGTTGCACGCTGTCTCTAGCCTATTCTCCCCCTCCACATTAAGTAACAGACTCAAACTGCTTTCCGATTATTACTTTGGGGCTACAAGGAGCTTTGGGGCATAATTAAAAATATTTCCAGAAAGAATCTGTAGACCACATCTGACGTCCCACCCTCTGTTAGAATTAGACCACATCAAAGGGACCTTTTTTGTTTTAAAAAATGGTCACCAGACAACTTACAATATACAAGAGTGGGCTTATGTTTTATTGTATAGATGTCTGACTAGAGCAAAACGACTTAAGGTTGCTTGCTATTCAATGTTGCACCAAGTGAGACAAGGTAGCTATAGCCCTTTGATATTTCACTGGAGGTCGTATTCATTTCATTTGAAAGGGAACCATTAATGACAGACCTATAAGTGTTCTCTTCCCTAATAAGTAGAATACACATCGTTTGGGAAGCATGTCTGTGTTAGATGCCCAGGGCGGAAAGATTTGTAGATGATGGTGCTAATTATAAAAATGGTAACCATAATGTGATCAAGATGGAAGCAATTTGAGCAAAAGTCATTAACGTGTTACTCTTCCACCCACTAGTCTTTTGCTTTACTATTGTAGGAGGGAAGTATCTTGTGGGATTTTTTTCCAGAGTACTAATGAAAAACTCCCTAGAAATCTAAAACTGTACATTTTCAATTTCACATCTTTATGGGGATCCAACAATCGTAGACATCACCCTGAGTTTAGCTATGAAGAGACTTACCTAATATTTCTAAATAATCATTATATTTTTGCCCTTCTATAGCTATCTGTTGATATATCTTCAAACTATTTTCCTCGTCATCTTAGTACCTAGGTGCTATTTTGTGCAGTAATTTGTGGGTGATAAAGGATTCATAAAACTCAATGTACTATTCTCCTTCAGAGAAAACGTGTTTCAGGGAGGACTTTTGTTTCAATGTTAACTGAAGGATTTGGCCGTTACGTAATGATCTTATTTTAGTGCTTTGTGTGTTTATAGGCTCATATTTTTCATTAGCTTTTATATTTTAATCACGTTTTTACTAAATAGACTGTACCTACATAATTGCATGCATGTGGCATTGCAAAAAAAAAAACACACTAAAGAATTAATTATACAAACATGTATCAGTTCTCAATCAAACTCTCCTTGTGAGGTTGGGACATAACTTGTCGAAAAAAGACGGAGGATGGTACTGGTGGGGAGGGGTGCTTGTTCGTTCTTTATGTATTTCCCTGTATTCCAGACAACTAAAGGATGAAAAGCCTTTTAGGGTTGGAGGGCTACTAAGTTTTAAGTATATCTAAAAGGGAATAGCTTTCTAGATCACTTTGTCCGCCTGCCATTCCTTGTAGAAAAGGATCGTTTCCCTTTGATTTTTCCGTCCAGTAAAAGCTTATTTTCTTCTATATTGCTTTAAAGTGTAAGAAACTTTTCTTTTCCTCCGAAGGAAAGACTTATTTTCTATATATTCTTGTAACCGACAGTGAATAAAAATCATATTGGTCAAGGTCAAATGGTCGAATTTTGACATGGCTCCATTCAAAGACGCATTTGTGTGGCCTTCAGTCACATGAATACTAATTCTTTCTCAAACACTTCCAGGAAACTTTTAATTATTGATTGTTTCATATGAAAATCTAATAGACGAGCATCTTTTGAGTAGTACACCTGGACAGCATAATTTTTTTATAGAAGTTGGATAACCTTTTGCGTTCCATTTTTCTTTATAGGTAACTCCACTAGAAGAGAAAAAAAGCTGATAAAGACGTGTGAAGCTGCATACCAGCAATTGCAGACCTAACTGTTATGCCTGATGTAATTTACCAGACAACAACAAATAATAAGTTAAGGAAAAAAGATTAAAACCAATGTCTTGCAACTATATGCACGAATATATATACTTTCTCTGTAACTGGGCGCACTTTGCATTAGTTAATTTAGAAATTCGTCAGTCTTAAAAGACCCATACAAATATTGCATATTAGCAACCGTGAATTGATTGATTTACTAATAACTGTTTTCTTTCAGAGTTCAGGACAAAGGGAAGAAAGAAGTTTAAGTCACTAAAGGCTGACAGTGAAATCCTTTAATGCGTATTTTCCTTTTAGCCACCGGAGCAGCCAGTGTCTGAACCCCTTTTATTATGCTCCCTTTTTTAAATGTGCATTTGTAAAAGCTGCTTCCCCGAGTTGTTTTATCTGGACATCAGTCATCCCAGTTGTCATGTGTTGTGATTTGCGATAGGGAGTAGCCAGGGAGAAGTGACAGACCCCAGGGATGAGCTCCTCACCGTATAATTTTCAGATGCATAATTGTTCTATTTTGGATCTTTCAAAGCAGGGGAAACCAAGGCAGAAACAGCTCTCTGGCCCTCAGCTGGGTTGCTGCTGCTGCCTCCCCCCTCTCTCTGTGATGCGGTTATCCGCAAGAAGCCATCGTGTGTGTGTCTCTTTCTGTGTGTGTGATGCTGTGTAATTTTATCCAGGCTGCACTCTGGGAGTTCACACAAGACTGATACCTTTGCCTCCCTGCTTTGTATCAATTGGTCGCAGATCAGGCTATTGTTGCAGGAAGCTTCTTTCATTTCTATGCTCCGTCGATCAACGAATTTTCCCCACAGTCTCTTCCTGAAATTCAGTGGGTCTCTCTCTCTCTCTCTCTCTCTCTCTCTCTCTCTCTTTCTCTCTCTCATGCGTGCAGTCTGTCTAACTGGAGACCCAAGGAGAACTCTGATCACTGCAGTTCCATCTAATCCAAACAGCTGGGACGCCTCGGTGGCCTCTGCCCGTGTCTATTGATTTAAGTAGCTCTAAGACAGATACAAGGGACAGATCGAGGCAGATAAAAACTTGCCAATGCTTCACGATTTGAATCAGTGTGTGCTTTGCAACTTTGGAGGGCTGCTAGCAAGACTTCTTTAATGGGACCCCTGGTGTCTTCTGCGCCAAGCCTTGATCTCCCCAGCAGACTAAGGGCTGCGGCCATCATGCCACAATGGTTATAATTTGGATCTTGCTGCTGAGTTTGTTGCAGGAATCTTGGTCCCAAGGGCTGGCTGCGGAGGTGCCCGAGGTACCTTATTGTGCTAAAGGCCAGACGTGTGACCCAAGGCTGCGCAGAGATGCTGGGGGGCGCGGCGGAGTCTATGAGCATCTCGGGGGAGCACCCAGGCGCAGGAAGCTCTACTGTGCCACTAAGTATCACCTCCAGATCCACTCCAATGGGAAAATCAACGGCAGCCTGGAGAAAAACAGCGTCTTCAGTAAGTACTGTGCATGCCTCTCCCCTGCCCATTTCCTCCTCTATTACCTTTGTAGGGTGGCTTTCAATTACTATTCGCTCTGACCCGTTGAATTGTCCTTCAGGTCTAACCTTAGAAACCAAGGCGATTAACGAGCCTGGGGCTGTTTAGATTGAAGTGACAGTGAAACAGACACACTGGGCGCCAGATTCTGACACCCTTGCTCTGAACAGCGTCTTACTCTCGGAATAGTCCTAATTGAGTTCAATAGGATTGCTTGAGGAATAAGGTGCTACCCAAGGGGTAATAGGGTGGCAGAAGCTGCTCCTTTATTATTAGGATTTTTTTTCCAGATTCAAATTCAGCAAGATTTTGTCCTGATCTGCTTGCAAAACTGGAATTACTTTGCAGCACACATTTGTCCCTCCCAGATAACACTCGCAGAAACAACCAGTTCCGAAGTTGCTAACAACCGTAAGGGTAATACACTTCCTCAGTCCAAGAGTTCCTCAGTTTGGATTTTGTTTGATCTTTAATGCTACCAGACAAAGCCCATCTCTCTCCTTCCCCCTGCCCTTTTCATGCAGCGTATTCTCCAAACTCCTCTGCCCACACGCAAGGCACAGATGGGAGAAATACAGATGTGGACCCGACCCAGTGAAGTCAATGGCAGAATTATGGCTGAGATCAATGGGAGTAGGATCTGGTCCTCGTTTTGCTCCAGAATCGGCGCACTTAATGACTAGTTAATTTTAAACCAGCTTCCAGAATTACACCCACACCCACCCACTCACGGAATTGCTCAGTGGCTTGTGCAGAAAGCGAGTGAGACAAAGGGAAAGAAATGTACCTCCACCCCCGACTTCCAAGAAGTCAAAACAAAATTGTTTTTTCAAATTGCCTTTGATCTGGTGATAGGAGGGGGCCTATCTGTGTGTGTGTGTGGGGGGGGTAAATCTGTTCTCTTGCCCCAGATTCTCCATGTTCTGAACAAGCAGCTCAGGTCTAAGATGGAGCAACTTGTGTCCCAAGCCCCGTTTGATTTGTACACCTTCTTTACCACTCCGCCACACACCCCCAGGCTGAGTCCTCTGGTTATAGCATTAGCGTAGGAAGCAGCTTTTCTGTGTCTAGAAGGGGGATAAATCAGTGTCGAGACAACCGCTAACTGCACTCAACTGTCACTTTGTTTAACCATCTTTGCTACAGTTGCAGGCATCTCTCCTCACATTTCCTTTCAAAGCTCCCTCACAGCTCCCTGTCACCAAGCTAGGACCAGTGCTAATTCCTGAGGAGTCTTTAGACCGTCCAATGGCTTTCTTCAATCTCAAACTGGGTTTCAGATTAGTTCTCCCCCTCAGGCTGCGTGTTGCCTCCCCGCCCCCAAACTTCTTGCTTGTCTCCTCCTAGGGGGATGTGAGGTGGTACAGATTAAATGACTTTTACCCCCTTGGAAATGTGCTGGAAATCAGCAGCAATTAAGATGAAACGGGATATGTCAAGAGCAAAGGGCTGTGAGTGAGAGAGTGAAGGAAAGATCGGGATTTTCAAATACTTTTCTTAACAGGCCAGTGGAGATATTGCAGCCGGTATGTGGACTCGGTGTCTCATGAAGATGCTTTGGGGAGGAAACAGCTTTCTTCTCACAGCGGAACCTAAAATCCCCAGAGATCCGGGACTTTCCTTTCTTCCCACTCCCCAGGATAGGAAGTATAGCATCCCACGTTGGGAGTCTGGAGCCCAGGATGCTCCGGGGAAACCTACGCCCTTGCTCTGGTTAGCGCACAGAGATAGGGAGACTCCAAGATCTGGCTCAAGTGCACAGAGGAAAACCACTATTTCCTAGAGAAAACCCCTCTCGTTATCAAAGACTTTTAGGAGACATTCTTCCGAGTTCAGTCAATGGCAAAACGACGGGTGATTCAAAACAGCTGTACGTACAGTCATTACCCTAATTTGTCGAGATTGAGGTCAGACCAAAAATTTAACTCGGCAAAATAGGAAGGCTTAGCACAGTGTGTTTTCTAATTGTCAAAAGACACTTCTGGGGTTACATCCGGCTTCTATATCGTTACAGAGAGTACAGAGCTTTGAAACCAGAATGGCTGATCTGGGAGCTTCCAAAAGCAAGATATAAATTTGCACATGTATCACAACTACTCCTACTACAGCATCTTCCCTTACAAGAGTTCTATGATAGTTTGCATCTAGCATCCTTTGGCGGGATGTAAACCCTTTGGGAGGCTGTCTGGGCTTCTTTCCCCCCTTACTCTTGTCTAGTGCATTAGACACGATCTTCTAAGGGCTGAAATATCTCCTCCCTTACTGTCATACTGTCCTTTTTTTCAAGCTCTACATCAACTTTCTAAATGACAAGTTCCTTTCATGATTATATACATGGCTCTAAGATGCAGTCGTCTTACTCCATTTTACTCTCTGGAGACTCAAGAAAGAGCATTGTCCTGAAGTGGGTAGCTTTGTGACTGGTTTCAATAAGTCAAGCGCTCTGGTGTCCCTCAGAAAAGCATTAAAGGGGATTTAAACTTTTTATATATATACATATAGGATTAGGTGAACCTGTAGTTCAGTGTCAGATCTTTCCTTTTTAAAATAGTTAAATCTCAATCAAGCAAGTAGGGATTTACTGTCAGTTTCCAACATTTCCCATCTCATTAGTTTTTTTCCTGTATTGTCTAATTATGTCTTTTTTATGTACATGACTGCAGTATGACTTCTTGAGTGTATAAATTATAAGATTGAACTCATATTCTGCAGGTAAGTAGCTATTCAGATGTATTTCAGAAAATTACATATGAAGGGGAAAACCCATCTCTCCTCTGTTTCTAGGTATTCTAGAGATAACTGCAGTTGATGTTGGAGTCGTTGCCATCAAAGGGTTGTTCTCTGGCAGCTACCTGGCCATGAACAAAAGGGGCAGACTTTATGCTTCAGTAAGTTTTATTGTAAGATCTTAACTATTGTATTGAAATGGAAGCATGTTCTATTTGGGTGTCAGTAATTTTCATGGGGAGGGGGAGCACTATTATCTTGAGTGCACCAGGTTTATCTGCTATGAATAAATGCTATAGAAAAAAGATTAAATGCTGTAGCAGAAAGGTGCTCTCAAAGTGCTAAGTATTCTAACTTTTCTTGTTACCCGTACAGCCAAAGAGACAAAAATAATTTATTTGGCAAAGGCTAAGATTCTCTTGACAAGATTTTGGGTTATACAAAATTAAGCATGAAAAATACACCAGAAACAAGCCTCTGAAATATGATATTAATATCAATATCTTTTCACAATGACCCAAATTAATAGATGAAATGTATCTTTGACACCAGGAGTAGGTGTAAATGTCAGATGGAAGGGAGTCAATAACTAGAAAATCCTTCATTGATGTCAATGGGAGTTTCTCTTACAGAGTACAAAACTGGGCCTCAAGCAAATGTAAGGCCTGGTCCCCACTAAGTCCCCACTTCGGACTAAGGTACGCAAATTCAGCTACGTTAATAACGTAGCTGAATTCAAAGTATCTTAGTCCGAACTTACCGCGGGTCCAGACACGGCAGGCAGGCTCCCCCGTCGATGCCGCATACTCCTCTCGCTGAGTTGGAGTACCGGCATCGACGGCGAGCACTTCCGGGATCGATCCCAGAACATCGATTGCCTGCCGCCGGACCCTCCGGTAAGTGTAGACGTACCCTAAGAGAACTCAAGCTGGTGTCAGAAGACAGAGAGAGAGCAGGAAAAGCAACTACAAAAAAGTCATAAGAAGGTGTAAGTTATATGTTTCAGAGAACCATTCAGATTGAAGTGTACAGACACCTCCTAAACCTCAAAACAGATACACCTCTACCCCAATATAACGCTGTCCTCAGGAGCCAAAAAATCTTACTGCGTTATAGGTGAAACTGCATTATATCGAACTTGCTTTGATCCACCGGAGTGCTCAACCCCGTCTCCCCAGAACACTGCTTTACCGCATTATATCCGAATTCGTATTATATCGGGTCGCCTTATATCAGGGTAGAGGTGTATTAAGGAAGTTTAAAGGCAACTGTTACTTAGGACTTAGTTCATTGTAATAGTCCACAGGTGTATTGCATCTACCTATTAATATGTAGTTCATCATCAAGATACATAGTTTTGTCTCTTTAATAGTTTCAAAATGTCCATAGTAGATAAGCACCCAGGAAATTAGAATTATATTTTCAGTGCACAGACATATGGTTATAGGTCCAGAAATGCAAGCAAACTAATACTTTCATCTTGGCTGGACAAATTGTAATGATATGCAGCGTGGGGCATGGGTCACTTGCTGGAGGATTCTCTGCACCTTGAGGTCTTTAAATCATGATTTGAGGACTTCAGTAACTCAGACATAGGTTAGGGGTTTGTTACAAGAGTGGGTGGGTGAGATTCTGTGGCCTGCATTGTGCAGGAGGTCAGAGCAGATGATCATAATGGTCCCTTCTGACCTTAAAGTCTACGAGTCTATATGCCTGAGTATTTATACACCACTTTCCATCTTCAAAGTGATTTTCATGCATTAATTAATAAATCCTCATAATTCTTTGAGACAAATGTTTTGTCCCCATTTTCCAGATGGGGAAATTGAACTCAAGGGATTAGGCAATTTGCCCAAATCCCTAGTGAGTTAGTGACAATGCTGAGATTAGAATTCAGAAGGTCTGTGTTCCCAGTTCCATGTTCAAACTTGGAACACAGACCTTCTGAACCTCTACAGCATTCTTCTTATTATTATTATTAATTTGTATTGCGGTAGCACCTTGAAGTCACCAACCAAGTATCAGGGTCCCATGGTGATGCATGTCATACACTCACGCACATAACAAATAGAGCACATGATCCAAGTATAAGAAAAGAGACAATAGGTGGATACAACAAACAGATCTAGGGGAGCGCAAGGTAATAGCGAGGTAGTTATCTTTAGTGATAAATCAATAAAGATCATCTACAAAGGAAAAAATCCATAGATATACACATATAGCAATTTAAAAAGTAATATAGTTCGAATTATTGTCCTTTTCTATTTCAGGTTAGTTTGTGAATGTTTGTTCACATATTAGTTTGTGAATTGCTAGATAGTCTGATACTGTGGGACCTTGTTAATAGATAGATGCTGTTATTCTGTTCTGAATCCCTCTTATACCATCCTTCTCTCATTCTGATCTCGGGTTTCCTCTTCTATATGCTGCAGTCCTTTGTTTAATAACCGGCTGACCCCTCTGTAAGTCCTGTTCCTGCACTGGTGAGGGTGCTGAACTATTATTTGTGCTGCCTTTCTGGAACTGATGGTTGTTGTGTTTGCTTTACAGGAAACTTACAATGCAGAATGTGAGTTCGTGGAAAGGATCCATGAGTTGGGCTATAACACTTACGCATCTCGCCTATACCGGACAGTGCCCAATGGAGCCAATACCAAACGCAAAGCCAGTGCTGAGAGACTCTGGTATGTCTCCATCAATGGGAAAGGCCGACCCAGAAGGGGCTTTAAAACCCGCAGGACACAGAAATCCTCTCTCTTTCTGCCCAGGGTACTGGATAACAAAGATCATGAAATGGTCCGTCTATTTCACACAAATGTTAAATACAGAGAGAGTCTACTGAAGCCTCTGAGTAAGAATAAAAGAAGAAGGAGAGGACACCAATGGATTCCTTGGGGGGATTGGGGTGGGGACTGAAAGCAAAGAAGAGTGTTCGAAGTGCAACTAGAAAACAGACAGCTGTGACTGTATGACATATCAGCAGGGACATTCTTGATACAATGTATATATAATTGAATGTCACATCAAACCTATTTACTTTTAGATATTTTAGAATTATTGCCTGTGCTAAAAACAAGTAACATAAATCGAGGCACATTCAAATGTAAATTAGATGGATGTAATAATTTTGTCAATGGCCTTTAATATTTTTCTTTTCCTTATTTAATTTTTTTCTAACTTACTTTAGAATGTTCTCCCAATGGGGTATTCCCCCAGTGAACCATTCTCTCCTATGAACATTTTACACTTGTTACCTGTTTCTTGAAAGAAAGCATAGCACTTTTATAATCCTTTCAGTGGTTTCCCAGTACAGGACTACATTCAAGTTATAATGGAGTACAAAAATCTTAGAACTGGTTTATTTTGTAAGTTACATGTATTTATTTTTACTTTTGTTTTGACAAAGTCAGTATCATTCATTTTCTCTCCCCTGAAATTAACTTAACTTGAAATTGTAAGGTTACTTTGAATTTAAACATTTCAACAGTGCTACACATTGTTATAGTGTTCTAGAATTCGTTTAATTAAAACATGAGGTCATCTGATCTTGTTATTTAATGGTTTTCTATGAAGCCTGATAAAGGATATAAGCTTTACTAATATAAAGTGTTGGAAGACCATATAAACCAGTTTTTTATACATTGAATCTTATTCATTGCTTTAAGACTAGAATATGATGTTAAAGTTGAGTCCAAATTTCCATTAGAAACCTCTCTTATCAGGAAATGGGAACTCAAGGTCTGCTACTGCTATCCCAAACTCCTACTGAAGTCAGTAACTTGACTGGGAGTTGTACCTTGGGAAAATTAGCCTTCAGGAGAGGATCAAACATTTTCTTTAGGTTGTTTTCTATATAAAAATCTTAGTTCTGGGAATTAATATATTTTAACCAGTACAGAAAAAAAATCAGTTTGGCTATGCAAAAAGAGATTTAAGATGGCTTTTCTATTATTACTATTATTTTTTTAAAAATGCTTGTATTTTGAATAGAAATGGATCCAAGATGCAAAGTTCAAATCCAGATCTGGATCAGTTATCTTTGGTTCAATCCCTTATAGAAATAGGGTCAGTTGTGATTTCTGATTTGAATCCGGAAGTGAACTTTTGCAAAGTTTGTGTTTATGTCATGTTTTATTCTGAATTTGTATCTAGTTTTGAAAAGTGGAACTTAGCATTCAGGTAATATTATCATATTGACAGAGCAATATTCTGATTTAGAAGTGTCTGGAATGCATGCACAGTAATCTTATCAATCAGTATGTTGAAATTATGTTAGCATGGGAGTTAAGGTGATCCGCACCTTGGCAAATCAAGCCCACATACAGCACAGCTGAGTGCAAAAGAGACTGCAATGGATTCAGTACAGCCAGTAAAATGGATTCAGGCATTGTCTTCTTTGAAAGTTGTTCAAACATGGGTTTAAACATTGTTCAAACTTAGATCCTAAGCCTCTTCCCATTGAAGTGGATGAGAGTTTTGATTTCATTGAGAGTTGTGGATACTCTGAAGGTTTGGCCCATTAATATCAGTAGAGACACCAAAGCATTTATTTAACAAATTGGACTGTTCAGTAAATAGATATTAATAGATTAATCAATATTAATTAATTTTATTATATACTAAATAGGTACTAACTCAGTTCTAAATCATATTGCCACAAAGCACAGAGGTCCTATTTTGGTCTATCCATTTAATAAGACATTTAAGGACAATTAATGCAAAACTGCCATTGTCATCAATAAGAGATTTTCATGAGGGAAGGTGGGTATTTGGCCCATAAATTGAGCACAGAGTATGTTCTCAATCCAACCTCCATACCTATATATGTGAGCTCATAATGGCATCTTTGTAAGCTTTCATTTCCTTGTCCCATTTCTTCCCCACTTGTCTGCACCCCCACTTTATTATACTCACAAAGAAGAAAAGCTATATCTGAATAAGAAAGATGGCCAATCAAAACCTTATTTGATCTCTGGGCTTCCATTATATCAAAAACATTTAAAAACACATACACATTTAAAATGATGCATCTTATAACATAGGTAATACAGGAGCTGGTTAAAAAATGATGAAAATTTGTGAATTGTTTTTCAACCCCTTTTAAAAATAAGGGGGTGTTTTCTTTACAAGCACTGAAGAATACAGACATCAGGCCATATCATGTCCTCCTGCATAAAGAGCCACCAAAAGACCCAAGTTAAGCAGAAAATGTATTGGTATTGAGACTGCGGAGTTCCTTCATTGTGTTCCTCACTGGCGGAGAACCCTGTGGAGGGACAGAGGGCATAGTCTTCCAACTCCATGAAGGGCCCAAAGAGCCACAGGAAAATGTTACAGATTTCAAGGCATCTTTGGAGGGTTGGCTGCATCTGTGTAGAAGGCCAGACCTTCCCTTGTCTCCTAGACTCCGATGGCAACATGACTTCCTTAGATGCTGTGTTGGCCTTGAAATGTTACCTATACCTCAGCCACAAAGTGCCCCAGCAAGGCATTGAGTGGGAACACATAGGAATTAGTGATGAGAAAACAAGAAGTTTGTCTGGGCAGACAAGAGGTGGAACATGAGCAGCTTTCACAGCCCTGAGACTCTTGAACATCAGGAGTGATGTGAAGGAAAGGAAAAGTTGTGCTAAATTAGGAAAGGATTGTGAGGGAGAGGCAGTGCTTAATTTGTAATGAAAGAGGTGCTAGGGCTCAAGACATTTTTTTACGTTCATAACTGAGGCAGCAAGCCCCGAGGTGCCAGGGCTAGGAACTGCCAAGCTTAGGGGTGCCAACGCTCAGCCCCAGCAAGCCCTGGCACAAACTAAGCACTGGGGAGGGGTATGGTGTGGTTGTGGCTTGGCTTGCTTGAGGCTGCCATGTGGAATAAGGTAAGAAGGTAGTTGGATAGTGAGGAAGGATGGAGATTGCTCCTCTCTGCTGCACTTAGCAGATAATAAAGACTGATAATCAGGCTCACAAAGTGAAACACAACTGGAAATGTTCATTGTGGAGTAATATACGTGTTATGGTGGGGAAAATATGGTGAGAAGAACATTTTCTGACCTATGAAATGATACTAGCTAGATTTTTTTTAAAACACCTAT
The DNA here is from genome assembly GCF_011386835.1 of Chrysemys picta bellii. Lineage (NCBI taxonomy): Eukaryota > Metazoa > Chordata > Testudines > Emydidae > Chrysemys > Chrysemys picta. The sequence goes on along the minus strand of NC_088794.1, from coordinate 72,784,122 downwards.
TACAGAAATTTAAGAATTTTAATTGCAAAAAGCAATTCTTACTTGAATTTGATGTGGTTATATCTATTTGGGGCCAAATTTTACTCTTAATTACATGTCTGCAATGCTCAGTTAAGTCAGTGGGCAGAATACACATTTAAAGAATTCACCCTATTGCAGCTAATTGAATTGATACCATAAACTTCAGCATTTCAACCAAAATTTCTTTGTGTTATTACAGCCATCTAATTCCTGAGGGCAACAGGAGTCTTTCCATTATCTCCAATGGGACTGGATCATTCCTTGTGAGAACAGCCTTGTAACAATGCTCTAGACTACCCAGGGTTCAGGGGACAACAGGGTTTTCATAAGCGGATGTAATAGGAAGTAAAGGAGGATACCAGAGTAAAATTGTTAATTTTCTTACAATAACAAAGCCCCTTGGCTTTTGGATATTGGGCCAGTGGAATTGCTACCAATTTCCACGTGTCACTGAGATCAGAACCTTGCCTATCACTTTGAGGACATTCTATACATGACCATTCATTTCAGTGGGGCAAAGCAGAAAGACAAGCAGAGAGAATGAGACAACAGACCTACTAACTTCCTAGAGAAACATGTACTCATGAAATTTTGTTGTGCCAAAAGAATGTGAGCATAACAAAACTGAATAGCTTCAGTAAGGGTGCAATTTCTTCTTTAATGCCACGTATCTACTTCCTTTTCTATTATGAAAGCTTTCTGTATTTTCACTGGTAAAATGCTTTCCATATAGAAAAAAAGTATTGAACCGAGGCTTTTTTTTTTTTTAAAGCTATTTTAAATAGGCCTTTGAAGCTTTCAGCAGAGCTCAAGTTCAGATGTCTCCTGTTTCCTTTCGGAAGGTTTGAAGGATTTGGGAAGGTGAACAAGCAGATCTATAATTAAAGAACAGTTGATGGTAACCGTCCCTCTTTGTTAGCATTCTCAGGCCACCTCCAAATTTAGACAGTTAAAGAAAACTCTGTCCCATTTTAGTTTTGCAATAGTTTAGATGCCACTGTTGCATAGCAGAAGAGGAGCCTTTCTGAAACCCAGAGAATATCCCCTTTCTGGATGCAGACCACAAAAAGAAATGCAATGATATTCATAATCTTCCCTTTATAAAAATACTGCAGTACTAATCCTAAACGCAGCACTATTACTGTTGTAATCTGTACTCTTTTGGACCAAGGGACAGTGGTTTATTTGTGAAATTCCTACAAATAGGGTGGGGGGGATTATGGGATAAGAATAAATCTTGATGCTGCATGTAGAGGTAAATAGTGAGCTCTAATATACTTTTCAAATCATATAAAACATATATAATTGGATGGAAAAAAATAAATGTCCTGGAGAGCAAGTTACTGATCATTTAGAGCAAGGAAAAAGATCATGTGTCTGTGAAAGAGTTAATTTCCCTAGTTTACCCCCTACAGATCAGTCACTGGTCAGGAAAAGGCAAATTAGAGGAGTGCCTAATATTTCAAAGGGGAATAAACATGAATATAGGGAATAGTTTCTCTAAATCTATGTTTTAATGCTCAATTATTTAATGCAATTGTAAATGCAGAACACAGGCCAGCAACCCAGCTAAATCTCTTAATCTGAAATGAGGAGAGTGTAATTATGTGGTGCTGGATGAATTCAAAGAAACTTTGAGATAGACTGTTTTAAAAGAAGCAGTCACCAGAGAGATGAATGAGTCGCCCTGCCTTTCAATAGAGGACTCCGGAGAGCTGCATCTATAGTGCATACAAACTGGAACAGACCCCCCTCAAAGCATGGTGGCACTGGGATTGTATACCCCTCAGAAAATCTGATTGTAAAGGTCCTCACGTGGTGGCTCTTTCTTTAAAAAAGCCATGACCAGCCAGATGCCAGGCCAAAGCCCTGAACTATTGTCCTGCATTTTATTGCCATTAGCCCCCATGTTAAAAATCGATATTACAAAAATGTCAGTATCATGCAGTAAATGAGGGACAGGGATACAAACAGGAGAGGTATCATGTAGCCCCACTACCTCTATTCTCTTCCCTGCCAGAGAGGGATGCTAGCAATAGCATGCCAAAAGACTGAAAAACATAGCTAATCAGAGAAATTTTGACACATCCATATTCTGTTGGACTATGCAGTTCCAATAAAATTGAAATTTTTCCTCAAAATCAGGCTGATTTTGCCAGAATTTAATTTATGAAGAAAGCTAGGGGGAAGTTCTGGCAATGTCGATATGTCCTGCTTCAATTTGGAGTAAAATGTTTCAATTTTTTGTTTTGAAATGACTTTTTTTTGTTGAGAATTGCTTTTATTTTGCATTATATTATAATGCAATACAAAATTTTAAAAAGTCAGAATTGAAACAATTTTTTGAAATGAAATTGATCAAAAATCAACCCACAACAAACAAAAATTGGAATGTCTCTTGATGAAGCATTTCAAATTTTTCAGTTTTCATTACCATTCAAAACCTTGAAATTCTTCACAAAAGCTCCTCAAAACTCTACTGGAAAAATATTAGAACAGGTCAAAGCTCCACTTTCCCTTAGAGTTCCTGCTGGAAAATGGCAACCAAATATTACTTTCTGAAGTCAGATATGAGCTAGAAGGAAAGAATTCTGCTAGGGTCCTCTGAGATGGTTATGCTAGAATATAGGTGGTGTATATTACTCAGACAGTGCAGCACAGTGATAGTATGATGATGTATACATGGTTTACATTACTCAGACCATGGCATATAGCAAGCATGTGTTACTCAGACAATGGAAGCAAGCTGAAAATTATTCTTGAATTCTTAGACATTTCTTAATGGTAACGCAGTCCTAAAACTACAGCAGCAGAAACTGAGTTTATTTGTGTCCTGCAGTCTGTCTGCTTGGAGAGTCTCATAGCCATATTCAGTAGTACACATGTAGGCAGCAAAGGAAATCCTCTGGATCAAATTAACCAATTCCTTCCCCCTCTAATGAAATGAATGAAAAGCATGTTGTGTTTCCATAGCTGTACAGTGAATGGCTTCAAAATAATTATTAGGGGAATATATTGGTACTAAGATCTTACAGGGAGGGACCAGCAAGGCAAAACAGGCTTCCCAGGAATTGATTAATTTCTTTATTTCCCCAATGAGTCCTTAAACAAAGATAATTTCCACAGTGTTCCACAATTTAGAACGAGTGCCAGTTGTTCTAAACAGTGCCTTTGGGGCCAGATCCTGCTCCTCTAGTGGTCACAGGGAGTTTTCTCCATTGACATAAATGGGAAAGGATTGGGCCAAGTGTCAGATATTATTTTTGACTTATTATTTAAATCAGTTAGGGGTGCAAATTAGGTGTCCGAGAATGTAGTGCACATTCAAATAAACATGCACCACAAAGAAGCATCACATGGAAGCCCTTCAGTGATTACTACTTATAGGCCTGATCTCTTTCTACTTCCTTTTCCTACTCCCTCTGCTTATTTACAACCTTCCCTGCCCCTCATCGGTGCTGGTGCAAGAGCCTTCTCCCTTGTAGCTTTTGTCATCTTGAACAGACTTTCTCCCTCTAGCTGCCACATTACCTCTCCATGTGTTTTTAGAACTCCCCTAAAAATCAATCTTTTCTCCTTCACCTTTGTCTCTTATTTCTCTCCCTCAGCCCTTATTTTGCATTGATCTTTTTAATTGTGCTACTGAATCCTATAGAGAATGTCTAACATATATGAATTAAAAAATAATTCATTGACTCTTTTGGAAGTGACAGACCATATCTGTAGACTTGCTGCTAGAAACAGCAATCTGTTAACCATTAAAAATGTTAGGAATAAATTTCTATGGTAAAATTACAACTAATTTATTTTCCAACTCTCTCTGGTACCCAATGCACTATCCCCTATATTTACACATAAATCTGCCTCTCCAAAGATATTGCTTTGGAGAAAGTTTTTGGAAGATCTGAGACATGCTACAAAGGCTGCAGAATTTGGACCATATTATAACCTGTACTTCTCATATATTTGCAGTTAGTTGGCCAGGAAAGTAACCTGCTTCTGTAGATGAAACTGAAACTCCTATGTGGTGGGCATTCTATTTACTGAAAAGTAAATAGAAGGTCTATCCCACTCCGCTGTTGTAAGAGCTAAACACAAATACTACAGGGCTTCCCTCAGCTAAAGTAATAGTATAAGGTAGAGCTTGCTTCAGCCAAAACCAAAGTAAAGGTCTGAAATGTCACATACTGCAACCACATTTTTGATCCTCCTCCCACCTTATTCCCTGACTCAATCCCCCAGGTCCCTCCAGCACATTTCTCTTATAGTGTCAGGAGTGGGGTGGGGCGGAGGTTAATTAATCCCCACAGCTGTCCCAGCCATGCTACCCTACAAATCCCTGCACTCAAGAAAAGCAGCTGTGATCTTTCCTCTAGCCACAAATTAACCTCTTCCTTGCTTACTTCCTTGCTAATTTCTGAATAGGGTCCAATGAAATTTGGATCTGAACTTCATCTCTCGGTAATGGATCAAACAAAACCCAAGGTCCAAACATTTCTGAATGTGGAGGTTTGAAATCCAATCTGAATTTTTCCAAATTTCAGGATACTCAGTTTTGGTCCATTAGAGATACATTACCAGATGCAAGCTAGGAAATTGGATCTGAATTTAGATCTGAGGTTTTGGTTTAGAGCCATCTCTGTTTGTCAATATGAATGTGCTGCAACAATTAAATTAACTGAGCAGGAATTTGGTCAGAATACCAGGTTTAATTATCCCAAGTAGTCAGGACCATGGTTTCACATTTCATTCAAACCCTAAGTGTTCTTTGGAAAGAGACAGGAGCCCACAGAGAAACAGTTTAGCATGGAGGCGAATACAATTCAGATTATTCTTTGAGTCCATTGACAGAGATTCCTATCCATTGAGATACAATCCAAAATTCTGTTAATATAGACTGACCAATGATACTTATTTTAAACACTATCACATTGTTGATACCATACAAATTATTAAGGATAATACAGCATCCTCAATAAGAAATACATGCCAGGATGCTTGTTAAATTTGCAGTGTCATTGTTTTGCCTGGGATAGTTACAATTAAACATTGAATGTAAATTTAGTCTCACCCAGCAAAAATGAGATGTGAGAAAAATCTTGTCAAAACTGCACCATTTACACACCAATTTCACCGTTATTGCTCTGGAGGGAGGCAAAAATCTGTCTACCACTGACCCAAACATAAGAAGTAAAAGAAGCTCTGCAGCATTATTATATAAATGTGAGGTTCCAGCTTTAAAGAGAAATTGGAAAGACGGAATAATCTTCATTTCAAAGTGAATTTTGGAGCAAATCTGGTTTTTGTGAAGGAAAGAGGTAGCAAGGCAAAGGAAAATATCTTTTTGGACAAGTGATGAAGCATTGAAACAATTAGCAAATGAACTGTGGAAAGAGTTGCAGGATAACAGTGAAACCTTGTGCTTCTTTTCTAAACAGCACTGATAATAAAGCAGACTAAAACACATAATAGAAGGTAAATATGGAAAAAAGTGTAAAAAAACTTTGCAGGATAAAACAAAAGAAAAATGTGTGAGTTGGAAATTTGACATGAATTTCAACATTTTATACAGCACAGAATTATTTGAGTTTTTTGGTATGGCACTGGCCCCTCACTTAAAATCCACAAAGAAAAAACAGAGTTTGGGGAAAAGAGATGTAACATACTAGCCAGTGATCAAGGTGATGGCTGGCACCAATCTTGTTAGTTCTAGATAGGCAAATAAACAAGCCCCTACTGCTCCATTAGCCATCAATAATTCTGGAGCTGATTTCAATGAGAAACAGAAGTGCATTTTTGCAAATTTCCACACTCCCCTCTCTCCAGTCTCCATACATTATTTTCTGGCGAGATCTAAATTAGTTCTATTTTTTTGTTTTTTACCCTTCCTCCAAGCCCTTCATCCCTGTGATCTTATGCTACATACCCCTCCACCCCCAAATCTCCCTCACTCTCCACTTTTCTTCTGCCACAACAGCCCCCTTGAATGATTAAGCGTGGAAAATCAAAATAGCTTCATGGACACACTTCATTCATTAGAGTCTCTGGCTTCTCCCAACCCCAGTCAAGGTGATAGTGTCAATTACAAACATGTTAATACTTCACTAGATCTGATTATGTCTGTAAAATTCTTTCCACTGCCTGGACAGTTCTGTTAGCTTCTGCAGTCTGTGGCAGCTGCACTTCCACTTCCCCTTCCTCCTTGGGGTCTGAGCCTCTCATATCTGTCCTGGAGTAAATAGAAGCTGCAGCCCTATGTGGTTTACAATGGGGGCATTTTCTTGGGTTCTGTCCTCCATTCAGCTGAGATATAATCCAGGGTGAAGGAACTGATGAGCCCACATTCTCCTTTGCTCTGTGAGCTGTAAGGGACCTGTTGTATTTTCACTGAAGTAAGGAAGCAGTCAGTATAATTCCAATGAATTTTACATCTAAGGGTATATGCATGTTTAACATCCACCACTAAGTAATCACTTTTTGTGGATGACCTATAATATACTCAGACAACATAAGGAGTACAAATTGACTAATAAACTCTTTTTCCAGGACTCTGATGATCTCATGAATGATGCTGATGCACAAACAAGGAAGTAAACAAAGTATAAACCAAAGAGAGCCATTTTATTGTTATCTTCATTGAAAACCTAGGATGGAAATGATAGTTTCCCAATCCAGCAACGCTCAGAACCATATAAATTATCTAATCATAAGAACACAGGTTCAGATTTCCAATCCCACTGGATTTCAGAATGGTCTCTTCTAATGCCTGTAAAACAGTTCATCTGGCTATGGTCACTCCTGAACTGGATACAGTACTATAATGGTGAAAGGTGGATTTTTCAAAGGAACCTGACTTTCAATGGGATTTAGGCACCTAACTCCCTTAGACTTCTTTGAAAATCCGAGCTGAAATGTACTAACTCATATCAAATTCCTGGAATTTGTGTGAGATGTGGTATCCAATTAACCCTGCTATTTTAGTAAAAAATATTTTAAGTATTAAGTAATGAGTGTTTCCCATTTATTATAGATCTATCATGATCATTTCATTGTTGTTGCTGTTTTAATTTTGGAAATGCATATGAAGTGCAAACTCAATCATCCAAATGTTACAGGGAAATTGATTAAGTATGGATAATTAAGGTTTTGAATAACTGAGGGACTTTTCAATGTAAGTAATAGATGTCAGGCAATATGACCCAGATTACAGGGAAGATGACTGAGGTTTGGATAATCAAGATTTTACTTAGTTTAATGTCTACATTTGGGGCAGCCAACTCCTACAGGTCTGAAGGAGTAAAGAACATACACAAACTGCTGCATTACAGCATTGCTGTGACCTAGTCAAGAACTTCAAGGTCAACATTAGGAAAGTTCAGCTTTGCGGCTGGGGGTGGAATTGCACATGGGTTGTTAACATTTATTACAATGTTTGCAAGGGGACACCTGCTAATCGTCAGAAGATTCTGCAGCAACTTTGTGTGTTTTCCTAAGCTAAAACTACAGGTTTTACACAATTTCCAGAAATGCTTGTCAAGCTACTGCAACCTTTTTCACATCAACAGTACAAAGCTTTAAAGCAGAAGTATACATTTCAAAAATATTCAGAAGATTCTCCAAAGCTCTTCTCTTACCAATCTTTTTATGTGTTTCCAAAAAGATGTGACTCTGGTTAAATGGTACTGCTGTCTTATAAATACTCAACATAAAGGGCTAGATCCTCAGCTGGTATAAATTGGCATTGGTGCATTAACTTCAGTAGAACTATGATAAGTGACACTAGCTCAGATCTAACCAAGAGTCTACTCTGCATGAAAACAATCTCTATGAGCACTATAAAGCGACCATGAGCAAGGTTTACTCACATAAGTAAAGCCTGTAGGACCCATCCCTATATGTCTAAATATACAGCAGATTCCAATTAAACCCTTCCTTTGTTAACATTAAACCATATTTGAACATCAAGGTGATTCAAATCAGTTTTGTGCTGAAGTTTGCTGTGTGTTTCAGTTTGTTGTGCTGCAGTATTACTCCCCTACATCACCACTGTATTTTCAGCTCAGTGATTTTCTTTGCTTTGAGTAATAAAACATTGTCTGCTCTTCAAGACAAATATACAGCCCCTGAGTGAAGGCAAGGGTGTAATTCAAATCAATACTTCTGTTGACACTATAATCCTTAGGAGCACAACTGGAGCATTTCATGAACAGTAGCAGAGATTCTCCATTGATTTACTGCCTTGGTATTCAATCAAGAGCTGCGTTGTTAGCTGTAACATACCAAAAAACAAAACAAAAAAACACCCCATGACTTCTAATTGAGGAATTTAACTTGTTGCCTGTCTTGTAAGAAGAGATTTGTCATATATGTGATATGAGGCAGCTTTTAAGAATTCTCCCCTATTTTTATAGTGGAAGGGCTCCAGGCATGTAAAAAGGTCCTCCAGACTTTAAATGAGATGTACACCAAAGAGACTGTCACTTGTATGAGGCAGAAACTAAGATTAGAAGGTGGTGGGATTATTTTGTATGTTCCCCTTCCTAATGGAGCATCTCTCTCTCCCTGTGTCCCAGTAGCTACTCCCAGTTTGAATGAATGCTGTACTTACCCTGGGGGGGAGAGAGGAACATGTTCTACCCTCAACTACATAAAGCTCCTATTGACAATGTGGCCCTGGGCTTGTTTTTTGGAAGGCAAGTAACCTCTTCCAGTACTGCAATAGCATTCTACAACCAGAGTGCCTAACAGCAAGATAGATACTGCACCTTCCTTCTCTCACCCCTCATCCCCAAAGACTGGGAGCATGTTGCCATCCCCCACTGATCTGAAGACAAGAGTTCCCTAGATTGGTTCCAACCCTGCATTGCTAACCCCACTGAGCCAATAGTATTTACAGTATTTTGGGGTGGTGACTCACAAGAAAGTCACGAGGGCCTGTTAACGGGCTGTCCAAAGCTCCTTTTTGAAGAAGTGTTTTGTTTTGTTTTGTTTGTTTATTACATAGGCTGACTGCAGCTGTATCCATAATACTCACATACATTTTTGTCACTCAGTCAATCCATTATCAATGTAGCAGCCATAAGGCAGGATGCACCCTCTGAGGCAGCAACTACAAGACACAGAACCAGTGAGTTTAGAATCTGACTCCCTTTATCACCCTCCACCAGTACTAGTAGTAATAGTGAACTCTTCTGCTCTACACAGGTTCATCTATCACACCCACTAATAGTGCTACCCAAACATTAATTACGCCTTACAAAACTCATGAGAAATAGGTAAGGATTATTATTATTTCCTTTGTAGCATGGAACCTGAAGCTGAGAGGTTAAGGTATTCACCCAAGACCACAGAAGGATTCAGTGTCAGAGCCAGGATTAGCACTCAAGAGTTTTTGTCTCCAGATCCTGAGCGAAGAATAAAGGTGGTATCTTGTGGTATGCTGGAGCTGTTAATATTATGTTTAGTTTAAATTAAAAACAACTGACAGGAAATATGGTAACTGTCCACATATCTGATTAGCACCAACCCCAAGGGTGGGACAGAATTGTAGAAGGGGGCAAAATTAGAAGTAAAGGGATGAAGAAAAGAAAAAGAAAAAAAGAAAATGTGGGGAAAACATCAGAGAAAACTAACAAATGGGGAGATATTTTAGACTGAAATAGTCTCCCAGGGGAAAGGTAGAAGCCCCATCATCTGAGACAGTTAAAACTAATTTGGATAAAGCATTGGAAAATATTCTGTAGAGGATAATTTAAACTATCGGGGAGATGTGACCTAATAGGTCTTTTTTAATCTCTAACTTCTATTCTTCAAAATGTCCCAGATTGAGTTGCTGTCACGGGGTTCTAATCCTAATAGTCTCTAGTTTCCCAGATGAACGGACTTCTCATATTTGGCCAAGATCCTCAGCTGATGTAAATGGGCAGCTCCACTGAAGTCAATTTTGTGCCAGGAAGAAAATGGGCCAAATCCTCAGCAGGTGTAAATGAGCAAAGAAGGCAGCAAACCTTTCTTCACCTAGATGGAATCTCACCGGAATGTCTAATTATTCAAACAAGTCTATGTCTACACTAACTTTCATTTTTACAACTGTCAGTCTTTCAATTTTTCAAAGATTAGAAATCACCTAGCAGGAAAGCCCCAGTTAGTCAGCAATCCTGCGACTGAGCAATTTGTTTATGAGACAGAACCCTATTTGGCCATACATCTTGCTCAGACTTGCACAGAGAGGAAGTATTGCCTAGTGAATAGAGCACTAGCCTGGGACCCAGGCAATCTGGGTTCTATTCTCCGCTTTTTCCTTGGCTTGCTGGGTGGCTTTGGGAAAGTTATGTCACTGCTCTGTGCCTCAGTTTCCCCATCTATAACATGGGGATCATGATCATGATGACCTATGTTACTTATCAGTACAGTGCCTAGCCCAATGGGGCCTTGATATCCTTGACTGGGGTTCTTAGATGGAATAATAATGATGAATAAATAGTTGGTGCAGAGCCTTTATGTCTTATTTCTTGTTTTGAGAATTTTATATGGAAAACATTCCCCAAGTGTTATCTGTGTAATCTATACAAAACATTCACTAGTGCATGCCTTTGTTGGCAAGAAAGAGAAAGGTTATTACAGTCTCTCTCATTCAGAATAAGCAATGAGACTTTCTAGCCCATGTGTTGTTAAGGATGAAAGCACAGCCGTCCAGAAATTAAAGAATAATGAGGAGATAGTGTAGCCATGAAGCAGTGTCTTTGTATATTCTTGCCATTTTAAAACAATATTTTCTTATGTTATCATCGTCAAGCAAGTTAAATATTCCAATAAATTATTTTCTCTTGGATTTCTGTTTTTGTATTAATTAGAGGCCTAATCCTGCTGCAGTGGAAATCAGAGGCAAAACCCCCATTGACTTCAATCATACAGGATCAGACTCTCGTAAAATAATGTCATGTGAAATAATGAGAGTGTAAGCTTCATTATCACTTATCCGGTGGGGCTGGAGTTATCCAATGGGAAGAAATACTACCAAAGGCCAATGAGATATGAGATATGGTTACCAGGCAGGAATCCTAGGGGATTCAATTACCATGCAGGAATCCTATGAGACGGTATTATCAAGCAGGAATCTGTAGTATTCAGTTTACCACAAGGCGGTAATATTAGATTTTTAGAATGAAATCCCGTGGTATCTTATTTTATAAGAGTTGGCACAGAATGAATAGAGTAAAAAGGCAATGGAAGGAAAATGTTTCTTGAATCCTGAGGTTGGAACAAGTTCCAATTGTTTATCTCTATTCCTAGCAGAAATAAAATGTCACAAATGTTCCTGAAGATTCCCCTGGAATTGTAACTAAAAGTTTCAGATACGTAGAGGTGAGAGAGGATTAGTTTGTGTTCATATTTTACACACTTACTTACACACACAGAGAGAGAATATAATTTATTGTTAGGCCTGATTTTATTGTGGTCATTTTTGATTGGGGTGGTAAGCAGCTGTTGGCTTTATTTTTGATTTATAGTGTTTTCAATTTTTGGCAAAAGTACCAAAACCTTAGGGTAGGATAAGATTTTAAATATATTTATTATGAATCAACATTACCCAAGATTATAAGCTGTTTGGGGAACAGGATGTCTTTTTGCTACCTATTTGTACAATGCTTAGCACCACCAGTAAAAAAAACAATGGTTGAGCAATAATTGCTAATCTTGTTACACTTTGATGGTGTTTCTTTTAACTTCACAGTTTCAATATTTCAGAGGCAGGCATGGGTGGGAAGGATAGTGGTTTGAGCGTTGGCCTGGTAAACCCAGGGTTATGAGTTCAATCCTTGAGGAAGCCATTTAGGGATCTGGGGCAAAAATTGGGGATTGGTCCTGCTTTGAGCTTTGGACTAGATGACCTCCTGAGGTCCCTTCCAACCCTGATATTCTATGTTCTTCAATTATGGGGCCCTGATTAGGGTGAGTAGGTGCTGAAGATAAACAATAGCAATACTGAAAATACTTTATCTCTACATCAACTTATTGTGGCAGCAATAACATTTAAATTAAAAAGAAGAAGCAAACAGAAAATGGTTACACTTTAGATATGAGTGTCAAGAAGACTCTAGAGAAGTTTGTCTCCCTAGAATCTAGACCTTCTAGAAGGGACTTCTAAGAAGAAGATTCTTAAGTGTGTAGAATCTTTACAATATTTGTGAATAACCATCCCCTACATACCATAATCACAAAGTTTCAGCTGAATTCCTAATTCCCATTGAAACAAATGCGACCTGCATTCATTTCAACCTGGGTCTGGAGGTGGGTCACTTCATCTTTAATTTGATGAGTCCTTTACCAGCGGTGGATACAGTTCTAGGAAAATCTAGTACTCAGGACAAAAAAATAAACAGGGGTTCCCAGTTCTTTTTATATGACTTTTAATTTGGTCACTGGTGTTACTTCCTGTGATTATACCTCACTATTGCTGATTGTTCAGATCATTCCTTTAACATTTGGCTTTTTGATGCTAGATACTATCTGCTTATAATTTTAACATACATACCCACATACACACACAGGCCAGATCCTTACTCAATGTTTTTATTCACTATTTATTGAGGCACACTCCTAGTTAAGTCAATGCCTAAGTGATGACTGAGTAAACTTTGGGTGAGGTTCTGGCCCGTTTTGAGATTTGCCTGAGTACATACTGAATTAAGACCTCAATTTGGGTTCCAGATGCATGAATCCACCTTTGAGTCAATGTATCCCAATGAGTTTCTAAATAGATTCTCACAAATTCAAACCTCTACTAAAATTTTACATTTTGAAAGATAAGTGACAGAAGCAGTAGATCAAAACTCATCCGGCCTTTCAGGTACCTCCATGTGCATGGATAACTAGAACTGTTCTGGTATGGAATGTTTCGGTATGGAACGGTATGGTATCTGTAGGAGAAATTTCCTTACCTAAAATGCCACTGAGGAAAGTAATAAAATTGACTAAGAATATAGATTAGAAAAAAAGTGAGATGAAAAGAATGGGAAATGTAAATAGTAGAAATGAAACTAGAAAACAGGAGATCTGTGTACAATAGAACATGGGATGATAAGAGCTTCATCAAAGGCTATTATAGTAAATGAAAGACTCTCACTGATTTCAGTGCCCTTTGGATCGAGCCCTAAATGAGGCATGTTAAAGGAGATTCCAAAAGAATCACATCCTCTCCTTGTTATATTGGTGACAAAGGTGTTAACGTGATAGCTGCAGGAATAAGAATTTCACAAGGCTGCGGAAGGACCTGTCTGTGTTATTCAAATGCAGTTATACAGAATGGGACTGATTATATTTCCGCTGTAGAAAAAGGGGAGGTGGCAGGAAGGAGTGTAAGATTCAAGAGGCATTATCCTGCTCACAGTGTTTGCAAAAATGTTTGCTTGAGTGCTTCTGAACAAGGAAGTGGTACAGCTGAATGGTAGGCTTAAGGAAAGTCGGTGTAGCTTCAGAAAAGGGTTTGGATGCACTGATCATATCTGAACTCTAAAAGACATGATCAAACAGTATTGTGATCATGGAAGAGATCTGGATGTGTTAAGTGGACTTTTAGCAAATATATCACCTATTGTGGGGGGAAAAGTGTCATGGAGATACTAGAAAGATTACTAAACTGATACAGGTAATGACTAATAAACAAGTTCCTGAACCCACATGCTAGAGAGATGCCAATTGTGACCATTGTGATTATGTGATAAGGATCTCAGCTCACAAGCAAATAGTTTGGGATCATTAGCTCACATATCATGAGTCACCAAACAGCCATCAGATGGCAATGACTTTTAGTCACTAATGATATCTTGAGATGACTGCCTTCTTTGGGGTCTCTGTACCATTTCAAAATTTCCCTGAGATATCTAGATCCACCATTTAGTGCTTATTGGGTGCATTCACCCCTGTACGGACAGTCAGAAGAAAGTCATGAAAATAAAGCTTTAGTGTGACATAAGTTGTGCATGGGACCCTAGAGAGAATTTCATTCCTTATGCACAGTAGCTAGTTTTCATCCATTGTAACAATGTAGAATGAAAACAAATCAAATGAACAGAGCCCCCCTGAAGGATTAACAATGTTTCACATTAATGTTCCACCTGTTCAGAAATTAACAGCCATATTTGAATTATAGGAGTGTAAAAAGCATCTAAACCTGTCAAACATCTTGGATCAGATCAATCTAGCCTTGTTAACAATGCTATTTATTTTTTCACTTTTTAAATGACCTGTCCACACTCTAATCTTGTCTGTGGGCTCCAGTCAAGTCCTTTCACTTCAGTGCACAAGATCAGGTCATTTTATTAAGTGGTATGTTTGGCTTAGGCTTACTTTTCAGGTTTCTGTTTATTTAATTAACTGTTGCACTGCTCTGCAAGCAACAGGGTCAACCCTTGTTTTATAGAAGTGGGAGAGAAATGCTGTCAAACTGGGCACTTACCAGTGTATTGTGCTTGAGGACGCCATTGAAAAGGAAACTAATATTTCATGAGGTCTCTCTCTTTTGCTGGTAATCTCCATCTGCTGTGCTCCCATTGGCCATTAGCATTCCCTGACACGAGTGACAAGTTAGCATAAGCATAGTAAATCCAGAATCACACTAAGTGCATTCTATCTGGACATGAGAATATCCAGTAGCCACCATAGGATTATGTGTCTGCCTTGTCAGTGTCCAAGATCTGTGAATTCCTTGGTTTGCCTGCCGAGGTGACTCATATGGCTTGTTCCTACCTCCATTGAAATCAGCAGGCCTTTTGCAGTTGGGCTCATATTGTAGATTATCTTTAACAGTAGGTTGGAGTGGAGTCTATTACTCTAAAGAGAACAAACTCTAGCATTACCAGTAGATTATCTGGCCTCCATCCCCATAGTACCTAAGTGCAGAGAAAGATACCAACAGCTGAGCAGAGAATAGATGTCATTCTAATGAAAATAAAGGAGATTTATTTAAGACTTCTGGACATAGGCCCTGTGCTTCTCTGTGGCATTCTAGCTCCTAGGTTAACACAGCATGTGTTGCCTTGTGTCACCACAAGGGATCTGCCTATATTCTGGCATGCACTACACAATCAAGGACTGCTGACTACATTACAACATCAAGTTATCTGCCAGGCCAGTTTTCACTGGTATGCACTCTGCTCTTACTTCACTGGAACATTTATCTCTCACTGTTGATAAGTGATTTAGTTTAGCACTGTTAATCAGCTTCTGAAATGCTTTTCTTTGTTTTTAGATTCCACTGGACACAAGAACAAAAAGAATCCCTTTTTGCAAATGGGAGCAGATAGAAGAGCTCACAGGGAGATGATATTTCACTAGCTCTAACTTCCAGCTCCAAAGTTCCCAGGAATGAGGAGAATGAAGATTGATCTCAGCAGCGGAGTAGGACAGAGCAGTTTAACGAGCAATGCCAGAAGTAAGAAAGCACATTGCTGAGGTTTGGAGTGCCATGCAATACAAAGTTCAATATTGACCATTACTATTGCACAGAGCAGGTTACTAAAATGAAGTATACAAGCAGGATTTGCCCCTATTCTGAGATTATATATAAAGCCAAATTCCTTCCTCAGTTACATGTCTGCAACCCCAATTAAATCAGTGCAGTTGCACCAATGATGGCAGAATTTGGCACTTAATGCTTTTGCAGGCACCATGTGCATATGATCCTGTTGGCTAGATCACTGTGCTGGGACTCAGTTGAGCTGGGCTCAATTCTCAGCTTTGCCTTTGACCTGTTGGGCAACTTTGGGTCATTCAGTTCACCTCTCTGCCCCTTGGTTTCCCATCTGTAGAATGCAGATAATGATACTGGCCTCCTTTGTGAAGTGCTTTGTGATCTACTGATGTAAAAGTACTCTAAGAGGTAGGTATTATTATTAAATGTAGACATGTTGTCTGAACAGTGAGTGATCATCCCATCAGTTTTGTTTTACCTCAAAAGAGCACATGAGTAGAAGTTATGCTCTTAGTGCAAATGATGCCTTGAAACTTCAAGAGTACACTTGCAGAAACAGTGGCCAGAAACTCCTCAATCAGACAAACCTCTAAGATTTTCATTGCCAGAGTCTGGTCCACCTCCCAGTGAAGTCATTAGCAAAACTCCCTTTCACATCAACAGCAACGAGACTGGGCCTATAGTTTGCAGGTTGCACAAATAATTAGGCAACAGATGTTCAGCCCAGAGAGTAATAACATGTAGAGTTCAGCCTGAGGTTGGTGAAACAAGTCTTTAATTTTTGTAAATGAGACATAGCTGACAACATCCACTCAATGTGCAGCGGCAGTCAAAAAAGCTAACAATGTTGGGAATCATTAAGAAAAGGATAGATAATAAGGCATAAAATATCTATATAAATCCATGGTATGCCCACATCTTGAATATTGCATGCAGATATGGTCGCCCTATCTCAAAAAAATTATACTGGAATTGGAAAAGGTTCAGAAAAGGGCAACAAAAATGATTAGGGGTATGGAACAGCTTCTGTATGAGAAGAGATTAATAAGACTGGGATTTTTCAGATTGGAAAAGAGATGACTAAGGGGGGATATGATAGAGGTCTATAAAATCATGACTGGTATGGAGAAAGTGAATAAGGAAGTGTTATTTACTCCTTCTATAACACAAAGTCAGAACATGTAGGGATAAAGTGAGAAAGGCCAAAAGCCATGTAGAGTTGGATCTTGCAAAGGGAATTAAAACCAATAGTAAAAGGTTCTATAGCTATATAAATAAGAAGAAAACAAAGAAAGAAGAAGTGGGGCCGCTAAACACTGAGGATGGAGTGGAGGTTAAGGATAATCTAGGCATGGCCCAATATCTAAACAAATACTTTGCCTCAGTCTTTAATTAGGCTAATGAGGAGCTTAGGGATAATGGTAGGATGACAAATGGGAATGAGAATATGGAAGTAGATATTACCACATCCGAGGTAGAAGCCAAACTCGAACAATTTAATGGGACTAAATCGGGGGGGCCCAGATAATCTTCATCCAAGAATATTAAAGGAACTGGCACATGAAATTGCAAGCCCATTAGCAAGAATTTTTAATAAATCTGTAAACTCAGGGGTTGTACCGTATGACTGGAGAATTGCTAACATAGTTCCTATCTTTAAAAAAGAGGGAAAAAGTGATCCGGGCAACTACAGGCCTGTTAGTTTGACATCTGTAGTATGCAAGGTTTTGGAAAAAGTTTTGAAGGAGAAAGTAGTTAAGGACATTGAGGTCAACGGTAATTGGGACAAATTACAACATGGTTTTACAAAAGCTAGATCGTGCCAAACCAATCTGATCTCCTTCTTTGAGAAGGTAACAGATTTTTTAGACAAAGGAAACACAGTGGATCTAATTTACCTCAATTTCAGTAAGGCATTCGATACAGTTCCACATGGGGAATTATTAGCTAAATTGGAAAAGATGGGGATCAATATGAAAATTGAAAGGTGGATAAGGAACTGGTTAAAGGGGAGACTACAATGAGTCATACTGAAAGGTGAACTGTCAGGCTGGAGAGAGGTTACTAGTAGAGTTCCTCAGGGATTGGCTTTGGAACCAATCTTATTTAATCTTTTTATTACTGACCTTGGCACAAAAAGTGGGAATGTGCTAATAAAGTTTGCAGATGACACATAGCTGAGAGGTATTGCCAGTACAGAGAAGGACTGGGATATCATACAGGAAGATCTGGATGATCTCGTAAACTGGAGTAATAGGAAATTTAATAGTGAAAAGTGCAAGGTCATGCATTTAGGGATTAACAACAAGAATTATTGTTATAAACTGGGGACACATCAGTTGGAAGTGACAGAGGAGGAGAAGGACCTCAGAGTATTGGTTGATCACAGGATGACTATGAGCCGCCAATGTGATATGGCCGTGAAAAAAGCTAATGCAGTCTTGGGATGCATCAGGCGAGGTATTTCCAGTAGAGATAAGGATGTGTTAGTACAGTTATACAAGGCACTGGTGAGACCTCATCTGGAATACTGTGTGCAGTTCTGGTCTCCCATATTTAAGAAGGATGAATTCAAACTGGAACAGGTTCAGAGAAGGGCTACTAGGATGATCCGAGGAATGGAAAACCTGTCTTATGAAAGGAGACTCAAAGAGCTTGGCTTGTTTAGCCTAACCAAAAGAAGGCTGAGGGGAGATATGATTGCTCTCTACAAATATATCAGAGAAATAAATACCAGGGAGGGAAAGGAATTATTTAAGCTCAGTACCAATGTGGACACAAGAACAAATGGATACAAACTGGCCATCAGGAAGTTTAGACTTGAAATTAGACGAAGGTTTCTAACCATCAGAGGAGTGAAGTTCTGGAACAGCCTTCCAAGGGGAGCAGTGGGGGCAAAAAAAAAAATCTGTCTTCAAGACTAAGCTTGATAAGCTTATGGAGGGGATGGTATAATGAGATTGGTCTTTGACTATTAGCGGTAAATATGCCCAATGGTCTGTGATGGGATGTTAGATGGGGTGGGATCTGAGTTACTACAGAGAATTCTTTCCTGGGTGTCTGTCTGGTGAGTCTTGCCCACATGCTCAGAGATTAGCTGATCGCCATATTTAGGGTCGGGAAGGAATTTTCCTCCAGGACAGATTGACAGAGGCCCCGGTGGGGTTTTGCCTTCCTCTGCAGCGTGGGGCACGGGTCACTTGCTGGAAGATTCTCTGCACCTTGAAGTCTTTAAACCATCATTTGAGGACTTCAATGGCTCAGACACAGATTTGACACAGGAGTGGGTGGGTGAGATTCTGTAGCCTGCATTGTGTCAGACTAGATGATCATAATGGTCCCTTCTGACATTAAAGTCTATGATTCTATGAAGAACTAGGGGTCACCAAATGCAATTAATAGGCAACAGGTTTAAAATAAACAAAAGGAAGTATTTCTTCACACAATGCACAATCAACCTGTGAAACTCTTTGCCAGAGACTATTGTGAAGGCCAAGATTATAATGGGGTGAAAGAAGAACTAGATAAATTCATGGAGGACATGTCTATCAATGGCTATTAGCCAGGATGTGCCCATCTTGGCTAATAGACATTGATGGACATATCCTCCATGAATGGTGCCTCTAGCCTCTGTTTGCCAGAAGCTGGGAATGTGCGACAGGAGATGGATCACTTGGTGATTACCTGTTCTGTTCATTCCCTCTGAAGCCCCTGGCATTGGCCACTGTTGGAAGACAGGATACTGGGCTAGATGGACCTTTGTTCTGACCCAGTATGGCCGTTCTTATGTTCTTATTTGGGGGGGAATATGGTGCTTTAAATACAGACACTCCCTCACGTTCTCTCTCCTGATTGCTCCCTTTGGGCTCTGACCTACAGCAGAACAGCTCTGCATCGCCACCTAAAGGCAGCCCCACCTGTTATAGAATGCTCAGTATCTCACAGGAAGCTCTCACACTTTTCAAGGTTTATCTCCTCCCACTCAGTAACACACCTTTTTTGAGAGGGGAAGAGCTTTCTACTTCCCCCAAAACAAAGCACCTTCTCTTTCCTTCTCTTTCTTTCATAAAAACCTTCCTATTTCAGAATTATGTCCTTCATTTACCTCCTAACCAACAATGTCTCTATACTTTTGTGTTTGAATAGCTCTGTGTAATGTACTTTCATGAGGTAGGCTTTGGATCCTACAACTTGTTGCATACAGGCAGATTGCTGTGCCTACAGGGAGACCCACTGGGTATGTCTACACTACAGCTGGAAGCGTGCCTCCAAGCCCATATAGACAGACTCACACTAGCTCCACTTGAGGTAGCATCCTAAAAATAGCAATGTGGATGTTGCGGCACTGGCTAGCCACCCAAGCTTGGACCTGGGGTTGGGCAGGGCTGGATTTGGGTGGCTAGTCCAAGCCACCAATGCCACAATGTCCATACTATTTTTAGCATGCTAACGTGAGCCAAGCTAGCATGAGTCTGTCTCCCTGGGTCAGGAGGCAAGCTTCCAGCTGCAGTGTAGACATACCCGTTTAAGTCATGTGGGATTGAAGTCCACCTGTGTGCTACAAGATGCAGAATCAGAGCTTTAAACTGGGGCTGGGGCATTGGTCTGCATTTTGTTTTGAATTGACTGCTTGGTGACTTCTAGCACTACCAATCAGACCAATCATTCCCTAAGAAAAAAAGATACAAAGAGTCAGAAGTTTGGCCAATAGAGAAAAATTATATATATGCAGAGTGTTCGTACAATGCCTAGCACAATGGGGTCAAGGTCCCTGACCAGGGCTCTTAGGAGCTACTACAATACTTTTGCTGCTGCTGCTGCTACTACTGCCTGGAAACATTTGACTTGTATTTGGTGAACCTAATTTGCTGTTCAGACATCCCCAACCCCAGCTTCGCATGGTCTCCCTGCTAGATGGTTTTACTTCACATGGCACACTGTGTTGTTCCCACTTGAATGATGGAGTTTATAAAAAATGTTTTGCTGCCATCCCTAATCATTCCAGAGGGTCAATTAATGGAGAGTCTTTGCTGTTTTCTAGCATACTAAGCAATAAATAGCTGTTGAGGTTGATTAAAACCGAAATTAAACTGAGGTGGTGGGGGGTGGATTTAGCAATCTTTACTCACATTGAGTAGAAACCACCATTTGGTATGTGATTGAGTTGCAGAATTGACCTTTATCTCTGTAAAAGAAACAGGTATGGTGAGTGTATACAAAGCATTGCTAATTATTGTAATGATTTAACAAGCCATAATTATATACTAGGTTTTCCCCTTGGGAAAGACTGAGAGCCTGATTCTGATCTCACACCTACTTTATACTGGGAATTCTCCTTTGTACTGCTGGAAGTGAGAGCAGAAAGTCCTTGAAGGAGTTTTAGTTTCCAGGGAAAAGAGAGATGTGATTGGACACACATTGGGTGGATCTACATTAAGGGCCTGGTTCAAAGCCCACTGAAGTCAGTGGAAAGACTCCCATAAACTTCTGATCAAGCCCTAAGCGAGGAGACTATTGCAGGGATGTTGGTTGCATAAAGTGGTTCTCTTCTTATTTCTCTTTGTAATAGTTCAATGCATCCACACATATATTCTGTTTCTGACAAAACAATTTTGGAGTGTGTATGCATAGGAGATACAGAACAGTCATTGTATCCATGCATTCTGCTTCTGTATATTCGCTTATCCCTTAGTAGTCCCATCCTCGCTGCTGGGAATGGCTAATTTTTAAAAATAGGGCACTACCTTTCAGAAAAATGAAATGCCTGCAAGGTGCATAAAAACTTTTTTAAAACGCCATAATAGAAGCTCTAATTAAATGTATAACTCAAATTTAAAATAAAAGTAAGAGGACCAAAAAAATGCCACCATCGCTAACCAGAGTAAGAGGTGGTTAGAGGCAAAAAGGCATCCTTCAAAAATTGGAAGTGAAATCCTAGCGAGGAAAATAGAAAGAAACATAAACTCTGACAAGTCAAGTGTAATTAGGCAGGCCAAAAAAAGAATTAAGAGCAACTAGCAAAAGATTAAAAAAACTAACAGCAAAAAGTTTTTTAAGTATATCTGAAGCAGGAAGCCTGCCAAACAATCAGTGGGGACACTGGACAGCTGAGGTACTAAAGGAGCATTCAAGGAAGACAAGACCATTGCGGTCTTCACTACAGAGCATGTGACTGAGATTCCCACACCTGAATCATTCAATCTGAGGAACTGCCCCAGATTGAGGTGTCAATAAAGGAGGTTTTGGAACAAATTGATCAACTGAACTATAGTAAATCACCAAGACCAGATGGTATTCACTCAAAAGTTCTGAAGGAACTCAAATATGAAATTTCAGAACTACTAACAGTGGTGTGTAACCTATCACTTAAGTCAGCCACTGTACCAGATAACTGGAGGGTAGCTAATGTGATGCCAATTTTTAAACAAGGCTCCAGAGGCGATCCTGGCAATTACAGGCTGGTAAGCCTAACTTCAGTAACATGCAAATTGGTGAGGAATTATTTCCCTTTACAAAAGCTGTGTTGATTTTCCCCAATATATCGTGTTCTTCTGTGTGTCTGATCATTCTGTTTTTTACTATAGTTTCAACCAATCTATTAGAATTCTTTGAGGGGTCAACAAACATGAGGACTACAGTGATACCATGTATATAGTGTACTTGGATTTTCAGAAAGCTTTGACAAGGTCCTTCACCTGAGGCTCTTAAGCAAAGTAAGGAGTCATGGGATGAGAGGGAAGGTCCTCTCATGGATCAGTAACTGGTTAAAAGACAGGAACCAAAGGGTAGGAATAAACAATATGTTTTTCATAACGAGAGAGGTAAATAGCAGTGTCCCTCAGGGATCTGTTCTGGGACCAGTTCTGGTCAACATATTCATAAATGATCTGGAAAAAGGGGTGAACAGTGAGGTGGCAAAGTTTGCAAATGATACAAAATTACTCAAGTCCAAGCTGATGGTGAAGAGTTACACAGGGAACAAAACTGGGTGACTGGGCAACAAAATGGCAAATGAAATTCAGTGTTGATTAATGCAAAGTAATGCATACTGGAAAACATGCTCCAACCTATATGATGGAGTCTAAATGATAGGGTCTAAATTATCTATTACCACTCAAGAAAGATCTTGGAGTCAGTGTGGATAGTTCTCTGAAAACTTCTGCTCGATGTGGAGCAGCAGTCAAAAAAACTAACGATGTTAGGTACCATTAGGAAAGGGATAGATAATAAGAGAGCAAATATCATAATGCCACCATTTAAATCCATGATATGCCCATACTTTGAATAGTGCATGCAGTTCTGGTCACCCCATCTCAGAAAAGATATTAGAAATAGAAAAGGTCCAGAGAAGGGAAACAAAAATGATTAGGGCTATTAGCCAAGATGGTCAGGGATGCAACCCCAAGCTCTGAGTGTCCCTAAGCCTCTGACTGCCAGATAATGGGACTGGAAGACAGGAGATTGATCATTTGATGATTGCCCTGTTTTGTTCATTTCCTTTGAAGCATCTGGCATTGGCCACTGTCAGAAGACTTGATATGGACCATAGGGCTGACCCAGTGTGGCCATTCTTATGCATACTCAGGCCTGTCAAGAGAAATTTGGGGACCCAGTACATCATGTTATCTGGGGCCACATCCCCTCCCATTTCACTTTATTTACATAGCTGTTACAGGTATGCTCAAGACCCTGGTACAATTGTCCCCCTTTTCTCTCCTCTTGTCAGACTAGACTTCACTGTGGCATGGAGTTATATGAGCCTGCTGACTTGTGCAGCTGCAATTCTCTTGTGACTTCTTGTCTATGCTGGAGTGAAATTTTTGTAGATTGCATGGGTTCAGTTGGACCTAAGCTAGAGATCTTGTCCCATGTTGCATTCTATCTGTACAGCCACTGTTCATAAAATAACTGGGGTGGCGATTGTGTGTGGACACAATATATTTTACAGATGTTCCACTCTCAAGGATTTCCAACCAATGGTTTGTTCCAGCATCTGTAGTCAGAACCATAGTGAGAAAAAAGGCCTCAAAAATCATGCTTTTTGGGGGGCACTATGTTGGTTTTTCTTTTCCATCTTGCAAATAGTGGAAATTCTTGAATTTTATACTATTTTCATGCCACTAGTTTGTAAAATGTGCACAGTATTTTGAATAATGTCTAGAGGCAGTTTGAATTATGGTGCTTTTCAGTACAGGATATGCCTTTTGGACCACACTACTGTGAATCCTTAACTGAAAGTTGTATGTGCCTATGTCTGAAGAGTGGGAAGTGATGCCTGGTGGAACAGCAGCAGCAAATATCAAGGTATCTCCCATTCCTTCCAAAAATTGAATAAATCCTTCAAGGTGAACAATACAAATTCAAATCTTTGTTTCTATTTTGATTCATGTGACTTTGGACCCCTCAAGATTTTCTTTGAGTTTCAGATTTGGACAGACTCAAAACTCAAAGCAAGATTCCTTCAAACTCCTAGCATTTCTCTCCATTTCACATAAGAAGCATGCTCAGAACTCAGCCTGAACTCAGTCAAAACTGATGTTCCCTATGCAAAAATTCACACACATTTTGCTTTTTTACCCTTTGCTTTTCTTCACCTGACTTTTTCATATGAAATCTGATCCTGAGCTAACCTGTAGCAACCTAGAATTTTCAGAACTGGATCACCTCAGAGTATAGAAATATTGTTTTACATGAAAATCTTGCTGGATTGACACTATTGGAGGATGAAGTGCTTTACTAAAATACTCCTACCAATATAATATAAAGAGCAGAGTCTGCAGGACTCTTCACAGGTAAAGTTGATTGAAAAGCAAGAAAACGATTTTGAAACAAAAATCAAAATTTTTGACTTTGTTTCCCTTTCACAGGTTCAAAATGAACCCATTTTCCATTTTTTCCATAACATTGTCAGTTAAACATTTACTGAAATTTTTATGGAAACTTTTAAAATAATTTTCTAATCTATTTTTTACTTTGTTTACCTAAGACCCAGTTTTCAGCAAGTAACCATTGTTTTCAGAAAACAAAATATTTCTATAATGATTTTGAAAATTATTTTGTTCAAACTTTCAGTAAATGTTTTGGTAACAAAAATTGTGAAAAATTGAAATTTTCAATATCAACAATTTATTGTGGAAAGTTTCATTTTTAATAAAGGCCTTTTTATGAAAAAGAATTGCATAAAATATCAACCAACTCTATTCAGAGATATTTTTCAGTCCCCTTCTGGAGGGTTCGTCTTGAAAGGAGAGAAAGTAGTTCAATCTCCATGGCCATTTCTCCTGAGGATGCTTTTTCCAATAGACAGTAACTGTATTCTTGTATCACTAATTGCAGAATATGAAACTTTAAGGACTGAATACATGTGCATGATGAAACAGTTCTCCCCTTTTCCTCTATTTTATCATCATTTCATAAAAAGAAATTCTGCACTGGTGGCCTAATCAATCCCTCCATAGAACAATGGCCTCTAATGAATAGGGAATAAATGGAATCAGATTTATGTTAAAAACCCAGAAAATTCAGAGACAATGAGCAAATATTCTGACTACACTTTCCTACTCCTTGTCTGAGGTAACAGACAACTGTTATGGGTGAGAACAAGAATAGACCAGGATCCAAAGATTCAAGATTTGGAATCAGATAGTTCTATCCTTCTACACTACCGGGTCATGTGCTTTGTGGTTATTCAAGTTTTGGTCTGTGAGCAAACATCTCCTGTCTTTCCAACACACACACGGTCAACCTGCTAATATGGTCATCTAAATGGGGGTCTGGTTTGGTCCCTCCTAGGATAGTGCCACATCCAAGCTGGAGCCTTCTTCCTGGTCTACTCTGATACAACTTCTTGTTCATCCTCAACTTCCCTTCTCCTGCAGCCATCTTTTGCTAATCTATAACAATGACAGCCCCCTCCTCAAAAAAAAAACAAAAACAACTCCCACTCCACACACACACAAACGGCATTGTACTTTGTGGCAGCTATATGAAGAACTCTCTCCTCTTGAAATGTCCCATAAGTTAGAGTGGCCAGTCTGGACAACCCCACATTCTACTTACATCTGTAGCCCACATCTGATCAGACAAAAATAAACTGTTTACAATAATTTAATTAAAGCTAGTTCTACTACCACTGAAAAATGGGGCTTCTTGAGTGTTTCCAATACACAAATTAGCTAGCAATTTATTCAGGGCATTATTTTCTCCTAGAGGTGACACCAACAGTAAAAAATTCAGTTGTAGGTGTAGTAATTGACATGGTTAAACAGGGGGATAAAATAGCATTTTGCATTAATGACTATTATCACATCATTTCCCCCCTTCTTTTTCCAGAGCACAGAACATATTCAAGAAGACTACAAAAATCTATATAGTTATTCTGAGCTCCTGCAGTTGATCTTTAAGCCTCAATCTCCAACTTGCATGAGAAGTCAATTCATAAATGATGTGGGGGGGAGGGCAGATTAATTTTGAAAACAATGTTTTACACAGCATAATAATTTAGGTTATGTCCCCAGAATTTGTATCAAATTCATGAAAAACTCCAGGGCTGATTCTCATGTACCCTAAAGCCACTTTATACTGTTCTAGCAGTGTAAGGAGACCTTAAAGTAGGTGGAAATTTAGTTTACTCCCATCTTCAGGTTCCTTTGCCAGAATGGTGTAAAGTGGCCTTAGGATAAATCAGACTCAGGCCTTTCATCTTTTAACCAATTTCCCCATTTATTTGAATAAATTCCATTTAGCCCATGCTGTTTGGATAAAGAGAAGTTCTGCTGTATTCCTTTAGTGGGGGAGGGAGTGCTAAACAGGTTATTATAAGTCTAAGACTTTGGGGCTTGAAGGGCTTTTTTTGGCTATGTCTCTGACTGAGTGGAATATTTTGTGACTGTATATAGCATGTGGCAAATAGCATAGCAGTGACTGCACAATACTGTCTGGATTCTCTGGGCAGGGAGTTTTCACTTCATTAGTTCATCATTCACAACCTGTTGCAGTAGTTGCAATAGCTCACAACGTTATCCTCCATTCATATGAACACCAATATCATGTTCATTAATATTCCTGTAGAAATAACAGGTTTGTCTAGGAAGTTGAGTAAATAAATCTCATGAGGCTGGTGGTGGTTGACTCTTTCTGTGGGCTCAGCTTTTCCCAGCTTTGCACATTGACATTAATAGAAAGTGTCAATAGATTATATTTTAATAGTAACACTGGACCAAATTCTGGCATTAGATGCCAGTAGAAGTACATGGGAGAAAATGAGAGCAGAGTTTAGCTCAGTGTCCTCAGGGTAGTAATTTGTTCATTGTTTCACAGTGAGTGGCAAAGCCAAGAAGAGAGCTACTAACCATACATAATAGTCCTTCTATGAACTGTCTGTACATGTTGGATGTTGAGTTTATTTCACCACAGTATTACTGAGAATGTACTGAGAGCAAAGTCACATGCTTATCTTACGTTCACCAGTAACATATTCAGGGTTGATTTGGTTCAATTTGAAGTGTGGTCCATTCCATTGGTGGAGGGGATTCTCTTCTTTGTTGGCTGTTCTTAGGGACCCAACAAGCATAACTACCTAATGTATTATCTGCCTGAACTAAGAGTCACCTCAAATCAAGGCAAGTTATGAAGATAAGATCATTTCAGGTCTGTATTTTATAGCTCAACAAAGTCTCATTCCAAGAAGTTACATTAGAGGTCTGTAGTTGAGACACATTTCTGTCTCTAAATTGCAGCTACTGGTGACCTGTTCCCATGGCCCACCTTAACATTATGCTGCCACCTAGCCCTCTGTCCATTATCTGCTTTCTTGATATAAATCTCAACGAAAAAGAGAGGGAGGGGAATCACAAAGTGAATGGCCACAACTACTATTATGCACTATGCAGCCTGAGTGGCATCCTTATCCAACCTGAGTTAGGGCCCCATCCTGTTCCCACTTAATTCTATGGAAGCAGGAGTGGGACCTTAGTGAGAAGTAATGGTATTGCCATGCTACCAAATTTGGAGCTACTTTTGCTGTTGCTCGCCCATTACTGAGGAATAGTACAATAATAATGCTGACTTACAAGCAGACGACTCCTGCTGAACACAACCAAAGATCATCCTCCCCCTTCACTCTAAGGTAAACAGTCCCTGAGCCTTGTGCTAGTTTGTCATCCACTAAAAAAGTATCCTATGTATCAGTGCTTTAATGAGTTCATATGGAAGAAAGTATCCATTATATTAATTACCTCTACTACCTATATGCAGAACATGGAGCTCATTTGAGCAGCCTGAATAGATAAAACCACATATGTAGTAATAAGAACCATGGGGTAAATGTCTCTTTCTGCAGTAATGGAATAAAATGCATAACCATGTAATAAGAGGCCCCAATCCTGCTAACACTTTCACATGTGCTTAACTTTAAGCAGTAGTCCTATTGACTTCAACAGGACTACTCACATGCTTGAGGTTAAGTATGTGCATAAGTGCTTTTAGGCTTCTCTGACCAATCTTTTTTTTTTTTTTTTTAAATAGAGTATGAGGTTGGAAGGGACCTCAGGAGGTCATCTAGTCTAACCCCCTGCTCAAAGCAGTCCCCAGTTAGATTTTTGCCCCAAATCTCTAAATAGCCCCCTCAAGGATTGAACTCACAACCCTGGGTTTAATAGGCCAATGCTCAAACCACCGAGCTATCCCCACCCCCAATCTCAACAACCTTAAGGAAACTCTGATGGAAGGATTTCTTTTGTAAACTATCATCAAATACTGGTCATTTGGGAAGGGGAAAAGGCACCAATCAAAAGCATCTATGATGTCTCTTTTCTGTTTCAACCACTCCTTTGCAAAAGTATCAATTAATTAACTTATATATTTATTTGATTAGCTTATCAGAAAAAAATAAAAATTCATAATGTTGAAACGTTGACAACTTTTTTCCACAAAAATTGTCAAGAAAAATATTTTCCTTTGTTTTCAGTTTGGAATACAACATTGGTCTCATGTTATTCCTTAGGATCTGTATGTAACACATGGCAAATAACATCAACATCTGTAGATATGGTGGGAATAGAATTGTGCTGTAAATCAGGTTGGATGACAAATAGTGTGTGATAATTTTATTATTGTTGTTGAAAGTTAGCATCACTGGCAGAGTGATGAAAATAGAGAGGAGATTTAATGAACAAAATGTCAGATGTTGGCTGCCTGGAGTTGTGTAGAGCCTTGAAAACAAGAATGAGAAGCAATGTTATTGATTAACTAAAAACCTAATAGCTCACAAACATGGCTGGCTTCTTCCAGTCAGAAGAGTGTTTCCTGTGTGAGGACTGTAATTGTACCCATGATATTTATTAATATCTTATGCAGCCTGCTATGGGGGTTCTGGTCTTGCTCCCATTGTAGTGAATGGAAGTTTTGCTATTGACTTCAATGTGAGTAGGCAACAACTGTGTCAACATCTAAGACAACCCTTCCAGAAATGTATAGTGCCTGTAAGTTTGTCATCTTCCTCTGTGTCTCTTCAATATGTTTATGCATACCACTAATCTGGCTTTGTAGTTTCCCTTGCTCAACATTTTTTGGGAAAAAGTCACATTCTGTCAAATTACTACTAATATTTTAATGAGCAAGTTTTCTCTCAGGAATTCTTAAAACAAGAATATGGTGATTTTAATGGGATTAGAATTGAGGCAGATTTTTATAAGCCTTAATATTGTCACTGTTCTTCAGTCAAATCAACCAACAGCATGGCCACACAATGCCCAAACCATTGTTAGAAATAACAACATCAGTGAACACTTGGGAAGTAAGCCACACATCAATTTGGTCTCAAGCTTTTAAACTGTGTTGTGCACTGTGTGTTTTTTATGAACTGTAATGATGCAAACTGTAGCTTGCCTTTCAAAGGCTCATTCAGGGTCTGAAACAGATGTTTGCAGAATGAAACCTTGAGAGCTGTGACACTTCTCTCATCAGACTCAAGTATCCACCTATCGGTCTCCAGGCTTATTTCATGAAGAGTGACACAGTGTTGGCTTGATTCATCCTTGCACAGGTTGTATGTGAAACTGTAGGAGGGCAATGGAATATGTTAATCTTTGCTGGTACAGTAGCAATATGTTGTTTGCATTACCCTTTTGTACATCATGGAGCTTGAAAAGTAAATGCAAGCTACCGTTATGGCCATAGTGACTACTTTAATAATGGATATTAGAGAAGAAGAATGGTGCTATGGTCAAATCTTTGAATAGGTTTCAAGAAATATGGATTCTGTTCCCAGCCCTGCTACAGCCTCCCTATGTGAACTTTGGCAAGTCACTCAATCTCTCTGCTCCTGATTCACCACTCCAATGCACCAGTTGTATGCCAATGTAACTCCATTGACTTAAGTACAGTTACACCAGTGTAAAACTGATGTAACAGAGGAGAGAATCATGCCATCTGTGCCTTGGCTAAATATAAATTGGGAGTGATGATAATACTTCCCTATCTCATAGGCTGTTCTGAAAATACATCTGATCATTTTTGTGAGGTGCTCAGATGTTATGGTGATGAGCACCATAGCAAAACTTAGGAATAAATAAAGAAAATAGACTCTAATTTGTTTCATAGTTGTGACACTAAAGGTCAACTGGAAAAGGCTCTCTGTACACTGCTCAGGGAGGTTATGAGTTATACAGTTATCTGTATATATGTTCTGACAGATTTTGTGTTGTATTTTGCTGGACAATTTTAAAATTCAGCAATACACGTCATTTGCTTACAACAGCCAGTTTGCCTCACAATAGCCACCAGTAGAAGGATGATTCATACAAGAGAGGCCACCACATGTTGAGCAGACCCATTTAAAGCACTTATACTGCATTTTAAGGTCAGCTAAAAAGATTCTCGCACAAAAAGTTAATTCAGGATGCTGTTTCCCACAATAATAATAATAATAAAAATTAAGCTTAACAAACACTTATCCTGGTTCCCAAAATCCATTTTATATTATGTTTCCTTTTACCAATTTTCTTTGGCATATAGTCAAAGCGTACCAACAAAAGTGTGTGTTCCATAATTGGGCAAAAGGGATAAAGGTATATTTTTAGTTAAAAGAAATAAGTACCTAACTTCAAGAGGTAAAAAGAATACAAGGAACAGCAGGACAAGGAATAGCAGAACAACAAATGCAGAAGTGTCAGCAATGAATAAAATGCTATGAGTACATTGAGCTGGTAAAACATTGAAAGGTGCACAGTGCACAATTATAAGGAAAATCTGACACAAAGCACTTTTACTAAACAGGTCAGTTAAATAGAGGATATTCACTTAACACAATCTCTTAGGGTATCTCTGTATAGTACTGTGCCTAGTACAATGGCATCCCCAACCTGGTTGAGCATCTAGTTTCCACTACAATGTAAATTAACAATGCAGCAATAATTGCTATAAGGATTCTTCATGCAGAAGGGACGCTATAATCACTCCATCTATATTCACAAGATGGGCAATCCTGGAATCTAGAACTTTCAACCATGTGGCCTTAGGTCCCCTGCCTGGTACAAAGACCATCTGGAAACTGGCCTACCAGGCTGGTTCATCTGATCCAGACCATGAGTCGGAAGTTCTCCGCTCATGTAAAGTTAGACCTGTCACCAGGCCAATCCCTAGTAGTTTCTATCACTGTGTTTCTTAATGTCCTGTGGTTTAAATCAGTAGTTCTTAGCCTTTTCCCATCCAGGACCTGCAAATATCCTTGTTTCTTACCATGACACATGCAAATCCCATAATCCTTTGCGACCATGAAGATTATGGTGCTGGAGCAAGAAACTGGTCATGTTTGGCTACTTGATAGAAAGTATTGGGGTTTGCAAGTGTTAAGAGGCTGTTTTTCAGAGGGGTATAGGGAGTGATGAAGTGTTCTAGTTAGGCAGGATTGTTGAAAGATATTGGGGAGTGCTGTGGTGGGTGGGTCCTGCATACTGTGTTTTGTTGTGTGGGTGCTGGAGGCTGGGTGTGGGCCTGAGGAGAATGCTTCCCCCTTTCTCTCCAGCTGAGTGTTCATCTTGTCTCAATGTCCAGGAATCTCTCCATTATACTTCTGGGTGAAGTTAAACACCTTGTGGCTGACATTTTTCCAGGATGACCAATAGCAGCAGGACTATGGGCTCCCCTCCATACTCAGCACAAGGACATATTAGATCATATCTACTTTGTCTAGGGGAAAAGACACTAAATCATAGAATCTCAGGGTTGGAAGGGACCTCAGGAGGTCATCTAGTCCAACCCCCTGCTCAAAGCAGGACCAATTCCCAACTAAATCATCCCAGCCAGGGCTTTGTCAAGCCGGGCCTTAAAAACCTCTAAGGAAGGAGATTCCACCACCTCCCTAGGTAAAGCATTCCAGTGCTTCACCACCCTCCTAGTGAAATAGTGTTTCCTAATATCCAACCTAGACCTCCCCCACTGCAACTTGAGACCATTGCTCCTTGTTCTGTCATCTGCCACCATTGAGAACAGCCAAGCTCCATCCTCTTTGGAACTCCCCTTCAGGTAGTTGAAAGCAGCTATCAAATCCCCCCTCATTCTTCTTTTCTGCAGACTAAACAATCCCAGTTCCCTCAGCCTCTCCTCATAAGTCATGTGCTCCAGACCCCTAATCATTTTTGTTGCCCTCCGCTGGACTCTTTCCAATATTTCCACATCCTTCTTGTAGTGTGGGGCCCAAAACTGGACACAGTACTCCAGATGAGGGGAATGATCACGTCCTTCAATCTGCTGGCAATGTCCCTACTTATACAGCCCCAAAATACCATTAGCCTTCTTGGCAACAAGAGCACACTGTTGACTCATATCCAGTTTCTTGTCCACTGTGACCCCTAGGTCCTTTTCTGCAGAACTGCTACCTAGCCATTCGGTCCCTAGTCTGTAGCAGTGCATAGGATCCTTCCGTCCTAAGTGCAGGACTCTGCACTTGTCCTTGTTGAACCTCATCAGGGTTTTTTTGGCCCAATTCTCTAATTTGTCTAGGTCCCTCTGTATCTGATCCCTACTCTCCAGCGTATCTACCACGCCTCCCAGTTTAGTGTCATCTGCAAACTTGCTGAGAGTGCAGTCCACACCATCCTTCAGATCATTAATAAAGATATTAAACAAAACTGGCCCCAGGACCGATCCTTGGGGCACTCCGCTTGAAACCGGCTGCCAACTAGACATGGAGCCATTGATCACTACCCGTTGAGCCTGACGATCTAGCCAGCTTTCTATCCACCTTACAGTCCATTCATCCAGCCCATACTTGGCGGCAAGAATACTATGGGTTTCCATGGTAAGGAAAGCCAACTATATTCCTGAAGGTCACTTATTGTACTCTGCCTTCCAAAAAAAAAAAAAAGGACTGTATTAAGATGGCACGGATCATTCACCCATCCCAAACCTTATCAAATGCCAAGAGATAATAGGTGTTCTTCTGGCTCCCTGGTAGATTCCCCCCATTCACCTTAGGTACAAGCCCCTGAAACTTGCTGGTGGGAAGATGAGAGATTCAGCAATGCTGCTGCATATCTCTGGGACATGCAGGACTGGAAACAGATGCAGGCATTGTAGGACAAATTCCCAGACCACCTCCATCACACAACCAGATTGAGAGTCATGCTGTTTAATATAAACTATGGCCAAATTGTCAGCTCCAAATAATATCTTTCTGTCGCCACACTGTGACTACTACCAAATTTGGGGAGGAAACTCAAGAAAGTTGGTATCACTGATTACCCTTTAGGCCATCTAGGTCTCTGGCGTGTGCACTTCACACAAGAGCCCCCTATAAATACACCCAAAATGGATGCCTCCCAAGGTGTACAACTGCAGTTGCAATTTTAGGGACGTTTGACATTCACATCATCACGCAGGCACTCTATCAAAAGGTTTTTCTGAATTCCTCCCATAATTCCTAAGTTGGTGTTCATCCCAGCTGTGATTCACGTATGTTGGTGAAGACAGTCAATGCCTGCCAGGGTAGCACGAAAGCAAAGGCAGAAGCTGCAACCCAACAAGCGTCCCTAACCTGCAATTCCAGTAGCATTAATTTAACAGCCTCCTTGTCTCAGGACAGGGCATCTCCAAGCTTCCAAGCACACACAGCCATGCCCAGTTCCTTTAAGAAGGTTTATTTAAAACATACCAGGAAACAAGCAGAAAACACAATCTTAACTCACTCCTTAGTCTCAGGCTTCAGGGTCACCTCTCTCAGGGATCTCTGGCACTCCTGCTCCTGGTAGCTTCCAAATTTTAGTCAGCTCTGCCCCCTTTCTGGAGTAGTAGGCCCCAGGACTGCTTCCCTGGGCACCTGGCCCCTTGCTCCAAGGGCCCACCACCAGAGTTAGCTCCATTCCACTCCAGCCAGGGCTGGCTCCAGGCACCAGCTTCTCAAGCAGGTGCTTGGGGCGGCCGCTCCGGAGAGGGGGGGCAGGTCCAAGTATTCAGTGGCAATTTGGCGGACGGTCCCTCACTCCGCCTGGGAGTGAAGGACCTCCCGCCGAATTGCTGCCACAGATCGGGATCGCGGCTTTTTTTAGATCGCGATCGCGGCTTTTTTTTTTGTTTTGTTTTGGCTGCTTGGGGTGGCCAAAACCCTGGAGCCGGCCTTGACTGTAGCTTCCCTTCCCCAGGCACAGCCTATCTCAATCACTGTCTCCTCAACCTCTCATTTCCTGCCCTTTATAGTCTGAGGTGAAGCCCGGCCCCCTTTAACTGGGCTCACCTGCTCTGACATAGGGGCTCTAGGCCCAGCTCTACTCACATGGACCAGGTACCCTGTAATACAATTCCCAACTTTTCAGGAAGAAAAAAAAACATGTTTTTTTTCTCTGTTCCTTCTACAATTAGATTCTTTATAACAATCCTGGACCCCAATATTTCCCCAGATCAACCAAAACATTCCCCTTAGTCTTTTAAGGTTTCACAAACATTTCATGCAGTATATCACATAAATTACAATAGGTCACAGAATATTCTTCCTGTCACAGGGACCCTAGCACAGTCCCTCCAGCAAAAACCCCTTGTCCCATTCTCCCCAAGCCTTACACAGCATGGTCAGAGTCAGAGCCCAGCCTCACCAGCCACACACAATATACAGTCTTATATTTGCTGCCTGGACTTCAAAGTCCCTGCATGCATAGGTCTTTCTGTCTCTACCTGGAATTTCTACCTCAGTCTCAAGCCATGAGGAGTAAATATCCCTTTTCCTCCTTGGTGAACCAGAGATCTGTCACAAGTTGTTCTTTCTCAAACTTGAGGTTCCGTAATTCATGTTCTGCTGCTTCCAGATGCTCTGTAAGGTCCAAGAACTCAGGACAGGAGCCATAAAACAGGTACCTGCTATCTCCTATACCAGAGCCTTGCTTCCATCCCTGGCCCTCTATCTGGGCTTCTATTTGTTATTGTGGCCCCATTTGAATCCCCATGCTAGCTTGTTTAATGGGGAGTCCAATCTGGGTCCCCATAGTACCTTGTTGGGATTCTACTTGGGTCTCTACAGTATCCTGCCAAATCTGGGACTCTGTCTGGGTCTCCACCGTACCTTGCTGGGTCTGAGACTCTGCTGGTCTGAGACTCCATTTGGGTTCCCATTAGCTTCCATTCCTTGGTACTTCTGTCTGTCTGGGGTTGGGCTAATTCTTTCTTCAGGATCAAGCATTGGTGCTTCTCTTTCTCAGCTTTCACCCAAACCCTGGCTAACTCTTGTTTAACACCACTAGCTGGTTAATAATTTTCCCTCATGAGATGTTTGCATCGTCCAACCCCTGTTGATACTTGCTAAGCTGATCCTTCACTTCCTGGAAATGGTCATGCTCTCCCTCTCAGCCTCCCTTTGGCATCTTTACGCTGGCTCCTAGCTCTCTTATTTCCTTTTCTGATCAACCCCAACCCCTTAGTCCTGGGCTGTTGTTCTAATCTCTAGTTTTCCACATTATGTGGGCTGAAAAACCGATCTAGTTTTTTCCCAGAACTATTAGCCAAGGCACACCCTTGACCACCCCAATATGAAGTCAAGCTTTCTGACCCTGAACTTCCAGGCCAATCTCTGCTGTGGGCTAGACATACGTCTCACCATGGATACACGAGACATGTACTGGGAGATGTTGGTCTAGGTTATTTACCCCTTCCTTATCTTCCTGATCAAGAGTGCACCCACAACCTGAGTCTCAAGTCCCTTAACGATGGTTCCTCCCAACCTAACTAATACCTCCCCTGGCCAGCCTCCCCCCCTCCCCTCAACTTTCTAAGTGGGCCTCCATTGCCTGGTCCCAGTGTAGTAACAGCCTAGGTAATCACACTCCATCACCAATCAATTCCATTAAAAATGCCCAAGCTGGCCACATCTGAAGCATACCATGGTGCCTGTTGGTCCACCCCATAACTGTTTTCATTAAACTGTGGGGCTAGTCAAGACTCTTGTTGGTCCTGTCTGTCTCCCAAGTTCTGGCCACTCAAGGTCTTTCTCCTTTGAAAGTTTCCCTGGAACATCGCCCGTTGAGCCCCTCTCAGTTTGCCATTCCAGCCACTAATCTCCTTTGGCCTTAAAGGAGACCTCAGCTTGTTCCACACCTTCCCCCACTGAGGTTGGCTAGAAGTGGCTTACCTAGTTCTGTGCTCCCACAGATAGAACCTTCAGGAACTTCTCCAAGACAATCTGGTGCATGACCTTCTCTATCAAGCTGGTCTCAGAGCCGAGCCACCGCATTGTGTCTATCTCTTTCTGGTCCACTACCTATGAGCAAACTCCTTGTGGAAATGGTTCAACCCAAAACCAGCATCTGTATGACTCAGGAGTCAGCCCGCATTGGTTCAAAATGGCTGCCTTCACTACCAGGTAGACGTTTGCCTGGTCATTGCTTGCCACTCTATAAGCCATCTATGCCTCGCCTTGTCAGAAACAGTTCTATGTGGGCTGCCAATGTTGATTCCTCACAGCCTGATGCCTTTGCCATCTTCTCAAATATTTGGAGGAAGGCTTCATGGTTGTCATCTAGTCCAAGCTTCACCAGGTCTGGAACCAGCTGACACAGGGTCCCCTTACTGACTATGTTGCTTGGTGATCCTTGGCTCCCTTCTGCAACCACTCTTGCTGTTGGAAGTGGACTACTTGCCACCTCTGTTGTGCTGCAAACTGGGCCTCTTGTTATTTCTGATGATTCTCCATCAACTTCATGAGCATGGCCTAAGTCTGCTGTTGTTGCTCTTGTTGTCACTTTATTATGGCCATCTGCTGCTTCTGCCCAGTCACTAACAGGCCAATTACCTCCTCCAGCTTTCCCTTAGCCCCAAACTAGATGGGATCAGCCCAGCTTTCCTCTTCACTCCTCCCCGATATCAGGAGTGAATCGAGGTGCCCACATTCTCCACCATATGTGTCAGTGCAGAGCTTCACCCCAGCTTCCAAGCACACACTGCCATGCTCAGTTCCTTTAAGAAGGTTTATTTTCTTAAAACAGGCAAATAAACAGAAAAACAGTCTTT
This sequence comes from Chrysemys picta bellii, assembly GCF_011386835.1. NCBI lineage: Eukaryota > Metazoa > Chordata > Testudines > Emydidae > Chrysemys > Chrysemys picta. Next base: position 72,747,140 of record NC_088794.1, on the reverse strand, counting down.
TAACTCACTCCTTTGTTTCAGGCTTCAGGGTCACCTCTCTCAGGAGTCTCTGGCCTTCCTGTTCCTGGAAGTTTCCAAGTTTTAATCAGCTCTGCTTCCTTCCTGGAGCAGCAGGCCCTAGGGCTGCTTCTCTGGACACCTTGCACCAGAGATCCACCACCAGAGTTAGTTCCACTTCACTTTGGTTTCCCTTCCCCAGGCACAGCTTATCTCAATCACCCTTTCCTCCCCTCTCATTTCCTGTCCTTTATAGGCAGAGGTTCAGCCCAGACCCCTTTAATTGGCTAGATTGGGCTAACCTGCTCTAATACAGGGGCACTGGTCCCAGCTCTACTCACAGGGATCAGATACTCTGTGACATTCTGTGAGGACGGGTGCTGGTTTCTGTAATCCTGTCACCTTGCTCAGTTCAATGCCCATAAAAGTCATGGAGGCAGCAGTTTTTCCCATGGGCAATTGAAATTCTCAAACATTCTATTATCTTAGAAAAAGGTCCTTAACAAGGACTCACAATATCCCATATCCACACAGGCTTTAAAAAAGAAATAATTAAAATAGTACCCATCCTCATCCGAGCTCAGTCAGGTTGGATGAAGAGGGGGAGAAACTGGACAAAAGTCTGCCTTGTATGGAGTCATGAACCTCTGGAGGAAAACAGGGTACTGGATGGTGCTACAATGGGCCTTGCAGGTGTGCCCTCCTAAAGGACTCTCCAATAAATTGGAATTGGAACAGCCTGCTGGGAAACTGGTGAGAGGGAAAGAGAAAATTACACTCCAATAGCTGCAGTAACAATTCTTCTGGCTGTTGCTGGGCCCTGCCTTGGTCAGATTCTGTTGGCAATGAGGCTGGAGTGGCAGCAAGGGGCCGGGGCAAAGGGAGACTTTGCCTGATTTGCCTTACTTAGAGCAGTGGTAGTGATAGTAGTATATGTGTTGGACATGTGGTTAAAACCATCTCAGCCCTAAGCAATAGCAGCAGATGGCAATGGCCTGACCTGGTGAATGTTGTGTGACCAAACATCATCCTGGAGTAGGAGGGAAGTGAGCTGGGGAACTGGAATACAGTGGTCAAGCGGCATGGGCAGGGAGATAAAGTGGCCCTAGAAAGGAATTGAAACAGGAGAGAGTAGTGGGTGAGGAGAAGAGTGGGAGGGACAAGAGATGGTAAGGCAGCCAATGGGGCTAAAGAAAGCTGCCAATTGGAAGGAGACATGCCAGTAGTCGGGGCCTTCTGCTAATGGGGAAGCTGCTGATGAGGAAGAGGAGCTGCAGCCAGGGCCGGCTCCAGGCACCAGCTTGGCAAGCAGGTGCTTGGGGTGGCCACTCCGGAGAGGGGCGGCAGGTCCAGCTATTCAGCGGCAATTTGGAGGAGGGTCCCTCACTCCCGCTCGGAGCAAAGGACCTTCCGCTGAATTGCCGCCGCAGATCGCGATCGCGGCTTTTTTTTTTTTTTTGGCTGCTTGGGGCGGCCAAAACCCTGGAGCCGGCCATGGCTGCAGCCTGCAGAAACAAAGCTTTCTCCAGGTGAGAAGCGGGGGGATATAATAGCGTGGCCTTGTGCATTTTCTCATATATAAAGAGGGCTGGTCTCAGGTCAGCCAATCAACCAGGGGCCAATGGGGCAGCTAAGTGACTCAACAAAGCCATGGTTGGTTGGCTGGCTGAGAACATCTGCTGAGTTCCACACAGTGATGCCAACAATATTGTCCCCCAGCCAATAGTCTCTGAGCTAAGCGGGTTGCTTGAGGCAGCTAATCACAAAGCTCAAAAAACAATAAGCAAACAAGCAAATACAACACTGACAAGCTGAAAGAAAAGGATCCAATGAAACTGAATGCAATTAAGGGGGATTCAATCTTTTGTGGTCCTAGGAGGAAGCACCGAAACCGTTAAAACATCAGGTAACAGATCAAGATCACTACATCATGACCTCATTCTGAAGCAAATGCGTAAATAGGAGCAACATGGTATCCAGCCATAAGTACAAACTGCAACATCAGAGCCAGTAGAGAAACAGACAAACCATGCAGATGCACACAATCAAATCCTCTACAGTAATGTTAATCAGTGCTTTATAAAGAGGTATTTTTCTGCACAAATTCAGTTGGGTCAGAGATAAAGCAACAGAAGGAGATAGTAGCTGTTGAAAAAGTCCATATGCATTACAAATAAAATGACACTGACTTTTCATTGAGCCCTTTGGGTATCCACACACATTTGATCCATATTATTGCTACCTTTGGTATTTATACAGTACCCTATTGTAGCTGGCTACTGCTATACTCCACTGCTCTTTTCCAACATATGACATCACATCACACCCCAAGATAATAAGGTTTTGATCAGGGCAGGACATTTACAACAGCAAGAAACCAAGGCACACAGAGATCAAATAGACTGGCTGCAAGCAAGCAACAAAAAAAAAAAAAAAAAAAAAAGGGCAGCAAACCATGGCTTGTGTGCACATGGCCAGCTAGTGTGTGTGCAGTGCAACTCCAAGAGGACTGGATGGTGAGGGTCTCCCAGCGACACTCCAGCCATTCTGGGTTGGGCCCCCAGCTTTGCCCTGCATTCCAACCCAACCTCCTCTCCCAGGACTACTGTCCCCTTTGACATAGAGAGTCAGCCAGACGTGAACGTGAGAAAGCTTTGTCAGGCGAGTCTCTTCAGCAGATCTTTGTGCAGTGTCCTCCAAAATAATAATAATTAAAAGGGGCATGTGCAAAAGGGAGGTGAGGAACAGACCTGCCTGTTTGCATTGATTTAGTTACATACAAACATGGTGAAAGAGATTTTTTCTCCCAACAATGTATTTTAAGAAGTGTGATCCCCATGCCCGCTCCAGTCCATTCCCCGTCCATCCAGATCAAAGAGTCTCCGTACAATGTTTTCCTTCAGTAGCAGAGCTCAGGAGATGTATCTTCTGGGCTCATTTACATCTCTTTAACAGGATTAATAAATCAATAAAATGATTTTTTAAACTGGCTAATTCTGTCTCCTTATCTATATACACACATAGGGCCAAATTCTGCTTACTGTTACACCAATGTAAATCCAGAATAACTTCAGTGACATCAATGAAGTTATGCCAGATTCTTTCTTTCTTTGATTATGTTCATGGCTGACGAGAGGGGAAGAAATGGGGGACAATTATACTGGGGCCCAAAGCTAAGGGGGACCCCAAAACATCTATAACATCTGCATAAATAAAGTGAAATGTAAGGGGGTAGCCCCAGCAAACACGATGCACCAGGGCCCCCAATTTCTCTTGACAGGCCTGTGTATGTCTATACTGCAATCACAGAGGGTGATTTCCACTTGTGTAGACAACCCTGAGCTAGCCTTAATCTAGCTAGCTCAGATCTTGGAAAGGGGAAGCCACAGCAGCCTGGGCTTCAGTACAGGCTAGCCATGTGAGTAATTACTCAGAGCTCTGGGTGGACTTGTACAGCCTGCACTGAAGTATATGTTACTGCAACTTCGAGATTCCGAGACTCGAGCTTGCTTGATAAAGCTAGACCACATATATCTACTCAAGTTGCCATCACATCCTGTGATTGATGTATAGACATATCCTTTCTTTCTTTCTTTCTTTCTTTCTTTCTTTCTTCTTGTGATTCTCTTTTGCAGAATTTATATTACATAAGAGTATCTCTGTCAAGACACAGTCTCTGCATTAGAGATGGACCTAACACCTCAAAATGTGGTGTGTTTTGAATTTGAATGGGAGGCGTGGATCTGAATTTTATGAATACCTTCTTACTCCAATTACTCAAACCTCAGTTTCGATCTCAGTTGTGACATTCAGGTGCATTTATAAGGGATAGAGCCAGAGACAAGGATGGACAAATGAAAACCCACCATTTTAAATTTAAAATATCAACTATAAATGATTGTATCACATAAGGCCCAATGGATGTATGAAAGTGATATAGGACTTGATTGAGGAAGATGATGAGTGAACTTCTAGATGCTCTGAACACTCTCAGCTTCCTTTCATCTGTAAGAAAGTTGAGGGCACTTGGAACCATCAGAACCCATTCGGTACCTTGCAGGTGCCCATAGGACAGAAGGATGATCTTGTAGTTAAGGCAAAAGATCAGTTCCTAGTTTTGTCATAAACTTCCTGGGTGACCTTGGACAAATCACTTAATCTCTCTGCACCTTATTTTCACATCTGTAAAATGGGGGTAATACTTTCTTTGTCCACTTTCTTTAAGTGCTATTGTAATAAAAATTATAAGGAGAATTGTCTTTCCTTGGGGATAGATCAAGGCATCGGAAAAGATGGTTGCTGGGAGAATGGGGGACTGTGTGTGTGTGTGTGCGGGAGAGAGAGAAAGAGCGAGAGAAGGAAGGCAATTACTCAATTCAAACCTGAGGGACTGAAAGAAACACCTTCACATTGTTCTTCTCAAGGATCTTGAATTTTACAGCTGCATAAAAAGTGTCTTATAATGAACAAACAATTTTTGTTTTCTGGGCAGAAATTTGCTGTAAAGAAATTTGGGCCAGATCCTCCCTTGGGGTAAATCAACATAATTCCATTGAAGTCAATGCCACTACACTGATTAACACTAGCTGAGAATCTGGTTCTTTAAGAAATGGCAAATTTTCACATACCTATCTATTAGGTGGGGCTTTGGGGGAGGGCTTAAGATATAGGGGTTTAAATGGAAGTGGAATGGGATATACTTCTACTTTGATTTATTGATGGCAAATTAAATTATTGTATTGTGTCATGCTGCCCATACAAATTATGAATTTAATCAATTGTCATGACACCAAGAGCTTAGGGTTCAGGCATCTTTTCATAGTTAAAATACCACCTAAATACATAAATAGCAAATAACAAATAATCACAAATCTCAGCATGTCACCTTTGGTTGGAATCTTGTCACTTTTGCTACCAAACAGGACTTTATTCAAAGCACTTGAGGAAATGATTAAGTTTTGCTCTGAGTCAAATTTATGAATGAATTTGTGAAAACATCCTTTATTGATAAACTTGGCAATTCTATCAGGCAACTTTCATGTAATCGTCTCAAAGCACTTTTCAATCTTATAGGCCCTAATCCTGCAAATACATATGTACATTCTTAATCTTAAATGGTATCTAAAGTTAAGCATGTGCTGCATGTTTGCAGGACGGGGCCCTAGACCGTAAGCTCTTTGTATGAGGGCTGTCATTGACTCTGCTTGCACAGTGCTTTACACAATGGGATCCTGGCCTGGCTACCATAATAAAAAAACAAACATTAATAAGAAGAAAACAATAACAGTCATTAACACTCTAGCATCTTCAAAGAACTTTACAAGCATTAATTAATAATATCTAATGAGTTAAGTATTTACACATTAATTAAAGTCACAAAATAACCTTAGGGTTTAAATAAATATTGTTATACCCTTTTTGCAGATGGGTTAGTAGTGGGGCATAGAGAGATTGGGACTAACAAAATAAGGATTTGCCATGGGGAATAGGACCCAGGAGGCCTGACTTTTACATACCAGCTCTAACCATTAGACTACTCTGCCTGTTGCCAATGTTGCCTGAATAGGCTACAGATTACCTGCATAACTGCATAGCTCTGTTTGCAGAAATAACCTGTCCTGGGCCTTTTTATTCTGATAATGAGTCAGTTTCATCCACAGCTGTATTTAAAAAACAGCAAATACCTGCAAATTTAGAATCATATTAGGCTCTTCCTTTTCTAAGGACGATCAGATAGGAAGGGGCTGTAATACACAGGAAGGGCAATAGGGGATGGGATTGTTGGTAACCAGTTAGATGAGCGCCAGTTTTCCTTTCAGGGCCAAATAATGATACCCTCATACATGGAGTAGTTACCTTAGTCCATAAATAATAGCATTGGCTTCAGTGGGATAGGAGGGCTCCTAGAATAGGGTATTATTCAATAGAAATAAGAGTATCCGAATCTGGCCCAGAATTGTTTGACACACTGACCATCGCACTCCAATGGGTCTTCTAACTTTTGAGGACCAAGTTGCAGCCATCCAAAAAAGCAACAAGATCTCAGTCCTGGTTGCCCTGTTGTTGTAGCCTGTCGATCCCGGGATATTGGAGAGACAAGGTGGGTGAGGTAATATCTTTACCTCATGCACCGTGTCTCCCTAAAGACCTCTCCTGACAATCCTGAGGGCCAAGGAGAGAGAAAGGACTTGGCTGGGACATGCCACACACTCAATAATATGCGTGCATCTCACAAGAGGAAAAAAGGACATCATCTAAAGTTTGCTTAGGTTTAGCGAAGGTCAGAGATTTTCGCACCTAGGTGAGCTGTCATCTGGCTCGGGGCAATTCTCTTTCCTCTCGCATCTCTTGCTGGAACAGCAGGAGTGCGTGCTGGCGTGAAAAAGACTAAACTGTCCTCGGGGCTATAAAAGAGCTGAGTCACAAACAACTTTTTTCTGTTGCATATTAATTCAGGGCCATCCAAAATTGTTCTGACATCCTCCCACCTGTTTGTTTCTGAAGACATCGAAAAAGACCTCGGATGAGGCTAAGGCAGGTAACCGAGCCTTTGCCCTTATTAAAACAGTTACAGGTTTATGAATTCAAACCTTCTTCTCCCCTCATTTTGAATATTGTGTTAATATATGTAGGGAAATGATTCCAAGGAGTGAATATATCACATTCAAAGATCAGAAATCAACTGTATTATTGAGACAACACTGCAATACTTAAGTGAATGTGAAGAGATTAGAAATCAGCTGCATCACTAAAATACCATTCAATATTTGTAACCAGTTTTGAATTCTGCATTGTCTTAAACTCTGAAGTAATGCAATATATTCCGATTTCTTAAAGGGACACTTAGAGTCCAAAAAGTTAGTTTTACTTTCGAATGTCCTTTGCCTCTTTAAGTGTTTTCCTCTGTATTAAAGACTTAGCCCTTTGATTTAATAAATGCTCCCCCCTCCAGTTCTTTCATTTTTCATTTCTTAAACCTCCCATGCAACAACTATTTTGGCTTTTAATGAAGGGAATTTTTTTGCATCCAGCAAACTGTAAACCATGTCGCCTGGATACAGCAAAAGCCGAAATTCCACAGATTTCCACAAAGTCAGACATTGTGTTGAGGGAAAAGCGTGTTGGGCATTCTTTGATTTTTGTGTCCTGCATTAGCATTTGTAAGAAAGAAAGAAAGAAAGAAAGAAAGAAAGAAAGAAAGAAAGAAAGAAAGAAAGACTGCATGTGATGAACGCAAAATGTGACATTTTCTTTTTTAAAGTTGGCCTTTCCTGCTAGTTGAAAAAAATGTGCCTCTGCCTCTCTCCTCAAGACACGATTCGAAGTTGTTTAGCATCTAGGGGTGATAATCTGACTTCTGTTAAACTGGATTGAACGCTGCAGCAAAGAGCGGTAGGTGGTGATGTAATAGGTACCAACGCACATGGATATATAAATATCGTGGCTAGGGCTAAAGCGCTATGGCTGAGCAGCTATAGAAGAAGATCAACACTTCAGACAACTTCTGGAGTTGAGATCAAGTTCAGAATAAGATTCAGCTGAGTCGATCCCCCCTGCTTTTTCTCCCCTTGCTCACAGGATTTCTTCTCCATGCAACCTGACCAGGGAAACCACAGCTCCTTTGGTGACTGAGCTATTGGGATCCCTCCTTTGCTACTTCTTCTCCCTTTTTTTCTTTGATCTAAGTATAAAGTTGGAGCTCGGAGGCGAGTGTATTTTTAGAGCAATTGACTCCCTTCTAACCACGTGTGCTGCCCATGTTGATCAGGATGACTCTCCCCTCGGCCTTCTTGCCAATCTTGCTCCTGGGACTGCTTTCGCCTTGGGTGGTGCGCTGCGCTCCTTTCTCTGCCCAGCACAACGACACCCTGGAGTGGCGCTGGGAGACTCTCTTCTCTCGCTCCATGGCCAGGCTCCCGGGGGAGAGGAAAGAGATCAGCCGGGACAGTGACTATCTGCTGGGCATCAAGAGGCTGCGACGTCTCTACTGTAACGTAGGCATCGGGTTTCACATCCAAGTCTTGCCAGACGGCAGAATCAACGGGATTCACAACGAAAATCGATACAGTAAGTTGCTTCTTTTCTTTTTATTTCCCCCACCTTGTCAATTTCCTGGGGAGGGGGGGGATATGACAGGGGGGCTTTGGCACCTCGAAGTGCATCTCACCTGATTCCTGACATTTCAGCTGGTGACTTTCCTAAGCTCCCCTTCTAGGAGGGACCAAATGAAGAATTGTGGGGCTCTGTAATTTTTGGAAAAGGTGTGCGGGGGGAGGGGAGGAATCAGCTGAAGGGCACTCGGTTGTATTGGCACTTTTCCTTCTTGGTGCCCTGTTCGGAAAATAGATTCGTTTTCCCAGCGTGTATTGCACTTTGTATATTAGAGCCTTCTGCACAGAAACACACAAGGGCCCCTTTAGAGGGAAAAATTATTATTGCAGCTGGTTACCTAGGTATTGTGAGCGGCTTATAGAAAGCTTTCCAAAGTCAGCTGAAAGTCGGTCCTAAGAATGCATGGTCAAACTCAAGCTGCATCGACTGATTTCCTTAAGATCAGGCTTGAATTGGGCTATCAAGTCCCTCAAATCAGTGGCATTGATCCTGCTGAAGACACAAGGTTACTAAGTAAAAAAAAAAAATGCTTAGCCAGCAGTCCCAGAGCCTTGCGTTTGAAAGTCCGTATGTATATGCTTAAGTGGCATGAGCATTGGAAATCAATCAGGGAAAATCTTTTTGTTCATGTCCTTTCCTCCGCCCCCAAGGACTTGTTTTAAAAATAATGGCACTGCAGGGCTCTGATTGCTTGCTTGAGCGCGATTTATGGAGGAGGCTACTGGGTCTGGATAGAATTGCTTAAAGCAATATTTTTCCTGCTGTCGAAAAGAATCAGGTGTTCTGCCCACGTCAGCATCTGGATTCTCCGCACCGCAGCATGCAGGGGGTTCCTCCTCCACCCCCGGGTTTTCAAACAGTAAATTGGGATTCCTGAGTCCAAAGCAACTCTCCAACGTTAGCACAGTCCAATAGAAAAGCATCTGTTAGTGACTTAACCCCTTGGCCCCATGACTTTATCTGATACCCAACTGAAACAATAGGATTTGGGGTTATAAACAGCATGAGGACAAATGTTTGATTTGCCACAAACTTATTTTCACTTATTTTAAACTGGGCAATGAGTGACATTCCTCGTTCCCATTTCAAATATCAGGGTTGTTTTTATTTTTTAAAGAGCTGTTTTATTAGACGTTATCTAGCCACTGAATGAGAGCAGGTTTCAGTCTTTAAAGCACAGGGGGAAACCTAACACACACAATCATCTTGAAAAGTTTTAAGAACTGGTTCATCAAGGAAGTAACTGTGAAGTCACATATAGGAGCATGCCGGTGATGTTAGGCAAATAATCACGATTTAGCCTTAATTGGCAGGAATCGGTTTGATAAGGCCACTGTTCGTGTTAAATGAACCCATAATAAGGTTAATACATGTATCTATATTGTGTGTGACTCCATATGCATCGTTTTCCACCGTAGGTCTGCTTGAAATTTCTCCAGTGGAAAGAGGAGTGGTGAGCCTATTTGGTGTTAAAAGTGGACTCTTCGTAGCCATGAATAGCAAAGGCAAGCTCTATGGATCTGTAAGTAGCATATGAGATACTGAGTGACTGGCTACATGACCATATCAATCCGCGATGAAGAGCGCCTGTGGTGTTTTGGATTTAAATTGCCCAAGCCCCAGTCCTACACTGCATTGCTCATCGAAGTCAGGACGCTCTTGAAGCACTCTGTTTTACTGTGAATGGAAGGTGTGCTGTGCAGAGATGCTACCGGAGTAGTGCCTTTCATGTAAATTCCATTCTTTGCATTTCTAGCCACTAGATGTACTTACTATCCTCTCTGGTGTAAAAGTCACTCAGCCAGGGACCACCCATATCGCAAGTTTGTCCGCAAACACAGTCATCATTTTGTTGGGCAATACCACAAGCTAGTTTGCATAATAATTACTTAAATTAATTAAGTAATTAAATAATAAAGCTCTCCAAATAGGAACAGCTTTAATCAGCTCAGTTTCTCTGAGGGAACTTTAATTTGTGACCAGTCCCACGTGTGTTTTTTGTAATCTTTTATGACATCACAAATCAATACCTACCGTGATCACTCTTTGTAAATGCTGCAGAACTGACACTCTGCTCTGATGATGGATAGATAGTCATCAAAACTCCCTCTTTTTAAAAACAAATTTGATCTGTTCAGCCAGAATTAAAGTATGTCTTGCATTTTTACATTGGATTTTGGGAACAAATAGTGGACAGGATTTCATTTTTTAAACCCACTTGGTGCTGAAAATAATAATACAAGTCTTGTTTCAGGTCACTTAGAACTTTCCCTCTGCTTGTTGCCTTCCCCTCTGTACAAGTTTCTGTGGCCAGCATCATTTCTGTATGTAGAATTCTGCTTTCAGACTGACTTCTCTATCAATGACTTCTCTGTTTCATGTCTTTCCACATTCATTTTGAAGGGGTTTTGGCCCTTAGGGGCCCGATCCTGCATGCCTTAACTCCGGCAAAGCTCTAATTGAAGTGAATGGACATTTTGCCTGAATGAGAACGTGAATATACAAAGTAACTGGTTTAGGGCCTGATCCTGCACCAGTGCAGTCAAGAGGCCATTTTGCTATTGACTCCAGTCAAAGCAGTATCAGGCCTTCAAAGTACAACAGCTCCGCAGTCATCATCTCTAATAGGGACATCAAGCAGGAGTCTTGGCTGCATTGTGTGCTCTGGGTATTCTAATCTCCAGTGCAGATTTAAATCTAGCAGGTTGAGCCCTGATTTACAAAAACTAGTGTTTAAACTTAATAATAGAGATAATCCCATTAGTTACTTTAGTACCTATCAGTGTCAGCCCAATACTGTGCTAGTATCTGTATCCAGGAAAAGCACCTGCCTCGCTTTGTATCCACATAAGAAATTATTTCACTTGCAAAGAGCTCCCTTGCCTTACCTTCAAATCAGTTTGCTTTCCTGGTCTGTTAGCATCAATGGATCCCAATTTCTCATTCAAGATCAAGGAGGAAATACTGTCAGTTCTGAAATGTTCTGGGTACCTTTAAAATGCTTTCCTCTTTCCTATCAAAACATTTTGCCAATATTTAGAGGGTCCTGAGCTCTGAAATATCCTAGGCAATGTATTGTTGGAGGTGCAGCTAATATTTTTGGAAGGGTTTCTGTATATATTAAATGTAATCTATTTAATGTCAGAAAGATCAATGGGCCTATTATTTAAATAAGGTGACTCAAAGGAAGGTTACATCCTGCAAAACTTCCACTGACTTCAATGTAAGGACTGAAAGTCAAAATCCTAATCCTCGTTAATGGGAAAAGTCTCATTGAATAGATATACCTGAGGAAACCAACATAATTTTGCCCTAAATTTATACAAGCTGCATTACCAGTTGAGTTAAAATGTGACATGTTTCCATGGTTGTGTAGACAGGCTACTAGATGCTCTGAGCCTCTTTGGACATATCTGATTGATCTGGATTTTAAAACCCTTAATGAATCCATGGTTTCTGATGGGCCATCTGGAGTCTCAATGGGATGATCTCTTCAAAAGATCACTAGGGGGGAAAAATCAGCTGTGCATTTCCCTTCATCAGGCCTACACCTGTTGGCAATAATATTTCCAGACCTGATGTTTAATATTTCCTCCCCCCTTCCTCCTCCTTTGCATTTCAGACCCATTTCAACGATGAATGTAAATTCAAAGAGATTCTCCTGCCGAACAACTACAATGCTTACGAGTCCAGGATTTACCCTGGCATGTACATAGCTCTGAGCAAAAATGGAAGAACAAAGAAAGGCAACAAAGTGTCTCCCACAATGACAGTGACACATTTTCTTCCTAGAATCTGAGACATCTTCCTTCAGACCTACCTCAGCACAGGGGAAGAGACAAGCCACGCTTGGGGAAAACATGGTGCACTTTTATTGGAGAGTTTTATGCAAGACTAGGTGTAAGATATTTAAATTAATTATTTAAGTCTGTATATATTGCCACAAAATTATTTATAGTTCTGATTTTTTTTATTTCTAAAAATAAACAAACAAACAAAAAAACCCAACCCAAGGTATTTCATTTGATGGTGCAACTGTAGAAGACTTCTGCTTTGTGGTTTATTTAACTTTTTTAAATTTATCACAGGTGTGCTGCTATTATGTGTTTTAAAACAAGTGAAATTCAATTCCTATATTACAATGTTTTGCACTGTTTGTGTGTTGTACAGTGTTTGTTGGTGTACACATATTTGTTTGTTTTTTTTAACCCACCACCACCAGATAAGGTCTTAGTCTTTGAAAATGAGCTGTGCAAACCTTTCTCAGTTCTGATGCTAGCTTGTAGGAACATACAATGTCTGACCTCCTTTGTGCAGTGTTGCTATTTAATTGAAATGGTATCGGTTTACTTCTGGTACAGAAAGTGCAGTGTTGAAGTACTACCCCACAAATCTGTTTTTAGATCTGCCAGTGCTGAACTTTGAACTTTCCTGCAGTCAATCTTTGCAGAGCTACTAGGCACCAGAGACCCTTAAACAACTATATAAACTCAATTTTTTTTTCTTTTCTGCTCAGATAATAGGAGCATAATTTCTTTTGTTACCCTTAGAGAAAGCTAATATTACATATGATTGCTTTGCACATGAGGTCTAAACAGTGTGTGTCGACTCCTCCCCTAACAAACACTGTGAAATATGCTACTATGAACTCATTGTGTTTATTTATTCAAATCAAAATTCCTTTTTCAAATTTGGAGACTACACTTATTTTCCAAAGCCTATGAAACTCTATTGCTCCCATATTTTTTAAATATATAATCAAAACACATTTTCTGGTTCTTGAGAAACCCAAGCTCTATAGATAGAAGTCAGACTGGTTTTAAGTGAGTAAAGCTGGTCTATATTATTTTTAAAATGCAGTGTTTGGAAGGAGAAATATGCTGCTCTTTTCTATGTCTCATTCCCTGACAAAGTTAATTAATTTCTACCTCACTAATTCTTGAAGCCAGTCTCCTAACAAAATCTGCATAGAAGGTGCAAACTTTTCTCTTCAGTATTATAATTCCAGGAAGGGGGGTGGATCTTTGTAATCCCAAATCTCTATTTTTCCATATGTAGCCAGAAGTATTTAAGATAGAGTCAGTTGCATCCTATTTGAGCCTTGTCACGTTTGAGCTATCTTTACCCAGTGATTTACTTTTAGTAAGGATAATCATGGTGAAAATATTTGCAGACAGCTGTCAGGCTGCAGCACTATATGGTCATCGAGTAACCCTATATTTTTTCTTTCTATATTTTGCAAATGTAACCCATGTCTCTAAAGTAACGAAGGAAAAGGCAGGTTTGATCATGAAACAGGGGAGAAAGGAGACCCTGAAATGATGGTAAACTTTTAATTTTTTTATAAAAGTGAGACTTCATGGTCTTAAGTTGAAACCAGGCCTGATCACAATGTTTAGTGAATAAGTTTAATACTCTTACAAGATGTTTACACATAGATAATCTTCCAAATTCAACTAATGATTTTTGGACATATACAAGTCCCAAGGCTGCAGAAAATTTGAGTTCAGCATTTTTTTCTTTCTACATTCCTATATGAAAAGTTTTTGTTCTACTAGAGTCACATATACTTGCATATATACTGTACTTACAAATGACCTTGAAAAGTAAAGCTACTCACCAAAGTTCAGTGAGATCAGAGTGTAGCAGGACCAGATTTTAAACCATCTACTGCTGCTGTTCAAAAATAAAACCAATTTAAAAACAAAAAACAAAGCCAAACCTAAGGAAGCACCTAGGAAACATGGTGCCTAAGGATTTCTCTGCAATTTGGGGGATTTCTGTACTTCCTCTGTTTTCTATATGTGAGTAATCATCAGTGTAACTTTCGCCACTACCTCTGAAACCTCACAATTCTTCCACATTTCAGAAAGCAAAATCAGACTGCAAAGAATTTGTCTGAAGAATGGTTCTTCTGTGTCACCTTTCACTCCATTGAAATCCATAACTGACAGCCTCACTCTAGATGTATTCAGAGGTAATTGTTGTAACTTCCGAATATTGTTGTAAAATCTTTATATTGATGTTACATGGTATGAGCTTTCATCATTTACCAGAATCTGTCTGTAGTTTTATACAGGTGCTGTTCAATATTGTGGTGTATGTGCTGTGCACATTTAAATGCATAATAAATGATACACGTTTACACTAGAACTGATTGAAGTTATTTAAAATGGACTTCATTCCTCCTGTGAAAAACAAGACATTATTCCTCTCTTTTAAACACATGGACACCTTTAAATAATATTTACAAGAAGTTTTTATGATAGATGCTCCCAGCACACCCAATTTGGTAGTCCTTACTCAGGCAAAACTCTCACTGAAGGCACTAGGAATTTTGTCTGAGTAGGCCCAGGTTCTTGTAGCTGGTTTTAAATTAGCACACTTGCATTCAAGCCAGATCCATAATAATAAATATAAACTATTAATGCAGTAGCAAGAATAGTAGTGATTAGAGACCCAAATTGAGACTGTAGCCTCATTTTGCTAGGCATCATACAGACTTGTGGTAAAAGATAGTCCCTGCCTCTTAGTCTGTCTAGGAGTGATGCTTGATAGGTTTTCACCTGGCTTTAATGAATGCCATAGTCACCCCTTGTGGCATGCGTGCTTCGATGAAATAACTGATTTAAGATTCTCTGGTCCTGTTTTCCTCTGGAACTGTTGATTGTGCTGTTACAAACATTTATTGTAATGTCCATTGGGAGAACTATTAGATATCAAGTACTCAGTGGTGCTCATCTGGCAGGGTTCCTTCTGGTCCAATTTTTTTCTTTCAGGTTTTAATCTATACTCAGTTTCTCAGAAAAAAAAGTGTGTGTGTGTGTGTTTATATATATATATATGCCATGACAAAGGCAATATATAAGGCCTTGGCTACACTTACCAGCTAGTTCGACGGCTGGAAATCGAAGTTCTGGGTTCGACTTATCGCGTCTAGTCTGGACGCGATAAGTCGAACCCGGAAGTGCTTGCCGTCGACTGCGGTACTCCAGCTCGGCGAGAGGAGTACCGCGGAGTCGACGGGGGAGCCTGCCTGCCGAGTGTGGACCAAGGTAAGTTCGAACTAAGGTACTTCGACTTCAGCTACGTTATTCACGTAGCTGAAGTTGCGTACCTTAGTTCGAATTAGGGGGGTAGTGTAGACCAAGCCTAAGTTTGATCCTACACCCACTGACTTCGATGGGAGTTTGTCTAACTAAGAACTGTGTAAAACCGGAAGTAACTCATCAACGCTCATCCAACCTGAAAGCAGAAACTTACCATCTGACCTACATGGCCAATCAAAACAGCTTGAGTTTCACATTTTCAATCTTGCATACTCCCAATGACTTGCTCTCAAGCAAGTCAAAAACCAAGTAATTATCTTGTGGACCATTTTAAACAACTAATATATTTGAGAAGATCATGATCAGTCCAGAAACAGAAAAGGAGGCAAAATATAATGAATATATATTTGTTATGGATTTTTCACCCAGATGTACAATTAACTGGAGGTATGATGAAGTCCTTTTCTGCCAGTTTCACCCAAATAATTAGAGCTCAATGAATGAGGTATTTGATTAATTTCCACTTCTTTTTCTGTTTGAAGAATGTACATTAGAAGATCCTGATTTTCTATGGTTTATTAGTTATTTAATAATATTTTATGGATAACTGTGAAGTTTGTTTACACCTCAGGATTTAAAATTCAGAATTTGAGTTGTGTTCGTTAGTTGTAGTTGAACAACTAAAGTCACTCCAATCCTGCAAAGACTTACTCAAATGTTTAACAAGCATGTCAATGTGTAAAGCTAAGCATACAGACCGAGCCTGGTGTTATTCCTGATTCCTGATTGTAGAAGTATAACTCTTATAATCAGGTTTCTGGTGTGAATGTTCCCTGAAAGAATTTAAAAGTTGTTTCCCATAAGCATGCAAGGAGTTCATGTTAGAGTTCACTTACTACAAGCATTCATGCTTGTAAAACTTTTTTGGACAAATGTTTGAAGAAAGTAAGTGCAGAAGTGGTGTGAATACTTCTGGAGCAAATATATTTAAAAATACAAACAAGTGTTTGCAAATGTTTTTTTCCCAGACCTATAAATAAGATAGCACTCATTACATAAAATAAGCTTATATATTCCCAAGTAGAATGTAAATGATAATAGCTCAGGCATGCTGGTAATTAGCAAAAGTGTGTGTTTAAATATATTATTTAAACAACTAGAGGATACACACACACACACACACACACACACACACACACACACACACACACACACACACCTATCATGATTATGTCCTGTAGTTGTTTAAATTACCAGCATGCCTGAGCTATTATCAATTATGTTCTACCTGAGAATGAAATTATATAACATCTATTTATGATTACTGAGTTCATGATATGATGAAACATAAATATCAGCAATACTAGAAAAAATGAATGAAATTCCTGTTTAACTACCTAAATGAAACTGTATCTAATGATTAGAACTAGTTGAAATTTTTCCAATGGAAAGGTTTCCCATCAGAAACCAACCTTATCAGAACAGAATTTTCAATATTTTGTTTCTAAACTTTCATTTATAAATTGTTTTATTCTATATTATATTATAAATTATACTATAAATAAAATTTAAAAAGTCAATATTGAAATGAAATGTTTCAATTTTTTCAAAACAAATTCTTTCAACTGACCCAAAACAACAACAAATTTTGTTTTGCTGGAAATTTTGAAATTCAGTGCTTTATTCCAATACAGAGTGAAAACAAATGTCAAAATCACAAACATCTTTACATTACTACTAATAATGAATCCAAAATAGATGAGGGGTTAATTACCACAAAACTGAAATAGACTCGTGCCCAAAGAATATCTCTTCAAAAGTAACAGTGTAAACAACTGAGATGAAGACAGACAAGGTGGGGGAGGTAATATCTTTTTATTGGATGAAGACAATAAGTTAAATCAAGTGACAGTCTCAAGCACAATTTTACTCTTCTCAGGACAAAAGTGTGTGAAAGACGCCTGATCTATGGGCTGCAAGGTCAAGGGAATTTAAATGATATGCTGCCATTTCATTTTTTGCAGATCTGTATTTGTGACTCTGACTGTGGGGAGCATTTGTATACCCAGACTTCTAAATGTGGTCAGTGTTTAACCCATAGACATGTCTACAGATAGTTCTATACTCAAGTGTTCCCTTGTCAAACATGTTTTGTTCTGACTGTTCAATCTAGATGTACCTTCTTAACTCGACATAACTATCATGATTATATTTATTATTTACATAGTACTACAAATACATGTAGTGCTTTCCAATAAGTATAATAAGCAAATTAAAATTCCCTACCCCAGACTGATCACAGTTTGAGTGCAGAAAGCAGATGTGATCCAGTGAACAAACACAAGAGATCTGCTGATGAGTGTGCTGAGGCTCTGTCTGGTAGATGAGCACTCTCCCCTTCCACCTTTTTGGTTTAATTGTGCTCCCACCAAAGTCTGTGTGTCATGAATCAGGAGATGGGGAAGGAGGGTCATGCCTAGTGGTCAGAGCTGGAGTCAGAGGGTGAAACAGCACCAAAGGTCAAAGCTGGAGTCTGTGACCAGGAATCAGAGCCAAGGGTCAGAGCCAGAGTCAGCAACCAAGCAGGAGAGCAGGGCTGGAGTGGACTGGTCAGGACAGGAGGCTGTGAACTAGGCAGGAACAGGGCTAGAGCAAGGCTAGGAGCAGGGTGGACACAGAAGAGCTTGCAGCTGTGGGCATGTGCATTGAGTAGCCAAAGATCAGTTATGAGTGTTGGGCTTAATCAGGTGCAGTAGTCAATCAGACGACCCTACTGTGGCTCAGCTGTGCACATAGGCATAGGCTGCCTGGAGACTGGGAAGGAACTTCTGCAAGTCCTCATTCCTGACACTGTGGGGATTCTAACTAGAGCTTTTCTCCTTAAAATCTCCTGCCATTGCTCCCACCAGTGCTAACAATGGTTGGGTCATTACAGTAGACTGGCTGCCAGGGGCTTGACCATCATATGCTCTAAGCTCCTGCTCAGACATGGTGACCAATGACAAAGTTCTGGTAGAGCAGCCTATGGTGACTAGTCTACACTACTCCTCCTAACATTATTAACATCTGTGTAGTTGCACTCCTGGTGGAAATGGTGGGAAATTTCAGGGGGAAAGTCCAGTGTGGGCAAGGCCAATGGACATTTTGTCATTGACCAAAGTAGGTGTGGATTCAGTCCTTAGACCACTGAGAGTTGAGGCCACGCAACACGGTGCAGGAGTTGCTCAGTATCTCACAGACTGAAGCCCACATCAACATGTGACCTTATAATGGGAATGCTTCCAGGAGAAGGTGGAGTTTTCTTGAAGAAGAGGAGGGGGAGGCATTGCATAGATTACGAGGGAGTGAAAGAGTCTAAGGGAGCCTTCAGGAGAGAGGTTTTAATGGATTGTCAGAAATGGAAGGAAGCATAGGGTGGAAATGTAGTAGTGTTGCCAATTTTGGTTGGATGTATTCCTGGAGATTTCATCACATGACATAATCTTTAATTAAAGATTAATCTCTAATTCCTGGAGACTCCAGGAGAATCCTGGAGGGTTGGCAACCCTAAAATGTAGTCTGCTGTAGACTTATACACAGGGGTCAGCAACGTGTCCGTACAGGGACACAAGTGTCCGTAGTAAACATTTCGAGGTTTTGTGGTAATTTTTCAAAAAATTGAATGACTTAATAGCATAACCCCTCCCCCCACAGTGTCCATCACTAAGTATGGTAATTTTGTCAAGTGTCCATCATGCAACGTGGTGGTGCCGACCCCTGCTTATACAGTTACTTGAAAAGAAGCTTGACCTTTATGTGGAAGAAGTTAGTAAGCTTGTGCAGAGATTCAAGAAGGGTGGAAACATGGTCCTACTAGCAGGAGAATAAACATATCTTGACCACAGTGTCAACTCTGATTAACAGGGATGTGCTTGAGAATTAGAGGTCAGCTCCAGAAGCAAACTTCTACCAGTGTTGTAGGGTTTGGAGCCAGCGTGTTGTTTTGATCCATTAGAGATAAAGGAGCCAGCTGCAACATTCTGATCCAGATATGACCTTCAGCAAAGTTTGGGAGTCTTCATATATAGGATTTGGGCTCAGGCCCATGTCTATGCATGAAGAATACAAATCTTCAGTTGAAAATGTGGGGGCTATACATAGTGTGTATAATATGCAATATGTATAATATCTGCCCTTACTTCTCATATCTTATACCTGACTGGGTCAATGGAAATTGCATAGCCCAGCAACAGAAATGATTTGTCCAGGTATGTGGAAGGGGAGATGAAGCAAGGACAGGGAGTCAGAGGAAAGGGAGAGGCAGAGCACAAGGAAGAGAATAGGACATAGAGGAAAGGGGTCAATGGAGGTCACAGGTAACCAGGGAAGATAAGGAAAGGGCAGTGAAAATGTGGGTGCAATATAGGAGAAGAGCACAAAAGAAAGGGAGTGAGAAAGGGTGACAAAGAATGAAGAAAAGGGAACACACTGAGGAGGCAGATAAAGGCAACCAGTGTGAAAGAAGGGGAGGGGGATAGAGAGGGAAGACATACAACAGAAGAAACCAGAGGAGACAACATGGATGAGATAGGAAATATTTTTCCTGTCAAAAACAGCCCTCTTTGAACCAGAGAGACAAGGTGGGTGAGGTAATGTATTTTATTGGACCAAGTTCTGTTGGTGAAAGAGAGAAGCTTTTGAGCTACACAGAATCAGACAGCCAGGAGGCATTGCCACAGACGAATTGATTCAGACACTGGGCAGGGCAGGATTTTTCAGGGAAGCTGGAAAATAAGACCAACAGAAAGAGGTAAGAGAAGGGTTTACATTTGGTTTCAAGGCCTTAAAATGGTTTCAGAATATTTCAGTTAAGAAAAATCTGAGGACACCATACAGAATTGAGTTTCTCCCTTGGACACCTCTTTCCCTGATCTCTGCCCTGCCTCCCCCCTGCCCCTCATTTCATTCTGAATCAGGGCTTGTCTACATGGGAAAGTTTTACTGGTTAGTTCAGCATAATTATAGCTGTATAGTTAGTTATATCAATGTAGCTCCCAGTGTGGACACTCATTCTGGAATAAGAATGCCTTTTTTCAGTTTAGCGTAAACCCCTTCCAAAGTGACATCCAAGCTAAACCTAATAAGTTATACGGGAGTTATACTGATATAACTATATTGGTTTAAATTAACACTGTAGCTTATCCTGGTATGACTTCCCACAAAGACAAGCCCTTAGCTGCAGCACCAACTAGCCTTTCCACTGCAGAAATCTTTGCAATGCATGTCCTTCCTATCAGTGTGTTGCCATCCAGGTGAGGGCTGGAGGAGGCCTGAAAGCTGGAGGAGGTCTGAGGACTGGAACCACTGGAGACTGTATTGGGTTAGTAGGATTAATGTTAAAGGAAGCACTGAAGCAGTCTTGGGACTGGCTCCATGGTAGAGTAGGCTAGTTCCTATGGCGGCAAAACAGCTGATCATGTCATTTAGATACAAACCATTGTGGTCCAGCCCACAGGCAAGTCTGACTCATCACTGGGAGAAAGGCCCAGTTCAAGGAGTCAGTTGATTGGCTGGAAGAGTGAAACAGAGGGCTACAAAATAAGTTTGTGGAACAAAATAATCAACACAGAGGGTTGTACACATAACTTTACTAATCTACTGATCCTCTTTCAGTTAGAGCTGTGATAGGATACATTTCTTTCAATGCCCTCATTCAAGAGTGTTGCTACAAGTTTCCTTTGGGATTCCAAACACTCTCAGATTCCCCACCTATACTATAAGAGAACTCTCATTAAAAATATTCCCATTGGTGGTTCTAGAGCTCCTACTCTTTTACAGTTGCATGATTGATATTAAACAGCTGTATTGACCATTGGCTAACATTCCCAAATACATTTCTGGAAGCCACTGGAAGCAAACAGATGTAGCTGTGGAGTTAATGCCAAAGGATGTAAACAGTAGCTCACCAGAAGCCAAAGCATTTTACCAAGTGGCTTTGACACTTTCCAAAAACCTTTAAGCTGATGAAGAGTTGATTTGTACTTCAGAGGTAACCTGATTAACAACCAGTTTGAAACTGGAATATGTTAATTGGTACAAACATCACTAAATCACTTTCTTTAACCTGTATGAGATAGTGTGAATGAGTGACAACAAAGGTCAATAAAGCATGGAGGGAGATAAAAAATGATGCTTGGATCACTTGTGCATGTACTGACAATAGAATAGTGGATGATTAGTAATACAAAATAATGTTACATACAAAAAAAGTATTAAAGGAACGTTAAGGTTGCAAAGTCCAGCACTCAAATGTGAGGAAATGACAGAATTTATGTTGCCCATGCAATCTAAATCTGCCTTCTTTGTGTGCATGCATTATGAGGCAGTCTTTAATTATATTATCACATATTGTTTTCACAGGACTCCTTCCTAATTCAGTATACAGGATGGACAGTGCTCACTAAATGAGCAGGTATTCAAGATTTTATTTTATCTTCATTATTAAACCAGTGACCCCAGGCCTTACTTACAGTGCACTATTCAAACCTTGCTCTGAAGGTAGAATTATGAATTTCTTCATGAGCTATCTATGGCACTCATCACTATAATATCTGAGTACTTCAAAAACAGTAATGAATTTATTTTCACAACACCCTTGTGAGGTAAAGGGGGCCCTCATTTTACAGATGGGAAACAGAGGCATAGAAACATTCAAGTCAGAAGTGTCCACTCATTTTAGGTGCCCAGTTTGAGACACTAGAGATATGATTGTTTCAGAGTACTTAGCATTATACATTCAAAGCACAGCTTCCATTGACTTCAGTTGCAGCTGTGAGTGCTCAGCATTTCTGCTAATCATACCCCAGGGTCTCAAGTCAGGCATACAGAAAATGAGGAACACACAATTAGTGACCACCTGTGAAAAATTACTCACATAGGAACTCTGTGGCAGAGTCAAGGGCAGAATCAAATTTTCCAGGGCAGCATTCACCTTCCTTAACCATGAAGCCATTCTTTCTCTTCCTGCCAAATCCCCTGCCTCATTCACTGCACATATTCCAGCTTCAGTAAAAATCGAAACAGGGGTCCTATAGACAATGGCCTCCCTATCCCATCTCAGTCCATCCCCAGCTATGGCTCCCAAGCCTAGTCTCGATCCCAGACTTCTTGTCCCAGTCTCCTTGTCCAGCCAGTCCAGACTTTCTCCCTGCCTTCCCCAGGCTCTTCATTTGATCTCAGTCTTCCCCACCTGCTCCCAGGCCCAGTCTCCCTCGCTGTGCCACTAATCACAGTCTCCCCCCTGGCTTCTCACCCACTTTGAGTCCCAATGTATTCCCCAAGCTCTTTGTCCCAGACTCCTTGCACAGACAGTCCCAGTCTCCCACTCCTTGGTTCCTCATCTGATGTCAGTCTTCCCCTAATACTGGCTCCCGGTCCCCCTCACCAACTCCCAGTCTCCCCCTACTAGTCCCAGTCTCCCTGCTCCTAGGCCCCCACCCCTAATTCCCAGTCCCAATCTCCTTTCGGAGCCAGTCTTCCTCCCCAAGTTCCTTTTCCCAATCTACTCCCTCCACCCTTCCCTCCAGTCCAGCTCTTGCCCCTCTGTATTTGCTTCCTCCTCCACACTGCCTGGGGGCCAATAGGGGGAGCACTGACAGGCTCCCTGCTATCATTTCCTGTGCACAGTGGCCCCCTGCAGCTTGAAGGGCTAGTGGCAGGGAAAGTCCTTCTCAGCCCCTCTAGCCCTGGGAAGGAGCATGCCCTGTACAGATAGACTCTTCAGAGAATTTAGCTCCCAGGTCTCTACAGAGTATGTCTGAACATTTAACAAGTCTCTACTGAGCATGTATGAACTGAGATTTTTTTCAAATGTTCATAATTTGGCCAAGTTTATGCGGATTTAAACAGGGATAGCAAAAAACTACATCCCTGACACCAGAGTGAGCCTCCTGACAAATTTCTTGTCCCTGCTCCAAAGGGTGAAGGCTCTAGAGCAGTGGTGGGCAACCTACAGCCCATCAGAGTAATCCACTGATGGGCCGTGAGACAGTTTGTTTACATTGACTGTCCGCAGGCATGGCCGCCCGCAGCTCCCAGGGGTCGCAGTTCGCCGTTCCTGGCCAATGGGAGCTGCAGGAAGCAGCCGCCAGCCTGCGCCGCAGGTTGCCCAACACTGCTCTAGAGCTTCTCAATGAAATGGTTGCAACAATTTTTTTTCCTTGGGTAAAACAATTTTTCCCCCCCAGCCTCTTCTCAGAAATGCCTGAAGCATTTTTCTTGAAACAAAACAAAAAACTGAGGCAGACATCCAGAATAACAAATTTCCACCCAAATCTAGGCAAAGTCATCAGCAACTGAAAACAGGGTCTTTCAATGGGAAGTATCAGGCAAACTTTACTATAGCTGGTGTTACCAGCTCCATCTATAATATACAGCGGAATCTATGTCCAAAACCTCACCTTAATATTAACACTAAGGTATTCCCAAGCATTTCACAATGTTAAATTACTGTACCTGTTTCAAATGAACAAGGTAACAAGAGACTGATCAAAATTCACTGCAGATATATCCTTTTCTAAGAGACTGACTGAACTGCTAAGGCCCTCAGAGACCATAAGACATATACTGGCTGGACATGAAGCTGGTGTACAGGAGACTGCACTTTGCATAGTGCTGTATAGCAATTTAGAATGTAATGCTAAACTCTTTGACAGCAGCTCAATATCAGATAGATAATCTCTATCTTTCTGTTTCACCTGTGTAGTGTAACTGCTGACAATAGAACAATGTTTCAGCTACAAATTACCTCTTCTGCCTTAAAAATCTGTTCTTATTAATTATCTGTACCTTAAGTGATTTATAAACAAGAGAATAATTCTTGGGGTCATATAAATGGGATACAATATATAATAGAATTCCTTTTAACTTTCCCACTGAAGTTCTCAGTCACTCCTAACAAAAGACCCCAAGCCATTAATAGACCTCCTTTTATTGATTACTTGAGTGATCAGTTAATACACAGTAGTAGATGTCAAGTGGTAGAGTGTCAACAGGTGAAGGAAATAAATTCTGTATGATTGCTATGCCTAAGCTTATGGCTAGTTATATACAGGGCAGGGCTTTGTTATGGTGATTTTTACAAGCACGGATTAGACACAGCCAATTTGTAAAATTTCACAGAGGAGTCACAGAATTTCCACTCCTTTTAAAACCAGCAAGTCTGCAAAGGCCACTAGCCCTGCTTCAGTGCAAGCTCGTGGTGGGAACCCAGAGTGCAGCTTCCTCAGCAGGCGGGTCTTTGGTATGGTTCAGAACTGAACCCTTCAGGGGTAGCTGGGTAAGGGGCAAGGTTAGCACAAACCATCTGCCCTTGTCCTATGTCATGAGGTTGGGTCTCATCTGGTTAGGGAATTATTATTTTTCATTTCCTAAAGAAGTGGGTATGTCACAGAAGGGAAGAATCTATTTTCATGAAAAGTTTTTATTTTCACTTCCGCCCAGAGAAGTGTCTGTTAAATGGAGGATGGCATGAGTAATGGCCCAACTTATAGCAAAGGTAAGTTCTGCAACACAATGCATCCATGAGGTTTTCATTTAGGGTGAAATTCACTTCTGTGCAGAGGACCAGTGTAAGGCCTATGCATCACTTAAGACCCACCATAAATGGGATTTCAGTGGTGCATAGACTTTGTGCCGGTCCTCTGCAGGGGTAAATCTCACCTTTAATGCATTTGTTTTCACACTACAAAAGGCAGTGACTGATTGGACGGAAAAGGGAGTGGATGCAAAATCCTAGCTTAGGAATGGAGTCAATACTGGTGAAACTGAGGAAGGGACAGCAACTCTTTCTGCACTTTAATATCTCAGGTTTGTCAGTTTGCGGTGGCAAAACATTTAATGTATTGGGTTCTTACTTTTGTGGAGTAACAAGTATATGTGAAATACAAATACAGTGTACTGCTATGAACCTACAAGAAGTGCTTCTCTGGGATGTCATCTCCTGGAAGAGTCTAGCATAAGGACCTAACCCTGATTTAGATATGTAATTGCATATCTCCTCAAAGTTTACCAGCTTTATCCAGGCCCACAAGGCTCTTCTCCATTCTCCAGACTGTATTTTTCTTTTATAGCTTCGGAGGATTCTGGGGTCACAAAGCTTACTTACATTAATTTATTTGTTCACTGCTTAAACCCCTAAGTAGTTAAATAAGGGTGGGGAGGGAAGTATGAAAGGCTACAAACACGTACACTTACTGGCCCATCTAATCTATCATTCAGGAGCACCATACACATGATGCCTTGATTCTGCAGAAAGAGCCATAAAGACCTGTACTGACATGGGTGCTCTATTGATTCCAGAAACGATCTATATCAATCAAGTGTCCACCCAGGCAGTTCCTTTTGAAGGATCAGGCCCTAAGTTAAGATAATGACATCATCTTTACATGTGATCAGAAAAAAAAAAGGATCAAGTACAATTTCTTGTGCAAATAGTGGTAATGCAGCAAGGAACATACAAATGACTAAATAATTGAATGTATAACTGAGAGTCACAAATACACATTTAATATAGATTTTACAAGGATCATTTTTGATTCAGTACCAAAGGATCATTTAAAGCACAGTCAAAGAATACATACATATATTAGCATAGCTGTGAATGACCAGTAATTATATTTCCTATAATTATTAGTGTATTGACACTTAATAGTAGTCTTATTAAATCTCACTGGAAGGAGTAACTTTACTTCAAAATAATGATACTTAAAGGAAAATCTACTAAATCATTCCATTTTGGTTCTATTTTAAAGAGAATTTAGGTAGTAGATGAAGGAGTCCTATGTAGGAGATTTTGAAAGTAACTCATTTTATGATTTCATCTGAAAGATATGGCAAGTCTAGAATGCAGTTTACCGATACACAACTCATGAAGTGAACAGGAATTTTCTGTGACTTTCCCTGTTTCATAATTAAATCACTCAGATTATTTTCCCCAACTGTAATCCACTTGTAAAATAATTGGAGTAATCAGAAAGGCTGATTTAGGCTTCAATAGATAGATTATATCAATAGTGCTGGTGATTAGAAAATTTAGTGAAATTTAGTTGTGTATCCCACAAACAGTTGGTAACAAAATATTCCCCTTTTGCTGGCTAGGTGATCCCTATTCATTTGTAAAATGAATGTATTCCTGATAATTGAATTAGGGACATCGGTTGCATAGGCAAATACCAATCACAGCAGAGATGTTGCGTTTCACACATAATTTGTTTCTGACTCTTTAGCAGTGTCACCTCAGACATACAGAAAGTAGAAAGCAAACACTCACTACTTAGCTCTCCCACCCAGCAAATACTTCTGAGCATCCATTAGGAAAAGCAGCCTTTGGCACAATGGTTTGTTTGCCTTGAGGACTAAAGGTCTTTTATGGAGATCTTATACTAATACAGTACTTGAGCAAAACAAGATTCTGGCATGTCTGATAATTTGAAGGATGCTCACATAGGTCAAATAGCATATATACAGATACAACTTTATATTACAGACCTGATTCAGCTTTATTGAAGTGAATGGGAAAATTTCTACTGACTTCAATGGGTTTTGAGTAAGGTCCTGAATCAGTTATTGGCATGGAAATGTTCCCAGCACATTCCCCCGACATGTATTCTTCTCCATTCTAGCCCCAAGTAAGGACAAATTTGACCTTTGTCCTTTCATGGGTGTATGCTGTGTACATGTGTGTGTGTGAGGGAGGAGTCTTCTGCCCACTTGCATGCCCTATACAAGGGTAAGGGCAGTAGTGGTCCCTGTGGTCAGGGGAGGAAAAGGATTGCTCTCCTAAGGCACCCCAGAGGTACAATCCATGCCAAAGGTATAAGAGATGAACTTATGGTCCCATGATTCTCTTTGCATCAGCCACAAAACAAGCCAGGGGCATGAAGATAGGGGGGTGCATTCCCCTTTGGGGTGAGGCAACTCCCCACTCTACCCTGGGCTGTGCTAATATGTCACAATTTAGGCTACACTAATTCTACCAGGATACATGTGTTTGGTGAGACATTGATTTAATTTATTAAATGTCAGCCGAACAAATAGCAGCCAAAACAAGGTAGGTGGAACGCTGTGTATGGCATGGGTTGCTAACTGAAAAAGGCAAGCTGAAAATAGCAATGCAAGCTCACACTGATATTTCAGTTTAAGGTCTTCTTCAGGAAGGATCTACATAAGAAAAAGTCTAGAGAAGATAGCCATAATCAAGAGAGCGCTCTTTCTCTGCTTGGCCACAGAACAGGGAGTCAGATGGGCTTGGCTCCTAGGGGCATGACTCTTTCCGATTCCATGTAATCATAAGCGTAAGTCCTTCCCTGCTGTTTGTAAAATACCCTTTGGAAACTAGAGAATAAAGAGAAAGGGGAAGAGGAAGATTCTCCCATTTTTGTATGTTTTAAAAGGGAATTAAGTGAATGGATATTTGTACAAATAACACAAATATCCAGAGTTAGTATAATCAATTGTAACATTGAAATCTTCTGTTTATGCATGAGGGAGGTGTAGCATTACTTCCTGACCAATTTGCCTCACCTCTGATCTGGAGGGATACCACCTTTGCAGGTGACACAATAGCTCCAAGTTCTTTTTGCTGAGTCTCCCAACAAAGTAATGGTGATCACCTTGATCAATCGGTCCTTCAGCCCTCATATAGATTGCACCGAACACGTCTTCCATTCTTCTCTTATTCTGGCCTTCCTTCTCCATGAGTGGCTATGCCTTTTCATGATAAAATCTTCTCATCTCTTTGGAGGTTGGCCAAAGCTGTAGCCCATCGATTGTCAGTGAGCCTAGCTATATGCCCGGCCCTTTGCATTTTACTGTACCTGCTTTCAATAACGACGCCTGCACTTCATTCTGCTGTCTGATCACTTCATTGGGGACTCAGTCACAGATTGAAATCCCCAGAATTCTTCTTTCCATTGCCCTCTCCGTGACAGACAGTTGTTGCTCCTCTATCTTTGTCAGCGCCCACGTTTTGCTGCTGTACAACATTGCCGGTAGTACTATTGATTTGAAGAGGTTGGCATGTGTTGCCTTGTTGATTTTTCCTTGGAGGACATCCTTGATAGAATTGAATGTGTGCCAACCAGCTTTCTTTCTTCACAAGAGTTCGCCTTCCTGATGATGGCGCATGTTAATTTCTTGGCTCAAATAGATGTATTGTTCAACTTCTTCTATTTGTTCTCCCTTGACTATTATTTGGGCTTTTGGCAAGGCATCAGACCGCATAAATTTCATTTTAGAGTGGTTCATTTTCATTCCGACTTGGCTGCTTTTTGTGTCGAGTTCTCACAGCATTTTCTGTAGTTTGATAGTGTTTTCGGCAATCAACATGATATCATCCGCGAATCTGAGGTGGTTGAACTGCTCTCTGTTGATGCTGACTCCACCCTTCCAGTTCATCCGCCTCACTACTATTGTGAAAGGTTTCAGTGAAACCGTGTCTCCTTAATTCATCCTTTTTTTTACTGGGATATGAAGGGGAGTGTCGAACAGAGTTATAGCTGTAGTGCAGTCAGAGTTTGCTTCCTTTAGTAGTTTGATGTAGTTTGAGTCATTGCCCTGCTCTGCAAGAGCTTTCAGCACTGCACTGATCTCTACGCTGTTGAATGCTTTTTCATAGTCGACGAAGGCAATGCATAAAGGGAATTTGTATTCCCTTGAGTGCTCCAATAGCTGCTTTATAGTGAAGATATGGGTCCATTGTGCTGAAATTCCTTCGAAAACCTGCCTGCTTTCTCAGCTGCTGCTCATCCAGACTCTGTGAGAGTCAGTTTGTTATTATTTTGGTGAATAGCTTGTAGACATGCAAGAGCAGGCATATTGGATGACAGTTCTTTAGATCTTCATGATCGCTCTTCTTGTACAGCAAAATGGACTCTTTCCAGCTGGCCAGTATCTTCTGCATTTTCAAGTAACGGCTAAACTTCTGAGCAAGAGTTTTCCAGAGGTCGTGGCCTCCAGCTCTTATAATTTTCGGTCGCTGCAAAATCCTACCCCAACGCCTCAAAGCGGCGCAGTAGTGACCCTGGATTGTCTGACAGTGATAATAATAGAGTGTATTCTCCAGTAGGTCCTACCATGCTATTAAACTTCAGACTGCCAACCCAGAGAGGGGACAGTTGTCCTCCTTCTTGAGGTTGGCTGCTAGCTAAGTTGAGGAGATAAATATGCCACTGACATCATAGCCAGTGGGTGGCAGAAGAAAAAGCTAAAACGAATAAATGGGCCCCAGTTCCTTGCATATCCCTTGATCCACTCTACGCGGTGGTGCGGAGTTTAATTGACAAGAGGCTTCTGAGAATCTAGGGGGCCAGAAAAAGGACTGCCATTTCAGTGTGTACCTACAACTGCAGGACACTGACAACTCGATCAACCATCTAATGGAGGAAAAGGCAAGGACAGCCTGCGATGTCCTTGGTCTCTGTGAAACATGACAAAGAAAGGAGATGGAAGCAAAGTGGAGAGGCAGAAGCATCATCATGTTGGGCAAAGGAGAAGGAGTGAGAACTGTTGGAGGAATTGGTTTTATCATCAACAAGGAATGGTCTTCAAAAATCATCTCCTGCAAGTTCAAGTCATCACTCATAGGAGTGCTATACCTCCAACTGAACAAGAATAGCACCCTGAAGATTATCTGCATTCCCACAAGCACAAGTGAAGATGATGATACTGCAGAATTCTATC
The DNA here is from genome assembly GCF_011386835.1 of Chrysemys picta bellii. NCBI lineage: Eukaryota > Metazoa > Chordata > Testudines > Emydidae > Chrysemys > Chrysemys picta. The sequence goes on along the minus strand of NC_088794.1, from coordinate 72,717,264 downwards.
AGGAGCTTGAGGAAACCCTCATTCAAAAATCCACATATACAATTGCGATGGGAGACTTCAACACCAAGGTCGGAAGAGGGAAAGAAGGCAAAAGTTCATTGGAAGGTATGGCATCAGTGAATGGAATTTACAAGGAGAGTGACTGGCAAATCTGGTAGAGACAAAAAAAATGTTCATTGGTAACACCTGGTTTAAGAAGAAGGCCAAGAGAAGGTGGATCATACCTAAAGTGAAGAACGGGAATGAGACTGACTATATTCCAATTGATAAGCAGCACATTGTACAAGACATCTCAATAGTGCCATCATTCAGCACCGATAATGACCATCGCTTGCTCAGAGAGAGGCTCAACTTCAGTGTAAAGGTGGAAAAGAAAGCACTATAGATGGCAAATCAGAGACAGCGGCTGAAAATATTCACTGAAGCAATCCAGAAAGTGAACATTTCCAAGGAAGACAGGAGTCTCATAGTTTACTGCAATGAGGACTATAAAAACTTCGCTGATAAGTTGAGGCAATGCGTGAAATTAGCCGAGAAAGAAAGACCCAAAAGAGCGAAGGAAAGAATCTGGGAGGAAACAAGGAATTTGCTAGAGAAGCAGAGGAATATGAAGCAAAATGATGGTGACAGAGTACTCCCACCTCTGCAAGCTGATAAGAAGACTAAAGAAGGACTTTGAGAAGTACTGAAATGAAAGGCTCTTAAAGACAGTGAAGATCTCAGAAGCCTCAAAAAATGCAAATGGGAATTGATGCTGGACAGGTCGACAAAAACAGTGCTGAAGAACAAAGATGGAAAAGCAGCAATTGACAGAAAAGGGATGGAAGTGGTCTGCAAAGATTTCTACACCACATAATTCGTGTCTCAAATAAATGTCCCAGTACCAACACTACATCAGACCAACAAGTGCGTACTCCTGGTCCTCGTCAGCGAAGTTCGACATGCAGTTTATCAAATGAAGGAAGAAAAAGCTCCAGGAAAAGACAGTCTGACAACCAAAATGGTAATGATACTTTCATTTTTAAGTGAACACCTGTATACTGTTAATTGGGCTAAGGCCATCAACATATTTCACATAGACCACGGAACAACCATTAAATGGTAATACAGTTTGTCCCTAAATACATCGACCAGATTACCAGTGACCTATAAGTGAAAGGCAATGTGATGGCAGATTAAGTTAACTGCTAACAAATGTAAGGTAGATGAAGTCAGTGTGACTAACCACATGCCTAAAATAAAAAGCTGAAGTGCTTTGCGAGGTCGGGGCATAATTGACCAATTAACCTTTGGAATGTGCTTTGAGATATTGGACGAACAGTGCAATACAACATAAGTTCAAAGCACTGTATTATTGCACAGACATATGTTGGGTGAATTAAGATATATGAAATAGGCATATACATTCACATTAATATTAACGATAATTAAAAACATTCAGATCATGATAGTAACACAATTTAATGCTGTCTTAACTTGGCCTCAAAAGTGGAATTGATTTTCATTTAAACTTCCTGTGTGATATTCTGTATTACCCTTGTAAGGGTATGTATTCAGTGCAGAGTTAGCCTAGGTGACCGGCATCCAACTCTGAGAACCCAGGTTAGCCTAGTATGAGCAGCCACACTACAAAGCCATACCCAAGTTATCGTGTCCTCACTGGTGCTACACTACCCCATGTGTCACTTAGACTTTTGAGGCATATCCCATGGATCTTTTGTGCTGTATTAAGTAGAGTTACTCTACGATTCTTTCCCAGTGAATTGTGGGAGAATTTGTCCTTCCACCGGAGGAACTGTAGAAAGGCATTGGAGGCTTATCAGCACTCAAGTGATTTAGCCTGAGTCCTCACTGCGAGGTAGGAAAGTTACCCAAGCGAGGGCAGAACCCAGGCTCTGACCCACCCATGCCTCTCTTCCTCCAGCCATGCTAGCCAATCCAGGTTGAAAGCACAACTTAACTCAGGTGAGAAGTTTTTGTGTGTGTACTGTAGGCGGTTTAGGGTAAGAACCTAAGTAAGAGCCCAGGCTAATTCTGCAATGAAGACATACCCCCATGCAGCACAGAACTCACAGGCAAAAGACAGTGTGTGTGTTACTGAGGGGGACAGAGGGAAGTGGCTGAGGAAGTTTTAAGCCACCTTCGTGCCATCCTGATTCTGGGGTGTGTGGGGGACTGCAGAGGCATAATTTAGACAGCCCTGCAAGGCCTAAATTACAGCAGTCTCCCCAAGGTTGACTTTGAGCCTCGGTGCTGTCTGGAATATCTGTAATACTGTGCACTGTAGTCCCACTCCCATCCCTGCCTCTGGAATGACTCCTATACCAGGACAGGGTTTTTGACACAATCCTTGGAAGAGAACCTTATGGCCATCTCCCTCAGTGCCTATGCCAGAGCAATTATACCCAGGCTCGAACCAGAGCTTGTAGGGCCCCTTTATGCTGCTCTGCCCTTTTAGCTATCATAAAGGGGCAGAAGTCAGTAATAAGGATCTCTCTCCCTCTGATTTTCATTTCTAAGATTCATTCATTTTTGGAACTGAATCCCACCATGAGCTACTTCCTGTGAGGTGCTCAACACCCTCAACTTCTGCTCAATCTTTCAGGGGAAATTGAGGACACAGCATAACATAGGAAAGAGCTGGCATCTAGCAGGATGGAGGATTTTATGATCCTGATTTAAAATCCATTGGGTCAATGAGTGTCTTCAGTGGGCTTTGGATCAGATGCTGTAAGAATAAACATCATGACCAAGCTCTGGTTTTAATCCTGAGATAATGAGTCAAGTTGTCTGGTGATAAATTACTTGTTCTCTGAAGCTGGGCTAAGTAAATGAATAAAATAATCACCAAAGCACATAACAAGTTAACATACAATTTCAAGCAAGCTAAAGGAAAAGAAAAGAGTGGCATTTGTAAGTGATATGTCCTGCTGATTCTTTGTAAAGCCAGCTGTGAATTGTAGCTGTGACATCAGTTTATAGCAAGGTGTGTGCAGTCTTCGAGATGTATAAGTGTAAAACCTACAGACATCAAAAGGTTTGAAATTCAAATCAACTACTGGAATCCTGCCTTTATGTATTTCAAAGAGGAAATCCGTTGAACTTTCCCTATAATGATTATCTTGCAGCATGCCTTTAATAGACAATAGGGAAACACTCGGAATGAGACAGCCACTATTGGCATGTTGAATAGATGAAATAACTAATAAGGAGAGTGTTGGATCATTTTATCTGTTTTTTTCCTCATTGAGATGTTCTCCATGTCTCTGTAGAGTTGAATTTTCAAGTCTCACATTTAGTGCTGCTGCTACTGTTCTTGGTGAGAGTTGGATGGGACTATATAGCAGTACCAGGCAAAAAATGATAATGTAGCGAAGCCATGGAGAGAGCTATGGAGAATGATAAATGAAAATTGTAGTCATAAACTGGAACTATTAGGATAAGTCCCTTTTTTCCAGCAGTACATTTTCTAATAAACCTCTTGCAGCTGCATTTCCATCTTTTGAATATTTGAAACTGTGTTCCTTTCTTTGATTTCCACCGATTAAGGAATTTAACTAGAAATGGCTGAATTATTTGCTGTGAACATGGTGAATTTATCCCTTTTTTCTGTTTGTGAATTTTTCATAAGAAGATCATGATTTTTATCAGTCTGTTTGTGAGTCATAATTGTTCAATGGATTGCTTACACAAACAAATCAGTCTCTGCATCATTCACAAAGTGTTTGTAAGGTTCATTTGATTATTCAATGGTTGGAATTTTCTATGCAAATTGTGTGATTGGTTCCTTAACTCACATGATGTTGTTTCTGTACTGTGGTTGAATGACCTCACCTTTTAAACTACTTCCATTTATGTATCCCAAAAAATTATTGATTAAACAAATCTCAGTGAGAGAGGCCTGAAATTTGCTTTCCACTGAAGGTAGGACAAAAAGTAAGGGGCTTACTCTGAGGCACGCGAGATTTAGCTCAGATATTATAAAAATCTTTCTGATTATAAGAGTAGTTAAATTCTGGAACAAGCTTCCAAGAGAGGTTGTGGAATCCCCATCACTGGAGGCCTTTAAGAACAGGTTGGACCAACTCCTGCCAGGGATGGTAGGTTTACTTCATCCTGCTTAAGGCCAGGGGGCTGGATTTCATGACTTCTCAAGTTCACTGCCAGTCTCACATTTCTATGGTTCTATGTTTGTATATAAAGAAAATTGAGCTCAACTTAAAGGGGCTGGATTCACAGCCCTGTAGAATGAAGTTCTCTATTTGTCCATTGACCAAATACAGGGCAAACTTCCCCAACCTGAAGGGATTACCTCTAAGCAATAAGTCCTTGGTTGAAACAGTCAATAGTAGCAGAGATGACTTATACTGCTGCTTACTAATGGAAACCACAAATGAATCCAAACATTTTCACCAAACATGTGACCTAATGATTAATTAATGTTATGAAACAAAATTGCACCCATGCACAACGATTTGCTTGACACCTTGACATTTGTATTGAGTTGCTGGTGCAGAGATATGGCCCAGAACTAGATCTCAGTTACACTGGTGTAAGTACTGAGTAACTCAGCTGATTTTCAGAGTTACTCTGGATTTTTATCATGAAATTTACACCATAATCTGGCAATTGGAGGCACAATTGAAAATATATATAAACTGCAAAACTGAGATTATATCTGAATACAGATTTTGAACACTTCAAAGACTAATGATAGTCAGATCCAGAGTTTTGGGTGGCCCCATTATAAAGACAGAGATAATTTTGCAAAATGTGGATCTGGAGCCAAGTTTGCACATCCTTAAGGCTCAGGCAATGTTTGGTTCAGGGGTTTTGGTCACAGTCCATCCCTAATTGAAACGTATGAAAAGCTAATGCAATAGTTATTTCAGATGCATTCAATGAAAACTTTGGAATCAGAAAACAATTTGTTCTACACAAGCGTCTCTGGCTAATAAGCAAGCCCACAGTAGCCTGTTTAAAGAATGCAAGTGATACTGTGGACAATGTGCATTTTTTTTAGGAAAAGGAAGTATTGAGGAACCAACTGTAATAAACACAGTAGGGAAAACAAACACATTAACTGGCTTTAGCACAGACAAAAATGGATGGCTAAGGGAGAAATTCTATTTCAGAAAGGTCATTCATTTGCTTCTACATTCCTTCACCACATTTACATGCCTGCCAATTGTATTCATCAAAGGTCTTTATTATTCTTTTTTGGCACACATAAAACAATCATTTTAATAAATAATGACATAACCACTCAAATAAGACGAAGGAAAGAATGGAAATTTACTTCAGATGTTAGCATTTAGCAGCATCCAAGAAAAGAGGCTAAAAGTATTTGTACAATGCATTTAAAAGTTGTATCTGGCAGCACCTATCATGGTATTTCCTGATGAATAAAGACAGTGGGCCTGATTCTCTTTTTAGATGACTCTCTGTGCTGCTCTAACTTATGTTCTGTTTTCCACAAGCTCCTATGGGTTGTAGAAAGCAGAGAATAGCCAGAGCACAGCCAAAATTCTGATAAAACTCTTGCTCTGGTCTGCCCCCAGCAAATCCTGGATGGGCTGAGAGACAGTAGCTCATATAATCACTCTAGGAGCTCTACCCAGGTTAGGGAACCCCATCACACTAGAGGTATTCCATAGTGAGCTGTTTCTGCCCTCTTTACGATCTCTTTACATTGCCAGAGCAGCACAAAAGGACTGAAATGCAACAAGAAGCAGGCTGAAAATCTGTAAATTAAATACATAGTTGGGATGATTCATTTCTAAACTAACCAGTGTCTGAGGAACAAGGCCTGCTCCAACAAACAGATCTTTATGCAGTTATTTTCCATGTTTATTGGGAAAAGCTCATGATGTAATCTGAGTCAGCAAATGTCACATTTAGCAAATGACTCATTTAGGCTGGCCTCACATGGTTTAAAAAAAAAGCTTCAAATGTTGCCCGTATTTTGGACCTTAATAATACTGAGTCACATTTACAACTATATTGATTATCTGGGGAACAGAATGTTGCCTAGTGGGACATGTACTTCCCTGATCCTCTGTGCCCTGGAGGGATTAATGGTGCTCCTGGCTCTAATATCTCTGAAAGTGTGGATGATGTGTCCTGTATTACTTCAGACCAGCCAGACTACAGGCCCATAATACTGCTGCTTTGGCACTATTCATAAACATCCATAGCCATAGAAATATTATGTAAGGCGTAGATTCCTTCTATTATATTCATGTTAATATACTTCGCAGCAGTATCACTGGAGACCCATAGAAAAATCCATCTCATTTCCTAATTACTAATCATTTTACATTGGATGAAAAACAAAAGGCTTAAGGCCCAGTGGGATCATATAAGTCTGACCCACGAATAATTGTTTAACTTCAGAAGGTTTATTATCTCCTAACAGGAATGAGAAGCATATTTCTTAATGGGTTCCCTACCCTGGGCAGTACAAGCCTTCCTTCCTTTGAAGAAGATCTCTATGGTAATTGATGTTAATGAGCAGCAAGCCATGGAGAAGCTCTGGGTCACCAGGTAGGAAGCCCCCCAAGAGATAATCTAATTACTCTCCAAAACAAATTACTTTCAACCAAAACAAATTACTTTCAATCACTCTGCAGCAGATAAGATCAGCGGAGAGAGCTCAAAGCTGATGACAGCTGGAGACTGAGGCTTCATGAGTTTATGGATTGATCGCTTTTCTCTTTGGTCCATTTTGTTGAATGACAATAGAGTGACAGAAAACTGGAGCCAAGAACTGTGCTTCCCTTTCATTTCATTCAGATAAGTACATAGGTTCTCCTCAAACCAATACTATTTACAATGAAGTCCACTGATCTGAGTGAGAAAAAGGACATTACTTAAGTCACAGACACATATGCTCATGTGTGTAATATATGAGAAAAGACTTCTAGTTTTAAATTTACATGGACTGGTATGGCATAAATTATAATTTTAATATTTGTGTGATTTCACTGAGAAAGCTTAACATGTAAAATATTACACTGTTGTTTACTAGGTGCTTGTACAATGCCTAGCAGAATGGAGCCTTACCTGGCATAATGCTTCTATTTGCTACAGAAATATAAATGTTAAATAGTAATAATAATAATTAATAACCAGTGCCTTACCCTGCTCCCTTTAAAGTAAACGGCATTACTTCCATGGAGGGCATGACTGGGACTTAGCTCTTTTTATTAATTGATTATTAGTATTATTAATTAATGGTATTTTTGAATGTATTATATCTGTGTGGAACTTTTCACCCTGAAGAATCACAAAAATATTTTGCAAAGTTAAATTGAAATACAAACTATACACAGGGAATCAATTCATCAACCAATGAAATGCAGTCACCATCAGCTGTTTCCCAATGCACCACAACTCTACAAAACAGGTCACAGACAGCTGAAAAAGTTTTATCATTGCCAAATGAAGAAACCAACAGGATTTAAGTTGGCAGCACGTAGATCACCAATAAAACAGACTTCAATCTTCGTATCTCTCCATTAAAATAACTTTTATGGAATATGAGGTTTGTAATGCACCTCTAAAAATAATTTGACTGAAAGTAAACATGCAAGGCCATTAGTTAATTAATAACATTATAACTGTTTCTGTTATTTGCCAAACTAGTGCTAGGTGCTTATGTTTGTTGTTTTTTATTTGAATATATATTTTAGAAAAATTAGTTATGAATATATCTATCTTATAGGAAATGCTCATGTACCTTGCATTTTTACAGCGGTTTTGCTGGTTTTATTTTATAGCATGCCTTTAATTCCTGAATAATATAATGAAATCAGTGACACATGCTGCTTAACTATGAAAAGCAGTTATGGAAGTGCAGAATAATGAGTTTTCATCAAACAAACAAACAAACAAACAAACAAACACAAAACACACCTCCAGCATTTGTAGTGCAAAGATATAGTTAGCAGGCATATTATCCAAGTTAGCATGATAGACTAAACTAAACAGTCTTTAAATTGATCCTGACATGGCAACTTCCTGGATACGTATACCATGCCATTCTCTGCATGCAACTCTCATAGACAACGACTGGACTTCCAAAGCAGATTGATGGCAGAATGTGGCCCATCTGTCAGGAGATCCTCCATGGATCAAGGACAGTCTATTGTCTGTCAACAGGTGTTCTATTGTTGATAAAGACTCAATAGTTGTTCTGCCATAGGTCAAGGAGAGCTCCATTTTCTATCATGGGAGACCTCCAATGAAGATAAAGAGTAATATACAGCTTTCAGGGAGACCCTGATCCTGGCAAAGAGAACCCTTGCACTTGTGTGGATACCCATTGAAGTTAATGAGGTGTGCTGCCTGAGCACATGGCTCCTTTCCTTCAGTTCTCTTTGGAAGATCAATGCCCGAGTCAGTTTTCTCCATGTTACAGAGTATATGAACTATCGGAGTCAGAGAACACAATCCTGCCACCAGCTCCCCAGTGTGTAGGAGGAATGTGCAGGCTCCACTATCTATTCCATCGCCAGCCAGGGTCATGAACCATTCTATGTGTGGTGCAGTCCATAGTTCTCATCCTCATCCCTGTTGGGTTGATTTGTTCACCCAAGGGTCCATGGAGTGTCCCTGTCCCTCGTACTGGGTATGCAAGAGGTTGGAGGGATGGGCATCCACATCCCTGTTCATTCTCAAAGGGCCAGGGACAGTCTGGCCCTAAAACTCTTGGTTCAGTTTCATGGAGTTTTATTTCTTTTCATAGGGCCATTTAAAAAGAAAAATAGAATATCTCTGTGTTCACATAATACACAAAATAGGAGAACTCAGATTTCTCTGCCTCTTAGGTCAGAGCAAGGCATATCACGTGAGCAATAGCCAGACAGTGGGTGATCTTACATTCCATTCCACATGTGCTGAAATACTTAGGCTGACAAATGGAGGGGAGGGCTCAGCCCTAATTCTGAATTTCCTTGTTTTGTCTTTTTAACTAAGACCTTTTATCTTACTTTCAAACATTAGTTGGGTTTTTATCTATATATTTACACAGGCCAGTTGATGAATTTGAATGATTTTCAAACAGAATAAGACATCTACTCCTCTTCGGTTTTCTCACTATTCAAAAGTGTAACTTCAATAAACTTGAATTACGTTTTTAAAGCCATCCATTCTTTTTCCATGTCGATTTGTTATCTGTTCTGCTCTTCTTACTTTCAAATGGTCTTTTAATTGACCATTTAAATTAGGAAATTATGGCTGATTAGGATCAATCCAGATGCAATGCTCAGATGGACTGGCTATTTCAGTACCATTGTTTTAGTTACTTCTGCTTTGTCAAATAAAGGTCAACTCTAGCTGCCATTGGCAGGATGCTTCAGTAACCTTTGCCCTTCAATTCTTGACCCCGACCATCCCTGAGCCATGACTCATGGTGGCAACCCCCCAATGTGGCAAGTTAAGAAACTGCACTGGGGAACATAAGAGTGAGTTTCTTATCATAAATTCAGTTTCCTGATTACTCAAGAATCATGAAATTACACTACAACTGAAGTGTAGCCTTTCCATCAGGAGGAAAATTATCTCAAAAGACCTTCAACTAAAAGGACAGTTTCTAGGAACATTTGTCCCTCTCTTCAACCTAAACTCTCTCCAAACTCTCTATGTACAATGCCAATTACAATTAGGACTGAGAGTAACTGTCTTGTCAAGCAGAGGGAAGGACATCACCATACTGTAAAATCCAGATGAAGGAGAATCTCACTTTGTTTACTGAATACATTTTGAAGGATTTGTATTCAAATATTTTACTTCTTCTTTCCAACATCTTTCTCCTTGGCTTTCAGGCCAGATCCTCAGCTGGTATAAATTGGAATAGATCCATTAACTTCAATCAAGTTACTTAGAATTCTATCCATTGAGGATCTGGCTATGTGTAATACATGCTAATCAGTGTAAATCCTAAATGACACTGAAATCCTAAATGACATTGTTGGCAAATCTGACATCAGAATACCTCTTGAAACTTGTATTTGTTCAGGACCTTTTCATAGAGGACTTGCTCATTTCAGACATAGAGTCCTTCTTGTAATATCAAAACTAAAAGTGATGTCAGTAAGTGAATAATCATTATACAAACCTCCCACATGTGCATTACATTGACATTTTTGACACAATGACATTTACTAGAATTCAGTAATCATTTACAGCTCTCTAACCTCTTTGTGAACGCTATCTTGTCCCTGAAATGGATTATGACATAATATAAATGATAAGGGGCAATGTGTAATAGTAATAATATGCAACAAGTATGGGTCTCAGTTAACTTTATGGCTTCCTTTATACCACTTTATCCTCTGAGGTAAGGCAGCCTGATCTCATGCACTGAGCATAGGACTGAGACCCAGGAACTCCTGAATTCTAGTCCCAGCTTTCTTGGGCAAGCCACTTTATTTCACTGTGTCTCAGTTTCTGGGGAAAAAGGCTAATATCATTCTGGGGCGCATTAACAGGAGTGTCATATCTAAAACCTGGGAGGTAATTGTCCCATTCTGCTCGGCACTGATGAGGCCTCAGCAAGAGTATTGTGTCCAGTTCTGGGTGCCACACTTTAGGAGAGATGTGGACAATTGGAGAGAGTCCAGAGGAGAACAACAGAATGATAAAAGGTTTATAAAACCTGGCCTATGAAAAAAGGTTAAAAACACTAGGCATGTTTAGTCTTGAGAAAAGAAGACTGAGGAAAGACCTGATAACAATCTTTAAATAAGTTAGGGGCTGTTATGAACAGGGCAGTTTTACAAAGATCAATTGCTCTTCATGTCCTCTGAAGATAGGAGAAAAAGCAATAGGCTTAATCTGCAGCAAAGGAGATTTAGGTTAGATATTAGGAAAAACTTTCTAACTATAAAGCTAGTTAAATACTGGAATAGGCTTCTAAGGGAGGTTGTGGAATTCCCACCATTGGAGGTTTTTAAGAACAGGTTGAACCTGTCAGGGATGGTCTAGGTGTAATTAGTCCTGCATCAGCACAGGGGACTAGACTAAATGACCTCTAAGATCCCTTTCACCGCTACGTTTCTATGATTCTCCATTTGAAAAAGGGCGATAATAATACTCCCCTATCTCAGAGGGTGTTGTGAGAATTAATTAGTTAATGTTTGTGTATTGCTTTGAAAATACAAAGAATTATATTGGTTTTAGTTATTATAATTAAGATCCAAAGTTGTCACAACATGGAATTTGCAGGTGCAGAAGGGCTATTGTCTATATTTTTCCTTCTGAAGTCCTAAATTTATGGAATTCCCAAGGGATGCTGGAATAATTTGTATAGTGAGGATGGTGAGAGCCATTGAACCAAACAGTAAACCCTGGATATAATGGAAACCACTTCAAGCCAAGGGGTGCTGCAGCTAAGGTTGCCAACTTTCTGATTGCAGAAAACAGAACACCCTTGCCTTGCCCCCTATCCTGAGGCTCTGCCCCTGCCTCCCCCTTCTCTGAGGCCCCACCCCTGCTCACTTCATCCCCCCTCCCTCAGTCACCAGCTCTCCCAGACACTCGCTCACTTGCTCATTTTCACCAGGCTGGGGCAGGGGGTGGGGCACGGGAGGGTGTGAGGGCTCCAGCTGGGGGTGCAGGCTCTGGGGTAGGGCAAGAAATGGGAAGTTCAGAGAGTAGGAGGGGGCTCCAGGTTGGGGTAGTGGGTTGAGGTGGAGGAGGGGGAGAGGGGTCTGGCTGGGGGTATGGGCTCGGGGGGGCGTCAGAAATGAGGGGTTCAGAGTCTGGGAGGAGGCTCCAGGTTGAGGCAAGGGGTTGGAGTGCCGGGGGTGAGGGCTCCAGCTAGGGGTGTGGGCTTTGGTGTGGGGCTGGGGGTGAGAGGGTAGGACTGCAGGAGGGGGCTCCGGGATGGGGCCGAGGGGTTTGGAGTGTGGGAAGGGGTGTGGGATGCGGACTCTGGGAGGGAGTTTGGGTGCAGGAGTGGGCTCAGGACTTGGGAAGAGAGTTGGGGTGTGAGAGAGGGTTCGGGGTGCGGGTTCTTGGTGGCGCTTACCTCAGGCAGCTCCTAGAAACATCCGGCATGTCCTAGGCACAGGTGCAGCCAGGGGGCTCTGAGCACTGCCTTCGCCTGCAGGCGCCGTCCATGTAGCTCCCATTGGCCACGGTTCCTGGCCAATGAGAGCTTCAGAGCTGGCGCTCGGGGTGGGGGCAGTATGTGGAGCCCCCTGGCTGGCCCTACGCCTAGGAGCCGGACAGGCCAGCTGCTTCCAGGAGCCGTGTGGAGCCAGAGCAGGCAGGGAGCCTGTCTTAGCCCCGCTGTACCACCGACTGGACTTTTATTGGAGCCTCCAGGATCCCTTTTTGACTAAGTGTTCTCATACATGTCTTCACAGTGTGGAGTGGACATTTGTCTTTTAGCTGGGTGATAACTGAATCACATTTCCCAAGATATAGCCCTATTCTAGGAAAGGCCTGATTTCAAGCGGAGGTTTCAGTTGACATCTCCTTCCCCACACAGAAGGGGTTTTTAAGTGCCTCACCACCAAGCGAGTAACAGCTAAATCCCCTCGGCCTTCCCACTTCCCTTTCCTGATATCTTCAAATCACCACTTGCCAGTCTCTGCCTTAGTCTCCCAGTTAATGAGCAAAGCCATTTTTAAACCTCAAGCATCAAGAAGTTAGAGATAGTGGGCCAAACTCAGCTCAGGTATAAATCCACTGGTGTCAGTGGAGTTACACCAGGGACAAGTTTGGCCTAATGCTCCAACATGGGGCCTGATACTGGAGTCCTTCCACACCTAAAACTACTACTGAAGTCTTCAGGAATGACCTCATAGCAGTTACCATGGAATCAAACTTAATAAAGCTGAGTACATTGGCACTGTACCCCCAGAACTTTGGATACATTTGGATCAGAATGCAGAAACAGCTCTCACTTTGTGACTCTGGTCCCTCTGTAATAGCACACTTGTTCCTCTATCTTTTAATGTTAGAGTTTCTGAGTGAGTCATCAAAATGCATGAGATTTAAATAGTATAGCAGCTTCTTTTAGCGTCCTATCCCATCTCCTGTTGAAGTAAATGAGAGTTTTCCCATTGGGAGTAGGGGCAGGCCTTAAAAGCAACATTGTTTAGCCACTAACAATACAAAGCACATAGAATATTCTGCAGAAAAATGCCTTCGACTTAGCAGACAACAACGTGGAGTCCCTCACTTCTGGACAGTTAGAAAATTGCTGCATGTTTTTCACAAAGATGTTGGGTAAACAGCGCCTGGGGTCATTAATCCCTAGTTCAAGCTAGAAGAGTACATGTAACGCAAAGCTCACTGACAAGGAAGTTTACCAACAAAATCCAGTTGTTAAATACCTAGGGCAAACACCACGGGAACAGAACACAAAAGGGAGGAGACTATTTCTTTGCAAAGCAGAGGTCACGTTTCATCTATTCTACAATCCTGAGGGGTTATTTTTTTAATTTACAAGAATTTCTGTAGGAAAATACTAGGATAGGCACAAGCCACAATGTGTGGATCACAAATATTACAAAATCTGGAGAGGGGCCCAGCCCAGGCCAGTGACAGCTTTTCTATATTTAAGAATATTACACTGTCTAAATCTATTATCCAAATGCCATCACAGGACAACAAACAGGAGCTTCATACTATTGGAAGGAGAAACTCTCAGTCATTGGTGCTATGCCATGAGGGGCTCAAGATAACTAACTTTAGAGCATGACTTTTATGGCATAAGAATGCTATTTTAGACCACTTTTAGAGATGTTTTATTTTTTCACTTCCCTCTCACCCCAAATCACCCAAGCAGTAGAAGGATAAAAATGAGTGCTGGGAATCTCCCCTACCATTGTTATAAAGCTTGTGTTTATAAAAATGTAGGGTCACAATGTTATGCTTAAAAGAAGCACACGGGATCTTTTTCAGGCGAAAAGGCAATACGCCACGTTTATTGAAGATACAACAATTAGCATATACATTCAATCACACACCACACACACACACACACTGTCTCACCAGTCGACGTTATAGTTACCAGTCCAGAGTCTGGATCAATCTAGTGGCCAGCTAGGTTGATCACGGGTAGGTAGGAGCTGGATTCTGTAGGTCACGACACAATGCTCCGGGGAAGTCTTGGCAGGAGGACCCAAAGCTTCAGGGCAAGGCACCCTGTTTATATAGTGATTTTCCTTCATTGGGACCAATGAGTTTTGCATCATCACGCTATAATCAATTGTTGTTTGACGAGTGCTTGTTTTTTTAAATTGTCCTTTTTATTTTTTTTATTAAGTGTTTTAGGGAGCTATCCTATGCTGGTTTTGATTGCAGCAATCTTGTTCCCATTGATAGGTGCCTGTTTCATTTTTAGAGTCATCAATTTACCCTATTCTGACATTTCAATAGGGGTGTGTGGCAGCCTCCTGGTGCCCTTGCGTCTGTCTTCGGTTCCTCCCTAGAACATCTGGTCTGGTGATGGCCTTCACACTTATTTCTTAACACACACATTCCTCATTTACACACAAAACAGAACTGATTTACACAGAACATTTTGAACAGCAACATCAAGTTGCAATGCAAAAGAAAAACCATCGTTGCATTCTTTTACTTATTTTAAAATGCTAAACCTACAACAAAGTGGTGACCCTAAAAAGTCTGTTACTGCCTTGAAATCAGCCCAGAAATAGATTCTGGCTGATTCATTTCTACCAATGGCACATTAGGCCATTCCTTTCTGCTATTCAAAAAGGGTGGCTGGCAGGATATGGTTAAATCATACATTAATACATTTAATACATGTTACATTATTATCTTATTATTCTTTATTTTTTATTTTAAATTATACAAAATACAAACATAAAATCCTACTACTACAACAAGATGCCAGACTTCAATATCATAATATTTTAATGCCTATTGGCCTGTGGGCATGTCTACATTGCAAGCACTACAGCAGCTGTAGCTGTAGCACAGTATTATAGACAATTGCTACAGCGATGGCAGCAGCTAGGTAGACAGACTGTACCTACAGTGTGGGTTAGGTTGACCTAACTACATCTCACAGGGCATGAAATATTTCACAACCCTGAGCAATTTAGCTAAGTTCACCTATGTCTTAGGTGTAGACCAGGCCTATATGTCTACAAAAGGGTATCTTTTGGGAGGAAGAATGCTGCATTTAGGAGGAAACATTTTGTGGTGGATTGACTTTTAAAAATGGAGGTTGTTTGAATCTGCTCAGGATTTTGAATACAAATCCTTGGGAGATAGATGAGTGGACAGACAGAAAGCGAAGGCAATGACGTTACTCCAGATTTACACTGGTATGCAGTCAGAATCTGGCTGTATGTGCTTACTGAAAATAGTGATCATTCACCAGGTCAGATCCTCAACTGGTATAAAATCCACCCAATTTAGTGGAGCTATAATGATTTAACCAACTGAGGATCTGGCCCACTGAGTTATCTTTATCCTTTTTTATTTGTTTTTTGGTTGGTTTAAAACAAACAATAATGCAAAGAATTTCAATTCACATAATTCAGGAAAATCAAAATTATTGTGGCCAAAGCTCCATACTGCCCATACATGTATTAAAGTATAAATTCGGCAGTATAAACACAAGAATAATATACAATAATCTACATATAAAATGTGGCTGAATTACAATACCTTTGGATGCCATAGCTTTAAACTACTAGACTCTTTTATGCCTCTAACTATTCAAATATAATGTTGAATTAATGTAGTATAAATAACTATTAAATCAGGTGTGTCAATATACTTGGTTAAGTTAAAACTTTCCAACATTTATGTAAATAGAAATTGACCCTCTAGAGAAAAAGAAAAGAAAAGAATTGGATGGGATGAGATGGGTTTAGATTTTCTGATAAATATTTCAATGCTGAAAATTACCCCTTTCATTTTACCAGTTTTATATGTATATAAAAAAAGAAAATTTCCCCCTTGAACTTTTGAGAAAATAAATGGCAAAAACCATAAGCATTATTAATGATCCTGCAAGGAAGTAGTTGGGACTTAGTAGGAGCATTAGTAGGAGCATTGCAGCAGATCGAGGGAAGTGATTGTTTCGCTCTATTCGGCACTGGTGAAGCCACACCTGGAGTATTGCATCCAGTTTTGGGCTCCCCACTACAGAAAGAATGTGGACAAATTGTAGAGAGTCCAGCGGAGGGCAATGAAAATGATTAGGGGGCTGGGGCACATGACTTATGAGGAGAGGCTGAGGGAACTGGGCTTATTTAGTATACAGAAGAGAAGAGTGAGAGGGAATTTGATAGCAGCCTTCAACCACCTGAAGGGAGGTTCCAAAAAGGATGGAGCTAGGCTGTTCTCAGTGGTGGCAGATGACAGAACAAGGAGTTGCAGTTGGGGAGGTCTAGGTTGGATATTAGAAAAAAACTATTTCACTAGGAGGGTGGTGAAGCACTGCAATGGGTTACCTAGGGAGATGGAGGAATCTCCATTCTTAGAGGTTTTTAAGGCCTGCCTTGACAAAGCCCTGGCTGGGATGATTTAGTTGGTGTTGGTCCTGCTTTGAGCAGGGGATCATAGAATCATAGAATATCAGGATTGGGAGGGACCTCAGGAGGTCATCTAGTCCAACCCCCTGCTCAAAGCAGGACCAATTCCCAACTAAATCATCCCAGCCAGGGCTTTGTCAAGCTGGGCCTTAAAAACCTCTAAGGAAGGAGATTCCACCACCTCCCTAGGTAAAGCATTCCAGTACTTCACCACCCTCCTAGTGAAAAAGTTTTTCCTAATATCCAACCTAAACCTCCCCAACTGCAACTTGAGACCATTACTCCTTGTTCTGTCATCAGGTACCACTGAGAACAGTCTAGATCCATCCTCTTTGGAACCCCCTTTCAGGTAGTTGAAAGCAGCTATCAAATCCCCCCTCATTCTTCTCTTCTGCAGACTAAACAATCCCAGTTCCTTCAACCTCTCCTCATAAGTCATGTGCTCCAAACCCCTAATCATTTTTGTTGCCCTCCGCTGGACTCTCCAATTTTTCCACATCCTTCTTGTAGTGTGGGGCCCAAAACTGGACACAAGTATTCCAGATGAGGCCTCACCAATGTCGAATAGAGGGAAATGATCACGTCCCTCGATCTGCTGGCAATGCCCCTACTTATACAGCCCAAAATGCCGTTAGCCTTCTTGGCAACAAGGGCACACCGTTGACTCATATCCAGCTTCTCGTCCACTGTAACCCCTAAGTCCTTTTCTGCAGAACTGCTTCCTAGCCATTCAGTCCCTAGTCTGTGACAGTGTATGGGATTCTTCTGTCCTAAGTGCAGGACTCTGCACTTGTCCTTGTTGAACAGCATCAGGTTTCTTTTGGCCCAATCCTCTAATTTGTCTAGGTCCCTCTGTATCCTATCCCTACCCTCCAGCGTATCTACCACTTCTCCCAGTTTAGTGTCATCTGCAAACTTGCTGAGAGTGCAGTCCACGCCATCCTCCAGATCATTAATGAAGATATTGAAAAAAACCTGTCCCAGGACCGATCCTTGGGGCACTCCGCTTGAAACCGGCTGCCAACTAGACATGGAGCCGTTGATCACTACCCGTTGAGCCCAACGATCTAGCCGGCTTTCTATCCACCTTATAGTCCATTCATCCAGCCCATACTTTTTTAACTTGGTGGCAAGAATACTGTGGGAGAACGTATCAAAAGTTTTGCTAAAGTCAAGGAATAACATATCCACTGCTTTCCCCTCATCCACAGAGCCAGTTATCTCCTCATAGAAGGCAATTAGGTTAGTCAGACATGACTTGCCCTTGGTGAATCCATCCTGACTGTTCCTGATCACTTTCCTCTCCTCTAAGTGCTTGAGGATCTGCTCCATGATTTTTCCAGGGATTGAGGTGAGGCTGACTGGCCTGTAGTTCCCCAGATCCTCCTTCTTCCCTTTTTTAAAGATGGGCACTACATTAGCCTTTTTCCAGTCATCCGGGACCTCCCCCAATCGCCATGAGTTTTCAAAGATAATGGCCAATGGCTCTGCAATCAGTGGCATAGCCAGCTTCTAACAGGATGGGGAGCAAACATAAAAAAGGCCCCCCCCTGGCTCCTCTTCTGGCCACGCCACCTTGGCTCCTCCTCCGGCCGCACCGCCCCTAGTGAAATTGGCCTACTTTTAGTACAGCAATTTTATAACAGAGGGATTAAAGATGTATAGTACATGAGGAGGCTGATCATATTTTGCCCATTTGGGACTCTTGATATTTAATTTATTTTTATCTTGCTATTTTGTGGTTTTAGTTCAGCAGGGAATCCCACAGTTGTGACATCTTGAAAGTGTTTATATGAGGACAGTTTTGTCTCCTATTAGGGTTCCATCATCTGGAGCATGAAGCAAAATCCCTGAAATCTAATTATGAGCTTATCCACAGCCCAGAAGGAATTTATGCCACCTTTGTGTGTCCTGGATTCTGGATGCAGCTGGGGATTAGAGTAGTCCCCAGAATAAGGTACAATAATTGTAGGCTGTTCTAACTTTTGCTGGGCTGCTATGGTTATTTATTATGGCATCCAGCATTCCAAAATAGCAGTGTAATATTGTGTATTACAGCTTCACTTCTGTCCTTCCCTCATTTCCTTCCTTATTTTCATCATGGCTTTCTGTGACCTTGGTAACATCTTCCTTATCTTGTTCCCACTGAAGTTAATCACAGAATTCCTTCTGAGGAGGATCAGGACTGACCATATTTGGTCAGACATGTTATACAATAACGTATAAGCAATAGACAAGGTTTCTTTACCTGGACTACATGTTCGGCAGAAATGTGTCCTCTCCTAAGCTTATTGGAGAGTTGCCAAAGGAAACCAAAGGAGATACAGAATTTTTTTTTAAATCCTGTAACCTTTTGTTCCTTTCAATTTGTGAAATATAAATCCCAAGTTACTAGACACAACTCTCCTTTTGAGTTAGTCTAAAGTTGTTCCACCACTGAGCAGGATACAGGCTTTTAATACTGTCTTGCATGATCTTCTCATAAACGAACTAGGGAAATGCAATCTAGAAGGAGCTACTATAAGGTGGGTTCAAAACTGGTTGGATATCTGTTCCCAGAGAGTAGTTATCAGTGGTTCACAGTCAAACTGGAAGGGCATATCAAGTGGGGTTCTGCTGGGATCCGTTCTGGGTCCAGTACTGTTCAATATCTTCATCAATGATTTAGATAATGGCATAGAGAGTACACTTATAACATTTGCGGACAATACCAAGCTGCTTTGGAGGATAGGATTAAAATTCAAAATGATCTGAACAAACTAGAGAAATGGTCTGAAGTAAATAGGATGAAATTCAATAAGGACAAATGCAAAGTACTTCTTAAGAAGGAACAATCAGTTGCACACATACAAAATGGGAAATGACTGCCTAGGAAGGAATACTGCAGAAAGGGATCTGGGGGTCATAGTGGATCACAAGCTAAATATGAGTGCACAGCGTAACACAGTTGCAAAAAAAATCATTCTGGGATGTGTTAGCAGGAGTGCTGTAAGCAAAACATGAGAAGTAATTATTCCTCTCTACTCTGTTGATTAGGCCTCAACTGGAGTATTGTGTCCTGTTCTAGGTGCCACATTTCAGGAAAGATGTGTACAAATTGGAGAAAGTCCAGAGAAGAGCAACAAAAATGATTAAAGGTCTAGAAAATATGACCTATGAGGGAAGATTGAAAAAATGGGGTTGTTTAGTCTGGAGAAGAGAAGACCAAGAGGGGACATGACAACAGTTTTCAAGTACATAAAAGGTTGTTACAAAGAGGAGGGAGAAAAATTTTTCTCTGTAACCTCTGAGGATAGGACAAGAGGCAAAGGGCTTAAATTGCAGCAAGGGCTGTTTAGGCTGGACATTAGGAAAAACTTCCTGTCAGGGTGGTTAAGTACTGGAATAAATTGCCAAGTAGGTTGTGGAATCTCCATCATTGGTGATTTTTAAGAGCAGGTTAAACAAACACCTGTCCGGGATTCCCCGTTTTGTAGTTGTTCGTTTGATTTTTCTTTCCTTAGCCTAGTATTTTGCACTTGTTTTTATTGAATTATATCTTGTTAAATTCAGATCAATCATCCAATTTGTCAAGGTCATTTTGAATTCTAATCCTATCCTCCAGGTGCTTCCCTCCCAGCTCAATGTCATCTGCAAATTTTATAAATATAATCTCCACTCCATTCTACAAGTCATTGATAAATATATTGACTAGTACCGGACCCAGAACTGACCCCTGTGGGACCCCACAATATACTCCTTCACAGTTTGACAGCAAGCCATTGATAACTACTCTTTGAGTACAGTCTTTCAACCAGTTGTACACCCACTTTATAGTAATTTAATCTAGACCACATTTCACTACTTTGCTTATGAGAGTGTCATGTGAGACTATGTCAAAAGTCTTTCTAAAATCAAGATATATCAAGTCTACTAGTTCCCTCCATCCACTAGGCCAGTAACCCTGTCAAAGAAGAAAATTATGTTGGATTGGCATGATTTTTTTTTTTTTTGACAAATCCGTGCTGGCTATTCCTTATAATCCTATTATCCTGCAAGTTCTTACAAATTGGTCGTTTAATAGTTTGTTCCTGTATCTTTCCAGGTACTGAAGTTAGGCTGACTGATCTATAATTCTCTGCATCCTTTTTATTTCCTTTTTTAATGAAGGTACTATGTTTGCCCTTCTCCAGTCATCTGGGACTTCACCCATCCTCCAGGGGTTCTTCAAGATAATTGCTAACAGTTCCAAATTGCTTCAGCTAGTTCTTTAAGTACCCTTTGATGAATTTCATCAAGACCAGCTGACTTGAATATATCTAACTTATCTAAATAATCTTTCATCTGTTCTTTCCCTATTTTGGCTTGCATTCTTTCCTCCTCGTTAAAATTAATTATGTGGCATATCTGGTCACTATTAACTTTTGTAGTGAAACTGAAGCAAAATAGGCATTAAACATCTCAGTTTTCTTGATATCATCAGTTATTAACTCTCCTTCCCTGCTAAGTAAAGGACCTACACTTTCTTTTATCTTTCTCTTGCTCCTAATGTATTTAAAGAACCTCTTATTGTCTTTTATGTCCTTGCTAGGCATAACTCATTTTGTGCCTTATGGCTTGGCTACACTGGCACTTTACAGCGCTGCAACTTTCTCACTCAAGGGTGTGAAAGAAAGGTGGGTTTTCATAGCACTGGTGCCGCAACTACACAGCCATGTTAAAGTGCTGCCGCGGCAGCGCTTTAATGTTGCTAGGGAAGACATGCCCTTAGCTTTTCTGATTTTGTTCCTACATGCTTGTGCTATTCTTTTGTACTCCTTCTCCTTAGCAATTTGTCCACATTTTTACTTCTTGTAGGATTGCTTTTTTTTATTTTCAGGTCATTAAAGATCTCATGATGGAGCCAGATTGGCCAATATACATTATCACTGAGATTTTCAAACCAGCCTAAGGGAATCAAATGCCCCAGCTCCCATTGGAACTGAATTTCAGTGGGAGTTGGATACTTAAATTCCAGCCTAAATCATAATAAAAAATAATAATAATAGTAGTAATTAGTAATTAATAAACTAATTTCACACAGGCCTCTTAACAGCTGTTGAATGATAATGGCTTTTAGTCAACTGTAACACTGACTTGGAATGTGACTTTGGGCAAATTCCTTCATTTCTTTGTGCCTCAGTTTCCTGATCTTTAAATGGGGATATTAATCCTTACTGAATTCACAGGTGAGTTGTGAACATTGATTGATTCATTAATGTTTGAAAAGCGTTTTGAACTCCTCAGGTGGAAAATGCCAAATTAGTATCATTATTTCATTCCAGTTTATTGAAATGCATACCAAATAGCTGAAAAACCCTCTCTCCGATTCATTTCAGTGCATACCCTCTTTATGTGATAGGTGCTCTATTCCTTGAAGTATGCACATGTAGCCGGGGTGAGTAACATGCACAACTGCTGTGGGGCCCAGGGTTGCTGAGCAGTGAACTGCCTTTGTAGTAGTAATGTAATAATGTTGCAGAATCACTAGAGAAGAAAATGAGCCTCTCCTACTTCTTGTTACTATTTATTATTTCCATAGTGCTGTAAAGTGCTTTACAGGCCAATATTTTCAAAAGAGACTAGTGATTTCGGGTGTCTGAGTTTTTGGGTGTCCAGCTGGAGATATCTTGCAGGAGATGAATGATTATCAGAAATTACTGAGTACCCAGTCACTGAAAGTTCAGCTCCTTTTCAAGTTAAGCACCCAAAAATTGAGGCACCCCACATCACTGGTCACTTTTGAAAATCTGGGTTAAATATAAGAAGACAAGATTCATGCTGTGCCAACCATACAATCTAAGGCCCAGATGATTCAAACACGTATGCAATTATACTTCTGTGAGCTATTCTCAGTAGTAAAATTAAACATGTAAATTAGAGGCATAAGGGCATGATCCTGCAAAACAATATATTCATGTAAATAATTTTATGCACATAAGTAGTTTAATTGAACTAAATAAGACTTCTCTTCTGAGTAAAGTTATTCCCTTGAGTAAGGGTTTGTAGGATGGTGCTGGAAGTGTACAGACAGAAGAACGGAGATAGGAAAGTAACAAAAGATATACACATTGCATTATTTGAGTTGGCGGGCACTGTGTAGTTTCAGAGGGGATTGTCTGTCTTTTATATTTATTTGTATTTGTAAATGTATCTTGTGGTTGGGAAAAAACGTTTATTTGTTAGTTAGGGTTATAAAATCCTATGGGTACCTATCTTAACTGTAGACACCCCTTATAATTATTTAAAAGTGAAATAAACATGAACAAAAGAAAATTAGCAAAGTATAACAAAGAAACCCCAAGCCTCAAATAAACAGTAAAGCACAGATAAAATTTAAAAAGCAACATTACCTCTAATTAGTGGTGTTTTTCCATATACAAAGAGCAATCATATTCTTTCAGGTTAACTAAATAAGAAAACACAAATGTAAGGACTCCATGAGAGAGCATAGTGTTTGTGTCTCCTCTGTAACATGCTGGATCTGCTCCACTTCACAAAATGGAAGCTGCTTTCTGCAGAGACTAGACTCCTAGATATTAAATAGGCAGAACACAGAAAACATAGTAATAATAGTGACCCAACTGCTTGTGCCACAGTTTAGTAGTGAACCTCAGGCTGAAATAAGTGAATTTTTAGGAGGGACTCAATGTAGGCGAGTGAGGTGGCATTTGGTATAGGGGAAGAAGGAGGCTGTTTTAAGAACAGGTGTGGAGATTTGAATGGTAGAGCATAGAGTTCCTCCACAGATGATCAAGGCCTCACATAGCTTTATTCTCCATTTCCTGTAGCTTTTTGAAATATCATTTAAGGCACAATATTAGAGAATTTATTTTAATTTGGGGGCCCAGAGAAGTGTGGGGATAATAGTTTTACTACATATATTTTTATTTATTTTCTTTTGCTAACCTTATAACCAGGATAACAGGAAACAGCTCCATCTCAGTAACATAATATAGTATTTAAAAAATATGGGTGAAATGGCAAAACTCTCATTGACTTCCATGGAGTCAAGATTTCACCCCCAGATTTACCCCTAACAGGGAAGTGGGTGAGAGAGAACTGAGATTTAAGGTTTAAAGCTCCATCTAGTGGCCAAAGAGAGAACGACGTACAGATAATAAAGTCCAATGCACATGATTTGTATATTGCCTGACAGGTGGCACTTAATTATGGACCATCCGTAGGTCAAAAACTGGCTTCCTGTCCCGCACAAGCACTCTCCATGAAAGGTTGCATATTCAGAACATTTCCAATACAAAGAATGGGAACTGAGTCCCCTGTTCAGCAGCTACCAACTACAATGCTGCTGAGTATTCCTCAGTGACTCATCCTGCTTCTACTTGATTGGGAGTGAGTGTGAAATGAATTACTTGCATGCTTGACGTTATCAATTGTGAAGGCTATTGTTATGTCTCAGATAATCTATGGCCGCAATGTACTTTTGGGGAAAGCAGGTGGAGAGTGCTTCCACCTCTTTGTTAGTATTTCTCCTTTGGGGGGGAAACATTACAGGGTGTTTTCTTCTTCTGTTGGTTCGGTTTGCTTTGGCTTCCTTTTGCTGTTGGATGGAATCCAGAGCTGGGCCACCCACAAATTGGAATAATAACGGTTACATTAATATTATTTCCCTGATCTGCAGCACCTCACTCCTGGTCAAATGTAACAGGAGGTGGGAACATGATCTGGTAACTTCAGGTGATCCTGTCTGGGCGGCTGATGAGCTGTGGAGTTGACCCTTGCTTTGCAGATATTTTTTTTATTATTATTATTCATCTCGATTCCGGATGTTTTGCATACTCTTCCATCTGCACCTGCCTCTGGAACAAAGGGTGAGTAATTATAAAAGTGGGTGCTAACCGAGATAACGTAAGGTCACATCCTCCTCAGTCTCTTCTCTGGCGTAATGTTCACCAGGGAAATTGGAAAAAGGTTATCTTTCACCTACTCTGCAGTCTCTCCTGGTACTGACTAGGGAGATCTGGGGAAGTATTTTATGAAGGCGGAAAGGTGTTGTCGTAGTGTCAGAAACTAAGGGGAGCTGTCTTAACATTTAATGTTTTGCTTAGTATTAATACCTTTAATACTGTATCTTTAATACTAAAAAAAAACATTTTAAGGACATTAACTTTCTTTTTGAAAGGGAAATACAGGGGGAAGTGGGCATTAGATCCCTTCCAAACAGCTGATTGACAAAGAATTTGAGCTTACATGGGTAAATTAGGGCATTGTGATCTTTAATTAAATCGTTCTTGTCATGTATCTGACTTTTGCCTTCGGCCACAAAAGATGTCCCTAGGGTTACCTTCATTTATGATTGATTGATTTTGATTTATACACAGCCACATCTGTCCCCCTCCCCCAGCTCTTAAACGTGGGCTCTGTGTGGGCAAGAGAACATTTCAGACTCTGAAGTTGTCCCGCACAGACTGAAAACCGTCTTTCTTGTTTTCCCACTTTACCTTCAGTAATTGCATTGTCAGCGCCGATCCCACGTTGCATAGGTTTGCACCGATATGTAAGCCTCATACAGTATTTACACCCGAATGCACATTTCTGCCTTCTTGCTAGGCATAAGAAATACTAGATTCCAAGTAAGAGAAAGATCCCTGGATAAAGCTTTTAGGGAAAGTGGGGGGAGGGAAACAACACCCTAGGGTGTCCCCTGTGAAATGATGTCATCCAATCAATACTTGGGGGGCGGGGGAGTTGTGACTGTTCTGACTAACTCCTTCTATGAAATAGTCTCTATATTGGAATTGGAATTAGCCGTATCGATTGGGCTGATAACAGAGACCTATAAAAAGGCAGGGGGATTGGCTTTGCATTTACTACATCCCCGAAGCATTTAGCTCAAAAAGCACCAAGCCACTGCCTTTTCTTTAGTGGCACTTGCGCCTCTGTATGCGTGTGGGGTGTGTGCGTGGAGTCCTCTTGCAATTGAAATAACCTGGAAAAGATGTGGAGGAGCCTGTGCAAACCTTGCACGTCCCTGGCTCTGCTTGGACTCTGTTTTGCAATGGTCGTCAGATCTCTGCCTTTCTCTGATGCAGGGCCACATGTGAACTATGGCTGGGGGGAACCTATTAGATTAAGGCACCTATACACAGCCAGCAAACATGGTCTATTCAGTTACTTTCTGAGGATCAACAGTGATGGCAAAGTGGATGGCACCAGCATTCAGAGTCCCCACAGTAAGTATAAGGGAAAGCTGCCGTCTTACTTATTAACAGGATCTCGGCTAAAGGAATGCAGCCCCACGCCCTGGATTCCCTTAGTGAGCTTATGAGGCTGCATTCTCCCATAGCCCTGGAAATAGGAAAGCGTGCGCTTGGGTACCTGACCGTAAGGGCTCTTTTGTGAAGGGAGCAGGACGAGTTTTACCTCCGATTACCTGTGAAATTTAGCCCTGAGAGGCGGTGGGGTGAGGGTGTGTGTGTGGCTTGGAGACGGCGATCCTCTCCACCCTCATCTGAACGCTGTTTTGGTTTTGCTGCATAGGTCTGCTGGAAATCAGGGCGGTGGCAGTTCGCACGGTGGCGATCAAGGGCGTCCACAGTTCCCGGTACCTCTGCATGGAAGAAGACGGGAAGCTGCATGGACTCGTAAGTTACAGGAGAGGGAGACTGAGCTGGAGGGGGGACACTGAATCGGCATGGGAAAGTCCATAGCAAATGGGGGAATGGTTGCACGCGCTCGCAAGGCTTGTTATGATTTTATCTGGAAGCGTCCAGATAAACCAACTTAAGCAGATCACATCTTTGCTCCACCACCAAGCAGCTCATTAAGGGTCTGACTTCCGCGAAGGAGCAAGGAAATCAGAATGTATAACTAGGCAGTTTATGGATGTGACACTGGGCAATAACACAAATAACACTGGGCAACATAAATAGATAAATAGGGTGCGTTTACTGCAAGTTTTCATTTTACTAGGTCTCAGAGCCTCCTAAACTAAAATGATGTGTAAGATTAAATAGTTGAGTTCTTTTACTATAAAGAGTTGATAAAATGTAGACAGAACTATGAGCTGTTTACTTTTTGTCATTACTCTCTAATTACTTTTTGTCCCTATTAGTGTCTAATGAAACTGTAGTGTTTATTAGTAGAAATTTAAGTTTAGCGTTAAATGAGAAAGCAACTTTCCAAAATTTCTAATACAAATAAAAATAAGGAGGACAATCGACCATTTTCGTTCTTTATTGCATTTTCCCTCTTAAAATTTTCTATCCACTTTTAGTTAAAATAGAACAGAGGACCCAATAATGCCTATTTGATATGTGGCTATTTATCTGCAATCAAATGAAAACATGTTCATTACATTGGAATGTAAATGATACAGGCATATTTGTAATTATCTTCTTACTGTTCAGCTTAGGTATTCTGCAGAAGATTGCTCCTTCGAAGAGGGGATACGCCCAGATGGCTACCATATGTATAGATCAAAGAAATATGGGGTTGCTATCTCTTTAAGTCATGCCAAACAGAAACAAGAATTCAAAGGAAAGGACTCTCTCCCACTGTCTCACTTCTTACTTGTGATCAACCGTGCACCTGTAGGGTTATGGGAGCCTGAGGACTATAGCGATTCTCTGACATGGTGTTGTTAACTCATGCCTTTTTGCCTAGGTATTTCAGCATATCAGCTAGATACGTCAGAAATACAGTCCTGCTCTTGTGAGACCCCTGCAATACCTCCTCAAAGGCATGAGTTAATGAGAAAGGTCCAAATTCATTGCCATGTAACTCCATTGTAGCTACCTGAGTCGCATAGGTGGAAGGTGCATTTTCCCCAGAATGCAAATGTAAGGCTTGAACCTACTTTCCTTAGCAAAACTCCCACTGATTTCAACAGGAGAAGAAGTGGGCCCAATGGCAAAACATCCATGAGCTTTAACGAGAAAAGGATCAATTTTTACTTGAGTATCTAGGGCAGAATTTGCCTTTCAAGCCTGAATTTCCTTGCTTTTATTGTCTAAAGTCAGACCTTCAATAAACTGAAAAGGTGAGGGAGGTGATCTGGTTTTGGGCTCCAACCACCATGTATGGAAAGTGTCAATTTGAAGTTTTTATTGCATGTCCAAACTGAAATACTCAGTGACTGATAACTATAGATAGGATCCTCCTTCCACTGAAGTCAGTGGGAGATTTCCCATTGATTTCCCTGGGAGCAGAAGCAGGCTCTTTGTAGTTGCACTGTGCATTATTGTAATAATCTTTGAGAAAAAAATGAACAGCCCTTAATTTACTGTTTATTGAATGACTGTTTATTGAACTATAGCAATACTTCATTATATTAATTAGTATTCTGAATAGGTACATGTTTGACAGATATTAGAATACAGCCATGCAAACTGTATATGTACTGGTCCAAATCCTGTATGTCTTACTCTAATGAGAAGTCCCATTAACTTCAGTAATAATACAAGTAAGGTGAGCAGAATTTGGCCCACAGAGAAAATTTGTCTTCCGAGATGCAATATCCTTTCCCTATTTCCACTCTGCTCCAGATGCCATGTGTGTGAGTGTGTATTGAGGGATGGAAGAGGAAGTCCAGCAAATTATGGACTTCCACATTGGCTAAAATGTGCTGGCCACTCCTAACCCACCTGCTCCAGAGTGACGCAGGGAAGCAATTGATGCATAATGTCTTCTGACTCCTCTGCACCTAGACCCACCATCCTAGTAGCCTGTGCAGGGCCCAGTGGGAAATTTGTACTCTTCCCCTTACTCATTTTGGTTAGTACCTTACTCTGAAGGTAATTCCATTGAAATGAATGGGGAAATGTACTACTCAGCATGAGTTGGGAGCTGGTGTGCTGGGATGGACTGGGAGGTACAGAAGCAGGACCTACTGTGAGTTACAAGATGATACCTAGGTCTACACTACCCGCCTGAATCGGCGGGTAGAAATCGACCTCTCGGGGATCGATTTATCGTGTCCCGTTGGGACGCAACAATCGATCCCCGAATCGACGCTCTTACTCCACTAGCGGAGGTGGGAGTAAGCGCCGTCGACAGAAAGCCGCAGAAGTCGATTTTGCCGCCGTCCTCACAGCGGGGTAAATCGGCTGCGATACGTCGAATTCAGCTACGCTATTCACATAGCTGAATTTGCGTATCTTAAATCGACTCCCCCCTGTAGTGTAGATGTACCTTCAGACATTGACTAGTACCTTATTCAATGAGTAGTTCGATTAACTTCAGTGAGACTACTTGTGTGAATAATTTGGCCACTTGTGGAAGTAAGGTGTTCACAATCTGGTCCTGATATACATTCATTCAAAATGTATGATGTCCAGTTTGATTGGGGGAAGGGATAGCTCAGTGGTTTGAGCATTGGCCTGCTAAATCCAGGGTTGAGAGCTCAATCCTTGAGGGGGTCATTTAGGGATCTGGGGCAAAATCTGTCAGGGACAGTACTTGGTCCTGCTGTGAAGGCAGGGGACTGGACTCCATGACCTTTTAAGGTCCCTTCCAGTTCTCTGAGATAGAATATATGGAGATAAATATTGCAAGTCTTAATCTGTGAGAAAAATAAATTTTTTTTGCTTTATTCCTTCAACATTAAAAGTACTTTTAAAAGGTAACCATAGCACACACAATAGTCTATTCTACATTGTTGATGGTATTTGACAAAGCTTGATTTTTTTTACAACTGAAAAAAAGAAGTCAAATGTGCTCTGGGTTATATTTTGACAGGTAGAGAGTTCATTCAGGAACACTGCTTTTTTTTTATCATCAAAGACCTAGACATAACCAGCAATTCTCCTGTATTGGCCCAGAGTTCAGTCACCTCAAATGACTGAGCCAGAAATAACACCAGAGTTGTAAGGAAAATAGTGATTACTTAAAGGATCTGGAAAAGTCTGAGATAACACAAAATCTCAACATACCATATCTACATTATAAACTATGTCTAAGATGAATTCTACAAATTGCTAGGCAGGTTATAAAATATATTATCCTATATAGAATCTTTATGGGTGTCACAGTAGAACTGTTTGATAAGTTTAATACCTAATGAGAAAGAGATACTGTACTAATACATTTTTAGACATTTTAATAAAATGACGAGAAAAAACTTGCAGTTTGCCCATTTTATTGTTGTTTTTATTCATTAATTTTCTTTATTTTAATACAATCTATTATAAAAATACACACAGGCAAATCTCCCGTGGGATTCATATTGAGTTTTGTATGCATTAGGACTGCTGGATTGGGCCCTTAGCTATCGTGGTTATAATTAAAATGTCAGCATTCATCATAATTTATAAAACTGAGGTATCTACCAGAGATTATCAAAGTTTTCCCCTAAAATCAAAATAGGGCAGTCTGTAGCAGCTGTGTGGTAATAGATGGAATAAAGATCATTGAGAATAAAGGAAAGACTCCCAGTGACTTCAAAGGAGTGAGGATCAGGCCTATGTTGACTTTTAATGTCCTCATAGATTGTTATGAATTCTGTGTATAATACGGAGGGCTTGAATCTCTCTCACATCAAGGAGAGTAGGGTCAAACACATACAAGCTTTATATCATATCTGATAAGTGTCATAAATATATCTGTAATTGTCTTCACTCCTTACTGTTCAGCTCAGGTATTCTACAGAAGATTGCTCCTTTGAAGAGGAGATACGCCCAGACGGCTACAATGTATATAAATCAAAGAAATATGGAGTCTCTGTGTCTTTAAGTAGTGCCAAACAAAGACAACAATTCAAAGGGAAAGACTTTCTTCCATTGTCTCACTTCTTACCTATGATCAACACCGTGCCTGTAGAGTCAATGGATTTTGTGGAATATGGTGATTATAGTCATACTTTTGAATCAGATCTATTCTCTTCACCTCTTGAAACTGACAGCATGGACCCCTTTGGAATCACCTCTAAAATATCTCCAGTGAAGAGCCCCAGCTTTCAGAAATAACTAAATACTCCTGACTTTAAATATGGTTTTAAAGAAACATTACCAGAACCAGGATATTATTTAGCTTTTCCAGTAGTAATATGTAGAATATGTAAACATTTAAGGTATGGTGCTAGCATTGTTCTTGCAATGTACTAAACTTGTAAAATAGTAGCACCATTCTAAGGCTACATTCTAAGAACCAGCTATTCATTTTTTCATATCACATTTAGAAAAAAATAATCTAAACAACTGCTTAACTGGTTCACCTCTGACAAAAATACACAACGTGCGGAAATTCCTTCCGTCTGGTGATGGCTGGGGTGATAAGATCACTAACATTTTTCACCACCCCTTTATTATTACTTATGCTCACCTCAGATTCCTGCTGATACGAGCAAATGCAGCAAAAGCTTTTCATTCACAGGGAGGTTAATGACCTCTTCACTTCATAGCCTTTCAAAGACAAACATTTGTAATAAAACATGATTACAAAACCTAACAAACATTACCCTGTGAACTAGGGTTCAATCTATCTCTTAAAAAACTGCTGCTGATGTTCTGGGACAACTTTCCATTTTAAACATTGCATTGAGAAACAATTCTGCTTGTATATTATGCATTTTCTTCCCTTCTTTGATTATTGCTAAGGGCTCATGCTGGAAAACCAGATCATTGATTCTTTGTGGGCTCACTTATGTTTGCTGATGAATTCTTTGGGACCTGTATTATACTTGGTCTGAGGTAGAATTCTCATTAATGTTAGTGGGAATTCTATGTATTGATTGAGGATTGTACAGAATCCATAATTATGTTCATCAGGTAGGGAACAAGCAGTAGAAACAGATTACCTTTCAGGTCATAACAGTCCTGTTATATGTAAATATCCATAGCAATTAAAAGAAAAGACAGAAAATAAATGTTGTATAGGTCAAATTGCTTCCCAATATGTTTTTATATTTTTCCCTTTAAAGCATCAGCAGTTCTTTCGAGACCATATAGGCCTGATCCTGCACCCATTGACTTCAATGTTGCAGAACTGGGCAAATACTGCCTTTGAGATGTGGTGGAGTGATTCTCGGTAGTTTATGGCCTGTAATGTATATATGATGCTTTCAGTCCTGATCTCCTATGTTAGCATTCCCGCAAGAGAATAACAACAAAAGGAATGTGAGACAAGGGGTCCAGGAAAATTACCCATTTCCAAAGTTTCATTTATAATAAGTATTTCTATACAGAAAACTGTACTGGAAATGTTAGTATTTTCTTGACCTAGCACTTCACTACCAATGCAATATTTATAATTAATTTATTGAATACATACATCTGTTTATTTTGTTACTGTTATTTATACTTAAAATTCTATTTATGTACTCATGAAGGTTTTTTTAGTTTTAACAAATTTTGTGAAGTTTTGTAATCATGAAATCGTAAGGAAAATATAACTTTTTTTTTTTAATTTTCTGTGATGTTGTCAGTAATTTAGTGTGTAAATTTGTAATTAAAAAAATCATTTCCAACATAAAATTTAACTGACTCTGTTTCAATAATTATGCGGCACTTTTTACTCAAAGACTTCAAAGAGATTTATAAACATTATTGGATTAAGTTTCACCTTGTAAAGTAGGTAAGTGTTATTATCCCCATTTTGTAGATGAAGAAACTGAGACACAGAGAAACAAAGCAACTTGGCCAAACTCATGCAGTGAGTGACAGAGCTAGAAATGGAATCTGTACAGGCAGGATTAGAGTGCTGCTTTCAGGATGTCAACAATGTCTCTGTTGCAAATTAAATGTAATCTTAATGATTAACACAGTTTACAGAAGCAAGGCAGGCCAGATACAATTCTAAAACAAGGAGGGGAGATTCTGTACTTGTGGAAAAAGTCCAGGAGACTGTTCACGAAGTAGCTGATCCTGAGATATATTGAGCTCTCTCCATCCCCTTAATTCCCATTGATTTCAGTGAGTCAGGCCCCAAGTTCTGGTTCTCTGGCATAACATCTTACTGAAGCTCCAATTTAAATTCTATATCTCCTTTTATGAGGAAAAGAAAGAAAAATGCCCATGAGCATGGATTCAGGGGCATTTTATAAAGCTCTGCCTGCTTTAATTTTGCAGTAGTGTCCTTAAATCCTTTCTAAACTGTTGAAAAGTGTGCAGTGGCTTTCCATAAATAATTTAGGGACTTGTATACACTGATAATTTGCCTTTCTTCCAGCAGCCACATACTGGAGCAGTTGCCCTGCTGGAAATCCTTATTGTAGACTGGCAAAGCTGGTATAAGCTGTGATTTGAACCACTTGGTTTCAAGCAGGGGTAAACTGCACAGGAGCAAATAGTAGGTATGCACAAAGGAGTTGCACAGATGCAGCTACTTTGGTTTCTGGCCACTGATGGCTGTGGTTTGGCAAAACTCCTAGCATGGACAAAGGGTATTCTAGTCTGTGTGCACTATAGCATCTATACCTTTAAAACAGACATGAAATGACAGTGAATAAAATGTATGTAAAAAGTAACAGAGGGTCCTGTGGCACCTTTAAGACTAACAGAATAAAGGTGCCACAGGACACTCTGTTACTTTTTACAGATTCAGACTAACACGTCTACCCCTCTGAAAATGTATGTAGTGATTTTCATCCAAAGACCCCCCAAACCATTCTACAAACTTTATAAATGGATTTATGTACTAACATATAAAGATCACTTCATCCACCTGTGAAATGCAGACACCTCTAGGAAGGAGTATTCTGCCTTTTATAGAAAAACCACAACACTACCCAAAAATAGAGCGAGGTAGAAAATGGGTTATTTTTCTGGAGAAAATTGTAACTTTCCAGCAAGAAATTAAAAATTGAACATTTCAATTTGGAAAAGCTCCCACAGTAGCTCATGGGAATTGAAGTTCAGGTTCCTCAGGCCCCCACTCTCCTCTATTAACTGAGTTTCTGGGGTGGACTACAACTCCATGGTGCCCCATGGTCTCCTCTCCTCCTGTGAGTCTCCTGGCCATAGTGCATCATGGGAGATATTATCTAGTTTTTCATGTTTAATTTAGCACAAAAGTTTTTGGAGTTTGAGTGTTCAGTTTCTCAACAAAAAATCAACATTTTCTGTGAAAAGCAGATACTTCACAAAAAAATTGTTTAGTCAAAAACCCAATTTTTCATTTAAAAAAAAAATGTTGATGGAAAATTTTTGACCAGCCCTACAAAATAGTTTAGGAGAGATGTTACAGCTACTAGAAAGCTGACCTTAATTGTCAAGAACTATACTGTGAATAAAAGGCGGTCTGATTAGGACCGTAACTTTGAGAATAAATGTGTGGGTGATGGGTTCAGATAGGTCAACTCTTGGCTGCCAGAACTGAGGATGTAAACAACACTTGAGATCTGACTGAATTGGATACATTATCTAATTAAAACTACACATGGAATTTCAGGTAGACAGAATGTAACTACTCAGACACTATTTGGCTAGAGCACAGGGGTTAACATCCTTACATTTGTGAAAAGGATTCTGAGATCTTACTGACTCCATGTGCTGACAGTTTTGGTTTTACATCTCACACCAGCAGTACATCTCTTATTGTAACAGCATGGTCAGTCA
This sequence comes from Chrysemys picta bellii, assembly GCF_011386835.1. NCBI lineage: Eukaryota > Metazoa > Chordata > Testudines > Emydidae > Chrysemys > Chrysemys picta. Next base: position 72,683,201 of record NC_088794.1, on the reverse strand, counting down.
TAGGAAGAATGCCAGAAACTGAATCACCAACACCACTTTCTGTAGCATTTAATTTTTCGTTGGAGGTTTCCCATCCAAGCATTGACTAGGCCTGACTGCTTCACTTATGAGGTATGACAATAAAGCAGCCTCAGATGTAATGATGATAGGGAAATGTTTTTCTTACTATTAGACACCTGATTAGGTTAGGAACTTAGTATGCAAAACATTTAAACAGTATTGTCTTGCGTTGATGGTGGGAATATACACAACACAACCATCATGAATTGCACTGTATAAGCCAAAGGCTGACTATAGTTTGCTAAATATGGTAAAATGTTTGCATTCTCTTTAGATTTATAATTACATTTTACAGCCCTAAAATATTTTAAAGGGTTGGTGTCCGATGTTTGAGTGTGAAATCCCAGTTAGAAGCTACAATCGTTCAAACTATGAGTAAACTGTTGAAAGGGAGAGGCAGTGGACATTTCTGTCTGATGTCTTTGCAGAGCATGAAGGATGAACAATGCCTTTAAAGCAAATACCATAATATCAGAGTGATGGATGTTTGAGATAACAGTACCAAGACCACATATTTGCAGTCTTTTGAGATACTGTATACTTTGCCACAAGTGTTCTGTGCATCTAGGAAGAAGGCATGGTGGGAAGGTCTAAATCCATTTTTTTCATCAAAAATGATTTCACTTTGGGCAAATTGAGGCCTGATGAAAACAAATGCACCTCCCTTTGAAGTCAATGAGAATCCAAAGTCAATAGGAGACGCACTTGTTTGCATTAGGGATAAATTTAATCCATTGTGTAGTTTTTTTCATAAATCCCATCAGATTGGGACCTCTTCCTTAAGATAAGGAATAGAGTGCTAAAACCAAAAATATTGCTAATATTTTGTAGTCTTGAACTGTGGAGAAACTATTCAGTAATTTTGATGTATAGGACCAATCCAACCACCCTGGAGATCAGAGGAAATTTTGTCATTTACTTCCAGGGGAGAAGAACCAAGCCAAAAGACTAGATTTATTTGAATTAATTATATAGGTTGAGATTTTCAAAGGTGCCTAAGGTTTCTGGACATCAAATTCCCATTTGGGAACTGAGCACCCAAATTCCTTAAGCAGCTTTGAAAATCTCAGCTATTTATTTATTTAGGACAACCATAAATAAAGCTGAGTCATTTGGTATCTTTCAGAGAGTCACTCAGAAATGCTTTATTATACACTTCGCCCCCCAAACCCCCCACCAAACATTCCAGCATTAGATGCAGAAGAATCTTGTAAAATTAAAATACTGTAGAACTATAATTTTTGATTGGAGATTCTGAGAATTATCACAATATTTCCAGTCAGAAAATATTTGTAAGTCTTATAAAATTTCATAAGACAGTAAGATGTTGCTGATTTACCTATGACAAGACTATTGATGGACATTTATGCAAACTGTTTTATTCCATTATATTGATTTTGACTATCAGGTGACTCTGCTGATATTCTTAAAACTGTTCAAATGTATCAAATTTCTTTAGTTCACATAAATCTAAGAAATATCTTAGATTTCTATGGATCTGCATGGATACTTTTGAATGTGCTATTAGCTTCTTTAGGATTAGTCAAGATTTTCCAACAATGCAGTGATATCCCCAATATTCGTGACAAGAGTAGGCTGGTTTCCTACATCTTTAACTGGGTTAGGTTTTCTTCATCAACTGTTGATATACAGTACTGTATTTAAAATTTAAAAATCCTAACTCCAAGGTCTTAATTTTTTTTCTATAAAAGTCTGACCACTTTCAGGGCATGTTATGAGACCCTCTTCTTTTACAGAGTAGTAAAATTAATGGGGAATTGGGAAGAGAATAAAAAAAGATATCTTTATCCCAATCAGAGGAAAAGAGCAAAAGACTCATCAAGTCCAGATCTTGCCCTAGAGACCTAACTTACCTGAGAAGCATCTAGCTAGCACAGTAATGAGCACTATCAAAAACCCTAAGATACACATACAGATAGATACATAGTTTTCTGGACCATCTCCTTGTTTTCCGACAAGGCTGTACCAATAATCTCCCTTTATTATGAAAAATAATATAATATTATTGGGAAATATGCCTTGATTAAGAAAAGACATCCAAAAAATGATATATTAAATCACTTTCTGAAATCTTCAGCATGAATTCCATGAAGAAATAGACACTTTAAGAGTGGCACTGTGGGCAGGGGAAGCACATCTCTTTTTAAACCAATACAGCCCAGATCAGTAGTGTCCCAAAACTATTATCAGCTTATGGATGTTCGGTGGACTACGAGAAATGAATGTAATTGACTTCAATGGACTTGTGTTGACACCATGCAAATCACCATCTCAATATGTACCCTTGTTGAAAGACTCAGAGAGATGCAATGATTGAATTGCTATGGAGCCTGAACTACCCTCTTGCCTCCATTGGTGATCTCTCCAAGTCAACACTGGCAGAGGACTGGTGGGGAATCTTGTGCTGACAAATGACCATGGTGTGCCAGTCCTGAGTACTACATTTACTGACAAACAAGAAAGTACTTTATAGGTTCCATAGGAAAATGTGAATTATTTATTGCCATTTTGTCTGGGAACAGTTACCTTATTTATTAAATTGTTTGTAGCAAAGAAAACTGGTGTAGTGCTTCTCTGTTGTGATATGTCTAAGTAGTTCTGACATCTTTCAGTTATTGACCCATAATTATACAGGTTAGGACTTCATTAGCCAATCAGATCGCTCCCTCTTTCCTGCTCATTTCATAATTGTAGATGGTGCTGGTAGCTACACCTCTCATTAAGCATACCAAACACTTTCTATTATGTGACTCTGTTCTCAACCTCTTATAACTTGGACAAACGTTAACTGTTGAGACTGAAAATTTTCATAACAGGTATCTGCCTCAGTCTGGATTTTTTTGGAAAGGTTCAGCTAAAACAGTTCAATCTTTTTATTGAAAGCAATGAAGCTGCTCACAGTGAATCAAGGTAAGCATATGTGCATATCTTTTCTAGAGCAGTGCCTGAGACTGTCACTTCCTGAATCTGATGCTGACCTCACTCATACCAGTGTAAATTTGAAGTAACCACATTAGGTGGTACACTGCACACTTCTTATGGCATCATGTAGCGTACATACACAGCTAACCCCACTACTGCAGGTATAAATAGCAGTGTAGATGGAGAGGCACTGCTTAGGTGAGTAGAGCAAAGATATGCCTGAAGCTTGTAGGTATGTATATATGTAGGCATATATCCTACATGCTTCTTTACACGCCCGAGCAGTGCCTCCCTGGCCTATACTGCTGTTTTTAGCAATAGAGTGTCCTACTGCCTCCCCCATTGCTGGAGCCTTTCCCTGATGCAGCAAAAGACTCTGACAATGGGAAGGCATCAGGGAAATGTTCTTCCAAGTCCCTACTTCTGGAGCTTTTTCCTGTACTTCCCCCTGCCAGGGGCTTTTCTCACCCAGGGAAAGACTTTGGCAGAGGAGAAAGGCTCTGGCAGGCAGGAAAGGTACAGCAACAGGGAAGCTTTTCCATGCTGCCTCCCCGACCAGAGCCTTTCACTGACGTGTAGCTACACATCTTAGTGTGGATGCAGCTTGTTTTCACTGCAGTGTGTAGCTACACATAGCCTACATGCCACTAATACTGGTGTTCAGTATAGACATAGTCACTGATGTCAACTGAGTTACTCAGGATTTCCACCAATGTAAAGGAGATCAGAATCTGGCCCATTATACCAGCCTGATATACCATCGATTTAAAACAAAGTTTAATGTATTGTTTTATGTTTTGTAATATTTCCTATGAAATAAACTCAGGAGAACAGGTGAACTACTGTAATTAATGACATCATTCAAATTTCAGGTTGAACTACATTACATAATAAATTAGTTTACCTACTTATAGTATATATAAGACAATATCCTTGTGAGAGTTTAAGAACATAGCTAACTGCATCATTGATTATTTTGTTGCCTACTAACCAAACATTCAGCCATGTAAGAAAAAATAAAGAGCCTTTGCATTAGGGTATTTCTCACTCTAGTATTGGGGCAGGGACCATCTTTTGTTCTTTGTATGTACAGTGCCTCACACAATGGTGTGCTAGTCCATTATATCTCCTAGGCATAGGCACCATCTCCAGGGTGCTCCAGAGATGGGGGCTTAGGGAAAGGGGTGGAGTGGGGGTGGGGCCTGGGGTGGAGCAGGGATGGGAAGTGGCAGGGTCGGGGTGGGGACTTGGGGGAAGGGGAGGAGTGTGGGTCGGGCCTGGGGCAGAGCTGGGGTCAGGCCCCCTCCAGGAACACAGGAAGTTGGCGCCTATGCTCCTAGGCACTATAGTAATACAAATAATAAAAATAATAGTGTATCCTGTGCATGGTGCATCAATAGGAAGTCAATTTCCTTCATTATCCCTAACCCTTGTGAAATCTGGTGTTATGCTTTTCTCTATACAAAGAGTAACCCTAAGCTTTCAGTTTAAATGACTTTATTTTAGATTTAAGGTAAACTACAGAACAAAAAAGAACAAAAATAATGTCTATAGGAGAGAGAGTGCAGTGTGTCTCAGATGATGCCAAAAGACAGTACTGCCTTAGGACAATTAATGTTGCAGGCTCAAGAAAACAAAATCATAATCCATAATCCATACTGACATAGCTACAACACCAACCCCACCTCATTCAAAACATAGGCCAGAACCTTAGCTGAGGAAGTGGACCAATGACTTAGGGAAAGCCTGTTACTTATTTTGATCTTAAGGGAGGTGACAACATTTGGGAAACTGTCTCTGGCGTACATGAGACCTATACCAGAAAGCTTCATGACCACTACAAAAAGCAGTAGTTCATAATTCAGTTGTAAATGATTAAATTAATTGCTTTTATCTAAGTGTGCTGAAGTCTGTTTCATTTATAATCAATACAGGGACAACCAACTCAGATAGTCACATAGAAATACAGATATCATCACATTGGAACAGACTCGTCCATCTAGTCCAGCATCATGTGGTTTATGCTGGATACTTCAAAGGAAGGTGCTATGTTACATCATGGACCTTGACAATCATGCAATACTATAGCATGGGAAAAATATCTTCCAGAGTTTATGAAATATTGTACCAAAGGGAAAATTTCTTTCTGACCTTATGCAATACTGGAGCACAGGAGACATTTCTTCTGGAATTTGTGCAATACTAAGGAAGTTTTGCCTTCCTTTGATATGTGCAGCATAGGCCAAATAAAATTAGACTAGATGGACCAGTATGTTCCAGAGCAGAGATCCTAAATTCCTACATGTTTATGAGTTATGAGTGCTATTTTTTCTTTACCCTAGTTTATTCCTTTGAGCATGAAGATTGACAGACCTTCCAATTTTCATCCTGAGTAGAGTAACAAAGCTTCTTTTCTATTCTTTAAATATCTAATACTGCTGTGAACCAAAACCATTGAGGCGGTTCAATTGTTGCCTCTGATAGTGAGTTGTACAATTTTTGTTGTGTAAAAAATCATTAACTTTTATCCATATTAAATGTATTATCTTAACTTCCTTGAGTGACCTCTTGTCATATGGGAAAAAGTAAACAGCAGCACCTGACCGAGCTCCTTTATTCATAATTATGTACACCTGTATGATGTTACTGCTATGATTCTCTTTTAATGACCAGGAGCCAGACTGGCTGATTTACACAAAGGCCTGTACTGGAGGAGGAGCTGGGGTGCTTCACCCCTTGCAGAGCCGAGAGAGAGATTGTGGTCCAGAGGTTGTACATCTTTTCCTTTGAGTGGTGCAATGTACTTGTCCAGGGGTCCTGTTCAGCTGACTTGTGGGGTGGTGCCATTGTTCCACTTCTTCCCTGCCCATTTTGGGACACTATGCATGCTTGGGGACATACAGAGGGAGCAGATTCTGAGCTTCAGAGTGAAGGGACAGCAATTGGAACTAGTCTTTGAACAGGGGAGCGTGGTAAGATGAGGCTTATTTTGACTTCCCTTTCCTGACTTCAAACATTTGCTTAGGGGCTGAGGATTATTTAGCCCTAAAGAAACTTACTCTTTTAAATTTCAGAATGTACAAGACTCCTCTGAATGCTTCCATGTCTTTAATCATATCTGATGCTACCTCAAAGAGATTCTTCTGATCCTTTTCAATACAACTACAAGATCTCACCAGAGCCAACAGATCAGCTCTCATTTTTTCAGTAGCTTTATATTACATATGTTTTAGATAAAGATTAATTTTCAATGTTCCTTGCTCAATATTTATTATTATCACCTAGCATGAGATGGGAGCTGCTAGATGTTTGATTAGTGTTTTTGTATTATTTTTTGCTTGATCATCAAAAGGAGCATCACAAAAGTCTGGGTTGGAAGAGACCTGATAGGTTATCAAGTTCAACTATTATCAAATTCTGTTTACATCAATTATGAGCATGGAATTATTTTCACTGTGTAGGGCAACCAACAAATAGAATTCTACTGCGATAGTAGCTCTGCTGAAGGGGTGATATTAACACCATTCTCTGCATCCCAGCTAGCTAAGGGACAGGGAAAATGGAGCCTTAGTAATGGAAACTTTAAAATAATACCACATGGAGCCTGTAGGAAGAAATCTCGTGTTTGCAAAGTATTAAGGAACGGGTTGCAGAACAGAAATAGGTGAAATCAGAGAGATATGAAGTGGAAGACAGTAATCCCATGGAAGATAGAGAAGATGGAAATGTTATTTTGGACTCCAACATGGGCAGTCTGCCAATGAAGATTTCTGATAATGGATGTGAGGTTCTACCAACTTCATGCAAGGAGATGGATTGCAGCTTCCATATTTCTGGCAAACCGAACTTGAGAGAGTCATAAAGGAGGAGTTACAGTAGTCAAGCTGAAAGGAGATAAAAGCAGTACTCTGTGAGTTTGTTATAAAGAATATTACATTCCTGATACATCTTGGTCTAGCTTTATACATTAAAAATAAAAAAAATATAGAATTTTTAGTGTCAAAAATGAGATTAGCATAAGCCTATATATGGTCATTAAAAGAACACTAGTGGCATGATTCAACACAGCATTACATCAGTGTAAAAAGCCAAAAGTGCAAGATCAACTGTGAAACTGTCCAGTTAACTCACAGATATAATTCTGCAAAACTGAGCTATTTTTTTCTGGGGGGGAGGGCTGTCATAGGGTGACCAGCCCCATTAAGGGGAGATGGGGCAGCCAGCCCACCTGTGGCATAACTAATTAGCTGCACTCCCAGATTAAGGGGGCAGGATTAAGGCGAATCAGATGATAGTTTAATGAACATTTGGGCCTTGCACCAGGGCTGAGAGAACTCAGTCTGAGAGTAGAATCACAGGGAGTGAGTAGGTTTTGATGGAAGACCATGAGATTGGTATGCCAAGGGAACCAGCTTGTGCTCTATCCCAAAGTGACTCTCAAAGTAGCTCAGGAAGGGACAGGGAACAGGGCCCAGAGGATGGGTTGAAGATAACCCCCCAAAGGGCAGAAGAACTTTGTTTACTGGGACTTTTGCTACCCTGGAAAGGATTAAGTTGTTTCCAGCACAGAGCAGTGTGTGGAGAGATAAGGAGTTCCACCCTGGGGAAGGAAACTGATGCAGGGAGTGGTGGCAATGTAATGCCTGACAAGCAGAGAGTGCTATTGAGCAGCCAGGAGCCCCTAATTAGGGGCTGCAAATTGATCTACATGGGAAGATCCTTACACCAAGGTGGTGTCACTCAAGCTGGCTTCATGTAGGCATGAAGATCTGCCCATGTGAATCTGACTGCAGGGATGAAGACTTCGTTTGTAGGGGTTCAGATAAATCTTTTATTCAGTGTTGGTTTCTGTGTGTGTTGTATATATTCAACTGGCAACTATAAATAAACCCACGTTCACTCAGAAATACTCTCAACTTCACTTTAGAACACAAAATTTAGATGACTTCTCATGTAACCATATATCCATAACTCATCTCCTTCCTAGATGAAAAACAAGAAAACAATGTTCATGACCATTTTTGTCTGATTTTTTTCATTGTGATGGCAATTTTTCAACCAGTTCAAAATAGTAATCAAACTATTGCCTATTGATGCAAGATATCAGAGTTTTCATTTAAAACATGCAACAAAATACCAAATGCTAATCTAAACCCATCTGGATTAAATTTCAGATTTGTAATGACTGGTTTGGGGTTTCATTAGAAAAATTTCTCACAACTGGAAATCTGAATATTTTTGGTTTTTAATTTCTGGATGCAGTTTATACAAAACAAAATATAGATAAAATATAAATAAAACAGCCTAGGGTTAACTACCAATGTCACAATAGATATATGGCCCCTTTTTATAATCTGAATGTGATTGTCATGTTTATTGCTTTTGTCTTTTTAATCTTGTTTCTTTATTAATTTGTTTATTGCTTTATACTTTTATGTATATAAATGGAAAGCACCCGTGCGCCCTCTAGTGGTTAACCACAAAACTGATAAAGAAAAGAAAAGAAAAGAAATGTGCCACCCAGTGTCCACTGATTCCTTTAACAGGTGAACTTCATTTGCCATTCATTCACTTTCCCCCATCTTTTATCTCTTGTCAACTAAGCTACCTTTTCCTGCCTTTGCAGCAATTGGAGTTCCATTTGTCAAAGTAGAGATGGTTGTCTTGTTATTCAATTTCTTAACATTAAAAAATAAACTAACAATAGTCACATGCAAATACTGCAGTAACAACAGCCAAATTCAAACAAACTCACTTCCAATATACAGGAAAGATAAAATATTGCATGCCTAAGCAAAAGATACAAGACATTAACACAATAGGCAAGACGATTATGTGCCAACTCTGTTAATTATAATATTAGTGATGTGTTCTGACTCCCAAGGATAATTGCATTTGCCATTACTTTAAATTTTAAACTAATGGCAAATGCAATTAAATGTAATCAGGACTGAGGTACAGTACAGATGGGGATTGTTAGCACCCTGATTAGCTGGCCATTTCTACACTGGGCACGGGGGGCTGCTCTAAAAGTATGCCACCTGATAATGGTCCCTAAGAGGCCGTCTAATCAAATGTGAATTGCAAGAACAGTGTTTTCTGGCCTGTTGTTTACAGGGCTGTGCAGTAAAAGGCGGGGGGCGAGGAGCTGGCTGTGTCACACAACAGAATAATCCTCAGAAGATGAAAGTGTTTCCGTTTTCTTTGTGCAGGCACAGAAGCAACGAAGGGCGATCCAGCAGTTGTGATAAGCTGTACTAGGATTTATGTGTATTACAGCGGCGCCTAGAGGCCCCAAGTAACCCCAGGGTATTACACATGCACAGAGGGAGACGCTCCCGGCTAGCACAGCCCTACCAACCAGGCCGAGGGCTCGGGCTGAAACATCCAAGCCGCAGACGTGGGAAGGGAAGCACGAGGCAATCGCTGCGGGAGCCTGCCTCAGAGCAAAGCCTCGGATCTCCTGGGTCCCGGCCTGGGGCCCGAACCATGTGAGCTGCCCCGAGCCCGTTCTGCCGCGCCAGGGACAGGCCGAGCAGCGAATACTCTGGCCGAGGTGTGGGGCTGCGCTGCCCGGCGGAGCGGGGATCTCGACGGGCTCGGGGGCCCCTACAGGGGAGGCGGCAGCGCGAGCGACACGAGGAGGCTGTTTCCATGGGAGGCAGCCTGCGGGGGCTCCGCGGGGCGGGCAGAGCGAGAGGACCCCCCGGCCCACTAGCCGCGGCGGCGCAGATGGTGACAGGCCAGCAAGGGACGCTCCTTCCTTGTTCCGCCTCGAGCCTGCGCACTAGAAGCGCCTCAGCCCTGAGTCCTCCGGCTCGCCGTCCCTTCCCAGCATGCCCCGAGCGGAGCCTGCGCGTCCGGCCCGGAGTTCGGGGAGATTCGTCGCGCTATGGAGGCGGCTGCCAGCGCTTCGGATATGTTCGACGCTATCGTGATGGCCGAGGAGAGGTGGGGCTGGCAGAGGGGAGCCCTGCCCGGGGCCGGGGCCGGGTCTCTCCCCCCTAACGGTACCGGGGCGCGGGGGAGAGAACAGCCCTCCCTGCCCCGGAGGGGAGCGAACTTAGTCCGCTGCGGCTACAGGCGGGGCGCGAGCCCCGTTCGCGTGACGCGGCCGCAGTACGGAAGCCGGAAGTAGTGTGTCGTTACGGTACCGTTCCGCCGCAACCTCAGCTCCCCCCTCCCGCTGCTGAGGTCGGGCTGCGCGCGGGGCTGCGGCTGGTGCAAGGTGGATAAATAACAAAGGCCTGGACAGGCGGCGGAGCCCGAGGCTGGGGAGGTGCGTGAGAGCCGTCAGCCCTTGACGTTTAAAGCTGGAGGCGGCCAGGAGCCTACTTGCCTGCCGTGGGGCTCTGGTAAACTGTCTTAAGCACAGCTGTGAAAAGCAGCGCCTGCGTGCGCAGGGACTGCCCCCGGCTGTGCGAGATTTCCTAGCGCTCGCCCCATGGGGTAGGTGCTGTAAGGAAGACATTTGTTTTACTGTGTTGCCCTGTCACCTACCTTACCAAAGCAGGGGAGTTTGTTTTTTTAATATATTAGGCTAAAGAATCATCGACATTAAGATTCTATGTTCGTTTCTTTGCAAATGCTGGCTGGAAAGAGAAAGTGCTGTACTGTTTGGGATTTAAACTTTGGCCTCCATCATTGCAGACAAGATATCTACCACCACCTATGTTACATATCTGAATGCTTTCTTTTAACACTAATTTCTGAGAGTCTCCCCTTTAGATTTTCCTTTCCCTTTCCCAGCCTTTCTACCTTAACCAAAGAGTCTGGTGGCACCTTAAAGACTAACAGATTTATTTGGGCATAAGCTTTCGTGGGTAAAAACCTCACTTCTTTGGATGCAAGTGAGGTGTTTACCCATGAAAGCTTATGCCCAAATAAATCTGTTAGTCTTTAAGGTGCCACCAGACTCCTTGTTGTTTTTGTAGATACAGACTAACATGGGTACCCCCTGATACTTGATACCTTAACCAAGACATCAAATATTGCAGAATACTACTGTATGCGGTGTAGTGGTAGTCATGTCAGTCCCAAGATATGAGAGAGACAGGGTGGGTGAGGTAATATATTTTATTGGACCAGCTTCTGTGGGTGAGAGAAACAAAGCATTTGAGCCAGAGCTGGACGGTCTAACAGAACTTTTGTCATCTTTAAATTGTATTCTTTAATATATTAAACAACAACTCTCTCATCAACAAGTTGGTCCAGTAAGTCTTACCTCACCCACATTGTCTCGCTAATACTACTTTATAGCAGATAGAGTGGTGTAATTGTTACTCCCCTTTGTCTCACGATTAAGTGGTCTGAAATTGCTTTGAAATCTGTTGGAATTATGAAGGCAATATTTCAGTAAAAATAAGAAAATATTCAGTATTTGTATGGCCTAGTATTTCTGCATTATGCCTTTGCTGGTATAAAAAAATAATCCTAATAAAACCATATTTATTTCTCCCTTTACAGATTTCATGGTGAAGGGTATCAAGAAGGTTATGCTGAAGGAAGTCATGTTGGTGTTATTGAGGGAAGGAGGTATGGAGCACTACATGGTGCCAAGATTGGGTCTGAGGTAAATGTCAAAACTTCCTAAAAATCAATGTGTTGCTGAGATTAGATGGTGTTGTTTTTTGTTTTTGATGGTTTTAAGTAGTGCCTGAGCAGAGCATGATGGGTGACCTAAATCTTGTATTGTTTGTATTGCTCCATGGCCTTCATTCCAGGAACACACACAAAACTGATTTGTAAACTGTTCTGAATCTACCATTTAATCCCATACAAAAAGCTATATTAAGAAAACATCAACATTGCTTGGTTAAGCACTTGAAATTCATGAGATGCAACAGTTGAGGTTGTACGTGCATGTGTGTTGTGCAGTTTTTAATTACATAATAGCATCCTGTTTCTCAAATAAAACAATTTCACATTTTTTCCTTCAACCCTAGATATACATGTGTCGTGTCTTGTACTATTATACACTACTCTGTATTTCAGGCAAAGTCAGCGAAACTCACTTAAAGGAGGTATTTTGTCACGTGAATGCCTAAACATGAAGCTTTAACATTCTCAATGTATTTTTGTATTGATTTTGTTTGTTTTTGTTTTATGAGAAAAAGAGAAAAATAAAAACATAAAAGGATCTTTATTCTCAACATTAAAACTCTTCTGGCTTGTACATATTGGCAATAAGAGGATGTAACTTCCATAATATGGAGCAGTTTGGCTAGATGCCACCCGGGCATCATATTCTATGCATCTTAATAGAGAAGAATAGAAACCCACTCCTGTGCATCCCAGGAGCTGTGCAGGATCTAGGTTCCCACCTGCATACCTTAAAAAAAGTGAACAACAGCCCTTTCTACTTGTTTTTCACTTTTAGCACAGTTTTTACTGTAATGCTAATTTAACCAGCTTACTGTACAGCCTACCTTGTCTCTGCAGTTAAAGGTCCCAATCTGCTTGCACAGTCTCATTGAAATCAGGTGGATTTCTGTGCAAGATTGGGACATACATTTTGTGAAAGAGAATAACTCAATCAAATAAAAAACAACTGTTACCCTCATGTGAGCTCAGTGAAGGATCCACCCCAATTTTCAGCTTTCTCCCTCTCACCATGTTAGGTGTAGAATGTTTACCAAAAAAAATTACAGTAATTATTTTATAATGTGAGCTATGTATTCTCTTCCCCCCCCCCTTTTTTTTTTTCATAATTAAAAGAAAGCTTTAACCATTTTTGCTCAAATTCACTTTCAGGAATTATTCAGCTCCGAAGATTGGCGTTTCAGAAAATTGAGTGACAGAAAACTGGGCATTAGAATAAAGACTGTTATGAAACTGAAAGTGGCAGCCATCTCTTTCAATATAATAAACAGTTAACTATGCTAAGAATCTGATCTTTCAGTGTTGACTGCAGAACTTTCTGATTTCATGTTATGGGCTTGCCTCAGAGGACCACAAAGGACTAAAAAGGACTACCAAAGGAGTGGTAGTCAAGACAATTGTGGCCATGCAAAAGCTCTCCGAACTTGCTCAACCATTTTAAAAGATGCTAGATACAGATAATCCTGCCAAATTTCTCTCTCGGGTATTTATAGGGAGTAAAATTTTCAGAAACACCCAAGTGGCTTAGGCACTTAGGACCTTAGGTCTCATTGAAAGTCAGTGGGACATAGGCTCCTAAATGTCTAAATCACGTTAGAAAATGCATGCTTTTGAAAATGTTACCCATTATCTTATCTCCTAGGTGTCTTAAGTTCAGTGCCATCATTTCTCTTCCCCTCTCCCCCCATGAAGCTGGATTTATAATTATGACTCAGACATGTGGTAATAGAGGTACACATTTCTGAGGGATCAAAGCAGATGAAATATGGTGGGGTATTTTGCAAAACTTCACTTTTCATTGCAGTTTAAATTGAAGAGGTTCAGCACACTCTGATGCAAAACAGATTTTAGAAGTAGCATAGCAAGATGTTTCTATTTTAGTTTGTCATGTACTAGTGATTAGCTAGAATGTATTAACTTACTGTTTAAATGAATACAGATAAAGGGGAATTTTTTCTTATTGAATTCTTATAAATTCACAGATTGGATACTATCTTGGGTTTGCATTGACATGGCAGCGTCTGCTTCACAGATCTGCAGAAGAAAAGCCCAGGTATGGTTTAAAAAAATAGTATTTATTAATATTGATTGCCCTGAATTTAATAGTTTCTTTTCTCTAAGGAGAGGCTAAAATATTTTTATAGGTGCCCTAGTAAAGCTCGTTATTTCTTTAAGAAATATACAGGAGGAACAACCGATAATTTGTTTTTTTTCTTTGCATTACAAGAATCAAATTTGCCAACCGCAGGCAGAGGTTTTTTTTTTTAAATGACGTAAAGTAGAAACCATGACAGTATCATACATGCAAGGATGCCCTCTTCACAGCTATGATGCTGAGAAAAATATAAATTATTGATATAACTGTAGATATTATCTTTTGAGTGAAACTACTAGTTGAGTGTACCGAGTTCTTACTGCTAAAGATTGAGGGTCAGAGTCTATGCAGCATCTTCCTTCAGCCATGGCACACTCCCTATACTGAGGTTGTGATGGGGGTCCGAGTAGGATATCTTACTGCCCTCCTACACCATGGGAGAATTCTCTGCCCAACTGTGGGGCAATATGCCACTGCTACGATCTGTGTGGGGCCACAGAGGAATGGCAGAATCCCTTCCTGCCTGTGTTTACTATTGCCTGTTCTTCTGCAGCATTCATAATTTCAGTGGCAGGAGGAATGCAGAGCTGAAATCTTGGTTCTCAGGAAAGGAGTCTGTTGTGTTAGCCCACCCAAGGCTTCCTTTTAGTACATGACGAATCTGGTAAGATCCATGATTTGGATCTGCTAATTGTGCCATCCATGAACCATGTAAGTTCTATACATCTAGGTGTATTTAGCCAGCAGTCTTAGATATTCAGGTCCTCTTAATATGACAGGATTGACAGGCCTGCTAGATTTTTATAAATTTCCATTTATATGGTGTCTTTCATCCCAAGTCTTGTATATGATTGTAGTCATGTAATGCCTGTCTAACAATGTATCACAGACTTTGCAATACAACAACTAAAAACAAATTAAGTACTACAAATATACAAGATATAAACAATTAAAACCTATGTAAAATCATAAATAAAATCAGTGTTGCTTCAAAGTCTTTCTTAAATGTAAATGTTTTTAAACTTGCTTTAAAAGAAGCCACTTCTGTTGTCGTCTTGTCATAAAGTATGTGTGGTGGGGAAGGAATATTCCAGTCCTGGAGCAACAGGTGCCAAAATACAGACAATTTTCATATTCCAGAAAACCTATACTTTAGACCTAAGAGAGTGGGATGGTGTAAAGGGATATTTAAGAATCCCTCAGTGAAGAGCCTTGGGTTTACACTTAAAACACCAGTTTAGACCCTCATTACAGTGACTGAAGGGGCTCTACATCTCTGAGAGGCAGTAGGTAGGTCAACAGAAGAATTCTTTTGATCTAGCATAGTCTACACCTGGGATTAAGTCGGCATAGCTACATTGTTGTAAGTTTTTGGTGTAGACCAGCTCTTAGAGATAATTTTAAATTCAGTTCACGTTCATGTAGACAGCTAATGAAGTGAACACAACAGGAATATGGATTTTCCACTGTCCATTGTGTGTTACCCAGTTAGCTCAGTAAACTGTAACATTCAACATTTGTTCAAATACTAGGTATAATTCTTGATCAGGGCTGACATTAAATTAGGTATCAGCTGTGATCATAACTGATTTTTACCTTAAGTATGTTTGAGGGTAATAGCTTATGTGGAAATGCAGACCTTGTATAGAACTTAGTGTAACATTTCAAATGGGTTTTCTCTTGGTAGAGAAAAGTTACTTTAAACCTTTTCAAGATGAAGATTCCAGAAGATAGTTGTTTGAGCTATATACCAGTTTCAGAATAGGAAGGTATTGAAATTGCCTTGTTGAAGAAATGGAGATGTTGAAAGTGATCATAAGTTTGAACTTATTTGTAATTTTGCTAAATGTTTACTAAACTGGCTGTTTCAAGGGTGCTGTTTTTAATAGGATTTTTATATTGAACTTTTTGTAAACTGGTGACATAATGTCATCTTAAGACCTTGCTCTCACATAAGACCATGCTAGCTTCCTCTAAAGTGGTCTCATGTATTTGGATTGTTTATATTTATTGAGGGGGGAGGGGTGTTGGGAAGAGTGGTCACAGTCACAGACTTAGTCTCTCTGTGTAATACAAAACACAGAATATTTTTAATAGGACTTTTCCAAAGTGATGTTTGCTAAGGGTGACCTAATTTGAACCTGATTGGGCCAAGTTTCATGGCTCCAAGTTAGGTCTGGCACCTGATTTGTCTGAAGACCTTGGAGGAAGGCATTGCAAGGCAGAGCAAAGCAAAGTTTCCAAACCAATACAATCAAAATGATTGGAGGGCAATGAAAATGATTAGGGGGCTGGGGCACATGACTTGGGAGGAGAGGCTGAGGGAACTGGGGTTATTTAGTCTGCAGAAGAGAAGAGTGAGGGGGGATTTGATAGCAGCCTTCAACTACCTGAAGGGGGGTTCCAAAGAGGATAGAGCTAGGCTGTTCTCAGTGGTGGCAGATGACAGAACAAGAAGCAGTGGTTTCAAGTTGCAGTGGGGGAGTTCTACGTTGGATATTAGGAAACACTATTTCACTAGGAGGGTGGTGAAGGACTGGAACGGGTTACCTAGGGAGGTGGTGGAATCTCTATCTGTAGAGGTTTTTAAGGCCCTGGCTGGGATGGTTTAGTTGGTGTTGGTCCTGCTTGGAGCCGGGGATTGGACTAGATGACCTCCTGAGGTCTCTTCCAACCCTAATATTCTATGAGTCTATGAAATGGAAGTCTGAGAAGCTTTCAGGTCAACAAGCCATCTGCAGAAAGACTGATCTTCCAGAATCTCCCAGACTGATCACCTTGGGGAGAGGAAGTTACAACATCAACAGCCAGGCTGCTTCAGCCTTTGACCAGTCTCTCCCTGCACTAGAAGGTGACCCTTTAGTGAGAAGCTCTGTGCCAGCAAAACATCACCATCTCCTTTACTGCAGTTCCAGAGCCTATTTTAGAAGAGACAAGAAGCTGAAGTGTGTGCATCCCCTCTCTTATCTATCTTGTTTGTTTGTCTTTTATTTTTATTCGCTGGGAGACACCCAAGCTTTTTATTTCCTGTGTGTGGAAGTAAGTGTGTGGCTGTGTGCATTCACATTTGTATGAGAGCACCCATAAAGTCCACACAGCGAAGGTGCCTGAAAGAAAAGTTCCCCATCTTTAAGCAGCCTTATATATTGTCTCAAAAAATTATTCATTAAAGTGTGTTCTGTCTCTGTCTAAAAGTCCTGAGAGACTTGAGAGGGTCATCTATAATTTCTGGTAAATAAGAGTTGTTTAACGTCTGCTGATCAAGAGTGTTCTGTTAAAGTCTCTACTATTAGATCCTTGGTGGGCGGTGAGGGAGAAGGGAGGAGGAAAGGGTTAGACGCCAAGTAAGAATTGAAATCTGGGAAGGAAACTTTATAACTTGCTCTGAAGCTGTGGTCCCGACATTAGATGATTATTTGGTTTCAGTATTAAGATACTTAATCAAATCTATAACAGGAATGGTTGAATTTAGTAAAATTCTTTAGGTGAGACTCATAACCAAACAGACAGCTACTTCTTTAGACACCTCCTTGGGTTTTAAGAATTTAGTAGTAATTTAATTATTTAATTCCATTACACTCTTGTGACTAATTTGTTTTCTTAATTTGATAGCGTAGTTAAAAAATATCACCAAAGCTAAGCTACTATTACTATTAAAGTATTTTAATAAAATTTATAAAAAGATACTGAGTAATATTTCTTTCAATACCAGAGCATTTGAAGACCTGGGTTGATACAAACCCAGTCAACCTAAAACCCTGACCAGCTTCTCCTAATTAGTTTTGGTTTGCGCAGATGTCCAATTGCAGCTGTCTTGTTCACCTGACATATGCAGTGCATGTTAGTCTAATGTGAATGTCACAACTGTACTGCACTTTGAGTGTTTTAGAACTCAGTGTCAGTAATAACGGTGACTATAGGCTCCCATTTCCATTTTAAATCTGATCTTTAGCTGTCAGGAATAATTTTCTCAAGCCAGTGAGTTGTAAGGGCATCAGTACTATTTCATGAATGATCCAGAAGTAGTGCCAGAATGTCTGCAATCTCTGCTTGCCCTACCTGGAGAATGGCTTAATTACTTTTATTTTTTCCTTACTGCAACACAGGTATGTCTTGCAAAAGCTTTTTGAAACCAAGAGTCTGAATTTCTTAGTGCCTGTCCTGCCAAGTGGGAAGTAGATTTCTTTTCTTTTCTTTTTCTTTAAAACTCTGCCATGTGTATAACCATAGGTCATTATAAATTTTCTAGTGTCAGGTTGTGGTAGAGGTACCTTAAAGAGCTGCCACCACCACACATACACAACTTTGAAATATATTTTGGCAATCTGTCTTACTATTCTTTGTTACCAATGATAACTGTAATCTGTTTAATAATGCATTGCATTTTCATAGTTTTCTCCAGCCACTGGTCTGGAAACAGATTATAAATATTTCCCAATACTATATTTTCTAATGAGTCTAAGGAAAAATCTTTGTCAAGATATTTACAAATGCATTTAACACAAAGTACACACAGTATGTGTATTGAAAAACTGATACAGCATATGATTGACATCGGTAGTCTCATTGACCGAAATGGGGAACATTGTGTGAGGAAAACGGTGGCAGGATTGGTCATGTATTTTGAAGTGTAACACTTTAATATTAAATACTCAGTGTCGTCTTCATGTGGCAACTGAAACAATCTTATTTCTGCTGAATAGAACCACCATAAGAAAATCTGTATTTTCATTTTTTGCAGTAAAAAAATAAAGGCCCTAGAATCATTAATAGGAATGATTCAGAAATACCCTTATGAAGACCCCACTTATGACAAACTTCATGAAGATCTGGAAAAAATCAGAGGAAAATTTAAACAGGTTTGTAGTATTTAGTTGTCATTTTAGAAGGTAATAGCAATTTCCGAAAAGATTGCAGTCTAAATTGGCAGTAATATAAAGCTGCAATTATGCAGTTCAGAGTAATTATTGTTATGTAATCTTTCTGGGCTACTTGTATCAGTTACAATTGTAATGTTTATTTAACTTAGTGCGTGGGGGCTAAATAAGGTGCAATTCTCCAGTCCATAGCAAATGCAATAAACTCATCCTAAAGGAAAAAGGCTAAAAAGCCATTTAATACTGACTTGAGAGAGAGCTGTGGAAGGGAGAGGAGAAAGGAGTAGTAATGGGGAGGGTATCTTGTTACAAATTTACCTGAAATACACACACATTTTAAAACACCTATGTGTTTGGGTTTTTTTAGGTTTGCTCATCGCTAAATATTCAATCTGATTTTAGAATCAATCCTGAAAGATCTGCACTTACTTTTTGAACATAACAGATGAAGATAAACATATATGAACAAAGAAGAAACGTTAAGGAACAGGTATCTGGAGGAGTGATTACAATAATAATAAAGGCAGATAAAGTCAGAATAATAAACAGGTTTTTATTTTACAAAAGGGAGGGTAGAAGAGTTAAGCAGTAGTGGAAAGGCACCCCTTTAATGTTTGCTGTGTCCCAATTTTATTTGTTCATTGCAGTCAGTGCATGTCCTGTTTAAAAAACAAAAATGCAAAACCTCCATATTCATGCAACACTAATCCCATATTGATAGTCTGTCTTTAATTTCTGTGGGAAAAATCATTTGCTTCTATGATGGTTTGTTTTATGATGTTTCTCCCTTGTTTATTATCCAAAGGATGGATATTTCAAAACATGTATAGATCACTACGAATTTACACAATATGTATATTTACACAAATGATAGTAAGATATTTTCCTTGTCCTGAGGAGCTTACAATAAAGAGCTATGTTATTTTTGATGGTGAAAGGATGAAACAGAGGATGGGATAACAGTGAAGAGGAGGTGTATTACAGACATGGTTCTCAAAGCAGCTACAGCTGAAAACAGAATATTGCTGCTCTGTTGTTGATTTTCTGTATTATTTCCATGAGCTCTGACACCTGATGTCTGATCCAGTGCAGAAAAAATATATTGGTAGCTGAAAGTGCTGAAAATATTTAAAAGAAAAAAGATTGAGATCTACCGCTTAGAATAACTAACTAGTGGTGAGGTGTCTGAGGTAATATCTTCTATTGGACCACTTCACCCACCTTGTCTCTCTCACATCATGGGACCCAAAATACTACAAAAATACGGCAATAATTGAGTGGTAAATTATTTCCAAGATGGGAAATGTATTTTTCAGTTTCATTCAGAAAATGGATGCTGTCAGAATATGTAAGTGAATATTCAACTATGTTAGTTTAAGAGAAACAAATTATTTTGTTCAAAAGATATTCTGTATTTTGGTGCTAGAATATTTATGTAACTTTTCACAAATAGAATGTAATGTGGTCACTTCTAGAAAGCATTTCACTACAGTGTAGTGAATGTATATCTGTGGCGCCACTTCATTTATAATAAGTCTGAGCAACATTCCTTTGTTAATTTTTTAATTAATTTTTCTACATACCAAAATTCATCATAATACACAAAGTAAATAAAGAGGATTACAACATTCCTTTTAACGTGTGTGTGTTCATCCTGCTTTCACATTTGAGAGATGAAGAGGGGAAATTGCACCTCAATTTTAAAAGGTAAATTCTAAAAAGTGATATACCAGATCTCTACATTTTTTTACACACATCCATTAACCAGAGGCTTTGTGTAATAACTATCACATTTTGACATTTTTGAATATCTGTTTACATAGCAAAGCATTTCAATAAATCATATATATAAAGTAACTGCTTTAGAGCCACCGACTTGAAGAAGATATTACATCAACTCAAAAATAAGATTTAAAAGTAAAACTTGCAAGAAATTACAAACATATCTTCACACTGGTAAAATCGAGATTATATAAAATGTATCCATGTGACTCATCTTTAAATATTTTTGATTATGGTGTAAAAATTTATTCTCTTGAAATAGTTTTCTTAAAGTATTAGTTTATACTGCTACAGTTTGCATTGATTTAATTAATACATAAAATGGAAAATATTCTAAAATAACTATAACACATCAGAAAGAATTGTATGTCTAATCTTGTTCATGAATGTAAATAAATGTTTCAAAACCAATATTTCTTCAGATCAACAGAAAACATTGAAAGAGCTATCATACAATACATTGATCAGTTAATATCAATAAAAGGGGTCTGCATGTTAAACATGTTCAGCAATTCACATTCTTAAAAGCTTTTTGCATGGGTATTTGCATGGTTTCCCTGCAGCATCTTTCACTGACAAATTTTGGAAGCAAGATACCATCCTAGAATGGGCTATAAAACAGTGTGATGGGGTGACTACCCCACACAAGCTCTGAGTAGGTCAATTTAGCATGTGACAGGCTGCTGGAGGAGAGCCAGGGACTGATACAGACTAATTGATGATGAAGCCCAGCTGGGTAGGGGCAGACTAAACTTGTATTAAGCCTGCAAGGTGAGCAGGAGAGGCTGGTAGAAAGGAACTCTGCAGCCTCTCCCTAGAGGAGGAGATTTGGCAAGAGACAAAGAGTGGTTCTAGGGGGATAAACCCTGGGATTTGGCCTGGGAATACAGATTCTGGCAAGAACTTTTTTTGGGGGGGGGAGGGAATAGTCACAGGGAGCAGAGGAAGCTTCACTGGTAAGGGGTGGGGGTGTGTATGGGGGTTGGCAGAGCTAGAGAAGAAAGAAAGGAGCCCAGGGAAGCAGTGACAGTGTGAGGGTGTGTAGACTGGTTGTTGGGGCATAGGGACTCTGGACTGGAACCTGGAGTAGAGCGTGGGTTTGTGTTCCCCTACCAGCCACTGTGGAAATAGCAGAGTCAGGGCAGTGGATTAAAAGACTGCTTGAGACTATTTGTCCAGAGGAACTTTGATGTCCCGGAGGGGGAAAACTATAGTGAGCTGGCCAGAGGGCCATGCCACAAGGAGGGAGCAATTTGAGTCCTGGAGAGGATGCAACTTGACTCCAAAAAGACCAAGGGAGACCAGGGGCTAGAGGCAAAAGAAGGGGATGTCAGATGTCAAATCCCTAAATAAGCTACAAGGAGGTGTGTCAACGACGAGTAGTAAACCTTGTGACAAGCAGTTTGAGGGTATCCCTCTGTTGTTTAGTTTCTAACAGCCTTTTGGCAACCACATCCAGCCTTGACGTGCAAACTCATGAAAAATGCTTAATTTTAACCTTATATTTATTCAGCTTTTAATATACATTAGAGCAGGGGTTCTGAAACTTCATTGCACCATGACTCCCTTCTCACAACAAAAACTGCCACACGACCCCAGGAAGGGGGGACTGAAGCTTGAGTCCACCTGAGTCCCACTGCTCTGAGTTGGGAGGGCCAAAGCCTGAGCCCCACCGCCCCAGGCAGGGCATGGATCAAAGCCCAAGCCAAAGGGCTTCAGCCCAAGCCAGGGGGCCTATAACCTGAGCCCCGCTGCCCAGGATTGTGGGGCTCGGGATAAAGCATGAACCCCAGCAAGTCTAAGCCAGCCCTGTTGATCCCATTAAAATAGGGTTTCAGAAGCGCTGCATTAGAAACAAATTAAATTAGCAAAAATGACTGGGGAGAAAGGAAAATATCACTCTCGAGAAAATAAAATCTTAACTTTATAGCCACTTCAATGAGATCTGCAAAATCGGTAAAAAAAAATAGTTTAAACTGCATCTGTGGATCAATTTTCTTTCAGGAATCAAATCAAATGGTTTGTTACATGTTGACTTCAAGAATGGAAGGAGGCAGACCATTTGCTGTGTGACTAATTTTGACTGCTATAAAATGTGGTTGGTTGCAATCCCTGTATTATGTTCACAAAGAAAAATACAGAAACCAGTTCTTTTTTGGTGGTATGAAAAAAAATTTGGAAAAGTCAACTTACGGTTCCTGTGCATCATGGTATTGGCAGAGATAAATAGCAAGGGATGCTGGACACCTGAAACTCATATTTTTCAAGATGTGTCTCGCTCTTTGGGATCTTTGCCTTGGATCCACAAAGGGGATTTAGGTTAGAAAATCACAGAAATACTGTGATCCACAAAGCCAGTAATAGGTACCTAGGCTTCCTATACAACAAATGGGAGAGAGAGGTGCCTTAGAATGGGATCTACAAAGCCAGCATCTCAGATGAGCTGCCTAAGCTAGCTAATAGAAGATGATGCTGAGAAGGATACTAAGCCCCATCCCTGTGTCAGTCTGGCATCAAAGTCCAGGCTGCTTGTGATTCACAAACCAGAGGAAATTGTGTGTAGGGCCCAATCAGATGCCATCTCATTCTAGACAAAACAGCCAGGGGGAAGGAGGAGCTCCCTTAAAACCTTTTTTTTGTCATGGCTAGGGTACTCTCTTGGGATATGGGAAACCCTCCTAGTTGAAGTCCCCGCTCTGTCTGATGAGGAGAAGGGATCTGAACAGGGATGTGCCACCTCTCTGGTGAATGCCCTAACCATTAGAATATAGAGTTGGTCTAACTCTCTGGCCCTATTATTTAATTTATTTAATTTAATTAAAATGGAACAATTTCAGTAGGAGAGCTTGAGGAAGCCCCTCCCAGAATACTCTGTAGCCTAGTGGTTAAATCACCCACCTGAGAGGGAGTAGATCCCTGTTCAGATCCCTCCTCAGCAGAGGGAGACTTGAGCTAGGGGGTCTCCTGCTTCCCAGGTATGCACCCTAACCACTAGGCTAAAGATTAGAAAGGTTCTTCTCCTTTTCTCCCCCTACCCCCCTCCCATTGGATCAGGGCATGCATGTGACTTAGGGAGCTGAACATCTTTTCACCGGTCTGTAAATCACACAGGCACTTAGGTGGGGTATAGGCATTGGTGTACTTGGAGTGAGGTAGTAGTGTGTATGCTCAGAGGCTGAAACATAGTTGCCTAGGGAACTATTACGGCGAAAACTACAGCACTCAGCCATTTTAGGTTAAGCAGCAGTGGTGTCTAAAAATGGAACCTAGGCACCTAAGTATCTTTGTGGATCCCACCCTTCATGCCTAGTTTACAAACTTCAGTATAAATGAGGTAGGAGCATGAAGAGGCAAGGCATCTGTAAATTATTACTATAACTTTATATATTGTAAGGTGAATGTAAAGTATCACATCCAGATACAGCAGTAAAGAAAGTAAATCAAAATATTTTTATCAGTCCTTCTGAAATGGAAGGGCCTCCACAAGTCGGAGCAGAGTTACTGTGGAGTTGACTGACTTTAAGTAGACATCAGTGACTGTAAAACATGCAAATTCCTGCACACTAAATTGTCACTTTCTTCAAACAAATAATTATATATCAAAAAACTATACAAACAATGTTAAGGTTGCAAAGTGAAGAACTCAAAAATTAGCAAATGCCAGTCTTCAGGTGGCCCTGCAACCTTAATTCAGCTACTTTGTGCATATGCATTGCGATAGCCTTTTATTTACTAAACATCTTCCAAAGTCTGCAACAGATGAGGCACTACCTTCACTACACTACCTTGATTCATCTCCTGGGCATTTCTTATTGGCATTCTGTGCACTAAATAAGGCTGGGGTCCTATGGAAAAATTGTGCTAATGTAAATTACTACTTTATTACAATGCATGTGCACAAGGAGGCTGAATGTTCTTTTAATGAAGGTTTGTTGTGTATAACTTCCTAGGATTTTAAAACAGCAAACTGAAAAAAAACAGAATGCCATCGTATGGAACCATACTGATGCAAACAGAGGTTATCAGTAGCACTGTAACCTGTAGAGCCAGAGCACAGATCTTTGCCACTTGTGCTAACAGGGTAAGTAACTGAATGCAGTAGTGTGTCATCCAACTATTAGAGGGGGATGAGGGAGATATTTTGCCACGGAGTTTCCTTATTTGCAGAATTCAGAGGAATGGTGAGACTCAGGAATCCTGGGTTCCAATCCATGTTCTGAGAGGAGTGTACTCTAATGATTACAAAACCTCCTGTCTGCTCTGGCCTGTCTTTGATCCACTCTTTTGCTCCCAACTCCCGGCTTCTCATTTAAGCTCCCTTCCTCCACCACCTCAGCATGTGCCAGTCTTCCCTACCTGCCCTTGGCTTCATGTCCCAAACTCTCCCAACATTCCCCAAAAGCCCAATGCTCAGCTCCTCAACCTCTGCATTCCAGTCAAGCTGCCAGGGCCGGCCCACAACATTTTGGCACCTGAGGTGGAGAGCTCAAACGACACCCTCATGCCCCCTCACTTGGGCCAAAACTTTGAAAGGTCTCAATTCTGGGTTCTTCCTGTTCTACTCCTCTCATGGTACTGCTCTGCTACCTATAGGGTGACCAGATTAGCAGTATAAAATATCGGGATGGGGGCGGAGCAAAAAAAGGGGGGGGCGGAGCAAAAAAATTTTTTTTAAAGGGGCTTGGGGCATTAGCAGGCCCCGGCCCCGCGTGCTGCCCTCCCCGCGGAGCTTCCCACCCCCCGGCCCGCCACGGGCATATGCAGGGCGCGGTGGGTCCGGGCGGGGGCAGCGCGGAGCGGGCAGGAGCCGGGTGGGGGGCAGGGGCCGAATCCCCGCTGCTGCCAGGGAGCCCCGCACCTCTCCCTCCTGCTCGCAGCTGCGGCTCCTTCCCAGCGGGACACGCTTCCCGCCGCCCCGGCCATATGCGGCGCACGTCCCCCGCGCCTAGTCTCCCTCCTGCCGGGAAGGAGCAGCTGGACGCGCACCGCATGTGCCCGGGGCAGGCCGGAGGGCGCGTCCCACCGGGAAGGAGCCGCAGCCGCGAGCGGGAGGGAGAGGCGCGGGGCTCCCTGGCAGCAGCAGGGATTTGGCCCACGCCCCCGCGCCACCCACCCAGCCCCTGCCTGCTCCGCGCTGCCCCGACCGGACCCACCGTGCTGCCCCGCGGGCTGCAGGGCTGGAGCAGCCTCCAGGCTGCACTCCCGGTCCCGGGTGCAGCGGCCCGGGCAGGAGACCTGTGGCGTGGCGGGGGGCTCACAGCTGAGCCCCCCGTCTCCCTCCCTTGCCAGCTTCCCTTTGCCCGCCCACCTGGTGCCCGGGTGCCGGAGCTGACTCACCAGCTCCAGGATCCAGGCACTGCCGCCACCTCCTCCCTCCAGGCTTGCCCCGCCATGCTGCAAGCCTGGGAGGGAGGAGGAATGCTGCGTGGTTGGGGAAGAGGCGGGGCCAGGGCAGGGATTTGGGGAGGGAGACAATGGGGGAAGGAGAGGGCGGGGCGGGGAGGGGGGGGCGCAAGCGCCAGAGCAGAGGGCAAAATTTCTTTTTTGTCCAGTGTCCCGACCAATGTTTGAAGGTCCCCAGTCTGGGCCAGCTCATGCTCTATTGAGATGGTTGCAAGGCCAACCAGCCTCTCCTGTGTCATTGTGGAGTGTAGATGTGTTTTTATTAAGTTCAGCTTGGAGAAGCTGTGTTCTCCACTGGCAACTGTTACAGGAAGTGTTAGAAGTATGCACAGAGCAACAAAAGCATTTGGAAAGAGGGTGGTCATCTTATTTGTGCACAAATATTCCAGAACAGCCTTTGGAGTTGATCCTGTTGAAATGTATCTTGAAAAGGCTCTCAGTTCATCACCTAAATAACTTGCATCAATATCGTGCATGTCATCCTGTGTCAACACTGTCTCTAGTGCCCTGCATTGCTGGTGTAGGTCTTCTTCAGATATAGTGAGGAGTTTTGGAATATCGTACAACATCCCAAATATACTGCTGTGTTCCTTGAGCTGCATGAAACTTTCTTCAACTGATTGTATTGCACAATCTAGCACCTGGTTAAAGAATTCAACTTTGAATTGTTGTTTGGGGTCTTATCCGTGCCTCGTAATCAAAATGTCTTTTTCTTTGGTGACTCTTGTATTCCTGAATGGGTGGGAAAATAGCTTCAGTGTGAAGTTCCTCTGCCAACTTCTGGGCACTCTTCAGAATGTTTTGAAATCTCTCCTCTGATGGTAAGACTGTAGGTATGACTTTTTTTTGTCCAGTTGTTCCACTGCTCCAGATATATTAAGGTCAACACCTTGGAATCTCTTGCTTACATTTATTTCAAACAGTATGTCATGCCACAACACTAAGCCACACTGAAATTTGAAGTTATCTATGTTTCTGGTGATTCCATTTTCCTCTGCCACTGTTCTCCCATGAACAGTTCTTGTCATAGCATTATCCTCCATAATGGCAACTATGGCATTATCTAGCTCCCCAATTTGGTGCTTGATAGGCTTTATTACCTCCACTCAACTTTCCCATCGTGTGGCACTCAGTGGTTTCAGTGTCAGAGAGGATGTTCCCAGATGTTGCTTCAAAATTTGCCATTGATGAGTTGATGCAGAGCAAAATACATAGATGCTTTGAATTACATTAAAAAATTCAGCAGCCTCACTAGAAGCTGATGCTGCACCACTGACCACCAAGTTCAATGAATGAGAACTGCATGGGACAAAAAAAGCTCGAGGGTTTAACTCTCGGATCCGTGTCTGCACTTCTCTGTTCTTTCCTCTCATGTTGGCACCATTATCGTAGCCCTGACCTCTCATGTCAGCTATTGCAATTCCCGTATCTTCCAGCTTTTTAAGAAGCACATTTGTCATACCAGCTCCTGTAGTATCATCAATGTCAAAAAATTCTAGAAAATGCTCTCTGACAGTCACCATTGCAGGGACATTTTCACTAGGTTCTATTGTTGTTACGAAATGCACCACTAAAGTCATTTGTTCCATAAGGCTGATATCAGGTGTGCAGTCCAGAATAACAGAGTAATATCTTGCTGACTTCAGATCTGCCACAATCTTGTGTTTGACTTTTGTTGCCAGTAACTGTATGATCTCATTTTGAATTGTTTTTCCAAGGTAGCGGTGTGTGTACATTTCTTGGGTGGTGACTCTCTTAGAAACTCCTGGAGTACAGCATTAAACTCAGCCATCAGCTCCACAATTTTAAGGAAGTTTCCATTGTTTGGCACATATAGCTGATCTGAAGTGCCACGCAGTGCTAGGTTTTGGTTAGCGGCAATGAGCCTTTTCAGAACATTTTGCCAGTAAAGAGACTGATGCAATCTTCTCTTGATGCTGATCATCTATGGTGGCCTTTAACCTTAGTCTCATCTCAAGCTGTTTCCACCTATGGAATGCTCTCTGGTGATTTGCTGCCTTCTCATGGCATGCCAGATTTCTAGCCAATGTGACTGGAACATTAGACTGGAAGAGTTTGCAACAAAAACAGTATGCAGCATTCTGGGTTTTTGAGTACATAAGCCATGGCCTCTCCACTTTGTCACCATTGGGGATTTCACGCCAGTCATGTGTTGGATGGAAACTTATATTTTCATTGTCTTTTGGGAACATGACGTTTTTCACTTGCTGTGGCCCATGCAGTACAAGGAAGTCCCTCAGAGGCTACTGCTCAAGTGGGTCCACAGTCCTGGATCATCTAGACTTAAGAACTAAACTCAGCAGCAGCTGTTTCTTGCGCCTCCACCACACTCTTCTCTGATCTACACTTTTCTTCAGGAATATGCATGGTTACATCCATTTGAGATGGAGATATGGCTGCTGCAGTAGCTGTCAGGTCACGTGCACTCTGACTAACTGGAAGATCAGGCATCTCCTCACCACTCACATCTTCACTGAGGACGGAAGGCTCACGGTGAACATTTGTGTCTATGTATCTCAGGAGAGCTACTTCTTGCTTAGATAGAAAAGCTTCCTTTGCTTTCTTTCTTTTTCTGAACGCTGCCCCCGAGGAGCGTTTTCTTCTTTCACTCATGACTGCTGTTCTGTGCCACCTATAGTGGCTCTCAACACTCAATTGAAGGGGACAAATAAGCAGGCTAGTAGCAGGGCCTGACTGAGGGAAGATATCAGCATCTTAAGGGCCTAACTGGCTCCTACTACTTCAGTTGACTGCCTGTTCTCCTCAAGTGGGTCAAGGGAAGCAGCAGGAAACAGGAAGCTCCCTGAGAAGCTGGTGTTAATCAGTCCAGGCTCCTGGGGGTGCTACAGAGATACATAAGAGGCTCCTCCTCCTCTCTCTCCCTGCAGCTCCTGCTGCTTTCTGTTATTCCCTCTCATCTTTTCTCCTGCCTGCCTGTTATATCTCTTGTACCCTCCTTCCTCCAGCACAGCACTCCACATCTCTGTGCATCTAGAGCAGAGAGAATACATATGCACCAGCAGCAGACACCATTTTCTACACTCTGGGTCCTAGTGACGCGCCCCCCACCTCCAGTCTGGCACCTGAGGCGAGTCCAGATCCAATCAGTCTTATCTGAAACAAGCTAACAACTCTTGGCATTATCATGCTAACTTACTTTTGGGTTTGTAAGTAAAATTTAGAATGCCAGTTCAATCATACTGCATTCTATCTCATGGTCTTTTGAAATTAAATTACTACTAGTAAGTAGCAACAAAGGGTCCTGTGGCACCTTTAAGACTAACAGAAGTATGAAGTGGGCATTCACCCACGAAAGCTTATGCTCCAATACTTCTGTTAGTCTTAAAGGTGCCACAGGACCCTCTGTTGCTTTTTACAGATTCAGACTACCACGGCTACTCCTCTGATACTAGTAAGTAAAAACTCAAGGGGCAGTAAATTCTAGTAAGAAAATCCATGGAACTTGTGCAAAAGAAACTTGGTCAGCTAACATTCCTAGCTCTTTGGAATTACTTCATCTTATTGGAGGAAGAAAATTAAGACTTCATGTTTAAAATATCTGGGTTTGTTGTGGGTATTTTGGGTGAATAAACAAGCATATTGGGAACCACTTGTGTAGAATGTCTAGAAAAATAATCATTATTTAATTACTTTATTTCTAGATATATTGGACACATTTATAAGGTCTCATGAAATTATTGAACTTTGTTTCTATAAACAATAGATCAAGACTGCTATACTTTTGAATCCTCATTCTAAAGGACCAAAATATATTATATTTTCTTTAGAGACTTATAGTGTATTTGTACTTATTTACAGTTCATCTGTAAATACACTTTCCACCTTTGGAACAAATGGAGGTAAATCAATAATAAATCCACTTACGCCCTAATGTTCCGAAGTGCTTTAGGAAAAAACTGATACCCTTTAAAGGATATGACTTACACCTAAGAAAGAGATTAGATTGATCGGAATTTGCAAGGTTTTTGAAATTTTAGATCCATAAATTCTACTGTCAACACCTTTTGTTCTGTGTGCATCAGAATTAAATGCCAAATGTGTGCATCTGAATTTGCCATGCCAAATGTGGAATTTACTTTCCAATGTGCAGTTTAAGGTAAACTTTAATAATATCAGACTCCATACTTAGGCATATCAAAAAAAGAGTATTAAATTCAATTTATATTTATAAAAGTTACATTACTAATGTCAGGATCTAATACTGGCCTTGTGACACAAGAAATAATTAAATCTACATCTTTTATTATATACAGTACTTCAAAATTGTGATTTAATGGTAGTTATTTTTCCAGATTCTTTCCCAAAATATAATACAGTACTGTAATGCAGTTATTCTATATGTCCTGTTGACATTTTTGACTAGTTGTTTTAATTCTTAAATATTGAAGTGTACTTAAAAGGGAATGGTGGAGATTTGAATGAACAGCATTTTCTGGAGATGAAGATGATGGTTATCAGCACTGGGTTGGGACTCCTTATCATTGTGACTACTCCCAAAACAATTTCCACCATGATTACATTAAAAAGAAGAACAGGAGGACTTGTGGCACCTTAGAGACTAACAAATTTATTAGAGCATAAGCTTTCGTGGACTACAGCCCACTTCTTCGGATGCATCCGAAGAAGTGGGCTGTAGTCCACGAAAGCTTATGCTCTAATAAATTTGTTAGTCTCTAAGGTGCCACAAGTCCTCCTGTTCTTCTTTTTGCGGATACAGACTAACACGGCTGCTACTCTGAAACTTTTCATGATTACATTGATAATTTTGGTGTGATGCTGATGTTTGTTCTATAAATACTGTTTAGAATTACAGTATAGTTAAAAATACATGGGCACATAGGAATTGCCAAACTGGAGTCCATCTAGTCTATATGCTGTCTCTGACAGTGGCCAGTACCAGACATTCCAGATGAAAGTGTAAGAACTTTGTGGTACACAGATGTGAAGTAATTTGGTCCCAACATTCAATCTCATCCTGATCGCTAATAGTTGGAGCTTGGTTTAAACCTTGAAGCATGAGGTTCAATCAATTGATGCATAGCACACTATACAACAGTGTGGGAAGGGGGGAGAACTCACCAAGCTCCTCTGAGACATGACTAAAAAAGTGTGAAGTAAAGACACAGATTTTGGAAGTTTTTCATTAACAGGTAGTACTTGGAATTGCATTCTTAGCTGAAATGTGTGAAAGGTAAAAATTAGGCCATGCTAATTATATACTGATTCTAAAAATGCATGATACAAAGTTTGTTTTTAAATGTTCTGTGGCTTTCATGTACTCATGTAATTAACAAATACAGATGCTAGCATGTACACACACTCCTGCATTTCAAAATTAAGTTGACAAGATTTCTGGATACTTTATAAAAGCAGCATGTAGCTTTTGTCTTGAAAAGGTAGAAAGTACCACTTCATTCATAGAGAATTTGCTCTGCAACTACGACAGTGGTTTACTGTACAGTTTGACACTAGAGATAATCAAAGTGACAATTATTGTTTGTAACATAATTTCAAATTAGGTTGCACATGTTTAGCAAAATGTTTAGGTAGAAAAAGATTAAATTATGCCTATATACGCTCCCCATCTAGGCTTTGTACCAAACAGGATCAATACCAGCATATCTTACTGCTTTATTTAAATACTATATATAATGAAAATTTAATCTTCAGGATCCCAGGGAATAATCAACATTGCATAGAATCTTTCTTGAATGTAGGAACTGTGAGTCAGCAGCCCTTTAATTTTTTTAGTTGCAGCTATTGTTCTAGCAGCAAGCTTTACTGCTATTGTCCAGTGTTTGTCCAGCTCACGTTTACTGGACTGTGGGAACGGATTAGGTTTTCATGGCTTTTTTTTTTCCTTCTTGCATAAACTCTTGATCAAAGACATTCCTTGGATGACAAAACACTGTATACTGTGTCACACAGTCCTGACCAGACTGCACGAATGGTAGTTTAAAAACACATGCCTACATTGTTCTCTAACTGGCATTTTTTACAATATATGTGTGGACACACTGAATTTTTTGAGATCCATTTTACCTGCTTTACAAGAAACCAAACAAACCACAACTCATTCATGGTAAACAGTTGCCAGTTTTTTAAAACTTTAAAAAAAAATGAAAAACTGGATTCTTCATTGTCCAATGCAAATAACAGATCTATGTGAATAGACAATGGTGCCACTTTTAAAATAATCTGAAGTTACATCTGCTGTGTATTTGCTACCTGAAGGAAATCTCCAGTGTGATGTGGTCTGTGAGACTTCAGTTTGAGTCAAACTCATCATGAATCTGTATTGTCTTGATACATTTTTCTGGTACTACCTATCTAGAACAGCTGAGTAGCACGGAGAATAGAGCATGAGTGGAATTTAGGATTTGATGTGAGGGCAGAAATGGGCGGGGGCGTGGGGGATGAAAGACACCAGGTTATAGAAATTGAAGTGCTGGGCCAGCTCCTCAGTAGTTATAGTTGATGGAAATATGACCATTTTTATCAGCTGAGAATCTGGCCCATGATATCTGTATAATACATTTTTATTTTGTATAAGGTCTCTTGTCCAAACTATATCACAACAACACGCTTTACAAGCATCAAATAATACTGTTAGAGAAATAATAACTGAGAAAGAGAGAAGTCAAGAGTTAAAAGTTAAAGAATAAAGAGCGTTCTTTGGGGTGAGATTTGAACACAGAATCAATAAAAAAGGGAAGCTTTTTCAAATATTATGAGCTTCAGAGGAAAATTGCACCTACCATAAAAAGGCTGGTTCTTGCTGGGCAAAAGTGGGAGGGAAGCAGAAAGAATTCAGTGAAGTAGCCTACATATTGGTAGGGAAGTCTGCAGTGTTGTTGTCTATGGTGAACCTGTTCTGTGGATAAATTGGGAACACCATTTTCTATTGCATTCATTCTGGAATCTTTAACAATGAAATGTACTTAACCTAACTTTACTAGGTCCTTAAGCTTAATCTACAAACGAGTTCCATGCACTATGCATTTAATGTTCTGCTTCTGTACGGAGATTTAGATAAATATAAAGAATTAAAAACTCACTACAATACTCTGCTTTTTGGAAAAAACAAAATTCTGTCTTTTGACAGAGACTTTCACACGAACACACACTTCTTGAGCTTGGCTAGAGATCATGCAGCCTCTCCAGACAATTCGGATATAAATGGTATGCTTGTAAGGGTTGTCTGAAAAGACCAATGTATTCTTCATATAGATCACCACATACTGATCCAATATGTCTCGTAACACAAAGTAAATAAAATGTTTGAAGATTGCCAAGGCATTTGTCAGCCCAAAAGGCATGACTAAATATTCAAAGTGGCCATAGCAAGTATGGAAGGTGGTCTTCCATTCATCCCCAGCTTTCCTGTGCATGAGGTTGTAGGCTTTCCAGAGGTCCAGCTTGTTGACTATATGTGTGGCTCCTATTTGGTCCAATAATTCCAGAATCAGGGGTAGTGGATACCAGTTCCTGATAATTACCTGGCTTAAGGCTCGGTAGTTGACACAGAGTCAGAGACTGCCATCTTTTTCCTTGATGAAGAGGACCGGTGCACCAGTTGGTGAGGTTGACTTGTAGATGAACCCTCTGGCCAGGTTCTGCTGGAGGCATTCATGTAGGACAGCCAGCTTGGGTTTCAACATGGCATAAATCCACCCCAGTGCATTCCCGGCTGCAATTCTATGGCACAATTGTGGTATCAGCACAAAGGGAGGTTTTCTGTATTCTTCTTTTTAAATACATCAACATAGGTGAGATATTTAAGGGAGAATTCTGATGTAGGTTTGGCACGTGTCCTTGCCTGAGTGATCATCTCTGCCTGAGCCTTCTGAGGTCCAGGTTCTGGGGCAATGTTGGTTTGTTCCTGACAATACTGCTGACAGAATTCTAAAGGGAAACTGACCTCCTGTTCTTGCCAGTGAATGAGGGGATTATGAAGGGTCAGCCAGCAGATTCCGCGAATCAGAGAGAAGTGCTGTGCAGGGATTGAATCATGCTGAATCACAATGTTTCTTGATGCCCCTGGATAACAGCTCCAGGAGAACTGTATCCTTGATTACTGGACATGAAGACAGAGAGGCCCCATCAATAGTTTCTGTTAGTTCTGGAGTGGCCTTGCATTGCAAAGAAATCTGCAGGCCCCAAGCTGCCACTGCATATATGAAATTGTTGGCCACTCCTGAATCGATGAAGGCCCATTGGATGGGAATCTGTTCGGGCTCCCTGGGGATGCACAGCTGAATAGGCACCTGCAAGTGGGAAGCCCCCAAACGCAGCTCGTTGCATATCCCAGGCCGGACTGAGGTGCGAGGGAATTCTTTTCTCACAGAGCCCAACCCAGTTCCCCTTAGTGAACTGGAGACAACTCATTTCCCAGGTTCCTTGGGGC
This sequence comes from Chrysemys picta bellii, assembly GCF_011386835.1. Taxonomy (NCBI): domain Eukaryota; kingdom Metazoa; phylum Chordata; order Testudines; family Emydidae; genus Chrysemys; species Chrysemys picta. Next base: position 72,648,991 of record NC_088794.1, on the reverse strand, counting down.
TCATGTATGAAAGACAGAAATAGTGTATCCAGGTTCACTGCAATGGAAGCATAGCTGGTGCTGAAGGCATTGTTCCTTTTCTTAAGGAGTGATCTGTCAATGAGCCAGATCCAGTGATTCAGTGAATGGAACCTGTGTCAAGGTAACAATATGTGGACAGGGAGGTTTTAGGGGCCATCTCCCTCCCTCCATCCCCCTAATTATCTATGTGGATGGTGAGATCAATGAAGGTGTTCTGATCCAGGGGTGTCTCCATGTGGGCCAGTTCATCTTTGATCTCTTCCCACACACCCCACCATAATTGGTACTGCTGCACTGCCTTATTCCACTGTGTTCACCGTGAGATGGTGGGAAATGTGGTGTAGGAAGCAACAGTACCTTGCCCCTGCCAGAGTTTGCTTAGCAGCCTCAGCCAGACATGCATGATGCGGGTCTTCAGAGATTGCTGATATAGGTTGGAGGAAGGCATTCTAATTTGACACCACTGAGCTGTTACTTTCCAGCAAGGGGGAGGCCCAGTCCAACGCCTGCCCTGACAGCTGATTTCCAAGCCTGCCTGGGCTGGGTCAGAGGCTTGGGTCAGGGGATGCAACAAGATCTGAAGGTGGAATTGGTTCATGAAGCTCCAGAACTGCTGGCGATTCCCATTGAATTGTTCTGGAAGAGGTATCACAGGCCCCTGTTCAGGATAGGGCACAGTAGCCTGGGTCCAAAGCAGTGTTGGCTTACTTGATCCCTCAACAGCCGACTCTCAGAGGTCTGCTGCATGACTTGGTTATCCGCCTGGAGGTGGGCGGCAGTAGTTCGGCTGCTGGTTCCATACCTCTCACATTGTGCCCACCCTCTTGGGCATTACTATGGTCCATACAAACTGTCAGGACTGGGACATATATAGCCCGGTCTAGTGGTTAGTGCAAGGTCCGTAAACCAGTCAGAATTCAGAACCAGAGGGTCAAGAGCTGAGATTAGGAACCGTGAGACAGATACCAGGAATCAGGCCAGGTCAAGAAACCAGGATGAGGAGACGAGCAAGAGATCAGGAACCACGAGTCTGATCCCAGGAACCAGGAGATCAGAACCAAGAGACAAGAGCAAGTTGCACTGGGTTAGCAGTCCAAAGCATGGTGAGTCCAGTTTTACAGACTTCATGTTCCTTCTTCTGGTTTAAGTAGGGAGAGCAGTTCGGTGTTCCACCAATCAGGGCCCCAAGATGGAGACTCCTATCTAAGCTGGGTTTCAAGGAGTCCCAGTTCTAGGTGATGCCAGCAAGGAAGGTTGGAGTATGATGACCCCCAGGAACTCTGCAGATCTGGGTATGAGAAGCATGGGTCATGACAGTGGGACCTGCTCCTGCTCCCATTGAACTCAATGACAAAACTCCCATTGAGTTTGATGGTGCAGAATCAGGCCTATAATGCACATTGAGCTTTAAGGTTGAGGGGAAAATTAAGGATATAATCTTCAGGTGAACCTGAGGACTGAACTGGCTTTCGACACAACCTAGAACAGTCACTGGGCTACTCTGACTTGTGCTGGGTAGAACAGTCCCCTGTGGTCATTTCCTGACCATGGATCAAAGGAGCACCTCATCATCCCACTTGGACACATTCCCACCACCAGGGGAGACACATCTTTACAATTAGTACAGCTTTACAGTCAGTTTGTGCTACTGCCAATGTAAAATGATCTTAATAGGGCCAACGATTTGAGCCTAGGTTTTCATGGGGGAGAGTTCATAGATTCAATAGATTTTAAAGGCAGAAGGGATCATTATGATCATCTTATCTGACCTCCCATACAGGACAGGCCAAAGAACCTCACCCAGTAATTCCTGCATCAAGCCCATTTGTTTTTTAATCCTTTAATATGTGTTACGTTGATTTTGGATAGCACTATTTATTTTTATCAAAATGTCATTGGTGACTAGGTCAAATACTTTACAAGAATCTAAGTATATTATGTCAACGTGATCAGCTTTATTAACCAGACTTGTGATCTAATCAAAAAAATGATACGACGTTTGTCTGACAAAATCTACTTTCCATAAACCAGTGATTGGCATTAATTACACTGCAGTCCTTTTGTTCTTTACTCATTGTATCCCAGACCTTCCTTTCCATGATTTTTGCCAGGGTTTGATGTCAGACTAATCAGCCTATAGTTACTCATTTACTCCTTTTGTGGCATGAGTTTTTTTCCTGTCATCTAGAACTTCCCTGGTGTTCCAAGATCTGTTAAAAACCAACATTAATGGTTCGGAGAGCTTCTTGGCCAATTCTTTTAATACTCTTGGGTGCAAGTTATCTGGTCCTGCAATTTTAAAAATGTTTAACTTTGATAGTTGCTGTTTAACAATAATAGGTGCTTTTTAATAGTGTCTGTGCATTTAAGTGTAGATTGACAGATATTAAACCAAATTCAGATTCAATATAGAAGGTGCTATAAATTAACTCCTTCCCACTCAGCTAGACACCTCGATCCATTTACACCCACTTGCTGATGTGTGTAAGGGAGACTAAGATGTACTTAGTATCTTACTTTCTAAGTAGTGAGAATGTGAGTGGTGTAAATTAAGCTAGGATAAAAAAAAATCCTGTGAAAAATAATAGGTACTGTTTGACCACCATTAGTTTAGACTCTTTCAGACCTATTTAAACTCATTCTGAATTTAGCTTAGGTCTTCTCTTCTTCCATCATGCAAATGTCCCCCCACCAACCCATCAGCATGCCTTAATCCTTTTAAGGAGGGACCCTTTCTAGAGGAAAGTGCTAGTGTAGACCACATAATTCAGTCTCTCTTCTGTAAGGGGAGCCAGTAAGGGAACCAACTAGTGCCACTTGTAACAATTTTTGTGATGAGGATACCTGTGCATTGGGTAACTGCAGTGTTACCAAATCAAGCTACCAGATTAGATGATGACAACTTTCTTAAAAGTTTTGGTGTAGTTATTGCATGAAAACTGTAGTGTGCTGTGAAGTCTAACTGGCAGGTGTTACACTGGCCACATGCCAGTTGCCCAGGAAACTTATGAGTCAGGCTCTAGATGTTTTCATGATGGGATAGGGGGGGAAATGTACGTCTGCTTTTAGTCTGGATCCTTTGACTGATGTAGCTAGTGAGAAATAACTTCCCCAATTTTCAAAACAGAGATTTGGGATAAAAAGAACTCGCCTTTGGGACTTCAGATTGGGAAAAGATCATATATAATTCAACCTAACTTTAGTTTGGTATTCATATATATAAACAATACATTGGATGTACACACACACACACACACTTAACTTACTAATTGATCCAGCACATATCTACCAGTGTTATTTTTTCAAGCCTAGTTCAATTCTTTTCCTATTTTGTATATTGCCCTTTACTAGTGTTAAGCTCTGCAAACAAAAATAGGTATTTTTAACTTTTATGCCTTACTACTTTATTTGAATTATTAGTAGTAATACACAATGGAGACAGGTGGGAAATAAAAATCTAACACTACTGTCTTTGAAACACACTAGTCATTATCTAAAGGGGACATTTCCATTACCCTGGTAAACTTAAAAACTAGAAATAATTTTGTAGCATCAAAATCCTAATTTATTTTACTTATTATTGAAAATATCTACCAAACAGCTGGTTAGTTGAGATAGAGGCATAAAAGAAAATCTTAAGCCAAAAAAAAAAACAAAAAACCACCTTTGACATTTAATATATACATCTCTATGAATTCGTGCTGACTGACCCATTGCCAAAATACCTGTCACTTCCTAGAGATGTTGAAGAATGAATTATTTAAACGCTGCAAACTTTAAAGCGTGGAGTGTCAACACAAGAAAATGCCACGTGGTTTGCCCACTACATCAGATTCCAGTTGATTAAAAACTGCTGTGTGCTGTTAAACTGCAAATTTACATCCATGAAGCTAATAAAAACCACAGCACTCAGGCATTGGGTTTTACAAATTTTATTTCTAGACTTTAGTTCTTTTGCTGGAAACTTGTCTGTTACAGGTCTGTTGGTGAAAATGTGCATTTCAGACCAGTGATGCCAATAAGTACGATATAAAAAAAATGTACAAATCTGAATTGCTTGCTTACTATAGATTGTTATAATAATGTGACAAATAAAACATCTCTGTTGGCACATGAACCTGTTTATCAGGATTTGGCCTTTTAGTACATACATATTTAAAGAAATTTGCAGTATGCACTGCCACTCAGTGTAACACATATAACCAACAACCACTAATGCAATAATCATGTTTGGTTCAGAGACACAGAGATGCCACAAACAGAAGTGTTCATGAGGTAAGCAGTAAGAAATGTTCCTGAAATTTGGACAGAATGTATCCAGTCCTCCTGGGTCCTGCGACTGCTAGTAGCATTGCAATGCTTTATTTATACACTATGTAGGATCTTAACTGCATTTGCCCTCAAAATGAGTTCTAATTCTGTTTTGGTTTAGCAGCATACAGGCAACAGCTAGATTATTCTTCAGCATACAACTCTGTTAGCTGGCTTATTTATGAGATTTACAGGCTTTTTTAAATTAGCATTATGCTATAATTAACAAAAAACAAAACAAAAAACCCTAGTATATTATAACAGATTAAACACACAAAATACTTAGAGTTCCAGAAGATAACCTATCATACCAAATGATGAGTCCCAGCTGATGGGAAACACCACCAAGTGGCATATAAGAGTTATATTATAATGCACCTTTCATATATCAATGTGGCTAATAACACATCTTAAAACTACTATGATAATAAACCCCAGATCAGACAAAGAATCCAGCTTTATAAAACGCATAACAAAAAAACTGACATTACTTGATCTTCTGAAATGTCTGTCGTTTTTAAATTAATGCAACCTAGTTGCGAATCGCGAGACCCATTCAGAATAATGTTCAATGCATTTCAGTTTGCAGTAGAACTATGAGGCACTGTGTACGAACATTAAAACCTGGTCTAAACATGGTTAACTGAAGTATGAGGTATTGTGAAACAGGAACCTTTTTGGAATAGAGCAGTAATAATCACATTAAGTAAAAATTGATCACATAAAAAATCTACAAAAAATGATGTCAATAATATAATTTTCTATGAGAAAATTAAAACCTATAACATGGCAGTATATGACATTGTATAACAACAAAAAACAAAAACAAAAAAAACTGATCCATAAAATAGCAGCAAAACACAATGACAAAGATACAGAAAGCAATGTTAATTTTTTTTCAAACCATGCTGGGAATTTATCCATAGCAGCTCAATAAAAATGGAGCATTCACTCCTTTTTTTTCTTTTTTTCCTTTCTTTTCTTTTTTAAATTTTTTTTTACAATCAACACCTTAGCGGCAGTTTTCTCACATACATTTCACCATCACATTCTCCTCGAGCATCAACTTCAACAGCTATGTCCACGTCCCTTCAGCTACTTTCTAAAATAATAATAAAAAGATACATAGCCAAGATGTGCAAATTTTCTATTTGTAGCTAAATAAAAAACAACAACTGGGGGATATATTGGAATAAGAACTCCTTTCAAGTACACCAAATCTATTCTTTTTTAACTATGGCGTTTCTCATGGTTAGATAGTTTTTGGAAATGTCTAATAAGGGGCCAAATACACTGTTTTTGAAAAGAGTGTCTTTTTTTTTCCTTAATAAGCTGTGTTAAAACTGCAACATCAAGGGTAGAAAGGTTTTTTTTTTTAAATCAAGGGGCGATTGCGTTATTTTACAAATCATACTGGCCTTATGAACATCCTCTGCAATAAATATTCTTTTTGCCTTAACTATAAATTATATATTTTAGTGTTTAAAAACCTTCAGTTGTAAAACATCTAGAGACAATCCTTAAACTATGTGTCCTATACGTGAACCTTTAAGGCCCCTAATTTACAAACGTGAGTTGGCATCAAAGGATTTCTAAACTTCAACTTTTCTATAGAAAAGGATAGGAAGATATCCTGGCAATTTGTGAATGCAATTTCTCTCACTGGAACACAACCTTCGAAAAAAAATCACCTTTCCTCTAACACCATAGTTAAATGCACTTGCTTTGCAATTCAAAGTTTGCGCACAAGCACGTATATATTTCCAAACCATTCCATTTAAAAAAAAATTCCCACAATAAAAGAACGTATTTCCTATATCTAATGGACTGAAAGTGCTTTGAATGGAATGGTTTTAGAATATTTAAAAAAAAAAAAAAAAAGACTAGGCTGTGGATTGAACCTGACCATAATGAGGCTGAATATCTGTTGGGTCAGACCAGCATTTTATACACAGGTAACTACAAAAATATGAAGATTACAAAAATATAATATATTATGTCAATATTTCGGTTTCTCTTTATAATAGAGTATCGTATGAGTAGTACATTGGCCCTTCCCCGACAATGCTAAGCTGGAACCCTACAAAAGCCTTATGCACAGGCAATCCACAGGTACAAAAGATTAACATATAATAATGCTGTATACTAAAATACACTAACTTATGGGTTACGTTAACCATTTATAAGGTGAAGAGGATAAAAACCTAAGAAAATAAAATAAACATTTACAGATGAATTATAAAGTGACTAAATGCATAAGCAAGCAAGATACAGAAAAGCCTAGAACTGCGTTAAAGCTATGCTTTTTATAGGAAAAAAACAAAAAGAATATGTCATTTTCTATTAAAAAAACCCTCTTCTACTTTAAAAATGGTTCGTTGGTTGGTTTTGTTTGTTTTATATGTAAGAAATCAAATCTAATACCTCCCCTGGAGACATTTTGTGTGTTAATGTCTATTTTTACAACATACAGACAAGAACACTTTAACATAAAAACTAGTTGATTATTATTGTATAAAATCCTCTATTTTTTGTAGCACAAACCCCTTAGGTTCATGCAAATATTATTTTTCTTTTTTTTTTAAGACAGTTTTGGGGTATTTTTTGTTTGTTTGAAGTCACAGATGGAAGGGAGAAAGAGCAAGGAAAAAAATAACAAGAGTGAAGCTTTCCCTTCTGGTATAAAAATGTCCTGGAGAAAAGGGTTTCTGGGGGAGAGATCCTGATGCTGATTCCTTCTCAGATGCCCTTTCTTTGTCTGCTCTCATTGCCAAACAAACCGATTTGTAGAAGTCCTCTTAAATGTTCACGTCTCGCACATCAGTGGGTGTGCAGGAAAGGTCTGCTTCATCCTCAACAGTCTTTGTTTCTGAAGATATGTTGTGTTGCTGTGCCTGGCGTAGACTGGATTCGAGGAGGGATTCAATCTGTTCTTGGCAAGCTCGTAAACAATCCTAGAGAAGATTAAAGGGGAGGGGGAACATAAACCTTTAGAAAATATATAAAACCATGTGCCTAATACTATTTTTGTTGAAGGCAAATAAAAATGTAACACCATTTATATAGGGGGGAGGGAAGAGAGAGAGATGAAGACTGGATAATTCAAGGGGCTGGGCTACAGGTTTTTGCCATCTGGTATTTAGAGGATTATGTCAAATGAGAGTGTAGTCTCAGTTCATCTCCCAGTGGGATAAGTGTGCATCTCAACAAATTGCTACCACAGCTAACCTTAACTGGCCCAATGTTGTCTGTCTCAGAAAGAAGCCAATGACTGAATGGGCCATGGAGACTACCAGTGGTGACATTATAGTTTAATGATGCCTCCATCCCTAAAGGCACATTGATGGGACAATGTGTTGAAGCCTATGATACTTCTGCCTGTACTGTAAGTGTTCTGTAGATGAACAGAGGGCTCTGTCTCCAAGGCTGTCGATTGGGCATCTTTCATGAGTATGAGAGTTTCATGCACCGTGTTTTTGGAAAAATTCGAATAGCCTCATTCTGATCTCATAGCAGTGTGAATCAGGAGTTACTATTTTGCAGTCAGTGCAGTTACTGAGCATAAAACTGGAGTAAGATCAAGAATTAGGCCCAAGACTGTGGTGCTATGTAATTTCTATCTTTACAACAAAAATGCCTTGGTACTACAATCCAGTAGAAGTGATATAGGCCATTTCATAAACAATGGCTTCCCAGCTAAGGAATGGCTAAAAAAATTTTAAGAAGAGCTTTTCAGATTAAAGGTGCTATATAAATACAAAGTATTAATGACTAATATTCTGATTATATTCAGCAATGGCCTGATCACGTTAGCTAATTGATTACTAACTCTGCAAACATCTAAACAAAAAATGCAGCATTCCAAAAGACCAAAATGGATGATTTTCTGCTGAATGCAGGTCTTTCACAACCTACCATCAAACAGCCAGTAACCTCGTGGCAATGATTTAGAAAACGTTGCCAACCTTTTAGCTTGCCACTGCACTCACCGTCACAGACAGAGAGACCAACTAAGAGTGAGACAAATCTCTCTGTGACTCATGGCTCAATATTTGCTTGATCCTGCTAAGTGCTGAGTGTCTCATGTCTCCAGGAAGGTGCTGAGCACTTTCCACTCACATTGACTTCAATGGGAATTAAGACCACAAAGCACCTCACAGGTTCAAACTTCATATGGGTAAAAGAACCCCCCCGAGCATCTAAGTGTACAGTTAGAATCAGCACATCTAGCATCCAAAATCTATTTATTCACAAAATCACAGAAATTAGAGATGGAAAAGAGCTGTACAATCATCCAGTCTATCTTCCTGCAAATGCAGGACTAGATATTCTTTAGTGCCATGGACGCCCATTGCATGGGCATAGACCTGGAGTGCCTTAAACAAGCAAAACAATCACACAGCATATTCCCAAAATTCCTCTGGCACATTGTTTACTCATATATTTATAACAAACATTGTGAGCTTTTCTCAACATATTTAACTTTGTGTATTAAGGACTTTGAAGTTTTCTTTTAGTATTGCCTCTTCTGATTTAACCTATGACATGCGTTAGCCCTTGCGGTGAACCCAGTCTTCCATGATAAATTGCTGTCAAAAGTGTTAGGATGTGCATGACTGAGAATGAATGTTGTTTTCCTGAGAGGGTGACCTGCCTGCTGTTTTCTTTATCTCCCAGTTTCAATTCTGCCTTCATTCAGAAGCTTCTTGTGTGATCTACCAGCTTTTCACTGATTCCACTACCACAAGAACCTTCTCTGCCACCAATAAGGGCACATGGCATTTGGGGTAAAATAAGATTAGAAACCCAAGCAAACAATTCTCTGCAAGTCCTTTCTGAGACAGGGGGAGGTTAATCCTACCTCTAAGCAGATCAGACCATCAGTTACAGCTCACTGAAAACACATAACCTATGACCTTTTCTGGTTTAAACCCTAGTGTAATATTTCCTCTTGACAGAGACACACAGTATTTTAAATGACAAAAAGAAACGCCTCATATCCTAAAGTCATCATGCCTTTGACTCCTACATACCTCTGGCCTTCCCAGTGAGATCTCTAACAAGACTCCCCAAGATATGACAGATCATTTCTGACTTCAGATCCCACAGGACACCCATTTTAACTCCTGATAGCATGCATGCCATGACACACATAAAGAGATATATAGAAATAATAAGTAAACACAGTTTCTTTTTCACTTCCAAAAAGTTCAGGCACTTTCAGGTTGACTCAGCCATAACTAGGTGGCAAGTTTCTCATTGAAAGCTAATGCACAGTTGTTTCAGAGCAATTCCAACACTGGCTCTGTTTTGTTGGAAACACTCTCACATACATGTTTGACTCTGAAAACTGAAATATGAACTAGTTTTACTCATAAAATTGAACAAGCAATGAATATATTGTGTAAACAGTTCAGGAGGGGTTTCTATAAATGATTATTCTTTTCCTTTTGGGTACTGATAAAAATCTTCACTCTGAGACTGCAGGAGTGGATTGAGTTCTGATTGTATGTTGTTAAATAACATACAATCTTTACAGCTTACTGTAAACGGGCTGTCTGCTAAATTGCAATTTAATGAACAATGTGATGTTTGAAATGTTTTATGTTTTTGTTCAAATTATTTTTTCACATAGATATTAAATGAACAGCTTCTCTGCAAGAATATTAAATTTCTCAAAAATGCTACATACAAAAGAAAACTTACTGCGTACATTTTCATCACTAGCATAACATTACTGATTCCCAGTATTATACTTAAATTTTGTTTTTCCATTTTACTCACAGCTTCTGAATACTGGGAGCAAATACAAACTTGTGTGTTAGTCTGATAACTTCTCCCAACAACTTTTCTGCTTCACTACCCAAATTTTCAATGCCCACAGTTTGTTCAAGGTCATAAGCCCTTCCTGGATTAATTAAGCTTCTCAGTAAAAAAAAAAAAAAAAAAAAGGTCTACTAGCTTACTGACGTGGTCAAATACCTTTATTTAACAAACACAGTAGACATGATCAGATTGAAATTCAGTCCAGCATAAGACTTAAGGTCAGATCTAAAGGAAACAAACAACAACAAAATCTATTTGGAAATCCTTTGTTATTGCCTGTCTCATTAAGAATAAAAGACACATGTTTGAAGGTGTCTCTGGTGTGGGAAGGCAAGAGAAGCAAATTCCAGTGTATTAAAAGACAGCATGGAAACCCAATCTAATCTAGTTTAGCAAATTTCTGGCCTGGAAATGAATGTCAGGCAAAATTCAGTCCATTTGGATGATGGGGTCAGGAATAGAATGATGGAAGACAGCCCAAGACTTCTAATTGTGATTATCTGACTTCTAATTACCACTGATCAAAGGCAAAATGGGAAACTGGACTCCTACCAACATAAACATGAACCATAAAAGAATTTCAATCAGGTGATATTCATTTTACTTTAGACTCAACTTTCTTGAGACTAAGGTAAAAACTATCAGTATGAAAACTGAAATCCAACAGACCATCTGCTCCAGCTAGCAAACAATCAGGAAAAGTGTTAACCATTTTGTCAAAATGCATCAGTCTAATAGATACTTCAAAACAATCGAATCCACATGATATTAAATGTATGGCAATATGTGCCATCACTTGTGGATCAGCAACCCAAAGATCAGGATTAGTGTTTGATCCATCAGTTAAGTTAATTTGTTTCATTAAAAATGTGTAGTAAGCTCTAAGGTCAGAGATCCCTTTTTGTAGAAAATCAAGTAATTGTCAAATTCACAGAATAATTATAGTAGAGGATATTTCACCTTTTTTATAAACATGGGAAAAGAAATCATGTTAATACAGAAGACAAAGAAAGAAACAACAAAGATTTAGGTGATCTTTCCTTTCTGAGGTTCCTTAAAATTTTTTACATATAACATTATGCTATTTCTTATTTTATCTAGCAAACTATGTAAAAATCTTAATATCTAGTTATTTTACATAATTATTAAACATAATTATCAAAAAAGTTTCCCTCCCACTCACCTTAAAGATCTTCCTTTTAAGTTCAGTTCATACAGACTGTGGCCTTCAGACTATTTATGAATAATAAAACTCAGTGCCCAAAGTGCTTTTACTTCTAATTAAAAGTACTTTCCTGTTTCAAAGAGCTCTGACATTGACCAAGTCAAATCATGTAAGGACACGTTGCAGTTCTACATGATATAGAGTTCTGCGATGTGATAGAATCTAATTCAGGTTATATATCAAAAATTGTAAATAATATTTTCTTTTAAATCAGACATTCACTATCGGTGTTGATAGCAGGTCCCTTGCTTCTTCCTAAGTTCCTGATTCAAATTTCTTGAATTGGATAGAGTTCAAGCATACACTTAAGCACCTGCATGGTCCTAACAAATAAGCCAGAGTATTACAGGTAAATACCACTTCAGCAGTGGGATACTTAAAGCATCTGTAGTACTTAAGAGTATTTAACATTTCAGCAGTGAATCAGTACTACTAAATTCTGCTTCTAGTAATACTAAGGGCAAAAATAATTTGCTGAACTGTGTGGTATGGTATCTTGAAATAGTTAGGATGGGCAGATAATAAGCAGCAGTGAAGTATTTGTCTATGTTGGCATCTCCTAAATTCTATCAAAATATCACAAAAATATTCCCTTATATGGGAACTAATCATTACAATGCTTTCACGATTTGCTAACAATCATTAACATTCTACATATCATAGCTCCTTATATTAACTTGGGTGTGAGTTGTTTGGTTGTTAGAAGAATTATATACCTTCAGTTTATGAATACATAAAATGAAGGGTTTTACAGCATCTCAAAGATTCTATTGCAAACCACAGGGTTGTCTTTATTTGAGTCATTGTCCAGAGCTTGGAGACCTCACAAGAACCTTTTTAAAGCATCTATTTATTGGTCTTCCACATTGTTACAAAACAAAGCTAAACTCTGCCCCAACTTCACACACCATTATGACATGGATCATTGACTTTAGGTCTTCCTTGTAGGCTCCCTTCCTGGCCCATTCACTCATGAAAGGTTTATTGCTCACTAGTTACTGATGTGCATCTCCTGGAAGCTGCAGGGCAAAATGAGAGTTCTGTGAGGACCATCTACCTTGTCAGAAAGTCGTGGGACAAACATTTGTTCCAAAAGGGAATTCAATACCAGCTACTGTGCAGGTCTAGCACGTAATAAACCAAATTAGATAATTAGAACCCCCTTAAAAAAAGCATTTCACACCACTTGGCACAATAAAGGGTCTCAAGAGTGGTCGGAGATAAGGTTAGAGATACCATGAAGTCTATTTATTGCAATCTTAGTAACTATTTCCTTGTCTTATTTTAAAGGTTTTTGTTCTACATAGGCTGCTGGTTTAATAATCTGCAAACCGAATACAGCCTCAGAAATTGTCCTAAACCAATTTAAGAGTTTCCTTTGCTTTGTTGATATGTCTGTCTTAACAACATTAGAACTGGCCATGGTATTCATATCAATGAACTGCAGTACCGTAATCTCTGATTTTTAATGTATATAACGATGACTAATAGTCACTGGGAAAAACAAAAGAGAATACATTTGAAAAACCACATCCAAGTTGTACTTTGATCAGCGTTTACTGTCAAATCATACACTACAGTGAGACACTCAAAAAACTCTAAGATAGAGAGATTGAAAGAATCACTTACCGGGTCACATTTGATAACTTGTGATAGGAAATGTGTGAGACATTGATAGGAGAGGAAAGTGTTAGTGTTTCCCAGGTGAAGGCCTTGCACAGCTGCTACCACACTCCCAGCTGCGATCATGGAAGGTGGGTTTGAAATAAACTTAACATCTGTTTAAAGAGAGAAGCGGGGAAAAAAGAGAATTGATTTATTTAGGATGAGCTTGCTTCTGTCACGCCTAAGAGTTAGATATGATTGCCAGATAATAAGTCTTAAGAGGCTGTAGGAATGTAAACAAAGATTCCTCCTAATGTCATTTAACAATATAGGCAATTATAGGGCCCAATCCCACAAGCACTTATGCACATGAATAACTTTACCTGAGTGAGAAACCCTTTTTAGAGAAAGGCCTGAAAGGCTAATAATTCCTTTGAGGGATTTTTAGGATATTAGGGCCCTAATCCTGCAAAAACTTATAAATATACTTTACTCCTGTGAGTAGTCCCATTTAAATCAATGGGATTACTCACACGAGTAAAGCTATTCACATTTTAAAGCACTTGCAAGATCAGGTGCATTATGTGATGTTAGCAGTCTCTGAATCATATACCATTTAAAACATAAACCTTTAAAATTATGTTAGAGAGAAATGTATAACTTTAATATAAAACAAAAGCAAAAACAAAAGAGATTGAGACCACTTAAACCTGTTAGGAGGTGAATATTCCATATTTAAATTAAGGTTTCATCTTAAAAATGCTTTGTCTCAACCTAGTCTCTTGTCAGTCACTGCCATCCATCCTGGCAACAGGGATTTAATGTAAATGTGGCATAACTAAGTGACGGGGGTCCCAAGAATTGGCGGACAATCAGTTACATTCTGATGTGACACCATGCTGACAAGAGGCTGGGCCCCCTTCCAGACTGCATTGCTGTAGGTCTCTCTACAAAGCCACTCCCATGATTCCTTGAGGGGCCTATCTCTGCCATTAGAATGTTATTCCCACCCCCCCCCCCTTTTTTTTTAATAAGGGCAATAATCCACATTTTAATGCTCTTTCTGCTATACAGGAATGTGTTTGATTTTTGATTCATGGCAAAGTGCACCCTAGACCAAGTATTGGGAGGAAAAGAAATGTGGTACTAGTAAATGTCTAACTTTTTAGGGGAGAAAAGGGAAATGATACCTTATATACAATAACTTGAGATACATTCCTTCACCTATTATTAAATGTACAATGTACAACTTCTCCCTTGCTGTATAAACATAAACCATCTGTCAAACCTTTGAATTAAATCAAAGACATGAAAAAGCTAAGCCGGGGAGGCTCTACGAAACAGTTTAAATATTAAATCATTCATCTCCTTTATGATTTAATATCTTTTGTGTAAAGGCTTTAACAGTAAAAGCATCAGGATGCTCTCTCTGTATATACTAATCACCTATTGTTGTAGGTATTATAGCTACAGTTTGGGGTTTATATCTCTGCCACTCCATCTGTACCCCGACCTGTCCCATACCCACCTTTCAAAGGGAAATTTGCCCAGTGCTCTATGAAATTGAAAGTGCCTTCAAAATTAAATTGATGTGATTAAGTATGGAAGGGTTTGTTATGTGCTATGTTGCCAGCTAAAAGCCAATCTGTATCTAAACTCATGTCACATCTTGACAGATCTGAAATAGGTCTAACTTACCTCTTCACTCCCCCACCTCTCCCCAACTCTTTCCCAAAAGATATCTAAATAGATTTAGTTTGACCATTGCCAATAAATGCATCCCAGAGATAGTATCTGATCCGTTCACTCAAACAAATCACTAGTGTGTTTTCTTAGGTATACTTAAAAATGAGAGGCTTCTGTTGGTTTAAACAGGTCTGAAGATTTGATTCACCAAAATTTAGTTGTATATACATACACAGTCACAGTGAATTAGCTCCAGTGTTTATTAGTTTCTGCATAATTATCATCCCAAAAAATGGCCAAAATTGTATAAGTTTAATGAGTCCATTCAGACAGTAGCAAGTTTGGGATTCCTATTTGCTTTTTTCTTTTAAAGGGGGCAATAAACAAGAACATGAATTCACAGTCACACCCTTAGTATGTCCAAGGTGGAAAAGTAATAATGAAGTTTAAATGACCAGTTTGTGTCTGTCCCCATAACCGCTCCAGACAAGCAGCATGGACTGTCTTTTTGTTGCAACTCAACAAGGAATTATTTGTGGCAGAGGCCACTAATTTCAGCATATTAATCAGGGGGCCCCTCTGGCCTGTAATTGGATGCCCCCAAGTGAAGAGTGTGGCATCATTGTCAGCCTCCATCGCCTCATCTTGCGCTATTGAGCGCTCAGGAACAAGGGGGCTTCGGTGAGATGAATTAGACCTGACACAGCCACAATGGGGAAGGGGGCCCCATCAATTGAAGCACACATCCCCAGTAGCCTATCTGAGACTTCATCCAAAAAGAATAAACAACTTCAGCGTTGTTAAAAAGAGAGAGAGGGAGAATGAGAGAGAGAGAGAGAGAGAGAGAGAGAGAGAGAGAGGAGGGGGAGGAGAGAGAAGAATGCCAGCCACCCTGAAGGGAGGACAAAGCAGGCATCTAGGCGCTGCAGTGCTTTAAAAAAAATTCCTAACAAGGCGAGTCACCCCTTTTCCTTTTTAAATGGAGCAGCAATTCCATCCGTCTGGAGAGCTGGGGGCTATGAATGAAAATCTTTTCATTGAGGCAAATCAAAACTGTGAACATAAATCACTTGCTGCAAGATGCAACAGGTTCCAACTGGTCACATACCTTGAGTCTCCCAATTTTATAAAGGCCAGAGAATAGAAGAATTGTAGCAAAGTTGTTTCAAAGGGAAGTCTTTTTTTTGTCTCTCCACCAGGGAGGAGGAAAGAGAGGAGAGAAGAACAATAATAATAACATAAAGGGGCCTGGTATGTTTAGATAACCAGAGGGCCACAATGAAACGCTGAAGCTCCCAATATTTGTTCCTTTTCATTGTTTTGCTTGTATAGAGCTGGAGTTTTTCCTTAACTCCAGTCTTAACTTGGGCCAAAAAAAGGCCTGTTTCCTTTTGAGTTATCCCTGCCTTGCTTGGCCAAGCCAAAGTCCCATTCATTAAGATCAATTATGTGTTAACTTCAAACAACCCCTGGTAATTTTTTATTTCCTTCTCTAACCTAACACAGCAAAAAGGCATCCTTTGGTGAAAGTATATTTAAAAAACAAAACAAATCCCCTTCTATTAGGCAGACAATTGAGGAGGGAGCATAAAGGGAATTCCACTCAACATCACCTTTCTATGTAATCTTTTCTACCAGGAGCAAATACACATACACATCTTCGAACACTTCACCTGCCTTCACCTTGTATTTCAAGTAGTGCTCACACAAGGCCTGACCCAAAGGTCACTGGAGTCAATTTCCCAGTGGCTTCCATGGGCTCTGGATCAGGCCCACAAGGTATTCAGGGAATTACAACAGGTTTGCAATCCACCTAGATTAGGGCTGGCCAGAAAAAAATATCACACATCAAAAAGTGCAAAAAGTGAAGGTCAGATGCTGCTGATGCCACATGTTCTTCATTTTGTCTGGGCATCACTAGCCAACAAGGGAGTCATCAGAAGAGAGACAAAAAAATCTGGGCATCCAAAAATGAAATAAAAATCTAAAGCTGATCAAACAGCTCTGTTCAACACTACTTACTCAGGTAATATTCCCAGTGACTTCAATGGAGTGCTGAATAAGTCCCATAATCTTGATGACCTCCATGCTATTTTTAAAAGCTAAGTAAAATTCTCTGAACGTGGGTCACATTCGCTGATCCATTTTCCAACTACCCATCCGGTGAGGAGCATAGTGTTAAATATAGACTCTGGATGTGCTTTCTAAAAGAACCATAACAACACTGACAGTAGATCAAAGTACTGGACTCCTAGCAAGGCTTCAACCTTTGAACTACTCTTGTTTTCATCACTATCACTGCCAGCACAACCACCTAGATTAAACATCCCTATATCCAAAGGGGAGACTGGATAGCTATAAAGAAACACCAGATACAACTAACAACTTAGGTGGCTTCAGACCAGGCAATCACACATTAGAATTCACTGCAATCTCATTGTTCTGCTTGAATCTCTGTCTAGGAGAAAACATTTGATTTTCCACAAATGTTTCAAATCCTTTAAAAGCTGTTTGGAGAGGTTGTAGTACTCACATATTAGGAGCAATGCACTGAGTCAATCAAACTTGTGAGCTGCCTGCATTCTGTACTTAGGCCTACGATAAAGGCAAGGCTGAACCCTACCAATAATGTCTATATTTATCGTCAGCGATTCTATGGCTGTATCTCCAGGCCAGACACTTCAGTGGGAGTTACTATGTGAGACCAATAAATTATTTTTATTTTTTTTAATGCTTATTTTTTTTCTTGGATCTTTTGACCAAATCCATTCCTTGTGTAATACCACTGAACACTAATTTACATCACAGATTAATTTGCTCTTTGGCTTTAAATACACCCTAAACTTTCAAGTACAGAGAGACAAGAGGGGTAGCCGTGTTAGTCTGTATCCACAAAAACAATGAGGAGTCCAGATACAACTAACAGAGACCTTTTCTTCAGACTGAACGACTCCGTGTCATGCAGGCATGACCTCTCCTTTCACTTAACTGTTACTGGATATGAATATTCATATTCATAAAGACAATATTACTCATTTCCAGTGAGTTTTTATTAGTGTCAACATGATCCTTGACATTCATCTTTATGTGATGCTTATGTGATGCTTCCCTTCAAAGGAACATTTGCTTTGACTGCCTTTGATTCCTTATTCTTTTGCCACATTTGGGTTTCTCGTGCCACACTGAAGGGAATCACATGAAGTAGATTTTAAGAAAAAGTGATCAATCCTTTAAAAACCACCTTTGTCCTGCCAGCCCCTCCACTCTTTCCCATGAGAACAGTGGTATCTGGAGGAGATCATAAAGGCAGTGTTGCTCTTCTGATCCCTTGCTCCCCATCTTATTCTTATTATGATTCAAAGGATAAAATGCATGCACGCCTGCACACCATTTGTGCACGTGGGGTTTCCGGGAATTAGCACAAACACACACACAGTGCCCTTGAAACCAAAGATCAGGCCTCTGGAAACCTGGCCCGGGGAACAGTCAGTGTCTCTGGCTCCTCTGCAGTCCGCCCCTGCACATGCCTCCAGCAAAGCACGTGGCCAGCTGGGTGTGGACAGCAGATTCAGCCCCGTGCCAGAAAAGCGTCCACGCCATGTGCCCCTTCTGCAATCCACCATCTACCAGCATGGGAAAAGGGGAAACTTGAATGAGGGAGATTTTAAACATGCCAGTGATGTGCAATACAGAACTAACCACATACAAATTCTTCCTCCTAACAACTTTCAAAACTGCCTTAAAATGAATCCACAGTGAGGGAGTCTGCCTCCAGGCCAGAGATTCTTTGACAGGCCTGCATAGGCCTCGATATACACTGGAGAAGGAGCTAGCCATTCTTTGAGATATTTTTATGTAATCACTTTCCATGAAGAGTTTTATGCATTTACTTTATGTTAAACTCAGAAGAGAGGCAACTTCTTAGAAACTTACCTTCTGCAAAGTAATCCACCTTCTGCAAACAACAGGGGACAACAATCAGTGCTTAAATTATCTGCACTGAGTTCTGTGAACTTGATGTATGGTAACGCTACGGGAAGTCTTAGGAATTGGGGATAAGGGTGGGTGTGCATGTTGGGTTAGGGGAACAACACGCCATTTTAGTGTGCAGGGCATACCTGTAGCGCACAGAGCCACAAAAGTCTGGGCATGTTTACGGATGATTTGCTTGGTGTCCTCAGCCACAGGCATTTTAGTAAGGAAATGTTCAATGAAATCATGAGGGGTCATTGCGGCCAGATTCCATTTCAGCTTATTCACCAGAAACAGCTCCATTTGCTACAAAAACAAAAAGGAGGAAAGGGGAAAAAGAAGGAAAACAGTTAGAGGCTCTGCTTATAAATAGCTTTGAAATGTAGCAATTGCTTCTGAAGTAGTTAAGGTGAATTTCATCTGTTTTACTGTATTCTGGAATCTTAATGTACTGGCATCTTTTTGATGCACTGACTTCTGCATGATAGGGAGACTGATGACTAAAATACTACACTTCCTCACCAGTGGTGCTGTGATGCTGTTAAGGAGGATTATTAGCAGGAGCGTACCAAGGTGAGGTTGCCTTTATGCATGAAACTACTGCAAGACTATCCTCACCCAGCAGCCCTGAAATGAAGCACTCCATTAACCAGTCAAGTTGCTGAACTGCACATTAGAAACGCATGAGGGCGCCAGCCACCCACTTTTTACCCATTGTACTGTACTTTCTCTTAGGGTGAGGTAATAATGAGTATATTAGGGTTTTTTCATTCGAATAATCTACTGTATCGTTTAGTCTGCAATCGCTGAGAGTTTTCACAAGCCCAACTTTCGCTGGCTAAGAAGCGCGTGAAACCCTTCATGCCATCTTACTGGAGCTGAGGGGGTGGGGGTGGGGGCAGATCCACACTCTGAGATAGCCGTGTAAGTTACATCTCTTGCTCCCATGTGCAGTAATGGAGTTAGCCTGGGAGCTGGAGGTGAACGAGCAATAATTCTACGGGGTGAATTGCGCATAATTATTCAGTGTGAAGTAGGGGGCCACACTGGGCAGATCTGAAGAAGGAGCCTTGCGATTTTCTCTGTCGGGGTTTTTATTTATTTTCCTCTCTCCTGATCTTGCTTTTTCCAGATGAACTAAACATGAAATTACCAGTAATTCGTCGGGTCTAATGGAGTTATCGGTGTAAATGCACAGTTTTTCTGCGGTTAGAGGAATAGTTTCCTTCATTTTTGAAGCCACAAACATGCAGGTAGCTCCCAGAAGTTGCAATCGGTTTTTCTTGAGGGGTTCAAACGACAAAAATCTGTCCAAATAATTCATAGCCAAGGGGAAAACTTCCTCTTCACATTTCTGCTCCTCGCAAACCTGGAAAAGGAGAGAGCTCGTTGAAACGAATAATAATTGTAGCAACTATTAAATCTAGTCATGCCTCCTCCCCCCAACCAAAGCTTGAAGGGCAAGGCAGAGTATGGGGGTGACGGGGGAGAAATAAATTTCCCCCCAAAGAGTGGAGAAAAGACTTAAAAGAAACTGAAAGAGAAAGTCGCAAACGGAGAAAGTAGGGAAATGTGGCGTTAGAAATCCGCAGCCGAGCTTTGGCAAAAAGGGGAAATCTGGATTCTCACAGATCGGTTGCCGCTTTAAAAAAGGCAAATAAATTGCAAAATGATGCGGGGACAGAGCTGGGATCCCAGGTTTTTGTTCTTATTTGCCAGGGTGCTGCCGATTCTCTGCTTTGGTCGAGACACAAAGGTGGCGTCCGGAGCAGCAGCAGCACCAGCCCCATTTCCCCAGACGTCATCTTTTCAAAAAATATTTAAAAATATTTAAAAAATCAGCCGAAGCTCCAAAAAGGGCTGAAAACGACCCGGCGGGGGTCCTTTACCGATCCCCGTGCTGATAAGACACCTGGGGGCGTCCAGGGAGATACCCCGAAATCAAACTCACAAGGTCCCCCTCACCCTCTTCAGAAAAGCAACGTGCGACATTTCGTAGAGCAAGGGCAACGTGCTGCGCTTTCAAAAATTAATTAAAAATAGATCGCAGGCGCCCAGGGCTTCGGAAAAGGCATGAAAATGTAGCCCCGGCTCCCTAGCTCCTGCTGGGAATGCCCTGAAACATGTCCTGCCAGGAGAGTGGGGCATTTGAACTGGATTTTGCCATGCGACCTTGCTGAAAGTTTCTGCAGCACAAGCATGTCTTTGAGGGGTGACCACAGCTCGCTCTCTGCTCTGAACAAAGAAACTTTCACCCTGCATTTCCCCAAGAAATGACAGAGCCCAACAGCCGATCCTCCTGTCCACAGCCCCAGCAGGGACCCCCGTTTCTGGAGCACCCCTTGCCCTCCTTGGCTTACTCCTGGGGACTTGCTAATTTTCTAATTATTAATAAACACTTTTGCTTTGCAATAAAAGAACAAAGATGGCGCATAATACTGGCACGGGCAGCACTTGCATACGTGTACATGGATATTAATTTAAAATAAAATCCCAATAAAATAACTGGCAAGATTTAACTGCAGCCCGAAGACAAGAGTGGGGCGTTGGGGTGCCTGGGAAGTTGCTGTGCTCATCTGGGATCCCAGAGAAGGACTCTTAAGGGGGCTTTTTCCAAGTGGGGCTTTCAAACCTTGTTTTCTCTGGCAGTGAGTTCATTCTAAAAGGTTCAAGGGAGACCCCCAGAATTTATTTTCTTTAGAGATGGGGGTGTGGAGTTTCCTTTCCCTCTATCGAAGACACCTCATTGTTAAGAAGTAAATAAACGATAAGGGGATAAAAGTCATCACACTCTTGACTGTCAATATATATCGGTAGCAATATGTCCTGTACTGAAGGAGGGTTTTTTTGGGGGGGGGGGGGGAGAGAGAGCTGGGGCTGGAATGGGGGAGTCATTCAGGGTTTATTCATTAATGCAGAAGCTTGCAAAGAAATCTCGGAAACATACAAACCTCCAGCATCCAAGTGGCAACTATTTTCCTCATATATGGCAAGATTTCCTTCTGCACGCACTTGAAGTAGGACACAGAGGGCGAGCAGGTCTCCTCTGCCTTCAGCATTGTCTGCAGAACCCTGTCATTTAGTAGGTTGGCATCTAGATAGGCTCTTCTGATGGTTTCCACTTCACAACACAGCAGCTGATGTTCCATGTCTGTCTCCTTCTTCTAAAGTCAGTTTTCTAAAGGACTGACTCAGTCTCTCTCTCTCTCTCTCTCTCTCTCTTCCCCTTCCAGGAGTCCCTTGGATGCTGCTTGCTGCTACTGCCGCTACAGCCCTCTGGAGGCTGCAAAACTTTCTAACTTCCAACAAAACTCTCCTGTATAGTCGCTGTGACGTTACTGTTGTTAAGCAGAGATCAAAGCACAAGAGAGAATGAGAAAGAGAGTGAGAGAGAAGCCAAAAGCAAGGGGCAGAGCCCTAAAGCCATCCCATAGGCTTTAAGTCCTTCCCCTTATACAGAAGCAGGGGTTTAATGCAAATGAGACAAGGGCTTGCTTTCTTCAAGGGAGGCAGAGAGGTGGGGGAAACCCAAATTGTCTCTTCAATGTATCATGCATAATTTTGCAAAATGGAGAGAGTTTTGCAGTGGGAGCTAAATGATGAATGGGACTAGGCCACACACAGTCAGGCATGGATATAAATACAGGGAAACTTATTTATTATTATTTTAGTGGGGGAGGGCAGCAGGACCATATTAATTATTAATTATTGCCCAGCTCTAAATGAAACTAGTATTATTTAAAAATATGCTTCCAACCTGGACTGCCAGGGCATGTACAGGACCATGTCCTTTCCCCTTTCCATTCCTTGTATTCTCCCCCCCCCAATCAGCATAGATTTTTGCTACATCCCTGAATTTGAAAGGAATTAAGTTCCCCCTACAATATTTGTTTTTTTTTTTAAACTTTAAGCTTTTACCCTGCAAACGGTGTGGGGAGGAACATGGTGATAGCTCATCCAAGCTGCACTAAGAAAGCAGTTAACCCTAAACAGGCAATAGATCAGATATCAACACCCAACCCCCACTACACACACAACCACCCAGAAAAATCCCAGCAGTGCAGCAAAATGGTGGCCAGCATTTCTTCTAGCACAGTTAATACCTAGAGGAAGGTGCTGATATTCACTGGGGTTACCAAGGGCCTGAGCCAAAGCTCATTTAATTTAGCACAGCCTTTCCGCAGTTGTAGTATTTTGTAATGTGCTCCCAGCATGGGTGACTTTAGTTTCCCAACAAAGTTAGCCTATTTTATACCTATGAAACCTTTTCAATTTTTTTTATTAAACACTTGTTAAAGTTCTTCCCTTTAACCTGAAACATATTCAGAAAAGAAAGCTGAGCAGGCATTTGGGACTGTAGGGATTTGGCTGCTTCTTGCATATGGGTGAATGCTATGAGTGAAATCCTAGCCCCATCCAAGTCAATGGCAAAACTCTCATTGACTTCAGAGGAGCCAGGATTTCATTGTGTCTCTTGACTTTTTGGGAGGATTGTAGATGTGGGGGTCCACTTTTGTCTCCTGCTTGCTGAAATGGTTCTCTACCTGCCTAGTGTGGGCACATCTTAATAAAAATGCATAATAATAATCATGAATAATAATAAATAATACCTACTCTTCTACAGTGCTTAGCAAAGCATCACCAACTGGGTTGGATTGCATGGATGCCACAAGTATGTATAGGGCATGATATAATGCTGTGTAGCCACATCCTTGTCCCTCTCCCACACACAGATAAGATATATTGGATATATTGCTACAAATCAAAAGACATATGGCTACGGTTTTATTTATGTATAGTCTATATATGATAGGCGACTTTCACATCTGACATTTGTCTTTTCTTTGTCTTATCTATATTATGATGACACATAAAGGCCCCAATCAGGATCTTAGCCCCTATTGTACTAGGCACTGTCTACCTATGTGAACTTATAAGGTCCTGCCCAGAACTTATGGGATTTTTTTTTAACGTGGGAAGAAATTTCCACTTATATAAATTACATTTCTTTTTTGTTATTGAAAAGTAGCAAATACGTTTCAATTTTTATTAAACAAGTAATACGCTCACCCCTTTAAATTAAATAAACTATTAGTCCATCCACCATGGCCAAGTTTAGAGTTGCATTTTGTTTCACAAATACTTAAATCCCTCCTCCACCTCAAAGATTTTTTTCTAATACCTGATTTGTTCCTTTCAAGTATTAGTGACATTTTCTAAGGCATTACAATTTGGAGACCTACATGGCATCTTTTCTCCTTACCCCC
The DNA here is from genome assembly GCF_011386835.1 of Chrysemys picta bellii. NCBI lineage: Eukaryota > Metazoa > Chordata > Testudines > Emydidae > Chrysemys > Chrysemys picta. The sequence continues at coordinate 72,625,078 of NC_088794.1, read as the reverse complement.
CCCCCCCAATCACATTAGTTTGTTTGTTTCTTGATCGCTTTTGCTAATAAATCTTCATCAGTGATCAGCTGCACTTATTCTCCTTCCCTCCCCCCCACACTATATTTGCTTTATGGAATCCTTGCTTTCCTGATGCATTTTCTTTTCTTTTTTTCTTTTCTTTTTTTTTTTTTTTTTTGCACGATGCGAGCAAAGTTGTGTGGTTTTTTTTTTTTTCATTCATAAAAATCCGCGTCGGTGTGGCAAGAGCCCTTGATTTATGAGGCGGAGTGGTATCAGCTACAGCTTTTCCGGAGCCCCCCTTCCACCACCACCCTCCAGCTGAGACTGCTGCACAGACTGGCTTCTGCTGCGTGTGGCAAATTATTGCATGAACGAGATCGCCCACTTAAAACAAAATTGGCTCTAATTCCTGGAGGGAACCCCCGCCCCTAAAATGGGCTGAAATACAAGAGGAAACTGGAATTAGCATAAGCCAATAGGGGAATAGATCTGTTACCAGGCGGATCAGGCAGATCTGAACTAGGAACTTGGTTGATTTCTCTCTGACAAGACGAAGGGGACTGCTCAAAAGTGCAAGAGCTACAGAAAACCGTGAAAAACTTGAGGGAGGAAAAGTTTTATGATACTTTACATGCAGAGGTTCACACCACTACTGCTGTCACTGATAGTGACTACTGCTCTTTTACAGAAATAATTCTCAAACATCAAAGCAGAGTCATCAAAGGAATTATTTACTTGTGCACACTTTAAAAATCGCATCCTAACGCCGAGCAGAGAGAATTCTGAGCTCATTGTAGAGCTTCAAGGCTGATGTTGAATAGCTCACTTTGTTCTAACACGGGTGATCTGCAGCAGATTTAGCGGTGTTGCAAAGAAGCATTCAGAATGCAGTTTAATTCCCTTCAGAAAGAAAAGCGTTGCAACATTTTCAAAACAGATTGCATATTCGTGCCTGTCCCTTTGTTATTCAAATGCAGAAGGACTTAGAAATTGCTCAGGTGGGGGTAGTTTTATACCTCTATTAAAACATCCATTTGGGCTAAGTTACCCACATGTACATGACTAGTCCTGTTCATTGCTATCTCTTCTAAGTGTGCACTTTTCACTCGATCCCAGACGGAGGGAACCAGCCTTCTTTTGTTTGTAAGAATGCCATAAATTAAACAAACCACTTCCCACATGTGTAGGTGGAATCTCACCTTGAGCCAGATACCTGATCGGCAACTTTAAAGGTTTCTTTTTTCCCCTCCTCAGTCAATGTTTTCCATTGTTAAACTTTTTCAATCTCTCATTAAAAAAAAAAAAAAAAAAAAAGCTTCTTCCTCCACGCTCAGTCTCCTTTTTTACATCGCAGATTTCTGAAGTTTGCCTAAAACATGCGGCGAGTCCCAACCACCCCCAATTCTGTCTCGCATGTTGCCTTTCGCAGCACGTATTGTTCCTAGGGTTATATTCTGCTGGCAGTTTCCACGAATGCCCAAAGCAATCAGCCCTGTCCATCTCTCAAGCTACGCACACATCTCATGGTTTAAAAGACAGAGCGAGAGTGCGTGGAGAGGTGGTGTGGGAAGGTCGTTAGAGTGTGTTTAAAAGCAAAGCTGCCTGTTTCTTTTGGATCAAAGTCACACGAGGTCTTGGGCAGGAAACGGCTTTAGCAAGGGCCTAGTACAAATAGCTACAATACATCCCAGGAAGGACCGGGATTGGGGGTAGAGGTGCAAGGTGGGAGTCCCCATAGTGACCCAGGTGCACCAGGCCCGAGCTAGAGCAGCACTAATGGGTCGAACGGGCCATTTCTATAATCACACGTTTGCCTTTGGAGGCGACGTTCTCATGTGCAGAAAAAGTTCCATGCGTGGTTCGTCCCATAACGCGTCTCACAGCCAGGGGCAGCAGCAAGCAGGGATCCCACACACCCGCAAACGCGCCCGGACTGAATGAGCACAAGCAGTCTCACGCAGCAGCAATGTGCTGGCGTTTGCTCCGCAGCCACTTTCCTGGGTTGAGTCACAACCTCAAATTAGTTCTATTTTCCGCCCCCACCTCCACTTATATATATATATAAAATGATTAACAGGAAGCAGGCTTTGGGGAAGGGGCGCTGGGCACTTTTTAGATCAGATCAGTAACCAATAAACCATATAGTGCGAGAGATTTTTGTGTTCTAGGATTGCCCAGACAGTGTGTTCTTGTTGCTGTTTAGATAATGACATTTTCCATGATCCGACTTCGTCTCTCAAAGGACTTCCTTTTAATTGTTTTTTTAGACAAGGGTACCTTAAAAAGCCCATGAAGGCAAGAGATTTTTGTCTTAGACATCTAACCTCCAGACTGCCTGGCGTAGCAGTATATGCCCCCCTGTTCTCGCCCCTCTTCCTCCAGCACACACATGCATGTTTTCTAAGGGCTTGCTGTGTCTTGCCCTTGATGTTGAATTGCATTGTGTTCCTAGCGATGAGCATTTCTATCACTTATCCAAGGATTTTGAAGAGATTTGGATGTTTAATGTGCGAAATATTCGCCTTCTTCGTCTGGTGCTTTTTTCCTACAGTAAGAGGCTCATTTATTTAACTATCATGCAGAATCGAAGAGGTGGGCTTTTTTTTGGGGGGGGGGGGGAGAAGGGTCCTGCAAGCCAGTTTCTAATGATATAAGATCATTCCCTTCTCCTGGGCAATGGGATAACTGCAGAATATAAAAACTCCGGGGGCTCGCAGTTCTCTGAACTGTGTTCCTGTTACACAACGTGGGCAAAGTGGTTGCACACGCTTACATATTCTGGAGGTCTCAAGTAATAAATACTGGATTATGTTTTGCCTCAAAAACACTTTCCCCCTTACATGTGGGCCACTGGTTACATTGTATTCTCATGAAAGAGGATGCATCCAAATAGGACAGGATAATGCAAATAATTGCTATTGTTATTGTATGAAAATCTGTAACCTTAGGTATTGTAATGACAAATATAAGGTGACAGTTTGTAACTGCATATTTCATAGATTCTGCATGTTTGTGCAGTGTCGCTGAATATTTTGGTATACATTAAGTAACCTTTTACTTTCTTCGTTTAGTTTTTAACAAAACCTTTTAAAATAAAATAAAAAATGGTCGTAATGATCAATCTCTAGTATCCCATGATACTGTCCAAAATCCAAAATATGCTAACTCCCCCCCCCCAAAAAAAAAACCCCAAAGCCCACTAGCTAAGATTTTTATTTTTTATTTTTTGGTGAGTTCTGCATTGAAGCCAAGGCTGGGGAAATATAGTATGCTATCGCTTTAATTGAGGCTTCTGTCTTCTGATCATTAAATGGAAGCGCTGCACATTCCTCACATTCCTGCCTGTGCCTAAGTTAACAAGCCCACATGGTTTCTCTTATCACCACCGTATGTCGTAATCTTTCTAAGAGGCGGACACATTAAACGTGAAAAGTATACAGCATCTTCTTAGCCACATGATTTACTGTTTGCAGGTTTTATTTATTTTGGAAGCTTTGTTAACTCTGAACAAAGTTTTATATAAGTAGAAGGTTTGCTTTTTGCAGCACAACAATTGATGTAGCAGTGTCAATGTTTTACACACAAAAAAACATATACATTTATTGAAAGTTGTATTGTTAGAGGTGAGAAATTCAAATCACAAATGAAGAGCTAACTAAATTTATATAAATATCATAGAAATTAACGGTGAAATAACAGACCTATGCACTGATGTCAGACTCAGGAATAAGAGGGTCACATCACAGACAACATATCATTTTAGAAACCTGGACAATATATCTTCACATTTTTCAGAATTACAATATTTAACCAACGTGAGTATTTTCTTTAAATTAGCTTGAGAACTTAGTCTTGTTCTGTCTGTTTTCCACTATTTTCCTTATTTAACTCAGTGCTATTTCTAATTCTGTTATATTTCTTTATAGTAGCACATAAAAACCCCTCTCAGTGTTGGGGTCCCATTGTGGTATGCAGGACTGGCTCTAGGCACCAGCAAAGCAAGAACGTGCTTGGGGAGGCACATTTCTAGGATCGGCATACTGGCCATCCTATTTTTCCCAGGCAGTTGTGCTCTCGGAGCTGCGCCCCTGGCTGCAGTGGGAAGGAGAAGCCCCAGCCCCGGGATGCTAAGCTGCCAGGGCCCAGCCGCTACCTGGGGAGGAGAGGGCGAGTCCTGCTGGGGAGCAGGGGCTGCGCCGCCTCAGTTGCGCACAGGCTGCTGCGCTGCCTTGTGTCACCCCTTATATCGGGACTTCTCTGCGTGGCCGGGCGGGGGAGGGGATAAAGCCCCTGCAGGTGCTGGGAGAAGGTGACATCACTCCCTCCGCTTCCAGCGCCGGCTGCGAGCCCCAGCCCCACCTGAGCTTGGGGTGGTAAATTTTTTGCTTGGGGCGGCAAAAAACATAGAGCCGGCCCTGGTTGTATGTGCTGTACAAACACATAGTAAGGGACAGTTCCTGCCCTGAAGATCATACAATCAATGCCCCCAATCTTGCAAACAAATCCATTCAAGAAGACCCTTGAAGTCAGTGGGGCTCTGCACTAGCTCATGGAGATCAGTTTGCAGGATCAGAACCTATATGAAATAAGGAGGAAGGACAGAAGGAAGAAATGGGTAATACAAACAGAATCATACAATTACATGGATTACATGGGCAAGGATCATGTGATTACATGGACTAAGATCACAGATACATTTTGACAAACCAGAGAAATAGTCTGAAATAAATAGGATTAAATTCAGTAAGGATAAATGCAAAGTGCTTCACTTAGGAAGGAATAATCAATTGCACAAATACAAAATGGGAAATGACTGCCTAGGAAGGAGTACTGCAGAAAAAGATCTGGAGGTCATAGTGGATCATAAACTAAATCCGAGTCAAACAATATTATACTGTTGCAAAAAAAAAAAAAAAAAAAAGCAAACATAATTCTAGGATATATTAGCAGGAGTGTTGTAAGCAAGACAGGAAAAGTAGTTCTTCCATTCTACTCAACACTGATGATGCCTCAACTGGAATTCTGTGTCCAGTTCTGGGCACCACACTTCAGGAAAGATGTGGACAAATTGGAGAAAGTCCAGAGGAGAGCAACAAAAATGATTAAAGCTCTACAAAACATAACCTATGAGGAAAGATTGAAAAAAAAATGGATTTGTTTAGTCTAGAGAAGAGAAGACTGAAGGGGACATGATAACAGGCTTCAAGTACATAAAAAGTTTGTATAAAGAGGAGGGTGATAAATTGTCCAGCTTAACCACAGAGGACAGGACAAGAAGTAATGGGCTTAAATTATAGCAAGGGAGATTTAAGTTAGACATTAGGAAAAACTTTCTAACTGTAAGGGTAGTTAAGCATTGGAACAAGTTACCTCAGAAGGTTGTGGAATCTCCATCACTGCGATTATTAAGAACAGGTTAGACAAACACCTGTCAGGGATGGTCTAAATATTAGGATAAATGCTTGTTTTTTCCCCACTTCATGAATATGCATATCTAGTTTCATAGATTCCAAGGCCCGAAGGGACCATAGTGATCAGCTATAACAAAGGCCACAGAGCTTCCTCAAAATAATTCCTAGATCATATATTTCAGAAGAACTCAATCCTAATTTCAAAATTGTCAGTGATGGAGAATCCACCATAATCTTTAGTAAATTGTTCCAGTGGTTAATTATGATGAATTACTCACTGTTAAAAATTTACACTGTATTTCCAGTCTGAATTTGTCTTGCTTCACCTTCCAGTCATTGGATCATGTTATAATTTTCTCTGCGACTGAAGGGCCCATTTTTAAATATTTGTACCATGCATACTTAGTATGGCCTCAGTGCGGGGACTGGACTAGATGACCTATCAAGGTCCCTTCAAGTCCTACATTACTATGATTTCTATGTCAAGATCATGTGATTACATAGATTAGGATTACATGATTACCTGGGTTATTTTACGTGGGCTAGCATCATGCAATTACATAGGTTAGATGTTATATAATAACTTAATGGTTCCTAATGGCTCCAAAGAGTCTTTAAACTAAAATTAGCTACCTTGAACTAATGCACAGTCAAGCCATTATTAGTTGGATGACTTCTTGTAGGTGTCACAACAGAAGTGAATCTTGAGGAAGGTTCTGAAGGAAGAGACAGAAGTCACAAGGTGCACTGGGTCAGGGATGTTAGTCCATGTACAGTGAATAGCATGGGAAAAGAGTGGAGTTCTTGTAGGAGGACAAAGTCAGCATATAAAGGAGCTGGGTTTGCATAGTAGAGTTTCAGATCCAGTATTGAGAAAAATGAGAGCTGAGGCTGTAGCAGAGCTGTATAGGGCCTTTAGGGGGAGGATGGGTAGTTTTAAAAAATTGCAAAATTAGGAAGGGGATTTTAGTGGGGAAATTACATAATAAGGTCAGCAAGAAAGGAAGGTAATTTTTAGTAACAACATTTTAAACAATTTGACGGACTGTGTGGTGAGAGTAGGTCAGAGAGTAGGTAATTAAAATACTCTAGGTTTATATCACCAAATTGTGGAGAAGGGCTTTGGTAGTAGGAATCAAGAGGCAGGGATACATTTTGACGATGTTGTAGAGGAACAATTGATAGACTTTACCAAAAGCCTGTAAACTGGAGGTAAGTAGAGAAAGAAGACAAGTATGATACCAAAGTTGTAAGCTCAGGAGATGTGGTAGACAGTCCATTTTCTGTCATGGTGGAGAAGGGAGTGCTTGGGGATGGTCTTGTGCTTTTGCGATGCCAAAACTGAGTGGTGGTAATGACATCCGGGAAAGAAAGAGAGAGAGACAGTGGCAGATGTGAAACTGAGCAGATATAAAGCTGTCAGATAGATTTGGAATCATCTGCATACTGGACATGGGATAGCTGGAGAAGAGCAGGGAGGCCAAGAACAGAACCATGAGACACACCAATGGAGATGGGAAAAGCAACAACCAAGGGAGACACATCAGGAGAAGGAAGGACTTTCTTTCACTGTGTAATGTTTGAACAGTGTCTAACAAAACCAAGATGGTGGCCTCTGGGCCTACTATAATAATAATAATTAATATAAACAACCCTCTTCAAAGTTTATAGATGAGATATGACTTTCTGTGAGATATTTCCTAAAAATCTGTGAGCAATAGAAAAGTAGAAAACCTTTTATTTCATTGAAGTTTGTTTAAAAATATAGACTACAGTTCTAGCTTGTGCTTTGCAATGTGTGGGTTACTGAAAATCCTTTATTACCAGTCTATTTTGATAACACATGCATGGCAATGGCAAATGTAGATGATCTCGATTTGTGAGCTTTGTAAAAACACATATTAGCCATGCTAATACATTTAAACACAGTCACACAGCACAATTTAGAGATAACAAATTTTCCCCCTCAGAAATGTACAATTTTTTCTGTGTAATATAACAGGATGACTTAAAAACCATATAGTAAAATCAAATTTGATTTTTTTGTAGAACTAGATATTGATGATTTTTAGCCTATGCTCTTTAATTGCTTTTATAACAAAGACATTGAAGGGAGATGTTTCATTTTCAGGTTTAGGGTCTGATTCTGCTCCCATCAAAGTCATTAAGAGTTTTGCCATTGACTTCATTCTGAACAGAATTGAGCACCATCTGTATGCAGAATACCTGATGGTGTGGTAGGGAATCAAGGTGTTATTGGAATTATGTTAGGTTGGCTGTGTGGCTCATAATTTCACAGCCAGGAGTGAATGATGCAGGTCATCCCAATTGTGTGCCGGTAAATTCTTTATCCCACAGCATATCATCATATATTGAGTATATGTCACATATGTTACAGAAAAGCTGTTTTAGCAACATTTTAGAGATTTTAAAAATATTTTACTGGGATTATTTATTGTATCCTTTTGCTTGTAAAGCCAAATGTATTAGTAATCATGGGCCAGATCCTCAGCTGGAGTAAATTGACATACCTCCATTAACTTTAATGATGGATCTGCTCCTGTGCAGATGTACAAGATTCAGAAGGAGTTAGCTAAACAGACATCAACAGGTGACCAAAACCACTTTTCTATACATAACAATGGCATGACTGTAAAGACTTTTATCTCCAGACTTTCTGGGACTAAAAGCAAATGAGACAGGGCATATTTTTGTTAGCAGCTCAACCACTCATTCTCCACTTCTTTGAGAGAACCTTTGGGTGTATAGCATCTAGGCTTGGGATTTGTTGCCTCTTTATTTCAGTACCTGCTCTTCTGACACCTTAGAATCTGACAATATCTCATCTTTATTACCCGAAAATGGCATATCTGCTGTAGGTATCTCCCTAGCATTCTTTGTGGTGAAGAGTGATGCAAGGCATTAATTTAGGGTTAGATTTTCAGAGGTGCTCAGCACCTACAACTCCAGTCCAGTCAGTGGCAGCTGAGAGGACTCAGTACTTCTGAAAATCAGGGCCTTGACTTCTCTGCAATGTCCTTACATTCTTTAATCACACCATCTGCCCTTGGTAGTCTGGTGGACCCACTAATTCTCTGGCAGGCTTCCTGAACCCTATGTATTTAAAGAATTTCTTGTTTGTTTTTATGTCTTTGACTATTTGCTCTTCAAATTCCCTCTCAGTCTCACTGAGTTTCATCTTGCATTTGACCTGCCACATTTAATGCTCCTTTCTATTGACTTCACTAGGGTTGGTGTTCCATTATTTGAAACCTACTTGATTGGTTTGAGTAACCTCTTGAACACTGCCATTTAAACATACTAATTTGAAAGAATATGACAGATGACCAAAACAAGAGCAAGAATTAATCTTCTCTTAACCTGTAACATACTGTTCATATATCATGTATCATTCTATTACAACTTTACCATATAAAACCAAAGAAAGAAAGAAAGAAAAGCTGGTAAATGCAGAATTCATTTGTGGCTTTACACCAACGCAGCCCCATTACAAGCAGTGAGGTTGGATATTGTAAATGACAGAAGATAATATTTCTCAGGATGTTTTATTTAAAGGGTTGTGGCTAAACACTCATATCCAAGGACACTGGAAAATCATACCATTTTCACCTGACCTCTGAAGCACATGTCAAAAAAAAAACCCCAAACCTTTCTTCTTTCTAAATAGTCATCTTAGGGCTCCCAATAAAGTCAATGAAAATTTTGCTATTGGCAAAGCAGAAATGCATGAAGTTAATGGGAGTTTTACAATCAACATTAAAAGGAGCAGAATTGGATCCATAACTTACAACACCAATGACTGATGTCAAACAAAAACTTATATTGGGGTGATTCTCCATGGCTTTGCACCATCTCTGTGTGGGCACCTTTATGTACATGCCAAGTGAGTACTACCATTTTGATTTGGTATCATTTTATATCCAGTTGATGCAGGTGTAAACAACTATACAATATGCAAAGCAGTGGAAAATCTGGTCCATAGGTTTCTGTAGATCAGTAATGGAATTGAAGGCTGGAAAACCTTGAAAGATGAGGTATAGTCTCCAGGCAGACTTTAGAAATATTTAAACTTTCCTTTTGTTAACCGGTGGCTTCTTCCTTGGTTCTGTGTCTACATATTAATTAAAAATACTTTCAAAGTATCACAGCCTACAGATACTGTGTATTATTTTAGCTCCATCTTTAGGATTAAATTGTTTACTTTTGCTGTGTTTGGGGATACCTGCAGTTTTCCAGCATTGGGTTAGCAGATGGATTGTTTTCCCTGTATCAGGAGTTCTTACTTGATCAATTGCCCATTGAGCTCTAGTTGTTAGAGAAGAGAATGCAAGGTATGATAATAGCTTCCTATTTAACTTAATTAAATTTCTTTTGTTGAGTAATTTTCATGTGCATTCACATTGTGTACTAAATTGCTCAGATTTACAACCTTAAACTGTGGAAATATCTAGTTGAAAAAAGGAGTCTGCCTTCAGCATGCTTTCTATTTTTCACTGGCGCTAATGATAGACAGACACAGCAAGTGAGAGTATTTCTACAAGTTGAAATCAAGTTAGAATGTCAATGTTGATTAACAGCTGCATCAAAGAATACTTTGGTTCCAAAGTACAAAATATTTGTGCATGGAGCTCACAGATGGAATTATGATCAGATAAAATAAAAAGTAGCTGCCAATATATCCGCATTGACCTCCTGACTTTACAAAAGCAAGTAAATTCAGAAATAGGGATGCCACACAAATGGGATTTCTAACTTCTCCTGTCCATTTACATTCTTTGATTCCCAGCTTAGGGCTTACAGAGATCTTAAATAAATGCTGGGTCGTTCGCTGCCCCATGACGGGATTTCAGTTCTTCACAAAATTGTAGGGCTCAGTCAGCTTGTTTAAATCCATTCATAATGCAATTATTTCATTCAATGGGGATAGGAAGTGTTTTTAATACTAGACAACAGATTCAGAGTGGAAACCAAGCTGGACTGGTCTACATTTTTCAATCATGAGTGCATCAGCCTGCTTAGAGGCTAGCCATGGATGGACCTAGTGGAGCAACTGACAGAGATTCTCAGCTGGAAAATGGTACCATTGCCAAACCCACAAGTTTAAAAATCTGAAAACAAACCAAGATAAACCCATAATATTTATTTCAAACCAGAAATACATATAAAATCCATGCCAATGCACAAGTCTGTATCCCCTGCATGCGTGCTGTGGCTTCACTGCAAATAGTACCATGTCTTGAAAGGACCAGGAGACTTACAGAAAAATATTCTGATGGATAACTGGAGGATGACCAAATTTTTGCTTCTCATTTACTCAGGGTTGTCTGCTACAGATTTTGGAGAAGACTTCTGACTCTCCTCAGAACCAATTCAGAGGTCTAATTTTTTGTGTGTGTGAATGTGGCTACATCCAAATTGCAGTTCAACCAAGCTTTGTCAAGGTTAAGCCTTACATTTACACTAGAACTAGTGGGGGAATTTGAGTGGAAACAAAATGTCAATGGAAAAACAGGAAAAGTTTTTCACAAGAAATATTGAGACTATTTTTTCAGTTTTTTCACCAACTCTAACATGTGACTCAAAACATAACACAGTGATTCTCACTGGAAGAAATGGGTCTGGATTCTAAATGATTAAGAATGGGACTACTCACATGTATAAAGTTAGACTACTAATGTGCTTAAGCATCTTGTTGAATTAGGGCCTAAATGTAGATCAACTTGGGCTCCTAAGTCTGAGTGATATTTACACATGCAAGTCAGACAAGCATTTACCTTGACCTAAATAAAAGAGCTTTAAAAATACAAGTTGGAAGGATTCATCATGCATTAAAAACCAATGACAATATATGCCACTGTATTTTTGTTCTAAATATGAAATACTTTGATTTTACCAGGTGCAATCTGTTAGGAAAGGAACAGTTTTTATGTTGAGAGTAGAATACACTTGTTTCTTCAGCTTATGATGGGCTCCCTCATCTTCTCAGCTGTACACAGACATGTGGAGGAGGGGCAAATGCAACCAAAATTTGGCCTGTAGCTAAGGAGATGTGAAGGAGCATGGTCTTCAAAACATCAGCCGCTCATCCCTCAAGACTGTGGAAGGTGTTCTGCACAAATACCATGGGTAAAATCCTGACTCTATTGAAGTCAATGACTTCAAAGAGGTCAGGATTTCATCCATCTGTTTGGGGCTCTATGAGATTCTGGAAATGGTGGCCATCTGGAGATAGGGCAAAGCTGGGGAATTCTTCTGGAAACTGTAATGTGGTAAACTGGCTGATTTTTCAGGAGCAAATTCATGAGGACTGAATGCGGCTCAGGGGAGCTGATATGAAGACATGTGGCCCTTTCACAAAGGCTGTGCTTTGCTGAGGATACACTGGGGTCTGGGCAGATCCTGGGAATGTGTGGAACGTGGCTGGGATATGTCAGTGGCATCATTGTCCATTATGCAGGTTGTAGTGGTGGCAGATCTTCCCCTCTCCCAGTGGAAAGATTTGGGGAAAACTCTGTGAAGGGCCCTTCATGCAGTTTTGTGCCTTCAATATCCTTTCCTGCATGTTTTCTGCAGAAGAGGAAGATCTGATTCCATGTAATTATATCATGTTAATCACTGTGATATCTCAGCACTTTATTGTCTGTCATGGTTTCACAATAAGGCCCTATACAAAGATACATATTTTTAATAGAACGTTTCCGTTACTTCTAATGTATTGTACACACCAGATAATGATCACTCAGCAAAAATCCAGCCTTTGATGCATGATCTTGTTTATCCATGATTCTAACATGAACCCACCTCTGTTCTTATTGGCTTTGGTTCTGACTGTATAGTGTAGTATGTTTTATGTGGGTGAACAATGAGTCGGGGTGGAGCAACTGAGCCAAGGAACATCAGACAGTAAAATACAGTCTTGATGACATATTTCAGCTCTTGTAGACTTTGGGTTATCTGATTGTCAAGGTCACTGCTATAGCCCGGGACAGTTTGAAAGAACCAGCTCCTGTTTCAGACATAAAGGATCCCTCTTGAATATTTTAAGCCTCAAATTCAGTTTTTTTAAGTATATGTTGTCTGTGCCTTTGTATGTGTATTTACAAAACCTATTATGATTTTTTCTTTTCTTATATAATTTCAATGGATTTAAACATTGGAAACCCAACATAGCAACATTACTTTCTATAAACAGAAAGCAAAACTGGGCATAATCAGGCCACTTTCACTGTCTAAACTGGGGGAAATGAAAAAGTAAACAAGCAGCAGAAACAGTAAAAAAAGTTGATCTTTAAATTTCAATTTCAGTTTTAATAATTAAATCTGTTATTAGTAGCAGGAATAAGGAAATGTATTTTAGACATGATTTTTTATCTCAGCAGTGTTTTTTTAAAAGAGAGAAAAATAAGCAAATGTTTGGAAATAAATCCACCTCTAAATACATTAATCGTCTGGATAATTATTGCATCAGTGACTTAATGTTCAGTGTTATACTACAGTGCCTTGCTCTTACTTTGATGGTCTGTTCCTATCACTTTGATAAATTGTTTATCTTGTTCTGCATGTGATAGTGAGGGTGCCTATCACAGCTCACACAGCACTTAGAACAGGCTAGATTGTGCAACCTTTACTCACTGTGGTGAGCCCTTGGGTCCTGATGGTGCAAACAGAGCCATGTGGGTGGATCTTTGCACCTGCACAGAGCCCCTTTGAAGTCATGGGGCCTCCATACAGTCCCAAGAGTCTGCCCATGTGTTTTTTGTTGCAGAATTGGGATATTACATTGACTTCAGTGGGATTACTCCTGTGACTAAACATTCACTAGTGTGCGTAAGGGTTGTCCAACCTAGTCTATTATAAGTGGTGCTGTGTGAATTGTGATATGCACTCTGGCTATCATATGGTGAACAAGATAAACGACTTATCAAAGTGATAGGAACAGATGTAGTCAAAGGAAGCCGCTATACTATGTTGCACCTTTTGTCCCTTACAGTTTGCACCAATTCCTGTCAATTTTCCCAATTAGCAGCAGAATTACACTGGTTCCATTGACTGTGGGCCCTTCACACCTGTGAATAAAAGGGCAGAAACTGCCAACCCATAGTCATATTTTTAATAAATGAGCTCAAGTTATTCTTCACTTTGTTCTTGGGGATTTCTTATAAAATTTTATATTAAAATATTGGATGTAAGAGTCAAAGAGGAGATAAAAATAACAATCTAAGGGCCTGACTTTGCAAACCATCCCCCTCACCCCGTTTACTCACATGAGTAGTCCCATTGCAGCCCATGGGACTTCTAGTGTATAAAGGCTCCTCAAGGGAGTAAAGGTTTTCAGGATCAGGCCCTAAGAACCCAAATAGCTTTTCACTTGCAGCTTGTAGAATGGTGATGACCCAGATTTTAGCCATTCTAACTAACGGGGTTGGGGGAGAAACTGGAAAATAACATTACTAAAAAGTTTCTTCCATCTGTGTTTATGAAAATTCAAGTTGTGCCTTGCTCAAAATGTTTGAAGCTATTATATTACAAAGATTCAGTATTAAAATGATTAGGTTAACAGTATTCTTCTGTAATACACATCATAAAGTCCTGTCAGAATGAAATTTAATGCTAAAAACATCCAATAATAACTTTCACAGACCATTAAGGTTTAAGGCTACAGCGTGGGAGTTTATTACAAAGGGACCCTGAAACATTGTTCTCTCTTACATCAGCATATGCTTTAAGCTAGAGGTATTTCCCCCCCCCCCCCCGCCCCTCCAGGCTTTATTTGATCCAAAGTATGATGTAAGTTCTTGCTTTGGCTTTGTTCATGTTCGTATACAGACTGGCTTAGCTTTGCTCTGGTCTGTTGCAATGAAGCCAGGAATCCAGTAGGAAGGGATTGAAGAAGTCTACTCATTTTCTCTCACAGGTATTTGAATACCTAAAATCTTGCTCACGGTCATCCTTGGTTGTGATGGAAAACTGCCCTCCTCTTTTTTTATAACCCCTCTATTTTCCTCCTATTATAGTAACTGCCACTGCACTACACAACAGGATGGGATATGCCCCTTCTTCATGGCTGTCTTTCATGGTGCTGTATGGAGCAGCTGGTAGAAGGTGATACCACAGATATAGTTTATGCCCTCCTCTCAGTGATTAAATATTTCAATCCTTCAAGTCACTTGATTAACCACACAGATCATTGCACGGTGCCAGGCATAAATATACTCTGTTCAGGTAACCCAATGGGAACTTCGGTTCAAATCCATCTATTTAAGTATTTGTAATGTACTTGTTTGTCATTGTGGTAGCTGGGTGGGATCCACAAAGGGACTTAGGCATTACAATGCTGAGTGTCATGGCGCCTAACTTTTAGGCATCTAGAAAATCAAAGGAACACCACTGTGATCCACAAAGCCTGAGTTAGGCAGCTGGGCTCCCTATACAATGAATAGGTAGAGATAGGCACCTAAGAATGTGATCCACAAAAGCTAGCACACTATACAGGGAAATGCCTAAACTAGCCAATGGGAGATGCTGGTGACAGGGATGTGTGCTAAGCCCCACCCCTCTGACAGAGATAGAAGTCTAAATCTGGTCTGCAGGGAGGTGCCTGCTTAGAGATCCATGAATGGGGACCAGTCGCCTGGAGTCAGATGGCTTAGGTGCCTAAACTGCTTCTTGAGGGAGTGAGTAGCTACTCCCTCTCTCCACAAAAAACTGCCACCAGAAGAGGAGGTGGTGCTGGTGGTGCCCACCTTACCACATTTAGCCCAGGGATCAGAGGCCAGAACATTATTCTGGATATGGGCGATCTGACCCAGTGTCTGTTCCATTTTGGATAAATACTTAAATAGTCCTTGGGCCAGAGAGTGAGTGAGAATGACTCTGTAGTCCAGTTGTTAGGGCACCCTCCATTCTTATATTGACTCCATTGATTCTAGTGAAGCTACTCCAGATTTAAACTTGGGTAAATGAAAAGAGAATCATGTCCGGTGAATCTAATTGACAGAATAAGGTTGATAATGCATGTGAATTGGCAACTGGTGCCTTGGGTGGGAAACTTTATCAGTCAGTAATGATAAAAAGTTTATGATTAAACAACCAGTTTGATTATATTACCCTTTAAGTAGGATTGTAAGCTTCAAAGACCAGGGACTTTGGTTTTTCTCTTTTTGTATCTTTCTTGTTTGGTTCTGCCAATATATGATAAATAATACTTATACCGGTGTAGGTCCTTTCCTTCCACTCTGTGTTAAATGCAAGGGATCCTGCATTGATTTCCTGTTACTGTAATCAATAGAATCCCAAAAAGGGAATTTAAGGTCATATTCTTGTGAACTGGCATTTCCACCATCTGAAACATTTTTATGAAAAGTGAAAGTGTACATGAAAATATGGTTTAATTTAGTTTATTTCTCAACGTTACCTTCCCTTGCCTTGGCTTCCTATTTCAACTTTCATTCAACCCTACAGGAACCTGCACACACATCAGAGAGGTTTCCTTCTGCAGAAAATGGCTGATGCTACAGCACAAGCGGCTGTTACTAATAGAATTTTACAGTTATTTAGTACTTTTCATCTTGTGTGATCCCAAAGCACTTTACAAACTAATCAAATTCAGCACCACTAAAAAGCAGCCACCTCTGGGGAATACAGTTGCAGCTAACCTGCACACAGTGCAACATGGGAAGAAAATGTTGTCAGAAGCCACTGAGGTAAATTCTGTCTCTTGTGAAAAATGCCTTGGGGTTACACTGCTCTACAGCCAAAATGCTTCTGAAATAAATGTAGTCAAACTTTACTAATTCTGGGTCATTGAGAATGAAAATGATGCTTAAAATTGTTGATTGGCTCTAGTTTTCAAGATATGCTATTGGGTCAGTATATACGACCCTTGACTTGGGAATGGCGGAGGATAAGTGAGTTATAAAGGGAAGGGATCTCAATTTAAACCAGAAATGACTAAAATGCATCTTTGACTGGATCTATGAATAAATCTATGACTGGGTTTGGACAGTACTTGCTTTTTAGGCAAAACAATGAATGATGCAATCTGAAGCTGGTATTGCGTCATACATGATATGAATTGCATCATATTATTCCTAGAAGTCATCGATGATGCAATCATAATGAAGCTTACATCACTCTGCTGAACAAATTGCCCTATATCAGCTCTAGAAATCATACAGTGTCGTGCTCTCTTATTTGTCAGTGTTTGATTTTGCAAAGGGACACATTTCCGTTTAGCCAAAGTGAGCAGAGATGCCTCGTACTTGTGTGAACAGTGCAGATAAGTTCTGCTGTGTTTGTGGTGAAGTGACTTTTGCATCACAAAAGTGCAGTATAACCACTATGGTTAAGAAAGCCTATCACCTTTCTTTTGGCTGCAAAATTGGAGATCAGGACAAGAGGTGGGCCCCACACATATGCTGCAACACTTGTGCAACAAATCTTCGCCAGTGGTTGAACAGGAAAAGGAAATCTATGCCTTTTGCAGTGCCAATGATTTGGAGAAAGCCAACAGATCATACCAGCAATTGTTACTTCTGCATGGTGCCTCCAGTTGGGAAAGATGTGTCAAAAAAGAAAAAGTGGACTGTGCATTATCCAAACATTCCATCAGCTATATGTCCAGTACCCCACGGAGAAGGACTGCCGGTTCCTGATGCACCAGAATCATTCTTACTTGAGTCAGATGGGGAAGAGGAAGAGGATGAAACTTCTGGTCCTGAACCATCAATGTCACAGGACCCACATTTTCTCCCATCCTCTTCCTCTGAACCACACCTCATAACACAAGGTGAACTGAATGACCTTGTCAGGGATTTGGAACTACCTAAGGGTAAGGCAGAGCTGTTGGGCTCCAGACTACAGCAGTGGAATCTCCTGGCAGGTGATGTTAGGGTTTCCATGTTCCGTGACCGTCAAAAGGATCTTGTCCCATTCTTCTTCATGGAAGGTGATCTTGTAGCCTGCAACAACATTGATGGTGTGATGACAGCCCTCAACATCGTTCACGATCCAGATGAGTGGAGACTGTTCATTGATTCGAAGACGAGTCTTAAAGCTGTTTTACTGCATAATGGCAATGTTTTGCCATCAATTCCAGTTGGTCATGCAGTCCATATGAAGGAAAACTATGACAACAAGAAACAACTTTTGAGGTGCATAAACTATGACCAACATCAGTGGCAGCTTTGTGGCGATTTGGAGGTTGTTGCTCTCTTGCTTGGTCTGCAGACTGGATACACAAAGTACTGCTATTTTCTCTGCGAATGGGATAGTCGTGCAAGAGATTCCCACTACATCAAGAAAGATTGGCCACTCCGACAGTCATTGGAGTCTGGGAGGAAAAGTGTTCAGCATCCACCACTTGTTGAATCAAGGAAGATTTTGTTACCACCCTTACACATCAAGCTGGGTCTGATGAAGAACTTTGTCAAGGCCATTGACAAAACACAAGCAGCTTTCAAGTACCTCCGTGGAAAATTTCCAAGGTTAAGTGAAGCTAAGATAAAGGAAGGTGTCTTTGTTGGTCCTCAGATTCGTGAACTTTTTCAAGATGATGCATTTGACCATGCACTGCGTGGCAAGGAAAAGACGGCATGGAAAGCCTTCCAGTTAGTGGCAATAAATTTTCTCAGAAACAACAAGGCAGACAACTACAGGTTGTTGGTGGAAAACCTCCTCAAGGCATACAAAAGCCTTGGTTGCAACATGTCACTAAAGATACATTTTTTGCACTCGCATCTAGATTTTTTCCCACCGAACTGCGGAGCAGTGAGCGACGAGCATGGCGAGCGATTTCACCAGGACATTGCAACAATGGAGAAACGCTATCAGGGCAAATGGAGCCCATCAATGCTTGCAGACTATTGCTGGACAGTGACAAGAGATGCTCCATTTAATGAATACAAGAGACAAGCCAAGAAGCGCCGAGTAGACACTGAATAGGACTAAACTATGTACATAATAGTTTTTGCCTTTTGTTTCATAATAAATTTTATTTATATAACCCTTTTGCTGATTTTTAAAGTGTTACATAAAAAGGGCAGGTGACATATTATCATGTAAAGCAACCATAAACACATGAAAAGACCTAGGTTTACAATTTATGATTAAAACTCTACTATCTACACAATATACATAGACTTAAATATCTTAGAAACAGTAGCCAATCAGTTGTTTTAATTGTCATATTTGAATTCAGCACATCAAAATACATAATAAATAGCACATTTTTTCTCTGAAGCAGACGACTTCTCAAAAATTGTAGACCAGTGATTATCAATGTTCACAGGGAAAAGCCAGGACCTTGATTTGAGAGATAGAAAACTGTCTAGGACTCAGTTTATGTTCCTCAGAGGGACAAGAAGTTTAGTTGACCCTGGCAGGATAAAGGATTCTAACAGTTCCACTGAGTTCATGGATTTGAATCTGATTTTGAACCATTTTTACCCCATTGACTTCAGTGGAATTTCTTTTCATGGTTGATGTCAAGATCAGGTCCTATGGGCTAGAATCACAAAGGGACTTAGGAATTGCGACACTCAGCTTTGCATCACCTGATTTTTAGGCACTTTTTCACACAGTGGAATCCACAGCACTGAGTTAGGCACCTAGGCTCCCTATATCATGCATGGGGAGAGACCGGCACCTAATAATGGGATTCACAAAAGCCAGCTCACTGAGTGGGAAGCCACCTAAGCTAGCTGGAAGGAAATGCCAAGGGGAGGGGTGTGGCCTAAGATCTGTCCCCTCAAAGGTAGTAAGTCTAAATCTAGGCTGGGGGGAGGTGCCTATCCCCAGTTGGGTTTTTCTCAGTCATGACTCCTCTCCTGGAGGTAGTGATATGTCCACCACCCTCTTATAACTTGTAAACCTGTCTCATAATACCCCATAACCAAATGGTTAGTGCATGCTGCTTTGAGGAGAGAGATCCAAATTCATATCCATGCTCCACATCAGGCAGGTCAACCACATCTTGGGTGAGTTTTTTATCCACTAGGCTAAATGGTATAAGAGGGAGTATCACCTTCTCCTACTTGGCTGTTTTATGTGGGCTTAGATATGCTCTGAGAACACCTACTGCATTGGGCCCCATAGGTGAGTCTGAGTTTCCCATTGGAGCTTAGGCATGAGATAGGTACCCAGATGCCTAGACCAGGGTGTCTGTGCACATGCCCCATTGGCAAAAACTTAGGAGTGTAGGGGACTTTAACGGTCAAAATTCAACTAATTCTGTGTAGGGCATTTAAAAGCCTAAGTCTCATTGAAAGTCAATGAGTCTTGCTCAATGAAACTTAGGCTTCTAAGTGCCTATGACACTTCTGAAAACAAAATTTAGCTGTCTATGTCATTTGGGCCTTGCAAAGCTGAATGGAACAATACCTAAATACCTTTAAAAAGCTGGGCCTCAGCCACTTTCAGAAGGGACTCAGGACCTGAGCCTCAATGTTTTCTGAGATTAGGCTGAGTCCATTACTGAGATGATATGCTTGGTCCCCAGGTAAAGAGGGTGGAGGAGGAGGATTAGTGTTCGAAGCACTTTACTTTCACTACACACTTGCTGGTCAACCCATGGAGCACCTTGATGGAGCCTCAGGGGAATTCACTTTTAACGACTTTCCTGCTGCAATAGAAATTGTGCTCGATAGACCAAGCAAAAAGAAGTTGGGAGTGGGAAGAAGAATAGGGCATAGGATTTGTCATACCATATCTGATCCATTAAGTTTGACATCTTGTCTCTGGCAATAACTAGTAAACATATGGCTCACACAATGCTGTCAAACCACCCCATCGAGGCCATGTTGAAATGCTAATGTGATGTGGATTGTTTATATGCAGTAGGTGTTGCTTCTTGCAGGGAGAGTGAACTCCAAAAGGAATCAGGATGTCTTTTTTTTTTTTTTTTTTTTTTTGCAAGCCTGAATAAGGAACATCCCAGCTCCCCACTTTCCTATTTAACAAGGAAACTCCAATCATTAATCCTCTAAACTCTTCCACAAATTCCTGGCTCAGTTCTGGAAACATTACCTCTTCCTCCTCCTTGCAGAAGACTGAGACCCACCTTCTAGCTGGCCTGGCATAAAAGACCTTTGGGCTTTGCAAACATTGAGCTGAACCAAGTAGCTTTGCTCTGGGGTGCCAGATTTTTTTAAATTTTTCCACTAGCCCTGCCAATAATTGATACTTTAGAGGAAGAAAATAAACTTCTAGACTCTCAAAATGCACCTGGCCAATTGTACAGCTTTGTACGTTGGGAGGTAGAGGGAGGGTGAGAATGGAAATTCTACCTTCTGCTATTCTCCTCTCGTCCCTTGCAGTATTAGACTTGATTACCTCTTGGACTAAATCAGGGGGAGAGAGAACCATCAGCCCTAGAAAGAAGGAATGAGCTATTGCTCATACTGAGATGAACTGGTGTTCCCACAGAGGCACACACCAAGCCACATCAGTAAAGAGAGATTATAGACACAGCATAGTGTATTGGACTCAGTTAAACATTTGTGCATGCTTTCCCACCTCATAATTAACAACATTTTTTGACATGCCATGTTGAACCAATAGGCTTTGTGAAAATTTCCAACTATCAGTGAAAAGCCAGCAAAACACTTACTAGCACTGAAATGGGAGCCCAACATGATAGCATCAGTGATTGTATTTTAGTACCCTTTATCAAAAAATATCCAACAGCCTTCTATAACGGTTGTCCTAAGCCTTGTAACTCCATTGTTAATATTAGGGTTTGGGTTCTTCCTGCAAAATATTGTAGTCATTTTTACTAAGGGATGGAAGATCTAAATTTGCTCCTCTTTATCTTACCACCTGTTATATATAAAATAGAACTTTGCTAATCTGCACAGCCTTTAATTGGCACAGAAAGATCAGTGGTCTCACTCTACTTCTCAGGAAAGACTTAATAGCTGGATACTGTAGTGAGATCTTGTACATCATTATATTAATACTTTATTACTTTTTACAAAATATGTCACAATACTTTGAGAAATCTACTATCCAGTTTATTAACTGAACTAATTACAACTAAACTATACTTGTCAAATAGATGATCATTTTATGTTGCCTCTCCCCTGCTTTTTATTGTTTATCTTTGCTTATTTGGTAGTTTGCAAAGTTCAGCCGTTTGCAGTGAGTCTGCCAGCCATTTGTACAAGTTAGTAATGTTTTACTCTGGATAATCAGAACCTAAAGTTTCCTCCCATCCCTCATTTCAAAACATTTTCTTTATTATTAAAATTAAAATTTTCCATAAATATCCTTTTTCAAAGGGGAAACATTTTAAAGCACTTAACACAAGTTTAGAAAAGCAATGAAAATAAATAAAAATCAAAGGCATATAGAAGGGTCAGAGTCTTTAAGGACCAGAACCCTGCAAGGTGTTGAGCATTTCCTGGAATGTGGGAGATCAACTGGGGAGAGAATTCTAGGGAGCTAATCCAGTGAAGTATCATCCCTCAAAGATGAGACAATTTAAATCACAGAGGTGAAGGAAGGACATAGCTGTCCAGGTATAATCCCTTGTGTATATGCACTTATGTCAGAATAAAAGTGTTTTTGGTGGTATAGCTTATGACTCTCAGGGAACTGGTGTAAGATATGTTGGCTGAAACACTTTTTTTGTTGCTATAAAGTGTGCCTACACTCGGAGGGCTTGCTGGTATAGCAATATTGGTTAGACAAGACCCTAAGATGGCAGTCACCCTAGAAATTCCTACAATAAGAAAGATGGGGTGTCTGGCTGCCTAATTGGTGTTATGCAGGATGATGCCATCCCCTCATCCTCACTCAGTTCCTCAAAAGGCAGCAACAAAATATTAGACTGAACATCGTACTTCACAGGGAACTGATATATGCTGTGTCCACTGTGATATAATATTGACAGATAAATAAACACATTGTATTCGACAGCATTCACATTACCAGTTCACTGTAACTAAGGGCACGTCTACACTACCCGCCGGATCGGTGGGTAGTGATCGATCTATCAGGGATTGATTTATCGCGTCTAGCATAGACGCGACAAAATCGACCCCCAATCACTCTGCTGTCGACTCCAGAAATCCCACCGTGGCGAGCGGTAGAAGCGGAGTCGACGGGAGAGTGGCAGCGGTCGACTTGCCACCGTCCTCACGGCCAGGTAAATCGACCTAAGATACGCCGACTTCAGCTACGCTATTTGCGTAGCTGAAGTTGCGTATCTTAGGTCGACCCCCCCCGCTAGTGTAGACCTAGCCTTGATATACTTAATGCTAATGCGATATGGATTGCAATGTAGTCATTGTCTTAAATGAACTGAGAATGCAAACAAAAATAGATTAACCACAACTGAATTGTATTTATCTTCTTTGGCAGAGCTAGCTCAATGATGAGTCATTTTCTGATCTAATATCATTGCCATCTCTAGTGTCCCATGTAATTGTTACGACTGGGAGAAGAAGTTCAAACAGGCTGAAGGCTGAAGTAGCAAGGGAGTATTACAATGGCTGCCTGATCCCTAAAAGATGCAATACACCAATTAGTTGCATATTTCTTTGAGCCATGAAACTGAGGTCTTGGTCAGCTGGGGTCATTAAAGAGCTCATGAGACCTTTTTGTAAATGGTGGGGGGTGTTTGCCCTAGCAGAATTCTAACTGGGATAATTACATTTCACTGCATAGATTCTACTGGATACTGTATTCGCCACTTCAGGTGTTTAGTGCTGATGTGCACAAATAAACATTTGGTCTGCTTAAGCCTTAATCTCAGTTGTTTATTTCATAGTGGATGAAGGAATCCCTGCATGCTGTTTAAAGGGCTAGCCTGTGCCACCCTGACACTGAATGTGGATAAGAATGGCATAATCTGGCCCTAACTGGGCTTCTTTAAGGGATCTTTCCAGAAGAAAAGTAATATACAAATATGCTGTAAGAACATTATAATTTAAAATAGTTTTCAAATTGATTTTCACTATATCAGATATTACAACACATCAGGGCCAACCAGTTTTGAGCTGGACAGGGGGTGTGGGAGATAAATAGTCAAAGCAAGAGTAATATTTTGTGCATAATTAGCAAATGCAGAAATGATTTTACAACCTTAACTATATTGGCACTACATGTGAAAGAAAATGTAGAATCAAATGAAGTAAAAATCTTAAATGAATCCACATGTTCCATAGAATCTCTATGGATAGTAAGGTCATGCTCTTTTAAGAATATAACAGTAGGGACCTATTATCGACCACCTGACCAGAACAGTGATAGTGACGATGAAATGCTAAGGGAGATTAGAGAAGCTATCAAAATAAAGAACTCAATAATAGTGGGGGATTTCAATTATCCCCATATTGACTGGGTACATGTCACCTCAGGACGAAATGCAGCGACAAAATTTCTCGATACTTTAAATGACTGCTTCTTGGCGCAGCTGGTACAGGAACCCACAAGGGGAGAGGCAATTCTCAATTTAGTCCTGAGTGGAGCACAGGATCTGGTCCAAGAGGTAACTATAACAGGACCACTTGGAAATAGTGACCATAATATAATAACATTTAACATTGCTGGGTGGGAAGAACACCTCAATAGCCCAACACTGTGGCATTTAATTTCAGAAAGGGGAACTATGCAAAAATGAGGAGGCTAGTTAAACAGAAATTAAAAGGTACAGTGACTAGAGTAAAATCCCTGCAAGCTGTATGGACACTTTTCAAAGACACCTTAATAGAGGCCCAACTTAAACGTATACCCCAAATTAAAAAACACAGTAAAAGAACTAAAAAAGAGCCACTGTGGCTTAGCAACCATGTAAAGGAGGCAGTGAGAGATAAAAAGGCATCTTTTAAAAAGTGGAAGTCAAATCCTAGTGAGGTAAATGGAAAGGAGCATAAATACTGCCAAATTAAGTGTAAAAATGTAATAAGAAAAGCCAAAAAGGAGTTTGAAGAACAGCTAGCCAAAAACTCAAAAGGTAATAACAAAATGTGTTTTAAGTACATCAGAAGCAGGAAGCCTGGTAAACAATCAGTGGGGCCCCTGGACGATCGAGATACAAAAGGAGCACTTAAAGATGATAAAGTCATTGTGGAGAAAATAAATGAATTCTTTGCTTCAGTCTTCATGGCTGAGGATATTAAGGAGATTCCCAACTCTGAGCCGTCCTTTGTAGGTGAAAAATCTGAGGAATTGTCACAGATGGAAGTGTCACTAGGGGAGGTTTTGGAATTAATTGATAAACTTAACAGTAACAAGTCACCGGGAGCAGATGGCATTCACCCAAGTTCTGAAAGAACTCAAATGTGAAATAGCAGAACTATTAAGTATGGTTTGTAACCTGTCCTTTAAATCAGCTTCTGTACCCAATGACTGGAGGATAGCTAATGTAATGCCAATATTTAAAAAAGGGCTCTAGAGGTGATCCCGGCAATTACAGACCAGTAAGTCTAACATCAGTACCGGGCAAACTGGTTGAAACAATAGTAAAGAATAAAATTTTCAGACACATAGAAGAACATAAATTGTTGGGCAAAAGTCAACATGGTTTCTGTTAAAGGGAAATCATGTCTTACTAGTCTATTAGAGTTCTTTGAAGGGGTCAACAAACATGTGGACAAGGGGGATCCAGTGGACACAGTGTACGTAGATTTCCAGAAAGCCTTTGACAAGGTCCGTCACCAAAGGCTCTTACGTAAAATAGGATAAGGGGATAAGAGGGAAGATACTTTCATGGATTGAGAACTGGTTAAAAGACAGGGAACAAAGGGTAGGAATAAATGGTAAATTTTCAGAATGGAGAGGGGTAACTAGTGGTGTTCCCCAAGAGTCAATCCTAGGACCACTCCTATTCAACTTATTCATAAATGATCTGGAGAAAGGGGTAAACAGTGAAGTGGCAAAGTTTGCAGATGATACTAAACTGATCAAGATAGTTAAGACCAAAGCAGATAGTGAAGAACTTCAAAAAGATCTCACAAAACGAAGTGATTGGGCAACAAAATGGCAAATGAAATTTAATGTGGATAAATCTAAACTTATGCACATTGGAAAAAATAACCCTAACTATATATACAATATGATGGGGGCTAATTTAGCTACAACTAATCAGGAAAGGGATCTTGGAGTCATCATGGATAGTTCTCTGAAGACATCCACGCAGTGTGCAGTTGCAGTCAAAAAAGCAAACAGGATGTTAGGAATCATTCAAAAAGGGATAGAGAATAAGACGGAGAATATCTTATTGCCCTTATATAAATCCATGGTATGCCCACATCTTGAATACTGCGTACAGATGTGGTTTCCTCATCTCAAAAAAGATATACTGGCATAAGAAAAGATTAAGAGAAGGGCAACTAAAATGATGAGGGGTTTGGAACGGGTCCGATATGAGGAGAGATTAAAGAGGCTAGGACTTTTCAGCTTGGAAAAGAGGAGACTAAGGGGGGATATGATAGAGGTATATAAAATCATGAGTGATGTGGAGAAAGTGAATAAGGAAAAGTTATTTACTTGTTCCCATACTATAAGAACTAGGGGCCACCAAATGAAATTAACGGCCAGCAGGTTTAAAACAAATAAAAGGAAGTTCTTCTTCATACAGCGCACAGTCAACCTGTGGAACTCCTTGTCTGAGGAGGTTGTGAAAGCTAGGACTATAACAGGGTTTAAAAGAGAACTAGATAAATTCATGGAGGTTAAGTCCATTAATGGCTATTAGCCAGGATGGGTAAGGAATGGTGTCCCTAGCCTCTGTTTGTCAGAGGATGGAGATGGATGGCAGGAGAGCGATCACTTGATCATTACCTGTTAGGTTCACTCCCTCTGGGGCACCTGGCATTGGCCACTGTCGGTAGACAGGATACTGGGCTGGATGGACCTTTGGTCTGACCCAGTATGGCCTTTCTTATGTTTCTTATGTTCTTTTGGGAGAGCTTGACTGTGATCAAGCACACTGAGGTTAAATCTGATCTCACTCACATTGATTTAAAGGCCTGATCCAATGCCCATCATAGTCATTGGATCCAAGGAGTAAATATTTAAGTCAATGGAGTTACACTGCTTTGAAACCAGTGCAGATAAGCGCAGAATCCAGATCATTTATCTTTTTGTGCCTTTTCTTTTCCATATTAATAGGGATTTTGTATTAAGGACCATATCCACTGCCATCAATCATTTTGCAAAACTCCCTTTGACTTCACTGGGAGCTCTGCATGTCGATTGATGGCAGTATAGTAACACAGGGAGGAAAAAGATTACATACCTTTGGGCGTGTAGCACATCTTTTTGTTTACACTGCCAGAGGCAATCAGTCGCAGTTAAAAGCATTTGCATAGAAAGATCAATTGACTGTAAGTGGTTTGAAAGCATGACAAGGCATGAAAATACAAAACAAAACTCTAAGAATGAATTAAACCACCAAATTCTTGGGGGAAACATTAATGGATTGTAGTAATCAGTTACCAGTTTGCTCTCCTGTTCTTTCATCAAAACCCATTACCTATTGTTGTTGTTATTATTATTATTTATTAGCATGATGTCTTATGAAAAATAGGTCTATGGAAATATTGAAAACCAGTAAGTAAGTAGGAATGAAGGATGCAAAGCTGGAGTTTTCCCATGGCCTGAAAATGACTCCCTCCCTGGCTTGGGGCAGCCACAGGTATGCTGTTAATTTTCAGTCCCCTTGCCAGAAGGCTATAAAATGCCTTTTCATCTTATGTTACATAAGTATCCAACAAATAAGAAGACTGTTATTACAAAGGCAACCACACTGAAAAAAGGTTTCATTTACTCTGAATATCTGCATGAAAGACTTCTGATGTCTTTTTGTGCCTTTTAGGTTGTTGAGTGCTTTTGGAGAGGAAAAATGCATCAAATTCTTTAAAAAATATATAACTTTGATGCAACACCAAATTGGGAAGTTGCTGGAGAACACGTGATTTATTTTCAGTTAAATATTACAATGATCTACCCTCTCAGATGAGCTTTGATATTCTTTCTGCCTAGTTGACAGCATTGTGGAAAACAGTGTTAGTATTTAGCATTGTCTGGTGATTAAACACCTTGGTGACCCTTCTGAATTAAGCTGAAAAGAGTCCAAGTACAATCAGGGCTCAGAACTGTGAGCTGCTGAATATGTCCTGTGAAGTGACAACTGTGAGGGCTGAGGGTACTCAGAACTTCACAGGAGGTGCTCAGCAACTTAGCCGACAGTGCCCTAAAGTCTAGATCCAATGCCCTTTGAAATCAAGGGAAAGATTCCCTTGGAGTTCAATGGGAGCAGAATCAGGCCCTATAGAAGTGTTTGCAATAAATATGTCACTATCTCCATGGTATCATTTTCTTTAGGAAGGCAAACTTGTAATTTCTTTGACAGTGTGAGATAAGTGAGGGAAGTGGGGAGCTAGGAGAGCGATTCATCTTTTGGCCAATATGTCCCTCATAATTAGAGGACCCTTCCTGAAGCCATTCAGTTGTATTACGTCCATCTACATCTTCACTGATTCTAAAAAGTTCAGTTTCAATAAGAGTAAAAGCTATCTTGATCTGACCATGCAGTTTCATACATTTGGGCCTGGCGTATGTTAAAAAATATAGGTTTGAAGGAGAAATACTGGCCAGTTAACTTCTAGGTGCCAAGGAATCTCTGCTCCTCGATTCCCAGTAAGAAATAGAAAATGTCACCTATGTTGACAGCCTCCTTGTGAACTGATGATACTCTCACAGGCACTAAAGTTTAGAAACAATGGGTCAGTCAATGAAGTTAGGCTGATTTACACCAGATGAGTATCTGTCCTTTGATTTTTATTGAGAGTGTTATTATTAATTAAATCATTATATATTAACTATTACGTATTCTTTGTAATACAGTGGCTCCAACTGAGACTGAGGGGCCAGTTGTGTTGGGCACAGTACATACACACACTAAGAGACAGCCCTTGCCTGGATGTGCTCTTTTCTAAATAGGCCAAAGGAAGGTTGGGAGAAAGGAAGTATTACTTATTATCTCCATTTTACAGATAGGTAACAGAGACACAGAAGAATTTATGTAATTTGCCCCAAATCACCCAGGAATTCTGTGGCAGAGCCAAGGATTGAACATAGATCAGCAGAGTCCCAGATAAGCCCCCTTCCTGTTTAGTGAAGCACAAATGTCTCTTTCTCTGAAAGACTTCTCATGTATTAAAAAATCTGTGGTCTTATCATTTTTACATTGCATTAATTCTTCTTGAGGACAAAGGCATGCGTTGGCTTTAGCGGGCCGGTTTTCCCTTGACTGTTGATAATACTGTGTGTCCTATCCACCTAACCCATATTAAACATGTGACTTTTCAATAATAACAAATGACATTTCAAAAACAATAGATAAGGGCCTCGATCATGCAATGTCCTGAGTGCCTACAATTCACTGATTACTTTCAGGTGATTTAAGCGTTCCATGTAAACCTTTCTTCAGCTCTAAGGCTAAGCATATTCAAGAACACAGGTGTTTGGAAAAATAGACTGTGTATAGATCACTTCAAAACTTTCACTGCCAGGGAAACAACGGGCTCCCTTAGCTCCAGCAATAGCCTACACCCTGGATTAATTGTATCTCACAATTGTCACCTTGTCTCCTCCTACAAAGATATCCTAAAATCCTACTTTCCTGGGAAGCATTTCAGTTACCATGGCTTCGCGCCAAATTATATTTGCCAAGATGAGACCTTCCCAGCTAATTTGTATTGTATTATACCCACTCATGCATCTAGATTGTAAGATCTACAGGGCAGGGATTCTGTTCCTTGTTGTATCCTTCTGTCCATGAATTCTCAGTTTATGGTGGCCACACATCAGGTCTTAAAGCCAACTTATTTTGCCACAGGAGAATTACATTTATGCTGTGGGATCTTCCAGTGTCAGAGTTGTTTACAGGAGTTTCCACATTCCTTCTCTCCCTGCCTTCTGTCAGCATATGGGTCATTGGCAGCTTTCAGTCTTCAGGCTGCTCTTGGTTATGCTGGGGACTTTCTTGACAAACCACCAGCCCAGGAGTTGGGGAGAGTAAAGGTGAGTGTCATGTTTTATAGGAGGCGTTGTGGTCCAGTGGATAGGGCACTAGATTGGAAGTGCAGCCCTTGGCTCTGCCACTGGCCTACTGTGTAACCTGGGTCAAGTTTCTCTGTTTTTCTAATTGTAAAATGAAATTAACGTTACTTATCCTCCTTTGTAAAGTGCTTTGAGATCTCTGAATGCAAAGATCTAAACTATGCATTTTTATAAACTTGTTGGACATCTCAATAAATCATCGGAAAAGACTCCTCTATATATTATGCATTTGCAAGATTGGCAGGGCAAGTAATATTTGAAAGACATCAAAATCATGACTTTCTGTTCTTAACATGAAATAAACTCAAAGCCATACAAGCTTGGCAACTCAGTGTGATATAATATTGGCCAGAGCTCACAGACCTACTGGCTTGCAGATCTACCAACATCCTAAGCTATATGTTGCAATGCCCTCAAAGGGCTTCTAACACAGGCCAATGGGGGATCAAATATATTCTAAAGATAAATCTGTTATAAATGGACTTTGTTTTCTATCCTTCTAGGAGATCAGAAACTGTACTGCACTTGCAATTAGTAAAATGAAAACTATAATACAAAAAGGTAACAAATCCGCCCATCCTGGTGATAATAAAACATTGGCCATTCAGTTATACCAACTACGTTCATGCATTTAAGAGGCAAACAGATTAATATAAACAAATCAGAATTAGGGACCAACTCAAACATTAGAAAGCCAGGAAATGTTAAGATAAGACAACCCCCAAAGAATGCTACTGTTACAAGAAAAAAGTCAAATCACAAACCAGGAAAGGAGAGAGACAAAGTGGGTGGGATATCTTTTGTTGGACCAACTTCTGTTGGTGAGAGAGACAAGCTTTTGAGCTTACATGGAGCTCTTCTTCTGGGACCAACACGGCTACAACAATACTACATGCACCTGAAAATGCAGAGTTAATGTGGTTCTCTCTTTCTTTTTCTCTGCCATTTCTATCCAAGAGCCTGTGCAGTGCTGGTATTTTATGAGGTGATCTGGTACAACACTCCATAGAACAAAAAAGAAATGTAATAACTTTTTATATATGTATCTGCATTGCTTGTTCTTGTATTGGACACTGGGGTGAAACCTGTCACCATTGAAGTCAATGACAAAAGTCCAGCTGGCTTCAGTGGGGCCAGGATTCCATCCTAGATCTTAGCAGAGGCAATCCAATTATATAAATTAAATGTGGATATTGCTCAAAGATTTTACCTTCTGTTTGAACAAAAAAGTTATAACAAAGTTGAAGGTGATGGTGAGGAGGCTATACCTTGGGACCCTATGACCAAATGCTCTTAAAGTTGCACCACAAGTTCTATCCCAAGCCCTGAAATGGTATGCCAGTTTTGAAGCCAATCTGACTACATATATGGATTTTGGGGAGATTTTAAATTTGGCTTGAAATACAATCTATTGTTCATTCAGCCTTAACTATGAAGTGATTAGCAGTTGCTTCATAACAGTAAGTTGCTTTTCCACAATGTTAACGGCAAAATATTAATATGTATCAGTCCTAGAGTAGATACTGAATTCTTCAAGTGAGACCAATTCAACATCCATGCCATTTTACTGGATTTTAGCCATAACATAATTTTCTGCCTCTTTCTCAGATTGAAAGCTATTTGACTATGCAATTCCACAAATAACTGATCACGGAACAAAATAATAACTTCTCCCAAGTAGCCTCTTTCTTTAAATAAAGTGGGTGTATAATCTGGCTAAGTACTTATTTTGCAGTTCTGGAAGAACTATTCACCTGAATTCTGTTAGCTTTAAGAGCTATATTGTGAAATGACATGGCGATGCAGATTAGAGGATAACATGTGGCTTAGATTCTAATAATCAGTTTTTCCCACTCTTAGGAAGTCTCCTGGCTGAAAGCACCAGAGCAGAGTCCTCTATGTTAGAAAAATGTGATAACTCAGCTAATGGTTTTCCAAAAAATGGAGAAGACCTTCAGAAACACTAATGAGACTTAAATGCCTCATCTCTATATCATTGTGTGTGTGTGTGCAACATGTTGCACATATTTAGGCTAATAATGAATTTGGCCTGCCGTGTGCAAATATAGAGCTGGTTGAAAAAAAGGGGAAGTGGGGGGAAATTGAGTGAAACATATTTTCCATTTTTGGAATGGGAATGTTGAAACCAGCTCTGATTATATACTAAGTGCTGTACTTTGTATTCCCCGGTATTAACAGGGAATGTTGTCACTCTTTTTCTGTTTCTCAAAATACATTTCATTTGAACATAGTGAAAATGTGATTGTGGATATTTTACCTCAGTGTAATTCAGGAAGACCAACAAAGAGCTCTAAGGAGTTTCCATGTGATGTTGTGGCTGGCATGCCAGCTTGCAAATCTAAGACTGAAACTATGTTCCAGTCAAAGATGTCTATTCAGACTGACTTCAAAGAGAAAAATATGTGAACAGGTCAAGGAGTTTAATTTCCATAGCACTTGCACTTGTAACTCACATGTAGTGTACAATAATGACTTAAATGCCCATTGGCAATAATGTAATGGGAGACGCCTGTGGGTAAGAAGAAAATGCATTGAAGGTAACAATCACAGGCTAAATTCTGTGCGTAAACCATTGAAGTAATATGATGTAACCGAGAGCATAATTTGGCCTACTGTTTTCAAGCTAGTGCTCTTATGAATGTTGATTTTATTGTTATGAATGAAGCTCTCTTTAGTCAGGACCTTAGGCCAAGATTTTCCAAAGTGACTAGTCATTTGGGTTGCCTCAACTTTTGGGTGCCAACCTGAGACACTTAAAGGAGCCTGATCAGGATTTAAATTCAGCTGGAGCAGTCCGGAGCACAGCTCTGGTAAATATTTTCAAACCTGTGCAAGCCCTAGCACCTCCCATGGGGCTGAAGCCCTGAGCCCCAGCGTGCCCCGCTGGGCTGAAGCCCCAAGTCTCAGTGCTCCCCAAGGGGCTGAAGCTCCAAGCCCTGACGCATCCTGCAGGGCTGAAACCCCAAGCCCCACCATGTGTCCCCTCCCCCTCCTTTGCAGGGCTAAAGCCCCGGCACCCTCCACCCTGGGATTAAGCCCTGGCACCCGCTTCCCTGCAGCTGGTGCCTGGAGCCCCAAATGGGAGGACTCATGGGGGGCTCAGGGAAATAGTTTCTCAGAATTTAAGCCCTGAGCATGATTTTCAGACTGCGGGCAGCTCATCACCTTGTGAAAATCAGGTTCCTTTAAGGTATTTTGTTGGCCATCCAAAAATGGGTGCACCCAAAATCACTAGTTTCAGAGTAGCAGCCGTGTTAGTCTGTATCCGCAAAAAGAACAGGAGTACTTGTGGCACCTTAGAGACTAAGGTGCCACAATTACTCCTTTTCTTTTTCCAAAATCACTAGTCACTTTTAAAAATCTTGGCCTTACTTTTAAAAACTTTTTGGAATAATTTGAAGTAAATTTTCATAACAAAACACTGAATTTATTTTAAAAAATCTCCGGTGAGGATTAGGGAATCTGGCAAGAATATAAGTGCAAGGGATATTTGCACAAAACTCTTTTTAACAGTTTGTATATTTTCCTCCTAATCCTTATTCACTTTTCTCCATGAGATGATTCAGCTCAACATATAAACTGTAGATAAATATATTTTCAGCTAATCTCACTAACTATAATTGTATTTCCATACTGAGGCGCTGACTTCCCCTCTGCCTGGTGGGTGCTCGACCCCCTGCTCCTGCCCCGCCTCTTCCCACCACTGCACCGCCCTCACCCCGCCCCCATTCCACCCCTTCCCCCAAGTCCCTGCTCCTTCCCCGCCACTTCTCCGCCACCTCCCCTGAGCGCGCTGAGTTCCCGCTCCTCCCCCTCCCTCCCAGAAAGTCCTAAGTGCCGCCAAACAGCTGTTAGGTGGCGGGGGTGTGTGTGTGGCGGGAAGCAGGAAGGGACAGGGAGGAGCAGGGATGCTGCACGCTTGGGGGGAAGAAGAAGGAGGAGGAGAGGAGAGCTTGACTGCTGCTGGGTGCAGAGCACCCGCTAATTTTTCCCCGTGGGTGCTCCAGCCCCGGAGCACCCATGGAGTTGGCGCCTATGTTTCCATATCAAAGTTCTTACATTCAGCATGCCCAAGCCTATTTTATTTGAAATAACTTCTCAAATTAGAAGCTTGGCATGTTTTTTTCCATTAATGTTTCATCTGCAATGTATCACCTTCATGTTATTTTTTAAGATGAGATCTTATAGTATACCTCTAGTCATCCCACAACTCATTGGATCTTATTTATTCTGGCCTTCTAATCTAACAGAACTTCTATGTTGTAACTTGTTGCTGTTTTTTTCCCAAGGATACATCATATGATTTTAAACAAGTGCTGTATTTCAAAGTGCAAATATAAACTACTCAATGGTCTCTAGTCACTCCCTATATAGGTGTGGCAGTCGGGAATTCTTCATTTTCTGGCTGTAGATCAGAATGTGTTTAATGTGATTCCACATACAGTATATTGGTTGGAGAGAACTGGCTCTGATTCTTCTGAGTATGATGTTGAAAGGGGGTAGGGAGCAAATTGTTGTACTGTTTCCAAAAACAGATTTTTACTTGTTGGGTTATATATAGATCTGGAATGTAGAGATATTGGGCATGATTCTCCATTGTCTTGTATGTATGTATGTATCTATTTATCTATCTGCTGCTGCTTCTTCCAGCGCATGGGCTACCTTAAGCCTTAATTTCAGCCCTAATGAATGGTACTATTGCACTACTCTAGGAGAAGCTCCAAGAAGGAACTATGACTCAGAGAGCCACAATTCCTTCCACGGTTCCTCCTTACTTCAGTGCGGAAGTCAGGCCTGGTCTACACTGGGGGGAGGGAGGGGAAATCGATCTAAAATACACAACTTCAGCTACGAGAATAGCGTAGCTGAAGTCGATGTATCTTAGATCGAATTAAAATTACTTACTTCGCGTCCTCGCAGCGCGGGATTGACTGCCCTGGGTCTCCCATCGACTTTGTTTTCGCCTCTCGCACTGCTGGAGTTCAGCAGTTGATGGGAGAGCGATCGGGGATCGATTTATCGCATCTACACTAGACGTGATAAATCAATCCCCGATAGATCAATCGCTACCCACTGATCTGGGTAGTGATCCGGGATCAGTTACCTCAGCATTTACACTTACAGAGTGCAGTTTATTTCTCTTCTTGTGCTTGAAAGGCTCTGCCCACTTTTTACTTCTCCCTATCCCTTCTCTGCTCACCTACTCGCAGGTGGGAGTATGTGGAGGGGCTGGACTCAGAACAAGGGTAACTGGGAAACTTCTTCCCTTTATTCTCTGTTTAACCAAGAGAGATAAGGACACAATCTAACTTTATCTGAGTGCCTTCTCCTTGGGCAGTCATTTACATATCCACTCATTAATGTTTCCTTCGCAACCACTTTGCACAGGTAGATGCCTTGCACAGGTATAAATGACTATAATTTGGCCTATTAATTTTTCTGAGTTGGATCCAAATTAATATTGGAATGATACATTAATAATCGGGCTGCTTGTTGGGTTTTTTGCTTGTGGAGAAATGCTATGTTGTTCTGATTTTTCTACTCTGTCTTCACTGACTTCCACATGATAAAATATGGTCACCATCAGGCCAGTATACCATTCATCGCACACATCTGAAGTGCCCTTTAGGCAATGGATTTCCCATAGACTTGATCCATTGTAATATAGGCCTGAGGAGCTACATTTTATTTTCCATGGTAGCAGTTTGATATTTTACCCAGGAGCAGGAATAGGAGTTAGAACCAATAATTTATTTTGTTGCTAAAACAAAAGCACTAATTAGTATTCCCTCTGAACCTAATATTGGTAACGTGATTCTGGGACCTGATTCTCCCTCTGCAAAACACAAATAACTTTTCTTGAAGACAATAAGAGTTACTCACATCCTCAGAAGGGGCTGAGGGTGGGAATTAGGTCTTTTGGATTATTATTTTTAATGATTAGATATCGCCAAAATATTCGGCTGCCTCATGCTCTGTAGTGTTAGAGCAGTTTAGAAAAAATGTAAATTTTTTTGGTACAAGCAAGATAGCAGCATGTATTTGATGTACTTCTCCAATAGATAGACAATTGGGAATAAGCTCTTCACAGATTCAAAGCCTGATCCAGCATGCATTAAAGTCAACTGAAGCCTTTCCATTGATTATTAATTTTTATTTGTATTACTGTAGCAACTAGAAGCCCCAATCAAGATCACAGCATCATTGTGCTAGGCACTGTACACTCACTTACCTGCCCCACAGACTTTTCAATCTAAATAGATAAGACAGACAAAAGGTGGCAGGGAAACAGAGGTGCAGTAACTTGCCCTAGGTCACACAACACATAAACGGCACAGGTAGGCAAAGAACTGAGATCTCTTGCCTCCTATGAAATGGATCTCACTGCGCTAGTGACTAGAATGGGCTTGGATCAGGCCCTCAGAGGGAAGATTTCTACCAGCTGATCCGCTTACCCACTTCCTGCAACATCTGGTAGTTTCCTGCATGTTTCCCATCCCAGTCTGCCATGCTAAATTGTGATCAAGCTGCATCACAGCACAGGGTAGTATGGACAGTAGGCAATTCAATTTTTGTAAAAGTTTTCATTTGTGCAAATAAATAAAAGATAGGATGTAGAATAAAGCCTGAGCTATGCATAGCTTTTGTATTGGTCTAATTATTTTGGTATGGGGACTGTTTTTTTTACCAAAGTGGTTATTCCAGTACAAGCTCTAGCTATATTGGTTATAAATATGCATTATACCAGTCTGAATTATTCCCTTTCCCATTTGGGAATAGCAATACTAGTATAAAGCTGTATCCACATGGAGTGAGGGCGGGGGGAGGGGTGTACTGCTTTAACTATACCAGTAAAATTAAAGCCATACAACATTTTTTGTGCAGACAAGCCCTAATGACTGTATACACATTCAAATGCCTCTTTCTCCCATTTGCCATGTCAGATATAGATATTAAAATGGGCCACATTGATTAAGGAGAGTGATTCTGCAGTCAGATCTACATGAATCTTATCTCTGTGCAGAACCCTATTGACTGAGTGAGACTCCATGTGGGTGGAAGGTCTGCCTGCATGGACTTTATTACAGAGTCAGGACCTGGCTGCATTTGCAATGGATGTTCCCTTTTTCTTTGCCTATGTACTTTCTGAAGGTTAACTTAGTGGAAATAAAAGCTGTTAGAAAGCAGGAGTGTAGATTTTTGGGGGTGTAAATTGGAAATGTTAAGGAAGTAGTTTCCTGTCATCTGAAGACTGTACACCAGAAAAAGGTATTAATACATTTGAGAACTTATTAAAATTGCAGCTCAATTTTCAAACTGTATCACTTATGAGGATCATTTTACTAAACGTGCTTTATCTTGACTTGTATCCATTTACACAAAGACTAGCAGACTTAAAGACAGTGAGCTAAATTCTCCTTTCATTTATACTTCTGTAAATCTGAAGTAACTCCACTGACAAAAATGGGCCAGATCATCAGCTGATGTAAAATGGTGCAGCTACCCAGAAGTTGATTTACACTACTTCCATTGGTCTTACACTAGTTTTAAAAATAATCTAAATTAGAGGAGAATCAGGCTTACTGGACCAAATTCTGCTCTCAGTAATATGAATTGAACTAAGAACTGAATTTATCCTTTCAAGTGCAGTATTGTGTGAAAAATTGTATAGGTTTAGGTGTTTAGGTATATATCCCAGCTTTGTACTCTGAACTTTGAACAGTGTCAACACTGGTTTGTCTGCTCTGAGGATCTAAGACAGACATATAAATATATATAGAAAGAGAAACACACTTGGTTTGAACTGACCTTTACTCCTAGAATGGGCATAAGTGACATACGAAAAAGGTAAATAAAACATCAAGTTCAAACATACAAAAGTTACTCTTAGTGTGCATCAATTTATACGAAAATATTCAGATATTTAATATAGGCTTAGTTAAAATAATTTGTTGATCCTTTTTGAACAACTTCATAGGAAATCTTCATGTGGCTAGTTCTTAAATATCATCAGAAAGCAGATTAATTTTGTTCAGGAGCACAGTATTGTACCAGGTAACAGATAACCTCCTGTGTTGAAAAGATGACTTGAAGATTTCATAGTGATATACTTGTAGACAAGGAAATATCATCTTCCAAACCTGCTGTGGAAATCTACGAAAACTCCCTCTAAGTCAGTATTTTCATCCATCTAAGTATTAGCCAAGGTATTAAAAACATCCAGGAGGCATTAAACTCATACACCTTCTAAATTATCTTAGCTATCTTTTTGGTTTAGAATTCACGTAGCTGGCTAATTTAGTTAGATCTCTAGTGCTAACAGTAGTTGACTATGTCAATGCCAGTAGTGCTAACTGCATAAATATGAAATAAAAATGTTTATTAAGCTCAAAAAGATGTGCAGGCGACCATTTTCTGTAATTGCCACATTGTTCACATTGAAAGGTTTCAGAATAGCAGCCGTGTTAGTCTGTATCCGCAAAAAGAAGAACAGGAGGACTTGTGGCACCTTAGAGACTAACAAATTTATTAGAGCATAAGCTTTCGTGGACTACAGCCCACTTCTTCGGATGCATCCGAAGAAGTGGGCTGTAGTCCACGAAAGCTTATGCTCTAATAAATTTGTTAGTCTCTAAGGTGCCACAAGTCCTCCTGTTCTTCTCATTGTTCACATTATTTTCCATTTTAACAGTAGGGCATATCACAGACATTCCAGGGAAGGTGAATACTCTGGGGTAGTAAGCATCCATTTTTTAATGTTTGCCAATGTTGTGCACGTTATAGAGGATGTGGGTAAAGGAGTTCTCAAATTCTGTTCTCATTTTCATAAATATAAATCCAAAATAATAGTTAAATCAACTCAGAGTAGAATTTGACCCGCCTTGATTAATACTATTGTTACAAAACAAAACAAAAGTTTTATTAAAAAATTCTAACAATTTAGTATAAATTATAATTATATATATAGAAAGAGAAACACACTTGCTTTGATAATAATAATTATTTTCTGCATTATGTACCGCCTTTATTTTTATTTTCTCCATATTGCCCTTTTTCTTCCCCACTCTCCTTTTTGTATCTCCCACCTTCTGCCTTCAGCAACTGACCACAGAAAAGCCAGCAAACTAAATGAAATCACACACCAAATACAGATGGTAGATTTAGCAGTCTGGATAGGACAACAAAAAGCTATTACAGAAAATGCATATCACTGCAAGGTAGCAATCATCAGTGCTGATCTTTGACATTACTAAGGGTATGTCTACACTACCACCAGATAGACGTGATAAATCGACCCCCAAACCCTCTCCCATCGACTCCTGTACTCCAGTGCCGGGAGAGACACAGGCAGAGTTGTTGGGGGAGCAGCAGCAGTCAACTCACCGCGGTGAAGACACCATGGTAAGTCGATCTAAGTACGTCAACTTCAGCTGTAGCTGAAGTTGCATAACTTAGATTGATTCCCCCTCCCCCAGTGTAGACCAGGGCTAAGAGGGGAGGGTTTATTCCTTGTATTGTTTTTGTTCCTGAGCACAGTCCCTGTTTTTCAGATTGTATAACTCAGCCTGAACAAAATGAGGACAGAAAGACAACACAGATTCTAATCCA
The DNA here is from genome assembly GCF_011386835.1 of Chrysemys picta bellii. Lineage (NCBI taxonomy): Eukaryota > Metazoa > Chordata > Testudines > Emydidae > Chrysemys > Chrysemys picta. The sequence continues at coordinate 72,585,944 of NC_088794.1, read as the reverse complement.
TATAGATTGTACTGTACTCGTCACGGTAATATCTGAGCACTAGATGTACTAACATTGATACAGTGCAGAGTTCATGCAACATAAAAAGTTGTGCTCAGGGTCTGCATTAATTGAAGGTATGTACAAACAGTGGGCCAAATTCTCAGCTGGTATACTTGTGGCTCCAGATCTGGTCCAGTCGGTTTCCAAAGGGAAGTTCAAGACAGAACACTGAGCATCTCCAAAGACAATCACAGGGGTACTAGAAAGAAATGGCCATTTGGGACAGCAAGTTAGAAGAAACATGTCCTGTGGGCTCATTTCTCTAAAGCATAGAAGTCATTAATCATTTATGTTCTCTTCCATCTGAAACAGCTGCCTGCCTGCATTTTGCTGACCAGACAGAAGCTAAGTTTTGGGCCTCTCACTGCCTGTGCTTGTACATTCTATATAATAATAATTTCCCTGCCTACTTGTGTTGGTGAGAGAGCATGTAACTTTCTTGGCACCTATTATTTGTAGTGAAGTGAAACCCTAAAACATTCATGCTGTTACTTAAACTCCTTCCTGAAATTTCTCCGATTGCTCATTATCCCACCGGAGGTGCTGCAGTCCAATCTCATTTGTGGTATCAAAAGTTCTAAGGCTTGACTTGAGAATTCCAGTAGCTTTCTACTTATTATTTGTATTGTCGGAAGATTCTCTCCTTGATGAGTTAGAAAACAATCCCTCATATCGAGCTTCTTTACTCATCTTCTAATAAGGCAGAACTAAGCTTTCCATGAAAATTCTTTACTTCAGAAAGTATGCTGTCATCTCTATGGGCTACTGCAATTAGTGAAATGCCAACCAGCAGGTGGAGATGCATGAAAGCATTCTCAATCATAGACAGACTGCTTTGACATTTCATTCCCATAGCTCTGGCCAAGCATTATAGCTGGCCAGGTCTAGAAAATATTGCTACTGGTTTCTTGGAAAAGTTCAGAATTAAAATTTTGGATTGCTGACAACCAACATGTGACAGAGCAGCTCATACTGTATGTCTCAAATTCACAAAGCCATAACAACGTGTTGCAAAGCTATATAGTCAGTATCTTTCGTATATCACTGAATCATGAAGGGAAGTTAGCTGTTGACTCCTACCCCGACCTTGATTTATTCAGTTTGTTCAGCAGCTAAGAGTTGTCTGTCAGCATCAGCTGTGCTGAATGATGCAAGAAACCACACAGTGTTCAGTATATGCAGATTCACTTATGGCCTTGTACTGTATAATGATGGGGCCTTTTATGGCTCAGTTCAGATATTCTCCAGATGTATGTGCACCTATTTTATCTAGAAGTTTGTATTAAAAGTCTCATGAGAATAGCTTTGCTTTCTCTGCCAACCCTCCCCTGCATCCTCCCCTCCCGCAGTATTTCCTCTTTCTGATCTGAGTGGAAATATCAAATATCACAATAATAACTACTGCTGAAATATTCCTGCCAAAATCAGGAAGTGCAGAAACATGCATAAGTAAAAAGAAAAAACAACAACAACAACTCACTTTCTGGTATTGTTTCAGTGTGAGTTTGGGGGGATAATTGAGGATGATTCTTAAATTTTCTTTAAATGAGTTAATCCATCTCTAGACCACTGTACAATAGGAAATGGAGACTTCACAAAGCTTCTGAGTAATGAAGGAGTTTTAAGCCCTGATTCAGCAAAATACTCCAAGGCATGTACTTAATCTAAAGCTTTCACATTATTAAAATTAGGCATGTGCTAAAGTACCTTACTGAATTGGGGTCCTTGTGCAGACTCTTTACCTGTAGCAGATATTACTGCTGACTATGTGGAAAGGCTAAATTTATCATTGCATCAGCATACACCAGTAACAGGCACTTTGGAAATGAGGATAGAAGGAGAGACGATAAGTAAATAAATAAACAACAATAATAAAAAATAATAACTCAGAAAACCATGCTAGACACCCTGCACACATATTGCTCAAAAGAGTTCACCATCTCAATGCCCACCATACAGACAGATTTGATTGATGGTAATGATACTGTGATGCATGCTGCATTATTTTGCTGTCACAAGCAAATCCATGCCCCTCATCAACTGGTCATCCATACTCAGCTTTGCTGACCTATAACAATTTCTTATACTTTGTTTAGATGAGATGTACTAAAACTTGGTAACTTGCAAAGTTAACATTTGCACATTTAAAATATTTAAATCCATTCACTCTGCAGACTTCCGTCTCTCAAGCCATTCTCTACTCTTTGGACTCTTTATTTATTTTTTCTCTGATCTCCTGCTCTCCTCTCCTCAGAGGGTGGAGTTTAACATGCCATTGAGGAGATAGCATACATACAAACTCCCTCAAACATAAACACACTTAAGGAACAGATTCATCACACTGTGTTTCCAAATGTGGAAACTGCATTCCATCTGATCCCTTATCCAGTGGTTGTTAGCTTAGATGTTGAATGGACTTTCCTTAAAGTGAAGATTATGAAAACATACAGAGTGCTCAACAATGATTCATCAGCTCCTAAAGTCACTCTGATGAAGAGCATTTGAGTTTGAAGTGACTCAGGCTTGGGACTTTCAGAATGCTGTGCAGGAATTTGCCACATTGAGTCTGCAAAACAGTCTTCAATGATTTCCTTGATGACTAAGAAGTGCTAAGTTTACGTGACTAAGAAACTTAGATAGTCTAGCTCATTTATTGTGATTTTTAACTTATTTAAATTACATAAATTGTTCATAATTAAGCCCATTTTGCAGATCATAGATCCGATTCTCCTCTCATCTGTATCAGATTTACACCACTGTAACTTCATTGACTTCCACACACTCACCCAAGTAGGAGGGAGAGAAGAATCACACCTCATGAGCTTTTGTTTGTCATTGGTTTACAGAATACAATTGATTCATGCAAACACTACATCATGATAAGGCGAGTTATTGCTATTATTCCTTGACCTATTCTCGCAACCAGTGCAGTCAGAATTGTTTAAACTTGTAAATCAGTGGGTTTAAATTGTCAGCCTTAGCCTGATGATTTTGTTTACTACCCTCTTGTGTAGTGTCTCCTTGAAAGATTTAATGATTATCTTAGATAATTCATATAATAGTATCTACTTTTTTTTTTTACTCCATCTTCTTGATGGTCTTTGATTATTGTGATGGTGGACTTGGTATACGTAGAGAGAGAGAGATGGATTCCTGAGTGAAATCTATGGCCTGTCCAAGGACAGTCAAATCTAAGGACAGTCAAAGAAGATAGTCAAAAGGACCATCTAGTGGCTAGAGCACTAGTTTAGGACTCAGAAGTCTTGGGTTCAATATCTGGCTGTACCACACATGTTTACAGTAACATTGATAAATAATTTAATCTATGCTGTGCTTCAGTTTCCTATTTGTAAAATGAAGAAAATACTTGACTATGGTGTCATGAGGACTAACTGAATTACTGTGAAGTGCTTAGATACCATGGTGTTGAGGACCACATAAGAACCTAGACACATAAGTGTCCCTTAAAATCTATGAATATGGTTTTTAAAGAGTTGACTGATGACTGATCTGAGTTTCTGAAGTGAAATGCAGCTCGTTTAAATTGAAAAAAAGTGTAAGAACACCATGAAGTGGTGATGAAGCATTAGAACAGCAGGAGTGGTGTGGTGGGAATGGCATCTCTGCACACGATTACCAAACACTCTGTGGTCTTTGCAACAGCTTACATACATGGAGGCATAGTCAGTTTGCTAAGTGGTGAATTCATATAGCTTTCATTCAGTTTCCACCTTCTTACATCATAGAGGTAACATCCACGGTTAATTTTACCATGCTGTTGTTATTTAAATATATAGGTTTAACATTTAAATTACTATTAAACATCTCTTAGCCTCTTTCTTAAAGGATATTGTATTACAGATCTCCAGACCTTAATGTGTATTGAGCCAAGTTATGATTTCAATTACTTCCTGACAACCTCTTTGAAGTCAATGGACTGGGTCTTCAGTGGGTATACATCAAGGTAGATCCACGGAAGTCAATGGAGTTATTCTGATTTGCACCAGCTGAGTATCTGAGCTGATGTTAGAACTTCAGAATAAGGCACCAAAGTAGGTTTGCCAAAAATGTGTACCACAGGGTGAATGTAGTCTCTAACAAATCCCTAATAGCCCTGTAATATAATTTCTGGAAGTATCACTGTGAAAAAAACTTTTGTTGAAAATATTTCTGACTTGGTTGCCAAGGTCCTATTAGCTGGACAGGTGCAGGCTCTATTTGACATCTTACTTTCATGTAACATGTATCATCCAAGAGTGGTTTAGCTCAGAAAAAATGTTGATATATATTTCATGCCTGGACATTGATCATCGTGTACGATGAAAGAGCACAATTTAAATGAGCCCATTTTTCAGATCCCTGCAAATATTCTGTACCCCAGATGAAGAAGAACTCTGTGTAGCTCAAAAGCTTGTCTCTTTCACCAACAGAAGTTGATCTAATAAAAGATATTACCTCACCCACCTTGTCTCTCTAATACCCCAGATGAAACACTTTTGAAGGAGCTTCCAGACTTACAATGTTGTGGATCACAAGGATACCTGTTCTATCTGTGCATTAATGACAGCACTTGGTTTATGTTATATACTTGTAAGTGAGTGGTGATGTTGTAGAGAAGGAACATTCCCATAATCATTTCATATGTTTTCAGCCTTTAAGTTTATATAATGAAAATACAATATAATTATACACATGGGAGTTCTGGTTTGGAAGAGGTCCTGCAGAATTCTATGATAAAACAAGCCCCCAGCCACAAAAGCTACATACAGTGATTTGACAGTCAAACATATATAATCACTTATGCTAAATTAAAGGCAGTGTCACCATATTAAAAGCTGCATATCGAAACACATTATGTCATTTTTGGCCAACAAGTGAAAAATACTATAAATCTAACCAAAATGCTGCCATGAATAAACTTTGAACAGACTTTTCCAAAAGGTACTCAGGGTGGTCAATTATATAAAGAAACGGGAATGTAGAGGAGAGTACTTCAATAGGATTATTGAAGGCGACATCATTTGATCCCCGTTGTATCTCTTCAGCACTCCTGGTTCTTTTTGTTCTACATCATTTTCTAAAGCCTGTAAATGTATCAGCAGCTTAAAGGCTGCTATGGTTCATTCAGAACCATCTTATTATGGCAAAGCATAGAGCTCAATTTCTGTAAAATGACACATCTCACTATATAGGTGGGATTTTTCATGAATTTTTCCAGTTAAAATATACAGTTTTTTGAAACTTATTAACCTTATTTCACTCCACCAAAAATGTTTTTGAAGTTCCTTGGCCAGATCCTCAGCTAGTGTAACTCAGTGTAGCTCAATTGAAGGCAATGGAACTATGCAGATTTACTCCAGCTGAGGATCTGGCCCACAGCCAGTACAAGTATAAATTCACAAAGCATAGAGTCATGTGAAACAAGGAAGTGACCTTTGTCAAAAATATTTTGGAAAGGAAAACCAAAAATGATGGATGTACCATTGGGGCCGAGGGAGTGGAGCCTGACTCAAAGAAGACCTTGTAGAGCTGCCAACCTTTCCAACAAAACGTGCTGCTACCATAGAGGGTGGAGAGGTTTCCCCATGACAAATGTAGCCATACTAAGTGCCGTAATAACAAGCACGTATATTTTAATGTGCCATCTCATCAAAAACAGAATGAACCTCTAAACCATTTGAGTTTGGCCCATCACAGATTAACAGGGGGCTTGCATTGCAAACTCTCATAACACTGGCAGTAGGCCATGCTAGTCAACAAGTGAGACAATATATTAGAAAGGGAAGGAGCTTTTTTCAGAGACCTTGGATGCTTACTAAGGGCCTTATCCAAAGACCACTAAAGTCTACAAGGTCAAATACTGAATAGTCAGGAAATTAGAAAGTTACAGGGTGAGCACACTGTGAACAGTTAGCAAATAACAGTAATAAATGGGAGTAATAACTCAGCTCTGTTTTACATCCTGTACATTTTACATTTTATTGTATAAATTATATCACAAAGAATAATATATTAAAGCTTACACTGTACCTAGGACAGAAGACTAGAAAACATGCATACTTGCAGCAAGGCACAGTTTAAGTTGAGTGTGCAACATGACAGAATTAATATTATAGGAGCAGTATTGGTCATTGGAAATTTCTGACTTTATCAGGAAAACTTTATGCTGCATTGCCCTCTCCTCCCCCCCCCCCCCCATTTTCTACCTTTGCAAGTAATTGACTTAATCATGTTAGAGTTCTTAGACCAGGGGTAGGCAACCTTTCAGAAGTGGTGTGCCGAGTCTTCATTTATTCACTTTAATTTAAGGTTTCGCGTGCCAGTAATACATTATAACATTTTTTAGAAGGTCTCTCTCTATAAGTCTATATTATATAACCAAACTATTGTTGTATGTAAAGTAAACAAGGTTTTCAAAATGTTTAAGAAGCTTCATTTAAAATTAAATTAAAATGCTGATCTTATGCCACCAGCCTGCTCAGCCCACTGCCAGCCTGGTGTTCTGTTCACCTAGACCGGCAGCGGGCTGAGCGGGGCCTGCGGCCGGGATGCCAGCTGGCAAGGGGCCAGCAGCCGGGACCCCAGACCTGGGGGGGGGGTTCAGGGGTCAGGGCAGAGGGCTGGAGGTGTGTAGGGGATCAGGGCAGAAGGCTGGGTGTGTGGGGGGGGTTCAGGGGTCAGGGCAGAGGGCCGGGGTGTGGGGGGGTATAGGGCAGAAGGCTGGGTGTGGGGGGGAGTTCAGGGGTCAGGGCAGAGGGCTGGGGGTGTGTGAAGGTGCAGGGCAGAAGGCTGGGTGTATGTGGGGGGTTCAGGGGTCAGGGCAGAGGGCTGGGGTGCTCGGCTCGTGGGGGTGCTCCCAGCCCCCTGCCCTGAGCGGCTCATGGCAAGGGGCTGGAAGGGCTATGCCCTGTTCCACCCCCTTCCCCAAGGCCCCATCCCTACCTCTTCTCTGCCTCCTCTATGGAGCAGCGAGCAGGCTGCCACTCCTCCCCCTCCCCCTCGCAAGGGCCATCAGCTGATTGGCGGCCGGGAGAGGGAGTGGGAGGGGCAGGAAAGCAGCACGCTGGGGGAAGAAGCGGGGTCTGGGGGAAGCTTGGCTGCTGCAGGAGAGTGGTGGGCGGGGGGGCTGAATGGGGTTGGAGGCCGGGACCGCGGCAGGCAGCAGTATGCCACTCAAAATCGGCTTGCGTGCTGTGTCTGGCATGCGTGCCGTAGGTCGCTGACCCCTGTCTTAGACCCAGCAAATACAGTTAGGGCTCAGTACAGCTCCCACTTAAACTGATTCAACTCACTATTCCTCAGTTAGAAGCTGAACTATATTGATGCAAAATTTCAAGTTTCAAACTTCAGTCTTTTGCAGTTGTTGTTTGCTAAAGCCTGTCTAAAAATGATTATAATGTTTTTGACTGTGAATTTTCATTTTTTCCCCCTTACTCTCACAGAACTAGAAAATGGCTGGTATTTTCCTCCAGCTTTTTGAAATGTTCACCTTTGGCCAGAGACTCCTGTTCTGGGATCTGCTAGAATCCCATGTAGAATCTCATTAGCTCCCCATGGACACAGGGGTCTATGTTAGCAAATTTCATTGAAGAATGGGGCCCAAGGATGGAAAATATTAGCTGAAACAATGAATATTTTGGGATTTTTTGAGCATGTTAAACAGGTTTGTTTTGCAACTTTAATGACAGCAGGCATTACAGGGCCTCCTATTCTATGTAGCATTCTATATTACTATATATACTGTGTACTTCATTGTGATGTGCACATTATTATTTAATATTATTATTATATTGTAGTATCTTATTACCATAACTCTTATCTTTCCTTACCCCATCCTCCACTACTGGGTGCCATCCTCACATGGTGCCTTATCTAAAATTACATCGCAAGCTTTTCAGGAGTGAGACCATGTCTTGTTCTAATTTACTCTGTAGGGCACCTAGCAAATTTCTGGGCACTGTGCAAATTAATTAATTAATTGATACTATTTGTATTTTTGAAGTGCCCACAGTCTGCAAGGCACTGTTCGCACATATGGAAAGAAGCTATCTTTGTCCTAAAAATCCCCTGGTTTACTGCTACAACTGCTCATGTAAAGATCCTATTATAATGCATTTACACAATGCTGGGGGAGTTAGGATAAATATGTATGTCTGACATTTTCCTGTTTAATAACCCGATCTGTATTTTTTTCACACTCCAAACTCCTATTAATTTCAATGGGAGTTTGGGGTGTTCAAAGGAATGCAGGACTAACAAGGAAATTCTCAAATATACACTCCATTAATATAGGACTAATATAGTATTTCAAATTCAGACTTCTAAGCCAATATCATGCAGTGCCTACTGTAAGCTTTTATTGGGTTGAATTTTTATTGGGATGCCACAAAAGACACAATAGATATTATTGTCCTGTCACTCCTATAAAGAACGAAACCTTCAGTATGTTATTCTTAGTGTAAATATCAAAAAGATCTCTCTGTAGTTCAATGAGGCAATATCAAGGTTCAAAAATATTAATTCTAGGAATTTTCTCATTCTGTCCATAATCTCTCCCAACCACCTGCTAAAATTCCACAAGCACATATTTCTGTCAGAATTTTTCAGGGATCAAGATGGTGGCACTTTGTGCCCTTCAAGACTGGGAACATGATTTTGCCATTGCTTGAAGATAGCTCTTGACTCTAGTCCTCATTCAAAGCCCATTGAAGTCAAAGGAAGAGATATCATCACATTTACTGGGCTTTGTTTCAGTCCCTAACACAGGAAAGCACTTAAACATGTGCTTAACTCTGAGCATTTGCTTAAGTCACATTGACCTCAAAGGGATTTAAACACATGCTAAAAGTAAAACACATGCTTAAGTGTTTGCCTAAATCAGGATGCTTTTTAAAAGCTGGGCCTTCATTAATAAAAACATATGAAAAAAAGGGAATTCTTCAGGAAAAAAAGCCCTGGGTAGGCAAGGCGCGGGGAAGATTAACCATGTAATAGAGATAGATCCAGAGTTCATTAAAAAGAAAATGTATCGAGTCATTAGAAGATAAAAATGGCTCTATAGAGACTGTAAGCTGCTGGGAAAAGGGACTTTGGTATCCTTACTTGTTTGTTAAGCACCTAATACCAAACCCTTTCTGGACATGGGTGCCTAAAGTGAGGTACCTACATTCATATTTAAAGAAGTTGCCTAAGTGGGAAATGTGGGTGCTCAGAATGTGTGAAAAAAGAACCAATAATAGTTTTGTGATTGTGATTTTCAGGGTATCTAGTGATTGTAAAAGTTTGAGATTTACCAGGTTTCTCAAGAACTTTTATAGCCAGGAGCATGCAGTACATTGCAGAGAACTCTGTTCGGGGTTGATCAGACATCCAGTGACACTGCCAAGGCTGTCAAAGAATTGAATAGTTATAATACAATGATTTAGCCAGTTTTAAATACCTTTTCATATCCCTGGGAAATCCTTTGGACTAAAGCTGAAGCTGAAATTATAAAGAGAAATCTCTTCACTTTTAAAGGTGACGGGCAATTCTTAGAGCAACAAATTCCAATTGACCACATACATGTCCAGTGCATGGTCAGCTAAACTGAACTTCCAGTCTTTGGGCTTCTTCATTTGCTGTATTGATTTCCTTTGACTTTTTTTTTTTAAGTTTTCAATTATGCGCAAAACAAATGAGTCTGTTTCTTTAGGTCCATTAATTATTACATTCCATTTACATTTTCTGTTTATTTTTTCCCCCTCTCTATGGAACCTATTGAAGGTTTGATGATTCAGAATGCTCTGGGAACACTATGTGGCTTTCCTTCTTGTTTGCCCATTGTAACAGAGCTCATTTTTCAGTGGAGGTTTCCCATTATTTCCAGGAAAAATGTGGTCAAACCCATGTACTCCCAAACCTTTTGATCTCCTGAATCCTCTTCATATCCCAGATAAAAAAGTCAGTGATTAAGACAGAGTTCCTAAAAGGACACATAGTCAGGCTTCTCTTTGACCAAAATGGTTTCCCAGTGAATCAAACCTTTCTCAGCTCAGGGGGGGCTCCACAATAGGCCCTGAAAAGATGGATAGAGCAATTGTCCTGTTTAGTGATCCACGAAAGGAAAGGGGTCCTTGGTGAAGGGAGACCTACACTAAGTCTGACCTGACACTGCAGGAGTAAGACAATAAAAGGTCAAGGAGACTAACGAGAGGAAAAATGCAGACAATAGGTGCCACAGCTAGCACACAGCTCCTGCCACACAGACTATGGGGCAGCAACGTTAACTGCCTCAGACATGTGAAGGGGAAGTGAAGCGGAAAGAACTTGAAGTTTCCTTCTTAAGAATTGTGGCCCAGAATCTTCAGGATTTACCCAGGCCTCACAAAGAGGTCAAAGTGACACAGCTAGACCTGAGATGAATAAAAAATAAAGATTATCTAATTGGAGAGGAGAAAAAATATAGATGTTTTATAGGCTTGAACTAAAAAGGCAACAATTCGTCAGTTAGCTTCTGCAGAAAGTTTGCAGGACACATTTTGGGAGTGAGTAGTAGGGTGAATTTTTGCTTAATTCTATAATTATGATGATGCCTATATATGTGAGGCTTTTTTTTTTTTTTTTTTTTTTTTTGCATGAACAAAAAGATTCTGAGTTCACCACTAGCCAGGACAGAGGACTTCCTCAAGTACTTAGCAATTGTCTCTTTCTATATGTGAAAGAATCCTTGTTCTTGTGATCTGTCTGGAGATAAAAGGAGGAATCTTTGTGGCTTCTGCATGTATCCCTGTTGTCAATGGCATCTCCATTATCACTTCTTTGTAGCTAGGCCTTGCCCTCATTAAAGTGAACAGCCCCTTCCTACACAGGTTGGGCGAATACTCTAAATACTATTTTTGCATTATACATAAACAGACCAATCTTTAGAGATGTTAACAACTGCCTGCTGTTCCCCAGTAATGTTTAAAAGCTTAATCATAGGATACAGGAAGAAAATCTTCCCTAGTTCTATTTTTCATATAAATGGGGAAAGATTTTTGCCATTTAAATCACATTCTTTAGCTTTTCAGTGACCCTGTCTGATCTTTTGACTGGAGACATACAAGCACTGACATTTATCAGAGTATCATTTCCAGGATGTGAACTGGCAAGCGGAGGAAAGGTTTTACTTAGCTTTTCACATCTTCTTAAATACATCCTTTTAAAGATAAATAGCACAATGCAAACACAGCCTTCATTTGTATGGCATCTTGTATAGCAACTTCATCCCCGTACCAACATTTTTTTTTTACAAAGTTAAATAATACAATTACAGAGATAATGGACTGGGAATGTCAACTAATGGGCAGAGCATGAGACTGGAAAGCAGGGTACCTGACTTCTATTCCTAACTCTGCTGCTGGCTTGTCCCGTGTCCTTGAACAAGTCACTAAATCTCTCCCTGTCTCAATTTCCCCAGATGAAAGATAGATAATAATATTCACTTTTTAAGGCACATTGAGATCTTGAATTAAAGGTGCTATTTAAGTGTTAATGGATACTAGTTATTACATCTATTTTATTATAAATAAGGGGGAGGCAAAAATTAAGGAGATATGTGTTAGAGGACAAGCAGTAAGTTTTTCAGCTGACAGATGACTAGCAAAAAATACATGAAAGACATTAACTCAACCAAAAACAAATTATTTTAAGAGCCATGTAGATTGGGAACCTTTAGGTAATATCTTTCAGACTGAGGAAGGAAGTAGACAATATTCTCCTCTCTAGCTTTGATTCTTCTACCTATGAAATTACCTGTCTAAGTTCAAAATGTGTGCCCACCCATCCAAGGAAACTGGATTTCACATTGGAACTATTATCCTAAGTTTCTGTATTCATAACTTTGTTTTGGTATTATTTTTCGTAGCTCTGCAGAACAGTAGGTGTGCATGGCACGTTACAGAAAATTTAAAGACAGGTTTTTGCCCCAAGAAACTTGCAGTTGAAAGGTCTGCATTTGTTCCCTTTGAAGTCAATGGAAAAACTTGCATAATTCTTGAAGGAATTCTACTCAAAACCAAATTGAAATGGGGCAAATCTTGAAATGGCCTGCATAAGGTTGCCAACATTGTAGTTCAAAAATAAGGGACTGTTTTTTAGCACTCTCACCCCAGCCTTCCTCCCGACATTATTAATTATTATTATTAATTAAATAATAATAATAATAATAATAACAACAACAAGAAGCGGTACTCACCTACATTCATCAGGGGTATTTCTTGCTGCTTTTAGCAGCACTCAACTCCCGATCTTGTTGTACAGAGATAAAAAAATAAGGGACATCCCTTGTAATAAGGGACTGTTGGCGGCCCTTATCTGCGTGGCCACACAAGGCCAGAGTGGGTGCTATGCATTTCTGCTGTTCTGGAGAACAAATCTGCAGAGAATCAGTATGAGGGAGCTCCATACCGCCCCCATGGCCTGCATAAATTCCAAGATGGGTCTCTGAAGAGGGAGGAGGAGTGGGAAGGGGAAGTGGGTCACCACAAACCAGGACATAGCCAGTGTGTTTGGGCACATGATGGATTCACATAGCCAAATCCCACATGGGAGGGAGAGGTCACAGCAGGCAATTGCACAGGTGACTATCACAGCATCATCATTGATTTTGGCTCAGAATTCCTTCCCTCAGCCTTGCTGTGTTGAAACTCAGTTTCCAGCAAGTAGAGTTGTTTCATCTGGCCTTTGCTTGCTTGTTCAGAATTGGGCCCATAGATCAAAATTTTCTTATCTGCCACAGGCAGTACATGTCTATTGTCTCACTTGCTTGAAGTCATGTTTCAGCAGGTGTAATAAAAAAATAACTACAAGACATAGAAAGGGATATTGATTCTTCCACTCACTCTGCTAAACAGGCATTTATATTCAGGATTTTTCTGTACTATGATCAGGCAACAAAAGCAATACCATGTGACCTAGGTGACTAATTACATAGTACAAAAGAGCAAATCCAGCCCTCTCTTCTGCAATTGAGGAGGGTCCCTGTGAAGTGCACTTGGGATATAATTTTTTGATGAGATTACAACTTCAGTTGATAAAAGTAATAGTATTAATGTCATATGCTTAGTCTTCTGTTCTGTAAGCAGACATTTGACTTGGTACCACATTACATTTTGATTAAGATACTGGAAAGATACAAAATCAACATTGAACACTTTAAATCAGGGGTCTCAAACACGCAGCCCACAGAATTATTTCCTGTGGCCCGCCATAGGCGCCGACTCTGTGGAGCACCCATGGGAAAAAATTAGTGGGTGCTCTGCACCCACCAGCAGCCAAGTTTCCCTCACCCCCCCGCCCCCGCGCCTCATCCCCCCAGCGCGCTGTGTTCCCACTCCTCCGCTTATCTCCCAGTACTTCCCGCTGCCAAACAGGACTTTCCAGGAGGGGGGGAGAGGAGCGGGGACACGGCGCACTCAGGGGAGAAGGCAGAGAAGAGGTGGGACCGGGGCGGGGATTTGGGGAAGGGGTTGGAATAAGGGTAGGGAGGGGGTGGAGTTGGGGTGGGGACTTTGAGGAAGGTGGGAACTTTGTTGGAATGGGGGCGGGGAAGAGGTGGGAAGAGGCGGGGCATGGGCGGTGCCTCATGGAAGGGATGGAGTGGGGGTTTGCAGTCTGTAATGAACCAATTTTGAAGTTCTCAGCTATTTTGACTTGACAAGTGGTGTACAACTACAGAAAGGTGCGTATCTGTGCTGTGCCAAGAGTACTAGACCATTGTGATAGCAGAGATAACTCGACCAATCACCACCCTTACTCAATAGCTAATTTGCATGCTACAGTTTCATTGGTTGTAATAGAGAGACTTCACGGATGGTGGATTACTTGGCCCGACTGCCACACCCTTGTGCCTAGCTGCAACCTCACATATCAGCACAACCACCTACACAACAACACAACCAGCAAGTCCAAATACAGAAAGCCCCTCACCCCAGCACACACCCCTTATTTGCCACCAACATAAATCAACCAAAATCTCCCAGCACAACACAACCCAGGCACAAATCAATGCAGCTTCCCATCACAACACACATTTGCCCACCCTCACTCATACTTACCATAAACTTGAGTGGCTAAGTGGCAGGTCCTTTGCTAGTAAGCATATATTGGGCTACTGTAACAACGCAATAAAAGTCAGTAGAAAAATCACTGTAAGATGCTATACAATTTAAGGGTGTAGAAAAAAGGTATATATTATATGAGAAACAGTATGTGACCCTGTAATTAGAAGGTTACATGATAACACATAGTCTCAAAGGGGCAGAGAAAAAGTTGTGTGTGCAACCCTAATTTTGGCACATGTGCTTAACTGTGCAGTCTTAACATTCTCTTAGTATAGTTTTTTGTATGGAATGTGGTACAATTTGCAAGCATCACTGAGATTGGTTTAGTCTCAGGATATCAAGCCTAATATTGATGCTCTGGGTGATGCAAAACGCTGCCAGCTAAGTGGCCAAAAATGAAATGACTGTCAAACTTAGCAGTGACTTTTCGCATTAAAGTTTTTAAAAAGTTAATACATTGACTTTTAATAGCATACTATATTACTCTTCATTTTTTTCATTTTTGACTATACTTTTGTATCATTGTATGAAAAAGTTTCAATGATGCGGCCCTCGGGCCAATGTACTAGTGCTCATGTGGCCCTCGTGGTGATTTGAGTTTGAGATCCCTGTTTTAAATGGATTAAAAACTGGCTGATAGATTTCAAAATGTAATTGTAAATGGGGAATCATCATCGAATGGGTATGTTTCTAGTAGGGTCCTGCAGGGTTCAGTTCTTAGCCCTAGGCTACTTTCCCCCTTTCCTTTGAGGCTAAGCATGATCTGAGAGTTTTGTCCCTGTGCTGCGGCCCCAGCGCCAGCTCCAGCCTGAACCGGGGCCACACCACAGGGACCGGGGAACTGGCAGGAGTGGGCCTGAAGATGGAGCATGGGCGGGGCCATGCCTGGCTGTTTGGGGAGGCTCAACCTCTCCCAGCCTATGATATCTGCTGCTCGTGGTTAGTATGGTGAACCAGAAGGAACACAAGTCTGTTGTACAGATCCAGTCGTTCCTCATCTGACTGGAGGTGGTAGAGGTACATAAGGGAACACTCCAAGCAAGTAGCCTCTGTGTTGTGCTGCCTGAAGTAGAAGACTTACCTACAAGACACCTCCCTGAATATCTCCCCAGTGCCCAGCCCTGCTACTTAGGCTCAGTGTTACAATCTATAATTGCCCTGGCCAGTGAAGTATGAATAGTTACTACTCTAAGCAATAGATGTGGAGAACAGTTCACAGGGTTAAATAGGTGTGCTTAAGCCATTCATGGAGTAACTCTGAATAGCATGCAAATTAGTAAAAAATCAAGTGTGTGAATAACTGGCAAACAGAAAAGGGGACTAGATTAATTGAATAAACTGTTTGCGACAAATAGTTTGTCCAGTTTGAGACATAATGAACTGGATCAATTGAAGTCTGTGAGTGTTGTTAAGGAACCTGGGGGTTACACTTAACTTTATGTCTGATGACCTGTCTACATTAGAGAAATTTGCACAAGTGTAACTACCCCAAGGTAGCTGAACTGATGCAAACACCTAGAGTAGATGTGCTTCACTGATGTAAAGTGTGTTTTACAGCAATGTGGTTTACTTTGGTAATTCACTAGATTAAATTGCATGCTTTAAACTCTGCTTTACATAGGGGGAGTGCACCTATATTAGGGGTGTGCACTGCTGCAAATTATCAAAACATTTTCCTTTTGTACAGAGATCTTCAAAGTTAAATGGGTCAGTATTTCCATCATCAGCCTCTACTTTTTGTCAATGTTCTTATGCTGAAATTTCCCTCCAAATAGAAACTCAGCTCTGGAATAAAAAGCCATACAATGTTTTTGAGCTATAAAGAAATAAAAGTCATTAGGATTTTTCAAAGGCTTTGTTCTGGCTTGTTCATCACTAGGAATGACTTTGCTAATAAAATTGGAAGTTTGGTACATTAGACCCAATGCCTAATATTTTATTACAGCTGAGCACTTTACCAGATTCCATCTGAAATTTGGGCCAAATACTTTAATCAATCCACACTCAATATTTCTATACATGTCAGTATGAGTTCCACATACAGTCAAGATGCAGAATAAGGTCATTATGCAAAGGAACATATATTCTCGCATAATGTATTCAGATTTATATGGCCCACATGAGACCATGCCCCTAAAATTTAGTAAAGAGAGCATAAGTCTGACTCCATTTTATTTAAAAAGGGAGGCAACTGAAACAACAAAAACTACTAGCTGTTATATAGCACTCTTCATTCATAGATGTCCAAGCACTTTCCAAAGGAGAGCAGTATCTTTATCCTCATTTTACAGATGGGAAAACTGAGGCACAGAGAGAGGATGTAACTTGCCCAAGGTCATTCAATAGGCCAGTGGCAGAGCCAGAAATAGAACCTAGGTCTCTGAATGCCAGTGCATCACACTAACAACAAGGAGTCCGGTGGCACCTTAAAGAGTAACAGATTTATTTGCGCATAAGCTTTCGTGGGTAAAAAAACCTCACTTCTCACATTATTCACTAATACACACTGCCTGAATTGTGGTTTGATGAGAAGAAAAAGAGTAAGGGCTGGCTTGCACTGCTCTACAGCCAAAATGCTTCTGAAATAAATGTAGTCAAACTTTACTAATTCTGGGTCACAGAGAACGAAAATGATGCTTAAAATTGTTGATTGGCTCTAGTTTTCAAGATATGCTATTGGGTCAGTATATACGACCCTTGACTTGGGAATGGCAGGGGATAAGTGAGTTATAAAGGGCAGGGATCTCAATTTAAACCAGAAATGACTAAAATACATCTTTGACTGGATCTATGAATAAACCTATGACTGGGTTTGGACAGTACTTGCTTTTGAGGCAAAACAATGAATGATGCAATCTGAAGCTGGCATTGCATCATACATGATATGAATTGCATCATGTTATTCCCAGAAGTCATGGATGATGCAATCATAACGAAGCTTACATCACTCTGCTGAACAAATTGCCCTATATCAGCTCTAGAAATCATACAGTGTTGTGCTCTCTTATTTGTCAGTGTTTGATTTTGCAAAGGGACACATTTCTGTTTAGCCAAAGTGAGCAGAGATGCCTCGTACTTGTGTGAACAATGCAGATAATTTCTGCTATGTTTGTGGAGAAGTGACTTTTGCATCACAAAAGCGCAGTATAACCACTATGGTTAAGAAAGCCTATCACCTTTCTTTTGGCTGCAAAATTGGAGATCAGGACAAGAGATGGGCCCCACACATATGCTGCAACACTTGTGCAACAAATCTTCGTCAGTGGTTGAACAGGAAAAGAAAATCTATGCCTTTTGCAGTGCCAATGATTTGGAGAGAGCCAACAGATCATACCAGCAATTGTTACTTCTGCATGGTGCCTCCAGTTGGGAAAGGTGTGTCAAAGAAGAAAAAGTGGACTGTGCATTATCCAAACATTCCATCAGCTATACGCCCAGTCCCCCACGGAGAAGGACTGCCGGTTCCTGATGCACCAGAATCAGTCTCACTTGAGTCAGACGAGGAAGAGGAAGAGGATGAAACTTCTGGTCCTGAACCATCAATGTCACAGGACCCACATTTTCTCCCATCCTCCTCCTCTGAACCACACCTCATAACACAAGGTGAACTGAATGACCTTGTCAGGGATTTGGAACTACCCAAGAGTAAGGCAGAGCTGTTGGGCTCCAGACTACAGCAGTGGAATCTCCTGGCAGGTGATGTTAGGGTTTCCATGTTCCGTGACCGTCAAAAGGATCTTGTCCCATTCTTCTTCATGGAAGGTGATCTTGTAGCCTGCAACAACATTGATGGTGTTATGGCAACCCTCAACATCGTTCACGATCCAGATGAGTGGAGACTGTTCATTGATTCGAAGACAAGTCTTAAAGCTGTTTTACTGCATAATGGCAATGTTTTGCCATCAATTCCAGTTGGTCATGCAGTCCATATGAAGGAAACCTATGACAACATGAAACAACTTTTGAGGTGCATAAACTATGACCAACATCAGTGGCAGCTTTGTGGTGATTTGGAGGTTGTTGCTCTCTTGCTTGGTCTGCAGACTGGATACACAAAGTACTGCTGTTTTCTCTGCGAATGGGATAGTCGTGCAAGAGATTCCCACTACATCAAGAAAGATTGGCCACTCTGACAGTCATTGGAGCCTGGGAGGAAAAGTGTTCAGCATCCACCACTTGTTGAATCAAGGAAGATTTTGTTACCACCCTTACACATCAAGCTGGGTCTGATGAAGAACTTTGTCAAAGCCATTTACAAAACAAAGCAGCTTTCAAGTACCTCCATGGAAAATTTCCAAGGTTAAGTGAAGCTAAGATAAAGGAAGGTGTCTTTGTTGGTCCTCAGATTCGTGAACTTCTTCCAGATGATGCATTTGACCATGCACTGCGTGGCAAGGAAAAGACGGCATGGAAAGCCTTCCAGTTAGTAGCAATAAATTTTCTCGGAAACAACAAGGCAGACAACTACAGGTTATTGGTGGAAAAACTCCTCAAGGCATACAAAAGCCTTGGTTGCAACATGTCACTAAAGATACATTTTTTGCACTCTCATCTAGACTTTTTTCCACCGAACTGCGGAGCAGTGAGCGACGAACACAGCGAGCGATTTCACCAGGACATTGCAACAATGGAGAAACGCTATCAGGGCAAATGGAGCCCATCAATGCTTGCAGACTATTGCTGGACAGTGACAAGAGATGCTCCATTTAATGAATACAAGAGACAAGCCAAGAAGCACCGAGTAGACACTGAATAGGACTAAACTATGTACATAATAGTTTTTTTCCTTTTGTTTCATAATAAATTTTATTTATATAACCCTTTTGCTGATTTTTAAAGTGTTACATAAACAGGACAGGTGAAATATTATCATGTAAAGCAACCATAAACACATGAAAAGACCTAGGTTTACAATTTATGATTAAAACTCTACTATCTACACAATATACATAGACATAAAATGTAAAAACTTAAATATCTTATAAACAGTAGCCAATCAGTTGTTTTAATTGTCATATTTGAATTCAGCACATCAAAATACATAATAAATAGCACATTTTATCTCTGAATCAGACAACTTCTCAAAAATTGTAGACCAGTGTAACATTTTACAGTACTTAAGCACAGTTGTGTAAATCAAGTGAGATGGCATCATGCTGACCACAACTTTGTGGTCTGTGAAGAACAGAACAAATCACACTCAGCATAGTCATGACTGGTTGATGTGATGCTGACCATGAATCATCCTGGCCTACATTGACTGTGTGGTTGTGGTCGGCCTCAGGTTAGCTACATAGATCTTCACAAATATGCTGGCATGTGTGACAACACTTTGTAAAGAAGACAAGCCCTAAAATCCATGAAATAGAGCAATAAAGGTTAATTACTCTTATGCCCTCTCCTACTCGGGCACCACAACTATTCTGGGGACATCGTGCATGTCCTTTGCTGTGTCTGTTTGTGTGTGATACGTTTCACTCACCATTTCTGAATGACCTTGTTTGTATTAGAGTAGCAGCCGTGTTAGTCTGTATCCACAAAAAGAACAGGAGTACTTGTGGCACCTTAGAGACTAACAAATTTGTTAGTCTCTAAGGTGCCACAAGTACTCCTGTTCTTGTTTGTATTGTTACTTTTCATGATTCTGCTGCTCTTTAAATGGAGTTGGGAGTGTGCAAGTACTGTATGTATAATACTATTAATAACAGTTTGTACTTAGATCGTACCTTTCATCTGCTTATCTCAAGGTCCTTCACATATTATACTAATGAATTAAACCTCACAATAGCCCTGCCAGGTAGGGATTACGATCTCCACTTCACATGTGGTTCAGTTTGCTGTTAGATAGCTTACAGTTCATGACTTGCCCAAGGTCATGCAGGAAGTCTGTGGCAGGACTGAGAATAGAAACCAGATCTCCCATTCTCATGCCTTAACAAGAAGACTATCTTTTCTGTTTGTGAATCTATTATGCAGCTTATATAGATTTACACGTGGATTTTAAATAAGTACAATTTCAAATATATGACTATACTGAACAAAGGTTTACACATAAATGATAACGGTCTACATTCTTGAAAACTTGCAAAAACTGCTTGCAGATTTGCATGCCTAATTGATGCAGACAATCACAGTGACGGCACATACAATCAATTTTGTGCATGCAATTATCCAAAAGTTTAGACTAGAAATGTAACAGCATAAAGGTGAAAGAAATGGTTTAAAATAAAATACCTGTATGGTGTATATATTAGGATTAGATCTGAACCTAAAGTTAAGGATGTTTGAACCTGGGATTTTGGATTGGGCCTGGTATGCACAGTGTACAGTCCTTATTATACACTAGATCATTTTAATAAATTGTCTTAAAATGTGTTATGCCTTGTATTTATCTTCAGTAAATAAACAATGAATAAACATCAAGGTGTTTAGGAAAGTAAACAGGTAAGTTTATCAATATTTTGTCTTCTAATGCATCCATATGCTTTTGTTTTTACAAGTCAGACACAATTAGAAAGCTTTGACATGTAGAAAACGTTATGGCCATTTTATTTTGTTAATGACAGTTGTCCTTTGAATCCTGTTCAGTTAAAAACTTGATTAACTCACAGTTGTTAGTTAAAGATATGCCAAACATTGTCACACATGAGAGTGTGTGTCGTATTTATATAGCCATCTTCAATGGAAGTTTTCCTGAGTAAGGCTGAGTAAGAACTGACTTGAGATTTTAGGATTTGACCTGTTGAAAATGTGTATAAAACCTATATTAAAAAGATTCACAAGCCTACACATCTCTGAAAGTTCCTCTGCTTTATTCTCCCAGTGGAAGTTTACGAACTACTACCGTCTAATCAATAGTGTAGAAAGAAGGTAGGGCCAGATCCTTAGCTGGTGTAAGGACAGTGTAGCTCCACTCTCTTCAACAGTTCTGTACCAGTTTACACAAGATGAAGATCTGGCACATAGGCTTCAAGATGCCGAATACGCCATTTTTGTTTGCAAAGCCTCAAGTATGGATGTAGGCAGCTGATAGAAAGCCTTCTTTAAGCCTGGCGGTTCTTAGTGAAGGGGATCTTTTTTATTTCTTTTTTTTTTTTTTGCTTCATCAAGTCCATTCCTCACTTATCTGATAATGAGAGGGGAGTTGTTAGTTAATTTTTGACAACACACTATAAATTTACAAAAATGAAAATCTTTAACAAGGATTGAAAGGAAATCATTGATTCATGGAAGGAGTCTCAGTTAACTGTGGATTAATTAAATGATATTACAGGGATGAGCACAGGCTGAGAGATGAGAAAAGACTGGATTTTGCCAGGAGCAGGGTTATTGCTGGACTGAGGCTTGTGGGAAGAGTGATAATAACACCCCAGACATCTGCATATAGTGCAAAAAAAAATCTCTTTGGCAAATGTTGAAATGTTACAAGTGAAATACAACTAGCTAAGTGTCAACAATTGTTCAAGGGATATTGTTCAAGATAAAATTTACGCCCACTATTCAGGCATTCTCCCAGACCCGCTAGTCAGGTATTTACTTTGCCACACTTAGCCCAGTCATCATTTAATATATGGGGCTAACATGTCATGTAGACAATTTTGCAGTTACTCGGTGGGACCACACTTATTTTGTAGTTATACTTAGACACTTTTTATGTGATAGCGAAGATCTAGATAAAAATGTTTTCAGCTACAATTGTCTTGAGAGTAATGCAGCAGTGGCAATCATTAAATTGGTGCCATTGGCAATTGGTGCAGTGGAAATTGGTAAATGATGGGGCTGCAGGTAGCAATATCCGCATCCTCAAATCCTCATTAGCTGCTTGATCGGATTTTCAATGTAAAAACTGGGACACTGTGATTGGAAGGAGACAGAGGTTGCCACAGGGAAGTATTTTGTTGGGAGTTAAGGGAGGTTGTTTCATAATGACAAACTGGGACACTTTCCTCCCACTCTTCCCTTTATTGCAGTATTTATCCCTCTGGGTCTCCCTTGCTGCTCTAAACTGGTCCCAACCTCTTCTTGCTCTTATCCTGACACCCCCCTTTCCCTTTCTCCCTCTCTCTCTCTCTCTTACCCCCCTCTGTCCTGAAAAACAAGGAGCAGAGAAAGTAGGTGATCTAAAATAACTCCACCCAGAAGTTTGTATTCCCTGCTCTGTGCTTCCTTCTTATTTTGCAGGGGCACATGCAGACAGTTCTACATCCTGCCTCTGTGGAGCTCATCCTACTAAAGCCTGTAAATTCTGATCTATGCCCCCTGAAACTCAAGTACAGCAGAGTGGCAGATAGGTGTACCATAGCTTGAAGGAGCTAATATAGATGTAGTTCCATAAGGAATTGCCCAGTGGTAGCCGGTAATACTGTAATAATAATATTTAGGTCTTACATAGCCCTCTTCTTTAGTAGATCCCAAAGCAATTTCCTAAGGGTGTAAGTATCATTATCTTCATTTTACAGATGGGGACACTGAGGAAAAGAAACTGGCCCTAGATCACCCATCCAGCAGTAGAGCTGAGACTAGAATCCAGATTTACTGAACTGTAAACCTGTGCTTGATCCACTAAATTATATTGCTTCCAAAAGAGTTTCATTGCCTACTGTGTACTTATCCTACAGATCCCAGAACAGCTCTCTGAAGCAGTAGCTTGCGGGAAATTGCGAAAGGACTTGTGGGAGATCAGGTCAAACTCCCACAGTTCCCCAAAGATAGTCCTTTACACCCCTGGATCTAGTGCAATTCCCAAATTGTCATCTCAAAATGGAAGCCAGAATGAACAGCTCTCACTATTTGCTCAGCAAGAAGTATTTTTGTTTCAGCTTTGGAAAAATAGTTGAGAGGCATCTGCATTTGCTATGGCCAAGTGAAGGAGGATGTTCCAGACCTACCTCCACAGAGCTGGACACCAGTAATTCACAAAGTTATTGCAGCAATGGTTACACATCCTACCCAAGCCAGATCCATTCAGTACCTGAAAGTGACCTGCATTTTCTGGAGATCCACTTTTGGTCTAGACCAAACTAAGGTTTGTAACCTGTCCTTTAAATCGGCTTCTGTACCCAATGACTGGAAGTTAGCTAATGTAACGCCAATATTTAAAAAGAGCTCTAGAGGTAATCCCAGCAATTACAGACCAGTAAGTCTAATGTCGGTACCGGGCAAATTAGTCGAAACAATAGTTAAGAATAAAATTGTCAGACACATAGAAAAACATAAACTGTTAAGCAATAGTCAACATGGTTTCTGTAAAGGGAAATCGTGTCTTACTAATCTATTAGAGTTCTTTGAAGGGGTCAACAAACATGTGGACAAGGGGGATCCAGTGGACATAGTGTACTTAGATTTCCAGAAAGCCTTTGACAAGGTCCCTCACCAAAGGCTCTTAAGTAAAGTAAGTTGTCATGGGATAAAAGGGAGGGTCCTTTCATGGATCGGGAACTGGTTAAAAGACTGGGAACAAAGGGTAGGAATTAATGGTAAATTTTCAGAATGGAGAGGGGTAACTAGTGGTGTTCCCCAAGGGTCAGTCCTTGGACCAATCCTATTCAACTTATTTATAAATGATCTGGAGAAAGGGGTAAACAGTGAGGTGGCAAAGTTTGCAGATGAAAATTTTATTAGAGAATATTTAAAAGAAATAAATGATACAGAAAATTTGAAGCATTAGTTATTGGTCATTGGGGGTAACATACAGAGTATGGGGGTATGTTGGTGTTTTGGGGATGGGCAGCACACATAGTATATACACACTGTAATGTCCCCAATGAGGGGTGGGTAACCGGTGGGCGGGATCAGGAGACAGTCGATAATCGGTGAGGGTCTATCACCCATACGGGAGGTAGAGACAGTCATGGGTATAAGTAAGCGGGCTGGGTAATGGGGATGGGGTGACCCTCACGTGGCGGGATTCAGCTAGGTTTGGTGGGTTTAGGGCTCAGGGGATAGGGTCCAGCAGGGGGTGTGTGTGGGTGCACGAGGTCTCCCCGGCTCACTCTTGGTATTGGCGGTGGCCGGTGATGTGCTCGATGTAAATGTCCCGGGACCAACGGATAGCGTCCGAGACCATTAGGCGTCTCATGAGCCGCGCGTAATGACGGCCCACCCCACAGGTCCTCAGCACGCGTTCGTTACACGGGTCCCAGGCACCCAGGGCCCCAACGAGCAGAGCGTCGACGTGCACCTCGTAGCCCTTAGTCCGCAGGGTGTCAGCCAGGGGGGCGTATTTTTCGAGCTTGCGGGCTCGGGCTTCGCGGAAGGCCGGGGTCCTGTTCTCGAACGGAATCGCTACGTCGACCAGGATGATCTTTTTCCCCACCTCGTCCGTGACGACGATGTCCGGGCGCAGCGGGCTGTCGGTGCCGGGGACGGCGCGGTTGACGGTGATCTCTCCCAGACGCGGGTTGATGGCCTTCACTAGACGGTCCTGGACGGCGTTGTGGCGTAGCTGCCAGGCTCTGGCGTGGGGCTTGCAGCAGCATAGGACGAGGGGCAGGGTTTCGTTGACGTACCCGCACTTCCTGCAGCGTTTGTCCCGGTTCCCGTGGCGGATGGCACCGTTGAGCGGGACGCAATTCAGCCGGGCGCGGTGGATGAACCGCCAGTCGGCGAACCGGGTGAAGCTGCCTGCGGGGAGGAAGTGGTTGCTGGAGTCCCACTTGCTGGTTACTTCGAAGACTTTACCCTGGTCCGGCTTTTTCTTCAGGGCGTCCACGTAGAGCGCGTGGACGGCGGCCTTCAGTGATCTCTCCAGCACGCCTCTGGCTCCGGGGGTGACGATGATGTTGTCCTCCGTTCCGGTCCGCGGTATCAGGACTCCCAGCTCCTGCCGTTCCTCGTTCCATTCCCAGCGGCAGCCCAGGCGCTTTCCCAGCCTGCGCGTGGCATTGCGGGCGCGAGTCCACAGCGAGGCGAAATCACCCCTGTCCCGGGCGAAGTCGCCGTCCAGGGAGCCGCTCAAGAAGGTGGCCACATCTCGGTCGGAGGGAGGTCTGCCGATTCGTTTCTCGGTGGCGGCGTGCAGGGCGGTCGCAAAGTTTGCAGATGATACTAAACTGATCAAGATAGTTAAGACCAAAGCAGACTGTGATGAACTTCAAAACGATCTCACAAAACGAAGTGATTGGGCAACAAAATGGCAAATGAAATTTAATGTGGATAAATGTAAAGTAATGCACATTGGAAAAAATAACCCCAACTATACATACAATATGATGGGGGCTAATTAAGCTACAACAAGTCAGGAAAAAGATCTTGGAGTCATCGTGGATAGTTCTCTGCACTGTGCAGAGGCGGTCAAAAAAGCAAACAGGATGTTAGGGATCATTAAAAAAAGGGGATAGAGAATAAGACTGAGAATATATTATTGCCCTTATATAAATCGATGGTACGCCCTCATCTCGAATACTGCATACAGATGTGGTCTCCTCATCTCAAAAAAGATATACTGGCACTAGAAAAGGTTCAGAAAAGGGCAACTAAAATGATTAAGGGTTTGGAACGGGTCCCATATGAGGAGAGATTAAAGAGGCTTGGAAAAGAGGAGACTAAGGGGGGATATGATAGAGTTATATAAAATCATGAGTGATGTGGAGAAAGTGAATAAGGAAAAGTTATTTACTTATTCCCATAATACAAGAACTAGGGGTCACCAAATGAAATTAATAGGCAGCAGGTTTAAAACAAATACAAGGAAGTTCTTCTTCACACAGCGCACAGTCAACTTACTTACCTGAGGAGGTTGTGAAGGCTAGGACTATAACAGCGTTTAAAAGAGAACTGGATAAATTCATGGTGGTTAAGTCCATTAATGGCTATTAGCCAGGATGGGTATGGAATGGTGTCCCTAGCCTCTGTTTGTCAGAGGATGGAGATGGATGGCAGGAGAGAGATCCCTTGATCATTGCCTGTTGGTCCACTCCCTCTGGGGCACCTGGCATTGGCCACTGTCGGTAGACAGGATACTGGGCTAGATGGACCTATGGTCTGACCCGGTACTGCCGTTCTTATGTTCTTACCTTAGACTGATGAACTGTCCTTGAAACCTGATTGAGCAGCTGTGGCTTCATAGGAAGGAAAGGAAACATTTTGCAGCCATTTGGTAAGCTATCCTTGACTTTACAGCATCTATCATTAGGTTGAGAGCTCTGATTGTTGTGGGAAAGAAAGCAGTGATTGCCCTCTAGAAACTGACAACATCAGATAGTTATCAGTCAAATGGGTACCAGTCTGTGTTGGGTACCGTTGCTTTGGAGATGAACATGAGAAAAGATAGTATTTCAAGGGCATGTGATCAATGTGGCTAATGTGAAAAAGTCCATTTAGGGATTTAAGCATTTTAAATTCCTAAACTGTGCAGGAGCTATTGAAGGAACCCATGTGCCCACAACGGCCTTTTTTTCTCAGAACGTAACAACGGTCATAGTGGGTCAGACCAAAGGTCATTCTAGCCCAGTATCCTGTCTGACAGTGGCCAATACCAGGTGCTTCAGAGGGAATGAACAGAACCTGCAATCATCAAGTGATCCATCCCCTGTCGCCCATTCCCAGCTTCTGGCAGTTAGAGGTGAGGGACATCCAAAACATGGGGTTGCATTCCTGACCATCTTGGCTGATAGCTATTGATGGACCTATCCTCCATGAACTTATTCTTTATTGACCCCCGTTATAGTTTTGGCTTTCACAACATCCCTGGCAATGAATTCCACAGGTTGACTGTGTGGTGTGTGAAGTAGTACTTCCTTTTGTTTGTTTTAAACCTGCTACCTATTAATTTTTTTGGGTGACCCTTGGTTCTTGTGTTATGTGAAGGAATAAATAACACTTCTTTATTCATTTTCCACCCCATTCACGATTTTATAGACCTCTACCACATCCCCTCTTAGTCATCTCTTTTCCAAGCTGAAAAGCCCCCGTTTTTTTAATCTCTCCTCATACGGAAGCTGTTCCATACCCCAAATCATTTTTATTGCCCTTCTCGGTACCTTTTCCAAGCCTACTATATCTTTTTTGAGATGGGATGACAAGAACTACACAGTAGTCAAGGTGTGGATGTACCATGGATTTATACAGTGGCATTATGATATTTTCTGTATTATTATCTATCCCTTTCCTAATGGTTTCTAAATAAGAAAAATTTGCAAAAATCTATTACAATTCAGTTTTTAAAATGAATCTGGAAAATGAAAACTTTTTAATTTGTTGTTTTTATTTTTTCAGTTTATCATTTTTCCTTTTTATCCCCTTTCTCTGTTTCCTCCTCTTACACACCCACCTCCCGATTTCTGTGGCAAAGTGTGAAAAGGAAAAAATGGGGGACAAAGGGAATGAAAGGGAAAAGGGTGAACAAGGCATTATTATAATACCTGTCTGTTGCACTTTACATAATGTATGTAAAAGCAAAGGCAAGGTCTTCAACACACAGTGCAATAAGGAGGCAGCATGACTTGCAGTAATATTTACACAGATGGACACACAAACTGTTGCGTCTGAGGCTGTTCCCAATATTACCATAGCCTGTGATCAGTGTGCTGCCCACTTATAAATACTCTGGGCACACCACCTTCAAACTAATGGTGTGTAATTTGGTTTACATCATTCACATCAGGGAGACTAAATGTTACAATTTTTAAAAAATATGGAGTTATTTCTTGCTATATAGATGGGGGAATTCTCCTTTCTCTTAAAATAAGTATTAAATATGAGCTTTCTTAATTATTCTGTTCATTTAATTTGTACAGTGAAGGATTTTATGGAGTCTAGAGTTATGTCTGTGTTGAGGCAATAATAATTAGGAACAATGCTATGTAGTGCCTTTATGTGCCTTAGTGGTGGGCTTGTGCTTTTGTTACCGGTAAACATTTATTTTTCCTATGGTTTCATAATCATTTGTAATGGTGAGTTTATGGAGGAGTGATTTGTTGTTGCATTAATATTAAAGAACAGTATGATTGATGTACTCCTTACACAACAATATTTTTCTCCATAATGTATTTGATTATACAAACACAAATATGCAGGCCAGCTGTAATATCAAATCAGTGTAACATATTTATAAAAATAAGGTCAATAGGGATTGCATTTCACAGGGAAATAAAATGCTTGTCTTATGGATTCCAGTTGTCTTTCCCTCTATCATGCAAAGGGGTGGAATGCCTTGAGAATGGATCTACCAGACAGCTGGTAGGGGGCAGTCTAGTTGGTATTAGAATCTTGAGTAACCGTTTTATATTGGGCAAGTGGTGCAGGAGCCAGTTGTTGGGACAACTCTTCTCTTCTCTTACCATGCCCTTCCCTCATGGGTCTGAGCTCCTCTGTCATCTTTTTTTTTTTTTTAGCTCTTAGGTACTTATTAAACAGTCATTTTTGGAATTGTGTCCTAGAGTGTCATTTCCCTCTCATTCTGGGAATAGTCCAGCATAAGTTCCTTGTCCTGCTGCATGAACCTGTTCTGTCTTATGTAAGTGGTCCTGATTTACACCTCCCCAATTGAGACCATTCAGTCCAAGTCTCTCTGCATGTCCAGCAAAATGTTTTCCTTGGTTTTCCTTTCCTAGCCCTCAAGTTAATCTGTACCTACGTGGATACCAGTCACCTGCTCCCATGTACCTACTTGGATAGAATTCACCTGGCCCCATGTAGCTCTGGGTGGTACATGGTGGCCACTACAATGAAAAAAATAAAAATAAGAAATGACAGGGTTATATAATTATAGGGGAGGTTTTCAAAATCTTCTAAGAGATTTAGTAGTACACATCCTGTTGAAAGTCAACAAACCTTGTGCTTTAAAATCCCCGAGGTGAAAATAGTTTATCCATCCCTTGAAATACAAAGAAATTAAAGTAACAATTAAAGTTCAGTTGCAAATTCCAATGGTTTCCTGCAAGGTATTTTATCTTGGGCTTGAGATAAAGGGCATAGAATTAGATTTCTCACACAAATCTTATAAGAAGGAGAGGATGGAAGGGCAAGAAAATTGAGGAATGGAAGCTCTGATGATGAGGAAGGGACTTGTGGTGGGCTAATCACAATTACTCATTACAGGCAAACACAAACCTCGAAAACAAGTCTGTGTTTTTCTTGTCCTCTGTGTAGAGGGTCCCAGAAAGGGACAGAAAAGCACTTTTTGAGAGAGTGGAAGAAAGTTTGCATGGTGGCATCAGACGACACGCTCTGTGAATGGAGAGGCTGTATGAGATTTTGTGGGAGTGCAAGGAAATATGCATTTCCTGAAAGAGTAGAGTCAAGTAAAATATAGCCTTTCTGTGTTTAATTTAGAAACCGTATTGGCATTGTTGTTACTGGAATGGATGGATCCAGAATGCTAAATATGAAAAAAAATTCACCACAAGCAGAAAGTGTATCAAAGTTGATCTGGTTTAGCATTTCTAGGATTTTTTTTTAATCTTGGCAAATTTTGGAACACTTTCCCACTTAATTAGCTCTTTAAAGATACTCTCTAAACTACAAAATGTCAGTTAGATTAACTACTGTAACTTTGTAAAATTCCAGACATTGTTTTGGTCTAACAAGCATAAATTTTTTTCAACTGTTATCATTTGTGCCAATCACAAAACAGTGAAATGGTCAATCAGAAAAGCACAAGTCAAGCCACACAACAAGGACATAATTTAGATTTTAGTTTGGCAATCCTTTTTCTGTTTGGTATGTGAAATATTAATTGACCCTGAGCAGCCAGTTATTAAATGCTTTTGAAGGTGGTTTCTTTGAAAGACAATGAGAGTAATATCAAATACACTGTCTTGCTGCTTCTGAAAATGTATTTTCTCATGAAGCAACTAAAATTATTGAGCAATATGGTTACAAGCTCCTTGATAATGCTGGATCAAGATTTGGTCTCGTATTAGAAGTAATCATTGTGGGTTAATGGAGTTTCAAACAGCTGGAGCCTTCTGTCTGAGCTGCTGTTTTGAGACGTAATTTTTTTTCTTGGACTTTGGTCTTGATTTTCCTGGTCTACATGAAATAGGCAAAACATTTACATCTCATGGGACACCCCTTTCTTAGGAATTTGGGAAGTTACTGAGGCCGTTTTATTCTCAGCTCTGCCAATGAATGAAATGTCCAACTTTGAGCAAGTCACCAGACCTTTCCACTCATGGGAGGCGCGTAATGGAGGCTGGGGGAGGCTAAGCCTCCCCAAACCTCTGCTAATGCTCCCTGCCATGGCCCCGGGGCCAGGCCACAGCGGGGCTCAGGGCTCCTCCAGGCAGGCGGGCTGGGGTGGCTTGGGTGGGTGGGCAGCCCAGGGCTCCTCCGGCCACGGTGGGGAGCTTGGGGCTCCTCTGGCCCCAGCGAGCAAGAACGGGAGGTGGAGTGGGGGCGAGGCCTTGGGAAGAAGGAGCGGGGTCAGGGCAGGGCTTAAAAGGTAGAAGGAGGCTAGCATCCCTGAACAGGGGGTTCATGTGCCGCCTGTGTTTCATGCCTTAGTTACCCTAGCTGGAAAATGGAGAAAAGAATGGCAGCTCACTTTTTAATTTGCAGATAGAAAACAGTTCTTTTTATTTCATTTTATTATTAAAACAGTGGTTCTCAATCTTTTTGGTCATCTGCAAGACCAATTTACCAGACTAAGATTTTAATAGCGCCATCCAGGGCTTGCAATCTTCCATTCATTTATGTACATTTATCCCACTGCTCCAAATTTCTGTCTCATGGTGGATTTATAGCAGCCCATGCTCCAGTGCATGTTGGAGTGCGCAAAATTGAATGAGAAGCAGGGCATTGTGCACAGAGGGTCATTATTTGAGGTAAAAAGGAGGAGCCTAGAATACCAATGACAAGTCTGAAGTGCCAGTACTGGAATATGTACCTCCACCAATAGTTGGGAAATACTCAGTGCAGCATGATGGACTAGTTTAACCCTATTTTGTGTTATGTCAGTAAGCCACATTTCAAGTTTATTGTACAGTGGAGTATTTCCCCTGACTTGTAATACCATTGTATGTCTTGTGAAAAGACCTGCTTGAGGGCAACATTTCCTTGGCAATTTGAGTGTGACAGAAACACAGCCTGAGCTGAGAAGAGGAATAGAAAACCTCTCAGAAGCCAGTCACAGTCACTAGCAGAGTACCTCTTCCTTTGTCTACTCAGGGGGTCAAAGCATCCAGGTTTCGGGGCCTCGAAGAGCTGTAGTGTTCAGGAAGTGAAGGAGGCTAGACCCACAAGGGTCAAGAATTTGAGGAGTTTGAGAACTGGAAGATTATAGAGAGAGGCAATCTGAAGATCCAAAGGAAATGAGGAAACTGTTAAGAAGCTGGGAGCTGGAACAACATGAGTTATCATCTGATTTGGCCCCAGGG
Source organism: Chrysemys picta bellii (assembly GCF_011386835.1). Classification (NCBI taxonomy): domain Eukaryota; kingdom Metazoa; phylum Chordata; order Testudines; family Emydidae; genus Chrysemys; species Chrysemys picta. The sequence continues at coordinate 72,554,503 of NC_088794.1, read as the reverse complement.
AATAAAGAATTGATCCCTTCCATAGACTCAGAATCTTGACTTGTTAGAAAGGTATATATTTCAGCCACGAGAGTACCTGCACAAGATATGTGTGTGCTACCAGAAAATCCCGGATTATAGTGTAACAAAATGGAAGCTAGCAGCAGCCATGAACATTACTAAAAGTCTTTTTTCATCTTATGTCATTGTCAGGCTACATATCAAGTCTACAATATTCTTACTGCAAGACTCTACAGATGGATGAACCATTTCATTCCTTCTCTTGGACCTATCTCTAGCCATGTAGAATTTTGCTTTTCTTTTTGTTACTCTGAAGAGCGTCATTGATCATATGGAGGCTGGGTGTGGAAAATCTTTGGAAGCAATTAAAATTATGGACATTCCCGGTAACAGCTCTTCCTACTGCTATCATAGTGGTCAGCAACATGCTGGCGGGTTCACATCTGGTCCACTCTTGCCCTTTCTTTAGAAATAATGTAGAGAAGCAGGCCTCATAACAAATGCTGTGGTGCAGGGTCAAAGTCATAAATGAGGGCTGCATCACCAAGTTGGGGCTAGATGGTGATAATGCCATCATTTTGAAAATTTAGTTTCCATTGGGGGCCTGACATTTTTGTGCCCTTTCTTTTCATTCTGTGTGTCTATAAACTCCTCAGCACACTGCCTTAATGTGAGGAGAGTCATCTTCCCCTGTCCTGGTTAAAGTTATGGGGATGAGAGATAGGTGCTTTCACTCCTCTCCCAGCTGAGGTGACCTTCATGGGACACTGTGAATCCTGCCCATAGACAGACTCTCTAAAGGAGATCCAGGAAGGGACCCATGTCTCTAAGCAAGTGCTTTCATCCTAGGAGCACAAGAAGCTGATGGCATAGCATATCCATGAAATAAGAGGCAGCCAAGTTGATCATCCAAGAATTAAGATGAGCTTTGCCTGCTTTGCTTTCTCACCACTGCATAGGATCTGAAGGAAACATTGCTGTGCTACTTGCAATTTGTAGCTGGGGTCAGACGGCATTGCTTAGCAGTAGCACGATTCCTTTCTTTTTGAAAGATCCTAGTGGGTAGTACTAGGCAATTTGTTAGCCTCCCCCACGAGTTCAGCCCTTTGGGCTACCATAGGGTGCCACCCCTCCTGCTAAATGTGCATAAGATGTATTAGGAGGGTAAATGAGCAGTTGATAACTATGAGGCCTTTGGTATGATGATGACACCAAGCTCTATGTCTCCAGTCTTGTCTGAATGATTGACTGAGCAGTGTGCCTTTCATGTACCTGGCTGAAATTGGAGCTTGAATAAGGGCTAGCTGGCTCAGGTTCAGCCCAGACAAGAATGAGGTAATGTTGATAGGACTGGGAAGCAATCAGAAGGAATTGCAGAGATTATATCTCTTACAAGAGACGTCTGTATATATGTAAATAGTTAGTAGATAAGGTGCCAGTAGATAGGTTTTGTTGGACCAATAAAGCTTCTTGTTCTTGTACGCTGCAAATGGTTTTCTTTGTGCAGCTCTCAACAATATCAGCCCCTCAGCTGAGGGTGTGTGCTTCTTGTTATGCAGGTTTGCACCATGGGGGTTGCGTTAGATTCTTAGCTGTTCCTGGGTGCTCAGTTCTCTTTGCTTTTGCCAAGAGCATCTGGGCTTGACTTGAAGAGTGACTCTTTTCTTTCAGATGCAAACCTTGTTACTGTTACTCTAATCTTTTCGCCTTATGATAATATGCTCTATATGAGGCTACATCCTGGGGCTATTGAGAACTTAAATTAGTGCAGAATGCAGCTTCCTGTTTAGGCCATGCTATTCCACTGTTATCCTGTAGCACAGAGGTGGATTACAGCAATGGCAAGTTTCTTCTATTGCTATAAGAACTCCACCTCTTAGAGCGATGGTAGGTAGGTCAATGAAAGCATTGTCCAAGTCCTATGTAAACCATGAATTAGGTTGGCATCTCTACTGTACTCTGGGCTGTGGATTTTTCACACCCCTGAGCACTGTAACTATGGTGACCTAAGTTTTAGATGTAGACCAGGCCTAAATCCTGATCTTCACTGATAAAAAGAGTGTGGTTTCTCTTACCTCTGGGTTACTAATGCATGTGAGCTATCCTGCTTTAAAAACACAGAAAAGACAAGGTATTTTAATTCTACTGCAAGGTAAACTAAGCAAGGTCATCACTAGTTCCTTGCCTGAGGTTGATCCCACCTAGTTTACTTTGCATTGAGATTCAAGTGCCTTGCCTTCATTCATGTTTTTACCTCAGATACCTGAGGTTAGTTACCCAGCTGTAAAAATCAAACCTTTTTAGCAGTAAAGACAAGGCCTTACAAAGTAGTGGTCCATGTAAAGAGAATATCACACCTGTGCTTCTTACGCAATGTCTTCACTGCAAAAAAAGGTGTTTTTTTTTTCTATAAAAATTTAGTGAAGACACACCACTGTAGTTTTGCCATGAGATAAACTAGATGGGGAGAGCCATGGCCAAGGGCATAGCACTGATGTTGTCTACTTACTTGGTAGTAAGACTAAAATTCCTTGTTTGCTTTAACTAACATACATTGGTTAATTTGTGGTAAAAAAACATACCTTTTTTGGCAGTGATGACAAAGCCTCAGTCTGTTCTGGCAGCCATTTCATTTCAGGATGGAACATATAATGTTGTCTTTGACCTTCATTTTAGGTCCTAGCCACCTGACAGACCATCTGTGATACCACTACTTTTTTGGTAAAAGGAAGCACTTAAGCCAACACCCCTTAATTTATCAAAAGGGTAGCAGGGCATTTTCCATGACAAAACTTCAACTCTGATCCCAGAGACCAAATTTGTTGCCTTTGAAAGACTAAGGAAGAGTCATCTATTTTCTTGGGCTTTTTCATAAGGGAAGTGTAGTGGGATTAGACTGATTTGATAAGGATTATATTTTCCTTTCTCAGCACCAATCATTTTATCTATACCACTCAACCAACCATCCCTCATATGCTCAGATTGATTTATATGTAAGGGCAAATAATTTGTGTTTGGGATATTATTTATAGATACATTTAGATTGAGCTGTATCTGATTGACTTCAAAGAGACTATTCATGATACTACTCAATGTGAGTAAGGGTATAAGAATCTGGCCTATAATTTGTATATCATAGCCGGAGTTGGTAGTAACCTCTATATTTGGGTTCTCTAACACTTTCTATTATAAAAACATGAACATACTTTTTTTGGAAGCTCTAACACTTCCTTTGTTTGCAGCAGTCCTTTCAAGTTTGGCAGCAGCTAGAGATATGCCTTTCCCTTGCCCTATGAACATTGGTTCTGATTTGGCTGAGTTATAAACTGTTAGAAAGCACCATTTCCCTTCTTTGACCTGAGTTGCTTAGAAAAAGGTTGGCAATCTGCCCAAATGGCAGCTGAACATTCTAAAAAGCCAGGCCCACATCTCTGCCAAAGTAGCAGTAGAACCACCACCACCACATGTTGTACTGGGAATGCCTGGGATCTACCTGATCAGCTGAGCAGCATGGGGTAGTGGTGGTGGTGGTGGTCATTGCATAACACAAAAGCACATATCCCCACTTGGGGGCACCACATAGAGGCAGGAGCTCCCGCAATTCCTGATCGAGGAGAGAGAGAATGGGCTTTCTCCAACATGTGCCAGACCCAGCACATGGTGCACATGGCTCCTCTCCCTCTCTGGAATAACAGCCGTTTCAATTTACCAGCTAGTGTAGGTAGTCCGGTAGCTCAAGTGGTAGTAGTCTGTCTTGTAATGCTGAAGGATCAAGCCCTAATGATGCTTCTGCATAATGCGGGGAGAGGGTTATTACAATTGTACATAATAGTATTTGTTTTCTATTTTTTCCTTTAAAAAGTCCTAGGATATTTCATCAACAAAACCCACCACCACCAACAAAACAAACCAACCAAACACCTCCCCCTCCAAATCCTACATTAAAAGAAAGTTAGGAAAAAACAGACTGACAATTGTCTGTGCACCCTTAATACTGCCGTCTTGTGCATAGGCATTATGGTACAGTCTCTAATTGCCTGATCATATACTGTTTTCTTCACAGCACCCCGCTTCATTCAGTGCAAACTGGATGCACAATGGGGCAGAATTAGGGTTGTACAGGCAGCTATAAATCTGACTTCCTAACTTTGGAGTGCTTGACTTGGCAACCTCAATAACATTCTTTCAGTGTAGTTTTTCTGTATGTAATATTTTGGATGCTTAGGGGTTAGATTAGATTCCCAGCTATTAATGGATGTTCACCATTCAGCATTAGCCAAGGCAGCTTGTTACCATTTACATTTGGCTAAAGCATTGCAACCTTTTCTTTCTGAGGCAGACTTCATTACCACAATTCATGCCTTTATCACTTCAAGACTGGATTATTGTAAAGCACTCTACTTTGGACTATAACTATACTTTAAATCCATTCAGAAACTGAAGCTAGCACAAAGTACTGAGCCTAGATCTGGGTAAAAACTGGATTTTTCATTACTCAGAGAATTCTGCAAGTTTGAATTTTTTTCCATTCTGAAAATAGAATGATAATAAACAATGTAGAAATGCCACGCAAAAATAAACTCTGAAAAAATCATTTGGGGTTGATTGAAACATTCTGTTTTGACAAAGTTGAAACATTTCTTTCCAGTTTTGACTTTTCAATGATTTTGTATCATATTTTTAAAAATTGTAAAAAGAAGAACAGGAGTACTTGTGGCACCTTAGAGACTAACAAATTTATTAGAGCATAAGCTTTCGTGGACTACAGCCCACTTCTTCGGATTACATATGCATATGCATCCGAAGAAGTGGGCTGTAGTCCACGAAAGCTTATGCTCTAATAAATTTGTTAGTCTCTAAGGTGCCACAAGTACTCCTGTTCTTCTTTTTGCGGATACAGACTAACACGGCTGCTACTCTGAAACCTGTCATTAAAAATTGTAACAAAATATAACTTTGACATGGAAAATTTCAAAAATGTTGAAACATTTCTACCTTTCAAAACACTTTTTGTTTTTGTTTCAAAACTAACTTGTCAAAATCAACATCTTTACAGAAACCATTTCACTTTTGATGATCTGATGTTTTCTGACAGCAGAGCCATCCATCGGAAAACTTCAGACCAGCTCTAGCTGTGACTCACTAGTACAGTGAAGTGTCGCACTGCAAGTATAATAAACTAATACGTTTGTAATCTGCACTAGTAGCTTGTGGGTCTGCAGGTGGAGTTTAAGGTATTGGCATCCTACCTCGACGATGCTCTCCTCAGCTTTTGGCCATCCAGACTCTATTTACACAATGGATGGGCAAACCAGTGTGAATAAAATAAACTCACTAACCTTCACCTAGCTGATTTTTTCCCCCTTGCATTTTTTATGCTGGTACTTTGTGCTCCCTTCAGCCACGTGGACTATAATGGCTCTTTCAATTTTCATGTATGGCTTGTGAAAACTTCAGAACATTTTCTGTCTAAGTGGAAATGGAAATCCTAGAAGAGCAGAAGATGGCTGGTAAAGTTTAATGTTCTCCAATCAACTTCAGCTGCAGCTATTTGGGTTGTTTAGTAGCCATTGATTTACACTGAAACCTCAGAGTAACACTGCTCCCTACTGATCCATAATAAATGTCATCTATTTGAATGAGAAGTTAATTGGTCTGTGTAGCTGTCCATTGGTGTGAATGGAGACCCAGTGAAGCTTATGGTAAACCTGGTTTTGTTATGGTGGCAATAAAGATCAACAGTAACTTGTTGGAATCAATGGAAATCAAATGCAGATAATAGACATTAATTGAACATTTATTGGAAGTAATTAAAATTAAGTGTAGTCATGACTTAATTACTGGAAACTCATGACTACCATTTAGATATTAACAGAATTACCGGAATGTAATGACGGTCAATACAAGAAGTTTACAAGTGGTTGAGTTAAAGAGGGGCTTATTGATATTAGTGATCTTCAGTATTTTTCAGTAGAACTATAATCTAAAATAGGGCTGCATTGATGTAGGAGAGATACTGGACTACAGAGGACAGAGAACATAGGCAGAAGGAAAGCAAAAGATCTGGTTCTACTAAAGAGGTTATCTCTATCAGGTCATCTCATTTAATAAATAAGCCGGTAATCTAGATTTTTGCATTTCCCCCCTCTCCACATACCATCACCTTTTCTATAGGGATTACTTAATTAAAGCAGTACTGTAATTCATGGTCAAGGTAAGAATTGGGTAATCAACAGTTCTGCCTCAGAACCAGCATTATGATAAACTTCTTTGGTGATAAACCACATGATTTATATTTGTTCTCTTCATCTGCTGAACGTTCCTTCATTTTTCAGGGAGTTTTGGACATACCTGTCTTTGTTAAGTTGACACTAATCAACATTCCTGGAAAAAAAGATTCTTATATGGCATATCCAATAGCAAATTAGTACTTCCTCAAGCTATTAATACTTTCTCAACATTGCCTTTTAAAACTGCAGTGGTTGTGCCCTATTGGTTTTTTAGCTGTTTTTTGAGTATGCTGGTAGAAGATGCTAAGTACACAGGTAAATACACTGGTATGTTTCATGTACAATAGAGCTGTAATAAGAAGTCATTACCCTTTTCCCAAGTACAATGCAGGGTAACCTTAAACAGAGTCAAGTGATAATGTGGTAACTATTTGGGTACCCATATAAAGTAATACAGTGACTTTCACATGGGTAGATTATTCTGAATTACATTCTTACATTTACATATAAGTATGAAGCCATGAATTATATTGATTGTAAAGGGACCACACTGTAGATTCTCTAACCATGTAAATATATTGTTCTTGAATTTCATATAATGTACCTCAAATTTTTACATCTGATTTGAATTATATGAATTTCTTAAAGATCTCTGTTCTGTCCAGACGTGAGAAATGGCTTTGGTTTAGACAGTCTGAATGAAGGACCACCTAATGAGGAGAGAAATATTTTTTTTACTGCATTATCACTGAAAACCAGAATGGAAAATATGGCACACTTTTTGAAAGGACTTTGAGATCCTCTGATAAGTTCTATAAGTGTAATTATTCCTAATTGGGTCAATTTCTCAGAACAGAGTAGTGTTGGCACACCTTATAGCCTCATAGGTTTTTGTAAGATCATCTAGTCTGACCTCCTACACATTTCAGAACTTTACCCACCCACTTTTGTAACCCTAACATCTGGCTGAGTTAATGAAGTTCTCAAATGATGGCTTAAAGACTTCAAGTTACAGAGAATTCACCATTTACACTAGTTTAAATCTGCAAGTGACCCATGCCCCATGCTGCAGAGGGAGGAAAAACCCACCCAGGGTATATGCCAGTCTGACATGGGGGGAAATTCCTTCCCAATCCCCAAATATGGCCATCAGTTAGATCCTGAGCATATGGACAAGACCAACCAGGCAGATATCTTCATAGTCATAGGAAAAAACGAAACCTTTCGACACATAATTAGACTACATGTTGCTTCTATCCATGTTCTGTTACAATTTCTCATCTTTTACCATAGGACTATAAATTACTCTAGTTTCTGCATGAAAACTTACTTACTGATGATTAATCATAATAATAATGAATGGGAATTGCGTACAGTGTATATTAGAGCTTCTTCAAAACAAGAATTGCTCTGAAATAAACAAGATGAAGTTCAATAAAGACAAGTACAAAGTGCTACACTTAGAAAGGAAAACTCAAACACACAAATACAAAATGAGGAATAACTAGCTAGGCAGAAATACTGCAGAAAAAATGTGGGGTTATCAGGGCCGGCTCTAGCGTTTTTCCGCCCCTAGCAAAAAAAAAAAAAAGCTGCAATCGGCAGCAATTCAGCGGCAGCTCTAGCACCGCTTCATTCTACGGCAGCAATTCGGTGGGAGGTCCTTTGCTCTGAGAGGGAGTGACGGCCCCACCGCCGAATTGCCGTTGAACTGCCAGACGTGCCGCCCCTCTCTTCACTGGCCGCCCCAGGCACCTGCTTGCTATGCTGGTGCCTGTAGCTGGCCCTGGGGATTATAGTGGATCACAAATTGAATGTGAGCTGAGATGTGACGCAGTTGCAAAAAAAGTCTAATATTCTGGGCTGTGTTAACGGGAGTGTTGTATCTAAGACATGAGAGGTAATTGTTCTGCTCCACTCAGCACTGGTCAGACCTCAGCTGGAGTACTGTGTCCTGTTTTGGGTACCGCATTTTAGGAAAGATGTGGGCAAATTGAAGCGAGAAGAGCAACAAAAATGATAAAAGGGTTAGAAAACCTGAGATATGTGGAAAGGTTAAAAAAACTGGGTGTGTTTAGGCTTGAGAAAAAAAAGATGGGCGGGACCTGATAGTTTTCAAATATGCTAAGGGCTGTTATAAAGAGAAGGTTATCAATTGTTTTCCATGTCCTCTGAAGGTAGGATAAGAAGTAATCAGTTTAAGAGTTTTAAAAGAGCTGTCTGAGGAGCTTGCTGGACCATTAATGTTGATTTGCAATAAGTCTTGGAATGCTAGGAAAGAAAGCTAATGTAGTGCCAATATATAAAAAGGATATAAGGGATGACCCTGGTAATTATAGGCCAGGCAGTGTGACGTCAATCCCAGGCAAGATAATGGAATGGTTGATATGGAACTCAGTTAATAAAAAGTTAAAAGAGAGTAATTTATTTAATGCCAATCAACATGAGTTATGGAAAATAGATCCTGTCAAACAAATGTGATTTTTTTTTTAGATGAGATTAGATGTTTAGTTGACAAAAGTAATAGTGTTGATGTGATATACTTAGACTCCTGTAAGCTCTTTGACTTGGTACTGCACAATATTTTGATTAAAAAACTAGAATGATATAAAATTAATATGGTACACATTAGATGGATTAAACGGATAGGTCTCAAAATGTAATTGTAAATGAGGAATCATCATCTAACAGATGTGTTTTTAGTTGGGTGTCACAAGGATTGGTTCTTGGCCCTAAGCTATTTAATATTTTTAATTTGGAAGAAAACACAAACCCATACTTGATAAAGTTTGCAGATTACACAAATATTGGGGGAGTGGTAAATAATGAAGAAGACAGGTCACTGATACAGAATGATCTGCTTTGCCTGGTAAGGTAGGCACAAACAAACAATATGTGTTTTAACATGACTAAATGTGTATATCGAGGAACAAAGAATGTAGGCCATACTAACAGGATGATGGACTCCATCCTGGCAAGCAGTGACTCTGAGAAAGATTTGAGAGTCATGGTATATAATCAGCTGAACATGACCTCCTAGTGTGATGCTGTGGCAAAAAGCACTAATGGGATCTTTGGATACATAAATAGAGGAATATTGAGTAGGAGTAGAGCAGTTATATTGCCTGTGTATTTAGCAATGGTGCAATCACGGCTGGAATACTATGTCTGGTTCTGGTGTCCATAATTCAAGAAGGAAGTTGATAAATTCCAGAAGTTTCAGACAAGAGCCATATGAATGATTAAAAATTAGAAAACATGCTTTATAGTGATAGACTTAAGGGTTCAATTTATTTAGCTTGGAGAAGAGAAGGTTAAGGCATGACTTGATCGCAATTTATAAGTTCCTGCACTGGGAACAAATGTTTGATAATGAGTTCTGCATTCTAGCAGAGAAAGGTATAACCCAATTCAATGGCTGGAAGTTGAAACTAGACAACTTCAGTGTAAATAAGGCATAAATTTTTAATAGCAAGGATAATTAACTCTTGGAACAGTTTCCCGAGGACCATCGTGGATTTTCCATCACTGGCCATTTTAAAATCAGGATTGGATGTTTTTCTAAAAGGTCTGCTCTAGGAATTATTTTGGGGAAGTTCTATGGCCTGTGTTATGCAGGAGGTCAGACTAGATGATCACAATGGTCCCTTCTGGCCTTGAAATCTACGAATCTACAGCAAGAGAAATTTAGATTAGATATAATGAAAAACTTTCTAACTACAGTATAAGAATAGTTAAGTACTGGAATAGATTATCAAGGGAGTTTGGGGAATCCATATTACTGGAGGTTTTTAAGAACAAACATCTATCAGGCATTGACTAGGTATAGTTGGTCCTGCCTCAGTGTGGTAGATGGACTGTCACTAGATGACCTCTTCAGGTCCCTTCCAGCACCACATTTCTAGGATTCTATTTATTTTGTCTCCTTTTCTGTCAGTGAATTTTCTGTGAACAGCTTGCTATTTCTCAAATGCATGTGTTATTCAAAAGTATTTGCTGAGTAAATCATTGACCTCAGTGGGTCAATTAGGATCAGGTCCTAATTTCTGAAAATAATCCTTAGGCCACATCTACACTCCAAACTTTTTCTGTCATAGCTTTGTTAGTCAGGGGTATGAGGAGGTGTGATCCCTAACCAACAGACCTGTGCTAGCAAAAGCCCCCTGCAGTAGATGCAGTTATACTGGCAAAACCACACTTTTGTGATTATAGTTTATTTAATTTGCGGGTCTGAAATAACAGCAAAAGCATGGTGAATTTTGCCAGTATAAACTACATCTGCATTAGGTGTGCTTCACTGGTGCACTGTAGCTATCCTGGCAAAGCCTTCCAAGCCTCAGTATATGGCTTATTCTTGAGGCGTTTCCTACAAATTTTTAGAATATGAAACTAGAGGTAGTCATGTGAATTTTTCAAGACTGGATGAACACAACTCTTAGAATCAGGATTCTGTTGCAAAATTTAAATGATGAGCTCAGAAATTCTATAGTTGTAAATATTCTGCAATGTTTTATAAATGGTCCTGTTCCTGCAAACATTCCCACCAGCAAACTGATTAGCTTGACAATTATTGGAAAGTGATCGCAAAAGGAGTGAGAGAAAAAAGACAAAGTTAAGTTATTAACAAATGTGAATCAATATTTATGGATTTTTTTTGCAACATTTAACAAAATCTATTGAATTTATACAGAAAAACTGAAGGAACAGGTCACGCTATAATTCAACATAATACCAATTTTTTTTGAGTAGTAGCGTTTATCCTACAGTATTGCAGAATGTAGATAAATAGGAAGGCCCAGATCCATAAAGGTACTTAGGCATTTACACCCCAGACTTCCACACCTAAGTCCCACTGAGTCCACCTACCAGATTGGGTCCCATTCAAAATCTAGCAAGAAAAGGAAGTGGTGCCTATTATATAACTTTAGCCCAGTGGTTAGAGTACTCAACCAGGTTCAATTCCCTCCTCTCAGCCAGATGCCAAGAAAAGATTTGAACAGGGTCTCCCATCTCTCAGGAATGTGCTCTAACCCCTGAGCGATGGGATATTCTGATGTGGGGTTCCCCTCGGTCTCTCCTGTTGAAGCTGTTCCACTGTGGATGAATAATGACTGATTGGAACAAGGTGGACAGGGGGTCTCTCACCTACTATGTGGGTGCCCTAACTTCAGGATTACAGAGTCATTCCCACTCTCTCTCACTACCTCTGGCCTAATGCCTGTTCCACTCTGGATAAATACTTAAATAGTTCCTCAAGAAATACTTCAGGCCTTGGCTACACTTGCAGCTGTACAGCGCTGTGAGTTAAACCTGTCTTCATACAGCTGAGTAGGGAAAGTGCTGCAGTCTGTCCACATTGACAGCTGCCAGCGCACTGTCGTGGCCACATTTGCGGCAATTGCAGTGCCATTGGGAGCTGTGCATTATGGGCAGCTATCCCACAGAGCACCTCTTCCCATTCTGGCGCCATGGGTTGTGGGAAGGGGGTGTGGGTGCGGGGCATTCTGGGTCCTGTCCCAATGCCCCGTGATGCATCGCTTAGCATCCCAGAAATCCCTTTGTTTCCATCCACCTTTGGCGCCATCTTTCAATGGTTTCTGTGCAGCACGATCTGTCTGCGGGAAATGGAGCCCGAACTGCTGAGGCGTATGCTGACTAGTCTCATCAGCACGTCACGTTTGGCTGTCCAACTATTCCTTAAGATCCAAAGTGAAAGTGAGAGTGAGGAGTCCGACGATGCTATCGAGCCGCGTAACGCGTACAACACGAAATTGCTTGTGGCATTCACGGACATGCTCAGCACCATGGAATGTCGCTTTTGGGCTCGGGAAACAAGCACTGAGTGGTGGGATCACATCGTCATGGAAGTCTGGGATGACGAGCGGTGGCTGCAGAACTTTCGGATGAGAAAAGCCACTTTCATGGGACTGTGTGAGGAGCTCGCCCCCCACCCTGCGGCGCAAGCACACAAGATTGAGAGCTGCCCTGCCAGTGGAGAAGCGGGTGGCTATTGCAATCTGGAAGCTGGCAACTCCAGACAGCTACCGGTCAGTCGCAAACCAGTATGGAGTGGGAAAGTCAACCGTTGGAATCGTGTTGATGCAAGTTTGCAGGGCCATTAGTCGCATCCTACTCAGAAGAACCGTGACTCTAGGTAACATGCAGGACATAGTGGATGGCTTTGCACAAATGGGTTTCCCTAACTGTGGAGGGGCGATAGATGGGACGCATATTCCTATACTGGCATCAGCCCACCTACCCTCCGAGTACGTTAATCGGAAGAGGTATTTCTCTATGGTTCTCCAGGCGCTTGTGGATCACCGTGGGCATTTCATTGACATTAACACAGGCTGTCCAGGAAAGGTGCATGACGCACGCATCTTTCGGAACACTTGGCTGTTCAGGAAGCTGCAGGCAAGGACTTTTTTCCCAGAGTGGAAGATCACAGTAGGGGGAGTTGAAATGCCCATTGTGATCCTTGGAGATCCCGCTTACCTGTTAATGACTGTGGAGTGTGCCTTTGGCTGTTTAAAGGACTGCTGGTGATCTCTGTATGGGAAGCTGGACTTGGCCGAACACAGCATCACCACGGTTATATCCGCGTGCTGTACCCTCCATAATATTTGTGAAGGGAAGAGTGAAAGCTTCACTCAGGCATGGACCTCCGAGGTTGAACACCTGGAGCCAGAGAGCAGGGCTATTACAGGGGCCCAGCATGAGGCTGCAAGGATTAGGGATGGTTTGAGGGAGCAATTTGAGGCTGAAAACCAGCAGTGATATCTGGTGCCCCGCATGGGAGTGAAGTGCAGTAGTTCCAATCTTTAAGAATCAGTGTTTGCAAAGCAAACTTGCAGTGCCTGTTTATTTCCTGGGCTAAGGAATCTTTTACTTTATGCAATAATAAAGAATGTTTTCAAAGCCAAAAAATCCATTTATTGAAAAGAAAATCCATTTATTGAAAAGAAACACAACTGCTTGGGAATAAGAAAAGGCAAGGGGGTGGAGTGGGGAACGGTACAATCACAGATTCGCGTATGTCCTGTTTGGTGTGCTGTGCAGTGAGTGCTGCACTTCAGGATAGCTATACTGCATGGTGATGGGGGTTGAGTGCAGAGGGTAAAGGTCGTGGTTTTCAGGGCTGGGTGGTGAAGATACTGGTGTTGGAGGCAGCTGGTGGCGTGAAGAACCCGGAAGTTGGGGAAAGTGGGTTGGAGGTAACAGTGGGGCACAAGGGAAAGAGTTTTGGGACAAGGGCTGTGGGGGGTGGGAGGCATTTGCATTTGTGGTACTGCTCTTTCTGCATGGCTACGAGCTCCTGGATAGCGTCTGCTTGGCGCTCCAGGATGCTTATGAGCCAATCCGTGCTTTGCTGCCAGTGCTCCGTGCTTTGCCGCCGGTGCGCTGCGTTTTCCTGGTAGATCCTGCTTTCTCTCTCCCTCCAGTTCTGTGCTTTTTCATCCTCTTTAATAGATTGCCGCATCACTTCTTGCAGCATGTCTTCTTTGCTTTTTCGTGGTCTCTTCCTGAGTCTTTGCAGTCTCTGAGCAGGCGATAAGAGGGACGGCTGAGGTCTCAAGGTTGTTGCAGCTGTATAGGCAAAATGCAACATTTAACAGAGGCAGCATCGTTTATACCAGACAGAGTAATGATTTTCCCTGCACTTAAGGAGGGCACACACAGGGTCTACACAATAGCATAATTTTCCCATCCCAAACAGAGCACACAACCCACAGGAGCCTCAAAATGGTAAGGGGGACTGATTGTTTCAGGGCTGTGCTGTCCTCTGGGTTTCTGTGCCTTGGGGAGAGCCAACAGCTGCAGGGGGCACCTACATTGAACACTGTCCCAACATTTTCCACAGGAGTTCATCCTGGACGATATCTCGCTGCTGAAGGTGACCTGGGAAGCAAGGGAGGGTCTTCTACTGCAATGGGGCTTCTGCCCTGGCCCATATGCAGTTTGCCTCTGTGCAATGGTCCCCCCCGCCCCTCGTGGCACAGTGGTGCGGACACATTAGCCTGGCTGGGACAAGGACCACAGTGGCTCTCCTGATAAACCTGCGCAAGCGCATTGGACACATTCTGGATGAGACATTCGAAGAGATTACCGAGGCCGATTACCGCGATGTGATAAACCACATCAATGCACTATTCCGCATCTAGGCATGCATGCCTAACCCTCCTCTCCCAAAGAGCCCGCACTGAAAAAATTCCTTCCCAAAAAAAACCCCCGCTTACCGGAAACCTGCTCTTCTGTTTGTCCTCCACCAAGTACCGGCTGCTGTGACTGTGTACCTTCCTCCTGGATCGAGAGAGCTCCTGGCTGCATGCCTCCAGGGATTCCGGGGTGTCTCCATCCGCCCCACCACCCTCACTCCTGTTTTCCTCCTCCTCCTCCCACCCCAGCTGTGAAGTGTCCACGGTGGTGCTCAGAGTGGAGGTGGGGTTAACCCCAAGTATCGCATCCAGCTCTTTGTAGAATCGGCAGGTTGCGGGGGGAGCACCCGAGCGGCTGTTTGTGTCGCGGGCTTTGCAGTAGGCACTCCGCAGCTCTTTCACTTTAATCCTGCACTGCAGGGCGTCCTGGTCATGGCCCCTTTCCATCATGTCCTTTGATACCTTCCCGAAGGTATTGCATTTCTTACGGCTGGAGCGCAGCTGGGACTGGACAGCTTCCTCCCCCCAAACACTGATGAGGTCCAGCAACTCGCCATTGCTCTATGCTGGGGCTCGCTTGGCGCGTGGAGGCATGGTCACCTGGAAAGATTCGCTGATAGCACTCCACGCCATGCCTGGCTGAGCAAACAGGAAGAGGATTTTTAAGATTCCCAGAGAATGTCAAGGGCGGGTCACATGGTTGGTTACCTGAGACCAGGGCAGTAGAGTTTGAACTGATGACCAGAGTGGCTAGAACAGGCATTGTGGGATACTGCCGAATACTTCTGGAGGCCAGTCACAGCGCATTGGAAGGCCACACTGGCGCCGCAGCGCTGCAGCGGCAGCGCAATACATGGTATTCCTCTCGGGAAGGTGGAGTACATGCAGCGCTGCAGCCACGGAGATACAGCGCTGTAAGTGCCTTGCCAGTGTGGACGAGGAGTGAGTTACAGCACTGGGGGAAGCTTTATTGTGCTGTAACTTGCAAGTGTAGCCAAGGCCTCAGGTGCCTAAGCTGCCTGACCCAGGTGGTGGGTTCCTGTTCATGAATTGCTAAGCAGATATAGACACCTCCCTGCAGGCTGAATTTTAGTGCCTATCTCAGAAAGAGGGGTGTGGTTTAGCATAGTCCCTTCAGGTTGGCGTCTTCCACTGGCTAGCTTAGGCAGCTCCCTGCCTAGTGTGCTGGCTTTTCTATAGGGAGCCTAGATTCCTAACTCAGGCCCCGTGGATCATAGTGGCGTTCCTGTGGTTCTCTAGGACCTAAAAGTGAAGTGCCATGATGCTCAACATTGCAATGCCTAAGTGCTTTTGTGGATCTGGCCCAAAGTAACTTTGAGAAGCAGGTAAATGTTAGAGTAGTTCATGAAAGTACTATCTATATATGATAAGGCTTAAAGGTACAGAGGCCAAGTTTCAGATAATGAGAATGGTTGGAGAAAATGAGTGGCATTATTCCTTTTAATTGTACTTGGTGATTTGTTCTGAAGTTTATCTTACTGACCTTGATATTTATTCCATAAACAACACCTTCATTAAAAGAAATTAAATCTGGTTATTTGTGATAACCTACTCAATGTAAACCCTAAAAAGCAAGGAAATGCCACCTCTTAACAGTACCTTGATGTCCACACAGCATGTGTCCACTGAATGTGACAGACCCCATATTGTCACAAGGAACTTGCTTCTGCCTCCAGCTGGTAAGCAAACACACTACACACAATGCCTCTCACAGCATAACACAAAACCTTAATTATATCTTCAGTAACATGTTCCAGGTTGACATATGTGTGGTATGTTATGTGTTTGTGGGGGAAGCATAAGGTCATAATTAAGATTTTGCTGAAGGGCTTCAGCATAGGCTGGAGAAACCTCAGCTGTGGAGTTCACAGCTTCTGAAGCCTGGGAATGCCAGTTGTTTCTCAACTGAGCCAAAGTTTGTGATAGACAGGCTTCTCTTAGGGCTAGTCTACACTACCGCGCTACATCGGTGTAACTGCACAAATACAGCTGCGCCGCTGGAGCATATCTGCTGAAGATGAGCCATGCCGATTGGAGGACACTCTTGAGTGGGCATAATTACTCCACCTCAACAAGAGTCAGAAGCTATGTTGGTAGTAGTGTGTCTCCTGCTGACATATCACAGTGTAGACACTGCTTTGTATATAACTTGCATCGCTCAGGGGGGTGGCTTTTTCACATCCCTGTGCAATGTAAGTTACATCTACTTAAGCAATAATATTGACAAGCCCTTAGTTTCCTTCCCATAGAGCATTAGGGACAGTCATCTTCTCTAAATGGAGCATGTGTCTTCAGTCCCATTAGCAACAAAAGAGCCCCAAAGTGGCCATCTTTACTAGGGGCAGCCTAACTTTAAATCAGAGCTCTCAGCAGCAAGAAACAGTGGCTAGTTTTACAAAGGGATCCTTTGCACTTTCCTCCCCACATACATGCTGAAGTAATGACCATCTTTACTGAGAGTATCTTCAGTCCCATTGAAAGCTATGTGAAATGGTGGCCATTTTCAGTAAGGGGCATTTGTGAATATAATGAGAAAGATACAAAACAAAAATCAGTAATAAATTTGCTGAATTACCAACAAAATTCTTCAAATGTATGTTCAACAGCATCTAACTATTTAACTATATGGAAAGTCTGAAAAGTAACAAACCAGCCGTTTTTTTATAAAAGGAATCTAAAAAAGGTCAGACCCAGGAAATTCTTATTGATTTATTTTTAAATCAATTGCAACTCATAAACTAAGTAACAGAATTATTGGAAATTTCTCAGATAATTCAGTCTTTACTCACAGATAATGTAATGTAAATTTGGCGAAGATACACTGTTCCACACGCAGTCAAATCAAAGAAGTTGAAGTCCTGTTTTAAGAGATAAACTGAACTCACCCTTAACACAGAAGTGCTACTGCACTTCTGAAATGTTTGAACAATTCATTAACAACCACAGATCTGTACAGTTTACTTAGACAAGACTCGAACTATAGTAATGGGAGATTTGCCTGAGTACAGACTGCAGGAATGACTACACAGAGATTATTGTTTGTATTTTTAAAATCATATGACTGTACTGTTTCTATAGTGCGTATGCTGTAGCCTCATTGTTAATTATTTCCCTTATTGATGTACAGGAAAAGAGATATATTGCATTTATTCCCAGTACCATTTAATGTAGAGTGCCATATGACTCTCAATTGTTTATTCCTTAACAGAAAAATAGACATCTTTGTATTAAACTTCTTGGGAACAAATCCTTCTCCATTTGGAATCAACGGGAATTTTACAGTTGACTTCAATGGAAGTAGAATCCATCCTCTAGTGTTAAATGTATTTGTAAGTTATTAATTCTCTTATCTAAAGGTGTTTTGAGTCATCGTGTTTTTAATGAGGTTTGTAACAAACCTTGCTTTGTAACAGAAGCTCTTATGGAAACAAACTACTCTCTATACTGCGCTGATCCCTTTAAAGCAGATATTTTGTCTTTTACAGCAGTCCATTTGATTATTCACTGATTTAAAATGAAACTATTTGTGGTGTAAGGTTTGGCAAAATAGCTTGTAAAACCAAACCCAAATTCTGTCTTGTTCTCTATAATTTAAAGAGAGGGAGAGATCCCTTAATTTCAACAATTTCAGAATGCATCCTGGTAAACAATTTTTTCACCAAATTTTAGCTCAATATGATTTGAAATGAGTGAGATACTAAACCCAGAAAATCAGATTTTACAGTGGCAATGCCAGCTGATCCTTTAGTATAACTCTATCATTGGCACAACTCTTTGCTGTTATTGAAATAAACCTAATACAGCAGGGTCATCACTTTTCTATTCTCACATCATTTGTTTAAAAATAATTGTTTCCTGATTCATAGCAGTCCACACAATTCAGACCTTACAAGTGCTCATTTTATGTCTCTCTGGGTATAATCATACAAGGTGCTGATGTCAATGAGTTGAGGATGCTCTAAACTTCACAAAATCAGGCCCCATGCAAAGGGAGAATGTAATTTTTCAACAAGTGAAAGAAAAAATGGGCGTGGTGATTAAAGGTTGTTAGTTATAAATCCATTTGAGGGTTCTAATGTTAGCAACTGTAGACTGCTTATATTCCAGTTATGCCACTCACTCCTCCACAGAATGCCACGATTAATATATGTTTTTAATTAACGTTTTCCACCCCATATCTTATTTAATATTTCTCTTGGAGATTTTGTCCTCCTCTTCCATCAGTAGTTTAGTTAATAGGGCTCTAAACCCAGAATGACCCCACTGAAGTCAATCTAGAGTAATTTAACTAAATTCTGTTTTCAGTGGAATCACTTAGGACTTACACTGGTGTAACTGATATTAGTTCAGACACTTGGGATTTACAGCAGTTACCTCCAGCCACGTCCACTGTCATTTTCATGATATTTGGATAAATATACACATTCCAGCATTTCAAAAATACTTTAATTCATCCCAAGATAATAAAATTATCAAATATACTAAAAAAATCCCCAGGAATTTGGCTAACTTCATATTTGGTCAATTAACAGAAATCTAGGGGCTTGTGTTCAACAACCATGATCTTATGCACTGTCTACAATCTTTTGCAGCAACTCATTCACTATTGTGAAACAATAATAAGATTGTTTTGATGATTAAAAGGAACTTTGCATGTTATAAATTGGAGATTATAATGTTCTTTTTGTTAGTAATATAATTTAGACCTTAAGAGCTGTGGGTTTGGCACTCAAACATTAAATAGTTTGAACTTCCTTTTCGAATTAAAGTTAGCAAAAGGGACTAACTGCACGATCCCAGCTGGCAAAGAGGACATACAGCCTTTTAAATGGATTTCTGTCTAAAACTCATTGAACTGCTTTCCTCATTGAACGCTTGTCTACATCTTCAGTCACTATACTTAGTCAGAGGAAATTGTCCAATAGTTTTGAAAAGTGAATGAGTGGATTGAGTCTCACGTGGGGCTTGATCCTGTTCCTACTACAGTCCATGGCAACTGACTTGAATGGAAGCAAGATGAGATCCATATAATATGGTTTATATTATTTTTATTTAGAGATGGGCCTGAACCAAAACCTCAGATCCAACTCTCTAGAGATTCAGACTTGGATCCAGACCCAAATTTCGCAAATGGTCCCTATCTTTATAATGGGCCAAACCAAAACCCCAGATCTGAATACTACCAAAATTTGGGGTATATTAAATCCAGATCTGGATCTGAATTTTGTGGCTTGGGCCCATCTCTGTTTTAATTTATACAGACAAATGGCATAATCTTGCAGTCCTTTAAAACTCAAGGCAACAGTTTGCTTTGCCCCATTGCTTGCAGGAGTCAAGATCTAATCTAAGAGGCAGATGAAGCATTAAGTGCTAAACAAATGGATGTTGTCAGCAGATACATGGCACAGTTACATTTTGGGAAAGTAACATGTTAAAGAGTTGAGAGAAACTCAGATCTTTATTTATTTATTTATTTATCTATTTATTTATTTAGATTCTTCAGGGCAGGGGCCATGTCTGAAAAGCACCTAGCACATTTTGGAAATTATGCTTATTATTAATAATAATAATTATTATTCCCTGTTCAGGGGTTTATGCAAATATTTTCTTTGATTTCCCAGAATATAAGAGTTTACAACTCACTGAAGCAAAATGAGACATGAAACTCTGTCAATGAATTTCAAAAAAGTTGCTGTCCATATTCATTTGGAGTTGGGCTCAGATTTGCCTGAAATTGGATCAGGAGGATCACTCAAAAGCTAATTTGCAGGCATTTCAATCAACCTCGGCAGCTCCTAACCAGGGTTGGCTCCAGGCACCAGTGCAGCAAGCAGGTGCTTGGGGTGGCCAACAGAGAGGGGCAGCATGTCTGGCTCTTTGGCGGCAATTCGGCAGCCAGTCCCTTAGTCCCTCTCAGAAGAAAGGACCTGCCGTTGAATTGCCGCCGAATTGCCGCCGAAGCATTAAGCGGCGCGGTGGGGCTGCCGCCGAAGTGCTGCCAATCGCGGCCTTTTTTTTTTCCCCACCGCTTGGGGCAGCAAAAACCCTGGAGCCGGCCCTGCACCTAATGTCTATAACAAAGCTATAAAGGAGGGTTTCTGGTTTGGGATTTTGTAATGGAGGTTTTGCAAAGCAGTAATGTTGAGTGGGTGAGGAAAGTTTAGAAAGAACTAAGTGCGGGTGGTGGAAAAATTCAAAGGGCATGACATGGCCATAGGAGGAAACATAAGGGCCTCCCAACCCTGTGATGGAAAGGATGTCAAGGCTTCATGAACATGAATTTTATTTATTTATTTATTTATTTTAACTCTAACACATTCTCATTAGGAAGGCAAAAATGTGAAATCGATACAGTTCCTTTTTCAAGTGGGGAGCTGACTGTGGCTGCATAATAGTGCTGTCTTATAATCTCCTTCCAAATGTGTGGGTGCCTCTTGGGTTTCCTCAAATATTTCATGGACCATTTTCAAAGATTTATATAAAATCAGGCCAACAATGTCTACATCCTCTACCACATCAGTGAAAAACTACATGAAGTTTCAAAGTCATGTAAAATCTCCTTGATGGGAAACATTTACATTTTACAAAGTATAAATTTAGCTGACCATTTCGTTGGGGTAAATTCATTCCTGGTGTAAGTCCACTGATTTCATGACAGTTACACTACAGATTAGGTCATCCTGGTAGACTAATGCTAGCAAGTTGAAAAAATATTACATACAACCGTGAATGCTATAAAGGTTTTAGGAGACTGCCAAAAAGTGCTCAGATATTTGATAAGATATTTTGTTATTGCCATTCTGTATTTTTATGGGAACACGAATAGTAAGTAAACAAGTTTTTCAGTTTGTTTTATGTTTCTTTATCGTACTATTATATGGCGTATTAGATATAATAAAGCAATCCATTGAACATTCTCCTTGACTTTTCATATCCATTAGTCCTATTAGCAATTTTCACATACTACTTCTGTGAAAGTAGATCAAAGGTAGGAGTGCATGCAACAGCCGGGATATCCGGATGATCTTGTAAACTGGAGTAATAGTAATAGGATGAAATTTAATAGTGAAAAGTGCAAGGTCATGCATTTAGGGATTAATAACAAGATTTTTTTATTATAAACTGGGGACACATCACTTGGAAGTCACAGAGGAGGAGAAGGACCTCAGAGTATTGGTTGATCACAGGATGATTATGAGCCACCAATGTGATATGGCTGTGAAAAAGCCTAATGCGGTCTTAGGATGCATCAGGTGAGGTATTTCCAGTAGAGAGAAGGCGGCGTTAGTACCGTTATACAAGGCACTGGTGAGACCTCATCTGGAATATTGTGTGCAGTTCTGGTCTCCCAGTTTGAATTCATCCTTCTTAAACATGGAATAGGTACAGAGAAGGGCTACTAGGATGATCCGAGGAATGGAAAACCTGTCTTATGAAAGGAGACTCAAAGAGCTTGGCTTGTTTAGCCTAACCAAAAGAAGGCTGAAGGGAGATATGATTGCTCTTTATAAATATAAAAGAGGAATAAATAGGAGGGAGGGAGAGGAATTATTTAAGCTCAGTACCAATGTGGACTCAAGAACAAATGGATATAAACTGGCCATCAGGAAGTTTAGACTTGAAATTAGACGAAGGTTTCTAACCATCAGAGGAGTGAAGTTCTGGAATAGCCTTCCAAGGGGAGCAGTGGAGGCAAAAGACATATGTGGCTTCAAGACTAAGCTTGATAAGTTTATGGAAGGGATTGTATGATGGGATAGCCTAATTTTGGCAATTAAGTGATCTTTGACTATTAGTGGTAAATATGCCCAATGGCTTGTGATGGGATGTTAGATAGCGTGGGATCTGAGTTACTACAGAGAATTCTTTCCTGGGTGTCTGGCTGATGAGTCTTGCCCACATGCTCAGGGTTTAGCTGATCACCATATTTGGGGTCAGGAAGGAATTTTCCTCCAGGGCAGATTGGCAGAGGCCCTGGGGGTTTTTCACCATCCTCTGCAGCATGGGGCACGGGTCACTTGCTGGAGGATTCTCTGCACCTTGAAGTCTTTAAACCATGATTTGAGGACTTCAATAGCTCAGACATAGGTCAGGGGTTTGTTACAGGAGTGGGTGGGTGAGATTCTGTGGCCTGCGTTGTGCAGGAGGTCAGACTAGAAGATCATAATGGTCCCTTCTGACCTTAAAGTCTATGAGTCTATAACTTTCATTTCTGAGTCACTGGTTCAAATATAGCTAGTTTCAGTGCAGATAAAAAGAGCCTTAGCCACTAGGGCTGGTGTAGACTGAAAATGATGTTGTGTTATAACAAATGTTAACTAACACTATGTTAACTGTCTTTAAATATTTTTATGTTTAAAATTGTTTAGATGATCCTGGGCTAATTACTTCAAGTTAATATTCTGACAGGATTTTAAACATGACAGTTCTTGTCTACACTAGGGTTACCATATTTCAACAATCAAAAAAGAGGACGGCAGGAGCCCCGCCCTAGCCCCGCCCCTCTCCTGCCTAGCCCCGCCCCTGCCCCTTCCACTCCCTCCCACTTCCTGCCCCCTCAGAACCTCCAACCCTCCCCCACATGCCTTGTCCCCTGACTGCCCCCTCCTGGGACCCCTGCCCCTAACTGCCCCCCAGGACTCCACCCCCTATTTATGTACAGGCGTGACTATCTGCCCTTTCCTGGTTACTATACGCGGCCAGTCCGCATCCACATCCAGTAGTTAAAAAAAAAAAAAAACTAATAATTTAAATTGGAATTTCATCCATTAATAAGTATTTGTTATATAGTTAAAACCATTCTATTGAAGGACAGATATTAAATAACACTAAATATGTTAATGTTCAAAACAATATTAAAAATTTGAAAATTTAGAGCATGGAAACCAAAATAGCTAAAATTTAGTTTTGGCAAGATACACGGAATGGAAACTCCGGGATCTTTACCTGTCACTGAATATAGCCATCATACCAATAGTGGAATATAAAACAAGTCTACATATACTCTCCTTAAAATTTTTACTTCTGTCCATTCCCAATAATTGTAACAAATCATTATTACCTTCACTCCACTTGCCACGCGCCCCAAGCACAAAACCAAAGAAGTGGATATTTTTACCTCCCGTTAAGTTTTTAATTTCTTCCTCTAACTCAAGATAATAAGTCACCTTCTCACTGTGGGCTTGTTCCAAACTTCCGGCATTATCCTCCCATCGCACTGTAACATCAACCACCACTGCTGTATCTCCTTTTATAAATATAATATCCGGCTTTCTTAACTCACCCTTACTATTTCTCAAATGGGGCTCTATCATTGCCTTCCACCCTAATTTACCAACCTTATCTACAACTGCAGACACTACTCTATTATGCCTTTTTATCCTAGCATTCTTAGTCTTATAACATTGTCCTGAGATATGGGGAACAGTCTCCCGCACTTTACCGCACCATCTACAAAGAGCATTCACACCTCCTCTTCCTCTTGCTAATGTCTCCCTAGTAGGATAAATATTTGCCCTAAGCTGCAATGCTGCGATATATGCTGACGATTTAACTTTACTAGAGTTTCTAAAAATCGAATTACTAATTAAATCATTTTTAAAATATTTTATCCCTATTCCCTGACATCTCAGTTCCGACCATCTTAGAAATTCCTCTTCCCTCCATTTCTTGGGATGAGATGTTACTGCACTAAATGACAATATTTTATCCACAAGATTTTCTCCTGTATATAGATAAGATAGGTCCATCCAATCATCTCTCGAGACAATATGTCTCCTCCATTTACGAATTAACATATTTGGGATTTGCACACTAAACTTAGTGAGAGCTAAACCACCATCCCTACCTCTAGAATAAAATATCCCATCTGTGGTACACTGAGGTAAATGTAAAATCTCTTTAACTATTTTTCTAACTAACACATCAAGATCGTCTAAAAGATTAAAAGGGGGTTCTATTAAAAGAAGATTATAAAATAGCTTCGGTAAGATGTATGTCTGTAAAATTAATATTTTTGGGGCCGGTTTTAATGGGGCCTTAATTAAATTCTCACTCCAATCTTTCAATTTTTCTTTAAGTACCAGTCCCCCCTACACCTATCCAGGGATCTATTCTAGCCCCTGGTTGAACATATTCAATCTCCTCTGACCCTATCTGCCAATTATCCTTAGGATTAACTACATAGGTTTTATGTTTAGTTAAAATATGAAAGCCTTTCGTTTTCTTCACATTAACAGAGAGATTAGTATTTTTACAAAACTCCTCTAAGATACCCAAATTTTTGATCATTCCTTTGTATGAGCTACTTAAAATTGCCACATCATCGGCAAAAGCCAATGACGTGACACTATTACCCTTAACATAAAAACCACTTCCTTCTGCTTCTAATCTAGTTAAAAGGGGATCCATAGCAATATTAAACAAAATTGGGGACAACGGGTCACCCTGCTTGACCCCCCTCCTAATTAAAATAGACTCAGTAGCTTCATCACCCACCCATACCCTAGTTGTGCAATTATCATAAAGATCCCTAATAATATCTATAAAATGTCATCTATACCAAATCTTCTCAACCCGGCTATTATATGTCCGTGTCCCACAGAATCAAATGCTTTAGCGAGATCTACGAACACTATTGCAATTTCATTCCCATTTCGTTTAGCCCCTTTAATCAAATGATCTAATATAGCAATATTTTCCTCACACCCAGGGGCGGATATAAACCCTTTTTGTCTACTACATATCTTAACTGTTTCCACCAGTCTTTTTGCTAATATTTTGGTATAGATTCTAATCCAAACTGACCCAATTGTCAATGGTCTCCAAGATGTTAACTTCTTCATTTCCTCCTCATCTTGTGTCTTTGGTATTAAAATCGTTCTATTTTTCTTAAATTCATCTGGTACCTGTCTATTTAGAAACCATATATTAAAATTTTTTGTAAGTATTAAAGAGTCTAAATTAAAAATATCCCACAAATTGCTCACTTTTACTTTATCTGGGCCAGGAGCACTATCTTTTCTTATTTCTCTTAAAGCTATTCTAATCTCATCCACAGAGATCGGACTCATTAATATATCATTATCCGCATTCTCTGTGGATGATGGCCACCCTATCATATTACCATGTCCAATTGTTCCCAAAATATTTACATAGTATTCCTCAATTTCTTTCATAGGGATAGCACACTTAGCCTTATCTGGCTCTCCCATTATAATGCGAGTCAATCTTCTTCTATCCTTATCAAATAATTGTTGATAGAATTTATACTTAGCTTTCTTTGTAGCATATCTCCTAATTGCATTAAATTGCTTCCTTCTCCCCTCCTTTCTCATCTTCCCTTTTCCTTTATTCCTCAACTCTATTTGACTTTCATTTCTAGGGTCCTTTCCCTCTACTAATGAATAACATAATTTTTCCAACATTGCCCATCCGAGAGCTTTTGTTAAATCCTCCTTTAATAATCCTTCAATTTCCCCTAAACTATTTATTATTTCTCTTCCCTCCCTACTTTGTTTTCCCCGTTTACATATTTTCTCCACTAAATCCACTTCTGGATGTCCTTTTAGTGGGAAAATCCTCTCTCTTGGGGGCGGAATTTCTAATATATTTACTCTAATGTCCTCTACCTCAGTCACTTCCTCCCTATCTCCTGTTACCACTAACTTCTTCTTTGCTAATTCTCGTCTTTTATCTGATATTTGTTTATTCGTTTTGGTCCTCATCTCGCTCTCAATACATTTATTTATATTCCTTTTCCCAATATATTTCCTTTCCAACTGTATAAGCTGCGCAACCTCATCTTTGGTCCATATACGAGATCTAGTCGATCCCTCTTTGATCTTACTTTTAGCAGCCATATCTTCTTTTCTTTGCTCATTCCTCACAGCAGGGTGTCTATGTCTACAGTGTTGGCTCAATCCAGATCTAGTATGAAAACCAAGCCCACAGACCGAGCACGTATGGCTCTTCATTGGGGTATCCGCCTTCTTGGGTATGCACTTGGGGTAGTGGCAAGCTATATTATGATATTGAGAAGATTTTCCACATTTACTACATACAACTCGTATGGCTTTACTTTTATGAACCACATTAATGTGTTTGGCCCATTTACCAAATGTTGGTAATATCTGGGGACATATTGGACAATTAAAACTATCAACGGGATACTCTAAATAAAAAACCCCATCCTTCCACGAACTACTTTCTAATATATTTATATTACTACCAGTACTGTTAAGATCCTTATTACGATCCCTATTAAAATCAGTACTTGGTCTAAAACGATTTAATAAACTAGACCCATTAACTAAATGAGCATTAAGATATCCCGATTCCCTAACATATGGATCATCAAATGTACTTAAATACTTAAAATCTGGATTAAAACTGTCCATAGTTAAATCATTAAAAGTGTCCCTTGTAAAAACCATCGGTAAGATAGATAAAATCTCCTCACCATGATCATCACAAACATTCTCCTCTACCTCCTCTCCATGCTCCACTGGGAGGACTTGATTCTCACTCTCATTCTCATGAAACTTCATTATAGTCCACACCATTTTATCCATTGGTCCAGCGACCCTGATCACACCCCTAATATATTTAACACTGTCAGCCGGGGCATCAAAGCCAACAGCGGGGGCGTTATTAACCCGGTCCAGCGCCAATCCGGTATAAAAATATAAATTACTTTTTTCCATAGCTAAAAGATTTACCCTTCTCAGGGGGAAACTAACTCTTTCCAGGGGGAAACTAACCCGTACCTGGGGAAACTTACCCTTTCCAGGGGGAAACTAACCCGTGCCTGGGGGAGACTACCCTTACCAGGGGGAATCTAACCCTTACCAGGGGGAGTCAACCCGTACCTGGGGGAGGCTACCCTTACCAGGGGGGCATCCATGTGGCACCACATGGGGCTGCCCAACCCCGTCCCACACCCCACTGAATGTGGGATGTGGGTTCGTCCTCCGCAATCCGCCTGGCTATCCAAGCCAGTTACCGACTCTCACCACAAGGAGGTAGCGGTTGGACTTGCAATCCAGAGGCTTTCCTCAAAGAGGGGTCCCAAACAGCATAATGTCGAGCTCTAACGGGCGTGTGAGAAAAGGCTCAGATCTTGGTAGGGGTTGCCCCTATTGACCGGGCTCACGCCCACCCCCACCTCACCGATAACCCATTCTCTCACTACCCTCAGGCAATGTTTCCGTCCAAGCCCGACAGCTGAGAGGGTCCAGAGACGCATGGAGAGCCATTAAGAGAGCCTCCCTGCTCCTTGTCCCCTGACTGCCCCCTCCTGAGACCTTCCCCACATCCTAAATGGCCCACTAGGACTCTACCCCCTACCTGTCCCCTGACTGCCCCAACCCTTATCCACACCCCCACCGCCAGACAGACCCCTGGGACTCCCACGCCCCATCCAACCACTCCCCACCCCCTGACAGCCCCCCCCAAAACTCCCGACATATCTAAACTCCTCTGCTCCCTGTCCTCTGACTGCTCTGATCCCTCTCCCCACTCCTGCCCCCTGACAGCCCCCCCAGAACTCCCAAACACCCCCCCCCCGCTCCTTGTCCCCTGACTGCCCCCTCCTGGGACCCCTGCTCCTAACTGCCCTCCAGAACCCCACCCCCTACCTAAGCCTCCCATGCCTTGTCCCCTAACTGCCCCCTCCTGAGACCCCCCCCACCTGTACTCTGACTGCCCAAAACCTTACACCCCCAATCCCCAGACAGCCCCCCCCTGAACTCCTGACCCATCCAACCCTCCCCCTGCTCCTTATCTCTTGACTACCCCCCCCCGAACCTCCCTGCCGCTTCTCTGACCCCCGGCCCCCTTACTGTGCTGCAGAGCAGCGCGCTCCGCAGCGGGGGAGGGGAGCAGGGTCGGAGCTCCAGACTGCTGGAGGCCGAGGCTACGGCCGGCGATCTGTGAATGCAGGGCGGGGGGAGGAAGGGAGAGGAGGGGAGTGGTCTCAAGTTGCAGGGGAGAGGAGGGGGGAAGTGAAGGAAGGGCTCTGGCTGCCGGAGCCCGTACGAGTGGCACCATCTGGCAGCTGCCCTGTAAGCCCGCATGCTCTGCATGGGGGGGGAAGTCCGGACATTGACAAATTCCCCCCGGACACTATTTTTAACTGAAAAAAGCCGGACATGTCCGGGGGAATCCGGACGAATGGTAACCCTAGTCTACACTGAATGCTAATTTATGTTTAACAACGCATGTTATAACTGTGACATTTCCCAAGGTATTAACTGCTAAATAGTATATTGAGTAGCTTAGAATTTATGAAATAAATTGGTTGTATCAATCCAGTTCCTAAGGGGCAACTGTCTACATCACAAACCAGCACCATAACTGCCTCAGTAGACAGGCCAAAGATTGCTTGGTCATGGAGACTGAGCTACCCTCTGCTAAATAGTCACTTCAGAGCATGGTTGAAGAATTCTGGTGGCGTTGATGTTGGGATATGTGGGTAAAATAGAGGATTCTATTCTCCAAAGCTGCCTATATTTCATAAGAACTTAATTTTCTTAAAATAAATGTAAAGTATTGGGGTAAAGTCCTGTTCCCCCTGAAATCAATAGCAAAATATCCATTGACTTCAATGGGCAGGATTTTAACTTTTATATGGAATCTAAGATTTTGGAATAAGATGGCAATGCAATAATTCAAGCTAAAAGGTAAGATATACATCTCAAAGTATCCTTTTTGTCAATCAGGAAGTATCTTCATTGACAAAAATTACCTTTCACTCATGGCAAAAAATAGTGAAATTGAAAAGTGATTTTTGTTTTGCTTTTCAGCAAAAGCAATGAAAACTCAAAATATGACAGTTTTACACTCTTTTAAACTATCAGAGCTCATATTGCAAGAATCTGTAAACTAAACTCAACCAAGAAAGAGTTTTCTGAACAGTTGATGTGAGACTTGAAAAGAGGCAATGTAACAAATGAAATGCGGGGGGAAAATGCTTTCATTCCAATACAGGAACATCTGGTTTATTGCAACAATATCTACTGTAATTATATCACTGCTGGAAGAACTGCTCTAAGTTAGGTTAAATTTGTGGGTTTCCATAATAAACACTGCTTTGGAGGAATGGGAAGGGGGGGTTCACTACCTCAGCCATGTCAGATCACATTGAACTGTACTGTGATTTGAGGCAAAAATAACAAAATATGGAAAACATAAAAGCAATGTTTCCAACCATATATTTCTTAAGATATACTGTTGGGCTATTCCTTATTCTAGCAAATGGAATCTGTGCCAAAGAACCAGATTGTTGGATGGCTGACCATTTTTCACTGATAAAACTTACAAATGTAAACTTTTTGACAGCTAGGAATTGGCTCATTCTTAATACTACTACTATTATTAATAATAACATCTCCCTCAAAGCACTTTACAAAGGATGGTAAATATCATTATTTCCATTTTACATATGGAGAAAACCGAGGTACTTATGATGGGTCACATAGCAGGTTAGAGGCAGAGCTGGGAATAGAATCCAGGTTTCCCGAGCCCCGGTCCATTACCCTGTCAAGAATAATTGTTAAAACAAAACCCTCAAAAACAAAAAACTCTGGATTTTTATGCATAAGGGACTCTGTGCTAGAATCTAACATCCAACCAGTTTGTCATCTAACAAAACTAATCAAAATGCAGCAGTTCAGTGTGTATCAGTTTCTCTATTTCACAATATCAAATGCAAAGTTTAAATCTACACCAGTCGTTCATTATGACAGAAATAATCATTGTAGTAGAATGTTGTCACAGGACCAATTAAATCTTTTGATTTCAAAATAAGCGTCCCAATGTTTGCCTCAGTATTTATGTAGCAACAAGAAACCACTATCTATTCCATTGACAACATAGTATCTTGACATGGTAGTGACAATGGACTATTATTATAGAAGTGCCTAGAGGCCCTAGGTCACATTGGGGCTCCAGTGCTAGGCACTGTACATTCACACAGTCACTCTGAGGGAATGTCTACACTACAATTAAAAACCCAACAGCTGGCCCATGCCAGCTGACTCTCGCTTGCGGGGCCTGGATTAAGGGGTTGTTTAATTGCAGTGTAGCCATATGTGATAGGGCTGGAGCCTGAGTTCTGGGACCCTTCTGTTTCACAGGGCCCAAGAACCTGGGCTCCAGCCCAAGCTCGAACATACACACTTCAGTTAAACACACCCTTATCCCGAGCCCCATGAGCCCAAGTCAGCTGGCCTGGCCCAGTTGTGGATATGTAATTGCAGTGTAGACATACCCGGAGAGGCTTGTAATCTCAATAGACAAGATTCTATTCCACTGACATTACAGTACATCCAAAGCCACATTCTGCTCTCATTTAAACCGCTCCATCCCAATGAGTTCAGCACCAGTATAAACAAGAACAGGTAAATATTTTGTTGGAAACAAAAATAAGAAACTAATTTCACAAATGGAATTTCCATTAGAAAATTCTGGGCTTGTCTACATATGGAGATTCATATTATGGTGACGTGGGCCATCGATTTATACAGAGTGCAGAAGGCAAGGTGGATCAAGCACAAAATCTTCACGAGGTTTTTTTTTAACCTTTTACCTCCATCTTGTCTTATGTGGAGGCTTAGTGCACATCAAACTGAGGTGTGAATCTACAGCACATTAGCTTGCCGCGCACCAACAGAAGTATGTCAAAACACATTATGAAACGTTTAGTGTATGGTATGGGGAACCACAAAGCCAGTTAGTGCGCTGCACTCTAGTGAGCTGTAGATTAACACACTAGTTTGCTGCGCACAAAGTCTCTATGTAGATATCACATTCGGATGTTGTTTTCCCAGCCTTTATCTGGATTCATAAATTTCTATTCTATGGGCCGAACAGAACTTGCAAAATATGCTTGTGCTATACCCAATATACCCCTGTGTTTAACCCATGAACCCAACGTTCTTTCATGTTTGTGTCCGCAAACAGGTACTTATGTGAGCAATCAGTCATGTTATGCATGCAAATGCGGGTTTTGTGTGTGCAACAGGCTCATGCTCAAATTTTGTGAGTGCCGGTTAGATACTATCTTTGTTTTTGTCTTCTGCAATTGAGGTAATTTCTTACCAGGGTCAATGCTTAGAATTGAAGCTACTGCTGTACTAACCCTGCACACGCAATAAAATAATGCCAGAATGTAACATTTGAGATATTTTTCTAATTTGTAATCAACTAGAAAAGTTCATGTTAAGGGTGTATTACAGAATCACTCAGCCTAATTCAGTTTCAGTAAACTGCATCGTGTAAATATGCAACCAAATCCAGTTAGCTTTTCGCAGTAGCATGTTAGAGAAAATTAAGAAACTGCTTCAAGCATCCAAAATAAAAAACACATTTCTTATTATTTACAATTTACTGTGTCTGGATTCC
The DNA here is from genome assembly GCF_011386835.1 of Chrysemys picta bellii. Taxonomy (NCBI): domain Eukaryota; kingdom Metazoa; phylum Chordata; order Testudines; family Emydidae; genus Chrysemys; species Chrysemys picta. The sequence goes on along the minus strand of NC_088794.1, from coordinate 72,522,693 downwards.
TATCGGCATTACAGAGCATAGTGCTAATTGCGACTAGACGGGGGCACATCAATCATATCAAGAGACTTTTTCTGGCAGAGTATTATATATGTTATCCCCTTTTTGACTTTCTCAAAGCTTTCTTTTGTGTTTGTCCAATTTTTCTCCAGTTTCATATTAATCTCTTTTTACAAATCAAATCACACAAATGCTACCAATAGAATAAATCTGAGGTGCAGCTTAAAAATTCCACACACACACACACACACACACACACACACACACACACACACATTTCAATTTTGAAAACTGTAACTGAGCTCCTCATATCACTAATGGATTTATTTTCTTGCTTATAGTTCAAGGCCTCTTTTCTGTTTCCCCTAAAACAAATGGCTTACTCCCATTTATTTCAATGGGGAAAGATCATGCCTTAAAGTAACATACCTGGGGACAGATCCTCAGCTGATGTAAATAGTCATACCTCAACATGACAACAGAGGAGCTGTCCCCTGAAGTATTAGACACTTACATATAGTCTCTACATAGCAGATATATATATATCTGTCCCAGCCTGATTCTGGGATATGAGCAAAGGGAGCATAATGTAGTAAAATCTCATTCCATGGGTAAGTTAGTGACAGCAGGGCAAGCAAGGTATTATTTGCTTTATAAAACTCTACAGAATCATAATTTCAATGATGTCAGCCTCTACGGCATGGCGGGGGTGGGGAGGGGTGTATTCCCATCCCAACTCCCAACCTCCCTATTTTGGGATTGTAGTTAATTATGGCATGTAACGTATGTTATGTAACTATGTGCATACCATTTGCGGATGGATTCTAGTAATTTCTGGCTGGATGCTGATGTTGTAACCCAGTGCCTCATTTCAACTCTTTTGGCATAATAAACACACCTAAGAATCAATATTACTGAACCGCTTCTTGTTTTGCTGATGATGGCAAATCCCCTGGAAGCACTCTTTTCATTTATAGTAACTCATAACATTAAAAGAATTAATCCAGTTCTGAGCCTTAACTGATTACACAGCACTGTCATTTGAGGGCCATAGTTTAACTTTGGGAAGGCTGCTTTACTGAAGGGTAATTAAAATAAGTTGTTTTTTAAACATTTTCTTCAATATGTATCTCTAGGTTGTCATGTTTGGTACCATTGTGTTTGTGGGAGAAAAGGCTTTCAAATGACACCCAACTCAACGCATTTCCAATGAAATTGTATTATCAAAATTTCCACCATCTGGAGAACCTGATGGTGAGAGCTGCGGGGTACGAGACACACAGAGGGTGACACCATTGAAATTATGATTCAATAGATTTTTATGAATCAAATGAGATCTCCCTTACCTTTCTATCATTAACTTGCCCATGGAATTACACATGGTCCCAGACTAGTAGTCCTGGGAGATATTGAGAGTTTCCTTGGAAGAGCTAAGCACCCTTGGCTCCTTTTGAAGTCAGTAGGTTCTGAAAATGCTCCACACACATTCCAGGATTAGGCACCGAATCAATAAAAGCAGCTAAATTATTGTAGCATTATTCCATTTAATCCGCCTCAAAATTTTGGGTGAGATATTGAGCTCAATCCTGCAAAATGCTGAGCACTCTCAACTCCCAGTGATTTGAAACTAGAGTTAGGTTGATCTACACGTCCCAGGAGTCACTCAGCAACTTATAGGATTGAGCTCATAGTATTTAAAAAAAGAAAACCTTTCTCTTTATAGAAAAGCAAAGTTTTAAAATGTCTCATACTAACCTGAAACACAATAAAACCCCCAAACACCACAAGACATGATTTCCAATTCTCCAGCCTTTGTTTCCGCTTTTATAGTGTTTCATTAGTAACATCTAAACAGCAAAAATTGCTTATGGCTGACTGACTTCCTCCCTTGGTGCTCATAAGTCATCACTGATTGGCTTGACTGCCTTTCATCTCTGCTAAGCTCAAATCAGAATTACTTGCTCCGAGGATGTGTTCATTTCCAGCTGTGGGCCCCACACTGCATTACAGAGTGAGAGGTATTTATTGGCACTGGCTGCTTATGTTTGCAGAATTTTGCTTGGGAAATATAGGGCAGCACCTGGATCTGTTAGATGTTTCATTTTCTTTTACTGATAGCATTGGAGATTTTCTCTGTGGGAGTCTGAATGGCTTATTCAGTTTTGGATTTTGCATTTTTAAATGTTAGCTTGGAAAGGAAAGCCCTCTGCTCTGAGAAAAGATGGGAAACATTATTTCAGAGAGAGGCAGTAAAGTCCTGTGGACAGAGCAAAGGTCTGGGCGAAGGAACACCTGAAATTTAAATCTTGATGCTGCCAGTGATTCACTCGATGGCTTTGGACAAGTCATTTAACCTATCAGCCAAATTCAGACCTAGTGAAAGTCAGTGGAGCTACATTCTCTTATACCAAGTCTGAATTTGGCCCTATGTCTGATTTTCCCTAGCTGGAAAATAGAGATGATAATATTTGCAGCGATGTTGTGAGCCTTAATTAGTTAATGTTTGTCCTGAACTTACAAGATGTAGAGTGCAACGTAAGTGCTAAGTATTATATATACTGTACAAAAGAGATGACCATGATTCTGGTCCCAGTTGTGTGAGATGCTGAGCATCCTGAGCTCTGGAGGAGACAGGGGGCGAGGACATAAGAGACAAGAGCAGATAAGCATGGAGGGGCACAGTTCTGGCGAGTCTTGAAGGCAGAGACAGGAATCCATCAGAGATGAGAATGCTCAGCAACTTCCAGGAGGTACATAACACCTCTCAGGATCAACCCTTAGAGCAGCTTTTCTGCAGTCAACATTTGGAAAACAGATTCTATTAAGGTTTCTCTCTTGTTTTCCTACTATTCTTTAGCAGACCTTTTGCAAAAGGGGCTACTGCCAGTGCATGAAAGCTGAGAATTTTTCAAAACCACATAGGGCATTTAGATGCACAACTCCCAGTGGGAATTGCATGTGTAAATCCCCTAGTTGGATCTGAAGATCTCAACCGAAAATAATATAGATTCTAGATACAATATGACGAAGACGAGCATGACAAACATTGATCAAAAACAGAACAGCTCTAGCAGAAACTGTGGTGTCAGGCAATATTTACTTTTACTTTTTGGTTTCCTTTTTGGAGTTTACTTTGATGACTCTCTGGTCACAGCCCCTGCACTAGGTCTCCTGTTTGAGATAATTGCTTTGTTGTGGTGCAAGTGCTGGGTGATATTTTGGACACTATTTCATACACAGGCACTGAAACTTTTTCTGGAAGAATATGGGTATGTTAGCCCTGTGGATGTATCACTGACCTTCCACCATTAAGGCAGCTGTGACTGATCCCAAAATTAATACCTTCATTAGAGTGGGGCCATCCTTTTACAAGGGAGTGAGATAAAGAGAGACTTGCAGTAGAACTGTGATGGAGAATATGTCCCCAATATTAAAAAATACTTTCTGTAGTTTTCATGGCCCATGCTGATAGTAGTGGTCCTTGTGAACCATGTTGTGCCACCTCAAAATGAAAACAGCTTCATTAAAAAGGTTTTGATGGCCCTAGCATGATTTACACTCAATACAGCCCTGTTACAACAACAAAGTCTTCACACCACAGAGGTCAGACATCAGAGATGGACTCAAGCCACAAAATTCAGAACCTGTGATTTCAAACACACCAAAATTCAGAGTTGTTCCAATGAGGGGCCTGACCATCCAAGGAGATGAACATACATTGAAACTCAATGAGCATTGCAAGAGTGTATATCCCAGGATGATCAGCCCACATGGTATTTTGGTAAGCTCTGAAATAAAGATAGAGGTAATATATAAATTCCAGCTCATAGAAACTTGTTTGGATTTCAAATTCTTCTCAAGTTTGGGGACATTTGGCTGCAGGGTTTTGATTCAGACTCATCTCTGTTAGAAACAGGAAATGCTGGGGGCTATTGAACATTGTGAATTTTTACAGGAGACCAGCTCAGGTTATTGAGAGCAGGTGTTTCTGTAATTGTGATATACTGGGAAAATTCTCAGGCCTTCAAACCTATACTTCTTGGATAGCATGTAAATGGTGTATAGTGTTGGCACATTAGGCTGTAATAAGGAACACATAGAGACATACTTTGGCTCAAGACTTGCTATGGGGTGTGTATGGGTAGGCATTTTACTTTTTTCCTCATTTCTGTTTAGTGTTTTATTTTAAAAGCTGAGGGAAGGCCAGAAATAAATGTTAAGAAGCCAGGCATCATAATCTTCAAAGTGCTTTACAAACATTAGCTAATTAAACCTCTCACACCCCAATTATACAAGTAAACAGCATTCCCCTTTTCTGGATGGAATCTGAGGTTCAAAATGTGGAAGCTGCCCAAAGCTAAAAAGGCAGCCAGTGTCAAATCCAGGGATAGAAACGGGGGATGCCTGGTTCTCTGACCTGTGCTCAAGTCGCTCACTCATTATACATTTATCCAGCTGTATTTGTGGGTGTAGAATTTTTTTCTGGAGGGTTAAGAAACATTTAAGTGAATGATTCCTCATTGACTCCTTCCTTGCTGGCTGTCACATCTTCCATATTACAATGGTACAGGGCAGCATTATAAACTAATGTTGCATTCATCTAGCTGGCTAAACTTTTCCATAGTTTTCCTCTCTCCCACCACCAGAAATCCTGTCTTTGTGGTCTCAAGGGTTTGGACTGAGGAGAAACCCACAGGGGAGAACTTGTTTTCCCTTATTCAGAAAAATTAATGTCCTTTTAATGCTCTCCTGCCATGCACTGGCCTTTGCACTCTGGCCTGAGCTCTTTAGCTGCTGTCGTTCATCCTGGAAGAGCTTTCCCACATGCTTTAATGTCAGGGAACTTCCTGAACATGGACAGTGGTTTCTGTATGTGTTTGTGTAGGAGGAAAGGAGCAGAGGTGCCACAGTAGGCTGGGATAGAACAATTGCTGACGGGACGGAAGAAGCAGAGCTTGAAAGGCCTGGATCACAGTGGGGTTCTGTGGGTGCAGAGTCCCTGACCCTCCATGGCTTGGTGTCTATACAGGTAAAAGCCATTTAAAAAAAAATTTGGTCACTAAAATTGCATCTCCTGTTTTGCACATCCATGTTTTTATATGCACAGAAAAATCAGATTTGCAGGTGTACACTACATCTTAGGCCCCTTTGTCTTCTGCGTTTGCTTAGTAAGTGCATGCTTCCCAGATATCTTGCAAAGAAAGCTACTAATGCAAAAACATGTGGTTGGATGGATGGATATTTCTTACCTGACACACTGTGAATCTCATTGGCTCTGTACACTAACTGTCCGAGACAGGTATTTTTTTTTTTCAGTTTCTGGTAATTAAATCTAGGTAGCAGGGTTAGAAACAGAAGTAGCAAGGGACCCAAAATCTGAAATTCTGACCCAAACTTTTCTATAGTTTGGGAGAGCTTGAGCTTTGGTTTTGATTTTGGTCCATCTCTAATGAGAAGTAGTTAAATTCTATGTTCCTTAAACTTTGCAAAATAATACTCTCTAAGGAGTCTTTCTGGACTCCATTCCTAATCCCCAAGATTTACCCATAGTAAATGATAGATGAAAATTATTTTTGACTGTTTATTTTTATTTGCAGCAGATAACAGGGATCTAGTCCATTAAGAGGAAATGGTCCATTAAGATGCTCTGACCAGGGATGGAACAGATTTTATTATATATATATATATAAGTGCCTTTGATCTGAATGCTGTGAGCTGTGCTTCTCAGTACACTGCAAGATCAGACCCTAAATAAGAGCCCAATAATGCAGTCACTCAGTCAGTAACTACATTAGTGGATGTTCTATATGGTCCTGATTCTTTAAGATGCTGAAGTTTACCCCATTCTGGAGGCTCACAGAATCCAGCCCTGTGGAAGAAACTACAGGTTCAAGTCCTCATTCTGTAACATAACCTTTAAATAATATTGATGTTGCCAATCAATACCTTAGATCCTCGGTCACAAGATGTTAGATCAGATTATAGAACTGAGTTTTCTTAATCTATTGAATATCAAAAATGGCCACTTCTGGCTTGCTATTCACACCATCTGTTGCCAGCAGGTTGTATCTGCAGATTAATAATTGTTACTGATTTTTGAGTGCTGAGTGGTTAAAAGCAAATCTTTAGTAACTGAGAAAAGTCTTCCATCATTGATTTCATTAGGATATGTTGGCACGGCAAAAAGAAAATATACTGCATGAGGCTTCATAGAATTATTTCTCCCAGCCACATGTGATATAAATAAAACAAACCTCGAGAGTCTGGCTCAGAATATGGAATAACATTTATCCTGCAATCATTTCTGTTGTGTTTCACCACAGAAAATGTTGAATTATGGGCGTCACCATATATAATATTTAAATATTTCAGTGGTACCCAAAGCTCCCAACACTCTTGTTACTTTCCCACATGCAAGACAACTTGCCAGCAGCATTTCAAAGAGTAGCACAGTCACTTTGTAGCAGCCCCTTTGTTTCAGGAAATATAAATCTGATGGAGAGATGCATCTAGGCTGCAGATGGTGGGTCACATTCTGAGCCCTAGTTTCATCCCCTTTGTGATGTTTTAGTGGTGCAAAGGGCTTGGAGATTCCCCTAGTGGGGCTGGGATTTCCCTGGCATAAAGGAATCCCTAATTGGTGTAAAACTAACATAGCCAGCTCTCTGCCATCACTCCTTGCAGGGGTGGGTACCATGTGCTCTGGTGATCCACAGCTACTAGAATTGTCACTAGGGCGTTTCCTAATGGTGTGACTTAGAGAAGCCCATTTAGTCATGCCACCGGCGAAGCCAACCCCGCAGCTGGTCCCAAGCCTGAGGGAGCGGAAAGGTGGCTTGAGTGACATATCTGTCCTCCTTCAGTTACTGCACTAAAAGCAAACTCACCAAACCAGAGGATCTGACACAAGAGGTTAGTGCCAATTAAAAGAAAATGAAGTTCAGTGAGCAGGCAAAAGTTCTCAAATATCAACTGAAGAATAAGATTGAAGATGGTGACTTTAAGACACTGCAGTGGTAAATAACAAATAAACAGCCATCACAGATGACCTCTTAAGATGCAGAGATCTTGTGTACATGCAAATTTCTCTAATAGAGAACAGGTAAATATAAATAACAATAAATGATATAAGTGAAGAAGTATTTCTAAATTGGTTACGTTTCATGAAGCATCAGTGTCTCTTTCTGAGGATTTTGTGATGCATATGGGATTTGAATAGATCATTGGATGTGACACAGATTTTAAACAGGTTCTTTATTTTTTTTCTTAGGTATTTGTCCTTTGGGCATTATAGCAGGAATTTTCAAAAGATAATTAGGCAAATAAATGTCACAATGGGGGATGCTGGGTTCTGTACACTTTTGAAAACCTGGCCCTTATTTAGGTGCCTAAGTAAGAGCTGAGCTCTTTTGAAAATCTGGCCCCATGAGTTTCTCAGAGTGTACAGGATGACGTCTTTTCATACTAAAAATATCCTACATTATCTCTTAGAAATTGGCTAATACTTACACATTTGGTAGGGTCCACTGGAGGGCACTGTGGCAGGGAGGGGGAGACTCTGCTGACTGGGAGAAACAGTCCTGACTCAACTCACCTACTCCTCTGATCCATCTCCTGCATCCACATGTACTCTGAAGCCTCTTGCCAGATTCCATCCTCTCCCTTAAACTGGGAAGCAACTGGGGGAGTTGGATTGCAAGAACATTGGAGGCCAGGGGAGGAAAGGATCCGCATGCAGCATAGCTGCAGGTATTACATAGTACAATACACTAAGAGCAGGAATTACACAGAGTCTCATGAGGAGTGTGGGGAGAACGGGGCTGATGGTTAAAGTAAGGTAGGCAAGAGTATATATGGACTGGAGGGTGGGCAGACAGGTGGAAATGGTATTTGAGAGAAGGGAGAGAGCAGCAGTGGAAAGGGAGCTGAAACTTCTTTGGGATGAGGGAGAATTTTCTTTTGGAAGAGCTTCCTCAGTCCCCATCTTTTGGAATGTTGGTCTGAGACTTCTAAGGGTTAACAAGGCTAGACAAGCAGAAAAGACTTCTGCCCTCTTTGTGTTAGTATATAGCTTTTTTTGTGTGAAACTTTTCATCTGAGGAGCTCAAGGCACCTAAAATGATTGGATTAAACTCCACAACATCTGTGGGATATGGGTATTAATTGTAATTTTCATTTTGCTGATGGGTACTCTTAGGCACAGAGAAATTAAGCAACTTGTCCAAAGTCACACAAGTGACTCAGGATCAGATCAGGGAACAGAATCGAGGAGTCTTGATTCCTACTCACATGATCTCACCCTTAGACTACACGCCTTTACCACATGAATATAGCATCTGACTGGGGCACTGTGGATACAGGATGCCTCTTTTCCCTGGAAGCTTGTCAGTAGCAATCAGGGGTACACTGCCTACTGAGAGAATGGATGATCAGAACACTCTGTGGTTAAAATAGGAAACATTAGTCATTTTCCTTTCGGGACTACAGCAAAGCCCTGCATGAATGATATCATCAGCTAGAATATTGTAACTAATGGATGAAGCTAAATGTATGCATAAACTGTTGTTTTAACCCACTTTCCTCTCCTCCACCAGCATTATGCAAGAGGTAAAATCTTGTAGACGGACCTACAGAACCTTCTTTACAACCTTCATATGACATCAGTAGAGGCTTGGACCAAAAGCAGTCTCTCCCTTTTTAAGCCAGCATGAACTACAGCCAGGAAGTATTAGTCAGCAGAGATTTCTGGTAGCTGTAGTTTGGAACCACCAAAGTGAAATGTTTTCTCTAGAATTATAATGAAGGGAGAAGGATCCATAACTAGAACCTCGCTCTCTCTCTCTTTTTGCAAAAACTTTTTTTTTTTAACCAAAAATTTGCTTTTTGACAAAAATGAAAATGTTCATAGTGAGTCAAATTTTCCATTTTGTCTGCAAAAAAGAAACAGAAAAATAAATATTTTCAATCAAAGTGTTTGGGTTTTGATAAAACTTTTGGTTTTTTGGTTGGATCCCATTTTCAAAAAAATGAACATTTTTTATCAAAAGATTATTTTTACCAAAAACGGAACTGAAGAAACATAATTCCTTTTCTCTCTCTCTTCCCTATTTTTTCTGTAGTGTTATTTCGATAAAATCCTTTAAAAAAAATTCCCAGTAAAAATACATGCAATTTTGACCAACTCAAGCCACAATAATTCATCCTATGAAGGTTATTGCATAAATACCAATGATAGTGACTTGTACACACATAAATAATAGCAACAGAGAGCCCTGTGGCACCTTTAAGACTAACAGATGTATTGGAGCATAAGCTTTCGTGGGTGAATACCCACTTCGTCAGACGCATGCGTCAGAGACATGCGTCTGACAAAGTGGGTATTCACCCACGAAACTTATGCTCCAATACATCTGTTAGTCTTAAAGGTGCCACAGGACTCTCTGTTGCTTTTTACAGATCCAGACTAACACGGCTACCCCTCTGATAATTGACATAATTAATAGAATTTGTGCACACAAATAGAATTTGCTTATACAAAGAGGATAACTTTGTGCATTTCAGGGGTGATGTTGTCAACAGTGACAAAGAATGGGAGGTGAGGGGGGAGAAGCTTAGAGAAAACATAAGGAGTTCAGTTTTGGACATGTTAAGTTTAAGTTGACAGTGTTCAGACCTGATCTGGTTCAAGTTTGTGAACAGTGTTTGGGCAGGTTCTTATTTTAATCTATTAGTCATCCAGCGGTTTATCCAGATTAAAGTGGGTAAAAATGCAATAGGAACACTTTATAGAGACAGAATGATTTAGATTGAAAATTGGGGGAAAAAATTGTAAAAACATTTATTTTTTTATTGAAAACCAATAGATGCAATAATCAATAGAAAGGTTAACATAACATTTAAAGAAATCCACTGAAGACAGGATTTTTTGCAGTCATTATTTAAACATTCCCTTGCAATGTTTGGAGTGCAAACAGTGCAACATTGTGTAAGAGCATGGCTGCTGGAAAACGAAACTGACTAGAAACAAAAGTGAAACTATTTTCATTCTGCATGGTGGAAGAAATTCCAAATGTAACCAAATAATAATCAGTGTTGACAATTCTTGCCATTTTATTGTAAGTCTCATGATATTTGTAATTTTTCTTAAAGCTCTGGAGTCATGTGATTACATCAGAAGTTCTACTTTCATTTAAAAAAGTGTGCTTAGATTTGCTGGTTGCAGAGAAAAGCTTGAAAATTTGAACCGCAAAGGCTCAAAACTAGGCAGCGAATAAAAAGAATCCCAAATTTATTATTTGTTTCAAATCTCATGATTTTGAGATAATCTCATGATTTTGGGGGCCTGACTCATGATTTTAGAGCTCCTGTACATACCCACAGGGTTCAGATATGTCTTTACTCTCCTCGCCAAAGCAGCATGTCACCATCTACACTGATATTTATACCCACGCTGAGGGGGGGGCAAGGGAGCATGTAGTGTATGTACTCTACACACTTCCAAGAGGAGTGTGCAGTGTAGACTTTTATTAAGCAAATCACTTGATGATGTACAGGAGGGAATAGAATCTAGGTCAGGTCTCTTTAGCTGGCCTATCTCTGAATTTTCTTGCCTACCATAAGGCCTTAATTTTGCAATTACTTTCATGGTGTGTAAGGTTATTACACTCCAGCACATGTGTGAGTGGAGGCTACATGTGAGTGCAGGTAAAATTAGGGACTATGCATAGTTCTCCTCACTGAGCAGTAGTAAATTTCAAACTCCCTCTTTCAAATTCTCTTTCTCATAAATACTCAGGATAAAACTGGCGTATGAGCAGAAAATTGTTGAGTCTGAGAAGTCATGTACTTAAGCATGACCTTCATTGTGCCTAATGAGATGTTTAAGTACAATTTCCCCTCTGTGGGTCTAATCCTGAAAACTCTTGTTACCAAGCCTAGTCACTTAGGATGGGTTCCATGAAGGGACTTAGGTGCTGCAACACAGAGCATCACAGTGCCTAACATATAAGAGCCTAGAAAATCAAAGGAACAGCGCTGTGATCCAAAGCTAAATTAGGTGCCTAGGCTCCCTGTACAATGAATGGGGAGAGATGGGCACCTGAAAATGCAATCCACAAGTCAAGCTAGGTGGGGAGCACCCTAACATAGCCAATGGGAGATGCCAACCAAAAGGGAGTGTGGTAAGCCCTGCCCCTTTCTCAGAAATAGGCATCTGAGTTTGGGCTGCAGAGAGGTGCCTAAATCTGCTTGCAATCCACAAAGAGGAAACTGCCACCTGTAATCAGACAGTTTAGGTGCCTAAGGCATTTCTTGTGGGGAATGAGTTAGGAACCTGTCTCTCTCCACACAAAACAGCTGGAGTGGGAGGTTCCAATCTTATACCTTTTAGCCCACTGGTTTGAGCACTCACCTGGGATGTGGGAGATGCAGGTTTAATTCCCCGCTCTCTGCCCTAACCACTCTCTTTCTGGCATAGTGATTGTTTCACTAGTGATAAATAGTCAAATAGTCATTGGTAAGGATACAGTTCAGTCATGGTGGTCACCATTGTCATAGAACCTGTGAATTTCGTCATTTTATGGACCCTGTTGCTGGGGAATTAACAGTTTGTTGCTTTGCTTTGATACAGTCCTCTCTGCAATGGGACTAGATTAAAGCTGTTAATGTGCAGCAGCAGGATGCACATGGGTTTTTTACCATAACTGTGCCATGAATTATACATAATTTTACCATGACAAAATTGTATCCATAGGCAGGGAGCCACACAGAGAGAATGACTCTATAGTCCAGTGGTTAAGACACCCACATAGCAGACCCTGAGTCCAATCCCCCTGCTCCAACCACTCTTTCATTATTTATCCACAGTGGAACTGCTTCAACAGAAGAGATTAAGGAAGCCCCCTATATCACAGTATTCCATAGCTCAATGGTTAGAGCACTCTCCTGAGAGATGGGAGACCTTGTGCAAATCCTTTGTCCCCATCTGAACCTGGATCTCCCATATCCCAGGTGAACACCCTAACCACTAGGCTAGAAGCTATAAGGTGGGCAGTGGTAGCACCACCATCTATTCCTTCTATGGCTGGATTTTGAATGGGAACAATGCTGTAGGAATGCTCAGCGGTCGCCTGCAGGATTGGGCCCTGCACATGATGTAGGTGGCTGAATGCCTATCTTCTGACAGTTCATGAATTGCTGTGGGGCTTAGGCAGGAGAGAGGTGTCTAGAGAGGGACAGCAATGTGCATACCCCAGGGCCTAAAACATAGGTGCCTAGGGAACTTACAGCAAAAAGTTAGGTGACAAGTGAGTTTAGGCACCTACGAGGTTTAGGCGCCTACAAGGTGAGCAAGCAGGATTTTAGTGGATCACAATGGTGCTATGCTTGGGGACTGAGGCACCTAAATCTGGTGTTTAGGCACCTAAGTTTCTTCTTGGATCACACCCTTAGGTACCTAAAAACCTTTGAGGATCTGGGTCTAACTCCCACTGAAACTCTGTGAGAGTTAGGGACCTATATACGTTTGAGGATCTTGGCCTTCGGGCTTACATCTGCTATTGGCAATAGCAATTTGGCAATCATCTGACAACTCTCTAATTAAGTCCCCAATCCTTAGGCAAAATTCTCATTGACTTCAGTGGTGTAGAACTAGGCTCTCTTGCATGCCTTGTGCGGCTCACCTCCATTTATTTTTTACTTACTGCCACAGCATTCTATGTCTGTGCTGTGCAAGATTAAGTTTACAGAGACTGGCAAAACACTTGACAGCGTTTGAACCTCAGGACTAACGCATTGAACCATACCCCTTATGAATGATATTTATATAGGACGTAGTATATAGTATAATAAATATAGGGTAAAGACACCTCCCAGTCTTGCTGATATTTCAGTGTATAATATTTTCCTATCATGGGCAAACAAAACAGTGACATGGTATCTCAAAGTTGGAGCTCCCTTACGCATCACAAAATAAAACCAAGCCGCAATATGCTGTTCTTCAGTGGAGGGCAAATGTGATTCATGTCACAACAGGTATGCTACTCCCATAGGGGCAAGTTTGTACTTCAAGAAATGATTTGGTGAAATAGCAAAAACATTTGTACTCTCAAATAACCCCCTTTTAGTCCCATTGCCTATAATGAGTTCCGGATTTTGAGGAATTTCATATCCATCCATGTTGTCCTTTCATCACTGCATCTTGACATGTAATCCAGTGTGATATAAAGTACATCATCTGCATCAACCATAAGCACGTAACCTCCCAAATTTAGTGATTTGTTTTTTTCACCTCTGAGCATTTCCAGTCGTGCACAATTCTTATAATGGTGGATACAGGTGTAGTTTTTGGAGAAAAGTTGCTTTTACATTACTTGATAACAGAACAGTTGTAAATTTTTTGCCCACAAGGCGAGATCAAGGATACCTTAGAAGTGGTTCTAAGAATGTGTTAAAGAGTGTGCACAGAAGATGCTTTAAACATTTCTCCCTGTTTCACGGTAGATTGAGTTGGTTGATCGTAGCGTTTGGGCTTCTTTGATTAGACAGCAGTATGTTCCAGTGAAGCTGTAAGGGCTATCCCTATTGGTATCCAATTTAATAATTATGATAGCAATGATTAGAATTTAAAAAAATGAGGTAATAGTTATTTATATGATTGACATTCTGCTTCAGTGTTTTCACACAAAGACCTCTCTCTCTCTGACATGCAGGCACTGCATTCCCCACACATTCTTGCAGCCTACACCACATAGTCAAACAATAGAGAGCCTTCTTTCATTTTCCTGCCTAGTTTCTGTGAACAGAACTCTGTTGACAACAGAGTCTGTTCTCACTCCTGAAGAATTCCAAAAATTGAACAATATAAGGAGAGCCTGTGACTTTCAGGAGACATCTTAAAGCACTCTGTTTTTAAATTGTGGTTTGGTGCTCCTTTTCCTTGTTTTATTGTTGTTTCAAAGGAAACCTACAAAAATGCAGTTGTCCTACAATTCAGTCCTCGTACCATTAATGGTATAATGCAAGTAGGCTGGCCACTTGCTCTCTTAGACCATTGCAAATTCCTACCCCCACCCCCCAAACTTTAATCTCATGATAGGTGCTAGCTTGACAGCTTCAGGACTGAATTCTTCTACACAGAGAACACCTACAGCATAGGCAGCAGCAGTCTTATTTTCCCCTTCCTACCCCACCAATACGCCTCAAGCCTGAAAAGGAGGGACCACCCCAGGGTTAAGAATGCAGTCCATTCACCATACCCTTCATTCTTTGCCCTCTCTGTTGCCCCAAAGGGTGGAAAGTAGTGCCAGTTATGGTGGTGGCTCTTCTGTGCTATGGATACCTGCACAGTAGGAATTGATATGAAACCACCAACTCATTTCACATAGGCCATTGACCTGTCGGCAGATGGTAACAAATTTGGCCACACTACAAGTATAACTGACAAGGGACTTGGCTACAGCATAGCTGTCTCCTGAGCCAGTCACAAGAGGGTTAATGTGTAGGATCAGTAGGACCTAATACAATAGGACCAAAATTTTTATTTATTTTTAATCCTTCAGTGTTTTTAATATAGATCTGAACGTATATAGTAAAAGCACACCTTCCATCTGAGGATCTCAAAGTGCCTATCAAACATCAACACTTTGCGTGAAGTTGGTACATATACACATATTGAATTTTGTTACAGTAATGACCAGAGGGCCTGGCTGAGATACGGATTGCATTGCTAGGCATTCTACAAACAAATAGTAAGAGCTTTCCTGCCTCAAAGAGTTTATAATCTAAATAAGTAAGACAGAGAAAGGAAGAATTATTATCCTCATGTTACAGATTGTAAAGTGAGGCACAGAGAGTTTAAATAATTTGTATATACAGGGTTACACAGGAAGTAAAAGCTGGAGCTGGAAATGGAACCTAGATCTTCTGAATCCTAGGCCAGTCCCTTAACCAGAGCGTCTTTTCATCCTCTTAAGTGATGTTCATTTTATATTCTTTTTCTAAAGGATATTTTTACCTGTCCTGCTTACCTCTTATTAATGAGCTAAATCATCTCCATTAACCACCATTGACATAAAACTGTGAGTATGATTCTGTACCACCCTTCAGGGAGATGCTGCACAGAAGGTACCACCCTGGAGGAGGTGGGAAAGTTAGAGAATCCCCCAGTGGTTGAACTTATAGCAGCCTGTCCCATGCTGCCTATTGGCTGTGGAGGAATCCAGAATTTCTGTAGGGCCATGTCCCCACTCTGCCCTTTTCCCATTTTCTCCAGCATGCCTCCCCCATGCCAAGGCCTGCAAGGTGGGCAATATAAGGCTGCTTTTGGTAGCTCTATACTGTGTCTGTTCTTGAGGAATATTCCCCAATCCTCTTGTGGAGCCTTAATGGACCCTTTGCACAATGATAGTGACATAAGAGGCTAGAGAGGGGATAAAATTTGGCCAACTGTGCATGTTTCCCACCTTTTTAAAATATAAGACTCTCTTGCCCTAGATTTCAGTATATTTTTCACTGCAGCGTTTCTGTTGGTGATAAAATTAATGTTGTGTGCGTGAACACACACACACACACCCACACACACACACACACACACACACACACACACTCCTTATTTCTCTTCATGTGGCCTGCTGAAATTAATGTATCTTATTTTAAAACTGCTTAATTTAAAATTTCACATAGATTTCATAGTGCCTTATGAGCTTATATAAAGAGATATTTTAAGGAATGTCAATTCTTTATTTAGGCCTAATTTGTTCCTGGCTTCTGACTTCTCCGGGAGGGTCTGCCATAGTGGAACATAATGGAACATCAATGAACTGGCCTGTTGACGTCACTAAGAAAGGAAAACAATTGGAAAGTGACAATCAAAGGAAGGTGAAAGATCTAGTCCCACTGTTTCCTGTTTCAGTTGATAGTTTATTCAGATGGCCTGCAGATAATTTATGCCAGATAGATAACACATGTAGTGAGATAGTATGATGTTTATCCTCTTGGCTTTGTTGATAATCAAGTACTGAAGCACTCTATGTTCTATGCTTTGTATATCCCAACCATCTCCACTTTTGGATTCAAGACTTAATTTATTGTGCAGTGATGATAGAAGAAATATGGGGGAAGAAAGGTCCAATAAGTGTAAATATATCTAAATATGGCAGAGCTTTGTGTGCTATAGTGTCCTGATGATGTAAGGATTAATGTTACCCAAAATTGGGCCAGCTAGTAAGCTTAGGGAGGACTAATGACCCACCAGAGTTTGGCAGAAAGCAGCACATTTATTGTACTGATCGCTAAGCTCAAAAAAGGGGAGGGGAGGTCACACTTACACTCGCATACTCATGCTCCCAGGACAGGCACAGCACTGGAGATGTCAGGATCCTTCAAGGTCAATGTCCCACAGCACAACAATGGATGGTACGATGAAGGTAAGTCTTCCTGAGGCACAATGGAATGCAACGCGGCGAACCACTGGCCAGGCGCACAGGCAGAGTGAAGTGCCGTTGACTTCAGTGGGGCTCTACACAAGGGTCTTCAAGTGTGGAGCTCATTTAGGGTGACCAGAGAGCAAGGGTGAAAAATTGGGACAGGGGTGGGGGATAATTGGCACCTATATAAGACAAAGCCCCAAATATCGGACTGTCCCTATAAAATCGGGACATCTGGTAACCCTAAGCTCATTGCAGGGCTGGGGCTAGTTTAAGACATACCAGGAATAAAGATGATAGATATTAGTTCAGGGCAAGGAGAAGGGAGGACAAGGTTTAGAGCAGTAGAATCATATAGCGAGTGTGCTTAGTAATATATGCCTCCTGTGGAGGGAGGGGTTCACATGATGCATTAGTTTGTTGATGGCTGGAAGGAGAACCATGTTCATTGTTTTTATGGAAGAAATTGGTCAAATTTATCCCTGCTATAACTGTATTGAAATCAATGGCCTGCGCTAAGGCAGAACTTGAGACCTACTGCCTTGAAATACAGTTGGATTGAAGGAAATTTGTTGTTGATTGTAGTATTATTTGATCCATTGGGCCAAATTCATCTCTGGTACATAGGTGCTGGAACTAGGAGTCCAGCGGGTGCTGCCGTACATGCTGGCTTGAAGTGGTTTCCATCATATACAGTTTGCTTCACTGGCTCTCAGTACCCCCACTATATGTTTCAGGCCCCGGCGCTGGTATTATCCCCTAGAAGTCAATAAAGTTGAAACAGGAATATATTTGATAACCATTAAAATGGAACATAGTCAGATATATTAGAGTAGGGCTGAAATCCTATGCAGTAAAGGGAGGTGGTAAATGAGCATGCATGTCTCTCTCTTACACACAGACCCAATGTAAGAGAGCTTACACAATTTAGTTATCATTACACTATTTGTTTATCATGTTTTTGTTGTTGCAGTCTGGTTTGGGAGGTTTTTTTTCTTAGATTTTACATACAATATACTAATACGCAAGGTACATTTTAAGCAGGATACAAAACAGCCAAATTATTGAATTCAAACATTTTAAGTTATTAATTGACAAAGGGCTTTTTCCATATACATGTTACATTCATACAAACTGTTCAGAAAACTAAAAGCATTCCCTAACTGGGAACAACACACAAGAAAAGAACTATGTATTCTCTATTTGCTTGTGCAAACTCTGTCACTTCAATGGTGTCACAGCTAAAACTATATTTGTATACAACTTAGATTCTTATTTTCCCCTGATATCTGCCTATACAAAGAGTACAATTATTAAATTCACAAATGAAAAAACCCAGCATGAAGACAATGTTAGGGTTCAAAATAAAGCCCTCAAAAAGCAGGAAATTCAAAGTTAAGGCTCCCCTTCACATTTAACCCACTCTGTTGCTTTTAAGTGTTGCATTTCAGAAAGGATATAGAATTTCCTTTTCTTCTGAGGTCTCCACACTACAGAATAATGTCAACTGCAGTATAAAGGCAAAGTACAGTGAGCTAAAGAGGAATCAATCTGAACTTAAGGGTTTCAAATTTCAAATCTATCTGAATGTAAGGAACCTGTCTGAATTAAAGGGTTTCAAGTCTGACCCTTAAAATCATTGTTCTATCAGTTTTTGCATTGACTTCCCTTCTTTTATGATATATTTTATATTTCACAAGCGCCTAATGTAGGTGACCATGGAGTTCCCATAGCATAACTCATTTCCCATATGCTACTTAGCATTAGCAAACTTTAAGCATGTGAGTAGTCTCAATAGGACTTTAAGCACATGCTTAAGAGCTTTGCTGGATCAGAGTCAGAAGGTTGAATATATTGAAGGACCATACATTTAGCAGTATAAGCAATGGCCCAATCTTCCAGGTGAGTGGAAGCTTTTGCAATTGACTTGAATAAGAGCAGGCACTAATTACAAAAACTACTCCCAATATGTAGTCAAGAATAGAGATAGTATGAATATTTTATGAAGCATTCACATTCTGAGAGGAAAGGGGGTGCATTGTGCCCCAGTTTCTATACCTGATCAATTTGATGGCTGCAGGGATGTAAATTTAGCATATGCACTAAACTCACATTTTTATAACAGTTTGCGGAATATATGTGTAGCACTTAAATTATTGACTTGACTGTGATAGGAAGCTGAAATCACGCAGAACAGGAAATGACATGGGGCTACATGTCATGCTTTTAGTAAAATACTAATCACACAAGTTGTTTACTATGGAACGTTGATGGAAACAAAACCAAAATTGGGTAACTTTGACATAGGGTCAGGTCCTGTGTTCCACAGGCTGTTGGAGAGCTGAGGGGACAGAGCATTCAGGTCTAAGGCCAGGATTTTGGGTGACGGGGAAAGAACAATTGTGTATGATGGAAGCAGAGTGTACCATTGACAGGCTCCAGAGGAAACCATGTCGAGTCTTTCTTGTCCAGAGAATGGAGGGTCACCTTTGATGTAGGGTCTTTCAGGACTGGGGCTAAGGGCAAGGATCTCTAAGGAAATCTTCTTTCCTCCTCAAAGCAATTAACTTTGATATATGATTAGGGAGTTATAATTCAGACATCAATGTCTTGGCTCTTACTCATTTATTTTTACCAAAATACCAAAATGGGAACTTAATACAATTGAAAAAGTAAAGTGTGCCTACCTATAACTTAGAGCTTAGGAAAAACACTGAAACATACGAGTGCACCAGTAACGCTGCTCAATTTATCACTTTTCTGTAACTCGAGTGGTTAATGTTACTGTCACCAAAAGTGATGACATAAAACCACGAGGGCTGACAAGTTGTAGGCCAGCTGTCAACCTCCCCTGATGTGAAAGCCTAGAGATGAGGCTTTAAGAAGGGAGCTGGCTATGATGGTGTCACCATCACATCTTGAGCTGCAGTGGTCTTCCTGGGTACCCCAAGCATAATAGACAAGCTAAATTCATTTGAGCAAACTTAATCACACTCATTATTCTAAATTCCGAATGTATTTGTTCTGTTTATGGAGAAAACTCCTTTGGGGCTCCAGATGAGACATTTCTCACATGTATTATTTAGCTTTTCCTGAGGCCTAATGAATTACTTTAAATTACAGATCTAGATATTGATTAGCCTCATTCAGTTGAAATCTAGGCTTAACAATCTATACTGGTCTATAGTTTATTTGTGATAATATTCCTAATAAAGAGCTGCAATTAATCCACATCAAGAAAAATCAATTAATACAGATTTGTATCACAAAGAAAGAAATCCTCCTGAATTGTGCCCACTAATCCTGAAGCTTAGGCCTATCTTTGCTATTGAGGAGAGCGGACAAAAAATATTGATTTCACCCTATTTCCAAAACTAACAATGGTGCAATAAGAACATGCAGAACAGACGGGGCTTATCAATTAAAACATCTTCTGCATATCCTATGATATCTGAGGACATGACTCTCTTCAACCTTTTCCAGTTCTGTGCATTATTAATAATTATGAAGATAATGACGTACCATTCAATGTTATAATAATATCTTGCAGTTATCTCACTCCATTCATCCATAGATATCAAAGATTTTGAATTCACATAGATTCTGGTTATTAATTTTACTATCCTTTGAATTATGACATTAGTGGTCTAGAAATGAAGCCCCATGTTAAGTTCAGTTTGCATAGGAAAGGATAACTATTCCATTTAATTTTTGTCTAGTGGTACAAAATTGAAAAAGCACAACTCTTTTCTAAAGTGACTATTCTTGTAATTTGTCAGTATGATGTCCCATTTGAATCAAGCCAATAGCTATCCTAATTTATTAAAAATCAAAACCCAACATTTGCCTTATCAGAGCCTTTTTGCAGGAAGCATCACATAAACACTCTGAATTAGATTTTTCAATTTTATAAGCCAAACGTTGTAAACCCCGTAACACAAAGAAGACAACAATATGTCATTGTCCTTTTACAATTCCCATTGTAAACAGTTTATACGATTTATTCTTTTGCATGCTAGATAATTACATATTTTATACGAGTGTATCATCAGCAAGTCGTTATTTTGACTGCCCCATAATAGAAATTGTGTATTTTCCCACTGCAGTGAATGCTATTCTTAACAAACATTGCCCTCAAGCAGCTAAAAATATCAGCATCCAGTTGCCTGTGGGAAAATTATGATGAAGTTATTTCAGTGAAAAGTTCTGTACTGATCTCTTACTAGACTTTTCATTCTGTCTATGCATTCACATACAATGCTGTCTTCTCTCATATGCAATTACTTACAAGTGCTTAGGTGTCACATATGGCACTTATTAGGCAAATAATGCCCTAATTCACTCTAATGCTAACATTAACATGAATGATTAGGACTAAGATTAGTCATTTTAACATAAATCACGGTGACATAGCAACAGCTATATTAAGCATTAAGAGGTATCAATTATTGCAGTTTATGGATTAAGATATCAAATGATATGGCAAAGTATTTGGTCTGGCCAGGAGGGCCATGAAATTAAAGACAAGAATAGCCATCCATATTTCTTTGTGTTTTTCAATCTAAAATTTCATGGGGGCATCAGGTTCTGAAAAGATTTTTGGGTTGGCTTGTTGTGGGTTGTCCACATTAGCAGGTAGCTTTTTCCCCATCCATCCAAGGTTTTTATCTAGAGAACTAGTATCCATCACACAGATAAAGAAATAAGGAGAAACACTAATCTTATAACCCATTCCCTTTTGAGCCCCAAACTGATGTCATCTTCAGATTTGAAGATGCCAATAAGTATGCGACAATATTTATTTTCTCTACTGCAGCCATTTGAAGTTCTTTTTGTAATGATAATTAATAATAAATGTTTTGCATTTCTCTTGCTCCTTTCGTATGACGATTTTTGAAACCACTTTACAAACATTAATTAATCCATCATTCCTTTGTAATATATTATACCCCCTTAGTCTTCTCATCCTCATTTATCATATTTCTAAACCTAAATTATTTAGGCCTATGTTAAAATCAACATAGTTCCATTGATTGAAGTAGACACCAGCTGCGGATCTGGCCCAAAGTTTGTCAGTCATGAGAAACGGGACATTAATTACTCTTAAGTAAATGATATTGGGGTCTCATGTCGATGTCAATGTACGAGGAGTCAGCAAACAGTATAGGTGCACACAGATACGTGAGGTCAGACCAATGTGAGAACCCAACCATGGTTTTATGTACGACTGACAACACTGTCCATGACCGTTTCAGATTGTTGTATCTTATTTTGCACTGTTCACCTTTTTCACATAAGATGCTAATGTGCCTTCTTCAAAGCAGTTAGTGAAGACATGACAAACCGTCCATCACCTTGCTCTCTTGTGGGCGGTTGCTTCCCAATTGCTGGAATCAACCTGACATTCTTTCAAGTTTGACTTCAAGTGTTTTTATATTGTTTGTACAGTCCACCATGAGACCAAGTGCCTTACTTTAGCTGACCATAAAATATGGTGTTAGATATTCTGGAGTTTGCCAAACAAACAAGATGCCCAGACCAAAGGAGCTGAGCTTTTATGAGCATGCTTTGAATGCCAGACATCTGACAATGATTCAAAATTTCAATATTGGGAATCTTGTCGCACCATTTGACCCTGCAAACAGACTGAAGACAGCACATATGGAACTGATCAAGTTTCCTAATATGGCAGCAATATGTTGTCCATGGCTCACAAAAATATAGAACTGTTGTAAGCACTACTGCCCTATAGACATTTAGTATAATGCTTATTCTGATACCCCTATCATTCCATAGGCAGTGTGATATCATTCCAAATACAGAGCTGGCCTTGGCTATGGAATGGGTAATCTCATAATCAATTGTGGCATTCTATGTGCATACTCCCTTAGATAGCAAAACTTCTCCATGGACTTGAGAGAAGCATTGTTAATCTTAATAATTGGGTAGACATGCACATTCTCCAGCACAGGTTGGTACAGTACTTCAGCTGTCTTTAGATTGATTGTGCAACCAAAATGATTGACTGCACAAGCAAAGCAATCATTTATAAACAGAATGTAATCAATCAAGTGAGCAACCAGTGCACAGTCACCTTCCCAGGGGTAGTGTCAAAGGGTTGCAGATAGTGCAGCGTGGATAGTCAGATGTGGAGAGTAACTGCGATATAAGCAGGAAAACCTGTTGAATAAATGGTCAGGGACAATCTGACCACAGTACCAGCAGTGCATGGTGGAGCAGCAGGTGGAACTGCTTCCCCTATAAAATGCCACAGGAGGCCACAGATAGTATTGGACATGGTGATCATAGGCCACCATCAAATAAGCCTACGGCCAATTACAACCGAAATGACCATGCAATTGCCCTTCCAGAAGTAACTCTGGAAAGATGGAGGAAACATGAGCATTCAATAGCATTTGCTAGAAGAAGGAACTCCAAGCATAAACCTGCATCCATCTTTGTTGCCTTTTTCTCTGCAATTTCTATACCACTATGGCACATGACTTATGTAGATGACAGAGTCAGACTGGAACTGCAACTTTAATCCAATCAGAGTGCAAGTGATTCAGCAATACAGACTTTGCAAACCTTAACAAGAAATCCAAGTCCTGAGGTGATGGGGACCAGGCAATGGGGAATGGCTGAAGATGCTGCTGAAAGTTTTGAGTCACAACCCTGCACACAGGCGACCTGGGAGTGATAGTCATTCATTGAAGAATGAAGCAGATGCCACATTCATATCCTTCCAAGGTGTCAGAGGAGCCCTATTTAGAGACAGTGCTGCTCTCCTCAAATAGTAAAAGAGATGAGAAAAGATCCCTAAAAATGCTTGCTCCACCCAAACCTCTGAGAGTGCCATATCTGACTGGTCATCCAGGGTTTTTTGTTTGTTTGTTTTGTTTTTGCAGTCTAAATAAAAGTCCCAAATAAATTTTGCAACTTGGAATGTTTGCACATTAAAAAGGAAAATTGGTTTGTGTTAATAAATAAGAATAAAAAAGAAATTAATAAATAAGAATAAATAAGAAAGCAGAAGTAACCAACATGGACTTTATTGGCCCTGTTTAGCATTATTTCCTCTCCTTTTGCTCTGTATTTTTACTTACCTTCTTTTTCTGTTTGATCTTTTGATTTATTTTCACCTCTCACTTTGGCATTTGAATCTTTCATGCATGTCATCCGTGCCCCCGTGAAGGCCGTTTCCCAGACAATATACTGTATGTGTTGTTATATATATACTCGGCCTCTTCACTTGTGTATAACCAGTGACTCTACTATTTGTCCAGCTGTATCTGTGTGTTCAATATGTTTAAATGTAATTAATCTTTTATTCTTTTAAAAAAGAATTAAATGTGAGCAGTTATTATCTGTGAATTCTAAACATATTTTTCTTTAAAGGTGACCTACAAAGGGAGTAAGGGCAGCAAAAATTGTTCCCCCCCCTCATTTATTGTTTATTTATGATGTGTAAACTTGAAAGGTCTCCCCCCCCACATCATCTTCACCTGACATTCTTGATATTTCTAAGACCTGTCTACAGAAAAAGCTTTACCAGTTTAACTAAATTCCTTATTGACATAAGCTATATCAATATAAGGCACTCTTAAATCAATTTAAGAGTGTCCACAGAAGGGGGAGGGGTTGCACTCTGATTTACCTAAATCAGTCTCTAAACCAATTTAGTTGCATTAGTAAAACTTGTGTGTAGAAAATCTCTAAGATGAAAAACATACATATGAAAAATATTTTTCAAAATATAACACTTTTCTTTCCTTCTTTATATATGATAAATATAGTCTTGGAAGGATTAGATTTTTATGGGTAAATGTCAGTAATGGTCAATTTCACCATACACAGACAAACCAATGGAAAACATATTTCCATTGATAAAAATAATTTACAGATAGGCAAAGTAAGAAATTTTTTTCATTCAAGTCCCATCCTAGAGTGTATAAAACATGATGTAATGCAAGTATTAAATAATTGTCTGATACCCTGTCCCCCACAATATCTCACAACTGTGAAAAAATGAAAGTTAATAATTGAAAAAAAATACTTAAAACCTATAATTTCACCCAACTGTGAAAATTTAAATAGCTAAAAATCTTTAAAAAGCTTAAATCTAAACATTAATATTAGCCATCAAAAGTATAAAAAAATAAAACCATAAAGAATCAAAAAAGGGCATAAATCTAGTTTTTAAAAATCCTTTGCAGATCCACATTTAATGGTATGAAAAATATAGTCACATGTATAATTATGAACCAGAGTAGACACAGACTCTCCTTCTCATTCATTTCCTCTCTATGTTCCCATGAACTGTACTTCTTTTATACTTTTCCTTCTTCCTATTAACTTTTCCATCTTGACGGTTTCCTGTATCTCTCCTCTTTTGGAGGAGTCCTGCTGTTATGGTTATAATCTCTCCTCTGGGACCACAAACACCACTTGAACAGTCTGTCTCTCATTGTACTCTGGTACTTTTTTCGACAGTCCCATCCGGAAGTGTGTGTGTGAAAATGAAAAATAATGGGAATAAAATGTAGCTCAAATGCTTTGAAATAAGGGGGCTTGAAATGAGTTTTGGGTGTAAATTCAAGCTGGTCCTTATATTGGACCAGATCTAATCTCAATACTTTATCTAAGGTGCTTAGCAATTTGCAGGATTGGGCCTAAAAGCAAACCTTAATAATTATTGTTCAAATAAATTTTGTCCCTGGTATGTTATTCATACTACTGTAATACAAATAATAACCCATAATAATAAGGCGTTAATATAATAATAAAGAATGAATCATACTCTCATTATCCAAACTTTACTCTGTGTGTGTGTGTCTGTGAAGTAACCCAAAAAATAACTGATAGACTACTTAAAATGAAAGAGGGATTTTAATGGATGGACTCCTGGATCAGTGTTACCAACCCTTTTTGGGGAAAAAAGATTGAATGCGTTACTGACACTTTGGGATAAATCTTGTAGGGCTCTTGTGGCAGCCAAGTTTGTGCTATACACTATACCCACATTTGTGTTAACAAATGAGCATCTGTTTATGTACAATGGGTGTAGGAATTCCATACGTACATATGTGTTTGCTTGTTCAATTGCGTGAATTGCATATCACTTACTTGTCCAATTACCTGATTGGTATGTCCCGATTCAGGTTTTTTAGGACACAAATGAATGAACATGCATGATGCAGTTTCAAAAACTCATTTTGGCAGACTTTAATGACATCTGATGATATTGCACTGCTAATGTATATTAATGTGTGTGATTTGGTTTAGAATAGAGCTGACTGACTAATTCATAGTGGATAATTTACTCAGTGAATTTAGCCTCTTGTTCTCAGAGCCATTTAACAAGCGGAACACAATTTCATCAAATTTGTTTTTTGTTCCAATTTAACACTTTTTTTTAAAAGAAAAGCCTTGCCCAAGGCATTATTTGCAGAAAAAATTAGACTAGTGTAAGATTTATTAGCTGGGTGAAGAGCTCAGATTTAATTAGCTCTTTTCACATACCAATTATATGTACTTGTGTGATCCTAGTTGCAAAGAGATCCTTACTTGATTTTTTTCCAGGGCATCATAGAAGGGTTTTGAGAACCCCGTTCTACCATTTTCAGTGCAAATGTGCATGCATGGGAGCTTAAAATTCACTCTCCTTGACCGTGTAACACTTGATTACTTGAATTATCACAGGACAGGTACAACTGAACAGGCTTTGGAATTTTTTTTAATAGTCACCCAGTGTGGGAATTTTATTTAAATTTTGACTGGATTTAGTGCTCACAAAAGATACCACTTTTCATCCTCAAAACAGGTATAGCACAAGTAATAGATGAGAGAGGTTTTTGCATACACTGCCCTGCTCCTGTACTTCGGCACTGAATAGACTAGTGAGACCACTTACCTGGCTGCGAGGGCAGTTTAGCTTCGATGGCCATTAATTTTTTGGTTCTCTGCCAAGACAGACCACAGCACCCAATTAGTGGTAGCTGTGCAGGACAGCTATATACTTAATTCAGAAACCAAACTAATTTCACTTATATCACTGGACAGCTAACGTGGGTAACAACATTTAGTCATTGCAAATCTGAACTGGATTTGAACCATCTATTTAGATAAATATGCTTAATAACCCATTGCTACCACCTTGAGCCATCCAGTCCATAGAAGCTATGGGCAAAATTTTCAAAAACACCTAGGTCCCATTTTCAAAAGTGCCACAGGCACTTAGGAACATGTATCACATTTAAAGTTAGTGCTTACATCATTTCTGACTTAGGCTTCAAAGTCACGTAGATGCTTTTAGAAAATGTTACCCTATGTTGTTATTGTTTTGCTTTTTGTATCACCCACAGGTAGAATGAATATTTGGACACTTGAAAACTTGAGCAACTCTGCCATTTGTTAACACTCATTTATAGCCCAAGTTATACTATGTTTCAAGGGGGGGAAAGAAAGCAAGAAAGATGGACAGCACTAGCTTGACTACTCCTGATTTCTCAAGACCAACTGCAACCATACCATGGCCTGATGGTCATAAATCATAAACTTATTATATAATGGTCATTCCATTTCATAGTCAAAGATATATTTCACAGTGTATGGTTTTAATAAACATACAACCTTTGAGTGACCTATCTGAAATGAACTAGTGATCTTAGTCCAGTTCCAAGTTCTCATGTTTTTGCAGCACAAAAGCCACCAACACAAATGGAAAGATTGTGAATGAAAGACTGAATGACTTTCTCACCCCTAGTGGTGGCAGGTTAATGGAAAGGTTCCCACTGGAGTCAATGGGCTTCAGATGAGCCTCTAGTAGAGGCAAGTGCTGCAAAGTGACCTGCCATTGATCATGAGGTCCCTGATCCATAAACAAACTGAGAATTTTAGTCTCCAGAGTAGTCCATCTGGCACCTTTCATGAGTGCAAAATTAACTTTAGATGGGTAATTAATACACATAAACACTGCACTTTAGTAAGTAAAAGTGCATAGAAATGCATAGTCCTTTCAAAATTAAGATGCAAACTCACATGTGCTCACATGGTCTTTTGAAATGCATTAGGAAATATTAATTATTCTTGGACACAGTTCACTTTTAGTTCAGCGGTTATAGCAGCTGTCAACCTTTTTCGGCTTTAGCAAGCCCTGTTTCTGTGAATTTGTTTCAACATATTCTAGAGCTCTTTGCCAGAAATATGCTTGATCCCTTGCTTCAAAATCATTCCATATACATGGGCCTTGTGCATATTTTAGATATTATGATGAGACCTATTTTAGGGGTTTTTAGGAGTTATTTTTATAAATGTTGTTTGTTTGTGTGCATAAGAATTAAAAAATTAACATTAGAAAAGAAAATGTATATTTCCATTTCTTAACATATACTTCAACTAAGTTCCTCCAAAACTTGTTAATATCTGAAAGTTGGTATAGTACCACATTGAGACAGCTGTGTTAGTATAAGTAAAACTTACGCAGGAGATAAAATACAAAAAACCAAATACAAGTAAACAGTGTATCTCACAATATTATTCTCATTTATAACCCTCAACTAGTTCTCCTGGAATGTCAAAACTTTTGTGCCCGTATAGTGAAGACAGTATGTAGAATAGTTTGATAAACAAGAATATTAGCCAACAGGTTGGTGCCTTTGGAGAACAGAAATATTAGGAGGCAGTTTTACTATTCTCTTCAATTTCAGTTGATAACCAGAATATAAGATGTGCTTACATGACTTTGTCCTTTGTCCTTGACATAAAACTTTATCTTCAATGCATATTTAAAGTACAGAATAGAGTCAAACTAAACCCTGGATCTGAAAATATTCTAACTTTGGTTTGGTGTATATAGCTATATAAAGGTTATAATGACTTTGTTTATATAAATACTTCGTGTTCTTTGTACTGCAGCTTTCAAGTAACTAATGACTCTCCCTATCGGTGGCTATTTTTCTGGATGGAATGAAACATATTGCAGAGGAGGCAAATGCACACACATACACTGTGTGCTCTGACTGATTTTTATTCTTTCTGGTCTTATCGATGATCACAAAATACTAAAAATAGCATCGTAAGATAACTTTGAGTGCTTCACTACAGTTCTAACAGGGGAAAAAAGAGGTGTTAGAACAAATAAGTTTTTAAACACTTTTGTTAATAACAGTTATAATAATATGTAACCCACTGATCAGGATGCATTATACATGGCACTCTACTCCTAATACACAGAGGAAATGGGTCAGTTATTCTTTACATCTACAGAGCTTGGCTCTTAAATCAAGTTGTACAGACTTATGTGTTTAGCTCTGGAAATCCTTCTGTTGGCCAAAATGGCAGCCATCAAAAATACACATGCTATGACAAGGGTCGGCAACGTTTGGCACACAGCTCCCCAGGGTAAGCGTCGGGAAGCGGTGCAGGCGAGGGATGTGCTGGCCGCGGCTTCCCGCCTCCCCCATTGGCCTGGGATGGCGAACCGCGGCCAGTGGGGGCCGCGATCAGCCGAACCTGCTGCGTCAGCAGGTAAATAAACTGGCACAGCCCGCTAGGGTGCTTACCCTGGCGAGCCGCGTGCCAAACGTTGCCGACCCCTGTGCTATGATATAACCTGCCTCATGAGGGCATTGTGAATCTTAGGTGATTAATGTTTATAAAGTGCTGATTGAGCCTTTTCGGTTATTATAGATATGTAAAGACACACTATAGTATATGAATATATCACCTTTCATCCCAAAGGATTTCAAAACACTTTACGGTTCATTGACTACTACAGTGCAGTCACCCCATGGATAAAGGGCAGCAGCAACTACTTAAGAGCACACAGAACTCTGCACTACAGTTTGCAATATAAAATAAAGATAAATTCTTTATCTAATACTGCTTATGTACCAGCAATATTGTTTTATGGCTCTGTTATGGAACAGTATTCTAAATATTCCCTTTTTTTCTTTTTATATGAACAATAAATTTGTGCAAACAAAAATAGAAGGAGTGCCAAAGTTAGTGCAAAGGACAACTGCATCTGTTCAGACTTCCTGTGTGCCAATAATGATCCAAGTCCAGCAGGACTGGGTCTGTGCCTAAATTTAACCATTCTGTTGGCAGATGCATATACTTACACTTTCCCAGTAGGCTGGCAAAGATCCCTTTGAGTGTTTCCCAGCCAAATGAAATCTAGGAATTGCAGGTATCCCTGGTTTTGATCAGCCTTCATGTTCACTAGGTCTGCTTAGCTGAATCTGGATAAAGATGTGAATGAACTGCAGTCAGCCAGAACTCACAAAGCTCTACTTAAATCAGCTTTTCAGGACTGGCGTAGTGGCTTAACAAGCTAGAGAGTTGACTTGTTGATCCCACAATGCTCAAAAGACTGTTGTTAGATTCCTGGCTCCACGAATGAGATTGAGAATTCTGACTACAATAACTAGCAGAAACTTTCCATATGTCAATGTGCCAGGAAAAAAAGGGATACTCCTTGCAACAGTTGCTCCCTGAGGGTGGAGGAAATTAGAGGGAGGGAAACATGGAGAGAATTACGGCTACCTTACACTACTGAGTTGGCATGCGCACTGATATTATTGGCTGGCAGAGCCTTGCGCTAAAACAATCCTGTGGCCACATCGTTCAGTGTTCTGAATGACAGTGCCATGGATTCCACAACAGTACATTAAGCTGTGGAAGAAAGGAGTAAATCTGACTGAGGACTTGAACCTACATGGTAATTGACATCCTGTACTTAACATTCACTTCACTTTACTAATGTTGACAGTGTTTAGCGTCTTGCAGGCTTGGACCCCACAGACAAAGCTAACGATTCAAATAGAAATTTTCCAGGCAATAACCTTATGGCTGCGCCTCTGAGTGCTGAGCTCCTCTCTTGAAGTCAATCGGAGTTGAAAGTGCTCAGTACCTGGAAGGTTTGGATTTTGTATAGGCAGAAAATATTAATATGTTTCTCTGTTAATATTAATATTAACATTTTCCTTGGGGATGATCCGGATTGATGGAAAACATCGTCAGTAACGTCGAGCATTGGATCCTTCGTAAAACAAATTCTTCTCTTAGTTCATTTGTAATTGGAAGGCAAAACAACTGCTTGAATGACCGATTTAGTATTTCACATGATCTGGTACCCGAATCAAGGCAGCAAAATGTTTGTATTGCTTCAGCGCCCAATAGTTTTAAGTGCTGCCTACACTGAATAATCTGTCATTGATGTAAAAACACATTCTTCACCAAATGGATGAGTCATGGTTTCAGATACTTTTTCAGTCCCTTCTTCTTCTTCTTTTTTTTTTTAAATTGCAAAAGTGTTTTGAAAATAGAGCATAGCTTCAGACAAGAGTCTTGGCAATAACAGCTCATTTACAGTACAAACCATGTGATACCCCTCAGCAGCAGCTCCCTAGCTGTTCCCAAACTGAATACTGTTCTACTGTACATTCCGTTTCCTGTAGTCATTTTTACTTAGTTAACAGCGTGCAGTGTACCTTTTAGGAGAGCTAATTTGTAACCTCCTAAAAAGTGAGGCAGGGATAAAAATGTTTTAAACTCATCCTCAAGCTATTTAGTGCACATTTTGAAAAGCTCTGCTAATCTCGTCTAAAAGACATGCCTCTAAAAATATGAATCTGTCCACCATATATAGGCTATACCCGAAATACAAGTTAAGAATGTTATTGTTAACCCATTTTTTTAAACAATAGCCCTAAATCCATATTAATGATCCAAGAAGTGACCAGGCCTCAGTACCTTTTGTCCTCTATACATTAACTATCCAATAATCAACAGTAGCTGTCCTGTACTCTAGTGTCTTTGGCCTAATTCAGAGGGACAGATATTTATCATCACCCTTGAATTGGGTGACCCATTCTGACAGGTCGACATCCTTATTTATGTAACAATGTCATAGACAGTAACTACTAATGAGTGGAGTGACACAGAGGTCTGGTAGATGGAAAGGCAGAGGAAAGCTGAAAAGGGCATGAGGGGTTAATGGGACTTTTCTGTTGCAGTCTCCTGGGATGTGTAATTATGTTCTAATAAGGAATGAATGTATTGATTAGATTAATGTGCAATTGTATTCGTGTGCACACGTTCAGTGCCACATATAGTCAGTAATTGCGCAAGTCTTGAATTTCTCCAGTTTGTATATTTAATATAAAAATGCCTTTTTCTGGTCAAAAACGGACAGGGCCAAATCCCGAGGCCTCTAGGAAGTCCTTATGGAGGTAAACTCCCAGTGAATTCAATTAGAGTTTGAGTACATTTGGAGTAAAACCTTAGTAAACAATGAATAACTATCAGCATTCAGCTCACACAAGCCAATGCCTTTTTATTTACATAGTTTAGTCTTGGTAAATTTATGAACAGGAGTATACAATAGTGTTGCCTGAAATAGCAGAAGACTGGACTCAGTGACCCAGGCAGTCCCTCCCAGTCCTATGTACAATGCTCTTAGTTTATAACACAAGCTATCACTTAAAAGAGGAATAAAAGCAGCCAAGAAATATATATTAAATAAAATAAGTGCTCTTGGCTTGTGAGAGTCTTATGTAGACTTAGTGGAACACATTCATCCCTTTTATAACTCCACTGAAGTCAGTGGACTTACCTCAGGGATGAATTTGGCCCAGTAGCCCCTCTAACCATACATACATCCTTTTGCTGCTCGGGAAAGCATCGTTCACATATTCCCAAAGGATTGATTCTCCACTGTGTTTCCAAAGGGTGTGCAAACCAAAGTAGAGGGCAAATTCCCAGGATGGGAAACATCTGAAAGAATATTTAGTAAAATAACAATAAAGAGGAGACGAAGAAAAAGAAACCATATTTGAAAATTAGAGATTTTCAACGTGGTGAACAGGGGAGGAACGAATGCAGCTGATGTTGCAGTTCTCTTCTGGTCTGTCTTGTTGCTGCTGTGGGAATGCAACAGAAAGGCATGGCTTTTCATACCATATGAATGCAGTACAAATTCCACATATATATAGTTGTATATACCCAATAGTCTTGTATTTGATCTTTGAATAAATAAGGAATAACCAAGGTTAGTTTGGCAGTGGAAATACAACGAGGTTGTGACATTGGGTCACAACCTCAGTCCCTCATTCCTGGGATAGCAGAGATTATGGAGGCAGCATGCTCGGGTCTTTGATGAATGAGCACCTCCCGCTGCACACTGAAGAAATAAATTGCTTTTTAGTGACTTCTCTGGCTGATGCAAGAAGCACCAATATTGGGTTCTAATGAAATGTCCTTCTGCCTGCTCCTGGCTGGGACCTTGATGAGACAAGAAGAGAAAAGGAAATCTGAGGGATTCTTAAGGCTCAAAAGACCCACTTTTGGGATATAAATAAATAAGAATGCCTAGACTCCTCTCATCCATATGCCAATTGTGATTTTTGTATATTGTGGCTTGGACTTCAAACAGAATATACACTAACTTCTGTATTATATGACAGATGGCAAAGTGTGGCAGTTAGAATAAGATTTTTAAATGCCTCCCTGAAGCACACTTTGCAAAATCCTGTATCATAAGAGGAAGATACTTTAAAAACTGATTATAATTAATCCCGAATGAGAGAGCCTCTGAATGAATGAGACATGGTAGGTCTAAAAATGCAACGCCCATTGGAATTGGTAGAGCACTAGAGGCTTAATAAAGTAATGGTTAAATAATTTTAATCAACCATTCTAGACTTTCCCCATGAATACATTTGCAATCTAAATTGCTTAGACTAAAGAAGTATATGCAGGACTTTCAAAGTTGAAATAAACAAAACAATATTCAAAGAATATTGGCATGAAGCTTCCAGCTCTTAGGAAATGCCAAATAGTACAGAAAGCTTCAGCTCATCTCCTCAGCAGCACAGGCTACAGTGAGCACATCAGATCTGTCTTCCACTCCCTACACTGGCTTCCCTCAGAATTGCAAATCACATTCAAGATCCCAGTCCATAGCTGTGGATTGTGCTCAGGATATCTAAAAGACCACCTAAAGTGCTAGGATAACGACCATGGTCGACAGCTATGCTCCACTGGCACAATGGAACTCCTCTCAATAAGGGTAAAGCAGGAGACAGAACTTTCTTGAGGTCTGGTCCCAGACTGTGGGATGAACTCTCCCAGGAACTGAGGACCATCACAAATCTCACCACCTCTTCTGTTCCAAGTGCAAGGCACATTTCTTTGACCTTGTCTTCTCTAACATAAACACATAGCAACATGTATATTTAAAAAGAAACAAACCCTAAAGCCTTACCACAACATGACACCCCACTGCATACACTTCTTCCCTGGGGAGAGCACGAGAGAACAAACACTACATGACAGACGTGTAGTCACATTGTTTAATGCACTACAGGCAGGCACTCCGATACTACGGCAATGAACTCAGTATAAGAACTATACAGAATACAATAGGAAGATAAAAGTAAACTACAGAAAATGAAATAAAGATGATTATGTGCTAGGAAATAACAAGAATTGAATGTATGAAATTTAATGTGGAATGCTCAAAGTTTATCAAAAATCTCATGATGAGCCTCAGACAGAATATAGAGTATTCAAAGTATTATTGCAAAGTGGTAATCTTCGTGCTTTAGGATTTGGGTTAGGCTAAAGCAATTTTTGATATTTACTACAGATCCTTTTATGATCAAACTTATTTCAATGAGTATTTTTCAAAATTAATTCTGAAGTAGTCCATTATCAAAATTAATTCTATAGTTAGAAATTTAAATAATGTAATCATTTACTTTGCTATTTCGATGTCAGTTCAAATAAAATGATTTCCCCTGATATTAACAAAAATTATAAGCCCTTCACTTCCCCTCACCTTCAGATATAGTCCCTGGTAAATCCCTACAGATACAATTTGGGTTATTTATTAAAACGTTTGCAGATTTCTTTTGAAATTTACCAATTGCCACAGGTAATTTAGTTCCTGATCCTGCCGCAAGTGAATTCTGCACCCACACCCCACTGATGTCAATGGAGCTCTGTGCAGGGACAGAGTCTGCCTACAAAAAAACAGTTGCAGTATCAGGGCCTTATTGATTAAACGTTTTCCCTCTAGTACACCATGCGCTTAGGTTTTAACCAGTTATTGCTTTTTATTCTCTAAACTTCATATATCCTCCCTCATATTCCCCTGTAAGGCAGAGGAAGGACTGTGAAAATCTAGATTGCAAGGTCCAGCTCCTCAAGATATTTAGATCCTACGAGGCCTAAGCTCTTTGGGGCAGTGACCATATTTTTGTGGTCCTGGTCCATGACTAGAGCTCCTAGGTGCTACGATAATTCAAAATATGTAATAAATAAATAAAATAATCCTGTATGAATTCTCCATACCTTTTGACCATTTGAGTATGGTCAGGATCTCAAGAAATAGGTAGAATCTGCAGTACATTTCAAGAAGTCATGACAGCTATAGTCTTTTTTAGTAACACAAGCTAGCTTCTTCCTTCTGGTACTGAAAGGAAGAGACAATGAGAGAATCTGAAGGCAAGACACAGGTCTTGGTGTTACCAACAGGAAGCCTTCCTCATTACTCAGCATGGATGGAGCCTCAGTTGCTCAATCTGTCCTGATGACTTTTGACTTAAGGGAAGGAAGTGAAGGCTTTGGAGATGAGTAAATCCAGAGTGACTTCTTCAAATAGCTTACACCAACATGTTTTTTGCCCCCAAAATGCTTATAACCACAGATGACTGGTTTTATGGAGGTACTATAGATTTAGGCTGGAGGATAGAATCTGGCCCTAAGCATCATCAAAAAGGCTATCTGAAAACTAGTGAGGAAAGGAGGAAAGAGGGGAGAAGTTTAATTATCTTAAGCTCATTCCCAGTTTTCAAAATGCATTCAAATGCCATATTTATGAAAACACAAGTAAGGAGGAATTTGCTATAGTGTTATGCTTAAGAGTTCCATGGTTTATTCTCTTTCTTAGCAATATTTTGTTAATATATTCAGAATTTTGCTCTTGAAAACAAAAAAAGGTAAAAACATCTTTTTTTTCTTGAGTTTTTTAAAATAATCAATTGTTTACACCTGTAAAAGCTTACAGAGAGCATACACATAACAAGAGGATGCAGTTCTGTTCTGTAACAGGAAGCATACAGATGTCCTTGCATTACAGAGTATATCACATTCTGAAGGACCATGTTCATTCTATACACTCACTATTTGAGGGTGAAGTCTTGACCTTATTGATGTCAGTGAGAGTTTTGCCATTGACGTCAATAGGGATAAAATTTCACTCAGAATGTCAGCATCCCTGATGGAAGAGTATATAAAAAGATACATCACTTTGTTCCAAACACTGTACAATATTAAAGAAAGTTCTTTCTATAGAAAAATGGTAATAGAGGCTTCCTTCCAATGCACATGTATATTAAAAATGGCCAAATAATTATACCTCAAAGTCATAGTTCAAATACAGGTCTCAACGATAAATCCAGGAAGTTATCTTTTCAATGGCATGGTTCTGTATGCCTTTTAGTGCCTAATAGTGTAGGAGGGGTCCACATCTCAGTGCTCAGACCTGCATGCAGAATCAGGTCTGCCACTGTACTGTAAGATATTTACTGATGAGATCTTTGTAACAGAGTGAATCATCATCAAGTTGTAGTTCTTCTTAGCTAATGAGCTGGTTTATTTCACAGGCTAACTTGAAACAGAGAAACTAGAGTAAGGTAGCTCATATTGAACAGAAATATCCTCTCCTGTTCCATCTATTAGTGTCAGCATCACCATATGCTTTTTTCCCCCTTAGTGGGCCAATCTTTCATTCCAGTCATAGAGGATCCTGAGAAAGTTTTCCTTGTTTCTTTATTTTTTGCCAAACCTCTGAGCAAGCTCCTAAAAAGTTATTGAAAGGGCATTACTCAGCCTGACACATCCCATTGATTTCAATATGATGGCAAGGAGGGAAGATCTAGTTAAAGATATTGCAATAGCCTTATGGGATACTTAATAGTTGTGGTTTTTTTTTAAATGTAATACATCACAATAGGATACTTTGTTTTTGTAGAAGGCCATTCTGTATTCGCCAAAAAAGCCCCTGACTCAATCATTAGTTATGATGAGAAGAGATTTAGTGCTCTCTTTCTTTACACTGTCAGTGAGAACAATGTCTATGAAAAAGCCTATGTTTCCCATTATAAATCACTATAAGCTCCATGAAAAATTCTCCACTACCCTGGGGTTTAAGTGAGCAAATACTTGGTCATGCAGACCCCCAGTAGCAGCACTTTATCCATAGCATAGGTTTATGAGATGCTATGGTTTACTATGAGGCTGAGCACTGCTCCTGCATACAATTTCCATTGTGTAACACATGAGTTGTTAGTATTTGATATTAAACTAGATGCTTTCATACTCCCTTCCCTTCTGATACCATCTACAAGTACAAAGTGTGTTTTTGAAAAGTTTCTAAAACTTGTTCAGAACGGACTCCCTTTTTCACCCCATCCCTTTATAAAATAAAATATATGGTAAAAATACACATAAATGTTTATCATTCAGTTCTCTTTTAGAAACACAGGATCATCTTTATCATATAATGTTAAGGGGAAATCATTTAGGCCCCTGGTTAGGGGAAGACAGTTTTCCAAAAAAACTGTCCCATTAATAATAATAATTAAAAAAAAAAGATAGTTTTGTAGATGCTGTTCCTGACTGAACACAGAACACCTGATCATAGAACAACAGGTTCAATCTTTGGTGATTTCAATGGGATCTATGGGTACTCAGCATGAAAATGTGGCCCCATATTTAGATGCCAAACATGGACTTAGGGGCCTAACTTTAGCCACACAGGTTTGAAAAATCTTTGGCTTTATCTGTTAAAGAAGTTTCACATTTCCACATATTATGTTCACATGCAGAGCCAGGGCTGGCTCTAGGTTTTTTGCCGCCCCAAGCAAAACAAAACAAAACAAAAACCATCCGAGAGCACAACTGCCGAACCAAAAAAAAAAAAAAAACACCTCTGGGAATGCCGCCCCTGGAATTGTGCCACCCCAAGCCCGTGCTTGGTTTGCTGGTGCCTAGAGCCGGTCCTGTGCAAAGCTCGGCTGGATTTTATAGTCCACATGTGCAAAGCAAAGAGACCCAACCATCTGCCAGCATTTTTTGTTTGTTTGTTGGCCCAAGCCGACAGATTTTTTTTTCTTTTTTTTTTAAAGTTTGCCAAAATTAAATATATTTTCTGAATAAGAAGTGTCATGACCTTTTTACTAGGTGACACAGATACCTATAATGCCCTCCAGTACTTAGATTCTTCCTTCAGATTCTTGATTCTAGCCTTCTGCAGTTTTAGAAGTGATTTCCTCTCCTTGAGTGAGGCAGGAGTTGTTAGTTTCATGACAAACTGCATCATTCTCTGCTGGGTTTAATTCCGTGAGCTCTGTTCAAAATTCACATCATTGGGTTGGCTTTGTAAAGGAAGGACTTTGGTCCAAAGTTCTCAGCCACCCACACTGGACCTGAAAGGCCAGTAGAAATAGCCCTGGCCTGCCCTTGCCCTGCTTTGTTTCTTAGGAACCAGAACAGACACATTCCCTCTGGTCTGCTGTAAGATATGGATTTGGCTCAATAAGCAAATGTCAGCTGCAGAAGCAGCTGGAAAATAGGAGCTTATGTCCTTCTAAACAAATACAGTGTTATTTATTATTATTTTATTATTATTAAAATGATTGAAAAACAGCATAGTAGCTCTATAGGCTAAAGCTCTAGGGTCAAATTCTTAATTCTTCAAGTAGTCCCTTTGATTTCAGTAGGCTACTGGCATTATTATTAATTATTATTATTAATGTATATAACACTAACTATATAGTATGCTTTACAGAACACAGCAGGGCAAGATTAAGGCATAAGCACTATGGGGCCATGACTAGGACCCATGTCTTGAGTCTCATGAGGATATCAGGATCTCAGATTTCACTAAAAACCAATTGTGTGTCTAGTCCTCAGAATCGGAAAAGCTTGAAGATATGACCTGAGACATTTTGCAATGATATCTGCCTGAGTCTGCAGACAGCCTGAAATAATAGCTCTAGAGTTGGGATCTGCCCAGGGCCGGCTCCAGGGTTTTTGCCGCCCCAAGCAGCCAAAAAAAAAAAAAAAAAATCTGCGATCGCGATCTGCGGCACTTCGTCGGCAATTCGGTGGGAGGTCCTTCGCTCTGAGCAGGAGTAAGGCAATCCGCCGAATTGCCACCGAATAGCTGGACGTGCCGCCCCGCTCCAGAGTGGCTGCCCAAAGCACCTGCTTGCTAAGATGGTGCCTGGAGCCGGCCCTGGATCTGCCCCATTCAACTTCATAGGCTGTTATCATTGAAACCCTTTGGGAGGGTTCCCACAGATGCCATTCTATCTGAAGATTCTGAGTATGGTCCTCACTGTCAGCATCTCATCATGGCTCTTGTGTGGTGATATTTATAGAGGATGTCACACAGAATGTCCTCCAGTAAACTGAGTTCTCCCTCCTTTGGGATGGACCCCAGTTTGCCTGAGGACTGGGAGCATTTGTTTGAGGAGGGGGAGGCCAGAGCTTTCCCAAAGAGAAGTAGTGGGATCTACTTCAGCTCAGAAGACAGCTTTTGTGTGGATAGCCCTTGCACTAATTCCCCGAGCACAGAGCCTCCATGTGTAATGTGCCTAGGGCCTCAGATTTCCTTAATCTGGACATGCTTTAAAGAGTTTACAACCAAAATAAATCTCACAGATTTCCTGAATCTATCAAACCCACGTCTTCATTCTCAGCATTCTGCAGCTACAATATTCCCGTCATCCACCAATCCGCCTGTCATGCAATCAAGTTCAGCCTCCATGAACTACTCCCCACAATCCTATGCTGATCACTGTGCATGACTCTATCATCTCTTATTCAGTGGTATTTTTTTATTCTGAATATTCCTGTGGGATTAAAAACCATTTACTGGATGATTCTCATGTTGTTGAACTAGAATTAAAGTTGCAAATACATATTGCTTGCAAGTGTAAAATGAAATAGATATGACTGTTTTGGCTTGATCCTTTACTCATACAGGTAGTCCAATTGAAGTCAATGGGAACATATGTCACAGTGAGGATTATTTGCACGAGTAAAGAAAAATAGTTTTGGCTCTAGATTGTAAAAACCTCTAGATGATCACATTTCAGTCTATCACCATCTGAGTTGCGATTTCATCCTTTTAATCAACGGGTAGGTCTCTGACTCAGGGATCATATTTTTTTCTTTCAAAGGAGGTGAAGCAACTGATATAGTTTCCCTAGTCTTAGACAAATATAATGTAGTAATTAGCATCTTGGTTTCAGCTCCACAGATGCCTGCAGTTGTTCACATCTGTTTTCCACCAGGCTTCAATGTATCCAGTTAGAAGGATCATAGAATGTTTGATAGGTCCTGGGATCATTTGGTCAGCTAAATTATATGGTTTTTTTTTTTAAATAACCACACATACAAATATGGCCCATATTATATCTCATGATAAAGATAGTAAAGTATACTCTAAAACTAACTGCACAAATGCCATCTTAAACCTTACTTAAATATATGTCAGACAACAAGAGTGTATATCATTTTATTATCCCCTTATAAGAACATAATGCCTGGATGCAGGGCCGGTGCAAGGAAGTTTCGTGCCCTAGGCAAAACTTCCACCTTGCGCCCCCCACCCCAGCCCTGCGGCAGCTTCCTGCCCCCCCTCCACCCTGAGGTGCCCTCCCCACGGCAGCTCCCCCCCTTGCCCTGAGGCACCGCCCCCCCCCCGCGGCAGGTCCCCCCCGCGGCCCGGGGAGCCGTGCGGCAGCTCCCCCCCCCATACCCTGAGGCACCCCCCCCCCCCGCCCCTCGCGGCAGCTCCCCACCCCCTGGCCTGGGGATCCGTGCGGCAGCTCTGGCCCAGGGGAACCCTGGGTTGCCGGTGGCGTGCTGACCCAGGGGTTCCCCTGCGCTGCCGGCGGTACGCTGACCCGGGGAACCCCTGGGCTGCCTGCCAGCAGCTCAGACTCCCTCTTTCTCCCAGCGCAGTGGCCGCTGTAAAAAAAATAAATAAATAAAATTGGGGCGCCGCTTTTTGGCGCCCCCAAATCTTGGCACCCTAGGCAACCGCCTAGTTGGCCTAAATGGTAGCACCGGCCCTGCCTGGATGTGTTGTAGTCCCTTATATATCTATAGAGTTGCTGGGAATAATGGAGCTCTGTGTTTAACCTGTGTGCCTTTTCCTTTAAAAAAAATCCATAAAACATTTGTTTTACCAGACTTATCTTTTTTAAAAAAAAAAGTGATGACAATTATTGACAAAAAATATTTGGTTTGTTGGTTTTGACATATTCTGTCATTTTTCATATTTTTGTTTTGGGATTGCCAGCTTTGATTAGTCAACTGATTTTTAGGAGGGAGTTTTTCAACACCAATTTGTATTTTTCAAAAAAAATTATTGTCAATCTAAAATAAAAATCCATTTTAGAATTGAAAGTTTTCATTCTAGAAAATTACTGATATCAAAAGGGAAAAAAATCCCATGGAAAAAAATCAAAAACAAAACAGCAGCCCATATAATATATTCATCGTTTATAAGGCCAGAAGGGACCATTGTGATCATCTAGTCTGACCTGCTGTACACACACAGACCCAGAATAATTTGTGTTTGAACTAAAGCATAGGTTTGAGAAAAACATCCAATCAATTCAAACATTGCCAAGGGGGAATCCATCACAGCTGTTGGTAACTTGTTCCAATGGTTAGTTACCTTCACTGTTAAAAAGGTAATGAAATGAAAATGTGTTAGACTTTTTTGAAATTCTCATTAAACTTATTTTCTGATTTTCCACCCGAATCGAGGTTGGAACCGTAAGGTTTACAAGTTAGGTTATAGTTAAGACCTGGGACTGTGAGCTCAGATCTCAGGGCTGCTTAACTCTGAGGAATATAAATTGCTTGCTCTGCATTTTCCGGTGTACATTTCTGCATCGACACTAACGATCACATGGCGTTTTCCCTAAGAAAAAGAGTTTGCCCTATTGTCATTTCCTAAATTTACCATTTCCCCCACTTATTGTTATGTTTTATTATATCTATCACCGTAGTAGCTAGAGGCTCCCAATCCCTAAGCAGGGCCGGCTCCAGGCACCAGCTTACCAAGCAGGTGCTTGGGGCGGCCACTTCGGAGAGGGGCGGCACGTCCAGCTGTTCGGCGGCAATTCGGAGCGAAGGACCTCCCGCTGAATTGCCGCCGCAGATCACGATTGCGATCACGGCTTTTTTTGTTTGTTTGTTTGTTTGTTTGGCTGCTTGGGGCAGCCAAAACCCTGGAGCCGGCCCTGCAAGCACCTGCCTGCCAGGCTGGTGCCTGGAGCCGGCCCTGGTTCTAAGCACTGTACAATCACATAATGAGGGACAGTCCCTGTCCCAAAGTGCTTGCAACCTAAATAGACAAGGCAGAAGCAGGGTGAAAGGGGACACAAAGGTGAATAACTTGCCCAAGGTCAGAGAGCATGTCTGTGGCACAGAAAGGAATAGAACCCACACTTCCTGATTCCCACTCTAATGCCCCTAAATACTGCATTATGCTATTAGCATGCTGTGCCCAACCTGGTTGCAGCCGTCCTTCCTGGAGGGGCCTGCATTCCAGTGGTGATGTTTGCACATAGCTGTAAAGCCCTTTGGGATGAAAGGTGCTATTCAAGACCTTATTATACATTAAACATAAATACATACATTTGAGCCTTGCATGCATTCTTATTTTGCTTTGTACAAGTATGTTTTTTGTTAAACACATAAAATACAGAGTGGATTCTAATGGCTGATCAGGTCCAGTTAAAGCAAATTACATGTTTCAAAAGTAAAGATGAAAGAGCTTCTATTATTCTACAAATTTCTAGCAGCACAGCGTCTTAAAAGGAATTTTATAGCAAATTTGTAGCTTTGCAACCAGCTCATGAACCAGAGGGTATTAAAAGGACATGTGTTCCAAGAATAAATGCATTCCATACTTCAGAAAATAATAAGTTACTGCTTGTACCCAGATCCCAACAATGTGGGAAAGGGATTTTGCACTCCTGGGACAATGATTTTTGATCTTGCTGTTTTTAGCAAAATATTATTTATTTAATTATGGTTGCTAAATTGATCTGTGTTATGCCCAGAAAATAAAAGACTAAAAAATGTGCTTCCTAGCAGGGAGTCAGAATGAGATACCTGCCTTACAGAGTAATTACTGTTATGCAAAGATACAAAGATAAATACAGATCTTTATAAGTGGAAAGATAGGATTAAACACGGCCATATTGGGCCTGACTAGCTAGAGGTAAAGAGATGAAAATTTTGCTCCCAAGAGCAAAATCTAGCAATAAAGATCAGTGAAGAAAGTGTAGTATACCTGCAGCTTATGCTGTATTGATAGTACACAGACATCCTATTTATGAAAGTGGATCTTCACATAGCCAGGGATTAAAATTTTGCCTCTTGCCATTAAATCATACTTAAGGAGTTAGAA
Organism: Chrysemys picta bellii; assembly: GCF_011386835.1. Lineage (NCBI taxonomy): Eukaryota > Metazoa > Chordata > Testudines > Emydidae > Chrysemys > Chrysemys picta. The sequence goes on along the minus strand of NC_088794.1, from coordinate 72,479,760 downwards.
AGTGTCTGGTACAAAAATACATAGCTAACGTAGCCGTCAATTACTGCAATGCTCGAGCTGTTGCAAAATTTATTTATAGGGCTGTCTGAATGCATGTAGTTATGTTTTAGTTCTATTAGGTAGAACTCAGTGTAAAACAGAGTGAAATACTGTGCAGACTATGTAGCCTACGGTAGTAAAGAACATATGTGCCATTTGTACAGAAACAAGACTGGCAAACACTGAAAATAAGGCCAACTGTGCTATAAGCTGAAAATATCATTAAAAAAAAGACACTGAAAGTGACAGTACTTTATGATTTATCATCACTGATGAAATAACCAAATAATGGCCATAGAATTTTTCAGTGGTGAATATAGGTTTTGCTTACACTTTGTCTAGCAATAGAGAAAAAATGTACAAAGCTAAGTTCATGGCTTTATAATGGGTACATTTTTACTTGATTTGTGCCTCTAACGCCCCTTATTACTAAAAAATTATTCATATTTATCAGAAGTCAATACATCCCAAAGAAGAATGAGTTAACATTGCTAATTAGGAAAAAAAATGAAAGGAATGAAAACAATCACAAATGAAACAAGGCAAGTTGTAAGGCATAAAATCATGTCCTCCCATGTGAAAAATCACTGGTGTGTTGAAGTTAGGTGGGAAATATCACAGTCTTGGTTGATGCATGGGCCATATGTGATACACCATGGCACATGTTCTAGAAATTCAGATGGGGTATGAAATGGTGAAGAGCAATGCAATCCCACCTCCAGCCTTTCCCCACCACGTTCTGCACCCTGAAACCCAAAGCACTTCACGCCTGTGAAGCTAATCTGTTCTATATAGGTACTTTTATCACACTTATCACCAGAGTGCCTTTCAGAAGTGTATTAAGCAACATAACTACACATCTGTCATATGTTTGTCCCCCGTGCTTGCTGCAGGTGGAGTGTGTGTAGTAGAGTGTTTTGTTATGGAATTTAATTTTACGTGTTGCTTTATGTTTATGTTAGAGAAGGCAAATTAAAGAAACGAGGCTTGCAGTTGGAACAGAAGATGGTAAGGTTGGTGAAGGGCCTTAGTTCCTGGGGGAGTTCATTCTACAGTTTTGGGCCACATTCCGAGAAAGTTCTGCCCAGACAAGCTTTACCTTTGTGGTAGAAATTCCATTGTCCCACAGAAGCAAAGATGTCAAAGTTGCTCATGGCAAGGGTCGTGCATGGGTTTCATTAGGGCAAGGAAGAATGCCCCCTATGTGTATTTCTCCTCTTCCATATGTACCATTGTGGCCAACGTGCTTTACATTGCAGTATTTGATTTTGTTTGGTCCAAATAAAGGGAGAGAAGCAGTGAGGAGGAGACATACTCTGGTCTCTGCACATATGCAGTGGACAGGGCTGGGCAACTCAGCTAAAAGGGCCCAGAAACATCCAGAAATAGCATGTGGCATTTACTATACATGCTCAGTAGCTGTTTCTGAAGCTCTATAGAAAGTTTTCATTGTGGACAATGAAAGGGAGCAGTCTTTCTGCATGGCTCTTACCATACCATGGCCATGCACAAGGGAGCTGAGGAGAAAAGATTATAAATATGTGGACTCTGTGTTGATGCAGGACCAAAAGGTACGTCTGCTGTCAAGGTTGAGTCCCATTACCTGTGCCACTTTGGACACAGGTGAGTGCTAGTCCAACTTTACTTACTAAGGAATTAGGATAATGTTTGGTCCACTGTGATGTGTTTTCTGGACCTAGAGAAAGAACTGGAAGGGGAGCATTTGTTACCACGAGAGACTACAGAGCCTCTTAAATTCACATTTAGCTACCAGCTAACTGAGTTAAACTGGGCTTCTGTCTCCGTTAAAAAGCCAGAATGGGGACAGCACTTAGTGACTCGTCGACTCATAGACTTTAAGGCCGGAAGGGACTACCATGATCATCTAGTCTGATCAGCACATTGCAGGCCACAGAACCTCACCCACCTACTCCTGTGATAGATCCATAACCTCTGGTTGAGTTATTGGAGTCCTCAAATCATGGTTTAAAGACTTCAAGTTACAGAGAATCCACCATTTACACTAGTTTAAACCTGCAAGTGACCTGTGCTCCATGCTGCAAAGAAAGATGACTCCCCCTCCCCTGGTCCCTGCCAGTCTGACCCCGGGGGGAAATTCCTTCACAACCACAAATATAGCAAAGTTTCAGAGTAGCAGCCGTGTTAGTCTGTATCCGCAAAAAGAAGAACAGGAGGACTTGTGGCACCTTAGAGACTAACCAATTTATTAGAGCATAAGCTTTCGTGGACTACAGCCCACTTCTGGGCTGTAGTCCACGAAAGCTTATGCTCTAATAAATTGGTTAGTCTCTAAGGTGCCACAAGTCCTCCTGTTCTTCTTTTTACAAATATAGCAATCAGTTAGATTCTGAGCACGTGGATAAGATCCATCAGACAGACACCTTTAAAGAATTCTCTGTAAAAACTCAGAGTCCTCCCCATATAGTTTCCCATCACCAGGTGTTGGAGATATTTGCTGCTAACACTCGCAGATCAGCTACGTGCCATTGTAGGCAATCTCATCATACCATCCCCACCATAAACTTATCAAGGTCAGTCTTGAAGCCAGTTAGGTTTTTTGTCCCCACTGCTCACTGTTTCAGAACTTCTCTCCTCTGATGGTTAGAAGAGATGTGAGTGTTCTTAAATTCTTGTCTGACTTAACTGAGTGTATGCAGAGAAGTGAGTGCCGTGTAGACTGAGAGCCTTGTCCACAGAATGGATATTTGATATGCTGATCCAAATCCCTGTACCACTTTGGATACAGACTACAGATTTCTGTTTCACCAGCAACTGAGGACCAGTCAGCTATTAGTCCTAGGGCTGGACTGTTGTTAGCTCTGGAGACCTAGGATTATTGGTTTGCTGAAGTGTTTGGAAGGACTGAAATGCTGCCATGGGCAGCAGAGCCTGCCCAGAAGTGTCGGTATAGGGCAGGGGCCAGGCCCCCCCGTCTCATCTCTCCACCCAAGGCCCCGCCCCCAGCCAAGCCAGGAGCCAGAGCAGGCTGGGAGCCACAGACCCTCCACCTGCCCAGAGTGGGGGCGTCGAGAGCAGCCCTTGGCCCATGTCCCCACCCACGGGCCCCCTGCCCAGGGAAGGAGGGTCTGCAGCTCCCCACAGCTGTGGGCATAGGTGCCAACTCCATGGGTGCGCCAGGGCTGGAGCACCCACAGAAAAAAATAGTGGGTGCTCAGCACCGACTGGCAGCCCCACCAATCAGCTCCTCACCCCATCCCAGCACTTCCCACCCACAGCAATCAGCTGTTCAGCAGCATGCAGGAGGTGCTGGGGGGGAGAAATGAGGGCAGGAAGAGGCAGGGCGGTGAGGGCTTGGGGAAGGGGCGGAGAGATGGGTGGGTCCTGGGGTGGAGAGGGGGTCGAACACCTCCAGGAACTGAGGAAGTTGGCGTCTATGGATGTGAGGAGCCGTGCCAGGGACCCTCCATCTGCCTGGATGGGGGGGTCAAGAGCAGCCCTCAGCCTGTGTCCCCACCCTGCAGGCCCCCACCCAGGGCAGGTGGAGGGTCCACTGTGTGGCTCTCCACAGCTTCCCATAGCTGGGCTGCAGCCTCCCAGCCGGAGCCAGGCCCAGGCAAGAGCTGTGTGAGGCACACGGACAGCTGTGAGGAGCTGTGGACCCTGCTTCCCTGGGTGGTAGGGGCAGGGACATGAGTGGGAGCTGCTCCTGACCCCTCTGACCCTGGGCAGGTGGAAGGTCTGCAGCACCCCACAGCTGCCCAGGCTCCATGGTCAGGCTCCAGCTGCTGGCCTGGCCGGAGGGGGACGGGCCTCAGAGGGAAGTGGAAGGGGGGAGTGAATGGGCCAGGTCTGGCCACTTTCCATTCCCATTCCAGTGCCCCTGGATGCTGCCATTCTTCTCAAGGTCTGAAGAGTCCATACTACATATTATGACCACACTGTAAAGACTGAGAAACCATCTCAGAGAAGATCAGAGGGGAATGTGTTTTGACTGTTGTGCTGAAGGACAGAAAACATTATGTTGAAACCTTATATTTGAATGTATCCAACAGAAACAAAGTAGGGAAGTCTGTATGAGAAACACCAGTCTGATAGCTTTTATATAAAAGTTGTTCATAGTATTCCAAATACTATTTACAAGTCTGATGCTATTTACAATCTTTTCTGTGTGCATCAAATGTTTGTTTTTCTAAGAATGTGTATGGTAATCTCTCTTTGAAATTTACTGGGAACTATTAACAACAAGGTATCAGGGTTTCACATACAATAGTGGTAGATTTTACTCTGTTATGCTTCCTGAAAAGTCCAGAAAAGACAGAATTCTGGCCTGTGTTTCAGCAAAATGTTAACTTAAGGTGAAGGAAGAGTTATACATAATATTGCATCAGTGTCCCCCCAGCCCTGTTACACCAATACATATGAGTTTGTATTTGTGTGGTATTCTTCCTCTCCGTGAAAGTATTTGGATGGTACATGCTAACCCACAGATAGTATCTAAAATTCAAAAATAATAATAAAAATTGCTATAATACTTGGTGACCATACATAAGTAAAACAGCTCCAATAAAATAAGAGGGCCACGCCTCTGCTCCCAAACTTGAAATGAAATGGAAATTAATCTTTTCTGGGGTTCAGAAAAGTTTACATCACATTTGAACCTGTCTTTTATAGTCACACTCCCTACGACCAGAAATAGGAAATGTCTCCAGTGTGCAGGCCCCAGAGGTTTGGATCTCTCACATAGATATCATAACTTTAGAACACTTATTCAAACCCAACCTCCCAAGTCCTATCATTAGTGGGCACCTAAATTGTTGATTTATTTTGAATACCGTTAATATGACACTCACATGTTGAGATTTATTTTCATGTTCCACAACTATGCATTCAGATAGTTCTGAGCTGGAAGAATCTGAGTCTTAGGCAGCTTGGAAAGGTTCTACTCACAGAAGGCTCTCTTCCTTTTCCATTCTGTCCTGCTATGTACAGAACTCATTATGGGGGGGGGGGGGGGGAAGAAAAGAAAAGGGGAAATTTCTTAAATAATTTCTCCAGTTTAATTTAAATAATGTCCTCAGCTGTCTGTCCTATGATTTACATAATAAGGAGATTGCATTATATTATTATATCAGTTTAGTTTCTTCAGGAGAAACAACCCTCCAGATGTATTTGACTTAGTCATTAGTGCTAACATCCCATTTATGTAACATCATTCCCTAGATCAACTATAAAGACACACTGTTGGTTTTGGCAAGCTTAGGAGTGGACAGACATTGATCTAAGCAGCTGCCTCCTCACTACTCCCTCTGACTTCATTGTCATGGATCCACACAACATGAGCACCAATATATAAAACCAGGCAGATGGTTCAGCTGATGAAATCACTACTGTAAAGCTATTCAAGGAGTTGGGGGAGGGGGGGGGAAATTCTTGGCTTCCTTAGAGAGATTATTTCCTTTTTTCAGAGAATATTTTTTCCAATAAGACATGAATGAAATTATAAACAAATATTTAGTGCCAGATTCTGACACCCTTACTCACGTTGGGTAATACCTTCTTCTGCAACTTGTCCCACTGAAAACAATGGACTACTCTTAGAGTAAGGTACTATTCAGCATGAGTAAGAGTAACAGAAACTTTCCCCAAAAATGCACAAGGAATCTGTGAGTTTAATAGCAAACATTGTGTGTGTGTGTGTGTGTGTGTGTCTCTGTGTGTGTGTGTGTAAAAATTGGTATTTTTCCTTGCCTGACAATGAAATAGCACAAATAATAAACTTTCATCCACTTTCATGCTCATCTGAAGCAAGTACATTTTTTTACATAAATATCATTATGATTTAGTTTTGTTCCCCATAATCATCATCATAGTTAACAGATAGTTGAATAATTTTAAAAGGTGAATAATTTATTCACTAATTACCAAATAAATATTCACAAAAAATTATCTGACAAAAATACACATAAATGATTCATCAGATTTATTTAGGGCTGGCTGCACAATGGAAAAAATGGTCTGATAAATTGATCAACACTTTCTAAAAAGAAATCAGTTGAATAAATTATTTGTGAATATCATTCAAACAGCTCCAATGATAGGGGTGGATAAATAGAGTTGGTAGATGTTGTGCACATTTTTCTTACATTTACACAACACTCTACACTAGAAATCTGTTTGGTTTTGGCTGAAATTCAAGGTGATGATGAGAATTTTTTTTAACTCTACTTATTTATTTAGGAAGTTTAATGGGTTTACAAATCATTGCCATGTAAATATAAGAGACAAAACAATAATCAGATGATAATTTTTAAACCGTAAATGGTCTGCGATTCATTGCTTCGTTCCCTGTGTTTTGTCACGGTGGTTAAGAAGTACCATATTGGTCTTGCTTTTGGTTCCTGAAGTTTCATTCTCTAGGATCACAAACTTGGCATTTGCAGCTAAGGCTCCACTGCAGAAGATAATAATGCTAAGAGTCTGGTAGCCCCTATGTTTGGTGAGATTTAGGGTCCAATACAAGGTTTTGGGTGTGTTTTTGTCGTCTATAGTTCAATATCATAGTGCACCCAATAACATTTTAGGGATATGCCTTTGTATATCAGGTCATAAGTCAGCTTTTTAGTGAAAATTTTTCCTGAGGCAAGTTATCCCATAATAGCCTACTGCAAGGTTCTTGCACCTTCCTCTGAAGTAGCTAGTACTGGTGACTGTCAGAGACAGGATACTGGACTAGCTGGATTATTGGTCATTCTACTACAGCAGCTCTTACGTTCCCAATTTAAAGTAACTGAGCCAAATTAATCACTGGTTTACCTCCACTGAAGTCAATTAAACCCAGGATAAATTTTGCCCATTGTCTCTGATTGCAATGCTATTATATGTATGTTTAAATTTCACAGTTCCCAATTTGCCATATTATTGAAGCTGCTACACACTTGTACCTGACTTATCCATGCTGATGATGACAGTAACCATAAGGAGTTTTAACGACAGTGCAAATGGCAGTGGTAATAAGGTGCAAACATATCAGGTGCCTCTATGAAGAAAAAAAAGAATGTATTAAAATTTCCATCTGGAACCTTAATAAAGGCATACTAATATTTTTTAAATGTACACCTGATATACAAGAGTTACACTTACACGCTCAGTAAGTTCAAGCTTTGTATCATTTCAATGTCTGATGTCTTTTGCTAGAGACTAGATCATGCTTCGGCTGTAGGAATACAATAATTTCTATCTCTAGCTACTCTGATTGTAATAACTGCTCATATCCCCTTCGTCTAGGACACATGACATACTTAATTGCAGTATTTGAAATCCCTAAATGCAGTATTATAATAATTAAACCAATTCAAACCAGGTTTCAGATCAGATCTATTCAGAAGTTTGATCAAAGCAAGTAAGGGTAAGGAATGGTGTCCCTAGACTCTGTTTGTTAGAGGGTGGAGATGGATGGCAGGAGAGAGATCACTTGATCATTACCTGTTAGGTTCACTCCCTCTGGGGCACCTGGCATTGGCCACTGTCAGTAGACACGATACTGGGCTAGATGGACTTTTAGTCTGACCCAGTACGGCCGTTCTTATGTTCTTAAGTGCTTCCAATAAATTGGGGCTGCCAAACTCAGGTGATAATTAACACCTAATTCTAATTTGGTGATTATGAAGGTGTGACTTTGGAGTTCCATGCTTTTCAAGCAAAAATAATATTGCTCCTCACAGTTTGGGGGTTGATTGATTGTCCTTATGGGCAACATTCTCCTTTCTGATTTGCTCTGTGGACCTCTTAGTAACAGGGTGGATTATAGGTGGTACCCTATAGTTAAGGTTGCTCAACACTTCCCATTATAAAACCATTGTTTCAGTTGCTTATAGATTCCCTAAACTTTATGCATTCAAGATGAAATTTTCCATGCTGGGTGTTTGCCCTATGCTGATTTTTTTTTAAATGTTTTAAAGTTTAAAATTGTATGCTAATTGCAAACTGAAAACCCAGAGTGTCAAATTCTGTCTTCAGATTCAAGAGGGTTCTTGTTCCATACAGTGAGGTCCCAGTGAGGTACCTGAAGGCAGAATCTGTCCCATAGAATCTAACATTAAGTTGTTGATTCAGCGAGATACTTAAGAGATGTGCATAACTTTAAGCATGTCAGTAGTTCCACTGAAGTCAATGGGTATTGGACCCATCCCTAAATAATGAGCAAGTGACACATTGAACTATCAGAGCTTTTCCCCTTCATTAAAAAATAAAAAAGTTCTCTGTCCAGTTCATAGTGGACAAGTGTCCATACAAAGCCCACCAATACTACTGACACTAGATGGCACACTTGTTGGCATACTCACTAGCAAGGACAAGGACTGAATGGGCAAGGAGACTGACTGACCTTCCCTCTCAAACACAAAGGTGGCCCTCTCAGAAAAGAGATGAGGTACAGCAAAGTTGTGCTCCTGCTACTCACGCTGTACCTGTCCTGTGAATAATTACAGGGCTTCAGTCTTCAGGATTGTCTGTCTCCCATGCTACACTCTCTTAAAACAATAGGATATATTCTATAAATTGTGCCACATTTCTTTACACAAATAGATGATGAAAGTCAGTGATAGCTGCTGCACCTGTTCACCTTACGGCTGAATTTAACCATTATTCTGATCTATTTTCAAGCATAAGATCGGCACATTATAGGATGGTTACTGATAGATAAAGAGAGCCAGAATAAGTGATTCACTAAAAGTCATGACATTGTTACTCCTGGTGTTCCTCATATTTTGCATTAGTTTCTGCTTTGTGTAATAGTAAACAGAGTAATCACCAGGACACATTCTACCATGGCATATGTAACTCCTTTTAAATAAGTAGAATTATACCAGAGATAAATTTAGTCCAGAGTTGGATGAATTTGACCAAAAATTAATTTGGTTAAGAAACCATTTCTGTGTGTGTGTGTTTGCTTGTACACAATGTTTGCACTAAATCATACACTTCATTTTAGGATTTTTTTTCTAATGTATCTTAAACAAGCTCTTTGGAAGATAAATATTACAACACAAATGTGTTTGAGTGCAGGGTCTAAAAAAAAAGTAGGCATTTTCACATCTAAAGCAGTGCAAATATGCTGGGTTTTGTGTCCCAAAGTAATTGCAGTTTATTCTTAATAGATGCAAATATGCACTATAAATGGCATTACTTCTCCAGAAACAATACTTCCTTTTATCTCCTTCCCTTCAAAAGTGCCTAATAGAAAAACCTAACTTATCTGCTTCATCTTAAAACTGGAGCTGCCTGTCAAGTCTTGACAATCTTCAGATTCTTTGAGAAATAGGAAGCAACCTATTGTGCTCAAATTTGCTCTTAGTGACAGCTGAACCCACAGGAGGATCTAGTTAGAAAATAATTGATAGCACTTGAAACAGAAAAGATTACAAATCAGGTATGACAAGTTTGCATTCAATGGCAACCTTAAAACTAATTGTGCAGTTAAGAAATCAGCTTCTAAAGGAGAAAAAATTAAGGGGAGGATAATGAAAATTTTGTTTATGGCAGATACACTTTCATTCTGACAATATTTTCTGTTTCAAAGTGAGGTTTGGAAAATGTATAAGCAGTATATTCAAGGGCTGGGTCCAATGTGAAATCTGTGATCCAAACACTCCAAACTTTGGAAATGGATATTTATCTAAATTTTATTACTTGAGTCCATCTGTAGTTTGTTATAAACAAGTCATAAGGCATAAGTGAAAAAATCTGGATGCAGAAGGATGGGGGCTCAATCCTGCTACTATTCAAGTTAATAGCAAAGTTCTCATTGACTACAGTGGGAGTTGGATCAGGCACTAGGATTCCAATGCAACACTGGCAAAACTTCAAACATATATATATATATAACCAGTGTTAGGAATTTTAACCCTGATTCTTATAGCAAACTATACTACCAGATGCCAAAAATGAAGATAACATGGGAGGAAGTTTATTTTGATGAGGAAATCCCTAAATGCTGTTGAAAATATGTCTGGAATGGTTAATTAGTATGTAGGAGCTTTGGAGGAAATGATATCTTGCAGCTTGACCATCATCTTTTTGCCAGGTTTCCCTTCGATTTATCTCTTATCTGCAGGAAACTGTCTCACAGCTTCTGAATCTGCAGTTGGCTAAAAAGAGAAAAAGGACAATGACTCATTTTTGGGCAGTGGTACAAGTTCTTTTTGGATTCTAAGTTTCCACATTAATGCTAGTTAATGTCACATCTAATGCACTTCAGCCCATCCCGGGGAAATCCAGGGTGGGCTCTGAATCTAACCAAAAGTGAAAGTTCCTTTTTAAAATAACAAACAGTAAATTAAAGCAGGAGATAAGACCCAGGGGATGAAAACACTGAGTAATGCAAAAAGTATTTGCTGCTTTTCCTATGACTAAGGCATCAAAAATGTGTATTATTAATAAATGAGAGTATTGTGAGATGGTAAATAACTGGTGACAGGATACAGCAGCCAATACCCATTGAAGTTATTTCTGGCTAGGAACATTAAGCATGCTGGCTGCTGTGCATTGCATTTGATGGACTGTTTTCATGCATGATCAAACTGTGCAAATGTTTAAGATTCCTTGCTCTGCAGCTATCAATGCGTCTTGCCAACAAAGAATTGGTTATCAATATTGAGGGGTGAAGCTCTAAAGATTAAGAGATGGGATAAGGATCCTGATCCGGGAAAGCACTTAAGCACATGCTTAGCTTTTAACCTTTGAGTAGTCCCATTATAGTGTTTACAGTTAAGCATGTGCGTAAGTGCTGTCTAAAGAAATGAGGGGAGGGGGGCAGCACTTTTGTGAAAATACATGAGTCTTGTATCACCACTAATGGGACATCGAGAGAGTTATTAAAGGTTGGGGGGATGTGTCCCTTTCATTTTGCCTCTCACCATGTTTGCTCCAATGTTCAGAGGTGTGGTTTGATCTGGGTAAGTACCTAAAAGTTCAGCTGCATATCCAAATATTACACAAAAGGAAAATATTACATAAAAGCGTAATCTAATCGTGTAAATATTTTTTCCAGTTTCACAGACTGAATCCCGAACACATCATGCATCTCACATTTTTGTTCTCTCAGCTCTCTCCACATCCCTGAGCTAACATCTGAAATAAGAATAGACAATCAATATGTTAATAATCAAGAAGTCTGCTCATTGTATTATACAGACTTCAGAGGAATTTCTTCCTTTGTCTGATTAATATTATAAACAGGCCTTGTTTGTATTAACATATCCTTATGTAGCAAATCCAAAAGTGACAAACCAAACAGTTTCAAGTGGTTACATTCCATCTCCAAATGTCCCACGTGTTGCACATCATTAGAAAGCTGCATCCTGGATGTGCATGAGGGGAAACAAAAAGCAGCAGCACTATGTAGGCAGTTTGACTGGCTCTATGTGTTGAAGCAGATGATTACAACAAGGTTTTTACATTTCCAAAGAAATACTGAAAATGCAATCTGGTATCGCAGCTGCAGAGCCAGAAATATTGTATCAGTTACTGAGAGGGAAGACATTTGTTCTTGAGAGTGACATTGCAGGAAGGGCTTACATCTGAGTCATCATCTCTGACAGCGTGTGTGTCCATCTTCAAGCTAAACTGCAAAGCTTCTGCAAAACATTTTAGAATAGTTTTAAGATCCTCATCTCACTGTGGCCCTGGCCCAAAGCCCACTGAAGTCAGTGAAAAGATTCCCTTTCCATATTTTTATATTTATAAATATATAATATTATAATTATATATTATAAATCTAAAGTCATCACTGTTTTTATTATTAAATGTTCTTATTGCACAATATAAAGCTGTTAACAAAACACATAAAGGCGCACTTGCTCAATTATTGCTTCTTATGTGGTGCCCCAAAGCAGGCTGTTACAGGCAAATAAACAGGCACAGTCCCTCTCTATACAGTTTACAATCAACATTTTAGACAAGACACAATGCATAAACTCAACAACAATGCAGAGGAAATAGCAAGAAAGGATTATAAGAATGAGGTCCCATGGTTAGGTTTTGTTATGTGCGTGTCTTGATGGCATTAGTGGCTTGCTTCTGCATCTCCCCTCTGCAGAACGAATGGCCAGTGGGTCAGCAAAGTCCTGGATCCACCAGACCCACCCCCCAAAAAGTTTCAGCGCACTGGGGCACAGGGAGCCCGCATGAAATACAGCTGTGCAGCAACAAGGGAGTGTGAACTCACAACTGGGGTGGGAGCTTGAGATCATGGACTCTGTTCCTTCTACTATGGCCAGAGCTCTCATAGCCACTAAGCAGGGCAGGATTTTTCCCCATGGAAGTCCTTTACATAATTTGTTTACATGTGTGGAGCCAGAGATGTTGGGATCTTGAATTGTGTTAGATTCTTGTGTAGCATGCGGGGTTATGTGGCTAACTATAAAGTTTGGAAATGCATGTTTAGGGTGTCTTGAGCTGAGAGTGAATGAATATCCTCAGGATGATCACTATTCATCCCTCTGCATCTTCTGCTAGTTACATTATCTTTGTGCATGTTCAAATTCGGGATGAGTGAACCTCAAGAGACTTGGAGTTGGGGTTTGGTTCAGATAAAGATCTGCCAAGTTTGAAGGACGCTTTTTTGAAGTTTATCTAAATGGAGTCACTTGAGTTTGCAAAACTGGGCTGGAAATTATGAGGCAACAGGCTTTCTCATGAGATTTCCTGTTCTTGCTGCTTCCAGTAGGGCCGGAAGTAGCACAAGAATAGCCTTTCTTGTATTTTATTACTTCTGCTTCTGCTTCTAGCCGGAACTTGGAAGTGCAGAGGTGCATGGAAATAAAAAATTGTTAGGGGGAGAGTTAACTGAACAGTTCTTAGTAACAACAACAATGAAGTTCCATTCACTTGAAGTAAAAATCTGGAATCACTGAGTCTCACAGCTGCACAGTCCTTGCATAGAATCATAGAATCATAGGATTGGAAGGGACCTTAAGAGGTCATCTAGTCCAGTCATGGCAGGGCTAAATATTATGTAAACATATAAGTAACCATGATGGTATGATTAGTTGTACTGATCCTCTACACAGAGCTGGCCAAATAATTTGCAACAAACCAGTCAGCCAGTAAATTTAATCCTTTTTCTTGTTCACAAATTGTCTATTAAGAGCGGCCTCAAAGTATTTAGGTGCTCAACTTCCACCGAATTCAATGGGCATTGGGTACCTAAATACATTTGAGGAGCTGGGCCAGATTGTGTTATTAGGTATTTGTTTGCTATTCATAATAATTTAGCAAATGCTTTGTGCAAACAAATATCAGTCTCTGGGTTGTTCTTGAAATGTTTGTGGCAAGTATTGCTTCAAGTACCTCAATATCCCAGCTGAGTTTCGAGACCTTAGTCACATGGTATTGTTTCTGTTCCCTGACTGGCGGGACCTACCCTTTATTTCTGTTTCTGCCTGAAATTCTTTTTGATTGCAAAATGAATTGTGCTCCATGATGAATCCTGGCTACTAGCCAAAAATTCACTGTACTGAACAAAACTTATTTTGCAGGAATGTTGGCAAGAAATTAAATAAAAGGGGTGTGAGCACAGTTTAAGAGAAATTCTGCTTATCAGTCACCAAAAAGTTCCCTGAGTTATTCTCACTGAACTCTAGTCTCAAAAGTGCATTGTACATTTTAGATTAAAACCCATGGATTTTTTTGCTAGAGACATGCCAGTATCCCAAGTGATAATCACATACTAGCATTTTTAACAGCATCTTTATGATATAGTATATGGACAGATTCTCTATTGACTCAGGCATGCAACATTGCATTAGTTTATGCTTGGTTCCTGGTATCATGGCTATCTATGTATATAATACACTCATTATTTTTTAAAAAAATTGAAAGCTGAGAATCTGAAGCACAATTCTGTGTCCAGGGGTGAATTCCATAGTAAACTCCCTGGGAGTGGAATTGCAGAACACATGGAGTCCTGCACACACACGATAGAAAAATATAGAGACCTATATTTTAAAGAATAGGGTGAGAGTCCTTTTTAAACAACAAATTAAACACCATATTTGCTTGTTGTGACTGTTACATGAAGATTGTGCTGTAAGAGGTGAGGAATTATTATAGACCAATATAAAATCTACTTGTGCCTCTTGAACATGTTTTCATACACAATATGTTTTGATACTGACCTAAATTCTTATTAAGATGGTTCCTTACTTAGGCCTCCATTACCATACATTGGCATCACTAGTCTTCAGAATTGCCTAAATAACACCACCTCTCCACCCTGAAATGTAGAGCAACCTAATGGCACTTTTCTGTGTTCCTTGCTCATTCCTTGCTCAGGCAAAACTTCTATTGATTTCAATGGGGATTTTACAGTCAATGGGTGTTTTGCCTGAGAAAACATCAAAATGCCTTTACCTGGGATTTGCTATAATATAATAAAACATTTCATATGTCATAGCTGGAATACATATATCTCCTCATGAGGTTTTATTTTATATCACCCCACAAAATGGGAGGTGGTGGAGAGAGATGTGTGGTCCAGATGAATAATATCCCTTTCCAGGATTTTTCAGTGAAAGTCTGAAACAGTGACTGCTTTTCCTATTGCTTCATAAGCCTGAAGTGTTCGTAGTACATTCCCAACAGAAAATTTTCAATGTTCCTTCAATCATGGTCAGATAGTAAAAAGTTTGAACAGCTGCAAATTTCATGTCTAATCTCTAGCTAAGTTTTTCACAAACCTCTTAAGCTTGCATAATAAATACTGAAAAGCTTAAGCGAAAGAACTGAATATCATTATCAACATTATTATGCAAGCAGATTGCAAACCATTCAGCATCCTAAAATATGTCATTCCACTGAGAAATTTTTCTGGAAATCTTTTTGACAGAATTAACATTTCTGAGAGTCAATGTAAACTTAAAAGCTGAGTTTGTACTGAGAAAATGGACTATGCAAAAGTTACCTTGAAGAGTTCCAAATTCATCCTTTTGCTGGAAAGCAACATTAAACAAGGCTTTGTTGAGACTCTTATACTGACTTTGTTCTTTTTAATAGTCAAAAGATGATTTTTTTAAACTGACATCCCTGTAAATTTCAACCCTACTATAGTAAAGATTAGCGTTCCAAAGTTTAGATCCATGTATGGATCCAATATAAACCAAAGTTCAGAAGCATCCAGAACCAGGGATTTTGTTTGGCCAATTCTACAAAAAGGGATAAATCACAAAGTCCAAATCTGGATCTGTTTATATACTTTCCTGACATTTGGGAGAGTGTGGGGCTGAGGTTTTGAGTCAGGCCAAGTTAAAGAATCTGCAATCAGAATCTAGCTGTCAATTTCCTTGATGATCCATGAGGCAGAAAAAAATCCATCTGACTCTTACAGCAGTATTCACTGTGGTGAAATAACTAGACCTGAGATGCAGGAGATCTGGGTTCAATTTCTGATGGTGCCATATACTTCTTGAGTGACCTTGTGTAAATCACTGACTTCACCTCTCTGTGAATCACCTTTCCCTTCTGTAAAACAGGGATGAATAATACTTCCCTACTTCAATGGGGTGGAGGGGAGATTTGAAGATGAATTCATTAATGTTTGTGATACACTCAGATATTATAGTGATGGAAGCCCAGACAGGAAAGATAGGCAAAGAGGAGTACTTTAGCATGTGCTTAACTTTAAGCATGTTCTAAGTTCATCCCAGTTCAACAAAGCACATGCTAATAGTTAAAGTGCTTTTGCTGAATTGGGACCTTTGTCTGGAAAGTTGGCAGATATGACTCAAAAACAGAGTATATAAGCTATGTTGAGAAATAAAGGAACTCAGGCTGTGTTTTCAGTGAGCCTTTGGTAATGTAGAAATCTACTACTGTCTTGTATTGATAGTCACGTTTCTGATATTAGTCTCTTTTTGTGTCAAAATCTGTCCTTTGATGGACATGTACAGATTCTATGGACTTCAGTGCAGTTGCATTCATATATCTAGGGGCAGAATTTGGATCATTAGGTTTAAATGACAGATTTGAAAAGTGAGGGATACAATTTATGTCAGAGATGGGCCTGAACCAGGACACGGTATCAAAAACTTCTCAAACTCTGGGGGAGTTTGGACCCAAATCAAACTTTACAGCTCAGGCTCATCTGTATAAGATAGATCTGAACCGGATTGCAAGACCTTAACCAGTGATTATTTTATCAACACAACAGAGTTGGGCATGATACTGTTACAGTTCAATATTAGAACAGCTCTCTCATTCATTTAGCAAACACTCTTTTAATATACTTGAATTCAAGGAGCTCAGAACACAAGACATTATCATCATTGTGGATCGCAGGATCTAACACTTTTTGGAGTTAGTTATCAGTTGCAGTAAAATAAACATTTTATAAGCCTCTATTCTTGTGCCATATTTGTAAAAGCTGAAAAGCTATCACCAGAACAAATGCTTCTTTCATTGGCTTTCTGGAAACGTACAGTTCATTTAAAGCCTAGAAGATTAAATTGTGTTCGTCTGGGAGACGGCGTGTAGACAAAATCTGCTTCAAAAGTCAGAAGGCCCCTGAGTCAGAGGAAAGTTCAATTAATTTGTCAGAGAACTGAAAACAGATGATTTCAATCAGCACAAAAAATGACTTCATGGCAGGAGTATACTGAAAAAGACAAGGGTTTGATTTCCAATATACAAACAAGTGGCCCCCTAGAATTAAACTGTGCTTTAGCACTATTCCAAAAATATTTCAAAAGCCAGGCTTTTTGATGTCTTGAGTAAATGAAGTCAGAATGTAAAGTTCAGAGTTTTGCATAGCTACAGTGGAAAGCTCGATGGAAAGTGATAACAGACAGCCCCCCTCCCCCCCCCCATCCCACTTCCTGTTCTTTAAGCAAAAGAGTGCCATGCTGGCTTTCATGAATGGTCAGGCTTCCTCATGAACTCATTGGCTAAGCCTCTGCTGGGGCTCACCAATCAGAAGTCTTGGATACACCCACAGGATCCGTGTGAGGCCTCTGTCTCTGCTGTGAATGATTTTTGCCTCCAGTCTCATACCTTGTTGAAGTTCTCTCTCAGAAATAGGAAATGATGCAATTTTTTTTTAAACAGAACATATGAGGATTCTGGTATAATTGTATCATTCTTGTACTAGGGCTGTGGTTACCTCCAATAGCCCACAGGCTTCGCTTCTTGGTTCTGTGTTGACTTTAAGGATCTTGTGACAGCAAAAGAGTTGAATAGCTATAAATTCATTTCTTTGCATGTGGCTTTGGCTCGAGTTTCATTCACTAAAACAACTGTAACCCTCAAATGTCTCAGCAGTGCAGCTGAGAGACAAAGAGAGGAAGGAAGGAAGGTTTTCTCTGAGCCCTTTGACAGGGGCTGTAGAAATGCTTGCCGCATACCAAGTGAAATCTGCTTTGGAGCATTTTTTCACTGAACAACAAAGACTAGTAGTCAAATTGCTGTGCCACAGCCAAAACAATTTAATTGTCCTCATTAATGATATGCCATTTGGAGTGGGGAATCCAGGGGGGCAGACAAAGAGGGTGACCCTTTATTTACTAACAATTCCAAGCAAGAAAAACCAGTTTATTGCATAAAAAATTGGTATATTGTTGACAAATAGTTGTTATTTGAGAGGATACTTTCTACTTCTCATAACCCCGAATGAATCATTAATCGTAAAAATGACACGGGGTGAAAATAGCTGCTTATTCTTAGTAGAAGAATAGCAGCTATTCCTCCATCTTGTTTGCTTTGAGGCTTCAGCCAAGAAATTGAAATGCACATTAAATAATTCAAAGCACTAGATCAAACTCTTCTAGTTTATTAGTGTCTGTCTTTTGGACAAACTTAAAACCAAAATCCCTACTTGTAGTTTTCAAAGATCGTATGGATGTTTTTATATAAGTTGGGGTCAATCCTTTTATCTAACCTACATTTTACTCCCCTAAGTCCCCCCTACATTTTCATTTGATAGTATTTTATTTGTGCCTCAGATTGTTGTGCAGTATTGCTGTAGGCTGATATTTAGTGAGTTCATGCACGCCAGAGGTGGCTGTATTTCAATAGTGGGTGAACTAATCCTTACATAACCCTCTCTTGTCCGCTATCTCTCAGGGGAATTGTGAGATTAAATTTGAAAACACAAGGTGTTATGTCAGGCCAAATTATTATTTATTTCATGTTATCTACATTCACTATTCCCTCCTTCCCCAGCCAAAAATAATCAAAATTATTTTTATTATCATTATTAGATCACTACTACAAATCTATGGAACAAAAAATGGCAAACAAATACACAGGATTGTGGTAAAACATTTTATGTAGATTTATAACCTTAAACTTGTTGGTATAGACAGCATTAAAAAGGCAAGAAAAAGAAAAAGCTTGGAGGTGAGAAGGAAAGAAACCTACACATTTGTGATTTAAACCTTGCATGGACACTTTTGGATTTGGACTACAGGTGGGGGGGGGGGGGGGGTTGGATTTGGGTTGTAATGCTTTTGCACTTTCCAGTGCTTATTCATCTTCCTGTTTTCTCTTGTTTCTCAAGTGTTGGCAGTGATAACTGACAGGGTATGTCTACAGTGCAGCGGGGAGCATGCCTCTCAGTCCATGTAGATAGACTTGCACTAGCCCAAGCTAGCACATGAAAAATAGCACCAACAGAGGCTTGGGCTAGTGACCCACGCTTGAACTCACACAACCTCCTGGGTCAGAGCTCTTGAGTGACTAGCCAAATGCCACATCGTCCACATTGCTATTTTTAGTTCGTTAGCTCGAGCCAAGCTAGCGTGAGTCTGTCTGTCTGGGCTGGGGGCTCACTGTAAATATACCCATAGTGACTATAGTGGTAAGATGGGAACAGATGGACCTCTATGTCAAGTCAGGATGAGGTTGCCTCCTTCCAGACTGGAAGCAGTTTTGCTCTGCTGTGTGGATCATAGGAGGATAGGTGGGTGGAAAGAGATTAGTATAGCAGAGGACAGAAACTCATTGTATGCATCACAGCAGGAATTCAGATTGCAAAAAATACATAATGGCAATAACAGTAATAACAATAATAATAATAATGTATTATTTGTATAATTGTAGCCCCTAGGAGCCCTACTCATGTGCTAAGACTGCATTGTACTAGGTGCTGTATAAACACGGAAAAGACAGTCCCTGCAAACAGTTTACATGAGATGCAGAATCAACCTAGCCCATCTTTCTGATGAAGAGCATAGTCTGACCTTAAATGTCCAAGAACCTGTCATAAAATGATAATTTCAAAGCACAAATGTCTAGAGAACCATTTTGAGAGGGGCAGAAAGTTCCTCTGTTTAAATCCATTTCTAACTTTCAGTGACAACTTAAGAGCTCCAACACACAAGACAAAAATAGTTAGATGTTAAATGAGAATGCAATGACAAGGCAGAAACTGATGCTTTCATAGAAGAAGATAAGAAAGACTCAGGGTTCCAAGCTCTTGTGTAAAGGCCCAATACATATCCAACTGATGTCAAAGGAAAGACTCCTACTGATATAAGTGGATGATCAGTTAGGGTCAAGTGTGGAAAATGGACAGGTAGAATATGTCTACCTGAAACTAAAAGACAATCTCTTCTCTGTCCCTCAGTGTCTAAGGGAAAGGTGACAACCACAAATGACAAAACACCCATATTTCCATCCTTCTATTTCCATTCTAATGTCCCTGCAATCACAAAGTCTACATGACACTGGATCTGTCGTGAAACACTGACTAAATCATTAATGTACATAAGAACATAAGAATAGCTGTACTGGGTCAGACCAAAGATCCATCCAGCCCAGTATCCTGTCTACCAACAGTGGCCAATGCCAGGTGCCCCAGAGGGAATGAACCTAACAGGTAATAATCAAGTGATCTCTCTCCTGCCATCCATCTCCACCCTCTGACAAACAGAGGTTAGGGACACCATTTCTTACCCATCCTGGGTAATAGCCATTAATAGACTTAACCTCCATGAATTTATCCAGTTCTCTTTTAAACCCTGTTATAGTCCTAGCCTTCACAACCTCCTCAGGCAAGGAGTTCCACAAGTTGACTGTGTGCTGTGTGAAGAACTTCCTTTTATTTGTTTTAAACCTGCTGCCAATTAATGTAATGTGTAATTGCTCCTGACACTGGTTGTAACAGAGAGCAGAATTTTTCCCAAGTCTTTTTTATGGCTTAGGGGTAGTTTTCAAAGACCATCCATAGTTACATAAATAATTAGAACCTTTTATTTCCTTTAAAGTGATGCCTAAACGCTAATACAATTAAACAGACACATCCCCTATGGACAGGCTACTCCATAATTGTCCACTATGGAGTTTCTTGCACCTTCCTCTGAATCACCTGGTATGGCCTGAAGAGACAGAATACTGACTTGATAGACCATTGATCTGGTATGGCCAGGACCCAAGCCTCAAAAAGACACAATGACTCCCAGGATTTCTGGGAGAGATTGCAAAATCTGCTTCCCTCTCTGCCACCCTTCTGTCTCATCTTCGCTCGCTTCGAAGAAGTTAGTGCCAACAGCAAGATTAATCCTGTGGACTTCTCAATCTCCCTCAGTGCCAGGACTCCTCTTGTGCCTGAGCCTTTCGTGGTGGGCTGTAAAGTCCAGTATAGGCTCCTGCAGCTCCACAGATGCCAGGCACGATCTCACCCTAAAAATCTTTTCCTGCTCTGTGCCTGAAAAGTCCTAGCATTATGCAGCTTGCTACTGATCACAAAGCAATAAATACAAACAGTGCCCGTAAATACTTTTTCAGAGAATAAGGAATGGAATGCAACAAAAACAGAAAGAAAATCCTGTAAAGACATATAATCAAGGGGATGATCCTGCTCCTATTGGAATAAATGGCAAAACTCTTACTGACTTCACAGGAAGAAGATCAATCCCCTATTCTTGGCATTGTTTATTTGTTGCTATTGTATCACTGCAGGCTCAGGAGTAAACACCCTGTCGTACATGCTGTTACAGCAAACTTGGAATCAATGCATTTCCTATATTTCACTCTTCTCCAAGCTAATGCTTAATTGTGCAAATCAAATTTTACGACAGCCTGATTCTCACTGTTAAACCCACTATTCAGGTCTCTGTTATTGCTATAAAATCATATTTGTGCTATTTACAGAATGTGCGGGTACAGGGAAAAATTATTTAGAGCTGCATTGACTAGTTTTTCAGTAATCTTGAAGAAAAAAATATGGAATTTGGGGGTTGGCATATTTGACAGTAGGCAAATTAGAAGGGGGTTTAATTAGAATTGCTGCCATTTGCTACCCTCTGGTTATCAGTTCAATCACGCATCTTGAGTTGCAAGTGGCAAACAATACTCTCAGCACCAGCTACATCCTTCTCTTCAGCTAATTATGTTCAAAGTGTTGTAGCCAACTTGTCTCTGTTAACTGAAGTAAACACCGACTGAAATCATATTTGAAAATGTCACTTGGCACCAATAGTTGATTTAAAAAATACTTTATGTTTAAAATGAAAACCTAGCAGTTTGGTTACATAATAGGAACAATCTACGGTCTTTGTTTAAGTCCCATACTCAGCATGGGTAGGGGTTCTTAGCATGTATCTTTAAGAGGTCAGAAATAAGCCAGCTACGTTCTTTAAATATAACTATAAATTCAACCTCTGTTATGAGGCTCTCCCAAGACTGATGTACCAGGTATTACTGCTCACCTTTTCTTCTCCAGATTCCTGGAACTGGACTCCATAATACCCTTAATAGTTCTATGATTTGTTGAAAGTTCCAAGAAAGCAGTGGTTAGATGATGAAAGGGAGAAAGGACTTACCAGCTGAGCTACTGTGCTACTTACTTGCTGGGTGACTATAGGGAAGTCATTTAATCTTTTTAGCCCTTTTTCTCTAACTAAAATTGATATAATAATACATACACACCACACAAAGATTTTAAAGCATTGTGACATCCTTAGATGAAAGGTTGTATTTAGGATAACATTTAGTTTGTAGTAGTAGCTCTGAGCAAATAATTCATAATTAATAAAAAATTGGGTTTGTGGAATACTCACAAAAAGATTTGGGATTTCCTTGAATACATTCATTATTTGAAATTATTCAACAAATGTTTAACTATTATTTTTTAATCGCATGTGCAGAATTCTCTGTGTTTGTTAGTCAAGTTGTTTTGAATGGCTGTGATTGGTTAGGAAACTCATGTGGTATTGTTTCCGTTTCCAATTGGGTGAGCACTTCCAGTGTGAATACTTCCATACAGAATTTCAAAATTCACTTTCTGTCAACACTTATATAAGTTTAACTCAATCATGCAAATGTCTCTGGAAAAAGAGGTACGAATTTAGTCTAAGAAAATTCTTTTAAATACACCTCTACCCCGCTATAACGCGACCCACTACAACACGGGTTCGCATATAGCGCGGTAGCAGCGGGGCTTCGGCAGCGCTTTAAAGGGTCCGGGACTCCGGCTGCTGCAGGGAGCCCCGGGCCCTTTAAATCACCGCTGGAGCCCTGCCGCCGCTATCCCAGGGCTGCGGCAGCGAGGCTTGCCGGTGATTTAAAGGGCCCGGGCTCCCCGCAGCGGCAGGAGCCCCGGGCCCTTTAAATCACTGCCGGAGCCCTGCCGCCCCTACCCTGGGGCTGTGGCGGCGGGGCTTGCTGGGCATTTAAAGGGTCCAGGGCTCCCCGCAGCAGCCGGAGCCCTGTCGCCCCTACCCCGATATAATGGGGTTTCAGCTATAACGCAGCAGGAATTTTTGGCTCCCCACGACCGCGTTATAGCGGGGTAGAGGTGTACTCACAATCCCCCCCGAACACACACACACTGGTGGCAGCATCAGTAAACTAACCCCCCACCCTCACCCCGGCATATAGGGATATCTCATACATTCTTCATTTCAAAGTTACCTTAGAACTATTTCTGCTTACTCCATAAAATTGCTATTTCTGCTTAATCCATTTCTGCTTCCCCACCCACCTCTACAGTGATGTGTGGAGTACAAGAACTTATATAGTATAGACCAGGGGTCGGCAACGTTTGGCACGCGGCTCACCTGGGTAAGCACCCCAGCGGGCCGGGCCAGTTTATTTACCTGCTGATGCATCAGGTTCGGCCGATCGTGGCCCCCACTGGCTGCGGTTCGCCGTCCCGGGCCAATGGGGGCGGTGGGAAGCCGCGGCCAGCACATCCCTCGCCCGCACCGCTTCCCGCCGCCCCCTGGTATAGACATTGTACTTGGACCAAAAATTGACCATATCCTTTCCATATATATTTATTTTCACTGAAGTATTATAGAGCCTGTGATCATGATTACAGGTGCCACAGCATTTTCTGCTGGGATAACATGATATAAAAGCCTTACCCATCTTGTTCTTATAGTGACAGATACTTCCCACACACCTCCTAAGTAAAATGCTGTAAAGAAACAGCAGCATAATGGTAATTTATTTATATTATGGTAGCAGGTAGGGGACCCAGTCAGGGATCAGAGCCCCATTGTGCTATGCACTGATGCACTCTGTACAAACAAATACCAAAAAGATGAGCCCTGCCATCCTTGGGTGTCTAAGCTTGGGGTTTAATAACATCTTCGAACTGGAATATTTTTGGTGTAGCTAGACTTTCTGAAATAAAGCATCTACAATAATAAGTAAAGGAGGTTGTGTTGGGAAATGCCATGATTACATTTATATAAATTGGTCTAGTTAGATTAAATGAATAGCTTTTAAAGAAGCTCTCCATTCTGCACAGAGGTTTCATGTAAGACCACCAGGATTCAAAGTAAAGAGGCTGTGAGAAACAGCTGGATTGAGTGAAAAAAATCGACAGTCTAATATGCAGTCAATCCCACTTAATTATGCTTGCTAATTATATTTCCCATGATAATTATATACAGTATTTAAATGCAGCATGCTATTTCCTGTTCAGAGTGATTAAAAACACCCCTGTTATTGATGAAACGATCTTGGAGACATACATTTCCAATGTAATTGATATTTCTTATTCCCACTCAGAAAAAGAACTTCTTGTCAGTTACACAAACACTGGATTTGATCCCCATCTGCAGCCAAGTTTATCAATTTTATACCATTAGAGTGCAGTCCTGAAGTGCTTGTATCTTACCTCAAGAAAGACTACGAGGTTTGCTTCCTTTTTATAAAACAATTTCTGAAGAATTTTTAAAAGGTGGTCATAGGCCAAAAGTTTCAAATCTGGGTTACTGAAGTCAGATACTTAAATAAGAGGCCTGACTTTCAGAGCTTCTGAGCATGCAGTATTTTGGCAGAATCAGAATTAAAACTCTGGATTTCTGATTACTTGTCACTTTTATTATTATTAATATTGTTATTATTTATAGTTTGGTAGTGCCTGGCTCCATCAACATGACATTCAGAAACCTGAATAGGCCAGCACAAGACCAAAATAAATGGCGGAAACTGATGGAGGCCCTATGCACCCGAGGGTGTGGGAGGATAAAGAAGATGATCGAGTCATGGAGCAAAGCCCCATTATGCTAGGTGCTTTAACTTGCATCTGCAGAAGTATCAGAGTAATGCTATGGTTTAGGGGGGAAAGGCAGCAGGGAGGGACAGCTTGGGAACACAGCTTCTATGCTGCTATGGGAATAGAGTGTGGCCCAGAGACCTACATGGAGACAAATGAGCCTTTATATGCTGCCTTCCATCAGTTTCCCGACAGCTGGGTGTAAGAACAGTATGCATTTCTGGGGGGGAACTGCCAACTGTGTTTTAATTAAACAGGAGTATTGGATGATAATTAGTGCTATGGTTCTGCATTATCTAAATGTTTGGGGTACCGTCCTGAACTAGACATATAGTCATGAACCTTTTTCAACCAAACTACTGACCCAAGACTCCAATGTTTCCTACCAGATCTGTGTTTTGACAGGTTGGAACAACTCAGGCAATTTGATTCTGAGCCATCCCAATGTTGCAGGCATTTTTAGCAAGATTCATAGAGTAACAACAATAATGATAACTTTTTAATCATTCAGTACCTATCCTATTTATTAATGATATAGAAACTTATATGGGTTAATAAATAATATAATGTATATAATTAATTAATATACACATCTGATCAATAAGATAAGAACATGGCATGATAAGATAGGATCTACTGAATGTATATTGCATGTAGTTACCTACTAGACTACGGGTAAAGGCATTGGTTAGAGGTATTTATCTGCAGTGGATTTAAGAATGTTAAGACTATGTTCAAAATCCTTAAGTATTTTTTAATGCATCCAGGATGGTTTTGACACTTTTAGTTCAAAAACAATAGAGAGAAGGAGCCAGATTCTGATCTCAGTGACATCAATAGAAATACAGATTAAATCCAGTGAAGTCAATGTTTATTAATCCTGAAATCAATAGAATTATTCCAGATTTGCTCCAGTGTGGTTGAGATCAGAATCTGTCCCAGAAACTTTATACAAGGCAAGCACTTACATCTGGGAGTACATAAGCACCAGAAACCCCAGAACCTTTGATATTTTTTTAAAACTATCATTCAAACTAATTAAGACATATGTCTTAATTTTCTGGTTTGAGGTTTTCCAGTTACATTCCCCACCTCCCTCTCTCTCTATGTCCCTCCCCTCTCCCTCACTCCTTCTGAGTGAGAAATTATGCCTTTTAGGTCTTTAAAAACATTTTAAATTCAGGAGTAAAGCTTCATTCCCAACTCAATCCCATGAACCAAGCTGCTTGCAGTATTTCAGCAGTTAATTAACAATGAATGCCTTCCTTTGGAAACTGGGGAGGGAGGGATAAAAGATGAAGAAGGCTGAAGACAGACATAACAAGAATGGGGAAGGGGCAGAGTGGGTGGCTTATCAAATTCCACAAATACCAGACATGGAGAGGTGTTGATTTGTTACTGGGAAAACCATGTTTGTTTATGGAGTGTAATCACCTGTTGTCTGTTTGTTGTTTGAAGCATATGCAGACAATGGGACTGTTTGCCGTGCAATGTACTGAAAGAAAGTACAGTAGGGGTTGTACACAGAGGAATGTTAATTATTTTGTTAAGGGAGGAATATGCCTCAGCCACCGTTTAAAAAAAATGGGTTCCACACTTGTCAACTTACATTATTTAGTACGACTTTTTTACAGAGATGCCAAAGGTAGTGGTGAGAATGCCAAATATGAGGCTGTCTTCTCCTGTGCTTTTTTGGTTAGGGTCCTGTGTAATGCAATATTTGTGATCCAATCAATCTAAGTCTTTTTGACTCTGAACTCAAACCTTAAATCTAACCACTGTAAACTTTGGAGATGTTGGAAATTGGAACCCACATTTGGATTTAAACCTTGCAAACCATATATCTTTATAAGTGACTAAGCTAAAATCCCAGATCCAAACACCCCCACTCTATTGGAATGCAGATCCAGAACCAGATTTTGTGGCTTGGGCCTACCTCTACTTGAAATTAAAACAAAATGCAATTTCTGAGTTTTCCAGTAGCTAACTTGCAGCCCAAGGTGGCTGGAACAGATAAAACAGAAATTCCAGAAATTAAGATTATGATTTTCCATAGTCCCTGAACAAGACAACATCATAAAGCTCCCACTCCTCGGAGACAGCTGTCTATCTTCACTCTGCAGAGACCCAGCACTGACTTCCTGCAGATGAAAAATTCAGTGCTTAACTTTCATCTTCTGATGCGGCCATCTTTCTAGGTTAGAACTAAGATGGCATTCACACACTAGAAATTTCTCTGTTTCCTGTCTGTATATAGGTTTGAGCTTACATTTTCAAAAGAGCCTATGACTTAGTTGCCAAAATCCCATTTTCCAAAGTGAGTTAACCACTTTAGAGTCTAAATCCTACTGACTTTCAATAAGACTAGTCTTCTAATTTGCCTATTTCCATTTTGAAAATGGGACTCAGGCTCCTAAGGCTTCTAGGTGGTTTTGAGAATTTAATCCCATGCCTCGTGGACTGAACTTTTTCCCCCTTCATTGTTATGATTAAATACAGCAAGCCTATCTAAAATTCATGATAATAGTAAAATCAACAGAACTAATAGAATGACAGCCAGAATTCAGTACTTTTCTAACCTGCATTTTGCCACTTAAATGATGTAGCCATACCTGTTTAAGTGAATGTAGTGCTTGTGAAATGTTCTGGCTTGACAAGCCTGAGGGATGATGTTCCCCTATTCATTCATGGCACAGAGCATGGGTTATGGCAGCATAAGGTTCCCTACACAATTCCACTATTGTGCCTATCCCCTTTTCTGAAAGTGACACCTCCAGGGGATGAGAGAGTAGGTCACACTCCATGCAGTTCAGCCTTTGCCCTCTCCATTGAGAATTCCCTCATATTGCCCTGCCCGTGTGCTGTAACACTGACATATGAAACAAGTCACTTCTCTAGTTTAAATATCCATGATAATTCAGTTCTCTCATCTCTGCTGAGGCTGCTAATTAGAGTATCATGCAGTGTAGTGGTAGCCATGTCAGTCCCAGGATATTAGAGAGACAAGGTAGGTGAGGTAGGTGAGGTAATATCTTTCATTGGACCAACAGAAGCTGGACTAACACAAGATATCACCTCAACTACCTGGTCTCTCTAAAAAGAGAATCAGTTCATTCTGATTCTGAAGTGGCTACCTGACATACCAGACTCTGATTTCAGTTACACCAGTGTAAACTTGTTGAAGTCAATGGTGTAAGTGAGATGAGAATCTAGCTCCACTCCACTAGACACAGGAGGACAAAAATCACTGATTCATTTTAGATAGGTCACTAAATATCCAGTTCAGATGTTGTTGGCTGTCAACCTGGGCTGGATTTGCTCCAATGACCTAGAGGTGAAAGACTGCATATCCTATTACTAATCCCTAGGCCATCCATTTCCCCTGAATAATTCAATCTTAATATGCTGGGAGCAATTTTCCTAATAACAGAAATTTTCCTTATTTCTGGCACTCAACAAATATGCAATCTACTGAAGAACATGTTATGGTAATACCAATAAATTCCAATGTGATAGCTCAAATATAGAGCTAGTTTTTTTTTCATTGCAACACTTTGACAAAAAAACTCATTTTCATCAACAATTTTCTACAAAAAATTGGTTTTAAAAAAACTGTGTGTGAGGTGGGAGAAAGAGAGAAAGATCTCATTTTCAACAAAACCATATTTTTGATCAAGAAAAAAATATTAACCCATTCTACTTAAAGGATCACTAAAAATTATAGTTTTGTTTTGAATTGTTTGAATATAGTGGACCAAAACTTCTTCAGTTTCACAGGAAAACTGAATGATTTGTGACTCATAAGAAAGACATGAAGTAGCTCTTTTTTCGTACTATAAATGCAGGACTCTGTATTTGAATGAGAAGCCAAACAAATGTTTTGGATTGTTAGAAGATGTTTCATCCACTTTGAAACCTCAGAACTGTGTTTCTGAAACAAACTAAGCTCAAAGTTTGCTGTAGGCCACACTGTCTCTCATTATTAATAGAAACACCCACTCACATTTAATGTTCGGGGCAAATAGGCAGCAAAAATGAATGCCGGATATGCAAATTTTACACAAAAATTAAATTACATTGTTTAAATAGCATTATCTCTCTAATAATGCTCCTTTTACCCCTCCCTGTGTTAGTCTTGCCTATTTTGGCCCAACATCCCTATTCAGGAAAGATGCTTAAGCACCTGCATTGCTTTAAGTATGTGCTTAAGTTGTTTTGGCCTCAAAGTTTAAGTTTAAAGCTTTAAAATTAAGAACATGCATAAGTAGTTTCCAGAACAGGGATAGAAAAAAAATGCGTAAATGCTTGTCTGAGCCACAGTCTTAAATAGGAAGCTCTTTTGCGCAGGGACAGTTTCCTATTATATGTTACAATGCCTCCATATTGTGTGTATTAAATAATAATAAAGTTGTTATTCAAATATATTTCCCACTAACACACAAAATGCATTTGAAGTTCATTTGGATAGCCTACTGATTTCATTTAAAATGAGCAGAGTTCATTTGGATTAAATCCAGATTTAAAAATACCAAGATAAAAGTTGAAGCTTTGGCCTTTACTCTACTGCAGAAGCTAACACTGGGCCACACTGAGTTTTAAGCAGGCTTGAGTCATAATTGCTTCCAAGAAGTGTCAGCACCATATAACCAGCCAGCTCTCCAGGGGACCAATAGCAAACGCTCCACAGACCTCCATTGGTCCATGGGTCCGTTTGGGAAACTTAACTGTGAAGAAAAAATTTCATCAGTCACTGAATACCAGCCATTTCTGTGGTGGAATGTGGTACATCTTATCAGAGGCAGTCAATCAATTCCAGTAGAGAGGGGAAATGCAGCATTATGTAGACTAGATTAATTTGCCCATTATAGTTAAATTACTAAGTAAATTCTCTTGATTTTTTTTCTTTTGAGTTCTCCATATGTGAGAGAAGATGCTAAGATCTATAGCATAGAGACTCTATCATACAGAAACACGAGGAAGAGAGTGAACTCTTAAAATACCTTATTATCTCTTAGGTCTCTGTTAATTTAGACTTCAGAGCAAGAGAAATGGAGTTCAGTTCATCTCTGACTGAACTGACACTGCAGATAACCCCAGCACATCCATCTCAAATTGTCAGCTCAAGACAAATTACCTTCTCTCCAGGATACTCTCTTTCACTGATTACCTACTACTCAAATTAAATGCCATCTGACTTCTGAGGGGCTTTTGTTTGTTGGATTCCATTGGATTATGCAAAAATGATTGGGGGAGAATGTAGTGTGTTTAAAGTCTTGTGAAAAGAGCACACAGACCCTGCCTCCCCAACCAACTTTGGTGGATTACTTAAAATTGGCCAGTGCTTTTGCTAATCTATTTGTTGCCCCATAGATTAGTAAACTCTACTATATAAAAGCAGAGCTAAAGAGAACTAAAATCCAAACAGACTTCTAAACGATGCCCCAAAGCAAGAAAATACTGTAAAATCCTAGTGTTTGGTGACAAAATTTCTCACAAGATAAAAGCAGGGACTGAATCTTGAACAAGAAAGTTGTGGTTTCATTTTTTAAAAACATTTTTTCTTTAATATTTTATATTTTAAATAAACCCCATGTAATTTACATAAATAAAACATACAGATGCATTATATGCAAAACTAGTCACACCATCTAAAGTTAAGGTTCCCCAAAACTTTCCATCACAAGACCCTGTTTTCATTTGTTTACAACTTTGCCAAACTTTAACTATTTGGCCTGAAATTTTCCATGCCAGGTCATTTTTTTGGAGGGTGTGTGTGTGTGTGTGTGGGGGGGGCGAATGGGTTTGAAAATAATAGCTAAAATCGTTTGGCCATTTCCCAGAACAAGTGTAGGAAAAAATTACAGTATTTTGCCTATGTTAAAACAATTTTCATCTGTTTCATTGAAAAACTATAGCACTTCCATGCTTTGAAGCAGACCTTTGAAATTTGGTAGGAGGGGTTGTTCTGGGGCTTTTTGTTAAACCCATGAAAATTTGCCCAAGTTAGTCCAAGTTTTAATGCTTTGAAAAGTCACAGTTTTCACACGCTCAGTAGAGACTTAATGGCGTTTAGCAGTGAAATTCTTCAAAGAGTCCGTCTGTACTGAGTATGCTCCATCCCCTCACAATTACTACATGACAGGACTGCTATGTGCCAGCTCTTTAGAGTGACTGAGCAGGTTCCAGCCCAGGGCTGCAGGGGCTGAGCCAGACTTTTCATGTAACTGCTCCTCCTAGCAGCTGGAAACAGCTGTGGCAGCAGGTACTGGTAGCAAAAGCACGAAGACTGTCTCTTCTGTGCTGTCTAAACTCCCCTCCTGTTGCTCAGGCAGTGAGGTCGAGAAGGAGGGTGCACCTTGATATGAATGAAGAGAGGTGGGGCAGATTTGCAGAAGTGCTGAGCATTCACAATAGGGTTGCCAGGCATCCGGTTTTCAAATGGAACGCCTGGTCGAAAAGGGACCCTGGCGGCTCCAGTCAGCACTGTTGAACGGGCCGCTAAAAGTCTGGTTGGCAGCACACCGGGGTTAAGGCAGGCTCCCTAACCAGCTCTGTGTGGCTCCTGGAAGCAGCCGGAATGTCCGGCTCCTAGGTGCAGGGGCGGCCACAGGGGCTCCGCACGCTGCCCCTACCCCCAGCTGCGGGGGTGGAGCCCTCTGGCCCCTCCACTCAGGATCTGGACACGCCAGCCACTTCCAGGAGCCGCCTGTGGTAAGCGCTGCCCGGAGCCCACACCCCAAACCCCATTTGGCACCATAAACCCATGCCCCAGCACTGAGCCCCCTCCTGCACCCAGCTGGAGCCATCAGTCCTCCCGCACTCCAATCGCCTGTCCCAGCTCGGAGCCCCCTCCTGCACTCTGA
The DNA here is from genome assembly GCF_011386835.1 of Chrysemys picta bellii. Classification (NCBI taxonomy): domain Eukaryota; kingdom Metazoa; phylum Chordata; order Testudines; family Emydidae; genus Chrysemys; species Chrysemys picta. Next base: position 72,448,377 of record NC_088794.1, on the reverse strand, counting down.
ACCCCTCATTTCTGGCCCCACCCCAGAGCCTGCACCCCCAGCTAGAGCCCTCACCCCCTTCCACATCCCAATCTCCTGCCCCAGCCCAGTGAAAGTGAGTGAGGATTGGGGTGAGCAAGCAATACAGGGGGCTTGGAGTGAGTGGGCGGGAGCAGGGACTGAGAGAAGGGATAGGGCAGGGGGCAGGACCTCAGGGAAGGGGAAGGGGCAGGGAAAGGGTGTTCAGTTTTGTGAAATTAGAAATTAGAAAGTTGGCAACCCTAATTCACAAGTGCAACTCAAGTCGATTGAAGCTGTGCTTTGAATGTATAACATGGTAAAAAATACTAAGTACTCTAAAAGATCTGACTGTTTCTCAAGCTGGGCACCCAAAGTTAGTGACAATTTTGGCCTTAATCACTCGGTGCCTTTTCTCCAGCTGTTAAATACAGATAATAATACCATGTAATCTCACAGGAATGGTGTGAAGATAAATGCATTAATCATTGTGAAGCACTCAGATATTATAGTAAGAGCACCACAGAAACATCAATGAGGAAATTAACATTCAGTGCAGTATCTTATGGTGTGCCTTAAATAAGGCTTGGGGTCACACAGAATGTAATCATATAATTTAAGAGAGCATCCTAATGCACAGTGCATCAGCACACAGAGAGCTGAATTAAGGTTGCATGGGCAATTTTAAGTCTGGTGTGCTTTAGAGTGCTTGTGTTATAGCTTGTGTGTAGCTTATCTAACTAGACAATGCACACACACATATATATTTGAACATATATACATATATACAGAGAGGGATCACTCTTTTAAAATCTATTATCTTTACTTTCACAACTATTTCTGCAACTTATCATCCATACTAAGGTTCCTGATACTGCAAACACCTGCTACCAAGTGGAGTGCTTACTACCATGAGCAGTCCCATTGACTTCAATGGTACATGTCAAAATGTGTAAGTTCTCTCCGGGACCAATCCAGTAGTCCCACTGAAGTCAGTGAGAGTTCTGCTGGAGAAAGGCGGAAAGGCTCAGGCTTGTCATATAAATACCTTTTGGGTCTCTTGGGAAGTAGTGGTCTAAAAAGGATGTTAATTCGCATTTACTATTTCTGTCTAAAGAAGTTTACTTTAGGAAACTCACCAGTCATGTGAACCAAATTTCTATTTGCCTTCCCATCATCATTTCAGCATATATTATTTTCTTGTCATTCTTCTTTTGCTTTCACCTTTCCCCCCCCCTATTAGCACATGCCTCTCAATTAGGATTCTCAAGAGAGATTGTAGCTAGATGGGAACTAACCAGGACATCTTTCACACTTACGTAACTGATTATTATTGCAGAAAAGCAAAATGTACTAATTGACACTGACTGATATAATGTTTCATGCACCTACTCCCCCACTCACCCTACCCCACCCTACCCTAAGTTAACTTCCTCTTCTGGGTATCCCAGTGAATCTTGTCCCGTCTACATCTGTCTTTTAGAGCTGGATCATGCAGGCCTCACTCACTTGGGCCACAGTGCAGGTAAGCATCTAAGCATGTGTTTAAGTCTTAATGATGACATTTAAGCACATGCTTAAAGTTAAGCACACATGTTTTCCTTAATTCTGTCCTAGAGTAGTCCCATTGGGTTGCAGGATCAGGGCCTTCGGTTGTAATCTTTTTGGGACAGGGACTGTGATTATTTCCATGGCTTCAACAATGCTGATCACAGAGTCTACACTGCAATTAAAAACCCACAGCTGGCCCATGTCAGCTGACTTGATCTAAGGGTTTTGGACTTAGGGGCAGTTTAATTGCAGTGTAGATGTTCGGGCTTAGGCCGGGTAGATTCCATAGCTCCAGTCCAAGCCCAAACAACTGCACGCAATTAAACAGCCCCTTAGCCTAAGCGCCATGAGCCCAAGTCAGTTGGTAGTGTACACATACCCTGACCATCAGAACTTAAATAGCCTGGAAGAATGGGTTCATACAGAACATGGAGGATTCAAAGCCATTTAGACTTCACAGATTCAGGAAGTTCAAATGAATGCTTTGCTTTTTGTAGCTTAAATTCTGTCAGTGAAAGATTGCACAAGTGAATTTTTTTGGAGCTTGATGTGACCAAACCCTTGCCTCCCAAGTCTTAAAAAAGGGAAAGTTCTTGTGCAATTGTAAAACTCAGCAAAATTCCTCATTACTTCTACTAAGGTGTTAGTTTAGCAGATAGTTAAACTTGGATCAGCTTGAGAAAATCAGGCCCACTAATCAGACAATCTCTCTTTTTGTAGCAAGTTTTCTCAGATCATCAAGCCAGTTATTGTAAAGCCAAATTTCTTCTTGATTTACAATATGCCCTATGCTGCTGCACTGAAACAAATAGGATTCCATGGGGTATAAATAAAAGCAGAATCCTGCCTCTATGTGAACACCAGTAAAGTTCTTAGGGAGAAAAAATTAAGAAATAAATGGTTATTTGTCAGCCCCAAATTTTTGAATAGTTCGGCCTCCTCTCACCTCTTCTATTTTGGGGTGGTTTGGGTTGTTTTTTTTAAAAAAAAAATCCCAATTTTTGCTTCTTTGTCTTGTGTGATTTAAATAAGCCCTCCATCCCACACCTCAAAGTAGTACTTTGAGTTTCAATTCACTTTTCCCCACACTCCGCTTACAAAGTAAGGATGCTTTCATAGTTAATACCCTGGACTGAGACACAGACGATTGGGGTTCAATTTCTAGATCTCTTGCAGACCTTGGGCAAGTCACCTAATCTCTTTGTGCCTCAATTCCTCATCTGTAAAACAGAGACAATAATGCTTCCTTTCGCTCATCATTTGTTTGCCTTGTCTATTTAGCTTGCAAGCTCTTTGGGGTGGGGACTCTCTTTTACTATGTCTTTGTACAGCAGTGAGCACAATGGAGCCTTGATATCAGTTGAGTCTTCTACATGTTGTGCAAATAATTCATATAAATAATAAGTCCCTCTTTATCTTTTAATCCATGTACCTGTATGAAGGGAATGATGGAGTGCAAATGTAGGAACTCATTGTGCAGAGTTCCCTCAGTCCTTATTGATTTCAATAAGGGGACTCAGCACTTCACAGAATCAGACTTTGTGTTATTTACTGCCCTATTATCCCCCACTCTGCTTTCCATGCCTCAAAGCCAGATCTTGAGTGGTACGTAAAAGTCAAAACTCATATTGAAATCAATGAGAGTTGCAGATGCTCTGTACATCTCAGGATCAGGCCTTCAGTTTCAGTGTTCTTTTGATTTATGAACATAAATTGACCCTGTACTGGGTTCATGCTTTATCACTACAAAACGAATGGAGCTAACAATGAAGAGCAAGTCCTAGCATCTCTTGCAAAGTGTTGAATAATTTCAGCTCTTATTGACATCAATAGGGGGTTGAGGCGGCTCAGCATAATACTGGAGGTGCTCAATCTTTTTCAGGATTAGATCCTTACTAAGTGAGCTAGAAGCACGCTTGCAATCAGAGGCTTCTCATGGCATGGATGAACTTGTTCACTAGATAGACAAAGAGTTTGAAGCAGAAGGTATGGTCATTGCAGAGAGAACAATTTTAAAAAATCAAGGAAAAACAGAAGGGGCTATAAAAAGCAAATGACCATTGAAAAAAACCACCAATGATCTCAATCTATTAGTATGTCAGGAACAATCACCGAAGGCAAAGTGGTAGGGGGTCGCATCAAGTGGGACACTGAAAACTACAAGGAATCCTTGTGGCACCTTAGAGACTAACAAATTTATTTGGGCATTAGCTTTCATGCGCTAAAATATCAGATATACTGAAAACTAGATATTCTGCACTGAATAATCCCCTTAACTGGAATGAATGTGACTAGGCCTTTTGCTTCTCTAATTTCAATGATCCCACAACAATAAAAATGGGGAAAAATATAATTATCAGTAAAAATTAATAAAATAATTACTTCCAAATAAAAAGAGACTGAAAATCAATTACACAGCCACAGAGAAAGAATAAAAGGCTCAGCTCCAGCAAGGAAGAATAAGGAGGGGAAAAAAAGAGAATAAAAGAAAATAGGGAGAAAAGATAGAAATGTAAGTAAGAGATGCATATTGTGGGAGAAATTTTCCATGGTATGTGTGTGAGGAGGTCATCACTTCCCATCAACATTGGCAGGCATTATTGAGCTATTTCCCAAGCCCTGTACTGAAAATATACCAAATAATCAGTATGAGAGAAAATGCTTGAAATGATTCAAATTGACTTTTAAATTATATCGCTTAATACAACATATTTCTAATAGACCATATTTATTAGAATTGTTTATAACTTTGGGCCCAAGTTCCAGTTTTAAAAAGCCAAGTCTGGCAAAGTTTTTGCATTTCTATGTGAACAGTAGTAAACAACTCTGAACAGTACAGCAAAACACTTCATATTTTCCAAAAATCCATTACTGTATTTACAGGGCTTAAAACATTATGGATCTATAATGATCAACAAAATGCTTTTATTCATTAAGCAGCTTTTATCAACAACTCCAAATGCCATAGTATCAGAGTTCTCAGCATGAAGGCCATTGGCCTCAATTGTGCATTGTGAAAGGAATGATTTTTCAGTCCCATACCTATGATATGTTTCAGAGTTTGTCATTATTTATATTCTCTTTGCAAAGTTTTCACAAGTTCTTCACCATTGCATTATTGACTAAGCTGTGTTTCAAGCAGCAGCAACAGAGAGAAGCAAATGGGACAATTCTATTTCCCACATGAATTTAAATGGTTATAGTCAACTTCTAATTTGCTTTTGAAATTCTTTAAATCCAAGAGTAACTTGACCTTCTATATCTTCCCTATGCACCATTAACTTCTGTTGTATGCATATCTATACCCATTTGTTTGATATATGAAAGCCCAGATCCAGCAAAACACTTAAGCACATGCTTAAATTTAAGTACAGGCCTACATACATGAATAAAGAGCTGAATAAACAAAACTCATTGAAGTCAGTTGAGGTCTCTCAAATTCAGTGGGAAGCTATTGATCATGCTCCAAGTCTGTGAGGACTACTCTTGTGCTTAAAGCTAAGCACATGCACAAGTGCTTTTCTGGATCAGGGTCTAAAATTAATTCTTAAGCCATATTTAGAATGAAAATGCAGCCTGAGAAAATCTTTTCATCACCAATGTTAATGGTTTGCATCAAGTGACATTGTTATACTGCACTCCTTAGCTGAAGACTTAATATGCAGTCAAGGTGACCACTATCAAGTATCAGAGGGGTAGCCGTGTTAGTCTGAATCTGCAAAAAGCAACAGAGGGTCCTGTGGCACCTTTGAGACTAACAGAAGTACTGGGAGCATAAGCTTTCGTGGGTAAGAACCTCACTTTGACCACTGTTATTCTGATTTAGTCAAACACTGTAACAATGTTTCTTGCAATTTTTCGGTGTGCAGAACAGGTCAGAAGAAAGCAATCATCTCTTGGCCCAGCCCTTCCTTCCTCAGCGCTCCCAACTTCTCAATTTCCCTACCTTCTCCATAGCTTTCTCTATTTCTGGTGGATCTCCAGGAAGATTATAAACTACAGCTATCACCAAAATTTGAAGAATATTACCTTTAACATTTGCTTGCTTAACCATATGTAAAACCTGGTCTCTGAACTCCTGGGATACAATTGGCAGGATTCTTAAGTCTTGCTGAGAAGCATGTATTGTGAGTCTGGATGGGGTAGTGTAAAGGTAGCTTTAAGCCACCTTTGCACCAACCTTACTGATTGTAGCTGCCCAGTGCTGCTCTGGTTTTAGCATGTAAATTAGAGCTAACTGAAATATTCAGCTGTTGCTGCTGCCAGTCCCCACATAGCATAATGGCAGCCTGGGATCTGCCAGGAGTAGGGACATTCCAAACACATCCCCTTTTCCCTGACGACAGACCTGCACCAACAGCCAACAGGGTGACAGCACTCAGAGAATCTCTGTACCACTCAAAGATTCATATGCACTGTGGGAATCCTCCAGTGGCCATGTCTTCCAGTTCTGAGGCTACTGAGTGTTCCTGGAGCAGCTACAAAGTTGCCACCAGAGAACCAGGGCCTCCAGCTTCATTTCAGATAACCAAACATCTAACTATAACAAACTCAAAATACTGTCAGTGAATTAAACATAGCAGTAAATTAGGGTTACCATATTTCAACAATCAAAAAAGAGGACGGGAGGAGCCCCGCCCTAGCCCCGCCCCTGTCCTGCCCTAGCCCTGCCCCTGCTCCTTCCACTCCCTCCCACTTCCCGCCCCCTCAGAACCCCCAACCCTCCCCCCCACTCCTTGTCCCCTGACTGCCCCCTCCTGAGACCTTCCCCCCATCCTAACTGCCCCCCTAGGACCCTACCCCCTACCTGTCCCCTGACTGCCCCAACCCTTATCCACCCCCCTACCCCCAGACAGACACCAGGGACTCCCACGCCCCATCCAACCACTCCCCACCCCCTGACAGCCCCCCCCAGAACTCCCGACCCATCTAAACCCCTCTGCTCCCTGTCCCCTGACTGCTCCGATCCCTCTCCCCACTCCTGCCCCCTGACAGCCCCCACCCCAGAACTCCCCCCCCACTCCTTGTCCCCTGACTGCCCCCTCCTGGGACCCCTGCTCCTAACTGCCCTCCAGAATCCCACCCCCTACCTAAGGCTTCCTGTGCCTTGTCCCCTGACTGCCCCCTCCTGAGACCCCCCCATACCTGTACCCTGACTGCCCAAAACCTTACACCCCCAACCCCCAGACAGCCCCCCCCCTGAACTCCTGCTCCCTGTCTCTTGACTACCCCCTCCAGAACCTCCCGGCCGCTTCTCTGACCCCCTGGCCCCCTTACCATGCCGCTCAGAACAGAGTGCTGCAGAGCACGCGCTCGGCAGCAGGTGGAGGGGAGCACGGGGCGGAGCTCCAGACTGCCGGAGGCCCGATGCGAACGGCCGGCGATCTGCGAATGCAGGGAGGGGGAGGGAGGGAGAGGAGGGGAGGGGAGTGATCTCAAGTTGCAGGGGGGAGGAGGGGGAAGTGGAGGAGGGGCTCTGGCTGCCGGAGCCCCGTGCGAGTGGCACGATCCAGCCGGCTGCCCTGTCAGCCGCGTGCGCTCTGCATGGGGGGGAAATCCGGACATTTACAAATTCCCCCCGGACGCTATTTTTAACTCAAAAAAGCCGGACATGTCCAGCAGAATCCAGACGAATGGTAACCCTAAGTAAATAGCATGATAATACTCTCAATGTACTGTTTGTAATCAAGTCACAGAACTGAAACAAAAAGTGATGGGTAAATGCAAATTAGGAATGAATTCAGTTGCTCATAGATATCACACAAACAGAAGAAAAGACTTCGTTCTACCCATTTTACAGACATGGAAATTGAGGCGGAGAGGAGACTGGGCCAAGGCTACACAGAAAATCAGTGTTAGCACCCATATTAGAAATGAGCAGCTCCTTGTCCTGTGCTCAGAGCATCAGGCTGCAGCTTTTTTTTTTACATCCACAGATATCAACTTTGGCCTTGTACTGTTCTAGAATTTTGAGGGTCAAAAAGCTAACAAGGCCTAGGCTTTGGTCTGGCTTTCTGTCACATTTTCAGGAATGTCCATTCCAAAAGACATTCTGGCTTCTGATTTTTCTGAAAATTTGCCCCAGGGTGTTGTATTTATGGTGAGGAAAACATCAGCAATTTTTCAAAGATTCAGAAGGTTGATGGTTTTCTGTTCTACAGAAAGTTGTTAATTTTAATGCCAGCAGCTGATACAAAAAGAAAGTATAAAACGAGTTCTGACATTACCTTTGCTACTGCACCCAGATTCTTTCTCAGTATATATACAAGAACTTTATATGTCAACCTTGTTAAATTTGTCTTCAAAGGTTAACATTTATTCTTAGCCTGATGTGAAAGGATTGAGGAGATTTTTCTCAAAGCCACAGACTGATTTCCCACAGCAAGAGGAAAAAATATTTTATTTAACATCACATATCAAAATAGTGTTTTGCTTACATGGTGACTCACATAATATAAAAGGAACCCTACAATATTTTTTAATGTGAATGGGCAGAGGCTTGGATGACTTAAAAACAGGTGTTGGTCTTCAGTAACAACATAAGTGGAAATTAGATTGGGGGAGTGCATCTGAAAGGGACAAACACTTTGTCCCTTAATACTGTAGCATTAAAGAAAGGAAGTCATTGACATTCCAACGGAGGCAGGGTTAATCAGTAACGTACCTGATTAGTCTCTCAGTACTCCACACTGTAACAAAGCCTCCTTTCTGTTATTGTTCAGATCACTAGAATGCGTTTGTAAGAGGTGGAGCAGCAGGCATTTGGGATTGATTAAAAGTTCCTATATTGTATAGGACAACATCACTAGGTAAATGCAGGGTGGCAAAAATGGGGTATAGAGAGCAGCTGGTTGTGTTGACCCTTGATTTAATATGGAAATCATCTCCTCTCAGATCATCATGATGGGACCTGTAATCTCCACAAGGCTTACCTCATTATTAAAGATTAAGGTTGTCAGTGTGGCTCTCAGATGAACAAAGTTTGGGTACTCCTTGGATACTGAAGAAATCCTGGAACATTTAAAAACAGTTCAGCTTTGACAAGTCACAAAAACCAGGGGATTTTTTTGTTAATAAATGAAGAGGAAAGTTGCAATTCTCCCCTGGAAAAAGCTTTGATTATTGTTTTTCTTTCCTTCTATCAGGTGCCTTGTTGCCTTGAAATCTGCATGAAAGTGGAAATGAATCTACTGGAATACATTTCGATTAAAGATTTTTCTTCAGAGACAACTGATAAATCTGCGTGGAATTTCCTTTTTTTCCTGAAGACTTAGGGAGCTTATATTCTCCTTGTGAGGCAAAATCTGAAAACTTTTTCTCTCCCAAAATACAAACTGTGACGGAATTGTTATTTGTGTATGAGGCTTACATATAAATTTTGGTTTCTCTAAATAAGCAAGTCAATTCGAAGTATTTAACATAGAGAATTTTTATAATTCAATAGTAGTTCCAGCTTTTCCTGAAAGGAGCTTAAAACACAACTTGCTGTTCAATTTTTAATACTGGTCCAAACTACCCTGTCACAGACAAAAGAGTTATTTACAATTCATGCAATGTGCTTGCAAACCCAAAGATGAGAGGACTTTCGGATTTAGATACTCTTGATTGACTGTAACCTTTTGCCTTCTCCAGGTACTTCTGAGCACCTTGTAGCTATTAGGCTAGCAAAGCAAAAAAGTTTAAAGGACAACAATTTAATCCTTTCCAGTGCATGTATCTGTCTCATTAAAGCATTCTCCTGTAGCAGTGTAATGATACATTAAATGGAATCCATTTCAAGGTAAAATGAGTGCTGCTGATGTCTAACATACTGTTCCTGAGGCCTGGTTTAGGTCCCAGTCCTAGTGCAGCCTAGCACTGAAGTAGATTAAATATCAACCCGGGTCACGTTCTCATGGCCCAGGCACAAGTGCCAACATTCTTCCAATTATTCAAGGCCAAAGAAAGAGCAACCTGCCTGACAGAGTTGTGACACAGCTTGATTAGATTTAGCTTAGAAGCCTGCCGAAAAGGATACTGTGGTATTTAACTCAGATGGAGAAAGGAATGGCATCTCCCTTTAAATCGACCAGAAAAAAGAGAGACAGAATACGTTTAGGTAATGAGTGAGTGTGTGTATGTTTTAAACTTAAAATGACCACTTCACCGTTTTGTGGTCAGTGTATTTCACATGTGTACACACAATAGTTTAACCATAAGAGGCAGCACAGCAAGTCCCTTATTTAAAGAAAACTATCTTAAGTATTTAGTGCATCTTTCATTCCAACAATCTTTACAGACTTAATATATTTATCCACCACTGAAATGAAATGACCTCTGGGAAAAGTGCAGCAACAGGTGAATAGTGCACAATAATATTATATAGCAATCACCTAGGGCAGGGATTCTCATGACAATTTTTTTGGTGACCGCTCTGACAATTTTTTCTAAAATACTTAATTAACTTTAGGAAAAACAAACAAATATGCACATATGCTTATCAAAATTGTTATGATTTATTTATTGCTAGCTACTAAGTCTGCTGCTGTGAAAAGTGATATTAACAAACATACAAGTATCACTTTTCACAGCAGACTTACTTAGCCCTGGCAAGCCCGGGGACAAATTAAGGCCTGGATGAGGAGGTGGATGGATAGGCAGCGGGGGCCAGGGTGATGAGGGGTGGGAGAGGCAGAGTGGAACCAAAGCTGGAACCTGAAGCCTGGGGGATGGGGCCCCAGGAAGGAGCTTGAAGCCCCAGGGCCGTAGCCCGAAGTCCTGCAGCCAAGGGACAGGGCGAGAGCTCCACGGCCAGGGCCTAGGTTTGGAGCCCGAAGCCTGAAGCCCCATGGCCAGAGCTTGCCACCCTGCCACCCCAGGGCTGAAGCCCGAGCCCCTGAGAAAGTGGGGAGCTCACAGGCTGCCTGCTCCTCCAGCATTGTGCCCCAGGTGTCTCCAGAGAGAGGCAGGGCCCAATCCCTGCCGGCAACCCCAGAAACCAACACCAAGGCAGCATATCCAAGAGAAACAAGGAGGGGTGTTTGTGGCTGCTTTGCCACCCAAGGCAGCATATCCAAGAGAAACAGGGAGGGGTGTTTGTGGCTGCTTTGCCCCCCAATCACTGCCCATGAGGCAGTGGCCGCAAGAAAAGCCCCTGGTGGCCACATTTGAGAAACGCTGACTTAGGGGGTCCTGGTTTCTGTCTAGGGATCCTACAGCAATACAAATAATAAATACTACTAATAATAATTAATAGTAAATTAGGAGAGAAAGTGAAGGCGAATAATATCCAAGATGCAAAGGGAAATTGTAAGGTGAACTGAAGTAGGCAGAACAGAATTATACATGCAAGCAATCTAATTATCCAGACTAGACAGGACTTTAGGATTAAAATCCACATTTGTGAAAATATGGGATTTATGAAGGTCCCACAGTGATCAAGAACTCATTTAAAAGCCTGCACATCCAAAAGCATAGTGAGTTCTAACGCCAGACCCGGGTACTGGTTCAGTAGTGATTCCAGGGAGGAAGAGTGCTCCCAGCACACTTCCTGATGTTCATCAGAGGTCTACTTTCCACGTACTGACCAAGCCCTGAAAGACTCTTATTAGCACTGGTTGACGGTTTCTTTGTTTTTCGAGGAAAAATGGCTTTTTGAGCAAATGGAAAAATTTCCACTCTTTACACACACACACACACACACACACACGATAACCAAAAATATTCACTGAAACTGAAAAAATGACTGAAAAGATTTTGGACAAAAATTTCAAAATTGCTTTTTTATTTTTCTTGAAACAATGAAAAAAATTTGCAAGGAAGTGAACAAAAAAATATACCCCAAAATTTCCATGAAAAATAATTGGCATTTTTTTACTATCTCTACTGTTTTGCTTGTGCGATAGTACTGGATCACAGCACAAGTTGATATGGCTGCATATTTGACATTAGTATTCTCCTTTCTACAATTTGTGCAATTCATCATATTTCTAGGGCCATAGGAATGTTGGGGATAGAGTTTGTCTCTCACAGAATGTGACCAATACAATAAAAGAGTCAAGGAACTGCCCCTGATAAACAACTCATCTTCTTCTCTGCAAAGATAGTTGCTCAGAAAGAAATAGCATATATACACATTAGTTCAGATCAGGTCTGATGCATACAAAGTAGATGATAGCAGGTTTTATAACCCCAGTATTTAGAGCTGTCTACATAAAAAAATCATACCATTTAACTATGCTGGTAGAGTTAAAGCAGTACAAGTTCCTAGTGTGGATGCAGTTTACAAAGGTAAAGGTAATTTCACTGATTTGACTGTCCCCTATGAGAAAGGGAATAAACTATACAAGTATAAGGGCACTTTTATATCAACACAAGCAGTGGAACTGTTATAACTTTTTGGAAAAAATCACACCCCTAACCAAAATATTTATACCCCATGGTACAAGAACTGTTTGTAGACCAGGGCTCAGAGGAGATATAATGAAACATGTATTAACCTGAAGACCAACCTTCCACCTCTGAAATCTACATTCCAGTATTATTCCAGTCTCTGACCATCAGGCGCTCACTCTTACATACTGAAACAAGAAAAAATAATCTCATAAAGCATTTATATTTAGACTTTATTAACATTATCCTGGCACAAAAATTCTATTTAAAAAAAACTATAGTTTTTGGTTATTTTTAGAAAGTATTTATCTATTCCAGGAGGGGTAGAAACAGCAGCTGGTCTTTGTGTAATAAATGTCAATGTGTTACCTTCCTCAGTTTCTCATCTATTTTATTAACTGGGATGCAGTTTGCATCACTGGCCAATATCCCTCTCCCCATCCTAATTTATGGAATGGGCTGTTTTACAATGTGCTGTCAATACCATGTCCATGCATTGTACAATGTCTTTCTCTGCCTGAAGGCTCTTCCATGCTTTCTGAAGTCAGCTTGGTATAATTTTGTTTTTGTTCCTATCTCCCTTTTGGTTGTTATGCTAATTTCCCCCTCTAGGTTTTATCTGTTGCATTTCAATAGCTTTCAGTACCAATTTTGAATTTGTTGCTGGAAGATTGATAGATAGAGCTCTTCTGTTTGATAAAACATGATCAAGGTTGTTGTTCAAAATAGGTGGCTCTGAAACTGGAATTAGTGCCACTGCAAATAGTCCATTTGAAACCAGAGATTAGAGAAACATTCTTTTGTCTGAAATGGGAAAAGAAAGTTCATTCTCAGCATTCAGTATCAGTCACTTCATTTTTTAAAGGGTTATTGTGACCGACACAGTCTTTAATCTCCTCTTTGCCTTTTCAGGATTTTTAAGGGGCTTTAGGAGATGTGAATTTTTGCCTCCAAACTATGCTATTTTTTTTCTGTGTGAGGACCATGTGGAATGTGAAACTTAACCAAGCATGCAGTTGAGAGAAGTAAACACATGGCACCTCAAGCGCAGCCCTTTGCCACTCTTAGCGGCAAAGAGCAGAGGTGCACCAATTTGCAAAACAGGAGGTTCATTTTCATGGTGGAGGGTCCACTATGCTCTGAAGCTGCCTGTGAAAGGAGCAGCCACATTGGTTACAATCCACGTTCTCAACTTCATTCAAGCAGAAGAACCCATAAGTCTTGACATTCTGCCCCTGGCAAACTCAGATCCTGTCCCTGCCCCTGCCCCTCCCTTGTCCCAAGGCCAGTATTTAACAAAGCTTAGGGTTAGTTAATGAATGGTTCAAAGAAAGAGCATCCTCCCCCTTCTCCCCATACTTGGATTCCAGAAGGGCACTGATAGACATTCAAGGAAGTGAATTCAATAATATTGTTATGATTCATGTTGTGAGGTTGTAATGATTGACTATTGCCTTTAAAGATATCAATTGATTTATCTGCACAAATAGAGTTTTATTCAATGAAAGGGCTCAATCCAACAACCCATACTTACTCAAGTAGTCCCTTTGACTTGAATGAGATTATTCCTCTGAATATTGGTTGCACAATCTGGCCCTTCGTTTTTAGTCCTTTTTATTTCTTACCATTATCCATGTTTTATCTTGTGAAACAAACAGGAACAACAAATCTCGCACACCCTGTGGCTAGGATGGATTAGTTAAATTGTAAATCATACAGTTTATTAAATTCTGAAATAGATGAGTTGCATTTTAGGGCCCACTTCTGCTCCTAGTAAAGTCAATAGGAGTTTTGCCAGTTGTGTGACCAGGCCCATAGATTGTCAGTTAAAAACACACATACACATAATTAATTTTAAATTAATAGTGCAGCAGTTAAAATGTTGACACTTGGAGAATATAAAAATACTAAAAATGCCTCCATATACACAGATGTGGCTCATATTTACTTCAATTACAATTGTGTGTGCATGTAAATTTCTAAGTTTCTGCCAGCAAAGTCACCTAGGCAACTCAATTTCTGCCAGACGGTGTGCACAAAACTGCTTAGGTTCTGATGCCGACAAGCAGCTCAGAGCCCCAGCTCACACCTAAGTCCCAGCAGGATTCACAAATTAGGCATTCCCCCACTTATCTCACCTGCAGAGCCCGATTCAGTAGGTGTTCTCAGAGCATGCCTGCTGGATTGGGCCTCACACAATAGGGTTGCCAGCCCTCCAGGATTGGCCTGGAGTCTCCAGGAATTAAATGTTAATCTTTAATTTAAGATTATGTCATAAAATCAGGACTGGAAGGGACCTCGAGAGGTCATCTAGTCCAGTCCCCTGCACTCATGGCAGGACTAAATATTATCTAGACCATCCCTGACAGGTGTTTGTCTAACCTGCTCTTAAAAATCTTCAATGACAGAGATTCCACAACCTCCCTAGATAATTTATTCCAGGGCTTAACCACCCTGACAGTTAGGAAGTTTTTCCCAATGTCCAACCTAAACCTCCCTTGCTGCAATTTAAGCCCATTGCTTCTTGTCCTATCCTCAGAAGTTAAGAAGAACATTTTTTCTCCCTCTTCCTTGTAACAACCTTTTATGTACTTGAAAACTGTTATCATGTCCCCTCTCAGTCTTCTCTTTTCCAGACTAAACAAACCCAATTTTTTCAATCCTCCTTCATAGGTCATGTTTTCTAGACGTTTAATCATTTTTGTTGTTCTTCTATGGACTTTCTCCAATTTGTCCACATCCTTCATGAAATGTGGTGCCCAGAACTGGACACAGTACTCCAGTTGAGGCCTGTCATGTGATGAAATCTCCAAGAATACATCCAACCAAAATTGACAACCCTACACACAAAAGACAGACAAGGGCAATCAGGAATTATTGGTATTGAGGATGTGGCACTGGTGTTCCAGAATACTGAATAGTTGGGCACTCAACTGGGATGTGATAAACCTGTTTTCAAATACCCCCTCTGCCTGACTTGGGGTTGGTGAGTGTCCTGACAACTAGGCTATTGATTATAATAATTTTGGGATGTCTCCCTTTCTCTGTTTTTTTGTGAGAAAGGGCTGACCCACACCCCCATGTTCCTACTGGGCATGCTCCAGGTGTAGCACCAATATAAGAGGGAGCAGCCCAGCTCAATCTGGGCTGACTGCCAAAGAGAAAGGATGCTCCTTGCTGGCTCCTGCCCAGGAACCACTGGAGCCCCGGACCGCAGAAGTCAGCGGCGCCAAGACCCGAGCACACACCCAGCTACCAGTGGATGCCCCATGTAGGTCTGAGCTACAGGCAATTGCACTGGCCGAGGAACCTGGAGATTCCAAAGACATGTAGACCACCACCAGGAGTAACACAGTAGGAAGTAGCCTACAAGGGGGATTAGCTATTGTCCCAATGATGGTCAGTGTGTTGCGCATGGATCCCTGCTGGCCCAGTGGCAGACACACTCACCACTGACAGGGCCCTGGGCTGGGACCCAGTGGAGCAGGGAGGGCCCCACTCCTCTACCTGGATGCTGCGCCCCCTCCCTCCCGGGGGCGGCCCACACACCCCAACTGGCCGCTAAGCCATACAGCCCCATCTGGAGGACAACTCTATTGACTCCGGCTGCTAGGCCATACAGCCCCACACAGAGGGCAACTCTACTGACTCTGGCTGCCAGGCCTTGCAGTCCTGTAAACCCAGGATATCTCTATGGACTCCACTAGGCCTTACTGGCCTGCAGAGAAGGGCTACTCCCCCGCCCCCATGACATAGATCACATGACCTTACTGCCCTGTGGATCAGGGCAATGACATAGACTCCGGCCATTGAGCCTTAGAGCCCTGCAGATCAGGGCAACCGTATGGACTTCAGCCCTTAGGTGGCACAGCCTAGAGGCAGAGAGCAGCTCGAAGGACAGGGTGAACTCACTGGACAGGGTCTCCCTACCCCTTCACAAGCACCTAAGTCACAGAGAGTATATCTACACAGCAAAGGAAACCCCGTGGCTGGCCCGTGCCGGCTGACTTGGACTCATGCAGCTCAAGCTGCGGGGCTATTTCATTGCTGTGTAGACTTCCAGGTTCAGGCTGGAGCCCAGAAGTCTACACAGCAGTGAAACAGTCCTGCAGTCTGAGTCCCGTGAGCCTGAGTCAGCTGGCATAGGCCAGCCACAGGTGTCTAGTCGCTGTGTAGACATACCCATAAAAGCCTATGTCTTATTGACCTTCAATGTGACTTAGGATCCAAAATGACTTAGGCACGTTTGAAATTTTTATTTAAAACTTTGGAGAAAGTTTGGATTCAAGTTTCTGTTTTGGGACCATCATAGAGGTAAATCTTCATATCTAAATCTGAATCAAAACTTTCTCAAAATTCAGGTTGGGAGGAAAGGCTGTTTCCAGTTTGATCCGTCTCCAGTTCTGTGGTTGTTGGGTGTTTGGGGGGGGGGGGGCGGGGGGGAAGAGGAAGGGGGAGTGGCTAGGTAAATAAGAAACAAGCTGCAGGAAAAGGATAATTAGGCAGGGAGACTTACACGCCCTTTTGGCATGCAACTGAAATTCCTGTTAAATAATATTATAGGTAGCAGATATGATAGAAATTTTAGATACCTTGAGGCAGATGCTCAGTTAGCATAAATTATCATATCTGCACTGACATCGTTGGAGCTATAACAATTTATGTTAGCTGAGGATCTGCCCCGTTATCTTTTATCTGGTCCATAACTGACCACTATACTGGGGGAGAATAGGGAGAGTGGACACAGCTAAGCTAAATATTTCCAGTCTGTTCCCTATGGCCTCCATCTCACCCATAGAAGATGCTGTAGCCCAAAGAAAGCCTCCCCAGTTGATGAGTTTGGTTTTAAATGGAAGATACTTTGTTTGGATGAAGTCCAGAAGAAAAAATTCTAAACTATTGTAACTCTTTCTGGAAATACAATTGAAATGCATAAAGTATAGAAAAAGTATTAGGAAAGACACTGTAGCATGTTTTTGGTATGGGGCTGTGCTAATTTTCTCATCTGATTGTTCTTTGAATTCTGACATGATACAGAAAATATTGAATGGAATGTTTACAACAGAGAAAATGTTTAAAAAAAACCTCAGAGCAACAAGAAGGCTAGTTTAATAGTTACATTAAATTTATACAGTCAAATGAATTTGAATATTATTTTTATGAGAATTTACATACCCATGCTATGCCAGCTGATTTGCTTCTCCACTATGCAATTATTGGAAGCTTTCCCAGTGGTCAATGGGCTGGATTTCAGTTCTTTTACAAGGTATTATAGAAAGTCTATTAAAAAAAATATGAAGAGATGGCTATGACTGAGCTGAACATAATCGTAACAGCACTAATAGTATGTAATTTAACACTATATGCTCCTCAGTTCAGGAACTCAATGGAATTTAAGGGTATGCTTAAAGCTTAAGTAGTTTACTGAATCAGGGCCTTTGTCACATTGACTCTTTTCCCTAGTTATGCACTTAATTGAATTAATATTTTTGATTAATGTACCAAATAATAAATAAAATTATGCTGAATAATTATACAACAATTTTTATTTACATAATAACTACTAACAAACTTAGGGCCAGACTGATTCTCTTATTCCCATTGGTAAAAAATTACTCACAGAAGCCATTCCGCTAAAGTCAATGGAACTATTTGTGTGAGTAATTGCTCAGCAAAAGGAGTAAGGAGTTCACAGTCTGGCCTATAAGTGTGATATAATTATTAGTAGAAGCATTGTATAATAGTTAAGGGTGAGATTGTGATGCCCTATTCACATTTAGTAGTACCCTACTCTGTGAATAGTCCCATTGACTTCACTGGGACTTCACATGGAGAAAGTACAACTGAGTGTGCATAAGGGTCCTGTGTTTAGAGGTTGTTGGCACTTTTCAAAACGTTGAATTTGTCTGCAGAATATTCCTGTCTCCCCCCTTATAACCAACTATACGTTCTTATTCAGGAAAGGCGCTTAAGCACGTGCTTAATTCACATTGCTTAAGTGCTTGCCTGAATTGGGGCACTAGATATTTTCCTATTTCTTAGTGGAAAACTATAGATAAGGTAGATCTCCGCAGCTGTAGCTGCATGCAAATTTTATTATCCTATGTGCTAATAAAAGCACATTTGAGTCAGGCCACGGTGCTATCACAGATTAAGCACTTGATACTTGGTACCAAGATTTGGAGAATCTAAATCTAAATCTGTCAAACTAAAACTTCCCTGTGTCCTTTAGTTTTTAGTTTCAGTGGGATATAGTATTTGTTTTCCTTTCTGGCATAAATTGTTTGTAGCATTACTGCATATTATTTAAAAACTACCATCTTCTACCTCAGAGATTACTGCATTATAGTGTCAAGTATCAGAGGGGTAGCAGTGTTGGTCTGAATCTGTAAAAAGCAACAGAGGGTCCTATGGCACCTTTGAGACTAGCAGAAGTATTGGGAGCATAAGCTTTCGTGGGTAAGAACCTCACTTGGGTTCTTACCCACGAAAGCTTATGCTCCCAATACTTCTGTTAGTCTCAAAGGTGCCACAGGACCCTCTGTTGCTTTTTGCATTATAGTGGTTGATGTAGTGATAACCATACTCACAACCTCCCAAATCCATTATCTTTCCCTTCCCTTCCCTTCCCCCTATCTCTCTCATCTCTGCTCCAACTTTTTCATGTATTCACCCCCTGACTTCCCTATCCACATCCAGACCTGGTCTCCTGCAGTGGATTTTCCCCTAAGGGCTTGAGCCTGAGTAGCTGCAATTCTTGTTGAATTCAAAGGGAGTCATGGCTGCTCAGTACCACTCAGGATCAGGCAACAAGGTTCTGAAATGTGGCGTTCTAGGCAGCTGCCTATCTATTCTAAAACAGATCCTGCAAAAACTGTCACTAATGCAGTAAAATGATCTTATTAGCTGATGTAACAGCATAGGGATGTCTGCCAAGGGCTGCGGACCTTACATGTGGTCCTTTGATAAATATCTTTGTGTGTGTTTAGTATTAACAAAAGCATTACCATCTGTTTACCTTGCACAAATATACATAGCATTTTTGCACAAATCCTAGCTTGCATTGCATAAGCTAAGCTAGGCATTGTATCCATCAGAATGGGTGACAACGGTTTAAATCAAGTGGGCCATGTTTCAGCATGTTGTTCATAAAACTAGGTCATGGGATAAATGTACTGCTGGAACACTGCTTTATACTAATTTTCCCAGTAAGATGCATCATAAATATTAACTGTCCTGAACACATACACACAGGCTCATGGCTTTGGCTCTGAGCCCTTCACGTGGAAGCTAGAGAATGAGCTCTGACTTAAGGAAGTGAGAATGTGAGGAACTCTGAGTTATCATCAATAATGGATTCTTGACTGCCTCAAGCTCTTTCTGCCAAATACTAACACAACACTTAACTGGGGAAGGTAGCAACGTAAGGCCTGATCCTGCAGAACCTTACTCACGTGAGTAGTCCTACTGACTTTAATAAGATTATTCTGTGTCAGTAAGAACTGTTTTCTGAGCCAGATCCGAAGCTGGTATAAATTGGTGTAGTTTCATTAACTTGAATGTGGCTTTGCCAATCACACCACCTCCATTCACAGACATCATTGTACTATCATATTAGATTAGGGTGTTTTTTGACTCAGCAGCTATGTTTGTAGAATATGTGGAGGGAGCGTTCACAAGGGATCTTGTATCAGTCTTGCTATTTACTGTTGTGGCACAAGGAAGGAGATTAATCCTATATGAATTCACAAATACAAGAAGACTTTACAGTACATATCTTACACTCTCAGCTCTCATGATATGTCCTGCCTGTCTCAAAGAAGGAAGTACCAGAAAAAGTCTGTCTCAGAATTTTTCAGTCTCTCAAGTAGTCTTGCTACTAATAAAAGTATTTAGCTCTTTTCACCTATTGTTTTCAAAGTGCTTTACCAAGACAGGTGAGCATAATTATCCTTATTTTACAGACTAGAGCGTGCTTACAACAGGGTCAATGAAATAACCAAGAATGGAACCCAGATCTTCTGAACTCCAGCCCAGTGTCTCTGCCACTGGACCTTGCTATTGTTTACAGTTTAAGACCCATATTCAGGATGACACTTAAGTACATGCCTAGCTTTAAGCACGTGCTTAGGTACTTTCCTAATGCAAGATTTTAGGAGTTTATCCAAATCAAACCTATATTTCATTTAAACTTACAAGCAGGAGGAAGTTCAGATTTAGTGCTTCTGTTTTGCCCTTAAGGCATCCTGTTGTGCCTACATGTTACATGTTACAGCTATGCAAGGTTTCTAGTTATTGCAGGCAAATTAAGCAATGTTAATGGAATCTCACCAGAAAGAATAATGTTTAGTGCCAAATGTCACCCAATTTGACTGAACTTTAAAAATGCACCGGAATTTCCAATTTTACTTTCCCAGATTTCCACTTCAGAATTGTACAAATATATAGTTAAAGCCCAATTCATAGCAGAATACATCTTAGAAGATGGCCAAAATTTCATCTGGTAATGTTACAGTGTACCTGTGAAACCCTACATTTAGCTGACCATTGGATATATAGTATTATCCGTGCTATATCATCCATGTAGTATCATCTATCTCTTTCTCTTAATAACTATCCATTCTTTTTCCTTACTTATGTTTGGTATACCCAATAGAGCCTCATTTCTCTTCTATCTAATTTTCTCCCCCAACTTCTCATTTGTTTTATTACCCCAACAATCGTAGCTCTGTAGTTCCTATATTGACATAACTTCCTTTTCTCCTGTCTCACCATCTTAACATTATTTTTTTACTTAGGTTTTAAAGCCAGTGAAATACCTAAAACTGATGCTTGATTATAATGAGTAGAATGATTACTTTATTATGTGGGTGAGCATGACTATCATTAGGGATGGGTGAAATTCTTGGAATTTGAGGTTTTGCAACCCTGTCAAACTATTTTGGGTGGTTCACAAAGCTAGTTTGAGTTTGTCAACCTTTTTTTCTGTAATTTAATCTCATGTGATTTACTCCTTGCGTGATTCAGCTTTTAAAAGTATACATTTTTATAATTCAAGTGGAACTTGTGTTATATATTGGAAAGAGAACATCCCTCAGCTGAAACAAACTGGGACCCTCTAACTGGTATATATCCTGGCTTGGTCCAATACTTTGTTGAACTATATACTGTGCATTCTCAGTGAGGTCAAAAAGATTGCACAAGGTGTAATTTAGTATAGAATTTGTTCCCATTTGTTTTTTCATTCATTTTTTCTCTCTCTCCCATCTCTTCATTTTTCAGGATTTGTTCTTCATGCTGCCTGGTCTCTGCTCCATTCTTTTACATGTTTGATTGCACTATTTCCCCCTCTCTTCTCCTCCCCTATAACTTCTTCGAAGCAGTTTGCAAATCCGATTATATTGGAGTCAATGTTTAGAACCCACAGTGAGACAGAAAAGGGACTTTTCTGTATTCCTTCTGTAAACTGTACTTCTGATGGATTCCATCCATTCAGATAAGTTATCCTCAGTCCACTCCATGCCAAAGCCTCTTCAGTATTTATCCTGCTGTCATTCAGAAGGGTTTGACTGGAACTTCACTATATATGGCCCTTATGGCATGAAAAGGATGTGATATTCTTAATCCAGTCTGTTTATCAAATAAATGTACTGTCAAAGAAAACTGCCAGGGATATTTGATGGCATTTTTCAGATGTTATGAGTCATACTTATTAGTAAACAAACACAGATAATAGGGTCAAACACACCAGTAGGACAGGGCACTATAAAAACAAAGATAAAAAGACCATCCATGTCCCAGAAAGTGTTTTGCTACTGAGCTCCCAACTCTGATTCTTGGGTGAGATTATCCCAGAACTTTTTATCCCACAGGAGTGTTTCACATTTGACACATTTTGCTCTAAAAATATCACCTCTAAGGTGCCGAGCTTCTGGCAAGTAGGACTGCTTCAGTCAGACACCAAGATAAAATCCTATCCTTTTGAAAAGTCCCCTGGGCAATTCAATGTTTTTGTGTCTTGTTCAGACGACTCATACACAGAGTAAAAACTAATTTATCAGCTGTAGAAAGTAGAAAAGGTGAGTCAACCTGGCTGTCATGCCTGGTAGTCTAACTATTTGAGACCTGATGCTTATACCCATTAAAACATCCCTCCAAGCTAATATCTGTTACTTGATTACTGTCACAAATGTTTTGCCACATTAATACACCAAATATCTGCATCTAGAACAGATTTCGCCTGATAATAGTGTAAACAACTTTGTACACTATGACCATTTTACGCTACTATACATCCCTGATCTAGAGAAAGGCTGCTGCATAACATGAGGCTGTTTGATCTCTCTTCTCCCTCTTTCATACATATATAATATCCACAGACACAAGCTCACTGGAGCCCATTTATTGTGAACTCAGATATACTGAAATTCCATTTATATTACATTCAAATGAAATGCACTCTCAACTGGAACTGCCATTTCTATATATCATGACCTTCTCCATTCAGGTTCCAATTCAGCAGGTACTTTAACATGTGCCTAACTTTAAGCTCTTAAGCACTGCCACTGAAGCCAAAGGGAGCTCATGATGTTAAAGTTAAGCTTATATTCCTTGCTGAATTGGGAACATGATAAATAAGTGATATTGAAAATAAGCAACTTCATGAGAAGCTAGTCCTACTAGGCAGATGGACAAAGATAATCACAGAGTTGATTTAAAAGATGTAACCAGATCCGCAGGTCAAGAAAATTTGTACACTTCCATTGACTTCAGTGGAGCCACATTGATTTACACCAGTTAAGGATCTGGCCCGTCATTTTCTTTTTGATATATTTCTTTTAACACATGCGTGATGAGTATTTTCACAAAGGTAAAAACAGCTTAAAAGCCTTTCTAGAAGAACAGGAAAGAAAAGGAAGTTGTAACACCAACGGCCATTATTTTATCTCAGGTTTTACTACAATAAAAAGAATCTAAAGTGTGCTGCTATCCTGGCCACATACTTTTACATTTTTAGTCTTGGAAAAACAGACTCTGACTCCTTGTGTCAGAGTAAGGGCCTCCACACATTGTCCCTGCATTACACTTTTTGATCCTGTTCAAAAATGTTACCCTGTGCAGCTCCAAGCATCAAAGGAACACTTGTACACACTGGGATCTATTTCAGCCCTTAGGCAATGAGACCAAAAGACCCTTCTCATAAATTCTAATTCAAAAGTTTTTAGTTATCAAGAGGAAGTTTCCAATTGCTCTCTCACATGTGGGAAAATATGTAAGCTACTGAGAGGACCTTTTGTCTGGGACTTTAATGGGGGCAATTTGCAAAGGGGGAGTGCAAAGGTTCTAATATGCAGTGTGCACAGACAGTAAGCAGGCACATACTTGGTATTTAATGAAATTCCATGAATCATTAGCCATACAATAACCATAGGGTTCTATAAATCACCTGCAAAGATTTTTAGGCCAGTAAGTTGAACAGCACAGTGGCAAAGTAGAACACCTAAATGAGACTGAGAAGCAGGAGGAAGGAAAAGAGAACGATAAAAGGGGGGCCACACAACGTATTATCCTTTAGCTTCCCTGCCAATCCAAAATTAAATCCTGTTGTTTTAACTTGTTGGCTTTACAGGAAAACAAGGCAATAAAACAAAACTTGTCCTAATAAAAAACACTAAGATCTGAAAGAAGAAAGTGTGTCATGAAGATCACATGCATTTTAGACATCTGATCTGGAAAACAAATGCTAGGGAAATGCTAATTATAGCTTTTTATTTTTTTTTTAATTCACCCTACTGATGGAGCAGGTCTTCTAGAATTCCTTTCCAGATTACAATTAAAAACAAAATCAAATCACATCTTTACAGCAAAACACAAGCTTGATTCTTCCTCATTAGTGGGAATGCAATTGTTATTTACAAGACAGTCTACATGGCCTTTATTAAGTGAAATTCCTGTGTATATTCAATTCTGGGAATACATTAACTTGTACCTAATTTGACAGGACTAAATTTTCACTCATGTTACTAAAGAAAGAGATATTCGTCTGTGTTTTTAAAAGACATAATGCACCAGATTCTCTGCTACAGCCAAGATCAATTTTGGCTGGTCACAGATCCCTGGTACTCTGCCAGGCTTAGCTCCACCCCAGCACAAGACAAAGCAGCCTGGTGGCACCTAACCTAAATCAGATCACAATAGTCCCAGAGGGACTGTCCCCCAGTTAAGAATAAATGGAATGCAGAAGCACTTACCCCTCTTGCCTCCTGTATGCCCGCTAAAGTCAGTATTGATATAGGAGCTGGCAATAGCTGGGAACTCCCCATGCTGAGGGAATTCCACATATTCTGTTCCATTTGCACTGTTCGATATGGCCTTATATGCATGTATTTGCTTTCAGTTCATCCCCACTGCCAAGTTTCTCATTCCCTTCCACCCACTCAGAGATGTAGCATTTTACAAAATTATATTCTCCAGATTTTTTTCCCCTTCAAAGCTAATCAAATCTCCTCCTCACCTATGTAAATGCAGAAGCAGATGTACAAAGGTAACTAATCCTGACAACAACGCAAGATATCATCTTAAATATAAACCTAAAGATACCATACTGGGACAGGGATTGCACATCGTTCATTTCAGTGATCTTTAGCATTGTGGATCAAAATTACCCCTGAGACAAGTTCAGTGGAGTGACACTAGGGATAAAATTGGCTCTGTGAGTAAAAATGTTCAAAAGCACCTCTGTGACTTTCAATTAGACCTAGGCTCACAAGTGCCTAAGTGAAAATGAAACTTAGGCTCCTAAATCACTTAGTTGCTTTTGAAAATTATACTCTGTGAATCTAAGAAAAGAAGCCCAATATGGCCCTTGCATTGGAGAGGGGAGTAAACATGAGTTACTGATAGATGCAGAGAAATGGCAGAGTGATTGAAAGGCAGCTACATACACGTGAACAGCTTTCCCTGCACCACACACAGACTCCTTACAGCAAACTGAGTATATTAAAAACAGAGGCCTCAGTCAGCCAGAGTGGGGCTG
Organism: Chrysemys picta bellii; assembly: GCF_011386835.1. Classification (NCBI taxonomy): domain Eukaryota; kingdom Metazoa; phylum Chordata; order Testudines; family Emydidae; genus Chrysemys; species Chrysemys picta. The sequence continues at coordinate 72,423,422 of NC_088794.1, read as the reverse complement.
AGTTAGGGAACAGCCCCTCTAATCAAAAGTACTTAAAGCAGTGTTAAGTCGTTTTCCACATTTTGTGATTCTCTACTCCCCACCCCTCCCTTCCCTTTGAAAAGGGGTCACAGAATGCAGCCAAAATCCATCAGATACCAGCAGTACAATGACCAAGGTGGTATTTAGCCCACATTGCATAGGAGGGGGATGAGGGAGAGAGAATAAAAAGAGATGATAAAGGGGCATGATGATAATCCATTTACCTTTAAATACCAGCACTGCAATCGAGATCTAATACATTTGATGGTTGCCAGCTAGTTCCTCATGATCATTTGTTCACATCACAATAAAACAACCACACAGCATGCTTGCCTGTCTCTACCCATGAGAGGCCCCAGTATTAAAACAGCAGGGAGGTTGCAGGTAAAGAATCCAAGTAAATTAGCAGAATTGTATGCATGCAATGCCTGCCTGCACTATGCCAAGATCTAGACTTTGTTTTAGTTTTCTATCAAATCCATCAATTTTGAAAATCGAGTGTATAAAAGCTATCGGATAGATACTGCCACAACTGTATGGCAAAACCTAAAAAGCCTTTTATCATGGTTATTCTTCTCTTACCTAAAAGTGAAATGTTAGTAATAAAAGAGCATACCCACCAGTGTGATTTTTACATGTAGAGCAATTTAAAAAAGGTTACTGTGAAAGAATAACTTGATAAATATTATTTTTAATTCATGCAATATATTTTGAAACCAGAGATTTTTTTAAACAATCTTTTGTGTAGCATTGTGCGAAACTGTGACACAACTAACTGTTACGCAATTCAGATGTAGAATGTTTACACTTAAGTTATACTTACCGGTAACTTTGTTATGAATTTTAAAATGGGATATTTGATGAACAAATTTGCACAGTTTGCTTTTTTGGTGTTTATATTTGCTCAAAATTATGCCCGCTCTTGAGCAGAAAAGCTCCCATTTGAATAGTTTTTGAATTTGATATTCAAAATTTGAATTTTAACATGCTGATAATGGGGGGAAATAACCATTTCATTGAACATAGTGGATAAAAATCTATTTGAGAGGTGCAACGTAACCCAAAACCATATTGTAATATCAGCGCGTGAAATTTGGTTGAAAAATATTCACTAGTTTCACACAGCTCTAATTCTATGTGTAATTTAATCAGTCACATCCTGTGATAATCTCTTCTTCTTATGCTGGAAAATTAATAATTTTATATAGATATACACTTAATCATTTTATATAGATACATTGAAAGTTCAATTAAAACACTTTTTCTAAGCCATCTTAAACAAGAGATAAATGTATTTATAGTGTGAGCATTTGGGGTGGTATAGAATAGAACAGAGGAATAACTACCTCTCTTGGTAGTTGGTATCAGATTGCTACTTTTATGAGCCATAAGGTAGTGATTAGGAAGCTTAGTACCTAAAAGCCTGTTTACCACCTTAAAATATGCCGTTTTACTTTTCCCAAATTTTAGGATTCTGCTTCTGAGCATCGATGCAGGAGACAACAATAGGTTCCATCCAATAATGTTTACAATCAAAATCATTAGTGGTGCCATGTAATCTGTTTTCAGTATGTTTCCACTTCATACTTTTGTATAGGAATGTTTATAAGTGGTATGCGCAAGCATGTGTGCTCATGTGTGTCTTTCTAAACTGATGGCCTGAAATAAAATCCCAGATCTAAACACCTCTTGTTGCTAAGGGAGTTCTGTCCCAGACCTAATGTTTGCAGCTGTCCCCTATTTCTATAGTGAGCTAAGCTAAATCCTGAATGAGAACCCTTTCTCCCTACAAAATTTGTGAAAGTTTGGATTCAGATCTGACTGGGCCCATTTCTCGTTTTCACTCTTCAAGATTCCTTGCCCATTGAATCAAACTATGCAAAAATTTGAACAGTAATGAGGTGTGTTTTCTCTGATGGCACAGAAAATCTTAGTTCATTTAGAACCAAATAAAAAGCACAACAGGTTTTTCTTGTTATCATACAGAAAGGGTGGATTCACAACAAGATGACAATAGTTGCTGCAGAGTGTTTGAAGGCACAAGAAAGTAAGACTATCTACATATATTTTTCTCAGAAAAATACATAAAGCTTACCTGTCATCTGAGATTCCGAGGCCCACCATGTGCAATTAGCTGGCCTTGCCTCTGGAGTTCACTTCCTTCTCAGTTTGTCCAATCTTTACAATTATTTCAACACTTTCACTTGGAGGTGTATAGGATCAGCGCTCTACAACAGTTCGTAAAGCTTTGTGGGGCGTGGGGTAAGAATATAGGAAGCTTCCTAGTCTTATGCCCCATGTAGGGCAGACCACAATTACATTCCTTGGGTGAAATCCTGACCCATTGTAGTCATTGGCAAAACTTCCATTGACTTCAGTGGGGCCAGAATTTCACCCCTTGTGCTCACCTGAGCGAAATGATTTGTCACCACCACAATTGCCCCTATAGAGCTCATGAAGAATTAAGGAGCCTCAGGTTGGAGGGAAATGTTTATTTAACAATTAGATCAACAACACAATGGCTGAAACCAGATTCTGTTTCTTATTCAGTGAACCCATTGAACTCTGTCTCCATGCCTCTCTATAGCCAACACCTTCTCTCTGCACTTCCTATTAGTTCAGTGGTCCCCAAACTTTTCACTGTCATGCCCCTGCGTCCCTACCCCAGTCCCTCCCGCCCCCCCAGGAACCAGGGCCAGGAGCAGGGTCATAGCTCCAGGTTGGGGGGGGCACAGATGGGGTCAGAGGACTGAGGCTGGGGCTGCAGCTGGGGGCGGGTCTGGGGCCAGGAACAGAGCTGCAGGCTGAGGCTGGGGACGGGACTAGGGACAGGGCTGGGAGTGGAGCCGCAGCTGCGGGGGCAAGGCTGGGGGTGAAGCTGGGGCTGGGGACGGGAATAGAACTGGGAGCAGAACAGGGCTGGGTGGTGCTCCCACCCTGCCCCTTGTGGGGGCTGGCCTGGGCCCCGTCATGCCCCCTGAAAGTCCCTCTAGGGGGCACACCCCACAGTTTGGGGACCTCTGTATTAGTTACTTGTGGTATTCACAAGATTGCACTATATAAGCTGCTGCAGTAGCCAGTGGTGCTGCCTATGATGGGAAACACATGTTGCACCCCCTTTAAGGGAGTAGCAACAGCAAGTATGCTCACCTATGTGTGCCTAGGGTACCTGGCAACGCTGCACCACTCTGAACGTAGGCCCAACTGAGACCTGACCAAGGACAACAAACTTTAACATTAAACAAACTTCCAAAGCCCAGAACAGTTATGGACATCATTATGTTACCCTGAGCAAAGGTGCAGCTGAGGCCCAGAGAGTTTACTGTCTATATTAAAAATTAACCATGCATCATTTGCCTTGAAAATAATGGAGCTTGACAGCTGTAGGATGAAAGGCTGCAACAGAGGAAAAACATGGGCCACCACCCTTGACATTGGTGACCACCCCCATGATGACTGCTTCTTCCCACAGCCCCATTTTCTAGAGCTTTTCCCTCTCTTAAGGAAACATATCAGAAAATAGAAGTTTATGTGACCTGACCTTTACCCCAGCATTGAACCTGCTTTCATGTTAATTCCTTTCACAAAAGCCATCACTTGTAAGGTCCCTGCAGTGTTTTGTCTTATATGGCCCCCTTATTTTATTTATTTATTTGACAGATGATAAGGCACTGATCAGGAAATTCTTGGAGCACATTAAATATGAGGATTTGTTTGCTGCCCTTGATAGCTTTTAATGCAGATAGCTAACCAGATGTTTTCTTTAGAGCAGCCTTGGGGAAATGAGAAAAAACAGGAATTTGACTTGTAAGGGTTTCAGAGAAAAAGAGTTTATAGTACCATTACACTACCAGGATTTGCATTTGGGTTTTACTTTTCAAGCTTTATATCTTAGCAGTTTTGAAGAATAGAACTCTAGGACCAAGTCCACAGCTGCTGTAAACTGGCATAGCATCCTTGACTTCAAATTCTACTTCCTCTAACCCAGGAAGGTAGGCCCTGAATGGCAGTAGAACAAGGGTGGTTCTATTGCATGAGATTGAGAGATTAGGCTGCAGAGAGGATTGTGGGGTAGGGGTGTCTGCATCCCCTGTGTGCCATTTTTAGTGATCTCTTAGAGGCCCTTATTCAGTTGACTAGAGTGGGGCTCTATGGGTGACTGAGCAAAGGGAATGGTGAGTGGATCTGTAACTATGCTGATCCATGACCAAGACTCTCCATATAAAAGCAACCAAAGCTTGTAGGCTAAAATAGAAACTACACATCTCTATAGCTGGTACTGTCCTCTGTAGTGAAGGACAGCTAACAGCCTCAAAACTGTCATGGCACCTCAGTTCAAAGCCCTTTCATTCATGCTTTTCACAAAGGGTAGAATTTATGGCATATAACACAAGTTCTCTGTTGAGCTATGAATTTGTTTTTACACCAGCCATTGTATGCATATATATGTACAAATTCCACATGAAGATACATCTAGGTATACATCATAGATAGAAAAATGTATAGCTATTTAAGGAGACAATGTGGGTGAGGTAATATCTTTTAATGGACCAACTTCTGTTGGTGAAAGAGACAAGCTTTTAAGTCACACGGAGCTCTTCTTCTAGGAAAGGCACTCTGAGGCCTGGTCTACACTACAAGTTTAGGTCGACTTTAGCAGCGTTAAATCGAATTAAGCCTGGACACGTCCACACAATGAAGCCCTTTTTTTCGACTTAAAGGGCCCTTTAAACCGGTTTCTTTACTCCACCTCCGACGAGGGAATTAGCGCTAAAATCGGCCTTTGCGGGTCGGATTTGGGGTAGTGTGGACGGAATTCGACGTTATTGGCCTCCGGGAGCTATCCCACAGTGCCTCATTGTGACCGCTCTGGACAGCACTCTCAACTCAGATGCACTGATTAGGTAGACGGGAAAAACCCCGCGAACTTTTGAATTTCATTTCCTGTTTGCCCAGCGTGGAGAGCACAGGTGACCACGCAGAGCTCATCAGCACAGGTAACCATGATGGAGTCCCAGGATCGCAAAAGAGCTCCAGCATGGACAGAACGGGAGGTACGGGATCTGCTCGCCATATGGGGAGACGAATCAGTGATAGCTGAACTCCGTAGCAGTAAACGAAATGGCAAAATATTAGAAAAAGTCTCAAAGGCCATGAAGGACAGAGGCCATAACAGGGATGCACAGCAGTGCCGCGTGAAAATTAAGGAGCTAAGGCAAGCCTACCACAAAGCCAGAGAGGCAAACGGAAGGTCCGGGGCAGTGCCGCAAACATGCCATTTCTACGCGGAGCTGCATGCCATGCTAGGGGGTGCACCCAACTGTGTGCTTTGACTCCATCAATGGAGAATCACGCAACAGGGAAGCAGGTTTGGGGTATGAGGAAGATAATGATGAAGACAATGAAGATAGCTCACAGCAAGGAAGCAGAGAAACCGGTTTCCCCAACAGCCAGGATATGTTTATCACCCTGGACCTGGAGCCAGTAACCCCCGAACTCACCCAAGGCATGCTCCCAGACCCTGAGGGCACACAAGGGACCTCTGGTGAGTGTACCTTTGTAAATATTACACATGGTTTAAAAGCAAGCGTGTTTAATGATTAATGATTAATTTGCCCTGGTAATCGCGGCCAGTACAGCTACTGGAAAAGTCTGTTAACGTGTATGGGGTGGAGCGGAAATCCTCCAGGGACATCTCCAGAAAGCTCTCCTTCATGTACTCCCAAAGCCTTTGCAAAAGGTTTCTGGGGAGGGCTGCCTTATCCCGTCCGCCATGGTAGGACACTTTACCACGCTAGACCAATAGCACGTAGTCTGGAATCATTGCATAACAAAGCGTGGCAGTGTATGGTCCCGGTGTTTGCTGGCATGCAGACAACATCCATTCCTTATCTCGCTTTGTTATCCTCAGGAGAGTGATATCATTCACGGTCACCTGGTTGAAATGGGGTGATTTTATTAAGGGGACATTCAGAGGTGCCCGTTCCTGCTCAGCTGAACAGAAATGTTCCCCGCTGTTAGCCACGCGGTGGGGGGAGGGGTGAAGTGATCATTCCAGAGAATTGGGTGGGGGGGGTAGTTGGGTTTGTGATGCATGTTAACCCGGAAACCGCAGCCCCTCCTTTTACATTGCAAACCCATTTTAAATGGCTAACCCAACAGGTGCTTGGTATGGGAAATGAGGGCGCTACTGTTTGAAACCATTCCCACATGTTAAGAAGGTTAAAAAAGCCAAAAGACTGGCTTACCATGGCTGCCTGCAAGCCGAAATCTGTTGCTTGGCACTGCGTGAGTGATCTCTCACACCAAACCGACAGGCCTTCAATATAAGAGGAAAAATGCGACCTTGTAATGAAAGCACATGTGCTGTGTAATGTGAACAGCAAAATTTAACGTGAAAGAGTGTACCCATTGTTCTCTAAAATGTGTCTTTTTTAACCACCTCTCCCTTCTCCTCCACCAGCTGCAAATGTTTCTCCTTCACAGAGGCTAGTGAAGATTAGAAGGAGAAAATGGCAGACTCGGGATGATATGTTCTCGGAGCTCCAGATGTCCTCCCACACTGACAGAGCACAGCAGAATGCATGGAAGAAGTCAATGTCAGAGTGCAAAAAAAGCACAATATGAACGAGAGGAGAGGTGGCGGGCTGAATCGCGGGCTGAAGAGAGCAAGTGGCAGGCTGAAGAGGATAGATGGCATCAGCTTGCTGACAGAAGGCAAGAGTCAATGCTCCGGTTGCTGGAGCATCAAACTGATATGCTCCAGCGTATGGTTGAGCTGCAGGAAAGGCAGCAGGAGCAGAGACCACCGCTACAGCCCCTGTGTAACCAACAGCCCTCCTCCACAAGGTCCATAGCTTCCTCACCCAGACGCCCAAGAACGCACCAGTCACTCCACCCCAGATGATTGCCCGAGCATCAGAAGGCTGGCCTTCAATAAGTATTAAAGTTTTAAAGTTTTAAACTGCAGTGTGTCCTTTTCCTTCCCTCCTCCCCCACCCCTCCCGGGCTACCTTGGCAGTTATCCCCCTAGTTGTGTGATGAATTAATAAAGAATGCATGAATGTGAAGTAACAATGACTTTATTGCCTCTGCAAGCGGTGCTCGAAGGGGGGAGGGGAAGGGGAGGATGGTTAGTTTACAGGGAAGTAGAGTGAACTGGGGGGGGGGGGCGGGCGGAGGGTTCATCAAGGAGAAACAAACAGAAGTTTCACACCGTAGCCTGGCCAGTCACAAAACTCGTTTTCAAAGCTTCTCTGATGCGCACCACGCCCTGCTGTACTCTTCTAACCGCCCTGATGTCTGGCTGTGCGTAATCAGCGGCCAGGTGATTTGCCTCAACCTCCCACCCCGCCATAAATGTCTCCCCCTTGCTTTCACAGATATTGTGGAGCGCACAGCAAGCAGCAATAACAATTGGAATATTGGCTTCGCTGAGGTCTATCCGAGTCAGTAAAGTGCGCCAGCGCGCTTTTAAACGTCCAAATGCACATTCCACCACCATTCGGCACTTGCTCAGCCTATAGTTGAACAGGTTCTGACTACTGTCCAGGCTGCCTGTGTACGGCTTCATGAGCCATGACATTAAGGGGTAGGCTGAGTCCCCAAGGATAACGATGGCATTTCAACATCCCCAACAGTTATTTTCTGGTCCGGGAAGAAAGTCCCTTCCTCCAGCTTTTGAAATAGACCAGAGTTCCTGAAGATGCGAGCATCATGTACCTTTCCCGGCCATCCCACATTGATGTTAGTGAAACGTCCCTTGTGATCCACCAGAGTTTGCAGCAGCATTGAAAAGTACCTCTTGCGGTTTATGTACTCGGTGGCTTGGTGCTCCAGTGACAAGATAGGTGATATGGGTTCCGTCTATCGCCCCACCACAGTTTGGGAATCCCATTGCAGCAAAGCCATCTACTATAACCTGCACGTTTCCCAGAGTCACTACCCTTGATATCAGCAGGTCTTTGATTGCATTGGCTACTTGGATCACAGCAGCTCCCGCAGTAGATTTGCCCACTCCAAATTGATTCCCGACTGACCAGTAACTGTCTGGCGTTGCAAGTTTCCACAGGGCTTTCACCACTCGCTTCTCAACTGTGAGGGCTGCTCTCATCCTGGTATTCTGGCGCTTCAGGGCAGGGGAAAGCAAGTCACAAAGTTCCACGAAAGTGCCCTTACACATGCGAAAGTTTTGCAGCCACTGGGAATCGTCCCACACCTGCAACACGATGCAGTCCCACCAGTCTGTGCTTGTTTCCTGGGCCCAGAATCAGCGTTCCACGCCATGAACCTGCCCCAGTAACACCATGATTTGCACATTGCTGGGGCCTGTACTTTGTGAGAGGTCTATGTCCATGTCAATTTCCTCATCACTCTCGTCGCCGCGCTGCAATCGCCTCCTCGCCTGGTTTTGCTTTGGCATGTTCTGGCTCTGCATATACTCCAGGACAATGCGCGTGGTGTTCATAGTGCTCATAATTGCCGCAGTGATCTGAGCAGGCTCCATGATCCCAGTGCTATGGCGTCTGGGCTGAAAAAAGGTGCAAAACTATTGTCTGACGGAGGGAGGGAGGGGCGAGTGACGACATGGCTTACAGGTACAGGGAATTAAAATCAACAAAGGTGGCTGTGCATCAGGGAGAAACACAAACAACTGTCACACAGAATGTCCCCCCCAAAGATTGAACTCAAAACCCTGGGTTTAGCAGGCCATTGATTTCACGGAGGGAGGGGGAAGCAAATGAATACAGAACAAATCTGGTCCATCTATTTTTTACATCTTAAGCTGGCAGCAGATGGTGCAGCATGACTAATAGCCATTGGCATCTTCTGGGAGCTTGGCAGAAGATGCTGTACTACGACTGTTAGCCATCATCGTCAAGACAGTTCAATAGGACTGCTGGCAAGACTGAGTCTCCAGGAGACAAAACATGTCTGCCCAGGTGCCTCTGATCGAACTCACTGAGGAATACAACGACGATGGATACTAGTCGTAATACACCATCTACTGCCAAAAGGCAAGGAGCTGCTGCTACTGTATAGCAATGCAGCCCCACGTCTGCCAGCACCCAGATAGCCGATGACAGCTACCAGTCATACTGCACCATCTACTGCCAAAAGGCAATTAGCTGCTGCTGTGTAGCAATGCAGTACCACATCTGCCGGCACCCAGATGACATATGGTGACACTGAGCTGAGCTGAGCTGAGCTGAGCTGAGCAGGTTCCATGCTTGCCGTGGTATGTTGTCTGTACAGGTAACCCAGGTAAAAAGGCACGAATCGATTGTCTGCCGTTGCTCTGACGGAGGGGGAGAGGCCTGACGATATGTACCCAGAACCCCCTGCGACACTGTTTTTGTATCATCAGGCATTGGGATCTCAACCCAGAATTCCAATGGGCGGTGGAGACTGCGGGAACTGTGGGATAGCTACCCACAGTGCAAGGCTCCGGAAGTTGATGCTAGCCTCGGTACAGTGGACGCGGTCCGCCAACTTAATGCATTTAGAGCATTTTATGTGGGGACACACACAATCGACTGTATAAAACCGATTTCTATAAAACCGGCTTCTATAAATTCGACCTAATTTCGTAGTGTAGACATACCCTAAGCGTTACAGCTAAATGCAAGGTGAAACAGATTGTTTAGCATCAGTATTAAGGGATCATTCAAGGTAGAGTGGCCTGTTAACACCTCTGCAGTCATTGGACAAAAAGAAAGGGGGATGAGGGGAGGTGGCTTTTTGTCCACAGCATCTAGCTTCCAGGTTTCTGTACTGTTAATGCTGATTGAAAATTTTCAACTTCAGAAATGTCAACAAATTTCTGAAGTTTACAATTTCAAAATTACAACTGAATAAAATGTTGGTCAGTTTTGATGAGACTTACAGATGAGGAAGTGTGAAAACAAACACTGCAGATTTGTGAATCATATTGAGAATATATGGATCATTGAAGTTGTATGGACCTTAAACTTTTATCATACAAGAATTTAAATAATACAATTCACTGAATTTTATGTGCTTTACAAAATTATCAGTTCATGTATTTTTGAATGAAAATGCTACTTTTCCTGCCAGCACTGAGGGATGATTTGATAGAAGTGACTAAATGGAGCATGGTCTCTCTTTAGATAACTTCTTTGATGGTTCAAGGACATTACATCATGCTGCAAAGTGGGAGATTCAAGCTCAAATCTAGATTTGAGTTTCTACTTTCTAGGCCCATCTTTATGGGTTATATTCCGGTCTTTATACGGTTATCTGTATGACAGAACTTTACCATATTGAACAGAATTGTGAGCCATCAAGTCAATTGACATGATGCTGATCACTACTGCTTGGCCAATGTAAACTACAACAATCTGAGTGCAGTATCATGATTAAATCCTGATTAAGCCAGGCTTTGATCACAATTAGCTGACAAGTGCTGAATGCAATTTCTCCTGGTCTACACTGGTTCACAATTACATTCAACATTGCGTAATGTAGATAAGCATTTTTGGGTTAGACCCAGTCCAGAGCATTTCCTCACTGTCAAACAGCTGCTAGGAGCAGTTATATGAAGGAAAATTTTACCTATCCTCTGAGCTAGAGATAAGCTGCTGTATTGTAATTATAATTATGGAGATGGAGGAAAGAAAAAATATGCCAATCATGAAGGGTACAGGGAAACCAGACTCTTTCCAACCTAAACACTGTGGCAAACGAAAAAGTCTTAATTAGAGAACTGGTAGGCATAGAAAAAGAGCCCATCCTAAATGAATTGTGGTGTGATGAGCATAAAGAAAATGTTTTTTAAGAAGTTCTTTGACTCCCACTGAGTGCTTGTTTCTTAGACTTCCTTGCCTAATAATGTGAGCATTTAAGTGGCCCCAACTCCCAAGTAACTAGTCTTTGAAGTTAGCACCTCATTGAGGTATAGAGTTCATACGTTTGCTACTCCTATTATTAGGCTGGAAACCATTTTCTGCATGGTTGGCTTAACAGAGCAACAGAACATTGATTTGTATAGGGATTGAGAAGGCTGTCCACACAAAGGAAAGGACTACAAACTTCATTTATTTGAACAGAACCTTGCAATTAATAGAAAAGAGCAAAAGTCTGGAGAGCCCCTTAAATTGCACAATTAGAAATATTTTTCATACTTGCAATATTTGCAATGGGTAGGCACATAACCGAAGATTTCTAGAATAAGAGTTTATTGGGGAGATGTAATTGTGATGAAGTGCTGTAGCAGAATGATGACCAGCCATAAAAGAATGCCTGTTTAAATTATTTTTATTTATGTATTAATTATTATTTTTTTGTATTACAGGAGATCCTAGAGATGCCAATCAATCCTGGGGCCACATTCTGTTTCACATAGTCGGAGACAGTTCCTGTCTTGAAAAGTACATGATCTAAATAGAGAACACAGACAAGGAAGTATTATTATTACCCCCATCCAATGCCTTGACCACAAGACCACCCTTCTGTAAATATCCCATAAAATAAATGCTAAGAAGATGATGCAAATAAAGTTTTAGAAATTATCTTCTTGTTCCAGTCTATCTTTTTTGAGCTCATCATCATAGCAGCTTCCAAGCTTATTTCTACCATAACTATTGTTAAATTTCTGATTTTATGAGAGGGCAGGAGTCAGGTGTCAGGATTTTCTTCCCATCTATATCAATGACTCTTTCACTGACCAGGGGCAAGTCAATTAACTTCTCTGTGTCTCAATTTACCAACTGAAAAATGGGTCTAATAATACAGACCTCACAGAGGTTTAATTAATGGACCACATGCCATTCTCATTTATACCAGTAGAGTTACTACAGATTTACATCATTGTAAGTAACAGCAGATTTCAGGCCAATGTTTATAGTTTCCTATCCTTTGACAAATGCCACTGTAGGAACACAATTATTATCAGTTTATACTCTTGTGAAAATTAGAGATTCTTTAGACAGTTATATCTGCAACAAAATCCTATGGCACAAATAGCTTTCTTACTATATTAGCCTGCTTAGGGTTTGGAAAGTCATTTGCAGGCAATTTCATTTGTTTTTATTAACTCACTGAGAGGAGTGAATCACAGTTTCCACAGAAGTCAGCTGACGTGTTAATAACATATGTTCATGTTACTGAAATAAAGTAATAGATTTCAGAATGGCTATAAGGGGGGCGGAGGGGAACAGCTCCATAAACTAGGGTGGTCCTATATCCAAAATGTCATGGTGTGTTGGATGGCCATGCATTTTTTAAAATAGTTTATTTGTATTAAATTTTTGCAAATGTATAACATCACCCCATAGAGTACCACATAGTACAAGAACATTATGCCAGCATGAAATCAAAATTATAAGACTAGAGTGTACTCAGTCACTTCTCATCCAATAAAACAACATCCCCCATAAAAGTGTGGTAGACCTGAGTATCTCCAGGGTTATGTGCTTAACAGAATAGCTGCATGACTCTTGACTCAGAAACAAGTCTCATCAATTATCTCTGACTCTATACAGAAGGATGGGTGGGGGAGAGGGGTTAGGCCCTACTCCAGCTGTTTTCAGTTCATCCTTTGCCATATTAAAAATACCTTTCATTCATATCGAATCAAGGTGAAATTTTATATCCAGGGTAACCGGATGAAATCCTAGGCCAGTGTTATACAGGAATTCAGACTAGATGATCTAACGGTTCCTTGTGACCTTAAAATCTGAATCTATGCATCTTCTATTCCCTTGTTGGCTTGCATAATGTATTCATAACACAAAAGAAAACTTTACAAACATACCTTTTGGTTAGAAACTTGCATAGCTTTTCAATATAATCAGGAGTCATTGTTGACGGTTACCAAAAAAAAAAAAAAAAAAAAAAAGAAAAGTCCTGATCCTGCAATGAACTCAATGCAGGTGGACCTATGTACTCATAGATGTGGAAGATTTTACCCCTTAGGTACAATAAGGAAATTCACACTGATGTAAGTTCCATGTATTTATCTTCACAACACCCCTGTGAGGTAGGGGAGTACTAATATCCCAGTCTTACAGATGGAGAACAGAGAATAAGTGACTTGCCCAAGGTTACACAGGAAGCTTGTGACAGAGTGAGGACTTGAGGCCTGGTCTTCTGAGTCCCAGGCTAGTCACTAGACCTGCTGAACCTCAGCAAGGCAGGACTATAGCCTGGATAAGATCAACTCTGGAATTGAATGAATACTGCAAAACATTTTCATCAGCATTCTCTCCAATTTTAGAATTTATTTTCTTCCCGCATGCTATGGCCTCTCCTGTGTTTGCACTGCAACATAACTTGCTGGCAGGACAATTGCTAGGACTGTCCTTTTGGTTCCATACACTTTAAATTATGCCATATAACTCTTTCTGAAGTCCTAGCTCTTCCAGTGTGTATAGAGTGCTGTCTTGCTCATTGCATATTCAAAGGGAATTAAAATTATCCACCCTTTTCAACCAGAATGCCATGAATCAGTCACCTGCTCTTTATTTTATTTCCTTCCTAACAGTGCAGATTGCTAAGTTATACATGCATATCTTTGTGATCCACTATGAAGAAATTCTCTCAGCTAATATTGTGTCCACACTAACCAGATATTTATTAATCTTAGCTCATTTCCCCAACATCTTGCATTCTCAGAATAGTAGCATGTCCATCATTTCTTATCTCCATATTTTCAATTTCCCTCTTAGTCTCCTTTTAATCTTAAAGGAAAATTGTTCTGCTTACTTTAGACGTAATAGATAATACCTTATATATGTAATTATGTAAAATGCCTCTAAATGGCTATGCAGTGTAGTGGTAGCCATGTCTGTCCCGAGATATTAGCAAGACAAGATGGGTGAGGTACTATCTTTTATTGGATCACCTTCTGTTGGTGAGAGAGACAAGCTTTTGAGACTCACAGAGCTCTTCTTCAGGTCTGGAAAAGGTACTCCAAGGGTCACAGATAAATGCAAGGTGGAACATATTGTTTAGCATAAGTAGTTAGCACATATTCAAAGGGGCCATTCAAGCCACAATTCTGGTCTTTCCTACATTTCTGTTCTCACTTCCTATGACTCTCCTCTTCATGCCCTTTGTTCTGTCACCTTAAAGCTCCGTTTAGCTCCTTCTCCCACATTTTCACTTTGCCCCTTCAGCTTGGAAATGCATTCCTTCTTCTAAATACCATGTGCACACCCTCAGCTTCTGTAACTTCCTCCTCAGAACACATTTATTCCAGCTTGACTTCCACTGCTAGGATTCACTGTGCTTAAACCCCCTGCTAATATCATGCCTGCTCATAACTCCTTGCATAATCATTATCTTTCTTTAACAAGCTATTTAACTTGAAAATGAAAGGAGAATCTTGTCCTTTATTCAGACAGAAACAGGTTTGTAATCATCAAGATGGGAAAGGAAATAGAGCAAAAACTGAAGAAGGTGAATAAGAATTTGATTAAAATAGAATATCCTTCAAAATTTGCAGGAATGTGAAGAAGCATCTTTTAATAAATAAGATCGAAAAGACTCTGATTTGCTTACAGAAAGCGTGATACAAAGCCCATTGAAAACAATGAAAAGACTCCCACTGAATTTAACTGGCTTTGGATCAGTCCCCAGGGGCCTATTCCGGCAAGATACCTAGCAACCCTATCTCCCATTAATTTAAATGGCAAAGGGAAGTGCCCAGGGCTTCACAGGAGGTGTTTAGAGGCAATTAAGCAGGATTGGACACTGAAAGCCCTCCTCTGCACAAGTGCACAACTAAAGTGTCAGTTTGCACCCTGAAGCCTGCTAGCTAGGAGTGCTGGCTGCTTGTGCTTATCCTGTTGTCAGGAGCACACTACTTCTTTCTGCTTTTGTGACGAAGAGCAGGATTTTGCCCTAAATGAGGGGAAAAGCACATAATAGGAAACTCATCCCAGAAATCTTGATTATCATAGAAATGTAGGGCTGGAAGAGACCTTGAGAGGTCATCTAGTCCAGCTACCCATACTGAGACAGGACCAAGCATACCAAGACTATTCCTGACCGATGTTTGTCTAACCTGTTCTCAGAAACCTCCAAAGACGAGGATTCCACAAACTCCCTTGTAAACCTAGTCCAGAGTTTAGATTATCCTTAAATTTAGAAAGGTTTTTTTAATGTCTAACCTAAATCTCCTTTGCTGCGGATTAAGCTCATTATTTCTTGTCCTACCTTCAGTGGATACGGAGAACAATTGATCACTGTCTTCTTTATATCAGCCTTTAACATATTTGAAGACTTATCAGGTCCCCCTTCAGTATTCTTTTCTCAAGACTAAACATACCCAGTTTGTTAACTCTTTCCTCATAAATCAGGTTTTCTAAACCTTTTATCATTTTTGATGTTCTCCTCCAGACTCTCTCAAATTTGTGTACATTTTTCTAAAGTGTGGAGCCCCAAACTGGACACAATATTCCAGTTAAGGTCTCACTGGTGCTGAGTAGAACAGGACTCCTGTGTCTTACATACAACACTCTTGTTAATACATCCCAGAATAATATTACCCCTTTTTGGAACTGCATCATATTGTTGGCTCATTTGTGATCGACTATAACCCTCAAATCCTTTTTTTTCAGTACTACTAGCCAGTTATTCTCCATTTTGTATTTGTGATTTGATTTTTACTTCCTAAGTGCAATACTTTGCGCTTGTCTTTATTGCATTTCATCTTGTTGATTTGAGTCCAATTCTCTACTTTGTCAAGGTCATTCTGAATTCTAATCCTGTCCTCCAAAGTGCTCATCACCCCTTCCAGCTTAGTGTCATCTGCAAATTTTATAAACATACTGTCCACTCCATTATCCAAATTGTTAATGAGAACGTTAAATGGTACTGGACCCAGGACTGACCCCTTCAGGACCCCACTAGATACGTCCTCTCTGTTTGACAGTGAACAACGGATAACTATTCTTTGAATACGGGTTTTCAACCAATTGTGCACCCACCTTAGACTAATTTAATTTAGACCACATTTCCCTAGTTTGCTTATGAGTATGTCAAAAGCCTTACTAAAATCAAGATAAATCAAGACTACTGCTTCACCTTTATCCACTAGGTCAATAACCCTGTCAAATGAAGAAATTAGGTTGGTCTGGCATGATTTGTTCTTGACAAATCCATGTTGGCTATTACTTATCACTAGGGCTGTCGATTAATCCCAGTTAATTTACACGATTAACTCAAAAAAATTAATGACAATTAAAAAAATTAATCGTGATTAATTGCACTGTTAAACAATAGAATATCAATTGAAATTTATTAAAATTTTGGGGTGTTTTTCTACATTTTCAAAAATATCAATTTCAGTTACAACACAGAATACAAAGTGTACAGTGCTCACTTTATATTATTTTTTATTACAAATATTTGCACTGTAAAAATGATTAACAAAAGAAATAGTATTTTTCAATTCACCTCATGCAAGTACTGTAGAGCAATCTTTTTATCGTGAAAGTGCAACTTACAAATGTAGATTATTTTGTTACATAACTGCACTCAAAAACAAAACAATTTAAAACTTCAGAGCCTACAAGTCCACTCAGTCCTACTTCTTGTTCAGCCAATTGCTAAGAGAAACAAGTTTGTTTACATTTATGGGAGATAATGTTGCCCACTTCTTAATTACAATGTCACCTGAAAGTGACAACAGGCATTCACATGGCACTGTTGTAGCTGGCATTGCAAGATAGTTGCATGCCAGATGAGCTAAAGATACATATGCCTCACATGCTTTGGCCATCATTCCAGAGGACATGCTTCCATGCTGACAACACTCGTTAAAAAAAAAAAGTGTGAATTAAATGTGACTGAACTCCTTGGGGGGTCAATTGTATGTCTCCTGCTCTGTTTTACCCACATTCTGACATATATTTCATGTTATAGCTGTCTCGGATGATGATCCAGCACATGTTGTTCGTTTTAAGAACACTTTCACTGCAAATTTGACAAAATGAAAAGAAGATATCAATGTGAAATTTCTAAAGATAGCTACAGGACTTGAACCAAGATTTAAGACTCTGAAGTGCTGTCCAAAATCTGAGAGGGACGAGGTGTGGAGCATGCTTTCAGAAGTCTTAAAAGAGCAACACTCAGATGCAGAAACTACAGAACCCAAATCACCAAAAAAGAAAATCAACCTTCTGCTGGTGGCATCTGACTCAGATAATGAAAATGAACATGCGTTGGTCTACACTTCTTTGGATTGTTATTGAGCAAAACCTGTCACCAGCATGGACGCATGTCTTCTGGAATGGTGGTTGAAGCATGAAGGGACATATGAATCTTTAGCGCATCTGGCATGTAAATAACTTGCAATGCCGGCTACAACAGTGCCATGTGCAAACCTGTTCTCACTTTCAGGTGACGTAAACAAGAAGCAGGCAGCATTATCTTCTGCAAATGTAAACAAACTTGTTTGTCTGAGCCATTGTCTGAACAAGGAGTAGGACTGATTGGACTTGTAGGCTCTAACGTTTTACATTGTTTTATTGAATGCAGGTTTTTTGTACATAATTCTACACTTGTAAGTTCAACTTTCATGATAAAGAGATTGTACTACAGTACTTGTATTAGGTGAATTGAAAAATACTATTTCTTTTGTTTTTTACAGTGCAAATATTTGTAATAAAAATAAATATAAAGTGAGCACTGGACACTTTGTATTCTGTGTTGTAACTGAAATCAATACATTTGAAAACGTAGAAAACATCTAAAAATATTTAAATAAATGGTATTCAATCATTGTTTAACAGCACTATTAATCACATGATTAATCATGATTAATTTTTTTAATAGCTTGACAGCCCTATTTATCACCCTATTGTCTTTTAAGTGGTTACAAATTCATTGCTTAATAATTTTTTCCAGTATCTTTCCAGGTTTTGAAGTTAGGGTAACTGGCCTATAATCTGTGGGTCCTCCTTGTTCCCTTTTTAAAAGATAGGTTCTATATTTGCCTTTCTCCAGTCCTTGGAAGTTTCACCCTTCATCCATGAGTGCTCAAAGATAATTGCTAATGATTTCAAGATTGTTTCAGCTTAAATACCCTGGGATGAATTTCACCAGGCCCTGCCAACTCGAATACATCTACTTATCTAATATTCTGTAACCTGTTATCTCCCTATTTTGGCTTGTGTTTCTTCTCCCTTGTTGTTAATATTAATTGTGTTAAGCATCTGGTTACAATTAACCTTTTCAGTGAAGACTGAAGCAAAATAGGCATTAAACAGTTCAGCCTTCTTGATGTCATTCATTATTAGATCTCCTTCCCCCCTAAGTAGTGGACCTACACATTCCTTTTGTTGGTCTTTCTCTTGCTGTGAATGTACTTACAGAACCTCTTCATATTGTCTGTTATGTCTCTATCTAGGTGTAACTCATTTTGTGCCTTAGCCTTTTGTCCCTACATGCTTGTGCTATTCTTTTGTATTCGTCTTTTGGAATTTGTCCATGCGTCCACTTTTTTGAAGGATTTCCTTTAGACTTTCAGGTCATTACAGTGCTTCAGATGCATCCATATTGGCCTCTTACTATGATTATTATCAATAATATTCTCTATGAGTTTTAGCCATGTTCATATTAAAAACAAAGACACGTAATGAAAGAGTAATATTAAGGTGGCATCATTTCAGCAGATCCAAGAAAAATATGTTCAGAATCTCTGTTTCAGTGCTTCTGTGGTCACCATCACAACAGTATCCAAACACCTCACAAACACCAATGAAATTTATCTTTGTAACACCCCGGCATGGGAGGGAAGTGTCACTATTCCCATCTTACAGAGGGAGAACTGAGGCACAGAAAGAATTCTTGATTTGCATAAGGTCACACATGGCAGAACAGGGAAATGAACCTAGCTCTCTTGAATCTCAGCCTAATCTCTTAATCACAAAGCCATACTTCCATCTAAACAAGGCTGCTACTGAAATAGTTACTTAGGTCTGGTCCATACACCCAGGCTTTGTTGTACCGCTTTAACTGTGTCAGTTCATATATTTAAAACAGTACAGCCCTCCTCCCCACCAAATGGATGAGGTCAGAACAGTATGAAGGTATAGCTTATTCCCATTCACACCAGACATTGTGCTGCTCTAATTATTTCAGTAAAAAATAACACCCCTGATCGCACTAGTTAAATCATCACAAAAGCTGCATGTAGACCAGGCCTTTGTTTTATTAGTTTATCTCATAACTTTATTTTGCACAATCTCATTATCTCCAGTGCCTCCTACTGTTCAGAGCTGCGCTAAACTGTAGTGAATGCAAAGCTCAACCAAACCAAATGAACAAAAGGAGAACACAAATTAAGTGAAATTAAATACATTGGCCAAGCTTCTTTGTTGAACTAAGCACCTTTGTTGTACATATGTGGGAAAAGACAGTCTGACCACAGCTCACCCAGATTCTTTAGACACACACGCCCAGCGATATGTATTTGTGAATATTTTCCACATTTATATCTGCTAACCAACATAACCAGTTTTTACTTGTTTAATTACTGCTGAAGAAAGAGGAACTGTCAGTGCTTTAAGAGTTATGCCAAAGCACAGGGTGGGTTCTGTGATTCATATGCTGCATGGCTACAGAATCCAAGACCCAGCATCAGGAATGCCAGGCAGTAAAAGAAGAGGAAGAAGTGGCAGCAGCAGCCAAGCTCTACCACATTCTTTTTAAAGTCTAACTCTCCTGTTAAATTAATGCCATTCCTTACTTTCCCTTTAGTTTAGCCTTATAGCTGCCAAATTAGCAAAGACACTGGTACAGGAGGATCTAGGAGTGACCGTGGAAAATGAAATAAAGTAAAAAAGATTTTTCAGTAGCAGATCACAATGGACTGTTGAAAGGACCCGTAATTGAAAGGAAAATATGATGTATTAAAGTTCTTCATCTTAATCATAACAAAAGAAAAAGATCTGAGATCTGCACCAGATTGCCATGCATCTAAAAGTAAAATATATTTGGAATAAACATACATACAGAGGGATCTAAGCATTTCTTAATGCATATGATTAATGACAGATAGACCTTGCCACTTACAGAGGTGAATTTCCAATTTGATCTTATACAGTTCTGGAGATATAAAATTCCACCTATCTTGTAGTTCTAATTCTTCCTTTGCCATTGACCTTGGTAAGTCTTGATCAACTAATTTAAGCTCACTGACTCAGTTTCTCAATCTGGATAATGCACATAATATTTACCTACCTCACAGAAGACTTAAAGATTAATCCGAACCCAGTTGTGTCTCATATAAAATCTCATAGGAGTAGGGGGGAAATAGATGCAAAAAATGCCACCAGGATTTTTGTATATTATGGTCACTACATCATCCATTCTGGAATGCAGGAATGTTGGGCAGAAACAGACAGGTACTTTGGCCTGTGCTCTACAGTAAACGATAGTCTAAATCTTATGTCTAGAACCACTGATAGGAAGCCCTTTTTTGCCCCTCTCCTGGAATTTATGACTCAATCCTGGGAAGTATAAGTATGTCCACTTCATACTTGGGGAAACTGGGACACCCAGGGTCTGTATATACAGCAAAGAAAAACCCACAGCTGCCCTGTACCCGCCAACTCAGCCTTGAGAGGCTTGGGCTGTGGGACTGTTTCATTGCTGTGTAGACTGCTGGGCTCAGGCTGAAGGCTGAGCTCTGGGACCCTCCCACTCTGAAGGGTCCTAGAGCCCGGGCTCCAGCCTGACCCAGGAAGTCTACACAGCAATGAAACAGCCCCACAACCCAAGCCCCGTGAGCTTGAGTTAGCTGGCTCAGGCCAGCCATGGGTTTTTCTTTGCTGTGTAGAGAGACCCACATAGGCTAAGGCACTTGCCCATTGCCATGGAGGGAATCTGTGTGACACCTGAGATTAAAACTCCGCACTTCCTGTCTGTTAGTCCAATGCTTAAATCACTGGTGAACCACCTCTCTAAATATCAACTCATGATAGTAAAAATCCACACGTTCTAAATGCCCATCACCTTGAGATTAAGGACCTGATTCTGTTCTCATCTACATTGGTGTATACAAGGAGTAGCTCCATTAAGTACTGTCTGTATGTATGTATCTATCTGTTGTCTCTTGTTTTATACTCAGACTTCAAGCTCTTTGGGGCAGAGACTGCCTTTTTATTCTGTGTTTGTACAGTACCTAACACAGTGGGCTCCTGCTCCATGACAGGGACTCTTGGACACTACAATAATACAAATAATAAATACCAATAATAAACTTGAATGGGGTTACACTGACATTAAAGGAGAGAAATATCTGGCTCTATAAGTTTTGTGCTCTACCAGCTGAATTAGACAGTCTAGTGTAGTTTATTTTATGCTGTGCTAACATGTATATAGAGTAATGGCTGAAGCAAGAAGCTACTTTTGAAACATATCCATGATTCAAGGAGGAACAAGAGAGGTAGTGTTAAGGTATGTTTGCTATTAAGGTTTACATTCCTCAGACTGTATTGATGGTGTAAGTATTGGTTTCCAGGAGCCAAATTCTGAATTCAGGTCTGGAATTATTCTGGATCCAGGATAACTCCATTGGAGTCAATTATTCCAGGCTTTCTCTTTATAATGGAGATTAGAAACTAACCTTTCCTACCACTGCTGCCTATCACATGTATATAAGTAGTATGTGGCTATGTTCAGAACAGTAGTGTTATTTATATTGAGGTTGCATCTAACCAGGGATCTAACCTATTGTATAAACACTGTACAAGCCAACAGCAGAAAGAGAGTTCTTGTCCCAAATAGCTCACAATCTAAGATTTAGACAAAAAGTGATGGGTGAATACAAACAAAAGAAGAGGTAGAGGAAAAAGATTATAGTAGAGACTGTGTATGCAACAGAGATCTCATAGGCATGAATGGTTACCTGCCTAACCAGTAATGGCAGATACTGAGTATCTAACCTATAAGAGACAGGTACCGAAAACATAGATGCTCCCCAGACTGTGCACACAATGTGGGGTCTACACAGAGAGCATAACAGTTCTACATAGTATAAAAAGCTCACTATCAGCAGGGATTAAGGATTACATAAATTCTATCACATGAAAGGCCATGCAAAGGAAAATTACCATTTAGGGGACTGCTGATGGAGATCCAGCACATTTTCTGCTCAGTGTGTATCAGTTTTTGAAGGTTCTGTGCAAAGCTTGAAACAATTTCCACTGCTAAATGTAAACAAGGCTTTCAGATAGTCCTGTGATGTTGGGATGTAAAGACCAAATGAGATCCGTTTACACAAGTAAAATGAATATTTAAATAAAAACAGCCACCATCAATTTTTTTTAAAAATATGCTGTTTTGGTTAATGCAACATACTGTATTTCTGCCAACAAAGACAGTTTCTGATCAGGACACGCCGTGTTTTCCCCTGGAGATTTTGCAGGCAGGGTGGTCCTCCATGAGGGACGGGAAGGGGCTTGGTTAACATTACACATCTTTATATATGCAGGCTGGTAAATGTAAGGCATTACAGCTGTGCAGTTTGTCACCTAAAACTAAGCTGAAAGGATTCAAAACATACAAGACCTACAGGAATAAGAGCTAGTCACTTTCAACACCTTTTATTCTTCCTCTACTTAACAATCAAACAAATTACATTTTATATATGAAACAAAACTTTCCTAGACAATACATAGCAAATTGAAGTGGAACAGGGAGGGTGGGATAGAACAAAAATAATCATCCTAAATTATTTATTATTTGTCTTGAAAATTACTAAAAAAAGATTGGATCCCCACTACGCCAGGCATTGTTGATATAAGTGGTAAGAGAGAGCCCTGGCCCTGAAAAGCTCACATTCTGTACCCTAGAAGTCAATGTCAATTCAAGACAATTTTGCCATTGCACTTCAATAGGAGCAGGAGTTGTCCTTTAGACTTAAGGCCATATGATGGCCAGTGAAATCAATGTCACAGGAGTCTGAGCAATTGTGGATCCAATTGATTTCAATGGGACTACATATAACTTCAGTTCAGGAAACCATCCTTATTCAGGAAGGTTACTGAAGCATATGCTTAAATCCAATTGGATTTAAGAACATACTTAAAGTTAAGCACATGCTTAAGTGCTTTCCTGAATCAGGGCCTATGTGAGTAACTGCTCACCACTAGGAACATGGGAGTCATAATCTAGACCTTTCCCACTTACTCCCATTCCAGATTCAAACATACAGTAAAGGTTGAACTATAGAGTACAAGGCAATCTATTTAAGCTAGCAGGAAGATGTTTATACAGTTATGTGCAGATAGAACCTATGAAGGCCCTGAAATAATGTAGTAATCTAGCTAGCTCAAAAAACAAACCTTCTTGCTTGGAGGAATGACTCAGATACCTCCTTTCACATTGTCAGGTGATTTAGAAACCAGGCAGGTTGGAAATTATGCTCCTCTCTTTAAAAGGGGAAGCAAAAGAATTCTTAATGATAATATTTGGTGGGTATATATTCCAAGGGACCAGCTATTATTTCTTTCATACCTTTTATTAATATTATTATTAATAACTAGTATTTTCCATCCGGCATAGAACAGGCATGTGCTTGGATCTGACTGTTAGGGTTGTGCATACAGGACCATTATGTAACATTATTACTGTTATTAAGTGTCAATGGACTCAGCAATCCTCATGCTTTAGATGTGTGGTTAGTGGCACTTCACAGATCTAAGCTGCAAAAGGAAGATGAATTTTCAAGCGCATTCAAACAGGAAATCGTAAAAGGACAGATACTGTCCCGTTTATTCACACTCAGTACCTTATTGCATAAGCAGTCCTACTGGAACAAATGGGACTGTTTGTATAGTGAAGTATTCAATGTGAGTGAAGGTGGAAGAATTTGGCCATTAATCTTAAAGCATTTTCTTGAGCAGCTGCCCCAAAACTATCATATATTATAACAAATCTGTGATTAAGAAGGACTTTGTGGATGTTGCTAATCTTCAAATGATGGCCACTTTCCCCTCCCAGGAACAGCAGGGCAGGGCCGGCTCCAGGGTTTTGGAGCCAAACGAAACAAAACAAAAAACAAACAAAGAAGCCGTGATCGCAATCTGCGGCGGCAATTCGGCAGGAGGTCCTTCACTCCGAGCAGGAGTGAGGGACCGTCCGCCGAATTGCCGCCAAACAGCTGGACATGCCGCCCCTCTTTGAAGTGGCCTCCCCAAGCACCTGCCTGGAGCCGGCCCTGCAGCAGGGACAGAATTTACATACTGTTGTTCTAAAAAGCATATCTCCTGACCACTACAGCTAAAGGATAAAGTCTTCTATAAATTATCAGCATAGGACTTAGAGTACACAGCTGAACACTTCTCAGGGTTTGTCAACACAGGAATTTGAGGCTTAATTGCATCACATGCAGACATACTCAAGATGGCTTTGATCTAATTATTCAAATAACAACAGCAGTGAAGCTGTGGCACTTACACACTAGCTAGTGTGGTTTGGGGAATTGTACCTTTACGTGGCTTTGCTTTAGAGACAGGAAGTCTGGGAAGGGGCTGCAGAAGCCCCTGTTCTGTTATGCAGAGGCAGTTGGAATGGGTCACTGAATAAAGAGGATCACTTTCAAGTACCTTGGGCTCAGTGATTACTGAACACCACAGCCAGTTATATATTTATCTGATTCAGTTAGATATAATCTACGTTCTTTTACTTCACCCACCACTGTGTTATATATCTATGATAACGAGTGAGGTATAAGCTCATCACTGAGGCATCTGAGTGGTTGTAACTACATGGATAGAGAGACAGCTAGATAATATATTACAGAGAGATAGATGCACACTCGCTCTCTCCCTCTAGTATGTGATCATGTAATTAAGGACTTATAAGGCATATTTTGATATAGTTTTATATACATACAAACACTACATTAGGAACATTAAGGTTTCAAAGTCAAGCACTCAGAAGTTAAGAAATGCCAGAATTATGGTTGCCTTTACAACTTTAATTTGGCCCCTTGTGCTTATGCATTATGATACAGTCTTTAATTACATGTTCATATCTTCCCCCCCCCAGAGGACCCACACCCCAATCTGCCCCCAGCTCCAGGTCCCATTATCCCACAACTCCCCTGTTCAGAACCTTGTCCCAGTCTTCCCTTCCATCACAGCGCCTTGTCTTCCACCTCACCATCCCTCCAGCTCCTTACCCCATTATATAGACATCATGTGGGTGCAGAACCCTAAGCATATCTTGATTTATCATTATAATACATCACCTGCCCTTTTATGAATCCGTCTTTTATCAGTTTCCTCAATAATGATTCAAAATCTTTGTTTAAATGTCTGTAAAGCACAGCTAAACTGCTGGAAAATTATACATATAACTTTGTGTAATTATGTATTAATCTGAAAATAATGGATTAGTCCATTTAAAAGCCCAACTCACAGTAGTTGTGGAGGTTACAGAAATGAACCACAAATACAACAAGCAACATAGTGTCTTGATGTAAACAACTATCTCAATATAGCACATATATATATCACAAAGTCAATGGATCTGAAGAAATCACTGTTCAGGAGAACTCCTCAAGAGGTAATAACCACTGTCCTAGATATTGTCTTTCAACCTTTTTTCATTTGCAGACCCTAAACATTTCAAATGGAGTTACAGAGTCATAGACCTTAAGGTCAGAAGGGACCATTATGATTGTCTAGTCTGACCTCTTGCACAACGCAGGCCACAGAATCTCACCCATCCACTCCTGTAATAAACCCCTAACCTATGTCTGAGCTACTGAAGTCCTCAAATCATGGTTTAAAGACTTGAAGGTGCAGAGAATCCTCCAGCAAGTGACCTGTGCCCACACTGCAGAGAAAGGCAAAAAAACCCCAGGGCCTCTGCCAATCTGCCCTGGAGGAAAATTCCTTTCTGACCCCAAATATGGCGATCAGCTAAACCCTGAGCATGGGGGCAAGACACTCAGGAAAGAATTCTCTGTAGTAACTCAGATCCCATCCCATCTAACATCCCATCACAGGCCATTGGGCATGTTTACCGCTAACAGGGCTGGCTCCAGGCACCAGCCTGGCAAGCAGGTGCTTGGGGCGGCCGCTCCGGAGAGGGGCGGCACGTCCAGGTATTCGGCGGCAATTCGGCGGATGGTCCCTCACTCCTGCTGGGAGCAAAGGACCTCCCACTGAATTGCCGCCGCAGATCGCGATCGCGGTTTTTTGTTGGGGTTTTTTTGGCTGCTTGGGGCGGCCAAAATCCTGGAGCCGGCCCTGACCGCTAATAGTCAAAGATCAATTAATTACCAAAATTAGGCTATCCCATCATACGATCCCCTCCATAAACTTATCAAGCTTAGTCTTGAAGCCAGATATGTCTTTTGCCTCCACTGCTCCCTTTGGAAGGCTATTCCAGAACTTCACTCCTCTGATGGTTAGAAACCTTCATCTAATTTCAAGTCTAAACTTCCTGATGACCAGTTTATATCCATTTGTTCTTGTGTCCACATTGGTACTGAGCTTAAATAATTCCTCTCCCTCCCTGTTATTTATCCCTCTGATATATTTGTAGAGAGCAATCATATCTCCCCTCAGCCTTCTTTTGGTTAGGCTAAACAAGCCAAGCTCTTTGAGTCTCCTTTCATAAGACAGGTTTTCCATTCCTCGGATCATCCTAGTAGCCCTTCTCTGTTCCTGTTCCAGTTTGAATTCATCCTTCTTAAACATGGGAGATCAGAACTGCACACAGTATTCCAGATGAGGTCTCACCAGTGCCTTGTATAACAGTACTAACACCTCCATATCTCTACTGGAAATACCTCGCCTGATGCATCCCAAGACTGCATTAGCTTTTTTTATGGTTATATCACATTGGCGGCTCATAGTCATCTTTGATCAACCAATACTCTGAGGTCCTTCTCTTCTCTGTTACTCCCAACTGATGAGTCCCCAGCTTATAACAAAAATTCTTGTTATCAATATCTAAATGCATGACCTTGCACTTCGCACTATTAAATTTCATCCTATTACTATTACTCAAGTTTACGAAGTCATCCAGATCTTCCTGTATGATATCCTGGTCCTTCTGTGTATTGGAAATACCTCTCAGCTTCGTGTCATCCGCAAACTTTATTAGCACACTCACACTTTTTTGTGCCAAGGTCAGTAATAAAAAGATTAAATAAGATTGGTCCCAAAACTGATCCCTGAGGAACTCCACTAATAACGTCCCTCCAGCCTGAGAGTTCACCTTTCAGTATGACTCTCCCTTTAACCAGTTCCTTATCCACCTTTCAGTTTTCATATTGATCCCCATCTTTTCCAATTTAACTAATAATTCCCCACGTGGAACTGTATCAAATGGAGGTGCGGACCCCGTTGGAAATCTTAGACATAGTCTGCAGCCCGCCAGGGGTCCACAGACCACAAGTTCAAAACCACTGATCTAGGAAATAGGGCACAGATTAAAAACATAAGACAGGGAGTTTGAAATGTTATTAAAATGTGGAAATGATTTATATCTCCTTGCAAAAAAAAAAAAAAAGAGAAGGAACTCCCACCCCCTGAAATACCATTACATAAAAAAATATATCTGAGTTGACTTGCAGTTGTGTTCTGGTTGAAATACTTTCATCTAGCTGTTCAGATGTATATAGCATCTAGACACATTTTAGAAATCCCATGTGGAATTCTTTAGAATAACAATCAATCAGTATATAGAAAAAATTTAGTCAATCAATTTGCAGCTTCCATCTTTCGTTCCTTCTTCTATCTCAGATGTTCTGGTGCTGTAACAGTTTTCTAACCACCTGTCTGTGAGTTCTGGTCTGCAGGTGAAACGAGACATTTGTTTACTCTGCAAGACAGATACTCTCATACCCAGCTACATGCAAATTAGGGAGAAAAGTGGGGCAGTCTCAAAATACAAAACAAAATGTGAAAGGAGAGGGGAAGAGTAGCAAAGTGGAAGTCCTCAGGGCTATACAAGCCCAGCTAACCTGGTACTCATGCTAGTTAAGGAAGATGGTCAGAAGAAGAGGGACTACCTGATGAGGAAAAACAAAACAAGAGAGTCCACACAAGAATAGGAAAGAGACTTGTTACAAACTAAGATTTCAATCTTGCATTGAGAACCATGCAGGCTTGACTTCAACAGGTCTGTGAGGCTGCAGGGGTCTGCCCAGGAGATTTTCTATGCAAAACTGGGGTTTAAGGCCCTCATACTGCAAAGATTTATGCATGTGCTTAACTTTATGTCCAGAAGTAGCCCCACTGATCTCAAGTCTTTGCAGGATCAGGGCTCAAGACAACAGATTTAAGACAGTTCAAAAGCATTGCACTTCATTTTTATTATATATCTCCTTACTTTTTCTGTGGCATTTAACATGCCATCGTTCAAGATCTATGCATCTGGCCTCACAATCTTTACTGTATAAGTCAGAGGTATTCATTGTATGGAATTTAATTGATTTTCTTATTGATAGTGCTACTTCGGTAAACTAAACTGGAATTATAGGTTTGTCCAAGTGAGGGTTTTTTTCCTCTGAATAGTGCATGCTTAAAGCCAACAAAAGAACATTTTGCTTCCCAAATTTGCTGAAACTCTTAAAATGTTGTATTTCTCTGAGTCAAATAAAATTGCATGTTAAATAATATCCCCAAAGGAAGTACACATTCAATGAAGATGTACCAATGCTGTATCTCACTACAAATGAGGGACTCTAATAACATTAACCTTCGGCTAAGTGAACTGATCTGAAATGGCAATATATACTGATAAAACTGTTTCAAGCATCCAGGTTTGGTTCCTAATTTTTTTTAATAGAATGGATGTTTTAGTGTTTCTTTTTTCCTGACTTATTACAGGCTTCAGACAGTGATGTGGATGATGTGGTGAAAGCACTGAAAAAAAAACCCTACTTAAATCAAGACAAGGGAAGTGGTCACTCCACGAGGTCATTTTCCTGTAAGACTTTGTGACAGCTGGAGAAAATTAACCAAAATATCTGCATTCCAGAGAGTAACAAAAAGGGAGGGAGGGGGATTGTCAAATGTCTTATGGAAACCTGTAGGAACAGCAACGGCATTTTCTACACCGCCTCATTAGGTCTGGTTTCCTGAGAAAATGCAATGAAAGTAGGGGGATATTTTCAAAGGCACAAGGAGCAGTCAGGCACCAAATTCCTCTTGAAAGTCAATGGGATTTGGGTATCTAACGTCCATGTGTGCATTTGAACAGATTAACTGAACTGGATCTTTCCTCCGAGCTTAGGATGGGGACTTCTTAGGAAAGCCCAATATCAAAAACTTTATTAATCTTTGAAATTTTTACGAAATATTCATGCCCATAAAGCAGAGGGAGTAGAAGGCTGCAATAAATGTTATCACTGTAATATTACAGAATCTTTGGTTTCTGTATTCACATATCACCAGAGCTGGCTAGAGGACAACAGTTCTGTTTCACAACAAATTTTGAGGTTTTGAAATTTGTTTTCATTCCACACTGAAACAAAAAAAATCTTTCAAATGTTTTCACAAGATGGAAATGTGTTGAAATATCCATCTTTGGATCCAAAAAAGTTTTGTTTCGGATTTCTCTCTCTCTCTCTCTCTCTCTGGGCTTTCCATTCCCATTGATTTTCTGATATGCTGCTGGTTTCATTTCACGCTAATTCACAAAACCAATAGCTAATAATAAAGACTACTTGAAATAGTGATTTGAAATGACTAGAGAGACCATTTTGTGTTTGTAAACCATCATGGGACTCTTTGAACTAACAAGGCATACTGATGTGAATCTGCAAATGTGAGTTTAGGGACTGATTGAATCTGAAATACACCTCTATCCTGATATAACGCTGTCCTCGGGAGCCAAAAAACCTTACCACATTATAGGTGAAATCGCGTTATAGCGAACTTGCTTTGATCTGCCGGAGTGCGCAGCCCCGCCCCCTGGAGCACTGCTTTACCGCATTATATCTGAATTCGTGTTATATCGGGCCGCGTTATATTGGGGTAGAGGTGTATGTTGCAGGGAGGAGACATCAGCCAACTATTCACATAGGTAGCGCCACACCTTAGGAACACACATTTATGGCACTAAAGAATACATTCATGAGGCCAGATTTTCAGGCACTCAGGAACCACAAGACAAAAGATTTTTGAAAGAGCTCAGTTCTCATTTGTGCATCTAACACTTATGGCCAGACATTCTTCTGGAAATCTAGCTACTTATTTAGGTCTGAAATTTAGAAAATCTTGCACTAGTTGTGGTGCTGATCCCTTCTGAAAATTATGATAATAGAAAATATATATGCTAGAATATAGAGTAGAGTAAAAGAAAGAGAGAGAGATCTTGCATCTAACGTGGCAGATTATATGCAACTGGAAGAGCAACAATGCCTACTATCAGTCAGGAAGCACCATCTGCAATATGGACCTAGAGGTCCCCTTTCAGGGAAGATTTTACAATCATCATACATGATTTTTAGCACCGAGGATACAAGATAGGGTAAAAAAATTAAAATAATCCAGATATGGTTTTGTAGAATAAATTCAAACAGTATCTCATCCCTGACTAAATACATCAGCACTCCAAAATCTCCCTTGCCTGCCCGCTGGAATACCACAATGTAGCCTTCAAAGATTGGCCACCTCAGTCTGTCTCTCTTGACCACAGAAACCACAATATCTCTGCTCTCCCTTTGATGTAATATTCTCATGCAGTTTATTTATTTTGTGTGAGAGGAAAGAAAACTCTCTTTCTAATTAAGGAAGACAGGTTTGTTTATTTTTTTTCAGAAATTTATTTTGACTTGTTCATTCCCCTCTTCCCTTTTCATTACTAATGATGTTTAGTTCCTGATGCAGGAATAGAGATCAGCATAACACTATTGAGAAAAAAGAAAAATGCATTGGAGAGTCTATTAATTTATGTGGGGATCTAATTCCAAAACATGAAAATCCCCTTTGCATTGGGATCTGACCCTGTTGCTACTTAAGTAGTCATATAGGGAAAGGCAAACTGCTTAAGATGCAATGAAAATGGCCTGAACTGTGACCTTAAATTCTAATTGAAGCATCTTTATAGTCACTAAGTTTCTGTTATTTTTTTTTAAATAGCATTTCACTCTAGCACACTTTAGCACTTCCTGTTTTGTTTTTTAAATGGGACCAGAAGCAGAAGTCGAAAATATAAGGAGAAGCCTTGTTCTCATGTGATATCAAGCTCAATTCTCACCTCTCAAATACAGTAAATGAGATACAGATTTAGAATAGCATCTGAATATTTGGGTGGTTTTCCAAACTCAAATGCTGAACCTTTTATAATTTCCCCATAACTAATATTTTAATAAGAGGTTTTTTTCTTAGTCCTTGCTACCTTTAGGTTCCCACAACATCTAGTCCCTCACATTTGTGTATGTATATATCTCCATTACTATGTCTCGATATTACTGTAGGGAGCATGCTATGTTTGCTTGAACACTTTTTCTGTGCATTTGTACCACTTATTATAGTTCATAAGACAGGGAGAGAAACATAATTCATGAGACCAGCACTTGTCATATTTACACTACAGTATTTTTATTGTGGTTATTTTTATTAATGTTAAAAAGCTGTAACTATAAAAGTGTGTCTATTTGCATCCCATTCCCTGTGGTTGCATATATAGGGGGCCAATCCTCTCCTCCATGCAAAGCCAAAGTAAACAGGCCTTGTTCAGGCAAGTTTCAGGGAAGCTGGACAGATTTCTCGCCACAGGCTGCAGAGCTGTGCCATGGCTGCTAGTGCAATCTACAGGTTGCAACATTCTGCAAGGCTGCTGTACTTCATATGAACCCAAAATATAGTTTGAGGGATGGAAAACCTCTAATGCTGTGAAGTACTCTCATTCCTGATTGACAGTCTCAGCAGTGTAACCTTAGGAAATAATCTATGGACGAATATTTTACATCTAACTCTGTCAATGGGAGGAGGAAGACATAGCTTACTGTAGTGGAAAGTTACGGGGCCTGATTTGCCATTCCACTACACCAATTTTGCACTGACTTCAAGGGAGTTATAGGGGCATAAAAACTAGTATAAGAAGCTCAAGAATCAGACCTATTAAATGTAACTTAAGGACGCATTTTCAAATCAGAGCAAACTTGAAAAGGAGGAATGTTTATAGCAAAAGTCTTTCCCCGCTTCCTTTGAAATTTCAGATGGTCAAATAGTATTTAAATACCACATTTGGTGAGGTTCTTTTTATTTTATTTTTTAATGTTGCTACACAAAAGCATTTGAAAACCAGTCCTGTTATTTGCAAGAGAGTTCTGTATTTGAAAATATCCCAAGAGTATCTCAAGCAATATCATTTGCAAAGAACTGAACACTGGTATTCAGTAATCATACTTCAAAATTGGTAACCGATGTACTCTAATAGCTAGAATACACATATTTGAGATCAAATATTTATATTAATGATCAGGTATATGTATTGGATATCAAATGTCTTTATTTGATTGACTCAGACTGATTTTGAAGCTTTGTCAATTTGTGAACTCCAAAGCCAATGAAACCAATCCCCCGAGTATTGGCAAAATACTACTGGGTTGTTTTTTGTTGTTGTTGTTTTAGTATGTTGTTTGTTAATTTTTATTGTATAGACTACCTCTGCTTGAAATTACTTCCAATATTTGCTTTCAGATAAAAGCTTTCCCCATCACAAGATGCTTCTCCTGCTGCATCATGCAATGAAAGGATAAATAATCGTGTGTTTGCCATATCGTTTGATGCTGCCATTAAAGTGAACGGGTTATAAGGACTTTGGCTTCATGGGCCTGATTGTCCATTGCCTTGTGTCATCATTTGCCATCTTTTCAGTGTAGGTGCTGTCATTAGTGTTCTACACCCACTTGGCACTCATATTACTAGTTATAAATGACTACACAAGGTTCAAGATAGCAGAGCATAAGGCCCACTAACTTCCCTACTGGAGAACTGATGAAGGGAAAAACAAAGAGCAAGTTCTAAATACCTTCCATAATTAACAAACATGGTAGGACAGATTACAAAAAACAGGGGAAGAGTGGACAGATTTATGTTTTCAATCTGGTCATTTTGAAAATTTGTTTTATTATGAAAGTCACTCTTTGATGTAAATAGCTAGAAGCACTTAAAATCTGCTCATGGATTTAGGGTCACATTTATAAAACTGGCTCCTAATTTTATATCTGTAACCCACTGGTCATGTGTTACATGTCCCCCCCTGTGCCCAATTCACAAGGGATATGCCTCTGGTACAGTTCCCTTCAACTCAAGCTGTAGAGGCTCATGTTTTTAGCTCTGGAGGTCCATAGCTCAATCTTGGGGTTGGCCAAAATGTCAGCCATCACACATCTTCACTCAATTATGGACACCATCAGAGGAGTGAAGTTTTGGAACAGCCTCCCAATGGGAGCAATGGGGTCAAACAACCTAACTGGGGTCAAGACTGAGCTTGCTAAGTTTATGGAGGAGATGATGGGACTGCCTGAAATGGCATGTAGTCTACATTGGCAACTGCTTGTAGCAAAAATCCCCAACTGCTGGAGACGGGACACTACATGGGGAGGGCTCTGAGGTACTAAAGAGAATTCTTTCCCAGGTATCTTCCTGGTGGGTTTTGCCCACATGCTCACGTTCTAACTGATTGCCATATATGACTTCGGGAAGGACAGTAAGGGAGGATAAGCCACCTCCATGTACAACTTGCCTGGATCATTGATCTGGTGCTGTGAGGAAAGTAGATTCTGCAGAGCCTCTACTCCTTCCCCTGAGCAAGGAGTGAGTGTAGGGGGTGGGCTGTGTTGGAACCTTGGCTGGTCAGCAAAACCAAACCAGCATGAGTGGAGATGTAAACAGTGCCCCATAAAAGGCTACATAACTTGCTTTTCTCCTGGAGCAATGGGGAACAATGAAAGCACAATTCCTTCCTGGGGCTACTCTTAGAGTGATTTTTGTACACTGCACCTTAAACAAGGCTATAAATTAGATCTCAGTCTAGCCCTGTCTGAACTGGTAAATTAGACAACTATTTGCCTAAATCCTATAATTCACACCCACAATTTACTGCACCCACCACTGATTGCAAGAGCCAAATTAGAGGCTAGTTTTGAGGCCCTTTCACAGTTCAACCTTCAAATATTTTCTTCTGACACACGGGTGTGTATTAGATTTGGCCAGAGTGCACAGTCCCCCTAAGTTCCAGCCAACACAGCCACAGAGAAAACAGATTCTGTTTGAACACTTGGCTACTCCATTTGTGAGAAAAAGCCATCTCTGTTAAAGACATCTCACTATTGTGCCTGCTTGGCTAATAATTTGTGTGATATGTATGAGGTAGGCTAGGTATTTGCACCCTGAGTAGTTAGAGGATTTTCAGACTAAAGACTTAGTGAATTAATATTAAGCAGAATTAATATGAAAGACTTAAAATTGATTAATATAAATTGTATCTGAATTGACAGAAAAGAATGGTGCATATCCTGACCTTCAATATTTTATTAATGTTTCTGAATTTATATTATCTGTATCTGCCTCCAAAAATCCCCAATTTAATCAATATAATAAGGGGACCTATGTTTTGATAATGTATCAAAAGCAGCCCTTTTCTTCAAAGGGCATCTTTTTCACTCAATCTCTTCTCTAAAGACAGTGACATTAGTTTTGTAAATTAATAAACAGGCCAGCATCTGAGGACTGCATGAAGCCTCCATCACCCCTTATTGTGCTTTCTCTTCTGACCCCACTTTCCAGTGCAGGGCCCTCATCTCAACAACAATACCCTGAAAGCCTGTGTGGCACTCTGGGATCACACTTGAAAAGGCCTTTGGCTGAGGCTGGCTTTCAAGAAGGGGGGACAATTGGCAAGAGGCCTGTGGCTATTCATGCAGAACAGGCAATGAAAAATGCCTGAAGTCAGTTTCAGGGGTGGGCAATGCCCAAAAAAGAAAGCCCACATAATGTGAATGGCTGCTGCTAGGAGACTAAACCCAAAGGCATGCTACTAGCAGGCCTCCATGTGCCGACATCAATGGGCTCATCCTATCCCTATTAGGGGCCTAAAATGATGAAGAAACATGAGAAGGGACTATAAGCAGGAAAGAAAAATAATACCAAAGTACACATCGGTCAATGCTTATATTGTTATATTAAACACTCGGGCAAAAGAAATAATATTTTCCCTTTTTGTTCATAATTGGTAAATCAGTTACAAAATCTAATAAGCAAAATAATTAAGGCACACTTTCTTTCCGAATGCATTTTCATCATTATTTACTTCACATGCACATAATTAAGAGTGATTATAAATATATATCTGAGAAACCAACCCTCATTTACTGACATCATAGATGTGATCTTGGATCAGCTCTGATCCTCCTGTGTACGAGTCCAATTATATTGCAAACCCAACAGCACTGGTCTCAGAGAAACAGGAGTTCTCAATGTTACTATTGCACAAGGCAGTATTTAAAAGGAAATCACTATAAACTAATATACAAAAGTATTTCAGCGGCATGCAAATGACCTAACGCTCAACTGTGCTAGGTGTAATCAGCCGCTGGGATATCTAACGTGGTTTTCAGTGTGAAGCAAGTATGGAGAAAGTTCCAAAATGTTCAAAAAGATAATGCAAAACAATTTATCTGAAAAGCACCAACGCTCAATTCATATTTTTTTTCCTATTGTAAAAAGTAAAAAATGGCACAAACATCATAAATTTTTCATACAGAATCAGAAATGGTGAAAACCCATGACAGTGAATTGATGTGATCAGTCTACAAGCTAGGAAATCCTCGTTTCCCTCATGCTTAATTTAAGCAGAATTCTGCAAGGCAACAGAACAATGTATTAAAAGCAACCAATTCCCCTCTGCCCCCATCTTCTTCAAAATCCTTTCCACTTCAATGCAGATTTTGGCTGTTGTCCTCTTAAAAAGCTTTAAAATTTTTTAAATCGTGGTGTCTAGTCATGTTTGGGCTTATTTACTAGGCATGAGCTCAGTTTTTAAAAAATGATATTATTTGGTTTATGGTTTCTCTAATTGACTGATTTATTTCAAGTGATGTTGTTTATTATTTATAGTGGGGAAAACTCTGGAAATCCCCCTGTCACTTCTCTGTGTATGAATTTTCAATATTTTCCCAGTTAGGGAACATATTTTTTCTTCACCTCTTCTCTGTGAGACAGCTTGTCACAGCATTTTTCAGCTAAGAGAAGGACAGCTCTCTTTATTACCCTATTCAGCTCAGCTCAGATTGTGAATTCAGCCAGGGGGAGAGAAAAGACTACTCAGCAGACACTCTCTACTGCCAGCAAGTGGGATGACAGAGGTGCGGAGAAGGAGGAGTCCTGGCTTTCCCCCACATTTACTCACTGGCTAGAGTAGCTCCGGTCACACAGGAGGGGAGTAAGTTGCACCATTAAAAGGGATGAAGTCATTTACATTCCCCCCAGAGTAAGGGGCAGGGAGGGAGGAAATCAGGGAAGAATTATGGATGTTCCTGGGCAGGATAGCTATGTACCAACCCTAAATCAGGGTAGATTTTAGAGTTATAACTTAACCATTTTTTTCTGATGGATTGCATTAATAATTGCTACACATATAATGAAAAGCTATTTAGGTCTGTGGCCTCAATGCATTTCTGTGGCTTCCCTTGTATTTAAGAATTTTCCAGTAAATGATTGGTTATAGCAGATAAGCCTATAACTCATTTTATTTTCTATTTTTATTGATTGGTACCAACTGCTGCAACTGAAACTTGAAGCAATTAAACAAACTCATGGGAAAATATCAAGACAACTTTGATTTTATAAATTTAAAAAATGACCATAGAGGAATCCAACTGCAATTAAACGACTGCAACCTTTTCCTGAAGAAATGTTATATCCATGTAGTTAGGACCAGTTATTAATGTTCTCTGATGTCCCAGAGTTTACTGACTGTGCTGGGCCTTGGCGTTTAAACTATTTGGGAAGAGGACACTAGAAGGTGTTTTTATCAAAGATGAACATTCCTCAATCAGGCATTCTCAAAAGTTGTCATTAGGTGGCCCCCATATTATGCTGTGTTGTGGGCCACCTCCCCTCTCACTGATGACTGCAAAGGCAACTGTTGCCCTTAACAATCACATAACATCCCTGTGGCAGCTACAGCAATTGCAAAGCAATATTAGGAACATATCTGATATATTTTTAGCTTTCTTTTAATGTGATTTAGCAAGTGAAAATGGGGATAAACCAATCCCATGAGACTCAGCCTGCTCTCCATGGATTGACTCTCCGCGTAGTACAGGGATCACAGTTTGGGAACCTCTTCCCTAAATGTCAAGGGTGGGATTTTCAAAATCACTTGGGTCCAGTGGGAGTTAGGTGCCTAAATACCATTGAAGATCTGAGCCTTCATGTTAGGCTAAATCTCCTTTACTGTGGACTATGGGAATTTTACTTTGGAGTGAATAGGATTAGAATATGGTTGATACGAAGTACTTTTGAATATCCCATTCTAAAGTAGACTGACTTTTTCAAGTGTGATAAAGGATGTATTTGCCTTAATTAAGGGCCCAATCTTGCACCTCATGAAGTCAATGGAATTAAATGGATAGACAGTAGATACTGGAATTCATAAGTAAAACATTTACATGTTTAATTTTTTGCCAAGCTTTTTAATATTTTGTCATTGATTTCAATGAGAGCAGGCCCTCATTAGCTTGTGAGAACAGCCCTCTGAAATTTAAAAATAACATATCTCTTTTAGATTTCCTTTTGAAAGAATCCTGAAAGGAGAGAAAGGAAAACAATTCAAGGACGGCCTATCCTACTAGTACATCAGAATTTTACTACAGATCTCTCACCCAGCCTAACCCAACAAGTCCCATTTTAAGAATCAGATCCAAAATAAGGAAGGTTGTGAATAGGTAAATTTCTTGAAAAAAATTAAACATTTCAGGTTTTTTTCCTTGTGTAATCCACTACCTACCAAATATTCCATTGTATCTACATGGCCAAAGAACCTGCTTAATCTTGCCAAGAAAAAATAAGATTAAACTACAATAAGAATTGCGTGGGTGCACACCTGAGGGTATATGGGCGATTATTGACTTATTTAAAAAAAAAAAACTTGCTGTGTGCTCAGTATTAATCCAGCTGCTTACTCCATTTAATTTTCATTCACTATTTTCTATTTCTGCCAAGGGATTTTGCATACCTAAGTCTCAAATCCTGATTCCTAACAATCATGTGACTCTGCAGAAACCAAGGTTATTTGGAGAGCACAGAAGTCACACATGGATTCCGTGGCTAGCCTACAGGGGCTGCTCTTGAATGTTACTCCCAGGCTTCATCTCCCTGGGAAGCAAACTGTAGCTCTCAGCCTCTTGGCCAAAGGTCCATCAGCCTGGACTTTCATGTAGCTTGCTGTTCAATGTAATGCCATTGAAAACACAGAGGCAAGCATCGCAGTGGGTCTAACTTGTCATCAGGTATGTCCCTTCCTCCCTCCCCCCCCTTTTAAATTCCAAACAACATTCTCTAAACAGCTCATAACAGTAACCAGAGCCAGGCAGCAAGTGGAAAACGAGACTATCCTCCTAATACATAAACTATTAGTCAGCATTTGCTCTCTGTCCAAAAATCAGAAATAGGGATGATTTTCAGTTGGAAAACAAACACCACAATGAGACTTCACTTGGATTTTAAGACTCATAGATGGATTCCTGAGCCTGATTAGAAAACAAACTGGGGGAAACTGCATTCACTTGTATGTGATTTGGCCACTGGTGAAACAGAAGAAATACTGCTAGAGAAGGATATTCCTGGGTTTACTGCATCAGGCTGGGACTCTGGAGACCTGGGTTCAGTTTTCAGTGCTGCCATGGACTCCCTGTGTGACCTTTAGTAATTCATTTCATCACTCTGGGCCTCAGTTTCCTCTCTAAAGGAAATATAATAATAGTGCCTTGTCTGTTTTGAGGTAAGGATTGTATTTTACTAAATGTGTGACAGCACTTAGCTGATCTCATTTGAGGCCTCTAGGTGCTACTACTATAGAAATACTAACGTATTCATAAAAGCATTCTTCTTCCTTCGCCCCAGTAATGTCACTTTTCAATACTTATCACTAAGGGCCTTATCAGCCCAGGCAATTGGATTGAGCTCTAGTGATCTCTGTTATGTAAGCAATCTTCCTATTTAGACGGCAGGGAGACAGCAGAGCCACTCCACCTTAACTGCAGTGTAGCTGTGCCCTATCTGCAATTTTGATATACAGCTAGACCACTATATAAATATAGACCACTGGATATACTTTCCGGGTAATGTTTCTGTCAGCTCAACAATAGCAAGGGTGCACTAGTACTATCTCTATATTATGGGCACTGGTTATAATGGTAGTGGATTTTATTCCAAAGCACATGCTGTAAAGAATTCATAAGAATTTATGTCACTCATATCCTTATTGTGCAACCCCAGGCATACATATATATTATCAGTTTGTTTGGAAGTCAGCAATATAGAATGTCAGTCCCTGGCCATTTGTTACTACACTTGCATCTCAATATGGGCTCTACAAATGTCATAGCATATCTCTGCCAGTGCAATCACAGAAATTTGTCACACATCTTAGTTTGGCCATTTCTTGGTGAAGTCTCATCTCCCTTAGTTTTCTGCAACTGGCTGCAGGCTTGGGGGAAAAAAACGTCTAAGTTAACCTTCATGCCAAAGGGAAAATCACAAAAAGTAAACTCAGTAATAAGAGTTCTATGCCCACAGGACCTAACCGAGCAATCCTTACTAAATTATATTCATCGACTTGAAGTCAATGGAAGTTTTGCCTGACTAAGGAAAGTACGATTAGGCCTAAAATTTCACAAAGCTGAGTAAGAGGGGTGCCATGATGATGGTGAATCTGTGTTAGAGAAAGCAGTGTAATCTGGTGGACAGAGGACTAGAGACGGATTTCAGGGCACCCAAAATAAGTAATAATTTTTGAAACTGAACTGGATGTATTATGTCTAGAGATACTGAATAGTATGGCTGTCTAATCCCTGCTAGCACAAGCCTCTAGCTAGTTATGGAGAAGGTCGAATAATCTGATAGCACTGCAAGTCTCAGCTGTGAGAGGGTTACAAGTTGTGACTCAAGCACCAATATCAACATTTCAGAAATGGTATTACAAAATCAGTGGCAACTTTCAACCATTTTGGTACCTGGGCCTGCTCCTGTTCCAACTGAGGCCTTGATTCAGGAAAATACTTAGGCACATTCCTAACTTTAAGCATATAAATACTACTACAAAGTCAGTAGAACTACTCACATGCTTAAAGTTAGGAATGTGCTTAAGTATTCTTCTGAAGCAGGGTCTCAGTCAGGAGCAGGAACAGTCTGGGGTGAATAGGGTTACCATATTTAAAAAATAAAAAAAGAGGACACTCCACGGGCCCTGGCCCCGCCCCTTTCCCACCCCCGGCCCCGCCCCAACTCCACCCCTACTCCGCCCATTCCCCCAAAGTCCCCGCCCTAACTCCCCCTCCTCCCTCCCAGCCACGCGAAAAGGGCTGCCCAAGCGCTACCGGCTTCACAGTTTGCCGGGCAGCAGCCAGACCCTGCGCCCCCGGCCGGCGCTTCCCCAGCACACTTGAGCCCGGGAGGGGAAGAGCCCAGCCGGGGGCGCAGGGTCTGGAGGCTGCCCGGCAAACCCGTGAAGCCAGTAGCGCTTGGGCTTTGGGCAGCCCCTATGCCTCCGGACCCTGCGCCCCCGGCCGGGCACTTTCCCTCCCGGGCTCCAGCTGCTCTGCTCTTCCCCTGACTCTTTGGCTCTGTTTAAGAGCCAAGCTGCCCGAGCCAGCGCTACCGGCTTCGGGCAGCCCCCTTGCCTCCAGACCCTGCGCCGCCGGAGCAGAGCAGCTGGAGCCCGGGAAGGGAAGTGCCCGGCCGGCGGCTCGGGGTCCGGAGGCACGGGGGGCTGCCCGAAGCCGGTAGTGCTGGCTCGGGCAGCCTGGTTCTTAAACAGAGCCGAAGTCTGAGTCAGGGGAGGAGCAGAGGAGCTGCGGGAGAGGAAGTGCCTGTCCGGTATTTTTCCCGGACATGTTCAGCTTTTTGGCAATTCCCCCCAGACGGGGATTTGGGGACCAAAAAGCCGGACATGTCTGGGGAAATCTGGACGTATGGTAACCCTAGGGGTGAAGTTAGTTCTCTTTCTCTCTCTCTCTCTCTCTCTCTCTCTCTTTCTCTCCCTCCCTGCCTCTCAAACTATTGAAGAAAATCCCCTACCCACACTCCCCTTGCTCTGGCTGTCAGTTATTTAGCTGGCAAGAACAGAATCAAACACCTGCGTGCCAGATACATGCAGCTAGCTGTATTTGTGCCACTTGCCGGTTTGATTTCAGTCAGTTGGTGGTGATGGCACACAATTCCACAACACAACAGAGGAATGATATTTTTTAAATCTTCTCGCAGCTTATCTTTCCTGCTCCACATTCCTTTCTTTGTGCTTTCTCTTGTATAATTTTCAGAGTTGATGAAACAATAGGTAATCTGCAGATGGGTGTAGTGATGTCTTTTTTGTAATCAACTAAAAACAGTGCAAGTATTTCCTGTTGAAACCTGAAGCCAAGTGGAATTCCCATTCCCTCTCAGCGGTAAAGAGGAAATTTAAATTTCAGCCTAAATTAGCACCATAGAATCTAATATTTTTCTTTCTCCTGTGATAGATTTATTTCACATTTTCTAGCCTGAGATGTTCAGAATTCATCTTTACTGAGGAAACTTTTCAAGTTTTCGTTAAGACCTTTACATTAATTTAAAATGTGCTTTTAATATGGGATAACAGTTTTATTCTTCTTTTTGGATGCAGTATATACCTGTCCTATTTTCTGCCTTCTTGTAGACTCACATCATTTAAAATTGTTTTCCAACTCCTTTCTTATAGATCAGTTAAGAGAGTTGTTCATATTGATCAAGTGGTATTTATGTTTCGGGTATATACATATATTAAAATGTATCAGATATTACATAACTGTATATTACTCAGTCCTGCTTTCAACTAGTGTTCAATGTGCCAACAGTTAAAATTAGAGCTAATCAACAGGGGTGGATTTAAGGGTTAGCAAGACTAGAAATGCTGACTCAGGCCATCTTTATGTTGGGCTCTTCCAGATTCTTTACCTGATTAGGGGACCTGGGAGGTTTTAATGATGATCCTTACCATTGCAACCACCAGTTCTTTTGCCAGCAGGGAGTTATCCTTAAATCTACACTTGTATTGACATCCCTAGCTTCTGAGCATATCTGGGCCACTTCCTCTCCACACTCTTGTCCCTTAATCCCATTGAT
Source organism: Chrysemys picta bellii (assembly GCF_011386835.1). NCBI lineage: Eukaryota > Metazoa > Chordata > Testudines > Emydidae > Chrysemys > Chrysemys picta. Next base: position 72,381,087 of record NC_088794.1, on the reverse strand, counting down.
TCCATAGATGACTCCCTCAACTCTATTCCCCTCCTTTCCATTGATGTGTCAGTCTCACTAACCCACATCCATAGCTCATGCCCCACCCCCATCTCTTTTTAAGTTGTGTTTTGGGAACAGTTTTAATTTTGTTCTCTCTTTGGGTGGTTGGTGGCCTGTGTTGGGAGAGGAGAAGACAAGAAGACAAACTTTGCTTTTTAGCTATGTATTTCTTTTTAATTATTATTTTCAATTGTATATATATATACATATATATATTATGAGGGAGCGGGGGCAGGGATTCAGAAGTGCTCAGTATTGGTCTACTTCTGCATCTACTGGGAGAGTTTAAATACATAGATAGAAGCTGATGTTCTCTATGATATAACAGTGAGTTATTTCTGGATATAACATTGGCATGTATTTCCAAGATGTGGCTGAATGATGTTTGAGGTTTTGGTTGCGTAATTCAGGAAATAGAGGAAACTGGGCTACAATCTCTAAAGCGAGATGAGTGAGATTCTAAAAGTGAAGATGGCCTTCAGGAGGCAAACTGTTTAGTTTGGCAAATAATAATCAGTGATCTAATCTGCTCATGAAATCCCATCAATACTCGCTGCTGGAAATTAAAGGTATAGGAGATATAGGAGAATTACTAATCTATGGTATTGGGGGATGAACTATGGAAATAAAGAGTTTTTCTTACCTATCAATATCAGATAGTCAACATTAAACAAGTTACAATCACTGTCACAATTGGTTCATTTTTCTCATTTCATGTCTCAAAGCTAGAAATTGATACATAGAGCCAAGTTCAGCCATTGTGTTAGCAGGCACAAATCCACTGACTTCAAGTAAGCTGGATTTGTCTGTACCATGGCTGAACTTTACCCTATTATGTGGCAATTTACTATCCCATGCCAAGCAACCTCATTTACTTCAATAGGCTTCGGTAGGAAGCAATTCAGCACTAACTTCAGCCAGTGCTGTCGTCTGATGGAAATCTAACAAATATGCTGAAGCAGCAGTTATTTCTATACACCTGCAAGGGTACCTTAGATTTTTGTAGTATTTCCATATTCATACTTGAGAAATGGAAAATATGTCACCATGATCTGGTCATCTTAACAAATTAGCCTTGATATCATGTAATACTTATGGTCTATGCCATGCCCAGTCTATTCTAGATTCCCTCTGTTGACTGAATCCAGAGTGATAGCACAGAGACTAGGCAAAAGGCAAGTCAGATGCTAACAGATAGCTAGGCAAATGGTAAGCAAGCATAGAGTATGCCCGTGCTAACCACAATACAGGTACAGACAGACACTCTGCTAGGCAGTGGCAGGCCATATATAGCCGCATTCTCAAGTTCTGGAAAGCAAAACAAACATAGTCTAAATGCTGTGGAACAAACTCAGGCCCATAAAGTCCAGACTCAATGAAACAGAGCACAGAGCAAACATAGTCCACAGGCAGTGGAAAGCAAACTCAGGCAAATAAACTCTAGACTCTGTGAAACAGAGCACAGATAGACACACTCCAAGCACAAGTAGAAAAGCAAACAGAGACAAATATAGTCTAAACTTAATGAAGCAGATAAATGAAACAGGAGCTGTCTCACTCTCTCTCCAAGCAAAATCTAAGCAACTTATTCCAAATACTCCTCGCTACAGCAACAAGGGTCTTCTTGAAGCCAGATACAGAAAGTCACAACCTCTCCATGGTACAAAAGGCTCTTAATTCTTATATCCTTCATCTGTTCTACTCATGTCCAGGCTTGGTAGAATGGTAATCTTCACTCTTCAATGGCAGCCACATTATCTGCTGAATCAACAACCTTCACATTCTTGCTTTTTTTCTCCCTCAGCCAAATTTAAACAGCCATTGGTCATTTCAAGGAAACCTTAGGAATCATGGAACATTCTGATGGAAACTGCTTGGAAATTGAGTTCACTTTTATGTGTATGTTGTTTTACTGGTGGTGATATGAAAAACAAAAACAAAAAAACCCACAGCGTAACTATTGCTCAACACTTGGAGGCAGATGTCTGACCAGTGTGGGCAGTGAAGTTCTGGAGATGTTACTCAATGACATCAAGAATTATTCCTGGAAGCCTCATCTGTCTGGGTGATCATAAGTGAGATGTATGCAGAAAGTGAAAATATTCCTATAGAGCTTCATTGCTTGGAGTTCTATGCATCCATTCCCTTGATTCACAAGGTATTTCCCCCAGCTGCATCTTGTTCTTAGTACTAGGTCTTGGAAGTCCTTGCATGCCTTCTCAGACAAATTCTTTGCATAAAGCATGGTAACACCTGATGCCAGTAAAAAACACTGATGACTTTTCATGAAATTCGATTACCAGCTTCACCTACCTAAATATTTCTTTTCATTTATGTATATATTTTTCCCAGCGGATGTCAGGGTGGAAACTTCACTGCTAACTTTATTTTCTATTTTTATTTTATCATACCTCTTGCACTGGATGCCAATGCAGTATCCCCTTTTATCTTTTCTAGTCTAGTCAAGGCCCCAAGTTCTCTGTGGCAAGATGGAGATAAATTCTGTGGTGAGCCCCTGTTTTCTGCAGAATTCTAGTGCTGAACTCTATGACAAACTGGCAATTTTGCTTCAAGAAATTCAAAATGAGGGGTTTTCTACTGAATCAAATATGATGGGCCAGATCCTCAGCTGCTGTAAATTGGCATAGCTCCATTGAAGTAATTTGAGCTATGCCAACTTACACCCATGGAGGACTTGATCCACTAATGGTAATAGAATCAGTATATAATACAGTACTATATCGCTTGTGCTGCTAATATTAATATTGAATTTAATTTGTTTTGCTCTACTCGTGGAATAACAATTAGTTAACAAAAAAATATCATTCTTTCCTTTAGTTAAGAACTTATAGCTGAAGGAAATTTTGTAGCTAAAGAACCGATAACTAATGTACAAAAAGCAAAAGTCCCATTACCCTAATTTCAGATATCTTTATTACAACTAAGCTAATCATTCTTTTTCATTTCTCATAACAAATGCTAGGTGCCATAACGTTTTAAATAAGTTGCTAATAATGATTAGGACTTTTTTTTAATAATCTAAAAAAATAGATTTAATTGAAAATAGAGGAAAACTACAACTTGTTTTCTGTTTTCTCTGTTATTGTTTTTATTTCAAGAGGATATCATTGGGTCTTTGAATGAGAGTCAAGCTACAATTAATGTACAATTCTCTTCTGAATCAGTTAATCTTCTAGTTGCGTTTTCTCCTTCATATGTGTTCATTCAAGGAACACCTATGAAAGCTATTCATTGACATTCAGGACTGACCAATGAAAATGTTATTGCCCCTGGTCTTGTGTTCTCAGAAGAAGGGGAAAAAAAACACCATGTAGCTTAGTTATACTTAGTCGCCTCATAATCTTCTGTTTATGAACCCTAATTATATATAAATATTTTTATGGAAATGTGCTGTGTTTAATAAGAAAACTGGATCACAATAACTGTAGCTCTTGTGTGGTATGATGACACAAACTGTCTGCACCCCAGTGGCAGCTAAATCTTAATAAGTTGCACACAGGAACCAATCCTACCAAAGCATGCCAAATAAACCCTGCAAAGGATATGAGTGCTCACAGCTCTCATGGACTTTACTGGGAAATGAGAGCACTTGTAATGTCAGAAGATTTAACAACCAGGCCCATTAGAACTTAGCAAAAAGTGGCATTCGAAGCAGAAGACAAGATGTTTCTCCAGGGAACCTGCTTTTTTTAGAAACATCTTCTGTAGGAACATGCTTCCCCAATTCTCAAGGTGTGATCCCACAAAGCACGAAGCTCCCAATGAAATAAACTGAGGGCTCTGGGCACCTCTTCTGAGGCCCAGACCCTCAAAAGGTATTTAGGTGCTCAACTCCCATTGAAATTATCCTAAATATCTTTGAGGAGTTGGACCTCAGTGCCATTGAAGGTCAGATCTATTGTTGTTATGAAGAGGAAGCCAGCAAGACATGAAAGACCCAAAATAAAAGACCGCATTCACGGTACATTAGCTATCTGAAACAGCACACAGTAATGCCAACAAATGTTTTGTTGATCTGTATCTAATTTCAGATGAGGAGGAGATGTTGGATTTCTCAGCTAAACTGTGGAGAGCTCTCACACAAAATACCTTTGTGTGTGTGTGTGTGCGCACGCACATGCACAAAAGTGTCAGAGTGACCTTATATTTCATTCTCATATGCATTTTATCATCATCTAGTCCATAATTGGTCTATTTGTTTAGTTTATTCATACACATTGGCACAGCATTTTGTTTGATGAAGGCCCTCAAGTTGCATGGTAGAAGGAACAATGAGACCACTTGCTGACAGCTACAGCTCAGATCAAAAAGAGGCAGGCAGGGATCACACAGCCTAGAAAACACTAAAAACAGATTTGTTCACCCATATATTTTCACTTCAGTGCTAAAACAGCACATTTAACTATTTATATACTATTTCAATTTGTTATAACAGGTATTCATATGGACTGCATTTTCATCAGTTAGAAATACATAAAATAAATTATATGAATTAGTAAATAGAAAGATTCAATACATGAACTGAGTACCATTTTGACTCTTGTGCTGTTAAATCCACTTAAACCAGAGCTCAATTTGGCCCATAGAGTTTTGCAGCAGCTGTGAAGTTCTGCAGTTAGCTTATATAAGCCTGACTGAGTTTATGCTTGTAGAGTACTAAGTGGTTAGGGGGACACTACACACTGAACTCTTGCCTCTTTGGGGAAAAAGTATAATAAGCGGTCATTTTTGTATGTGCATAAATGGGAAATGTTGACTTAATCTTTGAATGGCTCTCTCTAGGCAGCTCAGCTCACTTGTTTCTCAATCAGTTTTTTTCTCAGTTCTTCTTTTGAGGTTTTGATAATTTATTTAGACTGACTTTGAACATTTGCAGTAAGAAAGCCAACTAAAATTTAATTCTACATAATTACACAACTACTATTGTAGAGCGGAAAAGGTACATATGGGATGCATATGGAATGCAGATAGATGCAAAGATTCAATAAACGGACTACTTTTCAAAATTACCATGGGTATATCATCTATTTTGACCACCCATTATAGCTTGGACCTGCATTTCTATTTTGAATTACATCTGTATATTTATTTATCATCCTAGAATATACCCAATTCCAAAACAGCAAACCAAGGCATAACAATATAATATTTTCTAATGTGTGAGGAAGCCCTGCTTCTGCGGCTGTCTTAAAAATCAGATGGTCTATTCCACATGCTAACCCAAATAGGTTGGAATTTGGGGAATTACCCTGGCGGCATTATGAAATCCCACCCATCACAATTAGTGATGATAAATTACATTCTATTAGTTAAAATTATTCTACAAATATAATGGAGGAGATTCTCTACTGCCTTAAACCTTGTGTAGTCATTACATGTGCAAAGTGAGAATAAAACACTATCTAAGTCAGATCAGTAGTTTTGTATAGTCACTTTGTACTGTGTAAATGGCTACATGAGGTACAAGGCAGTAAAGAACCATGTCAGTCAGCCTGATTCACTGCTGTGTTACTCTGTTTTTATGCCAGTTTAACTCCATTGATTTCAGTTGTTACACCAGCATAAAGTTGGATTAACACAGTGCTGAAGCAGGCCCAGAGTGTCTACTGTCATCATCTTCATCATGTTCCTATTACGCCTCTGGCTCCTCCACTCCTGTCTGTTTCCGGCAAGTTCTTCAATGGTTCCCCAGCTGTGACCCAGGTTTTTCAGCTTGGCTTCCACAGCTCTTCGCCATGTTGTTTTCGGGTGGCCTCGTTTTCGCTTCCTTCAGGTGTCCATCTTACTACTACTCTGGTGATGGAATCAGTTTCCACCCAAAGCACACGATCGATCCATCTCCAGTGCCTCCTGGCAATGAGGTGCTCAGATCCTCTTGGCTGCACAGTGTCAATAGATCTTGGTTTGAGATTGTTCTGGGCCAAAAGATACGGAGGATTTTTCTGAGGCAGGTTGTATGGAATGAAAACAGTTTGGACATGTCATGCTTTCTCATTCCCCAGCATTCTGCACTATAAAGTAGTGTTGAAAGTACACAGCTCTGATAAATCTTGAGTTTGGTTTTGGTGTTGTATTTTGAGAATTTCCAGACTGTATTTAAGCTCCTGAAGGTGTTCCTGGCTTTATTGATTTTATTCCGGATGTCCTGGCTTGTTCCACCATCCTGGCTGATGGTGCTGCCCAAGTATGTGAATGTTTCTACATTGGTGAGAACATAATCCTCTATCCATACTGGTGATGGTGAGGCAATATCTTACTGTGGTCGATTTTCAGTCCAATTTGCTGGTTGAATGCATTGAGTTGAGTTGTTTTTTCTTGTATATGGTGTTGGGTATGTGATAGGAGAGTGACATCATCTGCAAAGGGATGAGAAGAGTATCCATTTAACTCCTCTTGGCATGTCTTCTGTTATACGCCGCATTACCCAGTCGATGGCAACATTGAAGAGGATTGCAGCCATGACACACCCTTGACGTACTTCTGTTTTGACTTCAAAACTGAGCTCACTGTGATCAACACTGCATGTAAAGTTGAAATAGAAGCTTTTGATGACATTGATTATATGGAAAGGAATTCCATATGCCCAAAGAATGTGCCATAGGCTGGTCCTGTGAATGCTATCAAAAGCCTTCTCAAAGTCTGTGAAATTTATGTAGAGTTGTCGTTGCCATTCTAAGCACTGTTCTGTTATGTTTCATAGAGTGAAGATCTGGTCTGTCCATCCACGCCCTTTCCGAAAACCAGCTTGCTCTTTTCTGAGAACGCTATCAACTGCCTCTGATATATGCTGGACTATGATCTTACACAATACTTTGCTTGGCACAGATAAAAGTGTGATACCACGCCAGTTATTACAATCACTGAGAGTTCCTTTCTTTGTTATGTTTCAGAGTAGCAGCCGTGTTAGTCTGTATCCACAAAAAGAAGAACAGGAGTACTTGTGGCACCGTAGAGACTAACAAATTTATTAGAGCATAAGCTTTCATGGACTACAGCCCACTTCTTCGCATTCCACGAAAGCTTATGCTCTAATAAATTTGTTAGTCTCTAAGGTGCCACAAGTACTCCTGTTCTTCTTTTTTCTTTGTTATCTTCACTATAACTCCATTGGTCCACGCATCTGGCACTTTTTCCCCTTTCCAAGACTGATGTAAATAGAGGGGTCAGGATAGATGCTGCTAATTTAGGATTTACCTTGAACAATTCTGCATTCAAGTTAACCTTGCCAGGAGTTTTCCCATTTTTTAAGGATTTGATGGCTTGTGTCTACTGTACTTTGTATCAATTATTAAAACTTAAAAAGCACTGGGACTTCTCCAATAAGAAGAGATATTTTGATTACTTGTGTCAGCATACAAAACAACCATAGTTTTAATCCCTGTTGGTAACTCTTTCATTCCTGAAGACTGCACTGTTGTGCACCTATCCATGTAAATGTATTACATTTAAATATTAGCAGTAACTCACTGGCCACTAACAACAGCGGAATTCCAGATGATGAAAAATTGGAAATGTATATTTTTACAAATCCTGTTTGTGGTTGTTATCTTTAATAATGCCAAATGATTTACCAGCGTCTCTTAAGTGTAAGTAATAAACACTTCCATCTGTCTGGGGGCTGCTCCAGCTTGTTCTCAACTTTGAGTCATTTTACTATCATCTGGGAGTTCTCAATCTCCCTTTTTGCTTCTGTTTTCAGGAGGTGATAAAAAAGCCAAATCATGAGTTTGGGTTACAATGAAGGTTTTCTTAATGTAGGGTCAGAGTTTCCAAGAAAGATTAGGATTCACCTCTAGGAGAGCAAAGCCTACCCCTAGGAGATCTGGACATCCAGTAATTTTAATGGAAATTGGGCCCAATTTCATTAGGAAGCTTTGAAAACCTCAGCCTAAACTTCCACAAGAAACTATAGTTAGTGTGTGAGTGTGTGTGTGTGTGTGTGTGTATAGAGACAACAATGCACAAAGCAATCTTACTTTCCACCTTCAAATCCTTCCCCTCAGACCACCTTTATTTTGTTCACCTTTCCATCTCTCATCTGTGCCCTAATGCTGTCTGCTCCTCCTCTCATGCCTGATCCTTAATGGCATTGTATCTCTCTAACTCAGGGCTGCAAGTTGATGAGCAATGAAGGCATTTGGCAACTTGCAGTACATTGCAGGGTCAGTCCCTTACATTGTAAACTCCTTGAGGCAGGAACCTCATTTCCCTACATATTTGTGAATAATCAGGCACACCTATAGCACTATGGATATGATCCTGCACTGCTGAGATTAATGGTGCAGGATCAGGTATTATAGGAATCAGTGAGAATCTGTTGCCTGTAGTGCCTTTTCTGCAAGGAATTCAAAGCACTTTACAATCATTTAAGCCTCACAACGTGCCTGTGGGGTACAGCAGGCTAAGTAGGCCTGTAGCATTTCTTTACAGAGCCAAGTACATTTATTCAAATGTAGCTGAATAATAATAATGAAACCATGACCTACCATGACACTTACGTTCCTCAGGAACAATGAAACTGTCAACCACAAGGTTGAGACTCGTGAGTATGGGTGACAGAACTTTTTCGGCAGCTGGCTCACAACTGTAGAACTCACTTCCGTAATAGATTAGGATGACCATGAACTTCCAGTGCAAAATGTACTTCTTCAATTTAGCTTTCCCACAATATCAACAAACAAGCAAACGAAACCTTAGTAGAAAAGTCTTGCAGTTTAATTTAAAAAAAGAGAGAGAACCTTTGTATAGGTTTTTGAGTTATGCTGTAGAATTGAACAGGGAATAATAACTCTGCCACAGAATTCTTTAGCATGGTTCAAAAAAAAAAAAAAAAAAACCAACAACAACAAAAAACACCACCCTATGGAAAGAATCTCATTCTCTATTATGTTCTATCAGTTTAATAAATGTATGTAGAACCCTATCACATTTCTATAAAATCCTATTGATTTCATCTCTTCATTTCTATAGGATTTTTGCATAAAGGAAATGGTGTGAAGGAAAGGTATTGAAAGCAAACTTTCACAATATAATTGTTTAGAGTTTGTTAGTGCCTCTCATACTCTGGCGATGGGCATAGTGCGTGTGTATATGCTTGCAATACAATAAATAATATAAAGATGACTTCTTAAATAAAGACTGCCAACTCAAGGAAGCAATGGAAACCCAACCTGCAAGAGATATTATAGAAGTTGAAAGATGCTAGGATCTGTACCAGAAGGTAGCAAAACTTTGGGAATCCATGGGACAAAGGTAGCATGACTTAAGAAAAAGTTATCCATGTAGGACTGATATTTTAGGGTTTGCACTTTAGTACGCCCACTCTACCCTAGGTTAATTTAACTTGCCTTTCAGAATGGGCTATTACCACCCACACACTTCAAACTGCCAATCTCCGAGTCTACTTACTCTGTTTTTAAAATAATTATTTCATATGATGATCCTAAACACACTGTGGTATCTTTGCTTTCCAAACCAGTTTGCCATCTACCAAAAGCATTCATGTACAATATAAATTCCTAAACGGAATGCAAGCAGCTATCATTCCTCATGGAAACTTCACTGTCACCCATGCTGGGTTTGCTAAAAGTTGCCATTTCCCCCCTATGTTCCCCAGTCCCCTCACTCTTTCATAAACACTCCTCCATCCCCTTATGTTCCCCCTGTGCATATAGTAACGCTGGAGTTGCCACAGTCTCCTTAATGTCTAATCCTCTAACACTGGGAAAGCATTGTATTGCAGCACTAATGCAAGGATGAATTCTGGAATGTGGAGCCTGGAGAGAGGCTTATAGAATAAGAAAGAAAGAAAAAGGGAAGAGGAAAAAGGAATTGAGAAGAGAAAGAAGTCAAAACCACACATGGGACAGAAGGGAAAAAAAGGGATTAGGTGACAATATCCGACTGCACTGAAGGGTCAGGAGAATTAAGCTTCAGAGCAGCTTGCTCAATGTGTGCCGGGATAAAAAGATTCTGATATGAATGGAGGTGGTTCAAGTGCAGGCACATTGTGGAATGCAATAGGAGTCTGCTAGGGAACATTTAAGAGAGTTGTGCATTACTTTCATGTAGCAAATAATATATATTGTTTGCCGGGCAAAGATCTGAGCCTCCCCTGTCACTTTTACAAGCTCGTTACAGAAGGACTAAAAATGCAAGAATGTAAAGGAATAGTGCTGAGTTTAAATAAAATAATTTGAATGCTTCCTACAATGTTTTATTATTGCATTTTATGTTTAAATTAAATACAAAGTTAAGAGATCCCCAGAGAGTGAAAAATCAGCATATTGACTTCAATGAGCCATGCCAATACACACCAGTTTAGGATGTGGTCCAAATACTTCAGGCCCTGATTTTCAAAACCTGTGAAGCCAAAGCCACGTTAAAAAATGCATGTGCAATTGGCTGCATAATTTCTACAGCAGGCCATTTTCACATGCAGGTGCTGAACTTTATTAACTATGTGTCAAATCAGATAATGGAAAAATAAGTTTTTCATGCAATATGAAAGGCCTGAAAGTCTTCCATGTGGCTGTTAATTGTTTAATTGGAAAACTGAAGATAGATACTTTGATTTCCCATGAGGTTGCACTTTGATCACAAAGGTGGTTAAAAAATAGGTGATCAAAATTAGAGAAGGTCTAGGAATGAAATACACAATCTGCCTGAGTACCTGCAGTTACTATAAAAGCAACAGGGAACCAGTCCTTTCTGAAACCTGAAAATGACAGGTTAAAAGAGCTGGTACCTGAACAAGTGTCCTCACCTCCTGATAACTCCCCCAAATATGGCTTCTTGGTCCAGAAGCCAATATTGTCTCATCTCTATTCAGCACCACTGCCGAGCATGAAGTCAGAAAGTAAACACAGAAACATGAGGAGAGGGAGGAGATACATCAAGAGTAATGAAAAAAAAAAAAGGAGAAAAAATAGCTTCTTAACTGTGCAAACAGAACCCACCCAAAGTCAAGTAACTGGCATAAAGCATGCTCTGCAGATACAATAACATAGCAGGAAAAATCATAAAGGCCTTTTCAGCTGGCATTTGCTAACCCATCATCATCATCAGAGAAGGGTCTGAAGTGGAATATCAAGAGCAAAGTGACTGAAATTAAGGGCTGTTTAAAATGAGCATGGCATGGGCCCATCTCCAGTCACCAGCAATCAGCCAGATTTAAGGAAGGAATAACTCAGAGAAGTTTCAAAGTATAAAACGCATTCCATTCACTCATTTAAAATACTTTGGGCTGTACTTTTCGGTGAGGAGATTGTGAGAATCTTGTGCAGGAATAACTGAAGGAGATTCTGTTTTTAAGTGTGTGTTGTTTTTTTGAAGGGGCAGGCAGGACATAACTCATATACATTTGCTTAAAAAAAAGAAGAGGCTTACATAGATCAGTGTGAGTAGGACATGTTTCCTTCCTACTCCCCAGTGGTAACACCTATGACCCGACCCCAGACCTGACCTGGAAGCTGGAAAAAGAAGAACAAAAGACATGGTCTTCAGGCTTCATGACCGTGTCTTTACAGAGTTGAATGTTTGTACATAGGCATTGGGGAAGTATGGTGTCAATTCTTCCCTTGAGAAATGGATGTGATGATGCTGTCAATGCACATTTTTCAACGGTTACATTCCTCTGATTCAGGGTAAAATCCTGATCCTAGTGAAGTCAATGGCAAAATTCCCATTAACTCCAGTGGGGTCAAGATTTCACCCTAGGAGTTCTTAAAAGTTTGATAAACCCAAGTTCACAGCAGCAGACTCGCCTCCACAACCATGTCTTATAAAATTTATGTATTTTCCTTCTTTCCTCTGTGTTCTGTGGCTTGGCTTTTATTGCAGCTTGTCCTGTTACAGTCAAACAAAACTGAAATCCATGGCCACCATGCCAGAAATCAAAACAGCAGCAACACAATATATATTCCTCTATGTAAAGGATATGATCTGACTGACCTGAGAATGATGTATTAAGTGAAAAATCCCTTGCCCAGTGCACAGAGGAAATACAGACAGTGTGCTAGGGTACGGTCACTTGCTCTGTGTGTGTGTGTGCTTTGAACATAGACAAATGCTATTCAGCTTGGATGGAGCCAATATTCTCACAAGCCTCAAATTGTTAAAGAAAAACAGACAAATCATTTTTCATGCTTTTGCTCCTTTTTCTTTGAAAGTCCTGCCCAAAGAGATAGATAGTTGGAACTCTGAATTTTGGGAGAGTTATTCACATACACACACACACAAAGAGGGAGATATCCCTTAATATTTTTAATGTAAAAATAAAAGGACAGATAGTGCATCCCTTATGCAGTTGCACAGTGTGGATGGGTAGTAGTAGGGAAGGAAGGACATAAGTAGCCTTCTTCCCCACTTCAACGCCTTTGTGCAGCCTGGTGCAGGCAGTATTCTGAGTAGCATAAAACCTGACCTCACTCCCAAAGAGGTGCTACTTCCTCAGAAGGGGCAGGCTGGTTAGCAGAGCTGGACAACACTTAGGCCTTGTCTACACTATGGGGGGGAGAAGGGGAAATCGATCTAAGTTACACAACTTCAGCTACGTGAATAACGTAGCTGAAGTAGGCGTACTTAGATCTACTCACCACGGTGTCTTCACTGCGGTGAGTCGACTGCTGGCGCTCCCCCATCGACTCCGCCTGCGCTCTCGCCCTGGTGGAGTACCGGAGTCGACGGGAGAGCACTCCGGGGTCGATTTATCACGTTTAGACTAAATGAGACTAAATGAGATAAATCGACCCCTGCTGGATCGATTGCTGCCCACCAATCTGATGGGTAGTATAGACATACCCTCTGGGAGGCATTAAGAGGTGTAAGTTGTGGGCACAAAGTCTCTAGATACACAGGATCTCTAGGCAGCATGCTCCTTCCCCAAGAGCCATCACATGAGGTGGTAGAGCTTCTCACCAGACCTTATTGTGTCTAAATGGCACGATCAAGGCCTAAATAAAGCTTGACAGTTTTATATCTTGCCTGTGATTGTAGCCAAATAAAACTTAAGAGAAGTTCAAAGACAGTTCAGTTAGTATTTTGTTTACATTTTCAGTATATCATGATTCTGGCTGGGGACAGAGGTGGCAAAATACAGAAATAAGAAATTCTTGGACTCTCAAGAGAAAGCCTACTATAAGATATCTAGGTGAGGCCTGCAGAACAAACAGGTTAAATAATCTAAATAAGATTTGACAAGTATCTAGACTTTTGGCTGCTTAACTAAGACAAAGCATATCACTGCCTGTCTATCTTTGGCATTTCTAAGACACCCATCACCATAAAACCTAGCCTTTTGGGAATCCTTCCATCATTAGATTCAGGAAGACATAAATTGCCATGGCTTTTATCCATATTAAAAAGTTAGAACAGGGAGTATGGGACATTAGAAAGGTACTTTCTGAGCCAAAGAGTAGCCTGGACTTAAACCAAATGCCTTCATTCTCACTTTGAAATTCTCAACACACTGTGATTGGGGCCCAGTCATGAAATGCCTTCTGTATGAAATGCCACTTGTAGAGGCCAGTTCTCCCATGCATTTCCATAGCTAAGCTTCTCCTAACCAATTTTGGTCCATTTCTAGCATTTTTGTATCAAAATTTCAGATCACAAGAGCTTTATTGGTTTATTCATACAGTCATATGCCTTAAAGAGTTCCCATCCCTAGATTCTAGAACTTGTACAAGTATTAACATACACAGAACTAAGTAAAAAAAGCAAAAGAGGACTTCCTCATCCAAACCAGTCCCAACCTATGTAATAGAAATGTGCCCCTTTAAAACAGTATATCACAAAATAATAAGCTTCCATCTCTAGGCAATCAGCCTTTCCCTCCCAGAAAAAGCACAGGAAAATAGATGAGTCCTCTGGGTCAACAATTTGGGTTCCATCTGGCCCAGGTGGGCAGTCATTACTTTTGGTGAACAAACACCGTTGATTGCTTTTGATTGCATTTCTCAGTGACTGCTTGCCCAGACATTTTTTTACAAGGCAGCTATTTTTAATTCAGTCCTGCTAATCGCGGTCAATACCGGCAATCACAGCATGCTGTTTGGTTGTTTTGTGACAGAACTACCAGCATGTTGATTTCATGTATTTCCATTGCAGCGATATAGTTCTTTTCCTGGTGACAACACCCAAGCAATGACTTTTTTTCCACATCCCTCCTGAGCACATGAAAGCAACTTTCATTTTCTTTGATACAGATCAAACCAAGTGTAGCATTTCACAGAAGAAGATGAGGTCTCCTGAGCTGACCTCCAAGGCATTATTCTGCAAATAAAGCATATTAAGGCTGGAGAGAAAAGATATTTTCTTAAAATCAGAGGTCCAAATACCCACTGCTTGCATATACTCCCAAATAGTCTACAGGTAACCCAGCCACTGCTAGTGGGTACCTGAAAAAAATTACTAGCCTGTGCTCAGTTACTCAAACAACTTTTGCCAAACTGAATGCCTGGAGTCAAACTATTGTTTCATTCATTCAGCACCACTGCTGAAGCATGAAGGAAACTTCCACCCTTATCCTCCCCCCTTCACCCTCACCACCATCCCCCACCAACCACACACAGAGATGTGAGAAGGGAAGGAGATAAAATGAAAGCAGTGAGAAATTATGTTTCTCAATTTTGTTGTGCGGCTTCTGTTAGCTCCCACTCCATCCAAGGCAAAGAACGAGGTGTGGGCTGCTGGTCAGCTGTGGCATATGAATAATTCCTTATTTTTTTACCTTTATGTTTAATAGAATCATAGAAATGTGAGATGAAAATCTATAATGTAATGTTGGGAATCACCCTGGCCAAATGTGGCATTGTTTCCTGTCTCGCTACTTGTGTAAACATATTTTCAAAATCCAGTGCAGGATTTTAGTAACAAAACTCTCATTGACTGGAGGTGAATATCAAGTTCAAGTTTGTTTGGCTTCCACCAATACAAACAAAAAATGGACATAATATTCAATATGGACTATCTTTAATTAATTAATTAATTAATAAGAAGTTCCCCTATTGAAAGTACCTGGTATCAATTCCAAGTCCATTTTCAAGATCTACAATATGTAAAATAATGTCTGTATTTGGTAGAAGTTAACCCAATCCCCAGTGTATTTGTACAAGGCTTTCTAATTCGGCATCCCATTGCATAGAATTGGAGTGTGAAACTCATAACTCCAAATATCTTCATTTTATATAATGAAAATATAGTAAATTAATAAAGAAAAAAATACTAATTAAAGTGTTCACAACTTTCAAAGAGTTGACTTTGAAGAGTAGCACACCCTTGTTTGGTATATTTATGGACTTCATTCTCCTCTCACTTACAACAGTTCCACAATAGAGTAACTTCCCTGACTTCAATGGAGTTACTTGTCATTTATACAGGTATAAATCGGACGAGATGCAGGCTCTTTGAAACAGAAATGAATCAATAGAGGACAGTCTTCTAAAAATAAAGTCATCTCCGAACATAATATTATTTCAGTCTCCTCTCAGTCTCTCTCTGAACTTAGTGATGCTTTTCTCTAAAGGTGTACTGATCTCAGTGCTTATTGCAAAACAACCAACAAACCTCATCATTTCTCTATACATTTCCACATAATGTAGGATCTGGTTTTAAACTACTGTGGAACAACCATGCTATCACTCAGTGCTTCCAGGTTTGGTATTTGTGAGGCTGATCACACTTTAAATTAAGTTTCTATTTATAAATAGTTAATACATGAATAATTGATGTTTTTTGAAACAGTTAATACATTATGAAGTCCAGTAGTTCATCAGTTGCTTGTAATCATAGCATGTAATAATCTATAACACTTTCTTCTCATGCGCTTATAACCATCTATAACTCACAATACTCATGTTTGTATCATGCTTAGAACATTCATTAATACTTTGTATAAATTGGAACCTTATCATAATCTATTAATATTGTTAATAAAGTGCACTGTGAGGTCTTTAACTCTTACTTTCTGCAAAAGTTATTGGGTTCTTTTTACATAGAGATTAGCTCAAAGCAAACTCCAGATCAAAGTCACCCTATTCTATTCTATTTAGGTTCTTATACTGTACTATCTGAGTACCTTCCAGTAATGCATTAAGCAACATAACTAACATCTGTCACATGTTGTTTGTCCTTTCATCTTCTCCTCAGGAGAAGTGTGCGCAGTGCGGTGGTTTATTTTGATATAGGTTTTCTGTGCTTTTGTTTGTTTGTTTTGTGTTTATATATTTTATATACATACGTATTTACTAGACAATTTTCACCATGTGTGAGATTAACAACAAACATTTTTTTCTGGGTTGGCATTTCACAGCGGTATGAGAAGATAAGCTTTCACTGAGACATAGGACACACACAATTTAAAAATTGGATGTAAAATTGCCATGAAAAGGTTTTATGGATCTCTTATAGAGAAATGAAATCCACAGTCTAAGTTGCCTTGATTCTGCAAAGAACTGAACATCTCTTGAAGAGTGCTATGTATCCTCAGCTGTCAGTGGCTTCACTGGGTATTCAGGGCACTCTAGAGCACACCAGTACTTCACAGGATTTGGCCATAGAGAGAACAGGCAATGCGATGATGAACTCAACAGAAAGACTCAGCTGGAAAATCTGACTAAACATGACACCTGCCCTCATTCCCAAAGAGAATTTGACCTTTTAAATAATAATTTTGCACATTTTTGTCTGATCAAATGATGTTTCTCCTCCACCTCCCACCTCATTTTACAATTAAACTGCTGGATGTTACAGCTGAAGGAAGGGGCTGGAACTGGAAGGTTGGTCCCTGAATGCTCAGTCTTCCAAGCCCACCTATTAAGAGGTTGGAAAATATCCACTACCTTAGTAGGAAGCCTCAGAAATCTCTTCCCCACCATACACACATAAGTACGCTTGGAAGCAACTAGTGTTCCGTGAACTAATTCCCTCCAGCTAACCTGGCAGCGCTTTAATGAAGGGGTATGTATAGAGATAGGCCAAGGCTGTAATGTTTAGAACCACATTTGAATCAAAATTTCCCCAGAAGATTCAGAATGTTGAGTTCCCCTACTTTTAGAGGTGACATCACAGGGACACAAACTGCAATGTTTTCTCAATGGCAGGATGCCCATGCAGGTGCACCAGTTTGTACACAATTATTTCCTCCTGGGCTAATTCTTTGTATAGATCACAATGTTGTTTCTACAACTGAAGGTGTTTCAGCCCTAACAGAAATAGTTTGAAGTATTTCAAACCAAATCATCCATTGTCTCCTTAGGGCTTAAGGATGCCATAAATAATACAGGAGTGAAATAACCTGGCATTTGGTACAAGATGGCATGCAAAATGGTCTGACTCTGTAGCATGAAGGGAATGCCACTTACACTCTGCATCATCACTAGAAGTCCTGTGCAGAGCTGCCATTAGAATCTTTGGTGCCTCCAAGCAAAAATAAATCTTAGTGCCATGAATCAGACACACATGTACTTGCATCTGCAGGAACCCCTTCTTCACTTCATTGCTCCATGGGGCTTCTAGTTTCAATGACCCCCTTCCCCCAAGACTGGCCTGGGGTGTGTGTGTGTGTGGGGGGGGGGAGATATGTCTGTGGAATGTGAGCTGAAGAATAGCTCATCCTTTTTCATTCATAGCTGCTGACAGCTTCAGAAATGCATTTTCTCTTACTGCTCCTGTGACTGAGAGAATCTGTTACTTATACATCCGTTGCTGAACCTGGTTTCAGGGTTTGTATTGAATTAAATAACTTGAGTCTCCTGTGAAAGCATTTATCAATTCACACTACGTGGAACAGAAAAAAAGTTTGGTTTTATATATATCCTTTAACACTTAAAGTACCCTAAAGTGCTTTACGGGGCAATGATTTATATACTAGTTAGAGGAGTGACTGCGTAGATAAGCCAGCAGACATGCAGCAGCAGTTCACACATTGCCATGGACATTATTATTATATGAATTGCAGACTAGCCACTGGCGCTTAGTCCCAGGGGGCTGGGTGGGCTTGAGAATCTGAGCTGCTGCCTGAGCCATGACATCCACATGGCTATTTTTAGCACGCTAGCTTGAAATGAGCGAGCAGAAGTCTGTCTACCCAAGGTGGGAGGCAGCTGCAGTGTAGACGTACCCACAGCGGGTTGATGTGGTCAGAGTGATGAGCTGAGAATATGATTTTAGCAGCAGCATTGGGAATAGAGTTGAGGAGAATAAAATTGCAGTAGTCAAATCAAGAAAGTAGGAGGGTGCAGTAGTCAAGATGTGAAAAAATTAGGGTTTGGATAAGAGTTTGGGCTATGTGAACAGAAAGGGAAAGGACAACTTTTAGAGATGTTGTGTGAGAATATTCCTTTTCTGCAGCTCCTGGAACAAGAAAACAGCCAATATTTCATTAGGGGAAAATGGGAAAAATCACACTTGATGGCTGCCAGAAATGGAGAACGTTTTATGAAGAATATCTGAAGCATAGTCAAAACTTCTCAACTGCGATTGCAGAGTCACGGGGTCATGTGCCCCCCACACACACACACACCGATTTCTGCCAAGGTTTATATGCCCGACCCTGAACCCTGCTGCATATCACCCAAACCTTTAAATTGAGCACCCCCACTATCAACAGTTACACATTGTCTCTATCTGTATGCTTCCACTGCTCTTCCCAGATTGACTGAGATTAGCTACAATGCAAAGGCAGAGTGCTTCCCTGCCATGATATTTAGGGAATTGAACCTCATATTGTTCTACTGAGGACACTTTCTGGCAGTCTGGAAGCAAAAGCAATACTCGCAATAGTGTTTTTTTGAGTTAAGAGAAATAATACTTTGCACATTTTGAGTCCTTTCTTCTGAGCACCTCAAAGCAGCTTTACCATCATTAACTATCACAGCAAGCCTGTCAAGTAGGTAAATAATATTATAACTATTTTACAAATACGTAAACTGAGGTTCAGAAATATTCTGTAAGTGAGTATCTAAAAGTCACATGGCAAATCAGTGGAAGAGCTAGAATAGAACACAGGAGTCCTGATTTCTAGTACCCAGTTCTAACCACCAGGTAACACTGCTTCCCAGTTGTTATAAGGAGTGATCCAAAAGCCAGTGAAGTCAATGGGAGTCTTTCCATTGGCTCCAGTGGGTTTGAGATCAGGCCCACAGAGTTCAGTTAATAAAGGTTGAATTGTGCTAGCATTTACAAGCACTGCTAATATATAGCAAGAGATCATGACAGTTATAAATGGTGAATAAAGAAATGTGAGATCCAGAAGTTAAAAACCGTTGTCTCATGGGCTTCCACATACCTCTCCTTGCATTTAGAGTTTAAGAAACAAAACAGTTCAGGGTCAAATGTTTCAGGCTGCCCTTAATAACAGTGGCCCTGTTGAACACTTTTCCTTCTGCTCGCTACAAAGGTTAAAAGAGTAGGAAATGCCCATTATTGTTTGACCTTGTGTCACAGAGACTGGCAGGAATCATATTTAAGGACCAAACATGTAGTTATTTTTAGTCCATGTAATTATTCTGGAGCCAGGGTTGAGGCAAATAAAATCAGCAAAGTTAGCAAAGAAAGGAGATAAAATGGTTATTCTCTTTTTTCATCCTGACATGAATATTTGCCTCAACAACAAGAGTTTCTCTTCTGCTTCCTCACAGAATGTTGAATAACTTCCACCCAGGTTACATAAAAGCACGCCCATATTTCACTTTCCTGTGTGGCCACTTTACAGTGAAGTATACAAAGCCTTTGTAACCCTCAGTTCTATTATCGTTTCCGAAGGATGCATCCTGCCTGGAAAACAGCAAAGGAAGGGAAACAGTTTCTAGCATTATTTCCTAATTAAACTGTTTGCACCATATGAAGTCTCTAAAGAGTTCCTTCCTTTTCTCCTCCCTCTCTTCTTGTTTACTAAAAACAGAAGATTCAAAAAGACAGCATGAGAGAGATACAGGGAACCAGATTTTAACCTCAGGGACAAGAGGTACTGGAGTTATTCCAGATTTACACAAAACAAAGATCCAAATCTGGCCAATTATTTGTGCAAGCGAATTGATGAAAATATTCTGTGCAGACGGAAAACCCACCATTTCTGGAGTGCTACAAATATACAAAAACATGGTTTACTGGAGGTTAATTGAACAGGATTGGGAAATTAGGATCTAGATTTAGTTCTCGATGCAAGCTTTCTCTGCATTCAGAGGTGTCTTTGTACTCCAACTTGGTGATCTAGTCTGGTGTTTGGAGAGACTGGCTCAAGACATGAGGCTCAGATTCAGATCTGGAATGAGATTTGAGCTTCCACAAAGTTTAGATGTTTTCAGATCTTGTGTCTCAATCTGAGTCCCTCTCCAATAAATAGTAAAACAATAACATTCATGCACTTATAAAGGACTTCATATCTCCAAAACATTTTACAAAAATTAACTACTTAGTTCTCACACAAACCCGATGGGGTAGGTTCTATAAATGTTATCAATCCCTCTTTAAAGATAACTAAACCTGAACTGAGACCCAGAGAGGTGAAATGACACTACTATGTTGCACAGCAACTCACTGGCAGAGACTGTGACTGGATTAAAATGTAGAAACTCCTGGCTCTTTCCCTTCATGTTCAGAACACTAAACTTGGCTTCCTCTCTAAAAACCTAACATTAAAACAACTAGTTATACTAAATTAATCCCTGCTGTACCTTCAGGTAAGATTCCCCAAGAGTTACAACAGGATACATTTGGCCTACTGAGCAATTACAGGGGGATTTTCACATAAATCAAGCTCCTTACCAAGAATACTGTGTGAAAAGATATACCAGTTGTGATTGAAACTGATTCACATTTTGTTTAGTGTTGGATATGAAAACCAGTTCAGAACAAAGAAGAATTATCCACAACTTTAGTCTATATCTAGTACAAAATCTGAATGATTGTAGGAGCAGCAGTGATCTGTATGCTCTGTATAACTATGCTATGTGTAACCTGTTTGCTCAAAAGGTCTGTTATACTTTCCCCCCACCCCCACCCTTTTGTCTCCTCTCCCTCTCGGAATACCTGTGAAGTGGCTTTCCCCCTCCCCCCCCCTTCTGGAATGGTTGTGGGATGAATGGGTTGGTAGAACAGCTGGAAGATCAGAAGAGCTTCCAGGTAGACAAGGTGTCTGGGACTCTAATTAGGCAGCACTCACACACCCAGTGCATGGACATTGCATGGACACTGCCCGAGGTGGAGTGTGACCAACCAGCTGCGGCCAAGTCATCTCTAGTCACAGGCCATGAGGAGCAGGTCTTTAAAATGGGGAAGGGGCCATATGCTCAGCAGTGCACTCACAAGCTTGTACCTCCCATGAAGGCCCTTCGCCCGGACCGTGGTTCGCCACGTTGCATTCCATCGTGCCTCGGGAAGACTTACCTTCATCTCACCGCCCATCGCTATGCTGTGGGACACTTACCTTAAAGAATCCTGAAATCTCCAGTGCTGTGCCTGTCCTGGGAGCGTGAGTATGCGAGTGTGAGTGTGACCCCTCCCCGCTTCTTTTGAGCTTAGCTATCAGCATAATAAACGTGCTGCTTTCTGCCAAACTCTGGTGGGTCATTAGTCCTCCCTAAGCTTACTAGCTGGCCCAATTTCGGGTAACATGAATAACCTTTGGCTTTTCTTTTCCATTTTGATTTATTATTGTAATTCCAGGTTAGAGCCAGAGAAGGCCTTTTCTAGCTAGGACTGCAAGCAAAATGCCAGAAGTCTTCTGAGAAAACCTTTTCTTATGAGTTTCCCATCTCAGCTCTGCACTGCACACAGATGGATCAGTAAATCTTTGGAGGAACTCCAATACCACACTGGTGATGGCAATGTAAATGCATAAATAGGTTAGATTCAATTAAACAGAAGAATCCAAACCTATCCAAACTGAACCACAGCTGGGAACCCTTTCATCCATTCCATTACTAATCTGTCTGTTAAGTGAGTGGTAGGATCCAGTAACATTCTCTCTCTAAAGGCTGGCTTCTCCATTCACACTGGTCTTACAAAGTGCAGCTTCATAGACTTCAGTGGAGTTACCCCAATTCATGCACCGTAAGTGAGTGGAGAAGTGGGCCCTAAAATTTGAAAGCATCACCCATAGCCTGAAATTAGCAAGTGACTATAGTAGGAATGTTTCAGAACTCTATATCTTTCTATGAGAAGAGAAGGCATATACTTCCTATGCATTGTTTGTTCCTATCAGGATTTGAAATATTTTAGTCTTACTTCTACAGCTAGCCAAACTTTCAAAAACATATTTTCCTTCCTTGAAAAGGATGAAATGAAGGTCTTTCTTGGATACATTTACTGATTTATGGTGAGCATCCTTGAGCATTTACATGGATAACCACTACTGATGACAACAATTTAGCAATCTTTCACTTGGGCCACAAACCACATACTGTGTTGAAGCTAGTTTTATTAAATTGTGTTTCAGAAGCCAACCCATGCAGGGGTTGAGGGTATAATCTGTTTATTAATATGGCCTCAGTGTATTTGAGTTCTAATCTGCTGTTGGAATCTTTCGAGAATGAAATATTTCATTACATAAAATTATGATAATTATAATTTTATGTAGTGTTGTGCTGTAAGAGTCAACAGCAAAGGTATGGTTTCATGATTCTTAGAAATTTTACCAGAGCATGAAAAAAAAAAAACCTACCATGCACAGGTATCCATATTTTAAGAATTGCATGGCTGCCTGGGAGTTTATAGCTGTCACTAGAGCTGGTGGGGGAAACTGGTAACTTTTTCACAACAAAGTTTGTTTATTTTTCAACCAACTTTGTTATTTTTTGAAAATTTACAACCCGTTCTCGTGGGCACTCCCCCGCACACCATCACCCCCTGGAAGTTCATAGTGATGGCAAGATCAGAACTCAGCTCCTCCTTCCCACAATGCACCTGCCTCCATTTGAAGGACATTAGCTGTTAGTAACACAAGGCCTATGAAACACATTTAAACAGTTCTTAGTCCATCCATCATACATATGCACACTAGCAAGATAATTACAGAATGGTAGTAAGTTTGAACCTGGGAAAGATCCCCATTGATATCAGTGGGCTTTGGGTCTGGTTTTTAGTTATCTGGGAATGGATTGTGCCTCTCTCATAATGGCTGTTCAATGGTAGAAGGGTCCAAGAAGCCTCTACTCCCTCTAATACACTAAAGGAAGAGCAAAGCATCATGGCAGTCTTTGTGCTCACCTGAATGAATTTTGCAAGACAATACCTGTAAACTGCTCAGATGAGTGCATGTGAGAGAATGATTTTAGATGTTATATCCAGAAGGGAGACAGATAGACTCAATAGACAGAAATTCTACATACAAAATAATTATCTTGGGAGGAAGATACCATCCAGTGCTCTAATGGAAAGAAACAGGCAGACAAATAGAGATTAACAACCACAAATTCTTTCCCACCATGAAAAATATATGGCTACTAGTATTGGTGTGGGAATGATGTTTCATCAGGCAGAAAGACAAGCTGCTTTCACCACCATCTCAGACTGGCGGAGAAGCGGGGGGAAAGCCAACACTGTAGCAAAAGAAATAATTGTTGCAGCTGCAAGATGTTATTAAAAAAAATCTTCCCATCTAATAACCTTAATCCCAGTAACAATTTCCTCCTTTTTATTTCCAGTTCTCTTTACCACTTGCTGGTTGCTGGCAAAGTTCGCAGACACTTTAAAAAATGCCACTCATCCCAAAGTCTTCAAGCTAATTTGGGGCCTGATCTAAAGCCCATTGAAGTTAATGGACAGACTCAAAGACTCCCTCAGGAAAGGATGAGAGAGAGAACAAACCACACATCAGTGTTCATCATGTTCCTTAATGCACTACTGGCAGGCACTTGGACATTTCAATGATGAGAGAAGTATAAGAACCTATATGGAAGAGATGACAATAGAATAGAAATGGTTTGGGATCAGGTCCATAAATTGGGGGATGGGAGTGGTGGCAAGACTTGGCTGACCAAAAAATAAATTAACTCAGCATTTTTTCCTGAGTTAGATGCTGATTATTTCTGAGACAGTGAAGCCCACCACCATGACAATCTTCAAGATCCCACAGGCTTGCCTGGTCTAGCACTTAGATGGGAGACTGCTATGCCAAACAAGGAAAACCTAGGCGCTCTAGGTAAATGGTGTCACTCTTTCCCTTAAGTCAGTATTAGACAATGCTTCTGTATGGTGTAACATAAGGGGTGCTATATTCTAGAGCTCCCATGTTTCATATAATATGTAGAACAATGGTTCTGAGCACTTGATAGCATTAAAGATCCTGTTACACTTTCTGGAAGAGGAAGGGTACTAGCAGCAGCATCCTGACTCAAATTTCAATTAATTTGAATACATTCTGCACTTCAGTTGGGTATTGTGACCTGATCATAAACTCTTGTACTAGTAAGACTCTGAGCTATTACACAACTGCTGCATTCCTCCTTGAAGGTAGATTCATTTCAGTGGTAGATGATCACTGTACATTAATTAGTTATATCAGCATTGGAAGATGCTTTAGAGGTGAAAAGTATCATTATTATTTCTATTAGTATCCTTCAAATAATTTTCTCAGATATCAACGATAAAACTTCATTGACACGTTCACGTATTGCAGGAACAGTTCTGCTAAAATAGCCTGCTATTGGCACATAAATACCAGAAAATTAATGCAATGTCATGAACAGAAAAAAGAGGGAAGAGTGGCTAGGAGGCTGTGGAACTCTAGCTCAAAAAAATCTAATAATTTTATATCCAAATACCTCTATTGAAATGGTTTGCTGTAGATGGTTCCCTTAAAAATGAAGTGTATTCTGCTGCCAAAGAATGGTATATAAAGAGAAGCTGATTCTGTATGCTCATGCGTTTAGTTAACACATATTACATAATCACTAATGGCACCAGTATAGCAATGGCACTGTACATATTTCACAACATTTTGGTTCCTTGTTCCTAGATTCTCATGTCTAAAGAGCAAACCGTTTTGTTCTGACTGGTTCCTACAGCAATTAAAAACACAAATTTCCTAATCTAAAGAAATGAATAATTTTATGGGTTTACCGAGTGCACGTATGGACATCAGAAAGAAGCCCAAAAGTTTCAGAATGGTGCACTGAGCTGGGTAGCAGGAATATATAATAATTACTATTAGCTTCAGGGATAACTCTCAGGAGATACTGATTGGTCACCTGGGATATAAAGATGCAGTGGTGATTAAGCACTAGCACAGAGGTACACATCAATAGATCTGGATTATAGTTCCAATGCTGCCATATGTTTATTGAGCCTGATTTTCAGTTACTTTGTTCCTGCACTTGAAACTAGAGCACATGGGGTAGGGGAAAGAAGTAGCTTTAAGCCACTTTTGTACTTCCTGTATTCTGGAGCAGTGCAGGTGCCAGCCAGGACCTTGGTGTAAATTAGAGCAAACCCAGGACTGCTCTCACCCATGCTCTGTAATCCATGGGCCTGGGAAACAGGGAATAACTGTAGTGTATTGTTCCCTAACCACATCTATGATCTACCCTTTTTGCCAGGAGCTGGGAACAAAGCTGGTAGAGAGTCTCTATACCAGATATACACCAGCCAGGGAAGCCCTTTGCACAGGGGCCATTTCTGCCCACTTTAGAGCTCCTTTAAACTGCCAAAATGGCATAAAAAAGTCCTTCGCATAACTGGTTCTGATCTCACACATACTAGTTTTGCACCTTTAATGTTTAACACCTGTGTAAATGAGAACAGAACTAGGTCTGGGTCTCTCTGGGTCTCAGTTTCCACATCCGTAAAATGGGAATTAATAATACTTCCCTAATTGTCATGTTGTAGGAAAAATCCATTAACAGTGACAATGTGCTTTGAGATCCTTGGATGGAAAGTGCTATTGGAGAGCCAATTGTTATTACTAAAGACATACCATTAATGCTTCTGACATGTTCTTAGTTATGCTCTAATCAGTATACATGTTTTCACAAGGAGAGCTACAGGAAACAGTTGATTCACACAGGAAACAATGTCAAGTAAGCAATAAGGCACAACAGAGTATGCATTGTTGTACCATACTCACATGCCTTGGGTGCACTGTGAGACATGAGGCAAAGGCAAAGTGCCTTCAGCCAACCAAGTACTGCAATGAATTATGGAGTAATAGTGCATGGCCTGGAGTGGCTCTTTTGACAAATATTTGTTTGCAAAAGTGTATTTTGAAAAGAAATCTAGAACTGCATTTATTTTTTGTTGAATATTTCATTTAAGTTGGAAAAAAATAGTTCCAGTAAACTATTTAAAGAGGTTTTCCCTGGAGCTCTACCTGGAAGACCTTTAGAAGAGAGTCAGAATACTCTTACATAACAGTATCAGGGGAGTCCAGACTAAAGGAAAACGAAGCAGGATCTGACAACTAATAGACTTGCATTTAGAAGGGTTTAATACTAAAAAACCCACCAGGTAAATAATGCTGGAGGTTTTATATTGGAGACAGATGGGAATGTTTCAGCCTAAGGACCTGATCATGCAGACCTTATTCACATGGACAATCCCTCCTGAAGTCATGGGCGGCACGTATCGTAGGCTGGGGGAGGCTGTGCCTCCCCAAACAGCCCGGCGTGGCCTTGCCCATGATCTGCCTCAAGGCCTCTTCCTGCTTGCCCTTCCCCCTTGGTCCCAGCCCAATCAGGCTGCTCTTCTTCCAGTGAAGCCTACTGGGGCTGGGGTGGCTGCCAACGGCCTGTGGCCAGGACTTGCGATGGCCAGTGCTGGGACTGCGCCACCCAGTGCTTGGAGACCGGGGGGGCAGGCTGCCTGCCCGGTGCTCGGGGGGGGGGGGGAGGGCTGCACGCCGCACGCGTAGTGCTCCGCAGCTGGAGGGGCGGGGCGGCGGACAGCTCTGGGCTCCAGCTGGGGAAGGGGAATGGGAGAGGTGAGGCCTCGGGGGGGCGAGGGGGGGAGGGAGGCAGCCAGGGACTAGCCTCCCCAAGCCAGTGGTTCACCCGTCGCCCACGGTCATGGCCCTAATCATGCAAATCACAAGAGCTATACGACTGAGTCCTAAAGCCACAGCAATCTTCCTGCCCTACACTCCTATTCTTCACAGCTGACTTCTGCATCACAAGCATGGTCAACCCCTTACATCTTTAGTCATTAGTGTATATAGGCATGCAAAGGTGTAGCTGCTGCTGAAGAAGCTGAAGAGGAAAGAACTCTTGTCAACCAAACACAAAAGAGTCTATTGCTAACTTTAGGTCATCGTTATCACTTAATCTCTGTGGTAAGGAAAAATATACATACATGTACGGCTGTCTATCATAGGCAGGATAAGTAGCTGATGCAAGGGAAGAAGGGTTACGGTCCGTTTGATATGTACCTAAGGCTAGAAGAATCTTGGCAAGGAGAAGAGTGTTATTGCTTAGATTACATTTAAATGAGCTGGGGAACAGCCAAAGTCACATTAGCAAAGAGATTTAGAGCAAGTGTCAGGGCAAAAATGGCAATTTGTAGATTGAAACACAGAGCTCTTGGGTGTGAATGTAAACATTAGTTTTTGAACATCTGTATTTATTCCTGGGCAAAGCCTAGCTGTTTACCTAGGCTTCTGCCCAAAGGGGGAATTGTGGGGCACATTTTTACTTGAAGCTGATTATGGTTTGAGTTGTTTAGCCTTAGCTGATTTTGATCAACCCACGTTACTATTGTTTTGAATTAATTACATGCATATGACAATGGAACACACAATTTTAATAAAGAAATAGTTCTGGATAATTAAACTAATAATACTTTTAATCCACTTTACCTTCTATTTTGTAGTCAAATGCTGCCTATGGTTTTTGTCATTGATTTTCAGCTCATGTTTTAAAAAGGGGAAGGTCATTAAACATTAGTTCTCTTTGTCTGCTTGTATTTCAAAAGTGTACCATTATGTTCCGTGGGGAGGAAAGCCATGTCTGGTAGGTAGGGCCTTATCCAAAGCCTAGTCAGGTTAATGAAAAGAGTCCCATTAATTACAATGGGCTTTGGATTAGGCCCTTTGAACATTAGCATTTAGAATTCCTTGGTTACCTATTCCTAGCTCTATCACCTACTATTTATGTCTATTGATATAAGTTATTAAACCACTCTTTGCTTCAGTTTGCCCATTAGTAAAATGGGGCTAGTGGTATTGACCTAACCCACAAGAGCGTTGCGGGAATAATTGTTATAGCATTTTTATTATCATTGGCTGAAAGATGCTAAAGAAGGGCAGGAATATAAGTAAAGTACCAGGACAAATAAAATACTAGTAGTACCAGTAAAGGAGATACTGAGACATGGAGCGTTTAAGTGACAGAACATCATGCATTCAAAACTGTATAAAGTACTTTTGAGTTCAAGGAACATGTTCTTTAATGGGTGAGAGTCCAAAGTTAGGGATGAGTGAACTGATTTGGATAAAGTGAGGAGTACCCAAAATTTTGTACCACACTTCAAATCATAGGCAAACCAGAGTTTTTTGAAGTTCATAAAAGTTTGGTACTTTCCCTTGTTTCCTATTTGTTCTGGGTTCCCCCTGGAAAGAGCAGTGCCAAGGTCCTGTGAGAAAGGCTACTCTTGTTCTATTTCCAGCCCAGCTTGAAGCAGGAAGTATGGAAATCTAGCAAGAAAGTCTAGTCTGGCAGCAGGGATCATTCTGATCCTATTAAAGTTAACATAAATATTACCATTGACTTCACTGAGAGCCCCGTCAGGCCTAGTAATTCCAACCCAGCTATGCAGACTGAAGAGGTCCAGCTGGTTTGACTAATTGACAGAAAAGCAGCTGAACTTCTGGGCGGAACAGAAACCTCTGAATTTTTCAAGGTTCATCCAACTCTGTACAGAACATCATAGTATGTGGTCAATGCTGATGACACTGGAGCCTAACTTTTACTTATTCCCAGAGTACTAAGGGTTTCAGACTAAGACAACAAAAATTGAGCTCAGATAGATTAGGGTGAAACTTATATTGAGTTAAATAGTGCAGAATCAGCTAATTTGGAACAAGACTGTCACTTTTCATATGCACCTTCAAATCCATCCTTAAAATTCTCCTCTACCATGATGCCTACAAAATTTTTTACTATGGTCAGGCTGCTGGTGTGCTGAGCCTATCATGCTGACCAATATTTTTTCATTGTTTCCTTGCAGTCCCCGTCGGTCTATCTGTGGCCATCTGTTGCCTTTTGTCTTATATTTAGCTTGTAAGCTCTTTGGGGCAGGAACTGTCTTTTTGTTCTGTGTTTGTACAGCTCCTAGCACAATGGGGTTCTGGTCCATGACTAGGGCTCCCAGGCAGTACAATACTACAAATAATAAAATAATATGAACCTGCACAGGGGAATAAGAAGGTATAAGATGCCCTCTCGCTCCCCTCCACACGCTACCTGCATCACCAGTCTGAGTGTAGGCGGGGGGGAAGCAGGCTCTTTGGGAGCACTATTTCCACCCCATTTAGGAGGTTGAAAGATGAGTGAGAAGAGGAAATGAGCAGTGCACTAACCAGTGAAGCTGAGCTGGTATAAAGGAGGAAGTATTCTGCTACTCCCATAGGCCAATAGCAAAATACTTCCAAGCCAGTGCACGTGGGGGACTATAGCTCTCTGGATCATAGGTCCATCTTTGGAATGCTCCTGGGATGACATAGCTGCATGCAGCCCCTTGCTATAGGCTAAGAGCAATGTCTCAATGCAACCCTTGGCAATTAGTTACATTACAAAGAAAACCTTCCGTATGTGCCAAGTATGGTCAGTAAACCACCAAATACTTAAGAGTCTGCTTCTATATTTATCTGTTTCTCTGAATATAATTTAGAAATGATTCCCACTGAAATCCATCATTTTATTCTCCATACCATATATTTGTCATAAATGTTAGGTCCAAAATCCAAGATCTTCTCTGTTGCTGTATGAGTCTGATGATAGTTTTTATTTCTGCTGCCACTGAAATCAGAGAAAACCATTTGGCCTTTGGATGCCTGACAATACTGAATGGTCTGCTGGGATATATAGAGTTGAAAAACCTGCAATATTTTTCTTTAACGATCCTATGAATTGTTTATAGGATTTTATCCAACAAGTTTTGGATTCTTGGACAACTCCATAATATGTTTGTAGTTTCCTATTTTCTGTTTGCAGTTCCAGTAGGTTATTTATTTATTATTTTCCTTGATCCTACTCTATTCAACCCTTCTGGAGACCAGTATATGAAAGATTTTTTAAATGTATCAATTTAAGCTTCGAAACCTGTGAAAGTTACGAAGCTTCCTTCCCATACAATAGACCATTGTGGATTAAGCTGATGCTGGAACTGAGGGGACTCAGCATCTTTATGGAGCATGAGGCCTTTATTGTGGTAACAATTTTTGCTTCCAGAAATAAGTTCCATTAACTGACTATTAGGTTTGCTTTTCAAAAGACTTACTGTAACTGCTGGTGTGAATTGAAGTCTATCTGGCCATGTGTGTGTTTTATGGAACAGGACTATGAAGAGTCCCAATAATTTAATAACTGAGAAAACACCTATAACAGGGTCAGAACCCACCTCTTGTGAGCACCCCCCTCTGGTTGGGTGTGTCCACAGTCTTTAAACCAATCCCAGCCCTGCATCGGAAGCAATGGTTTTGCCCTCTTAGTCTGTTTTGGCCCCAGTCTTCAGTTGGACCTCCTGCCAGTTCAGTACCCTTCGGGGGTTTATTGATGTCCAGTTGTAGGCCCTTCCCCAGTAGCATATGTGAGGAGCAGGGGAGACCCAGGCCCGCCCACTACTCCAGGACTCCACCTTCACCGATGCCTTACCTTTAGCTCAGGGCTCTTCTCAGCTTGGGCCCAGTAGCCATCCAGGAGCTCTTCCTTGCTCGCCCAGTCACTACTAGCACTGGGCTGTCCATTGTGCTGCAGTTCCCTCAGCCAGCCACACCATCCATGCTCCTCCAGCTCTAGTGAGGAACTGCACTGTCTCTGGCTCTGTAGCTCCTTTTTATAGGGCCCTCCTGGGCCCTGATTGGCTGCTTCCCATACAGCCACTCTAGCCTGCTTTGAGTACCTCAGCACTGGTCCTTACCTGAGATGAGTGTGGCACGACCCTGAGGCCTCTAGCAGGGGGCCTCTGGGCCTAACCCAACCCATCACAACACCTCTCTCGCTTAAAGTGCCATTCAGATTACTTCTGAATTCAAGTTTATATACACATTAAAGGCAACTAATACATAGCTGAGTTGAAGGTGTGTTGAACGTGGAAATAGGTTAGGTTTGCAGGGAAATAAGGGGAACATATCATCCAAAGTATACAGTACAGTGATCAGTCTAAGCTATTTCTGAGATAAACAATGAAACAGCACAACAACCACCAAGTCTCATCCTCATTCATTGAGGCATAACTGAAGCTACAAAGAAGCTTAGCCCCATTACTAGATTTACATTGTTTGAGATGAGAATACAATATTGTATGGGACTGTCGCTTATACTTCATTGTAGGAAGATGCCAATGGCTGAACTTCTACAGGCTTTCAGTTTCTGCACAGCATTGAATAAGAAGCCCACTTTGGCATGAAAAATGAATTGTCAAGTTGTCTCTTACAAATCTGGTCCAGTCAGTGGGACACTAGTGACACAAGATGATCACAGGATTCAGAAATTCAGTTTAGTAGCACATTGTGCTTCTAAAGCATCTTGCATCCAAAGATCTCTAAGGACTTTTTAGACATTAATTGACGGACCCTGAGAATACCCCTGTGAGGTAATCAGTCTATATTATTATCACCAATTGACAGATAAGGAAACTGAGTCTCAGACTGTTATGGTGATTTGCCCAAGACCTCTCAGCAAGTTAGTGTCAGATATGAGAATAGTCCTGAATCCCATTCCCCTGCTCTAAATATTAAACTTCACTCCTTCAAGAAAGGGGAGGGATGCTTATAAATAGTGTTACTAAACCACTTCTGTCTGTAAATATTGGCTGTAAATCTCCAAAAGACAGGCTGTCTCATGAGATATTCTGTACATAAGCTTCTAGCTAGGCCAGAAATACTGCAAGGCCAGCCTGTATTTGCAACATTTTGGTACTATGTGCATCCAATATCAGCTAGAAATCAGAAAAGTAATCACGTGAAATTGGAAATAAATGGGGAAAAGGTTAACTGGACTTCTCTGAATGTAAAATTAGGCTAGCCCTGATGTCAGTTCAAGTTTGGAGAAAAGGCTCATGGTGGTGGTAGGTTCTCAGTTCATCTGAATTGTTTCATCCCCCCCTGCAAGACACTGAATCAGCCAATTTCTTCCAGATTTGGATTTCAACCATTCCAAAGTACAAGGAGTGTTTGGGTGGAGTTGGCATTTCCCTTGAGGCCCAGATCTAGTAGACAGATGCAAAAAAAAGGGCTCAGTTCTGCCCCAATGAAATCAGTGACAGGCTCAAATAATAGGCAGGCCTGGTAGCATCATCTATTATTAAGGTTGCCTGACACTTTCCATTACAAGACCCTGTTTTTACTAGCTTACAACTCTTCCAAATCTTACCCATTTGGGCTGAAATTTTCCATTCCAGGGATCTGCCTTCAGCTGAATATTATTATTTTGAAAATTTCAGGCAAAATGGTTCAGCCACTTCTGAGAACCATAGTAAGGAAAAATAAGTTGTTTTGCCCATGATAAAAAAAAATCTAGCAACCTTTTCGTTGAGTTTTAGCATGCCCATGCTGCAGAGCAGGGACTTGAAATTTGTTGAGGGGGGAAGGTGGCTATGTGTCAGGGATGCTCCTTTGGTCACCTCTGTGAAAATCACTTAAGACTGGCCAAGCTATAAGCCTTTGAAAAAAAAATCATCGTTAGCCAATGCTCTGTGGAGATGTCTTTATCCACAGTGGGTATGCTCCAGCGTGCATCTGAGTAGGTTTCCCCCTGCAACTGCAGTGGACCATGCAAGATCCAAGTGCTTGAAGTGACAGCAGGAAGCCTGTCTATCCTGTACTCTCAATGACCCCTCTCTGCCGCTCACACCTAGGCAGTGTGGAGAAGGAAGCTGCAAGATTCAAATGCAGAGGTGGCAAGAGCTGAACCTGAGGGATAGGTTGGGACAAGGCACCTTTAGATAGGGGAGGGGCTGGGATTGGAGGCTGGCATGGTGAGGAGGAAATTGGCACTGGGAGTAAGGGTGTGGAGGATACTGGGACTAGCAGGACAATAAAATTGGGCCCGGAGCTGGGGGGCTGGGCAAGGAGACTGATGTGAGGAGTCAAGGAAGGAAATTAAGGAGGGGACAGGTGCCAGTGGTTAAGGTGGGGGAGACTGAGATCAGATGAGCCAGAAAGAAAAACTGAGTCTAGCTGGGCAAGGAGATTGGGACTAGAAGCCAATGGGGAAGGCGCTGTGAGGGGATGACAGACAGAGCTGATGAGGAGCCAGAGTGTGGGGGGAGAACTGGGACAAACTGGGCAGAAAGACTGGGACAAGGGGCCAGGGAGAAGGAGGACACACTGAGACTGGATGAGAAGCTCAGTGGGGGAAATTGGACTGGAAGCCATTGGGAATGGAAAACAAGGGCAGGTAGGGAAGGGACCACGGAATTTGGTGGGGTTGGGGGATAGGGAGACAGACTGGATGATGAGCTGGGAGGAAGTAAGTGGCACTGGCTGAGTAAGAAGAATGCAACTGAAAGCAAGGGAAGAGAAAATGGGACAGGGATTCCAGAGGAGTGAGACTAGGACTTGCTGGGCAAGGAGACTGGTTCTATGATGAAAACTCTGGGAAGTGGATACTGGGACTGGCTAGGTGAGGCCAATGGGACTGGAAGAGAAGCCAGGGTAGGAAAAAGACAGCATTTGGACAGGTACAGTTTGAAGGACAGAGGCAGAAGAGGTCATGTGTGGAGAAAACAGACAGAACACCACTCTCCTTCAGTGCCTGGAATGGAACCCAAAATTCCTGAGTCTCACCATTTCTCTGCTGTCAGCAAATATCTGTGAAATCCACTGGCAAAATGTCCCCCCCCCTCCCTTGTATGTAGAGGATGACAACCTATTATTGCTATTAGTTCGTCTGCTAACACAAGTGGCATACTGGCATAAGTTTATGGTGGAAAGATTTCAACCCTATAGAAGAACCATGTAGGTGTCATGTAACGACAATGTAATGGAATTTCTTGATTTTTTAGTTTGCTAAAAAGCTAGGAAATGATACATGAACTAATACATTAAAAGAATGTTAAGGTTGAAAAGTAAAGCATTCAAAAGTTAGCAAGTTAGAATTAAGGATGCCTAGGCAATCTTAATTTGGGCTCATTATGCATTTGTCATATGATACAGTTCTTAATTGTATGATCACATACTACTATGTCTTATGGAAAAACTAGTATGTGATCATATAATTAAAGACTGTATCACAATGAATAATGTGTAGCACAGGCAACCCAATTCTGGCTTTTCCTAACTTTTAAGTGTTTGAAACCTTTATCATGTTCTTTTAATGTGTGTAATATAGCTATACCCTGTAACAGTTAAGTGCAAAATACATTGCATGATTTTTGTTCCAAGTGGGTAAAAAGCACTTTTCTTCTTCCTTCAGTATAGATTGGCTTGTGAGCTCTTTACTTTACTTTGTGGAATTGATCCTCTTCTCTCCTACACCAGTTTCACACTGATGTAACTCTATTGCTTTCACTAGAATTGCTCCAGATTACACCACAGGAAGTGACTGGAGATTCACGCCCTGTATCTTTAAGATCTGTCAGAATGAAAAGACTGAACAGCAGAAATACTAGTTGTACAACTCAGCCTCTAGAGCTACATCAATGTATAACCATACCAGATTCCAGCGCATCCGTGGGAAAGTATTTATTTTACCTGTAGGTATAATTATTAGTAATAAAAACAGTTCAAACCTTGCCAGGAAGGGTGTGAATTTCTAAAAAGAAGGAAAAACTAAATTCTAATGCCTGAGCAAACAAGTTAGCATAAAAGAAAAAAAAGTAAATGAAGCAGCACTGCCAAAACAATGAGGTTATGATCCATCAGCAGTTGGATTGCACTTTCATTTATAATGTTGAAGAAAAGACTTAATTTTCTGTATGGAGTGGAAAGTGTGTGTAGGAAGGGACTGCTAGAAAAAAAATGGTCAGTAGTGAAAGCTGTGCAAACCAAACCACACACACACACACACACACACACCCCTTCTCACCTCTTGGAAGCAATTTCACTTTTCAGCAATAAACAAAAAATATTTCTTGCCGACTTAAAAAAAAAAACCACTACATTTCCCTCTCTGAAATCAATTGCTATATTGGAGGTGTGAAAACAGTAAGGGCTGGTTCAAAAAAACATTCCGGAAAAACATGCCATGCCATCCCTCTCCATTTGAGGAGTCCTGCCACGTAAAAACTGCACTGTGTTGTGCAAAAACATAGACAAAGATGATGTATTGCTGAACATCATTGTTGTAATACAGCCAGCTGTGACAACTGAACCTGACCGAAATGTTACCCGGTATGATCCCCAGATCTCAATGTCACAAAGGGCTAAACTCTTGCTTTAATGATGAGTACATCTCAAAAGGTGTGAGAGGTTTGGCTCAGTTTGTATGCTCACCTGAATTTATCTGACCCAGCTTTGCTTAGGAAATCTGGCTGGAAACAGGCTTTCATGTGAGATTTCCAGTACTTCCTGGTTCCCTCAGAATTATAAATACCACAAAAATAACCTCTGTTGCAGCATTTGGCAACTTTCACTTCCAGCCCTGGCTGAAATCAAGAAATGCAGAGAAGCATGAACATCAGAATTAGGAGGGGAAAAGTTAACTAATCTAAACAGCACTTCAAGTTTTAGATGAAGGTTCAGGGCAGGTATTATTTTAATGAATGCAGGGCGGTGGGGTGGGGGGGGGGTGGGAGGGGAGAGAGAATACTGATATTTTCCTAAGTTCCACTCAGAAACCAAGGTCTGCTGGTTTCCACTTGCCCTCACTGAAGCTCAAATTTCCACCACACCCCCTTAAACACCACACATCCTTAACCTTGGCACCTCCTTGGTGGGGGTTGAATGCTTCACTATGTTTGGCTCCTCACTAGTGGAGCTCAGCTTCTTAGTTGTACTCAGATGCCCACATGGAATGTACTGCTCCTAAATTGGGTTCAGATTGGCTGCTAAGCTTCATCTTGATCTACTCCTACCTTTGGTGGGAATCAGATGGCCACTGAGCTCCCATAGGATTGGCTCATCCTCAGTGGGATTTGGATGCTTCTCTGGGCTAAGCTCTTCCTCAGTGATGCTCAGACATCCTGTTGGGCACTATTGGTCTTGGTGGGTCTCTGAATTGCTGCCCAGGCAGCTGCTACTCCCGTGCACCTGATGGGTGATGTGTCTGCTGTTTCTGCTCTCTGCCTGCTACCCTATCAGACAAGAAGCCACAAAATCTTGTCAGTGCTGAGACTTTGGCAATGGTGGCAGTGCTGGTGGCAGCAGCAGCAGTGGCGAGAGCCACTCATGTCAAAGGAGTTGGCAGTGGTGGTTCTGCTTGAGGGGCAGTATATGGTAGCCTCTGTCTCTCTCCTCTTTCTTGAGGACCTTCAGGTACGGAAAAGTGACAGCTGGGATTTCAAAATCAGTTGCATCTGTATTTGCCACCACTGGTCCTCTGATTGTCCAACGACTAAACAAGATGGCTGCTAAGTGGCTGCCAGGGAACAAAAGCGGGCCTAGGAGAAAATTCAAAATGGTAGTCAAAACAATTTCCTTCAGCAAAAATCTGTGCACTTCTTGCCAGAGCCTTGGTAAAGTTCCCCCTGCTGGGAGTTATCAGGTTCCTGTGTTTCGCTCCCACACACTGGGCTCATATGCTTTTAAACTTCCCTGGGTCTCAGTAAGCTCTGGCCTCCGGCACTTTCTTTGGCCTCCATGGATACTTCTTTGGCATAGACTGTCTGATCTCACAGTCCAGCTGTCTTAGGCCTCCAGGACCAGTGCTGACCTCCACCCAACCCCTGAGACTCTCTAGGGTTTACCATTTACCTCTCCAGGAACACATGACAGTGGAAGCACATAACACATAGAATTTGCAAAAAGATAGCCCAAACAATATACAGATTTAGACAAAACAGTAAAAAAACCTCTATGTATTTCCCTGCTCCAGTTTCCTCATCTCTCAGGTATTCTTTGGGCTTATGGTCAGTCTTTTAAGCAGCATATGAGCCTTCTGCTCTCCCTTCCCTCCTGCACATGGCTTCTCCTCTGGAATGTGGAGTCTCTTCTCACTTCTGCAGCCAGCTTTCTGCTTTAGGTTATTCTTTAAAATGGCTAATCAGAGACCCTTTCTTTTATAGCATCTTAGTCAGGTGACCCCTAATTAGCCTCATCAGATGCTCAAAGCCCTCCACCATGTGACCCTTTCGTTAGTTTCCTTCTCTCCTGGAGTTCAGACATAAAAAACTGGATTGCCCTCAGCATTAGCCAACTCTTCATCTAAGGGAGTTTCTGTGTGAATAGATGACCATCAAGGTTAATGACCTTCCAATGTGAGCACACCATCTCTGAGAATTTAGTCCAACATGCAGGTAAAAAGACAACAGAGAAGCAGATAGGCCCCACATTCAGAATGGAGCTCACAGTCTGACACAGATACAGAGTCCCTTATATCAAACAGAATTCATAATGTCACAGATGCCAATTCAAAATGGTTCCCAAAACAATTTCCTCCAAAAAGCTGTGCATTGCTCTATTAAGGGCAATTTCAACTTTCAAACCATTTCAGCTGTTTAAAAATGTTTTATCCAAAATTAAGTAACCTTGGGACAAAAAACAAGCCTGGAAAATTTCAATCCAAAATCTGGTTCTTTCATGATGTCAGAAACTCTTTGGCAACATTAACGATAGCAGTTACTACTAGATTCTTCGATAAAGAAATAATGGAATCTGTGTAGTTTGTATCCCAATAAAGAGTAAAGTGTATGAATTACATTATTCCTGTGCAATACATAAAATGGATCAAAGTTTTACTAAGAAATTCAAATGATGGCGTTCTTTGGCCTTTCTGAAATGTCTGTAAAATAAAATCCGTTGCTGATAGTTATGTTAAGAATCAGGGCCGGCTCCAGGCACCAGCGAAGGAAGCAGGTGCTTGGGGCGGCCAATGGAAAGGGGCAGCACGACCGGTCTTCGGCAGCAATTCGGCGGCGGGTCCCTCAGTCCCTCTCGGAGGGAAGGTCCCGCTGCCGAATTGCCGCCGAAGAATTAAGCGGCGCAGTAAAGCTACCGCCGAAGTGCCACCGATCACAGCTTTATCCTCCCCCACACACACACACTTCGCCATTTGGGGAGGCAAAAAAGCTGGAGCCTGCCCTGTTAAGAATTTAAAAAAAATAGATTCAAATTGGAAACATTCAAGCTAATGCACCTGGGAAGAAAATATCTGAAACATATATATTCAATGGGAAACAGTAATGCTAAAAGAGACCTAGAAATCATAGTATACAGAGTAAATTAGATATTATTTATATTATTGATATTGTGGTAACGTCTGAAATATGCCAGATGCGAACAGGAGAAGACACTGACATTTGACAAAAAAAATCATAATGCCATTATATAAATCCATGGTGCACCCACACCTTTTCCAATTCTGGTCACCCCATCTCAAAAGGATATAGCTGAACTGGAAAAGGTTCAGAGAAGTTCAACAAAGGGTATGATCAAGGGTATGCAAAGGCTTCTGTCTGAGGAGAGACTAAAAAGATTGGGGTTGTTCAGCTTTAAAAAGAGTCAACTGATGGGGATAGAAGTCCAGCCAGTTTAATACAAACAAGAGGAACTAATTTTTCACACACTGCACAATTAACCCATGGAACTCATTGCCCTGGAATGTTGTGATGGCCAAAAGTATAACTAGATTAAATGAAGAATGAGATGAGTTCATGGAGGATGGGTCCATCAATGACTGTTAGGCAAGATGGTCAGGGATGCAACCTCGAGGCAACCCTAAACCTCTGACTGTCAGGAAGGGAAAGATGGAGCACTCCATCTTCCCCGTTCTGTACACTCCCACTAAAGTTCTGGCCACTGTCAGACAAGATACTGGGCTAGATGGACCATTGGTTCTGAGCCAGTACAGCAGTTCTTATGTTCTCATGTTGTAATGTGATATGGATACAAAAAAAGGCACAGCTGGTTTGGGATGTATTTCCAAAGGCATCATATCACATACCCTCTTTATATGGCTGTAGTACAACAACACCTGGAATATTGCATTCATTTCTGGGCATATCACCAGAAAGATACTGACAGATTGGAGGGAGTTCAGAGATGAAGAGCAAAAATGATCAGAGAGGTGGGGGTGGGGGCCTGATTTATGAGAGTAAAATGAGATAAATATATAAATATATGTAGCAAGCAGCAGGAAGGGCCAGATTCAATACATAGAGGTTCCCCTTAACATTATAAAACAATCAGTTTGAGCCCCCCACTCAGAAATCTGGGAAAACTAACCATCACCCCTAAGTACCTCTCAGAGACAATACTTCCCCACTCACAATCACTGAGTCTGTGAACTACAAAAGAAAACTTGTATGCAAATAATAAGTAGACATCCAGCCCACAATATCTTGGGCAGTAAGTCCTTTGCCTCAGTTTCCCATCTTTCAGTGTGAAAGCCCAACAGACAAATGTCTCTTCAACAAACCACTGCTCTTTTTTCCTCCACCGCACCCTCCTCATGTTTTGTTGTCTGAAGTCAGAGATGCCCCAGGTTTCAAGTGAGTTCACCTCCCACGCTGGATGAATGATGCCTCTGCTGCTGACACTATTTGGCAGTGTCACTGCCACCTCTGCCCCGTCAGATGCTTCTACTTGCCACTATTGCTGCCACCTCTGCTTACCACTGCCGTAAGTTGTTCTAAGGTCCCACTACCTAGCCCAATTCTAAGTGATTTCACTGTGTGGTGGAGAACCCCATTGCAGTTGCCTCCCCTGTGTTGTCTTTCACCAGAACACTGTCCCCACTCCAAGTCTAAAAGTTAGCCCCCTAGACCTGCTTATCAATTATTTCAACTGTAGCAATCAATGAGCAGAAACAAGGACTCTCAATTGAACCTACTCAGCTCTGTCTATAAACTCTGAAGAAGGCGGCTCAAATAGCACCTCAAACCCTTTAAACAAAACCTACACCACCAATTCAGAACACCTCTCTATCACTTGAATCTGGCATCACTGCCCTATGCTTAGTGAGTGTAGTTACTCTGACTGTGTCATTAGCAGGGCTAGTGCAACCCATTAGGCGACCTAGGCAGTCACCTAGGGCGCCACAATTTGGGAGGCGGCGACCATGGCGGTATTTCGGCGGCGGGACCTTCCGCTGCCTCTGTGGGGGGCGGCATTTTGGGGTGGGACCTTCCGCTGCCTCGGGCGGCAGAAAAGCTGGCAGTGCTCCTGATCATTAGTACTACTAAGTACAGTTTTGCTGTCTTTTAGTCATACCGTATGGATAACAACATTTCATTGCCCCTGGATCCAAGACTTACGTGAATATTAACCCACAATAAAATTGATCACGTTTGCATAGCAGGTCTGTCTGCTGGTCACCTAGACAAAGTAGATGTGTCTATGCAAATTCGGTCTGCTCCTGAAGTTTTTTCCCCCAGTTCATCAATGGGCAGGGGAGAGCTCATTCAGACCACTGACTTACATGTACGTATAGGATGGATTGATGACTAACGTGACAGGACAAACTACAAATATGTGAAGGATATATACAGCAGAAATAATAACTTGGAGTGATGGTTCAAAACTGAGAAAGAGAAAATTTAGCAGAATATGATGGAAAACTTCCTGAAACTTCCTACAAAGCTATGAAATAATCTCCCAAAGGTTATGGTGAAAGACTATTGCTTGGGACTTTTACATTAGACTACACTAAACACTGGAATGGAATGTGGCAACTCTTCAACATTCCAAAGCAACACTACTGCACAACATTGGGACAGGAAGTGAGAAATACCATTCCAACTGAAACTGCAGGAGGAATTTAGACCATCAGAATACTACTGTGATGGGAGCCTTAGCAGGAGGTATTCATATAAAATGTAATGATCCAAGTTGTAATTTGGCTACAATACAGGGATTCCTACAAAAAGTACCTTGGGAACTTTAATGAATAATAGTGGTCAGATCCCTGGCTTTATTGACTCATTCAAAAGGTATAATCCAGCCCTTCAAAAAAATCCTGTTAAGTTGATAAAGTATGCGTGTACAAGTAATAGGATACTATAACTTTAAATCATATGTAGTAGTATTGCTCACTGTGTTCTTTGTTTCAGAATCCTCCAGAAACCAGTCAGAACATGTATGT
Source organism: Chrysemys picta bellii (assembly GCF_011386835.1). Lineage (NCBI taxonomy): Eukaryota > Metazoa > Chordata > Testudines > Emydidae > Chrysemys > Chrysemys picta. The sequence goes on along the minus strand of NC_088794.1, from coordinate 72,339,694 downwards.
ATGTTGTGAGGCCTTACATGTATATAAGTATTTTGTAAACATGGTTATTTGGGACCCAAGTATGTGGTTTCTTCATATTATTTTTGGTGTATAAAGAGCAAAAGACACAACTCACCAATTTTCCATTGACTTTCCCTACCTCCAACAGGAGCGCCGCCAGCTTCGCCGCCACCCTAGGGCGGCGGAAGGTCCCGCCCCGAAATGCTGCCCCCCCCCTAGAGGCGGCGGAAGGTCCCGCCGTGGAAATACCGCCGCGGTCTCTGCCGCCAAAATCACAGCGCCCTAGGCGACCGCCTAGGTCACCTAATGGGTTGCGCCAGCCCTGACCTCCAGTCATCATTTTGTGTGCTTTAGCTGCTTGGCACTTTTTTATTTTTTTATTCCCTAGAAAGGTGTCATAACCTGACATGCCTAATGATGGCAAGTAGAAAGATGCCCATGTTGACCAGAATAAGTACATGAAAGGCTTTAAGTATCCCTTTGAAGAGCTCCTATTCCTATAAGCTTTTCTTCTGAATATTTTCCTAGACATTTTTTTTTCACATCTATAACTACATTTACCCTACAATGCAGTTACAATTGGCATATCTGAGCAGCAGATTAGCTGTGCTTTTGATTAGTGTGACAGCAGCATATCCTTTGTTTTTCAGTGCTGGAGTAAACTAAACATCTTATTCAGAAATGAATCTCCACAGTGCTGTACCATGAGGCCCTCCATATGGATACTAATATCCCATATTACTTTAAAGGAGGCTCCTCTTGGTGGACTATTTTTAAGCACTCATTTGCTGTGGGTGGGGAATTCTCCCGTCAGCTGTCATCTCTCTATCCTAAAAACCGATGTGGTGTCCAGGAAAGTAGCCACCTTTTCATTCTTGTACCTCTAACCTCATTGTAGCATTATTTGATTTTATAGAGACCTATCTTGTAGAAACTTTTGCTGGTAGAGTAATGCCAATTAGCTGTGTGATTTTTTTACAACATATCTATGTTGGCAAAAGCCCAAGTGTAGACAAAGTTCTCCAAGTATAAAAATGATTTTGCTGTTGTAGCTTATTTCACTCGGGAAACCTGTATAAGCCATACTGGCAAAAGCACTTTTTTGCCAGCATAAAGTTGCATTTGCACTAGGAGAGTTTGCTGGTAAAGTTATGCAGGTATAATTATACTGGCAAACCTTTTCTAGTGTAGAGCTGGCCAGGAACTATGGGTGAAATATTTGCTCCACTGAAATAAATGGAAGTATTGCCATTGACTTCAGCAAGCCCAGGATATCACTCGAAACGCTTAATATGCTGCACTACAGTTTGAATAAGTAAAGCATGAGTCCCATTTGGGATTTTGTATAGTATTTCAATGATAAATCATTCTATAGTGCTTTTCTTTTACTTTCATATTGGAAGAGCAAGTATATAGCTGGTGTTCATGCAATCCAACAGTAAATATTCATCTGTAGAGAACAATCTGCAGCAAAATCACACCATTCTATAATAGAATGTACTGTGCACATTATATTAGCCACAGACAGCGCTTGCATAAGTAGATACAATTTGGTTGACATAATAGAGCTAGGCCTGCCTATACCAGCACAGAACTGGCTCTCTGCATATTTATTTTCAACTCAGCAAGCGCACTACGAGCTAAAGGTACATTTTATAACTGGAACTAGCAGCAACTTCTCCCCACCAACACACACCTATAATGAAACACCAGAAGTACAATGAGATAGCCTCATCCCTCACAACTATACCTCAGTATAAGGGACAGGCTCTAATTAGATCCATGTTTTACCTCTCTGCCCCACACATTTGCCATTATCCCCCTGCCTGTTAGTGTCAATTATTAACAACAGTGTACTTAATCAATCAGTGAATCCCACAACATTTTGATCACCTTCCACCTCTGAGGCTGCCATTTTTTGTGGTTTCCCACATTTGGGGCCTTTCTCACCATGGCACAGTCGAAACATGTCACACATTTGAGCCTCAGCAGCCTGAACATTACAGATGGGAGACCCTGGAATTAATATGCCTTTGCAAAAACCTCCATGAAGTATTGCTTCCTGGGATAATTTCCTTCCTGCATTGTTCTCCTTGAATCAGGAAAAGTGTCACTGAGCCAAATAAAATATGCGCATTGTCTGGCATATAGATAGACAACAGTGGTGAAAAGGAATAAATGTCTTAATGTCCACACAGGGCTAGGGCTAGCTACCTCATAGTTTGTGGTGTTGGCCTTTCTGACAAAATTTCAATATGGACTGTGACTGACTTAACCCTATGATTTCAATGGTTTCCTGTGAGGATTCTTTAGCTCTTTAGGCCCACAAAAGCTAAGAAACTGAAGACTGATTTTTTTCTCTGTCCCTAAAATTCCCATCACTGTGCGCTCTCTCCTAGGAGCTCAAATACCATGCTGGTGAAAGCAATAGAAAGGGTTAAAGAACTGCTAGGGAGCAAGCACAGTGGCTCAGGACCTGCAGTTGTGGCTGGTCCGTATCGAAGTGGTTGACGCATGGGTAAAGCTCCTGGCAACATAAAGCAAGAGAACGTCTTTTTGCCCTGGTATAGATGATGTGGGCAGCTGGAATGAATTTCCTAGGGTAGTAAATTTTGGATGGCTAGTTAGGGTCAATCTTTCAAAGATGGTGTCCAGATTGATGTGAACACTTTAGAGTACACAAATGTTAAAGCTTAAATAGCTGTTGAGCTGTGTTTTGCACATGAAGATTTTATCTGTGCACAAAAATATATTGCAGGTGCAAAATTAACAGGACAGGTTGGAGACTGGGATGAGGCCTTTAAATAGCACATTAAATCTGGCCTTTAATGATTGCTTTAATTTAGCTTTCTTGTATTTATTTTCGGAGCAAACAACAAGACTCCTACTTGGTTTGTGAGTCTGATTCTGGTCTCAGTTACATTAGTGTAATTCAAAAGTCACCCCATTGACTTCAGTGGAGTGACTCCCAATTCACAGATGTAATTGAGAGCAGAATCAGGGCCTGCGAGGGTCTCTAAGGTATTCTGTGACTTCATGCAACTCCTGAACTGGAAGAGGGAGGCAAATTTTCAGGTATTTGGGAGCTTGAGGAACTAAGGAGGATTCAGTGGATTACATTCCTTTACAAAGCTCTCTGCTCACCTTTTTTATTTATTGCTCTCCGACTGATGGTGCTTTAGCATGAATGCCTCCTATTCAGATGCCAAGGAAAAATGCAATGTGGGAGTAACTGAGCTAGCTTGCTTCAAAGACCAGAAATATTAAGCTACTCTGAAGTAACATACCAGCTGCTAGGCCACACTGCAGGGAAGACCACTAAATTTCTGCATGGTCCCACCAGGGGGCACTGGTGTGTGGTCTCCATTATCAAATCAATGAACAGGGAGTGAAAGAAAGAATCAAACCTAATCTAAATCCATTTTAAAGCAACTTTTATTATCAGTGCTATGGAGACAGTCACCAATGCTGATATTTCATTTTAGGGACTTAGACATCTTATATGAGTGTTTTAAATGTACAGACAAATCAAACTAACCTATATTCTACTGTTAACATTTTTCTTCCTCGTCATATAAAGCAGAAGCATTCACACAAAGCAAAACACACCCACTGTGGTATTTTTTTTTTAATCACTGCAAGCAGTAATAATAGGATTTTAAGCCATGCTTAATCCAGTTTTTTCACTACTTTTCACTGAAAACAATGATCAGATCCACACAATGCAAACTCTAAAATACTTGTGAATTTTTTTTCATTTGACTGAGACTCAAAGCAGAGATTGCACTGACAGGCCTATAATTGCAGCCTGTCATATCAGATATTAATCAGCAACAACCATATCTTCCATCTTGCACAACTATACATGAGTTTGCCTGTATCAAACAGCCTTAGTTCAGATTTCTCACATTTGCTGGCCCATCTTCGCTTTAAAAAAAAAAAAATCCTACTGTGGGATCCAGTTGCTGGCAGCCATGCTTCTCTCCTGCTGTAAAAAGGTAGCAGCTTCTTGCAAACAAAGCTCCACCTAACAAATGAAATAAAACTACCAGCAAAGGTCAGAAAGTAAATATTGCTTTCAGCTCAAAAAGAAACAAAAGCCCTGTGTCCTCACTGTCTTCTCCTGCTTTCTACTATTACCTAAGACTATTAGAATGGGGGATGAAATTATTTTTATATGATTAAGCAAACAGACTTATTTATTTATTTATGTATTTTGTATTACCACATAATCTGGGATTTCGTAGAAGCTTAGGGTAAAATACTAAGAGCCATGTTTTCCTTGGTGGAGTTTATGGAATGACAATGGAAAACTTCAGGGAATTTTGCTATAGAAGTAGCCTATATATGTTGAAATTAAAACTAAAAAAGGGAAATCCTTATTCCCATTCAGTTCATAGACTCATAGACTTTAAGGTCAGAAGGGACCATTATGATCATCTAGTCTGACCTCCCGCATGACGCAGGCCACAAAGCCATCCCAACCCTTTCCCTTGACTCTGCTGTTGAAGTCCCCAAATCCTGTGGTTTAGAGACTTCAATTAGCAGAGAATCCTCCAGCTAGCAATCCCTGCCCCATGCTGCGGAGGAAGGCGAAAAACCTCCAGGGCCTCTGCCAATCTACCCTGGAGGAAAATTCCTTCCCGACCCCAAATATGGCGATCAGTAGAACCCCGAGCATGTAGGCAAGTGTTCTCCAGCCAGACCCTCATTGGCCATTATACTATTTACCAGCTATGGCACGCTGTTCCTTTGACTAAAATCATGTTCCCATTAAATCATCCCCTCCATGAACTTATCTAGCTTAATCTTAAAACCAGACAGGTCCTTCGCCCCCACCGTTTCCCTCGGAAGGCTGTTCCAATATTTCACCCCTCTGACTGTCAGAAACCTTCGTCTAATTTCAAGCCTAAACTTCCCCACGGCCAGTTTATATCCATTCGTTCTCGTGTCCACATTAGTACTGAGCTGGAATAATTCCTCTCCCTCCCTGGTATTTATCCCTCTGATATATTTAAAGAGAGCAATCATATCCCCCCTCAGCCTTCGTTTGGTCAGGCTAAACAACCCGAGCTCCTCGAGTCTCCTTTCATACGACAGGTTTTCCATTCCTCTGATCATCCTAGTGGCCCTTCTCTGTACCCGTTCCAGTTTGAGTTCGTCTTTTTTAAACATGGGAGACCAGAACTGCACACAGTACTCCAAATGAGGTCTCACCAGTGCCTTGTACAACGGAAGCAGCACCTCCTTATCCCTACTAGATATACCTCTCCTAATGCATCCCAAGACCGCATTGGCTTTTTTCACCGCCACGTCACATTGTCGACTCATAGTCATCCTGCGGTCTACCAGGACCCCGAGGTTGACCAATTAGCTCCCCAACCCTGACCTGATATCAGATTTTCCGGCCTTGTGTTTGTTACCACTAGAGTGGGGATGAGCTGGTAAACCACACCACTATTGCTGCCTACTCCACTGCCTGAATCTTGATCACATGTGTTACAATAGGGATAATAATCCTTTCGGCCCCTACGTCACCAAGGTGTTAATTCAGATTTGTTAAAATGAAGCACTGAATGATGGTCATAGGTTTTAAGGGCAGAAGTAACCACTGTGACCTCTTAGTCTGAACTCCTGCATAATGCAGGGCACAGCATTTGAGACACTAATTTCTGCAGTGGAGGGATTTATTCTTCCCTACTTTGTGAGCAAACATTATTGAGCCCAGTGTTAATTATTATTAACAATCATTTTTAATGCTACAGAATATCCAGTTGAAGGCAGCTTTATGTGTCAATAAAGTGTGTTTTCTTTCAAAACAATGACTTAACCCTCATGTCATAAGAGTATCGGGGACTTAGGAGGGAGATGTAATTATTGGTAGCACCACCTCAATTGAGACTGGGGCAGAGGATTTGGCAGTCATCAGGGAGCTATCATTTACCACGCCACCAGTGCTGACTAGACCACCAAGGCAGTGTAGATAAACATGGTCAGAAGCATATAGGAACTGTGGAAGAAGGACCAATGGGAGTGTTGTGACCAATCATCCTATTTTGCTTGAATCCAGGGTTGAGTTTTGTTACTGAGTATTACTGACTATAGCAGTGAGCTAGGGAGATAAGATTTTATTTAGATATCATAGGACACATACATACCAGAAAATATGTGCAAAAAGAAAAAAAATCTCAATAGATTTGAGGTAGATGCTTTGTTCATTATCGATCAGGGGATCGATCATTCACTGGAGAGAGATGAATTCCAGATCATGGTTCATGGTATAAATATAGAACTATGTGCTTCCCTTAATCCACAGTGAATCTCTTTCTGTTGTCAACAGGAGGTGTGCACAAAGTACAATGGTGGAATGTGGCCTTTATGTAGTATTTACACTTTTAGTTATTTTTTACTATTGCCATATTCTGCATCACTCAGGGTGAAAATATGCTCCATTTTAGGACTAGCATGATATCTGACCTTGCTTCTCTTCCTTTCCTATCTTCCATTTTCTGTTTTTCACCCCACCTTCCTGGTGTTTTCCTCCTTGTCCTTTGTATTTGTCCTCCTTCCTTCCCTCCATTTCTCCTTCCTTGCAGCAACTCTCAATTACTGCTCTCCGAGGCTTCTGCAATGAAATAGTAAACACTGACATTTAAAGTGTCATTGTTAGGCTTTAGAGTTCATGTCCCAGACAGCTTAATGGAGGTCAGGGAAGAAAACACATATCACAGCCACCGTTTCAGGCTGTCTGAAAACTCAGAGAGACACCACCAAATAGGATTATATTTGGAAGGTTTTCTTCATAACCAAGGTCTAGAACTTTTTTTCATGAAATCTTAGATTTTGCAGAATCTGATATGACCTGCAAGCTGCTAATCTGACCTTTGGGCCAAATATTTGGCCTCACTACTACAGACTGATATTAAGGGTAGCTTGCTGCGATGTAATAAAATGAAATACGCACTCAGACAGAAGTATTAAACATCTACAATATCTTGTATGCCAGCCCAAGGTAATGCCGAGAAGAACACTGCAGTCCAATGCACCATTTCCACAGACAGATTGCCTCACAACACGGTATAGCAGGGGAGACCGAGCATCTCTCTGAGGTAGTATTCTCAAAGAATCTGAAAGCAAAGTCTGTTCCCATGAGGACCAGCCTTATAAGCTGATGTTCCTAATCATTTATGTCCAATATAGACTACCTTGGCTTCCAAAGTATCCAAGCTAACAAATCTCAGCTTTACAGCTCAGTTCAAATATTACAAGAGGCAGAGACCCCTTTGAGAACATTGAATGGAAGAGATCACCACACTGGGGAATTCCTGTGTAAGAAAAAACAGCATGCTGAGAATGTGAACCACTATGATTAGAGAGTTCAGCCAGGCCTGCCAAGCATGAGTATGCAGTCTTGGGAAAGGAGTGACAAATGTACAAGAGGCCATCAGCCCCAGGAACCTGACAATTCACGTCATTTGAAATCGTACTACTAGTACTGCCTTTTGACACTCCCAAGCCAAGTTATTAGGTGGTGCACATGATCTATCCCTGGGCAAGGGGCTAGCCCCCAATTTGCAGATAACCAAATCTGCTGCAGTCCATCTCTCTTCCTGGTTTGTTAAAAGGCAAAGGGGCAGTGCTTAATTTATAATGAAAATGGTACCGGGGCTCAAGCTATTAGTTGCCGGGGCTCAAGCAATTGTTTTAATTGTATAACTGACATGGCAAGCCCAGAGGTGCCAGGCCTATGAACTGCCAAGCCTAGAGGTGCTGGGCCTCGGCCATACCAAGCCCTGGCACAAATTAAGCACTGAGAAGGGGTATGTCCTTCCATCACTACTTGCACATAACTCACCTTCTGTTTTTATCTTTCATGGGATGGGACTTACTTGTAAACAACTTGTAATGGAAGAGCATACCTAACAAATGTAAGGAAAGGCAAGGGCTTACTGATTGTGCTGTTAGCTCCCTTTCTAATAAGCCACTGCTGCAAATTCATTTATTCTTAATAGGATAATGAGGCTCTTACCTGTTATTTTTTGCCATTCACATGACCTTTAGTCACTGAAACTGGAATTGACTTGTGTGGGTGTAGTTTGGTATGAGAACTGAAGGCTCTTATAATTCTCAAACACACCTACATTGCTGTAAGAGCTGCTTAGTGCTTCAGTGGAAAAAAGAAAAGAGAAGTAAATCTTGACAATGAAAATAGTGTACAAGTTTCAGAGAACCCTTCTTGAGTACATGGGGTGAACTAGGTGTGCAAAACAAACAATAAAAAAAAAGGCCAAAGAAAGATTTGCCCTAAGAACTATCAGAGACCATCCAAAAAAATGGTGTATGTGGTTAGTACAATTTGTTATATCAGTATAAATTAATATCACTAGCATATGCAATTAATGAATGGCACTCAACAAATAGATACCATGACCCCTAATGACTCAAGTCCAACTCTTTTCCTCACTTCATTACTTCCCTTGCTTTCTGATGTCATCCAGCCCTGGGGAGCTGCTTTAAAGTAATCCTTGATGAGGACTAAATTATGGTGCAATATTCTTGTTCTGAACATTCCCTGAAGTCTCACCAATGCCACTGGCTCCCATGTTCACACAGGTTTGCCTTTCCCGCCAGCATGATGGTGCAATTTTAGACTTTCCTTGTAAGGCTTGCTCTTTATCACACGCTGACAGTACATATTCAGAATGTTGATGTGGAACAAGCCTCCCAGGTGAATGTCAGTTAACTCACAAGCTTTGGAGCATTTATTCATCCAAATAATTTTCCCATTAGACGGGAATGGGATATGATATGTCTTTATAATGCAGGTTGGTAATAGCTTGCATGTTTCTGACCTGAATGCCAGGCCTGTTAAAAGTGATTTGGCTAACAGAAGGTTTTCCGAAACCATGTAAGGCTAGTCTCATCCTGAGGAATACCATGAACTTCCAGACGAAGATGGGCTGAAACCAAAACTCTGGATCTGAACACCCCCAAATTCTGGAGGGTTAGGAATGTAAACGCAGTTCCAGATGTCACCCTTCTCTCTCTATAACGGCTAATCTAAAATACCAGGCTCTAACTTTGAGGTGTTCACACTTCAGATCTAAATTTTGGAGATTGGCCCCAACATCCTCCCAACAATCTTCCATTCTCCCACATTCTCTGCATGCTGGCAAGCTCTTCTGTAGAGTTACAGATTCTAAAACTAGGAGGGACCTCTGTGATTATCTGTATCTGACCTCTGTATTACACAGGCCATAGAACTTCCTCAAAATAATTACTTGTTGAATTAAAACATATCTTTTAGAAAAGCATCCAATCTTGGGGATGTAACAATAACAGAGGGGTAGATTTCCTCAGCAGAGGCTATCAGATAGGAGGGTATGTGAATTATCACTTTCTTCATGTGTGCTGTTTCTTTGCTCCACTGCACTCAGCTCCTGCACCAAATAGTCATAGTGTGATGGATTCACACAGGATAGGGGAGCAAATATACTGTCCCGGGGATTTGGGAGCATGACAAAATGATCAGGAGATTTCTCGTTGTAGTTGGAGAAACAGGCTTCTAAAGGTAAAGTCGCAGTAAGGACTGGATTGGCACCTTGCTATCCAGCCCAAGAAAGGGGCAGAGTCTAGTTGCATATCCCTAGGAGCAGAGCACTGAATCATAGTTTGGGACCTGTTTCCCTTTTGGTGCATGAGAGGAAGTAAGTTGTGCCAGCCCTTTTCCTGGCACAGCCTACCTCTGTCTCTGCACCAGCTCGGCTGGCCAGCGTGTTTGGGGGAGGGGCAGCGGAGCCAGGGCTCCATCTAGTAGTGGCTTCCCTGTACAAAGACCATTGCTTCAGGTAGCTCACACAGGGGAGTTAGGCAGCTCACGATTGAATTCTTAATGAGGTTTCACTTCCCTGATGCTTTGAAATGTTATAATCCTACCAGTTCTCTAGTCTTCGAGGTAAAACAGGGTAGGTATGGGGGAACATTTTCAAAAGTGCCCAAGTGACTTAGTAGACTAAGTCTCATTTTCAGCAGTCAATGAGACTTTGGCACCAAAGTGTTTAAGTCACTTGTGAAAATGGGACTTAGCCTCCTAAGTCATTTTGGTGCTTTTGAAAATGTTCCCTCTAACCTCAACTCAAATCAAACCTGTGAAAAATAAAATAACACCCAGGTCTTCTTTGTATGTGGGACAATCTTCTTCCTTTTCATTTTCCATTTGCTGGTCCCCTTTTATAGGTGAGCATTTCAAGGTGCCTTGGATTTGGCCTGTACAAAACGGAAAGAGAATTCAATACTTCTCAGTTCCCAGCAGGAATTTTCCCATAATAAAACATATAGGAGGCACGTACCATTTATCAGCTGCAATTAGACATTTCAGGAATTCAGTCATTTTTTCCATATGATTCAGTTCATTTCAAAGCTTTATATATTTCTAGCCAGAGAGGCAGACATTACAAAATCTTTTTGAACTGAGAAATGTATTTAGTTACTGATGTACTAGCCATGTTTTCAGCTATTGCCACAAAAAGATTTTTGATTTTCTTTCTTCTTTTCAGCAAAGCATTATTTAATGTGAAGCAGGGCTGAGTGGCACAATAGGTTAATGAACTAGTCTGGCTTCAAATCTGGACTCAAATCACAAAGGAATATAAGTGTGATAGCCTCTATTCTAGTTTGCAGTGTTTTTTTATCATCACAGATCCATCAAACAATGTAGTACAATTGTAAGTAATCAGCTCAGGAGAAACCTAGAACTCGAATATTAGGGGACTGGTCTATCAGTATTAAGGTGTTTTGTATGAAAAAAGAATGTATAATACCTGGTATCCTACTGCAGTGTAACTGGTATCTTACTTTGATGAGCATTAATTTCACCACTAATATTAACAAAACAAAACAGTTTCCTTTAAAGCTTAGATTCTGAGCAGAGCTGGTGCGAAAATGGGAGTTTTTTCCACAGAAAATGTCAATGAAAAGAAAAGATACTTTTTAGTTGAAATTTTCCATAGAGAATTTTGATTTTTCAACAAAAAAATCAAAATCCAAAATATTTAGATTCAGAAATGCCACAGTGGTGCCTCATGGGAGTTGTAGTTTGGGTCCCTCATGCTCCCATTTTCCTCAATAGGCTGGGATCCCTGGTTTCATTACATCCCCCATAGTGCACCATAGCTTCCCTTCTTGGTAAGGGGAGGTCGTGCATCGTGGGAGTCCCATAGCCATGGTGTATCATGGAAGGTGATGTCCAACTCAGGCTTTGGTGCACGGGGGAGAATGGGGACATGAGGTGACCAGACTTCAACTCCTATAAAGCACTATGGTGGTATATTCAAACTGAAATATTTCAGACATAAGGGTTTTCAACAAGAAATCTACATTTACTGTTAAGCAAACACTTTTGGCTTTTTTGTTTAGTTGAAAACCAAATTTTCCACTAAAAAAACAATTTCAACAATATTTTTCTGCTAGCACTAATTCTCAGTGCTTCCCTTTACATGAAGACAATGATAACACAGCAGCAGTCATAGTCCTCAGTTCAACCCATCCTGGACTATGATCCCTCACTTTCACAGGCCTTGGGTGGCAGGTCAGTCCTCGCCCACAGACAACCCGCCAACCTGAAGCATATTCTCACCATATTCTCACACACTGCACCATAATAACTCTAACTCAGGAACCAATCCATGCAACAAACCTCAATGCCAACCCTGCCCACATATCTACACCAGCGACACCATCACAGGACCTAACCAGATCAGCCACATCATCACCGGTTCATTCACCTGCACGTCCACCGATGTAATATACACCATCATATGCCAGCAATGCCCCTCTGCTATGTACATCGGTCAAACTGGACAGTCCCTACGTAAAAGGATAAATGGACACAAATCAGATATTAGGAATGGCAATATACAAAAACCTGTAGGAGAACACTTCAATCTCCCTGGACACACAATAGCAGATTTAAAGGTAGCCATCCTGCAGCAAAAAAACTTCAGGACAAGACTTCAAAGAGAAACTGCTGAGCTTCAGTTCATCTGCAAATTTGACACCATCAGCTCAGGATTAAACAAAGATTGTGAATGGCTAGCCAACTACAAAAGCAGTTTCTCCTCCCTTGGTGTTCACACCTCAACTGCTAGAAGAGGGCCTCATCCTCCCTGATTGAACTAACCTCGTTATCTCTAGCCTGACTCATTCTTGCTTGCATATTTATACCTGCCTCTGGAAATTTCCACTACATGCATCCAACAAAGTGGGTATTCACCCACGAAAGCTCATGCTCCAATACATCTGTTAGTCTATAAGGTGCCACAAGACTCTTTGCTGCTTTTACAGATCCAGACTAACATGGCTACCCCTCTGATACTAGTCCTCAGTTCAGGAAATCTTGTTACTAAAGTTGAGTCATATTACCATTGTAAATCAATGACAAAATGTCTTTACAAAAATCTTTTCCTAGACAGCTATGGAATGGTTGGCAAAGACAGTAATTCTTGTCATTTTCCTCAGGCGAGACACAGTTCTGGAAACCACAGTATGAATTTAGTCACACCATAAACTTTAGTAACCATAAGCAAAAGGTATCACCCTCACTAAATAGTAAAGTAACACTAGCCACTTTGCAAGTTGTCATTAACAAACAGGCATTTGCCTGCTGTATTGAACTAGCTATCAATGGCATTTTAATTTGGGGACCTCTGGTCTGGTAGGGAATCCACTGAGACATCTATACAAAGTCATGAAAAAAAATCATGTTAATCGTTCAGTAGCCTTAGTATTTCTGACTCTTCAGGGTTAGTAGAAGTGAAGGTATACAATGCAGAAAAAACAATCTGACTTCATCTACTGGTGCTATGCTTTTGTAATGTGGATACAGCTATGGAGGGTTAGAAAAGCTGGAAATTACTGTTTTCACCTTCTTTGCTTGGATAACTATCAAACATTTTTATTTTTAGCATCAAAGTAGCTGAAAGGGCATTGTTAGAAAGAATGGGCCCTCTTTTTGGCTCATGGAATAAAATACAGGGAGAAGGGCTTAACATCAGAGACTGTTCTGAAAAATACTTTTCCTTTCCAAATTCAGCTCAATAGACTAATAGTGTTTACTTTGTTTCGCCAGTGCTTGTGGGCTTTTAAAATAGTACATGTTTTCATATATATGATTAATTCTAGAACATGGGTTCCTATGGATCAAATTAGAGTGAGAAAGTGACCATTTCCTTGCTTGTGGATATCATGGTATCTCATGTCAGCATATGACTAGACTAGAAAACCTACTGGGGTCCCTTCCAGTCCTACATTTCTATGATTCTATGATTTTTGGTGACCCAATCATCCAAGACTACCGCTGCTGCTAATTCTGTGGGACTCTACATGTCTTGATCTTTGTCCTTCCAGATTTTCCTGCTAGTTGAGATCATATATGGCACCATAGTAATGTAGGCAATGAAACTGCCCAATTTAGAGGTGTCTCTTGGATGAGCAGAACAACAGAATGTGGAAAGCATCACAACAAAGTCAGCCGAAGGAGTCCATAACACCAGCAGCCTATCAGCCACTCAAGCGCTCTCCTCTGGACTATGCCAGCCCTAACTTTTCCTTGCAGGTTAACAATAGGTGCACCCCAGTCCCTGAGTCCCTTTGAATTGTTCCCTTGTGATATCCAGCCCTGACATTGGCTACTCACAGAAATTCCAGATCCTGTGCCCCCAAAGGGTCAGTGTTGCCCAATTTACCAATTTTACCTTAAACTACTGCTCCTGTAAACAACACAGCCCTAGTGAGCACTTGTAATAAAACAAAAACAGGTTTATTTAAGAAAGAATAAAGATATAACTAGGAATGAAAGTGATGGAAACGAGGAAACAACAACAAAACAAAATCATAAATTGCAAACCTGGGTCTACACTTCTCGATAGCTACCTTTCCTATCTAATAAAGTAGGCATTGCCCCCATAGCTCAGTCTGTTGCAGAGCTGGCTGGTTTCACAAGAACCAGGAATCAAACATTCATGAAAACCCCTTGCTTCTCAAGCGATTTCCTCAGTGAATGGATCCAGAGTGCCTTTACTCTCCATTCTGTTATGCTGAAACAGCCTGTTGTCTTTATTCATAGGCAGGCCAATCGCCTGCCTGCTATAATGTTCCTTTTTACCTCCAAGTGGTTTTGATCATATGCAATTGTCTTTGATAGTTTTTCCATTGACTGTTCTTGGACGTGGCCACAGTAGACAATAAAACTTTGCATGACCTTGCTGGCTGACTAGCAAGGAGTGAGAACTCCCTCTTGCTTGCATGGATCATCACTGAGCCACATTACCTCCTGGTCACTAATTTCTACTCCAAGTCCATAAAGCATACTTTCAATATAAATACATTATTTCTTAAAAATTACCTGTACATACGTCCCTCAATGATTATGAATCTTGACAAATTACAAGCTTTCTGTAGATACCTTACATGTTATTCTTTATAGATAAATATCCTATACATCACATGTTTCATGTAGTGAGTTTGTCAGGTCTGAGGTGAGAGTTTTTTGCAAAGAACAGGGGACCCTGCACCAAGGAGGTCTCTGTGTGACAGTCCCTCTCAAGTAGCTGCTCTCAAGTAACTGGCCTATACTGAGTAGATAAGAGCCTGCTATTATTATCAGTTAATAGAGTTCTTCTCTAGCATCTATAGTAACTTGTGTCTTTGGAGATGATCTCTGCATGTAAGCATGGGGTCTGTGTACAGGTTTGTTACAGCAGGATTTGTCCAGGTATCATCTCTGTCCCTGGCAGCCTGGCCCGGGTGGGGGGCAAGTCATCGCCTCCCCAACGTGCTGCACAGAGCACAGTGGCCAGCATGAGAAGTGGCTGGTCTGGCCCCGCTACTCCCCACCCAGCCCAATTGCCAGGGACAGGGGCCGAGCATGCTGGGGTGCAGGCACAGTGGGAGGACGAGCCTCTCTCCCTCCCCCTAGCAGGCCAAGCTGGGGGGGGGGGAGCAGCTGACCCCACATGCCTCCCCTACACGTCACCTCTGGCCACCATTATAGAATCTACTTCTGCATTTAGCTCTCTTTTCTCTACTCACTCCTATAACCACCCTCTCACTGACGCATGACCAGTCCAGCCTTGGGCTAGCTTCACACTCATCAAATAAAATACAAATTCCTGGGATGTGACACCTTAAGAATACTTACATTTACATAGTATTTTATTATATCTTCAAAGAATGGTACATTCACTAATTAACCTCTATGGGCCAAATTCAGACCTGACATAACTCTGATTACTTCGGTGGAGGTTTGCCAGGGAAGAATTTGGCCTGTATTTTTTCCTTTCATTTTGGCAATTCTGTTAGCTCCTACACATGCAGCAGTTTGAAATTCACACTGTATCAGTGATATATTTTTTGGCAGTGGCAGGTTGCTTGATATGCCTAATGCCTATATTGGGCCATATTCTGCTCTCAGTTACAGCCATGCAGCGCCACTGATTTCATGGGTATAACTGATGGCAGAAATTTGACCCATTAAGAACTGTGGGGAAGAATGAATCTACTGGGCAAAATGAAAAGAAACCCATTCCCTAGTGTTTACAGCCAGCAGTTTGCTTCAGCTCTACTTTTAAGTTTAGTAACATCTGTAATTCCCAATATATGCTTCTGTGGAAGTGGAATTCAGTTACTATATTTCCTCTTTTCTTCCATTTCAATAACCCTGTATTTTTTTTAAATTCCATGGACAGAAGCAATGTAACTCGCATAAAATTTTTAAGTGAAATATTTGAAATGCTTTCCTTCAATGCCCAAATCTGCAGCAAATATCAACCATTGTAAATAAAACCTAATTTACTAACATGCAGTGCTAATTTGATTACTCCAGATAAAGGTCTTAGTGGGACCCTTTGGCACTTAGTGTAGTGTGAAACTAGAAAGATAATTTGCTAAGAAAAAAGTGCAAGCTCTTTTTGGCACCTCGAAATGTGTTCAGTTGTTTTTGTGCTTTTGCATTTGAGTGAGCACTGCAGCACAAATTGGGCACAATTAGCAGCACATTTTAAAAAATACAGCTCAGTTCTGGTGCTAATTTGTCCCTGCAATAACACCAATTTCCCTTTTATTTACACTCAGTAAACTCAGAGTAAGTACAGAGGCTAACAGTGAGGAAAGCTTTCGACAATTCTCATTTGTATAGCATAGAGCAAAGAACTCATTGTGCCTTATGTGAAATGAGTCGGATATCCCAGTCCAGTTTCCAGCGAACATGTGTCCACATCACAAAATCTGCCACCACAGTTGGCACTAATTGGCAGCCTTAGCTGAGTGGCAAAGCAATGAATGGGCCATGGATACCAAACTAACATTTTACTCCTACAGGTGGTCTTTTCAGGTCGGGACTGAGGCATGCATTGTTTGGGCAAGGCAGAGAAATTTGCACTGCTGGTACCCATTTTGAGGATTCATATCAGACATCAGTCTACAGTGTATTCTTCATGAAGATTAGACTCACACAGTCAAAGAAAAAAGTGTATAAAATAATTAATTGCATACATACACATGGCCAAATCTTTCCATCTCATCCCAGTACACAAACCCCAGTAAACTGATGAAACAGCTCACTGTGGACTAGTCCGAACCAAAAGACTAGGATGTCGGCTGCATTCTTTGTCTTTTATTGACCAAATTAAGGGCCTGACTCTGCAGACTTTACAACATGTAGTCCCTTTTGTGCCCATCTTCTGGGCCTGATCCAAACCCCCGAGATATCAGTAGAAAGATTCCCACTGACTTCAGCGGACTCTGGATCAGGCCCTAAAGAGCTATTGTACCAGCCCTGGTAACAGGGAGGTATCTTTGCTGAACAGGCAAACCCCTTGACCAGTTATTGCAGAATATTGGAGAAAAAAAAACGATAAACTGTTTTCTGTGACCATTCGCAGCAGGAATCTGATTCAAAGAGTTCTAGTCATCCAATGAAGGAACACAATCATATCACATGTCTTGCGGTAAAGAAGGTGGGAATGGCTCAGAGAAAATACCCTCATAGAGCCGGGAGCATCTGTGGCCATCATACAGCTGACTGTAAGGGTACGTCACTGGCCCACTGCCCAACGTCTGCCATAGGGGATACATCAGTGAATGAGAGGACATAACAAAAGTACATTGAGTTCCGGCTATTCTCCTCTTCCTGTGTCCCATGGGAGGCTGTGGTAAGCAGAGTATAAATTAGAACAACCCTGGGGCTGCTGCAATCTACACTATGGCTGAGCAGGCCTGCAGTCAGGTTAAGAATATCAGGAAATGCCATTTTTGCCCACTCTTTTTCATTCCCACAATTCATAGATTTCATAAATTCATAGATTGCAAGGCCACTGTGATCATCTAGTCAGGCCTTCTGTATAACACAGGCCATAGAACTTCCCCAAAATATATATATTTTTTGAACTAGAGTGTATATTTAAAAAAAAAATCCAATCTTGATTTTAAAAGGATGAAGATGCACAAAGGGAGAGGCAAACTCAGAATCTGGTCCTTTATTCAGACAAATCATTTTGAATAATGAATAAACTCCAGAAATCTGTAATCTGCCCACAAACAATTCAGTCACGAAAAAGAAAAGTGAGAAACAGTGATGTTTGTTTTGAATTATTCACCCAGCTACCGAACCAAAGGTAGCTGCCCGCTTCTTTCGGTGATGTGTGAACTACAGACACATGTAGCCCCCCCAGCACGGGTATAAACAGCAGTGTAACCAGCTTAGGAAGAGTGTGGGCATGTACTCAAGCACATGCCCTACATGCTCTCTACTCACTCAAACTGTGTCTCCCCTCCGCCCTGCTTGGCACAGTTTGGGTGAGTAGAGAGTGTGTAGGTTATACACTCGCACACCACTTTTAGCAGCATAGTGTCCTGCTGCCTCCCCACTGCTGGAGCCGTTCCCCGCCACAGGAAAAGACTGCCCCAGCAGGGAAAGGTTTTCTGCCAGGGGGGGAGGCAACAGGGAAAGGTTTGGGCAGCTACCAATTGTGGACCCCTTTTCCTTACTGCAGGGAAAGACTTGGGCAACTTCCTGCCACTGGAGCTATTCCCCACCACAGGGAAAGGCTCCAGCAGCAGTGGGGAAAAGCTCTGGCAAGGAGGAGGCAGTGGTCTTCTCCCTGCCAGCGTCTTTCCTCAGTGCAGTGAAAGGCTCCTGTTGCTGTCTCCTCCCTGGTAGAGTCTGTCACCGACTCATGTAGCTACACATCATAGTGTGGACATAACAAGCTTTTCACTGTGGCATACTGCATATTGCCTACATGCCACCACCAGTCGTTTGTCGCATAGACATAGCCTGAGAGATGTTGGAAACAGAGACAGGAAATACCAAAATGATATGAAACCTATCAAAATGTTAGCTAGCCCTGGGACAGGGGAATTCAGCTGATACACAGCTATTTAGTGACATTTGGAAAGCAATCAGACTGACCAAGATGTAGAGGGAACAGTGGGGAGCATATTGGATATAATCTTGCAATGAAACTCACTGTCAGAAAAGACAATGTGATTTTTATGCTGCATAGGCAGAGGCATCACATCACTAACCGGGGCTGTTATAATCTCTCCCTGATGAGGGAGAAGAATTATTGAGAGTGGTCCAATGAGCAGTAATGAGGATCGTATTGAACAATTGCTGAATAAGTAACTAATAGTGATGTTAATTAGACTGTGGCACAGTCTCCCAAGGGAAGTAGTAGAAGCCCCATCTTTTGTCATATAAAACCAGACTGGACAAAACATCAAACGTAGTGTAGGGAACAATCCTGAGCAATCGGGGGGGGTGAATTAAATGACAGAATACAACTGTAATTTATTTCAATATATATATATACACACACATATATATCAGTTCAATAATGTAATGTCTGATATATCATAACTTGACATAAAATCAATTACCTGCCTAAAAAGGGAAGACATATTCAGTATCCAAACCTGTACAAATAATGAGCAGGTGGCTAGATAACTACCTATTTCATAACATCACTGTACCTTCTTAAATAAAAAAAATGAAAAAATGTTTAAAAATTGGAAAGGATGAAGAGAAGAGGCCCAAAAATTATTCAAGGGTTGAAAAAAATACCTTACAATGAAAGACATAAGGGACTCAATCTGTTTCATTTATCAGTGAGAAGAGCCAAAGATGACTTAATTACAGTGAATATATACATTCATGGAGAAAAAATACTGGATACTAAAGGGCTCTTTAATCTAGAATTGAAAGGTATAACAAACACCAATAGCTGGAAGTTAAAACCAGGCTAATTCAAATTGGTAATAAGATACAAATTTTTAACAGTAAGGATGGTTAACCACTCTCACAAACTACCAAGATAAGTGATTGATTCTCTATTTCTTGATACCTTCAGATCAAGACTAGATGGGTTTTTTTGGAACATAGGCTTTAGTGAAACACAAGTTATTGGGTTCAGAATGGTGTAACAGGATGGAGTTCTATGGCATGTGTTATACAGGAGGTCAGATTAGATTATCTAGAGCAGCATTTCTCAAACTGGGGTCCGCAGACCAATGGGTGTCTGCAAGCGAACTCTGGGGGTCCATGGGTCTCACTGATCAACTCCTCCCCCTCCCACCCAACACCTTTTGCACGCCAGGGAACAGTTGTTCAGCGGCATGCAAGAGGTGCTGGGAGGGAGGGGGAGGAGCAGGCACAGGGCGCACTTTGGGGAGGGTGCAGAATCATGTTCAGGTCCGCCAGCCCTGCTGATCAGCTCCTCCCTCTCCCTCTCAGTACCTCCTGCATGCCGGGGAACAGCTGTTCCCTGGCATGCAGGAGTCGCTGGGGGTGGGGGAATGGGCACTCGGGGGAGGGGGTGGAAAGAGGCAAGGAAAAGGAGGGGCAAGGGTGGAGTGGGGACGGGGCCTGGGGCTGAGCGGGAGGCTTGGGGGTCAACAGCAAAATTTTAAATCAAAATGGGGGTCCTCGGGTTACTAAAGTTTGAAAACTGCTGATCTAGAGGCCCTTCTGGCCTTAAAAATCTATGAAAAACTACCTTGTCGAGTCCGCATTTAACTTCCTTTTTAAAAGCCTCTTCTGGCAAAACTGAGTTGACTTGTACATACATTTCTTGTTATAATTCCTCTTCCCCCAACCTCTGACTCCTTGTCTGATATTGAATAATAAAAAGAATGTGACTAATACACTCTAGAACCGGCATGTGACAAAACATGGACGCAGCACCTACCAAATGAGAGGGACAGAGCACAGGTTGAGAGAGTAGTACATTCTCCTTCCCCATTCATTCACTAGCCATCTAATGAGACTTCTAGTTAGTGCAAACTAGTGTTTGTAGCTTTTGGACTGTGGATATGTCTCTACTGGGGACTGGACTGAGACAGCCTAACTTATTTCACATAGGCTACCAAGCAGCAATCAGAGGTGACAACTTTTGGTCACTGCTAGAGCAGTTTGGGAATTTTTTGACTAATTATTTTTTGAAAGATGATAATTTATCAAAAGCAAAATTGTTTGCAAAATAGGCTCAGGATTGGCAAATTTCCCAATTCAGAAGTGTTGAGAAGCAATTTTTCAAAATTATCAAAACATTCCATTTCAATATTTTCTAACTGAAAAATTCTGGTTTTATGGTTCAAAATGACATTTTGTTTTGAAATGTAGCTAATTAGACTAAAAAAAGGTCAAAATCAAAACAAAACATTTTTAAATTACTGAAACAAAAGGTTTTTGACAAAAAAATTTTTAAATGGGTGTTTTAGTTTGTGAATATTTTCAAGATTTCACCTTTTTGGGCTGTCTCAAGATGGGAAAATGTTTTAAACTGGTGAGAATATTAGGAGGATAGGAAAAGCATTCCCCCACCCAACTCTAGTCACCATCTACCCTGGGCTCGATTGGAAATAGCAAAAACTGTTGTTTTGCAGTGATAACAGAGAGAACAATACTTATTCTCTGTCTCTGAGAATATTATTCTTTTTTATTATTATTATTATTATTATTATCTTTTTTAAACTTCATCAATTGACTCAGGGCCTGTTTACATGAATATTTAGTTCACAGCAAGCTGAGGTGGGACTCTACCATGCATTAGCCTTATTCAGACAGACTGTCCATGTGAACCCTGTTGATGTGCATTAACGATTCGTTAATGTGCTTTGATGTCCTCGTTACAAGACTAGGGCTATGTCTACACTACCGTGGTAAATCGACCTACTCTACGTAACTCCCTTCCAGTCCTAGAATCTATGAATAACGTAGCTGGAGTCGACGTACCTTAGGTCGAGTTACCACAGGGTCTACACCACAGGGTACCTTACTCATCTCACCGGGGGTAGAGTACAGGAGTCAATTGGAGAGCGATTTGCTGTCGATTTGGCGGGTCTTTACTAGACCCGCTAAATCGACTGCCGGTGGATTGATCTCAGGGCATTGATCCCAGCTGTAGTGTAGTCCTGCCCTCAATCAAAGCACATTAACACACTGTTAATGTGCATTAGCAGGGTTGTCAGGGAGTTAGTTCACGGCAGGCTAGTACAGGGTAGATTCACACCCCAGCTTGCTGCAAACTAAATGTTCATGTAGACAAGCAATCAGACAAGTTCCATGATCCTTCATTTACTCATGCTAGGCTGGATTCTGCAATTCAGTGCAAGTAAAGAGCAGTGCCTAGCTGTGCTGCCCCAGGAACAGGCCAGGTTCTAAAAAAACAGGAGTACTTGTGGCACCTTAGAGACTAACAAATTTATTTGAGCATAAGCTTTCGTGAGCTACAGCCTACTTCATTGGATGCATGTAGTGGAAAATACAATAGGAAGATATATATATATACACACACACAGAGAAAATGAAACAATGGGTGTTACCATACACACTATAAGGCCTGGTCTACACTACGACTTTAATTCGGATTTATCAGCTTTAATTCGAATTTACCCTGCAACCGTCCACACAACGACGCTATTTATTTCGATGTAAAGGGCCCTTTAAATCGATTTCTGTACTCCACCCCGACGAGCGGAGTAGCGCCAAAATCTATTTTAACATTTCGAATTAGGGATAGTGTGGCCGCAATTCGATGGTATTGGCCTCCGGGAGCTATCCCACAGTGCATCATTGTGACCGCTCTGGACAGCAATCTAAACTCGGATGCACTGGCCAGGTAGACAGGAAAAGCCCCGCGAACATTTGAATTTCATTTCCTGTTTGCCCAGCGTGGAGAGCACAGATAACCACAGATAGCTCATCAGCACAGGTAACCATGCAGGCTGATAATCGAAAAAGAGCACCAGCATGGACCGTGAGGGAGGTACTGGATCTGATCGCTGTATGGGGAGAGGATTCAGTGCTTGCAGAACTTCGTTCTAAAAGACGAAATGCAAAAACTTTTGAAAAAATTTCCAAGGGCATGATGGAGAGAGGCCACAATAGGGACTCTGAGCAGTGCCGCGTGAAAGTCAAGGAGCTCAGACAAGCCTATCAAAAAACAAAGGAGGCAAACGGTCGCTCCGGGTCAGAGCCGCGGACATGCCGCTTCTACGCCGAGCTGCATGCAATTCTAGGGGGGGCTGCCACCACTACCCCACCTGTGATCGTGCATTTTTTTAACCTTTTCTTTGTGGCTTTTTCCTTCCCAGCAATCCTCCTCCCAAATACCA
The DNA here is from genome assembly GCF_011386835.1 of Chrysemys picta bellii. Lineage (NCBI taxonomy): Eukaryota > Metazoa > Chordata > Testudines > Emydidae > Chrysemys > Chrysemys picta. The sequence continues at coordinate 72,317,023 of NC_088794.1, read as the reverse complement.
CCCGGGTTTCCTCCCTCTTTTTCTAATCTATTAATAAAGAATAAATGATTTTTAAATGATAGTGACTTTATTTGGTTTGAAAGAAAGCTGGGGGAAGAGGGAGGGTGGGTTCCTTACAGAAAATCAGTCAATAAAGGGGGCGGGTTTTCATGAAGGAGAAACAAACAGATATTTCACACTGTAGCCTGGCCAGTCATGAAACTGGTTTTTAAAGCTTCTCTGATGCACAGCGCTTCCTGGTGTGCTCTTCTAATCGCCCTGGTGTCTGGCTGCGCGTAATCAGCAGCCAGGCGATTTGCCTCAGCCTCCCACCCCGCCATAAAGGTCTCCCCCTTACTTTCACAGAGATTGTGGAGCACACAGCAAGCATAAATAACGATGGGGAGATTTCTTTGGCTGAGGTCAGAGCGAGTCAATAATGATCGCCAGCGACCTTTTAAACGGCCAAATGCACATTCTACCACCATTCTGCACTTGCTTAGCCTGTAGTTAAACAGCTCCTGACTCCTGTCCAGGCTGCCTGTGTACGGCTTCATGAGCCATGGCATTAAGGGGTAGGCTGGGTCCCCAAGAATAACTATTGGCATCTCAACATCCCCAATGGTTATTTTCTGGTCCGGAAAGTAAGTCCCTTGCTGCAGCCCTTTAAACAGAGTAGTGTTCCTGAAGACGCGAGCGTCATGAACCCTTCCCGCCCAGCCCGCGTTGATGTTGGTGAAACGTCCCTTGTGATCCACAAGTGCTTGCAGCACCATTGAAAAGTACCCCTTGCGGTTTATGTACTCGGTGGCTTGGTGCTCCAGTGCCAAGATAGGGATATGGGTTCCGTCTATCGCCCCACCACAGTTAGGGAATCCCATTGCAGCAAAACCATCCACTATAGCCTGCACATTTCCCAGAGTCACTAACTTTCGTAGCAGCACCTGAGTGATTGCTTTGGCTACTTGCATCACAGCAGCCCCCACAGTAGATTTGCCCACTCCAAATTGATTCCCGACTGACCGGTAGCTGTCTGGCGTTGCAAGCTTCCACAGGGCTATCGCCACGCGCTTCTCAACTGTGAGGGCTGCTCTCATCTTGGTATTCTGGCGTTTCAGGGCAGGGGACAGCAAGTCACAAAGTTCCATGAAAGTGCCCTTACGCATGCGAAAGTTCCGCAGCCACTGGGAATCGTCCCAGACCTGCAACACTATGCGGTCCCACCAGTCTGTGCTTGTTTCCCTTGCCCAGAATCGGCGTTCCATGGATAGAATCTGCCCCATTAACAACATGATCTGCAATGCACCGGGGCCCGTGGTTTCACAGAATTCTGTATCCGTGTCCGTGTCCATGTCCATGTCAATGTCCTCATCATGCTTGTCGCTGCGCTGCCGCCGCCGCTGCCTCCTCGCCTCGTTTTTCTGATCCTGGCTGAGCATAAACTCCACGAGAACGCGCGAGGTGTTTACAATGTTCATGACTGCTGTCTTGAGCTCAGCGGGCTCCATGCTTGCCGTGGTATGGAGTCTGCAGTGTTCACCCACCCAGGAAAAAAGGCACGAAAATGGTTGTCTGCCGTCCGTTGCTTTCATGCAGGGAGGAGGGAGGGAGGAGGTGAGGCTGTACCCAGAACCACCTGCGACGATGTTTTTTGTCCCATCAGGCACTGGGATCTTAACCCACAATCCCAATGGGCGCGGGAGACTGCGGGAACTATGGGATAGCTATGGGATAGCTACCTACAGTGCAACGGTGCAGAAATCGACGCTAGCCCCGGTACTTGGACGCACACCACCGAATTAATGTGCTTAGTGTGGCCGCATACATTTTGACTTTATACAACCTGTTTTTCAAATCCGAATTATATAAATTCGGATTAATCCCGTAGTGTAGACATACCCTAAGGAGAGTGATCAGTTAAGGTGAGCTTTTATCAGCAGGAGAGAAAAAGAACTGTTTGTAGTGGTCATGAAAATGGCCCATTTCCAGCAATTGACAAGGAGATATGAGGAATTGTAGATGGCGGGGGGGGGGGGGGGGGCGGGGGGAAGAAATAATCATGGGGAAATAGTTTTACTTTGTGTAATGGCCCATCCACTCTCAGTCTTTATTCAAACCTAATTTAATGGTGTACAATTTGTAATGTGATATGTGCCAGCAATGCCCCTCTGCCATGTACATTGGCCAAACCGGACAGTCTCTACGTAAAAGAATAAGTAGACACAAATCAGATGTCAAGAATTATAACATTCAAAAACCAGTTGGAGAACACTTCAATCTCCCTGGCCACTTAATTACAGACCTAAAAGTCGCAATATTACAACAAAAAAATGTCAAAAACAGACTCCAACAAGAGACTGCTGAATTGGAATGAATTTGCAAATTGGACACCATTAAATTAGGCTTGAATAAAGACTGGGAGGGGATGGGCCATTACACAAAGTAAAACTATTTCCCCATGCTTATTCCCCTCCCCCCCACAGTTCCTCATATCTCCTTGTCAATTGCCGGAAATAGGCCATTTTCATTACCACTACAAACAGTTCTTTCTCTCTCCTGCTGATAAAAGCTCACCTTAACTGATCACTCTCCTTATAGTGTGTATGGTAACACCCATTGTTTCATGTTCTCTGTGTGTGTATATATATCTTCCTACTGTATTTTCCACTACATGCATCCGATGAAGTGGGCTGTAGTCCACGAAAGCTTATGCTCAAATACATTTGTTAGTCTCTAAGGTGCCACAAGTACTCCTGTTCTTTTTGCGGATACAGACTAACACAGCTGCTACTCTGAAACCAGGTTCTAAAGTGTGTCTCAGAGTCACAATTTGATCTCTGCTTCCACTTTGCTCCATTTGTAAAAGCAAGTCTTTTACGTGGCACCTTACTTACCCCTCCATACCAGCTCTGGTGCATTGGCCAGCATGGGGAGAAGGCACAGAGTCTTAGCTGCACCTTCCTGCCCTCTCACTGCCTACCTGGATAGGTGGGGAAGGAGAAGCCTGGTGGCAGCTGCAGTCTTCTCTTTGTAGGCGCTGGCAATGCAAATAGCCCTTGCAGGAGGAGTAAGGGGTTTCCTGTCACCGCTGTACTCCCCTGTACCAGAGGCCTTATGTTTAAGCTCAGTAAGAACAGGTATAGTCAAAAAAATGTCTGGAAACAAGACATTGGTTAAAATTAATCCCCATGTAAAGAACCAGCACATGTAAGCCTTCACAATACAAGCTTCACACCTGTGTTTTGATCCCCCTCTCCTCCAAACCAGGGACTTTAGTTTATTTCATTAGCAAAAAGTTCAAAACTGGATTTTGATTTGGATTCTCAACCCCTCAAAGTCTAAGTGTGTTTGATGCTGGGTTTGGGTTCAGGCCCCTCCTCCATTTACAATGGGTTTTCAATCAGAAGTGATCTGACAACTCGCAGGGTGAGGTTTAAGGCAGAATAGATTTTGGTTCGCTCTTCCAAAGTAGTGTTAGTTCTGCAGTGGTATCAGAAGTATCAGCTTTTTTACCAGTAAAGTCATCAAAGCAGATAGAACAAACACACATAAGGATCAGATATATTGTGTAAGAAGTTGCCATTTTTGTAAGGTCACTTTTCTAGCCATAACCACACAAGACAAATAGCTTTCTGGTTTGTTTTGACAAATGTGTTGTCCGAGAACTTGGCAGCCTAAAAGGGATGATAAGCTGGTTGTTTTGGGCCTTTTTTTGTGGGAGCTACAAAGGTATCTGCTTTATATAGCACTTCTTATATTGTCTTTCTCCAGTTGGAGCATTGAACAGCAATTCATTTTACCCCATAACAAATTGTGCCAACACAAACTTGTCATTTAAAGTTTTTACATATTTTCTTTGTTTGCCTCATTGACGTTGCATAGCCACTTGGCATCAGGGTGGGAGTGGAGGGGAAAGCAGTTGCTTTCCAGCAGACACAACATGTACCAAAAGAGAACCGCTGTCTAGTCCTGCATTTCTTTATTCTGAATATATGAGAGTCATCTTAACTGGGAACAAAGTCTAGTGTTACTGTATCCACAAAACATTGATGATACTATTGCACATACTGATTGCAGTGTTGACAACAGTTAGAGCCAGTTTGTCGGTCATTGAGTTTGTTGTGGATGAGGATTTGAACTATCACACCTATGGCTCCACAGTGAAGTAACTCCACTGACACCGAGGTGAAATTGGTGTGAGAAGAGAATCAGGCCACATACATCAATTACTGAACCTGCCATGAAGACTGGTTCCAGTGCATTGGGAACTAAAGGCTTGTCTACAGAGGGAGTTATTCTGGAGTAACTATTCCTGATTTATTCCAGAATCAAAACATCCATGCAGAGTTAATCAGGAACAGTTATTCCATTTTAAATTCACGCCCTACCTTAATCTGAATTAACTTCTCATTGTAGACAAAGCCTTAATTTGTTGTGAATTGAGGTTAATGCCAATACATTATCTCTTAGTGAATGAAGACTAATACCAATGCATTACTTTCTCACATTCTGATCCCACATTCTATAAGTCTTACCTTTTTCCTTCCCATTCTGTCTTTTTTCCTCATACTCCTGGTAGGTGAGACGAAGTATGGGGAAATCCTCTTCAGATAATCATTCTGATAAAATAGCACAATGCTATGCTTAACAAGTCTCTACCCAGAACATTAAAAATGTAAAATGTAAGTGCTAAGCATTATTACTATTATTGTTCTTGATCCAAATGCCCAAGAAGCCATGTTTGGCCATTAATTCAGATACTGGGAAACTAAACCTTGGTTGTCCTCAGGCTGCTGTATAAGAAGCATTAAGAAGTGAGACCAAAACAAATATCACCTTGGAGAAGGAACAGAGTAAGAATGGAGTGGGAGACTCAACTGTCTGAAACCAGGGAGGTCCAGCTCTGTGGCATTGCAGGGCTGTTCCATCTGCTACCAAACACTAACTTCTGCTACCTGCCAAATTAATATCCCTCGTTCTTAATGTTTTATTTCAAAGAGTTAAGCTGAAGAGCCACTGAATGAATTTTATGTTTTATAACAAGTCAGTCCAGTCTGAGCTTACCCCCTCCCCACAGCCCCCACTTTCCCTTTAAATAAGCCTGGCATTCGGCATGGTAGCTGGCTCTGTTGATTGAGGTGAGCGGTGAAGTTAGAGTTTTGCTTGCTGCTGCCACTTATTTTGTTTTACACTGTTTGGAAAAAATTCACTAAATACATTTTAAGTTGGATAGCAAGTCGTGCCAGTTGGCAGTATTTATTTATTTCTGTCCTGTGGGCAAGTCTGGCTGAACAAGAAGCTTACAGTAGGTTTGAGCTGGCTGGTCCAGGCCAACCAAGTTGTATTAGCTGCTTCCACTTATTTTTGTCTTAACCTATTTAGAAAGAAGCATCACCTCTGGAGTTTTACGTTTAATAGCAAGCCAGGAGCCCTGTTGACAGTTTGTTTGCTTTATGCAACCATTTAAACTTCTGATTGAAAAGAAATCAGGTAGGTGGTAGGCTAGCGTAGATAGGCAAGTGCAGACAAAGCCGTTCATGCTGCCATTGCTGCTACTGTCACTGCTTTCACAATGAAAATGTCAATGAAGATTTGAAGAAATACTACAGAATTGTCTGTTATGTTTCAAGCTGCAGGGCTAAGTGGTTAGATAACCTTGCCCCACAGAATAAAACATCTGGGGATTCAAATTTGGGTGGATTGAGGTGTGTGCAACAAAATGGGGAAGCAATAGTTGGGGCTTCACAAATCTCGGCCTAACTCCAACCCTGGACACAGGTTAGAGCAGCTCCATGTAGCAGGAGTCACCAAAGACTATCTGTGAGCTGAGCATAGCCAGAGCACTCTGGCCATGCCCCTTATCCATCCTTCCTTATCCCAAAATGTTTTTCATTATCTCCAGCATGGTCTCTGTGCAGAGGACTACAGGTTGGGGGATGGAGGATCTGGCTATATAAGCTCTACATTGACTTTCTAGGGACGCTCCCATATTGAAAGAACTTCCACCTAAGAGTATGGGGACTAACTCCACTGTTGTCTGAGTGGTACAAAGGGGTAACAGACCAATGTCTTTCTAAAAGAATGTTTTGAGCAGCTAATTAGTCTCCAACTTGGACCTGAAGTCCTCACTCAATCCGTATTAAGGCAAAACTTGAAATATGAAGCGAGTGTACTGTACAGACTCAGAAATTAGAAATCAAAGAAAAAGAAACCAAAATGTAGTATTTAAAAAGCTCCTCATTATTTATTTGGTGCCTGAATCATGATTTTTGAATGCTTGCAGTTGGAAATGCTGTTCTATGTTTCCCAAGAAGTGACCAATTAACTTGATGTTTACAAAGATTCTCTTTGAGGCATCATTCTGCAGGCATTTTGTAAGATGAACATGTTCTTTCAATGAATTTTACATGCTGTTTCTACCAACACCTGCATGGGGGCTGGCCAGACCATAGTAGTTACCTCCTTTTGGTGCACTTTTGGAAAATAAAGGAGGAGCCTAAACACATTTACTATTTAGCACAGTGTTTGCTACCATGAGTAAACTCAATGAAGAAATAGACCTACTTCCAGAAATAAAGGTCTACAGGATCGGACCCCAAATACCCCTGATTCACACAACTTAGAACAGGAACACATTTTGGGGAGGAGAAAATGACTCAGGTAGGAGACCACATGAGTTGCTGAAGTGAGAGAAAGAAGTAGGGTGACCAGACAGCAAATGTGAAAAATCGGGACAGGGATGTGGGGTGGGAGGTAATAGGAGCCTATATAAGAAAAAGACCCAAAAATCGGGACTGTCCCTATAAAATCAGGACATATGGTCACCCTAGAAAGAAGCAAGAAGAGCGTGAGCGTCTTGGAGATAGGATTTGGAAATCTCCTTATCTTCACCTAGTGTGCCAGTGCACCTAAGGTGAGCTCTGCTGCTGTCCACAGACTTATTTCCAGATTACTGGAGTAAAGGCATGTAACATTTCCTTAGTGCCTGTATCTAACACTGTGGCAATCTTAACTTAGACTGCGCATTGTACTTTTATATAATCTTGATATACCAAGTTGCTATCTAACCATTCTACTATGCGTGAGTAATAACACTTGCAGGCATTATACTGAGCAACTGTTCTCTTCAACATTTCCACAAATATTCCTAATACAGACTAAGTGATTTAATAGGCCACAAGGCTACAGGAGTTGCTGTAAAAACATTTAGGTACACAATTATATTTATTCCCCCCCCCCCTTCTTCTCCTTCACTGAACAAGCTTCTAACATTCAAATTTGCTAGGCATTTTGGCAATGCTGAGATCCAGGGGGGAAGAGGGTCACCACAATAATGTTTAATCCCATTACTAATGCTTATTTTAGAATCTACTTGTCTATAAAGGCATGATAGCAATCTTAATTATTGTCTCCAACATGTATTTGCCTGAAATAATTATTATACTTCATTCCTATAGAGACAATGAGATAAAAATCTAATTTTGTTTTATTGGCCCTTCTATCCATCAAGAAAGGAGTTTCTTCTGAGAGCTTTGAAGTAGTCCCCTTCACGGATTAAACCTCTTGAAAGTATAAGAACAGAGGGAGAGGAGAGGAGGGGAGGGGAGTGGGGGGGAATTGAAATAATTTACATCCCAGCAGACATATAATGGGAATCAACAATGCAACTAGACCTACATGATGGCTGAGAGGAAAACGTTGAGACATGCTGTTCAGCAAAAAAGTCTGTTTAGCTGCAGCTTTTAGCTCAGGAAACAGCCAAGGGCTGCACTAAGTCAGAGGAAATAAGTAGCAAAAAGGAGCTTCCCTAATCACATTTTCCAAATAAAAATATACTTTATTGGTTAAAATTTCATCAGATGGCCTTAACTGTTGGTTGCTGGCTGCCAACCTCAAACTCACAGGATCAGAGTTACTATTACAGAGAGTGTCAAAATTCTTCATAAACTATTTTTTACCAGCGTAAACCCTGTTTGAGTCACTAGATTCGACACTAAATCTGTTCAAGGTTCATTGTACATCCCAAAAGCATATGAAATTCACTAAGCTTTACATTTTGTTACAGACTCAAAACTCCACCCCCATTTTTTGAGTGGCTCACTAAGGGTTGAAAATCTGAGCTTTCTAGGATGACTGCAGGCTTAATTGTAAGTAAATATGGGTCCACTTCCTTTCATTTTAAAAAATTATTTAATTGTTTTCAAGCAAGGCAGAAAAAAAACTGTATGTAGCACATCAAAGAGAGAAAGGCTGTGCACCAGGATTATTCAGAAATGGAGATCACAGCCATACGGCTCAATAGGCAGTTATGTATTAGAACAGGGACCCATACAATACTTGGGAGTTGTGTACTGGATAATGAAAAGGAAGTTTTTTGGTTTTGTTTTTTGTTTTTTTGTCTGGTCCTGTTGCACTTCTGCGGTATCAGTTCATTCATATTCAAACCATTGGGATTCTTCTATGGTTTCTTAGGGCTTGATCTTGCAAGGTGTGTAGCTCTCTGACCCTGACCCAGGAAAGTACTTACATATGTTCTGAACTTTAAGAATGTGAGTAGTCCCATTGGCTTTAAGGTTAAACCTGCGCTTAATTGCTGTGCCAGATTGGGAGCAGAGTGCACAGCACCTTACAGGATTGAGTTCTACGTTGTTTTATAAGCACTTTTCCTACATGACTTCTCTCTGGATCCCAAGGAATCCTACGTAGCAACTTTGCTTGGATTTTGCAGATCTGCATGCAAGAGGAACATATGGGCCCTATGAAACCATTCGATTCATAAAAAATATGCAGACAATTTCTTTGTTGATTATTATTCTTTAAAATGTTCAGTGCCATTCAATCGTGTGACAAAAAAAGTACCACTTCTGGGGACTGAGAGAGAGAAATCTAGCCTTTTGTCCTATCACTCAAACCATTTTGAATGGTCACCTACTAAGATTCTACACCACATGCAGGACTGCAGGGGGATTTTGATAACTATCAATGTATGAAAATCATCTGCTAGCATTTATAAAACACCAGCTTCTTCAGATGACTCAGTCCACCGTGGGGAAATTTGCTATCTGTTTGGTTATCAGGAAATAAAGCAATCATCATGGCTTGCCACTTACTAAGGAAACAATAGTCCAACCAGGAAGCAACAGATTATGCAAAAATCACATGCCGCGTTACCTGGCATAAGAAAATGACATGCATCACAGCTGTAGATTTTATCCACATATCTATGGGAAAATCATCAAACACTAGTTATATCATAATGAAACTGGTTTAGACACATTTCAACTATTTTGGAGCTTAGTGATGGTAGAAAGCCGGTGGATACAAATCAGGTTGTTGCCAACAGGCAAAGGTTTAGTATCTTAGAATATTCTAATCTAATATTCATAAAATATCATTAGTATGAAGGGTTGGTGAGTCTCATCTGTTTACCAGGAGGGAATATGGTCTATCTGTTAGAGCAGTGATTCTCAAACTTTTTTACAGGTGACCCCTTTCACATAGCAAGCCTCTGAGTGTGACACCCTCCCCCCCAATAATTAAAAATGCTTTTTTATATATTTAACACCATTATAAATGCTGGAGGCAAAGCAGGGTTTGGGGTGGAAGCTGACAGCTTGTGACCCCCCATGTAAGAGCCTTGTGACCCCCTGAGGGGTCCCGACCCCCAGTTTGAGAACCCCTGTATTAGAGCAAAGATCTACTCCCAGCTGTGCCTCTGATTTGTTGTCTGACCTTAGGCAACTCACTTAGCTTTTCTATGCCCCTGTCTCCCCCATCTGACAATTATGGATAATAATGTTGCCATACCTCACAGGGATGTCATGAGAATTACTCAATCATAGTAACGTGTGTTGATTTATTATTTTCAAATAATAAATGCAAAGTAAATGCATCTCTTTTATTATTTACCAGTAAAAACATACATTATACATACAATATTTAATACAATGCTGTTGTTGAAGTATTTGATCTACAGTATATTAGTGCTGGGTGAGCAAGTGTAGGAGAACACTAAGCCCTCCCAAACAGGCCATGTTATAAAATGTTTGAAACTTGGAAATCCCCCAGTTTACAAACAAATGCATTGTCACCATGTCTACCTGTGCATCACAAGAGATCTTGGGCACCTGCTACATTTTAGGGAATTTTTATACTTGGACTCTTAGCTATACTTAAGGAGGTAAGTATTTTTTTTTAACCTTAAGGTCCTGTAAAGGGGAAAAAAGGGAATGAAAGTTTCATGGATACTTTTATTTCAGCATTAATACGTAATAATAGTATCATGCATATATACCACTTTTCACCAAATTCATTACAGTGTTTAGCACTGTTAATCCCAATTTACAGGTTGGGAAACTGAGGCAGAGAAAAGTTAAGTGACTTGCCCAAGGCTACACAACACATCAATGGCAGAGCCAAGAGTCATAACTCACTCTACTGTGACACCTAAGTGCCAAATACCTGACATATCTTATACATGTATTTAGATACTTGATGCATTACGTCACCTGCTGACCATCAGGTTTTATGCAATATTAACAGAGGCTGTTTCAACTCCAGCCCATTGTGCAAAAACAGATAACATAGCTGCATTTCTTTCAGTGTGATTGAGCTCATACCTTGCACATTCACCGATCAGTGGTTTTCTCTAGCCTGCATTAACCACAGACCTCATTTGAAAGGCATAGACTGGGTCTCCTATTCTCTTAAAATTCGGCAGTAGATTCCATTTACTAATACCAACAGGAAATCCCATGAATCTGCTTCATGGCCTTTTACTGACTTCACAAATCCAATTGATACAGATAGAGCCAATTCCTGAAACTGCAGCTGTCCACACTTACAAAGCTCTAACTGTTAGATAAGGAAGTGCCAGCTGGAACAAGAAGTTTCCCTTACTAGTGGATGCCATACTTTCAGCCAACTGGGCAGCTGTCAGCTTGGGTGGCGGCAAAGCTGTATAAATGGGAAACCCCTAGATCCGATCCCTTAAACTCATCCTAAAGCAATGTCCTGTTTTAAGTTTTTAACTGAACCTTAAAAGAGTGAAGAGCAAGCAAAGCCCAGCCTCAGACGAATCAAATCACTTTTGTCTCTGAGCTTCTGATTCCCTGCATACCACTGCATCACTTAAGGTCCAAGGGGAGGGGGCTGTTGGAGACTGAGGAAGGCCCAAAGTTCTGCAAATCCTCTCTTTTAAGCTGAGGGGGACCATGGAAGTAGCCCTTTTAAAAAAGCAGAGTTCAAAGCCTTTTTACCTCAGAATACCTCACAACATAGGGAGTTCACTCGTGGTTTTACATTGATTTTCATTGCTGGGGTTTTTAATTCTTCTGTATTTGAATCTACATTTATTTAATGAGTCCGGGATGTTTTAGCCAATAGATGAAATGAGCTAAATTGTGAGAGGCAGGGACTGGCCAGAGTTTTAGCTCCACCCTGGCCAGTCCACCTGAATAGTGCAGCTTATGCACCACCCCTCACACAGGTCTTTGCCTATAGAAATACATGTATTAGCGTACATTAATTATGAATGGTATTATTATTCATATGCTGCATGTTGTACTTAAATATGAACTCTTCTGGAAGTAACAGACAGATACACATCTTAAATGGAGGTGGTCCTAATCCTCCAATACAAACATCACCAGATTGCTCATTGATTTTACTTCTGCTATGCACCCCCTCTTTATCTGTGCTATGTCAAATACCTCAGAGGTTCATCATTTGCAACTTGTTACCAAACAGTCAACTTAATATCACTATGTGGTTTCCTGGATTTGGCAATATACTTTCTTACCAATTCTACCTCTACAAGGGTTTATATTTAATTATATATATTTGATATCATGCAATTTTTTGGATAGATTTCACTATTGATTTAATAGATCATTTCTGCGTTAATATCAATGGCATGATACGACTCATTGATATTAATTAGATGCGGAAGTACATACTCAGCTGATTGGGGCAGATCTTGTCCGTGGTATAGTTATGGGGAAAACTTCCATGACTCCTGTGCAGTCAGTGCCATTGCCTTCCATTTCCGACCCCCCTCTGATTTGTTCCCTTCAGTTAGTACTTTAAATACGCTGGTGAAACAGAATCTCCAGCTGTTTAATGTCTCTGTGTAGGGATACTGAAAATCTGTAGAAGTTAAAGTCTGTGGGACTTCCTCTCCAGAGTTAGTTGAAAGTTTTGGAAAATGCATGGGGTTATTTACTGTCATTTGATTCAAAGTACACATGAAAATATGGACAAATTGTTAACTAGAGCTTTTATATTTTTCATGAGTAGTTTTACATTATAAAAGGCTTTTTATTCTTTAAAATATAAAAATCTGCTCCTCCTCTTTGAGATTCTTCAATACCCTCAACCTTCGTACCTTGCAGTATCCCCAAATATTTTCATTCCTTCAGTTCCCTGCTGGAGGCATCCCAGTGTCCGTAGATCCACCCCTCTCCATGGCAGGTGTTGAAGTGAAATAAAAAATTGATCAAAACTCCATCCCCTTTACAATAAAGCCCTCTCTGAGTTTTACGCCTTTTAACCTTATTCATGTAAAAGATGCTGTCAAATTAATCCATTTACACTGGGTAAATGGCATTAGCTGCATGCGTCACTTCAAATGATCAGCGGTGAAATAATTACTTAAATTGGAACCATTGGTTTTCTGCAACTCAGTGCACCTAGCTATGAGCATACAGACATTTGGAAGGCTTCATTTAGTCCAACTCTCTGTCTTAGCAGCACCAGACACCAAGAACATGTCCCCCTGGGATGCCACTCATGACACGGGCCCCACATAAACAGCTGCTCAGATTCAAGACTTCAGTCCTAATCTTCAAGGCCATCCATGGAATTGACCCAAGCTTCCTAAAAGAATTCCTCTGCCCCTGTGGAGTCCTCCTCTGAGAGCCAAGCTCCTCATCAACCATAGAAGTCTTATCTTCAACAGGGAGTCTCATGCAAGAGGCAGACAGAGCCCAGAGCCAAAGCTATGACACTGATTACTGGAGGAGATCAGAAGGACCCACGACAATGAAATGTAAAACTCGCTTGGACTCAAAGTTCTCATAGCTAAAACTGAAATCAATAATGCAGAAGAAAGAAAGTGGAAGAGGAGAAAAAAGCAATGAAGACAAGAGGAAAAAGGGAGGAAGGAAATATAGAGAACAAGGGAAGAGAGAAAAGAATATAAATCATGGCCTTAAATGCCATAGAATAAGTTGGGAAGAACACTAGATGGTTAGACCATTAGTGGGAATGAATTATTTGTGAGGAGCTCAGGTACTAGATTGATAGAAACCTAGAGAGAAAGATTACATAGACGGGTAGATCTATAGATCCATCATTAGGTTTCAGGGTGCACTGAGAAGAAAGGTGCTGTTTTGATTTTTTTTATAGCTTTCGTCAGTCTCCAGAACTGTCAAATTCAACTTAAAATAGAGCAATGAAAAATTAATCCTTGAGGCATTTCAGTTAAATAAATGAAGGTGAAAAGAGCATAGATGTCACGTGAAAACATTGGTTTGGAACTTGTTGTAAATTAAGTAAAAGTAGTAAATTAAACCATAAATGCTTTTTTAATGGAAACTTTTAAATGCTTTTTTAATGGAAACTTTATATATGGATCCATGAAAATTATATATATAAAAGACATAATTTTCATGGATATATATATCCCAGACGTAAAAAAAATCTCTTGTGGAATGATTGGTAAATATCTCCTTGTATGCAGATCAGTGTAAACTGCTTAATAACTAGGGGGAGACCTCTTTGTGTTTTGGGTCTGCTTCTCCCCACTCCCACCCCCTTTTGCAGACTGCTGTCCTGTTTTGTGAAACTGATTTGTTGTGGTGTTTCAAAGGGGGCAGCTGAGCAATCAGTTTCACTGCTTCCCTTCTCACTGGTGCAAATCCCCTATGCCCTCCTCAACATTAGGAGAAACAATCAGGACTAAAAGGAGCTGCTTCTGAGTGCTGGGCCTGCTTAATACTTAATTAAATAAACAGAAATATAATTACAATGTAAATATTTCCTTTCTTTAATTCCTAGACATCATGAAAAAGAATGTTGTTGAAATAAGATAAAATTATTGAAAACCTTTTTGGTGCCTCCCCACTTACAAACCATTTCACTGTGTTCTCACTCCTACCCACTTGCAATAAACCACTTTTAAGATTTCAGATCCATCTATCAGGCATAGAAAGAATGCATCCTTGGAAATGAATATCCCAGATAGTCAAAAGTGTTTATAATTGGAAAGGAACCATGAGGAGTAAATTGCTCTGTAATTTATAACTGCAGATTTCCTTCCTCAAATTATTTTCATTCAACAATTTTCTTTGAGAACATTTACAGTTTGAAATGTAAAAAAAAAAGTAAGAGACGAATGGATCATGTTGTCTTTTGGCATGTATATAGCCATTCAAGACAATGGACCTACCTTATAATTCTACATTGGGGAAACTCCATCGGCTTCAGTAGACTTCGGCCTGACTTACAGTTTAACTGAGAACAGAATCAGACCCATCATCAAAGGATTGTCCTCATCTTTTTTCCCTTGAGAATTTTCTTCGGTTTTGGTACTGTGTGTTTATGGCATCAACCTGATTCTTTTTTCTTAAGTTCAGATACAAATAATAAAAAGCAGTCAGTGATGGTGGCACACCATTGAAATCACTGTATATGTGACAATTAATGTTTGATTGGTAAGGTGATATCATCCCCGTTCAGTGATAATGGAAATCGCCTCCGTAAAACAACAAAATGAGGAGTAGGTTTCCCTCCATCTGTGTGTACAACCCTTATCAATATGTGGCCAATATCTATGATGACAAAAAACTATCTTACCTTCATTGTTAAACTATCATATCCTCTGAAAGTAAAAACAGCACAGAGTACAAATGTCTCTATGCTGGTTCCAGTCTAACAAGGGTTTGGGGCTCTGGAGAGCCTTCATGGAGAATAGTAGCAACAGGTGTTTATTGGATCTTCCACAGGAAACTCTAAATCTTTCTTGGGCAAAAAGAGAAGCAGGACTAGCAAATTGCAGAGCAATAATTATAGAAAAACACTTTCCTTGGAGTTTCTGGCAACAGCTTCCTTCATTTCACAGTCTGGTCCTACTACTCCCAATTGGCAGCCTCTCGCCCATACACACATTCATTAGTTCTAACCTCCATGCCTCAAGATTCCTGTGACATCACTATATTATTTCCCTAGGTCCAGCCTTCAGTACAGTGGATTTTTTGCACTGCCTCAGCAAATGCTTTTTTCTGTTTGTTACCCTATTCAGTTGTGGATGGATTTTTCATTCAAGAATGCGGGTGCATATTTTGTGTGTCTGCTTTTCTAAAGAAGCACTGATGAAAACTGCACATCATGTAGGTGGAAAGATGATGTAACTGAAGTCAGAAATCAGAAGTAGATATAGGAAAGGCCAGCTTTGTTCCACAAAGGGAAGGAAGATCATGTGTTACTGCTGAAATTCACATGACCTATTTGATAACGGTGCGGCAGCCACATTCCAATAATAGCAGCTCATATGTATAAATGAACCAAGGAAAACTGTCAACTAGCACACGCTCCAGCTGTCACTTGCACTCAATACTTCCTCAAGAAGTTCAGATTCATCCCCAAGTCACAAAATCAACCAGATTTTGGAAAGCAAAACACATTTTCATAAAGATCAATGAAAAATGAGTCTGATCATTTTTATTTATAATAGTGCCTGAAGTCCCTAATCAGGATCTTGGTGCTGTTTGCTTAGTGCTATAAAAACATGTAGGAAGACTTGGTTATTTCTCCAAGAAACTTACAATCTAAGGCCTTGATCTTGCAACTGTCTCCACATGGAGGACCCCTACACCTGCCCAGATTCTCATTTAAATTAGGGTTGCAACTATAGGATTGGAGACTAATTAAAGATGAGACACCTGTGTGTAACAAAGGAAAGGGGAAGAGAACAAGAGTAATCATGATATGAGCATGTGGTTATAGCAGTTTACAATATGCACAACTTGATGGTTCTTAATCAGTTAGTATCAGAGGGGTAGCCATGTTAGTCTGTATCCACAATTAGTTAGTCTGTATCAATTATTGGGAGCGGACCACATCCATCCTGACTAAATTGGCCTTCAACATTGGTTCTCCACTTGTAAGGTAACTCCCATCTCTTCATGTGCCAATATATATTTATGCCTGTATCTGTAATTTTCACTCCATGCATCTGAAGAAGTGGGCTTTTTACTCACGAAAGCTTATGCCCAAATAAATCTTAGTCTTTAAAGTGCCACCGGACTCCTCATTGTCTTAATCAGTTAAACATTTTTATAATTATTATTGCAATAGTGCCCTATTGAACCAGAATCCTCTATGCTCTCAGTTAATCCTTAATCCTCTCAGTTGCCTCCCTTAATCAAGTAAAACTAGTGTCCCTGAGCTCATTGCCTATTCCCTTCTATATAGACTAGCCTCATTCACCCTTCTACTTAGTGCTCTTAATTCCTTTAAAAAAAGACAATATAAATCATCCATTCTGCTCCCTCAGACAATGGACCCTCATGCTGCATAAACTTCCTCCTTCTGGGGAGCGGGAGACATTCTGAGCTGCTACAGTTCTCAATCTCTCTGCTGCTGTCTAGCGGGAAGCTGTAAGGTACAAGAGGGCAGAAAGTTTATTGCTCAGTTATGATCTGTAACTGTAAAGATGCAGCCAGGGTGTGCCCATTACCTGATCCCCTATTTTCCCACACTTCCCACTTCAAACATTCATCTGCCGAACTCAAACAGCTCACAGAGCCTCCTAATGCAGACATCCCTGGGTCTTCTGAAGTTATAAAGGGGCAGCCTCCCTTATGCTGCTGAGAGTGGAGAAGGAGGCAATGAGGCATGTGTCCTCCAAGTCCTGGCTCCATAGTGGTTGAGCGGGATCTTAGTTGGCTTCTTTTAACATGTAAAAATTGCCATATTGGAAACCCTAGTGATGAGTTTGCTTCAGACAAAAGAAGAGCCTTGCGGAGTAGAATGGATACTCTGGAATATTACAGCTGTTAATTCATTTCAAACCAAAGAGCTAAGTAATAGTATGATAAATCTACATGATTAACACATCCTGTTAAGCATTGACTTCTCTTTTAATTTCCAAAGCACATGCATATTTATTTCCTAGCTCACAGAATGGCTTTTTCCCCCAGGAATTTCCTGCCATTACGGGGTTATGAAACTAGAGAATGAGTACAAATTTTAAAAAATGACAATATTTGGTCAATGCACTTTGCACTGAAAAAAAGGAAATTCAGGGTTATTGGTGTTTTTCCCCTGTTCCCATGGGTTTGATTTGGTAGCCCCATTAGGATCAAGCCTGGGAGTGGCAGACAGGAGCACCTAACAGAGATTGCTGATGGAATGCTAGTTCGAAGGACCTGAATTTTGAGGAAGGATTTGGAGAAGGAGGATAAAGTATCTGGGCACACAGAAGGAAGGAAATTGTTCCAGGCACAGGGGAGTTGCATGAAATTCAGAAGGATGCTCCTAAATCTATCTGCTCATTGTAAGGTTTCATAAACTGAATCATCGTAGTTTACATTTTAACAACCAGAAAGGTGAAACTTGCTATTAACTAGACATGCAAAGAACTGCAAAGGTGGGAGCTGGATCCAGACTGAACTTTCCCAAAGTTAAGGTAGCATTTAGATCCAGGGTTCTGATTTGGCCAAACCTAGAGATAAAAGTCAGCTACAAGATCTGGATCCAGAGCCAAACTTCCCCAACGTTTAGAAGGGGAGGGGTGCTCATATATTGGGTTCTGATTCAAGCCCATTTCTATAAACATGTATTTTGCTAGAAGTCACCAAACACAATCAATAAGCTTTATTAAAGGACATCATGATGAACTTGATCCTGCATGGTGCTGAGAATGTTCTAGGAATGCTGAGTGTCTTAAATTCCATTAATTTTAGATAACATTAATGGGATTTAGAGGTGCTCAGCACTTTGCAAGATTTTGTCCTCTTTGAGCAGCCACCATCAAGAAAATAAAGAACCAGATCTGTAATTTCTATCAAACTATAATTAGCTGCATTTCCTTTTATAATATTGGAAACTTAAAAAGCTTGTAACCCTATCGTTGGAGCAATAGGGTAATTACGATAACACAAAACTCTTAAAAGTAAAAATGTCCTATATTTTCCTTTGATATTGAAAGAGAAATAATGAATTCAAAGACATGTAAAAATTAGTGGAAATTAAAATACGAAACAAATGTAGTCTAGTCTTGTCAAGATACAGTGTATCTTTTGTAGATATTTCCTAGCTTGTCCAACCACAATGGAGCCCCCACAGCTTTTCAGATCTACTCTACAGGGTAGTTAGATTATCCTAGAGTACCACAGCATAATTAAACCACACTAATTAAAATGGATGTGATTTAAAGAGCTCTTTTCTACTGCATGGCTCTCTGTGAACTGGGTCACTTTCAGTAATGCTGAACATTAAAAGAACATTGCACCTCCGAAAAATAGTTCTTTGCAAGAGCAAACTACAATGTAATGCCAATGCCAAAGCCAAGAAAAGCTTTCCACTCTTGGAACCCTTCTGTATAGGATATGTGATAAGTGTTTTTCCTTGTGGAAGTAAGTCCAGACACACAAAAGTAAGAGGTTAACGCTCCAGCAATCTGCCCCACATTCTAAGGCTGTGTCTTCTGCAGAAAACTGAACTGGTACAACTCAAGCAATGGCTCAGTAGGCCCACATTAGCCATCCGATTGCACTGCATCAGCATACAGCACTCCCTGTAAGCACGGTAGATACCTATCCCACGCTAGACAGTACAGCTACAGTACACATATGGCAACAGTGTAATGATTACACTTAATAGAGTAGAATCCATCTTGTCATAATATATTCTATATTTGATAATATTTTAAAATAATTAAAACTATTACTGCAAGTTTACAATATAAGTATTGTAGCAATTATTGTTTGCAATTTAGTGTCTAACTCTGATGCATGGCTTCTAGTTCCAGTGGTCTAGTCTAATTTGTTTTGCCCTGGCTGATAATTTGTTCATGCATCCCTGGGGATTATGCCCTCACACTGATCGATCGATCTATCTATTTATATGGCTCTCATCACTGTAGTATCTGGTGCCTTGCAGAAAGATGGATTATTGAGCTCAAAAAAATGCTGTAATGTATTCTGGGAGTGTTCTTATCTTTTTAAGCATTCTGTACAGTTTTAACTGTATCATTGTCTTTGAAACATCCCTTTCTTGTGAGTTTGGTGCATAAAATTATGACTATTTCTAACACCTCAGTTTAAAGTATGAGTCATTTGACTATGATGGTAGCCCCTGAGCCTGTTTTAAAACTAATATTGCATAATCATTAGCATCAAGTCCAATACCTGTTTATCCCTTTTCTTTGTTTTTTTCATTCTTGCAGTGTAGTATGCTTAATTCTGGGCTTGGTACAGTGTTATCCTCCAAAAAAAACCAGACATAACCCTTAAGCAAACATGCAAAAATTCTGTATCACACTGGAATTCCAAGGCTCCTATTAATTGACTTTTGTAGGTATTTATGTAGCCTTCCCCTTTGTAGTATATGAGCATCTCACAAACATTAATGAATTTCTACTGAACATCCCTTTGCAATAGAGAAGTACTGTACCTACAGTTCTTCCATAGTTCCAAAAATACCCCTTTGGATAAGTTAACTCTAGCAATTGTAATCATGTAGGCCCAGATCCAAAACAGATTGTTGAAGTCAATGGAAAGAGTCTCATTGACTTCAGTGAGTATTGGATTAGGATGACAAAACTTATGATTTAACTGGTAATCTACAAGTTTGAATTTTGCCACTGTACAGGCTGATAGGGCCCCCTCTAATTTTAGCCTAATATTTCCCTAGAATTCTCCTAGTCATTTTCCTAGAATTATCCTATCTTTAAAAAAAATCTAAATTGCCTCTATTGATCAGTTTATTTCTATATCATCTATGACTAATCACCTGTCTCCCCCCCCCAAAAAAAACATTTTTAAAATATAATACTGTCTCTTCTTTTGTGTCCCATTCCACTTTTATTGAACACTATACCTGTCAAAAATTTGACATTAGTTACAAATTCTCTTTTGGGGTTACTGAGCCCAATTCTTCTCTGATTCTCAGTGCGGTGAATCAAAAATAACTCTAAGGAAGATATAACAGAGATTAGACCCAATATAGCTATTCATTGTTTACTCATAGCACATTCATACTTCATGTTCTATCATTTCAATCAGAAACTTTATTTTCAGGCACACTGTGAGGTTTTCACAGGATGCTTTCCACCAGGGAAACTTTCCAATTTCCTTCTTTTCCAAAAAAATGGAAGCACAATTGTGTTCCAAAATGTCATCCTGAGTTATGAAAGATATAACTGTTATACCCTTAATATGAACGCATTGTACGGGGACCACACATATACTATACAGTAGTTGTCTCTATTG
Organism: Chrysemys picta bellii; assembly: GCF_011386835.1. Classification (NCBI taxonomy): domain Eukaryota; kingdom Metazoa; phylum Chordata; order Testudines; family Emydidae; genus Chrysemys; species Chrysemys picta. The sequence continues at coordinate 72,296,549 of NC_088794.1, read as the reverse complement.
GCTATATCTTGATCTGTACCACATTACTGTATTAAATCTCCTCCACAGTATGCAGTGGGTATGCGTGGCTGTCGTCATGCTTGTTAAGAACCCATATGTTCTGGATTACTAAAATATTGAATCTTCAGACTGAGTGGCAAAGGAGATTTATTTGGTATTTTATGGATGGTTTCTTAATTAATTGTACCAAATATTAGTAATATTAATTCTTTGTGAAGGGTTGATGTGCTTCACAATGTGTTACACACAACATAAAAGATGTTCCCTGCACAAAGATCTTACAAGCTAGAAGCAAATGCTTATTTATATTGAATAGTATTTATTCATGCAGGTTGTCCAATTGAACTGAATGGGAGTTCTTCTATACCATTTGTTTTGATTGGAGTTTTCCCACTGATTCCAGGTGCATAGAATCATAGAATATCAGGGTTGGAAGGGTCCTCAGGAGATCATCTAGTCCAACCCCCTGCTCAAAGCAGGACCAATCCCCAGACAGATTTTTTGCCCCCGATCTCTAAATGGCCCCCTCAAGAATTGAACTCACAACCCTGGGTTTAGCAGGCCAATGCTCAAACCCCTGAGCTATCCCTCTCCCTGTGTCTTAAATCAGTTGTGTATTCCTTCTCACAATGTAGATATTCTGTCTGTGTATCAAGTATTATGCTAGCAAATTGCTTTCAGGCAAACTCTAGACTTATGTAGACAAATAATTAGTGTGCGGCAAGCTGGGTGTAAATCTACCTCACATTAGCCCACGGCGCACTAAAAGTTCCATAGTGCACTTTGATCTATTCCACTTTGAAACAGAAGAAGATCAAGGCACACTAGGGGACTTTTACTGCATGATAGCAGGATCCACCCACTAACTATTCATTTAGATAGTCCCTGAATTTGGCTTACTTCTGACTTTGAGTGGCTTTGGCCAAGTCACATAATTTCTATGTACATCTATAAAGCAGGGATATTAACACTCCATAGTTACTCATCTCTCATGGGGTGGGATGACAGACATTTTATTCACTGATGTTTGTAAATCACTCTGAGAGCCTCTGAAGGACTGTGTTATGGTACAAAGTATTATCAAAATCATCACTATACTATAAACCAGTGACAGATTTTAAATTTGCCAACAACACACTTAAAATGAAAAAACAAAAAACCTCAAGAACTAAAAGCTATCCTTTTAACCTCTGCTCAGATTTGTAGAGGACATGGGTGTAATCAGAAGTTAGCTAGGCCAAATCCTCATCTGGTGGGAATAATCATCACTCCACTCATGTAAATTGACACTGGTTGAGGATATGGCATGCTGAGCATCAACTGAGGAAATGTGTTGCCTAGTTTAGGGAAACGCTGGAATGTGCTCTCCTTGGGTATGCTGCTGCACTATTTTGCAGTTGAATTCTGCATAAATAGAACAACATGGCTAGAGTGGAGGTACATATGATGTATATTATGAACGTATAGAGCACAACAGAATCCCCTTCAAAAGACAGCACCGAATAACATTGATCACTAATTTGCCTTTACAGAGTTTTTGTTTGAGGGGCTTTCACACTAATCTCTCACTGATTAACAACTATCTGGCAGCTTTATTTAGCTGGTATTTATTGTAGCAGACTGTTTTTATTATATTATTGGTGATTCAGAGACTGAGCTGTAAAATCCTTACTCACGTGAGTAGTCCTCACTCATGCAAATAGTTCTGTTGAAGAGACCACAACTGCGCAAATGAGTAGAGACTACATGGATGGATAAGTGTTTGTAGGGCTGGACCACCAGTCTCTTTCATTTACATATCTTCTACACTAAAGGCCTGATTGTGCAAGATACTAAGGGTACGTCAACATAGCAACTAGATACCTGCAACTGGCCCCTGCAAGCCAACTCGGGCTCACGGGACTGTTTCACTGCTGTTAGAAGTCTGGGCTCAGAGGTAGAAGGGTCCCAGAGCTCAAGCTACAGCCTGAGCCCTGCGAGCCTGAGCTGGCTGACAAGGGCCAGCTGCGGGTTTTTCTTTGCTGTGTAGACATATCCTCAGTGTCCCAAGTACCATAGGCACTCAGATATTATAGTGATGAACATGATATGAATACACAGATGAACAGATTGGTAGAGATGCCAACACTGTATTCAAAAATAAGGGACTGTTTTCTTAGCATTCCACCCTGCCTCCTGATATTATTATTATCAAGCATCATTAATAAATAAACAATAATTAATAGGTACTCACCTACATTTGCCCAGGTATTTTTTCCTGCTTTTTGCAGCACTCAGCAACTCCTGATCTTGTATAGAGATGAAAAAATATGGGATGTCCCTTGTAATAAGGGACTGTTGGCAGCCCTACTGAAGTCAGTCAGAGCTGGGAGTCACTCAGCACCTCTTAAGAAATGTTCAACACCATGCAGGACCCATTCTGCAGCTGCCCCTAGTGAGATTCTCTCACTGAAGAAATCTGGGCTTCATTCCTCTGTCATTTGATTTGGTCCAACACTGGGCTACCACCACTCTCTTCAGTGGAATTACTCCTGAGTCACACCACTGTAAGTGATAGAAGAATCAGTCCCATGATTATCAGATCCAGTCATCATCCAGACTACAAGCTCTATACTTTGCTGATTGTAATTTGTTTCCATGTTTCTTTTTATTTTAGACATGGGGAGTTCAGTGAGGTTTGCAAACAATGCTATTTAAATTAATAAAGAAAAGTTCAATCCAGCTCCTACTGACTTCAGTAAGTGCAGAATTGGGCCCTATACACAACTAGTACACATGGTATTACTTAATGTAACATATGTAATCATCATTATTTCTTTGTCAAAGTTTCAAGTATATCTGCTACTTCCAGATTTGCACGGCTACTGCCAGGAAATTTATTTTTTCTTTGAGACAGGTATTCTTGATTTATTCTTATTTGGGGAGTTCAGTTGACAGAGGTCCACTTTGGAGTTTTCTAGTTTCTATTGTATATATTTTCAGAACTTCTGGGTCCTATTCAACCTGTTTCATTGAGAAAAAACATTTACGCTGGTATAAGACTGGAGTAACATAATGGTGAATCAGCCCCTTTATTTGACTTCAGAGGCTTACTACCAGGCGTAGTGCTTCCTACCTATTGACAGTAAGTACTGTGCTCAGTAGTAAGCATTTAGAGGATCATGCTCAGAGCCGGCCATATGAAGAGGCCTTTTGTCCAGGAAAGCACACTGTGCAGTGTTTAGTAAGCCACACTCCAAATATAGTATCGATAAAGCACAGTTAAAATCAACGATTACTTAAACAGGCATTCACAGATTTTGTCTGAATTAAACATGCTTGAACCTTTGTGCTACAATGCGTGCACTCAGTTCTTTCACAGACAGGCAGTTCATGAAGTAACCGTATAGGCTGGGATTGGTTGTAGGGGCAGAGCAGGAGGATTTGAGGCTCCAAACGGGAAAGCAAGAAATTAGAAAAACCCAAAATAAAAAATAAACCATATGGAATCCACACTCAGATGCCTTTAAAACAACCACAAACATTCTTGCTGCCTCAAGCTGCAAATGTCGTGAAACAATTACTGGGCTGGGGGACTTCAAAGGTTCACTGAGAGCAGCAGTTTTATTTTTCAATCAAACACAGGAATAGGGCTTTTGGCCTTTTTTTTTTTTTTTTTTTTTTCTGAATGAAACTGCACCCAGGCTTCCTGATTTCAAAAACCTTGTTCCGCTTCACTTGACCACTCCATAACCTTAGAAGAAGCTTTAAAAACTTCATAATGAAACTGAGTCATATGGATAGAAAAAGACATTCTTACATTTCATTAAGGTTGAAAACTGCTGCATTCCCTGTTTGTGAAATTAACATGAATGAGTTTCAGCACTTACAACTGAGCACTGCTTAAAGGAACTTTCTTCACCTTGAACTTTCTTTAACTTATTTATTTAATTCTAGCATATTATTAGCAGTTACTGATGGGGTTTGAAGATTTACAACACACCATGCCCAAAAATGCTGTACTCCTTTTTGTTATTATTGACTCTCTTGCTTAAACTTGATATTTATTATCTTTCTCTTCTTCTTCTTTGGCCTATGTCCTTTTTTTTGTTTGTTTGTTGTTGGCTCCCATTTGAAGAAGGCAGCAGATTTCTCTGAGAGCTTTTGCAAAAGCTTATGGCATGTGTCTAGAAGCTGGAAGATGCATGTCTTGCTGCTAATTACCTCACCTACAGTGCAAGTTCTTTGGGGGAAGTGGCTGCTCTAAACTTCAGTTTTTCTGAGGGCTGAAAACACAGGGCATGTTTATGAAAACTAGTGCCCCTGCAGCACGTTCAAACTAATGCAGTTTCTAAAGAATACGGATTCCAGCTGCTAGAAGGATCAAGGTTTTTCCTCTGGCGGGAGCCCAAGGGGTTAATGTTGGCTTTGACCCCTTTGTACAGAGTCATGCACACAAGAATCATGCAAAACAACATGCTGTCCCCCTCCCCCATCTTTGAAGAGAACTGAATCAGATTGTTAAAAATGAAACTGACTCATTGTAGAAATAGTGGTCACTGGAATGGCATCTCCACAACTGCTGTGGTAAGAGAGGAAGCAGCCTGACCGCAACTGCCTTTGTGCTTGTTCTAGCTGTTTAAGTTCTAAAAACCACAAAACCTCATCTGAAATTCTACTGTATAGCAAGGTTTGTGTAATGAGATTACAATTCATAATAGGATCATTGAAAACTGAAACAAGCAGCGTTAATATGTGGACTGCCTGCAACAAGCTAGCAGCAACATGATGATGTCATTTTAAATTAAAAGTCTATCTCTGCTTGATGCATTAAAAATTAAAAAAACCACGAGGATACAAATTAAGGAATGCACGTTGACCCCACCCATAGGGAAAGGCTGTCAACCAGCATATCAATACCACAATGTACCCTATAAGGCATATGGCATGGCTTTAATGGAACTAATTCCAAAGTATTCTGCTTGTGTCACGCGTATCAGAATTCTGTTCCCATACTGAAAAGAAATTAGTCAGAAATGGGAAGAGCTCAAAGATCATTCGACAAACACCTCCTTGATCATGCACAGGACTGTAAATGCAACTGCAGAGATGCTGAGAGCAAACTCAAATAGGTTGCGTTGCTGCAGAATAGGCCACGTCCTTAACTGATGTGAATCAGCATGGTGCCATCAGCCGCAATGCAGGTACACTGATTTACCCCAATTGAGGATCTGGCCCTTCTAGTGTATGTACCTGGCCAGTCTTGTGAAACGTAAATTAAAATGATCATTATTTATTTCTATAGCACAGTAGTTTTACATAGCACTCAATGAGACATGAAAAAGACACGTCCCTGGTCTGTAAAAAGCTTACATTCTAAGGATCAAATTCCATAAAATACTGAGCATCCTCAACTCCTCTGAGACCAATTATGCTCTCACTGAAGTCAATTAAAACCTTTCAATTACTTCAATGGGAATAGGACGTGTCCCTTTGAATTTCAGTGATTGCTGAGCACAGTGTTGTTGTAGTTGTGTTGGACCCAGGATATTAGAGAGACAAGAATTGTTGAGGGTATGCAGGGATAAAGCAATAAAGGTCCAGTCTGGCAAACCTTACTTATGTGAATCGACACATTGAGCCCCACGGGGCCCAGTCATATTCTCATATCAAAGGACAGCAAGATCAGCTCCTTTCCAAAGTAAATATGAATCATAACATGAGTGAAAACATGAGTGAAAATAGGTGCAGAATGATCATTAGGGAAGAGTTTACATTCTGACAGAGCCATTTAACTACTTCTGCTGTGAAATAATTTATTCTAAAGAGAACTCAGTCATTAATTTTTAATCTTACTTTTGTATTTGCAAACCTTAATTACTGTTGTGAGCCTGAATCCTACAAATAGTCCTTACACCAAGTGTAAGAGCTACTCATATGTGTAAGAGTTAGCCTGACCATCCTTGACATATGTATGAATTCTGCCCTCAGTTACATTATGTAATACAAATGATGTCAGTGAGGTTCACCATGTGTAACTGATGACAGAGTAGGGAGCTACCATTTTATTTTGTAGGATTTTTTTATGTCACCAGAACCCCTCAGTACTTCACAAACATAAAAGAGGATTCAGTCCCTTTCCCAATAGCTTACATATGGTGTTCTTCCTCATTTCCTGTTCTAAGCTGTAGCACAGAATTTCTGTCTGCGGCCAGGTGGGATTTTCCAAGGTTCTCTACACTGGCCTAACTCTACTCCCATTGGAATCAAAGAGAGTTTCTGCTGAGCACTTTGGACTATGCCAATCTTAAATTACAATCCTGCAGGGAGCTGAGCATCTTTTGTGAGGTGTAGATTGCACTCAACTTCTATTGACGCTGTTCACCGTTGCAAAAGCCAGTGGTCCCAGAGGGACAAAGGGTTGTAGGTATTGGGTGGGTGTCCATGTTTGTATATCCAGACTCCTGCACCAACAGGGGTTTTGCTTGAGAAAGAACTGGAGGGTCTGGTCCCATATGTTTAATTTACAGATAGGGAGTTGGAATTAAATGTGCTATATGAGACCTAAGATATTAGTGTTCACATTCCTATCAACCTCAGTAATCTTAAGCATACAGGAATAAGGCTTAAATTACACGTGCAGAACTTCTTTGGTTGTCATTGAATGTAATATGTTCTTTAGTGGACAGAATATTTCATTACTGGGCAAGTTGACTCACTTTTTAGACACAGTGAGTATTTCTGAGGTCAGATAACTCATATTTGGTAGAACAGGTTGCAGTAGGTAGACCTTACAGGTTCACACAAAGTTTGGCTACTTAACTCATCGTCACCAGATTATCTGATGGTGTAAATTAGCATAACTCCATTGGAGTCAATGGAGCTATGCCAAAGTGTGTCAGCTAAATATGTAGTCCCCAAATATCTTATAGAAGAAAGAGGTGTGCAGAGAATACATCCTTTTCTATAAACTCCAATGAATATAATCAGATACCCATAAGCAAGGGATTTCAAATTGCTTTCATTTATGAAGATGTTCTAGTAGGAAAACTGCAGCTATATCCACTGAACAAAGTCCACGTAAATAAAATGCTGAAGTTCCATAAAAGTTACATCAGGCCCATACTCAAATACAAATTTTCCCAACCTTGTTTGATCTCGCCTTACCCCTGAAGCATGTTAAGAAATGTAACTGCCAGAATGTTTCTGCATGATACACTTTTTGTCTGATTCACAGCTAGAAAGTGAATGGCTCAGCAGGTTAAATACCAGCAGAGGAAAGTATTTTATTCAGATATCAGTTGCAAGGATCAGGGAGAAAAATGCAGTGAGGCCTTTCAGACTACAGTACCATGGGAGAAGAAAAACGAGACAGCAGAAGTGTGTGGTAACACAAAAAGAATGTTATCTCAGAGGAGGGAAAATACTTTCAAATGCATAATTGCAAACACATACCCTCAGCCTAACCCAGAGCCCTCTCAGACTGCAAAGCTAAGAGTTTGGAAACAGTCCAAAGTATCAGTTTTATATGAGAGATCAAAGTGATGAAAGAAAGAGAGAGAGAGAGAGAGAGAATAGCATCAAATATGATTGATAAAAATATTGCTTTCTTTGATTGGTTTCTGCTCCCTCTCCCTCTTCTGCCCCATTCCCCTCCCAAGTCACTAGGAAGAATGTCAGATCTGTGGTACATCTAGTAACACATACTTGCATGTGAGATGTGCCTATAGGAAAACACCTGCTTACTACACATACCTGCTTAAAATCATTCTTGCAACAAAATGCAGGTAATTATTGCTAGCTACAATACAATTACTTTAACCCTTTACAGGTTGCAGATATGTATATATTATTTTATATTATGCTATTTTGGCAGCTTTGTGAAACCTTTACTTATGCTGGTGAGCACTTATATGAATAGTCCCGTCGTCAACCTAAACTGCTACTCACAAGACTTAATGCTCTCACCAATGAGTAAGGACCATAATATATTGGATTCAGGCACCATAATACATATTATTGTGATGGGTTGGATCACAGAAACCCCATTGGGAGCTGCCACCTGATGTGCAAAGATTATCTCTGCTCCTGTTTTCCCTGCCAGCTCAGGACTCCAGCACCTTGTCTTGCTGAGCCAGACACTCCAGTCTGCTCCAACACAGACAGGGTGCTGGAGTCCTGAGCTGGCAGGGAAAACAGGAGCAGAGGTAGTCTTTGCACATCGGGTGGCAGCTCCCAAGGGGGTTTCTGTGATCCAATTCGTCACAGTGGCATAGTCGAGCAGGATCTGTGCACAGCTGATTGCTTTGAGATACTGGTAGTGATTTTAAGTGAGTTTTTAAGTGTGGTGGCTGGAGAACAGACAAAGTGGTTACTGGTTTGTTATTTTCTGTTTGCTTATTTCGGGAAAGGGAAGTAGGGACAGAAAAGGAAGCAAAATAAGTAAGAATGAAGATCAAAAGAAGCTAAAACTACACAAGTTGCAAATTGCCCCAAAAGACTGAACAATGGGCGCTGGGAATGTCTCTGCTAACTAAGAAGCCCCTGAGCTGAGTGCATCTCAGTTTCAGTGAACTGCAGATGGGTGTGGTCCAACCTCTGTCTGTGCTGAAGCTGAATGGAGCGTCTAACCTAGCAAGACAGGAGGGGACTGATGCCTGTTCTGGCAGGAGGGGGTTCTCTGCGGTATCCCAGCTCGTTGAGTGATGGTCTCAAGGGAAGATAAATGGAAATTGATGTACAATTTGCCCGGGAAAAGGCAGCCCACCAACCTGGACTTAAGAGACAAAGCAATTAAGACCCAAAAGCATGACCTGGCTGTAATGGAGTGGAAGAGGTGCACAGAGACATGTATCCTGGAGCTGGAAGTTGGGGTCATGGTGACTGCTGCAGTGGGAACAAACCCCAAGGACTCTAGCTGGAAGCAAACCCAACCTGAGTGAAAGGGGGGGCATTTTGCTGGCCAGCGAAAGGTCTCTCATAGCTTGGAGCTGTGAGCCTACAGATGGATCAGGGTCTCTTTCCCTTTTGGGGGACACAGGAGTGTCTGCCCCATAGGGGAGCCCAAAAACGAATTTTAGGTATACTGCCTCCGCCATGGTCAGTGTCCAAGTCTCTGGCCATAAGTTCAGGAGGAGGGTGTGACGTTGTGCAGTCTATATGGTTTTATAAAAACATGATAATAAGTGAATATAATGTAACTGGGATAGTTTTAGAAAAATATGGTAAAAAGTGAATATAACGTAACTGGGATATGCTTCATGCAAAAGGTCTCTTGTAAGGTATCATTACAAAGCTTATAATCTACTGAGTGTGATCATCTGATTTGTGTAAATGTACCACTCTTGTATCTAAAACTAGAAATATAAAATATAACTTTGAGGGCCTATTGTAATTATGTAAAGTGTGGGCCATTAATGATGGTTTGGAATCTTGATGACTCCCATTGTCTGCAGATGGCTGTGTTTACCTGTGAGTCTTCCTGTATATGTGTGTGCTGGCAAGTGAGTAATGAAGTCTTGCAGTAACATGTGATCATGTCACCTGAACTGGAATCCATCTTTAACCTGGTGCTTTTCCAGTGAGTGGGTGTTGGAAACCCAGAGGGACAAAGGGTTCCCGCCTTATGCAAAAGATATATAAAGGGTTGGAAGAGAACAAAGGGGAGAGAGGAGCCATCATGAAGAATCCTCTAGCTATCACCTGAGCTGGAACAAGAGCTGTACCAGGGGAAAGAATTGTGCCCAGGCCTGGAAGGTGTCCAGTCTGAGAAAAACTTACTGAAGCATCTCTGAGGGTGAGATTATCTGTATTTCTCTTGATTAGACATAGATTTGCACATTTTATTTTATTTTGCTTGGTGACTTACTTTGTTCTGTCTGTTACTACTTGGAACCACTTAAATCCTATTTTCTGTATTTAATAAAATCACTTTTTATTTAGTAATTTACTCAGAGTATGTATTAATACCTGGGGGAGCAAACAGCTGTGCATATCTCTCTATCAGTGTTATAGAGGGCGAACAATTTATGAGTTTGCCCTGCATAAGCTTTAAGCAGGGTAAAACGGATTTATTTGGGTTTAGACCCCATTGGGAGTTGGGCATCTGAGTGCTAAAGACAAGCACACTTCTGTGAGCTGTTTTCAGGTAAACTTGCAGCTTTGGGACAAGTGATTCAGACCCCGGGTCTATGTTGGAGCAGACTGGAGTGTCTGGCTCAGCAAGACTGGGTGCTGGAGTCCTGAGCTGGCAGGGAAAACAGGAGCAGAGGTAGTCTTTGCACATCGAGTGGCAGCTCCCAAGGGGGTTTCTGTGATCCAACCCATCACAATTATATCTATTTATTTAGATCTGAATATTTGTAAAAAGATTGTTGATGCCGATTGATGGTGATAGCAGTTATAATGGGGGTCATGGTCTCATTGTGCTGGGTGCTGTACATAGATACATTAAGAGACATGTCCCTACCCAGAAAAGCTTACAATCTAAGGCTTCTTATACATGCATTAAACATCGACCATCATTAGCCGTTTGATTTTCTCATAGATATTACAGCAGAGATGAGTCTTAACTAGATATGAAGATATGGCTATAGATGCGCACACATTTAGAAAGGCTATTATTTCAAATAGTTTGTATATCACTATGAATTTCTGGAAAGCGCTAAACAAACATATTGCAAGACCCCCCCTCCTCACATTAATGAGCGTAATCTAAGTGCCTTATCCATCAAATTCTTATTCACATGAGGAGCCCTTACTCATGAAAGTCTTCAGTAAGACTACTCGTATGAATAAGGATTCTTCTAGACTGGGCCATAGGACAAATTGAAAGGGCAAATCACAGTTCAGGCAAAGGAGATTGGCGAGATTATTGGTGAGGATGAAAAGGTAAGGAGGATTCTCAGGAGGAGTGGGTTTTGAGAAGGTATTTCACAGACACAGAAACCTGTTTAGGGAGCAGCATGAATTAAGGTCTGAAGAGGAAAGAGGCAGAGGGAAAAACAAGGGAAGAATACTGGGAAGATTGAGGAGTAAGAAGTAATGATGGCAGTGCGGGGCAAGATTATGTAAGGGTTTGATGGTAAGGATGAAGATCTTGAATACAATTCATTAGCAGAGAGAGAAAAAACCAGTGAAAGGAACCAAGGAGGGATTACATAAGCAGAGTGATAGAAGAGGAAGCTGACTATCAGAGCAGATTTTGGAAATACAAGAGGACAGAGTACTAAGCAGCAGGGAGGCCAGAGAGAAGAATAGTTTAAACCAGGCAGGAGATGACCAGATAATCACAAGAGTTTTAGCAACAGAGAGCGTGAGACTATTAGGGATGGGAAAGTGATAAACCTTAGCAAGAAATATAAGAGAAAGAAGTGAAATACCTTGTGGTGGACATTATAAAATAATATAAAGAAGAACAAGAAGATAATACTGTCCTCATGAGCCTGGTTTGTGTAATATTCAACCTTAATGGTGTTACTGGTCCTGCATTTAATATAGTGGTGCTAATTAATTAGTGGGCAGATGGCAGGTGAGAGGGTCCAGGTGCATGATTAATACATCTTATCACATGACTCTGCAAGGAAAACCATGGGCAGAGGAATATGGGACAGTCCTATAGGAAAATTGGGGTGACATTATTAAGGTGAGGGCTAAAGAGGGAGATTGATGGCAAGGGAATGTGGAAAAGAGGGAGGCTAAGGGAAGAGGAGGTTAGCAGAGAGTGAAGGTGGTAAAAGAATGTGGGAGCAGGGAAACTGTCAGGACAGAGGAATGCAAGGTAGCTAGGGGAATGTAGATGCAGGAGACTGAAGGTAAAGTGAAGAAGCCTGGGGAGAGTAATATGAGTGTACTGGAGAGGGAAGGGAGGGAGACAGCGGTGAAAGATTGAGTAGGATAGCATGCAAGACTATAGCTTCTGAGTGGAGGGTTTCCCCTAAAGGATTGAGAAATTCAGAAAGCAGCAACCAAACCACAATACAGGTTCAAAAAATAAACTCTTGATTTTAAAATCAGTGTTATGTCCCGATTCTTTTGGGGTCTGGTTTCTGATTTTGGAAAGCAGTGTTAGCAATGCTACACTTCTAAGCTTTGAGGGAGGTTGAAAGACAGGTCTGGAACAGCACTGTTAATGCTTGGGCCTGACACTAATACAAACTAAATTGCTACTTGTATTCTTCTGATATTTTGATCAAGGGACCTTAAGGTACAAACACTGACAAGGGAAGTTCAAAGACTAGAACTTAGAATATACTTTTTTTTAGCCTTATGACAAGATTAGCTATAATGGGTCAAATTATGCCCCCCTTTGGACCTGCTCAACACTGGTTGAGAGAGGAAAGAGGAAAAGAGGGAGTGAAAGTACTAGTGCTATGTGAACACATGCAATAAACTTGGAGAGGAAGGCTGGACTAGCAAGGAAGATTGGTATTAGGGTTGCAGCAATGGACTGGTATTCAGGAGTCCGGAGTTTAAGTACTGGCACCACAGATTTCTTGTGTGACTAGGGCAAATCCTTTAATCTCTCTGTGCTTTAGTTCTCCACCTGTAAAATGGGGATTATAATATTCTCTTTGTCTGTCTTGACTATTTAAATTGTTAGCTCTTCAGAGCAGGAAAAGTTTCATACTCTGTTCATACAGTACCAGGCACTACGGGGCTCCAATCTACATTATACAAATAATAAATAATAATTGCCATGGACTTTCTTGCGCACTGTTACAGCTTGTTATTTCTTAACTGTTTGTAGCACCATAGGTGTCGTGTGCCTGGAGCTTTATCGACATGTGAGAAAATATTGTATTTGCCCCCAAAGAATGGGGAAGGGGGAATTTCAACATGCAACAAATGTGATTAAACAGCTATGGTAATAATAATATGTTTGGGATGTATCCAGTTAATTCCAGTGTTCCTTCTCTCACCCCTCATAGTGGACTATTTGTTTAAATAACACTTAGCCTTCTCATCTTCAGATCACTTTTCAGTTACACTAATTAATCCTCACAAGACTCTGTGAGATAGTATTATCTCCATTTTACAGACAGGGAAATTGAGATTCAGAAGTTGAATGTCTTGCCCAAACTACAGAAGGGGTCAGTGGCAGAACTGGGATTAGAAAGGAGGCGTTCCTAACAATGTATTCCATTCATAATTAAAATAATGGATAATGACGTTAGTGGCACTTTCACCTGAGGATCTCAAAGCAAACTTTAAATAATTTTCACAACACCCCTGAGATGTAAGTATTGTTTTATCCATTTGATACTGAGGCACAGGTCAGGTCTGCACTACAAACTTTTGCTGGCACAGCTATGTCAGTCAGGGGTGTGAAGAGGTGTGATCCCTGACTGACCTATAGCTTACCTGCAAAAGTCCTTAATGTAGACAGTGTTATAGTGGCAAATCTGTGCTTTTGCTGGTGTGTCCTATTTCACTGGGGGAGGACGAGCTGGAATAAGCTACACAACCAAAAGCACAGCTTTGCCAGCATAAGCTGCGTCCAGCCTAGGAGCACTTTGCCCATATAGTATGCCAGTATAGCTAGACTAACCTAACCCCCAGTGCAGACAGTACTGTGCTGACAGGAGGGCTTCTCCCATCGACATAGCTACCACCTCTGAGGGAGGTGGAGTATCTACAGTGACAGGTGAAGCTCTCCCATTGGCAAAGGTAGCTTCTTCACTAAGCTGCACCACTGAAAGTGTAGACAAGACCCAAGAGTCTTAACCCTCAATCCCTGGCTCTAGTCATTAGGATCTTGTTGTCACTTTGAAAAGGCTACATTGCATAATTTGAATCCTATCAAATGCATTTCACATGTGAATATAGTAGTACATTTAGTGAAACAATGCTCAAGGAGTACCATGCCAAATATGAAGAGACAAGCAAAGAGCATACTGGAGTCTGGAGGAAGAGGCCAAGTTATTCTAGATATCAGAAGGACAAGAGAGGAAATGCAGGGAGCTGGTGTTAGGGAAAACATGTGAGGAAATACCAACCCAGAGGCAAAAAGCAGCAGGAAAAACCAGTAAGGTACAGATGCAGCACACATATACACGAGAGCACCAATGCCAGAAGTGTTATATCCGATAGGATGTCCCTGGGGGAGTTAGTTAACCTACAGTAGTGACATGAGTTACTTACAGTATTTACCTACTGAAGTTATCAGGAGATAATGCAGTAGTGCCTGCAAAGCAAGTTACTGACTAGTTATACTGTAGTCAGTTACCACATAGTTTCAGCAAAAAGGAGGAGGAGTACTTGTGGCACCTCAGTGATACATCCTAGTAGCTATGCAGAAAAACAGACCAGTACTGAACATGTGAGCAATTAGAACTGGATTTTAACCATCTGCTGATTGTGTGTGTGTGAGGATAGGAGTTGGTCAAAAGCTGTAGTAATCATAAAACAAATGCTCGGCATTTCCATAGCACTTTTCACACATTCACTCCTTGATATTCATAACACCTTTGTGAGGCATGTGAGTAAAAATTATTATCCCATTATAGATGGGAAAAATGAGGCAGAGGAGTAAAGTGATTTGCTCAAAAGCGTGAAGGGAGGTTGGTGTCAAAGCCTGGGTTGGAATTTTGGCATTCATAGCTCCAAGTTCAGCCTCTAGCTCAGAGCTCTCACTTAGGCCATACACATGGCCTATATCTGTTGCCACTGAAGTCAGTGGCAAACTTTTATCAGTTTCAATAGGAACAGTCTGAAACCTGCCCACATTAGTTATGCGAATAGTCTCACTGACTCTACCAAAACTATATGCATAAGTAAGATGAGCAGCATTTGGCCTACAGTAGCTATTTAGTAGGTCTTCTACGTGTGTTCTTTACTCTGTGTCAACATGATAGACAGTAAGGTGGTCTGAGTGCTCTTTGGGACAGAGTTCTGCTGTACAAATACTCTGCCCTTGATTTCCGGATAACAGTGGCAGTACTGAGGGGTTATAGTTTTGCTAAAGAGGGGAAGTACCAGAGAGGCTGGATAAACCACCTGGAGATGGTATGTTGAAATCTCACATATATTCTTAAATATGCTTTCTAAACGAATGAATAATTTAGCACAGTAATTATTTTTCATGGCAAGGCAAAGTGCCCGTAATACCTAGGGAAATGAGGGTGGCACATAGATGACTATGATTCAGCGGTGGCTAATAATCTGGTGGTTAGTTCCTGTGAGATATTTCCTTGAATAAAACAAAAATGATGACACAGAGAGAAAATGGATAGTCAAGGTATCTCTGAGAGGTTTCTCTCTCTCTTTCTAAGAGCATATGCACATGATCACAGAGTGGCAATTGCCCATGGGAAAAAAAATGTGCTCGAAGGCTCTGAGATTTCTTATTTTTGTTGGGAGAAATAAGCTACCCATTTGTTTTATGAACACCATAAGGAAGCAGCACTGTTCACGTAAACAAGAGCTCATAAGTCAGAGAGATTATTTTTGGACCATGTTCAGATAAATAAGATCCAACAAAGTTGATTCAAGACAAAAACCCTGGCTCCATATGCCTCTTGAACAATGGGAAGGAAGGTTGAAAAAACAAACATACTCGGATCTAGATTTTGCAAATGGCCTTGTTTTCTATAATGGGCTGTACCAAGTCACCAGATCACAGCATCCCCAAACTTTGGGGTGCTTTACATCCAGGTTCCTCTTCTGACTTAGATCCCTTCCCTATAATAGATGAATGTTTCCTAGAGCTATTTGTGACCAGCTTATCCAGTTTCAATTCACCTTCTTTGTACACCTTTTGGATTCACTCTTTGTGAACACTGGTGCAATCTAAGTTTTGTGGAAACTCAGTGTTTGTGAAAAGTAAATTTTGGACTGAGATTTTGCTGAGATTTATTTAGAGCCAAAGTGGAAGTAGTTTATAAAGAAGAGGTCATCCCACCAGGGAAGAGAAAGAACATCATATAGCTTATGTGACTAGTCACAAAGCCCACACAGGCCTGATCCTACACCATTAAAGTCAATGAAAGCTTTGCCATTGACTTCAATAGTACAATCAAGCCCACAGTGAATTCCAAATAATTGGGTGCATACTTCCTATGAACAGTTTGTGGAAAATCCATAGGCTCAAATATATTTATAAAAACATTCATGAACAATGTTCATATAACAAATTAATACAAATCATGCTCTATTCATGGACAAATCACACAGAAAAGGAGCAACATCTGCTGAATAAATTGCTTGCAACTTATAGTTCCCCCAGCTGTGTAATCACTCAGATACTTTGGCAATTAGATCTTTTTAAGTACCTAGATAGACAGGATAGCTCTAATATTTACTGCACATGCGGAAAAGTTTTCATTTTGAGAGATATTTTCCTATGCTTAAGTTGTTTATTTAGAGTAAAATTTTCAAAATCAACTAAGTGACTTTGGGACTTAAGTCTCATTTTCAAAAGTGATGTAGTGATTTCAGTAAAAATGGAGTTTTTAAGGAGTTAGGCACTGAAACATCTTTGTGGTTCTGCGTCTTAAGGACAGAATTTTAAAGGTATTGAGGTCTCTAAAGATGCAAAGATGCCTAGTGAGCTTTTCAAAAGTGCGTAGGCAACTTAGGCTTTGAAGGTCTCCAGACTTCTGGGATACATTGGTTGTTAGTTGGTCCTAGTTTATTTTAAAATGCTATGTTGGGAATTGTCAAGACAATGACCCCTTTACTGGCATTCTGAAGTATTCAACTACTTATCACCTCTAGGAACAGAAAATCAGAGGGGACCCTAAAGTGGAAGGCTTCATAGCAGCTTCTTTTGGAAACAACAGCAAGGAGTCCCAGGCATCTTCCCAAACAAGGAAGTCATTCTTTGGGATGAGTGAGTTGTGAATGGGGATGAATGAGTGTCTTTCTTGGACAGAGACAACTATGTTGAGCTGCGAAGGAACTAACATCTCATCTGGGGGGTGGAGGGAAGAAGGGGGAGGGGTGGGAAAGGCAGAGAACTCTAACTAGCTCACTTTTTTCAGGATTTGTATTTATTTTATATCACTGATCAGAAGAGGCAAGCGGCAGACTTAAGTGCCCTATGAAATAGGGTAACTAATGGACCCCAGATGCCCTGTTTGTTTCCTTCATTATTCAGTCTAGACCTTCAAAGCTGTTTGCAGTGTGAGGTATCAGAGGGAGGTAAAGTGTTTTGTTAACAGATTCCAAAGAGCTTGGAAAGTAGGTCCACATAAGTTGTTAGAAATGTTTCAGAGATACTGTATTATGTGTATTCTTCATCTGCATGTAGTGGGGAAAATGTGAGGTGGAAGGTTCCTTGATTTTTAAGAAAAGAAAATCTGTACAATGCTTTAACAGTGACAGTACTTTCCTTGTATATGGAACTTTTGAGCCAATATTCCCAAAAGCACTTTAAATACATTAATGAATTGGCCTGAGAACACCCATGAAGGATAAACGGAGACACAGGGAGATTAAGTGACTTGCCATAGGTTACACAGTAGCCATTGGTCTGGAAAATAACCCAGGAGTCCTGTCTTCTTGTCCCCCGTCCTTACCACTAGACAACATTGTTTACCTAGGAATGGTATTATGGAGATCATTGGGAGCTGCTTCATATTTCAGTTTTGCTTTGATGTTCACCCTAGAAGAATTCTCCCAGTATATTTCTGAACTTTCATTACTCATCATAAATAGAGATGGGCCTCAACTAGACCCACATGTAAGGGATTTGGATATTTTGTGTCAATTCAGAACTAGATCTGGATTCAGATACACACTTTGTGGCTCAAGCCCATCTCTAATTACACACACACACACACACACACACTCACTTTTTATTTATATATACATATAAATAAGAGAGAGAGAGAGAGTAATTAGAGATGGGTGTAATTAGAGATGGGCTTGAGCCACAAAAGTGCCTGCTCTTTGGATTTTAAGAAGTTTTTATAAAGAATCCCTGGCTGGATGCAACTCAGATCTGCCTTCTTCCTTTAACTTTTTGCTTTCTTGATTTTAAATACTGGCTCTATATTTACCTCTGAGAACATTGTTAGCGGAAGGCCTACAGTTCATTACATCCTGTACACTAAGATGGCCATGTACACTCAGATGTTTCCGAGTCACTTAGGGTATAAGGAAGTACTGTATGCTGCATCCTTTCTGTTACTGTCTGACACCTTCTTGTTAGATTCTCCAGCCTTATCTTAAAAGACACAATGGCACCACCTAAAGGGCATATTATGTATATGGGAAGTAGTACTAATGCATCTGCAGTAGTCCTCTGTAGTCTCTCATATGTATTAATATGTAGTGCTGACAATAAGTGAGTCATATTCAGTAGCTCTCTAGGGTTTTTTTTTTTCCAGAAGCCAATGCAATATTAAACTTAATAATGACCATGGCAATTACTCAGACAGAACAATATCAATCACTAAAATAAGACATAATAGGAAGATAAAACAAGATACTCTTGTTCCCTTACTTGAAATTAACGAAACACATATGTCTAATATAACAATTTAAGCAGTTTTAAGGAAGACAAGAGATAGTAAGAGATAAACTCCAAGACAACAGTGAACCCATACCTCACACACACAATTTTGTGTTAGTATAACGATAACATAGTTAAAACTGGGGATAACTTGCCCCGGTCTTAGATTGAGGTATTGAAAGAATCCAGTATTATTAAAGAAGTAGATTTATGAAGTTATGTACTGAAATACGTTCTGAAACATTAATGACTGTGTAACATTGTTCTGTTTCTTAATTTTAAAGGGCCAAGTCTGAAGTTTAATCAATGTCCTTCAAGATCTTGTATTTTTTAAGTTATTTTGAGAGGGGTCTCACTAGCTCAGGGGATTGTTACTGAGCTTGGGAGACACACCTGAAAATTGCCAGTTCAATATCCAACACTGGTTGGTAATGGTGACGCAGAGTCATTGCCATCTGATAGGTGTCTACTGTGTGAACTCACTAAGTGGTCTCAATCTGGTTACTAGCGGGTGGTGTCTCATCACAAGAAACATAACAATCGGTGCCGTTGCTAGTTTCTCAAAAGAGAGGCCATGGATTGAATGGGCATAAAGAGTGAACTGCCCTCTAACCCCCAGGTCAGGATTAAGGCATAGTGGTAGGACTGGGTGGGGAAGTTTTCAATGCTACTGCCTTTTCTGTGTATAAATAGAAGCCCTCAGTCCCAGGCTGTGAAAATGAACAGGAAGTTCACATCAATATTTTTGTTTTAGAAGTGGTTTCTCAGTTCTGGGAGCAAAATGAATGTGAGAGACTGGAAAATATTTAATATATAATATGGGAGGGATGGGGACGACGGCCTTAACAACAGCCATTAGGGGTCAGTTTTTCAAAAGAACTCAACACCCACTGAGATATTTAAATGGGGGTACACAGCCTGCAACGGCACTTTGGAAAGTCTGCCCACTCCATTTAGGTGCCACATTAGCAGTTGCTGAGCACTGGCCCCTAGACTAATAATGATGAAGTACTTAATATCTGATAGCACCTTCCATTCAAACTCCGAAAGCTCTTTATAAGATTAATGGCCTAAGCCTCACAATGCCCCTGGGATGTTGGTCACTATTTTACCTATTTTATAGATAAGAAAACTGAGATTAAGTGACTTGTCCAAATGACAAGTCTTTGGCAGAGGCAAGATAGAACCCAAATTTCCTCATTCTATTCCTGTTCTTTAACTACAACATCACTGAAGTGTGAGTAATGGTAAATATTTATATTATGGTAACATCCCATTCAGGATTGGGGCCCCATTGTGTTGTGCTACGTGCAGATAGAAAAGAGACAATCATCTTTCCTCACAGGACACTGATGCTTTATAATAATTCCAGAGTGAGACTTTGGGTCATAGGATTTTCCTGATTCATGTGTGTATTCTGCCCTTACCCCTTTGAGTGCCAAGTTTCAGCCCAGAGCAAATTTTCCCAGCCAGACTAAACCGCCTGAAAAATAATTTAAATAAGGCTGACAGTGGAAAAGCTGACACAACTTTAGTGATAGACATGCTAGCTGGCAAGGCTACAATACAGGTGGAAAATGGGAAGGGGTGGTGTAGTGTGAACCACTCTTTAAATGCAATACACACAGTATAGCATTAAAAGGAAAAAGTTAACTTTTTTTTTCATCTTTTCATTGGTACGACCCATAAAGAGAAATTCCAGCTATATCAGATTCATAAAGTTCCCCCAAATGCTCTTTCTAGTAAAGCTAAAGGGCATCCAGTTAATTTACAGAAACTTTTAAAAGGGGACTATAAAACCATTCCTCGTGTTTCAATTAGAAATGAGCCAAAACAGTTCATAAAAGATTGGTTACCTCCAAGTGTAGGAATACCTGCCAACCCCCTGGACATTTTAGTAACAGTACACTTCATACTCATTACTGACCCACTGACTAAAAAGGACCATTGGTTCAAATCGACTTGTGGGGATTAAGGCTTCAGTCGTTGCCTTGGTGTTGGGTTCTTTAACTCTTTCCATAATTACTAGTTCAGCCACTGCTATAAAACCAAGTTTATTAGTCCTTACTGAGGCCAAAATACCATTAAAATCCATAGGATTTAGTTCTGGGTAAGGACTTCAGGATTTGGTTCTTAATTTAGGTCACTGAGTGCAAAATGGCCAACTAGCTAGACTTCATCAAATGGTTATGGAGCAGTGGGAGTTCTTGCCACCTTCTGCTGCCTTGCTTTATATCTATAGGGCAACCATTGACAAGGAGTATATTCCTAGTGTAGACAGGCCGAGCGGGTAGAATTCTGGAATGTGTTTCAGCCCATGTTCTGGATTTCCTATTAACCAGACTTATTTTAACACAGATCTGTGTGAAATATCTTTGTATTGCTATGTTATTTAAAAATCCATTTTCAAATGGTCATTATAAATATAGTTTAAAGTTGAATTTTGATTTTATTTTAATACCAATTGGGCTATTTCTAAATATTATGTAATGTACTTGCAAGAATCTATTTTTATTTTATCAAAAGATTTGGGAAGAGGGGAATGGATGGCTCAGAGGATTAGTCATGATATACAGAGCCTTTGCCTCTAGATTAACAATTCAAATAATTGCAAATTTTGATTGCAAATCAACTGCAGGAGTGGACTTTCTGGCTTAAATTTTCAAAAGCCTGGCCTTCCCTTTTGTGAGTCCAATTTGCATCTCTATCTTTTTTCAGCCTTAAATAAATAACAGGCACAAATTTCAGCACTTAGATGGCTAACAACTGGATGTGTGAAAGGTTACCCTTCTGGTTAATTTGTGGGTATAAAAAGTACAAAAGGAAGGTCAGGCAGAGAAACAGCTGAAAATGTAGTCCTCTCTTACTCAGCTAATTGTTGCACACAAATCAACATTGCACAACCTAGTGCGTGTACTTTAAGCTTAATGGGTATTCTTATTTATCATTCACAACTTGTTTTAATATGAAAGTCAGAACATATCTTTAACACAAACCACACTTTCTTTGTCCTTTCCAGTAGAGAACAGATTCTTTTTTTTGCTGCAGCATTACCACCTACAGCGAGTCCAACATCTCACTTCCATAAAAAAAAGTCTGCAAGAAATACCTGTACAATACATACCTTATTTTATTTCTTAAGTTTATGAGAGTAAAAGAATTACCTGTCCATCAGTAATGTCAGCTTTGACCACCCATTTGTCAGCTTCTCACACAAATGTTTCTGTATCTTCTTTCAGAGTGGTAGCCGTGTTAGTCTGTATCAGCAAAAATAACAAGGAGTCCTTGTGGCACCTTAGAGACTAACAAATTTATTTGGGCATAAGCTTTCGTGGGCTAGAACCCACTTTGTCATGCAGTCTCTTATGCCTGAAAGGACCTTCATGAGTTCATCATAAGCCCCCTATATCATCATATGCAAGTCCCTCCTAAAGACCATCTGCATCATTATGTCTACCACATAAGAAACTCACTAATTGACAGTTGAATAATTTAGGTATAATTTACATAACAAATGTGTTTAAGTAGGGTATCACATTGGTATATTTGTTGCTCTGCTTCACCTCAATCCACTGTCCCTTTGTTTGCTTTTCTGTCTTTAGACTTCTGAGTTCTTTATTGTTTTGTTTGTCTTCTGTATTTGGAAAGCTCCCAGCACACTAAGGGAGCTACCAGAAATAAACAACAACAACAGAATAGAAGTATTACAAATAAATATATCAATACGTCATGAAGTTTCCACTATAGGTATATATTTGTGTGTATGAATGTATATATCATGGAGGGGATTATATTGAGATTCCAGAAGCAAAGAAAGGCATGAGAAAGTAACAGAGGATTGGAGGATGGGGAGGTATGAAGAAAAAGGTAATGTGAAGGGGGGGAGGTATGGGCAAGAGGAAGGAGAGGATATTTACATGTATCATTTTAAGTGCTGTTTTGAAAAAAAACAAATTTTTTATTAAGGAGATGTGTTTGGTGCTCTGGGTTTGTCTCTGTTCAGAAGGTTGTCTAACAAGGTTAGAATAATTTCCAAGAAATGCTTGTTCTGTCTATACATTAGGCATGGATTTTATCTGACTACATTTCACAAGTCACTTCTGACAACCAAGATAAGACATGTCAATAGCTTTGCCAGTAGAGTTTTTCACTCTTTTAGCATATCATATACATCTTCTATCTTGGTGAAATATCATCTTCCTTTACTAACACAGATGCTACCAGTACCCATTTTTTAAAATAAGGTCAACATGAAACAATATGAGGCATAATGAAGGAAATACCATGAAAGAGAATGATGACTGTAGGAGTCCCGTTATCATTAGGAGCCACATATAGATTATTCTAGTTCATGAACCAAACCAGAGCAGAGGAGTTGCTGGTATATGTTGCTTTCCTGGATAGTGTCACTTGGTTACTGACTATCCAAAGAACAGTTCCTGCACAGCATCATAGTGTCAGTGCTAAGTGCTAGCTTGACAAAACCAGTGACACATGTACAGTGTCTCTGCTTATCTCTCCTCTCCTTTTCCTCGACCACTGAACAAACCATTAGAACACTCAGTGCTCTTAGAGGAATAATAACTAAAGAGCACATATGTAATGTAGGATACCTCATGTACTCTGTCCACTGCTGGCCAGAAGACACTCACTTGACTTGGCTAAGCCTATGAGCAGTGAGTGGCTCCCTATCCAGTGGCTAGATTCCATGTGTGTGTCCTGCACATTTCTACAGCTGAGATTGAGAATGGGATCCTCTTGGAGTCTCAATAGCAAGTTTACAAGAAGAATCAGTAAGGGAGTCTTCTCCATTTGAGCCAGTAAATACTGTGTTAAACTTGTCTCACCTGGACCTTGCTTATCTTAGGGCTTGTCTACACTGACAAGTTTTGTTAAAGAAACTAATGTCAACACGAAAAAAATTGACAAAACAAAGTTGCCAAAGCGTGTCTACATTTGCTCCCTCTGTTGACAGATCGTGTCTGGGCACCATTGTCGACAGCGAGAGCTGTGGCCTGTGGGTATGTATCCCACAGTGCCTGGCAACACTATCAGTCACTAGGTGTCGTGGGAATGCAGAAACGGAGTGCGGCGCATCCTGGGACGTGCAAAATGTACTGTCACACACCACTTTGTGTCCCAGCCCTCCTGTGGTTTCTGGCTTCCTTTTGCACCATTTTTCCAACTATCAGTTTCTTGTAGTGCGCGCCAGCATCTGCAGTGAGAGAGGATGGATCTCACACATCTCTCCTATGCACTGTTGGCTGTCATGAGGACATCGTGCATGGCAGCAGAGTTACTGGTAGAGTTACTTGCAAAGTTACTGACAGAGGATGAATCGCAGGCACCCAAGTGTCATATGGATGGCAGCTACTTATCAGTGCTTTGTGCATTCACAGAGCAGCTGCATATGATAGACCATTGCTTTTGGGCTAGGGAAGCAAGCACTGATTGGTAGGATCACATTGTCATGCAGGTGTAGGATGAAGACCAGTGGGTACAGAACTTTAGGATGTGTTAAGCAACCTTCCTGGAGCTATGTGCTGAACTGGCCCCTGACCTGCGATGCAAGGACACCAGAATGAGAACTGCCCTTTCGGTAGAGAAGCGTATTGCAATCGCTGAAGCTGGCAAATCCAGAATACTACCAGTCAGCTGCAAATCAATTTGGAGTGGGGAAGTCCACTGTTGGGGCTGTATTACTCCAAGTGTGCAGGGCAAGAAATCGCATCCTGTTGTGGAGGACCATGACTCTGGGAAATGTGCATGAAATAGCAGATGGCTTTGCAGAGATGAGTTTCCCTAACTGTGGCGGGGCGATTGATGGCACACACATTCCAATTTTAGTGCCAGACCACCTTGCCTCAGAATTCACTAATAGGAAGGGGTACTTCTCCATAGTGTTGCAGGTGCTTGTGGATCACTGGGGGCGTTTCACGGACATCAATGCAGGCTGGTCTGGAAAGGTGCATGACGCACGCATCTTCAGGAACAGTGACCTGTACAGAAAGCTGCAGGCGGGGAATTTTTTTTCCAGACCACAAGATCACAGTGGGGGATGTGGAAATGCCCATAGTAATCCTGGGAGACCCGCTTACTCCTTACAGCCCTGGCTCATGAAACATTACACAGGGCACCTGGACAGCAGCAAGGAGCATTTTAACAACAGGCTGAGCAGGTGCCACATGGTAGTCGAATGTGCTTTTGGCTGTTTGAAAGGTCGCTGGAGGTGTCTCAATGGCAGGCTAGACCTTCCCAAGGATAATATTCCCATGGTTATAGCCACGTGCTGCACTTTGCATAATTTGTGTGAATCTAAGGGTGAAATGTTTGCTCAGGTGTGGAGCACTGAGGCAGAGTACTTGGCTGCACAGTTTGAACAGCCAGATGCTAGGGCTGTCAGAGGGCTGCTCTTAACATCAGAGAGGCTTTGAGGAACCACTTTGACAATGAGGGGCAGTAACACATGTCTGCTTTGGAGTTGCTTCTCTGGTGCATCCATGTACAATTTTGGGGCTCAAGATCCATGCAACAAAATGCTTTAGAAGCCTGTTCCCAAGAGTGAATTGATTGCTATACGCTTTTGTAGAACACAGAATAAAAACGCTGTACCATTAAATAACTTAGCCTTTATTTATTGTTTAAAAGGGTAAAACCTCATAACTGTGTGTAGTTCCAGCTATCATTGTGCAAGCTGTGAGGGGGGTGGAGTGATGGGGAAACTCAGGAGGGCTGTGAAGTGAAAAGGAATGTGTGGGGATAGAGGGGGTGGGGTTGGCAAAGAATTGTGCATGTGCATGTGCTGCAGTGGAGGTTGACCACGGGTCTGCTCAGTCTGGAGCTGTATCAAAGACTTGAGCATCTCTGTCTGATCATCCATAACTTTTATCTTCCACTGTCGCTTGCCTAGCAAATGCTGCATTCTTTTCTGTCCTGCCATTCAGCCTCCCAGAACTCTTTGCGTTCCCTGGTCTGTTTCTCATCGCGCTGCATCACCTCCCAGAACATGTCTTCTTTGCTGCGCTTAGGGTTCTACCTTATCTGCTGAAGCTATTCAACGGGGGTGCGTGGTGTGTTCTTCAAGGTCTGTGCTGCACAGAAGAGGGATTGTTACATTCCAGCTAACGACTGAAACATTTTAGTAACAAGGGCCTTTTGCTAGTAGAAATCACTGTCTCACTGAGACTCTAGGCAGGCACACAGCTCCAGGAGCACCCCAATCATGGTGAGTGTCGGGAGTGGGGGGAAGGCGGTTGTGCGTGCGGACAAAACGGTCACGGCTTGCAGGGCAGCTTTGCAGAGAACTCATTCTAAAATTATCACACGCTTTTTCATAGGTGGTCAACCTGCTGGCTGACATCTCGCTGCTGCGGGTAACCAGGGTCCAACTGCAGCATGCTTGCAGCTTTCACCCCGGTCTATATGCAGCTCAGCTATGTGCCGCTTTGATCCCAGCTGCAGGGATTGCTAAATGGCATGGTACAGTTTGCTACAATGGGGGAACTAACAAGGTTACAATCCCTTCGAATCTGTGGCAGAGAATTAACAAGTACCTCTTGGAAACTTTCCAGAGCCTGTCTCTGGAGGATTCCCTGCAGGTTTCGAGGTCCATCGACACCCTGCTTGGCAGGGCCGGCTCCAGGCACCAGCTTCTCAAGCAGGTGCTTGGAGCAGCCGCTCTGGAGAGGGGCGGCACGTCCAGGTATTCAGCGGCAATTCGGCGGACAGTCCCTCACTCCGCCTGGGAGTGAAGGACCTTCCGCCAAATTGCCACCGCAGATCGCGATTGCGGCTTTTTTTAGATCGCGGCTTTTTGTTTTGTTTTGTTTTGGCTGCTTGGGGTGGCCAAAACCCTGGAGCCGGCCCTGCTGCTTGGCAATGCAGATTAGCTACACAGGGCAATGTCCAGCTCACAGAAAACACTACCTGCCTTCCACTTTTCGATTCCCCATACAAGCCGCAGCAACTTTCCCAGCGTCTCAGCTGCTTCCTGCTCCCAGTTGAGCGCTTGTGGAATGGAGAAAAGTTCCTGGCTGCCTGCTCCACCAGGCGATCCTTCTGGGAGCTCCACATCCTCCATCCAGGATTTCAGCCTCTGAGTTATCCCCTCTTTCTGCTGCCTGCAAAGTATCCACGAGGCTATTGGCAATGGAGGTAGGGTCACCACCGAGGATAGCATTCAGCTCCTTATAGAAGTGGCAGATCTTAGGTGCACTACCGGAGCGATGGTTCACCTCCCGCACCTTATAGTACACCTGTCTCAGTTCCTTCAGCTTCGCTCTGCATTGCTGCATGCCCCAATCATAGCCTTTTCACACAAGCCTCGAGAAATTTGCCCATGTGTGCCCCAATTTCTACAGGTCACTCAGAGCTACAACTGAACAGACTCCTCTCCCCATATACTGATCACATCCAACAACTCAGCGGTGGTCGAAATGGGAGCTCATTTGGTGCAATAGCCAGCCATGCTCACCTGGGAAGCCAGCAAGCAGGAACTGAGATTTAAAATTCCCAGGGCTTGCAAGGGGGAAGGGCGGGTTGGTTGCAGGGCAGCGGAGTTCAAACTGCTGACCAGAGCGGCAGCCTTGGAATTGTGGGACACTTTCTGGAGCCCAATAAAATTGAAAAAAAAAAAAAAAAAGCTGTAGTGCCTACACTGGCTGTTTGTTGACAATAAAGGGAGGGGAAAAGACAAAAATCTCTCGCAGGGTGGAAGTATTTTGTCACCAAAACTGGGCGCGGGTTTTTTTTTTTAAAGTCCCAATGCAGTGTGTACGCTATTGTTGTTTTGGCGACAAAACTTGCCAGTGTGGACAAGCCCTTAGAGTGGCAATAGTAACAATCTCATATTGTCAGTCATGTGAGTGGAAAGCAGCGCAGCCCAAGCATGTATGATAGTTCCTGAAAATAAGACAACAAAAGAAAAATATAATGCTGGGGAAACTAAAGCTGTCATTTAAAAAGGGTAAAGTAAAGACAAATGGACTGGCAAATTGGAAACCCTTTAAAGCTAAGTCTAGTAATAGCCGAGAGAAAGTCAAAAATATAATAAGCAAACCCAGAAGTCAAAGTGGTCATGAATTTTCCTTTTGACAATCAATAGTCAAAACATATGTTTAGTTTAAAAATTCATAACAATACTTGCACATCTCATTCATTTAACCAAGGCAGCTAAGGTGTTGTCTGGGGCTACACAAGTCATCAGTTGAGTTATCCCCTAAAATCTTGAGTCAACCCTAAAAGCCTGATTATCTTTTTCATGCTGGCATTAGGGTTAAATAGGGATTTTTTTCTCTGAATAAAGGTTCTTTAGGAGTTCTTCAAGATGTGTGTCAAGTTTCATGGCAGCATCAGCCACATCTGAATATGTGTGATTAGTATTGCCTTACAGTAACTTTCCTTTTAAAATGTGACAAATTTGCAATCATTTTTCATTTCTTCTAATGAAGTTCACATATTCAATATTTGCAAAATAATCTATTACACCCAGGAACTCATGAGCCTAAAACTACGGGGAAGGACCATCTTTTTTGTTCTGAGTTTGTACTGTGCCTAGTGCAGTGGGTTCACAATAATAGCTCCTAAGCGCTACAGTAATTCAAATAATATATAATAGTAAGTCTTAAAATGTTGACAAGAATGTTGTTTTCTTATGGCCACTTCAGCTGAAGTTAGAATTTATCAGAAATATAGTGTAAGTGCAAATCATTATAAGAGCACACTGAAAAGCTAAGAATATTCCACCGTTAGCACACAAGTATCTAGTTTTCTAAATGAGTGTAGCATTATAAAATTGGCAGTCCCCTTATACGTACATTTATCTAATTGGAACCTGGCTGAGTGCACAGTTTCGTATTTACGTTTGTAAGCGTGTGTGGACTCACCCCTGCGGCGCCTCCTGCTAGTCTCTTATGGGAATTAGCTCATCGACCCAGGAGCGCCCTCTGCAGACCAGTGATCCACCTTACCGCTGGCCCCATGTCCCTCCTGGACCCCGGTGCCCCTTTCTCTGGTGTGCTGCCCCTCTGGCAGTAACCCCTCAGCCTCAGGATTTCCCCACCCAGGGGAACCCCCACCCCCTATCCCCACCTTGCCTTAGTGTAAGGCTACTGCCAGTCACCAACTAGCCCCCGTTCCCTGGGGCAGACGGCAGTGTATGCCACTCATCACTGGCAAGGGGGGTTTGGCCTGCTGCCTTCTTCCACCCTCAGTACCTCTATGGGCCTAGAACCCAGCCCTACAGCCTGGGGAGTCGCCAGCCTGTAGCTCCCCTGCTCCTCTGGCTTTTCCCCAGCCCTGCCTCACTCCCAGGTACCTCTCAACCTTCCAGCAGCCAGGCCTGTCTCCCTCCACAGCTAGAGGAGAGACTGGGGAGCTTCTGGCTGCCTGGCCTTCTGATAAGGCCCAGTTAGTCTGTTTGGGGCATGGCTCCAGCTTCAGACACTTCCCCCAATCAGCCGGGGTTTTGCTCCCTTCCCTAGCCCCAGCCCTCTGCAGGGCTTTTCCAACCCCTTCCAGCTGGAGCGGGTGCTACAATGTTCAACTTTCTTGAATGTATGTTTGTGTTTCATCGTACATTTGGCATCAGTATATGATGAAACAAATTTTAATAATCAAAGGCAAGAAGAACCATGAGTAGATGTATGGCAAGAGGCATGAAAGATTTCATGATAGCTATATCCTTTGAGTGAAATTCATCCTGGCAAAGAAGGAAGCCAGTTCAGCCCTACTTAAGGCCTATTTCACCCCACATGAGCAGGGTGTAACAGTATGGTAGTGAGTCATGTCCATAGGGGTAGCAGTAAAGCTGAGCAAAGAATATGGAAAATTTCTATAGATATTTGCTCAAATTCAAAATTAAAATTTGATCAAACCACATTCAAGATCAATTACCGTTTTCTTTTTTGAACAAATACTTAACAAAATTTAAACTTGAATACTTAAATATTTGCCACAAAAATGAATTTCTAGTTCTACATATAATTACAATATCTGACATTCAAAATTCATGCTGTTAAGTTATCCAGTAAGGAAACAGAAACAATATCACATCAGCTGTGAAGTCTGAAAATTGAAAACTTCCAATGAACTGTTCCAGACCTTGTTATGTAGGGAAAAAATAACACAAATAATTCAGCAAATAATGTAGACTGACACATGACATTTTTTTGGCATCAACAATTTTTTTACAAATTGAAAAAGAGGAAAATTAAATTCATCAATAATTCTCTAGAAAAGAGTTTAACAATTTGAATTAGGTTGATTGATTAAAATGTATGACTCTGAGAAAAATTCTGACTGACACTAGATGTCTTTATAGCACATGCCAGAGGGCTGATCAAAGTGAAATGGTTTGTAACATTTTCAAACTTTGGTGCCTAAAATTAAGCACCTAAATCCTTATTTGACATACAAGCTATGTAAACAAGCATCTAAAGGTCAGATTTTTAAAGATACATAGACACCTAAAGATGCAGAAAATTGCCTAATGGGATTTTCAAAAGAGCATGGGTACCTAAAATCAGTGGAGCTGAAAACCTAGGTGCTTTTCAAAATCCCATTAGGTGCCTACCCCTTTAAAAATATGGCGTTACTTGATTTTCAAAGATATTGAGTGTCCATATCTCCCATTGAGTTAAATGGAGGACAGGACCAGGCTTAGCACTGGAAACTTTCAAACTTTGAAAGCACTATATACCTTTCAATT
Organism: Chrysemys picta bellii; assembly: GCF_011386835.1. Lineage (NCBI taxonomy): Eukaryota > Metazoa > Chordata > Testudines > Emydidae > Chrysemys > Chrysemys picta. Next base: position 72,266,406 of record NC_088794.1, on the reverse strand, counting down.
TACTTTATCATTATGTATTCTTACTATGAATAGAACTTACCTTCAGTAAAAGTTTCACATGTTTAAGGAGTGCAGAATATTTTGGCTTTAATCAAGGATTTCAGAGTGCTTTACAAACAGTAATGAATTCAGCTTCACAAAGCACCCAGGAAGTAATCTAGATAAGCAGTGTTTATGCCAGTTTTACAGATTGGAAAACTGAGGCAAAGGGAGATTAAGTGACATACCCCATGTTACACAGGAAATCTATGGCAGAACCAGGTATAGAATCCACCTCTCTCAATTCCATGCAGTAACCACAAAACCACCCTTTTCCTCCTTACTAATCATTCTAATTATTAATAACCCTTCCTATTATACTCTTATTGTTTACTTGCCTAGTGTCATTGCTATGGTATGCTTTACAGACATAATAATAAAACAAGATCCTTGACCCAAAATTTCAATTTAAATAGGCAATACAATGACATAAGGTGTGAAGATGAGAATCAGAGTGACTGAACAAGATGGGAGAGAAGAGTGTTAGACTACTATTGTTATTGTATGTGTAATTAGAGTTAAAATGTAGTTCCATTGTAGTCAAAGACAGCTTTGCCATTGACTTGATTGGGACTGGAATTTGGTCTTGAAAGTAACAAATATTCAAATTGTCATGTTACAGGAGCTACCAGTTTAGTATATAATAGTGTAGGATTACTAACCAAAAGGCTGGATTTTGAGGAGAGAGATCTGAACTCTGAAACCCACAATGTGCATCTGATGAAAGACTTTTGCCCCACATGTACTGTAAGTAACATCTCAGTACTCTAAGCACATGCCAGGCAATATTCTACAATGTTTTTAACCTTGCTTTGATTTTGCTGAGACCTGGTCTACACGGGGGGGGGGGATCGATCTAAGATACGCAACTTCAGCTAGAGAATAGCGTAGCTGAAGTCGACGTATCTTAGATCGACTTAGAATCACTTAATTTGCATCCTCACAGTGCAGGATCGACGGCCGCCACTCCCCCATCGACTCCACTTCCGCCTCTTGCCATGGTGGAGTTCCGGAGTCAACAACAGAGCAATCAGGGATCGATCACTACCCGCCAATCCAGTGGGTAGTGTAGCCGTACCCTGAGAAAGAGATTGAGAGAGCAAGAGAGAGAGAGAGAGAGAGAGAAACATCTGAAAGAGAAAAAAGTGGATGAGTTTTGTATGTAAAATCAGGTATTCGACTTTTAAGTCGGTGTGACTGCTGATGCAAATAATAGTACCTGCATTCAATTACAGGCACAACCTGGCACCTGTAATTTTGGAGACCATGTTTGAAAACCGAGGCCATACAATGTACCCATCATCTCTTTCTACGGAAACCCATGCTCCAGCACAGAGCCTTAGGTACTGCAAGGTAAAAAAATAAAGCTATTTCTATTTGAAAATTAGTCCCTTAGGCCCATCCAGCTCCAACATCTCTAGCATGCAATTGAAAGAAGGAAGGTTCAGAACCATTCTGTCTTGCAGAAAGGGAAAGCATGTGACTGTGTTTGTGCCTAGAGTTGATTTCCCAGAACTTCTCAGTACTGGAGCTGTTTATTTTCTTTTATTAAACTGTTTGATAAGGTCATTGCACAATCAAACTTTATTTCCTGGGCCTGAAAACTCTTTGTCTCCAGTTGCTGCTCTATTGTGTATGTTTCCAAAATTATGAAATTGTGCTACCAGTAATTCAAATTGCCCAACCAAGGCCCTCATGGTTCATTAAAAGTAAGTCATTGAACACGCTGTCTCACTTATTTTGTGGAGACTGTGAAGAATCTTGCACTCTGCTCCAGGCAATGATGGATTCTATTCTGAAAACTAAGTTATCTTTTTCTTTAAACTGGGACCTTTATTTTTCCTTGATGCCATCATAAGAAGTGAAGTGCAAGAATCAATCAGAAAAATTCAGAACCAAATTGAAAATCTGGAGAATGCAATTATAACACAAAAAGCCCTCTGGCTCCAGGAAGTTCTCTCTTGCATGTCTATCTGGTTCTATGCTCAATGTCTGTCTTCAGCCAGCAGGGTATACTCTAGCAGTTAGCAAGACTCCCCCTGGACCCACCACCAATTAACTTTCTGACCTTGGGAAAATCATTTAATGTTTCTTGGGCTATGTCTACACTACCGCAATGTAGACATAGCCCACAACTCCAGCTATATTATTCACGTAGTTGGAGTTAACATACCTTAGGTCGAGTTACCGCGGGTTTACACTGCGGGGGGTGGGGGCGGGGGGTAGACAGGAGAAACTCTCCCGTCAACTTACCTTACTCTTCTCATCGGGGGTAGAGTACAGGGGTCAACTGGAGAGCGATCTGCTGTAAATTTGGTGGGTCTTCACTAGACCCGCTAAATCGACTGCCGGTGGATCAATCTCAGAGCGTCAATCCCAGCTGTAACATAGACATAGCCTCGGCCTATAAAGATAACCATGATAATCACACTCACTGGGAAGTTGTGCTTACTTAGTCATTTAGCATATAATTCTTTAATGTCCTGGGGTGAAAGGCAACAGATAGGTGCAAAGTATGTCTGATAACTAAGGCTGTAGGTTTTTCACAGCCGTAATTCCCATGACTAAAGCGTGACTTTTGGGGGGGTCCATTTTAAAAAGTTATGTTTTTTTACCCCCTTTTCTTTGTATAAATGTGTTCGAAATTAATGGAGATTAATAACACTATGCAATTAAGGCATGTGTAATATGCTTTATCAAAATGAGACATACTATACAGATAGTCTACATATAGATCTGTAACAATATTATCCATATAGATATATTCTATGGTCTAGATATTCAGCTGTAGCCAAGAAGTGCTTGGTATGGTTGAGGAAGTAGGGAGCAAAGATGACTTTTAGTCACCTTGTGACATTCTATACCTCAGGGGAGCACCCTGTAACCCCCTATTCCTTATTTATATATAATTGCAATGTTGCATATAAAGCAGACCATGTGAGGAATGAGGAGATAGAACAATGACTTTCAGCAGAACATAACCTATCTAAATATGTCTATCATTTGTGCATATGACGATATGAGATTGTGTTATATGGTTGTCACTAAAACATGCTGTACGTTGTGGAATCGGCCAGATATTAGCTCCCCAGAGACAACAGCAAGGAAAGTAACCAATGCCTAGGTGGGTGTTGAACAACCATCAACAGCCATTATCCAGCAAGGAAGCTACAATGCAATGATTCACTTGCACAAGGCCACACCAGGGGAATTGTTCAACCTTTCCTGGGGACTCAGCAATGCCCACCAGACCTGGACTTGTGCTCTCCTCCCCACACCTTTGCTGCAAGCAACAAGGACACTCAGAAGACTGAAGACTCCAACGGAGGAGACTGGCCCAGGTTTCAAGGGTGAAACCTGTGTACTATGAACTGCAATATCCAGTGGGGTGAAAAAAACTGCTTAATCTAGCTGTTGCCCAGTCTAATAGGGTTGAGAGTTTAGACTGCATGCTTATATTTTATTTTATTTTGGTAACCAAGCTGACTTTTTGCCTATCACTTATAATCACTTATAATCTATCTTTTGTAATCAATAAACTTGTTATCCTGTTTATCTTTACCAGTGAGTTTGCCTGAAGTGTGTGGTAAATCTGCTCAAGTTTACAAAGGCTGGTGTATATCCACTTTCCATTGATGAAGTGGTGAACCAATTAATACATTTTCACTGCTTGTCTGGGAGCAGAGGCTGGGAGCTGGGGAGATTTGATAGGTGCCTTTCTCTGTGTGATTCATGAGTGGCTTTGGGAGCATTCATTGCAATCTAGCTGGATGGGGGCTCCACATGCGATTGTGCCGAGTGATAACAGCGCCTGGAGGGGTTTGCTACTTGTCACTAGCAAAACATTGTGAGAGACTGCCCAGGCTGGAGAGTTAAGGGGGCACAGCAGTCCCACAGTCCCAGGCTGCTGGGATCCCGGGGATCCCATCACACATCTCTGAAGGCTGCTGTCAACATGAGCTTACAATGGCCCCAACAGCCCATTACAGCAGCCAGGAACTGCTGGTGCACAGGGACATCCCAGTCATGTCCTCTGCCCTTGAGCCACAAACCCTGAACTGACAGCCAGAAAGTAGGAGTGGCTCTGCTCCAGCTGAGGAGCCTCCTATGCAAAGAGCATCCTCCAGTGGGTGGGACTGGTTTGCACTGATACTCTGAGGCAAAGCATTCCAAACACATCAGAGAATCAGACCATATAAGTATTTTGGTTGTTGACTAATTTTATATGCTTTTAAACTATGTGTGACAACTCTTTAACACTTTTATAATGCAAAGTAAACGTAGTAATAATGACGATAGTTTCCCAGGGTTTCTTTTACAACCTAAAATGATGACACCTAAGTAAAATAGCCATGACTTTCCCCACTTTTGCTATGCCAAAGAAACAGCTTCAGTGATAACTGTCAATGAATCAAGGCCCAAGATCCCATATTGAATTGAATACCCTCTTGTTATTGATATTTTCATTTATTTTTAGATTAACTTTGCTGTCCTATCTGTGCTATGCAGCCAGCACAAAACTCACTATTTGGGCCAGGGGTTCAGAATCAGAATGTCCAGTTCATGGCTACTTTGCACTGTGTATTGTATTCACTGCTTCTCCATAATACTTTATCAAAACGAGTACATTGTAAGATGTGAATAAGTTATTGTAGGAATCAAAGGTTATGGCTAAAATTTTCCAGCAAGCACAAGTCTAAGCTGTAAACTGGTCAAGTAAGAGGGCTAATAAACTTCTTCTGTTGGCTGTAAAATGGAGACAAGTAGTTATTGGCTAGGTGCTCCACACAGCTGTAAAGTACAAGGCACTTGGAGGGCATTGTGACTTAGACACTAAGGAATTGAATGTGACTGCATAGTACTGAATAACTTGTTTGTCGTTCATGTGAATAAAATGTGGAAGTAGATCGATGCTTTTCTCCATAATATGGGTTCTCTACTAAGCACAGTAAATCTCCGTCTTACTACAATGGTGTGAGATCATTCATGCCATTAGTTTCAATGAGCCTGAATCTATACTGCATGCAGTTTGCTGTTCTCTTTCCTCAATATAACAAAGCCTGAGAGTGCCAGCTGCCTCTTGAGTCTTAAAAAGAGAGAAAGAGAGAGAGACTTTTATTTACCATGATTTTGATTGGTTAATTTCACTCTATTATTTTGTTGCTTCCTCCCATATGAAAAAATGCATTGTCGCTCAAACTAAGACAAGAAAGGCAGTTCAGTTAGCATGCAAAGCATAAATTACCGGCTTGTAATGACACAGACTATGTAGCATAATATTTCCGTCACCATCTTTTTTACTCAAAATATCATAGATTGATTTCTTTTGAGGCTGGGGGTATAATCACATTTCCATCTGCTGAGCTGTAGCTGAGCTCTGTGTGCATGTAGCAATTGTGTTTTATGAGTGTAGTATTATAATTATTGTAGTACATGCTTGGCACATGAATGAAAGTCATAGTTCCGCCATCTGTAGATAGGGCTAAGTTATCTTTATAACTATATTATACAGACATTTTCTAAACCATTTTAATGACCTACTGGGCTTAGTGCTATATAATTTAATATAACCATGCTCTTGGCACTCCTATGGAGAAAGCAGTGGCAGCATATCTAACACAGACCCTTTCCGCACCCTATATGTTATGGTGATTTCAGATGCTGCCAGAAACTGTTGTGCTTGTAAAATAGCATTTTCAGAATCCCAGCTTAATAATGTGAAATATGGAAGAAAAACTTTGGGTATTTGTATAAAAACAAAAACAAAAGAGTGACAAACTTGTTTAGAAAACTGTGTTTTTAGGAGACAGTGCATTCCCCTTCCTCGCTCAGACACTGGTTAACTATGTTACCTTGGGCAAGTCACTTAACCTCACAGTGCTTCAGTTTCCTCTGCTGTGAAATAAGCATAATAGTACACACCCAACTCAGGAGTGCTGCGAAGACGAAGTAGTTAATGTTTGTAAAGCACTTAGACTATGTTAATTTCTATGTATTTATATTGTTTTAAATCTCTCACCAAAATGTCCTAAGGGTTTTGCAGCATTGAGGAATTAACGTGGGGGTCTAGCAGCTAAATTGACTACCCATAATGCTTCTGACTGAGCAACAACAATCCATCTGTCCAATAACTAGCAAAATAAAGACAGCATTCCATAAAACTATGGTATATTGGCTTATTAGGAACCTACTTCCAATGGGCACTATGCAAATGTGCATTAATGACAACATGCAATTTTAGCACTCTGGCATGCATGCTAGCTTTGAAAATGTATATTATTTTTCCAATAAATGGTGGCGGCAGCTACCTCAAAGCTGATATAGACTCTTCAGGATGAAAAATCAGCTGTTAAAAAAAGTGCCTAGATATATATTTACCTAGTATAGCATCTCTTGAATAAAGAATTCATGTTTTTTTTAAATTAGTACGCATTCCAAAATATGTATTTACCTGTTAGACCATAACAGCCGCGAAGGAGCCTTTCTAGTCTACTGGGTAATATCTGATGCATTTTTTTAAAATTAGTATGCATGCCACAAAACATACTAAATTACATAAATAGTATACTTTTAAAAATGCCAAAGTATCTATTCAGACAATCCAACACAGAGATCTCCTTGGGCTACAATGCATCCACACACAAAATAGCTTTGGTTTTGTAAAATAACAACGGGGCAAATAAATATTTAATTTGTACACTCAGCTCCACTGTAAAATGAACTGGCACTTTGCAAATAGAGAACTGAATACCACAGTGCTGACAGGGATTGAACTACCAAAAATATTACACGGTATTTTGTAATAACCTCATGGTAACCACTCAATGGATCCATTGGAACGAATGGTACTGAAAAGTGATTATACAGTAATTTGCAATCATGCTGTCCTGTTATTATATGGAATACTGTATTAAAATAACCCACATTATCCTCATTGTGTCACATGAGCTAATACATTTGACAGCCTTACACAGGATGTTGAGAATGTAAAGCATATCAGGTGACTTCACCTCACCACAGACTAACATCAAAAGCCTTTTCACATCTTTTAAATTCATTTGGCATGGGAGGAATTTCACATTTGTCGAGTAACACGGGAACTGTAGGAACAGAAGAGGTCCAGGTAATCTACTTGAGTCTTTCTCCTTATAATGACGAGATTAAGGACAGGGAACAAAGACCGTTCTTTGCAATGGGTATATTTCATATAGGAAATATTCTTAGTTATGAATATCTTAGAAGGGTGTGACACTTTCCTTTAATAAAACCGGATTCATCTCCTTATTGTGCCTCATGTACTGCTTTGCAGCTGTCACATAAACAAACTGGTCTGCTGAAAGTAATTAGTTACTGAATATATCTATGATGCTAAGGAATTGGCGGGAATCCCTATCGGGATACTAGTCTACCCACTGTTCTGGCAGTTCTTTGTCTCTCTTTATCAGGAATAACTAAGCTCAGAACTCATATATTCCCATGACTTTCAGGTAACCACAGCATAAACATCAATTGAGGGCTCACACAATTAACTCATCAGATCGCCAATTGCACTTTGGAGTACAAAGTTTTATCAGAACCCAAAGCCAATTTATTATCATGAGTGCAATTCATGCCTACACAAGGGACCAGCACAAGGTCGATGCTTCCCTTAAGTCCCACATAAGCCCTATTTTGAGTGCAAAATTCGTATTTGTGAGGTGTTTAGGCCTTGTTCGGATACTCTGAATTTTACCCTATGACTATAGTTATTATAAAGACCCAAACATCTTTGGTGACTTAACCCTCTAGATGCAATGAACCACCAACAATCCAGGAAAATGGTTTCTACATCCCAGTTGTAAAAGAAGTTGATTTAATCTAAAGAGAAATCTTTGTACATATAACAAATAAGCGGTCAGAGTGAGATTGAGTGGACTTTATGTGAAGGAAGTGGGGTATTGTCATGCAAAGTTGTCTTCATCAGGGCCAAGGGCTTTAAAAGGTTAGTGCGGAAGCTACTATGCCAGCATTATGCCACCTTGAGATTCCTTTAGACAGTGGGAACCTCATGTAAATTAAGATGACTTTGAGGTGGTTTTGCACTAGTTGATCAGCACAGGGAGGCCACAGGGGAGCCTGGGGGTATGTCTACACTACGGGATTAATCCGAATTTATATAATTCACATTTTGGAAACAGATTGTATAAAGTCGAATGTATGCGGCCACATTAAGCACATTAATTCGGTGGTGTGCATCCATGTACCGGGGCTAGCGTCGATTTCTGGAGCACTGCACTGTGGGTAGCTATCCCATAGTTATCCCATGATTCCCGCAGTCTCCTCCACCCATTGGAATTCTGGGTTGAGATCCCAATGCCTGATGGGGCCAAAAACATTGTCGTGGGTGGTTCTGGGTATATCCTCCCCCCTCTCCAGGGAAGCAACGGCAGACAACCGTTTCGCGCCTTTTTCCTGGGTGAATAGTGCAGACGCCATACCATGGCAAGCATGGAGCCCACTCAGCTCAAGACAGCAGTCATGAACATTGTAAACACCTGGCGCGTTATCGTGCAGTTTATGCTGAACCAGAACCTGCAAAACCTGGCGGCGAGGAGTAGGCTACGGCAGCGAGAGTGATGAGGATATGGACACAGAATTCTGTCAAACCGCGGGCCCCGGTGCTTAGGAGATCATGTTGTTAATGGGGCAGGCTCTATCCATGGAACGCCGATTCTGGGCAAGGGAAACAAGCACAGACTGGTGGGACCGCATAGTGTTGCAGGTGTGGGATGATTCCCAGTGGCTGCGAAACTTTCGCATGCGTAAGGGCACTTTCATGGAACTTTGTGACTTGCTTTCCCCTGCCCTGAAGCGCCAGAATACCAAGATGAGAGCAGCCCTCACAGTTGAGAAGCGAGTGGCGATAGCCCTGTGGAAGTTTGCAACTCCAGACAGCTATCGGTCAGTCGGGAATCAATTTGGAGTGGGCAAATCTACTGTGGGGGCTGCTGTGATGCAAGTAGCCAAAGCAATCACTCAGGTGCTGCTACGAAAGGTAGTGACTCTGGGAAATATGCAGGCCATAGTGGATGGCTTTGCTGCAATGGGATTCCCTAACTGTGGTGGGGCGATAGATGGAACCCATATCCCTATCTTGGCTCCGGAGCACCAGGGTACCCAGTACATAAACCGCAGGGGGTACTTTTCAATGGTGCTGCAAGCACTTGTGGATCACAAGGGACGTTTCACCAACATCAATGTGGGCTGGCCAGGAAGGGTTCATGACGCTCGCGTCTTCAGGAACACTAATCTGTTTAAACAGCTGCAGCAAGAGACTTACTTCCCGGACCAGAAAATGACCGTTGGGGATGTTGAAATGCCAATAGTTATTCTTGGGGACCCAGCCTACCCCTTAATGCTATGGCTCATGAAGCCATACACAGGCAGCTTGGACAGGAGTCAGGAGCTGTTCAACTACAGGCTGAGCAAGTGCAGAATGGTGGTAGAATGTGCATTTGGCCGTTTAAAAGGTCGCTGGCGATCGTTATTGACTCGCTCAGACCTCAGCCAAACCAATATTCCCATTGTTATTTCTGCTTGCTGTGTGCTCCACAATCTCTGGGAAAGTAAGGGGGAGACCTTTATGGCGGGGTGGGAGGCTGAGGCAAATCGCCTGGCTGCTGATTACATGCAGCCAGACACCAGGGCGATTAGAAGAGCACACCAGGAAGCGCTGTGCATCAGAGAAGCTTTGAAAACCAGTTTCTTGACTGGCCAGGCTACAGTGTGAAATTTCTGTTTGTTTCTCCTTCATGAAAACCCGCCCCCTTTATTGACTCATTCTCTGTAAGGAACCCACCCTCCCCCTTCCCCCAGCTTGCTTTAAAAGGAAATAAGGTCACTATCGTTTAAAAATCATGTATTCTTTATTAATTGATTATAAACATAGGGAGAGAACCGACAAGGTAATCTGGGTGAGGTTTGGGAGGAGGATAGGAGGGAAGTAAAAGGCCACTGAAAACATTCAATATAATGACAGCCTTTTGGTTGGGCTGTCAACTGGGGTGGAGTGGGAGGGTGCATGGAGCCTCCCCCGCCCCGTGTTCTTACACGTCTGGGTGAGGAGGATATGGAACATGGTGAGGGGGGAGGGAGATTATACAGCGGCTGCAGCGGCAGTCTGTTATCCTGCTGCCGTTCCTGAAGCTCCACCTGACACCGGAGCATGTCTGTTTGCTCATGCAGCAGCCCCAGCGTTGCAGCCTGCCACCTCTCATCTCGAGCGTCCCTCATGACCTCACATTCACTGGCATCTTTCCTAAATTTAGATACCATGTCCTTCCACTCATTCAAATGAGCTCTTTCATTGCGGGTTCATTCCATTATTTCTGTGAACATCTCATCTCACGTTCTTTTCTTCCACCGCCTTATCTGAGATAGCCTTCGGGATGGAGGAGGGAGGCTTGAAAAATTTGCAGCTGCTGGAGGGAGGGTTGAAAAAAAGGAGAGAAGTTTTTTAAATGATACATTTTACAGAACAATGCTTATACTCTTTCATAGTGAACAACACTATTCACATTACATAGCACATGTGATTTCAGTACAAGGTCGCATTTTCCATCTTAATATTGAGTGCCTGTGGCTTTGGTGTTAGAGATCACAGACGCAGGTCTGGGCAACAGACTTCAGCTTGCATGCAGCCATGGTAAGCCATTGTCTTTCGGCTTCTGCGCCCTCCTTTCCCACATACCAAGCAAAGCCCATTGACTGCTGCGGTTTTCCTGTTAACCTTCAGCAGCAGCAAACAAACTAACCACTCCCCCATCCAATTCTCTGGGATGATCGCTTTATCCCTCCCCCCACCGCGTGGCTGGTATCAGGGAAGATCCCTGCAGAAACCAAACTAACCCCCCCCCCCCACTCCCTCCCACCATGAATTATCTGGGATGATCGCTGTACCCCTCCCCCCACTGCGTGGCTGGTAACAGGGAAGATCCCTGCTAGCCAAACTTGAAAAGATCAGGGCCAATTTCCCCCCCCCTCCCCCCCGCCCCCACGCTTGGCTAACTGCAGGGAAGGATTTCTTTTCAGCCACAGGCAAACAGCCCAGTAGGAACGGCCACCTCTGTCCCCTTAATTAAATTCCCATATTTCAACCAGGTTACCATGAACGATATCACTCTCCTGAGGATTACACAGTGAGATAAAGAACGGATGTTGCTCGAATGCCAGCAAACACCGGGACCATACGCTGCCAGGCTTTGTCATGCAATGATACCAGATTACTTGCTGCAAGCATGGCGTGGTCAAGTGTCCTACCATGGAGGACGGAATAAGGCTGCACTGTCCAGAAACCTTGTGGCAAGGCTTTTGGAGTACCTCCAGGAGAGCTTCATGGAGATGTCCCTGGAGGATTTCCGCTCCATCCCCAGACACGTTAACAGACTTTTCCAGTAGCTGTACTGGCCGCGAATGCATCCCAAGTCCTCAGGGCAAAGTAATCATTAAAAAACACGCTTGTTTTAAAAGCAAGTTTTATATTTTAAAAGGTAAACTCACCTGAGGTCCCTTCCATGGGGTCATGGTCTTGGATATTGGCTTGGGAGGGTACTTCAGTCAGGCTGAGAAAAAGATCCTGGCTGTTGGGGAGAACAGAGTGCTGGGTGCTCTCCGCAAGCTCGTCCTCCTCCTCCTCTTCCCTGTCCGCAGAATCCTCAGGTGTAGCTGATGAGATTATCCCCGCCTCGGAATCCACGGTCAGAGGTGGGGTAGTGGTGGCAGCCCCCCCTAGAATTGCATGCAGCTCGGCGTAGAAGCGGCATGTCCGCGGCTCTGACCCAGAACGACCATTTGCCTCCTTTGTTTTTTGATAGGCTTGTCTGAGCTCCTTGATTTTCACGCGGCACTGATCTGAGTCCCTATTGTGGCCTCTCTCCATCATGCCCTTGGAGATTTTTTCAAAAGTTTTGGCATTTCATCTTTTCGAATGAAGTTCTGCTAGCACTGAATCCTCTCCCCATATAGCGATCAGATCCAGTACCTCCCGTACGGTCCATGCTGGTGCTCTTTTTCGATTATCAGCCTGCATGGTTACCTGTGCTGATGAGCTGAGCTATCTGTGGTCACCTGTGCTCTCCACGCTGGGCAAACAGGAAATGAAATTTTCGCGGGGCTTTTCCTGTCTACCTGGCCAGTGCATCCGAGTTCAGATTGCTGTCCAGAGCGGTCACAATGGTGCACTGTGGGACAGCTCCCGGAGGCCAATGTCATCGAATTGTGGCCACACTAACCCTAATTCGAAATGACAATATCGATTTTGGCGCTAATCCGCTCGTCGGGGTGGAGTACAGAAATCGATTTAAAGAGCCCTTTATTTTGAAATAAATGGCTTCGTTGTGTGGACAGGTGCAGGGTTAATTCGATTTAACGCTGCTAAATCCGAATTAAAGTCATAGTGTAGACCAGGCCTGGATCTGGCACATTGCCTTGTATCTCTACATAAAACATACAAATCTAAACTGGGGGGGAAAGGAAGATGCGTATAGGATGCTCATCTTTGATAGAATTCTGCAATGGGCTAAGTTCTTGGAGCGTTGAAGGTAATAGAGTTGTATAGATGTCACTTATCTGAGGACCTATATGTTGGACCCTATATATTAGGAATGTCTGTATTAGCACAGGGTATGGATGAAATTGCCTAAATTAGCAGATTACTTGTGAGTGAATTGAAATTTATACAAAACAAGTAAAGCAGTTAATTAGAATTTCCTTTAAAAGAAACTAATCAGTTAATCATGGGTGGATTATCGCCAAACTCATAGAATCTATATATTTTATCCCAAAAATGTATTATGTAGTATCTTCTGGTAAATTCCCACCTGGAAGATTTTACTTCTTAGTTGTACTCCTTCTTTATACCTAGGACTCTACCAAATTCATGGCCATGAAAAACATGTCACGGACCATGAAATCTGGTCTCTCCCCCAAGAAATCTGGTGTTTTGTGTGCTTTTACCCTATACTATACAGATTTCACAGGGGAGACCAGCATTTCTCAAATTGCCTTCAGAGCTGGGAGGCTGAAGAGCAGCAGCTATTGGCCAAGTGGCCAGCTCTGAAGGCAGTGCCCCGCCAGCAGCAGTGCAGAAGCAAGGGTGGCAATTCCATACCATTTCATCCTTATTTCTACGCTGCTGCCTTCAGAGCTGGGCAGCTGGAGAGTGACAGCTGCTGACTGAGGGCCCAGCTCTGCAGGAGCAGCGCAGACCGGTGGCAATACCATACCATGCCATCCTTACTTCTGCGCTGCTGCTGGTGGCGGCTGTGCCTTCAGAGCTGGGCTCCCGGCCAGCAGCCACCGCTCTCCAGCTGCCCAGCTCTGAAGGCAGCACCGCTGCCAGTAGCAGCACAGAAGTAAGGGCAGCAGTACCGCAACCCAGCCTACAATAACCTTGCGACCACCCCACAGCTCCTTTCTGGGTCAGGACCCCTACAATTTCAACACTGTAAATTTTAGATTTAAAGAGCTAAAATCATTACATTTATGATTTTTTAAATCCTATGACCATGAAATTGACCAAAATGGACCATGAATTTGATAGGGCCCTACTTATACCAGTTTGGTGTGATTTTTGTTTCTTTGAGTGTCTGTTTTTATTTTTTTGTCCCCTAGCTCTTTCAGGTAGGAACTATGCCTTTTGGGGGGTTAGAAAGTACTTAGTACAACGTCATAAATAAATAACTGAAATATCTCTAAATTACTATTTCTTGGACTGAAAATGAGAGTGCTGGAAGCATAAATGATCATCAGTCCTCTATACAATTGTGAATTTAGGGCCACATTTTCAGAACTACGTGTATAAAAATGCATGTAACTAATTTATGCTTGCAGTTACCATGATTACACATTAACTGCAGTAACTACATGTGTGAGTGCCAAATTATTGGGCATCTGTGTGTGCAATTACCCATATCTCTGTGTACAGATTATTTAATGATATTTTTCCACTTGCCATTCTAAAAAAAAGAAATCTGTTATTCATTCTTGTTCTGTTTTGTCTCATATATGCTGGATGTTTCTTTGGAAATCCATGGATAGCTACCTAAGTTAGTTGTGCCTTGTATGTGTTTTCATCAGTCTAAGCATTTTCAAGACTTTTTAATTAATTCAGGATTTGCAATACTGTAGACAAAAAATGCTTGGAAATATTACACCAAAACAAAACAAAAACATGAACAGACACAGAACTGTGGTAAAATATTTGCTTATGCATATCTAATTCCTTAGGTTGTCCAAAGAACAGTGTGAATAAACCTCAGCTACTGTAACACAGAGTAGACAAATGAATTTGAATGTAAGGCTTCTTTATGACTGGAAACTATTACCCCTTCGGTTTCCTTTAAACTGGTCCCTGAAGACAGTTAAGAAGCAGTTTCCATCTGTATGAGCTCCACTGGACAAAGGCTAGCTGTACTGACCATTTAATGCTGCCTGCCATTTATGACAGAGTACTTCCTCCTGGATACTGGGGAGAAGGGATGTTTGCCAGTTTGCCACTGGCCCATATCGGCCTTACAGGATTGCCATTGATTTTCTTTGACACCACCACCACTCCAACAGGCATTTGCAAGCAGACATATTATCAAGAGTTTCACGCTGCTCTGGAAAGAAAACAAACAGGGCCGTGAGGTCCATCATAAGGAGCATGTGCATATATTCATGCCCCCTGCTATTGCACCCGTACAAAACAAATGGTGGCTGGGCTAGTGACAGCAGGGAAACGACAGATCTTATCAGCTTTACTAATCTTGGGAAGTTCTATGACTTTAGCAGCAGATAGGTTTTAGTTTGTGATTGTGAACAAAGGCTTTGTTTTCAGAGCTTCTGTTATGAAGATCTAATTTGGGTGAAGCTTAGCAATTTCAGTTCACTGGGTTTTGGGTGCAAATTCTGGATTTGGTTTCAAATCTGCATAGGTTCTTCTACTCTCCTTCCGCCCTACCAACAACATTTCAAATTTGAATGAACCCCCAAACTCAAAGTGAAAGTCCTCCCCCAAAAAACAGCATACACCTAATTTTTCAATAAAATCACAACACCCTTTTCTCCTTGAGTGTAACTAGTGAGAAAGGGTTCAAACCACAAAGTTTGCATCCAGACCCAAACATTCAAGGCTGCACAGATCTGTGATTTGATTTTGGTTCCAACGTTTCTCTAATTTCAAAGCAAAACCATGAACTAGCCAAGGTTACTTCAAAACTTGGCCCAAGTAAGCTCAGTACTACACTCAAGTTCCTTTGAGACTGCCAATATTCATAAGAGTATTAGTACAATGTTCTGGGACCTTACAACAGAAGACGAATACTGGTTGTATTAAGAGGCAACACTCTGAAACAGAATATAATTGTGTATTTAGTATGCAAGATAATTGCTTTCTCATATTCTATATTTATGTAAGCGGGGGAATGGTCCCGCTATTGAGGGGAATTTTCCTGGCTTCTGCACTACTCCAGTGAAATGGGCTAGCACAGAGATGGGCAAACTATGGCCCGCGGGACCCTCCTGCCCGGCCCCTGAGCTCCTGGCCTGGGAGGCTAGCCCCTCCCCTGCTGTTCCCCCTCCCCCGCCGCCTCAGCTCGCCCCGCTGCCAGCACACTGCTCTGGGCAGCGGGCTGCGAGCTCCTGGGGCAGCCCACCAGCAGAGCCAGCGCCTGACCCGGTGCTCTGTGCTGCGCGGTGGCGTGGCTGGCTCCAGCCAGGCGGCACAGCTGTAGTGCCTTCAGCCATTGGTGCTCCAGGCAGCGTGGTAAGCTGGCAGGGATTGGGGGGGGGGGTTGGATAGAGGGCAGGGGAGTTCGGGGTTATGGTCGGGAGCGGGAGTGTGGATAGGGGTTGGGGTGGTCAGATGACGGGGAACAGGGGGGCTGAATGGGGGGCAGGGGTCCCGGGGGGGCAGTCAGGAATGATAGGGGGATTGGATGGGGTGGCGGGGGGCAATCGGGGTGGGGATTCCAGGGGCTGTCAGGGGACAGGGAACAGGGGGGCTGAATGGGGGCAGGGGTCCCAGGAGGGCAGTCAGAAATGAGACGGGGGGGTTGGATGAGGGTCCGGGGGGGCAATCAGGGGCAGGGGTTCCGGGGACGGTCAAGGGCCAGGGAACGGGGGGGGGTTGGATGGGGCAGGAGTCCTGGGGGGACTGTCAGGGGGCGAGAAGCAGGAGGAGTCGGATAGGGGGCAGGGCCAGACTACACTTGGCTGTTTGGGGAGGCACAGCCTCCCCAACCGGCCCTCCATACAATTTTGGAAACCCGATGTGGCCCTCAGGCCAAAAAGTTCCCCGCCCCTGGGCCAGCGGAAGGATCTGAGTCCTCGCTCCCACTTCCTCTATCCAGAGCAAGGCCGCCCCGGGGGGGGGGGGGGGGGGCGGCAAGTGGGGCAATTTGTCTCAGGCCCCACAGGGGCCCCCATAAGAATATAGTATTCTATAGTATTGCAGCATTTTTTTATGGAAGGGGGCCCCCGAAATTGCCCCAGGCCCCCTGAATCCTCTGGGTGGCCCTGACCCAGAGGCCTCCCAGCCCTTGAGGACTCCCCTTCCAGTCTCCTGTCTGGCAAAGTCCTCCTAACCCCAACAAGGCTGGGCCCAGGATTCCTGGGGGGCTCGACCCCTAACTCTGCTGTGGTCACCTGGGACAGGGGATAGGGTGTCCCCACTCCAGGGTGCTCTCTCCGCAAGGGACACTTCCCTGACCCACTGATCATTTCATACAATTTAAAGCAAATAAAAGTTATTTAATCAACAATTAATTTAAAAAAGAATAAGGAAAAATGGGAAAGGTTAAAGGAAAACACATCACACCGCTCTGTGGCAGGGAACATCACAAAAAGTGTCTCTGGGATGTCAGGGCAGTTCACAGTCTGTTCCTTGTAGGTCCCAGGCCGCCTCCTCAGGCTCTGGCTGTGCTGCAGGGATGCTGCGGGTTGGACACTTGCTCTGGTGGTGGCCACACACTTCTGGGCTTTGGGTGGTGGGACCCTTCTTCTCAGCATCACCTCCTGTCGGGTTAAGATCCCCCTCCCAGTCTGGCCTACAAGGACCTTTGGCTGGGGGTGTCTTTCTGCGCTGGGTCCTTTGCCCAGGGTCCCCCCTTGGCTGGCCCCAGTTGCTCACCGCACCCGGCTTCAGACTGCTCCAGCCCCAGCTCCACTGTTCTTGCTCCGGCTCCACTCTGCCTCAGCACTGATGCTGCTGCTCTGCCTCCAGCCCCCTGGGCTGCTTCTCTGGCCCCTTTGGCTCTGTGGCTGCAGCTCTGCTGCCAGCACAGGATCTGCTCTCCCTGGGCTGTATCTCTGGCTCTGTGGCTGCAGCCCTGCTCCCAGCACAGGGTCTGCTCTGTGGGCTGCTTCCGTGACTCTGCTCCCAGCTCTGACCGGCTTCCTGAGTTGCTTTTCTGGCCCCCTGGCTCTGGCACAGCTCTGCTCCCCAGCTCAGCTTGGGCCCCTGCTCTCTCCTCAGGACAGTGTTAGTGATGATGAAATGCTAAGAGAAATTAGAGAGGCTATCAAAATTAAGAACTCAATAATAGTGGGGGATTTCAATTATCCCCATATTGACTGGGAACATTTCACTTCAGGACGAAATGCAAAGATAAAATTTCTCTATACTTTAAATGACTGTTTCATGGAGGAGCTGGTACGGGAACCCACAAGGGGAGAGGCAACTCTAGATTTAGTCCTGAGTGGAGCTCAGGAGCTGTTCCAAGAGGTAACTATAACACTGCTCTACAGCCAAAATGCTTCTGAAATAAATGTAGTCAAACTTTACTAATTCTGGGTCACTGAGAACGAAAATGATGCTTAAAATTGTTGATTGGCTCTAGTTTTCAAGATATGCTATTGGGTCAGTATATACGACCCTTGACTTGGGAATGGCGGAGGATAAGTGAGTTATAAAGGGAAGGGATCTCAATTTAAGCCAGAAATGATTAAAATACATCTTTGACTGGATCAATGAATAAATCTATGACTGGGTTTGGACAGTACTTGCTTTTTAGGCAAAACAATGAATGATGCAATCTGAAGCTGGTATTGCGTCATACATGATATGAATTGCATCATGTTATTCCTAGAAGTCATGGATGATGCAATGAAGCTTACATCACTCTGCTGAACAAATTGCCCTATATCAGCTCTAGAAATCATACAGTGTCGTGCTCTCTTATTTGTCAGTGTTTGATTTTGCAAAGGGACACATTTCTGTTTAGTCAAAGTGAGCAGAGATGCCTCGTACTTGTGTGAACAGTGCAGATAACTTCTGCTATGTTTGTGGTGAAGTGACTTTTGCATCACAAAAGCGCAGTATAACCACTATGGTTAAGAAAGCCTATCACCTTTCTTTTGGCTGCAAAATTGGAGATCAGGACAAGAGGTGGGCCCCACACATATGCTGCAACACTTGTGCAACAAATCTTCGCCAGTGGTTGAACAGGAAAAGGAAATCTATGCCTTTTGCAGTGCCAATGATTTGGAGAGAGCCAACAGATCATACCAGCAATCGTTACTTCAGCATGGTGACTCCAGTTGGGAAAGGTGTGTCAAAGAAGAAAAAGTGGACTCTGCATTATCCAAACATTCCATCAGCTATATGCCCAGTACCCCACGGAGAAGGACTGCCAGTTCCTGATGCACCAGAATCATTCTCACTTGAGTCAGACGAGGAAGAGGAAGAGGATGAAAATTCTGTTCCTGTACCATCAATGTCACAGGCCCACATTTTCTCCCATCCTCCTCCTCTGAACCACACCTCATAACACAAGGTGAACTGAATGACCTTGTCAGGGATTTGGAACTACCCAAGAGGAAGGCAGAGCTGTTGGGCTCCAGACTACAGCAGTGGAATCTCCTGGCAGGTGATGTTAGGGTTTCCATGTTCCGTGACCGTCAAAAGGATCTTGTCCCATTCTTCTTCATGGAAGGTGATCTTGTAGCCTGCAACAACATCGATGGTGTGATGGCAGCCCTCAACATCATTCACGATCCAGATGAGTGGAGAATGTTCATTGATTCATCGAAGACGAGTCTTAAAGCTGTTTTACTGCATAATGGCAATGTTTTGCCATCAATTCCAGTTGGTCATGCAGTCCATATGAAGGAAACCTATGACAACATGAAACAACTTTTGAGGTACATAAACTATGACCAACATCAGTGGCAGCTTTGTGGTGATTTGAAGGTTGTTGCTCTCTTGCTTGGTCTGCAGACTGGATACACAAAGTACTGCTGTTTACTGCGAATGGGATAGTCGTGCAAGAGATTCCCACTACATCAAGAAAGATTGGCTACTCCGACAGTCATTGGAGCCTGGGAGGAAAAGTCTCATAGACTCATAGACTCAGACTTTCAGGTCAGAAGGGACCATTATGATCATCTCGTCTGACCCCCTGCACGATGCAGGCCACACAAGCTGACCCAACCCCTTTCCCTTGACTCAGCTGTTGAAGTCCCCAAATTCTGTGATTTAAAGACTTCAAGTCGCAGAGAATCCTCCAGCTAGCGACCCCCGCCCCATGCTGCGGAGGAAGGCGAAAAACCTCCAGGGCCTCTGCCAATCTATCCTGGAGGAAAATTCCTTCCCGACCCCAAATATGGCGAACAGTAGAACCCCGAGCATGTAGGCAAGATTCTCCAGCCAGACCCTCATTGGCCATTGATACTATTTACCAGCGATGGCACGCTGTTGATTTGACTAAAATCACGTTATCCCATTAAACCATTCCCTCCATAAACTTATCTAGCTTAATCTTAAAGCCAGACAGGTCCTTCGCCCCCACTGTTTCCCTCGGAAGGCTGTTCCAATATTTCACCCCTTTGACGGTTAGAAACCTTCGTCTAATTTCAAGCCTAAACTTCACCACGGCCAGTATAGATCCATTCGTTCTCATGTTCATATTAGTACTGAGCTGAAATAATTCCTCTCCCTCCCTGGTATTTATCCCTCTGATATATTTAAAGAGAGCAATCCTATCCCCCCTCAGCCTTCTTTTAGTTAGGCTAAACAAACCGAGCTCCTCGAGTCTCCTTTCATACGACAGGTTTTCCATTCCTCTGATCATCCTAGTGGCCCTTCTCTGTACCCGTTCCAGTTTGAGTTCATCCTTTTTAAACATGGGAGACCAGAACTGCACACAGTACTCCAAATGAGGTCTAACCAGTGCCTTGTACAACGGAAGCAGCACCTCCTTATCCCTAATAGATATAACTCGCCTAATGCATCCTAAGACCGCATTGGCTTTTTTCACTGCTACGTCACATTGCCGACTCATAGTCATCCTGCGGTCTACCAGGACTCCGAGGTCTTTCTCCTCCTCCGTTACTTCCAACTGATGCGTCCCCAGCTTGTAACTAAAATTCTTGTTAGTCATCCCTAAATGCATCACCTTACACTTTTTACTATTAAATTTCATCCTATTTCTGTTACTCCAATTTACAAGGTCATTCAAGTCTCCCTGCAGAATATTCCGATCCTCCTCCGAATTGGCAATACCACCCAACTTTGTGTCATCCGCAAACTTTATCAGCCCACTCCTACATTTGGTTCTGAGGTCAGTAATAAATAGATTCAATAAAATGGGACCCAAAACTGAACCTTGAGGAACTCCACTGGTGACCTCCCTCCAACCTGACAGTTCACCTTTCAGTACGACCCGCTGCAGTCTCCCATTAACCAGTTCCTTATCCACCTCTGGATTTTCATATCGATCCCCATCTTTTCCAATTTAACCAATAGTTCCTCGTGTGGTACCGTATCAAACGCTTTACTGAAATCGAGGTATATTAGGTCCACCGCATTTCCCTTATCTAATAAGTCTGTTACTTTCTCAAAGAAGGAGATCAGATTGGTTTGGCACGATCTGCCTCTGGTAAAACCATGTTGTAATTTGTCGCAATTGCCATTGACCTCAAGGTCCTTAACTACTTTCTCCTTCAAAGTTTTCTCCAGGACTTTGCATACTACAGATGTTAAACTGACAGGCCTGTAGTTACCCGGGTCACTTTTTTTCCCTTTTTTGAAAATAGGAACCACATTAGCTATTCTCCAGTCCAATGGTACCACCCCCGAGTTTAAAGATTCATTAAAAATTATTGCTAAGGGGCCTGCTATTTCTCGCGCCAGTTCCTTCAATATTCTTGGATGAAGATCATCCGGTCTGCCCGACTTAGTCCCGTTAAGGTGTTCAAGTTTGGTTTCTACCTCGGATACTGTAATCTCCCCTCCTTTATTCCCCTCTGTCACGCTGTCACTATTCCTAAACCCTTCATTTCCCTCATTAAAGACCGATGCAAAATATTCATTTAGATATTTTGCCATGCCTAGATTATCCTTAATCTCCACTCCAGCTACAGTCTTGAGCAGTCCTACTTCTTCTTTCTTTGTTTTCTTCCTATTTATATGGCTATAAAACCTCTTACTATTGGTTTTAATTCCCCTCGCAAGGTCCAACTCTACACGGCTTTTGGCCTTTCTCGCTCCATCTCTACATGCTCTGACCTCAGTAAGGTAAGTTTCCTTACTGATCCCTCCCCTCTTCCACTCTTTGTACGCTTTCTGTTTTTTCTTAATCGCCCCTTTGAGACGCTCGCTCATCCAGCTCGGTCTAAATCTCTTGCTTAGCCGTTTTCCCTTTCTTGGGATACAGGCCTTCGACAGCTCCTGCAACTTTAACTTAAAATAATCCCAGGCATCATCTGCCTTTAGATCCATAAATATGTTAGCCCAATCCACTTCCCTAACCAGTCCTCTTAATTTATTAAAATTAGCCTTTTTAAAATTATAAACCCTAGTCTCCGATTTAATTCTGTTAATCCTTCCATTTAGTTTAAACCGAATTAGCTCATGATCACTCGAGCCAAGGTTATCCCCTACAACCATTTCCTCAACGAGGTCCTCACTACTGACCAAAACCAAATCTAAAATGGCCTCCCCCTCATCAGTTCAGCTACTACTTGATGAAGGAATTCATCAGCAAGCACATCTAGGAACATCTGCGCCCTATTATTGTTACTAGCATTTGTTCCCCAATCTATATCTGGGAAGTTAAAGTCTCCCATAATTACACAGTTCCTATTAGTATTTACTTCCCTAAAAACATTAAATAGTTCTCTGTCCATATCCAGGGTAGATCCTGGCGGTCTATAGCACACCCCAAGCACTATCCCAGGGGAGGCTCTAGTAGTTCTTTTACCCAGTGTGAGTATTGCCCAGACAGACTCCATCTTATCCATTCCATCAGTTATTATTTCTTTACAGTTTACCTCATTATTGACATACAATGGCACCCCCCCACCTTTACCTTTGTTCCGGTCGTTCCTAAACAGCACATACCCTTCCATACCTGTACTCCAGTCATGACTACCGTTCCACCAGGTTTCGGTTATTCCTACGATATCTGGTTTCATTTCTCGGACCAGGAGCTCCAATTCCTCCATTTTGTTACCTACGCTTCTCGCATTGGTGTATAAACATCTTAATGTATGCCGTTTAGCCTGTCTCCCATTAGTTATGCAATTTGTTACGGACCCCTTACTGGTCATCCCCCCTCTCCTTCTTATGTCCAATCCCATCCCCCCGGCTATATCTGTTCTTATCTCATCACCGTCCTTTTCAATGTTGGAATCTGGCCTGGAGATTAACTGGACATCTCCCAACCATCTCCCCCAAATTCCTAGTTTAAAGCTCTTCTGATGAGATGAGCCAGCCTCCCTCCCAGAAGTCTATTTCCTTCCCTACTCAGGTGAAGTCCATCCCGTGAGAACAGTTTTCTGTTCCCGAAAGCCTCCCAGTGGCCATACATCCCAAAGCCCTCCTTATAGCACCACTCCCTTAGCCAACTATTTATCCTCACAATCCTGTCACCCCTTTGCTGCCCTTCTCTAGGAACAGGCAGAATCCCACTGAAAATGATCTGAGCCTCGATTTCCTTGAGTGTCTTCCCCAGCCTGGCATAATCTCCCTTGATTCTCTCTAACGAGAACCTAGCCGTGTCATTCGTTCCTACGTGCAGGATTATCAAGGGGTTCTTACCTGCTCCTTTTAGGATCCTTTTTAACCGTAGGTCCACATCCCGTATCTTAGCACCTGGTAGACAGCACACCCTTCTGTTCTCTGGGTCCGCCCTTGTCACAGGCCTGTCTAACCTCCTCAGTATGGAGTCCCCAATCACGTAAACCTGCCTTTGCCTGGCGACATTGCGATCTACTAATCTATTCTCCGTTCCTTCTAGTTGTAACCCGTGTCTGTTCCTATTTTCCCTTATACTCCCCCTTGTGTCATTCTGTATCCTCCCGGGGCCCAGATTTGGTGCTGTCTCCATCAACTCCTCCCCCCTCTCTATGGGACTAGCTGCTCTTCTCTTCTTCCTCACCCTCCCACTTTCAGATACCACCTGCTGCCCCCCCTCCTCGTTCTCCAAACACCCAAACCTGTTCCTGAGTTCTATTTCCCCTTTACTGGCCCTCCTTTTCCTTGGCCTGCTTCTCACGGTCACATGGTTCCACTGCCCTTGTTCTCCCACTGATAATCCCCCCTCACACACTGTAGCCCCTGCTTCCACCTGAACCCCTGAGCATTCCCCTTCAGCCCCTCCTTGCCTTTCCTCCATCAACTGCTCAAATCCCCTTCTAAACTCTACCAGGGTATCTACCTGCATCTCCAACCCTCGAATCTTTTCTTCCAGCAACTCTATTAGGCAGCACTTCATACAAACATACCTCTGTTCAGGCTCCCCTGCTAGTACCATATACATACCACAGCTTCCACATGCAATCATCTGCATTGTGACCCCTGCTGCTTGGCTCATGGCTGCTGCAGTCTCTGCCCACTGCATCTGGGAACACAGAACACACAACACACCGCGCCCTCCTGCCTCCCCTTCCAACTCCCACTCAAACTCCCCTGTTAGCAGCCCTTTGCCGCTGCTCGCAGCTGTGCCGCTGCCTGGCTGGGCGGCCGCTTTTATAGGCCCCCTACTCAGCCAAGCTCCGCCCCCTATTCAGGGCTCGGCGGCCCTCCCAGCACACTGCCCCTACAGGCCTCTACACACACAAGCACTACAAAGACAGACGCAAGTACAGATACCTTCTCCTCCAATGAGACTCCCACTCAAACTCCCCTGTTAGCAGCCCTGTTTGCTTCCTCCTGTGCCACTGCCACCACTTGTTGAATCAAGGAAGATTTTATTACCACCCTTACACATCAAGCTGGGTCTGATGAAGAACTTTGTCAAGGCCATTGATAAAACACAAGCAGCTTTCAAGTACCTCCGTGGAAAGTTTCCAAGGTTAAGTGAAGCTAAGATAAAGGAAGATGTCTTTGTTGGTCCTCAGATTCGTGAGCTTCTTCCAGATGATGCATTTGACCATGCACTGCGTGGCAAGGAAAAGACGGCATGGAAAGCCTTCCAGTGAGTGGCAATAAATTTTCTCGGAAACAACAAGGCAGACAACTACAGGTTGTTGGTGGAAAACCTCCTCAAGGCATACAAAAGCCTTGGTTGCAACATGTCACTAAAGATACATTTTTTGCACTCTCATCTAGATTTTTTTCCACCGAACTGCGGAGCAGTGAGCGACGAGCATGGCGAGCGATTTCACCAGGACATTGCAACAATGGAGAAACGCTATCAGGGCAAATGGAGCCCATCAATGCTTGCAGACTATTGCTGGACAGTGACAAGAAATGCTCCATTTAATGAATACAAGAGACAAGCCAAGAAGTGCCGAGTAGACACTGAATAGGACTAAACTATGTACATAATAATGTTTTTTAAGTACATCAGAAGCAGGAAGCCTGCTAAACAACCAGTGGGGCCCCTTGATGATCGAGATACAAAAGGAGCGCTTAAAGACAATAAAGTCATTGCGGAGAAACTAAATGGATTCTTTGCTTCAGTCTTCACGGCTGAGGATGTTAGGGAGATTCCCAAACCTGAGCCAGCTTTTGTAGGTGACAAATCTGAGGAACTGTCACAGATTGAAGTGTCAGGAGAGGAGGTTTTGGAATTAATTGATAAACTTAACAGTAAATAGTCACCGGGACCAGATGGCATTCACCCAAGAGTTCTGAAAGAACTCAAATGTGAAACTATTAATTAAGATTTGTAACCTGTCTTTTAAATCAGCCTCTGTACCCAGTGACTGGAAGTTAGCTAATGTAATGCCAATATTTAAAAAGGGCTCTAGAGGTGATCCCGGCAATTACAGACCGGTAAGTCTAACATCGGAACCGGGCAAATTAGTCGAAACAATAGTTAAGAATAAAATTGTCAGACACATAGAAAAACATAAACTGTTGAGTAATAGTCAACATGGTTTCTGTAAAGGGAAATCGTGTCTTACTAATCTATTAGAGTTCTTTGAAGGGGTCAACAAACATGTGGACAAGGGGGATCCAGTGGACATAGTGTACTTAGATTTCCAGAAAGCCTTTGACAAGGTCCCTCACCAAAGGCTCTTACATAAATTATGCTGTCATGGGACAAAAGGGAAGGTCCTTTCATGGATTGAGAACTAGTTAAAAGACCGGGAACAAAGGGTAGGAATTAATGGTAAATTCTCAGAATGGAGAGGGGTAACTAGTGGTGTTCCCCAAGGGTCTGTCCTAGGACCAATCCTATTCAACTTATTCATAAATGATCTGGAGAAAGGGGTAAACAGTGAGGCGGCAAAGTTTGCAGATCATACTAAACTGTTCAAGATAGTTAAGACCAAAGCAGATTGTGAAGAACTTCAAAAAGATCTCACAAAACGAAGTGATTGGGCAACAAAATGGCAAATGAAATTTAATGTGGATAAATGTAAAGTAATGCACATTGGAAAAAATAACCCCAACTATACATACAATATGATGGGGGCTAATTTAGCTACAACAAGTCAGGAAAAAGATCTTGGAGACATCGTGGATAGTTCTCTGAAGATGTCCACGCAGTGTGCAGAGGCGGTCAAAAAAGCAAACAGCATGTTAGGAATAATTAAAAAGGGGATAGAGAATAAGACAGAGAATATATTACTGCCCTTATATAAATTGATGGTATGCCCACATCTCGAATACTGCGTACAGATGTGGTCTCCTCATCTCAAAAAAGATACACTGGCACTAGAAAAGGTTCAGAAAAGGGCAACTAAAATGATTAGGGGTTTGGAACGGGTCCCATATGAGGAGAGATTAAAAAGGCTAGGTCTCTTCAGCTTGGAAAAGAGGAGACTAAGGGGGGATATGACGGAGGTATATAAAATCATGAGTGATGTGGAGAAAGTGGATAAGGAAAAGTAATTTACTTATTCCCATAATACAAGAACTAGGGGTCACCAAATGAAATTAATAGGCAGCAGGTTTAAAACAAATACAAGGAAGTTCTTCTTCACGCAGCGCACAGTCAACTTGTGGAACTCCTTACCTGAGGAGGTTGTGAAGGCTAGGACTATAACAGCGTTTAAAAGAGAACTGGATAAATTCATGGTGGTGAAGTCCATTAATGGCTATTAGCCAGGATGGGTAAGGAATGGTGTCCCTAGACTCTGTTTGTCAGAGGGTGGAGATGGATGGCAGGAGAGAGATCACTTGATCATTGCCTGTTAGGTCCACTCCATCTGGGGCACCTGGCATTGGCCACTGTTGGTAACAGGATACTGGGCTAGATGGACCTTTGGTCTGACCCGGTACGGCCGTTCTTATGTTCTTAGCTCGGCCCCACTCTGTCTGACCCAGGCAATTCCAGCTCACACGGAGGACGGGACCCACCCTGGCCTCCTGACTCCCTGATTAGCCTGCCCACCCAGTCAATCAGGCTGACCTGGAGCATTGGCCTCTCCCAATTCTTTTAGTACTGGGAACTAGACAACAAGAACACCCCCACTGAATGTTAGTAAGGGGACAACAGTCCCCTTACATTTACATCATTCCTTTATCATTCCTTAAATTCAATTACATTTGAAAATGAAAATTCTCCTTCAATCTCTCAACAAAAAAGAAATTGAAAAAGCTACTGCTAGTAAGGGAGAGATGATTTTGTGGCTAGCACACAGAACTATGAGTCAGACAATCAGTTCTTTTCTCCATTTGCACCACAGCTTTCTGTGTAACCTTCAGCAAGTCCTGTAACTTTCCTTCTACAAAAGGTGTTATGAGAATTAATTAATGTTTGAAAAGTCCTTGAGCCTCAATTGGAAGCTGGTATACAATGGTTGTCATTCAAAACAATGGTTACTGCATAGTGGTACCTGAAATAATGCAGTATTTCCCTCCATTTGGAAGAAGAAAGAACTAGGATGTCTCAGATTCAGTCACTCGTAAATGTTCCCTTTTGTTGGTGATCCTTGTATAAATTCAAATTGTTATCCACATTAATAAGTCCTGGCCAGGAAAAGCTTACTGGTTAGTCAGCTACAACTGGATGGATTCTAAATAAAACCAAGGCTAACATGGGGTCCCAAGTTAAAGTTTGGGGACAATAAATAATTCACTTTCAGACATACATGTAGTGTTTATTCAAAGAAAAAGTATGGCCTTTCTTTCTAGGCTAGTCACAAACTCACTGTCTGAAACAGTCTCTTTACACATATAAGGTGAATATTATTCTATAAAGATCCCTTCCCAGTGGAATGACAGGAGATTTAATAGTAGATACATTTATGCAATACAGACCACTATTGGTAAGATTGCTAACTGAACTCTGTCACATGACTACTGAGGTTAAAGCTAACTACTGGGCACTTGGAACTCCAGGTTCTCAGCACTTACCTAGTAGCTAATCTCCTTTGCATGTCTTCTTATCATACCAAAATATAACAGGAGGGGAGGAGAACCAAAATAGTCCTATGTACTTTCCCCTCACCTCCCTTCCCATATCCCATTAATAGCCCCCATTGTTTGTCTTAATCTGCTGTAATATGTGAACTCATTTGAAAGACAGGTATGGAAGAAGGCAGTAATTTACTTGTAACTCAACCAGCTGCCTGAAGCAAAATCACATAACTACATTTCAGAGAACAATCTGGTTTTATAGAAGTGTGTGTGAGTGTATATGCAGCATTGTTGTAGCAGTGTCAGTCCCAGGATATTAGAGAGACAAGATGGGGGAGGAAATATCTTTTATTGGATCAACTTCTGATGATGAGAGAGACAAGCTTTTGAGCTACACAGAGCTCTTCTTCAGCTCTGGGAAAGGTACTAAGAGTGTCACAACTAAATACAAGATTGAACAGGTAGTTTAGCACAAGTAGTCAAAATATATTCTAAGGAACCATTCCAGGTGAAGAGACCCGTTAACACCCCTGTAGTAATAGGACAAAAAGGGGGGAGAGGTTAGTGGGTTACAGATTGTTGTAATAAGCCATAAATCCAGTGTCTTATTAAGACCATGATTTTTAGTGTCAAGCAAAGTTATGAGGATGTTTTGAGATGTAAGGGTCAGCTTGTGAAACGGTGTGGAGATAAGAATAGGAAATGGAGATGAAGGAGATTATTTAGGTATGTGACTTTGAGTAAAAAAATAAGGACAGAACTCTGGCAGCCTGAATAACCAGAATGTTAATAACATAATTGTATCACATCAGCTATAAAATAGGCTTGCTTGTGCTTGTTCTAATGGTGTATGATGTTTGTAATTAGCTGTTAATAAATGTTTTATAACAGAGTTACTAAAGGAATTCCATGATGGATTGGGATGCTTTATGATCCTGTAACATAAGTTTACACAGTGTGTGTTATGCACCCTTCTATTAACTAGTCCAAATGGAGGATAGCAGCCTACTATAGCTACCATCTAATGAAGATGGTCCTTTAGTTCAGGTGGTAGTGATCTATGTTATGAGTTTGAATATCCCAGATTCCTACCCCACCAATGATCCTTACAAGGACTCATTACAATTTCATAGACAATTTACAATTATTGTAAAATATATGGATACATCCAAACCACTAATTTCTATTGCATGCTGGAAATCTATGCTGCATCATTTCTTTAATAGCAAGGAGATATCAAGGTTTCTTTACAAAGTTTATATGTATTATTAATTTCCTACTATCAGAGTTCTCGGGCTTCTTTAATCCCTTTAACCTCCAATCATTACTTCAAAGCCACAGAAAGTCCCATTCTCAAGGTTAAAAAAAAGTTAAGAACGAAGAAGGTTTTTTACAGTTATAATGTCACAAGTATTCAGTTTCATTTATAAATGAACTTTTTGTTGGGTAAACAGGTCTTTCAATCTCTTCTACTTTGCTGGAGGTAAAACATACTGTCCTAAATTTTGTATTAAACTATATCTTGATGCATCAAATCTCTCAGTTTTAATCATAACAGAAAGCTTAATGCATGTTCTGGATTATTTATATTCCAGTTCAGCAGTTTCACATAATTTCTTGAGCTCTTAAAGGGCCTGATCCTGAAGTTGCTTCACTCATAGGATTACTGTTGTCATCAATACTCAAAGCAGTGGTCACTATGGGAGACAGGGAACCAGACTACATAGACCACAGGTCTGATCTAGTTTAGCAATGCCTATGTTCAGCAACAAAGCATATACCATAGCCTGCGAAGTCCATGAGCATGAGACTTTTTTCCCTTTCCCATCCTTAGATAGTAAGTTCCTGTTAAGGGTGATCGCATTAGTTTACTAGAGAACAGGAAGAAATATTGCCATTGCTCCAGCTCCCAACTCCTGTAATACAAAGTGGGTCTAAGTGATTTGGGTGGGGGAGTGGGTTGTAGTCTTGCTTGAAAGAAATAAAGAATTTTTAAAAATTACAACAGGAGTGGGTAAAGAGAGAGTGAGGCTACTGTTCAGGTTGATCTGGCTTCCTCTATTATGAGTCACTTCTCCATTGGCCTTAGTCTCAGGCACTGCCTCAGAATCAGCTTGGTCAGTGCTTCAGAAGCAAATCCTGCAACAGGGCTACTGATAACTTTAAAGGCCATAGAACTAGGCTGATTCCCCTGCCAAATTGGCCCACAGCCACGGAGAAGCTGTACAAGGAAGAATCTGCATCTCCTTGTGCAATGGATCAGTGACCTGTAGAGGCTCCCTACATACAACCCTGCAATAAAGACCTGGGGCAGACTGGAGGGTCTTGGGCATAGCTAGAGAGTACAGTTCCGTGGAAAGCTGGAGCATATCTGTGCAGATGATAATATAGGCCTGTGGAGCATCTCTACTCATACCCTGTGGTCTGTGGGGGAAGGGAGAATGGGAGGACTCCATCCTCCCTGAATCTCTGTCCAGGACCCTGCTGTAGGGAGCACCTCTTCACATAGATTATTTAACTAGGCTTTGCAAGGAGCCAGAATTTGGTCCTGGCTTATGGAGACCTGCTGGCCATGATATTAGAGATCGCAGGATAGTGATGCATTTAAATAGACTAGTTTTTACACTGAGCTTCCCTTCCTCCAGGCTAAGTGGAAACATTTATCTGAGTTCCCACCACACCTCTGCCTGGGAATGGTTTGCTCTCCCCACAAGACATTTGATATGGGGCCCCTGACTTATATATACAAACACCACACCTTTATTATATTTTGCTGCTGCTTATTTTCTCCCAGGCTGGCAGTCCACTCCATCCCAGTGATAAAGGCAAGGGACGAAAGTGTGTTTGTGTTGCTCTGCTTGTAGCCCAGGATCAGTGGTGAAAAGAAGGTACCCAGGAAGGTCAATATCAGAGGTATGCAAAACTCCATTGATGCTGGTTCAAAGGAATCATACAACACTTTTTTTTCTGATTTCATTTTGTATGGGGGTCCAACACCTGCATCATCAATTAAAATGCACGTCTTAAAATAGACAGACCCCATTGGTGACCCTTGGAACACATTAAATAAATCAAACCTTTTATAAACCCCAACTGAGTTCCCCTCCCTGACTCACCCTTTCCCCTCTCTGCTTACGGGCTAAGGAGAAAAGATAAGCCTTTCAGGGTGCCCTGAAAGTTAACAAACCACACTATTATGTTCTAAACTGGAGAGACTATTTCCAAAGACACAGCGCTTTAACAGAAAAAAGCCTGACAGCCGTTCCTCCTCATTGATCATAATGCAGATCCAGCTCAGATGCAGTAACTGCAACTGTAGCAGTCAGTCAAGGGGAAAGAGGCGGTTTCTTAGACGGATAGTTTAGTTCCTAGGCCATTTGGGGCTTTACAGGTCAAAAAACAGCTTCTTAAAATCAACCTGGCAATCAGACAGACAACGCAGATGGTAGTGCACAAGTTTAATATGCCTATGGACAGAAACACTGATAACAGGGGCAACCAAGTTTAGCACCAGCTGCAGTGTTTTGGATGAAGATATAGCCCCATGTAGAGCTCATTGCACTAGCCTCATCTTGAGGAGATAAACAGATGACAGTCTGAAAGTTTGGCCCTAGGTAGATGACAAATGGTCAACCTGGCTGTAGCTGTTATCTGATTTCCCAGCAGCAACTGGGAGCCTAACCTCAGATTACAAACCCAATCAGCAGATGGCAGAGGTACACCCACAGTCAAAGCAGCAGAAATTACTATCACCATCTCATCTAGGAGCTCTCCCCAACCAACCAACATCACTTGTGTCTTATCTGGATTGAGTCTCAGCCACCTAACCCTCATCTATGCCCAAATCTCCCTGAGACATTGAGTAATGTCGTCAACCATTCCCACCGGCTCAATGGAGATAGAGATATAAAGCAGCATGTCATCTGCCTACTGGAGCCACTGCAACTCATGCCTACCCACAAACCTTCCCCATGGCCTCATACACATATTAAATAAGTGGGGTTACAATATAGGCCTCAGAAGAACCCCACATGAGAGCACCATCAGAGTGGGAGAGCCACTACCTAACACGTCCCTCTGAGAGAGCTCAACAAGCTGGGAATAGAGCCACAGAAAAAATAGCCTTGTCCAGCCTTACTGTGGTTAGCAAAGAGGTCAAAGGCTGTTTCAAAGACTGTGTTTCATCACAACCTTTTCAATAATCATTTAAAAAATGTAAGATTTGCTGCAGGGCAAGATAATCAGTATCAATTGATGATTGTACAGGTTGTAAAAAAGCTTCTTTCAGGGGAGCAGGCAGTCTGCACTCCCTCATGGAATCACTGACCTCTACTAACAAAGGATCAAATATTTTCCTGCAGGCCTTCACTGGGCAAGGTGGACATGGGTCTCAGCACAAGTTGATGGCCAAAGCATTTTTACACCACCAGTATTTCAGAGAAACACACTGGCCAAAGCTCAAGCAGAGAAGACACAACATTTGTTCTCTCAGGAAAAAGCTCTGCTCCCATGGAGTCAGACAGTTCCAGCCAAAGAAAGTGATTTATTACATAAAATAAGAAAATTCCTCATAATTGGGGGTATTTGAATCAACAGCCCAGTGGAAGTAACTCGAGCAGTCCATCACCTAAGACAAATTCATTCATCATTCAACTGCTGTGGTGCAACAATGCCGGGACATAGAATCAAATCTGTGACAGCAATGCAGTACACTACCACTCTGAAACCTACTCTATTTCTGTAAATAGCAATGAAAGTTTCTGTAAAACCGACAACTGGGTCTAGTTTTGGAACTGTTAACATGAGAACTGTTGTGCTTGAGGGTTTTTTCCTCATTTACATTGATATTATTTTGTTAGGCGATGTGTGAGCCATAGCCCCTGTTGGGCATTTTTTAAAGACAGGAGGTGTATCTGCCAAATTGGTTTTTGTTTCCTCTGTGCTATAGTTTATATTTGCCCTGGCATTGCCACTGATGGTGAAGTTCCTGCTCAGCTCCTCCCCCAGAGCAATTCATCAACTGTCTGCTTTCCTAGCTCTCCTATCCTTCATTTCCAACCAAGTCATCATCGCCCTGAGTATGACAGTATCAACATTTACAAAAGAAAATAAGGAGCTATTTCCTTAAGCCTTTGAAAGCTGTAGACATATATACTTACAGCTGAGCATTCTTTTGGCTGGTCATTTATTTTACAGACAGAAAGTAACATCAATGCATTATATTTTCTAGAGCATTAACAATGTGATCAGAACTGTTACTAGGAACTAATTTAATACTATAATAATAGCATGAAAGTAGAAAAACTAGAAGTGTACACCTGAACCAAACTGAAGGATGACAAGCCAATAAACCCAGAAGGGATGGATTTTTTTCTTTTTTACATAATATTGGTGTTACATATATTTTACACATGCTTAATGTATGCTTATAAAATATACTAACTTTGTAGGCACCGCTTTATTTAAAGACTTGTTCCAATATGGATTATTAACTAGACAGGCTTCTACGCTCAGTTGTCAATTGTTGATGCAACAGGTGCATCTTCAAAAAATATTCATGAAGAAATTGCTCCTGCAAAACCTGGAATTTGCATTTGAAGTGGAATGTGCACAGGAGTTATTTGGTCACCCACATACCATTTTGTGTGCACAAGTGCATCGTTCTCACAGCCACAACTGGTACGTGCCACCTTCGCTGAAAATAGTGTCTTTAATTTTAAAGTCCATATAGAGCAGATTCCCTCTATCGTCATTCAAAGATGACTTGAAACCATAGGCCAAATACTTGGCCCTTATTTCTGCCCTGAAGCTGCCCTGAAGGATTCCTCCCATGCAAAGGAATCTTTATGTGCTGCAAGGCCAGGTTCTATCCCCCTGCTCATTTCACCTAACAGGCCTGTTGTGGGTGGGGCTGAGTACATGACACAGCACCAGATCTTCAGCCACAACACATGTGCTCACTAAAACCAACGTAACTTAGAACAAATATGAAAGGTTTCAGAGTAGCAGCCGTGTTAGTCTGTATCCGCAAAAAGAAGAACAGGAGGACTTGTGGCACCTTAGAGACTAACAAATTTATTAGAGCATAAGCTTTCGTGGACTATAGCCCACTTCTTCGGATGCATATGCATCCGAAGAAGTGGGCTATAGTCCACGAAAGCTTATGCTCTAATAAATTTGTTAGTCTCTAAGGTGCCACAAGTCCTCCTGTTCTTCTTTTAACAAATATGAAGTTACTCTAAATTATGCCAGGGGCCATTTAGGGCCTTTCCCATCCCCACCCCCACCTTCTTCTCATCTGCATCAGGAATAAACCCAGTGCAGCTGCATATTAAGCCCGAAAGGCCTCAATGGAAATGAGACCTTACTGTGCAAATAGATATTAGTAGATATTTCAGGAAAATGACTCTTGAAACATTGTAGTGTAATGGTAACTGTGGCCAAGATGTGTGACAACTATACTAATGCCCTTCCAAAATAACTATTTTTAATACCTTTTATGAACATAAACAAATTCAGTCTTCTAATGAATTTTCAACCTTTAAGACGCCTTGCCTTTGAACTGTACATGCTCCTCAAAAACTGAAAGGGACAACATCATAGATTTGACTCTTAATCTATTAAAGTACAGTAATTTGTGACAATTTATGTCTGTAATTATGTACGTAGTAAGTTTTTCTCCATGAATAATAAAGGCGAATTTTAAAAATGTATTAAGGTAACTCATGGCTCCTTCTATCCTTTTTAATAGCATGTCAGAGTTTTTAGGGAAAGAAAGGACATCAGTATAGCAAATAAAGGAGCTTAACAATTGTATGGGTCATCAAGAAATCAAAGCTCAGTCCAGCATAGCATGCATAAAAATCTCTGGAGCTTTTGTACTAAAGAGATAAAGTAATTGGTAACCACTGTCTGTAAACAAAAAGTTTGGCAACTCAAGTAATGTCTCTGCATACCTTGCATTTGTTGAATGATTTCCAAAATTGAAGCTTTCCCATGGGAAGGCAAAGAAACAATAGCAATTTCTTCTGAATGAAACTCTCCTCAAAGCCAAAGAGTAAACATACAGTGTATGACCTGAGAGTTTGCTTTAACTGCACAAGTAGCCAATTACATCACTAACCAAAATACATTGGAAAGGAATTCCTAAGAGAAGGCTGAAAATGAGATGGTGACTGATAAGCAGTAAAGTAAGTGTGTGTGTGTGTGTGTGTGTGTGTGTGTGTGTGTGTGTGTGTGTGTGTGTGTGTGTGAGAGAGAGAGAGAGAGAGAGAGAGAGAGAGATTGCGCTATGAAATGTGTGTGTGTGTGTGTGTGTGTGTGTGTGTGTGTGTGTGTGTGTGTGTGTGAGTGAGAGAGAGAGAGAGAGAGTGTGAGAGAGAGAGCGCGCGAGAGATTGTGCTATGATATTTGGGGACTTATCAATGTTCTGGACAGCTATATGCAACATACAGGGAAACCTGTGCATCTTACCTGGGAATTTATTGCAGCTTTGACAGAGGGATCTTGATAAGCCACAGCCTCTACACCAAAAGGGCGGTGGGGGGGAACCTGTCATGTGCTAATCATGGAATGTGATTACAACATGCCCTAGATGAACTTCTCAACATCAAACAGTGAAATAGCTTGGGAAAGAAGAGGGTGGAAGCTTTTGTGGAATTTAAATTCTCCCTTGAAATTAATGGCAAAGATCTACTTATTACCCAGGAAGCATTCAAGATCCAGATATTTGAATCAGGAAAAAATCTTGTATTTTACAGGGAAACGACATGTATTGAGATATGAGCTAGATGTACATTCACACCAGATTTGCCTACATGCAAATCACTACTGGAAATTTGTTCAAAAGATGTAGAGTATCTTTTGAACTGATTTTTAAAGACTATTTATGATGAAAGTGGGGTTAGACATTAAAAACCACATATTGATATCTATCCAGGTAGTCATACTGGGTTCAGAAAGGAAGACAAACGTTTGAGTACAGAAATTTGAATTCATTTACCAACCTACATTTGCATGTAGGTGTACCACAAAAATTTGCAAAATTTGTTTAAATTTGTGAAAAAAAATATATTTAGATGGATGTTTATAAGCCTCAATACTCATCTTTGTGCAAATTTGTGCAAATTGCACTCATAATTGTGGTAAATTCATTAAAAATGTAGCTGTGAAATGAGTATGCATTTTTGTGCAAGCAACTTATCTATGTGATGGATTCTCCATCAACTGTAGTCTTTAAATCAAGACTGGATGTCTTTCTACAAGATATGCTTTTGCTGAGACAGAAGTTATGAGCCTGATACAGAAATTATTAGGTGAAATTTTTTGCTGTGTGTTATACAGGAGGTCAGACTAGATGATCATGGGTCTTTCTGGCCTATATATCAAGTTATTCAAGAAAAATTCTGGAGGAAATTATGCCCAGTAAATTGATCCAAGAATCCATCTGCTTACACATCATAGTATTGAAGTAGACTAACATTTAGCTAAACCCATCTACTTTAATTCAAGTGCCACATTCTCTGGAGATTGTGGCACTTTTGAAAGGTGACAATTAGACCACCAAACAGTTAAGTTTAGAGGCTGCTACAGCCACCATTATTACACAAAAGATATAGGTAGGCCTGGTTGCAAATTGAAGTTTGCAATTTAAACAAACAACATTTAAATAAAAAGGGTAAAAATATTGTGAATATTTCATGCATTTCTGGCCAACTATGATTCTCTGATCAAAAAAATTTCTTGTTTAAATTTTGATGGAAAAGGGGGCATTTCATTAAAATTGTTGCAAAAACTTATCCCATTTTTGACCAGCTCTAGATTTTGCCCTACTTTACAGATAAGCAATAGAGATTCAAAGGGTAGAATCAATTCCTAAATTAAATAAAACCTTATCCAGGTATCAATGTCACTTTTTATCTTTAGAAAAAATGACCACATTGTTTTAATGAGTAATTAATGTAAAATAATGTATAAATCATGCCTCTGCCAGATCAGTTTTCCTTTGTCTCAGCAAATATCTGATCATGTCGTTTTGCCAGAAAACTTACATGGCAGGTTTGTGAAAACTAAAGAAAGAAAACCTGGAGATGTACAGTATAATTATGAAGAGACATTTTCCAGTACCCTCCAACATTATGTGCCAAAGTCAGTATTCTTAATGAACTTCATTTTTCCCCTGTGTTTTTATATGAGGACAACATATGATTTTCCAAATATCAGTTTCTTAGACTTGTCCTCTAAGTCAGTTGTGACAAAGTTTTTATTATATCTACTATATACGTAAATCTCTGAACTCTAGATTAACTGACAGACATTCCACATTTTCTGACATTATTTTGATTTTTGGTATTGGCACTAATAGCTCCTGCTAATAAAAATATCCATTTGGGAAATACATTTGTTGCCAGGACAATTTGTGTATCCAAAGGCCAAATTGCAAAAGATTAGACTTTTTTAAGATCTTGGGTTGCTTGTGGCATCTCCAAAAGGTTCTTCTTGAAGTTTGCTATGTACATTTGCAGTGATCAGTTTCCTGCTGTGTTTATGGCTTGGAATGGAAAGAATTCAAAGATTGCTCCAGTAATGCATACGCTTCCAGTGCTCACGTGGAAACTCCTTGCCTGCTTAGCAGTGATATTTTTTCTCTTGTGAATAATGCACGCTAAGGCAAACCTGAACCAGGTCTAAAAGTGGAGCAGACCATGGGTGAAATTCTGGAAAGACTCCCATTGACATCAATGGGGCCAGGATTTTATCATAGTACTTTAGTTCCTAGTATGGCACTCATTTAATCTGAGCCAACTAGCCATTTATTTTCAAGTGGAATGAAGAGTTCTGAGTATTTAGCTGAAAAGTAGGGCTGTCAATTAATCGCAGTTAACTCACGCGATTAACTCAAAAATAATTAATTGTGATTAATCTCACAGTTCCATGGAACTTGCTCATAAATTCTTTGAGGGTGAAATTATCCATGTTTGGTCTCATACAAAAGGTGAGCTTTTTTAGAAAGATTGATTATCAAATCTGTTCAGTCATTTTTGACATCTGTCAATCCATTTTGTGTGTGTGCATAAACATTGTATTATGTGTGTGTCCGCGTGTGTGTGTGTGTGTGTGTGTGTGTGAACACATGCATACACACACACACAAAATATATAATTAGGGTGAACATCTTAAATAAAAGTTTGGTGTTTTATCCCTCATTTTAGAAATGGATAAATAGTAAGATATGTTAAGTCTTCAAATTCTAAAATATCATTTTAAATTAGCAGTCCCCTCAGACTGTTGCACACAAATACCAATTGAAATTTATGAAATATTTTTGAATGTTTTTCTACATTTTTAATTATATAGATTTCTATTGCAACACAGAATACAAAGGGTACAGTGCTCACTTTATATTATTATTTTTATTACAAATATTTGCACTGTAAAAATGATAAACAAAAGAAATAGTATTTTTTAATTAACCTCATACAAGTACTGTAGTGCAATCTCTTTATCCTGCAAGTGTAACTTACAAATGCAGATTTTTTTTTGTTACATAACTGCTCTCAAAAACAAAACAAAGTTAAACTTTAGTGCCTACAAGTCCACTCAGTCCTACTTCTTGTTCAGCCAATCACTAAGACAAACAAGTTTATTTACATTTATAGGAGATGCTGCTGCCTGCTTCTTATTTACAATGTCACCTAAAAGCGAGAATAGATGTTTGCATTGCACTTTTGTAGCCGGCGTTGCAAGGTATTAACATGTCAGATATGCTAAACATTTGTATGCCCCTTCATGCTTCGGCTACCATTCCAGAGCACATGCTTCCATGCTGATGATGCTTATGAAAAAATAATGTGTTTATTAAATTTGTGACTGAACTCCTTGGGCCTGGTCTACATTAGGAGTTTATGTCGAATTTAACTGCGTTAAATCGAATTAACTCTGCACCCGTCCACACAACAAAGCTATTTAGTTCGACATAGAGGTCTCTTAAATTCGACTTCTGTACTCCTCCCCAACGAGGGGAGTAGCGCTAAATTCGACATGGCCAGGTTGAATTAGGGTAGGTGTGGATGGAAATCGATGCTAATAGCTCCGGGAGCTATCCCACAGTGCACCACTCTGTTAACGCTCTGGACAGCAGTCCGAGCTCGGATGCTCTGACCAGCCACACAGGAAAAGCCCCGGGAAAATTTGAATTCCTTTTCCTGTCTGGGCAGTTTGAATCTCATTTCCTGTTTGCACATCGTGGCGAGCTCAGCAGCACTGGCAACGATGCAGAGCTCTCCAGCAGAGATGGCCATGCAATCTCAGAATAGAAAGAGGGCCCCAGGATGGACTGATCAGGAAATCTTGGATCCGATCGCTGTGTGGGCGATGAGTCCGTGCTTTCAGAGCTGCGATTGAAAAGACGGAATGCAAAGATCTACGAGAAGATCTCCAAAGCATGACAGAGAGAGGATACAGCCAGGATGCAACGCAGTGCCGTGTGAAAATCAAGGAGCTGAGACAAGGGTACCAGAAGACCAAAGAGGCAAACGGACGCTCCGGATCCCAGCCCCAGACACGCCGTTTCTACGAGGCACTGCATTCCATCCTAGGTGCGGCCGCCACCACTACCCCACCACTGACCATGGACTCTGAGGATGTGATATTGTTGACGCCCGCTTCCTCGGAGATGGTAGTGGATGGGGAAGATGAGGAAGGAGATGAGGAGGACGAGGCAGTCGACAGCGCTTACAACGCTGATTTCCCAGACAGCCAGGATCTCTTCATCACCCTCACAGAGATCCCCTACCAATCGTCCCCAGGCGTTAACCCGGACCCAGAATCAGGGGAAGGATCAGCCAGTAAGTGTTTTAAACATGTAAACATTTATTTAGAACAGAACATTAATATTAACTGTGGGTTTTTCATGATTAGATTGTCCTAGGCACTTAAAGTTTTAGTCTTTGGCAGTGCAACTGCTGCAAAAAAATCTAACAATGTCCGGTATATCTTGATTGGTTTGCCCTAGGCGCTCTACTGTTTAGTCCTTGCCAGTGCAGCTACAGTAAAATGCGGTCTATATGTCCGGGGATAGAGCAGAAATCCTCATGGGACATCTCCATGAAGCTCTCCTGGAGGTAATTGGAAAGCCTTTGCATGAGGTTCCTTGGGAGAGCAGCCTTGTGTCCTCCGTAGTATGAAACGTTTCCGCACCAGGCTATCATCAAGTACTCCGGTATCATTGCCTTGCACAGCATGGTGGCATATGGCCCTGGTCTTTGCAGGCTTTCACGAAGCATGCGTTCTTTGTCGCTGTCTGAAATCCTCATCAGAGTGATGTCGCTCATGGTGACCTGCTTTGAATTAGGGGAATGTTAGTATTGGGACTGCTTGCCTGTTCCTTTACAGAACTGTCACCGGCGGTTTACAGCCATGCGGTGGAGGCGGGAGAGGGGTAGCATAGAGGGATCTTTCCCGGGGACAGCCGTGAGGGGGTGGGACAGGGGCAGAGTTCATACTTGCCGGATTGCTGGCAGCAGGAATTGGCCAACGCTAGGAGCATTGCTTTGAACGTCAAAGTAGGGCAATGCTATTATTAAAGTTTTAAGGTGCCACAAGTCTACGGCTTACCATGTCAGCCTGCTACCCAAATTCCGCTGTCCTGTTCCGCTTCTGTGATCTGCACTGCAAGACCCCAGGGACTGAATGTGAAGGCCGAAAATTCGACCTTGTCCTGAGTGCGCATGTGATAGGTGCTGTGAATGGTCTTGTTCACAGAGAAAGACTATTTTCTTTGTTCACCAAAAAATTTATCTTTCTGAGGAATTCACTCCCTTTTTTCCATCCCACAGCTGTGACTGTCTCCCGACCTACCCGGTCATCAGACTCCCAGAGGCTGGCGCAGATTAGGCGTAGAAAGAAAAGGACACGGGACGACATGTTCTCAGAACTTATGGACTGCTCCCGAACTGAGGCAACCCTGCAGACTCAGTGGAGGGAGAACATGTCCCAATACCAGCGAGCACACAGCGAACGGGAGGAGAGGTGGCAGCAGGAAGACCAACAGGCGACTCAAACGCTGCTTGGACTAATGAGGGAGCAAACGGACACGCTCCGGCGCCTTGTGGATGTTCTTCAGGACCGGAAGCAGGAGGACAGAGCCCCGCTGCAGTCTATCTGTAACCACCATCCCCCGCCACAAAGCCCCATACCCCCCTCACCCAAAGTACCAAGAAGGAGGGGCTGCAGAGTCAGTGAAAACTGTCACTCTACCCCTGCAGACTGCTCAAGTGGCAGAAGGCTGTCATTCCCCAAAATTTGATAAGTCCTTTCC
Organism: Chrysemys picta bellii; assembly: GCF_011386835.1. Lineage (NCBI taxonomy): Eukaryota > Metazoa > Chordata > Testudines > Emydidae > Chrysemys > Chrysemys picta. Next base: position 72,225,274 of record NC_088794.1, on the reverse strand, counting down.
TTCCCGCCTCACCCAAACCCCCATCCCAGTTTTACCCCCTAACTGTGTAGCTGCTAATAAAAAATACGTTTCTGTTAATTACTGTTTCCATCATGTTTTTTTAGAGGACAGTCTGTTTGAAGTGGGGGAAGGGGGTTGGTACAGACACGGGGGCAGGTTCAGCAGCAGGTCACACACACAGTGCAGTCACTAGGCACCCTGGTCAGCAATCTGGGAGGTGGTTTTCATTTTCGGGGGGGGGGGGCGGGCGCTATGTGACTTTGTGGCGGGGGAGGGCGGTTAGAGATCTTATGCAGCAGTCCTTATCCTGGATCACCGAGCCACGCAGCAGCGGATCTGTAACCGTCCTCCCCCTCCCACAAAGTCACATAGCCCCCGCACACAGAGTCCCGAACAGGAGGGGTGGCAGGCTCTGTTGAAACAATCAGTCCACCAGTGTGGACCACTGTAGAAGCAGGAGCCTGTCATTCCTTGAGTTTAGAAGCGTCCTTTGCATCACTACACTACACCCGCTCCCCACCACAGTCTGCATCCCAGTTTCAACACTTTACCGCGAAAACAGTAGTAAAGAAAACGTTGTTCATTAACAAATTTTCAGTGATTTTATTTTTAAATGTGGGTTGGAAGGGGGTGAACAGGGTGAACGGGGTATGAAACTGGAGAGGATAGTGAACATTCACTGGGTAAAGAAACGGGGGCAGATTCAGCTTCTCTGTAAACAAACTAAATAGTCACAGGTTACCCTGCTCACTCAGGAACCTAGCTTTCAAAGCCTCCCGGATGCACAGCGCGTCCCGCTGGGCTCTTCTAATCGCACGGCTGTCTGGCTGGGTGTAATCAGTAGCCAGGCGACTTGCCTCAACCTCCCACCCCGCCATAAAGGTCTCCCTCTTACTCTCACAGAGACTGTGGAGCACACAGCAAGCTGCAATAACAATGGGGATATTGGTTTTGCTGAGATCAGAGCGAGTCAGTAAGCTTCTCCATCTCCCCTTGAGACGTCCAAAAGCACACTCCACCACCATTCTGCACTTGCTCAGACGGTAGTTGAAGAGTTCCTTTTCACTGTCCAGGGCGCCTGTATAGGGCTTCATGAGCCAGGGCATTAGCGGGTAGGCTGGGTCCCCGAGGATCACTATAGGCATCTCCACATCCCCAATAGTTATTTTGTGGTCCGGGAAGTAAATACCTTCCTGCAGCCGTCTAAACAGACCAGAGTTCCTGAAAACACAAGCGTCATGAACCTTGCCCGGCCATCCGACGTTGATGTTGGTAAAACGTCCCCTATGGTCCACCAGTGCTTGCAGCACCATTGAAAAGTAGCCCTTTTGGTTAATGTACTGGCTGGCCTGGTGGTCCAGTCCCAGGATAGGGATGTGAGTTCCATCTATAGCCCCACCACAGTTTGGGAATCCCATCGCGGCGAAGCCATCTATGATGACCTCTACGTTTCCCAGGGTCACTACCTTTGACAGCAGTACATCAACGATTGCGTTGGCTACTTGCATCACAACAACCCCCACAGTAGATTTGCCCACGCCAATGTGGTTCGCGACTGACCGGTAGCTATCTGGCATTGCAAGCTTCCAGAGGGCTATGGCCACTCGCTTCTGGACAGTCAGGGCTGCTCGCATCCTTGCTGTCCTTGCGCTTCAGGGCAGGGGACAGCAACTCACAAAGTTCAAGGAAAGTTCCCTTCCGCATGCGAAAGTTTCTCAGCCACTGGGATTCATCCCAGACCTGCAGCACTATGCGGTCCCACCAGTCCGTGCTTGTTTCACGTGCCCAGAATCGCCGTTCCACGGCATCAACATGACCCATTGCCACCATGATGTTCACGGCGCGGGGTCCCGTGCTTTGTGACAGGTCTGTGCCACTCTCAGACTTCATGTCTCATCGCGCTGCCGTAGCCTCCTCGCCCGATTTCTCAGCGTCTGCCTCTGGAAAATGTGGCTGATAAGGTGCAAGGTGTTGACAACGGCCATAACTGCAGCGATGGTCGCAGTGGGCTCCATGCTCGCAGTGCTGTGGCGTTCGCGCTGTCACTCACCAGAAAAGTGCGCAAACTGATTGCCCGCCGGCACTTTCAGGGAGGGAGAGCGGGAGTGATGGTTGGATGACGACAGTTACCCAAAACCACCCTCGACACATTTTTTCCCCCAGCAGGCATTGGGGGCTCGACCCAGAATTCCAATGGGCAGCGGGGACTGCGGGAACTGTGGGATAGCTGCCCACAGTGCACCGCTTCCAATGTCGACGCTTGCCCCGTTAGTTAGTGTGGACTCACACAGTCGAATTACTGTCCTTAGTGTGGATACACACATTCGACTTTGTAATATCGATTCCACATATTCGATTTAAGTGAAATCGAACTACTCTCGTAGTGTAGACATACCCTTGGAGGAGAACTGTATGTCTTTGGCTCTGTTTTACCCGCATGCTGCCATATACTTCATGCTATAGCAAACTCGGATGATGACCCAGCATGATGTTCGTTTTAAGAACATTTTCACAGCAGATTTGACAAAATGCAAAGAAGATACCAATCAGAGATTTCTAAAAATAGCTACAGCACTTGACCCAAGGTTTAAGAATCTGAAGTGCCTTCCAAAATCTGAGAAGGACAAGGTGTGGAGCATGCTTTCAGAAGTCTTAAAAGAGCAACACTCCAATGCGGAAACTATAGAACCTGAACCACCAAAAAAGAAAATCAACCTTCTACTGGTGGCATCTGACTCAGATGATGAAAATGAATATGCATCGGTCCACTCTGCTTTGGATCATTATCGAACAGAACCCATCATCAGCATGGATGCATGTTTTAGGAATGGTGATTGAAGATGAAGGGACATATGAATCTTTCGCGCATTTGACACATAAATATCTTGCAACGTCGGCTACAACAGTGCCATGCAAACTCCTGTTCTCACTTTCAGGTGACATTGTAAACAAGAAGCGGGCAGCATTATCTCCTATAAATTATAACCAAATTTGGTTGTCTGAGCAATTGGCTGAAGTAGGAATGAGTGGACTTGTAGACTCTAAAGTTTTAAATTGTTTTCTTTTTCAATGCAGTCATATTTTGTACATAAGTCTACATTTGCAAGTTCAACTTTCATGATAAAGAGCTTGCACTACAGTACTTCTATGAGGTGAATTGAAAAATACTATTTCTTTTGTTTTTTGCAGTGCAAATATTTGTAATCAAAAATAAATAGTAAACACTATACACTTTGTATTCTGTGTTGTAATTGAAATCAATATATTTGAAAATGTAGAAAACTTCCACAAATATTTAAATAGATAGTATTCCATTATTGTTTAACAACGCGATTAATCACGACTGATTTTTTTAATCACTTGACAGCCCTACTTAAAGGCTTGCTTTGTCAATTAATATTGTATTACACTGTGATAATAGTCTTCATGCATGTTTTCTCTTGGGGAAATATATCCTCACAAGGATATGGGAGCATGAAAAAATGACGATGAGAATGGAGGAGGATTACAAGAATATAATGTTGAAATGATGCATTTTATATATCTTCCTCTCACTAAGTAACCAGGCTTATATTCTTTGCCCAATACCATTTTTGGATTATCTTCTTCCCTTAACTAATCTTAAGGGAGTGACTATATAATTAAAAGTGGCTGATTCAATTTCCCACTCCAACTCCTAAATATAGTGACCTGAGAGACACAAGCAGTATCAAAATCTATGTTGTCCTTCCTCTCTTCAAAAGAGAGGAACATTGACTAACATGTATGCTACGTAGCAATGGGCCAAAGTAAATAGCAACATTTTTAGTACTTCATTTCTTGCTGACTAGTTACTTCAGCACCAGTGATTCCTTAGCTGAAGCTGGAAAGGGAAGAAGAGCATAGATGAGATTATAACTCCTTTTTCAACTCATGCAAGTGGAGAATCTTACTTGATAGAAGGAATGTATTCATTGCTTTCTTCAACTTGATGTAGACCTAATATGGCAGCCACTTGACAGTTGATTGTCCTTCGGTGCCAGCCAGCCAGCCAATCTCTGACAAATTTCAGTATTTTTAGCCTAGCCATAACCACTCCACAGGAAAAGAGTAATTCTTCTGTTGAAAAGCCTTTGAAGAGAATCCAGGGGTTCACTTCAGGAAGGTGCTCCAATGAGGTGAGATGGTGGAAATTCTGATTGCGTTTCCCCTCTCTCCCAAGAACTTTATTGTAGGCAAAGCTATTAGCAATGGCTTAAGTTTGCCCAAAACTTCCTATCTTAAGACCCTGCTGTCAGTTGCTTATAATTTTGCCAGTTTGTAAGCACTTGAAGTTTCCCATTCCAGAGATCTGCCTCAAACGGAATTTTTCTGGGAATTTTCAGCTAAAATGGTGCAGAGGTAACCTTAATTGTGGAATTTCCTAACTTTTGAGTGTTTGATTTTTTTAGCCTTAATATTTCCTTAACGTAGGGTTTTTAATGTAATTTATGAAAAGTTCAAGACACACTGCATGCTCTTCAATTCAGTTATGCATTTGCAGTACAAAATTCTGATGCATGTTGGAAATGTGGTTGTGGTGTAAAATTAAAGTTAATTTAAAATCAACATAAATAGCACTATGGAGGCTGTAATAACGATATTGATTTATTTACATATTCACTCCACTTTCTGGATACCTGGATGCTTGATGAAATTTCCTATTTGCAACATTGGCGGCGGGCATGGCAGCAGATTTTAGATCTAGACTGAGATTTTCAAAGGAGTCTAAAGTTGGATAACTAACTTCCTTAGGCACCTCCAAAACCCCAGACCTAATGCACAAGACCTAAGTCTTTGCTCAGATGTGAGGAAACTGTGTTCTTAACAGTATATAAGAATACATTCTCTTTTGCTGAAAAAGTTTCCAAATATTTTACTCAGCATATACAGCATGCACCATAACATAGCCTTCCACTAATGCAAACCTTAAGATATCTTAACAGAGACTATGTACGAATAACATACTTATTTCATTTTTCTTCAAATTTAATTTTTCATTATGCTAGATTTCATTCATCAAGCGCTACCCAACCAGAATTGTCTTTGTGCACTCACACAAACATTCTTAGGAAACTCCGTTTTTATGCCTAGTTCAAACCATATTCTGCCCATTTTTGTGAGATACAAAGCTAGGCCCTGTATTCTTACGCCTGGATGTATCAGATTGGCCTACTTAGAACTGCAGAGGGAAATAACAGAGGTAATTGGGACAGGTTGGAGAACCCACTCTTATAATATGTGCCACAGGTTCTTTAATAACCACAGCTGCTCAGCGCCTTTGATTTTACATCTCATCCAAAAGACAGGCACTCTAGTGGCAGAGCAAACCCTAACTCCAGAATGGAACATCAGTATTAACTTGGAGGCAAAAGTGGCAATTGCTGAGTCATCACCATTACTTCCTGCAGTACCCTCATGTTCCCTGGAGAGCTCCTACCCTACTAAACCAGATCAAAACACTAGAGGTACGGTTGTAGATATAAAATACTTCCAAAATGTTACATGCCAATTATTGATTCATAAATAGTACCCTTGCCCTGGGGTCACTGTAATTTATGTTCCAGTTTTTCATGTTTTTTCAAGGTTATTTGTAAAGAATGCTCATTTCTTCTGTGATTCCAGCAGTTCTGCCCTTGTGCCTTTGGATTCCTCTAGTTTCAGAGATGACTAAATAAAGGGCACTTTCTTTGCTGAGGGAGACAGCCTAGATGAATAATGCTGTTACTATCTTTACACATAAAGCATTCCATGCATTTTGTTAAATATATATATAATTATTTCAATATACTGTTGTGATATGACTCTCTCTAATGAAAAGTGCATTATGAATGGAACTAAAATGTAAAACCCATACAGAGGCCTTTATAATGTCGAGGGACATAGCTAATAAGAAATGCTACAAATAATTTTTTTTCTGTGACCGTATAGTTTTAGAGGAGTCCCGGGATCCTTATTATATGTCATAGCAGGCATCAAATTCTTCATCCACATCCACTTTGCTTTAATTCCAATAGGGTTTGGGTTTTTTTTGTTTGTTTGTTTGTTTGTTTTTGAATTATTGGAATTAAAGCATAAGAAAAGGTATTGGACCTTTTGTTAGTATTACAAACACTTTTCATCAGGTTTCCTACTGGCCAGCAGCTGCTATTTCACTGTATTTTGATTTTATCCTGGATACACAGGAAATATATTATAATGGAGAATATTGCACTGACAGTGGGTTTGGACCAGATGACCTTATAGGTCTTTTCCATCTCTAATTTCCATGAATCTTCTTGTGTAACCATCAGCAACAAAAACATTTACCCAATATTTTTAAGAATTCTCTTTGGATTATTTTAAAATGGTTTTTAGAGAACAAAGAAGAGACACATAAAACTTGATTAGTATAGCCCAGGCAGGCACTAGGGGCAAAAGTAATTACCATAGGCCTGGAAGCCAGGAAAAAGCAAGTCCTTATCACTGTATGCCATTGACCCATGGGCACTTAGTCTATGTTACTTAAGCTTTCTGTCTTAATTTCCCAATCTGTACAATGGGCAGAATAATATTGTTGAGAGACTGAGTAGTTACTGTTTGAAAAAGTAAATAGTGTAGATGTAAATATAAATAAATGTAAATAAGTATAAAAAGTGTGCAACACTTGTGATAAGGACATTGAAGTAACTGGAGAGAATAAGAGCTTTATTATTTATCTGTTTACTTTTGTTACAGAAGCACCCAAATTCTTCAATCAGGCTAAAGCACCCCATTCTGCACAGAACAAGGTATTGTACCCCTAAGGTCTTACAATCTAAGACAAGAGCTTGCAAATCTTGAGCTCATTTTTCCGATCAACGTATATTATTTCATATTTAATCATGCCTTGCTTAAAATTAATACAAAGGGAAAATTACACTGGGTAATATTTTAAAATCAACCCTCTTCTACTAATAGCTTAGTGCAGGGAATTAGAGTCTTTTTTACTGGGCATATCATCTGGGAAACCCATCTACCGACAACCTCCACTGAATATTGCCTAGTTTGCCAGTTTCCAGTCCAATGGAAAGTCATTAACGGCTCTTTAGTGGCCTGTAAAACAAATCAATGGTCTCATTCCAGTTATTAATGGACAAGAAGCAATATTTTTAAAAAAATCCATAAGAGGTATTAATTAGAACCCTAGTTGTCAGTCTGAGCAGTAAAAGCCAATGATAGACTTGGCATTGAGTCCAAACCCCACTCTCATCCTCTGGATATGGTGCACTCTAGAAAACAATTAGGGTAGGTTGGCCAAGCATTGTGGGAGAAATACTTAATTTCTTACTTGGGTTTTCTGCAGTCTTTGCTCAAATCAATTCAATTTTTTTCCTGAGCAAGGACTTCATGATTTGGCTCATTTGTTTTTACTGCCAAATCATTCTTAGAGTTACAGTCTAACCTGGCAGGCAAAGCTTTCCTTCTGAAAATCCTGTTCTTGCAAAAGGAAGTTGTGTGCTATGCTGCTTGGTTCAGTTAAAGTTGCAACAAAAATAGATGTTTATATAGTGGGGTGGCCAAACTGTTGTGGGTATGTCTACACTACCCGCCACATCGGCGGGCAGCGATTGATCCAGCGGTGGTTGATTTATCGCATCTAGTCTAGACGTGATAAATCGATCCCTGAGCGCTCTCCCGTCGACTCCTGTACTCCACCACCACGAGAGGCGCAGGCAGAGTCGACGGGGGAGCAGCAGCAGTCGACTCACCGCGGTGAAAACATTCATGTAGTTATTCATGTAGCTGAAGTTGTGTAACTTAGATTGACCTCTCCTTCCACCCCCCCTCCCCGGTGTAGACCAGGCCTGACAAGCCACATGCAGCTCTTTTACAGTTAAACTGCAGCTCCCCCCGTCCCTCCCCCCCATTCTACACCTTTCAGATTGGGAGAGGGGAGCTCAGAACCTCTGCTTTGGTGGTGCGATAGGGGCTTCTGCCCAGCAGGAAGAAGATCGGGGCTTCAGCCCTACAGGGTGCGCCTGCCAGCAGGCTTCAACAAGAGCAAGGCTGAAACCCCAAGCCTCGGCAGGCATGCCCGGGCTCTCAAACTTCTGAAGATTGTCGTATACAGCTTGGCGGTCAGTAAATTTGGCCACCCCTGATATATAGGCATAGACTTGCTATATGAACTAAACATGTACTATTAACTAGGGTGTATAATACAAACATCATAGAATCAGAAGATCCATAGGAAAAATAAGTGGAACAATTATCTTGACAAAGAAAAGAAAATTTGTCTTCACTTAGCTCTTAATCTTGTAATGTCCAAGAAGTTCCTTTATAAACCAGGTAAAGCTCACAATCAAATATCCTGTGACTTATACAGCTTTGTGACTGGCACAGTACTCTGTGTGCTTAAAGGCACTAGGTGTATTTGTGCGCTGGTAGAGTTCACATTAAATATTTGTGCAAGACAGAGTTTTATTCTGATATCTCAAGCTACATGAACATGAATCATCCATTCATAAGATTTTATTCTTTGAAAAGGTAGGAGTGTGATTGGTAGATAATGCCAAGAAATAGAATGTTAATTCTAGTTTTATGAATTAAATGCCATGTCGTTTGATATTGCTACCCAGGTGTTCAGGGTGTTAACCACAACAAACTTATTGTAGTCATTCCAAAGCTATAAAAGAAAGCAAACATGTGCAGTTTTAGTGGAGGAATGTAACCAAGAGCTACTGCTGGGTGACCTGAACCAAAAATAAAAATATGGATGACTCAAATCACTTGCCAAACAACTTTTAAAACTGATTTTAAAGTCAAACAAAACACTGCAGAAGCTTTGAACTAGAGGAAGCAGATGCCTTTACTGCTGTGACATGCATTTCCACCCAGCAGGTAGAGGGGCTGAAATCCGGCCTGATCAGGTCACTAATGAGGATTCAGTGCTAACAGCAGATTGGAAGAAGCCAGTAATAACAACATTTTTACATATGATTTCCTGATACATGGAAGTTAGATATTTCCACTATTTCATCTTTTATTTTTCTTAAAATGAACTGCTGAAAGTTAAATTGCTGGTGTATTTGCATGCATTCCATTATCAATTCTGATATGCAGCAGTTTAATAAACTCTACTACATAGGAAAAATTCTGTCCTCAGATATGGACATGTTATTTCCACTGAGTTAAATGGGTGTTGTACATATGGATGGAAGGGCAGAATTTGACTTCATGTTTTCATTTAATATGACTTTTGTCTCCTTGGTTTTATTAAAATCAAAGTCTCTTCATTGTCCATTGAAAAGTATCGTTGTACTCAACTTAGTGTAGGTGCTTGATTTAATATTTCTATCCTGTATATTTTAAGAGGGCCTTACCCAGTGTTTACGCGGTCCATACACACTGGATTTTGCCTGAGTAAGGACTGAGTAATCTCTCTGAAAAGACCTGAAAGTTTAGCCCATATAAATTAAAATTTAAAATTTCTTTCTAGGTCATCTATGATAAAGGCATTTGAGTTCTAGAAAGGAATGATATTTACTAGGAAACCTCTGCTTGAAGGGGGAACAAAAACCACTCCACACTGTCTATTATTTGTTTCTCCGAGAAACTGCTGATGCCACTCTCCATTTCCATTTCTCAGATTTCCCCCCAAAGGTCCCTGATGTCAACTGCAGGCTGGTCCTAGTGTGTTTCCCAAGGGAAAACTTTGTATGGCAAAGGCATAGATTGGAAACAGTGTGAAAATACATTGAATGCAGAGCTGTAGTGACAACAGAGGCATATTTAAAATTTACACAGTTCCCTAGGATATTGCATCAGCATCTCAGCTGGGACACACTAAATGAACAAAAGCACTCTTTCATTATTGTAACTACTCATTATAAAACACTTTTTTAAAAAATAGAAGACCTGATTTGATTAAAATTCCTCTTCTTTCTCATCAGTTAAGCTGGCCGTTCCAAGGAGTTTAATGGCTCGTGATGCCTATGTTCATAGGTTTCACCACATGCATCTGATGAAGTGGGCATTCACCCACAAAAGCTTATGCTCCAATACATCTGTTAGTCTATAAGGTGCCATAGGACTCTTTGTTGCTTTTTACAGATCCAGACTAACACGGCTACCCCTCTGATAGGTTTCAGAATGTTCACCTAGTCAAGAAATCAGGCTTAATGTTGCAAAGGGCTTTGCTATAGAAGAAATATAATAAGCAGTTCAAATGCTTCCTTCCCCAGAGTAGTGGGAACACAACCCACTGACTACCCCCAGCACTTCTGGCTATTATTTTTTTAATATTTGCAAGTAAATTGAATCCACAAAATATACAGCTACACATGTAATGGCCAAGCCATATATGCATTTGGCCACAGTGAATGGGGAGTTGAATGGGAATGTACAGATACCTGTTTTCACATGTAATTACACATTTGGGTTGGACACAATATCCTCTGGAGAAGTTCAGATCTGGAACAGAACTTTGTGGCTTGCATCCATGTCTAAAACCAGCTGACATCTGAGTGGTTAATGGCTGCTTATTTTCACTCTTGCTCTTCTATTTGCCTCTTAGCTGCATGTGCCTCTCTTTCACTAGAGGCTCAACCAATCATTAGAAATATTGATTAACCGTGGATCTATGAGTCACTTTTCCTGCACTTGGATAAGGCCTGATTCTCACAGGCAGTGAACATCCAGCTGAAGTCAATGGGAAATGCTCATTGCTTCTAAAAAAAAAAAAAATCAGAGCCTTATTATTCTTCACAGAAATATTTTAGAAGTTAGGGAAATCCTCTTTCTGCTCCCAGATTCTAACAGTGACATAATTTCCTCTACTTTTAATGTCCTTATTTAGCTAATTAAGGGCCCACAATTTTAAATCTAAACCTGGGTTTTGCTCTTTGTAAAATTCAACAAACTGTGGTCCTGCATTAAGGAAATATTAAAGAGGAAATGAAAAGTACATTCAATCAAGTTCAGCTTTCAATAACGCACATTGATAAAACAGGGAGAATATACATACCACACATCGGTAGCCCTTGTGATTTAATTTGCACATAAACAGAGTTCATGAACGAGGACCACAGTAAGGCAAATTCACTACAGATCATTTTTATTTTTCTTCTAAATTGGATGGATAAAGCTAGGAGACAAGATGTAATTAATAATTGCTAAAAGGCCTTAATTCTGAAGCAATAATAAACTGACCTGTCTGGATATAATCTCCCTAGAATTAATCTGCCTCAATCCAAACATCTTCAGCACTGATCTTTATTTACCTTTTACAATACATCAGTGTTGCTCAGATAACTTAAGGCTTAATTAATGAATAAGAAACCAAATGTACTCCAGGCTTTTGCTATGGGTCTATCACACAGGCAGGATGAAAGAAACTTGATTCAGAAGTTACCAGACAGTCAAGTCACGGTAGTACAGGTTTAGGCCAATACAATGATGCCCACAAAAATTCAAGTAATATGTTCTCATCGCAATTCATGGGAAGTTACATTTATTGCATCTCCACACAACATTCCTTACAAATCCCAAATGTGTCATTAAAGAAGCAATATGAACAGCAGGGTTTGTGGGTACCAAGAATGTCTTAAACCAACCCCCTCCTCCCCCCCCCCCCCAGCAAAGACTGCTGGGACTTGGAAACCAAAAAAACAGCAGTTGCACCACAATGTAGAACATAGCACAATCCACACTGCAATGCCTGCACAGCTATTGCCCAGTACAATGATTTTTCCAATTTGATGTTTTAGAAACACTTTGGGGGCATATATGTACTTGCACAATATATCTGGGGGAGGTATGGCAATCTTCAGTTCATGTCCACTCATGATGCCTTCAACACTAAGAGCTGACATATGCAGGCATTGGTGGGGAAAGCAGGCCCTTCGGTAACCAATTCACATACTGCTTTACATCCACCAGAAAAACTTTCAGTGGGTATTAAAAGCATCCGTGCTCCAAAGCATAAAAAATTGAAAGTGTTTGATCTTACACAGCGTTTGCTATGCAATTCTTGACAGCCAATTGAAATGTATCAATGCCAAAAACAACAGAAAAATACCAGAAGATGCCATCATATCCAGAACCATAAGCATTTCCTTGTGTTCAGTATCCCCATAGCTAGACAGGGAGGTTCCTCCACCCAGTGTGGCTGCAACTTCCCTTACAGAAATACCATGCACAGACTAAAACAGCTGATACTGAATGTGGTTTGTAATACTGATGATTCAGTTTAGAAATGATACAAATAGCTTAGTTCCTTGGTGCTTCAGTTTGCATTTGCAAGTAGCAGCCAGAGAGTCAGGGATATCCCTTGCAATTGTTAAATGAAAGGAAAGATCCTTATTCATAAACTCCAGTCTTGAGCCATTACTCAAATCACTGCCTTCTCCCTCAAAGTGAGTCCCACTCAGATTCTGCAGATTCAGTTTGCAGCTCAATATGAGATTATTGTGCCATCTTACTGTAGCCAAAACAACAGTAATGATACGACTGTCACTTCCTTTACATGTAACACCTCCTGCCAGATTTTTAAGGCAGATCTTTGTCTTTCTGCAGAACAATTTACTGAATACAAAAATGAAGGTGGTAAAATATGATCTCAGTGTTACTCATTCCAGGGTGGAAGGCTAACATTGCTCCATGCACAGTCAGTCCATCTACTTACCTAAAGTTCTGTACCCTGTTATGTTATTATCTTAAATCTCTCTGTCTTTGGGGGAGAGGGAGGGAAATTATACATATCAGGCCCCACCCCCTTACTCACACTGATCACAACCTTATGCCACTAATAGTCCTATGGAAATTAATGGGACTATTTGTAAAGTAATACTCAACAGGAATAATTGTGTAAGAATCCAGACGTATACTATAATAATAAAACAACAGGGCAGGATCATGGCCTAGCTTGTGCTGCAATGCAAAGGAGTGAGGGGTAGCAGGGTGGGAAGGGAAGCAGCCTCTGCAAGGCTACTACATTTGCATTCCCTAGGTGTAAGTATTAGGTGTGGACAGCCTTTGCTCCACACCCTCCAATGCACCCGTTTGCATAGCTATGCCAGTGACCTGGGCAATGCATAATGCAGCAGGTATATGTCTGGCAGAGGGGTCTTCCCCTGAGGTGCAGGGATAAATCAGGACTTCTCTTAGGCCTGGTCTACACTAACCCCCCAATTCAAACTAAGGTACGCAACTTCAGCTACGTGAATAACGTAGCTGAAGTCAACGTACCTTAGTTCGAACTTACTGCGGTCCAGACGTGGCAGGCAGGCTCCCCCGTTGACTCCGCATACTCCTCGCGCTGAGCAGGATTACCGGAGTCGACGGGGAGCACTTCTGGGTTCGATTTATCGCGTCCAGACAAGACGCGATAAATCGAACCCAGAAGTTAGATTGCCTGCCACTGAACCAGCGCGTAAGTATAGACAAGCCCTTAGTCTCTAAGGTGCCACAAGGACGCCTTGTTGTTTTTGGTGATACAGACTAATACAGCTACCACTCTGAAATCTGCCTTCTGGTCTGCAGTGGGGCAGAACAACATATAATCATAGAATATCAGGGTTGGAAGGGACATCAGGAGGTCATCTAGTCCAACCCCCTGCTCAAAGCAGGACCAATCCCCAGACAGATTTTTACCCGAGTTCCCTAAATGGCCCCCTCAAGGATTGAACTCACAATCCTGGGTTTAGCAGGCCAATGCTCAAACCACTGAGCTATTCTCCCCATGTTGCCCTTTGCCTGGGGAAAAGCCACTAATGAGCTCATAAAAAATAAAACAACTGATAATTATTTGCATTTTTATAATGCCTTTAATCCCAGGTTCTTGAAAAACTTTAGAAGCAGAAATTCAGTTTCATCAAATCCCTATGAAGGTATTTACTAGTAGACAAGTATTATTGGGGGAGATTTCCAAAGACACAGAGGGCAGTCAGGCACCCAACTCCCAGGGGAAGTCAATGAGGATTAGGCACATAACTTGTGACTTTGTAAATCTCCTTCAGTGGGCCTGATTCTCATTTGCACTAAAGCCACTTTACATCACTCTGACAGGTTACATAACCAAAATACTTTAAAGATTCCTTTCTGATCCATTTTAGAGGAAGGGTAAATGAGGTACAAAAAAGGCTAAAGGGACTTGACAAAAGTCTTACAGAGCAGAAAGTCAAGCAGATAATAGAACCCAGGAGCCATGACTCCCATCCTCCTGTTCTACCCACTAGATGCAATATGGCTTCCTAGCTTTATTGCCAATTGCAGCTTTTGTGGCAGCCTTTAACTGTTCATAATACTCATAACTGCATTTTTCCAAATGGTTTTAAGATATCCTGATCCTAGAGTCAGTTCCTGACCACCTGTGCTTGAGTTTTTTCACAACAGCTGCTTTTTCTTAAATTACCCAGAGGATGAAAGGAGAAACATACAAGGCAGAGGGACCATGGAAACAGTGGTGTTAAGAACTTATTTTGGCTTTGGCTTAAAACAATCTATGAGACTAGAAGAAAAAGAGACAAGATGGGGGACTGGTACAGTGACTGTTTACAACTAAACACCAAATTCACATGTCATTTATTATTTTATCTCGAACATGTTCCAAAATAAACGTTTTAATGCTTTTATATGCCACTGAGTGTTTGGCTCATCATTTTATTCCAGAAAAGTCTGATGAATGATCACCTTTCTATAGAATTTTTAAACCAACAGATAGAGTTCTACAGCACAGCCATAGCTCTCTATTACATTCTACAGGATGTTTTAAACATTCTAGAAATAAAATCGATCATTCAGTTCCAGAGATTTGTGGAGTTATTTCTACGGTATTTTATTGATGCTCATCCCTATTATTGCTCTAGGACTTTTCCATGATTGTATATTTTAAAGCACTCATCACCATAACATCATAAGAATATGATTAATTCCCATAAAGAGAACCACACCTTGCCTTTTCTTTATTGAGTCAAAGACAGTAGAAGATGGAAAATATCCAAGTGGTACTGGCTAAGTGATTTCATATCTCCATCATAAGGAGCATTATAAATGGCAACTTTGTGGGAAATGGAGACTGAATCACTCTCTCACTCCTGAAAGCAGTCACGGTTCAGGTGAAAGTAGAGGTACAAGGGTGGAGAGGGAGTTCTGACAGGGAAGCTTGTACTGCTGCTAGCTATCCGGTACCTACATTGAGGACTTCACTCGTCAATTTCCAGGGCTGTCACCTTTCAAAAGCACTAGATATGCACACACACAAAATTAAATTTAATTAAATTAAACATGCTAAAAGAAAACTCTGACAGCCTATTATATGCTCCATAATGGTTAACAGTAATTGCTTCCTATAACTATATTTGCATTAACATTGTAAATACGGAAGGGTGTAACCCTTGAATAGGGTCTTATCAGTTAACCATATAGAAATAAGAAACATTTGGTGAGGTTTTTAAATGTATTGACTCAGCAGCTTTATTATTGGAGAAGTCTTAGCTACATTATCTGAAATGACTGCAAAAAATTCTGTGCAGGCAGCTGGCTCACTTATGTGCTTTTACGCCAAATTTAAACATGGTGGGGAGGGAATTTCAATAAGTCTGCTCCCCCTCATAATTCTGAAATAGCAAATGATGACACATATAGTAGCAGCTTTCCAGATTTCTAAATAATAGCAGAATTTTTGCCAAAAGAATCTCAAAACCTCACTGTTTTATTATTAGCCAAAACATAGGACATCCTGTAATTAATAACAGCTAATCTGTACTCCTAATCTTGAAAACTCATTGAGTTCAATGACACTACTCAGTTGAGTAGTTGATTATGTATGTTTGCAGGAGTGGGCCTTATGTTTTTCCATACAAAACTCATCTAAGTACCACAAAGTGTAAAGCAAATGGCGATTTATTGGTCTAGAAAATGTGCAATATTTGGTCCGACCCATCCTTCAGGAAAAAAATAATGAGGACAAGTAGCCCATCCTTTTACACTTGGGAGACAGATGCCTCATTGACTGTTTTGGAAATCAGCAAACACTCAGAGATATTGAAACTTTTAGAAAAATTATAGTTCCGCTTTCTTATAGCAACTAGGAGTTCCACAATGGCTATGTCCTTTCCAGGGTTTCTAGACTGCTGACCATGGAAAACACACAAGATTTCATCTATTATCAGCAAATGTACCCATTAGCCTCCAGAATAGATGGGCTGACTCTTTTATTTTCTGGAAATCCCTTCATTGGTACATAGGCATTCTATGTTCTAACACTCTGGCACCACATGAATAGCTGGATGGTCATAGTGCCATCTTTCCCTCATTCTCTACAATTTGCCATTGAGTAGTGCATGATAATTTCTAGCACATGAGTTTGCACTACACATAGCTGCAATAATTTTGTCCATTTAATTTTTTTTTCTCCAAAAGTGCCCTAAGAGGATGCAATTCCTCTGAAGCCAATGGAGTTGCAATAAGCCACTATTTTGCACATAGACTTTTCCCCTGTATTTCATGCCTTCAACCTCCATCACATTCTGGCTTTCCTATCTTGTCCTATATCTTGACACTTTTTACTGATGTAGCCCATAATCTGTTTTAACCCACACTTGAAAAGCCCTCATCTATACCCTCTCACATCTTTCTATTCTCTACTCCTGCATTCACTGCTAGCTATCATTTTTCTGGTTTCTATTTTCCTTTCTATTGAAATACTGCTGCTGTTCACAGCTCTCTCTGCACTAACTATGCTTACAAATATACTTCATAGACAATTTTTGACGGAGGCCAGAGGTGACACACTGTAGTTAACTTGATTTTGTTGATTATAGAATTTTCAGGTTCATCTAGACAGAAACTCAGTGGGCTCAGTTCACAGGGCTTTCTGAGACCCTCTTGTAAAATTTTGGCTCATTGCCAATTTTTACTAATTTTGTATCACCCTTTGACTTTGATTTTAAGGTTCACACCATCCATAACACTCAATGCAAAACACAGCTGAAATCACTGAGATTTGCCTAGTTGCAAGTCAAAACTTGCAAAACCACTAAGTTTTGTGTAGTTTCCACCTAAAATCATAGAGAGGCCAAATTCTGATTGAAACCTGTCCCAGGTTCAGCAAAAACTTCAATACAGCATCTTGCATGAACAGTCCATTCAAATTTTGTCCTCACTTACACCTGAGCAAATCAAGAGTAACTCTTAACTTGGAATTACTATTTTCACTCCAGCACAGGATCAAAATTGGGCCCAAAAGGTTTATAAGCATTTAAGTAAATTTGACCTGATTTCTGCATTTGAAATGGAACTTGAAATTATAGGCAAATGTCATTTGTTTTCAGGCAATCTTATGAAAGTTTCAAACATTCCACACATTCCCTCTCCATTCCAACATTTAACAACACTGAGGAGAGAGATGGCCATGAAAGTAAAAGGTCAAAGAGGGAGATGGGGAAGAAGACAAGGAGGACAGGAAAAAGAGAAATAAAAGTTGCACTAAGTACAAAGTATGAATATTTATGTCTTGAATGATACCATCTGGGCACATGGGAAAGGATCCACTGGGAAACTTTGGATACTTGGCTTTACAGTAACACCATTACTAGCTACCAGGGTGAAAATATCTTAAAAGGAGTTTTTTAATTTTGAACTCAAATTTTTGTTTTGCATCAGACAGATTTCAAACTCTACATTAACCAATAGATAAAGTCAGCCCACTACATCATCCCAATGTAACTAGAACCTTTGAAGCTGCATGCCTTTGATCTGAGCAAAGTGATAAATGCATTATGTTTTAAATGGGTTATTACAGGTCCTGTTAAACTCAGTGGCAGGTTTGAGCCAGTATGGTCCTGGTGTGATAAGGAAATAACCAGACTAGACATTTCCGATTTATTCCATCTCACACAGACAAGAGTCTAAAAGTCACTAAATTAAGACAGTGATTGTGTCTATAAAAATGGGTATTTGTCAAATGAAACATTTCAGTACCAGTTGTTATAACGATTTAAGAAAATTTTTGATTTAAAAAGTAAATGTTTTCACTTTTCGAAAAATACCATTTTTCAATTTAAAAAATCCACTTTTCATTGAAAAATGTTGACCAGCTATAACATTTACAACTTCAGGGTAATTAAACTGTGGCTGACAAACTACTCCAGATAGTAGTAAAAATCCTATGATAACGGCTCTCGCTACAGACTATTCTTAATGAGATGGACCAAACCCTGACCCTCTATTATGAACTCTTTTGAATCTTGGGAAGGGGATTGAATTCAAAACTTGGAAACAGAACCCACCACTATGGCCTTGGCTCTAGCTTCAGTCTAAACCAACTAGGGGCTTTCACATTTTGACTTGAATTTGGATACACAGGATTTCTCTGATCTCATGAGGTTTCCACCACTCTTGTAGGAGTGACTCAGAAGATGGCAGCACCACCTAATTCTCAACCTGAACCCAAACCTTCACCCTCAGCCAGCTTTGAATCCAAACTCCACTCTAAGTCTGATCTATATCCATATCTGGATCCAAACATTGCCTTACCAGCCCTTCTTTCATTTTTAATACTAAAAAGTTGTACAGATATCCTCAATACTTTTGTAGCCCTTTTTACCTAGGTAAACAGTATTTTTCTTTTGTTTTTATTTGCAAAGGAAAGAATTTTATGTCCATATTGAGGTGAACTTAAAGCATTCAGTTCTGTGCTGCCCTTTTACCTTTTTACTTCGAGCTATTGCAATGCTTTCCATACCAAGTTAAAAAAAAGGTAATCATAAAATAATAATTTACTTTCTGTTCTCCTGCGCTGGGTCAGATTTTATGGCATATCCTAGTATCTCGTATCCTAGTAAATATGACACTCCTCTTTTATCTCCTACACCTGCCACTATAAACTATTCTGAGCTATTGAGCCTCTCGGAGCTGTTTCACAATATCAGAGTCTTGCTATGCCAAGTTCAATCATAGTAAGTTTCCCCACCTAAAAACTGACAAGTAGGCTGTAAAAGTGTGATAATAAAAGTGCATGAATATGAAATAATTGTCCACAATGACAGCCTAGTGGCATGTGTGTGTTGTTAAGTTACTAATGCTGTACAAACAGCCACTCAAACCGCAAAGCTACCAAAGGGAAATAAGCAAACAAAACACACTGATTATTGATAAGCCAATGAAAGGTATCAACTGCAGTGAACTATGGGAATGTGAACCTTGATCATTCAAGTATTTAGAATACTTGGGCCACATGGCAATTAGTTTTGTTCAGCTAGTAAAATGGGTATGGGCAGAAAACCCCCCAAACTTTTCATCCACATTTATAGGGACTCATCAAAGCAAACTTCTCATTGTTGTCAGTGTTTAGTTCACTGCAGAAAGGTTGGGCTGGAACAGCCACTACAAAAGAAAACTCCATAAGGATCCCTGTGGGGATGTGCTTCCAAATGTTCCCATTGGTAGGGAAGAGAAAAGTTTAACCCTTTGAAATTAGCAAAATCTTGCATATCTCCATGGGCCAATGGATCCCAGGGCAGTTTCCATAGGAATGCCAAGCCTCCAATCTGGTCCTCATTGGTCAAACACTTCCTCAAAGGTCTGGGTTTATACATGTTTATTTTGTGCATGCTTCTAGACTAGACTCAATATCAACCAAAATGTGGTAGGCGAATGCAAGCATGGGAAAGAATGAACTAGCTGGGAAAGATTATAGGTGTATTAATATAGTGATCTTCATACCTACAAACCAGTGTCAGCTCTTTGATCCCTTCCAGCAAAATGGACTTTTTAAAATCAGTGCAGGGTGTACAGTTTTTAACTTAATACAATAAATTCTGTAAAAAAAATCTTTCCTATTGTGTATTAAGACTGGTATGTGAAAGACAAAACACAAACTGATATTTTTCCACTGCTAACAATTTGAATCTAATTCTATGTTTAGTTTGCAAAGGGTTGATAATCAGCCTAAGGGAACTCATATGTTTCCTTATAATTTAATACAATTATTAAATTGAATGTTACACATTTTATAAACATTTTTGTTTCCCTGGAAAAGACATCTGTGCAAACTAGGGCCCCAATCCTGCCACTAGCTGCATGTGGCCTGGACCACAGTGCCTCAGCAGACAAAGGGCTCGGCCATCACAGGGTCAGCTGCAGGGTCAGGGTCTAGAATACTGACATTCTGGGTGCAACAGTGAAGCTCAGAGTTCTCAAATGATACCATGCTAGTATTATTTTCACAAAAGTCTGTCCTGTCCTGGACAGAATACCCACAAAGAAGTCAAAAGATTAAGCATTCCTGAACTCCACTAGGACTGAGTGAAATCTTCACTAGCAATAGACTAAAGGGTTCAGGAAATAAAATAACTCACCCTTAGAATCAAAGGGCCTGATCTGGTGCAGAGTATATTTTGAAAACTACTGACCACGCTTAACCTCCACTGGGCTGGATTCTCCCCTGCCAGGCATCTTATGTAGTCAGTAACAGCTGTGCAGATTGAGCACAAGGGGGTTGTAATATGCAATCAATTAAGAATTCTTCACTCACAGCTTTCCAGCAGTGCAAAGGAAACACAGAACCAACGTAACCATATTCCCCTGGCCTGGTATACTGGCCTCCGTCACTCTCAGGGGCAGGCAGGGTGTTGGTGCAGAGATTACTAGGTGATCCTTTGGTTGCAGTCCAATTAGATCATTCCCTGGAGCTCCTTTTGATTACACTGGATATCAAACCATGTCACAGCAGCTCAGAATCATAGAAGTGCAAAGATGCTATAAAGCTACCTTTACATCTGCCCATCTCTCAGTTCATGGGCTGTACCTTCTGAGAAGCGACATAGAAATTGATCCGTTTTTAGTTTGTCTGTACTTATGGCCTCATCACTGAGGACTAGGCTCCTTCATTATTTGCAATATGTGTATGTGTACATTACTACAGAACCCATCACCCTAGCCAGATGCTATATGTGTCATCAGCCTACAGAGTGTTAAATAATTACGGTCTGATCCTGCACTGTTGAAGACTATGGCCAAATTCCTAATAACTTTTTGGTGGAGGAACAGCTTCTAAAGTAAGCTCTTCTTTCTCTGTTTGATAACTTACATTTGAACATTTTTATTGCATGACTTCTGAAAACCTTGCATAGCTCAGCAGTGAGTAAATTTCCACTAATAGTAATTTGGACACATATTACAGCCCTTTGATCAGCAATAACAAAATGGAACATTCTGTGTTAATCAGCTCAGTGCGGTCATTATTTAACCCGCAGACAATGTGTGGCAGCAAAGTTTAAATTTTCAACCTTGAAAAGGCAACTAGTTTTTCTAACCAACCCCACTGAAGGCAGGCAGAGATCCAAGAGGCTCTTTGAAGACTGGAAACAACAGACAAAGTTAATCTTCTAACAGGAAAAATTTCAATAAATCTGACTTTATTGTTGAAGCCACAAATAAGGAAAAATTCCAGGCTGCATCTTAAGTTATGGACAAGGACTGCGTAGTGTAAATCCGGAGGGAGGTTGCAAAGAAGGCTTTAAAACACCTTTAAACTCCCCCAGTAGTGGTCAGCTATTGGAGACCAGTGGAGATAAAACAGGAGACTGACAGGGCAACAGAGCTCTAGCTAGGCCCTTCTACACTCCTAGCTAGCTCAGGTTCCAGAGTAGTGAAGCCACAGCATCATGCGCTTCAGCATGGGCTAGCCCTGTGGGTAATTACCTAGGGTTAGAGAGGAGGTTCAGAGAAGGTTCTCTCTAAAGCACACAGTGCCACAGTTTCACTGCTTCAGTATACAAGGTAGCTAGATTAAAGCTAGCTTGGATATGTCTACTGGCCATTCCTTTACCTTCTGTTTTCACAATATGGAATATAGCAATACCTTAAGACAGCTCTGTGCTTACTGAACATTTTCAAATGCACAAATGAAACTAGGTGCCCAACTCACACTGACTTTGCCTTTGAAAATCTCCCCTACCAACATTTCCATCGTTCTCACTGCAGACAGTCACAAAGAGCTTTATGTGCAGAGATGTCATCATTCGGACACATTTTATTTGATTAAATCTGAATGATGACACCAAGCAAAACTATGAATTTGCCAGTATGAGCAGAAAGACTGTGACATGTAACTGTATCCATGTGTTTGAATTCTAATTTCTATATGATGCCTACTTGAATTTCTAAATTTGTCCACTTCAGCCTCCATAAATTGTATTCTTCTAAAGCAACAAGAGGTTATTAGCCTGAATATTTGTAATTTACATATTAACTGAAACTGCTTCAAGAAAGCCATGACCTATAGCCGTGCCACAAACCAAAGGGAAGATTAATTGCATAATATGCAAATGATATTATTTTGTTTCATTTCAAGGATGGAAGTTTCCCCAAGTTCTCTGTAAACAGAGCAAATTGGACATGCCACTTATAAAGGCAGATATATCAACGGATTAGAGAAGGAAGCATTGCTAATCAAATGTCAATATATGTTTTGCAACAGAAAAGGAAGCAGTTATAATTATGTTCTGTCCTAGTTGCAAAAGAAAAGGATGTTTAATCAGACTATTAATACACACTTTAACCCACTGCTAAATGAAGTGACACCTGGCTTTACCCCCATTTTTTTTTCTTAATAGTATTAGGCCTTGGTCCAGCAAACACTTGTGCAGCTGCTTGGCCTTAAGCACATGAGTTATAAACTTTGACAAGACTATTAGAAGAACAAGAAACACTGACATGTGAGGAACTAGGTATAACAGAGTGTTATTCTGAAACTTAAAGTTTACAGGGGCCTTTTGTAATATCGACGTAAGGTTTGCTTGAACTAGTAATTCCTTTGCTTTCTGTTGTCTCTGTTCTATGTGCTGGTTCTTTCAAGGAAATCAAACTATGTCCTCCCCAAGGAGATACACACCTTTATTGTTCTGTACCAGTCAAAGACATGAAGATGGCTACAGCTCCTCCAAAGAAATGTTCCAGCACTGCAGGGCTGATGGGTGCCACCTGTGAGCCAGGATAGCTGTATCAGCTGAGAGCACAAGACATATTTCAATTTAGAACAATGACAATCATTAAAGTTCCCAAACAAAATGTGAACTTTTGAGTTGGGGGAGGAGAGAGGCTGTGCAGGAATGTATTTTATGACTAGATGTCATGTCTTAAACATAGTGTGGTTAAAAGCACAGGACCAGGAATTCTTCATTCCATTCCTGGCTCTGTCAAACCTTTGGCAAGTCATTTCAATTGATCTGTGCCTCCTTTTACACATATGTAAGAAGCTGGTATTAATACTACAGCCTTACAGGCTTGTTATGAGGATTAATTCAGTAATGTTTGAAAAGCATCTTGTCATCCTCAGATGAGTACTGTTACAAATGTGCAAACTACTGATATTATTAAAGGGTGCATAGATTAAAAATGAAATAAAACTATACTTAAAAATAACCCAAAACCAGGAAGACCCATGAATTTCCTGGGTTGAATAGACAAATGTCTGACACTAACAGCCAAATAGAGCACTTTATTTGGTTCATATCCCAAAGCAATTTCCTAATCTACACTATTGTGGCATAAAAGAAATACACAAACAATACCATTAGAATATCATGATAATTCCTAAATATAGGATTAGATTTTAGGACCACCTGATTTATTCCTCCAAACTGCACTTTGTCACCAGAAACTTTGAGTAGTTTACAGTGTTAGAAAGGGTGTTAATATCAGTTAATTCTCTCCCTCCTCCAGAACAGGCAAATTCAATCCTCTTGTGCGCTGAGACTTCCAGGACATTAAGGTAGTTATCAACATCTATTGCAAATTATTGGAAGTAATCAACACAACTATTGCAAATTGCTGTTACTAATTAGCAGGTCATCTTCTCATTAGAAGGGCTAATTTCTTTGGTCTGACTGCATACAAACCAGTACAGTAGCTTGTACTTCAGTAATTCTACATTTCTATCTGTAATACAAACATATACAATATATTGTACCACCCAAGTTACTTAAAACACATTCATGTCATTTTTGTGTATGGCTAATCTTCATTCCCCTTGAAGTTACCTTACTGTTAGTAAAGTAGTCAGAATTCAGAGGCTAGGTCTACACTACGGGGGGTGGGTCGACCTAAGATACGCAACTTCAGCTACGTGAATAGCGTAGCTGAAGCGGCGTATTTTAGCTCGACTTAACTGGCTGTGAGGACGGCGGCGAGTCGACCGCTGCCGCGCCGCCATCGACTCCACTTCCGCCTCTTGCCGCGGTGGATTTCCGGAGTCGACGGAAGAGCCATCGGGGATCGATTTTATCGTGTCTTCACTAGACGCGATAAGTCGATCCCCAATAGATCGATTGCTACCCGCCGGGTAGTGAAGACATGCCCAGAGACACTTTAAGCACTGGGGATCAGCTTGTAAGAGAAGGGGACATCTTTCTTTGTGAATAGGGGATCGGATGGCTTCCATGCATGAATATAGGATTTTCTTTTAAAGTCACAGAGCACTTTCAGCATTTTACTTGCTGGTGCTGCCATTTGTGACTTGTACCCTAATGTGCACAGCACTCCATTTAGTATCTTATTTTCACCCCATATTAGCATTCTGTATACATAAAATGCAGAGAATCTCTTTGTTAAACAAACTCACTCTGATTACACTTTCAGTTTCTTTGCACGAAGCTGACTACAAAGTATAAATATGTTTAGGGTCTCAGAGCTGGCCTTGGAAGATTGTTCACAAAGACGTGATTCATATCAGCTCCTGAACATTAACACTTTCCCTATGACTCATGCAGAAGGCTAAACAATAAAACAGAGTGCTTATTGAGGTTTTGTTTAAAGTGCATGAAGAACCTATTAATAATATTTTTCATTTTAATTGTTTAACAATGTCACTCCTATTATTAGCTGCAAAGAGGTGGTGTTTCCATTTCCATCCTGAAATGAATTCATGCGTCGATGACTGATATTAAGGTTATTTAATAGCTAAAAAATAAAGAATGCACTATTCGCTATATAAAGTACAGCACAGATATGGCTGATACACTCATGTGAATTCTCTGATAAAACAAAAGAGGCAAGACAATTGCCTTCTTTAGAACATCATGCAAGACTCACCTACAACAGAGCCAGCAACATATTGATCAACAAGAGGCCTGTTCTCATATAGTTATATTTCCTCCAAAGAGACTATCTGAAAGATGAAGCAGAGAATATGGCCTCTCTCATACAATGGAGTCTTTTAGCGCTTATATTTGATCCCTAGATACTATGGTGTTCACTACAGTAAACATGGATAGAGCGAAGGATGGATAAAATAAGAGAGTTGTATCTTAGGACTTTCTATGCTGCCCACCACCGCATTATCAAAGCAGGTAAATCCTTACTAGTGATTGGTAAATCTGAAATAGATGAGAGTTTAGGTTCAATCAGATAAGCAACCACAAGTTGGAGGCTTCTTATCTGAACTGTTTGGAACTTTGAGCACTCCTGACCCTTATCTATTTTAGAGGAGTCATCATTATCTACCTACCTAGACAATATTTCATTTACAGCCTAGAAGACTATTAAGGGCCTTTGGGAGCATGACTGCCAAGGACACAGGTACCAGATAATGCAACACACATTAAAATGCATGCTTTTTACTGCACTTTTCACTATCATGGCACTATTTTTAAGGTAGCACCACAACCCAGAGGGCATCCCATTTATATGCCGGTCTTTAAAGTTCCATGTCACAGTCATCTTCTGGCTGTGAAGACCTGGTTGCTTCTTTGTAGAGACTTTTCCCTTCCATGTCACTATGTAATTGATCAGAGACCACTCAAGTTGTAACATGAGGCACTCCCCTATCTCAGGGCTGGCTCCACATCACTCCCAGACTCTCTTTCCTCCAGGAGCCAGAATCATTATGATCCCTTTTATGAGGATCCCAGAAATACCCAGAAACTACAATATGAAATATATCTACATGTATCCTCAGGTTCAGAGTAACTCACTGGCTAGTATTTAATTATATTATAAGCAGCTAAATCATACTGTTAAAAAGGCATACCCAGAAATAAAGATTCAGGCCTGCAACAGCACCAGATAAGGGACCATAGCTGGAACTAAGGCAAGCATTCCTAAAACTTATTCATTCCTTGAAATGAACACAGACTTAAAAGGACACTAGAAAGAGTGAACTGGGAGAGAAAAATGTAAAAGGAGCTAAGAATACTGAGCAGCTGAAGAAAAGAACAACATAACAAACAGTAGCAAGTTACAAAATGGCCACTTCAGAATTGCAGCTACTAGTCTCTGCCAAAATTAAAAAGCCAGACCCCACCACCCAATGGATCCTGGGAAAAAGTTACTATAAAGGGTCAACTCTATAGTAGGGAGAGTTGATAGAGCTCAGATACTTACCAAGGAAGATGTTGCTTTAGTACTGTATGTTTCACTACTTTATCACAGTAGGTGTAAGTGGGTCTTATCTTCAAAGAATTTAACAAATCCTGCAGTCCATACTTAGCCTAAAATTCCACTTAGTCCTTTGGGAATTTGGCTTATTCTAATTAGTTTCAAGCCTGAGCTTGATACGTTTACGGAGGGGGTGGTATGATGAGATTGCCTACAATGGCATATGGCCCATCTGCGACTGCTAGTAGCAAATATCTCCAGCGGCCAGAGATAGGATACTAGATGGGAAGGGCTCTGAGTTACTACTGTGAATTCTTTCCCAAGTGTCTGGCTGGTAGGTCTTGCAGACAAGTTCAGAGTCTAACTCATTGCCATATTTGGGGTCGGGAAGGAATTTTCTCTCAGGTCATATTGGCAGAGATATGGGGGGTTCACCTTCCTCTGCAGCATTGGCTATGGGTCACTTGCTGGTTTTAATAAGAATAAATGGTGAATTCTCTGTAACTTGAAGTCTTTAAATCATGATTTGAGGACTTCAGTATCTCAGCCAGAGGTTAGGGGTCTATTACAGGAGTGGGTGGGTGAGGTTCTGTGTCCTGCAATGTGCAGGAAATTAGACTGGATTATCAGGATGGTCCCTTCTGGCCTTAAAGTCTATGAGTCTAAGTTTTGGATGAGAATCGGAACCTTGAGCTTCTCCTACCCTATGAGCAGGTACCCTCTTGAGAGGAACCATGGTCTTGTGGTTAAAGCACTAGCTGAGTAATCAGGCTAGCTAAGTTCAATTCCTGACTCTGCAATAGACTTCCTGGATGACCCTAGACAAGTCATTTAATCTCTCTTTGCCTTAGTTCCTCCTTTGTAAAGCATGGATGATAATTCTTCCTTTTTCCCTCTGCCTTTTCTATTAAGGTTCTGGTCCTGCAACTGACAGTACACAGACAGGCTGCTACTCCCATTCAAAACCCCATTGACTCCAAAGTAGAATATAAAGAAAAAGTATAATTATTTTTATTTCAGTAACACCTTGCAATCCTAACAGAGCTCAGTCCCCCAGGGTGCTAGGCACTGTATACACAGAATAACAGACAGTCTATGCTCCAAAGAGCTTATCATTTAAGAACTTGTCTACACAAAACCAACATGGTTAATTAATTAAATTGATGCAAGATGCTTGTGTGGAAACTCTTAAATGAGCTTAAGAAAGCACCTTATAGCAATTCAACTTAAGTCAGTAAGGAACTGATTTAGGATAACTCTATATAAGGCAGCTGTAAACCCGTGTAAGAGTGACCTCAAAATAGAGTTGAGCCATTGTAACCATTGAGGGTAGACCCATAAGTTATGGTTTACTCATTGGGGGTAGCCCATATATTACTGTCTGTTTGTACAGTGGCCAGTACAATTCGGCCCTGATCTCACCTCAAGGTGCTCCTGTACTACAAATAATGGACATGAGTAATGGACAAAAAGATTCTACTTTTCCTCGGTTTTTCAGATTGCCTGAAAAATGTGAACCACCAGAATGTTTAATTCCCCAATTCTTATCTCAGCCACAGATGACTAAAAAAGTGGAAGGGAAATATGAGCAGGGGAAGCATTTCTTCGTGTTTTCATATGCTGCTTGTTGCTAGGAAAAATATTTCCTTAGCATCTCTGTGAGCTCTGCACATCAGCTTCACTGGAACTCTGCTGTTTGCCAGAGAGTATAAACCAAAGCAAATGTCAGAAAAATAGGAGGAGGAAGAAACAACACTTGGAAAATTTACCCCCAGAGTGAATATTTGTACCCATGTGACTGCTTCTCTTTCATATATATTTGTTTGTCGGTGGTTGGACACAAATGTACAGAATGGAACAGCACTCACCTATTTTCAGATCCATCTTTCTAGCGTGAATGGCATATTTCTGTTTTGGTTCTTGGTTGGGTTTTTTGATTGTTTGTTTGTTTTTTGAAAAGTGGGTGTTGTTATTTGTATTACAGCAGCACCTAGAGGCTGTAACTGGGATCAGGGCCCCATGTGCTAGGCACTGAACAAACACTGAACATAGTAAAAGTCATTTCATGCCCCAGCAAGCTTGCAATTTAAAAAGACAAAGCAGAAAGGAGAGGAGGAGAAACAAAGGGACAAAGAAATGAAGTGACTTGCCTAGGGTTACACATCAGGTCAGTGGAAAGGCCCAGGTCTCCTAACTTACAGTCTCTTGTTCCTTCCATTACATTATGCGGCTCTGATTGCGAAAGATGCTAGACTGATAACTAAGGGAGTGGGCTAACAATATTCAGATCTGAAAGCTCCCTACACTTCAGGGAGGATTAGATCTGAGCTCTCAGGCTCATCTCAACTGGGTATTGAAGTTCTTTATTTATCCACAGAACAGGTACCACATATTCATCAACACCGGGCTTCAATCCTCCCTTCCAGGGCCCTCCAGATATAAAAGGGTTGCTCATTTTCCATGCCATTTAATCTGCAGCCTGTCTGCTAAGGATGCCTGCAAAGGGGCAAGTGTCAATGGTAGAGAGTTTGGAGGTGCTTTATATAAAGATCCCTACCCATTAGAAACTATCCTGCAATCACCAAACTCACTTCACACAGGCCACTGAACAACCATTGAATGGTATCAACCTGGGCTGGATGTAAACTGACCCCCTTAGAGAGCATACGCTACATTCCCCATTATTAATCCTCCAATCACCCAGTCTCTCCTAGCTGCTGACTAATTTAGGCTCTTACACAGTGCTCTATGAATTTTCAAACAGTGCATAAGTTAGCATAACAGCATTTCTCATAACAGACAAAGGTTTCTTAAGTGACTTTTCCCAATTTCTTTGTATTGTTTTATAAGCCATCTGTTTTTAACCAGAGCTCTTTTTCTCATGGATAAAAAGAGAGACCAAGGCTTTGTTTGAATGCAAATATTGTGTTCAGCAGCTTGCCGGTATTTGCATAGAGATCTGCTTTCAAGTTTTATATATTAGTTTTTATACTGCAGGGGAAAGTTTGGATTATTCCATCTGAACGGCCTTGAACAACTCTATATCAGAAAGAGCCTGAAAAACTGGAAATACTTCTACATGCAGGCAGGGGAAATGTCAGGTTTTGTTCTTTTCTTTTTTTAACCAGGGAACTTGAGTACTCATGAAAAGTGTATGACTGATAAGCAGTGGGTGAACCCAGGTGTAAAGTCAACAGGTGCAGTTGTGCAGGCTTCCCCACATAGCTGAACCATGCAAGGGCATGACCTTTGCTAGTCCAGTACTCAGTCTTTCTAGGGCAGAATCTGATAATCATGCCACAATGTGTGGCACCTTTGCAAGGAGCACTAATGCCCACTAGAGACTATATTCCCATCAGCATATCAAGTTGTCACCCAATCAAGCCAGGTTTGCACTTCTGACAAAAAAAGAATAGAGCATTAACCCACGACGCCACCTAGCTCCCATGAAAGGAATATGTTGGGAAATTATTAAACACACTGTTATAACATTACATTACAAATGGTACCTAACTGTTTGCTTAGAAAACACAGAAAAGGCTGATGATGGAGATGAATGAGCATCACCCATGTGTTCATCTCTGTCTCCAGAAAAACTGATCATTGGAATTACCCCAGCCTGCTCTTAACACATAGATCCTGCTCAGTGCTCCAGAGGAAAAGGAAAAAACACTCAATGCTCCTGCCAATATGCCCGAGGGGAAATTCTTTCCCTACCCCAGAACTGGCAATCAGCTTCACACATGATCAAGAAATGCTACAGATAACCATGCCTCATCCTCTCACGAGTTTCTTGGTGCCTATTTTCATGCTATCCCTTTAATTTGGATCCGCTCCTTATTCTGTTCTGTGATACCACATAGGAATATAAGAATTGCCAGACTGGCTCAGACTCACAGTCCATCTAATTCAATATCCTGCCATGGACAGTGGCCAGAACCAGCTGCTTGGGAGGAAGGTGCAAGGAACCTTGTAGAAGGCAGCTATGGGATAACCTGCCTCCAGGGAAAGTTATCTCTCTAACCCTCAAGAGTTAGAGGTTGCCTTAAGCCCCAAAGCCTTAGAGTTTATATTAGAGATAATCAAAAAGTTGTATCCTTATTCCATTCCATCACCTTAGTTTCCCCACCAACTTCCTTCTTTGCCTGACTACTAGGTGGGTGGGTGAGGAACTCAAACTATGGCCAGCCCCCTTAAGTCCTAAAAGAATGTGGTTTTATAATAGATCTGAGAAGTAGAAATGGACCAGAGACAGCAGATTTGGTTCCTCATCCAAATCCAAATTTATACAGTGGCTACATGGCGTTTGGTGTTTTGGGCCTAGCCCATCTCCACTGCAAAGACTTGGTTCCATTAAAAAACCTGAGTCCCAACAAGGACAGATTGGAAATGTCCTGAAATGAGTTCTCTTTTCCCTTATTTACTGCAGCTGAATTCTACCCTGGTATTTGTTAATGTTCAGACTCCACTGCTTATTAAAAAAAAAAAAGGAAGGAAGGAAGGAAGAAGAAGAAAAAGATTCCTCCTGATTTCAGGATGTCGGTTATATATGGAGTAAAAAAAAAAAAGTGGCCATTGCTGTGGAATGCAGGAAATGTTGTGAGGTATTTTCACTGCAGCCACTTGAAAGCAGAACTGCTGTGGAAATAAAACATTCAACCTGGAGACTTTCATAAATAACCAACCCTCCACACAAATGGACTTTACTAAAATAAGACAGGAGATCTACATTACACACTTCACCTCTCTACAAAGGAAAAAGGACCGTAAGCTGTCTAAAATCCTACCTGCCACATGGGGCCACAACAGGGGTACCCCCAAGTCACCCAGCAATATCGTCAATTTATCCAGCTACACACTCAACCCAGCAGAAGAGTCTGTCCTATCTCGGGAACTCTCTTTTTGCCCCAGCACCCCCACGAACATGATACAGTTCTGCGGTGATCTGGAAGCCTACTTTCGTCGCCTCCGACTCAAAGAATACTTTCAAGATAACACTGAACAGCGCACTGATACACAGATACCCTCCCACCAACAACACAGGAAGAAGAACTCCACATGGACTCCTCCTGAGGGTCGAAATGACAGTCTGGACCTATACATAGAATGCTTCCGCCGACTTGCACAGGCAGAAATTGTGGGAAAACAACATCGCTTGCCTCATAACCTAAGTCGTGCAGAACGCAATGCCATCCACAGCCTCAGAAACCACCCTGACATTATCATCAAAGAGGCTGATAAAGGAGGTGCTGTTGTCATCATGAACAGGTCTAACTACCAGAAGGAAGCTGCCAGACAACTCTCCAATACCAAATTCTACAGGCCACTTTCCTCAGATCCCACTGAGGAATACACTAAGAAACTGCACCGCCTACTCAGGACACTCCCTACGCTAACACAGGAACAATCAACATACCCTTAGAGCCCCGACCGGGATCTACCTAAGATCCACAAACCTGGAAATCCTGGGCGCCCCATCATCTCAGGAATTGGCACTCTCACTGAAGGACTGTCTGGATATGTGGACTCCCTACTCAGACCCTACGCCACCAGCACTCCCAGCTATCTCCGTGACACCACAGATTTCCTGAGAAAACTACAATGCATTGGTGACCTCCCAGAAAACACCATCCTAGCCACCATGGATGTAGAGGCTCTCTACACAAACATCCCACACACAGAGGGAATACAAACTGTCAGGAACAGTATCCCTGATGATGACACAGCACAACTTATTGCTGAGCCCTGTGACTTTATCCTCAAGCACAATTATTTCAAATTTGGTGATAATATATACCTCCAGACCAGTGGCACCGCTATGGGCACCCGCATGGCCCCACAATATGCCAACATTTTTATGGCTGACCTGGAACAACGCTTCCTCAGCTCTCGTCCACTCATGCCCCTTCTCTACCTACGCTATATTGATGACATCTTCATCATCTGGACCCATGGGAAGGAGACCCTGGAAGAATTCCACCATGATTTCAACAGCTTCCACCCCACCATCAACCTCAGCCTGGACCAATCTACACGGGAGGTCCACTTCCTAGACACCACCATACAAATAAGCGATGGCCACATTAACACCACCCTATACCAAAAACCCACCGACTGCTACGCCTACCTTCATGCCTCCAGCTTCCACCCCGGTCACACCACACGATCCATCGTCTACAGCCAAGCACTGAGGTACAATCGCATCTGCTCCAACCAACACCTACAAGATCTTCACCAAGCATTCTCAAAACTACGATACCCACACAAGGAAATAAAGAAACAAAACAACAGAGCCAGACATGTACCCAGAAGCCTCCTGCTACAAGACAGGCCCAAAAAAGAAACCAACAGAACTCCACTGGCCATCACCTACAGTCCTCAGCTTAAACCTCTCCAAAGCATCATCAGTGATCTACAACCCCTCCTGGACAATGATCTCTCACTTTCACAGACCTTGGGAGGCAGGCCAGTCCTCGCCCACAGACAACCTGCCAACCTTAAGCATATTCTCACCAGCAACCACGCACCGCACCATAACAACTCTAACTCAGGAACCAACCCATGCAACAAACCTCGATGCCAACTCTGCCCACATATCTACACCAGCAACACCATCACAGGACCTAACCAGATCAGCTACAACATCACCGGCTCATTCACCTGCATGTCCACCAATGTTATATATGCCATCATATGCCAGCAATGCCCCTCTGCTATGTACATTGGCCAAACTGGACAGTCACTACGCAAGAGGATAAATGGACACAAGTCAGATATCAGGAATGGTAACATACAAAAACCTGTAGGAGAACACTTCAACCTCCCTGGCCACACAATAGCAGATGTAAAGGTAGCCATCTTACAGCAAAAAAACTTCAGGACCAGACTCCAAAGAGAAACTGCTGAGCTCCAGTTCATTTGCAAATCTGACACCATCAGATCAGGATTAAACAAAGACTGTGAATGGCTATCCAACTACAGAAGCAGCTTCTCCTCCCTTGGTGTTCACACTTCAACTGCTAGCAGAGCACCTAACCCTCCCTGATTGAACTAACCTCATTATCTCGATACTGATTTATACCTGCCTCTGGAGATTTCCATTACTTACATCTGAAGAAGTGAGGTTCTTACCCACGAAAGCTTATGCTCCCAATACTTCTGTTAGTCTTAAAGGTGCCACAGGACCCTCTGTTGCTTTTTACAGATTCAGACTAACACGGCTACCCCTCTGATTCCCAAATACACTCTTCTTGCTGACGCTGTTGAGCCAATAGAAAAATTGCAAGTCAGCAATTCTCAGGCAGCAACAATACTAACTGTACTGTATCCACAATCAGTGCTGGTGTAATGTGCGTTGCAACACCATATTTCCCTGAATGCTGTGCTTAGAAATTTGATAAGATACAGGAAGACCCTTTAGCTGATGCTTTGGATTTATTGCAAATAACAAAAGTATAACACATACATATATTGGGTTAGATGTTTGGGTCCAGCCAAACTCCACTAGGAGCAGGATCTGAGGAGGGGGTGCTTTATACCATGTTTCTGCTCTCTCTATCCTGCGGTACCAATCAAATGTAGGGAAAGCTAAAGATCGGGCCAAATCTCTTTCTGTATCCAGAATTAGAACTGTGTACCAAATGTACTTGCAATAATTCACAATTTCTGTGCACAGCACAGAATACATTTTGAGGTGCACAGCAAGTTTATACAAATCATTTCACATAGCTCTATGCAAAATACTGAATCCCTGTAATATTGCTTTTATATTATAGTTCTGTTTGTAAAGGTTTAATAACAAACAATAGATGCTGTAAGGAAGTTAGCGACATGAGTAGTGTGTGTTATAGATGGTTATAAACACACCCTAGAACAGGGGTGGGCAAACTTTTGGGAATAGAAATTGTATGGTGGGCCATGAATGCTCACAAAATTGGGGTTGGAGTGCGGGAGGGAGTGAGGGCTCTGGTTGGGGGTGCGGGTTCTGGGGTGGGGCCAGAAATGAGTTCAGGGTGCGGGAGGGGGCTCCGGGCTGGGGCAGGGGGTGGAGGGTGGGGTAAGGGCTCTAGCTGGGGGTGCGGACTCTGGGGATGAGGAGTTTGGCATATAGGAGGGTGCTCTGGGCAGGGATCGAGGGGTTTGGAGGGTAGGAGGGGGATCTGGACTTGGGCAGGGGGGTGGGGTGGGGCACGGAGAGAGACTCAGGGGCACAGGCTCTGGGCAGCGCGCAGAGCAGAGCCTCCTGGCTGCCCCTTCGCATAGGAGCCGGAGGGGGGTCACGCAGTAAAGCTGCCGCCGATCGCGGCTTTATCTTTTGGGGTTTTTTTCCTCTTCGCCGCTTGGGGCGGCCAAAAAGCTGGAGCCGGCCCTGCCTGGCTGGAGCACTGGAGTGGGGCAAGCTCTAGATCCCACTCCCCAGCAGATGCTTGAGGGCTGGATTAAAATGGCTGGGAGGCTGGATCCATCCTGCGGACCATAGTTTGCCCACCCCTGCTCTAGAAGTTGGTGGAGATTATTATAAACTCAGATTATAAGTAAACTATTGAACTATATAACAATTGATTAGTAGATATTTTAAGAAATGGCTAATCATTCATTAACCCTTTAAAACAGTTTATAAATGGAACCATAACTATAAAGTGTGACCATGAAAATTCTGCAAAGTGTTACAGGAAAGTTCTCACCATTTCATTTTATATTATTTCATATTCCTTGATTTTCAAATTTATTTCACCTTCATCAGATCAAAAATGATGGGCATGCATCATTTATTTAAAAATCATAGTGTTTCATCATGGGGATTTAGATTTCATAATCATGAATCAAAATTCTCTTATCAAACAATGTTACTTTGACAGGAAGCAGAAGTGTGGTATAGTGGACATCTTTGAAATGAGCCTTTAAGATTAACAGATCGTTCAGAAGGGAAAGAGGATAGATGTTGGAAGTGGAAGGACAGAGAAATATATTATACAAACTTTATACACGTATTTATGGGGTGAGAGAATGCAAGAGTGATAAACAAATAGAGTAGGAGGCATTAGCCAAAGTAAGGATAGACTAAATATAACTTAATAGGATTGCTCCATTTCTAATTGCTATTAATCCATGAAAAATAGAAAACCATAAGTACAAAGGAAGAAGCATTTAAAGATGTAATTCTTCAATTGTGAAAATTGGGAACAGAAAGGGAGTTTAGACATAACTGTTTAACACAGAGGGTATTCAACATGTGCAATAAGTTACTAAAAGGAACAATTGCAATAAAGAGCATCCGTAAGTTCAAGAGGGAATTAAAGTGAGTTTATATTATCTGAGAGGATGGGGAGGCACAGTTGATACAGAGACAAATGCAAACCAAATACAAATAAGTGACACATTAAGAAACAAAGACTTCAGTGTGGCTTTTCTTTCCTGCTCTTCAAGATCCTATATTCTTTGCAGAGAAACAAAAGGTCCATATTTGAAAATTCATAAAGTATATGTGACAATAGCTGCTTTTGTCTTTGCCTATATATCTCTCCATTTCTCTCCCCCTCTTCTATTATTATTTAATTTATCTATTTGTTTACTTCACCGGGATGTTGTGAGATGTATGACCTAAATCCTCTGGATCATGGAAGGACAAGCTGTGAAATAAGAAAACATTTCTTGTTATTGCATTCCTACAAACCTGAAATTAACATTTTGGAGGTTGAATGATCAGGAAGCCTGGTCTTATTGTTTCAGCAGCTTTATAGAACATATTTTTAAGATCTATATTAGTAGAACCTAATCTTACTTGAATTTGAAGTAAAATGAAAGCCATATGATTTGTCTTTCCCTTCTGCAAACCATATTTAAAACCTTTAGGATAAAAACCTAGAAACCTTCTTAGACAAACAAACTTTCTCTTTCTTTGGTCTATCTGATTAGTTTACATCTCGGAAATGTACTGCCTCCTCACAAGAATCATGGATGGGGACTCAAGTCATTGCCACCAAAACTTCCTATTTAATACAGTTTCATTAACAGGGTCAACAGAGGAAGCTGTAGTTTAACCAGGGCTCAGACATTTTTCATCATTGTACTGACTAACCTACCTTGAAGAGTCTGAGCTACAGCTTCCCCACTGCTATCACCATTGGCCTCTTTGGCCAGGATTTTCAAAAGTGACTAATGATTTAAGGCAGGGGTAGGCAATCTTTCAGAAGTGGTGTGCCGAATCTTCATTTATTCACTTTAATTTAAGGTTTCATGTGCCGGTAATACATGTTAACGTTTTTTAGAAGGTCTCTCTCTATAAGTCTATATTATATAACTAAACTATTCTTGTATGTAAAGTAAACGAGGTTTTTAAAATGTTTAAGAAGCTTCATTTAAAATTAAATTATAATGCAGATCTTACGCCGCCAGCCTGCTCAGCTCGCTGCCAACCTGGGGTTCTGTTCACCTAGGCCGGCAGCGGGCTGAGCAGGGCCTGTGGCTGGGACGCCGGCTGGCAAGGGGCCGGCAGCAGGGACCCCAGACCTGGAGGGGGGGTTCAGGAGTCAGGGCAGAGGGTGCAGGGCAGAAGGCTGGGTGTGTGGGGGGGGTTCAGAGGTCAGGGCAGAGGGATGTGGGGGGTTCAGGGCAGAAGGCCGGGAGTGTGGGGGGATTCAGGGGTCAGGGCAGAAGGCTGGCGGGTGTGGGGTACAAGGCAGAGGGCTGGGTGTGGGGGGGGGGTTCAGGCCAGAGGGCTGGGTGTGTGGGGGGGTGCAGGGCAGAAGGCTGGGTGTTGGGGGGAGGTCAGGGCAGAGGGCTGGGGGTGTTTGGGGGTGCAGGGCAGAAGGCTGGGTGTTGGGGGCAACTCAAGGTCAGGGCAGAGGGCTGGGGTGCGTGTGGAGGTGCAGGGCAGAAGGCTGGGTGTTGGGGGCAACTCAAGGTCAGGGCAGAAGGCTGGGTGTTGGAGGGAGGTCAGGGCAGAGGGCTGGGGGGGTGTGGGCTGCAGGGCAGAGGGCTGGGGGTGTGTGGGGGTGCAGGGAAGAAGGCTGGGGTGCTCCCAGCCCCCTGCCCTGAGCCGCTCATGGCAGGGGGCTGGGAGGGATATGCCCTGTTCCCCCAGGCTCTGTCCCTACCTCTCTCTGCCTGCTCTACGGAGCAGCGAGCACGCTGCCGCTCAGCTCTGCTCCGCTCCCCCTCCCCCTCGCAAGGGCCATCGCCGGCAGGGAGAGGGAGGGGGAGGATGAGGAGCCGGAACGCACCAAGCTGTGGGAAGAAACGGGGGAGGAGAGCGGTGGGCGGGGGGGGCTGAGTGGGGCAGGGGGCCGGGACCCCCCCACACACCGCTCTCCCCTGCGGAGGCAGGAGGCAGAAACTTGGTCCTGCGGCAGCCAAGTTTCCCTCCTCCCCCGCTTCTTCGCACAACGTGGCGCTTTCTGGCCCCTCCTCTTCCGCCTCTCACCGGGCAGGCAGCGTGCCACTCAAAATCGGCACGCGTGCCGTAGGTTGCCGACCCCTGATTTAAGGTATCTCAATTTTTGGATGCCCGCCTGAAGACACCTTTCAAGGACCTGATTTTCAGAAAGTGCTGAGCAGCTGCCTTTTGAAAAATTGAGCCCTAACATGCACCAAGATGGACATCCAGAAATGAAGAATCTCAAAATCACTAGCCCCTTTTAAAATGCTGGCCTTCGCTTCTTGATGTTCCACTTGTTTGTATTTGGTTGGCATTTTCCTGATTTTTATCTGTGCCTTCCCATCTCTATTTACATTATTACCCATCAACTCACTGATGCTCTTTATTGCACTAATTTCTTTTGCTTACTTATGCCACATGTTGGATACCCTCTGTGTTAAACAGTTATGTCTACAGTCGTTTTCGGCTCCCAGTTGCCTTAATTTTTCAGTCACATCCTTAAATGCTCTTTCCTATAATACCAAGTTATCACAAATCTACCAGTGTTACTAAGCACAGAGTCTGGTCATCTGAGTCTCAAGAAACATACAGTCATCTGAGATTGAGTTGAGTGGCTTCTTCATCCCATTGACAAGCCATATCCATTCTTTTCACAAGAGTAATTGTCCAACACTTTCCAGAATCCAGACAGAATATAATTATCCTGGAAGAGTATGTCACTCTATGTTGCTAATGCTCCTTATGAACATGTCCAGAAGTAATGGGCTTAGGGTGACCAGACGTCCCGATAAAATCCCGCATCCTGACCGATGTTTGTCCTGATATTTCACACTGCCCCTTTTTCTTTTCTTTTTTTTTTTTGCTCCGCCCGCGGCACTCCGTTTTTTTTCTCTGCTGGCGGCCCCCCTCCCGACGTGTCCCGATATTTTCTTCCTCTCAACTGGTCACCCTAAATGAGCTACTTTGAACAACCTCAGAACACATGGAATTATGTCATTAGAACTGGAAAATGCTGGGGGAAAAGTCTGGGAAATGCTGGGGAAAAAAGTCTGAGTATAATTATTTTAATTGCTTTCAACGATTTGCACCTCTTGTCCTCACTTCCCATGCATATCGTCATGACCAAGCAAATGGCAGGAATTTGCTCTGAAACCATGAACTTTAAGTGACCTGACTCTTATTTATACTGAGGCCACTTTGCACCACTCTGGCTATGTAAAGGAGCCATAAAGTAGATGTAATTCACATTTAAACAGTGTAAATGGTCCTTATTGTAAATGAGAATTAGGCCTAAGTGAATATTGTGGAATATTTATGTAGTCTACTTCAAATTAGTATTTGTGAACATTCTCACTGGATTCTGGACTATAATAGTTATGAACAGGAGTACTTGTGGCACCTTAGAGACTAACAAATTTATTAGAGCATAAGCTTTCGTGGGCTACAGCCCACTTATCCGAAGAAGTGGGCTGTAGCCCACGAAAGCTTATGCTCTAATAAATTTGTTAGTCTCTAAGGTGCCACAAGTACTCCTGTTCTTTTTGCAGATACAGACTAACACGGCTGCTACTCTGAAACCTATAATAGTTATGCTTCTTCATTGATGGCTCAGAAACCTCAGAAACATGAGAACCATGTATCAAATCACAATGGGTGTTATATACTGAATTGTTGTAATATACCATTCCTGAACAATCTACAGGCCAAGAATGATCTGTGGAGGTTGTTTGAGATAGACCAAGATCTATAAAATAGATAGACCAAGAAAAGTGTGAGCTGTTCAAAAGCAATATCCTATCAGAAAAATTAGATGGCAATCATTAATGGAACGAATTCATTACAAATGATTCATTCATCTCTAGTTACGATTCACCAGTTGCTTTAGTTACCTAGTTAGTTAAACTTCCAACCACATGAAAGAATATTTCATTGACTGAGTGCCTCTACTTTATTAATTATTAGCGTATTAAGTATTATTATTGTGTCTTTTAAGCTTAGGAACAAACATATTAAAACTTGTTTCTGTTAAAACATTGGAATACCCCACACTCCTAGTTCTTTGCACAGGCATGATCTTGTCGCAAAAGCCTGAAAGACCTGGGAGGGGGAGGGGGAAGCCTGATACAGAAATATATCAATTTAAGTGACATCCAGACCAGTACAATCCTTGTATCACCAGAAGAATCTAATTTAATGGCCCAGTAGGCAAAAAACTTGAGTGGCAAATAACTCAATAACTTGTGAAAGTGAAGAGAAAAACGATTGCAACACACCTTTGATTTCCTCTAATTTCGTATAACAGATTGAGATCACACACCCTTTTCTTTTTATTATTTCTTTACTGCACAATGGGTACCATATTCTGGTGTTCATAGTGTAGCACAATTTTATCCAGGTTTTTGTCCCATTAAATAGGCCAGATGCAGTTATCTTTTGATAATAATGGGTTACACGTATTTTACTTAGATCACAGCCTTAGGCTTACAAACTCATTTTCATAGGCAAAATAAGAAACATGTTCACTTGCATTTTGCTTTGTTTCTTCACAGACTAATTTGGTTAGCTGGAGACACCGCAGCCACCCTGATGTGGTACCTGCATGAACAGAAAGAAAGTAATGAATTAATTTCTGTGGTCTGGATCAGTGAATAAAACAATAAGTCCTTCTGGTGACTGTGGTTTACACACTTAATAATATGCAGTCTGTCCCTCACTAGTATTTACCTTATGTTAGCTGAGTCTTACATATATCAATTCTATTTTTCAAAGGTGTATATAAATATGATAGTTAATTTGGAAGGCAATCAAGAAGGTGGGATTCATAGAACATTTCATAGTACCATGTCCAGAATATTTAGCCTCAATGTTTTAAATGGACTATAATTATGGAGTTGTCAGGCACAATTATTTCTGGAAATGATTGTGTACAATACCCACATCTATAACTTTCTTCAGTTCTTGTGTGAATGAAACTTCCAGAAACTCCTCTGATTAGGTAATGTTGTTCAGGGCTCAGTAATCTCAGAAAACTGAACACGGATATGGAAATACCAAGGAAAGGGAGTTATACATATTTGCATTTCACATACCAGAAACAACTGTATTTGCATAATACAGGTGAGTTCTTATTCAAACATTCCATGGTTTTCTTGTGTCCCTTTCACTGATTGTTTCATAAGAATGATTGTCCAATTCATTTTTACTGTCGTTATTTATTCCTGGTTCTTTTGAGTTTTACTCAAAATGATAGCTGAACATGTTTGTTGCTTCATATCTAGCAATGTCAGCCAATGATCAGCCAAAAATGAGACCACAAAGCTTATGTGAAACAAACGAGTTTTAAACAATTCACATCTTGTCACAATGGAATAAATGGTCTTATCTGGCTAACAGCTCTCAGAGGCCTAGTGTTAAAACACTCTACCCATCTGGTCTCAGATAAAGGTTGGGCATGTAGGACTACCGTATTGAATGACATCAATACAGAAGATAACTTTGCAAAGGCATATGTAAGTATCTATTTGAACTAAGTGACACTAGGAAAACACATGAATGCTCCTGAAAATTTTAAATATACCAGTAACGGTAAAATACATGCAATAGGGTTTCTGGGGTCATATATCTCTGCCTTTAGGGACACTAGCAAATCCACTTTACTTGGACTCAAGAAGAAAACAGACAATTACTTAAACACTAGAATGTATCTACAGGTACAAATGGGATTTAGGCAATTTATTATGCAGTTTCTTGCACGTATGCAAAGATAAACTGATCATTACATATGAGATCAAGAAAAAATTTAGCACAAACATGTTTTTTGTTGGAGTTCTGCCCTTCTCTTACCACTGAGAAAGCACCATCATATTCTTCTGGGAGTGACTGATTTCAGCAGACTTGCCAGGAATGAAGAGTCATCATAAAATGTTCATGTTTAAAACCAAACAAAGAGATTAGGGATAGGTTTTGGTACAAATGCTTGAGGAGGATCATAAAGGTCAAGTGAACATACAGACAGGGCCGCCGAGAGCGGGTTCGGGCCCCGGTGAAAAAATGTTTTTGGGCCCCCTAGCATGGGCGGACCAGCTAAACAGGGCCGACGAGAGAGGGAGGGAGCCGGGCCCAGAATTTTTTCGGGCCCCCCAGCAAGGGCGGACCGGCTAAACAGGGCCGACAAGAGGGGTCGAAGCCGGGGAAGCCGGGCCGCGGGCCCCCTTCGGGACTGCCAGGCCCCAGTAATTTGTACTGACTTCCCCCCCCTCGTCGGCCATTCTTATTCTGGAATAAATCAGGAATAGCTATTGCACTTTAAATTCACACTCTCTTTAATCAGAAACAATTTGCAAGTGTGGAGAAACCCTTAGTCCCCTAAATCCATCTTTAAGATCCTAAATAACAGTAGCTTAATCTCCAAAGGTGCTGAGCACGCACAGCTCCCATTGACTTCAGCTAATATTGATTGTTGTGTGCTCAGCAATGCACTTCTTAAAATGTATTATATTTAGGTATTCAAATATGGATTTAGGAGCCCAACTTCAAGCAGACAGGTTTGAAATGTTGACAAAAAATTTTTTCCATTGAATTTGTGTTATTAGCACCAGTGTGCAAACATATAGTCAAGATTCCATAGAGGTAAGGCTTATATTTCACTATTCCAGTAATTAATACATCACTTCCGTTGAATTTATAGTTAATATGCTAAAGATAATCATTCAGTGAAAGTTTTACAAAAGATGGGCATTTTATTCTTTAGAAAAAGAGTGATGAGAAATTAAACTACCTTGCTTAGCATAGACAAGAAGTCACAAAGACTACTCATATTCCTGAAGTAAAAATTGTCCCTGGCCACTGGTACATGAACCAGCACTAGTCATTCAAATGTTTGTGATTGCTGCTCTAAGCTGTCCCTTCCTGTTGTAAAGATGAGTGTCCTCATGCACCACTCCTGCCTATCTGCCACTCACTACAGCACAATAGCCCTCAAAAAAGGATTGGTCTTGTTCAGTTCTGTAATCCCGGTGCATGCTAGAGAGCCTACAGCTGAACAGAAAGCAGCCTGCACTGGTAGTACAGCTGAGG
Source organism: Chrysemys picta bellii (assembly GCF_011386835.1). Taxonomy (NCBI): domain Eukaryota; kingdom Metazoa; phylum Chordata; order Testudines; family Emydidae; genus Chrysemys; species Chrysemys picta. The sequence continues at coordinate 72,182,463 of NC_088794.1, read as the reverse complement.
TCCTGGACGCAGCTTCAGGAAAGCATTTAAGCATGTGCTTAACTTTGAGCATGTCAAGCACATCCTTAAGTGCTTTCTTAAACAGAAACAGATTCAAGCATGTGTTTAAGTGCTTTCCTGAATAGAGGCCTATATCTGGTAAGTGGATACAACTGCCTGAAAAGTTCTCAGACCACTGGATTATTGTACCATCTTTTCTTTTTGTTATTTTTACTTTGAGGAAAGATTAGAAAAAACACATGCTTGTAGAAAACGGTTTCTAATCACTGCAAGGTATGATGCATATAGGCGTTCCCCAGGATGTTTGTTAATAGTAAAGTGATAGGTGTTTGACTTCACTGATTTCAACAGAAATGTAAATTCTATTGTTGCCCCTTTTCAACCCTAGTGGCTAGTCAAATTCTGGAGCCCTGGGGATGTTCCAGCTGGATGTAAAAATAGATGGAATCTGGTATTTTCTTTGATGCAATCTTGTTTATTTACAAGGAATGTACAAAGTCCTGCTTCTCCAAAAAAGCAGGAGGAACCAAGAACAAAAGAAGCAGTATCTTAGTTTACAGCCTCAAGCCTCTTTTGCCAAAAGCTCTCTCTTTTGATTTTTCCAGGGTCACTCTGTGCTTACAGACTAGGGTTACCATACGTCCGGATTTTCCCGGACATGTCCGGCTTTTTGGACTCCAAATCCCCGTCCGGGGGGAAATCCCAAAAAGCCGGACATGTCCGGGAAAATCGGACATGCGGTCGGTGGCTCGGGTGCCTGGCCGGGGGCTCGGGGGCCTGGCCGGCGGTGCCGGGCCGGGGGCTCGGCCGGCGGTGCTCGGGGGGGCCCGGGGCCGGGCGGCTCGGCCGGCGGCTCGGGTGCCGGGCCGGGGGCTCGGCCGGCGGTGCTCGGGGGGGGGCCCGGGGCCGGGCAGCTCGGCCGGCGGCTCGGGTGCCGGGTGCCGGGCCGGCGGCTCGGCCGGCGGTGCTCGGGGGGGGGGGGCCGGGGCTGGGCGGCTCGGCCGGCGGCTCGGGTGCCGGGTGCCGGCCCGGGGCCGGGCGGCTCGGCCGGCGGCTCGGCCGCCGGGCCGGGGGCTCGGCCGGCGGTGCTCGGGGGGGGGGCCGGGGCCGGGCGGCTCGGCCGGCGGCTCGGGTGCCGGGTGCCGGGGGCTCGGCCGGCGGTGCTGGGGGGGCCCGGTGCCGGACCGGGCCGGGGGGCTCGGCCGGCGGCTCGGGTGCCGGGCCGGGTGCCGGCGGTGCTCGGGGGGGGCCCGGTGCCGGGCCGGGCCGGGGACTCGGGGGGGGGACTCGGGTGCCGGGTCGGGAGCTCGGCCGGCGGTGCCGGGCCGGGCCGGGGGCTCGGGGGACGGGCTGGGGACCTGCGGTGCCGGGGGTGGGCCGCGCCTCCTCCTCCCCCCCCACACACACACCCTTACCTGCTTCAGGCTTCCCGCGACTCAAATGTTCGCGGGAAGCAGGGGAGGGGGCGGAGACTTTGGGGAGGGGGCGGGGTTGGGGCGGGGCTGGGGCCCCTTTAAAGTGTCCTCCTTTTGGAGGCACTAAATATGGTAACCCTATTACAGACTACTGCTTGACTTTCTTGCATTTTGCCTCTGCCTCAACTCAGTTCTGGTCACACCCTGGTCACAACATACCCAGTGGAGTCTATCACCCACATGATGTAGTTTCCGGGCAGACTATTAGGCCTTGTTTTAGGTGTGGCTCCTTAACCGTCTCTTACAGCTATCTTAAATGAAGGGTATTTTCAAGCATCAATTTGAATGAGGTTTCACACGGCTCATAACACTATATTAATGATGAGCACACCTCAAGCATTCAGAATTCAGGGGCTGGCTTGGCTAAGCACTCAAAATTTGGATACTGAGCCAAACTTCTTGATAACAAATAATGCCAAACATCTCATTAAATTTTTTTTACCCCACTTTATAAGGTCTAAAAAGATGACTCAGGTAATTGTGGTGAAGTGGCAGGTGTAAAAGGGAAAAAAAATCACATTTTGATCTATTCTAGCATGAGACAATATTATGAGTAGCTGAATGACTCTACCATACAATACTTGTCTGGGCCTTGGTCCCTCAAGACCTTGACTGACGTGCAGCAGTGAGCCAAAGTTTGTTGCATTGCAGCTCAGGTACGAGTGGAGGTAACATATAGGAACAAGATTTAACACTAGGCCCTCCACATTGAGTGGTAAGAAAGCTCAAGCCCATTGCACATTTTCTCCCGTATCCTCAAGGGAGCAAGGTGAGAAGGGAACAGGTCATGGGGGGAGAATGGGAATGCCTGAAGGGACATTAGGCTTAGGTGTGATTTTTATTGTGCTAATGAGATGCTTAACTGTGCATTTTCCTCTTATACCTTATTTCTGCTACTAGGCAGAAATTGGCAGCTGGGCAGCAGCTCTCTCAGTAAGCCAAAATTGGGTTGACATGCATTTCCTGTCCTACTCATCACATTTGTCCTTGTGCTTATACACATAACACTCTGCATGTGTCCTCTAGTGAATTCGTGCCCTCAGTGGAATGAGTTTGGTGTTCCAGACCAGTTGACAGTGTCTATAGCACAAAAATATTGCCAGAACTGGCAATAATGCCATGCAACCTTGTGGGCAGTCTCAAATAAGAGACTTAGGATACAAAGGGTGTGGAGATTTGGTCCCTCCCTGCCAAGGTTAAGACACACTAGCTGGGCAGTGTGGGGAAGCTTGCCCCATTCTGCCCTTTCTGTACTTGTTCTGTGGGTAGAGGATTTTATTCCCTTAGGGCTGTCAAGCTGGCCCTTTTCAGAAGTGTAAAACTCATAGGAAAAGGGAGAAAAATGTTTTTGAGACCTGCTCTATATTTAAAACTTGTACTAGCTGAATGTCAATTAGGGGTGTGATTTTTTGCTGACATAGCTTTGCTGGTAAAAGCACTAGGGTAGATGCAGCTCTTCCAGCATAACAATGCTTTTGCTGGTATGCCTTACGTCGCTCACTGAACTGGTATAAACTATGCTGGCAAAAACATTTTATACAGCTGCATGTAAACTAGAAGGGTTTTCTTGTTATCGCTATACTAACAAAACTATTAAGTGTGGACCTGACCTGAGGTACAGTCCATTTTTTCTGGTAAAAAAACATGACAGTAAGTTTTTCATGGGCCTGACAAAGGGAAAATTAGCTGCTTTTGTGTTTTAAACAGAGCGTTCTCTTCCTCTCCCCTCCCAGCTTTCTCTTGGAGTTCTGCTGCCTCACCAATCTGAAGCAATGGCTCACACAAACTGTTTATTGTGGATCTCCCTTTGAAGCATTATACAACAATACCATCCTGCATTTCCTTAAGGTGGATTTCTTATCTCTATGATAGAGGAGAACAATCACATATTTGGTGAGTTCAAACAAGAGCGCACACAATTACAGGAAGTAGAATGTTTGTTAAATGAGGGCAGTTTATAGAAAATCATTTTTATAACTGTGCATATATTTAATGACAGATTTCAAAAGCAAAGTTCTATAATGCTGCGATATCTCTACTGTGGGTGACACATACAGTACTTTCTAGTGATAAGTAGCCAAAGCAGTATGCTCAGCATGTACAGATATGGTCTGTACAAAGTTGTCTCTACTATACCTTTGCTCATTGATTTACCCACATTGGTGGAATAAGGTGAAAATTATCCCTTGCATCTGCACCTCCAACAGTAACTGTGTGGGATACAAGATTCCATCAGGGAAGAATCACTTTAAGGCCCACTGGCAGAAGCTGACTGGGAGATCCATTGAGTCGGTGTATCTCCCAAACAACCTGCTCTGCTATTGGGCTCTGGTGGGTAGCTGTAGACCCCATCATAGAACAAGAGTTGAGGGCTGCTCACTATGCTGTCCAGCCAAACTCTCGACTACACAGAACCTGGATTGCATGGCTGTAGATATGCAATGGACACTGGTTGTCAGGTTTTTTCTGCATGAAATCCATGAATTGAAATGTGTGAATAAAGGGACTGCTCACATTGTGCATGGCCAGAGGTAATCTGTTCAGCAGAAAACTTCATATAGTTATTCAAAGATATGCAAGGGCTTTTATTTCCAAGTCTTTAAAGTTAAATATTTACTTTTGGTTTCCCATACATAAGAAAGGTGCCGTTGCTTTTCCCAGAAAGCATAAAGATTTCTCTTTTGTTATTCAGTGTGAGTCAGATCCTGCCATCCCCATGATCAAGCAAAGTTAACATAGAATCCAATAAGGAATAATTACACAGAGATGGGAACAGGGGCCCAAATCTTCTATCTCCCAGTCCAGTCCTTTCACTTTGAGATCATATTTGCTCAAGTTGTTCCTTTGAAACTCACTCCTCGCTCAGGCAAAGCTTCCATCAACAGGAAGTGTGGCACTCAGGGGGTCAGCAGAAGGAATTCAGAAACAGCAAGTGTGATCTGGTTAACACTTTAAGTAAAAGCAAAACCAGAATGGCAGGACATGAAAGAGATTATAATCACATCATAAAAAGTGTAGGATATCTGTAAAGTGGCTGCAATCTTAGAGTAATATATGTTAATTACTTAGCAATTACTTTTATGCCATCAGCGATCTGCTAAGAAGATTTCTGTGTTACTGATATACTATACCTATCAGGAGTTTATTTTATCAGATTCTTAAAAGCAACTGACACTCGTGACAGGATACCTCTGTGAAAGTAAATGCAAAGTTAGATAGAAAAGCTGGAACACTTCCCAGGGGCTTTAGGCTCCGTTCATGAAAAGAAAACGGATCTTGCACCACTGAAGTCAGTAGAGAGTTTAACTATAGACTTTGGTGGGAGCAGGATCTGTTCTATGGTCCACATCACTGAAATATAAAAGCTTGACGTATGCATAAGCTTGAGTGCAGGTTTTAGGTGACGTTAAGAAAAGCATCTGCAACCTCCCATCTGCTGGGGTACTGGCACAGAACCAAAAGTGGGCAATGCCGTCTGCAGAGGGGCCATGTCCCAGACATTCAGTGAATATGCTGAATCAGTGCTAAGCCTCAACAATGTCCACTGACAGGGCTCAAATGCTGCCCCTCTCAGAATAGTAGCTATACCATCCTCTGCCCTTCCTCAGGCTATACTGGGGCAGGGATATATAATTTACAACAAGAGGCCAGAGTGAATCTGGCTCAGTGCCAAATAATTTTATTTTTTTCAAAATATAATGAATAGGGTAACAGCCAAGCATGTGAAAAAAATAATACATCTTATCTCTTTCTTTTTTCCAAGCCCTAGAAAGATTGTGTTCATGAATATCACTGCTATGCAAATAAGGAATGTAGGTATAATTTGTCATTTGTTGTGGCAGAGAGGTACAGTGCATACTTAATCAGTGAAAATGGAAGCACTGGCTAGCAAGGATAACTTGAAATAAAATGAGCAATTACTTTTAAATTAAAACTTCATGAACCGTTGTTATGTATGAAGTTACCAAGCACAAAGCTGGATTTCTGGGGTAACAAACAACTGTCTATTAGGCTATGTCTACAGTACGGACCTTACAGTGGCAAAGCTGTACTGCTGTAGCTGCACCGCTGTAAGGTCTCCTATGTAGCTGCTCTAAGCCACCTTCAATGAATGGTGGTAGCTATATAGGCGGGAGATGCTCTCCCACTGAAATAGCGCTGTCCACACCCGCACTTTTGTCGATGAAACTTATGTTGGTCAAGGGTGTGTTTTTTTCACACCCCTAACTGACAAAAGTGCTAATGTAGACAAAGCCTTAGTCAGCACCACCACTGAGCAATTACTGCAGATATCTTTGGACATTTATGCAACTTCACTGTGACTATTTTCACGCTCCTTATGTGTTTATTTTCCATCCATATGCTAGCAAATGAATGTACTAGCAAGAACATTCACAGAAACAGCTTATTTTTAAAGACTTGGAGAAAGCAAATTATGAATATGTAACAATGAGTATTCATACTGGAAATATGATTCCAATAGTTTCATCTGATCAGGCAACAGAAATAGATTGTGAAACCTATATATGCAAACAAAATTACCCCATACAGCTCAAATTGTGAACATCAAATATTCCCAGTGAACTGCTGAACAAACAATCTAGAGATAAAAAAAATTGACAAAAATTATTCTACAAATAATTTTGAATTAAAGAATTTCAAGTTTCAGAGTAGCAGCCGTGTTAGTCTGTATCTGCAAAAAGAACAGGAGTACTTGTGGCACCTTAGAGACTAACAAATTTAGTTGAGCATAAGCTTTCGTGGGCTACAGCCCACTTCATCGGATGGATGTAGTGCATCTGATGAAGTGGGCTGTAGCCCACGAAAGCTTATGCTCAACTAAATTTGTTAGTCTCTAAGGTGCCACAAGTACTCCTGTTCTTTTTAAAGAATTTCAAGAAAATCACAAAAAAAGAGAAAAAAAAATCTGAGTAATGCCTGAACCGAAAGAGAAATTTATTTTAAATGAGTTTTTAGTAAGTTTTTATCTAGCCCTACTTATTTTTTCTATTAACTTTGTGTTATTTTTTAATATATATATATATATATATTTACACAGAAAAAAACAAATTATACAAGGAGCTAGGATACACGATGTGACGGAGAGACTGCCGAGACTCATCAAGCCCTCGGATCGCTACCCCTTCCTGCTTCTCCACGTGGGCACCAATGATACTGCCAAGAATGACCTTGAGCGGATCACTGCAGACTACGTGGCTCTGGGAAGAAGGATAAAGGAGTTTGAGGCGCAAGTGGTGTTCTCGTCCATCCTCCCTGTGCAAGGAAAAGGCCGGGGTAGAGACCGTCGAATCGTGGAAGTCAACGAATGGCTACGCAGGTGGTGTCGGGGAGAAGGCTTTGGATTCTTCGACCATGGGATGGTGTTCCAAGAAGAAGGAGTGCTAGGCAGAGACGGGCTCCACCTAACGAAGAGAGGGAAGAGCATCTTCGCCAGCAGGCTGGCTAACCTAGTGAGGAGGGCTTTAAACTAGGTTCACCGGGGGAAGGAGACCAAAGCCCTGAGGTAAGTGGGGAAATGGGATCCTGGGAGGAAGCACAAGCAGGAGAGCGCAAGAGGGGAGGACTCCTGTCTCATGCTGAGAAAGAGGGACGATCATTGAGTTATCTTAAGTGCCTATACACAAATGCAAGAAGCCTGGGAAACAAGCAGGGAGAACTGGAAGTCCTGGCACAGTCAGGGAACTATGATGTGATTGGAATAACAGAGACTTGGTGGGATAACTCACATGACTGGAGTACTGTCATGGATGGATATAAACTGTTCAGGAAGGACAGGCAGGGCAGAAAAGGTGGGGGAGTTGCGTTGTATGTAAGAGAGGAGTATGACTGCTCAGAGCTCCGGTATGATACTGCAGAAAAATCTGAGAGTCTCTGGATAAAGTTGAGAAGTGGGAGCAACAAGGGTGATGTCATGGTTGGAGTCTGCTATAGACCACCAGACCAGGGGGATGAGGTGGACGAGGCTTTCTTCTGGCAACTAGCAGAAGTTGCTAGATCGCAGGCCCTGGTTCTCATGGGAGACTTTAATCACCCTGATATCTGCTGGGAGAGCAATACAGCGGTGCACAGGCAATCCAGGAAATTTTTGGAAAGCGTAGGGGACAATTTCCTGGTGCAAGTGCTGGAGGAACCAACTAGGGGCAAAGCTTTTCTTGACCTGCTGCTCACAAACAGGGAAGAACTAGTAGGGGAAGCAAAAGTGGATGGGAACCTGGGAGGCAGGGACCATGAGATGGTCGAGTTCAGGATCCTGACACAAGGAAGAAAGGGGAGCAGCAGAATATGGACCCTGGACTTCAGAAAAGCAGACTTTGACTCCCTCAGGGAACAGATGGGCAGGATCCCCTGGGAGAATAACATGAAGGGCAAAGGGGTCCAGGAGAGCTGGCTGTATTTTAAAGAATCCTTATTGAGGTTGCAGGAACAAACCATCCCGATGTGTAGAAAGAATAGTAAATATGGCAGGCGACCAGCTTGGCTAAACAGTGAAATCCTTGCTGATCTTAAACGCAAAAAAGAGGCTTATAAGAAGTGGAAGATTGGACAAATGACCAGGGAGGAGTATAAAAATATTGCTCAGGCGTGCAGGAGTGAAATCAGGAAGGCCAAATCACACTTGGAGTTGCAGTTAGCAAGAGATGTTAAGAGTAACAAGAAGGGATTCTTCAGGTATGTTAGCAACAAGAAGAAAATCAAGGAAAGTGTGGGCCCCTTACTGAATGAGGGAGGCAACCTAGTGACCGAGGATGTGGAAAAAGCTAATGTACTCAATGATTTTTTTGCCTCTGTCTTCACGCACAAGGTCAGCTCCCAGATTGCTGCACTGGGCAGTACAGCATGGGGAGAAGGTGACCAGCCCTCTGTGGAGAAAGAAGTGGTTCGGGACTATTTAGAAAAACTGGACGTGCACAAGTCCATGGGGCCGGATGCGCTGCATCCGAGGGTGCTAAAGGAGTTGGCGGGTGAGATTGCAGAGCCATTAGCCATTATTTTTGAAAACTCATGGCGATCGGGGGAGGTCCCAGATGACTGGAAAAAGGCTAATGTAGTGCCCATCTTTAAAAAAGGGAAGAAGGAGGATCCGGGGAACTACAGGCCAGTCAGCCTCACCTCAGTCCCTGGAAAAATTATGGAGCAGGTCCTCAAGGAATCAATTATGAAACATTTAGAGGAGAGGAAAGTGATCAGGAACAGTCAGCATGGATTCACGAAGGGGAAGTCGTGCCTGACTAACCTAATTGCCTTCTATGATGAGATAACTGGCTCTGTGGATGAGGGGAAAGCAGTGGATGTGTTATTCCTTGACTTTAGCAAAGCTTTTGATACGGTCTCCCACAGTATTCTTGCTGCCAAGTTAAAGAAGTATGGACTGGATGAATGGACTGTAAGGTGGATAGAAAGCTGTCTGGATCGTCGGGCTCAACGGGTAGTGATCAATGGCTCCATGTCTAGTTGGCAGCCGGTTTCAAGCGGAGTGCCCCAAGGGTCGGTCCTGGGGCCGGTTTTGTTTAATATCTTTATTAATGATCTGGAGGATGGTGTGGACTGCACTCTCAGCAAGTTTGCAGATGACACTGAACTAGGAGGCGTGGTAGATACACTAGAAGGTAGGGATCGGATACAGAGGGACCTAGACAAATTAGAGGATTGGGCCGAAAAAAACCTGATGAGGTTCAACAAGGACAAGTGCAGAGTCCTGCACTTAGGACGGAAGAATCCCATGCACTGCTATAGACTAGGGACCGAATGGCTAGGTAGCAGTTCTGCAGAAAAGGACCTAGGGGTCACAGTGGACGAGAAGCTAGATAGGAGTCAACAGTGTGCTCTTGTTGCCAAGAAGGCTAACGGCATTTTGGGCTGTATAAGTAGGGGCATTGCCAGCAGATCGAGGAACGTGATTGTTCCCCTTTATTCGACATTGGTGAGGCCTCATCTGTGTCCAGTTTTGGGCCCCACACTACAAGAAGGATGTGGAAAAATTGGAAAGAGTCCAGCGGAGGGCAACCAAAATGTTTAGGGGTCTGGAGCACATGACTTATGAGGAGAGGCTGAGGGAACTGGGATTGTTTAGTCTCCAGAAGAGAAGAATGAGGGGGGATTTGATAGCAGCCTTCAACTACCTGAAGGGGGGTTCCAAAGAGGATGGAGCTCGGCTGTTCTCAGTGGTGGCAGACAAGAGAACAAGGAGCAATGGTCTCAAATTGCAGTGGGGAGGTCCAGGTTGGATATCAGGAGAAACTATTTCACTAGGAGGGTGGTGAAACACTGGAATGCGTTACCTAGGGAGGTGGTGGAGTCTCCTTCCTTGGAGGTTTTTAAGGCCCGGCTTGACAAAGCCCTGGCTGGGATGATTTAGCTGGGAATTGGTCCTGCTTTGAGCAGGGGGTTGGACTAGATGACCTCTTGAGGTCCCTTCCAACTCTGATATTCTATGATTCTATGATTCTCATAATACATTAACCATTTGCTACCTAACCTTGAAACATTTTATATATATATAAAAATAAATACATGGATAAATTATAAATCAATTATCTGTATTGCACAATTTACAAACAAAATTTGTTTATGAAAAATCTAGCTAGTTAAAGAAAAATTATTAAGTTAAGATAAAAAATAGAAGCAAAGTTCAGAGGAGGGGGCTGGAGATGGGAATGGAAGGAAGTGAATAGAGAAGGGGGGAAGGCTCAGGCATTTAGTAGGCTCATTCAGATACTTCCAGGAAAAGCATCCAACATCGCTGAGAATTTTCCGGGGGGTATTTCTGTTACTGTATACTATTCTTTCCATTTTTTCTTACAACATGAATGTTCCAGTCTTCAGTTGTTGGTTGCTTTTTGGATTAATAGTACTAGTCTTTTGGCAACATTTAATCTTAGCCAAAGGTTTTCAGATTTATTCAGCTTAAACATCCATTAGGTTTAAAATTACATGTTTAGCTTGTAACACAATGTTATTTGACAGGAAAAAATTAACTCTCCAATTAAGTTCTGCCTGGGTGTAGGGGCATTCCCAGTACATATGGGTTAAGTTAGCACCTACTGAATCACAATGCCAATATTTGTCTGATTTAGTGGCACCTGTTTTAAACAATCACAGATTGAGCCAATGCATCAATTTAATATGATTTAATGCTGGATTAATCTTAAACAGAGTTTCAAGGGACAATTCAGAGCACTGACCTAGCCTTACTTATAACCCGAAGTATATCACAGCTGGAGATATAATAACTGGAGAAATTTCTTGATGCATATTTATCTATGTTGGGCTCATTGTTGTATCCCAGTAGGCGCTGGTCAAAAATGTTAAAATTTTGTTAGAATTTTGTTGCTATTTTTTGTTGAATGTTGAAAAATTCAAACCTGTTCTAATCACAGTACTGCCAGCAATAATAATGACCTACTCAGAGTTCAGCCTGAGATCTTGAAGAACATTTTTTTGCTAGAGCAAGCAATAACTAGAACCTAAGTTTCCAGTTCGGGGGGGGGGGGGGGGGGGGGAATCTCATTTGACAGCAAAAGATCTTTGTCATAAAGACAAAATAAAAATAAAAAACCCCACCTCTCTGCAATTGTTCACTCAAACTGAAAAAAATAAAATTTGTTTAAGTAAGCTTGGTCCCTTCTTGTGTTCACTTTCTGAGCATGTGTAAGTTATCAAGTTTTCCACAAAACAATGCTTGAGAGTAAAGCAAATGATAAACTTGTGTGCTCAAGTAGCAGCAGATAGGACACTGCTTCATATAGCAGTGGATATGAGTCCCTAAATTTCTCTCCACATTCCTAGCACTCAAGCAATTAAATGAGTCAGAAAAAGACCTCACAGAATCCTTTGTAACTTAGGGTACATGTACACTACGGAAACTATACCAGCATGGCTACATTGCCATAGCTGTGTATACAAAGCCTACACTGTGTATACACAGCCTACACAGACAAAAGGGGTTTGTGCATTGATGTAGAAACACCCCCTTCCTGAGCAATGGTAGCTACGTTGGTAGAAGCATTCTTCCACTGACATAGGTGTATCTACATTGGGGGTTAGGTCAGCATATCTACGTTGGTCTGAGGTATGGGTTTTTTTGAACTTAACTTGTAAGTGCAGGTCTAAGTCAATGCGTGCACATCCAATTACTCTGTGTGAACATAATGAGAGAATATTACAGTTAAACAATGCAAGCTGCCAATAAATCTTCTAGCACTGATGCCTCAGGCAAAGCCTGTGAATAATGAGAATGCTCATCATGAACTCTTGAGAGCTTCAGGGGCTAATATCTCCCTTCTGAAACCAATCTAACACCAATGTAATTCCATTGACTTTAGTAATGTTACTTCTGGTTTACAGTGGCAGGAGTGGAATATTAGTCCCATAGACTAACTATAGAACCATCAGGTGAAGATGGTAAGCTGTTTATGGATGGTAAAATACCTGCCTCACCTCAGCCATAACCACAATGTATGTGGTTCTCAGCGAAAATTTCAGCTCCTCCATATCTATCTATCACTCAAAGAAAATAAAAATGTCGGTGCTTCTACTGTATACAAATAGTTTATCTAGCCCAGTTGCATCTGTTAGTTCTTCTGGGACTTGCATTTCTGATCTTTACCATTCTTCTTAATCTACTGAAGGAGAGGACAATATAATGTTTTCCATTTGCCAAGTAAATAAATCTACATGCTCTTTTGATCCTGTACTTTTTCTAAGTGATTGGTAATAGTGCAAATCAGTCACTGTGGGGTACTGCACACTCAAAATTCCTCAGAAAAGTATGAGTCATCACATTATCATTCACAGGCAGAACGGAATGACTGGTTACTACTGCTAACTAATTTTACTCAGAAAAGTCTGATCATAGGCAGAGTTGAATGGTTGGTTATTACTGCCATCTAGTTTTCAGGAGGATTTTTTGTTTGTTTGTTTTTGTTCTTTTAAATGTACTGGACTCTGATATTTCCCAAGAGTAAGAAGATATATAGCTCATTTTAGCTTCATACCTTATACATTCCATGACATGTATAAACAATGCAAGTATGTGCAATCACAAAGCCTTTTAAAAGGATAATGCTTGAAATCTGGATGCATAACATGTAAAAGATATTAGAGATATTACCAGTTCAAGTTCTAAACACTCTGGGAAAGTGTAGCTGAGCCCTTTTATTATAAGGGGCCAAACAAAATCCCAGATCTGGGCACCTCAGATATTTGGGAAAATTTAGATCCAGGTCAGAACTTCACAATTAGGTGCCATCTCTAACAGATATTTCAAATTAAATTTTATTTCAAACAGTAATATGTACTTTTTCATTTGGTTTGGTCTGGAAAATGTTCCAGTCTGATGCTTGTCCAAAACTGGGCTAGAAATCCTGCAAGAAAAGGCTCCCCGATAAGATTTCATGTACTCCTCATTTCAAGAAATGTAAGAAGAACCTTTACTGCAATAGTTCACCATTTCTACTTCTGCTCTTTCAGTCAGAAGCAGAAACTGCAGAGATAGCATAAAAATAATATAAACATGGAAACAAATTAAGTAATTTAAAAAACACACAACATTTGAAGAAGTATGTTAAGATTTTTCTTTTCCTGCGTAATTTTCATTTTTGTGCCATCTCTGCAGTTCCTGGTTCTGCAGTGGGAGCTGCAGTTTAGAAGCAGGCCCTATATTTCACCCTATAATATTGTCACAAGTATGTCAAAGGGCAAAGGCTAAATAGTCCACACTTGGAAATTTATTATTCATTATTTGTATGACGGTAGTACCTAGAGACCCTGACTGAGATTGGGTCCCCATTATGTGAGATACATATACACACAGTAAGGTACAGTTCTTACCCCCAAGTAGCTAAACAAGGTGGCCCTGTGAAATCTGATGGGGGAAAGTGAGCTGCATTTCTCCTCATCTTTAATCGTTGGCTCAGTGAACAGGGAAGATACAATGAATGCATTTTGGTAAATTTACCAGGTAGTAATCTTGTTCAAATGTTACTCCGTTATCCTCATAATGGGCTTGATCCTGTCCCACAGAAGTGAAAGGACATTTTGCTGCTGACTTCCATGGGAGCAAGATGAGGCATGAATATATTAGGCCCTCTATTCTGAGGACCAGGATATCTGTAAAATTTGACGTGACAGCTTAAATTAAAACAAGAATTTTGTGAATTTCAGTCTAAAAACCGAAAGAATTCACAACTGGGAAGCGTCAAAGGGTAGGGTTGCCAATCCTCCAGGATTGGTCGGGAGTCTCCAGGAATTAAAGATTAATATTTAATTTAAAAATATGTCGTGCTGAAACCTCCAGGAATATAGCCAACCAAAATTGGCAACCCTATCAATGGGGCATGATTCAGAGTCAGGTTTTTTAAGGGGAAAATGAGCCAGTTCACATTAACACAGGCCAAGAGGCCACAGATGGTCTCCAAACACTCTCTCTCTCTTTTTTTTTTTAATTGTTATTGAAAGACAAATTTCCATTTGAACTCAAATGCTAGGCCTCTGGTCTTGAAAAACATATTGGGCACCCCCCACAGGGCTCAGGTTAAGTTCATTCCATCTATTTTATACAGCTACAGTAAGGATCAAACTCAGTTTTTCTTTTTTCCTAACAGGATTGTTTCTGGTCATAAATTCTCAATCAGTGGGCAAGATAGGTTGCACAATTTAGTAAATAGTGTATTTAAAACATGTTTAAAGTCAAAAGAGAAAAGATCTGACAATGGGACTTTGTCCTCTTTTGCAGAATTGAAGAGCACCTTCTTTGATTCAGTAACCTTGCTGCACTTTGGTATGAAATTGCCCCTTTTTTGTCCATAAAACTTGCATTTAAAGTGCTTCATTAGCATCTCTCACCAGATCAATAACGTTTCTGCAATCTTAACACTCGTTTCAGAGAAGCCACCGTGTTTTTTCTATTTAACATCTAAAACTCCTTGACAAAGTTCCTTTTAAAATTTACTCCTTTTGTTTCTCCTTGTTTTTTCTGTAAAGATCTTCAAACTTCGATGTACTCCGAGATGACTTCTGAACAAAAATCACGTCTAACCCAGCTAGTAAATCTAGCCTCCATTCAATGGGATTAAATAAGTGCTTCACGGCTATTGTAGGAGGCTCTAAAAAGGATCCTGCATCTTTAAGAGTTTCCTACAATAAATTAAACACATCTCATCCATTGTAAAAGAAAAAAAAGTGACTTAATCCAGCACAGGAGTGCCAGTGTAGATCCACAGTGATGCTATGCTCTAATTCCAAAACACACCCACAGATAAGAGAGCCTAAACTAAATCAACATTCAGTGGGAGCATAAATTTATTTCCTTTGGAATTCAGCCTTGGACTTCATGTCAACATAACATAACAAGCCAAAAAAAAAAAAAAAAGAAAAAGCCAACCTAGGAACTTAAAAGTCTATAAGCACATGGAATTGCTTTGGTGCAATTTTAATTCAGATCCTTATATATTCCAGTGAAAAAATTCTCTCTTTCCCAAGGTATTAGACTCTCAGACCTTAGGACACACTTCAGCAATGTACTTGAGCACATGCCTAAATTTAAGCATATGAGTAGCCCTGTTGAAGTCAATGGGATTAGTCTTGTGCTTAAAGTGAGGCACATGTTTAGGCACCTTGCTTAACTAAGGCCCAAGTGAGAAAGCCCTTTGATCTCATGCATTCTTCTAAGTTAGAATGGAAATAAAGCACTTCAGCTGATTTCCATTCAATTTTAATGCAAAAACCAGTAAATACACAGAAATGCATGCAGACAGCTATCCCTAAAAAGAGTATCTAAAGTTAATAATGATATGATCCTGGAGACTGGTTATGGCATTTGAACCACTAAGTCAATTAGAATCTGGCCCAAGCTAGTAGTGACTGAAGGTCATTGTCATTTGACGACTGTTGAGTAGCCTACATGAAATCAAACTCCTAATAGACAAGTGTTCGCATCACAAAAACACCTTCATGGATTATCCTGTTTTTAGCAATCTCAGCAGAGAGGACACACATTAAATAGGTTTGATGATTATTTTCTCACTCCTGCTGAGGGTTGACAGACATCAAAAGCCTGCAGTGCATTAGTTACTGTAGCTTGCACTGTTACTCTCTGTGCTGCACCTGTTCTACGGCTAGAACAGGTCTCTTGGATGCTAGGATGGAACTGAACTTCTCCAAAGTCTTGATGACATATTTGGACCTGGGATTTTGGTATAGCCTGCTGTAGATGTAAGGACCAGTTCTACAATCTAGATCCAGATCAAACGTTTCTAGATCAAATGTTTCAAGTGGAGGGTTTTTAAAAAAAAAAAAAAAAATCAAAAAACCCTCATCTGGTTTGGTTTGTTTCTTTCTCATAGCCTCAAAGAGGCTGCATGGATTGTATGAGGCTCCACAATATTTCCTGAATAGTTGGGAGCTTTGCCAAAAAGATCACATGAAATAAGCACCTAGTTTAACCGCAGCTTGTGTTAGAATAATTTAAAAATAACAACACATCTTTGGAACATACCTGCAATACTTGAAGAATGTTTACTGCCAAGGCAATGAATTTTAAGCTGTGCCAGTGGTAAATCAGCTCCAGATTTATTGGCAGAAGCACCTAAATAGAAGGGCAACTGAGGTAGGATCATTCTTATTAGGAGCACTTGTTGAAAAGTGCAGACATTTTTCATGAAAATGTGCATGAAAATTTGAATTTTTGAAAAATGTCAGCATCATTATAATTTGGAAGGGGAAAAAAAGAGTACAATTTGTTGGTGAAAAATACCAAAAAAAATTCATGAAACAAGTTCACACAAAAATTCATGGAAATTTCATAAATTTAGAGCCAATTGAAAATATTTCAATTATTACTATGGACACAGTAATAAAATAATAATAAATATTACATTAATTATTATTATGGATGCAGTATTTGTAGCTTTAACCCTGATGTGGAATAGCTAGCTTTACAAATATAAATTTAGTCTCAACACAGAAGATGCAGAAAATTAGACCATTCAGCTTCCTTTTTGCTGCTGGCTCTAAAATATCTAAAATGTGAAGTGCTGGAGGTCCAGCATTTGCTGATGTTCAGTTTCTAGGATCAATAAGATCAGCAAATAAAATTGCACCTTCTTGTTCAGCATACTCAGTCCGTATGTGTACTGGCGTCATATCTGCTGATTTTACTGACTTGTGTGACAAGTTGCCTGTAAACCATAAACTATACAGGAGGTGGGGAGGTTGAAATGTATCCATTTACGAAGGTTGTCCATTTAAGTTATGTGTAGTCCATGGGTAATGAATCATTTGTCCAAAATAGGGCCGGGGGGTTGTACGTAGTTCAGAAATGTGCCAGAGTGGGGGTGGCTATGGAGCTCTTTCAAGTCCATATTAGCATATGTGTTTTCATGCAGTCATAAAAGGCTGTATCAGAAGCCCTGGGGAGGCAGTAATCCATGAAGATGCTAATCCAGCATCCTGTAGATTCCCCCATGAATTTGGCCCCAATCCCATGTGCTAATACAGTGGTCACTAACTCGTCGATTCTGATCGACTGGTCGATCCTGGAGACTCTCCCAGGCAATCTCAATCTCCAGCCGCGGCAGTGCAGCGGGGCTCCCTGCTGCTAAGGCAGGCTCCCTGCCTGCCATGGCCTCACGCCGCTCCCAGAAGCAGCCAGCACTCCTCCAGGTCCCGCAGGGGGCAGGGGTAGGCGTCTCTGCACACTGCCTGTAAGCAACACCCCCACAGCTCCCATTGGCCCAGGGGCCGCAGAGGTGCGTTGGTCCATTCCGGGAGCAGCATGGCCACATGGTGCACTACTGACTGGTAGAATGGGAGAGGTGGCCCGGCTCGTGATGGGAAGGAAGTGCCGATGTGCCTGAGTGGAACCAAGCCCCGCTGCGCCGCCAACTGGGAGCCGCCCGAGGTAAGTGCTCTCCTCCTGGAGCCAGTACCCCATGCCCCAGCCCTGAGCCCCCTCTTGGATCCAGCACTTCATACCCCCTCCTGCACCCTGACCCCCCTCCTGCACCCCAAGCCCCTACCCTGGCCCTAAGTCCCCTCCCAGAGCCAGCACCCCATACCCCCTCCTGCACCCCAACCCTCTGCCCCAGCCCAGTGAAAGTGAATGAGGGTGGGGGAGAGCGACCGATGGAGGGAGGAATGGAGTGAGCAGGCAGGGCCTCAGGGAAGGGAAGGGGTAGAGCCTGGTTTGCCCTTAAATTCAAAAAGTGAACTTGGGCATAAAAAGGTTGGAGATCACTGTGCTAATAGCTGCAAACTTTTCCCATAGCAAGAACTCCAGATAGATCATCACATTTCAGGGAATGGCATATTTTCCATGTCTTCCATGGTAGCTGTCCAGCCCACTCTACTCATAGATGTACTGTTCAGCCACCGTAAGTTTCAGTACTTTGGTGGCAGACATGACAGCCTCGACACCAGAAGCTTGGAATAAAATCTCTTTGCCATTCAGAAACCACAAGAGCTGTTCTGTCCTCCAAAATGTGGCATGCCTGAAATGCCAGAGAAGGCTTATGTAATACTCTGCGGTCACCCTCCCCCCCAAAGCAGTCTGCAATTTTTCAACAAAATTGTGATTTTTAACTTACCATTCTCTGTGCACTCTTTTCACTGTGGTTAATCTGGTTGTGTCCATGGAGCTGCTGGAATCTGAAACATTCCTCTTACAATACATTGTTTTTAAAGTATCATTTTTTGTCCTTGAGATTCCACAAGGGTTTTTCCTGAGCTCATGCACTGAACTGTTTGTGAATCACTGAGACAATAATTTTCTGTTTTATATATGCTTGCAGACACCTCTATCTCAACTGGCCATTGTACGTCAGCAGCTAAAGCACGCTCCATACGAAGCCTGCATCTCCGTACCATCACAAACTAGTTCAAGAGGAAGCACTTCCTTGTGAACTTTATAGTTGGCATTGTGGTCAAGGCCAACAATCTGGTGCAATACCAAAAAGAGAAGGATTCACAACAAGTGGAAAGGCAAATCGAGAGGCAAGCCGAGAGGCAAGCCAAAAGGCACAGGCAAGCTGCAAAGCTTTAAGACAGAATTGAGGCATGGGAGCAGACGCTTGCATCACAGTTCTCACAACAGGAACATCGTTTAAGGGAGGAAGACTTAGCCAAGCAGAAAGACCCGTTTGAGTGGCTGCTTTCACTAATGGCCACAAGTGTCCAGGCTCCTTCCATACCTACACCACGGCCTGAGTCCCCTCCATGGTGCCATGGATACCATGCATACTAGGAACTTAGACAATTCCATGGTTGGGTGGCCAAGACAACTGGGACTTAGCAACTGAACAGGGCAAGTGTCCTCCCAGAATACTTCCACCTCCATGCTGACTCCCTCCCCACTGAACGCATCCACCCCGTGCAGATCCCCTGCCCCTTGAAATCCACCAATTCCTGCAGACATCCCCACCCAAGCAACAGCGGCAAGTGAGTGCTAAATGCACAAAAAGGGGCAAGGAGAACATGCAGGGGACACGCAAGATTAGGGGATTTTTTTGATAGCACTGTTTGTACTGTTCAGTGTTTGGTTTAGGCACTTTGTTTTATTACTAGTTGTGGTGGTGCTTTCTTACTGTTGTAGCAGTGTTCAGTTGGCAGCTGGCCTGCCTGGCAATGTTTTAGCATTGTTATTTATGTAATACAAATAAAAGCTACCCCTCTGTAGCCCCAGTACCTGTTCTGGCCTTTATCAAGGCCTGTAGCCTGGGGGTTCTCCAGGCTGGAGCTCCCCAGCTCCTCTAGCCATTCCCCAGCCCTGCTCCACTCTACCTTTGTCAGCTCCCAGGCAGCCAGAGGGAGAGTCCTCCCAGCTCCTGGTTTCCCTGGTCTTTATAAGGCCAGCTACAGTCTGATTGGGGCATGGCCCCAGCTGTGGCTGTTTCCCCAATCAGCCAAGGCTTGCTGCTCTCCCTAGTAGCAGCCCTCACGCAACCTCAGCCCTGTCCCAGGGCTGATTTCAAGCCCTTCAGGGCAGGAGCGGGTGACCACCCTGCTTAGGGTTACCATATTTCAGCAAGCAAAAAAGAGGACGGGAGGAGCCCCGCCCTAGCCCCGCCCCTGCCCCTCCCACTTTCCGCCCCCCCAGAACCCCCAACCCTCCCCCCGTTCTTTGTCCCCTGACTGCCCCCTCCTGGGACCCCTGCCCCTAACTGCCCCCCAGGACTCCACTCCCTATCTAAGCCTCCCTGCCTCTTGTCCCCTGACTGCCCCAACCCTTATCCACAACCCCACCCCCAGACAGACCCCTGGGACTCCCACGCCCCATCCAACCACTCCCCACCCCCTGACAGCCCCCCCCAGAACTCCCAACCCATCTAAACCCCTCTGCTCCCTGTCCCCTGACTGCTCCGATCCCTCTCCGCACTCCTGCCCCCTGACAGCCCCCCCCAGAACTCCCAACCCATCTAAACCCCTCTGCTCCCGGTCCCCTGACTGCTCCGATCCCTCTCCCCACTCCTGCCCCCTGACAGCCCCCCCCAGAACTCTCAGCCCCCCACCCCGCTCCTTGTCCCCTGACTGCCCCCTCCTGGGACCCCTGTTCCTAACTGCCCTCCAGAACCCCACCCCCTACCTAAGACTCCCTGTTCCTTGTCCCCTAACTGCCCCCTCCTAAGACCCCCCCAACTGCCCCCCAGGACCCTACCCCCTACCTGTACCCTGACTGCCCAAAACTTTCTCCACTCCCCCCAAAAAGCCCCCCCCCCGTTTCTTGACTGCCACCTCCAGAACCTTCCTGCCCCCTGGCCCCCTTACCCTGCTGCTCAGAACAGGGTGTTGGGCTCCGTGTGAGCCGGACACGTGGCTGAGCTCCCCAGCACAACAAAACCCGGTCCCTGGCCCTGCACAACAAAACCCGGTCCCTGGCCCGGACCGGGCTGCAGGGGAGAGCTGCCCTTGTATCAGCACAAAGTGCTCTCACTCCCGTTTTGCTACGCTGCATGGCAGAAACCGCTCCCAGTTGCAAAAGGGGAGGGCTGCACTTTGTGCTGATACACTTGCTCAGAATGCAGGGCGGATCCGGCTCCTCTACAGCTGCTCCTGAGTCCAGCCCGGGACTTTCCTGCAGCCCTCCCAGCCGCTCGCTCTGCTCTGCCGGGGGAGGGGGGAAATCCCGGACATTTTGAGTGTTTTACAAATTCCCCCCGGACGCTATTTTTAGTACAAAAAGGAGGACATGTCCGGGTAAATCCGGACGAATGGTAACCCTAACCCTGCTACATGGGAGCACAGTGCATCCCTGATTTCTGTTGCCTGTGTGCATTCTGCTCCAGCTGTGATGGTTGCACTTTCTGGCAGAGTTTACTAGTTCAGCTGTCCATTACCGTTATAGCTCCAACCAGGACAAATGGCTCACCTTGGCCTTCCCAAAGACTGTGAAGAGCACAGCAAGCCACAATAATGCAGACAGCACTGATGACACGGAAATCCAAACAGGTCTGTAGACAGCACCCACAGGATTTCAATCGGCCAAGCACATATGCAACTACCATTCTACACCTGTAATTAAACCTTCTTTTGCCAGGCTCACTGAGACAATAAGCCAAGGCAAAAGAGGGTACACAGGGTCCCCCAATATAACAGAGGGGACAGTAATTCCATTTATGACAATGTCATTTGGTGGGACTAGTGTCCAGTTTGTCCATGAAGGCAGATTCCCGATAGGCAGAAAACTCTGGCATCATGAACCTTTCGTAGGGTTACCATTCGTCCGGATTTACCCGGACATGTCCTCCTTTTTGTGCTAAAAATAGCGTCCGGGGGGAATTTGTAAAGCACTCAAAATGTCCGGGATTTCCCCCCTCCCCCAGCAGAGCAGAGCGAGCGGCTGGGAGGGCTGCAGGAAAGTCCCGGGCTGGACTCTGGAGCAGCTGTAGAGGAGCCGGATCCGCCCTGCATTCTGAGCTGGCAGCTCTCCCCTGCAGCCCGGTCCAGCAGCACTGTGCAGGGCCAGGGACCGGGTTTTGTTGTGCTGGGGAGCGCAGCCACGTGTCCGGCTCGGCTCGCACAGAGCCCAACACCCTGTTCTGAGCAGCAGGGTAAGGAGGCCAGGGGGCAGGAGAAGGGGCAGGGAGGTTCTGGAGGGGGCAGTCAAGAAACGGGGGGGGGGGCTTTTTGGGAGGAGTGGAGAAATTTTTGGGCAGTCAGGGTACAGGTAGGGGGTAGGGTCCTGGGGGGCAGTTGGGGGGGGTCTTAGGAGGGGGCAGTTAGGGGACAAGGAACAGGGAGTCTTAGGTAGGGGGTGGGGTTCTGGAGGGCAGTTAGGAGCAGGGGTCCCAGGAGGGGGCAGTCAGGGGACAAGGGGTGGGGGGCTGGGAGTTCTGGGGGGAGCTGTCAGGGGGCAGGAGTGGGGAGAGGGATCGGAGCAGTCAGGGGACAGGGAGCAGAGGGGTTTAGATGGGTTGGGAGTTCTGGGGGGGGTGTCAGGGGGTGGGGAGTGGTTGGATGGGGCGTGGGAGTCTGAGGGGTCTGTCTGGGGGTGGGGGTGTGGATAAGGGTTGGGGCAGTCAGGGGACAAGAGGCAGGGAGGCTTAGATAGGGAGTGGAGTCCTGGGGGGCAGTTAGGGGCAGGGGTCCCAGGAGGGGGCAGTCAGGGAACAAGGAACGGGGGGAGGGTTGGAGGTTCTGGGGGGGCGGGAAGTGGGAGGGGCAGGGGCGGGGCTAGGGCGGGGCTCCTCCCGTCCTCTTTTTTGCTTGCTGAAATATGGTAACCCTATTTCCAGGGCAGTCCACACAGGCATCCACAAGTCAGCTTCTGTCATCCACAATGCCTGTATAATAATGGAGTCAGGGCCAGCTCCAGGCACCAGCCCACCAAGCTTGTGCTTGGGGCGGCACCTGGAGGGGGGCGGCGCGGTGCTCCGGCTCCGGCTGCCGGGGAGAGCTGAGCCCCGGCCGGCACTCCGCCCTCCCTCCGGCACTCTGGCCGCCGGGAAGAGCGGAGCCGCGGCGGGCTCGCTGCCCTCCCCCCGGCACTCTGGCCGCCACTCCGAACCTCCCTCCGGCACTCTGGCCGCCGGGGAGAGCAGAGCCGTGGCGGGCTCGCCGCCCTCCACCCGGCGCTCTGGCCACCACTCTGCCCTCCCTCCAGCACTCTGGCTGCCGGGGAGAGCAGAGCCGCGGCAGGCTCTCCGCCCTTCTCCCGGGGCTCCGGCCGCCAGTGGAGCTGCGGCAGGCTCGCCACCTCCCCCCGGCACTCTGGCCGGTTGGGGAGAGCGGCCTGCGGCCGGGCTCGGTGCCCTCCCCTGCCGCGCTGGGGGGGGCAGCGGGAGGCTTTTTTGCCTGGGGCTGCAAAAAAGCCAGAGCCGGCCCTGAATGGAGTAGTACCCTTTGGGGTTTATCTGCTCATTTGCCACCTGAGGAGGGCAAACTATGGGCATGAAGCCCATCAATGGTCCCAGCACAGTTTGGAAGCCCCATTCTCATTACCTCAGGAATATTGTTTATGCCCACCACCTTTGGGTAAATCATATGCCTGCCTGATCTCATCCGAAACCTCCACTGCCACTGTCAGGGCTGGATTAACTCTCCTGGGGGCCCAGGGCTATTAGATTTTGTGAGGCCTCTGGGGATTTGGAGTGGGGGAGTGGGCTCAGGGCTGGAGCAGGGGATTTGGATGTGGGAGGGGGTGCAGCTCCAGCTGGGAGGGTGGGCTCTGTGGTGGAGCCAGGGATGGGACAGGGATGGGGTTTGGGATGCAGCAGGAGGTTTGAGGTGTGGGCTCTGGATGAGAGTTTGGGTGTAGGAAGGGGGCTCAGGGCTGGGACGGGGGTTGGGGTGCAGGTGGAGATGCAGGGTCCGGGAGAGAGTTTTGGTGCAGGAGGGGGCTCCGGGCTGGGGTAGAGGCTCCGGCTGGGAGGCGCTTACCTCGGGCGGCTCCTGGTCAGTGGCACAGCAGGGCTAAGGCAGGATCCCTGCCTGCCCTGGCACTGCACTGCTCTGCTCCCCGAGGTGGCATGTCCAGCCCCTAGGCAGAGGGGCCACTCTGCACAGTACCCGGCCAATGGGAGCTGCGGAGCTGGCACTGGGAGCAGGGGCAGTGCACAGAGATTTCCTGAATGCCCCGTGCCTAGGGGACCATAGGGGCACATCAGCGAGCCAGTGCTCGTGGCTCCAGCCCCGGGGGAGGTGCCGAGGCTCGGGGACCAGTGTCCGGCCCGTGGAGCAGAGACTTGCCACAGGACGGATGAAAAGAAGCAGCGGGCTGCATCCGGCCTGCAGAGCTCCCCTTAGCCCGAGGCCCTGGGCTGCAGCCCCTTAAGCCCCTGCATTAATCTGGCCCTGGCCACTGTACCCACAGTTGACTTCCCAACACCCAACTGGTTTGCAGCACATCTGTAGCAGTGTGGGGTAACCAGATTCCAGACATTTACAGCAACCCAATGCCAGACTGATATGGCCGCCCTCATATGTGTCTCATGACTCTGGTGGGTTGCAGCAAGCTGCTCACAAAGATCCAGAAATGTAGCTTTCTTCATAAGAAAGTTCTGGACCCTCAGCTGGACCCATCAGCTGGTCTCCATGATGATGTGAATTCACAAGTCTGTGCTTGTGGCCCTGCTCTAGAAGCAGCTGTCTGAATAGGGGGCATCACTGGCCATACTGAGAGTGATGAGCAGTATCAGCCAGTTTGTGTCTTGCATGTCTGTATCATCCTCCTCCTGTTCCATCATTAGCTCCATCTGGTGCCTGGAGTGGGTCAGAAAATGCTGCTGAAACATCCACCAGCACCTCATGGAAGTTCTGTCTGTTTCCTGTAACAGGAATGAAAGCCCAAGGAAGAGAAGTTCTTGAAATGGTAACTCCTCCATGGTGACTCCTCCATGTTGCTGGCTTTGGTTGCTGGGAGCATACAGACCAAAACGATGGCTTAGGAAGATGTGTTTGCGGACTGTGACAACTTCCTGTGATGTGAGGGGTGGACAGTCAAGTTTTCCCAAACTGCAAAACAAACAAAATGGATGTGCTACCCATTTCAGGACAGTGCGAGGAAGTCTGGGATACGGTTGATTGGACTCGGGCCTGTGTACTGCATGAGGATGTTGGAGCCCTGGTGTGGGGTCCACACTCAAAAATTTTTAACCTAGGGATTGATTGTGCTTCTTTGTAAGGATAAAGGTGATGCAAATAATTGAAACACCTAACGGGGCATCGCCTTATTAAGTCAGCCTCTTAAAGTCCTTAGAAAGTTTTGGAGGCAAGATTGAAGTGCAAGTGGGGGCGGGGACGGGACATAGGAAAGGAATAACATGGCTTTCGGAAGGGAAAGAGTACTATAGATGCAATATTTACAATGAGACAGACATTTGAAAGAACGATAAATGGAGGGAATAACTGCTATGTAGCATATGACTTGGTTCCATAGGAGCTGCTATTTGGAATACTGAGATGGATGAGAGGGGAATTTCAAGAAGTGGAGATGATAGAGGAACTGTATGAAAGGTCAAGACCTAAAGTGGTAACAATACATAGAATTTCAGAGAGTTTTATGGAGATGGCTTGATTGAGACTAGGGAGTATGCTAAATCAGCTTCTCTTCATCTTTGTTATAGAGTTAATTAGCAGGAGAACCACGCCTCTTTGGAGACACAGAGAAAACTAATGTATGTAAACAATTTTGCCCTTTTGGTTGACAGCATAGAGGAATTGGTGAACCTGGTATCAGAGTGGGCATCTATGTTGGAAGACCATGGTTTGAAGGTAAACACAAAGAAAACTGAAGTTATGCAAGAAGGGATGGTGGAAAAAGAGCTGTTGATTGAAGTTTCAGGAGAGAAGCTGAATCAGAAGAAAGAACTTGCGTACTTGGGAGGTGTACTTAGTGTCATTGGAGAGAGACCTGGAGAGCTGAAAAGAAGAACCTACTGTGCATGAACGGCAGTGAAAAGGGTGGCAAGACTACTGTGGGACCATCAGCTCAGGAACAAACTGAAAGAATAAGCATATATTTGAGTCCCTGCTTTATGGTTTGGAAACAGTGGGTCTTATGAAGATGAAAGAAAAGAAGATACAAGTAGTAGAAAATAATATACTGCGGACAATGACAGGCAAGCAAAGGACAGACAGAGTTCACATAGAATATATGGCTCTTATACTATAATGAACCAAACTAAAAGGAAAAAACTAGGGCTGGTCAAAAATATTGATTGGAACATTTTCCTATCAGAAAATGGGTTTCCATCAAAATTAAAATTTTGCACAAGAAAAGGCAGATTATGGTGGCATTTCCAAGAAAACTGAAAAAGATGTTGTATTTCCAGTCAACCCGAAACTAAATGTTTTTGTCTGATGATCTGAAATGAAATATTTAGTTTCAGGTCAATGTTAATATCTGTGTCCACCTGAGTCACTGCAGTGCCTGCCTCATGGGCCCTGGCTCCCCGATGCTTCTGGCTCCCTGATTCTCCCATTATACTCTAGGGGCCTTGGTCTTCAGTTACACAATATTGACCTTGTTGTGCCAGGGATTCTCCCAGTGGCTGAGCTGCCTCAGTGCATCATGGAGTCAACAAACTAAAAGGGTATGTTTTGATATGGGAAAGTCAAATGTTTTATTTTAACCAAAAATGTCCAAATGAAACATTTCTAAATTTCCAAATCATTTTACCCTTGAGTTTTTTGTCCCAATTTGAGATGAAAACAAATGCCAAAACAGTGGAATTTCCTAGGGGTGAGAAATTCCATTTCTTTTTAAACCACACACCATCTAGAAACAGTATATCTTAAGAATAAAGTCACTGTGGGCCTCTGCTCCAATCAGTGCAACTAATTTGTTGCCTCCATACATTACTTATCTATAGCAAAAAACACATTGCAACAATGGCAGAATGGAATTCATTTTAGGGTTGTGAGAAACCACCATTACAAAACTAGTTTGGTTTGGGGTTTTATTACAAATTGCAAGCTCAAAAGAGATTCATTGAAAATTTGTGAGATTTTGAATTTTTCAGTCAAAACCGTGTGAATGTGGACCAATTTATGGCTGGTGGTCTCAAGACCCAGTTAAACTTGATAGTGTTGTTGAATGTCACTTTGTTTCTTTATTTCAGATCTCAGGAGGCATATTACTATGAAAATCCAAAGAAATATTTGCATGTTTTCCTGAACTGAAATTTTCAAGATTTGCAGAGCTCTAGTTAATTTAAAGGAAGCTTCAGTTGCACTTGAAATGAGAATCATTTTGAAACTAATACTAAGTGAAAGTATGTATAACATAGTAACCCCACTTTTGACCACTTTGATCTTTTAAATGATCCTCCATGGTAGCAGCAACTAAGCAATTTATCAATACAAGGACAAAATAGAGGAGGAAGTAGAAGTCATTATTCCAGATTTTGTGGTTAAATTACCCTCTCTGTTTAACATACAGGCTATCTCCATCGTATTAGTTACTTACAAATCTTATTGTGTGGGTGAAACATGTGAAAGAAGATTGTTATGACTGGTGGAGGAGAAACTGATCTTCCTGCACTGATACATACTGCTCTCGCCGGAAGCAGGGTAGGGGTGAACATGCTCGGATAAGCCACCAATTCTAGGAATTACAAACAGTCTCCTGCTGCCTGGGAGAATAGCTTTCTGGTTATAAAGAGTCCCCATGGAAAACGCTGTGCTTTCGGCTTTGCCCAGACTAGGCATCAGCAAACATTTTTTCTAATCTTTGAGGGCTTTAAAATGTCACTGTCACAGGACAGCTGGCCCCTGTGAGTAGAATTGGGACAGCTCCCCTGTGTCAAAGCAGATGAGCCCTGAATCCAGCCAGGAGGCTGGGCTACCCATGGGCCTGTAAAGGGTTCCCAGAGGGCGGGAAATAGGAGGTAGAAAGGAGTGATTGGAACAGGCTGTGGCTGGTGAAAGCTCCACTCCAGCATGGCTTTCTAACACCTGTAATAGGTTCCTGGGAAAGGGGCCAAGTGCTCAGGGAAGCATCCTCAGGGCTATGGCTCCAGGGAGGGAGCAGAGCTGACTAGAACTGGGAAGCTGTCAGCAGCAGGAGTGCCAGAGACCCCTGGGAGAGAGTCACATCTGGAACATGGGAAAACTGACCTAGTTGTCAAAGCAGGAGTTGGCAGCCAGGCCAGGTGAGATACTAGGAGAGCAGAGTCTGAGCTATGCCAGAGGGCAGAACGAGGGTCAGGTATCCCAAGGCAGGCAAGGTCAGGTTACCAAGAGATCAGAATCAGGCCATAGAAGCAGGTACCACAAGGGAAGCATTCCTAAGCAGGGGAAACTCAACTGCATAGACAATCTCAACTTCCTGTTCCTGTGTTTGGTTTAAATAGAAGCAGAGAACCAACCAGGGCCCCCAAAATGCCACCAATCAGATCCCAGAACTGGAACTGAGCTTCTAGTTCCGGCAACCGTCACCAGATGGCAGGCTAGAACTTACTGACTCTTAAGTGCCCCTGTCGACAAGCGTTCAAGACCCATGGTCCCCGACGGAGAATAGTCCTGAAGCCTGCGAGAAAGGAGTGAGTTTAAAAAAATATTTTTTGTGCTTTATTTGCTTGTGTTACGAGAATAAACCTTCTTAAAGGAGACGGGCCTTCTGCAATGTCTGGAAGCTGGGGAGAAGCCATACCCTGTGACAGTCATTTTGGAATCCTTTTCAAATTACTTTTTTTTTTTTCCATGACAGTGATTGTGGTAATTAGAGGCAGGAAACAAAATACCCTTTTTCTAACTCTGTAAAATTTTGTCCCTGAAACATAACATATTAGTGAATTTCACCAATGTTTTGCAAAAAAACTTTAGCTCTAAGTTGCCATGGGCTGCCTTCTGTGCAAGAGGCAGACCCAACTTCCTTCTCCCCGACCCCAACCACTGTCACTGTGCAACAGCAGGACACACCTCTGAGTACTGCCACTCATTCTGGAGCAGACTGATCCTGGAGCTAACAGAGCCCTTGAGAAGCTTGACACACTGTTAAAGATCTGCGGGTGCTCATGCGAAAGTTGACGAACATTTTATTTATATATAGTATAGTTGTTGTGACTCCATGTTGTTTAAACACCCTCCTAAATAAAATAAAAAATCCCACATAAACATACAAATACCTTACTGTTAAATTTGGAAATACCTCTTTTTACAGCTTTTTCTGATGCTGCAATTTTTTTTTAAATTGCTAGCATCATTTATTCAAAAATGGTCAACAACAACAACAACAGCGTTTATAGAAGAATAAGCCAAGGCCTTGCTGAAATGGATCTTTCAAGTTAAAGTGATGACCAGCATGAATGCCTCAGAAATTTCCTGAAGGACCCCAACTCTGCTAAAGATCTCATCCATCCTGCAACTGAAGTATAAAAGCACTGAAATGTAAAACACACAAACCAAAAAGCAACTGGTTTTTAAGGTCCCCTGAAGACTAAGAACAAGGTGGATCTTTTATAAACACAGCTTCTAGGAAGTCATTCTTTAATTCCACAATACTTTGTTTTTCCATTCAAAGTGGTAAAAAGACTAGATCAAGTATGTACCATGCAGGACAAACTCATGAAGTGCATTTCAGTCTGTCACTGATCAGCTTTGGAACAGTTACAGCATATGTCTTAGATTAGTAAACCCGACCCACTCTGACCAGATTATGTCCCCTTGTGTGGGTGCACTGGGAGGAGAGAGAATCCAGGGTGCTCCCAGACCCTCTCCACAGCTATAGCCAAACCAGCTGGTATGTGTGCTCCACCTCCCTAGAACATGTAGCAGAATTAGGCCTTCATGCCCACTGTGCATACAATGGCCCTCTTTTTTCTCATCCCAGCACAAGTTCAGGCTCTCTGGGCCTAGGGTGACCAGGTGTCCAGTTTTCGACTGGCAGCTGCAGTCAGAACTGCTGACTGGGCTGTTAACTGTCCGGTTGGCAGCACCACTCAGCGGGGCTGGCAGGCACCCTGCTAGCCTCCATTCCCTGCGGCTCCTGGGAAGCAACCAGTACATCCCCTCTCCGGCTCCTACACTGCCCCCGCCCCAAGCGCCGCCCCCGCAGCTCGCATTGACTGGGAACCATGGCCAATGGGAGCTGCGGGGATGGCACCTGCAGACGGGGCAGCATACAGAGCTGCCTGGCTGCGCCTCCATGTAGAAGACAGAGGGGGCACATGCTGCTGCTTCTGGGAGCTGCTTGAGGTAAAGGTAACCCAGAGCCTGCACCCCTGACCCCCTCCCGGGCCCCAACCCCCAGCCCCATCCCTGATCCCCCTCCCATCCTCCAAATCCCTCGATTCCAGCCCAGAGCACCCTCCTGCACCCCAAACCCATCATCCCCAGCCCCACCCCAGAGCCCGCACCCCCAGCCGGAGCCCTCACTCCCCCTGCACCCCAACTCCCTGTCCCAGCCCTGATCCCCCTCCCGCCCTCTGAACCCTTCAGTCCCAGCCCAGAGCACCTTCCTACACCCCAAAGCACTCATCCCCAGCCTCACCCCAGAGCCCACACCCCCAGCCAGAGTCCTCACCCCCCCACATGCATCTCAGCTCCAGACCAGAGCCCCCTTCCTGCACCCCAAATCCCTCATCCCTGGCCCCACATCAGAGCCCGCACCCCCAGCCAGAGCCCTAACGCACCTCTTCACCCCTACCCTCAGCCCCAGCCCAGAGCCCCCTCCTACACCCCAAATCCCTCATCCCTGGCCCCACATCAGAGCCCGCACCCCCAGCCGGAGCCCTCACCCCCTCCTGCACCACCGCCCCCTGAGCCAGCACAGTGAAAATGAGCGAGTGAGTGAGGGTGGGGAAAGCAAGTGACAGAGGGAGAGGAGGATGGAGTGAGCAGGGGCGGGGTCTCAGAGAAAGGGCATGGCATGGGCGGGGTCTTGGAGGAGGGGCAGGGCAGGGGCGGGGCAAGCGTGTTCAGTTTTGTGCTAGTCGGAAGTTGGCAACCTTTCTGGGTCTTATTTCTACTCCCTTACAATTTATATCTTTTTTTATGTGCGCACAAAGAGTGCGTGGTGTGGGCATAAAATGCTGGTCTGAGTGTGCATCTCGAGCAGAGCTAGCACATATCTGTCTACCTGTATTGGGAAGAATACTCCCAGCTGCAGTGTAGACATAACCTAGGTGTATTGATCACATGTTCAATGTTCTTAAACTAATGGTAAAATGATTGCACAGGATAACTCAGCTTTCAGTGTGATAACATCATTAGTATTAAAAAATCATGGTAATCCTTAGGACATACACAGTATGGTGCCTTTCACACACTGATGGCAGAGCACTTTAGGAGATAAGGACCAATTTCTCCCCACAGAGCAATTTCTCCTGCACAGAGCAACGAAGTGACTCACCAGAAACCACTCTGAATCAATGGCAGAGCCTGGAATAGAATCCAGTTCCCTGCTGTAGGCCACTGTGCTTCTTTTAAAGACCCCTTTATTTCTCCATCCCCCTCGGTTCTCTCAGCTGCAGCACTCACCCTCTTTCAACGCAGACCTTAAATAGTCTTCTGCAGCTAATCCTCTTCATGAGGTTCACAGTCATGTTCTTTCTACTTAATTCTGCAGGAAGTAACAATCATTTTCTTAAATATGGCAGGACACTATTTTACAATGCTGAGCTGTGCACAGCCACTGCTCCTTTTGGCAACCTTTTTCAGCAGCTACCAACAGAACAAAGTCAGAGGAAATTGTTCTCTTCCCCCCCACCCCCTTCACTGGGTTTGTTAAGGACAAACTTTCATGCTCTTACCTTTTTATAGCTGATAAGTGTGCTGGCTATAGATCCCACAATGGGAGAAGGAAATGCAAACAAGTTTGCCAAGAGAAAGCACGCATGGGGGGGGGCGAATATAAAAGGAACAAAATGAAAGGGAATTAGATGGGATACAAGAAAATATGACAGCAAGTTGACAACACTGGAAAATCCTCATGCTTTCCACAGTTCCCCTTGTTCTTATTCTGGACATCAGAGGCCAAATCCTGCCCACTTTAGAAAATAAATTTGTTCTGAGACTAGTTACTGGAAATTAGAAATAGGCCAAGGAAGCCCAAATCAGATCTTTGTTCCAATTCTTCTGAACCACCAAACCTTCTGATTTTATCTAATCTTTTCCAGAAAATGCTACCTGTTGCCAGCCCTCATTGACTTCAAGGAGGTGCTTGCTTCAAAAATTATGCCAATCATTTGGAGAAGTCAGTCATTAGAAAAGCTCAGCTTTCATGGTACATTTGTTGCCTCTTCAAAGGGCCAAAATAAAGTACATAATAAAAAGGAATAGCCCACTGTTCAACAACCTCCTGAGTCTCTCCCCTTCCTTCCTATACCCAGGAAGGAATGATATTGAATTGTAGTAGCTTACATCTATCTATAGCTTTTCATTTCATGCACAGAGACCAAAATTCAGCAAGATTCTTAAACAGGTGCCTAACTTTAACAAGAGCTGGAATGCCAAGAGTCAATGCAACTACTCATGTACCAGAAGATAGGCACATGCTTAAATAACTTGCTGAATTAGTGCCAGATTGCCCCTCCAATTCTGGTCTAGCAACCCACTACTTTCTTCTCATTCTAATCAATCCTTAAGACTCTCTTTTCCTACAATGTTCATAAGAAATGAGTCAGCAAAATTAATTATTATTATTTTAAGAAAACTTTTTAGTTGAACCACCAAGATGTGTATGCCTGAATTGAGCAGTCGTGTGATATTATTGCTGTAAAGACTGTCTTTCTACTTCATCCCTTCCCTACTGTTTGTTACTCCCACTTGTAGCATTGTGTTTAAAATTTGATTGTAAAATCTTTGGAGCAGGAATCTTTGCCTTTATATTTGCTCTGCAAAGCATGAGTACATATATGAGCACTTTAAAAAGTAATAATAATTCCAGGTGTCCCAAAGCACCTTTGCAAACAATACACAGAACTAAAATGCACTCACTGTTGAGATGCAGCCATCTCTGGGGTGGAACACAGCACTATTAATGGAGAACAAATAGTTTGGGACCAAAAGCAAAGAAGAAACCCTTTATTTGAGTGAAGCTACAGAAGGAATTTTTGGTAAACACAATATATTTACTGAAGCTGAAATTTGGCTGGGTCACCCAAACTCTTGCGGCCCCCCTTCCCTCCAGCCCAAAAAAGGGTCATAGAATCTTTAATGCATGCCAACGGTCAAGTCTCAATTTTATGACTCTTAAAATAAAAACAACCATTCTTGAAAGTGAAAACAAAATGAAAAACAAACAGATAAGATGGACCATTCCTACCTTCTCATGAGTAATGTAATTGTCAGTTAATAAACAAACTAGCAGGTGGAACTGTGTGTAGCAAAATATTCATTTTGATCTTTGCTCAGATTTATATTATCCTTGAGATACACACCAGTTACACATATTCATTTAGAAAGAAATAGTAAGTACAGTAAATCTCAAACATAAAGAAGATTTCTATAGAAGGAGGACAGTTGAAAACTGGTGCCACGTTTAAAAAGAGGCACAGTGGTTGCGTCTGAAAGCTATACTGTACCATTTCATTACCTGACCAAAAAACAATATTATCCAGGTAGCTTCTGTCTCCCCACAAAAAATAGTTTGGTGATGGGATATTGAGGCTTTCAATTCTAGGTCACCAATTTGAATGAGCACCAACCAGATTGCTAGTGACCAACTGTTGTTCCCATCTGACAGCTCTTCACTAGCCTACAGGAAATGAGTTGGAAGTCTCTGTTTTGTTCCTAATGGACAGGTGTTCACAACACACAAAAAACATCATTACATTTGGCACTAACTGAAGTCCTTACTGGCAGTCAAAAAGGAAGACAATGGATGGAATTGGCATGGAAACTGAAAAACTCCCTCATCCCTACAGATGGTCACAGGTCATGAGTGAGGCACATTTGTGGGACAGGGTAAAAGCCTGCACTAAGCTTGGACTGGAACTGTTCTGTCTCTCTGAAAATACAACATATCTGAGGAAAAATCACCTAGTACAGAGTTATTAACTTGGAGGTAGAAAATTTTAGTGTAATAGTGTCCAACAGATTAAGCATAAGTTAGCAATGTGATAAGGCAGGGAAGGAAAAAGGACAACAGTTTGACTGTTACACAGCAAGGAGTAGACAGGAAAGAGTGGATGTCCCATGCCATGTAGCAGGGTGGAAATGGTTCATCTGCATATGGCTTTAATGCAAACACACCTGCAATTATGCATTCACTATTGGTCGATTCATCACCAATACGATCATGTTGTGCTAGAAGTTGTTCAGAGAAGAACAAAAATGATCAGAAAGCTGGAATAATTAATTTTAAAAAGATTAAAAGCTAAATTTTCAAAGCTTGATTTGGTGGATACCTAATTATTTTAATAACTAATTAAATAACTACAGTAATAACAGCATTTACAAATGTTTGAAGAATATAAACAGCATGAAGGAATAGCAGTAATTTAGGATGGTATACAGGAGGGTATAACTAGGAGTAAGAGGATGAAATTAAGAAAGGGAAAAATTAGACTGAATTTTCAGAAAATTACATGACAATGGGATCTATTAATCTGTGATATAATCTCCCAAGGAAATAGGTAGTTACCCCATAGGTTGAGAGTAACATTTTCAAAAGCACCTCAGTGATTTAGGACCCTAAGTCCCATTTTCAAAGTGAGTTAGGTTTGACTACAATGGGAGTTAGGCACCTAGGCACTTCTGAAAATCCCGTTAGGTGCCTATCTGCATCTTTAGGCACATAAATGTCTTTAAAAATGTGGTCCCTGGCCTTTAGATTCTTTTGAAAATTTCACCCTTAGGGCTGGATTCACAAGAGCACTTAAGTGCCTAACTGCCATTTTAGGAACCTAAATCCAGAATCAGGCCATATTGGGCTTCACAAAGCCCCCATTCAGCGGCCCCTGAACTCTTTAGATGCCTAAATGTGCTTGGCACCTAAATTTTTGCAGTCAGTTCCCCATGGACCTATGCTTCTGCTTCTGAGCATGAACTCTGCGGCCTCATGCGAGGCATCCGGACACCTAAGCCCCAAAGTGAAGCACAAGAAGATAGGCAATGCTCTGCCTAACTTGCCTGAAGGGACAAATAGGGTAGGCATGATCAGAGAAGCCTACACAAAATGCCAAGGTGAGAGGAGGAGGCATTCCCTCATAACTTTTAGTGGTTAGGGTACTCACCTGGAATGTGGGAGACCACCAGCTCAAGTCCACCTCTCCATGCTTGCTCTTTCTCTGGCCCAGTGATTCTTTATTTATCTACAGTGGAACAGCTTTAGCTTTGGGCAAGAGAGAGAAAGAGCTAGCAAGCAAGCATTAGAGCACTCACCTGAAATGTGGCAGACTCGGAATCCAGGTCCTCTTCGCCAATCACTTTTTTAAATTATTTATCCACAGTGGGACAGCTTCAACAGGAGAGACTGAGGGAACCCCACATCAGAAACTCCCACAGCCCAGTTGTTAAGGCAAGTGCCTCAGAGGTGCAGATCCCAGTTCAAATCCCTTCTCCCATTTAGGCATCTCCCACATCCAGGGGTGAAAGTAACTTAAAGGACTTACTGGTACGCCAGAATCCTGAGCAGGGGGTGGGGCCTCAACCAGAAGGGGCGTGGCCTCAACTGGAAGAGGCAGGGCCTTTAAATCCCTGAGCCCTTTAAATAGCCGCCCAAGCCCCGGGGCTCCCGGCTGCCTCCGCTACCCACTGGCAGCGGGGCTCTGGTGGCAATTTAAAGGGCCCGGGGCTCCAGCCACTGCCAGGAGCCCCAGGCCCTTTAAATCGCCGGCCAGGGGAAGCAGGTCCGGTCTGGCGTACCGTACTGGCTTACTTTCACCTCTGCCCACATCACAGGTGGCTACCCTAACCACTGGGCTAAGAGTTATGAGGGAAGTTCAGCTCCTCACTTAAACAGCAAATGTGCCTAATGCCAAGAGAAGGTTTGCAGCTGAGAAGGAGGTATCATGTTCCTCTGTATTTCATATGGACTGGCTACAGAGCTTGCTTATATACACCAGATGTGTTCATCATAAAATCTTTTAATACTCTGCCACGTATGGCTATAGCTAGCTTTAAATAAGGTATTTTACATACAGCACCACCTAGTGATTGAACAGTATAATACAGTTTACCATGGCATTACGGGAGGTAATGCCCTGCAGCCCAAACTTTGGCACCCGATCCGAGACAGGGGCAAGCCTTAACATACACCCTCCTGGCTTGGCAGGTCCCACTGGCTATTTTAGGTAAGGCGCTGCTCAGCGTGCTGGCTTCAGTGAATCCCTTTCTGAGGCACCTATCTCTTCTTCTTTGTGGTATATGGAACCTAGGTGCCAAACTCAGGCTTTATGAATCTCAGTGATTCTCTAGGCACCTTGAAGATATTGAGTGTTGCCGCACCTGTCACCACACCTAAGGGCTTGATTCCACAAACAATTGGTTTGTGGCATGCTGGGGGGTGAATCTACCCAACTCTAGCCTGCTGCAGACTCACTGTCTGTGTGGACCCTGCTGACGCGCATTAACAGTTTGTGTTTCATAGATTCCAAGGCCAGAGGGGACTATTGTGATCATCTAGTCTGACCTCCTGTATTACACAGGCCACAGAACTTTCCCAAAATAATTCCTAGAATATATCCTTCAAAAAACATCCAATGTTGATCTAAAAATTTTCAGTGATAGAGAATACACCACAAGTCTTGATAAATAGCTCCAATGGTTAATTATTTTCACCATTCATAATTTATCTTATTTCCAGTCTGAATTTGTTTAGCTTCAGCTTCCAGACATTGGCTCATGTTATAAATTTCTCTGCTAGATTGAAGAGCACATTGTTAAATATTTGTTCCCAGTGTAGGTTCTTATAAACTGTGATCAAGTCATCCTTAACCTTCTATTTATTAAGCTTAATAGGTCTAGCTGCTTGTGTCTATCACTATAAGGCATGTTTTCTAATCCTTTAATCATTCTCATGGCTCTTCTATGAACCTTCTCCAATTTATCAACATCCTTCTAGAATTGAGGGCATCAGAACTGGACACAGTATTCCAGCAGCAGTCACACCGTTGCCAAATACAAAGGTAAAATAATCTCTCTGCTCTTACTTGAGATTCCCCTGTTCATGCATTCCAGGATAGCATTAGCTCTTTTGGACACAGTGGCACATTGGGAGCTCATGTTCAGCTGATTATCCACCACAACACCCACATTTTTTTCAGAGTCACTGCTTCCCAGGATAGGGTCCAGCATCCTTTAAGTATGATATACATTATTTGTACCTAGATGTATACATTTAGCCTATAAAAATGCATATTGTTTGCTCACACTCAGTTTACTAAGCGATCCGGATTGCTATGACTCAGCAACCTGTCCTCCTTCATTATTTACCACTCTCCCAATTTGTGTCATCTGCACTCTTTATCAGTGATGATTTTATGTTTTCTTGCAAGTCATTAAAAATGTTAAAGTGTAGGGCCAAAAACTGATCCCTGCGGGACCCCACTGGAAACACACCCACTCATTGATACATTTTGAAACCTATCACTTAGCCCGTTTTTAATCTATTTAATGTGTACCATGTTAATTTTATATTGTTCGTGGGTTTTTTTATTCAAAATGTCATGCTGCACCAAATCAAAGATCTAAGTATATTATGTCAACACTATTACCTTTATCAACCAAACTTGTAATCCCATCAACAAAAGTTATCAAGTTAGTCTGAGAGGATCTGTTTTCCATAAACCCATGTTAATTGGTATTAATTACATTACCATCCCTTAATTCTTTATTAATGGAGTTCTGTATCGGCTACTCCATTATCTGGCCTGGGATCGATGTCATGCTGATAGGCCTACAATTACCCACGTCACCCTGTTTAGCCTTTTTAATAATTGGCACAATATTAGCTTTCTTCTAGTCTTCTGGAACTTCCCCAATGCTCCAAGACTTCTTGAAAATCAACATTAATGGCCCAGCTCTACTAGGACTGCTGGATTCAAGTTATCTGGGCCTACTAATTTAAAAATATCTAACTCTAGTAACTTCTGTTTAACATCCTCCAGAGACCGTAGGGGAATGAAAAGAGTCTTATAACCATATGATGAGACTAGATTATCTGTTTTTCCTCAAATACAGAACAGAAATATTTATTGAACACCTCTACTTTTTTTTTGCATTATTATTCATAATTCTATCATTTCCATCTAATAATTAACCAACAGCATTGTCAGGATACTTTTTGTTTCTAATATATTTTTTAATTCCTTATTGTCCTTATCTCTTCTGGCCATAGATTTCTCCTGGTGTCCCTTTGCTTCCCTTATCAATTTCCTACAATTCCTAACTTCTGATTTATATTCAATTTCTTTCCTTAGATATTACAAATGGAAGAAAGGGGAAGTTGATAGTCATGAATATAAATCAGAAGTTAGGAATTGAAGGGAATTGATAAGGGAAGAAAAGGGAGACCAGGAGGAATCTATGGCCAGAGAAGATAAGGACAATATATATAAAATATAACTACCTTCACTTTACCTCAAAACCAGGTCAGTTTTTGAACCAGTATGGCCTTCTTACTCAGTTGTGGGATTGTGACATTGGGAGCATCTAGTAAGGAGTTCTTAAATGATCCCTGCTGTCTTTCACATTTTTCTGGTTAAATTCTTTCTCCCACTGATTTGCATTTTCATCTAGTCCAATTTCAGAGAAGACTAGATCAAAGTGCATTATCAAACTGTTAGTGCACATCGGTAGGGTTCACACAGTCAGTCTCCAGCAAGTTAGTTGCCATGAAGTAATTGTTTGTGTAGACAAGCCCTAAATCTCCTTGTGACTGTAGCCCTAACTGCCTACAGCAGTTTTGAAAATGGGACTTAGGGCCAGATTTTCATAGGGGCCTAAATATGCAGCTAGGCAACTAGTTGGATTTTCAAAAGTGCCTAAGTAGGTTAGGACTTAGGGCAAGAGTTGTAATGGTATTTAGGTGCCTAAAGATTAAGTCCCAAAAGGAGTTAGGCACCTAGGTGATTTTGAAAACTCCCCTAGGCACCTATCCTCATCTAAATACCCTTAAAAAGCCTGCTGAAATTAATATGAGTTAGATGCTTAACCTGCTTAACCACTTTTGAAAATCCCACTGGATGCCTGTCTGCATCTTTAGGTACCTGAATACCTTTGAAAATCTGGCCTTTAGGTGAAAATTTTACTCTGAGGTTTTTATCTCTAAACTAGCCAGCACTGGGTAATATATTGTAGGGACCAACCTGCACAGGCAGGGGAATGGACTAAACGACCTAACATTGTAGGTATTATCAATTTCCAATTTATTTTATTCTATGAAAACAATTAGTGTCATCTACAGACTTCATTTTCTATTGCTGTCAATTTGACACTTTCATGAGCCCTAAATTCATTTAAAAAAGAAGAAAAAATATCTTGTGAATTCTTGATATAGAAGAGAGTTACAGAGCGTCACACAAAGTAAAATTATGCAGGTCTGAAAAGTCAGAGCAGAAGAACATTCAAATTGTGTCTGTGCAGTTTTAAGGAGGAAAAAATGTGATCTAGTTTTCCTTGATGGTTTTGAGAGGTATTCTTCTACTTTAGGCTTTAGTACATTATTCCTTTGAGGTGTTTCCACCCTTCTTGTTAGAGTCTGCTTCCTGAGAGTGCCAGATTTAAATTTAAACTCAATCCTCTAGACTCCTTTTTCATTTTCCATGGTGTCATTGTTTTTGTTCTGTACTATTAGTTGCATGACCCGAAATTAACAATTTATCATGCTGCCCAGCTAAGAAAAAATGTGGCTGTACAATGGAAAATGTTGCAGAACGTTTCACTTTTGTAGCCAAACTGTATCTAAAATCAGCTTTCAAGCAAGGGTCAGCCCTTTATTTCTCTGTTTCAAGAAAAGAAAAACAACTTGGCAGGAATCTGTTAACTACTGGGTCAAAGACAAGTCAGCTACCAACTACCTGGCAAGGGCATCCAAGTGCTCCCAGATATAGCCATCACTGGTAGTTAAATATGTAACTTACATGTATGTATCACACTGATTGGCCTAAAGGATTCCAAAGCACTATGTGAAACTATTTAAAGAAATTGCTTTACCCACCATTGAAATATTGACAGCTCATGGATGGATCATGGCAGTTCTTTAGCAGTTCAACTGCACAAACTCTTAGGATATTGAGGAATATTGTATCCAGTTTAAATTTCCTGGGGAATTTAGGAATGCACAGTATAGAACTGCAAGGATCCCCTCCCCATCTCTAAAGCTGCAGTAACCTTCACAAGCCAGCAAAGACAGAAAGAGATTCTAGATCTAGTCACAGTTACTGTTGGGAAGAACTGAGAGAGGTTTACAAGTGAGCTCTCTTTTCACCCCCAAATAGGTACTACAGTCCCCAACAGCAGACTGAGCACAGATTCCCTCCAATATTCATCGGGCCCAACCTTCCCTATAAGCAAAGTTAGCACATATGATGTTGAAAGGTTACCACACCCTTTCTGCTGTGTAACACAAGCCCTGGACTGGCCTGTTAGACATTAATTACATGCTCAACTATGAAATATCTGTAGACCTAAGCATAGGCGCCGACTCCGTGGGTGCTCCTGGGCTGGAGCACCCACAGGGGGAAGTTGGTAGGTGCTCTGCACCCACCAGCAGCTCCCCGCCACACCCTCCCACCCCAGCTCACCTCCGCCTCCTCCCCTGAGCGCGCCACCATGTCCTGTTTCTCCCCCTCCCTCCCAGCGCTTGCGCTGCAAAACAGCTGTTTCGCGCGGCAAGCGGTGGGAGGGAGGAGGAGGAACGTGGCGCTCGGGGAAGAGGCAGGGCTGGGGTGGGGATTTGGGGAGAGTCCAATAGGGGCAGGGAGGGGGTGGAGGCAGGGCGGGGCCGGGGAGGCACAAGCACCCACCGGCACCAATGAAAGTTGGCGTCTGTGGACCTAAGTCCAAATGTGCATCCATTTTTTCCTTCCCAAATCCAGGGCTGCTGCGCCGAGCTTTGTGTGACTTCCTATAACACTGTGACCCTACATTGTAAATACTGAAGAATGAAGGTGAGGTTGAGCGATGTGGACACACATCTGCATCCACTCACTGCTTCACAATAGAAATCACTGCAAGCAAAGTAGCCTGAGGACAGAGAATTAAAAAAAGAATGTAAAATATTTCTTCAGCTCTGATTTCTGAATTTAGAACATCCTTCTAACATTCAAAGGCAGAGTTCGCTTTGTATAGGACATCAACATGAGGCCACAAGACAACTTACAATCATGCTAAATATGTTTTTTCCAGACTGAAGAGCAGACCCTTTGACATAACAAACATTTCAGGGTGAACAGTTTCTTATCATCCCTTTGAATGTTCCATATATGCCCATATCCCCACTCCCCAAGATCTCCACCCAAGCAGAAACTCTTTACTTTGACTTCCCCTATATTCTAAAATCTTATGCATTAGTTTAATTCTCGGTATTTAAATAGAAATTCTTAAATTACCCAGGATAAAGAAGCAGATATTTCACAAATATCTTATCATTGTGTGCTATATGTACACACACACATACAGTGAGATAAGTATGCATGTATATACACACACATTTATAGTTAAACACATACACATTTTTGTAGTCACACACATATAAATATATACCACATACACAACAGTGAAATCCATGTGATAAATTACAGAACCTGTGGTAACTTGTATTTATCATGCATCTTGACCATCTCATCTGAGTTCATCCCACTAATCTGTCTCATTCAAGATTTATTCTAACATTTCAACCTCTCAGCACAGCAGTTGCAAACAGCCACCATTTTTCAAAGAAAACTATTAACAAAATATTTCAGTCTTTCCTTTCCCACTGTGGAATTTCCACCCACACTGATTCCCTCCCATCCCAGCCAAAAAAGTTACACTAGCCCACAATCCAGGCCAAGTAATAAGCAATTTTGGACTAGTGACAGTTTAAGGTCTGATACACAAAATTTATTTCAAGTCACTTTTTGATATATGTTTAATATATTACCTTTAATTTTTCTCTCTTTCTGCACATTTGGTTTTATGATAACTAGGGCCTACCCAGCTTTACACATGGAGAAATAGTGCCACATATGTATGTATTGAAAATCTCTACAAAATTCTAAAATAGCTGTTCTGCAAAATATGTGGCATATATAGAATCCATGGTGGTATGGTATGATGTGGAATAAAGGTTTTATTTATTTTTTGTGATGCCATGGATATTTATGGCTTTGCCACTTATGAGTAACATGAACACCAAATTCATGCTGCTAAACCCTTAATACAACACTATCCTGTATTCTATATATGTAGGAGAATGTGTATGTGTGTGTGTGTAACACTTCTGTTCTTTGGTGACTTAGAATTGAAATGTATTTTAAGGAGAGAGTTATACAAAGAGATAGCAGTTGCTTGACACACTGGGAGGGCACGAGAGTCCAAAGCATAAGAGGCAACATGGAAGTAGATTTGGAACAAGAATGAAATGTGGAAAAAGGAGTAATTAGGAGGGAGTCTTGGGCAGAGCATAGACAGTGGAATGGAATAAGGAACACAGAGAGATGCAGGTGGGAATGGTATAGCTGGGAATGGTATTGTGTAGTAATTGTGTCTTAAAGTAAAGACAAGAAGTTTGAATACAATGTGGAAGGTGAGGGGCAGCCACTATATGCCCCCTTTGAACATATACAGTCCATTTGGTGAAATGTTTGATTCATGCCATATGGATGATTTTACGTATTGAAAGTGATGTTGTGAAAAATATACTGATACAGTATCTGCTTTTATTTTGTTACTATTGGCAAGAAATATTTGTGCTTAATTCCAGTCAGTTTCCAATATTTCAATAGTAGTTAATGACTGAATTATATGCTAATGTGCCTATAATACAGCATGAAATACAGTCATGATCAAACCTGCTGAATGAAAACCAAGCAAGCAGTCACATCTATTAAATAGTTAATGCTCAAGTACAGAAGCTTGATTATAGGTTAGGAGTAATGTAATCTAGACAGGTGGAAAATCAAGTATGCATTATATCTGCACAGATGGCTAACAGTCAGGGAAGGAAGTATTTCATTTCTGTTAACTCAACCCATTAATTAAAGTATAATTTTTTTTTAAAAAAAGTCTCAGCCAATTCCTCTATTTTTGGCCTGAAAACTAAGGGATTATCTCACTTGTGACATTTATCCCATAAGGAGCTTTATGGGAGACATGGGACAGTTCTGAAATACTTGGCCTCGTCTGGGTACCCAGGACTACTCCTGAAGATGTTATACTGCCTACAATGAGCAATTTACAATTATTCCCCTCTTCCGACCAAAAAGGAATTGAAAGAATTCTGGCATGTAAAAGTAACAGATGACCCTTCCTTAGTTATTCATTTAGCAGTTAGGCTTGAAGTCACTCATACCATTATCCTTCCCAGTCATGACCCCATGATCATTTCAGATGTATAAACCAGTGACTCACATTTGTATCATATCAGTCTAGAAATGGAAAGATATTTACTTTAAGATCTCACTAAGGCTCCATTTCTACCCCTATTTAGGGAAGAACTTAACCACATGCTGAATTTTAACATTTTTATCAATGCATATGCTTAAGTGCTTTCCTGAATCAGCGCCTAAGTAATGTGTTAACCATAGGAAACAATGGTTCAGTGTCCTTTTAATACACATAAACATTGTTGAGGAGGTTGGATTATTTTTTGATCACCATAAATTTAAAAGATCTGAATACTTCCCGGACACACTTCTGCATTAGTAACTTTACAATAGATACTTATCAATCAGTCTCCGCTGAGATGAATTTCAGTGCAACAGTAGAATATTTCCTGGGTGGAAAAAGTGTGCTGATAAGGTACATTTCCTGTTTATAGTAAGTTCTTCCCAATGTGCATCCAGAGGAAATGACTGATGTATTATACAGTATACAGCAGCATCTAGATCAGTGCATTACATACATATCCTCAGCTGGTGTAACCAAAGATTTCACTGGAGATGCTCCAATTTACTCTGAGGATCTGGTTCAGTAGTACCTTCTGTAGGTGGTTTGAACAGTTTGGACCATGCTATCATTCACAGATAGCACTAATCATCCACTAAATTACATGCACACATACAACATGGCAGGACATTTTGCTCAAAACACAGCCCAATCCCTCCTTTAACTAAGGAGACTCTACTGGTTGCCTATAGCAGCAGGGCCAGCCATTAGAAGGCTGAGATACACATACACACTAGCCAGTATTTCACAAGCATTTTCTGGCAAGTACAGTAGTGTGTTTGAGAGACTCATTCAGGTCACACATTCCCTGTTCATTCTGTCTAATCTCTTGATATGTTTGAATCATACACCATGGAATTTGTATGAGATCCAACGGTTGGGAGCTTTTTGGAATTGTGTGTGTTTTAAATGACCTTCCCACGTGTTATGGCAAACTCAGAAAAATAGCCTGGCAGGAATTTGCCAGATGTCTATTTTACTAAATTTTAGGGCTTTGTATAAATGTGTGATCTGCCTTAAGGATCACCTTGGCTAGGCAATATACCCTTTTTCACTATTCTCTCTCAGTATATACAGTTATACTAGTCTGAGACTAAGCACAGTCCAAATTCACCAAAACTTTATCCATTGTGTTTGGCATGGGTCCTCACATGATTCAGTTATATTTATTAACTAATTATTATTATTATGGATTGCTGTAGTGTGCAAGCATATAAAGAGATGTGAAGTAAAATCCTAGCTCTATTGAAATTGCTAAGACCTTTGTCAGTGACTTCGGTGAGGCACCAATGGTCCCTGTCTTAAAGGGGCTTCAATACAAGCAATTCATAGCAGAACATTGGCAGGAGGGGGAAGTGTCAGCAGACACAGCATCAGTATGATGTGGCTACTCATAGGTATTGTGCAGCACAGTTGATTATTTGTTCCAAAAATATATATAAAATAAATGACAAAATAGAAAAGGGTAAAAGTAAACTTGGATGCCATAAAGTTAGTCACCTAAATCCAAACTACATAAATAAGTGGCTCAATTTTCAATGCAGCAGAACATCCACATGTCCCAATGACTTCAGTTAGAATATTAGGTGCTCAGTGCTTCTGAAAATCATGCTACTTATTTAGGTAGCAAAGTATAGATTTAAGTGCTTAACCTCAAGTTTGAAATGTTTTGCCTCCATCCTCTCTGTGCCTCAGTTTCCCCATCTATCAAAT
Organism: Chrysemys picta bellii; assembly: GCF_011386835.1. NCBI lineage: Eukaryota > Metazoa > Chordata > Testudines > Emydidae > Chrysemys > Chrysemys picta. The sequence continues at coordinate 72,137,788 of NC_088794.1, read as the reverse complement.
GGGATAATATACTGGGCATCCCTTTAGTTTTACCTTTCCCTGTGTATGGCCCAAATAGGAATTTAGGAGCCTAATCTAGGCATCCAAGCTTCAAGATCTTAGCCTAACTGACTTGCCTAGCCAGCAAAATCAGCGACCTAGAGGGAACAGATCCTAAGCATTCTGAATCCCTTTCCCCTAGTCGCACTGATAGTTGAGAAGCACCTATTCCCAGCCGTGTAATAAACAGCATATATTTCACACAAGCCATTTTTCTTTGGGGAGAGATGGGGGGGGGAAGAAAGCGAGCTCTGCATCTCTCTGATTGTTCAGTTAATATGTTTTAAAATAGAAGAGAGGAAGGAACATGAAGAGCCATCAGTGAATGACCCCAAACCTCCAATGCTGAACTGTTCATCATGGTCTGAACTTGCCTATTGTGGTTGCACTAAAATTTATTGAAGTCTAGCATGTGCTCATTTTTTCCTGTCCAAAATTAACTGAAAGGGCACTTCACATCTGTCCCTCCAAGAAAAAAAGTGTACTTATTTGGCAAACTTTGTTTAAAAATCTGTTTCTTCCAAAGATTTGTTCTTTGGTTGTTTTTTTGTGTGTGTGTGCATGTTGTTGCTTTTTTCCCCCCTATAGGACCTCTCTTTTCCCATCTGTTGACCTCACTTTAGCACTTAGTTTCCCACTTACTTTGCCAAAAATGTATAAAACTTGGGGCGTCTGCTCCAATCTCTTTGTGACTTGTAACTGTATCATTAAACTGACATTTGCTCCATTATAAAGAAGTCCTTGTAACTTTAATTAGACTCTTCTGCTCCATTTGTTCTTGTGCAGTTGCAAGTGTGAAGTAATGTCTCCAAATAGAAATGATAGGGAATGGTCTTGATTAACAGGTTGTGTGAAGAGCCAGAAAGCTGAGTAGAGTTTCTCTCAGTAAGTACATCTGTGTTTTCCTCATATAAGATCCTCCCCAGGCAAAATAATATTACTTTAGTTATCATGTGTATCTTATGGAGGCCACCTTTACCATCTCCCACTCAAGCACTCCTAGAACGTTTAGATTCTCCTAGCAACAACCTTCCAAAAAGTAATAGAACAGCAGGCAGTGAAAGCATTCCCTTCAGTCTCAGGACTCTAGCCATGGACCTGGGGAAAATGGCAACTCAGCCGTAACTCATATTTTCATGTGCATATGGCAGTTATTTCCAGCTTCTCCTACTACTCTGGCACTGATTTATCATTATTATATGCCATTTACTCATCAAAAGATGGATTTAAAAAGCAGAATCAAACAGAGGGTTTTCATTATCATTATCTGGGTGCTGGTGTCACCTCATTGTCCCCTTTACCTCAAGGGGACAAGTGCATAGAAAAAGAACCTATATCAGTGGCAGCACTAGTCAAGTTTTGACTGAAAAAGCTTTGGAACTAGAACAGAAAGTGGCACTGAAGGAGACAAATGCCATTGGTACCAGGCTCAGAAACAGACCAAGATCAGAATAATCCCAGTGTGTTGATATTTTACACCTGCACCACAGGAAAAAAAGGAAGGGGCGAGAAGGTAAAGAAAAAAAGTTCACTTGAGGTTCATCCAGACTTCAGAAATAACTAAGATCACCAGCTCTGCCATTTTCACAGCTTTGTATGCTACAATAACTACAAAAGATACTGTGTGCTGCCATTTCTACCCACAGCAGAGTCCTGAAAGTGATAGAGGTACAAAGTGTCTTAATTTTACTAATCAAATAAGATTGTCTACTCATTGTTATTGATAGTTTTGGCTATAGTAGTAGAAGGAACTTCATGATTTCTCAAGTGGCACAAACTATATGCCATATCTGTGTATATATCAGCATCAGAATGTAAGGGCCTGACTTTTTTTTATTTATGGCATACTCAAAACTCACTTAACTAGTCAGCTATTTGGATACTCAGGGGATGCCGAACTCACCCATATTGGTACCTTAATTATCAATTATGCTAACTCATGGCATATGTCTCTAGACTTCCAATAGCGTCTTTTGAAGAAGTTATGAAAAATAGGTAAAGCAAAACTAGTGAATGTTTACACCTCCAAAATGTGTTAGCTGAAGTCCCTTACCAGAGACAATTAATGAAACTGTTTAACCACTGAGTGAAAGGTACAGTCATTTTATGGATTAAAAATCTGTTTTAGAGATAGAAAGCAACGAGTATGAACACATGGTTAATACTCTCTCTGCAAAATATCATCCATAAAAATCTTCAGGAATGAGTGGGCAGAAATCACCTTGAACTTGAACCGCCTTTCATAGCACAAAAGTATCTGGGGATACACTAGGGATTATGTAGCATCCCAACTAGCGTTCTGGAGAGCCATCACTAATGATTTTTGTTTGACAGTTTCTAGATTTTCTCTGTCTCTATTACCATATCTCTTTTGAGATCAGGTGTTTACATCACAAGCTCTTCAAATTACTGTACTGTTATAAAGCTGTCTCGGCACCTGGCTGGAGGTGTTTCAAAGTGGGAACCCAGAAACAGAGGAAACCAAAATTAAAGGATACTTCTGACAGCTTTACTCTTTTTGACCTCCCTGAGGTCACACAGGAAGTCCAGGGTAGAGTTGGAAAAAGAAGGCAGATCTCCCAAACCCCAGTCCAGTGCCTAAGCCATAATATTGTATTTTGGTGTTGAAAAAATAATTTCCCCAGTAACTCCCATAGTTTGCTAAGTGCTGTACACGTCCAGAAGGTAGAGTACCTGCCCAGAAGAGCTTACATTTTTAAAAGACAAAATATAAAAATAAACTGGCCAGGCTTGACAGGTCACATCCTGCAGAGAATTCCTCTGGGCAATGGAAATTCTCCATTGGCCATCTCTGGCTGTTTTATGGTTTATGCAGCACAAAGTGGCCACAGCAGATCAGAGACTCCAGCTCTGCAGTTCTACAGCTGAGAATCTCAAAGCACTATATCAACAGTAATGAACTGAGGATCGCAATCTTCAAAAGTTAGCTAATGATTCTCAGTGCCTCATTTTGGGGATTCACGTCTCAAGTTCAAAACCCCTACTTCCCCAGTTGAGGTACCCAAAAAAGTGGCGACTTTTGAAAATGTAAAGTCCTGTGATTCACCCATTGTCACCTGGGAATACTGAAGCAAAGATGTAACTGGAACCCAGATCCGCTTTGTCTCACTTCTGCCTCTTAGCCACAAAGCCAGTTTTTCTTGCTAATTTGATTTTTTTAAAACAAATAAAGGGATGTCTCAGCTCTAATTTGAACATGAAGCACTATCATATCATGATTTCATTTTCCCCCTACATTTCTCACACAGATAAGCAATACTTTCTTGGCTCATTTATTAACATACCAGTGTCAATTTTTACCATTTTACACTTCTGTAAGGACTAATATCCAGGCAACTACTCAGACACTGAGAAACAAGAGCTTTCAGTTCATACGTGCCTTTTCCTTCAGAGTTGCCTTTCACCACCAAAGAAAATCCCAAACAATAACAAACCAAAAAAGCCTAAACTTTGGCTAGGTTTCCAGCAACTAATTTTATCTGTCATGAGCTGCTATTTTCTGTCTGAGAGAGGGATTGTTCCAACTTTAAAAAAAAGAGAAAGGAAAAGATGGAAAATATACTCAAAGCAACATCTGTGTTGTCTGATTTTATTAAGGCATTTTGTCTTTGTTACCCAGAAATAACAAAATACCAAGCCCTTCCCATCAGTATTCATGATGTCTGTCTTTTCATACAAAACCCTCTGAAAGAAAATTCCCCCTGGAAAAAAATACTTTATAAAAAAAGCAGATTGCGAGACAGATGATTGTATTGTTTAATCAAATTTCCATCTGAAAACTCTTCTCCTAGAGTTAGAGTTGGCTCGACCAGTTAGGCACGGGCACAGTGAGGCACGTGGAAGTATAAAATAGCAGCTCCTCCATTTTATTATCTCCCTTGAGTTTTGCAATTGGCAAATGAAAAAGAAACTGGGGAACAAAGGTACCGGACATAAATTAAGCCCCAGCTTTTAAAGTTCAAACTGAATTTTCTTTATTTTTCTACAGCTGTCAGATAAGCAGGGTAAAATCACTAATGCATGTTTAATGTATAAAAACTCATAATGTTCAGTAGTACGACCTCCATTGGAGACATTAGTTCAGGCCAGTGAACTTGGAGCAAGTCGAGTGTGGAAATGTGGAATTGGGCCAGTGACCCCTACCAGTGCCTGTCATATCTGCTGAAAGCAAACTTGTCAAATATATAAGGGGCAGAAGGAGGACAAGTGTATCCTTAAACCAGGAGCAAGCGGCAAAGCCAAGATGCCCATAATTTATTCACTTTTGTCTGTTGTTCAGTAATGGCCTCAGCAATCCCAAGAACAAAAAGTCTGGTTATGGTCAACCTTTCAACCCTGTCCAGCCTGTGGTCCTTTCCTTCCATAAAATCCTCAACGCTGGCAAGTGCACTGACACTGTATGTAAACATTTTTTGAAACTTTCCTCTGAGTGATAAAAAAACTATATGTGCTTTGCTGTTATCATCTCTTGAAATGTACTCTGTCAAGCACAAGCAGAAAAAAAATATTTCCAGGACTGCAAGCCTGATGTAGGAAAGAGAGAAAAACTATTTAATACTAATTATGTAGCAGTTTTTCATAATGTTACTTTAAGATATTACACGCAAAGAATTTTAAACATCTGTTTTACTTTTTAACAACTAGATTTCATTCACTTTATGTTTTTCACTCTACTTTGGCCATGAAATGGAATTAGTCCATAGCCAGTTTCTACTTAGGTTCATTTTCTAGTTTTCATGCACTAGCACAATGAGACAAGGGCGGGGGAATGTGAAAATCCAGTAAGGTTACATCATTTCGTTATTACCATGAAAATAATTGTATCATCTATCGTCATCATTTATAGACAAAAATTCATGGAAACATGTCCATTAATATTAGGTTTTGTGAAATTTAAAAAAAAAACCTACCTAAAGGTGGCCCTTTAATTTTTACCACAATTTTTCCCAGCATGATAATTAAAGATTTTCTTTTAATTTATCATTCTGTTAATTTTATTGTATTGGAACCTAAAATGTATAAACCATAGTGTGTGGTCTAAATTGTATTGCACTAACATTCATCTATAATTGTGACCAGGATCCCAGAGGGAGCCAAGAGAGGTCACTCAATTAGGGTGAACTGCAAGGAATGGGACAGACAATCCCCAAAGCTGGTGGATATTCCAATACTTAGATTTACCAAGCCAGCGCAAAACAACTTCTTTATTACCTCACTGGTTGCCCAGAAGCCAACAATATAATTCCCTTAAAGTAATCCAGCCTTAGGCCTCCATCCAGGTACCCAAGTCAAATATGATGAGGATTTCTGAAAATCTTATTTCATCATATAAAAAAGTTCTACCAATCCCAAAGGATCGGACACATTATCTCCCAGGTTAATGAATATTCTAGATCTTACCCAAATTCATGCTTACAGCCAATTCTTATTAACTAAACTAAAATTTATTTTAAAAGGAAAGAGTATAGGTTAAAAAGGTCAGTATACATACAGACACGAGTCAATCTTGAGATTCAGATTCATAGCAGAGATGAAACAACAAGGAGTCCTTGTGGCACCTTAGAGACTAACAAATTTATTTGGGCATAAGCTTTCGTGAGCTAAAACCCACATCATCAGATGTCTTAGTCTTCCCCTGCATGAAACCTCAAGCAGACCTGCGATGACCCAAGATCAGGACCCAAGATTCTTTTACACAGTTTCTGGCCTTCTTTGACAAGTCAGAGTCCTTTGGCTTATAATAGGCAAGTAGGTCCATCACTGGTACTTAGCTACACGAATTAACATAAGGCAATTGCCTGTTTTCCACCATTCATGGATGATTGGCTATACATTTCAAAGAGAGATGAATACAGTGATATTCCGTGTTTACAGTTAATTTAAATGCTAAGAGATTCTTTTGATTTCCAAATTAACAGAATACAGCATAGACAGGGACTGTTGATTATATTGTTGACCACTACCAATATATATGTAAATACACAAAAACATTATCTCCCCATATGTGTTTAAGGGTTGAATTTGAGTCATTCATCCCACAGGAAGCATAACCCTTTCTGGTAATGCATCACAATAACATAATCAAAGAGGGACAAAATATGCCCTCTCTTGTACATGTGCAATTCTCACTGATTTCAGTAGCAGTTGTGTGAGGCCAAAATTCAGGTTAATGAACCTAAGGGTATGTCTTCACTGCAGAGTTAATACAAGTTACCTGTATTCGAATTACTCCTCTGGAATTAGCCTAATAGGGGTAAGAGCAACCAGACTGCAACTTAACACTTGCTGCTGAGTTCACATTGGCGCTGCACTCACTGGTGTGTGATGCGAAAACTTCTAAGAACTCATCCCATGGTTCTAAATGATGCAGTAAGCTGAATTCTATTAATCCTTTCCCAGTGAATTGTGGGAGAACTTTTTTCTTCTTTTCTGGGCTCACAGGGGATAAGTGGGAAGCTATTGGAGGACTAGCAGTACTCAAATGACACTAACTTACATCCACACTTCAGAGTGGTCATATTTTCAGCTGATGAGTTATGCTCACTTGAGTTTTAACCTATACTTCCTCTCAAGCCAACTAATTCAAGTTAAAAGCACTACCATACTTGAATTAAGGGGTTTTGTGTGTGGACAGAACTCAAGTTAGGAGCAACACCTTAGTTATGATGTGAATTAACTTTTCAGTGAAGACAAGCTCTATGAATATGACTGAAACTATCATTGCCACAGAGTGATTTTATCTAGCATAAGAATTACAAGAGAATTTCATATACACATAAATGAAATTAAACAGGGAGGTCTGAACAACAAGAGGCATGGCCAGAAGCTAATAATCTTACTATGTCTGGAGACAATTAAATCTCTCATACCTCAGAAAAGAATACTCAACTGGAGCTCACTGAACAACACGAGAAGGGATACTCCATATGAATTACAAGAAGGGATACTCCATATGAATTCAAAAAGCCAAATTCAGAGGTTGCACCTGCTTACACTATGTTTCAATTTAGCTGATGTTTTGAAAAACACAAATAGAGTTTCTGCTTGAACAGAAGCTTTGTCACTAACTTAAACTGGACTCATTGGGAATAGATGTAGGCATATCACATGCATTGATTTCACAAGCAAAAGTATCTCATCTATGCTCCTCAGCTTCATCAAATTCAGCAATGCACCCTTTCTACAACATTCGTATGGTGACATTGCCACATGTATCTGGCAAGATATTCTCCACAAGCCAATTCGTGTAATCTCTTTGGCAACATGCGTCATCTTGCTATACATGGTATCCAATGAAGGATAAGAAAAGAACAGGTTAGCTCTCCAATCAGACAATCTGAACTTTTAGGAACATTTTGGCAAAATAATTAACAATCAATTACTGAAAATACATATTTGCAAGTGTAAATTCCTATGCCAGGCAATGTGGAATGTGTTTTTTGTTTTTGGGTTTTTTTTGGCTTTCACACCTGTTGCCTCTTTGAGGCCCATTGCAATGAAGTCTGACAGCTCAGCTTCACATGTGTTGGGATAATTTCAATGTATACAGGCAAAGAGCAGTGAATTGGCCCTTCACCTTTTGCCTTCATCTCCGAGAAGCCTGGTAGTATCCCTATAAGTAGACAAGGAGTGTATTAGAAGATGTTAATGGACCAATTGCCAAACACTTGTTTCTAAAACATTGTTATAGGCAGGACTTGTGCACCACCCATTAAGGTTGCTTGACACTTCCCATTATAAGACCACAGTGGCTTATAATTTTGCCAAGTTTTAACCATTTGGGCTGAAATTTTCTATGCCAAGTGTTTACCTCGGGCTGTTTATTTGGAAGGTTTGCACCAAAGCTGTTTAGCCCAGTCTAAGAATGAGGCTAGGGGAAAATACATAGTTTTACCCATGTTAAAACAATTCTGGTGACTTTTTCTTTGAAAAACTCTAGCATCTCCATGTTTTTGAGTAGGGCATGATATTTGGCAGGGGGCTAGCCTTACTATCAAGGATGTGCCTTTTCTGTTCCTGTGGAAATGTGCCCAAATTTGGCCAAGTTTCAAGACTGAGAGCCTTTGAAAAAAAAACACCAGTTTGCACGTGCTCAATAGAGACTTCTTAGATTTTGACAGCTAAAAAATCGCTGAAGATTTCATCCTCACTGAGCTTCTTACAGTTCCTAGTGCTGACCAGATTGTGCATGCTCCATCACTAAAGAATGACTGAGCATGCTCCAGCCCAGGACTAGAGGAGCCAAGCCAAACTTCCCCTGTAATGTCAACTCCTTACAGGGATGGTCCCAGGTGCCAGGACTGACAGCAAGGAGCCTGTCTCTCCTCTGCTCTCAATGACCCTACTTCACCCCCAACCTGCTAGGCCCAGGCAACTTGGAAGAGGAAGCCTCCCAACTCAAATGTAGAGGAGACAAGAGCCCAACCATAGGGTGGTGCAGGGAGGAGTTTGGGACAAGACTCCTGGTAAGAATGAGACTGGGAGGAAGAAGCAGGAAGGGAGATATTGTGACTGGGAGTTGGCAGGGGAGACTGGGAGCCAAGGGAGCAAACTGAGACTGTTTGAGCAAGGAGACTGGGACTGAGAGCATAAGTGGGTGACCTGGAAGGTAAAGCAAGGGCATGGAGACTGGGAGCCAGGATGGACCAAGGGGAGGCTGTGACTGGATGGACAAGGAGACTGGGACTGGGATCTGAGGTGGGTGGAGGGGAGGCTGAAACTGGTTGACAAGAAGGCTAGGACTGGGAGCCAGTGGGAGTGGAGAGAGAGAGATCAGATGAGGACCTGCAAGGTTAAAACTGGGATTGGATAGGCAAGGAGACGGGATGAAAAGTTGGGGCAGGGAGGAACTGGGACTAGCTAAACAAAAAGATGGGAAGGATGGGGGGAAAGACTTGGAGCTGAGTCTGGGACTTGGATAGGGGGTGCCGAGGAGCAGAGTAGGACAAGTTGTGCAAGGAGAATGAGAATGGGATGAGAAACCAGGGTGAGGAAGAGACAGGACTACAAAGACAGATTGGAGGGAATGGGAAAGAAGGGCTCAAGCCTGATGAGGAACAGGCAGAAAAGGAGCACTCTCCCCTCCAGAGCCAAGAATATAACCCGAGACTTATAAGTCTCGCCACTAACTCTGCTATTAGCAAATATCTGTGAAACCCAGTGGCAAAGTGTGTGTCTCATCCCCTTCTAGTGCTAGCTCACATAGAGGATGACAACCTACTATTGCTATCAGTTACTCCCGTAGCGCAAGTAGCAGAGATCATGGTGGAATTTCTGTTCAGTCAGTTTGTTTTTTAAACAAAGTAGGAAATTACACACAAAACCCTACATTAATAGTACATTCAGGTTGAAAAGTCAAGCACTCAAAAGTTAGGAAATGCCAGGATTTTTTTCAGAAAAAAAAATCAAAAGTTTTGGTTTGACATATTAAAAACAAAACATTTCAATTCAAAATTACTTTTCATTTCAAATTTTACCTCAAATGTATTGAAAATTGAAAAAAGGTTTTTAAAGAATTAAATGAAAGGTTTTGTTTGAATCAAAACAATTTTTTTTCCAATTCACCAACAAAATTCAAAAGAAATGTATTTTGGGTTAAACTGAAACAATGTTTTCTTCAATTTTCGTTCAGCAACCAAACCAAAAAAATCAGTTATTTGCACAGCTCTAGTCATGATCACAGTCTTGGTTGTTCCTTCCCCTGACACTGCCACAGAATTCTCCATTACAAAGCTCAGCTATTCAGGCTGTGGGCAAGAAGGAATATTTGACCCAATAACTTTCACAAGAATTGTGTGGCTCAACTCCCCAGAGGTCTTTAGTTGTGTCATCCAAGGACGTCAAGGTGCTTTACAAAAATTAATTAAGCTTTGCTACACACACCAGCTTACCCCCACTATACAGGTAGGGAAACTGAGGTACAGAATGGTCAAGTCATTTGCCAAGGTCACCGGCTAGGTCTACACTGCAGCTGGGAGGTGTGATTCCAAGCACAGATAGACAGACTCATGATAGCATAGCACTGCGGATATTGAGGCGGAGCAGCAGCAACACCCACGCTGCTATTTTTAGTGCATTAGCTCAAGCTAAGGTAGCATGAATCTGTCTACCCACGTTGGGAATCACACCTCCCAGCTGCAGTGCAGACATACCCAATCGGAGTAGACATCAGGACTTGTGATTCTCAGGCCCTGTTCTAACCACTAACGATGACGTGTCCTTGAAATTATAGGAATTCATGTTCTTTTAGTTGCTGATTTTAAATATTTAAGTACCTTTTTTAATGGATCTTTAAACATTGTAAAGCATAGAGGTGACTCCCATTATATTCCCAGACTGCAGAATGGTGAATGAATTATGTTTCCTCTACCCCACCTACCCATTCTAACCAGAAAACTTTTTGTTTGGGTTTTCTCGTGGCTTATTTCCACAAGAAACGTTGGCACCATTTGGTATTAACATGCAAGAATCCACCTGGCCCTGCTGGTTTTCTGTACTGTCTGCAGAACACAAGGCTCAGTCTGCACTAGCACAGCATATGGTATGAGGGAGGTAGCAAATTAGGAGTATGGCGCTGTTGGATATACAACAACATAGATCCACCAGCCAGTCCCCCCATAATGTAGGACTAAGCACAGCAGCCTTAAGGCTACAGTAACTGCAGTGGCTTCTGCAGAGTAGCCAGACGTGTGTATGGACTACTACTCCCACCATATTCCCCTCCATAAAGAGCATATTGGACACTAGTGAGGAAATACTGCACTTAATGCAAACACATGTTTCACCCAAGTCTTTGGGTTTAAACAGCAGCAAGATCTGTAATTTTGCCTTTTTTGTTGATTTTATAGCTTGAGTTCTATTTGGTGTAACTAACCTAATTTTTAAATGTATATCAATTTGAAATTTCCAAGAGCTGTTCGTGTACAGTCTTATTTTTCATTTGTATCTACAATGAAAATATAGGCAGGAATTTCTACCCCAAAAAACATTTCTGCAATGCAATTGGCTTTATTAACATTTATAATCCCTTTACCCATCTTGCTCAGGAGTCCTCTCTTCTTCTTCACACAATTGTTGGCCAAAGAGCCTTCTTCTATGCAGCTCATGCTGTTTGGAAAAGTCCTTGAGTAGGATTATCAAAGCTACTTACGAGGTCCAATTCCCATTTTAATGATAACGGGGCATCCAAGTCCTTTAGGTGACTTTGAAAATCAGTCTCCTGTTTTTAATCAATTAAAATCTAATTTGAATACAAATCTTTTTCTCCCAGGGCAACACCTCTCAATTTTCTCTTTCTTTCTGTTTGCTTCCATTCTTCCTTTCTGTAATAGCACTACTTAACGCTCTAGACTATTTTGGAATAGTTTGCATGAAAGCAGCTATAGCAAATAAACTTGTTTCTCATCCACTTCCAATCATCACATGAAATTTGCCAATTTCCATCTGGCTGATCTGGTCAATCTGCCAATATTGCCATTTTTGTGAATAAATAATTTGAAATTTACAAGAACAAATTCTATGAGCGAAAAAGTAGAACTAAACAATGTGTATAACAGAAGCAGATGTACCTATTATAGTATTACCCAAGATCTAGACTGGAGACAACATGGATAAAATTAATACATTAATAAATTAATTTGAACATGCTTGACTTATTTTTTTAGCATCACTTGTGTTATTTTTTGAGAGTAAAAATAAAATTCAAACTTTATAACATCAAACTTGCTAAGCAGTGATCATACCATCAAAAACTCTGCATTCCCACCGCTATAAAAATAATTAAGCTGATGTTACATATTTCCAAACATAGCTGACAGCAGCTTTTAACTCAGATGCAGTAAACTCTTACGATGTAAAATTCAGCACTAAAACTAACTGATATATTTTGTATCAAACTTTAATTGGTTTCCTGAATGACATTTTAACACAATAATGCCAGGATCAATAGCTGCTGTCCAGCCTGTATTAGCGGAGTAAACATTAAGTTCTTATGTTCCTTTCAGAAAGTACAAAAGTTACTTTAACTTGAAGCCATATGGCCTGGAGACATGTTGATATATCTCAGCAATAAAGGGTTATATTACAGAAGGACTGTGTAGAGGAGATCAGAAAGGCTAGGTTGGCTACTTGACCAGTGTCACATCACTGAACTCCATGTAAAGAGTCTGAACAAAGTGACATGAACTCATCTGTGACCACTGTCTAGAAGCTGAGACCTTTAACAATGGCAGCACCTGCCAGATCCCCGTTCTCCTCCCCAATAAAGTTACCAACAGCCCCCTCACTGTTCTGTCATGTGCCTGGCACAAGGCCCCTATTGTTACGATCCACTCTCACTCCAATAATTTCTCCTCTAAATGACACTGCAACACCACAGGTCATTTCAAGGGGACTGAAAAGAAAGATTTTGCATCTGTTTTGAGTTGTAGGCACCAGGGGGGGAGGGGAAAAAAAGGGGGGGAGGGGATTCAAAACCCCTTGATAGCTGGCAAATGGTAATAGCAAAATGTCTCTATTGTTTGTGTCTGAACAAACAACCATACTACATGAGAGTTTTTATTGTCCTCAAGGCAATCTGCCACAAATGTTCCCCTTTGCCCATACTCTACAAAGAAGAATAAAAAAACCCCACCACAATAGTCACAGTTAGAAAATCTTAGTGAGAGTTTAATGACCAGCTACCAACTAATGGCTGGTGGCTAACATATGGCAGCGCTTGGCCCCTTCACATATTGATTAAAAATAATTTGAAACGTAACGTCAAGTTTGTTTGACAAGGTTCCAGTTTCTCAGCAGCCACTTAACGGTTATAAAACGGAAGGGGGAAGGCTTAAATGCTAACCCAAGGCAGAGCAGTTACAAATTCATTGTCACATTACATAATTTAGTGTATTACATTCACCCAAGGTTAAAGCCAACACTTTTTCGCCCCCTCACATTGTAAGATTTGCTGATTTGGAAACAGCAAAGCAGCTCCATGCAAATTGCAAACTTTTCAAAGATTATTTTATTACAATCAACATTTGTGTATAATGAAAATAAAGTATTTTATTTTAGTCACACAAAATCAATGAAAACGACAGCACAATTCTATTCTTATGTTCCCTGACCACTACTGACATATTTATACACATCTTTGTGTCTTTTTCTGGCTTGATAAATGTTAGAAGCTCGGGCATTTCAGATAATTGTTTTTACTGAATGGATTTAAACGAAGTCTAACTGGATTACTTTTTATTTGCTTTCAAAAACAGCCGCATGCACTCTAGAAAATAGATCAGATAACAGCATATAGAGTACAGTATCTGTGTCCACCAAGAATCAGATGTGCAGCCAAACACAGTCAAATTAAACAATTTGCAAAAGGAGCAAAAAAGTTTTGGCATTGTGTTGTGAATGCCAGTCATTTGAAAGCGAAGCAAGACAAATCCACAAAATGAGAATCTAGATTCTGAACCTGGCCAAAATCTGGGAAGCAACATCACCTAATGGATAGCGCACTGGACTGGGAATCAGGAGCTCTGCATTCTATTGCTGGTTTGATCATTGACTTGCTGAGTGACCTTGAGCAAGTCACTTCACTGCTCTTTGCCTTTATTTCCCCTCCTACCCTTTGTCTGTCATGTATGTTTCAATGGTAAGCTCCAGGACTGTTTCTTACCATGTGTTAGTGCAGTGCTTAGCAATGGGACTCCAACCTTTCATCAGTCCTCTAGGCACTACTGTAATACAAATAATAAAGTGTTCAACGCAGAGGTGTTGGTTGAGATCCATCTTTCTTTTGCATTTCAGAATTTCAAATGGCTGGTATTATAAAGATGAAGAATACTTGTCAGACTGGGAAATATTGAGCCCAACTACTCCATCGGATACAGGGTGCAGTGAGCACTTAGATGTGACCCCTGAGCTCAGTACTCAACCCCAACAGTGTGCCAGGAGCTGGGCCGATGCTCAGCATTTGCCCTTTAAAGGACCTTTATTTGGATTATAAACTATTTAGGCTGTAGGTAGGAAGAATCATTTTGTGATTACAGTGCTTTTCTCAGTTGCTTTAAATAATAAATAAAACAACAAAAGTGATCCGCAAAGGATTTTTAATGGGTTTAATCTGATTGCTTGAACCCATTTTTTGTTATGAAGTATTTTTTATTCATAGGGCTTTTCCATGCTGCCCATCACTACAGTATCTGAGGGCCAGATTTTCAAAGGTATTTTTGCACCTAAAGATACATGAGCACATGTGGCCACAGGTGCCTAAGGAGGTTAGGTGCCTATCTCTCATTGAAATCAATGGGTGTTAGATACCTAAACCAACATCATTGTTTTTAAAATTCCCACTTAGTGACTAACTACATTTTTAGATGACTTAAAACCTTTGAAAATGCGGCCCAGAGTGCCTAACATTAAGGAGTTTATCCTCACAATGCTCCTATGCGGCAAGGAAGCATTATTGTGGCATTTTACCCATGGGAAACGGAGACACAATAAGAGTCTTGTCCAAGGTCACACAGGAAAGTCTGTGTCAGCAGCAGGATTAGAATGGAGATCTCCTTGATTCCAGTTCAAAGCCGTAACCATAAGCTCATCCTTCCTTTCAAACAGTTGTTTTTATTTATTTTAAATGAAAAGAGTGGTAGGAAGGGGTTCTGCTTGTTTTACTTTAGAAATATTAGGAATGTCAGCTCTGGTCTTCCCTGGTTTTGGACATCTTTCTCTCAGGGCATCTTTCTCTTTTACTGTGCACTCTCACCCTTGAGTTGATGGGGAAGAGTGCTGAGAACCTTTAAATAAAAATAAACCACTGAGTTTATAACAGCCTGACTAAAAATCTTTTGCACCCTCCATTGCTCAGTTTCTACTCTCTGGACTTTTGCAATTCACCTTTGAAGTGCAGCTAGAATAAACTGCCACACAATAAGCTAAGAAAAATGGATCTCTCAGTCTCCATTCAAGCCATAGATTATTTTAGGATCTGACTCTGTCCTGTAAAGAAGCCAAAAGTCTCCAGTCATTGGCAGTTTCCTTTAAAGCAACATTTCTCTTTCCATGGAGAAATGTAAATATGAGTTTCTTTGATAATTAAGCAATCTATCAAGTTCTACATTGATGTTAGGAAAAGCAGAAGAGGTTTTCATGTCAGGCAGGAGGTCCAAAAATTTAGGGCATTCTGAAAAATTGAAAAATAAATTGCTTTGGGGCAAACCAAAAACAAATTTAAAAAAAAAATTCAGCAAATTGAAAAAAAAATCATTTAAACTTGAAACAAAACATTTTGTTCGACATGAAACAAAACAATTCTTTTTTATTTTGATCATTTTTCATGTTTTTTTTAATTTTTTAATGAAATAATAAAAATGTTTCTTTCTGAAAATGTCAAAACAAAACATTTCAATTTTTTAGAATATTTGAACAGTTATTGAGGTTATTTTGGTTTTTTTGGGGGGGGGGTTGCTGCGTTGACAAACAAATTCAGCAAAATCAGCACAAATTGGCAAAATGTCATTGAATCTGCTTTTTTCATCCAAAAAAAGTTTTGTTTGAAAAATTTTGCCCAGCTCTACTCAAAATACCCTTTGCATTACAGTAACTAAAACCAGGGGCATGTATACAATGTCCTCCTCTCAATACACTTGTGTAATGCCGCTGGGGCGGCTGGAGCCGCCCCTGAATGCCTCTGAACATCCGTAGGTGTTGCATGCACACATTCTGAAGGATGAGTAGTCTCCAGAGTATTCCTGCAGTTAAAATTAAGTAAGATCTTCTGCCTGGAGAGAAGAACATACAGCTCTAAACTGCATTTGGGGCTATTCTCTTCTATTCAGGTTCTTATACTAGGTCCAGCATCGTGATACCTGAATGCTTTAGCATAGCAAATATTTCCCAGGGAAAAAAGACTGATTAAAGAAGCCATCACTTCGAAATAGCTGCAACTGAACAGGACATGTCAGACGTAATCCTGCAAGTTGCTGAGTGTCCCCGGGACAATGTTCTTATTGGTTCAGTAGGATCTAGGGGCACTGAGCTCCTTCCAGGATGGTGGCCATTAAGAGCTAAGGACCCTCAGCCCTTGCATTATTGCTGCCATTTGTAAAACTGCTTCTACCATAGATACTTTATGGCTACCTAGGGTTTTGGGTTTTTTTAACAACATGTCAAGTGGAGGGCTGTTGACCTGAACTCTGCTATCTTTCTTAGCAATCTGATTAACATATGGACACACTCTGCCTCACTAAAAACAGGAAATCAATTTGAAAGACAAGACAAATATTATTTGCTTTCTTCCCATCTGCTGTGATATGTGAACACGCCTGCCTTCAGCAGCGATACAGGGTTATGGATTTAGGATATTTATAGTGCATGTGCTGTTATCAGCACAGTTATCAAAGGGCTGTAGGAAGCAGAGTTTGACCCTACAGGCTATTTAAATATGCAGTCACTTTAAAAAATGTCAGATTTTCTTATTCAAGGTGACAGCAATACTATTTCATGTCATGCCTAAAGATACCATTTCCTGTTTTGCCTTCTACTTCTGTTTGATTGCAAGTCAAATTAAATGTAATTTTAAAAGGTCTCTCCTGCCCACACAGTGACCCCAATGCACTTCCAAGCTACTGCTTTGACCTTTTGTCTCTGCAATAAGGTGGCTTTCATAGTTTGTACACAGTGGGGTGTCTTGCATTTCTAGAAGCTGTGCAGAAAACCAAAAGGATGCCTTACTCTACAACAAACTGCATGGCTGTACCTTAAACAGACAAGGTAAAAAAGACACTTTGAGGGGGCCAGTACATCTAGCTAACTACAAAGAGATAGCCCTGTATTTCCCAGCAGCATCCTGGGCTGTAATGTGCATCAAATGCAAAGCACTGCAATAACATTCAAACAATAATTTTCTTAACATAGCCGCAATCCAACAAACCCTTGCTCATGTGAGCAGTTCTTACTCATCTGAGTAAATCTTTTAAAAATCAACGGGACTACTCAAGTGAGAAAGTACTACTCATTGGAGTAAGGATTACAGAATTAGCCTCACACCTGTCACTCTGAGCCATGGCAATTGACTGCTTTACGCGTGCAGAATCCCACTGACCTCACGGGGGCTTTGCATAGGCTGAAGAGCGGCCCACACGGATCAGACTGTCGTTTTACCAAGTCTCATGATTTTAACACAAGTTTCATTGACATTAGTTATTTTTCCTTAAAGCTCCAGCTCCTGAAGTCAAGTGCATAATTAAGAATCTAAATTTCCCTTTTTTTTTTTGAAATACCCAGAAGGCATAGTCCTAGTCCTCATATTTGCAGAGAAAACTTGAAAAGATGAAGCCTAAAGGATCAAAAACCAGAAGGGAAATGAAAAGAACCCCAAATGTATTATTTTTCATTTTCAAGGTAAACTCCTGATTTTGGAGGGTCTGACTCATGGATCCCATGATTAAAAAAACATAACAGCTCTTCAAGCAAAATCACAGGCCACATGAGCAGGTAAATGAAAACCAGTGCCAAAAGGAAACACTAAGTACACAGGGAGCACATAATGGATATGTAACTAACCATATCAGGACCTACAATACACACACACAAATCCCTTCCAACCACATAAAACTAAAAGGAAAACAAAAATATCCAATTCTTATTAAAGATAATGCCAGATGTTATTATATATTAGTAGCAATAGTACTGCTAGGTCTCAGTCAGGATTGTTATTGGGTTTGCACAGCACCAGGCAGACACTGTCCCTGCCTCAAAGAGTTTGCAGTCTAAGCTGACTCCCTGGAGAGAATCTGCAGTCTGCATCCTCCCCTTCAGCAGCCTGCCCAGACTGAATTGGGCTGCTTCCTTTTATACTCTCCCTCCAGGCTGAGCATGCATAGAAGAGTCGGAGGGGTGGGGCTTCCTCGGCCTGCAAAGCACAGCTAACCCTTTACACTTTCCAGGAGTGGTTAAAGGCCTACCCTCCTAATTTATACATCCTTCATTCACACCCCACTGCTTGTCCTTCACACCCCATCAGGAAATGTAGGTGTAGATCTTCATAATATGATACTTCTCCTTGCTTACATTCTTTGATGAGCAGTTAAATAGATAATATTGACATTCAACCATCATCACTGGCATATGAATTAATACCACTTGAAATAATTCAGGTAATTTTAACTCAAAGTTATTGTTTCAGGCTCTTTGCAAACTCAGGCAGACATTTCGACATTGGTTCCATTCACTTCATGTTCTGAAAATTATCTCTTCAACCATAATATCTAGAGACAATTTTTTTAAATGAAAGCTGGGAGGCTTGAGAAGTCTGCCTGTGACTCCCCCATATAATCCTTCTTACCCTCCCTCCCCCAGGAGGAATGTCCCCTACTTTGGGATAGATAACTATAAATCATGAACTCTTCAGACGTTCAACAAATACTTCTGAATAGTGAATACATTTGAGAAAAATCCCAAGCTGTTGGAAGACAAGTCAACCCCCCCCCCCCACAAAAGATAGATTAATTGAATAAACTCTTTGCTAAGAATTATTTGCCCACTTATAATCATAAGCTCTTGATGAAGTGTGTAAAATAATATACATGCTGTATAAATATTGCACATGTACCACATGGTTTGGACACTAGACTGGGACTCAGGAGATCTGTCTCCCTGGCTCTACAATCAAGTCATCTGATTTGTCTGTGACAGAGTTTCCCATTTTTACAAATGTGGAGAACAAGTTTCCTACCTTACAGAGGTGTTGTGCAGAAGAACCCATTGGGGCAGGTTCATCCCTGCATCATCAGTGAGAGAGAGGCAACTTGTGCTTCCCCAATTAAAAGACAGCCAGGGGCCTGTAGCAATGGGAGCTGATGAATAGCCAGCAAAAAAACTGGAAGAACCAGCTCTGTCAACCCTGTGCCAGAGGCACTCCCATGGGGAAACAAGGTTTATGCCCGACCTATAGCTCCTTTGCATGAGCTTAGTTGGCACAAAAGGGCTGCCGGGAAATGTTGAACAAGGCCTTTAATGTTTGTGAGTGCCACAAGGTGAGCTAGCCCTTTAAGGGATTTGGGCACAGCCCCAGCTATGATTTGTCAAGTGGTCCCAGAATATGGGTTTAGGCTTAGGATGGTGGTTGAATCAGGCATTACATGATGGTAGTCTGGGGGCAGGGCTTCTTATTACAGAGTTCAGAGAAGGGAGGCTTCTGTGGAAGATCAGGCCTAGGAGGAACCTAGGGGAGGTCTCTCCAGAGAAGCCCAGAGTCTGGAATAGGGCCTGCAGATCTCCTCTAACAGAGGGATATGGAGAGCTGAGACCTGGAACGTGATGCACTTATGCATGGGTAACTGGGAAAGAGACAGACCTGCAGGGAGGCTCCTGCAGAAGGGCCCAGGATCAGAAAGAGGACTGGGCAAGGAGCTCTCTCCACACCACCCAGATATAAAGGTCTAACTGGAGCAAACTTCAGTGATGAGCAGGGGCAGGAGCAGAAGCTCTCCATACCTGCCAGAGAGAGAATCTGGCTGTAGCTACCTGCAGTAAGGGACAGGAGCAACAGTCTTAAGAGGGAAGAGGCTTGAGGAAACTCCAGGCAGCAGGACCTGGGTTTTAGAAAGCACTGCAGAGCCCAGCAAAGAGTGAAGAAACTAGGGAGTAGGGGGAGAGACTTATTTTGATTTAAGATGACATTTGAACTGTGATGTTTTAATATACTGAACCCCAGGAAAGGGGTGTTATTTGACTTGCAAGCAGCTGGGTGCAGTTTTTAAGAATCCCAAGAAGGGGAAATTAATGCAGCAGCAGAGTACAAAGCCAGACCAGGTAAATGTTATCATGGAAACCTCCTCTCCAATCCTCTTGCCCCAACTGGAAGCAGCATGTAATAGGAAATCCTAACATCTGAAAAAGCACATCTGGTATCCATAATGTTTGCAAGTTAGACAAGGGTTCATATCAGCCTTTTACACCAAATTCTTCTCAACTTCCTCATTTTATGTTTTATCTTTTCAAGGTGTGTCCATCTCTCCCCTGTTTATACCCTTCAGCCACATGAATTATAACGGTCACCCTGACAGCTTTGCACAGTGACACTTTCTGGAGGATATGCCTATTGCTAGTGAAAACTGTGTTCAGTAAAGCAGGATACATTATCCTTCCCAGTAGTTCAGATGTATATGGTGAATGGGGATATCCAGTTATAATAGCTCATACTAATGAAAAAAAGAGTATTGGAAGGAAGATAAATCCCCATGATTCAGGGCATAAGGCAATCTCTAACAATTAGTGGTAGGGGGTGATTACTCCACATTCACATGTATGAGGTTTCTTGCATGTTCCTTTGCAGCATCTTGTGCTGGCCACTGTTGGAGACAGGATGCTGGATCAGATGGACCTCAGGTCTGATCCTCTATGGCAATTCCAGAGTTATTCTGGAGCAAGAGAAGGAGCATTATTCATCCCTGGACTAAGTGCTCAAGAGAAAGGCGGGTATGTCTATACTGTAATAGAGTTTCATAAAACAATCTGACATACAATAAGAAATGTTATCATGGCCTTACCACTGAAATACATTCCTCTGGTCCTCCACATCCTCTGGACATTCCCTACCTCCAAGTCCGTCCCTTCTTACAAAACACATCTCCCACCAAGCATAGGCTCTCAGATACTACAGCAATGAGGACCACTTAAGTACCTAGATAAGATTAAATCTTACTCACCCTGATTCTTGTTGCCTTCTAACCCTATCCCCTTTTTTATGTTGTCTATTTAGCTTGCAAGACCTCACCCCAGGGACTATATTTTATGCAACTGACAGACAATTACAAACACATTGTTTTGGCTGTACAAATAACTAACAAATAAAATGATAACCATAGAAACTATATCTTCCTCCGTGTTCTGTACAGCCACCAAGCATGCCGCGGGGACTCACTCCATAATAAATCATGGTGAGCCAACTCCTAGAGACCTTACTCAGATTTTCCTCAGTTCTTGCTCAGGCAAACTCCCATTAATACCAAGGACTGAGTAGAATCCCAGAAAGAATCTCCATATTCAGCCCAACCAGAATTAACAGTACCTATGTGGTGAATATTTGGGATATTTTGGGGCTGATCTGCAGTGTTTCTATCCATTTGTGCTAAACACACTTCAAGTTATGTAATGCCGTTGAATGATGCCTAGAGCCCCGAACTGCCCAAACATGTGCTGCCTACTTTTTAAACCCACGTAATTCTCTACACAAATTACCTTGAAGTATCGGTGTCCTGAAGTTTCAAGAAATACCAGAGATACTTTCCCTGACTCAATGTGTGTTCCTTGTTCAGACAGAGGGCATTTCACAGGAGTCAGTGGAACAGAAACATAAACAAACCTCTGTGCCCTAGTTAGGCCTCTGAACAGGAATGCCAAACACCTCCTCCTGCTCGCTGTCACTGATACCTGCATCCCCATGGGTCACTGCTGGTGGCCGCAGCTTTTAATCACATGCTGGGCCGCCAATGATTTATCACCCTTTAATAGTTTTTCTGTTGAAAATTCCCAGTTGGCGGCTCAGCCCTCCTAATGCAGCATTGCTCTGGGAGCGTCAAAACCAAAGCAGGAAAATATACTATAAGTGTCAAAGGGGGATTCAATGCTATTTATGACAAATATCGGTCACTCACAGACATTTTCAGGAAATAATTAGTGGCACCATAACTGTCCTTCAGGGTTATTCAAGGGCTATAAAGCTAAATACTTTAATTCTTGTCTAATACTTGCAATAGTGAGCCTTGATAATTATTGCTTACTGCACCGTACATTTAAAAAAATCCAGTGGATCCTGCTAATGGAGAACCCCTGTTTACAGTGAAGTCCCAAATTGCTTCAGTGGATTTTCATTCCAACTATAGTGAATAGAAACTCTGCTTAAAGGGCAAATCTTGATTCTGCCAAAGTGAAAGGATGTTTTGCTATTGATCTCAAGAGGACCAAGTCTGGCTCACAGTGAAGCACTGATTCAGCTCTTTTCATCCACTGAACTCATAGGTGAGTATTGTTACGCCCATTTTATAGTTGAAGAGTCATCACAATAGAGGCTGAGATTCCACAGTTTCTCCATGTTTTTAGAATCGGAAATAATTATGCTAACTGTATCATATTATTTGTGGGAAATACAGACTATGCAATGGTGACCATTGTGCCATCAGCATTCAGTTTTTCCACAGCATTCTGCATGTTACTGTTGTGATACAGTAATGAAATGCCATATTCTCCAAGGCATGTTTCACTACTAACCACCCTCTTTTAGTAGCTGCCCCGGTACCTCTGCTCCTTTGCTATGGAAGCCACTGAGGAAAGTAACAAGATACAGTTTACGCTGCTCTCAGTTTAAACCTGAAAAGGGAAGAAATTAGACACATTAGAAGGCACAACATTAAATGAAGATATACATACATCAATTTTTTTTATGAAGATGGGAGAAATAAGGGGCACCATGACTCTTTAACCTCAGCCCACAGGATTACATTGCAAGGCCAGCTAGGAAAACTGCAGCTAATACCCCACAAACAGGGGCTGCAGCCCTTGACTCAGCAGACTAGCAGCAGACTGCTGATTGGACATCTCTTAGCATAAAGCTTCCTGTTCCTGCCACGCCCCCTTACCTGAACAACTGGTTTGTAGGCCTGCTGATGATGAGACCCCTGAGAGGAAGTTCCTGTCTTCTTTCCTGGCTCCCGTTCCTTGTTCCTGTTACCATGTCTTGTTGCTGCCTCCTTGCCCTAACTCCAGTTACTGACTCCAGCTTGACCCTTGGCATTACTCCTGGCTATGGCTTTGGTGCGACTTCTCACTCTGGCTGTGACCCTTGGTGTGATGCCTGACCCTGCCTCTACTCTGGGCCCCAGCCACTAGGTTGGACCTCCCACATTATGGGCTCTGACACTCACTGAATCAATACACTTTAACCCCTCTGTGACTCAACTTCCCATTCCGTAAAATTGGGATAAAAATTATACCTACCAACCTCCAGGGGCTGAGGGGAGTCTAAACTTGTTAATTTGTGGTAACACCACATTTGGGATCCTCATATGGAAGAGGCTAAAGAGTGCAAAGGATTCTTGTTACATGAAGAAGCTGTATTCTTGTCCTTATAGTAGCCTCTATGGCCTTGATTTCAAGGTGCTGAGTATCCACAGTGTTAATTAAAGTGATGTGGGGTTCAGGGTGACCACCACCTCTGAACATCAGGGTCTATACATTATAGAAGACCCCCAACTGCGTTCCTGCTTAGCAAAATACATATCTGTCTTACAGGGGTGTTGTGAGACGTAATAAGTTACAGTCTGGAGAGCAGTGTGAAAATGGCCGAGTACTATATGAGTGCTGTACAAACGTTAATAAATCCTCACAACGCCACTGTGGAGAACCACCCCCATTTTACAGATAGGTGAACAGACATCCAATAAGTCCAGTAAGTCCACGTTCAACCCCAGATTAGAATTTAGGAGTGCCTGGCTCCCAGTCTCCCGCTCAGTTATCTCGATTACGGTGCTTCACCTATGTGATCAATCAATTTACAGGCCATTAAAGGGGAAGAAGTTGAATAATTATGTTGGATAGATGCACTTATCTGCTTGTACACAGAGAATCAATAGCATTTGGGTATACTGGAATAGCAGCATGAGGGCCCTGAGTGGGAACAGGTGTCAAGCAAATACTGTATGTACATATAAGAACAAGGGTAGATCATAACCCTTACAAAGCAAATGCCTTTTCCTTACAGTTTTGCTGCTCATCATAGACTGAGATGGAAGTGCTAAAAGCTTAAGTTAATACACAAGAGGCTTGTTTATTGTATTGTACAGACCAAGGAGGAATTTCCTGCACATGACGCCAAAAGTGCACAAAAATTCCTCTTAAGTCTGTGGAGAGCATTGAACAGACCATCCTCTGTATTAGCTTATTTCTCGCATATCTGTGTTTCAAATTTTAACACAGCTGTGGAAAAAACAAGATGCCAATAATCTTGCCAATTGGGCACTTAAATATCAAGGAAGAGGGGAAGATTGGTTAGGGGATGAGTTTGCTGGGGGAAATTCTAGTGTCAGACTTAAATGATATCACTCTTTGCTGTCTCCATCACGATTTTCCAGAACCGGATTATAGTGATGACAGATTCCATTCCAAAACTCCCAGGCAGCTCTTTACATAGATGTTAGCAGAACAAAAGCATTACATGAGATTTCCTCTCTCCCTCAAACAGCATTTGATGTTCTCTAATCCTCACCTTGGGAAAAGCATTCAAGAGCCATATGGGCTTGCTGAAATCACACAGGATGTCTTGTCTCAGAGTTAAACCTTATGAATTAAGGATCGGGGGAAAGGGGGGGGGAGTAGATTGTGTCTTCAAATCAATTGCTTTCCTTCCAGGAGGAGGGCCATGTACACACTCCATGCAGGTGCAATCAGAAGATTCTCTACACCAGACCACACATATAACTTAGGATCTGCCCATTAGGAGGGGGAAAAAATGGATAAACTCTGGCTGCTTTTCTTAGGTGATCTTTTGAGATCATTCTACCAGGGAATCAGAAAGAAATGTTGCATTGACTCTTGTGAGATGCTGCTCTTTGCCTATGAGTCTTGCATGGATTTCTGATTGTGCTATCTGAACTCCAAAAACCATGCCAAACAAATGTATTGTAAAATGCAGTCATTTTGCTACCTTAGTTTTGAGATTTTTTTTATTTCTTTCCTTTAGAACAAGAGAGAAATTCTGAGTAGGAGAGACTATTCATTTTGAAATAAGAGTGTGCTGTTGGTCAATTGGAAATTGTTACCATACTGAACATAAGCTAAGAGAAAAAAAGAGAAATATTTAAAACTTATCTTTTATTTCATCTTTGAAAATAAAGTGCTCAGCTTATACAGAATTGTGACTAGAGCCCGTCAAAAAATGGTGGGAGAATCAAAAAAAAAAAAAAATCAGCAAAATATTATCCCCACTTTTCATCAAAATTTGAAATTTTGATGAAAAAGTTCATTCAAAAAGAATCAAAATTTGAACCAGATCTAAGTGTATCTAGAATTGACTGAGTTATTCATAGCAATTTCAAATAATTTAGTTTCCTTTTCTTGTTGTGACATCAGACATCCATTTTTATTAATTTATTATAAGTAATTAACTGAATGTTTTATGTAAACATACTACAGTTTATGAATTGATGGCCTACTATGTCACCTCACTGTTTGGAATCTGATGTATGATTGGTCATCTAAGACGTGGTATTGTTCACTCTCCTTTTGTTGACTGCCAAATGGACTAATAGCTTTCAAGACAACTGTATGAAAATTTCCACCTTGAATTCTGGTGTAATAAAGGTTTGGTAAAGTAGGCAAGTTCATGAATGCAATTGCATGCATCTAATTTTGAAAACATGACAAAAACCACCAAAAAATACCACCACTAGTTCAGTTTCTAGTTACCATTTTAAATTTTGTCTTTAAAATACGTCTGAAGATAAAGAAACAAACCTCTCTCTCTCTCCTCCGCCTCTCACTAATGTTCCTGTCTATTGGCATTCATGTAACAGAAAATGAATAAAGCTCAGCAGGTGGTGTTGAAAAGAACCCTCCACATTTGCCATTTCTTAAAGCCAGAGGCCTACAAGGGCAGCCTTGTGGGGCATTATCCAAGTAGTTCTCATTGCTCCTGGTACTGCATTTGAAAGTTTAGATTTCTCACAAAGCTTGCACTTAGCTCCTTACACCAATGAAAGCTGCTTAGCATTAGAGATAGAACCAAATTGCACCATTCAGATATGGACTTAGATTCAAATATCTCCAAAGTTCATATCCAGGGTTTGGTTCAAACCCACCTCTGCTTCTTACTGTTCTCATCACTCCCCTCGGTTGTGTCAGTTTTTATACCCTTGTATTTCTGCAAAAAGTTGTAAACGAGTCTTGATTTATGGTATTGATATTATCATGTAGTCTACCCGCCACAGACTCAGATTTTTTGGACACCTTTTTTGTTATTCCTATGACATCTCAGTTCTCCAAGATCCATAAGAGTGGACAGCATACCCATAATTCTTTACAAAGGTCAAGGTAGCAAGGAACATATACTGCTAGAGAAAAGTTCAGTACCTTTAAATGCAAGCAAAGCATAAATAGGCATGTCATTGCAAGCAAAAACAGTTTCACATCTTGGGAAGTTTGAGAAGCAGACAAATGACATGGCTAACTTTTTTCTTCTTGATGTCCTCATATAATTGGTCTTGAGCTGGGAACTTTGCATTCCAGCAGGAGCCTGGATTAAAGAGCTAGAATAACAACAGTAAGCCATCAATCTTTAGGCTATCTATCCATCCTATCTACAACCATTTGTATCAGCTATTAGCTGTGTCGTAACTCAGCTAAAGAGATCATCTTTCAAAGAGAAAAACATTCATTAGATCTTTTCATTCATTCCCTCTTTTCCTTTGCTAATTCCCATCTATTATTCCCACAGTGCCTGCAATGAAATCCCATGCTCATTTGTTCAGTCATATTTATATGCCCTGTTACTCAATGTCAGAAGGAAGTGCTCACTGCTTTTTTTCTCCTAATGTGAATGCCTACAGAATGACTTCAAATGCGAATTTACAAAGAATTGCAGCTCATAATTAAATGCCGTGCAAGCACAATCACTCTGGGCTTGATTCTCATTGACACTAAGGCCCCTTTACACTGTTCTGGCAGTGCAATTGGAGTGGCTCTACGTTTACACCCACTTTCAGGACTCTTTCACACTGTCAAAGTGGTTTGTAATTTATCCAAAGCTCTCATTTAGTGTGCTCTGGTGAAGAATTCTCCTGCTGAGCTGGTAAGGCTAATAACAAAATGTATATTATGCCTTTCTTCTTAGCATCTTAATGTGCATTAAAAGCAGACTTCTCAGAAGCACCCGTGTGATTTAGGAGCAGTCAGTCAATGAGACCTGTGCGCCTCAGTCTCTTAGGCACTTCTGAAAAATCCCACCCTTCTGTGGTTCTTATTACTGTAGCATCTGAATGCTTCACATTCTTTAATCAACACAAATCCCCTGTGAGGAAGGGAAGTATTATTATTAGGACCCTACCAAATTCATGGCCATAAAAAATGCATCATGGACCATGAAATCTTCTTTTGTGTACTTTTACACTATACTATACAGATTTCATGGGGGTGGGAACCAGGGTTTTTTAAACGGAGGGTCCCAACCCAAAAGGGTGTCACAATGTTATTGGGGGGATGGGGGTCACAGTATTGCCACTCTTACTTCTGCACTACCTTCAGAGCTGGGTGTCCGGAGAGTGATGGCTGCTGGCCGAGGACCCAGCTCTGAAGGTAGCAGCACAGAAGTAATGGTAGCAATACCATACCATGCCATCCTTACTGCTGCCGGCAGCAGTGCTGCCTGCAAAGCTGGGCTCCCAGCCAGCAGCCGCTGCTCCCCAGCCTCCCAGATCTCAAGGCAGTGCCGCTACCAGCAGCAGGCCAAAGTAAAGGTGGCAATACCACAACCCCCCACAACAACTTTGTGACCCCACCACCACACAACCCACCTTTGGATCAGGACCCCTACAGGTACAACACTGTGAAATTTCAGATTTAAATATCTGAAAATTATGAAATTTATGGTTTTTAAAATCCTATGACTATGAAATTCACCAAAATGGACCATGAATTTGGTAGGACCCTAGCTATTATCCCCTATTTTATGGATGATGAGCTGGTGCACAGAGAAACAAAAGTGATTTGCCAAAGGTCACACAGATAGGGAAGTGAACCTGGGTCTCACTAGTTCCAGGCTACCACCCTTCCTCCTCTACCATATAAGTATTAGTGAGTCTTACAATATTCTGCATGGCACAGAAATATCCCCATTTTACAAATGGATAAACTGAGGTACAAAGCGAAAAAATAATGCCTAAAGTTAGGTTCTGAAACCCACATTTGAACATCTAAATGAGAGACTTAATTTTCAAAAGCACTGACTACCTAGCAGCCCCCACAGAAAACACGGATTGGGATTTCTGGGAGTGTTTTCTAATGATTTATAAGATTAAACCAACTTGTTCACGTCAATTAGAGCTGCTGATTGCTCAGCACTTTTGAAAATCAAGGCACACATTTAGGTGCCTAAAATTTGGATTTAAGAGCCAAACGTTAAATACCCAGTTTTTAACATCTTGGTCTACATGACTTGATCAAAGTCACAGAAAAACAACAACATAGGAGTTGGAAGGGATAACTGACTAGAAAACACTCCCCAAAATCATAACAAGCATTAATATTTTTTTATAAAGAACTCTGGTTAGCATTTTTTAAAGGATGTCTTATGTATGCTTGAAGTATTAAACATGGGTCTAGCCACATCCCTTGGTATTCAAATGTGCCAGTACTGACCAATCACTGCTACTTAATGGTTCTGCCTCTAAAATAATCATAATCAGACATTAGAGCACTGAGAAAGCTAAAAAGAATTTTAAGAGCTGGAAAATGATTTTTATTTCCAGTCTGGTCTGAGTACTGTACATTCATTGTAATTCTGAATGCAATGTGACCCGTGAAACTGGCAGCTCTCCCACCCATAACGTCTTAGAGATGTTTGTAGTAGATATTTTAATTGCCTGATGACAAAATTATTCAGAAATATATCATTTTGACAATGTGCTTGCTTCATATATTAAGCAAAAAATATGTTTAAATAATACTAAGAGACAGACTTAAGTCCAACAAAGCCAAGAAAATTAAAGCAAAGGAAGCTATTTCCCATCACCCCTTAATACACCCCAATAATCCACACACTTCTGCCTAGGTATTATAGGGACATGCCCATCATATACAATACATAGCATGATGATTGAATTCCTGGCTCCATTAACGTCAATGGGAGTTTCGTCATTGGCTTCAGTGGGACCAGAATTTACGCCATGTCACAAGACAATGGGGGAGTAGTAGCCTTGGGGCTAAATATCCTTCCATCATATTATTTTAAACTGTTTTATTTGTATTTTATAATTTGTTATTGTTTGAAATAAATTGTTTGAACAGAGGAATACACAGAAGATTTGAGATCTATACATAGATTTTTAAGGACAGAAGGAACCATTATGCTCATATAGTCTGATCTGCATAATAAAAGTCACAGAATTTTATCCAACACACCCTGCAGGGTAGGAAACTATTTTTCTATATTCCTATATATCTACAGCAGTGGACTGTTTATAAGAGGAGCACTGGAAGCACAACAGCGGTGCTTCAGACTCTGGATTAGAGCTAGTCAGGAATCCTTCAACAAATTATTTTTCATCAAAACATGCTGATTAGTTGAAACCAAAACTGCTCGTGAAACAGGGTCAGGATTGACAAATTTCCCAACTCGACAAAACGTCAAGAGAAAAAGTTTTGAAGTTATCAAAACATTATGTTTTGATTTTGAAAATGACAAATTCTGATTTTCCATGTTCAAAATTTCTTTTCTTTTTGAAATTTAAACTAATTGGACTGGAAAAAGGCTAAAGAAGAAAGGTTGGAATCTAAGTAAAACATTTTGAAATTATTGAAATAAAATGTTTCAGTTGACCCAAACCAAAAAAGAATTGTTTTGTCAATTTGCAAATATTTTTGAGATTGATTTTTTGTCCCAATTCAAGATAGGATAAAATGTCAAACTCTCAAAAATATTGAAAGCACAGGAAAAGTTTCTCACTCAGATCTGATCTAGATTAGCTGCC
Source organism: Chrysemys picta bellii (assembly GCF_011386835.1). NCBI lineage: Eukaryota > Metazoa > Chordata > Testudines > Emydidae > Chrysemys > Chrysemys picta. The sequence goes on along the minus strand of NC_088794.1, from coordinate 72,108,005 downwards.
TGTTGGTTTCCAGATGGAGTTTAAAATGCTGATTTTGATCTATAAAGACCCAGATGGTTTGGAACTTCCCTACTTGAGAGACTGCCTTTTCTCCCTGTTGTGCCATACTGCCCACAGCTGCAATTAATGGAGGCAATGGAACTCCCTGGAGTTTATGAGAGAGGGAATTACTGACAGGGCTTTCTCCAGAAATCCCCTCAATTTCGGAATTAACTCATCATCACCTCCGACATGCTCATGGATTGAAATAACCCAAATGTGTTGACCTTCAATGCACACCACAAAGCACTTTTTTGGGGGAGGGGAAGGAAGGTTCAGGAGGGCTGATGTTTTTGGTGGACAGGGGTGTGTGCAGGGGATATTTTGGGGGTATTTGTTATTTTTTTGGTGGCTCCTTTTGTTGGGATCTTCCACCCTTTTCCTAAGCTTTTTACTATATTGTATTGACCTGTATTTGCAATGTCTTATCAGGGCATCTAGGTTAGGCATCTCTATATGGAAAATCAAAATGAAATCTATACAAAAATCTTCGGCTGCACAATCCATTACAAACTGAATATCTCCCAAAGGATTTGGGGCCATTTTTAATGTCTTCTGAATAAGTACGTAAAATCATTTGCATGTGCAAATGGAATTTCTCATTGTTTTTATTTACATAACACCCTAAATATGCATTGCAGATGCAAGAATACCTAACCATGTGTGCTCCGAATCCATTTGTGCACTGAAATGACTATGCACACAAAATTGTGCATGCAAATTTGGCGGCCAGGTTGAGATGCCATTGGAAATATGGCCATTAATGTTAAATAAATGCATAATCAGGATAGTTATCTCTCTATACAAGTTGAGCAATATTCTCTGATGGTGCAAATCTCTAGTCAATTAAACTACACTGATTTACCCCAGCTGAGCATCTAACCTGTAATATCTACATACTGACTATTATTTAAATGGAACCCATTCCTACAAAGGGACTTCAGTAGGACTCCATTGTGGAGAAGGAGCTATATTCCTGATCTTTGCAGGATCAGAGATCATGGTTTGTAAGTGGCAACTGACCCTTAACTATAACAACACTAGTAGGTATCACTATAATTTATCCCATTGTTGGGATTTCCTCCCTGTGCCTGTGACTCCCCATGGATATGCTCTTGTTTATTGGCTGAGTAGCATTTATCTCACACACACACAAACACACACACACGTATGTATGAGGGGATAGCCGAACTCCTTGAAATATGGAATGTGCATTAGCAAATGTGGTCCATAAAATTTCAAAGCCTAAGACCTTTTCACAGCCTGACATATTTTACCATTTAGCTTTCCACATTCCTGCCGTAACCCAATACAGGCATTGCAGGCTGAATGATAAACAGAGACTCCTTCAGGAAACGTTGAGAAAGCAGAGGGTCAGAATGTTACACTAGCCCAAACTATTCCACAGGTGATTGTTAAGGCTGCATAGCCCATTTTCTCTACTCTGCAGAGGAAAGGCAGAAAATATAAGCGTCATACAAAACAAGTAGTAACAATATATCCTCTTTAATGGGCCGTCGCTACCCTTGAATACCATCTTTTAAAGAAAGTAAAAATATTTGTGCTACTTTCTAGCCCATGAGAAAAATGGAAGAGGAGCTAAGCTTTTAGATTAGTCATGCACAAGTTTGTTTTCATTGTTTTTGCTTTAGACACACCAGTAAATTTCACTGTAAAACATGCAGTTAGTACTGAATGCAATCCAGGAAGAGTGTAAAGATATTTATGCTTGTTGATTCATTTGGATTTCTTTGATGTGTGCACTTACGGAATATGGCTCATAGTACTTTGCAGAGTTCCAAGCTGCAAACAGTGTGAATATGAGTGCCCCAAAATCCAAAGCCTTCCAGTAGCAGGGGAATATCAAGCAGGGGTAGAGAGGTTATTTTACACCTGTATTTGACACTGGTGCAACCACTGCTGGAATATTATGTCCAGTTCTGATGTCCCCAATTCAAGAAGGATGTTGATAAATTGAAGAGGGTTCAGGAAAAAAAACATGAGAATGAATTAGGGTTTGGAAAACCTGCCTTATAGTGATATTCTCAAGGAGCTCAATCTATTTAGTTTATCAAAGAGAAGACACGGAGTGATTTGATAATAATCTATCAGTCTCTACAAGGGGAACTGAAAGTTGATAATGGATGATTCTTTAAGCTAGCAGACAATGATATTCAAGATCCAATGGTTGGAACTTCAAGCTAGACAAATTCAAACTAGAAATAAGGCACAAATTTTTATGGTGATGGTAATTAACCATTGGAACAATTTATCAAGGCTCATGGTGGATTCTCCATCACTGGAATTTTAAAATAAAGATATGCTTTAGTTCAAACAGGAATTAATTCACGGAAGTCTGACAGCCTGTGTTATACTTGATGATGACAGTGGTCCCTTCTGGCTTTATAATCTGTGAATCTATGAAAAGCCAGCATGTGCTCATAGAGCCATATTCTGGACTGTTTCCAAGCTTCACACAAACAGCTCAGCCAATTTAGGTGTACACCACATTTACTCCCCTGGATCTTGGGACTGGCCAGACCACCACATAAAGTGGAGCAGCTTTGGAGTTGTTCTACTTTATATCAGCTACCAATAGCCACCCAGGGCCATTGCAGCATCCAGGAATTGCTGGGGATGCCCTGACCATATGCCCTTATCTCCAGCCATGTTGTCCATGTGGCATCAGAACTGTAATGGCAGCCACGTGACACCAAAGGATTTCCCTGAGCATCAAGAATCTTTCACTGGCTGGATCCAACAAACCAGTGCACAGCAGCTTCAGCACAGCCAAGAACCAGGGCCATGGTGACTAATGCTGACCTTCTCAGCAGCATGTGAAAATAAAATACAAATCTGAAAAAAAAAGAGAAAAAAATGTGCACAATATACTGCACATGGCAAGGTTGTGTTATACATAACCTTGTAATTCTGTTATATACATATTAGAGCCAGGGAAACAATTTGTAATGAATAAGTTACTTGATTAACGTTGCCTTTTTTTTTTCTGTTCTCAACTGATTCATTCATAAACTTTGATCTAGTGTCCATTTTTCAAAATTAAATGTGTCCATCATGCAGAATTATTTGACAAACATTTTGTGCAATCATATTTCAGCCCATGGGATTTTTACAAACTAAGCAATTAAACTGTGCCTTTACCTATACATATAACTGCTGTATGACTGGTTAGCTAGGTCATACTCCATTGTTTCTGCTCCCCAAACATACAACTACATTGTATAAACAAGAGGAAAGAAACCAGAGATTTTAAAATGGCTCTGCAGACATTTCCAGCATGAACCTTTGTAGAAACTCGTATTCGCATGCGTATTCATGAGACCGGCAATGTATATTTTTGCAACCAAACAACACTGTTGCAAATGTTTGCAGGAAATGGATAAAAAGTCAATGTCAGCTAGAGAAATAGTCACATTTTCCCCAGTATTCATTCTGCTCTCTCTTACACACACCCACATACACCCCACAGGCATACAGTAGAAGTGACACATTACATGATGTGAGGTTTCACCTCAGATTTACTGTCAGATATGTTCAGACAATTCCCATTGAAACCAGTTGGCACAGTGCACACTTATTTGAGGGCAGAATTTGACTCAATGAGAACAACAGCAACTGTTAATAATCAAGACAGATTGTGGCATCTTTTTAACTTGATGTGCTTAAAAATAAGTTGTCAGTGTATGGCAAATAAGTATAAGCCAAAATTCTTCACATAACTACACCATGTGCCATCCCACTGAAGCCAATGAGGTGGGACACAGAGTAGGCTAGCACAGAATTTTGGCATAGAGCAGACACCACAGACACAAATACATGCCAATTTCATTTTTTAAACCACACTCCATATATAACAAAATGGAAGGAATGAGAAATACTTTTAGAGGCTTTCTTCTGGATCAGGAGTAATTCTGTTGAAGTCAGTGTAAACAAGAGGAGAATTAGACCTTGTGTGTGTGATGGCATAAAATGCAGTCTGCGGTACATTATATTGCTGCTGATGGAATTAAATATCAAGAAGTAAGAGACAAGATCTTCCATGTCAGTGGTGCCACTCAGGTAAGGAGAATTAACCTGCTACAGTTTCTGCAAGAACTTACTTGGAGTTCCTACTATGCTATAAATAACACCACCTGTAGAACTGTGGAGTTTGAATGCAAGCACTCGCCTTTGAGTTAATCAAGCAAAAGAAAATTAGAGATCATTCTACCTTCCCACACATTAGGCTAGATTGTGTCTATAGATGATGAGGCTCATGGATGCCTCATGCTATACAGCCTATGGAATGATTCCCTGTTCTCTTCATTCCCTATGAATAGGGCACTACCAAATTCACAGTCCTTTTGGTCAATTTCGCAGTCATAGGATTTATTAAAATAATAAATTTCATTATTTCAGCTATTTAAATCTGAAGTTTCATGGTGGTGTAATGGTAGGGGCCCTGACCCAAAAAAGAGTTGTTGCGGGGGGAGGGGGGGAGTCATAAGGTAATTTTAGGGGGGGTTGCAGTGCTGCTACCCTTACTTCAGAGGTGGGCATCTGGAAAGCAGTGGCTACTGGCCAGGAGTCCAGCTCTGAAGGCAGAGCCACCACCAGCGGCAGCCCAGAAGGTTGACATGGTATGATATTGCCACCCTTATTTCTGCACTGCTACCTGCAGAGCTGGGCCCTCATCAGCAGCCACCACTCTCCGGCTGCCCAGCTCTGAAGGCAGAAGCACAGAATTAAGGGTGCCATGGTATGATATTGCCACCCTTCTGCTCTGCTGCTGGTGGGGCACTGCCTTCTGAGCTGGGCGCCCGGCCAACAGCCACCGCTCTCCAGCTACTAGTTCTAAAGGCAGCGCAGTAGTAAGGGTGGCAATACCATGACCCCCCTAAAATAATGCAATACCCCTGCAACTCTCTTTTGGGTCAGGATCCCCAATTTGAGAAATGTGGGTCTCCCCTGTGACATCTGTATAGTATAGGCAAAAAGCACACAAAAGACCAGATTTCACCAGATTTCACAGTCTGTGATGCGTCTTTCATGGCCGTGAATTTGGTAGGGCCATACCTATGAAGCATCTGGCACTGGCCACTGTTGGAAGACAGGATATTGGGCTAGATGGACCATTGTTCTGACCCAATAAGGCTATTCTTATGTTCTCAAGTTCTTATGATGGAGATGTTCTTTAGAGCTGAGCAAAAAATTGATTTTTTTTTTTTGGCTTCACTTGCCAGTCAAAAAATATTGTTTCAGATTGACCCAAAATGAAAATTCTTTTGAATTTTTCAGCAAATCAAAAAAGCAAAAAAGAAATCATTTCAGGTTGAACAATATTATTTTGTTCAACCCAAAATGAATTGTTTTGTTTCATTTCTGAGATTTTCGTACACTCATTTAATTTTTAAAAAATAAAATTGAAGTAAATTTCTAACCAAAAAGTTATTTCAAATAAATAAAAAAATTGTTTCAAAAAATGTCAACATGAAACATTTTAACTTTTCGGAAATTTTTGTCAGGGTTTTGTTGTTTTTGTTTTTGCTTGTTTTGATTTTGAGGTTTGAAAGGTGGTTTCTTGAAAGAATTCAACAAATTTAACCCAAATTTACAAAATTTTGATGCAAATCTAACTTTTGGTGAAAAATGTTTCATCTGAAAAATGTTGCCCAGCTCTAGAACTCTTCCTCAGTGGCAGCTTGTAGGAGCACCATGACTTTGGGAGTATAGATAGTAGTACATGCACAGTCAACATATTTTTACCCCATTAGAGCCAGCAACTTACTTATCTCCTTCACCCACTTATCAATTTGACTTGACTCATCCCACCTCCTCTAAGGCTTTTAGAACTGCTGACACTGAACTTTTGCCTTGTCCCTCCACAGAGGAACAAAAAAAGGTGAGGTATCTCCTTGTGCTTTCTCTACTTCCTGTGTACACCCACCAGAGCTAGTCATAATCTAGCTCAGGGAGAGTGAGTGTGTCACCATCTTCTGCCAGAATTTTAGACTAGCTCTCTTATATTCTAATAGTAGACTAACAGAGGCTATAAGCTCTATGTAAGAGGGTCCGGACTCACCCCTGCGGCGCCTCCTGCTGGTTGTCCAGGGAATTAGCTCACCAGCCTCTGGAGCGCCCTCTGCAGGCTGGTGATCCACCTGTCCTCTCCTTCTCGGCTCCCGTGTCCCTCCTAGGACCTCGGTGCCCCTTGCTCTGGGTGCTGCCCCCTGGCAATACCCACACACGCGAGGTCTCCCCTCCCAGGGGAACCCCCACCCACTAACCCCACCTCACCTCAGGATAAGGCCACTGCCAATCCCCATCTAGCCCCCACTCTCTGGGGCAGACTGCAGTATAGGCCACTCATCATGGCAAGGGTGGGTTTGGACCTGCTGCCTTGGCCTAGTCCTGGGCTGCCCTCTGCAACCCCCAGTACCCCTTGGCCTTTTACCAGGCTGCAGCCTGGGGCTATCCAGGCTGGAGCTCCCCAGTCGTTCTCCAGCCCTGCTCCACTACAGGTACCCTGTCTCGCTCCCTGCAGCCAGGCCCTTCTCTCTCTGAACACAGAGAGAGACTCTTAAGCGCCTGGCTACCAGCCTCTTATATAGAGCCAGCTGAGGCCTGATTGGGGCATGGCCCAGCTGCAACTGCTTCCCCAATCAGCCCAGTTTAGCAGCTCCCAACCACCAGCCTTCTCCCAGGGCTGTTTCAGGCCTTTTCAGGCAGGAGCAGGTGTCCACCCCACTATACTCTAATATTACTACAGGTAATAAAGATTCTCCATTACCTCATACATGAGGGTCCACTGTTCTTGGAGCTGTAGTCTCCGTAATAGAGAGACTCCACATATATATCTCACTGCATGCATATATAGTATCCAGGACAACAGGCCCCAATCTTGATTGAGGCCTTTTGGGGCTGCTGTAATACAAAAAATTATTATCAAGAATATAGGCTCCTATATGGGAGATCTTGGGAGGATGGACAATTGCCCAACAGTATTCTGGGAATTCTCCAAGATGAAAAATGTGATAGGACTATAGTCCTGCTCATACCCGCCAGAGTCTGCTAACCAATGGTATCAAAGACAGCTGATATAGATCTTAAAAGGACCTGTATGGAATGATAATCATATTTTATCATCTTGCAGATAATACCACAATAGATAACACCTAGACTTCACTACTGGCACATGATAGTACATGCCCCACAGACTTCAATACAGTTGGACTGGCTTACACAGTAGTAAATTTTCCTCTGTTTTGTCCATGGAGGTCTGTCCCTTGAACAATTATTCACTTTTTGAACTCAGCCTCAAACCTAAAGCTTCCCTCTACCAAATGACATCAACAGTAAGTCTCAGAAGGCAACAGCACAGAACTTTTAAATTCTCATAATTGAAGAAACACATCGTGGGGAAAATTCACCTCTGGCTATGATTCCTATCAGGTAACACTATTAGTTTGGCTCTGTTTCTATATCTTGATTGTGGGGTTTTGTGTGTGCATGCGCATTTTTCTTTTTGGAGAATAGCATTAATATTTGTAGTACTGAAACACACTCACAATAGGTGGCTTTTGCAGTAATCAGATGCCTCAAATTTGCCTTGGAATTTAATCCTCAGCAAGAGACATTTAAATGCCTCAAATAGTCTTGTGGCATGATTATTATGCCTTAAATATAGCTAATGGCTAAATGCAGTGTGTGTCTGGTTGGTGTCATACTCAAGACAGAGGAACAAATAAACTAACAGAGAGTAGCACTGCAAAGTCAGGTGAAAGGTGTCCCATGGAGTTGCAAGAAACCAAAAGGCAATACAGAAAGAGAACTGTCACTTTATTTTAGCATTGCATGAGGCAATATCGGTACATCTTTCCAGGAGATCTTAGCTTTCACTATGGAACTATAATCAAAACCAGGAGAAATGGAACTTCATTCCCATAGGTCTTCCTCACAGCTCCCTCTTACTATCTTTTGCAGCTTCTTGGCCCTCTCCTCTAACTACAGTCATTCCTCCTTCAAGAGCAAGCCAGATATTATTTAACAATGTTATTTTTCCTCTTTCTTTGTTTGCCCAGGTGTCTCTGGGTTTTCTATAGTGCTGACCTGTGGCCATGCAGGCATTTTAAATGCTGCTATTTATTATTTTTTAAATAAAAGCTAATTGACCCTCTTCCCAAAGAGATGCTGTCTAAGCCATTGTTTCAGTTGGTAAAGACCCATGTTCAGGCGCAAGCTAAGAGTTCCTCACACTTTGGCTCAGCAGAGGATGGAAGTACTCATTACAGGTCTAACAACTTCAAGGCCAAATTCAGACCTCCGTAACACCAGGGTTAGTCCAGAGTAACTCCATTGACTTCAGCAAAATTACTCCAGGTATAAGAGAGAAAAATTTGGCCCATACTGTTCAGACTGCCAGCTCCCTCTTAAAGCAGCACTTCTCAGTTGGTTCAAGAGTGTAGTAGACACAAACATCTCTTGACTGTCCTTCATTAAGGCCTGATCCAAAGCTCAATGAAGTCAATGGAAAGATTCCCATTTACTTCAGTTGGCTTTGGATCAGGCCCTATATGCTTCAATTTACCTGAAGTCCACATGCTTCATGCTGACCATCTGTTTTCCTACATTTGATGGAGGCTGGGGGAGGGAGCCTTGTGAATTATTTAGAATGGAAATGCTGAATTGTGTAGTGGAGATTATTAAAAATGTTGTGTATGTTGAAGTAATTCAACTTATATCCCTTCAAGCTTCCCTGTAAATGATTCATTGCTTGCTTTTGGCTTTCTTTTCATGAGTGAGCGGAGGTACTCAGCACCCCTGAAAACCCAGGCATTAGCCTGGACACACAAAATCTGAGGGAAAGACCTTTGGAAATTTGGACCCACATGACTTGGTCCAGTTCACATAGCATGTCAACAGCATAGCATGAAACAGAATCAAGGAATCCTGACTTCAGCTAAGCACCTGACTGTAATCAGTAACACAGTATCTTGAAGCCAAGAAGCCTAGCTCAAACCAAAGACTACATTACCTCACCAAGTGTTGTCTAAAGAGACAATCATAGCTCAGAGAGTCCTATGATGCATCCGACGAAGTGGGCATTCACCCACGAAAGCTTATGCTCCAATACATCTGTTAGTCTTAAAGGTGCCACAGGACTCTCTGTTGCTTTTTACAGATCCAGACTAACACGGCTACCCCTCTGATACTTGAATCATAGCTCAAAAATTGCAAAACATTGGTGTGATCTCCTGCCCAAGGAGACTCAATGGTGGTTCCCAACTCTGACTGGAGAAGTGAATGGAAAGATGGGAAAGAGGAAGTAAATAGGATGAAATTCAATAAGGACAAATGCAAAGTACTCCATTTAGGAAGGAAGGAACAATCAGTTGCACACATACAAAATGGGAAATGACTGCCTAGGAAGGAGTACTGCGGAAAGGGATCTGGGGGTCATAATGGATCACAAGCTAAATATGAGTCAACAGTGTAACACTGTTGCAAAAAAAAAAATCATCATTCTGGGATGTATTAGCAAGAGTGTTGTAAGCAAGACATGAAAAGTAATTCTTCTGCGCTAGTCCGTGCTGATTAGGCCTCAACTGGATTATTGTGTCCACTTCTGGAGGCTACATTTCAGGAAAGATGTGGACAAATTGGAGAAAGTCCAGAGAAGAGCAACAAAAATGATTAAAGGTCTAGAAAACATGACCCATGAGGGAAGATTGAAAAAATTAGATTTGTTTAGTCTGGAAAAGAGAAGACAGAGGGGACATGAAAACAGTTTTCAAGTACATGAAAGGTTGTTACAAGGAGGAGGAAGAAAAATTATTTTTCTTAATCTCTGAGGATAGGACAAGAAGCAATGGGCTTAAATTGCAGCAAGGGAGGTTTAGGTTGGACATTAAGAAAAACTTCCTGTCAGGATGATTAAGCACTGGAATAAATTGCCTTGGGAGGTTGTGGAATCTCCATCATTGGAGATTTTTAAGAGCACATTAGACAAACACCTATCAGGAATGGTCTAGATAATACTTAGTCCTGCCACGAGTTCCGGGGACTGGACTAGATGACCTCTCGAGGGCCCTTCCAGTTCTATGATTCTGGTGCCAGAGGCCCCCAGCCACTAAAAAACTATATCTGTAGCATAGATTTTATTTTAAAAGTCACTGTTCACAGCATTGTCAATGCCTGTATGAGCAAAGGTGGGCAAGGTAACATCTTTTATTGGACCAACTTCTGTTGGTGAGAGAGACAAGCTTTTGAGCTACACAGAGCTCTTCTTCAAGTCTGGGCACATACAGACTGATGAGAGGTAACTCCAGGGTTTTTTCCCCTCTTTTCAAGCACAGTTGGCAGTTGATCCTTCTCATGGTCAGTTGCTTGGCAACAAAACAAGTTTCTCTGGCTACAGAATAAATATTCCACATCTGAAATATTTGAGAAAAAACAGTTTTTCCTGACTACATTCCATAGTACTTGGGCCACAGGGTTTCCCAAAATAACCTAAAATGTTAGAAGGGTTGCACAAAGATGACTTCCAGTTAAAGGGGGATAATCACCCTGAGGCAGAGACAAATATGTCCCCCTATGCAGTTTTCATGTCCTTAAAATAATGTGTTAAATGTACTTTGTGATCTGGAGAATGTATAAAGTAGTTTAACTGGCTAGGAATGAATTAGCTAACTGGATCCATTGCCTTTTTAAACGTAGGCGTGGTAGGAGGCATTTTGCAGGCCCAGAAAATCTGGAACTTGCTATATTCAATCCTGTATGGGTGCCAAAAAAAGCACTTCTAGAGAGAGAGAACAAGTGAGCATAGGCATAAGATCAGATATCTCATGAACCACCAGAGCCAGAAAGGGATGCCATTGGAAAATGGGGATTCCTGGATCTGGCTTTGGTATATAAAACATTCATTTACAGCCATATCAGGGGAAAAGGTATCAACCCATAAATTCTCATTATTCTAATTACCACCGTGCTTTCTTCTTTCACTTCAGCGAAGACAACATTTTAGTGAAAAAAAACAGAAGATAGAATCCAGTTCTTTCCACCCTTTGAAAGCATCATTCTCATAGGCTATACACTAAATAATTGCTGCTAAAATAACATGGGAACATTTTGCTGGAGAGATGTTTAGTTGCCAGAGCCATACAAAGGGTCCTAGCTGGAGATATCAATCCCTGCATTTTGCTAATTGTTGATTTGGGGAGATTATTCATAAGAAAAAAAGCAAAGAACGAGCAACACCCATTAGTAAGAGATGGGGGGAAATCTGAGTAAGTTGTGGAATGATTACAAGAAAGAGGAATTTATATTACCCACCAAATAATGATCTACTTATTTATTTTTTATTAGAAAAAAATGTCAATTATTCAGGGGTTCTTGGAGTTAACAGAAGAAAGAGATAGGGTTTCATGTATTATGACTAATTTGAGATGCTGGGTAGGATTTGCAAAAGTGCTTAAGACTTATTTTCAAAAGACTCATTGAGCATCAATAGGATTTAAGAGCCTAAGTGCCTAAGTCACATTTGAAAGTGGAACTTAGACTCCTAAGTCACTAAAGCACTTTTGAAAATTTTACTCTTGCCCTTTTTTGTATCATTCCCTTCCAGCAGACCACACTACTTTTTCATCAGCAGCATCATGTTCCTATTATGCCTCTGGCATTTAGGGCAGTGACGAAGCTCCTCCACGCCTGTCTGTTTCTGGCAAGTCTTTCAATGGTTCCCCAGCTGTACCCCAGGTTTTTCAGTTCAGCTTCCACAGCTCTTCGCCATGTTGTTTTCGGGCCGCCTTGTTTTCGCTTGCCTTCAGGTGTCCATCTTATTGCTACTCTGGTGATGGAATCAGGTTCCATCCGAAGCACATGACCAATCCATCTCCAACATCTCCTGTCAATGATGGTGCTCAGATCCTCTTGGCTGCACTGTGTCAATAGATCTTGGTTTGAGATTGTTCTGGGCCAAAAGATACGGAGGATTTTTCTGAGGCAGGTTGTATGGAATGAAGACAGTTTGGACTTGTCATACTTTCTCATTCCCCAGCCTTCTGCACTATAAAGTAGTGTTGAAAGTACGCAGCTCTGATAAATCTTGAGTTTGGTTTTGGTGTTGTATTTTGATGATTTCCAGACTGTATTTAAGCTCCTGAAGGTGTTCCTGGCTTTATTGATTTTGTTCCGAATGTCCTGGCTTGTTCCACCGTCCTGGCTGATGGTGCTGCCCAAGTATGTGAATGTTTCTACACTGGTGAGAACATAATCCTCTATCTGTACTGGTGATGGTGATGCAATTTTAAAGGTCATGATATCTGTCTTATTGCGGTTGATTTTCAGTCCAATCTGCCGGCTGAATGTGTTGAGTCTTTACTCACTACTCTTTAGCTACTTTTATTTTCATATTGTCACAAATATACAAGAACCTGTACAATGGGGGAACCCCAGTGACAGTATCCTGCCTCAGAGAATTTACAATATATTTGGCATCTTCCCAGATACACCATACTAGCTCCCTTCAGCCACCATTTCCAGGACACATTCACAGTGCTCAAAATGGGAAGAGAATGGATGATGATTGTTTATGTCAAGTGTGCACAATTTTTTTCAATGGGCAGCAGTAAGATGTGGAAAGGAGGAGAAAAAAGAATGACCACCCTAAATCAAGCATTTCTCAACTACCTCTGAAGCAGCTTTTTTCCACTGGGAAAGAGCCATTGCCTCTCCATCAGTCAGACAGCAAAAGGGTTTGAAGGGGCCGATGAAATAAAGGCAGATTTTTGTATTCTTCACTGGCTATGGGCCTCATTTGTCCATGGGTCAAAAAGACTAATCGGGGATGCCACTATTTCCTGAAAGATAATTCCCCCTTTTCATAGCTGATAAAAATTACCCTTATCTAGACAAATATATATAGGCATATGCGCGCGCGCGCGCGCACACACACACACACACACACACACACGCACACAATGCTCAAAGAACACTATTAAGAGTGTAAAGTCAAGCACTCCAAATTTAGGAAATGTGAAAATTAAGGTAATCTATAGAACTTTAATTCACCCCTCTTGTGCTTATCTGTTATTGTACAGTCTTTAATTACATGTTCACATATTAATTTTTCCACCGGACCTCTATCTGTGCAGCTGTTGTGACCTGCAGAGGATGTGCCATGTTTGTCTTTCTCCCAGAGGATAGAAGCGACTTTGTTTGTACGAAGTGCAAGCTGGTCTCCATATTGAAGGAAAAGGCCCAGGTAGAGACCATCGAATTGTGGAAGTAAATGCATGGTTACACAGGTGGTGTCAGAGAGAGAACTTTGGATTCTTCGACCATGGGATGTTGTTCCAGGAAGAAGAATTACTAGGAAGAGATGGGATACACCTAACAAAGAGAGGGAAGAGCATCTTCGCAGGCAGGTTTGTTAACCTAGTTAGGAGGGCTTTAAACTAGGTTCTCCAGGGGATGGAGACCTAAGCCCTGAAGTAAGTGGGAAAGTGGGATACCAGGAGGAAATATAAGGAGGATGGTGCAACAAGGGAGGCCTCTGATTCATACTGAGAATGTAGAGCAATTGGCTAGTTATCTTAGGTGCCTGAACATGAACACAAGAAGCCAGGGAAACAGGCAGCAAGAATTGGAAGTCCTGGCACAGTCAAGGAACTATGACATGATTGAAATAATAGAGACGTGGTGAGGTAACTCACATGACTGCAGCACTGTCATGGATGGGTATAAACTGTTCAGGAAGGACAGGCAGGGGAGAAAAGGTGGAGGAGTTGCACTGTATGTAAGAGAGCAGTATGATTGCTCAGAGCTCCAGTATGAAACTGGAGAAAAGCCTGTTGAGAGTCTTTGGGTTAAGTTTAGAGGTGAAAGCAACAAAAGTGGTGTCGTGGTGGGTGTCTGCTATAGACCACCAGACCAGAAAGCTGAGGTAGACGAGGCTTTCTTCAGACAACTAACAGAAGTTTCCAGATCACAGGCCCTGGTTCTCACGGGGGACTTCAATCATGCTGACATCTGCTGGGAGAGCAATACAGCAGTGCACAGACAATCCAGGAAGTTTTTGGGGAGTGTTGGGGACAACTTCCTGGTGCAAGTGCTGGAGGAACCAACTAGGGGCAGAGCTTTTCTTGACCTGCTGCTCACAAACAGGGAAGAATTGGTAGGGGAAGTAGAAGTGGGTGGCAACCTGGGCAGCAATGACCATGAGATGGTCGCGTTCAGGATCCTGACAAAAGGAAGAAAGGAGAGCAGCAGAATAATAAAGAAGCCTTATTGAGGGCACAGGAACAAACCATCCTGATGTGCAGAAAGAATAGCCAATATGGCAGGTGACCAGCTTGGCTTAACAGTGAAATCTTCTGTGAGCTTAAACACAAAAAGGAAGCTTACAAGAAGTGGAAACTTGGACAGATGACTAGGGAGGAGGATAAGAATATTGCTCGAGCATGCAGCAGTGTAATCAGGAAGGCCAAAGCAAATTGGAGTTGCAGCTAGCAAGGGATGTGAAGGGTAATAAGAAGGGTTTCTACAGGTATGTTAGCAACAAGAAGGTGGTCAGGGAAAGTGTGGGACCCTTACTGAATGGGGGAGGCAACCTAGTGACAGATGATGTAGAAAAAGCTGAAGTACTCAATGCTTTTTTTGCCTCTGTCTTCACAACAAGGTCAGCTCCCAGACTGCTGCACTGGGCAGCACACTATCGGGCGGAGGTGAGCAGCCCTCGGTGGTGAAAGAACAGGTTAAGGACTATTTAGAAAAGCTGGACATGCACTAATCCATGGGGCCGGATGCAATGCGCCTGAAGGTGCTGAGGGAGTTGGCTGATTGCAGATTTCAGAGCCATTGGCTATTATCTTTGAAAACTCATGGCGATTAGGGGAGGTCCCAGATGTTTGGGAAAATGCAAATATAGTGCCCATCTTTAAAAAAAGGGAAGAAGGAGAATCCGGAGAACTACAGACCAGTCAGCCTCACCTCTGTCCCCGGAAAAAATCATGGAGCAGGTCCTCAAGGACCCCATTTTGAAGCACTTGGAGGAGAGGAAGGTGATCAGGAACAGTCAACATGGATTCACCAAGGGCAAGTTATGCCTGACCAACCTGATTGCCTTCTGTGATGAGATAACTGGCTCTGTGGATATGGGGAAAGCGGTGGACGTGATATACCTTGACTTTAGCAAAGCTTTTGATACGGTCTCACACAGTATTCTTGCCAGCAAGTTAAAGAAGTACGGATTGGATGAATGGCTAGATTGTCGGGCTCAATGGGTAGTGATCAACGGCTCAATGTCTAGTTGGCAGCTGGTATCAAGCGGAGTGCCCCAGGGATCGGTCCTGGAGCCGTTTTTGTTCAACATCTTCATTAATGATCTGGATGATGGGATGGATTGCACCCTCAGCAAGTTCACAGATTACACTAAGCTGGGGGGAGAGGTAGATACGCTGGAGGATAGGGATAGAGTCCAGAGTGACCGAGACAAATTGGGCCAAAAGAAATCTGATGAGGTTCAACAAGGACAAGTGCAGATTGCTGCTCTTAGGATGGAAGAATCCCATGCACAGCTACAGGCTGGGGACCGACTGGCTAAGTGGCAGTTCTGCAGAAAAGGACCTGGGATTTACAGTAGATGAGAAGCTGGATATGATTCAACAGTGTGCCCTTGTTGCCAAGAAGGGTAACGGCATATTGGGCTGATTAGTTGGAGCATTGGCCGCAGATCAGGGGAAGTGATTATTCCCCTCTATTGGGCACTGGTGAGGCCACATCTGGACTATTGAGTCCAGTTTTGGGACTCCCACTACAGAAAGTATGTGGACAAATTGGAGAGAGTCCAGCGGAGGGCAACAAAAATGATTAGGGGCTGGAGCATATGACTTATGAGGAGCAGCTGAGGGAACTGGGCTTATTTAGTCTGCAGAAGAGAAGAGTTGAGGGGGGATTTGATAGCTCCTTTCAATTACCCGAAAGGGGATTCCAAAGAGAATGGAGCTCGGCTGTTCTTAGTGGCGGCAGATGACAGAACAAGGGGCAGTGCTCTCAAGTTGCAGTAGGGGAGGTCTAGGTTGGATATTAGGAAACACTATTTCAGTAGGAGGGTGGTGAAGCACTGGAATGGGTTACCTAGGGAGGTGTTGGAATCTCCATCCTTAGAGGTTTTTAAGGCCCAGCTTGACAAAGCCCTGGCTGGAATGATTTAATTGGGGTTGGTCCTGCTTTGAGCAGGGGGTTGGACTAGATGATCTCCTGAGATCTCTTCCAACCATAATCTTCTTCTATGATTCTTCTTCTTCTACGTCATTCAGTACACAGGATAGATGGTGCTCACTTAGTGAGCAGCTATTCAAAAGTTTGTTTCCTCCTCTCATTCAATGTGCAGCCCTAGGTCTTATTTGCTGTATTCTATTCAAGCCCTGCTCCAGCCAAATTTGGGCAGATTTTCACCGAAACAGCAAAAGGCACATCACTGACACACAGGCCACTCCCCTACCAAATTTTAATTCCCTGCTGCAAAGCTTTGGATCACTAAAACTTTTAACATAAAGTTTGCCAGCTTTTATTTTTGCATGGACATAACAATGTATTTTTCCCCGGGTTTTTTCTATGACCCATTCTGGCTGAAATTTTCATAAAAGGCAGACGCCTATAATAGAAAATTTCAACCCAGTTAACGTTTGCCAAACCTATAAGCAACGGAAAGCATAGTCTCTTAATGGGTTCTGTCGGACAACCTTAATAAGAGATGGTGCTGCTAGTACCATCTGTAATTAGAGACAAAAGGCCATATTCTGATCTCAGTTTACTTTGGTGTAAATCTAGAATAACAATTGAAGTCTATGGAGTTATTCCAGGTTTCCACCAGCATAACCAAGACCAGAATTTGGCCCTTTAATTGTTCCACAGCTTGATGACTAAGGGAACCCAGATAGATCCTAGTGATATTTTCCAGTTCCCTAGTAATGTGCCTTAATATATGAACTAGGGTGACAGCCCTACTCGGTTGCCCAGTTTCTCCTGAGCCATAGTTCATGATGTGGCAGTTCATTGTAAGCAGTTGGCGAACAGGCCACTGGACCCCCAGCTGTTCAGATTCCTTCGTGAGAGTCAACAGAATTGTATCCCTGCTTGTGTCTTCAGCTTCTCCTCTCTGTTGTTTGTTGTAATGGACCTACCTAAAGTAATTAGACCACCTGTTGCATCGCCAGATTCATTTAAGGGAGCCCCTGCTGCAGTTTGGTTTACATGGTTTGACAGTAATTGTGTAAGTGGATGCCATTGTAATGACATTGCAAAATTAAACTGTAGATTTATTTTAATCAATAAATATAATTACATGCTCATCAGAGCATGAGTATGAGCTTATCTGTAATTAGTTTTCCATACCATAATTTAGCCCATAATGCCAACTTTGTGCACATTGCAGAATGTTGGACAGAAATTATATTTGCAGCAGACTGAATACTTACAATGAATTCAGTTTTACAGTTCAGAAACTTTTAGAGCCCAGGAAAAATATTCCACAATATTTGTAATGGAAGTTTAAAGCAGCTGCCCAAGTTAGACCAAATTTGTTTGAAATTACACAACTGCAAATCCAGAGAAAAAAAGTTCTTCGATATAAATTAACTTACTCCTGATTTACATCAACATAACTGAAAGCAGAACTTGGCCCCTCATCTGTAATGTCCACCACCTGAACAAATCCTAGTAAATTTTTTTGCAGAACTATGTGTGGCATTATAGTGCAACAGAGAGGCAGGATTGGTTGCCTTAAGGTGTAAAAATATTAACGTACTTTGTATTTAAATGTGAACTCTTAACCAAGGATCTCAAAACACTTTATAAACTCTCACTAATTGCCCTAATGCCCCTCTCCCTGCCATGAGACAGGATTATACCCCCTTTACAGCTGGGGAAACTCAGGCATGATGGGGTACATCTACACTACCCGCCGGATCGGCGAGTAGTGATCAATCCCTGATCGCTCTGCCGTTGATTCCGGAACTCCACCATGGCGAAAGGCGGAAGCGGAGTCGACAGGGGAGCAGTGGCCGTCGATCCCGCGCCGAGAGGTCACGAAGTAAGTGATTCTAAGTCGATCTAAGATACGTCGACTTCAGCTACGCTATTCTCGTAGCTGAAGTTGCGCATCTTAGATCGATGCCCCACCCCCCAGTGTAGACCAGGGAAAGGTACAATGATTTACTCTGTTACTGATTTAGGAGACCTGGCATAAGAAAAAGAACCTAGGCACACTGACTCCCATTCCTTGCTCCAATCACTGATTAAAACAACAAAGGATAACCTTATAATTGAAACAAAATAGAAAGCTATGTGATGGAAAGTGTAGGAGTAATTCTACATCCATGCATAATATGGGACTATTATAGTCTGAATATGTAGCATTATTGAGGTTGAAGAAACTACATCACACAGTGAAATATCTTTGCTGGTTTCTTATACTGGTTTTACTGTAATTTCAGGCATGGCTTAGTATATGGTTATCACAGTTGTCACTCTGTAATACAAAATGTTAGCAAATATACTCATGATACTTTATTGGTATTTTTGTTTCTTTCCATCCATTTCTGTTTTCTTATCTTGACGACTAAGTACTGTGGACCCAATGATTAACTTTAAGCACATGCTTAAATCCCACTGAAATCAATTGGATTTAAGCACCTTCTTAAATGCTGTGCTGAATAGGGATTAACTTGAATATGTTCTGAAGTGCTTTCCAATCAAGGCTATTATATTCTAATTGAAATAAGGACTACAGGGATGGGTTTTAAACAGAGTACCACTAACTGCCAGGTTTCAAGTATTCTCGCATCTTTCAAGCCAATATCATTAAATATGCTGGTAATCAGAAAATAACTTGCCAGGCACAGCCATTTACTAGGTATGTTTTTAAAATATTATGTTTATTGAATATTTTCCATCAGAAAAACAAATATACAATAAAATAAAAGGAATAAGAGGGCAATAAGATGAATCACTTAAGCTTTTTATAATTCTTCTCATTGAGTAAATCAGAATTTCAGATACTTTTTGGCATAATTCTGCAAGGTGTTGAGCATCCTAAGTTCCCACCAACTTTAACAGCACCTGAGGCCACTCAGCAGTTCAAAGGATTAGGTCCTTTCTCCATATCTCAAAGGGAGCAAAAATTAATATAAGGCCAGATGCTGCTACACACTGGTGTTAGCTTCTGCCTTGAATAGTCTTGTTGACTTCAATAGGACTACTTGAGAGGAAGATGCTACCAAACATGAGTATGGGCGTCAGAATCTGGCCCTTAAAAGAGTAACACTTAACAATACATAGAAAAAGCCCCTCCAAAATTAATTGAACAATTTATTCTGGCTTCTACAGCAGAGCCCACTTTTGAGAATAGGCAGATGCAGAGGGGCTGTGTACTAGTGCAAGTTCCATGAGGCACCCTGAATGAGCCAATCAGGGGAGCATATACCAGAATGAGAGATGAAATTGCCTTTTAAAAAGAGTGCTCCCAAATGGACCAGCTCTGCTCCCTTGACCAAGGTGGTACAGCAGTCAAGACCATTGCCCTGACACATCTCACCTCCTTTGGGTTGGTCAGCATGACTGTCAGCACTGGACAACTTCAGTCCTACCAAAACAGAAGTCCAAAGGCCTAGACTGTGGTTACTGCTTATCTTGGTGCACAAAGAGAGTGAGTGAGTGTGTTGCTGGGATAGGGTGACCAGACAGCAAATGTGAAAAATCGGGATGGGGGTGGGGGGTAACAGGAGCCCATCTAAGAAAAAGACTCAAAAATCGGGATTATCCCTATAAAATCAGGACATCTGGTCACCCTATGCTGGGAAGGAGAATGTGGGGGAGATCATGGTTCCCTGATCACTTTGAACACCCATAGTGTGATTGTAGTCACAGTTTCACAGTGACTGTATAAATGAGATGTCTGTCCCTATAGAAAGGTCCTATAGAATTCTCCGGGGATGAAACCAATAAGGTTCCATAGAAACTGAATAGGATTCTATTTAAATTACTCTAAACACCTAGAGAATTTAATAGAGAATAAGACCCTTTCTATAGTATTTTTGAAACAGCTTGTAGAATTCTGTAGTTGTGTATAATTCTTTATCCAATTCTTTAGGAGGCCCAAAAACTATAACAAGGTGATCAGTCTCTACTAAGCTCTGTAGCAATGTTGCATAAAGTCAATGGGCAGATTCAGCATAGAAGGATGCAGAGCAGGATAGTGCCAAACACTGACTGCAGCATGTTTTTAATGGGAGTAAAATTCACGTCACCCATGCAAAGCCCAAATAAAAGGATTTAGCAGAGGAGCACCTCTGCAGCCAGGCCACCATCACTGCCTCAGGCTATGGGCTACATTCCACTGAGCTGAACAATTTGGGGACAGTAGTCCTGTAGAATGTGGAAACCCGCCATCCACACCTTCTGCCAATCAATAAATTCACCCACAACTCTTTCGTCAAAGGTCATTGAAGAGAATGATTATGCATTATAACATTCTAATCTAACAACATCCTGGTGACCCTATGTATTTACACCGGTCCACAGAAGTCAGTGAGAGTTTTGCCTGTGTTGGCATAAAGTCCATAACCAGACGGATAGTCCTATTCATGTGATATAGTCCCATACATCAAAACTAGACTCACTGAAGTCAATTGATTATTTGTGGAGTAAGGTGCTATCCAATGGCAGTAAAGATATCAGAATCTGGCCCCATCATGTCAATCCCACAAGCTGACTTTTTTCCCATATTAACAAATATCACAGGCATTAATCTAAAAGCTCCATCACAAAACCTTCCATTAAATTGATAGTTTAAGTGATTAATTTTAAAAGATATGTAACCACAGTCCTAAAAGATCAATTAAATACTGTATTTTCTGGCGTATAAGACGACCCCCAACTTTTCCAGTTAAAATATAGAGTTTGGGATATACTCGCCGTATAAGACTACCCCTCTTCCAACGCACACCAAATAAAAATTAAAAAAACATCAGATTTGATTTCAATATGGTAATTTTAATTCAAATGCTTATGACATGCAGGTACTTAGCAGGAAAACTGTCACTTATAAACATAAGGCTGTTTGTCATCAAACATGTAAACATAAAACAGTGCAAGTGGATTAAACTTTTCCTAATTCACTCTAAAGCTGAAAGGAAGGATAAGACAATAAACCCATGGGAGCTGCCATGCTGTTTGTTTTCTAAGCTGTCAACCAAACTGGAACTGATGATGATAGGAGGAAGATAACAAACAATAGAGAGAGAGCAAGTGCCGGGCAAGTCCCTGGCGAGTTAGCAACGCCCATCATAACTGCAAGCTATGGTATTTTTACAGGTTTTGCTGGCATGACAGTTTCCCTTTAAAAGCCTTCAAAATCCTCCTGTTCGTCATCTGATATCATAAGTACATCAATGACATCTTGTGATACATTTGTAAGGCAGTCATCGTATGGATCGAATTCCGTATCAGATGGTGTGGTCTCAGCTTCGGCTTCCTCTTCATCTTGCCACAAGTAGTCGTCCTCCATACCATCTAATGAATTTGATATGCCACACTTCTTGAAAGACTTGATTACTGTTTCTGCATCAATATCATTCCAGGCTTTTATGACAAACTTGCACAAAACATCCAACTGTGGAGCACGCATGTTTCCTCCTTTTGTGAATGACTTTTCGCCGCTAACCATCCATTCATTCCACTGTTCTCGAATGCGATCTTTAAATGGCTTGTTTAGGCACACATCCAGTGGCTGTACCAACGATGTCAATCCTGCAGGAATAACTGCCACATCTGTGTTTAGTCTTGCAAGCCTTTGCTTGGTGCTGGGAGTTAAATGAGCCCTGAACATATCCCACACCAGTAGACTACATTTTTGAATAAGTCCACCTGGTCGCCTGCTCCATACATTATCAAGCCATAGCTTTACCCCTTCTTCATCCATCCAGCCTTTTTCATTCACATGTACAAAACAACCAACAGGGAACTTGAGTTTTGGCATTGTTTTTCTTTTAAAAATAATCATTGGTCTCAGTTTGGCGCCATCAGCTGTGCATCCTAGTACCACTGTAAAACTGGACTTCTCATGTCCTGTTGTTTTAATTAAAATTGTTTTTTCACCTTTTTGATGGACAGTTTTATTTCCAACCATATCAAAATTAACTGGAGTTTCATCCATATTTCCAACACTACTTAACACATAGCCATGTTTAGTGCGCTGTTGTATTATGTATCGATGGAAACTATTTACTTTGCTATCAAGATCTGCAGGTAATTTGGGGGCAATTTTCGTCTTTTGCCTCAGTACCATATTATGCCTTCCCATGAATCTAGTACACCAGGATACGGTGGCCTTAAATCTGTTGCTGTGATCTGGGTTAGATTTGGCCCACTGAAGTGCAAACAAACGTATTTTATTTCGTGTCACTACATAACCGTTTTGGTGATGCTCATTCACCATGTCTGCTACATGTTTTTCGAGTTCTGGCCAATGTGGGGTGCCTCTTCTTAATGCACACTTACCCCTTGGCATACTCTTTAATGCTTTTTCATTTGCTTTCCAGTCCCGAACCATCTTTTCTGTTACTCCATATTGTCTTGCAGCAGCGCAGTTATTATGTTCCATGGCAAAGTTTACAACTTTAAGTTTGAAACGGGCTTCATATTTCTTTCTTCTTGCTGGTGGAGCCATGATGGGGTTTTGACTGTTGGAAATTTGTATACTGTACTGTATGTACTGGTGCTATACTGTATGAACAGGTACAGATACTGGTGCTGTACTGTATGTGGTACCCAGTATACAACAGCGATGTACCTTACCGGCGATTGGCTGGTTGTTGTATACAAAGCCTGCTTGGATTGGTCAGCTCTCCCTGCCTGCCCAGCCCTCCCTGTCTCCAAGACTATCAGAGCGGTAGCGCAAACACGCCTCTTTCACCCGTCTGGCCCGCCCTTGTATCCTATTACCTCCTTCTCTGCCTCTCAGATCTCGCACATGCGTGCCTGTGCTGCTTCACTGCAGTCCTCAGGAGCGAGATCTGAGAGGCAGAGAAGGAGGTAATAGGATACAAGGGCGACGGGTGAAAGAGGCGTGTTTGCGCTACCGCGTGTTTTTCTGGGCACAGCGCCGCTCTCTCTCTTTTTTCCATACCCCGGGCGTCCCGGACGCCTGCAGCTTGCTCCGCCCTTGCTGCTTTCATACGGTCGCCGCATACGGCGGGGATGCGGCCGCGGCCGTTTTTGAGCTCCCCCCACCATATGCGGTGACCGCAGATTCTCCAGTCCGGCTTGGAAGTTTCAGCACCCGCCCTATAAGACGACACCCGGCGTATAAGACGACCCCCGACTTTTGAGAAGATTTTCCTGGGTTACAAGGTAGTCTTATACGCCAGAAAATACAGTAGTTAAAATAATTGAAAAAGTATAGGACATTAAATTAGATGAAGCCTCATTTTTAAAACAGATATCCTCACTTAAAAAAAAAGTCACTTCTATCGAAACATTTTTTAACCTCCTTTTGTTATAGATAACACCTGAGATCACTGTAGCTGAAATAAAAATAATAATATGGACTTATGTATTTTCTTCCGTTAACTTTCTTTGTCTGTACGTCAGCACATTGTGTATAGTCAGTTTCACTGTTTCTCTCTATGGTCAGTCAGTAGGTTTCACTAGTTGCTAGTGTAGTTTCTTCACACAACAAGAAAGGAGAGAAATATTGCAAAAAATAGGAACCACAAAAATGGGCAGGGGTACTTGGGTAGGTGTAGAAACTACTTTTAATTTGTTTTTCACTGACTAGATTTCAGGTTGACAATGTGTCTTTAAATAGCAGGGACTCTATTTCTCAGATTGGTCACCCACCAGCAATAGAACAGAATGTGAGCATGAACTATGAAGCCAATTGACTTGGCATTTCCTTTTTCCATCACATTGTAGGGGAAGGACTGTCTCCTGGGTCTGCATTATAGGAGGTCTCAAAAGACAACAAATGAAAGTTGCTGATTAGTGGTTACTGATGACACAGCCTGTGATGGTAATGTAAGTTATACGAGGGTGAAAGATATTCTTTATGGGTGTACTATGGTTTTACCTAGGCTGAACTCTGATATCATCATAAGAGCCATCAAGAGATATGGAAGTCAGTCTGTGAAGTGGCAGCATCCACTTTTATTTACCATAATGAACCAACCCAGGATTATTATTTTTTATTAAGGTGACCTTGCCAAGGACAATCTGCATTTTAGGTTCTCACATGGGAAAATACTGTTTTCCTAATTTTACTGTAGAAAAATATAGATATGTTGATTTGGATTAAGTTGTGATACACTCTTTCCCAAAGAAAGACTAAACTGCCTTTAACAATAATAACCAGGAAAATCTGGGGTTTCAGTCCTGGCTGGGCCACTGATTTACTAATATCCTGGGATCAACACAGCTTCAACAACACTGCATACTACAATGGATGAGATCAAATTTTGCCATCTGAAATGGAAACTCCACAACATGAAGAAAAAGGAAGCAAAACTTAACAGCAACATCTACTTCTGGAGCAAATGCAATAAATAAATCATCATCCCCAGAGGTCTCACCATCTAGAAGCCTCTGACCACTCCATATAATTCCAAGTATGCTAAACCACTCTGCAGATGGACTTCAGAGAAACTGAGAAGCCCAGACTTGAAGAAGAACTCTGTGTGGCTCAAAAGTTTCTCTTTCTCACCAACAGAAGTTGGTCCAGATGTTTGTCCATCCACCTTGTCTCTTTCAAAATCCTAGATGTCCTGACTAAGTGCAAAATCCAATTGGAGGTTGAAAATAAAATCCAGTCTCCCATCTCACTTTTCATATTGAGTCAAGCTTAAGCAGGAAAATCTGGGGTTTCAGTCCTGACTGGGCCACTGATTTACCAAGTGATCTTAGTCAAGTAATTTAATTCTGTTGTGTCCATTATCTGCATTTTAAATATTGGAAAACTAACCTACTTCATGGAGGTGTCATGGAGATTAATAAACTCTGTGCACAGTGCTTTGAAGATATGAAGTGTCGCATATTTTAAATGCCCAGTTGCCTGCCTGGCTGTGCTTGCTGGAGTTGGCCTACACCTGTTGGATGTGTAGTGATGATTTCCACTGGATAGGTTATTCAAGTTACTAACTTGGTGGTGGTATTCAGCTTGCTTTATTATTCAGATAAGTCATTTGATGACTAATGGCAACATTCATCAAATAACATTTTCATTCAACCAGCTCTGGGCACAGTTGAATCGGAGGAGCTAGAAAAGGAACTCAGCAATGAGTGAACGAGGCAGGTAAACCTGTTACTTCTGCTGTTCAGTCACATACGCATGGATGCTGAGGTGGGAGGCTAGTCTTCATATTCATCCAGACACTGGTCAGTTGTTGCATGCAGGCTATCATTGCAGCTGGCATTTTTAAGAGCAGATCAGCAGCTCAGCCAGCAGGCAGCAAGCCATTACATTTCACTTATTAATATACGGCATTGGTTGCCTTGGGCTGCTCAACAATAGGATTTCTTTCAGCCCATCCAGATCATTTAATTGGCAAACGTCCACAAGCCTGTTCCAGATGCAACTTCATGACCTACTTTGATAAGAAGTCAGTTGAGTTAGTTTTTCCCTCTGTAAGTGTGAGATCTCCTGAAAAATCCTCACTGAACTCTTGTCTAGACAAGGTCATTCCAGCCAGGGAAAGAGCCACCTTTGATCCTAAAGGTAAAATCTAGTTCCGTTTTGTTAAACTGTCCAGTCCTCTCCATTGTCAATTCAAATGTATTCAAGCCCTTTTGAGAGCCCTATTCCTTTTCTGTCTTGTCAGGAAATCTTCGGGACAGTTTATAATCTAAATAAGCACTGAGACAGGACCATAAAATGAATCGTATTAATATAATTATAACCACTAAAATCAGCAAAAGGCTGGATTCCATATTTAAATTAAAATAATGAAGTAATGTGAAAAAAATACTCTGGGAGATCTAATTATATAATGCAGTATTCAGTGCTGTGTGGCTAGCCCAGCAATTCCTGTTACATTCCAATCAAAGTGATCTCACTAGCATGTGAGAGAAGAGTCCAGCTGACAGATTTGGGACATGTAACGTACTATTTAGTCAAGAGGCCCCATGTGCTATTCATAAAGAATTAACAACTCTTATATTGACAATGACAGTATTGTCAGAAGACCTTTGGAAGGAAAAAAATCTCCATAAACTCCATCTCTGTGAAGTTGGACTTTTTTTTTTTTTTTGCCCCTTTTTTCCAATGCTGATGTAATCTCCAAACATCTCCAGCAGCAGCTGCTCAGCGAAACCGGGCACCTTCTCCCTAGGCTCTTTCAGCAGCACACGCAGCACTTTCCAGTTCCCTCAAGACAATCAGGGCCTTTCTTTCACCAATTAGCTATCACGTCAAGAGCCCCGCGCTGTCCAACAGGCTCTTAAGAATGGTCTTTGCAGGAAACAACACTGGAAGGGATTTTTTGCCTAGACAAATTAAAAGGGGAAGAAGGGAGAATGAGAAAAAAAACCACAACAAATCAGAGCATAGAAGCTGTCCAAAATGCATTGCTCAATTAGTACATCGACAAATGCAAAAGCGTCCTCAAGACCAAGCCCAGAGCAAGGCGTGCACACACACAAAAAATGCTCACACTCTCTTTAGGAGATAGTTTGCTTAGTCCAGTATGTTAAGCAGGTTTCACAGAAAGGGCTCTTGTTATAGTAAGTCTCTGAGTTCTAAGAACTAAAAGGGAAAGAAACTCCTGGAAGATTATGCTATGTCTCCCTATTCAGCTCTCCAAATGGAAAGCAACATTATTTGCAGCCGACGTGACAGGAAGGAACTTGGTTTTGCTCACTTTAAACATAGATGGATTGACAAAATGTGTAATTACTGGAACTGCTAGAATCTTGTTTGAACCAGGCACAATTAGCAGGATTCTTTCCCCAGAAGTTGTGCTTTCCATGTAAAAGGGAGATTAAGGTTTGATTCAGAGCCTTAAAGTTGTGCGAAACTTAGAACTTCAGTTCTTTTTCTTTTAAATTAGAGAACAGGCCTGAACCAGAACCTTATTATTATGTATTATTTATATTACAATAGTGTGTAGAGGTCCTGACTGAGACCAGGACCCCGTTTGACTAGGCAGTGTGCAAACACATAGTGAGAGCCAGTGCCTGCCCTCAAGAGTTTACCATCTAAGGCCCAATTCAGGAAAGTATCTCTGTTCAGAAAGAGTACTTGAGCATGTGCTTAAGTGCTGTCCTGAATAGGGATGAACTTAAGCAACTGCACTTAAGTGCTTTCCTGAATTGAGGCGAGGCCAATAGGCAAAACAGACAAATGGTGGCAAGGAGGAAAAAAAAGGCAAAGACAAGTGAAGTGACTTGGCCAAGGTCACACAGCAGTGCAATGGCAGGTTAAGAACAACATGCACGTGTGCCGACTCCCAGCCCAGTACGCCATGCATTAAACAATGTTGCACCCCAAAATTACCAGTCCAAATGTGGTTCAAAATTGTTCTGACTGAGAGAACCTTGTGAGATCCAGCACATTATGTTTCCACAAGGACAGTGAACAGCAGCAGGTAACCACAGACATGGCATAACTGTACGCACACATAGACATGCCATCATTTTGCAGAGAGAAATCTCAGTCTAGTCACTGTTATACCTACTGCACAGCAAGAGCAAAGCTTCAGGCTCTGTAAATGTGTTTTGTTTTGGCTCAGTGACATTAGTGCTCTAAAAGGGTCCAGGAGTTCATTCTCAGTAGCGGGGGATTAGAAAAATGTTCCCTTACCTACCCTGGGGGATTTTTAAAGGGAGTGAGAAGGTATAGGAACTGATCAGATTGCTTAAAACAAAGAAACCCTGATGAATTACTCTTGGGTGCATTTATATAGGAATGTGAGCCAATCAAAATTCCTATGCATGGAAATTCTCAATTAAAGATGAAAAAGAATAATCAGGATTAAGAAGGAATATTTGTAGAAATGTATAGAATAAGACGTATCTTCTTATATATACAAACTTCAAAGGGAGATGACTTTAAAGGGGCTTGTTCTTGCAGGTAGTTCATATGACACAAGGTAGATTTTTCTTTAAAAAATGCAAGGAACTGCAGAGAACAAAAATATTTTGGCTAGTGGTGCATAACTCACTTCCACAGAGGTGATATTTTATTTATTTACAATTTATCATTGTAGATTGATGAGTAAAAAATAGCTGAAAAATAGTTGTTTGTAACTGTATCTGCTACAATACAGCCCTCGGTGTCAGAAGACCTCGGGTCTAACCCCAGCTGTGCCACTGCCTCATTCTATGACCTTAGACAAGTAACGCTGGCCCGGGCCTCACTCACCCTACCTGCAAAATGAGGCTAATGATACTTACCCTCCTTTAGAAAGGTGTAAATCTGCACCTCTGCTTTCTTTGGATGCAATTCCCAGCAATCCGCATAAATCCATCCTTTGTGTCAATTACTTTTTGCTAACTGTGAGCTAATCCTGAAGTCCTTACTCAGGCAGAATTCTTGAGAATGGGCTGCAGGATTTTATTCACAGAGTTCGAGCCTGAATAGCTCATGGGACTGCATTTTCCATTTCTAGGTCATCAGACCCATTTCAAGTTGCCAATGACCAAGAATCATTCTCTTCTAATGACCACTTAAGAGTTATGCAAAATGAATTGTTGATCTCATTCCAGCCCCTAGTGAACAGGTGTCCCCCCAACACGCACACAAACACAATTGGTTCTAATCTATGCCTTGCTGGCTCCTCAGCAGAGATGTCAAAAACAGAACAGACAGAGAGACTGCACAACTACTTCTGCCTGGAGCAGGGGGGGGTCCCTTCAGGAGAGGCTGAGGCATGGTGCTGGGTAAGTGTGCACTATTGCTGCCTGGTCAATACCTGTTCTGCACATAACTGTATACCAGAGCTGTTGGTACTTTCATTCATTCTATGTTTATTCACACAAAGGAATTCTACGTTTTAATTGCTGAAGAGGAAAAGAAAAAGGCTTTCCTGAAGTCATATAGGCCTTCAGAGTAAGGTTACACAACAAGAAGATTAATGGTATAGCATAAGCAAGATAATTCCATATTCCAAATGAAAACTTTATGTGAGCAAACTGCATAAAATACAATTTAACATGGATGATGATTCCTCTTCCTTTGTAAAGTGCTTTGAGATGTACTAATGAAAAGCACTAGATAAGTGCTAGGTATTATTTGAAATTTTCCATGAATCTCCAATAGGACAATTTTTTCCTAGTGCTGGCATCAGTTTCAATAACTTACCTCTTCAAACAGTCTGCTCTGTATCATACATGAAAATGTATTCAGTCATTCTCTCTGGCCGTTGCTGATTTGTTAAATCATTCTTCAGCTGATCATCTCTACAGAGAATAAATATCACAAAAAAATAATGCCCCTAAATAGATGGGTAATATTTATTTGTCCATCTTCACGTGACTGACATCACCACCATTTTCTTGCCACCGATATTTAGTGCAAATCTTCTAACTCCAAACTATTTCCCAAGATAAATTCAGCATTGACTATTTCAGACAGCATTTAGCTTAAAACTATCATACAGTAACTGAGCGTCTTGATAATTGATGGTACCTGTGGAAGCAATAAAGTTCCAAACCATTGAATTATGCATCATGAGTGACCTTCAAAATGCAATGGTAAAAATGCATATTTCCTGTATTACTTTTCTGAATCCAACTACACTACTACTTCCTAAGCAGAGTATCACTACACTGCTAAAAATGATAGAACTATTTAAAATACTCAGTGATATTACATAAGCAATAAGGAGGTATTACATCAGGTAATAACTGGTATAACAGCTGGTGGCTTCTGTAGTCATTTCTATGAAATATACAGAGACAGAAAATGAATTATGATTAGAAAATAGGATATTTGACTTACTTGATATATCACACATTCGAGAATGGTGATATTGCAAAGGGAGACCTGCACGATTCAGCATGGCTAACACATTTCA
The DNA here is from genome assembly GCF_011386835.1 of Chrysemys picta bellii. Lineage (NCBI taxonomy): Eukaryota > Metazoa > Chordata > Testudines > Emydidae > Chrysemys > Chrysemys picta. Next base: position 72,077,901 of record NC_088794.1, on the reverse strand, counting down.
TTGTAAGAAAAAGCCCCAGGACCAACACTTATTACTTAGCATGGCACGTCTGCTGTAGTTATCACAGTGGAAAGGTAAAGGCATCTCATTTCAGTTTACTTACGTAAAGTCTCTTGCACAAAGTCCTCTACATCAGATTGAAAAGAATGTGACCTTTTAAAAAAGCAACATTAAAGACTAGCTCAAGGTATTTATCTTTAGAGGACAAAATCTGACATGCAAAGTCAACTAGTTCAAAATCTTGTGATTATATGTACATACCAAGTTCTTTCAGTGTTGCACAGGGTCACAACACCTTTCCTATTGCTTTTCCACTGTAATGAATCTCCTAGAAAATACATGGTAAGGAACAATATATCAACATCGTCAGGAGCCAAATTAGGTGCATTAATTTTTCCCATCTCTAAATCAGATGATTAGAGGGAAGAGTGGGGAAAGGGTTACGGTCCTTACATTAGTATATTATTTATTATTTTGACGGTGCCACCAGTATTCTTGGAATTTACTGGTGAATTTAAAAACGAGGTCCCTGTTTTAAGGTAAATCAAAGATACAAGGAAAGAACAACAGACATGGGCAGTGTAGAAAGAACAATAGCAAACAAAATAGGGAGAAGGGACTAGGAGGAACTGAAGGGATTAAACTGAGAAATCTACTTTAAAAAGATATTTTCTGAAGCAATTGGCAGTTTAACAAGGATTTGGGGATACCTTAGAAACTTGGATTGTATTTTCACATCTGCCTCTTACACATGGTATTATGCTGTCTATTATTCCTTGGAGTTTGTAGAATTTGCTTTTTTCTAAGTGTGGCTGAAATGCAATCCATAAGCAACCACTTGGATTTCTAAGCCAGAATCAGAACATATAAGGCATGTGCAATGATATTTAATAACATTAATAAATGAAAAGGACAGCAGAGTCTATACAAAGAAGCTCTAGTGATGAATGAGATGAAAATACAAAAATACTTAGGCAACTTGAGGAAAACAAGCCTCAGGTAAATACTAATAGAGTTGGACCTATATAGCAGCTCTACTGTAATGATCATACAGTACTGTACAAGCAATTTATTAAGCAGTATAACGTCCCATGAGGAAGGTATTATTATGTCCAGTCAAAGAGGTTAAGTAACTTGCCCAAGTTTAGACAGTAATTTAATTATAAACCAAGTATGCATCTTTTTCTCACTTACACCAGTTTTACGCTTGTGTAATTCTATTGGCTTTAATAGTTACTCAGGATTTACACCAATGTAAGTGTAAGACTCAGGCTTTAAGGGTCTGAGACAAAGCCCATTAAAGTGGATAGGAGACAGTCCAATAACCTCAAGTGGCTTTGGATGAGGCCCTAAGTCTGTCATTTCCCAGTCCTGTGCTTTCATCACTAGACAACACTTTTTCCCTAGTGAATTCATTGTGTTGCACACCCTTGGGAGATTAGAACATGTAAGGAATGGGCTACTACATGCTACATTTCATCTAGTCTAATCCTAAAGAATGCCTTTTTTTTCTTCAAAATGGTATCTGGTCAAAATCTAACTCTGGTTCACCATTAAATTTCAATTTCCAATTTATCACTTTGTCTTTATCCCACACTAGAAAGCTTTGACAGCATAAGTCTGAAGTTACGTCTACCAGAAGGAGATAAGCATGGAACAACTGCAGATTCCACAGTGTTTCTAGAGTGCTGCAAAAATTGCTGTTATAAAGTTTGCATGTGGTAAGGAAAGGTCATAAAACATGTTGTGAGCAAAAATACTGAATTTTGCTTTGCCAAAATGTTCACAGTAAACCAGAATGTTTGGGGAAAATGGGATCCAATTTCTCTTTCTCACACACAAACACACACACACACACACACACACACACACGGTAAAATGTCATCACTGAGCAAGTTGGCTATATTCTGTTAGAGTGGGGAAAGGACTGTGAAATTTTCCACAGTGCAATGGAACAGCTCCCAATTTTGTTTCCATATTTCAAAATAAAATATGTCATTGGTTTCAAGGTATAATTAAAAGATTTCTTCCATAAACTTTACTTGGAAATTTTGTAAGGGTCTCTGAAACTTTAAAGGTGGAGGATCAAAAATGTGGCCCAGTTCATCAAAGTGCTTATTAATCATTTCAAGCAATGTTAACTATATGCGTAACCCCACTGATGTCAATAGGACATAATACCCACATGAATGATAAATAAATTATCAAATTTATCATAACTACAGTGAATTACAAGCAAATTTAGACTGGAGGTGGGATCCTCAAAAGCAGCTAAGTGACTTAGGGGCACAAGTCTCATTCTCATTTCAAGGGAACTTTTGTACCTAAGTCCCTTAGGTGTTTCTGAAAATCTCACCCTCAATACTTATAGGAATATTTCTTATTACTATTTTTTTAACAGATTGGCAAACAAAAATATTTATATACAGATCTGATCTGAACATCCATGAACTTTGGGGTGCTCCATGTTTTGGACCCAAATTTTGAACAAGGCCCATTTCTCTGAGAGGCTGAAGAAGACTTACAGATTCAGACAATCATAGATTAATGAACAGTTCTGAAATTTTGAAGCTTGACTATATTTCTAATTTTTGTTCTATATATCCATCTCCCTTTCCTTGGGATTGTACACAATGGCTTTCGTGGCACGTTGATTTACACTGGGATTTGCCAAAAATCTTATCATCCGTTTCAGACAACACACTCTTGGAGAAAGAATTGCATGGTTATTATGATTCATTATATCTTTACTAATACTGTATTATAATCTACAGTTCACTTCACTGTACCCCAGCCACCCAAATCAAGATGAATTTAATTCATTTCCTTATTACAAAGGAAGACAACACCCAATAGAACAAAAAGGTTTTGGTAAGGAAAATTCAACATACGATATGGTTTTCTTTGAATAGATTTTTCATTCTACTAACAGACAATCCTGATTATTTTTAACGTCTCTCTGCACATGAAAGAAAGAAAGAAAGAAAGAAAGAAAGAAAGAAAGAAAGAAAGAAAGAAAGAAGCTATTTGAAAAAATTACACTGCTGGATTACAAGAGTTGAAAGCTGGTATGTAACTTTGCTCCGGGTGATCAAACTGCTAATCAGGAATGCTGTCAGGAACAGAATGGAATTCCAAATAAATTAGCCATGTCCAAGAAGCCAATACAACACAGGATTAAGGCTTACAAAGAAAACAAATTTATTCAGCCTACTTTATCAGAATTCTTAATAATGTCTATTACGTTTTCTCATCTCAGTCAGAGATCTTCCATTGGAATAGTTTGGAGAAAGAAAAAAATGGGTCACACTTCATAAATCATATTTGTCTTTTAAAACTACTATAGAGAGCTACACATACACACACACAATGGTTATATGCGTACATACATAAACAAACATGTACACATACACATTAGACAGTTATTAGTGAATCCAGCTACTGTGGAGCTTTGTATATTTATTTTATTTCTTCCAATTTATTTCAAAAGCACATGCCAAAGCACAAGGCACTTTGACAAAAATTTACAAACCTAAAGGAAAAAGACAAACTACAACGACTTGCCCATCCAAACCAAGCCCAAACAGCAGAATATATATCACCCAGTTAAACAATCATATTGTTAAAATAAGTCTTATATCTCACCACCCCATATTTCCCACATATAGTGAAGAGGAGAAAATCCATGCATCTCCACACACAAATTAAATGAGAACAAATTTGTGGTTGAACCATTGGATTAGGACTCAAATTATCTCTGTTCTAGTCTCAACTCTGACACAGTCTTCCAGTGTGACCTTGGACAAGTCACTTGTGCCATAATCATGGAAACACTTGCACGTGTGCTTAAATTTTAGCACATGACCAGTCCCTTAATCTCTCTGTGACCTTAATCTCTCTGTGACTCAGTTTCCCATTTGTAAAATGGAGATCATAATACCATCCTACCTAACAAGGTGTTAAAGAGCAAATGATCAGTATTTGCGAGGTGCTCTGATACTACAGTAATGGAGGCTATATAAGTATTCAGAAGGTCACGTTAACCAGAATCTATCCGTGCACAACGAAAGACAAAAGCTGACTTGACTATGGAATATTCCTCTGTATTCACAAAGATACTATAACTCCAGCTCATTTTACTTATTTATTTTGATGTGTTTCCAAAAGTGTCCCTCCATAACCCTGAGAGAGCACATACAAAGTTTACTATCTAAAATCCACTGGAACTTAAACTGAAAGCAATACTGCAGGCATTTATATGTCTGTTCAATAGGACCTGAAAACCATGTGCTGTAGAAAGCTCCCCTTGAGAACATTCAATCACCAAACTGAAAGGAGCACTGGGGTGATTTTCCTGCCTCTTCTGGACTCATTCATTCTGTGGACACTGCCCAAGATGGCTTATTTCTTATGATCAACTTTTTCATACCTTTTCTTACCTTTGTCATGTTCAGAGCATCCGAGTTTTGTCCTAGAATTCACTCCCAGTACTCCCTTTCCTCTCTGTTCTAAAACCCAACACATTAAATGCTGTCCAATCAATATATCAGTATATTCCTCAGGAACAAAGTTTAAACGTTTCCAGCAAACTGCACCTTGATCTAAGATTCTTTGCCAAGTACTTTTGCCTCCCTATGAGAAAATGTTTGTATAAATGGGAGAACAAATGAAGATGGTCTTTGGTCCCTAACCTCTCTTCTCTGTAAGTATGTGCCTCCCCTACACGGAGGCTAAGGGAGAAGAATTTTGTGAGACCCTCTCATTAAAATATTAGAAACACATCACTGGAAGGGAACTTCTTATACGCTAAGGTCTCAAACCTGCAAATACTTATATACTTGCTGTACTGTAATGTGTAATGTACTGCATGTGTGTAAGTGTTAGCAGGATTGGGACCTTGGCTTTCTGTATTTTCATATTCGTTCTGAATGAATGAAGGCTGATGATGCTAGCAGTTAGGAGCACCACTCCACTCTACTTCTTATAGTTGTGGAAAAAACTGCATACAGCATAAGACAAGACTCAAGTCATGTGCTAGGTTAAATAAGAAACATCCCCCCTTATGAAATGGTGTCATAAATCATACTTTGACCAGCAAGGCTCTTCTGTTAGGTCTCTGAAAAAAGAATATACTTGAATTACTTTTCAATTGTTTTTGTTTTTTAAAAAAAGAAAACACAAAATACAAGTAGGTGAAAGGTAACTGTATCACTTTACAGGCACAAGCTACCCTCTGATTACAACTAATTAAGATACTCAGTGGCCTAAAAACAATACCTTTTTTTTTAATCAATGAACCCAGACGGCATTCACAGCTTTCTGCTGTGACAAATGCCCTTTGAAAGAGTTAATAGGCAAAGATTTGTACTGGCAATGAATAGGGCTACCTTTAATTGATCCAAGAGCCTTAGAGAGGCGTCTTATAGCATGATGATGTATTTGGGTTGCAAATAGGCCAAAATAAGCATAAAGAAAATCTGTAAGACCATGGGACCTTTTATATTTCAATGAGGGGGGAGGATTGCTGTGGTGGTGGTGGGGAATAGGATGGAGTTATCTTTGTGTTGAGGCATTTGAAATAGATAAAACAACAGGAATGTTGAGAGGGAAGGAAAGGAAGTGATCAGGCCATAATTCTGAGAATAAATGTCAGGATGCTCAAGAAATATACAAAACAAGGATTCTTCTGGAAAAAAAAAAGAGGAGATGACCTAATGGTATAAAGAAACATTGATTAAAGAAATACCCTCAGGGGGAAAGATATTGCATCAGTTTTAACAAGCACTGCATGGCCTGCATTCCCTCTCAACTTCTTCAGTGAGAAAAAAAAATTCATGTCTGGAAAAGATGCGGTCACATGGATCCATTTATAATTTTTTCCCTTCATTCTTTATTAATCTTTTACATGTTTTTGTTAAAGATGAACAGGAAATTTGCAAATAAAGTGCCTCGCTAAACTACATGAGGAGAGCTAATATCAAGTGTTCCCCCTTGGATAGTCAGAAAAGAAGCAAGATGAATGCAGTTTCATGAGCAAAACAAAATCAATCTACTTGTAAAAGTTCTTTCTGGGTCTGATTATAAGTTAATATTATGTAATAATTATGGAGAAACTAGAGTCTCCCTATATTCAAACTAACTTTCCATTTTAAGCCTGATTCTGGCAACATCCCACCTCATTTAGTATAGGTGTGAACTTATGCCACGGTGGAATTTTTCTGGAAAGTTTGAGGCAAATTTGACATGGAAATTCCTAGGCTAAAGACTCCATTAAGGTGAAATTACGATTGTAAATACATTATCAATAACGAAGGAGGGAAAGAACTTAATGGAATGTTGTTTCAAAAAAAACAGATGGTTGAAAACTAGGAAGAATTATTTTAAGGTTAGCCTTTAAATAAAATAGAAATGCAAAGGTAAAATACATAAAACAACATTGTCTTCCCCACATGTCTACCCACACCGACTACGTTCACCAGCCTATTCTACTCAAGTTCTTAACCATCCTCCTCACTATAGCACCTGAGTGCCTTCCAGCAGACTCTGACAATTGGACCACCATGAAGATAAGGACTGAGACCTTGGACTTGACTCAACATTCTCTGGGAATCCAGTGTGGCAAGTGGAAGACAAGTCTGATGTGCTCCGTGTTGCTAAGGAGATGCACTGAAACATTATGCAACATTGACAAAATGAGCCATAACACTCCCTAACACTGTCCCATACTCATCATACATATGTATGCAGCACCCACCTCTTACATCTATGCCACCTACTCTTTCAGAGTCTAACCTCCAATATTCACTCCATTCAGAAGGCAGCAACACCAATGACTAGACACAGAGAAGGAAGAGGATGATCTTGTGGTTACTTGTAACCTACAAAGGGAAGAATAAATTGGGTTCGGTCCTATTTTGTTTCTTTCTGATGCATTAGGGAGGCCAGAATATTGTGCTGTGATTTGGGTTGTTTTAAAGCGAAGATTTTTTTTTAGGGGAAGAGGTCTGCTTTTTTTTTTTAGCCATTACTAATGCAGACCTGATCCGTCCTGGAAAACATTATAGAAGTCTGCAGAACCAATAGGACTGAGTTCCCAGTACCAAGATACTGCAAACTGAGCAACTGAGGGGGGGCGTGATTTTTATTAACTGGTATAAAATTCTTTGGATTTTTGTTTGTTTTCGTCAACACCTGAACTCCTGAGAAGCATCCTGCCTTCCTTTGAGCACTATAGGCACTAGCTGTCCTTATGCATACTTTAGCAAAAAAGTAGTCAGAAATGACCATCTCTCATCTACTCACCCACAAATGTAAAAGCTGGGACAGTCACTTACAATATCTTGAGCTACAGGTAAACTCTTTTTCCCCATAAGTTTCCTATAAACAACCATTATATAATACAAATATAGAGAGTCTTCATCTTCATAAGACATCCAGTTTTTTGCTGAGGTCTTTAAGAGCAGCTGATTTTTGTAGTGAGAAAGTTGGATGACTTTTTTTTAAGCATACTGTTTTTAGCATACATATTTTCCAAAATATCTGGGTACAACATCATACACTTTAATTGAAAGCAATGGGCCAGAATCTGCTTTCACATCCACTGCTGTTAGGGACAAGGGAAAACAGCCAACAGTGCCTCCCATGTCTACCGACCCCACCATTCCCAGGGTGGCTGGTGGGACTTCATAGATGGCTCTGGGAGAGTCTCACCAGCAGAACACAGCCTCTTCAAAGCTGCCCAACCTGTGCTCCTCTGTAGTTAAAACAGATTTTGAGGGAAGGAGGGCATCTACTAAAGGAAATCAAATGATGGTAGATCAGCTGAAGGGAAAGAGTTACTTCTAAGATGTATGCTTGGGAACTTATTGACATATTATCCTACCCCTTTTTCTTATGTTGCTGGAATTCCAGACTGGAACAACTCTCATGATCACCATGGCAGCCTCTGGAGTAAACTTTTCTCCAAAACATAATCAGCCAGTTTGTGGGAAACGTGTATTGTCCTGGCTCATATATACCACTGCCTCCCTTGTGGTTGGCCTACAGAAAATAAAGGCCCAAATTCAAATCTTGTATGCAGGCACAACTCCACAAAAGTCCACAGTTAGATGCCTCTATGGCAAAAATCAGGAGGGTGTGATGTAGCTTCTTAAATCAAGCCCAAAATGTATATATAGATCCTATGACACACCAGTGGAATGCATCCCATCTGGGGAAGCATCCAATAGCTGTTTAATAAGGCACTCCAATACTACACATGACAGTTAAGGATAGGAAGTGAAGGAGCTGACTGCATCCAAATGGAATCACACAGGGAATATATGTAGGTATATTCCTAAAGCTGTCAGCATTGCGTTATGAGCTAAATTAATGAGCACTGGCAGCACTGCAGAGCAACTCTGTGTGCTACATTCGACTATATTTTTACTCTGTCTCTCAAATTGACTGATACAGTCATTATGTTTACCATGACGTATCTCTCTCTCTCAGTTCTTATATGATCCCCATGACCACAGTATCTTCACTTCTCTCATATATTAATGAATTTATCCTCACAACACTCCTGGGGGATAGGTACACGTAGTCCCCACTTTACAAATGGAGAACTGAAGCATAGGGGTTTAAATGACTTACCAAAGATGAGACAGGAAGTCTGTAGCAGACATGTGAATTAAACCCAGATTGGCTGATTCCCAGTCCAGTGTCTTAACCACAAGACCATCCTTCCCCACATAACCTTTGCCTATATTTTACAACTGCCTCTAACAATGACCAATTACAAACAACTCCTTAATAATAATTAGCATTTTCTCACCAAAGCACTATACAAATATTAACAGGCTAATCTTCACAACCCTGCCCTTCTGAGGTACTATCATCCCTAATTTGAGGGGTGGGGAACGCAGGCCTGAGGAAAAGAGGTTAAGTGAACTTTCCAAGGCCAAAGAGGGAGTCCACATCAGAGCCAGGATTATAACTCAGTAGTTCCTGGCTCCCAATCTAATGCTCAGTCCAGTCCTCTTGCAATTTATTTATGAACTGAAGCCATTCATCTACATTTCACAATCGCTTGTTTCTAAAATTAATCCCACATGAGCTCTAACCCAAAGCTAGTTCAGTCCATGGTAAGAAACTTGCTGTTTAATAGTATTAATCATTCTCCTTCTCCAGAAAAGGTCCCATTTCCAGAATCCTGAAACAGCCTCAATACGTGAGGGGACAAAGACGCACAATGAGTGGTAAAGGTAAAGGGGGCAGAAGAGGTTTTTATTCTGTAGTGTAAACAGCAACAGGCCAAACTGTGCTCTGAGTTACACTGTCGCGAATGCTGTGTGACTCCAATGTCTTCAATGGAGCCACTCCAATTTTACACAAATCCCAACCAATAAGTAACTGGGCACCACCAACTCCCACAGCCTTCAGTGGGGGCCCTGAGAGAGCAGAATTTTGATCCTTTATCTAAGAATCTGTTTCATGATTCAACATTTTTGATGTACATTGTTTAAAGGAATGGGATGGCAACAAGTCATGGGGAGATGGAGGGAAATTTCCTTCCCTCCACAAGTAACTGTTGAGAGGTAGGTTAATCGCTTTGGGCATGCACTCAAATTCAGTTTTGTGCCAGTTCCCCCCAGGGGTTGCTTTGCTGTCACCCTGAACTGGATGGCTCATCCTCATCCTTTTACCAAAGACAGCTATGCAATAGAAGCATGACAGACTGCCTGGGAGAAATGGAAAGATAATCAAGTAATTAACTTATATGGGTAAAATATGAAATAGGCAGAAGGAGCCCTTAAGTTGGGAGAGAGATAAATTTGCTATACATGCAGCTCTAAGGATGGGGAGGGAGGGAGCAGAAATTTGGACCTTCCCAAGATGTGGATTTCAGCACTGAGACAGCCGAGAGTCTAAACAAGGCTGGAGTTAGCATTCAGAGCACACAGTGCAGCAGAGTATGGGAAAGGGATAGAGCAGCCCAAAGAGCTGGCGCCACTAACTGACGAGCAGAGCGCAAGTGATAAAGATTTACTGCAAGAGAGGAGGAAACAGTCCGCTGGCCCGATTAGAGCTGTGAATACAGAGTTGTTCAGGGAGGATTTTGCAGCTGACTGATCACAGGCTGTCGGAGCAGGCCCCGGACAACAGCTGCAAGGCTTGCTGGGCTGCAAAAACAAAGGGCGCCTAGCACGGTGCAAAGAAAGAGTTGACAGGTTGTTGTTAGCAGTGGCAAATGTGTGAGGTATGTCACTGTGTGCGAGACGGGGTGGGTTGGGTTGGTGGCAAGGAAGTAGGGCAAGAAGCACAGGCCGTGCTCAGAAAAAGGGGGGGGGGAGAACAGACTTGGTCAAAGTGTTTTCCTAAAATCAGGCCGGTATTTGTAAGGAGGGCAATCACAAGGCCTGTTTACCGCTGCCAAGATAAATTAGCCCATCGTCTCATTTATAGGACGAATCCGGTGGCACAGACTATAAGGTGCACGGCACTAAAGAGACTAATTAGACAATTCCGGCAAATCTGAATTAAGACCCCCTTTTCTTTCTTTGAAAGTTGGAAAGTATTTTCCAGGACTCTAGTCAGATGGTTTAGTGCTCTTTTTTTCCCCTTCTTTTTTTTCTTCCATCCTAAGAAAAAAGCTTGTGCAACTGCTCCCAAGACACAATGGTTTGGTCTGATTCCTACCCTAAACCCTGCTGGTGTTTACATCATATAAAAGATGGGCCCAAACCAAAACCCTAGATTCTGGGGCATTTGGCTCCTACTCCTGATAAAAGCTTTGCAGCTGGTCCCTCCTGTTATAATGTGAATATCCTGGGCTTTGAGAAAGTTCAGAGCTGAATTCTGTATTATTCATCCATCAAAGCACAACAGACGAAGACCAGATTTTCTAAAGCACCCATGTTGCCTGTGCAACTCTCTGCTTCCTGGAGCTCTTGTCCACCTAATTTGTGAGTGCAGTATAGGCACCTCTCTCTGACATAGAGCTTCTATTGACACGAGAGGTGAAAATGCTAGAGGTTGTAAAGCACAGGAACTGTAAGATGGCAAAACCTTCTTTCTGCCTCATATGTGAGACGTTTACAGCTGGATTCTTGAAAACTGACGTTTTATTCTGATCACTCTGAAGACGAAAAGCAACACAAACTGCTGAGCCAATGGTGCAGCTGTCAGCACCCACCCACTATATTACAGTGAAAAGAACAGCAGTACTTGTGGCACCTTAGAGACTAACAAATTTATTGGAGCATAAACTTCCGTGGACTACAGCCCACTTCTTCAGATGCATATAGAGTGGAACATATGCATCCGAAGAAGTGGGCTGTAGTCCACGAAAGCTTATGCTCTAATAAATGTGTTAGTCTCTAAGGTGCCACAAGTACTCCTGTTCTTTTTGCCGATACAGACTAACACGGCTGCTACTCTGAAACCTATATTACAGTGGTCGCTATTAAAATGTTTTGCAAATAGTTAATGTTGCCACAATATTCACAGTGCACTGAGAATACCATAAATACCACAGCAACATTAAATATATGCAAGTAGTAAATGTCAGCTTTTTCATGGCAATCACCAATACATTTACTAAGTTATAGGCTTCTGTATTTTTTGCATACAGTATTTAACAATATTACATACCAAATAATAAGAGTCACTAAGACTGCAATGCCCTTTAGTTCACAGTCCCCAAATTTATTGTACATACAAGCCCTATTCTGGATTTCCTCTTCTCAAAGGTTTGAGGGAGCCAGTTATTCCAGCCCCAACAGACAGTACTTGGTAAACAGTAAGGGAAATTCAGAACAAGAGACATTTCAAGGCTTCTAACACACAGCTCCATTCTCTCAAAATGTCAAAAATACCAGTGTGCAGAATACTCCATCTAGGGGCAGAAATTTCATCCAAAGTTTCCTTAGCCTTTGCTTTGACATGTGTTAACCTCATTCTAGCAGGACTGAGTGCATGAGAAATAATCAGACATTTCACAGAGGTTCCAAAAACTTCTTCTTCAGTACAAGCCCATAGTAGCATTTTGTTTGTTTTTTTTAAATGCGCCGTTCTCAGTTTAGGCACAAAGAAAGCCATAGAGGGTGTCCTCTAATTTAGGAAGATGGCAGATAACACTTTTCTCTGTGCCAACAAATGGACTGTATTTTAAACTACAAAAATTATCCTTGGAGATTAATAATCCACCTTGTGTATATGTATAGGGGCTAGTTCAACCGCAAAGAATAATAACAAGCATGATGGACAATTTAGGTAACAACATTACTGGGCGCAACCCTGCTGCTGCTGCAGTCAAAAGGTGGTTTGAATCGGACTTCAAAGGGAACAGTATTGGATTCATGGCCTAGGCATATTTTTGGATAGGAATGGCTTTGTGGACTTGGATAGTCCGACATAATGCAATATTCCTATTTAGTATTAGCATATATACTTTATTCAATAAATACTAGCAGTGTCCAATGCATTTGAGTGCAATATGCATATACTGATACGGAAGAACAATGTTTGACAGTGCAGAATATTGATATTATGCAATTATGTTAATTTGTATTTTTTGGGGGGGAGACAATACAATGACAACAAACATATCTAGCTTTTTCTCTAATATTTATTTTCAATTAAAAAATTCACTCTTGGATGGCAACTTTGCATTAATTTCCTTGAGTGAGCAGTGGGTTACATTTTGCCTATGACATTTCAGCTTTCCATCGTACTGTATCTTGTTCTTTGTCTCTTCCTTCTCCAGCCGGTTCTGAAACCAATGTAATCTTCTTGAAAGGAATCAAATTACTTCCTAAAGTCACTGTTCCAAACTTCTGTGCAAACAGCCTGATTGGTCACCTACATTCTGCATGCTCAGCCTACTCAACTGCAAACTTCATACATTAATGCAAAGGTTAGAATTTTCTAGACACCACTTCAATTTTTCAAATAGCAATCCAATTACTGAGCAAATTGGCACAAAGTGCCTAGTTACATAGTGACTTGGCACTGCCTCCACTCGCTGCTGGCAATGATGAATGTGTTCCCCTTAGCCCTCCTCCTCTATCTGCTCCAGCCCCAGAGCCAATACCAGTGACCACATAAGGAGAGTGCCTGGCAGCTGCAAGACCTAGATGCCAAGAGGCAGATTGTATTTTGTAGCAGCAGGATCTGGGTCTGCGACTGGCTTCCTGGCTAGTCTTTTGTAAGACCTTTTCCATGGCCTCTAGTTTGGCTTTAACTGAGCCTATAGAAATGCTTGTGTGGAGCTGGTATAGAAGTGGGTAGTCAAAGGTTTAATTTGGTTTCAAAGTGATGTGAGTGTATATTGCCTCTCTCTCTACTCCCCTGCAATTATGATCCTGTGGTAGCTATAAGGAATTGCAGTATTCAAAGAACCAGGGAAGTTAGCCCCAAATGCTCAGAGTGTAGGGGAGCAATTTGCTGACCCTTCTACAAACTCATTACATAGTATGAAAGTAGCAAGGTTATAGCGAAGGTTGCAGTAGATCTATTCTGTTCAGGATCTTGTCTACACAGGGATTTATTCTGGAATAAATATTCTTGATTAATTTCATGTGTGGATGCTCTTATTCTGGAATAAGAGTGCCTTATTCCAATTTAGTTTAATCACCTCTGGATGATGATATTCCGAATAATGCACTCTTATTCTGGAATAAAAACATCCAGACATGGAGCTAATCAGGAATAGTTAATCTTTCAAATTCACACACTACCTTATTCTGGATTAATTTTCATGTTTAAACAACTCTTATACTATCACCATGGTATCTGAGCATCTTGCAGTAATGCATTAAACATCATGATGACTATCTGTCACGTGTGGTACTTTCCATTTCTCTCTCTTCCTGTAGATATATTTAAACTATCTTTCTTTATTTCTAAACTTACATTTTCTGATATTTAACTTTTTTTTTTTTAAATGGCCTTTGGGGCCAAATTATCTCAGTCAACAAGTGTATTTCTTTGGTCTGTTTCATAAGCCATTTTAAAAGTATTTAAATGTGGAAGATGAGAGTTTTTTCAGAGAAGGATTTTTCCCCACCTATACCTTTTGTGCTCTGACTAGTCAAGAGATGACTTTTTTTACAAAAATAAACAAATAAAAGTACCCAAGCCCAGGGATGCATTCTGATCCTAATCAGACAAACAGGCTTTTACAAAGAAAACAACAGCCAGTCACTCCTTTTTTGGAACCCCACCCCAGGCATACCAGGAAACTACTGGAGAGAATCAGAGTCATTTGACCAGGAGCTTTCCGATGCGGATGGTAGTCTTGAAAATATCTCTGTGGACTCTGAACAGCACATGCTAGAATATCTTGCAGGGCTCATTCACTTGGACTTTACCTGTGAATACATTTGTTTGTTACTGATGGAATTTTTCCCATCCCTCTGTATTCTCCTTTTGCGTGGTATGCTGTTGTCAGACATTGAAGTTACTTAGTGTCAGATTTGATCTGTTTCACTATGACCATGGGATCATATTCACAATTTGGTAGATCCTCTACGTCCAACATCAAAGAGCTCTAATAATTGCACTGTAAAGGCTCAACTGGGCAGCCATTGCTCATGTTGGTATGCAGATTACTCATATGACATGAACACAGGTTGCATAAGAAAGCTCTAACATCAGGGGAATGTGGAATCTCAAGGAGTATGTTAGGGTTTCAGGAAACGCCATCAAGGCTGCTGTACCCACCTCCCCACCTAAAATCTAAGCCTCTCGCCCCCTTATTAATAATGTCCATCATTCCATTTTGACATATCATGATGCAAAGATATGACATTGTTTTGCTGCAGTGCAGCATCTGCAATTAATTCAGGACTATAATTGCCTTGCTGGGCGTGGCTTGGATCCATGAGAACTGGAACTGTCCTTCAAAATTCAAGAGGAATGGAGAAGGGTATTGGGGGTGCTTCCAGCCAGCCCCAATTCCATCGGCAGATCAGGAACAAAATGATTTTGGTGGACTGGCTGTGCTCTGTGATCCCCTCAGCTGGAACAGTGAACACAAGTGGAAATGAAACTAGCCATTTAGACCCTAACCAGCAAAGCATGTAAGCACGTGCTTAACTTTATACATGTGAATATCACCATTGTGCAATTACTCACAGGCTTACAATGCTTAAGTGCTTTGCCAGATTGGGGATATAACCCAGGGATACAACCAGTAAAGGAACATAGAGGCAGATCTTTTCAGTAATGGTCACACTGAGTTCCTTGCTTGAAAATTGATTTTTAAAAGGTCATTCCAAAATGAAATACAAATATCCTCCTCTGATTGCCACTCATATGCCTGCATGTGTATAATTTTGCCAGCAGCCCTTAGTTTACTGCAATTCTTAGAATTCAACGTGAGATGAATAACTTGTGATCAATTACAAAAATTAGTTAAAATCTGGCAATCTGTTCCCTTCTCTCTTTGTGCCTTGCCTCTTCATTTGTTTACATTGGAGATGTTGGTTAATGTTCACATATAACAACAACCATTGAGTAAGAGGAAGGAAGGAGAGAAAGTGGGAAAAAAGTCAACAGAACAGGAATATGGGATGCTTTGTTGTCTATGGGGATGGCCACTAGCCTTATGTTGTCTGCTTCGGTCATAATGCAATCAATGCATCTCTGTGCCACTGCCAAAAAATGCAGCGGCGTCAAAAGGTTATGGCACCAGCTAAATCCACTGCCAGGAGTGCAATTCCATAACCACAGCTAAGGGTCTGATCCAAACCCCGCCACTGCACTCAATGGAAGTCTCCATTCAGTGGACTTGAATCAGACCCCTTTATCCACTACCAGGAGTGTAATGTGATGGTGCCAACTAATTCCATTACCAGGAATGTAATGCCATGGCACTGCTTCTGTAAATCCAGCACACGTGCCAAACACATATACTTGTAAAATGCTTACTATTTTATATTTGCAATATCAAGACATCCTGTTCAAGATGAACTATTAAGGAGCTTATGGTTCCATTCTCCCTAGCATATTATAAAGACAACACCTTCCCAGGCAGCAGTCACATGTTCTAGAGGTACCAAGCTGGCAAAGATCTTCTCCCAGCATTTGGCATCTAAACTCCTGGCAAACTCCTCAGCAGTTGTGCTGGCAGCTTTTGCATCCGTCATGTGGTTAGGCTGCTGATAGCATATCAGGAGCCTTCATCCTCTGGGCACCATTTCACTTTAACACCTGTCTGACTCAGAGGAATGTGTGCACTCGGAGAGTAAGATCTCAACACAAATCCTTCCAGAGGCCCAGAGCAAATGCTCCATTTGTTACTGAAAGAGGTTATTCCCTCAGACCCACAAATGCTTTTCTTCACAGATCTGTATACAACCCTTAAAGGGACCCACATCCTGCTATACATTCCACATGTGTTGGATGTTTGCTTTGTGGACCAGGAATAAAATCCGTAGCCTTTTTTTTGCCTAATGAAATCTCATATTTTACTATGCTCACATAAAGCCATTTCTTTGTGACTCAGGCCTTTCTGGTTTGTGACATTTTAACTACTTACAAATGTTTGGTACAGATGAAAGAAAATGATTATTTTCCAGGTCACCCTGCAGTAATGCTTTTTGATGGGCACCATAATTCCAATTAAACTGAGGAATAAGGGACAAAAAACCCAAACATTTAAGATGCCATTCAAGCAAGAAAAGTTTCAAAAGAAAAAATAAAATCAAACATACGTCACTTACCATATGGCACAAAACATCACCAAAATAGGTAGATAAGAAAATTGAAAGGCCTTTCTCCTCTGGGAGCAGGTTTAAACTCCAGTTATTATGCGGAGATGCAGACTATGAATACATAACCACACTTCACCCTCTTCACACTATGCACCCCCTCTGTAAATGCATTAGCTTTTCATGTCATAGGCTCAAATTAGACTTGGGCCATGAATGCAATGAACAAAAATCTCAATCTGGTCCCTAAAAGGTACTTGTCCAAATCACAACTACCACTGCAAATCTGGCAGAGACAGCACTGTGTTCTAAACAAAGGCCAAGAACTGCAATAGTAGAAATACGGTGGGTCTGGGTTGAGGTGTTCTGGGAAACTTGCATAGCATAGCATCTATCTGAAACTGTGCCTGTCCAAAAGCAATATAATCAGTCTTTCACTTGCATAAACAACAACATCCACTGATTCATCCGGTGACTAGTCTCAAAGTGTCAAAAATTATCTTTGGATCAGATAATCTTTAAAGCCTGTGAAATGAATGCAGTTCAGTTACCAGCACAAGTTCAGAATCACAAAAGAACTGCTATTGTTTGTTCAAATAGGAAGGACTAGCATACCCACCTGGCCCATTGCAGATTATACGAGCGAGAGCCAGGATTTCTGAGTCCCAGCAGTACTGCCCTCTTGTCATGATCCAACCATGGATCCAGGCCCCATTGTGCCAGAAGCTATACAAAGATATCACAAATAGGGTCCCTTCACATTGACCTTGAAGAAGTGCCTATTCCTCAGTTTCCCCATCTGGGTTGGGAGTCTTTAATGAAGGTTTGTAAAAGTGCTTTGAGATCTTCAGATGTCAGGTGATATAAGTGCAAAAATTACAACTATGAGAATTTGCCTGGGGACACTGACTGTCCAAGTTAAAAGGAATTTTAAAGTCAATTGTACAGGGGCTAGTGAGGAGGGTTGAAATTGCTCCTCCCAGAGACTTATTCTAATGTCACAAAGAGACTTGTTTTCAAGCAAACTACTAAAGAAGGACTTCCTTTCCTCTTCAACCCCCAAAATTACACTGGTCTGAAGTACAGGACAGGGAAATGGATCATGACATGTTTAAGGTCCAATATCTCGTAACCCATCACGGCTAGAAATTGGAGCTTTATAGCACTGGAAGGAGATATTCCCAATCTTTTAGTAGGTCACATAGCATCTAAGCCTTGAAAGGTATCCAACCTTACAATCATGACTTTGGACAGTAGGACTTATTGCTACTGAAGCACCTGCCTTTTGAAGGGAGATGGAAAACAGTCCCATGCAAATTTATAACACTCTCCAGCAGCATTCCTAATACAGTATTTCTGTAGGATATGTCGCATGGACAGAACACGAGGGCTTGGCATAAGGATTTTATTGGCACATATAACTTACTGTGGCTTCACTACACATAATGGGGTCATCTCAGACTCATGCCAAGAAAACCTTTTTACCACACCATACCATTATTTATTTTCTCTCATTGTACACACACACACACACACACACACACACACACACACACACACAGGCAAATTCCTAATTATTTAACAAATGCATGAGCTGAATCTGTTAAATTAGTTTTCCTTTAACAAGATATCCTGAGAACAGGGCATTGGATGCTACTCTGGGCAAATAAATTCAGAACAATCAAGTACTGAATTTCAGACTGACAAAAATTAATGGCTGGACTAAGGACCTGCTTCTGAAGGGTGCCTGGCTCCTTCTTTCCTCAAGGATTTGATACTCAGCACCTCCTACAATCAGGCCCAACTCCCATAAAAGTCTCAGTCCGACTGGCTCCCTGAAGGAATGTAATGGACAGGGAAAGTGATATGGTCTGAATTGTGTGTAAGATCACCGAATAGAGAAAGAGAAATTGTAGGTGTGAAACAGAAAAACCTCCACTTATAATTTTGCATACACAAATCTTTGAATCCTAATACAGCCCTGCCAGCTGTTAGCTTATAATAATGCATTTCTCATTACTAAATACATGAAATTTACCCAAACTCCTTATTAAGATCCCAACTCTTAAAGTTAATGAATTTCACTGATTTTATGTTCTCATTTCAATAATTATTTAAAGGGTAAGTGACTGTGAAAGTTGATTACCCCCTCGTTATATTTTGATTGTTTTGGGGTTTGTTTGCTGTTTTTTAAACAGCAATAGTTATCGTGCCATGACGCAAGGGTAAAATACTGTTTAAAAGGGCTGCTGACTCTGGCCAATTTATATGCTAATTTCAGAAATGAGTCTTCCTACATTAAATAAGGAGCTAAGGAATGTTCCAAAGGTCTAGATGGACCACACCATTAACAGATTGGGTAAATCAACGTTAATACTGCCCACAGGACATTACACCGTGTGAACTTTCTTCACTGCATTCACTTTACTAATTTTAGTTCCACGTGGTTCTTCAGCTGACTTGCCAAAATATAAGCTACTACAACTTCTAAAGCCTGCCTGTGCCCATCTTGACCTTGGACTTGTCTTTAATATTAACCTTGAAGGAAAAATTAAATGGTCACTTTTTTTTTTTTATTAAGGGTACATTTATAAATGGTTTATAAAGGGTTAATCAATGATTAATAGATGCTGAAATACATTAATAGTATTGGTTATGGGTGGATATAAGCCATGATTATTAGCAATCTATCGACTTGTTATACTAACAATTGATTAACCTATTAAAACATCTATTAGGTTGGATGTAAGACCTAAAATTCTAGACCCATAATCCCATGGGTGGTAAGATCATGAAGGGCAAATCAAGTATTTTCAAGCCCACTTGTCTGAGGGCTGACAACTCCTCCAGCCATTCATTAACAGTTAGCAAACTCCCCAGAAGTCATTATGGCTTTAAAGGACAACTCGTATTTGGCCTCAAATTTAGATTTTGGAAAATCAAGTTTTTTGTAAAACCTAAGAATAACAAATATTTCTCTGTGTGTTTTTTTCTTAATTCCAACCAAAACTGTTTAAAAAGTTTCCCTACAGTGTTTGCAGAACTGAGAACCCCACAATGAAACGGACATCACTAAGTTTTACCATCCAAGCAGAGAAAAATAAAAATAAATAAATAATAGAGAGCATAAAGTAAATTATATTTTTACATTTCTTTCTGTTTAATACCCTATAGTATTATTAGTAACTAGGTAAAACAAAGTATTTTTAAAACACATGATTTAAGATGACAGTGACCTTTTAATTTTGATTGCTAAATTGCTATGGAATAATTATTGCTAATCCTAGTTTTTGTATTTTATTAATTGATCCAGATTAATCTTCAGAACCTTTGCAGCACCTTCTTCATTAACACTATATGATAAGTTATGATCTCCCTTCACCAGCCTATCTACTGTGTGGATTCCTCAGTGCTCTGAGACATCATTATATTATAATGATTGTTTTTCCTCAAATAACACTAATCTTAGGGGATTCTGGTTGGCAAGGAGGTTGGCTTTGCTTTTGACAGTATCTTCCAGTCAAGTGATCAAGAAGTCAATGTAACAAAATGTGTGTCCAAAATATCTGCAGAGTTAAAAAAAAATCAATGAATTATAAGAAGGCACAAGAGTACTTAGGCATTCTCTTGCTCCCATTGAAGGCTCATTTAATTCCAAGAAACAGGATAAGTCTTTTCTTTATAGTATGGGTGCAGAAACTTACCCCTCTACTGATCACAATGCTGTACTCTAATTGCATTATAGGAGTTATTCTCTCTTGGAAAAATATATCATGAAGAAAAGCCTTAAGGGAAACAAAATACACAAAAGCAGAATTTGGTCCCAAACTGTACAACAGCTAAAATATTACATACAGCCAAGAACATGCCTTGCTATACATCAGATAATTCAGTCAAATGAATACTGATAATAATCAATGATGGTAAGTTGGCAGCTAGTCTTCTGGAAAAATTTCAAACTTTACCTTCAAGCTACAGGAATGAGGAGGATATACATGAATGTGATCTTTGGCAGGGAAAGGCACATTGTTTCAGTGCTGTGGGAAAATGCTTAATGCTCAAACATTTCCTTAAAATGAGATTACAATGAAACATTAGAGGTTGCATTATTAAAGATAATCAACTTTGCTGGCTGGATGAAAAAAATGCCAAACTCATCTCCCCATCCCCAATCTGCAGAACAAATCCAGTAATTCATGCCTTCGTGTTTTATCTGAGTGCTGGATAGGAGATATTTACTGAGAGGAGAATAGGCCCTTGTGAGTTTTGGTTTTTGAAACTCAAGAAAATTCCTGAATTACCTGGGTTTTCTTTCAAATGAAGGAAAAAGCAATTAAAAACAGTTGTGCACAGACGATAACACTGATGAGATATTGAAAGCATTAACCTTGTACATCTTCAAACTGTTCCTGAATGGAGAAAAATATCCAGGAAATTAACAGTTATAGGTGGACATCATATGATAACACACACAAAAATTAACAAGTTTTTTGGGCTCAAGTTGCTGCTAAACTCAGGAAATCTGGGTTAGTTTAATATTCTTAGGGTGAAATCCTTGCCCCACTGAAGTCACTAGCAAAACTCCCATTGGCTTCAATAAAACCAGGATTTCACCCCAAGACTATGGGGTGTTTTGCCATTGACATCTTGACTGTAGGGACTTTTGCCATTGATTTCGCTGGGCCAAAATTTCACCTTGACCAGCAGGGAATGAGAGTGCTGAGGAAGGGGTGCACTTTTGACAACTATGATTAAATGTGTTGGACCTCTCAGATATTATTTATTCTGTCTTTGCCAGTTTTACAGGGTGAAGATATTAAAGATTTAATACCCATGCTACAATGATGCATGGCACATTCAACAGCTAGAAAGATGACGTTGTGATGTTCCTCTCTGGTGGTATCTGGACTGGTGATCTGCTAGGTCGCCCCAATCCTTGACTCTGGGAGCCAGCCTTACCCTGCTCTGCTGTGAGAACCCCGACTCCTGGGCCATTCACGCACAGCCTCTGGCATGTAAGCTTCTCTCAGCTACTTGCAAGTGAATGATACTAGCCAATATCTCCAGTCCCAAACACAACCCTAGAAACCTCTGCCTTGCAGTGTCCAGTTATGCCCGCTGGATGCTGCAAGCTTATATAAGTTCATCAATTTAACAAAGAAATTGATATGTACCAGGCTTGTTCTCCCAAGGGGAGTCTCTGACACACTTTAAACCAAACACCCTGCTTCAGGTAGAATAAACAAACAGATTTATTAACTATAAAGACAGATTTTAAGTGATTACAAGTCAAAGCAGAACAAGTCAGATTTGGTCACATGAAATAAAAGCAAAACACATTTTAGGCTGATCTTAACACTTTCAATGTCCTTACAAACATAGATGCTTCTCATCACAGGCTGGCTGGTTGCCCTTCAGCCAGGCTCTCCCCTTTGATCAGCACTTCAGTCACTTGGTGGTGATGTCTGTAGATGGAGATGGAGGAGAGAGAGCATAGCAAATGTCTCTCCCTTTTATC
Source organism: Chrysemys picta bellii (assembly GCF_011386835.1). Taxonomy (NCBI): domain Eukaryota; kingdom Metazoa; phylum Chordata; order Testudines; family Emydidae; genus Chrysemys; species Chrysemys picta. The sequence goes on along the minus strand of NC_088794.1, from coordinate 72,055,686 downwards.
ATGTCTTTTCTTTACTCAGGGGTTTGCTCCCACCCCGTCAGAGTCAGGTGAGCATTACTTCATCACAGTTCCAAACTGACCAAAGGAAGGGGCGTGACTCCCTCGAGGGCCTAACAGATTCTTTTGTTGCTGCCTAAGCCAGCGTCCATTGTTCCTGTGAGGCTGGGCTGGGTTTGTCCCATCCATGCCCTGATGAGGTGTGAACTGCCTCTCTGTTCTTGGAGAGTATTGCATGGGCTTGCTTTAAGCCATGAGGATACATTTTCAGCCTCATAACTATATACATGAAATTATAACCTATAACCTTACTATAACATTACTGTAACAATTACTATAACATCACTATAACAACCATGCTCAATGCATCATGAGCCTTCTGAAGACACCCAACATGACAAACTTTGCATTAGATATCACATAATCATTTTATAAAGATGAACACTGGGGTGTAGGGTGTTCCCCCAAGGTACAGAGCTTCACAGACATGTTCACCTAGAAATCAGGAAAATAGTAACATACAATTCACGAGACGTGAAGAATTAATTAAGCTACCTTTGCTGCAGTTAAACTCTCTCTAAAATAGGGATAATCCTACTTTGAACCAACTTAACCACTTTGCCAATGAAATCCTTAAAATAAATGCATTATATACATGCACAATATAATATGAAATATACTACCACTACCTTTGAAAATGTTTATTATAAAAAAAGGATAGATGCTTTTCTAAGGAAAACTAGTCAATATATTTATATTTTCATTAATTATACAGTTGAAATATCAAGTCTTGGTGGCATATGTGTTTTTATTAAAGCCTTGCTCATTTTTATCAGCTCAGGAACCATAGGTATTGGGTCAACGACTATACATCAATGTAGTTCCATTGAACACTGATTTACACCTTCCAACATTCACCCATTCGCCACATAGAAATGTCTGGATAAACTTCAAAATGAAGAAGGGTTTTAAAGTGGGAAAGCATTCCACTCCTCCAAAATTGCTAGTTCCTAATGTAAACTGTCATATTTGGACATAATAGAATTCCACGAATGCAAAAGAGTCAGCCAAACTAGCTGTTTTTAGGATGACGGGAAGACAAATTTTAAAATCCAATTTTAAAAGTTTTGTATAATTTTTAAAATCTTTAAATCATTTTTACTATTAACATTAATTTTGTTTGCACAGTAATTTGTGATTGTAAACAGCTATCTGATGGGTACATTGCCAACTTGTTTTATTCTTCCATGAAGTTTGAACCCGTGAAGTCCACTACTATTTTCACGTTTCATCAATGGTCTGATCTAAAGCCCGCTGAAGTCAGAGGGAGTCTTTCTATTGGCCTTAATGGACTTACGATCAGGGACAAAATCTTTCCATGATCTGTAGAATTAACTAAAAGCCCCCAGCAGCAAGTCTCAGAGCCCAGGTCAATTGACTCGGGCTCGCAGGGCTCGGGCTGCTGGGCTCAAAATCGCAGTGTAGACGTTCCTGTTCGGGCTGGAGCCTGGGTTTCAAGACCCTCCCCACTTGCTTGGTTTCAGAGCCTGAGCAGGAATGTCTACACTGCTATGTTTAGCCCTGCAATCCAACCTTGCAAGCCCAAGTCAACTGACCTAGCTCTGAGACTCAGCTCCATGGTTTTTCTTTGCAGTGTAGATATACCCTAAGAAATCCAAAGTTGTCAGATGCACCAGCTCTGTACATTGTGCATAAGTGCACTGAGTAATACAAGTGACATGATAAATTTATGGCTGCTTTTATTCTGCCTTTGTCTCCTTCTCCCACTCTCTGCTTTGTGCCTTCTATCCTGCAGCCCCTTTGACTGGAACATCCAACTCGCATCCCCTCCACCTCCTAACTTCACTCTCAGTGTGACAGCCGATGTTTCATGCAGGAAGCATATTACACCATTGCTCCAAGAGCTGCACTGGCTTTGATCATTAACACCTTAAATAGCTTGGGTCCTTGATGCCTCAGAGATTGCCTTTTTCCATGTATTACCATGACAGTTGCAATCCTCTGAGACACTTGAGCTAACACCTCCTCCACACAATTTAAATCACAAAGGAGCAGGGCAAGTGTAGTTGGTGGAGGGAATTTCCTTCCTGCCTAGGTTTTCTAGAGTCTGAATCTGTTGACCTTCAGTTCACACTGCAAGGCCCCGTTTGTTCTCCAGGGCTTTTTCTGGATGAGAAGGAAAGATTAGGTGGGGTGCTGAGAATTTGTGGAATATGAAGAGCTTACTATTGTTCATAGAGTTTTATTGAATAGTTGTTTTAATTGAGGTATTTATACAGGATGAGCTCATACTTGTTTGGGTTGAGTGCATACATCTAAGAAAACAAAATAATACCATACCATGCCTTATCTGAAGTATTCTGCTGTGTCCTGTCTTGTCTGACTTAGTTTGTAAGCTCTTCAGGGCAGGGAATGTCTTACTGCTTGTTTATAAATTGTGGTGTTCGTTTACAGCATTATTATAATAATCTTCTACAATAACACATGGAGATAACACAATGGTATCATTTTATAGACACCTTTTTAAAATAGTTTCCAGAGAGAACTGTTTTTCTTAATGTATGAATGTTAAGTTAGGCCTCCCAACTACAGCAAAATCCAAAACCCTCTAGCAAGCTGCATCTCCTCTGTCGCATTGCTGTAGCTTTTGGGCCAGTAAGACAGCAGAGAGAGAAGCTAAATTAAATCCATTCAATCACTGAGTTTCCAGCCATTAAAAAGGCAGCTACAACACCTACAGTGGTAGTGCATATAAAGTACTCAGCTAATAACATTTCCTCAGAGTAAAAATGGTGGGTAGACAACCTGGGCAGCCACATCTTTGTGATGTGATAAAAAAGAAATGCACTTCTGTATCTTATACACTGTAGAGCTAGATTTTTGTGTTCTCCTTAATCCTGTAATACATTACCTTTCTATGAGCTACACTGATGGGTACAACATCTGCACTCTTCAGTATGTACAAATAGAAAGGTTTTAAAGGTGAACACAAAGAAAAAAAGGGGAAAGGGAGAGTCTTTCCTGCCCCCCCCCCTTTTTTTTTTTTGGTATCGTATATAAATGCGAACTAAACGTTTTATTTGCTTTTAAAAATAAATCCAGTAAACACGCAAGTTAGAAGTATAAGCTCCTAACCTCCAGCTACAAGATGGAGAATCTCATTATCCAAGACCTCCAAACATTGGCAAAGTCCTCCAGCAAAAAGAGAGACCTGATATTTATAATGCATAGCAAGTGCGGATGTTGTCTTTCTACTTCCTAACGGAGCAAAGGACACAAATGTTCTTGCTTCTCAAAAGACTCAGCTCTATAAAGTAGAAAACTTCACACTGGACTCAGTTCAAAATATTAGGAGGAATTGGGAACTGAAACTAGCAAATGATGGTCAAAATCACAAATCCACCTCAAAACTTGGTTCTCTCTAATGGAGACGCAATCCAGGACTGTAACACCTGGGGCAACAAACAGGATTAAGTGCACTGGCAAGCTAGCTCAGTAGCTAGGGAAATTTTTATAAGTTCAACTAACGCTAGTTACATATGCTTTGCCTAGACCTCCCTCTAAAGCCTAATCTACCAGAGGAAAATTATCTGGAATATCTTATTCTGTAATAATCAATGTAGTTGTCACCATGTCAGTCCCAGGACATTAGAGACAAGGTGGGAGAGGTCATGTCTTTTATTGGACCAAATTTGTCAGTGAGAAAAACAAGCTTTCGAACTTACACAGAGCTCTTCATGTGTGAAGACGAAACTATAGACTATTCCACAATAGCTATTCCAGATTAGCTTCACATACAGACCCTATTCCGGAATAAAAGTCACTTTATTCCAGAATTATTACTCCACTCCCGAAGCTGATTCCGCAACAGCTATGCCAGACAATTTCCCTGTGTAGACAAGGCTTTAGTAGTCCTTTCCCTTTTAATAACTTGCCCATTTGAAATTATGCAATAAAAGTTTATGCAAATCAAATCCCTGATTGGCTGACTCCCTTCCCCTCTCCCTGCCTGCTTGCTCAGGAGTGGGAGCCACAGTGGGGACACAGCACCTGCTTACCCCACTGCCCCGGGAACCTAAAGCGCTGAGGCCACGTAGGAACAAGGTGTGTGCACATATGGGAGTGGGGGGAAGGAGAGGTTCTTACTCTCCCTCAGGCTTCTCTCAGCACATAGGCCATGCTGAAATCTTGTCCTAGAATACAACACTGTTCCCAGCTACCTGCATTAAAATTATGCCAAGCTACAATCCTTTTGGCTTAACCCTGTAGGAGCTTTAATACTCGCAACACCAACTGATAAATGCTTTGCTGCCATCCAATGACTTTTCTTGGTATTGCCCATTTCTTAAGCCTCCCCCACTTCCGTAACTGGCCAGGTAAGACGTTCTCTCAAGTTAATTAAAAGACAGTGCTCACTGTTAGCTGGAGGCACTTTGAATACTTGCAGTGACTTGGACTGCATGGCACATTGCAACCTCTCTTCACCTGTATGCAAATACCTCTGTTCTTTCTATCAATCTGCCAACAGAAGCAAAACTTCATCTCAATTCCCCATCACAAAAACAGCATTGTACTCTGGCAGTTAATTTTTACTGGTTTACAATGTACTTACTTTACACAAGAGATAATGCCAGCTAACCACAGCAAACCTTGCACACAGCTGTTATGCTTTATAGTTGATCAAAGCATTGATTTCGCAGTATTATGTCAATGCCAGACACACTGATTCCCTCACTGTTTTCACTTAGGCCCTGTTCAGTTTCTTTCTTTGGTTTCTTTACAAAGCATAACTTGTTTGAGTCCTTATTACTGCACCTAAATTAAGTTGGCAATGTTATATGAATACAAGTAGTATCCTATCAGATCTAAGGGACAAAAGGAAACCACCCCTGGTTGAATCTTGGGATTAACCCCACCTCCAATCATTTTTAAGGGCAGTCTTCAAAAGTTGTTGTGAAACAGTTTAACAGTTCAGCTTTGTTAATAATAAAAATCACATAGAAAATTAGAGTATTGATGAAAAATATATGTTAAAGGAAGCTAAGTAAATGGCAAAGAAATGCTATCGTAATACATAGGAATACGCATAGAGAAAGTGAACCAACAAGTTATTCCAATTTGAAGTCATTTTCTTTTTACAAGGTTTGTGGCATGTTTGTATAATGCTGACATGTATCTGCTCAAATTAGTGGACTTTAAAAGGTACAAGATTATATACTGAATTCTTAGAAAACAGTCAATTTTCAAAAGTCAATTGTGATTTTCAGGGTCTCAGTTTTCGGCTGCTCAGCTTGAGACACTTTAAAGGGGCTTGATTTTCATAGGGTCAGTGCTCAACAGTTAAATAGACTCAAGTTGAGTATCCAACAGACTTAAACTAAGTATACAAAAACGGAGGCAACAAAAATATGTCATTTTGGAAAGTTTAGGCCAGTAAATTTAAATAGAGCTTAAAAGTGCTTAGTTCCTCTTTAAGCAGATTTTTCATTACTATTGTTTTCAGTAGCACCTAAAATATGCTGGCAATTTCCCAATGTAAAAGAGAGCACGGTTCCCTAGAGTGCTCGCTGTGTTTTTCCCAAAAGTGCGAATTAAAATCTATACCCATAAGAAACAAATAAAATAAAATTCTCATTTCTCTAAAACTATCCACAAAAGGTGTGAAGAATGTTGACTCTTATCTGTGATGATAATACCTTAGATTCTTGAAAGTGAAGATTGTTTTAAAGTCTCATTTACTTTTCACAGTTTATACTGTTTGTTTACATTTTACTCAGCTAGGGCTATGTCTGGACTACAGCTTATGTCAGCATAATTTATGTCGCTCAGGGGAGGTGAATAGATCACCCCACAAGTAAGTTACACCAACACAAGCGCCGGTGTGGACAGCACTATGTTGGCGGGAGAGCGGCTACATTAGAGAGCTCGCTGCGGCGCGACTGTGTCAGTGCAGCTGCGTTGCTGAACGCTTTCTAGTGTAACCAGGCCCCTAGGATAGTGAAACTATACTGGGCTGTTGATTGTGCGGTTCCTTTTTTTGTTTTTTATGCTGCAAGCACAAATGCAGTATTTGGGCTAGAAATGCTTCAGCAGAAACAGACACTTTGTACTGATATTTTTTGAACTGTGTGAAAACATTTCTATTAAGATTTGGCTTTGTAAAACTTTAAATCTCGTGTTACAGTGAACTTCAGTTTCGGACCTCAGCACTTAACAGTGTTGACAGCATTCCGTTAAGCGTATTCATATGGACTGATCAAACAGCCTAATACATCTTGCAGAGGGTCTAAGCTGGGGTGCGGAACTCCCTCTGCTGACAATATGCACAGGGAAGTGAAGTCTTGACTACCCTAAGAGTATAAAATCATGAGCCAAAATCCAAAAAATCCTAAGATTAAAAAAAAAAATCATGATTTTTTGGCCAAAGAATAATTTTTTATTTATTTTTTTGCTTTGTCTTCCAATTTCTCATTTCTCCTTACCTATCTCCAGCATGTGTGGGACAGCTAGGGTTGCAAATTCAGCCTTGAAATGCACACAAATATGTTCACACACAAATGCTGATCCTGGCTCACACAACCCTGTTTCCCCCAGCAATCTGCTGCATCCACCTACTCCTCTGGCAGGCCCTCCCAGCAGCTTCATCTGTCTGCAACACAGCATCCTCTAGTGGCCAAAAAGGAAAACATTCCTGAGCCTCCTGAATTCTTGCAAAAATCTCCCATGCTCTCTAAAAAGGCCTGAAATTGCTCAGCATTGGAAATGGGTCAGTCCCTCATGAGCAGCTTCCGCCACCCATTCACTGATGGGCCCCAAAGATCAGCATGCCTAGCTCTCCTTGGCCAGACTGTCAGTCATGCATTGAGCACACCTTTAAGGGAAGAAGCGTGAGTGATGTCGGAAATAAATACACCAGCATAGAACTGACAGAAAATTAGGACATGTTTGGTGGGGACCTCACATTACAAGCTTGGACTGATCTCTTCTCAAGGAGTTTTATGAGACTCAGGCTATCTGGGTTCAATACCCAGTTCAGCCACCGACTTCCTGTGTGACCTTGGGTAAACCAACTAGTTTCCCTGTGCTTCAATTCCCTATCTATAAAATGGGAATAATAATCCTTCCCTTTCTACCACCTTTGGTCTATTTAGACCAGCATCATTTTACACATACCTGGCACAGGCGTAAGTGACAACACATAATTATAATAATTATAATTAATGGAGATATCCCATCTCCTAGAACTGGAAGGGACCTTGAAAGGTCATCGAGTCCAGTCCCCTGCCTTCACTAGCAGGACCAAGTACTGATTTTGCCCCAGATCCCCAAGTGGCCCCCTCAAGGATTGAACTCACAACCCTGGGTTTAGCAGGCCAATGCTCAAACCACTGAGCTATCCCTCCCCCCATGGTGCAAAGCAGATGAGAATCGGGCCCAGAAACAAAATAATCCTCACAGTATCCCTAACGAGGGCAGCCATTTATCCCTATTTTACAGGAAGGGACATTGTGGAATTGATTTGCCAAAGGCCATAGAAAATCAGTGGCAGAGCGGGGTTGAAACGCTTGAGTGCATGACTCCCACTTTTGAGCTCTTAAAAGAAGCAGTCGACTCTAAATAAGGAAATTAGAACAGTGAGATTAAGACACACCGAGAACAGGTGCTCTTATTGGAGTAAATGGCCTCTTCATGTTGCCACTGCACACTTTCCATCCTCACAGGACACGATCACACCCTTTCTGACACTTACATGATGGTACCAGTTCTGGGGACAACTTCACAATGATGAAGGAGATACCCACTGCAGCCATAAAGTTGGAGATAATTGGCATGAACTAGGTGATACAGTGTACAACGCTGCCAGTACTAGATCAAGAATTTCTTCTATAAAATGGGCTCTTTCCTGACAACTGTATTTTTACTAACATTACAGTAACCTCTCAAAACAGAGCTAAGATGTAATATTACAGGGGTCAGCAACCTTTCAGAAGCGGTGTGCCAAGTCTTCATTTATTCACTCTAATTTAAGGTTTCACGTGCCAGTGATACATTTTAATGTTTTTAGAAGGTCTCTTTCTATAAGTCTATAATATAACACTAAACTATTGTTGTATGTAAAGTAAATAAGGATTTTAAAATGTTTAAGAAGCTTCATTTAAAATTAAATTAAAATGCAGAGCCCCCCGGACCGGTGGCCAGGACCCAGGCAGTGTGAGTGCCACTGAAAATCAGTTCATGTGCCGCCTTCGGTTGCTTCGGTCACGTGCCATAGATTGCCTACCCCTATAATGTTATATAACTAGGGGGGAAGTATGCAAAAGTCCCCCTCATACATACATCAGTGGTTCTTAACCTTTTCCATGTAGCAGGACACACCACCCTGTCTAGCCAGGACTTAACCAGGACCTCCCTCTCATTTAGCAGGTTGCTGATAGCCCTCCGAACTCCACCCCAACATCTGTTCACAACTCCAAGGTGAGAACCCATGTAAAACACCATAGTGCATAAAGCAGAAATCCCATGTATGAAATAGATGGAACTGAACAAATCGACAGAACTGAATGTCACACACCAAGGTAGACGGTATGACATAGTGGTCAGAAAAGAACCAGAAAGCAGAAAGAGTTGTGGTTGGGAGACAAGCCAGCAGTCAAAGCCAGGAGTCAGAGGGCGATAGAGACTATAGCTGGAGCAGGAACAGATGCAGGATTGAGCAAGGACTGATACAGGAAACAGGAAGCAGGTCTGGCGCAGCTGCGGGCATAGAATGCATCAAGCAGCTACTGTGCTGCTGTTGCAATTAGGCTTAAATGATGATCTGCTGGCTCTTCTGTCCAGTCAGGGAGCACAGTCATTTAGTGAGAGCTCACTGGACCTAGCCAAAATCATCGGGATTCCAGGTGACAGCACCCAGACTCCGGAGCCAGCTGAATTCCTGACAGTACCGCTTCTTTGCGCCCATCCCAAGGACTGCTCCTAGGGGCCCTGGCTTCTCGGGATATCTGTGGTGAAATTCCCATAGGAGGTCAAGACCATGATCGTTCTTCTGGCCTGTGCCCCTTAGTCTATGAGATATTTTCCCCTGACCTATCAGGAATCAAAGACCTGATGGACTTCATATTTCTCATACCCCTGGACTATTACTGGGGGTGGAGCTGTGTGTACCCAGTCAGGGAAAGGATTGTCTCTGAACGGCTTGAGGAAGGAAACATGAAAGACAGGGTGAATCTTGAGGGATTCTGGAAGTTGAAGTTTGAAGGCCACTGGGTTTACTTGCTCCATGATCCAAAAGAACCCACATATTGATGATCGACCTTGGCAGAAGGGTGGTCCGTTCTCAAGTTCTGAGTCGAGAGCCAAACTTTATCCCCTAGGGCAAGGCTATGGGCAGATTGTAGCTTTTGATCCATGTAATATTTACTGTTAGAGAGTCTTATAAGCAAATGCTCTTTGAGCACCTGATGTATTTATTGAAGGTGGAGGACCAAGTCCATGGCTGCCAAGATGGTAGAAGCCTTCTGGTAGGTGCAGATAAAACCAGGGGTGAAAACCAAAATTTGCAAAGAATGGAATCTGTTGAGTTGAAGCTTGGGGTGAATTGTTATATGAAAACTCAATCAAACATAGCAATGGAAGCCAATCATCCTGATGAAAATTCAGAAAACGGCAGAGGTACTGCTCCAAGGTCTGACTGACTCTTTCAGGTTGGCCATCTGTCTGCAGATGGTAGGCTGTTGAGATGAGGCGCTTGGTACAAAGAATATAGAGGAATTCCCGCCAGAACTGAGAAATGAATTGGGGCCCTCAATCCGAAATTATGCATGTGTGCATGCCGTGATACCGGAAGATGGCACCAGGAAGACATGCTCAGTTTTATGGGCAGACAGAATGACACAGTAGAGAATAATATGGGCCGTCTGTGTCAGGAGGTCCACCAGAGTCAGGATAACTGAGTACCTTTGGGTGCAGAATAACTCCCAAATGAAGTCCATAGAGAAGGTGAACCATGGGTATGGAGGTGCTGAAGGAGGCCCACTGTCCTTGATCATGGTTTCTTCATGCAGGCGCTGAGGATGCACAACCTAACACCTTTAAGAACAATTCGTAGGGTTGGCCACCAAAAGTACTTAGTAATCAGATTCCAGTTTTTAAATTGGCCAAAATGTCCCACCATGAGGGAGTCATGGCACTACCTTAGCACCTGGAGCCCAGAGCTGCCCTCTAGAATGTAGAGGTGATCCCCACAATAGAGGAAATCTTGTTGCAGGCAGAACCTTGCATCTGGAGAAACATCGGTGGTTCTCACAGCCCATGAGATTGGGGCTGCAAATGGACCACCTGGGAGAAGAGAATGGATAGTAGTTGTCAGATGACCACTGATGATCCCACAGACAAAGTGGGAGGGTTTAAACATGGCAGTTTTCCTGCCCCACTTCAAAGTACACCTCTACCCAGATATAACGCGACCCGATATAACACGAATTCAGATATAACACGGTAAAGCAGTGCTCCGGGGGGTTACGTAAGGGGCACTCCAGCGGATCTAAGCAAGTTCGATATAACGCGGTTTCACCTATAACGCGGTAAGATTTTTTGGCTCCCAAGGAGAGCGTTATATTGGGGTAGAGGTGTACTCGTCTTTGCAGGACAAGGCATCTGCTTTCCCATTCTTAGTCCCTGGACATAACTGTGAAGTCAAACTGAAAGAGGAAAAAGGCTCATTGAATCTGACATTGGTTTGGTCATATTGTCTATAGATGTTCCAAATTTTTGTGATGTGTCCAAACTTAGACAGCGGCTTTGGCCCCTTCAGGGAGATGATGCCATTCCTCAAAAGGCAGCCCTGATAGCCAGGAGCTCCCTGTCCCATAAGTCATAATTTTCCTCTGCATGAGTCAGTTTCCAAGAGAAGGCAGCACAGGGATAGAGCAGCTGGTAAGGACCTGTGAATTGTGAAAGGACAATGCCTACAGTAAAGTCCAAGGGATCAAACTCAACTATGAAGACCTTTGTGGGGTCCAGCTGAGTCAAAATGGGGCTGACGATTCACTTTTTCCAAGCAGCCAAAAGCCGCTTGCATGTCCGTGGACCAGGTGACCTTAGCCCCCTTTTTGAGTAGGAACATGAGGAGTGACAAAGCTGACAAAGCCTTTGATGAATCACCAGTAAAAATTTGCAAACCGAGGAACCACTGCACCCCACCTACATTCAAGGGCACCTACCACTCAGTGATGGACCCCCAACAAGGTTATTGCCATGGCAAATCCTGCCAGAGAGATAATGTGGCCCAGAAACTCCACTGTTTCCTTGCTAAAATTTGCGTTTCGCATAAAGTTTATTTTGGTGAAGCCAATCAAAACTATACGAACATATGGTCATGGAGCTCTTGATCCTTGGAAAAAATGAGAATATCATCCAAGTAGAAGATCACAAATTGGTTGAGGATATCTCTGAAGACAACATTCATAAAATGCTGGAGGGTAGCAGGGGAGTTACACAGGCCAAAGAGCATGAACAGGTATTTGAAATGGCCATATCTGGTTTAAAATGCTGTCTTCCATTCTTCCCCCTGCTGGATTCTGACCAGATTGTATACTTGATGCAGGTCTACCTTTGTGAAGACCTAACCGAACAGAGTCTTTCCATGAGTTTGTTTATGAGTGGAAGGGGTATTGACTGTGGACAGTGATCTTGTTGGGGGCTTAATAATAGACACAAGGTCAGAGGGAGCCTCTTTCTTAGCCATGAAGAAGATAGGTGCCCCCACTGGGAAAGTCGAAGAGTGGATGAACCCCTTCTGCAGATTTTCCACCAGATATTCCCAGAGGACTTGCACTTTGGTTCAGATAGGATGTGTGTCCAAAAGAAACCTCCATTCCTGGTTGGAGATCAATGGGGTAATCATAACGGTGAGGTAGTAGAATGTCCACTTTCTGTTTGTCAAATACCTTGAGATATTCCCTGTATTTGGCAAGAATTTTGGGCACTGCTGATGAACCCACGCTTTGCAGCTCTGTACCCCTCAGAGGCTGGAGTGAGCGCCTCACAAAGCTTGATCAGTCTTGGCTGGCAAGCCATGCTCGTGGGCACTACAGGGAACAGAAGAGCATAGACCATGATTGTCAGTGGATTCAGGGGTCATGTGATAAGCCAGGGGACACCAAAGACAACCTGCAAATGCGGAGCATGGATAACCCCATGATCTCTTGACAACCACAAAGGGTTATGATCGCCAAGTGTCCTGTCTGATGTGTGATGGGACCTGGAGAAAGGACTGTCAATAGCCCCAATGAGCTAAGGAAAGTTCTTGCAGAGGATTAGGATCTGATGCCTCTTAAAGTTCTGGTCAATGACATTGCTGGAGGCACTCGAATTGAGCAAGGCTTCTAAGTGAATATCAGATAGGATAGAATGCCAGAGATGAAGGAGACGAAGAGTGGCAGTGTTCAGAAAAGATATTGCCAAGATTCTGCTGGATAGGCAGTAGAATGCTTCACTATGGGGAGGAGTGGGGAGTTGGCCCAACCCAACCCTCCTGGCATTTCCCAACCCAGGGATTGGCCAGGTCTGGGCCGGGCATCCTGCTGCAACATGCCTGGGCATTCCAAAATACAGGCACAACCCTAACGTCTGGCAATGACTCTTTTCTTTGGAGAGATGGGGCCAGACTCCGTCGACTGGCATCAGTTCAGGATCTGGTAAGGCAGCTGGGGCTCTGGGAGATGAAGTTCCGACTGACAGAAGCCAGGGAACACACCTTTTTTTGGGTCCACTTTGTTAGCCAGACATCAATCCTAGTGCAAAGATTAATTAACGCTCCAGGTTAGGCAGATGTCCCACCTGTTCTAGTTCATTTTTGAGTCATGGAGCCCCTGCCCAAAGTGGTGTCACTGTATAGCTCAATCCAGTAACTGTCTGCAGCCAGATATGGAAATTCAGCTGCATACTTAGCAACGGACTGGGGACCCTAACAGAGGGCATGGAGAACAGCTTCTGCAGTACATTCCCAATGAGGGTCAAGACAGATACCCGCCATTGCCTGTACAAAGTTCTCAAAATGTTCAAGGAAAGGATTGGACATCTCCAGCAGCAGGGACACCCATTTCAGGGTCTCTCCACTGAGCAGACTCATTATTAATCCCACTCAGGACTGATCCATGTGGTACACCTGTGGCCACAACATAAAACAGGAAACAGAACTGATTAAGGAACCCATGACACTCGACACGGTCCCCACTGAACTTATCAGGTAAGGGCACATTGGGCTCACAGGATGTGGATGCAAGAATTGGGGGAACAGGAACTGCTGCCTGGGTTTGTACCTGCATGGGAAGGACTGCATTCTGGTCACACAGCATGGCAACCTGAGCCCGCGATTCCTGCATGATCCCAACAACTCCCAAGAGGGTGAGTTGGGTTCCTACCAGGACCCTTCCAGAGGGGATTTCCATGCCACAAGGTGATATCCCTTCTTATCTTTTAGTGGGCTGCTCAAATTGTCACACACCAGGTTTTAGGCAGTGCAATCTAGGGTTTGGAACAGGAGTCAGGCCTAGAGGTCAGAGCAGAGCCAGACGGAGGAACTGGGGTTGTGGTCAGGAGACAAGCCAATGTTCAGATTCAGGAGTCAGACCAGAACTGGAGTCATGGTCAGGAGCAAGCCAGTGGTTGAAGCCAGGAGTCGGGCGTTTAGAGGAACGTAGAGACTAGGGCTGGAGCAGGAACAGGTGGGGGTTGGCGCAAGAACCGGTGCAGGAAGCAGGTCTGGTGCAGCTGCCGGCATAGAATGCCTTGAGCAGCTGCTATGCTGCTGTTGCTATGAGGCTTAAATGATGATCTGCTGGCTCTTCTGTCCAATCAGGAAGCACAGCCACTTAGTGAGCGCTCATTGGGCCCAGCACTGGGTTGCCAGGCGACTGTGCCCACAGCCACTGAGTTCCTGACACTGAAGAACTCTAAACTTTGGAGAAGTTCAAAGCTTAATTTCACAGCAGTGTCCTACTATGATACGAGGCCAACCAAATCATGCTGAAAGCTTTAGAAAATTTGATTCTGGATCTAAACTCTCAGCTACACTTTACTTTCCAACCTCACTACACAGTTAGGTAGTACAGGAGCCTATTTTACAGGTCCCAGGAGGACTATATTAAAGTCACTCAAGAGACTAGACAAGAAGCAGGGATTTTGGAAAATGTCTCAAAGGTTTAACAGGCACCATGGAGGGTCTCAAACATGCAGCTGTTTCAAATGTGAGCCTAAGTTAACAGTGCAGTGCTTGATGGCAGTAGATATTACAACAACCCACTGCAGTGCTTGATGGCAGTAGATATTACAACAAGAATGGAGGCAGGAGGAAGGGCCAGTGGACAAAGGAAGGATAAACACAGGGGGAAAAGCCTTTGAAATTTTTTTTAAGTGTTCTCTGTTAGCCTATGTAATCTACCTAAGAGAAGCCCCGGAGAGCAAGTTACCTTCAAACCTCAGTTACAGCCTGTGAGCAATTTTATTGCTCAACAAAAAGCACATTAGACATTTATGATCTCATTTTATTAAATACTCCTACTCATGACAATCATCATTGGGCGCACGTGTGTGTTTAATATAAAAAAGTCAAGAAGATGTATTATATTTGGTATTAATACGGTTAAACACTCACCTGGATGACAGGTGTTGTTGGGGCCACATGCCTGCGTTATGGATTAACCAACTGCTATCAGACAACCAGGGTCTGTCATCCAAACCTAAAGCAAGCAAGGCAGGTGCTTTTTCTGCTGATCCAGCCAGGGGCGTTGATTGAATTACATTAGGAAAGAATAGCTTTGCGTTTTCATGAAATTTGATTAAAGAAAGAGAGAGAGGTGGCACCTTGCACAACATGGTGAAGTTTAAAGGACAATCTGCTCTTCTTATGGCCCCTTCTGTTGGCTACTTTGATCTGAGTTTTATTGTCTGGGTTTAACACCTTCTCTGTAAAATTAAAGTTGAAGTTCTTTAGAGTTGTTTTTCTATAGCAGCCGATTGTTCAAGTCTTTTAATAGGAACCATCAATTATCCAGGATGCTGGAAACTAAATACATGTAGTTTTGGTGAAATATAAGATTATTCTCACCGGTATTAAAACAGGTAGGAGAGGCCACATTAAAGACTCAGGTTTTACTTTCTAAGACCATTACTTAATAAAATGAGCACTGGCAACAGCTCAGCACGTTAGATTTGGAACCAATTCAACCCAAAATGCAGAAAAGAAACTTAAGCAAAATAATACAGGTTAGACTGGCTTTCCTGCTCACCTCAATAGAATCTTTATTATAGAGAACCCTGCCATACTGACATGGCCCAACTCTGCCGCAGTTCAATGCCAGAGCATTACAGATTTGCATCACAATTCTCGATAGAACAAAATCAGACTCCTCTTCAGGAGGGTAACAGAACCCACTCTGTTGACCATAAGCCTGTGGTAAGACCAGAAGTGATTATTATGATCATGTAGTGTGACATTCTGCATTACACAGGCCTTAGAATTTCACTCAGTAGTTCCTGCATCCAGCCCAACATAAATACAGTTGAATTAGAGCATATATTTTAGAAAGATATCCAATCTGGTGTATTGCCCTCACTGTTAACATGCATCTTATTTCTAGTTTGAACTTTGCTGATTTCATCTTCCAGCAGGTTCGGCCAATCGCGGCCCCCACTCGCCACGGTTCGCCATCCCGGTCCAATGGGGGCAGCAGGAAGCGGCGCGGGCCGAGGGATGTGCTGGCCGCAGCTTCCCGCCACCCCCATTGGACCGGGACGGCGAACTGCGGCCAGTGGGGGCCACGATCGGCCGAACCTGCCGCGTCAGCAGGTAAATAAACTGGCCCGGCCCGCTAGGGTGCCGAACGTTGCCGACCCCTGTTCTAGGAGATGGGGATGGGGATCTGGTCAAAAGCCTAAATGCAGTCAAAAGCCTAAATGCTTGTAAATCAGATGGTAAATCTTTAAAATTCTCCCTTTGGTAGAACAGACACAATTAGTTCTTCAAGTTTGTAGGTTCCAAGATATTTCTGCCAGATTTCCTTCTATTGTCTAAAAACTGAGCTTCATCTTGGGAAGGACTTAAAATAGAATAACAAAATACTACACAAAAACAAACAAGAGTAACACGGAAGACTTAAGGATGCATAGTGGCAAAATTACGAACCAGTTAAGATGGAAGTGTCAACATCTTTTTATAACATACACCTGAAATTCACAGCTATTGTAAAGAAAGAACGAAGCCTCTCTCGTGGTTAAGGCTGTGAACTGGGAATTTGGGTTCGATTCCTAGTTCTCCCATGGATTTCCAACGTTACCCTGGGCAGGCCACCAAATATCTTGGATGATCCTCTGCAAAAGAGGGATAGTAATAGATTCCTACCTCACTGGGATGTTTTGATGAAAATCCATAAGTAGCTGCGAGGTGCTTCGATATTACTGTGAAGGGGGGCAACCAAGTATTCACACAGAACAAAGCCAAGACACCTGCTCTGCTAGCTTACTGCAATATAGATGACTCCGTATTTTTTAAGAAAATGTTTAATATTGAGTTTTAAAAAAAAAAAAAAAGTAACAGGACAGTCTGGGATCTGTCTTTGTGCAATCGCTGTTTTAAGTTACAAAAATTCATATCTTGAATTCAGAGCAAACTTTTTAATATGCTCAGTATGAACATTTCAAAGTTTAAAATTGGATATAAGAGTCCGTGCTAATAAATTTCATGAAAACCTGAGATTCTGACAAGTCCAATTTAATAAAACCATTGACAATCCTGATTTCTTGCCAGCTTGTTTATTCTAGCATTTGCAATAATGTGACTTTAGGATTACTGTATTGTCTGTCTCACTGAAACCACAGAACTGAAATCTAAATGGCTCTGGAATGTTTTAGAGCCTGTGTGTTTCATTTGTACTTTCAAGTCAATATTTTTGTTGGTTGGAATCATAATTGTGAGCAATAGCAGACTCTTTGGTTTTCCCCCATAATAAGTAACATGGGTAATTCATGACATAGCATAAGTTCCATCTTTGGCAGCCACATGCATGCCCAGTGGTGGCAACTGCACACCATCATTTTTCCCCAGGAATGCAATAGTTTGTTAGCCCTCTAATGCACTTTTTAAAAAACCCACGCACTTCTTATACCTAACAACTACATTTTATACTCAGTCTTGAAATTCTTCACATACTCTGCAAAGGAGATAATTATAGGTGGCCATTTAAACAGTTTGCTACATACATCACTATGTATTTAGTCTTAAAAACAAATAAAGTCTCTTAGACTTGTGTTTTCTGAACATTTCCCCTAGTTTCATGTTGGGAAAACAACAGCTCTGCAGACAGAGAGAATAATACTGGCACATACACTCCAATCTACAGGGAGAAAGGCTACGTTTGTGGTTAAGGATGTCAGGAGATCTGGGATCTATTCCCACCTCAGCCACAGACTTCTCATGTGACCTTGGGCTAATTACTTAGGGCTTGTCTACACTGGCAACGTTAAAGTGCTGCCGTGGCAGTGCTTTAACGTGGCTTATGTAGTTGTGGCAGAGCGCTGGGAGAGAGCTCTCCCCGCACTCTAAAAAAACCCACTTCTACGAGGGGCATAGCTACCAGCGCTGGGAGTGTGGCTACCAGCGCTGGTGCACTGTCTACATTGGTGCTTTACAGCGCTGAAACTTGCTGCGCTCAGGCAGGGGGGGGTTTCACACCCAGGTGAGAAAGTTGCAGCGCTGTAAAGTGACAGTGGAGACAAGCCCTTAAGCTCTCATGCCTCACTTTATCTGTAGCATGGGGAAAATAGCTTACAGGGATGTTGTGACGCTCAGCTAATTATTGTGAAACTTGTTAGTCTAGATATTCACAAATGACTAATGATTTTGAGTGCCTCAACTTTTGGGTGCTCAACTTGAGAGACTATAAAAGGGGACAAGTAAAAGGGGGTAGCCATGTTAGTCTGTATCCACAAAAACAACAAGGAGTCCGGTGGCACCTTAAAGACTAACAGATTTATTTGGGCATAAGCTTTCGTGGATAAAAAACCCACTTCTAAGCTTATGCCCAAATAAGTCTTTAAGGTGCCACCGGACTCCTTGTTATTTTTATAAAAGGGGAGTAATTTTCAGAGGCTGCATGCACAGCAGTTACTGAAAATCAGGTCCCCAGTCTAAGGTATCTCAAGCTGGGCCTCCAAAATTGTTAGTCACTCTTAAAAATCTTGGCTGAAGAGATCAGCAGGTGGAAAGTGTTTTATTTAAACTCTTATTAAAAAAATACTATAATATTCTACAGTAATGATCCAAAACACCACGTTACATTACTGTTAATGATTTATGTATCTTTTTTCATATGTATTTACCGAAATCAGCGGCTGTAGCGGATGTTGCCACTGACCCACAGGCTGAGCAACCTGCTGAGGTGAGTCGGGGTGGAGGTGGCACTCCCTCCCCTGCAGGGCCTGGCCCAGGTCCCGCCCGGCTCGCCCCCCCATTCTTCCACACACCCCCACGAGGTATGCTCCACAGTTTGAAAACCTCTGCTCTATTTGGATAAAGGAACAATAAGCAGTGGTATCAGCTTCTAAGACCATAACAGTATGCACAGCTGCCAGCACATGTGGTCTACCAGCAAGTGAAAAGATAAACCCTGTACCTTACACAGGATAAAAGATAGCACATACTTAAGTGTTTAAGCCAACCTGATCTTGCCGTTTGGGGATAACTAATGAATACTGGGAATCATTTTTTCTATTGCTCCAAAAACCTAGAAAATATATGCTCGCCAAAAGCAGCAAACTGTGCAGCTGAAAAGATTTACACACTGCAACACAATACAGATATTAATAAAAATTTAGAGAAATATAGTCTGTTTCCCCCATTCTCAATCGCTTATGACTTTACCTGCTAATGGTAGGCTTTTCTCTATGTATTGTAACATGTGCATAGTCACGGGAATTATACCACCTGTCTCATTTGCAGCTCTGAACAGAATCTCTTTTATACATTTCTTCATAGAGCAGTGTGCTTGTACTGTCTCCTACTGAATAGAATCAGAACTCCTCAGCTTTGTTCCGTAAACTCTGATACTGCAATAGCTGTATAGACGTTTCTCCTTTAGCTGAAGTGGGGGAGAGGGGGAGGAGGAGGCTAGTGATTTGGAAACAGGAAGATCTAGGGTACAATCCTGTTGTCACTAAAAAGTTTTGGATGGCAACAGTAAGCAAAGTAATCACACTGAAAAGTTCTCCCTGGGTCATGGATTTGTTAAAATGGAGTTGATGATTTTTTTTTTTTTTTTGCCATTTCCACTGCTTTGTACTTACTAGAAAGCAAACCAGAAGAAAAAAGATCCTGTGAAGATACAGCAACAAATTTGGTTTTCTATCTACATATGAGAATCCAAACTATGGTTTGAATACATTTTTCCAAAGCTTTCAAATGGTCATTTCTTCCAGGTGTGTGTCTGTCTGTCTCTCATCTACCCACCCTCAACAAGCCAAGTAACCACCTATGTCCAGATTATGCAACACAGCATACATGGTAATTCTATGTAGGTTTGAGCCAAAGAAGTGCCGAGCACGCAACTCTTACTGAAATCAATGGGAGTGGAAGGTGCTCCACATGTCATGGGAAGAGCACGGCACTTCAGATGATCAAACTACATATGATGTCCTTCAACATTTAGAACACGTAAATGGAAGAAAGGAATAAAAAGGACATTTTTATCAAGTAAGCCTTCTGTTTTACTCCTATTCATAGTTACATATACTCCTGTTTGTGTCTTTGTGCATTTAAAGCATGAGTTATATCACACAGTCATTTACCTCTTACAGTACAATTTATATTAGACATGCTATTTCCTGTATGTAGTTCTGCATTACATTCCCAGTCCAATATATAAACAACAAACAAACAAGCACTAAAATAGATTATTCTCTGCACATCTGTCCACGTGCAAGGATTGCATACAGGAGACATGATTTATGAAGATTATATGAATATCGCACCAAGTTATGCTACTTTGGTAAACAATGGAACATAATGGCCAAATAAAAGAAGAAAAGCCAAAATAGAAACGTGAGCATCCCAGGCATACAGAAACTGACAGCCCCACTTGTCAGGGTGGACGTACCTAATTCACCAAGTATATAGAGGATAGAAACAACAAGGAAAGCAAGGAACCGTTTGATGTGGTTAAAGAGTAATAACCAGGAATAATTGGCTTACATTAAACTAAGAAAAAATTAGGCTAACTTCCTACTGATGAGATGCATCAGATAGTGGAACCTATTCAACTGTGCGAGTGTCTTGCTGTGGAACTGTATTGGGGGAAAAAGATAGAAAATAGGGAACAATCCTGTGTTGATTCCAAGGCGATGGACTAGATGACCTAAAAGGCCTTTTTTCCCCGATCTCTGACATCTATGATACAATAAACATTTAACCAGAACTGGGGAAAACAGCTAGTACACCACAAAGAGGACATCCCATGGTAGGATGGAGCTGGAAATAGAAAGAAAGAAAGGATAGAAATGGGGACAGACAGTAGGTTGAGACTGCGTGAAAATAAAAGAAAGCTTCTGATGCCGCAGAGTGCAGAGTAAGTGAATTAAGAAGTGGTCTAGTAGAAAACGCAGGGGTGACTGCATAGGAGGATGGCTTAACAGGTGACCACACAGGCAAATAATGATTTCCTGAGTGACTTAAAGTTCAACTCATATTTGTTTCATAAGTACAACTACACAGTGGGTGAGGAAACCCTATGTTCCCAAAGCATGTTCTAGACACTGCTGGAAAATGGATGGTGCAGAAATGTGCTATTGAGATCAAATGCCCCAGAACCACAGCCAAAATTTGCTTCAGCTGCCAGCATTAGAGAGAAAATAGGAAAGAAAGACGACTAATTTGGGAAAGGGAATGGCTGGGAAAGGAAAAGAAACGGGGATGACAACTGCAGAGCTACTTAAAATCCTTTGGTGACTAAATGGATCAGAGAAATTAGAAACAGAAGCGACTTACTGTATCTAGTCATCTGATCCATGCCCTTGTCACTGCAGGACTGGTCCCAACCATGTATTTGAAGTTGATTTGTCTATTCTAGTTGTAAATATCTCAAGTAAGGGACTTGAGAACTGTTAACAAACATTATATATAGGATCAATCACAAATACATTAGGTAATTTAATGGTTACCTGACCTGAAGAGTCAAGGTGAAATGCCTTGTTAGGAGTGATACTAGGGTATAAATGGGACATATAGTTACCACTTACGACATATTTTAGGATGTCTGTATGTATTATCAAAAAGTTATTTACCCAACAGCTAGATGGGTCACCAAAGGCTACATGGGTGACCAAAGCTAGTGGCATTGTATGTGACCACAACAAATGGAAAGAGCACAAAGGATATGATCTTGCATGATACTAAGCACTCACAAGCTTCCGTGGACTAGTGAGAACTGAGGGAGCCCAGCACCTTGCAGGATTGGTCCTATCCAGCTAAAAAAAAAAGTAAGATGACCCCCAATGATTTTGGTGCCACATATTGTCCTAAATCCACTCCCCTGAATTAAAAATCAATTTATTATATACAGGTATAGTTTATAAGGGGAAGCCTGAACATGATTGCCTGCTCCCCATCCACCCAAGATGGATACATGACTCTATTTTACACAGGGTTTCCACTAAAATTATTGCAAAGGTAAACAAACTCTGGCTCAGTATGAACGCAGGGAAAACAAGAATTGTCAGAATGCAAAAAGGAAGAGCTCATTTTCAAAGCAACATGAGGATATTTTCTCCAAAGTAGAGCTTAATTATTCCAGATTGTAAACCAAGGGCATGATTGTTCCATCCAAAATTATACTGATCTTGATAATGTTATCAATATAATGCAACCACAACATGAGCACAGCCCTTAACACTGGCCAAAAAAAGGAAACTGATACAGACTATCTCCACCTTCAACCTGAACTTTTGAACAGGATTGTATAATTATGAACATTTAGTAAACAAAAGAATGCTGGCATCATATTTCAATACAAACAGTGTTTCAATTTCCCTTATTACAAAAAGGCTGAGAATCTAGAGCATAACTGCCTAATTCATTCAAGAATTTCAAGGCACTGTCCTTGGCACACACTGAATGCCAAAATAGGCAGTTCCATTATTTATGGTGCAAAAAAGCAGCAGGCATAGTGGTTATAAGTGTTTGCATTAAAGTGCACTGTCATTTTAATACTGTCTTCCTTCTTAAAAAAAAAAAAATCAAATAAAATGGTCTACAACTCCTTGTCCTGACACTTAATAAAAATAACAGCTGCATATTCCCATAAAATGACTCTAAAATCAAGTCAAATTAGAAGAATTTAAATATTTCTTTTAAAAAGGAGCCGATTAAAAATAAAATAAAAAAAAAGTTCTCCCTGCAGAGTGCTCTGCATTGTAGGTGGTGTTCAAGAGTCAAATCAAAATGCCAACTACAATGTTACATGCTTTTCTGTACGCTTTCAGGTTAATAGCACTTTACAGAAAATCCATTCCGTTTCACTGCAATATCAGTCCTCCAGCTGACAATCTTATTGCAAAAAAGGCGTGAATAAATTGGTCCTCCCACCAATCTGTCATCTACACAGTTGCAGGTGTGGATGCTGGTGCAGTTTTTGCATCAGCTCTTCCTCTGTAGGTTCTTCCAAAACATCCCTACAAAGAAAAAAGCGTAAGTTGCATAGGGCAGCAAAGGAGATTTTTCAACATTTTTTTGCAACGTACATACTGAGATATAACATCCTTATTTCAAGACTGAAGCAAATAATTACAATTACAACAGGCTGATGCTTCCTAATGATGCATCCAGTTGTGAGCGATCCATCCTTCTACACTACAGATGTGTCATCGAAACCAGCAGCTGTTTTCCCATAAGGAGAAGGGAAGCAATTTCCTGCACACAGTACAACATAACTGAGGTTAATGGATGTGTTTTCCTGAAAAAACTTGTCAAATGAGAACATGCTCCCAGTGCAGCCATTGCACATTAAATCTGTACCACACGTTCTACTTATGCAACACGGTCAACTCTCCACCCACAGTCTAACACAAAGCCAAGAATGTGGACTGTTTTACCCTTCCCACCCAGAGCAGTCCTTCATTATTAGCACCTCTTTTCCCAGCATCATCTGAGTGGAATGTTCCTAAAGGTTAGGTATTAAGCCAGGGCAGGGCAGGCATAGGTAAAGCACTTTCAGGACTGCTCCAGGCTAATAGCTAAAAGATTTGTACTCTTACTCACCAGGCTTGAAGCAAACCCTGTTCCCACCTGGAACACTGTCTTTGAAAAGGAGATTAGCATCCTTAAAAATAGGCTGTTATCCACCTAGTCCTAATGTGACTCACCTGAACATTAATTCCACTGTTGTCTGGTATTCAATTTCTGAGAGAGACTGCCGATGGGAGTGACGGTCCCACTTGTGAATAAAGTTCTGGAATTGGAAGGTGAAAGAAAATAAAAGGCTAGTGTTAGCATCTTTAGACATAAGGTTTTATATTTTCCCCATGGTTTAGTTTATATAAATCCCCCTAAAGCCCAGAACAGAAATGTTCTTAGAGCCAGTTATACATGTATATGAGGTGCATAATAATGAACCAAAATACCAAATAATAAAAATATTACTTTTGCACTTCACTGAATTAACTTAACACTTCAACACACCACTTTGAGGTAAATCACTGTTTACGTTTCTGTGCCTCAGACAGGGATGAGTACCTTGCTCATGGTCACACAGTGAGATGGTGGAGGTAAAAATAGAGGAAAGGGACTGAAGGCCTCCTGGGTCCTATACCGTGTACAAACTGCATTCCCTGATTTAAATGTCACATTTTTAAAATGTCCCTGCTAGCATTCACCTGCTTAAGTTCCCCCTGGATGAAGAGCAATTTCTTTGACATACTTCAAGTTAAAATGTCACAGCTTTATCAAAGAAGGAATACATTTTCTGGCTTGTCTCTTTGCTTGCTTTGATTTACACAATGACAAGAGGCAGATGGACAAGTTTCCTGCCACACAGTGCCACATACAAGCCACTACACCAGGTCTATGCCCCATATCTGCCGAAAAAGTCAATGGATCTCTCTGCAGGGCTGTTCCCAAGGGTAGAATATCTTCTAATATGCTCACAGATAAGGCTTGGACTTGATGTTGGCAGTCCAGAGTCTATTTTGTAGCTATTTAGACTTCCAGAAAGGATGCTGAGGCAAGTGACTGGTAAAGCTGCAGGCTTGTCATGACAATATTTTTATATACTAATTTCAGCACCATCTTTAAAACCTGCTTCATCATCACCATGCTCTAGAAAGCAACCTCTTTAAATCAGGCCAGCCTCTCTGGACTTGGCCTCAGTGCCTTTGCAGGAGTGGAAAGTCATGGCTCCGCCTCTGCAAACGTGGAATGGCTTTTTCTGGAATCCTATAGAGCCAGGTCTCTCTGCAATGGGCATGGCCACCACAAACCTGCAGCCTAGGTGACTAGTACTGGAGATACACAGGTAAGTACAGCGCACAGGCAAGTCTGTGGTATTTATAGCAAATAAGAACACCTTACATTTATACCTTTCAAAGCTGTTTACAAACTATAATCATTCAGCACCAATAAAATGCAAACCAGCTCTGGGGCAGATCGTGATGGCCAACCAGCAAATAGTATAACACACAACAAGGGAGCAGGAAAAATGCAGTCCAAAAGACCCTAGGAAAAATACTTACTCTTGCAATGAGTGCTCTGGAGTCTTTAACATCTACACAAAGCAAGCAGGACCTTGGTTTGTATGACCTCATCCAGAAAATACACCCTCCAGCTTAATAGTTCTCGTGTGCTAAGGCGTGACCAGACATCACAAGAATAGTTGGGACAGTTCATGCTAATAATAACTGTTCTCTTTTCATTCCCATTAGAGGATATTGGATGGACAATATTCTCTAAAGTTAATTTAATTATTATGTCCATAATTACTCTTATCACTAGATGTCCTCTTAAGCTTGGACAAGCTTTGGATTTATTCCATCACTGAGTGTTCAACTTCACATAATGGCAAAACTCTACTTCCAATAGATCTGCATACAAATTCTCACACCCTTCAAGAATCTACAGCTAAAACTCATTCCCTTACCTCCAGAAGTAAGGCTACGAACAAATTGACCCAGATGACAGAGGAAATTAGCCACCAGGCTACAAAATAGACCTTTGACCACCTGGAGAAGGAGGATATTAAAGACAAAAAAATAAAGATGTGTACAATATTATGAGACTAACAATTCCACCTTATAATGAAAATGATTATCCCCTGTCTCCATCCCTTAAAAAGCCATGAAAGTTCATAGCTATGGACTTACATTTTTCCCTGTGAAAAGCTTCAACATTTTCATAAATAAAAACAGTAGTCTGGGAGAAACCATTTGTTAAGTTTGGATCTCAATCAGTTGAGAGATAAATGTACTGTCCCCCATCAGAATCCGCCCCCAACCACCCCTCTCACAAACACACACTCATATCACATCAATTTCCGAGTCGGAATTCTGAAAAAGAAATATGAAGTGAAATCTTGGCTCCACCAAAGTCAATGGCAAAACTGCCACGGTATAGTGCATTGTGCTTTAACCAACTGAGACACCAAAGGAAGGAAAAATTAACTTAAAGAAAATCAAGATTCTTAAACTTTACCTATGTTTATTTAATGCGAATGAAAGATGCTAGACTGACAACACAGGAGACTGAACACCTCCGTTTATCCACAGAACTGATACAGCGGCAACACAAGCTTCCCTATAGTGATCTACCAACACATCTCAAGGTTGGCCTTGAAGGCGCACAGGCAGGTGAAGCAAACTCATATGGAGTCCAATCTCCAGGGTCAATTCAATTCTGGGTCAAGTCAACTGCCAAAGATTCCAAATTATTGCTAAATGTGATGCCCACTGGGCGCTGGACTGAGACTACCAATTTACATAGACAAATAAACAGCTGTCCATTAAGTGGCAAGTTTTGGTTACTAGATACTTAGGTGGATTTGAAGAGTGGCAGTTCCATAGCAGCAGGCAGGCAGTTTCATACACAATTCCTGTTCCCCGATCATAATGTGAGGTCTGTCTATAGTTTCTGCCCATTTACTTTGAAGAACTATGTTGAATAGAACACAGGATTATACCCCAATGGAGGGCCTTCTTAGGTACCAGTTTTATTACTTACGGACTTGAATATCTTGAAAATGCATCCAGGAAAACTTGCCAATTGTTCACCACCATGACATCCCAGAGAGTTACTACCGCAGCCTAAGGAACAAGATGAAACAGAGGTTGAGTGGTTATTGCACTAACTGTCACTACTTAGACACCTTCAGAAAACACAGAACATAATCCACTAGCAACCAGACTCACAGCAAAGTCATCAAAGTTGTTTGGCCAATACTCCAACTGCTCGTAGGTGCCACACTGCAAGGTGGTGTTACCAGATGTTGTATTGACAACACTACAATGAAATTAGAGTGTAATGTTATTATAATATGCTATACACTGTTCTATAGGTAGAATGCTTCCATTGAGTTGAGTACCTTCACACAGACAGAAAGGGAGCACTAGTTAGAGAGAAAGCAGAAAAGAGGTCTGAAATTTCCAAGATGGGGATGAGCATTCCTGGAGACTCAAACAGTGAAGGGAAGTTGGAAGGATAGAATAGTGAGCAGGGGAGGAAAACCTGCAAGATTTAAGAGATTAGTGACAGACTGGAGAGAAAGGAAGAGAAAGATAAGGAGGGAAAACCAAGGGGCTCAGAGTAAGCGAGTCCAAGATTCTTGGCCCACCACAAATTAAAAAGTATACTATAATAGTGAGGAGTGTTCAGAAGAGGAGACTGTGGATGGAGGTACTTATCAAAGAGTCCAGGGAGATAAGAACAGAGGTATAAAGTGGGGATTCAAAAACCAAGAGTATCTTTCCAAATACTGGACATTTAGAATAAAGCCTTACCTAGTATTTCCCATAGGAACAACAGCACCTTTAAATAGCACTATGCCAGTTATAGCAAACGCATAGAAAACCACCTGGAAAGGAATACACATTAGCATTAGTCACTAAAATACTCAAAAACTAAATTAGAGTGTTGTAAGGTAAGCTCCTCAAAGACCATTCAATGTTAAAAAGGAACACAATCAACTTAAAACTCATGGAGTAACAGAGGTAAGGGAATTTGTTTAAAACAATGCCAAGGGTTATTAAAAGTGAAAGAACTTTTTAAAGCCCACTTATTTTTCACTCTATGCTGTATGCTTTCTTTCTATAGTCCATTCAGTGGGGAATTGTTAAAAAAACTGATGAAGTCACTTTTCTTTATGATAAGTTTCACCTTTTGGTTCTCAGTGCTGTGATGGCTGAACTGAAAACACTGCAGAGGAGTGGCTGTTAAAAACAATTTCTATTGGGATTTTTAAAAAGTTATGGGAAGATTGCTGTTGGACTTAGGTTTCCTAAAAGCAAGCTTCTACCAAACCTAAGCTGTGGCCAAATTTAAATCAGCTATTTATATTTAATCAGAAACCTTTGTAAAAGCACAGCTGTAATCGTGCTAAAGTTAAATTTTCAAAAGTACTTCAGTGACTTCAGAGCATAATTCCCAGGGCCGGCTCTAGCATTTCTGTTGCCCCAAGCAAAAAAAAAACCGCAATCGTGATCGGTGGCGGCAATTGGGGGAAAAAAAAAAAAAGCCACGATCGGCGGCAGCAGTTCAGCGGCAGGTGCTTCGCTCCTACAGGGAGTGAGGCACCTGCCGCCCCAGAATTGCCACAGGTGCCGCCCCTCTCCCTTGGCCGCCCCAAGCACCTGCTTGTTAAGCTGGTGCCTGGAGCCGGCCCTGATAATTCCCATTTTGAAAAAGGACCAACTCCCATTGATTATCAATGATCACTAAGTGCCTTTTGAAAATGGGACTTATGTTTTTAAATTACTCAGGTACTTTTGAAAATTTTACCTTATGTCAGGAGTTGCCTTAGAAATAACCTTCAGAGAGTTGTCAATGCTTCACAACTCTTACTGAAGAAAGCATCACTTGCTACTAGGCTGGCTTGAGACAACATGAGCTTTCTAGTGAAAATACTAGGATGACTTCAGTTCTCATGTTTCTATATTGTTATTAAAAAAGTCCAAAGAAGGAAAAGAGTATTATGCTCTGAGCTACATACAACAGGATTTTAAACATGTTGGATCCAGTTGATGCTACACCTCCATAGTCTGCCAGTAGGTGGGGCATCTGGCTTAGCAATGATAAACCAGTTTTATTCCCTGTAACACCAGCTAATATACACAATAAACAGTCAAAAGAGAAACTGGCCAATAAATAATGAACATGATACTAACAGTATACGTTGCAGACTAACGTTGGAAAAAATAAGTCTCAAATCAACAACAAATGTAATAAGGCCCCATCATGCAAGAAAATCAACTGAGCATCCTCAACTCCAACTTCAACAAAAATATTTGAAATTAATGATAGTTGAGGGTGCTCAGCCTATCGCAAGATCCGTCTCAGACTGTAAGCTCCTTGGGGCAGAGACTGCGTGCGTCTCCTGTCCGGGAGCATGCAAGCCGCTTGCACACAATAGCACAACCAGGGACAGCTGCTGGTGAACCCGGTGCCTGCCCCCATGGGCAGGGCTGGGGACGCTACAGCCACACTGGAGAAGCTGCCCGGCCTGGACGCTGGCTCCTGTGAGCCGAAGCCCGACATGCTGCTGCTTTCACCGCTGCAGTTCCTGGTAGAGCTCTGCAGCTCCGCGGATATCCACTTTATATCCGCAGATATAAATTCTGTATCTGTGCAAGGCTCTAGTTGTTTGGGGTGGTTTTTAATGTGGGCAACGTATATTTCCTTAATCTTCTTCTTGGACATGGCTGAACTGTTTCAGCTGAAACTTAAAAAAAAAGACCTGAGGCAGAAACCAGAAATTTCAGCCTGAATGCTTAAAGTTTTGTAAAGTTATAAGTAACTGAACGGAGGGTCTTCGATGGAAAGTTGCTACCAGTTCCACATTTAATAATCAACCAGTTTGTTGACCCCTTAGGAAGGGTTGCACTGCGAGAGGGCAAGATGAACACTTGGAAGCAAATATCTGATGTGCTGTTTGATGGCACTCAGTCATGTAGCTTCTGCTATTGTTACTGGGGACAATGTATGTACCTCTCCCTGGTTTACTTTGTTGAAAGCATACTCTATATTGCAGCATATTATAGACAGACTGACAATCTCGAATTATAACTCACCACCAGCAGCCCTGCAAAGGCTCTTAAGTTTTTCACCAGATCCAGCAATGTACTGGCAACCAAAGCCATGAACTAAAACAAAACACAGAATTCTTATATTTTATTATACATTTTTAAGCCCCACTAATCTATTGTAACTAAAATGATACAAAATGATGGCAGGCTGGGAAAATGAAGTGCAGCTAAATACTTTGCATGTCTAATACAGCATCTAGCACAGTGAGGTCCTGACTCATGCCTGGGACTCCTAGCTGCTATGATAATATAAATAATAGCAGTGATTTTCATCCACGGATCTCCACATACTGAGTACAGCTAATGAATAAAGCCGTATACTCTTCTGAGGTGGATGCTATTACAATAGTACTGTCACAGTTTCGCAGTAACTGCACATGTATTCCCTCTCTGTGGTCCTTTCAGGGCATCCATTTAAAACTTTCAGGCTCCCAGCCAACACCTGTCTTCAGCTAAGACCCTTGTCTTTCTCCCTCCTGATGGGGGTTTCACAGCTTCTTGGGTTACACTGTGATATCCCCAGCAAACCAGATTGCCTTAACAGGCCAATATCTGCACTTTGCTTTTTCTCTGAAGTGTACTGCCAGTTATGTTACCACACAGCTCCATCTAAGTAAACACATCTATTCTTAAGGTAAACAGACTACAGAGAAAACATATTGAATCAACAAAAGAACCTACACAAATGCTGAAAAGCTTACCATAGGTCACCCCAGCTCCAGCCAAGGGCAGCCACAACTGGGTCCCCCACTCCCCATCCCCTCGGACTGGGCAGAACAGCCGTTTCTTTAACTGGCTTGGACATTTGACCTTGGCCTTCAATAACAGGTAAATCAGCAGACAAACACCCATTCGGGGCAAAACTTCAAAAGGCTGGGGTTTTGCATGCCCAGAGTTGGGGAATTTGCATTAACCTCACCCTAGCGAATCCCCAGAAAATCCACTTAACACTTATTGTCCCAAAAGTCCACACTTGTCTGGCACATTTTCAATAGTCTTTTGTACTCCCAAGTAGTTACATAGGTTACCTCTCCCCCCGCCCAAAGAGTTATATACAATCCCAGCCCAGAAAAATACATAAATTTAATAGTCAAGGATACTGCAGGAAATTGTCGTTTCTGTCATAATTACAGACTGGGAAACTGAGGCAAATACCTTAAGTGACTTGCCCAGAGTCAGATGGTGACCACAGGTGAGCCAGGATGGAGTCCACAACTCCTGACTCTTGATCCCATGTCTGAACCATTAGACCACACTTCCTCACTTTCCAGTTTGCACTTCACCCTGACATTAGCTAAACGTTTGTTTTACTGAACTGGGATGCAAAGGCTCCAGGGATCTCCCAGCCTAGGCAGCCAGAGCGACCTCACCCAATTCTGAATAGGGTAATGTCTCTCTTGGAACTACCCAAGCCTGCTTTCTTCCCAGGTGCAACCTACAGTCTGGTACTAGCTGCGCATACCATATGGATATGACACGCAACAAGGCTGAGCCAGATTGTTCCTTGGCTGATCTGTCCCTCATATGAGCTCACCACTGCTCTAAGCAGCTTCCCTATTTCCAGGTGTACAGCTCCAAATGTTGGCTGTTTTTGCCTTGCTACAGCAGGGTCACTTGCTATACACTAGCCTCTGTTGTCCAGGACCAAAGCTTTCAACTGACCAGAGTGCTAAGAGAATTAGAAGGACTCAGTCTTAGAGCAACACTGTATTATCATTAATGGTTAATACTGGCATCACTTGATACAAATCTGAAATAAGAGAGACAAGGTGGGTGAGGTATTATCTTTTATGGGCCCAACTTCTGTTAGAGAGACAAGCTTTTGAGCCACACAGAGCTCTTCTTCAGCTCGGAGTACCTTTCCCAGACCTGAAGAGCACTGTGTGGCTCAAAAGCTAGTCTCGGTCACTGACAGAAGTTGGTTCAACAAAAGAAATTACCTCACCCACCTTGTCTCTCTAATAACCTGGGACCGATACAGCTACAGATACACTGCAAGCCAGAAATAAGTAAGATTTGCACTTTTAAGGGGAAAATTTCCATATACTGAATCAGCTCTTTGAATCTGAGGTGAAATTGGGCGTGGGTTGTAGGTGGGTAGGATTGGGTATGAGGATGCGGGAAGCAATTTCAGTTACAAGGATAAGTGCACGGGCATTTCACCTTTGTGAATCTTGGTTCAAATCCTTACCTAGACTGCAAGTGAAAAAGTGGTTGTCTCATCCTAGGTTGCTGTTTACATGAAGGACAAAATCCCAATACAAGGCCCTCAAACACAGGGTTTGTTAACGAAATTAGGTGGGGGAGCCAGCGTAACACCTAGAAACTATTGTAAATTCCTCATTTTAGTTGAACCCACTCAGGTGTTCAAGAGGGGAAACATAAGACAAAAGGTCACTTATAGGGTACGTATACACTGCAGCTGGAATTTCCACCTCGGGTAGACATGTGTGCGCTAGCTTTCATCCAACTAGTGTGCTAAAAATAGCAGCGTGGCCACCGCGACTTGGTTGCAGCTCGGGCAGCTGCCTGAGTACGTACCTAGGCTCTCTCACGGACTTTACTTGAGTAGCTAGCCTATGCTGCCACAGCTACACTCAGGTCCAGATTAACCAATGGGCAACTCAGTGCACTTGCACAGGGCCCCATCTTAGGCAGGGCCCCCGATGGGCAACTGGTGACTGCGGGGCCACATCCAAACAAGCAGATCATTGTATATAGCCCACCCCCACATCACTCCACATGCTGGAGGGGGACTGAGAGCGAGGAGTTTCCAAGTTGTAAACCCAACTCCGATGCCTCTTCAATGCAATTCAAACCCATCTGCGATGAAAAGGGTTATTATTCTGAGACGGTTCTAGGAAGTTTTATCATTGGACTAGTCAAGAATTCAGGAAGTGAGAAAAAGCAAGGCACACGCACCTTCATATTAGGGATAATCCGCAGAAATCTGAATACAATTAGCATATTCACCAGGCGCACCATATCCCACAGAGACAGCAACCCCATCATTTCGGGTCTCCTACAAAAGACACATGAATAATGGAACAAATTAGAGAAATAGCTAGTGACAAAAAAAAAATCAGCAGAGAAGCAACTGATGATAATTTTTTATTTGTTCTTCACAAATTTTCTCAGCATTTGTGGGTTAATAATTTTTAGAAAAAGGAAGTTCTATTTCATCATGTATAATCTCTCTATAAACCTAATGCTGACAGTTACAGAGCTGAGAATTTACCTGACCGGAGTCTCGGCCACAGGAAACATTAATGACAGAAAAGGAAGGGATTCACAGATAGCTGCCATCACTTAAGCTACAATTTTAAATGCGGACATGACATACCAGCATCTCTAGCTGTTTAAATGTGTATTGAAATGCCTGGTCAACTGATTTTGTTTCTACCAGACAGCCCTTCTCCTATCTCCTCAAAGGAGATTGACTTTGTGTAGTTTGAATTCTCTGGATGGAAGTGAAAGGAATAGGTTAGATGTAAGTCCCTTTGGACACCTGAACCTGTCTAGGTACGCTGCATCCATGCTGAGCCCAGCTACTACTAATTCGTGAGGGAGGAGAGAAGCGAGATCATGGCAGTGCACTTCATTACTGATAGACTGGCAGAATGCTCTACCCATTTAGATTCCTTTTCTAAAGTCCATGTTAAAAATGTGTGTAGTTAGCAGGCAGACCTCATGATCTTATAGGATATTTTAATTAAAATATTCCAAGAAAAAGAAAAGCATCGATCACGTTCAAACTCTTCTACTATTTTCAGTGATAATTCCTTACTCATAAGGATTTGTTTTTATCCTTCCAAGTAGTAACTTTCACAGTCGATGAATAGCAATGAAAAATACAAAGAGTGCAGTGCATATAAGAGATCCCAGAGTAGTGCAGTTACAAAAGGGATGTGCATTATTAGCTACTAATACACTAATAGAATTGGTTTTGCTGGACTCAGGCTTCAAACTACACACTGAATTCACACAAATTATCATACATCCTGCCATGCCTTATTGCTAAACTAAAACAGCATTCTGCACATTACAGGGAAACATTTGAAAACTCAGTGCTAATAATAGTCGGCTTTTACATTGGAACATTGTGTGCTTCTGTTGCTGGGGGGGAAAAAGGCTACTAGAAAATGGGAAACTCTCCAACAAATAAGTGAAAATTCCAAAGCCATGATTCAGGTAACAAAGATACTCAATCCAAATCCTAAAACAAGAACTAAGAAATCCCAGCACAGAAGGCATACTCTGGAAATATTTTAATACTCTGCCAGTTATGTCCACACTGTGATAAAAAACCCACAGCACCAAGTCTGATCTGGACAAATTGGAGAAATGGTCTGAGTTAAACAGGATGAAGTTTAACAAAGACAAATGCAAAGTGCTCCACTTAGGAAGAAAAAATCAGTTTCACACATACAGAATGGGAAGAGACTGTCTGGGAAGGAGTACGGCAGAAAGGGATCTAGGGGTTATAGTGGACCACAAGCTAAATATGAGTCAACAGTGTGATGCTGTTGCAAAAAAAGCAAACATGATTCTGGGATGTATTAACAGGTGTGTTGTGAGCAAGACACAAGAAGTCATTCTTCTGCTCTACTCTGCTCTGGTTAGGCCTCAGCTGGAGTATTGTGTCCAGTTCTGGGCACCGCATTTTAAAAAAGATGTGGAGAAATTAATTAAATTCAGAGAAACCACTGTAAATAGCTTGTTCACAGCTATTAAGATCCTTCTGACAGAGCTTATCCAACCATCACATTTAACTCTGATATGTCATTCGAATTGCATTCCAAACGAAACAGTTTTTCTAGCTATAACAGCTAATGACCAGTTACTTTGTGCCACTCAAAGACTGCTATATGAAATAAGACTCAGAAAATACCTACATTAAAGTGGGGGGAAATTCAAATGAAAATTTCTTTTAAAAGTTGGCCCTTCAACACAGAAGGAAGAAAGTAAGTGCCGGCGTCCATTACAAATGACTGTCACAGGAAAATGGAGGACAGACTCTTTTTCCAAAAGTAAGTGGAAGCAGGTTACTTGTATGACTGTTTAAAGCAAGAGTCAGCTGCAGCAGCAGGCCATTTTTAAAGGCGCATCTATGATTCTTTTTCTTCTACTTAAGGGAAAAGAGCCACTGAACAGTCTTAACTCAAGAGCCATGAGAAGCAAAGAGCATTAATTAAACCACTGCTTGCTTACTGTGTGCATATATTTTAAAAATCTTTTACTCCAATACACAGAGAGAGATGTGAGAAATTCTGTATCTACATCAACTTATTTCTACAACAAAACTCAAACTTAAAGCTACAGTGAAAGTTGTGATAAGAGTCTATACAGTTAGGTTTAACTGTAACCTGTTACAGAAACAGAACAAGGTTAGCACCAGTTAATGTTTGCACTACATTACATTACATTTCATATACTTTTAGAAAAGCGCTATAGGGACACAAGCTATTTCTCTAAGTCTGCTCTGCTTTCATTCTAAGCCAGCCCTCACGGTACATATACTCATCCTTCTCTCAGAACAGCAGAATAGCTTTTTCGAATTCTGTCAGAGATCTAACAGAACAGTATTCTCCCAATTCTCTGTATTGCCTGACCTCTAGTGACTGCAGGGGTGAATTACTGAAGTAGCTTTTAACAGGTTTGGCAAGTTATGGTAGGCAGATTTTTTTTTTTTTAGTAGGTCTGGCAAGTTACAGCAGGCATATGTAGACAAATACCTAATGTGTATCATGTTTGAAAAATAAGAACAACCAATGTTTATAAATAGTTGTCCCTGGACACTGAACCAAAGAGAGTACATGTGAGCCATGCAATTTTTGACCAGGATCTTTTAAGTCCCAACACCAGTTAGTTTCCTTATACTATAATTTTCAAAAGAGCTAGAAATGCTTACAAAGAATACATACCAGCCTGGATGAGGAAATCCATACACAGCAAAAGTTGAGACCTCCAAAACCTTTTATTACAAAAGAAAAGAGGCAAAACTGCAGCAGCTCTGATGTTTGTTTTGTGAATTAAAGTCTCAAGAACTTGACCTCAAACTTCTTCCAAACAGACAGCGACAAGAGTTTTAGTCACTAATTTGACTTGCTATAAAACTAGGTAATTGTCAATTTCAGCTACCAGATCACAAAATTACTCCTGCCTCCCCACCCAAATCCAGTGGTGGGAAGTAAAACTTACCTCTTGTACAGAAATAAGTTAAAGTGCACGCAGGATTTTGTTTAGGTATAGGACCTAGCAGCAGGCAGATTAGCAGTTTCAGAACTGCAATAATAGTTTCAGAGAAACTCATTCTATGGAATCCATGTTGAAAATGGCAAGTTTTAGAATTTAGAATAAGTTAGAATTTTTCACCTAGTCTTCGAGAATACCATTAGTGAAACAACTTTGAAAATATAAACAAAACAAAGCTTTTACTACTGTTCTACTAAGAGATCTTACAGGGTATTAAGAATTGGAAGTTTTCAGAGCAGCCTAAGAAAGGTGCCCAGATTCTGTTGTATTTAAATGGGATTTAAGCCCTAACTTCCTTCAGCTCCCACGTCTGGGTGATTACAAAGGGCAACTGAAGAATGTTCTCCATTTAAATCCAGCGTGCATGAACAATTAATTCTCCTCCCCCCACATTAAACTGGAAAAGGCTTCTTGTTTTAAAGCCAGAAGTTTAAACACCAACCTGTTGACCTCTTGGGCAAAAACTATCTAAACAAACATAGTTGGGCAAAAAGCAAAAAATCAAATGGTAGCTCTTATGTGGGCACAGAATACCAAATTTAGATCTGGTCTAAGGAAGTGTAAATCCATTACACCAGGCTTGAATCTGGTCTCAGCTGTCCAGTGAATTCCCTTCTTTCATCAAATAACTACATGAATGATTAGTCTGCTACTCTCCACCCAAATGGTAAGGTTATTACAGATTATGTAAGGCCTGGTCTACATTGCAGGGGGGGAGGAAGGGATAGACCTAAGATACGCAACTTCAGCTACGAGAATAGCGTAGCTGAAGTCAACGTATCTTAGGTCAACTTACCTCGCGTCCTCATGGCACGGGGTCAACTGCCGCCGCTCCCCTGTCAATTCCGCTTCCGCCGCGGTGGAGTACAGGAGTCGACGGCAGAGCGATCGGGGATCAATTTATCACATCTACACTAGATGTGATAAATTGATCCCCGATAGATCGATCACTACCCGCCGATCCGACGGGTAGTGTAGATGTACCCTAAAATGCAATAGCTCCTCTTATTGTTATTTTTGTTTGAGAGATTTGAGCTCTTCAGATTTAACACTGAGGAGGCTGTGTATGGAGACGCTCACAACTCCAAATGTCTATCTCCAAAATGAGGGGTAAAATATATCTATTGATATTCTGGAATATCAATACAGTTTGAGTGTATATAAACAAATAGATCTCATCACGGAAGGCTAAATTTTTGACCAAGTGAAAGCTACATGCCAACAAGTAATAGTGAAAAATGCTTCCATAATGTTGTCCGCTAAAGGTTCTGCATTGTTCTGAGATACAAGGATCGAGACAAAATTTAATTTCAATATGAAAATATATTGATCAGTTTCTCACATGTGCCAAGACTGTATAAATCGTTATATCTCTGACTCAACCAAATAATGTTGACATTAGAACTGGGTCATCCTAGAAACTCACTTTCAAGAACTTAGCGGAAGTTACCCATGAACTTACCAGCAGAATTACAGTCAGAAGTCCAT
Organism: Chrysemys picta bellii; assembly: GCF_011386835.1. Lineage (NCBI taxonomy): Eukaryota > Metazoa > Chordata > Testudines > Emydidae > Chrysemys > Chrysemys picta. The sequence continues at coordinate 72,018,594 of NC_088794.1, read as the reverse complement.
CAAATCTATTGCTTGGGTACGATAAGTATCTTTTAAATCCCATTGCCAGTATTTTCAGCAGCATTTCCAGCAGATAGTACAGGATAAAAAAACAATTTATAGCCTAGAAGGTGTAAAATGAGGAACATCCTTAGAATTAAGCTTTGAGGAGCAACAGCAACCACATAAGACGTTCATACTTCTTACCCCCAAGAAGTAGTCATCCCGTTCAGAAAGCTGCTTATCTGCATCCATTACCAAGATGACCTGGAAAAACAAAAAACCTCTGGTGAATCAACAGTTGGCTGCTGTACCCTAGAGAGCAAAAATGCACCTCATAAAATCAAGATGGGCTCCTCCCGACCCCCACCCCCCAGCTCCGAGATAGTAGGGCACTTTAAAAACTAAGAAAAAAAATACGATTGCTTATTCACCTCTCTGTGCCTCAGCTTCTCCATCTGTAAAATGGGGGCAATGATATTGATCTCCTTTGTAAAGCACTTTGAGATCTACTAATTAGAAGTACTATGCAAGAGCTAGTTATTATTATACTCTGCAGACTCCTTTCCAAACAGAGAAATTATTCCTTAGTTTTAAATATTCTGTGCAAGATTAAACAATGCATAATAGAGACCTCTACACCAGGTGGTGGTAGGAATGCAGAGTAATGTACAAAACTAAATCCTGTTCTGTTTCTGATGCAAAAATCAATACTTACACATATAGAAATGATGTTTGCTAGTGCTACTACATTCCCTAAGTAGCCAAAGAAGTGATGGCCAAAAGCAAACTGCACTTTCTGCAGAAAAGGAGACTGGTACTCTGGTTTGGGAGGATGCTGAAAAGAAAAGAACAGTCATTTTTGAGATTCAGAGTCTAAAACCTTTGTTAGAAGGAATAGGGAGAAAGGCCCAATTTAAGAGAAGAATAAAGGATAAACTCAGCCCCAATGCAAGCAGGGAGCAAAATTCCACAGAGCTCAAATTTCAGAAACATTGCATACATTTATGGCAGGACTGAATTTGTTCCTAAAGCCTGATCTACACATAAAGTTGTATCAGTTTAACTAAAGGTGTGATTTTTAAACCAATTCAGTGATATTGGTGCCAAAAACCACGTGAATGCTGTTATTTTGGTTTAGGACAAGTTTATTTTGATCTAGCTTATGTTGATTAGGAGTCAGTTTAAGCTAAACCAAAGTAAGCCCACCTTAAACCAAAATATGAGTGTCCAGACAAGGGTCTGCACCAGTTTATCAGAAATTTTTAAAACCAGTTTAAGTTAAAAATCAATGCAGCTGTGTGCAGACAAGCTTTAAGATTATATGTTTCACTGGCAGCCAAGAAGCAAAACTGACTTCATTCAAGGACTGTGAGGCAAGACTTCTATTGAGGAAGGCTTTGACATCGTCCTCCAAAAAATAAACATGTGAGGACAATGAATTACCTTAAAATGGGACTGTCTCATGATGGTAAAACTTTTAAAATGCCTCACAAATTTCATCACAAACCTATTTACCATGTGTGTTTTTAGTTAATTCCCCTACGCACTTCTAATGATCAAAAATGGTGTTTAAATAATAATGCACCATATGCTCATCTTCTTGTTATTCCTCCATGGAAACAATACTTATAAATTTGCAGTATTGATCCTTTCTAGTGTATTTATTGGTCTAGAGACCAACTGATGAGGAGACTGAATAAATGCTCTTCGATGTAATGCTATTGACAGATTTTTTTTTTTAAATGTGAAATGGTTTAATTCATCTAGCACAGCCCAGACACTTACACATAAAGTTTATACATGGTAGTTTGAGTTTCCTGCACTTATAAGAGAGAACAGCTAACTTACAAACGAACTTTTGGGGAAATGTGAAGTCTCTCTACAACTCATCTTCCACTTGCTTATTACTAATCGTATCTTCTAAGATAGGAACATTTACACCCATTTTGCTTAGTCAAATCACTTAAGAATTCCCAAGATAAGAAGCATTACAAACATTTTTGTTTGGCTTCTGTTTGGATAAGTTTTTCGGGAGATGCATTTAATGTTTTAAGGCTCAACACTTTAAAAGTGGCCATCTGACTGAAAATCAATGGAATTTGCCACTATAAAAACCATTTAGGAATAATACAGTGAACACACCGTGTAATCGATGACTCTTCACCGCTCCATATATATATGTACTGTCTGCTCAATTTCATGTCTTCACAGCCAAAGCTTACTATTTACTGTTGTACAGAACTGCACAGATTATTAACAGTACTATATAAATAATTGTCATGCACATACCTGTTTAACAGGATCTTTGTCAAGTTCATCAAAGAGTTTCTGAAACAGGGCAGCTGACAGTATGCCATGAGGGCATGACCGAACTGTCTTTACATACAAGAGAAACACAAATCAACATCTGTGTTTAATATATCTGTAGGGAGGGCAGATGCCTGAAGACTATATCAGTACTCAGGGAGGCAGCAGGCTCCAGTAGGCAAGGCACTGGATTAGGACCAGTGGTGGATTAGCCACTGGGCCAATGGGGCCTGTGCCCAGGGGCTCTGGCCACCAGGCAGCATGGGAAGCCCCCACGCCCCAACCCCACTACACAGCAGCAGCCACGGGATGGGGGAAGCCACCCCCTGCCCCCATCGTCCTCCAAGCCGGTCCCTGGCAGCAGCCGCAGGATGTTGGAAGCTCCCCACCCTGGGAAGCCCCCCGTGCCCGACCTGCTCTCCAGCAGTAGCGCCAGGCAGGCAGGACAGGAGAAGCCCCAGCACCCCGACCCTGGTCCCCTGCAGAAGCACGGGGCGGGGGGAAGGAGGGAATGGCAGGGGAAGCCCCTGCACCCGGACCCCTGCTGCGGCCCTGAGACAGGAGGAGCTCTCACTCCCCACTGCAGTCCCAGGGCCGTGGTGCGGGAATAGAGCTTCTCTGGTCTTGGGGCCACAGTGGGGGTGGGGGGGAGAGAAGGAGATAAAGGGGTTGCGGGACTGCAGTGGGGAGGGCGGAAGGATGGGGGGACCCTGGGTGGAACAGGGGTGGGCGGGGCCACAGGCAGAAGGGGCGGAACAGGGGTGGGAAAGGGACCCCCATTGGGAGGTGGATTACTTATGACAACGGGAGAGCTCTCTCCCTTTGGCACAGAGCGGCTACACTAGAGATCTTACATTGGTGCAGCTGCATTGGTACCACTGTAAGCTCTCTAGTATAGACATAGCCTTCGACCAATAGTTCTCAACCTGCAGCCTGCTTGCGGCCCAACCAGCACACAGCTGTGCAGTCCATGTGACATCCTCAGGGCCATACAGGTAGTGTATATATTGTTTGGGTGCAGCCCACATAACACACACAGAGCTGCATATGCAGCCCTCAATGATAAACAGGTTGAGAACCACTGCCTTCGACTCTAAACTTTCAAAACATAGGTACCTAAAACACTTAACCAATAGTGTGATTGACTTTGATGCTGATCTCCCATTGGAATGAGTTGGCTAACTATGGATTTAGCTGTCTACCTTCTGTTCTATATTCCCCCACATACATCCTGCTCTGAGTAACTGAGCCTAGAACTGACAACCAAGGGAAACAAAATATATATACTTCCTCCCCCCACCCCCCAACCTCCATTTCATTTCAAGCATATTTGTGCCATCTGGCTCCTGCTGCGCTTTAACTAAACCTACTTCAAGAGTCTTTAATTTTGCTTTATGCAGAGTTTCACAGACATATGTTCATATACAATGTACTTTCCTAAGCTGTCATATGCAATATGTGTTGCAAGAGCGTGTCCCTAGAAAAGGCTGAGACATGGACAGAAAAGCCAACTTGGTATGACCCATAACAATTTAACAAAAGGTGTTGAAATGTAATCAAGACAATCTACTTGTATGTGAATTTCAAAGACCAGCAGTCATTAACCCATTTATCTATAGTAACAGAAATCAAGGGTAGATGCTAAGTGTATTTATCTGTGTTTATCTATATATTGTTAGAAGTTTAACAAAATCACCAGATTAGCTTGTAGAGGCTAATTCCCTTTGGTGTCTTAATTGCTTTATATTATGAATGCAGATGGTTCATTTAACCTTAAGATCAAAAATGTAAGATATAGCAGAAACTCAGAGTTATGAACCATCAGGAATGGAGATGGGTTGTAACTCTGAAACATTTGTAACTCTGAACAAACCGTTACGGTTGTTCTTTTAAAAGTTTACAACTGAACATTGACTTAATACAGCTTTGAAACTTAACTATGCAAAAGAAAAATGCTGCTTTTAACTATCCTAATTTAAATGAAACAAGCACAGAAATAGTTTCCTTACCTTATCAAATCTTTTTTTTAAACTTTCCCTTTATTTGTTTAGTAGTTTACGTTTAACACAGTACTGTACTGTATTTACTTTTCTTTTTGGTCTCTGCTGCTGCCTGATTGCATACTTCCAGTTCCAAATGAGGTCTGTGGCTGACCTGTCAGTTCATAACTCTGGTGTTCTGAGGTTTTACTATAGGGTAAGAAACTAATAATATTATCTATATTGTCTTCAACTTCATTATCTATGCTATGATGAAGTACCAGCTAACTGCCTTTATTGAATGAATGCAACTAGTTTACCTCTGTATGCACAGGAAATAGAAGATTAGCTACAAAGCAATAATCTCCACTGCCTATTCTATCTCAAGGGAGGTCTTGCTGTGACAAGAGGTTTGTCAGCTTGCTAGGGAGCTATAAAGGAAAGCCCCAGACCTGACCCTGACATCTCAGGTCTGCTTAAAACTTTAACATGGAAGATCTAAGCCATAAGACTGAGGTCTCCAGGTTTACCCTGGAATTCTCATGGAAGAACTTGAACAGACTATTCCTGGACTGCCTATTGGACTATAACCTTTTAAATTGATTCCAGAAAAACTTTTACTAATCAGAAGCCTCACCATCTCTGCTATAAAACTGACCTAAGGACTTTACACATATCTGTATGTATATTGATCTTTTAACCACTGCAACTCTCTTCTTTCTTTTTCCTTTTATTTTTAAACCTTTAGTTTTCTAGTCATTAAAGGATTGGCATCTGTGTGAATATTGGGTAAGATCTGAGACTCATACTGTCCTGGGGATAAGTGTCCGGTCCTTTTGGGATTGGTGAACATCACATATGGCGAATCAGGCTTTCAGTAAACACTCACTATATTAGACTTGCCTATCTAAATGGAGACCAAGGGCTGGACTGCTTAAAGGGGACTGTATATAGCTTCTTGTTAACCAATGTGGTGTTACAGAAGCTGTTTTGTTCCTTGGATTGGGCCAAAAGAAATCTGATGAGGTTCAACAAGGACAAGTGCAGAGTCCTGCACTTAGGACGGAAGAATCCCATGCACTGCTACAGACTAGGGACCAAATGGCTAGGCAGCAGTTCTGCAGAAAAGGACCTAGGGGTTACGGTGGACGAGAAGCTAGATACGAGTCAACGGTGTGCCCTTGTTGCCAAGAAGGCTAACAGCATTTTGGGCTGTATAAGTAGGGGCATTGCCAGCAGATTGAGGGACGTGATCATTCCCCTCTATTCGACATTGGTGAGGCCTCATCTGGAGTACTGTGTCCAGTTTTGGGCCCCACACTACAAGAAGGATGTGGAAAAATTGGAAAGAGTCCAGAGGAGGGCAACAAAAATTATTAGGGGTCTGGAACACATGACTTATGAGGAGAGGCTGAAGGAACTGGGATTGTTTAGTCTGCAGAAGAGAAGAATGAGGGGGGATTTAATAGCTGCTTTCAACTACCTGAAAGGGGGTTCCAAAGAGGATGGATCTAGACTGTTTTCAGTGGTAGCAGATGACAGAACAAGGAGTAATGGTCTCAAGTTACAGTGGGAGTGGTTTAGGTTGGAGATTAGGAAAAACTTTTTCACTAGGAGGGTGGTGAAGCACTAGAATGGGTTACCTAGGGAGGTGTTGGAATCTCCTTCTTTAGAGGTTTTTAAGGTCATCCCTGGCTGGGATGATTTAGTTGGGGATCCTGCTTTGAGGAGGGGGTTGGGCTAGATGACCTCCTGAGGTCCTTTCCAACCGTGGTATTCTATGAGTCTATGAATCTAATTATAGAATAGACCACCAGTTTGGGGGATTGTCTGCCCTATTCCTTGCAGTCTGCCCATTCTTAGCATGGCCCATCCAGGCACCTGGTCACAAAGGCATTACCAGGTCACACTGTTAAAGATGTTGTGACAATGTCTGTGACAGAACACATGCACTGCTGGTTTGTTAAGTTCATCCCTGGATCAGAGTTTACGTCTTCCACTATTAAAAATTGGAGTTTGAACTGTGACAGAAGTCAGGCCTTTAGGGAGTAGATTTTCAACCACATTGCTTAACTAAAGCCTCCCACGAATGCCAAAAAGGAGCTAACCATGGGCATGCTATCACCCATAGTTTAGTCCTGGTTTTCCTTAGAAATGGGCATTTCAAATGCTAGAAGAAAACACTGTAGAAAGCCATGTTCCAATCTAGCACATCTAGGTCTGCTCTCCTTCTAGCTCTAAAATGTGCTTTGAAGCATTCAAATGAGCAAGTCTGACACTGGGACAGTCTCATTATCTTTCACTAACCTTTGCTTTCTCTGTCCCTTCACATGGGAGAGACAACACTAACTCCTCCCTCCCTGCCCACTACCCTGAAGAGTGAGTAACCCTAACATCTGGTCAATGGCTTCAGAGAAGATTTGAGAGCCACACTATACTGAGAATAGTCTGCTCAACTGATCTAGTTACCATTTTTACACAGCTGCCCCTTTTCCATTATAAAATCCTAAAAAACTGATATTCTAAGATAGTGTTTTAAAAAAGAATTTGCAACAAAAATGTTTAATGAAAACAAACTAGAACAACACTAAGAAGTGGCTGAATGGCTCTGGGGGGTTGTAATAAGAAATAAAGCCTTCTGCCCTCAGTCACTGGTTCAAACTGAGTTTGCCAGTAGTGACCAAAAATTGTTTTCATCAGACAGCTGCTCACTAACTCATAAGAGAAATGAGTTTGGTGGTCAAAGACCAGCTGAGAGCAGACTGGACACACACCGTTTCCACACCACCATTCAGAGTCTCAGCAAGAAGGCCAAGAAATAAATGGTTTTGCAGCCCGACCTGACCTCTGCTCTCACACTCAGAGGGGATTCCGATATTGGCAGGGCAGTGGGAAGAAGCTTCTGCTGATGTGACCACTCTCAGACCTGCTCTGTGGTTAAACAGAAGACTTCAGTCTCCAGGGCTACCAGGCCAGAACCTTTAACAAGAACTGATATAAACCTAATCAAACAAAATCAGATTCCTACCCTCAAGATGGCTTGCTTGCAGCAAGAATCCATTTCAACTTTTTGAAGCACTTGTAGTAAGGTATTAGCACTGACACACAATCTGTTTAAAAATAAAATTAAAGAAAAAAAAAAAGAGGAGACAATTAACTCTGACGGACATCTTGAAATATAATCTGTCTCTCCTGCCTCTCATGAAGGCACCATCAAAGTGCTGCTCTTAACTCCAGCCCTGTGCTTATTTGTTAACGCAATTACAACAGACATGGAAGATTAGGTGTGAAAGCAAAAACCGGCTTCCATTTTCCCCCACCTATAAGACAGACACAAATGAGAGCCTCAGAACTGTGTTTAAATGATAAGGATATAATATAACAGGGTGCAGGAGAGAGGCAGCCAGAAAAACAGACCATTAAATAAACAGATGGGTGATAATCGGTCTTCCCCCCAAAAAAAGGGAATCTCAGGAGAAGTAACAGACACAACTGGAGGGAAAATATTGCTCTCTTCCCCCACAGCAACATACACTGTGGCATTCTTCACTTACTCATTTGTACTGACAGGACTCTCCTTCAGGGAGCACAGCACTTCGAATGCAGCCCGGATTCCTAAACGTCTCCTCAAGAGCGAGGACTGAACCGATTTCTATACAGTGAAAACAATACAGAGGAGCGAAGTTACCTTTCAGTAGCTATTACAGAGGCAACTCGCGTAGCTGAAATGAAGAGTGCCCTGAGTCATTGCCCATCTCTCAAACCAAAGCAAACTGCAAGCCTCAAAAGGAGCCATTTCAGTTCAGTTAAGAGTGGGTTTCAGGAAGGGCAGGTCACCCACTCTCTGCCAATTCCCCCACCACTAGCCACCCACAGTCCATCTACAGAGTCCAATTGTATATTTGCTCTGCAGTTTAAAGAGTAACTTTAAAAAGTTTCAAGGCTGAGATCAGTGGAGTCCAAGAGAAGACATATTGCTCAGAGAGAGCAAGAAGACATAAGAGTCCTGCAATTGCTAGGCATGAGCAAGGAGACAGGGTACAGAGGAGAAGAATGCCACCCAACACCCCCCCCCCCCCAGGACCAAGACTTCTAGCCAGAGAACACACTGGCCTTCTGGCATCCCCTGGAATCATGGCTGGTTTTGGAGATTTCCTACCCCCTCTTCCTTGAGATTGGACAGTAAAAAGGAAAGAAAATGGGGGACCATCTGAGTTCACATAAACATCCAGGGCCAGATTTTCAAGCCCTGGCATCCATTGGTGTGAGCACACTTTTGGGGGAACTAACTCCAGAATGTGCAGGTGATGAGTGGTATTAGAGTATCCAAAAGCATAAATGTGCACCACCATCCATATAGAAGAACAGTGTCAGTTAAGATCCCACCAAAAGCAGGCCCCTAGCCATTTTTGTCTTATCTGTACTTTTTTTATATAAGACTTTTTCACACTAGCAACCGTCGTGGTCAGTATGTGCGTCTCTCCACTATCTTTCTGTAGTGGAAACTGAGACAGGTGGGGAGTGGTGAGCAGGAAAGGAATATGCACGGCATTTCCCCACTTTTTGTATTTGTCACATTCACAGACCCCTCCCCCCAAGGAAAGCCCAAGACTGCTCCCCATAGAGCGCACATTGCCTCCAAAGGGGTGAGAGAGCCTGGGAGCAACATCCCCTTTGCACAGGTTCCTGGAGTGAGTTGGGTATCGCAGGGAGTATGCTGCACTCCACGAGGGGCACAGCAGCAGAAACATTCCCTCTGTGCACTTCTGAGCACCAGGAGGAATTCGGCAGGGCTATATCTAAATGGTAGGATTGTTCCCTATGGGAGGAGAGATCATGATCTGAAGAAGGAATATCAAGGAAGCATGGGCAGTACAAAGGCCCGCTCAACCACCTCGTATAAAGAGGCACTTACGTGGGAACTCCTCCTGCAGTTCTAAAGAAAAATAATTAAGAGGGTGAGTAGGGGAAAGAGGAAGCAGAGTGAATGCTGTGGGAGATACCAAGAACTGATCTTAATCATTGCCAGACTGTGATTTCTTATTCATTCTTCCTTCTCCTCAACCCCACAGTGCTCACTTGACATATTCTTAATTAATGGCCTAGGATTGGCAGCCTCTTTCCCCCTAAAAGCGTAGTATACATCAAAATACAATAAATCAGTCCCAGGAAAAGCTCTTCTATGATAATAAAAGCAAGGACCCAGGTTAATTCAGAGACAATCGAAAAGCCATCTTCCAAGATCTATGCTCAAGAAGGTGGTGGCAGCAGTTTTAAGTAGGGCTGTCGATAAATCGCAGTTAACTCACGCGATTAACTCAAAAAAATTAATCGCAATTCATTGCAGTTTTAATTGCACCAATACCAATTGAAATTTATTAAATATTTTGGATGTTTTTCTACATTTTCATATATATTGTATTCTGTGTTGTAACTGAAATCAAAGTGCATATTATTTTTTATTACAAATATTTGCACTGTAAAAATGATAAACAAAAGAAATAGTCTTTTTCATTTCACCTCATACAAGTACTGTAGTGCAATCTTTTTGTCATGAAAGTGCAATTTACAAATGTAGTTTTTTTTTGCTACATAACTGCACTCAAAAACAAAACAATGTAAAGCTTCAAGTCCTACAAGTCCACTAAGTCCTACTTCTTATTAAGCCAATCCCTAAGACAAACAAGTTTGTTTACATTTACAGGAGATAATGCTGCCCTCTTCTTATTTACAATGTCACCAGAAAGTGAAAACAGGCATTTGCATGGCACTTCTGTAGCTGGCATTGCAAGGTATTTACATGCCAGATGTGCTAAACATTCGTATGCCCCTTCATGCTTCAAGCACCATTCCAGAGGACATGTTTCCATGCTGATGATGCTCGTTTAAAAAAATTATGCATTTATTAAATTTGTGACTGAATCCTTGGGGGAGAATTGTATGTCCCCCTGCTCTGTTTTACCCACATTCTGCCATATAGTTCATGTTATAGCAGTCTCGGATGATAACCCAACAAATGATCTTCATTTTAAGAACACTTTCACTGCAGATTTCACAAAATGCAAAGAACGTACCAATGGGAGATTTCTAAAAATAGCTACAGCAATTGACCCAAGGTTTAAGAATCTGAAGTGCCTTCTAAAATCTGAGAAGGATAAGGTATGGAGAATGCTTTCAGAAGTCTTTAAAGAGCAACATTTCAATGCGGAAACTACAGAACCCGAACCACCAACAAAGAAAATCAACCTTCTGCTGGTGGCATCTGACTCAGATAATGAAAATGAACATGCGTCGGTCCACACTGCTTTGGATTGTTATCAAGCAGAACCCGTCATCAGCATGGACGCATGTCCCCTGGAATGATGGTTGAAGCATGAAGGGACATATGAATCTTTAGTGCATCTGACACGTAAATATCTTGCGACGCCAGCTACAACAGTGCCATGAGAACACCTGTTCTCACTTTCAGGTGACATTGTAAACAAGAAGCGGGCAGCATCATCTCCTGCAAATGTAAACAAACTTGTTTTTCATAGCAATTGGCTGAATAAGAAGTAGGACTTAGTGAACTTGTAGGCTCTGAAGTTTTACATTGTTTTGTTTTTGAATGCAGCTTTTTTTGTACATAATTCTACATTTGTAAGTTCAACTTTCATGATAAAGAGATTGCACTACAGTACTTGTATGAGGTGAATCGAAAAATACTATTTTTTACAGTGCAAATACTTGTAATAAAAAATAAATATAAAGTGAGCACCGTACACTTTGTATTGTGTTGTAATTGAAATCAATATATTTGAAAATGTAGGAAAACATCCAAAAATATTTAAATAAATGGTATTCCATTCTTGTTTAACAGTGCGATTAATCATGATTAATTTTTTTAATCTCTTGACAGCCCTAGTTTTAAGGTAAGATAAGAGCTTATCTCTTCAATGTCACCAATCTTGAACAGTCCCAAGACTACCTACATTGCAAATCAAGCATCCTCACTTACTGTTGAAAGTCATTCACCTGGAAAGGCAGTGAGTGTAAAACCTGATATCCAATCCTGTTTGAGGGAGAGACAGCCTTTCCCTATTCCTCTCACTGACTCACTCTTACCCATAGCTCTCTCTCAGCCTGCCAAGGACCACATGTGGGTACAACGTGCAAGAGACTCAAAAATGAGGGACACTAACATGTCAAATGCTGTGGGATTCATTATTCCTTTATCGTGTTAATACCTCTTCCTGTATTCACCGTTTCATGATTTTTCATTTCTGAGTTAGCACTCACTGCCCTTCCTCCTGAAGCGATCCAAGCTTCACCTCACCTGGAGGGCAACACTGACACACATAAGGTAAAGCTCGTCTGTGCAGGAGACGGAGCATGCTCAGTGGTCCATCCAAGACTGTGCAACAAACTCCCCCAGGAGCTAAGGACCATGACAAGTCTCACTATCTCCTGCTCCAGGGGCAAGGCATGTTTCTTTGACCTGCCTTCTCCAATATAAACACTTAGCAGCATGTACATTTTAAAGCAAACCAAAACAAAGCACTACACTGAACACACAACTCTCCCCTAGAGGAGAGGATAAGAGAGAACAATCCCCACATTGCTTAATGCACTACTGAAAGGTGCAGAGGAGTTTATAGTGTACAACTGATTCTTTATACATCATAGACTCCTTTTATTTGAATTTAAGTATCCATGGATATACCTGTATCTCAGGCAGTAACTCTCCCCCCCCCACACCCAATGAATAAATGGTGGCAAAGGGGGAATGAAGATTCAGCAACAAGCCAGATTAATGTCTCCTTGTAATTGACTGGCTAGTCACTTCCATGGAACTCAAGTTCTGCAGCAAGTTCAGTGGTTTGCACTTTAAATTACAGCATGTGCCACAATACAGTCTAAGCATAAAATACAAATAAAATGGAGAGAAAAGGTTCTCTTTACAGGCAGAAGTTATAGTAACACGATTTGTAGTGAGGACCAGTCACCACTTCTGACTTGATTTCACATGCTGAATCATGCAGGAGAAATATAAAACAGTGATTTTTTTATTATTGTTATTTTTATCTATTAAAATAGCACCTAAAGGCCCCAACCGAGAAAGGGGACCTATTGTGCTAGGTACCGTAAACAGTAATACACCTAGGCCTGAGCCACAGAGTTCTGATACAGCTATTTTGGTGAGGGGTGGAGATTTTTTACAATAGTTAAATCTGTACAAATTCTAGTGCGAGAACACAGTTACACTGGGGTATAGCTTACTCCTCTTTCCTTACAGGAAGAAGCTACACTAGTATACACACCTTTATACTACATTAGGATACACGCCTTTGTAGTATTGTAACTGTGTCCCCAATCAAAGAGGTGACTTTGACTACACCAGCTAATTTCAAACTCCACTCCCGTGCATTTCAGACTTAGAGCTATCTTATGGCTCAGCAATAGTGTGATTAGCACATAGAAGCACACAAAAAAGGCATGTTTTACTCACCAGAAGGTATCCTCGAAACTGATTGTATATTATTGCTGTCAGCAAGTTCATCAGAAACAGGTTTCCTTTAAGAAAAGAAATACATATAGTGAGATCCACTGGACATTTAGTTCAGTTTCTTTGAATCATATCGTGTTTGCCTGAGTCTAAGCCACACAATGAATAATCTGGACCTAAACACACAGTCATTTTTTGGTGAAACAACAGACCTATAGGATTTGAATATTGCTAGCTCATAAAACAGGAGCCAATACAACATTTTTACAATAGCCACCAAGAGAGAAATCAAACTCAACATTTCTGTTGCTCACTTAAACAATAAGCAGAGCTATAACAAGAAGTCAGGTTTTAAGACAGAAGTATTTGTAAATGCAGAAACTAATGAAGACTTTTCAACTGACTAGAACTTTACATCTTAAAACTTTGATAGAAAAAAAATAAGAATTAAATTACAACAATGTTTGCATATGTTGCACAGTAAGCTGGTAAAGTGACTTTAAAATTCAACACAATTAGTTTCCTCACAACAAATATCTGATTCTTGCCCTCGCCGCCAGCCCAACTAATAAAATTTGCCAATAGTTTGCATGTATGGCTCTACAAAAGTTTGAGCTAACAACAGGTCATGGACTAACCTATCTAAAAATGAGAAAAATTGCTGTAAGCATCTTTCATGAAAACTATACTTCAAGATACTTCACAGAGTTAAATAAAACTGCAAAGTTTAAGTAAAAGAAACACAAGGAAAGACTACTATTGTGGTTATACATCCCAGAAAAAAATTAAAACAACAGCTTTTCCAAACTCCAATTCTAAGGTTCCTCTGTCAGGGTGTGGTAAAATGATTAACAAGTAACTTAGCACTCTACAGGCTAGTCTACCCTAGAAGTGCTGCAGCTGTGCTGCTGTAGCATGTCTGGTGAAGATGCTCTTGGCCGATGGGAGAGAGCTTGCCCGTCAGCATAATAAAACCACCTCCACGAGAAGCGTTAGCTATGTCAGTGGGAGAAGTTCTCACACCGATATAGCACTGTCCACACCAGCACTTAGGTCGATGTAACTTATGTCACTCCGGGGGGGGGGTGGCTTATTCACACCCTTGAGCAACATAAGTTATGCTGACATAAGTGGTAGTGTGTACAAATCGAAGTTACTGAAGAGAACAGGTGACTTACCCAACACAGTGAAGAGTATGAAGAAGATAGAATAGGCTCGATTCTTAGAATATGCAGGAATCATCACTGTATAAAAGTTTTAAAACAAATGGGAATTAGGAATGTTGTGCCTGAAAGAAACAAACACTTAAAATCCTGATCTGGTATAGGTGGAGACCATGGGGCAAATTAGCTGGGGTAATTGTAATAGCTTAAGTCAATGAAACTATGACAGTTTAAATTGTTTCAATGGGGCAGAAGTTGGAGAAATCTTTAAAGGCTTTAAAGAGTTAAAAAGGACACAAATTTGGAGTAGCCCTTGCAGTTTTCTCACTAATTGCAGAAGGAACCATTATATGGAAGAATAGTAAGAATATTTAGGATCACTTGATAGTGGTCAGACCAGGGGTCGGCAACATTCGGCAAGCGGATCGCCAGGGTAAGCACCCTGACAGGCCAGGCCAGTTTTATTTACCTGCTGACGCGGCAGGTTCGGCCGATCGCGGCCCCCACTGGCCGCGGTTTGCCGTCCTGGGCCAATGGGGGCGGCGAGAAGCGGCGCGGGCGAGGGATGTGCTCGCCGCGGCTTCTCGCTGCCCCCATTGGCCCGGGACGGCGAACCGCGGCCAGTGGGGGCTGCGATCGGCCAAACCTGCCACATCAGCAGGTAAATAAAACTGGCCCGGCCCACCAGGGTGCTTACCCTGGCGAGCCACATGCCGAACGTTGCCGACCCCTGGGTCAGACTGTAAATTAAGGGGAGCAATGGAATCCATTCCATCAACTATTTTATATTGTTAATAGGAGAGAGGATATGAGAATGACTTTGGAATGGATTGCTCACCATCAGGGTTATTTGCAGTAGTCAGCAGCACCAGCAGTGAAGTCAGTGAATCTGGCAAATTGTGAAAATATCCCACCCATTCCTTGTCTTGCTGCTTATCCTAGACACAGAGACCCATATTATTACCAAAGCAACACTGAGGTGTCAACAAGCCTGTGTCTTGCCAGGGAAAATCAGTTAAGAATCACCCAAGAGCCCTTTTCACTGCTTGATACAATACAGACAGCCAAGTCTACCAAGCAAGGTGGAAGAGAGCTGTGAGAGTAGTGTAGAAGATGTAGGCAACTTACATGCAAGGTTCTGATACAATCAATCAATCAGTTATGCTGCTGTAGCGCCTTCAGGCAGACATCATTAAAACGTAAGAAAGAACATAGTTAAAAACGGCAAGATGTAGAAGTGTTAATACAGGACTTAAGTCTGCCTAAAGTCTATGGACATCGGAGGGAAGATAATGCCAGAAAGAGGGAGTGTAGCAATTCTGATAATGGCACAAAGATGAAAAGAGCATCCCCTCCACGCTGAGAGGGCAGCTCGGTGCATCGGAAAGAATGGGCTTCTGAGTATGATAAAATCACCAACATAAGAAACCTTAATTCAGACAGTAGCGTCTTATGCCCCTATCTACACTGCAAAAGTCAAGCCTGTATGGGAAGCTGTACAGTCTGCAGACACTAAGGGTATGTCTTCACTACCAATGTTAAAACGTTGCCACAGCAGCGCTTTAACGTGGCTGTGTAGTCGCGGCACCAGCGCTGGAAGAGAGCTCTCCCAGCACTGTAAAAAAAACCACCCCCACGAGAGACGTAGCTCCCGGCGCTGGTGCACTGTCTACACTGCCACTTTACAGCGCTGAAACTTGCAGCACTCAGGGGGCTGTTTTTTCACATCCCTAAGGCCTTGGCTACACTTAAGAATTCACAGCGCTGCTGCACAAGTGTAGTCGCGCCGCCAGCGCTGCGAGAGCTCTCTCGCAGCGCTGTATGTACTCCACCTCTCCGAGGGGAATAGCTTGCAGCGCTGCAAGCGAGCATGCAGCGCTGCAGGCCCTGATTACACTTGCGCTTTACAGCGCTGCACTCGCTGCGCTCGGGGGGGGGTGTTTTCACACCCCTGAGCACAGCAAGTTGCAGCGCTGTACAGCGCCAGTGTAGCCAAGGCCAGAGAGAGAAAGTTACAGCACTGTAAAGTGGCAGTGTAGACAAGGCCTAACAGTTCTATCTTACATTGCAGATGGGAAACCAATCATGATTCCAAACTAAGGCCTTGGCTACACTTGCAGCTGTACAGCGCTGTGAGGTAAACCTGTCTTCGTACAGCTGAGTAGGGAAAAGCGCTGCAGTCTGTCCACACTGACAGCTGCCAGAGCAGTGGTGTGGCCACACTTGCAACATTTGCAGCTGTGTTGGGAGCTGTGCATTATTGGCAGCTATCCCAGCATTCATGTGGCTGCAACGTGCTTTTCAAAAAGGGGGGGGTGGATTGTGACGGGGGGGGAGGGGGAGTGCTTTTTGGAGCATGTCAGCACTCTATTTTGCAAGTTCCGAACTCCTGGCCCCCTGCTCTTTCATTTACTCACTCAAAGCCAGCTGCAAACTGTTTGCTTTTCTCTGTGGTATGAGCTTTGAAACCGGCACTTCCGCATTCCTGCAGCCGGTCACAACAATGGAGAGGATTGGCAACTTGACAAGGTGATTAGTACAGCGCTGCAAGCGTTTACACTCACACCCCGTGAGCCGTAGCCACTCCGCTGCAGCTGTTATTCCTCTCGGAGAGGTGGAGTACCTGCAGCGGTGTACCCAGGGAGATACAGCGCTGTAAGTGCCCTGCCAGTGTGGACGGAGAGTGAGTTACAGCGCTGGGGGAGGCTTTACAGCACTGTAACTTACAAGTGTAGCCAAGGCCTAAATTACGATAGCTTTTCCAAATTCTTATTCTAAGGTTCCTCTGTCAAGGTGTGGTAAAATGATTAACAAGTAACTTAGCACTCTATAGGCAAAGCTGTAGAACAATTTGGATACAATTAAAACAGATCACGTCTATAATACAATGCAGAAACAGGTCTTATTAGTTTCCAACAGCCGACACTCCGTTTTTCAGCATGCACAGGTCCTCGGGCCCTAACCGCACTGAAGAACAAGCCATGTTAGTGACAGTTGTGTTTAAAAAAGGCCCTGAAACCACACCCTGAGAACGATTCTCAAACACAGTTGTCACTTGCGCAGTCTTCATACGGGAGGAAGCCCCCACCTTCTTGCACAGAGACCCTCTGACATCTCCCAGGTCTTCTGCCAAATAGCTTCTCCCATTGCTAGAGATAGGCCTGCTTGCACTCTCTCACCTGGAACTTGGGTACTTCATTTCTAAATGAACTCAAGTAAGCTCAAGAACAAATTTACCCAGGACACGTGGGTGTTCTCGTTCTCTCTCTCTATATATATATATATTTATATTTATTTACATACACATACACACACAAACATACAATGCCCTGTTTACATAATGCAATTTTAGGGCCTTTACTACACTAGCCTTTCTGTTCCCACTTTAAAATTCTCACCTGTGCTAATACCAATGCAACTGTAACAGCACTGGAAGCTCCTGCATGGATAAGGCTGCTGGCATTTTTACCACCATGTCAGCCAGGATTGCTAATGAACAGAACTAGGCAAAGGGATAAAAAAAATGCAGTAGGGAAGTTAGTGTAGTCACAGCTCAGAAATGAAGACGAAGTTCAGTTTTGGAGATATAGCATTTTGAGATTGAGAAAGAAGAGACCGTAAAACTGGTTTGGAAGTGACCTTCCAATGCATTCTTAAATATATAGTACAGCAATCATCAGAATGTGTATGTTTTGTAATTCAGTTTCTAAAAACAACCCTCCTGTAAGAGATTATGAATCCATCCCAAGAGTTCTGACAAAGAAGGTTGGGGAACCTATCTGTTCTTGGGGAATGGGTTTCTCTGGCTTAATCAGACAACCAACATATACAAAAGCCACTCAGGCGAGAAAAAACAACACTGGGATTTGTCACAGCATAAATGTTAGTTATTAGTTACCTTTGATCGAGCAAACAGCAGCATGCCAAACATGGTGAAGAGACACAAATGAACAGCTAGCAGCAGAACAACACTATCAGAGAGAAAATATATATGTCAACACTAGTTCTTTTGCTAAAACACAAGAGGACACAGTCCTAAACAAAATCAATGTTTTTAAAAAAAGCTAGAGCAAAGTAACAAACAAATCAAAGCATCCCAATTCAGGACCCATAAGCACGTGTCATTGACTTCAATCAAAATTGACTGCAGGACTGAAGTCAATGGGACTTAAGCATGCATCTAAATCAGGGTCATAGTCTTCTGTTACTTATTATAAGAACTGTTTCTATAGCATTAGGCCTTATGACCTTCTTTGGCAAAAATATATGGTCTTAGTGGGTTTGTGTATATATCTTTGATTCTAAGATTAATATACCCTGTGTCAATCAAAGAGATGTGAGGGGATATAGCAAAGGGGATATACCATACACATGCATGCGCAGGAACAGGTCTCTTTAAAAAAGCATCATGCTGTGTGATTGCACTCCTTACTTTGATTTCTAGTTAAAGGCTTCTAATAAGAAAATACAATGCAATATCTGTACTGCTAACGCTTCCCCCAGAATGAAAATACTGAAGTAAAGCACCCTGCAATAAATGCATCATGGGAGAAGGTAGCCTAACGGTTGGAGTTCATAACTGGGAGCCAAGAATTCCCTATGTTCTACTCACAGCTCTGAAACAGATTCTCTCAGAGGTCCTGGACAAATCACTTAACCAATTGATGCCTGTTTCTCCTCATGCAAGGGGGTTATGAGGATTAATGTACATGGTCATGACGCATGGCTAGAAAGGGTTAAACATCCTGAAAAATAAATAACCCTGAAAAGACATGTAGGGATAATGATAATGTTTGTGTATTTACATATGTATGAGAATGGTCGATAATGTAATCAACAGTCCCTGTCTATGCTGTACTCTGATATCATTTAAATGAATTGTAAACACGGGATCTCTCGGTATTCATCTCTCTGTGAAATGTACTGTGAATGGTGGAGGAACAAGCAAATGGCCTTATGTTAATTCGTATAGCTAAGTATGGTGATGGACCTCCTTCAAAGTCATCCTAATTACCTTTTGTTCCCCAAGGAACTCCCAACTTGTCAAACAGGACATGAAATTGTATAAAAGATCCTTGGGTCTCATTCTGTCATCTCAGATCTGTTTAAGCTTCTGCAGGGGAAGCTTGAATTGCAAGACTGAGGTCACAGTTATGCTGGTATGGCCTGAATAGGAGATTTGGACATTGGACTATGACCTATGAACTGAATTCTAAAGGAACTCTTTGCAACTACAAAGCTCACCATCCTGCTGTGAATCTGAACCTCAATGAATTGAACTCATGTCTGGATGTAGATTGATCTTTTAACCATACTCTCTTTTGTTTTTTAATAAATTTTAGTTTATTTAATAAGAATTGGCTGTAGCGTGTATTTGGGTAAGATCTGAAACATTCATTAACCTGGGAGGTAATGTGCCTGGTTCTTTGGGATTGGCAGAACCTTTTCTTTTACGTGATGAAATAAGATTTACAGAAATTTTCGTCATATCTGACGTGGGTACCTGGATGGAGGCCTGAGGTTGGATCACTTTAAGGGAACTAAATAGAACAGGAGTACTTGTGGCACCTTAGAGACTATCAAATTTATTTCAGCATAAGCTTTCGTGGGCTACAGCCCACTTCATCAGATACATAGGAAGTTGATGGATTTCCACTCCATACGGCTAAATGCAGTGCCTTGCATAATGACAGGTTTCAAAGTAGCAGCCGTGTTAGTCTGTATCCGCAAAAAGAACAGGAGTACTTGTGGCACCTTAGAGACTAACAAATTTATTTCAGCATAAGCTTTCGTGGGCTACAGCTACAGAAATCCATCAACTTCCTATGCATCTGAAGAAGTGAGCTGTAGCCCACGAAAGCTTATGCTGAAATTTGATAGTCTCTAAGGTGCCACAAGTACTCCTGTTCTTTTTAAGGGAACTGTGTTGTTTGGACTTCTGAGAACCAGTAAGGTAATAAAGAAGCTGTTTTATGCTGTCTTGGTAAATCTAAGTATTGAAATATCCACCAGCTTTATGGGGATTGTCTGCCCCATTCTTTGCAGTTCACCCTAATTGAGTAACTACAGCTGGCTCCCCACTAGGGCCCTGCGCACAGTGGCACAGTCGTGCTTGGATACACATTACCACAGATTAACTGGGTTTTTGGATCAGAACCACACGCTTGTCAAAATTTAATTTAGATATTAGAGAGTGTAAGAGTTAAAAATTAGTTACAGTGAGAGACCCAGGATCAAGATTCTGACAGAAAAAGCACAGAAGAATTGTGCTTACAGAGTAGGTTGGATTTTAAGCAAAAGGCTCCAGAGCAGGAACTGAAAAATCTGTTAATTGCCAGTGATAAGGAAGCAGACCCAGTGAAAGTGCTTGCCGGGAGAAACCAGCAGCTAGAACTTGAACAAAAACAAAAAATAGCTGATATGGAAGGAGAAAGAAAGAAAATGCCTGTGTTTTGATCATGAACAAAGAATGGCATATATTCAATTCCAGGAACTAGAAGTTAAGGCAGAAGTGGACAGACTTAAGCTCCAACTCAGAAAAATAAAGGAACAGCAGGAACTGTATCATCCTGAAATGCTAGCTCTTCTCAACAGCAAAGATGGGGATAGAATCTATCCAGTTTGTAACAAAGTTGGTATGTTGTTTGACTCTAAGCAGACGTGTGTAATCAAATTTACCCCAACATTGCCACCTTTTATATAAATGCTTTTACTGTGAGCTTGGGTCAAGGTAACCCCGTAACTTGTGCACAGAATGTAAAAGTCAATGGTAAAAGCTGTTTAGGGCAAATTACAGCTTCTAACATCACTCTTGTTAAAGCAGATCTTGTCAAAGAGGAAGATTATTTACCAAATCAGAGTGTGAATATTGTAATCCTCTATGAGTTTACTGTAAGTGTGCCTTTAGCCAGAATCCATCTTGAATGGAATGGTGTTAAACATGAAGTTATATCTGGTGTAATTAAATTATTTCCTAAGGATCGTTTGATTGGGGATGATATTAAAACTTTGTTCAGTCAAGCTGATGACATAAACCAGTCACAGGAAAGAAATAATCCTGAGCCTGTGTCTATTAGGGGCAAGGATTTGCCTATGGAGAGTTTCTCCAAATGTTTGTCCGAGGAAGATGGCTGTTTGTCTGTGCGAAGAAGCAGTGCATACATGGAAAAGAATTTCTGAGTGTCTGTCTGGTATCTCAGAAGTGAATCTGGCATTAGATAAGGCGGAGGAAGATGTTTCTCTAGAGCAAATTAAAATTGGTGATCAGGTTAAAGCCCTGAGAAAGGAAGGGATACGTTCTTGGTAAGCGATAAATTGTTGACTAGTAAAGCTTGGGAAAGTAAGCCTGACCCAGGTAAAAGTAATGTGCTTAAAGTAGCTCAGTGTAATAAGACACTACTTGTGGAATGACAGGTTTCAGAGTAGCAGCCGTGTTAGTCTGTATCCGCAAAAAGAACAGGAGTACTTGTGGCACCTTAGAGACTAACAAATTTATTAGAGCATAAGCTTTTGTGGGCTACAGCCCACTTCTTTGGATGCATATATGCATATATGCATTTTTACTTGTGGAAAACAGCACTTTATCTGTTAAGGTAGGGGAAGGCAAAGGAAGTTTAGATAAGCATAGGCAGACTTCTGAGCTGATGGCTTTGTCTAATCAGCAGTTTGGGAAGGCAAGGTTAGGGGAACATGAGTATCCCTATCCTTTACCTGTTATCAGGGTGGAGAATTGTGACAGTGAAGGAAATGTTCCTGTGTCTGTTTGGGGTAATGACTTGCCTATGAAGGGAGCTACCCCAATCTCCAAGCAATTGTCCATGAACAGCCATGTGTGCTGGGACAAGCGAAATGATATCCCAAGCTGTTTGTCTGTTAAAGGGGAATGTTTCTCCAGTCCTTTGTCTGTAGAGCAGACAGAATGTGCTTCTCGGTTTATGCTAGTTGAAAATTTATCAGTTGTCCTAGAGTTGGATCTGGATTTAACTAAAGCCCAGGAAGGGAATGTTCCTAAGTTTGTGTCTGCTAGGGATGGTGACATTGTAACTAGGTTGCATCCAGTTGATGTCATAAATAGCTCCCAGAAACCAAACGATTCTGGTGCTTCTATTTTGCCTGTTGCTAGTGTGTTGCTGGGTAAAGATATGACAATCTTGTCTGATTAGGGTGATATCATAGCCAGGGCATAAGGAAAGCATGAAGGTGATTTGACTATGTTACCCACTGACAGTGTGGAAACTTGTAACAAGGAAGAGAATACTTCTAATCTTGTGACTATGAAGTCTAGCAGTTTATCTAAAAGGGGGTTTTGTGAAAATGCTCCTGATGGGACAGTGGTGATTCTGAATTTAAATGAAACCCAGAAAGAGTCTGTTGTTGCTCAGAAAAAGGTTCCTTTAGAGCAAGCCGTAGATGAAAAGGGTAAGGGCAGAATTTCTGTTAAAAAATGGGTTGTTGCTTAGAAAGATTCCTGAAGAGAAAAATCTTCAGGGTAGTTTTTGCAAGCAGTTTGCTGCAACTGATGGGTATGGAAGTGATTTGATTGAGTTAACTCACGGTGAATCACTTATAGAGAAAGCAACAGTTTGTTTGGGAGACTTGTTTCAGTTCCCAGCTGCCAGAGTCTTTCTGAGGTGTATAGATCCACCGACTTTGCTTTAGAAAGACCCAGTGTGTATAGCTTTGAGAAGGTTTCAGATGGAGTGAAAATGGCAGGTAAACTCTCATCTCTAGGAAGTTTGGACTTGTCTTGTGGTCTCTTAGTGGACTTGATATCTGATTCCATGTGAAAGCAGAGGTTGGTCATGGAAGGACAAAAGAACCTTGAGACATGCTAGTGAAAAGGGAAGATACCTCTTTAAGACAGAGTCCAGCCTTGGAATTGGTAACAGTTAAGGATCTGAAAATTAGTAAACAAGCCAGTGTCTATGTTGATGCAAATTACCTGACTGACTCGGGAGAGAAAGACTTGCACATAGTTGGTAGCAAAGAGGACACACCCAGCCAGCCAATGTTACAAAGAGAGTTCAGATTTTGACCCTACTGGATAGGGAGGAAGGGAAAGATTAAACCTTGCAAATAAAAGCCACAGGTTAACCTAAAATACCAAAACCCCAAGGAAGTGGTTAAACTGAAAGCCTATGTTAAGGAAGACCCGGAGGTCAAGAAAAAGCTACAAAGGCTCAAAAGGGATATTGAACAAGCTGACCTAAAGAATGATTTGTCTAAATCAAAGACTTGGCATGACAAAAATAACTAAATGTACACTTGTGATACAACTGATGCTACTACTAATGATTGTAACTAACTTGTTGCTGATACCAAGAACTGTAAAAATGTACAATGTGCCTGGTCTTTTGGAAAAACCCTTGACCATGTTGGGGGTAATACATAAGAACTCATTATGTTGTAAAAGCCTTCATGGTTATACTGTTTCATTACATGACAAGACACACCATGTTAAAAGGCCTGGTGATACTGATATTTCACAGTTAGTGCCTGTATCTAATCTTGAAACTGTATACAGCAGAAAAACCACTACAAGCTTGAACTGCTGTGCACAAAGGGAAACTGAGTTACAACACCTCACAGCCTTCATGGCTGAATGCCAGAGTAAATGCTCTTTGAAAAACATTAAGGGCTATGTTAAGTTAACACATAGAGCAAACCCTGGATTCACTAAAGTGTTTCACAAAGTATGGACTAAGTTTTTGGCTAGTGCCAAAGCATGCATTAATAATTTGGCCTTATAAAGAATTCAATGTAAACACAGCTCATTATAATGTTGGAAGGTCCTTAAGGTGTATCCAGGAGCTTAGGTCCATCTTGGGGTCCCAGGGCGCCCCAGCCCCTTTGGAAGGTCAGAGCCCTGTCTGCCTCCCAGCCACATTACCAGCCAGCTCCTGAAACTCTGCCTTCAGCGACCCCTCCCACAGCCTGTGTTCAGTTTTCCGGAGCTCTAATTTCGCCATTTCACACCAGTCTCACGTTGGGGGTGTGATGCATGGCTAGAAAGGGTTAAACATCCTGAAAAATAAATAACCCTGAAAAGACATGTAGGGAGATAATATCTGTGTTTTTGTGTATTTACATATGTATGAGAAGGGTTAATAATGTAATCAACAGTCCCTGTCTATGCTGTATTCTGATATCATTTAAATGAATTGTAAACACGGGATCTCTCGGTATTCATCTCTCTGTGAAATGTACTGTGAATGGTGGAGGAACAAGCAAATGGCCTTATGTTAATTCATATAGCTAAGTATGGTGATGGACCTCCTTCAAAGTCATCCTAATTACCTTTTGTTCCCCAAGGAACTCCCAACTTGTCAAACAGGACATGAAATTACATAAAAGATCCTTGGGTCTCATTCTGTCATCTCAGATCTGCTTAAGCTTCTGCAGGGGAAGTTTGAGTTGCAAGACTGCAGTCGCAGTTATGCTGGTACGCCCTGAATAGGAGATTTGGACATTGGACTATGACCTATGAACTGAATTCTAAAGGAACTCTTTGCAACTACAAAGCTCACCATCTCTGCTGGAATCTGAACCTCAATGAACTGAACTCATGTCTGGATGTAGATTGATCTTTTAACCATACTCTCTCTCTCTCTTTTGTTTTTTAATAAATTTTAGTTTATTTAATAAGAATTGGCTGTAGCGTGTATTTGGGTAAGATCTGAAACATTCATTAACCTGGGAGGTAACGTGTCTGGTCCTTTGGGATTGGCAGAACCTTTTCTTTTATATGATGAAATAAGATTTACCGAAATTTTCATCATATCTGACGTGGGTACCTGGAGGGAGGCCTGAGGTTGGATCATTTTAAGGGAACTGTGTTGTTTGGACTTCTGAGTAACCAGTAAGGTAATAAAAAAACTGTTTTATGCTAAGTATTGGAATATCCACCAGCTTTATGGGAATTGTCTGCCCCATTCTTTGCAGTTTACTCAATTAGAGTGTCTACAGCTGGCTCCCCACTAGGACCCCGGTCACAATAGTACTTTCAATATAAAATGATAAGTGCCAAGTATTATATACAAGTGTGAGACACAAACACGTTCACATGCACAAATCATCAGTACTGCTACTCATTTTAGAGGCACCACATGCTTTCTGGCAAGACTTAAAATAGACAAGTGGTCTCATACTGAGGAGTGATCATATCCACAATTCTCAGGATAAGGTACACAATCACTAGGCCTCAAGCTCCCAGAAAGGAAGTGAAACTTTGAGAACCTTAGGCCATTGTGATGGGAAGCATAGTAACATGCATATTTAAAACAAGCAACCAACCTAAAGAACCCTAAAATCCTACCAAAACAAAACACTCCACAGCACTCACCTCTCCCTGAGGAAGAGGATGAGAGAACAAACACCACATGACAGGTGCAGATTTAGGCCTTATCTACACTGCAAAATTAAGTCGACCTAAGATGGGTTGATGTACAGCCACCGCAGTAATTACTGTGGTGGTTCATGTCCACACTACACCCCCTCTGTTGGTGGTGCATGTCCTCACCAGGAGCGCTTCCATCGACTTAACTGTGTGGGGCACTGAAAGCTAGAGCGCACATACATCCTCGCTGGGTAGAAGGTTCCAACTATGAGCCCCATGCAGGGCTGATATCTGGGACTGTCGACCCTGGGGCAGGGGGGGATCCAGCTGTGAGCCCCGTGAGGAGCTGACAGCCAACAGGCAACGTAAGTAACACAGTGTCTACACAGACACCGCATCAGCCTGACTACATCAACCTAAGCACTACACCTCTCGCGGAGGTAGAGTTATTAGGTCGGTGTAGTGGGTGACTTACATCAGCGGGAGCAACATTGTAGTGTAGACACTTACAGAGTTAGGTCGACCTAACTCTGTAGTGTAGACCAACCCTTAGTCACATAGTTTAATGCACTACTGCAAAGCACTCAGCTACTATGGGGATGAGTGCAGTATGAGAAACTATACAGAACAGAATTAGCTCACCTCACCACTGGGGTAACATTCAAGTTACTGCATAGATAATTTTCCCAGCTATAGGTAGGCCATAGCCTGCTCCTGTAAGGGACTTTCTTTCATCCGCTAATCATTTACCTAGCTGGTCTCTCTCAACATAGAACCTGTCCAGATTCCACACTCCCAGAATAACGAGACTACCTAAAAGGCATGTTCAGGTACCAGGCTGCAACAGATCTGAGGGAAATTACTGTGCTGTTACCTACCTTGCCATTTCTGGCAGAGTGCTGTTGATGCATTTTAATGTCTTTTTCATCATAGAGGAGTTCTGAAGGAGAAAGAAAGGCCGGAGAATTCGTCTTATTCTCACAGTCTGTGAAAATAAAATAGTGGGTTTGGTATTTGAGCCCTACAAAGTTTCACACAGCAGACACCACTAATTTTTTTGGCATTTTTGTTAGAAAAGATTAAGAAAATGATGGATTCCCAGAAATAATGACAATTCATAAAAGGAATTTTTTATTATGCAATAGCTAAACCCAGTCCAAAGGTCAGACAATAACTGAAGGCGATTAGAACACTTTGTACTTCTAAAGCCCCTTGTACACAAGGATCTCATTGTGCTTTACAAACACTTGTGAATTAGTTTTCAATCACCTGCAAGGCACCTAATCATCATTTGTTTCATTTTACAGTCAGGTAAACTGAGGCACACAATGGTTAAGGGTAGAATTTTCAAAAGCACCTAATACATAACCTGCTCCAGGACACAGAGTGAATCAGTGGCTGAGCATGCCATAACCCTGGATTCTTAACTCAGCCCCTTGTTCTAACCATTAGTTGTCAATCCCTTGCCAACTATATGATTTTACAAAGTTTTATTCTGCAAACAAAAGGTAAACTGTATTGCGCACAGGGGAAATTTTTTTAAATCAGCCTTTATGTAAATATTTTTAAAAACAAATTCTTTACTTTTTTAAAAGTGATCTTCAAAGGGGAAAATAGTTTTGTCATCTGATTTTTTTTATTATATTTGAACATAGTCCAAAACTTTTCATGTTGTATTTATCTTTTACTTCTGCTTTCCCTCTCCCTTACAGACCTTTTTTACATTAGAAATATTAAGTCTTTACTTCTCTGGTTTTGCTGAAGGACTCCTTAGGACACTGAAAAATTATCAGGATCACTACAAGGATGAGGAACGGAGGTAAATCTAGCATTTTAGACACAAAAGGTTTTATTTAGTTTATAGACAGATGGGTCCAGGGTTTGTACATTAGGGTGCATAGGGTTTTCCCAAAAAGCTTTTCTATACACAAAACTATACCATTTTAACTATACCTGTATAGTGAAAGAAGTACAAGCCCACCACCACCACCCAAGTTTGGATGCAGCTATACTGCTATAAAGGAGTTTATCCCAGTATAGCTCATTCCCATAAAAGAAGGAGAATAGGTTATAATACAATTTTCAGTAGAAAAATCACACCCCTCCCTGAAATAGCAAAAATGTACAAAAACTATGTACAGACCAGGCCTAAATATTAACACCGGTCTAGATACAGAAGCAGTTGCTAGCCAATATAGAGACTACTTAACTTGATGCAGCAACAAAACAAGACATTTACCTCATTCCGTCAACCAGGGTTTTGGTCTGATGCCCTTTTTATTGTTGTTATTATGATTGTATATAAATCTACCACAAAAGTAGGCAGCATTGGTCCCAGGATATTAGCAAGACAAGGTGGGTGAGATAATATCTTTTATTGGACCAATTTCTATTGGTGAGACACACAGGAGCAGCACCAGGGTTTTTGGCACCCTAGGCAGGGGTCCTTCTGTGCTCCCGGTCGGCGGCGGCAATTCTGCGGTGGGGGGGGGTCCTTCCGCGCTCCCGATCTTCCGGGCACTTTGGCAGCGGGTCCTGGAGCAAGTAAAGGACCCGCCGCAGAATTGCCACCAAAGACCCGGAACGCGGAAGGACCCCCCACCACCAACGAATTGCCGCCCCCCCCAAATCCTGGTGCCCTAGGCAACCACCTAGGTCACCTAAATGGAAATGCCGGCCCTGGAGACACAAAAGGTTTTAAGCTTACACAGAACTCTTCTTCAGGTTTGGGAAACATACTCTGGGAGGCTATGTCTACACTACACAGATTTTAGCGACACACACCCGCTAAAAGGTGCACAGTGTAGCCGCTGTTTGTCAGTGGGAGAGCGCTCTCCTGCCGACAAAGCGCTGTTCACCCCAGCGCTTGTCATCAACAAAAATTTTGTCTTTTGGGGGTGGGATGCGTGTTTTTTTAATACCTCTGAATGACAAAAGTTTTGTCTTTCACTTGCCAGTGTATAGAAAGCCGAGTGTCACAGCGAAATACAAGGTGGAACAGATTGCTTAGCATAAGTAGTTAACACATATTTCAAGCATCCATTCAAGATGAAATGGCCTGTTAACACCACTCCTGTCACGGGAGAGGGCACAGGGCTGTTAGTGGGTTACAGATTGTTGTAATAAACCATAAATCCATTGTCTTTATTAAGTCCATGATTTCTAGTGTCTAGCAAAGTTATGAATTTAAGCTCCCAGGCTTGTCTTTTGAAAGTGTTGTGCAAGTTTCCTCTGAAGATGAGGTCTGATGAGTCAGATATAGAACTCCCACACAAAAATGATAAAGAACAAAGAACACTATCACCGATGGGTGAACACTCTTCACAAAACAATTACTCCGTATCTGACCTCTCAAGCCTCATCCTCAAAGGAAACTTGCACAACATCTTCAAAAGAAGAGCTTTCATTCATAACTTTGCTAGACACTAGAAATCACAAACTTAATAAAGACATTGTTACAGTAAACTATAAATCCACACAGAACTGGAAGAGACCCCGAAAGCTCATCGAGTCCAGCCCCCTCCTTCATTAGGAGGACCAAATACTGATTTTTGCCCCAGGTCCCTAAGTGATCCCCTCAAGGATTGAACTCACAACCCTGGGTTTAGCAGACCAATGCTCAAACCACTGAGCTATCTCTTCACCTTGGTCTCTTACAATATGGGTAAACTATTTATGCTAAACAATCTATTCCACCTTGTATTTAGCTGTGACATTCTGATTACCGTATATACTCGATCATAAGCCGGTTCGTTTATAAGCCGACCCCCCCCCCCCAAGATGGATAAGTAAAAATGGAAAATTTTTATAACCCGTTCATAAGCCAACCCTATAATTCAGGGGTCAGCAAACTTTGGTTCCCAGGCCATCAGGATAAGCCGCTGGTGGGCCGAGATGGTTTGTTTACCTCGAGCATCCGCAGGCACAGAGGTAAACCTAAGTAAACAAAGTGTCCTGGCACGCCAACGGCTTACCCTGATGGGCCAGGACAGCAACTGGTGGGGAAATTTGGGGGGGGGGGGGAGAAGCTGGGAGTCAGGGGAGTAACCCCTGTGACTACTCCCCACATGACCCCACCCCTAACCTGGGACCCCCACACTCTCCCCATCCCATCTTATCTGGGGAGGGCCAGGGGAGGATATCACTGACCTGGCTGGAGCTGCTCCGGCAGGCTGGGCAGCACAGCTGCAGCCTGCTCCGGCGGGCCAGACAGGGCGGCGCGGCCGCAGCATGTTCCAGCGGGCTGGGCCAGGTGGCGTGGCTGCAGCCCCGGAGCTGCAGCTGCTTCTTCCCCGCCTCTTCTCTTCTGTCTCTGCTGGCTGTGCTGCCTCTCCTAGCCCCTCCCCCCAACAGAGGGAGCAATATCCCACCTCTCCCTCGCTATACCCGTTCATAAGCCAATCCCCATCTCTGGTGCTTCCCTTTTTTACTAAAAAAATTCAGCTTATGAACGAGTATATACGGTACCTTTTCTATACCTGAAGAAGAGCTCTGTGTAGCTCAAAAGGGTATCTCTTTAACTAAGAGAAATTGGTCCAATAAAAGATATTACTTCACCCACCTTGTCTCTCAGGTAAAATATAAAAAAGAAGCTAGCTGGGACAGCAGAACACTACTGCTTCATATGCAAGTTCAGCTGTTATGTCCATTCAACATTAACAATTCTTTCTTTGCCACTGCACTAGTATCCTGGTCACTAAAATATGCATTACAAATTTTGAGTCTAACAGTTTAACACTAACAGCACTGTGTAAAACCCCTGGCTACTCCTGCAAATGATCTGAAGCAAGGTTTACATGCTTTGCCGGGGGCGGGTGAGTGGTGTTTGACAATGGCTTTGGCACAGGAATCTGCATTAACACAAAATGCAAAACTCCAGCCTCATTCTCTTCCTGTACATTTGGATCATTTGAATATTTTGTAATCACTGATTGATGATGATGATGATTCAGTGTGAGTCACTTACAGACAGGGGAGCTGTTGCACAGTGGAGGAAGAGGAGAGAAAAGCTAGGTTACTATGATTAGGATATGTGTGTTTAGAAGCATGTCACAAGATTTTTGGTCATATTACTCTTGTAAAGTCACATGGTTAAAATGACTGCAACTCCCTCTGAAAAAGCAAGATTTGGCACTGTATTTATCTTAGGGTGACCAGACAGCAAAGTGTGAAAAATCAGGACAGGGATGGGGGGGTAATAGAACCTATATCAGAAAAAGACCCAAAAATCGGGACTGTCCCTATAAAATCAGGACACCTTAATTTATCTTGACATTTTGAGAGGGAGGGTTGGCCATGGGCAGCTACCTTCAGTAAATCCTACAAAGTTAAATCCAATGGAAAATTCTGTCCTCTTCCTCCTGCACAATGAAATTTCTGCTAATGGTCAGATTCTTTTCTATTCCATTCAAATTATCACAAAGACTACTTATACTGGCAAAGCTGTATTCAATTTTACAGAGACCATTACATCCTTTATTGAGAAACTCAAATTAAGTGTCGCAAAAGACTAGCTTTGCTACAGCAGGTGTTTCCTAATGTCTCATTATGCTCACTCTAGCAGCAAACACAAGACAAGACACCCCACCCAGCACTGTAATTTTTAGGCACCACACAGTAAAGGCCCTCCTAAAGGCCTTCTCTGCAGTAATTCCCTCCCTGCCACAAGCCTCCTGATAGTTTGGGGAGGGATGGAGGGAATAACAGTTATTACCTCTGTACAAGAAAAGCTCAGTGACACAGTCCAGTCGATAAGGGAAACAACCAGTGTCAGGATATAAGCCAGCAGCCATTTCGTTTTCTGAAATTCTTCCCAACCAATTAAATAACTCTGGAAGGCAAACAAAATTTAAACAACTGTTAAACCATAACATGTTGAGTGGGCACTAAACTGAAAAGGAAACTGATCTAAATACACTGTAAAAGATGTGTTATTTTTAAGGGTATGTCTGGCAGAGTTACAGCACTGGCAGTTACAGCGCCGCTCAGAGAGCACTGAAGGGAAACCGCTGTTGTGTGTTCACACTGTCAGCTGCCTGCGCAATAGCGTGTTCACATTTGCGGCACTTGCAGCAGTATTGGGAGTGGTGCACTCTGGGCAGCTATCCCACCGAGCATCTCTTCTTCTGCCACTAAGAATTGTGGGAAGGCGGAGGGTGTCGTGGGGCATCCTGGGTCCTGTCCCAATGCCCCGTGATGCATTGCTTCGCATCCCAGCAATTCCTGTGCTTCCGTCCGCATTTGGCGCCATCTTTCAACAGTTTGTGTACTGCGCGCCCTACCTCTTCAGTCTGGAGGAATGGATCCCGCACTGTTGACCAATATGCTGCTCGCTCTCACTAACAGCAGCAAGATAATAATGAACACAACCTGTGGAAAATGTGGGGCCAATAATGATAAGGCCCCCCGCTACAGTGCTGGCTCTCCCCAAGAGCCACATGCCCCGTGTACAGTATGGTCCTGGAACACTGATTTCCCCTGCCCCTGAGGCTACTCACCATTTTGGGGGTCTTGTGGCTCATGTGCTTGCCTAGGGTCAACCAGTTAGTGACAGGTATGTGAACAGTGGCTGTGTTTTAAATCAGCGGTCTGTGTGTTGCAAATAATACTGTTTCTGTAAAATGTTGCATTTTGGCTTCACAGATATGACCTTGGGAGCCCAACCTCCCTCTTTGTTATCAGCGGCTGAATGGCTGCGCAGAATTAGAAACCCGCCACAAAGAACTAAGGAGAACTTGCTGCGTGATGTTATGATGCACTCCGCAGCCGAAAAACAAGAATTGAAGAAGTGGCAGGACAGCAAGAAGAGGGACCAAAAGGAGAACGTGGCGCACCAGAACGAAGCCATGGAGTGGCTCTTAAATGTTATGGAGCACCAAGCAGACATGCTCCAGGCGCTACTAGCACTGCAAACCGAGCAGCTCCGCGCCCGCCCTCCCCTGCAGCCATTGTCACAAAATTTTTTCCCATGTGCCCCCCAGACACTGCCAACACACTCTTATCAACCTCCTGGCTCCAGTCTGTACCCGCTGCATTCCACTCCTCCCCCATCACAGTCCAGCCCTGCGGACTCCCACTGCACTCAACACCCATCACTCTGCAGTTTAGCCCTGCTGAAGTACAGTACCTGCTGCACTGTAATCCAAAGGAGAAGGTTGGATAGGATACCTGGACATACACAAATCTTTAACCGTCCCGGGACCCCACCTACTCATGGGACCCTCCCTTCCCCCATCCCTCTCAGTGCTGATGTGTATTTTTGTTTCCCTCTCTCCTCTGGTTGTTTTTTAATAAAAGAATTGTTTCAGTTTGAAAGCAATCTTTATTCCATTAATTGAAAACAAACAGAGCCCTGTAAAGCAACAGGCAATTTTCTTAAACCTTCATAGTGCATCATCTACACCAATCTCAATCACCTCCTAGCATTACAAGCACTGCACTCCCGAGCATAGCAACAAATATTAGTGGCTTTCAGCTTCAAATTGCTGCCTCAAGGCATCCCTGATCCTTATGGCCCCACACTGCGCCCCTCTAATAGCCCTGGTCTCTGGATGTTCAAATTCAGTCTCCAGGCGCTGAGCCTCAGCAGTCCAACCCTGAGTGAAGCTTTCACCCTTCCCTTCAAAAATATTATGGAGCGTATAGCATGTGGTGGCTATAAGCATAGGAATATTGTCATTGGCCAGGCCAAGCCTCCCATATAGGCAGCACCAGGGGGTCTTTAAACAGTCAAAAGCACACTCAATAGCCATTCTGCACTTGCTCAGCCGGTTGAATCACTCCTTGCTTCTGTCAAGTTGCCCTGTGTACGGCTTCATAAGCCACAGCATTAAGCAGTAGGCGGGGTCTCCCAGGATCACAATGGGCATTTTGACGTCCCCTACGATGATCTTCTGGTCCGGGAAGAAAGTCCCTGCTTGCAGCTTCCTGAACTGGCCAGTGTTTTGAAAGATGCCTTCTTCATGCACCTTCCCGGACTGTGTTAATTTCTGTGAAACGCCCATAGTGATCTACAAGCAACTGGAGAACCATTGAGAAATACCCCTTCTGATTAATGTACTCGGTGGCTAAGTGGGCTATTGCCAAACCTGGAATATGCGTGCCATCTATCGCCCCTCCACATTCAGGGAAGCCCTTTTGCGCAAAGCCATCCACAATGTCACGCATGTTGCCGAGAGTCACGGTCTTTCGGAGCAGGATGTGATTAATGATCCTGCATACTTCCGTCAACACGAGTCCAATGGTCGACTTCCCTACTCCGAACTGGTCGGTAGCAGTCTGGAGTAGCCAGTTTTCACAGTGCAATCACCACGCGCTTCTCCAATGACAGGGCAATTCCCATTCTCGTGTCCTTGCGCCACAGGGCTGAAGTGAGCTCATCACACAGTCCTATGAAGCCACATTCAGCTTTCCTCATCCGAAAGTTCGGCAGCCACTGCTCGTCATCGCAGACGTGTGATCCCATCCCTCAGTGCTTGTTTCCCAAGCCCAAGAGCAGCGTTCCACTGTAGTCAGCACCTCCATGAATGCCACAAGCAATCTCGTGTCATAGCTACTATGCGTGGCGAGATCAATGTCGCATTCCTCTTGCCTTTATAGTTTAAGGAATAACTCGTGAGCAGGGAATCAAGGGAGAGTTTTCTCCAAGAGTGCGGCTTCCGCCCTGGCCTTTATGTGGTTCGCCTTTGTGCAGCAGTGGTCCGCACAGTGACAGCAGAGTGGTGTGGGAAAGTTACCCTTAATGGGGCAAGAAACAAAGCAGCTCTGCTAAATAACCTGCGGCAGTGGGTTGCCCACTATCTCCATGAGAGTTTCCTGGAGATCTCTGAGGCAGATTCCCATGAAGTGAGGGAGTCAATCAACACCCTGTTCCACCGCTCAGACTAGGCATGTGGTGGTACACACATCATACAGACACAAGCCTGCTTTCTGCAACCCTCCTGTTTGCACTTGAGCGATTCCAAAAATCAAAGCCACATACCGGGGCGTCCTCTCCTGTTTGCGCTTCGCCAAGATCTAACAGCTGTGACTGGCTAGCCTCCTGCGGGGTAGAGAAGATCTCCGGGCTGCATGCATCTCTGACCTCCAAGTCGTCCTTTGCCTCTGGGTCCCCCTCCCCCTCCACATCCTCATCCAAGATTTCCTCCTCCTGGCTCGGTCCACTCTCGACTGGCACACAAGACACCGAAGTATCCACTGTGGCCTTCGCAGTGGAGGTGGGGTCGCCACCGAGTATCGTGTCCAGCTCTTTGTAGAACCGGCAGCTCGTGGGCGCAGCACCGGAGTAGCGTTCCACAGCTCCTTCACTTTGACCCTGCACTGCAGTGTGTCCTGGTCATGGCCCCTTTCTGTCATGCATCATGAAATCTGTCCGTAGGTATCATAATTCCTACAGCTGGAGCACAGCTGGGACTGGACAGCCTGCTCTCCCCAAATGCTGATGAGGTCCGGCAGCTCGGCATTGCTCCAAGCGGGGGATCACCTGGTGCGAGGAGCAGGCAAGGTCACCTGGAAAGATGTGCTGAGACCACTGCACGCGTCACCGAGCAAACAGGAAGGGGACTTTTAAAATTCCCAAGGAATTTAAGAGGTGGGGATGACAGTTGGTCACCTGAGGGCAGGGCAGTAGAGTTCAAACCGTTGACCAGAGAGGCAAAAACAGGCATTGTGGGATGCCTCCCGGAGGCCAATCGCTGCGCTGTAATCGACCAGGGTGTCTACACTGGCACTGCAGCGCTCTACCTCCTGCGCAGAAAGATGTACACCTCTCGTCGGGGTGGTTTTGTTACAGTGATGCAACTGCGCAGTTTCTGCTTGCTAAGTGGCTTGGCAGTGTGTACACCTTGGGAGTTAAAACCAGAAATCTGCTTTACTGCACAGAAACTTGCCAGTGTAGAGAAGGCCTCAGTCTTTGTTTGCAAATATTTCCCATAGAATGTGGAAAAAACCCCTAACGCTGACTCCTAGAATTCTTCTACTAGCAGAGCTAAGTAAGAGTCAACAGAAGTTGCAGATGTTCCTCACCTCACCACACACACGCACACACAAACACATGGTAAATATCTGTGTAGGGATCAAAATGCTGATCCTTCAAAAACAGGAAGCATTTAAGGGTTCAAATTTCAGAAATTAGTCTGAATCTGAGCAAGCTGGATCATTTAGGGCCCAATTCTACAACCCTAACAAAACTAGTAAGAATACCTGGCCAAATAAGGTCAGCCAGATCTGGCCCTTAGCAACACAATTATCATTTTATTTACTGTCAGCGAACAGCAGTCTGAATTTAAGGAAATATGGTTGTATTTCTTGGAAATGCATGACTAGTATCTCCCTAATTTTGAAGTGTTTTTGCACTGTTTTTATACATTAACGTGAAGTTGCATTTTTTCCAAAATTTAAGATATAATCAAACACCACAAATTCAAAACCTGCAAACCTGAATATGCGTTCAAATCACACCATCTCCCAAAATATAAAGGACAGACAGATCACTTTGACCGTGTCTACCATTAATATGCTGAACAAGCACACATGCTTCTTACATACTGTAGAGACCATGACTTTGCTCACCTTCACAGAGACGTCAGCTATAAAGATGAGGAAACAAAACAGCTCTATACTTTCAGTCAGGCCACAAGGAGGCTCCCAGGCTGTGCCGCGATATCGTACATCGGACGTGACAGTGAGCGAAGAAGGCGTTTCAATGAAAGCCAGAGCCAGGATTAGAGTAATGGTGAAACTCAAAACCCTGGAAGGGTGGGGAACATAAAGACAGGAATAAAAGGAAGCAGACACTGGTCACAAAATTAAGTGAGATATCAGAAGGATATTAAATTTCATAATGGTATTAAGCTTAATGCATATAGTGGAAACCACCTGAAAGCACTATATCACATGCCTATGCAGTACAGGACTTTTTGTCTGCATTTAGAATAAAAAGGCCAGCCTCAAACCAAATACTACAGCTTGGAAAATGTTGCTCCTTTAATGGCACCCAAAAATAGATGAACTAGAAGACACACAGTTGCTGCTGCTTAATTAAATGCTAGTAACAAAATACAAGTTCGAATAACTGTAATGTATGATCCTGCAAATCCTTAATTCCCGCAAACAGTCTTTACTCATGTGACTAGCCCCATGGAATTCTACAGAGCTATCTCCATGAGAAAGAGCTTACAATACTTGGTACTGTCCATTCTCGTCACTTTCACATTTATTCATTTTGATTTGCTAGAAAAGTTTGTTTTGCAATAAAACAACAATTATTATATTAGCTACTCAAACTAACAAAATACAGAGACAAGAAGTCATTTCAATACCCACTGCTAAATTAGAAAGACAAAAAGAGCAGAATACCAAGTTCTCACCACTGGCAAATTTTTGAATAATACCATCGATAAAGCCACAGGGATTTGGAGTCCACTCGGTGGTTTATGGAACGATACTGGAGGCAGGAGGCAAAGCACAAAAAAGTAATTCAGACACTCAAAGAGGGAGATCAAGCTATTTAAAACCTAATTTGAGACACTTTCAGCTTTATACTAAGACAGAGAGGCTACTAAAAAAGAAAAATTACTGTTTGCGTAAAGGGAAGTCCACCAACGACTTTGCACACATGTGAAGAAAAAGTGATATGGGAAAGAAACTGCTTTTATAAAGACCTCTTCATCCAAGGACCTAAAAACAGGCTACTCATATAAATTATACCTCAACACCTATAGGAGGTAGGCATCATTATTGCCATATATAGCTCAGTTAACTGAGGTACAGAGAGGCTAGCTAACTTGCCTAAACCCGTGCCATTAGCCAGTAACTGGGCAGGAAATAAAATTCAGGAGTTCTGACAGTAGCCTCCTGCTCTATCCACTAAACTCTCACCAAGTCTAATTATTACCCTCACTTTTTTAGCTTTCCTTCAGTCTAAGTTTGTTCAAAATACCTTAAGTAAAGTAAATGTTGAATAAAGTGATTCTGAAAATAAGAGCTAGCCTGAGAGCTGTGACTTCCGCGACCTCCATGACTAAATCGTAGCCTTAATTATAACATGTAACAAATACACACCACTGTAGGCACAGTAAGAAAGAAACAAATTCCATTTACCTGTATTGCATCTTCAATAAATACTACAGCTTGGTTTATGTAAAGATCATGGTCAGCTCCAGCAGCTGTGAGGTTAAAAGAAACAGTGGTCATTTATGTTACCTGGGCAAAGCCTGACGCACCAATGATTAATTATTATTTATGGTAGCAAGTAGGCATCCCCATTATGGTCCAAGACCCCAGCGTGTTAGGTGCTGTACAAAACACAAAACAAAAAGATAATCTGTGCCACAAAGAGTTTACAATATAGGTATAAGACAAGAGACAATAACAGAAAGGGGAGCACAAAAACAACCAGATAATAAAAGTCAGCACAATATGCAGAGGTCTCAGCACACCAACTTGCTTACCGTGGTCAAATTTTATCATGTTTTTGAATGGATTATGAAGAGATGAAGCTTCCTTTCCTATCTTATAAACACTACCTTAACTGAGTGAATACGAAATAAAGAAATCTACTTTTCTTTTCACCATTTACTCTGGGTTTACTCAGATTCTGCAGTGAATATAGACTAGTCTATATATAATTAATTTCATTTTCAGGTCCTCCTGTAGCCCCTTTCTAAAGTAAAGTGTTTGGGTTACAAGATATACAGGACATTTGTTTCAGGGCAGGGAGAAGAGCAACCTTTCCCCATCAAAATGTCAAAAGATATCATATAAAAATAATCTTTTACAAAACCAAAGGCCAATAGAAAGCTTTCCAAAACTTAAATTTGGAACAAAATTTGCCCAAACTGTGTCCCTAACTGGCCCTGGTCCTGCAAAGAACCATGCCTCTCAACTTAACAAGGCATAAATGTGGCATGCAATGTGTGGCAGTGTGCCAAAGTGAGGGATACAAAAACAATTATTAATTCAGGAAACTTAAAATGCTTTGTCAGTATAACAGTTCTTTAGAGTAAATAGCTCTTTCTATAACCTTTTCATTATTTCTGATGTAAACATTTTCAACAAGGAGGCATAAACTTTGTGTGGACCATTGGTAACCCTGAGGCCAAAATGAACAATATTGTTCAAAATGTAGTATCAAAATCAGAGATATGTAGGGCTGGAAGGGACAACATTTAAGTTCAGCCCCCTAAGTTGAGGCAGGACCAAGTATACCAACACCAACCCTGACAAGTGTTTATCTAATCTGTTCTGATGGGGATTCCATAACCTCCCTTGGCACTTAACTACCCTTATAGTTGGAAAGTTTTTCCTAATATCTAACAAAAATCTCCCTTGCTCCAGATTAAGCCAATTACAGTACTTCTTGTCCAACCTTTAGTGGACATGGGGAACAACTGATCCCCGTCCTCCTTGTAACACTCAATGTATCTGAAGACTTATCAGGTCGCCTCCATCAGTCTTCTTTTCTCAAGACAAACATACCCAATTTTTTTAACCTTTCCTCCTAGGTCAGGTTTTCTAAACCTCTTAATTATTTTTGTTGCTCTCCTCTGGACTCTCCAATTTGTCCACATCTTTCCTAAAGTGAACCACCTAGAACTGGGCACAGTACTCTAGCTGAGGCCTCACCAGATGCTGAGTAGAGCAGGACAGTGACCTCCCATATCTTACATAGTTAAGAACCATAAAACCAGGAAACCATAAAAAATAGGTAGCTGTGGCTTTAAAAATAGAATCCGGGAGATAAATTGTTTATAGTACACTTGCTATTTGAACCCTCACTTACTCTGCAGGAATAATCTCAGTCCCTATTAATATTACATACTCCCCCACACATGTGGCATAAGAATGAGATTCTTACATTTACACAGCACCTTTCATAACAAAGGACAGACACCAATGTCTATCACAAACTACACACAGAGCTTCACTGAAAAACAACCATGTGTTGGCAATGAAGGTCACCATCAGCTGAACTCACATGGTGCACAACAGTATGGGGAGTGGGAGAGGACATTATGGACAAGAACACAAGGATAACCCCTCTTCTAAAAAGAACTTTCATGTCTATGCAAGCAGACAGGACTTCTAGCTGCAAGGTCTATTAAAAAAACACACACATCCACACATTGAAGGCTTCTCTACAAAGGGAAATTTACTGGCATTACTATTGTCAATTATTTTTATTACCAGAGTGTCTGGACCAGGACCCCATTGTGCTAGGCACTGTACAAACACAGAACATACTGGTATAACTTTATTGCTATAGTTATAATTCCCCACATGGACACTCTTATTCAGAGTAATAGTAGCCTTTTTTCAGTTTACCCAATGTTGCTAAATTATGTTGATAATTGTATCATGCCAGTAAGTTGCCCCATGTAGACATTAAGCTCTGAGTAACTTACATAGCACTCAGCGTCAGGATTTCTTTGTCAGGATTTGAGTATTTGATTCCCAGAAGCCTACTGCTTTGCTGACAAAAACATCCCTTCCACTACGAGGACTCATAGAGAGGTTAATCAGAGAAAAGGAAAAGTGAAATAAATCCTGTTGGAATGATTTCTAAGTGACTGACTCTTACCCAGTTGTTATTACAGGCACAAAGGGCTGCATCTCCAGTCAGCAAAAGTCAGAGATAAAGAAAATCAGAACAATTTCTCTTTAATAGAGTCTCAGCCAAATTCCTTTTTGGTAGCATCTATAGTTCAACACAACTTCAGTCTGTTATCCAGATTTACCTTTTTAAAAAAGATATGTAGCTTCAAAATTCTGCACCTGATCTTGATCCCACTGAACATGGTGGAGTGGTGCCACAGATTGAAATGGGAGGAGGACTGGGTCCTCTCTTTTTCTACCTGCAGCTATTACTACTACATCCACCAGGGCAGGATCCAAAACAAGGGAAAAGCTGACAGCACGTAATGAAGTAAAATAAAGCATCACCACGTAACAGTTATATTATCATAGCAATGTAGGACTGCAAGAGACCTTGATAGGTCATCTTGTCCAGTACCCTTCACCGAGGCAGGACTAAGTATTATCTAGACAGGTCAGACAAATGCTTGTCAGGGTTTGTTCTTAAAAACTTCCAATGACAGAGATTCCACAACCATCCTAGGTAATTTATTCTAATGCTTAACTACCCTGACAGTTAGGAGGTTTTTCCTAATGTCTAACCTAAATCTCCCTTGCTGCAATTTAAGCCCATTATGGAACTATCAATCCAAAATTCATTAACAAAGTCTGTAGTAAATTATATACACAGCAAGACTGAAGAGTGAGCACTTCCACCTTTATTTTGATTATATGCCTTTGGCATCAAGGAATCTTTGATTGCCCCAGTAATTAATCCAGTGAAGGGAACCAGAGACAGTCCATGCTTGTAGGGGAGGAAGAGGAGAAGAGTCTCCCTCAGAGAACAAATGATGACAGGGCTCAGACACACACATAATACATGCCAATGACAGGCTCTAGAGTGCCTGAATTTTAAAAGAGAAAATGCCAACTCCCCATGATGTTCCTATAGCTGACAGAAGTTCAGTAATAGCACCAACAAACTATCCCTGCAGGACATGGCAGTCAAGGAGTCAATGTCCCAATGACTGGGACATTATGAGAAAAAATTTGATCCCATAGCTAGTATAGCTTTGCCCACATCCCTGGTTCAAAAGCATAACGCATTACTAAGCAATATGCACCACTGAATAGAATTCCCCGATGACTGATTTGAACAGCATTCAATTTCATAAACTCATAGACTCATAGACTTTAAGGTCAGAAGGGACCATTATGATCATCTAGTCTGACCTCCCGCATGATGCAGGCCACAAAAGCTGACCCACCCACTCCTGGAATAATTCTCTCCCTTGACTCAGCTGTTGAAGTCCCCAAATCATGATTTAAAGACTTCAATTCGCAGAGAATCCTCCAGCAAGCGACCCCTGCCCAGCAAGCGACCCCTGCCCCACGCTGCGGAGGAAGGTGAAAAACCTCCAGGGCCTCTGCCAATCTACCCTGGAGGAAAATTCCTTCCCGACCCCAAATATGGCGATCAGCTGAACCCCGAGCATGCGGGCAAGATTCTCCAGCCAGACCCTCCGGAAAAAGTTCTCTGTAGTAACTTTTAATATCCCATCATTGACCATTACTAATTACTAGCGATGGCACGTTATTGACCTATTGACTAAAATCAAGTTATCCCATCAAACCACCCCCTCCATAAACTTATCAAGCTTAATCTTAAAGCCAGAGAGGTCTTTCGCCCCCACTGTTTCCCTCGGAAGGCTGTTCCAGAACTTCATCCCTCTGATGGTCAGAAACCTTCATCTAATTTCAAGCCTAAACTTCCCGACGGCCAGTTTATATCCATTTGTTCTCGTGTCCACATTAGTACTGAGCTGAAACAATTCCTCTCCCTCTCTGGTATTTATCCCTCTGATATATTTAAAGAGAGCAATCATATCCCCCCTCAGCCTTCTTTTGGTTAAGGTAAACAGACCGAGCTCCTCGAGTCTCCTTTCATACGACAGATTTTCCATTCCTCGGATCATCCTAGTGGCCCTTCTCTGTACCCGTTCCAGTTTGAATTCATCCTTTTTAAACATGGGAGACCAGAACTGCACACAGTACTCCAAATGGGGTCTCACTAGTGCCTTGTATAACGGAACCAGCACTTCCTTATCCCTACTAGAAATACCTCGCCTAATGCATCCCAAGACCGCATTAGCTTTTTTCACGGCCACGTCACATTGCCGACTCATAGTCATCCTGCGATCAACCAGGACTCCGAGGTCCTTCTCCTCTTCCGTTACTTCCAACCGATGCGTCCCCAGCTTATAACTGAAATTCTTGTTAGTCATCCCTAAATGCATAACCTTATACTTCTCATTATTAAATTTCATCCTATCACTATTACTCCAGTTTACAAGGTCATCCAAATCTCCCTGCAGGATATCCCGATCCTTCTCCGAATTGGCAATACCTCCCAACTTTGTGTCATCCGCAAACTTTATCAGCACACTCCTACATTCGGTTCCGAGGTCAGTAACAAATAAATTAAATAAAATTGGACCCAAAACCGAACCTTGAGGAACTCCACTGGTAACCTCCCTCCAACCTGACAGTTCACCTTTCAGTACGACCCGATGCAGTCTCCC
The DNA here is from genome assembly GCF_011386835.1 of Chrysemys picta bellii. Lineage (NCBI taxonomy): Eukaryota > Metazoa > Chordata > Testudines > Emydidae > Chrysemys > Chrysemys picta. Next base: position 71,976,190 of record NC_088794.1, on the reverse strand, counting down.
CTTTAACCAGTTCTTTATCCACCTCTGGATTTTCATATTGATCCCCATCTTTTCCAATTTAACCAATAATTCCTCATGCGGTACCGTATCAAACGCTTTGCTGAAATCGAGGTATATTAGATCCACCGCATTTCCTTTATCTAAAAAATCTGTTACTTTCTCAAAGGAGGAGATCAGGTTGGTTTGGCACAATCTACCTTTCGTAAAACCGTGTTGTAATTTGTCCCAATTGCCATTGACCTCAAGGTCCTTAACTACTTTCTCCTTCAAAAATTTTTCCAAGACCTTGCATATTACAGATGTTAAACTAACAGGCCTGTAGTTACCAGGGTCACTTTTTTTCCCCTTCTTGAAAATAGGAACCACATTAGCTATTCTCCAGTCAAACGGTACCACCCCCGAGTTTACCGATTCATTAAAAATTATCGCTAACGGGCTTGCAATTTCTCGCACCAGTTCCTTTAATATTCTAGGATGAAGATCATCCGGTCCACCCGATTTAGTCCCATTAAGCTGTTCGAGTTTGGCTTCTACCTCGGATACGGTAATGTCAACCCCCCCTCCTTTATTCCCATCCGTCACGCTGCCACTATTCCTAAACCCTTCATTAGCCTCATTAAAGACCAATGCAAAATATTCGTTTAGACATTGTGCCATGCCTAGATTATCCTTAATCTCCACTCCATCTACAGTCTTAAGTGGTCCCACTTCTTCTTTCTTTGTTTTCTTCCTATTTATATGGCTATAAAACCTCTTACTATTGGTTTTGATTCCCCTCGCAAGGTCCAACTCTACACGGCTTTTGGCCTTTCTCACTCCATCTCTACATGCTCTGACCTCAATAAGGTAGGTTTCTTTGCTGATCCCTCCCATCTTCCACTCCTTGTACGCTTTCTGTTTTTCCCTAATCACCCCTCTGAGATGCTCGCTCATCCAGCTTGGTCTAAATCTCCTGCCCACGAACCGTTTTCCCTTTCTCGGGATACAGGCCTCCGACAGCTCCTACAACTTCAACTTGAAATAATCCCAGGCGCCTTCCACCTTTAGATCCATAAATGTTAGTCCAATCCACTTCCCTAACGAATCGCCTTAATTTATTAAAGTTAGCCCTTTTGAAATCGTAAACCTTAGTCTCCGATTTAATTCTGTTAATCCTTCCATTTAGTTTAAACCGAATTAGCTCATGATCACTCAAGCCAAGGTTGTCTCCTACAACCATTTCCTCAACGAGGTCCTCACTACTCACCAAAACCAAATCTAAAATGGCATCCCCCCTCGGCAGTTCAGCAACTACTTGATGAAGGAATTCATCAGCTATCACGTCTAGGAAAATCTGAGCCCTATTATTATTACTAGCATTTGTTCCCCAATCTATATCCGGGAAGTTAAAGTCTCCCATGATTACACAGTTCCTATTAGTATTTACTTCCCTAAAAACATTAAAGAGTTCTCTGTCCATATCCAGGCTAGATCCCGGCGATCTATAGCACACCCCAAGCACTATCCCAGGGGAGGCTCTAGTAGTTCTTTTACCCAGTGTGAGTATTGCCCAGACAGACTCCGTCTTATCCATTCCATCACTTATTATTTCTTTACAGTTTACCTCATTATTGACATACAATGCTACACCCCCACCTTTGCCTTTGTTCCGGTCCTTCCTAAACAGAACATACCCTTCAATACCTGTACTCCAGTCATGACTACCGTTCCACCACGTTTCGGTTATTCCTACAATATCCGGTTTCATTTCTCAGACCAGGAGCTCCAATTCCTCCATTTTGTTACCTAGGCTTCTCGCATTGGTGTATAAACATCTTAATTTATGCCGTTTGGCCTCTCTCACATTCCTTGTCCAATTTGGTACGGACACCGTACCGCTAGTATGACCTATTAGTCTAGTATCCATCCTCCCCCTCCTCAGGTCCAACCTCTTCTCCCCAGCTATATCCGTTCTTATCTCATCGTCCTCCCTCTCAGTGTTATAATCTGGTGTGGAGATTAACTGGACATCTCCCAACCGTCTCCCCCAAATTCCTAGTTTAAAGCTCTTTTGATGAGATGTGCCAGCCTCCCTCCCAGAAGTCTATTTCCTTCCCTACTTAGGTGAAGTCCGTCCCATGAGAACAGTTTTCTGTCCCCGAAAGCCTCCCAGTGGCCATACATCCCAAAGCCCTCTTTATAGCACCACTCCCTTAGCCAACTATTTATCATCACAATCCTGTCACCCCTTTGCTGCCCTTCTCTAGGAACAGGCAGAATCCCACTGAAGATGGTCTGAGCCTCGATTTCCTTAAGCGTCTTCCCCAGCCTGGCATAATCTCCCTTGATTCCTAAGAGGTCAGCAAACTGCATATTTCACTGCATATTTGTGCGTAACAACTACATATTTTTTAAACAGACCCTGACATCAACCATGAAGACAAATGCAACAGGGATTAAATTGCTTTGAAAAAAATACAGAGGCTGTGTCCAAACAGCAGAAAAGGCCTTTATTAGTCTTATTTTTTTAAATCTTGGATTCCCCATTTGTGTGACCATAGAACAATAAGGGCAAAGTTGATTACAGGAATATTGTCAGAAACTGGGGAAAAAGGGAAGGGGAACGGTTAGGATGGGATTTTTAAAAGCACCAAGTATTGACTTAATTCTGCTCCCACGGATTTCAGTAAGAGTAGTGTTAAGGCAATGCTGAGCACTTTGGAAAATCCCACCCTTAGGTTTTATATTAAAATAAATGTGTTTGCAGTTCTAGTAAAGATAGTTTGTGAGTGATTTATGCACTACCAAGAATGCGCTACTCAAAGACCTAGTCTACACTCAAAGTCAGGTAGACATAGCTACAGCACTCTGGGGTGTGAAAAAAATCACACGTCATAGCACCATAGCTAAGCCAACGTAACACCCAGCGTAGGCACAGCTAGGTCAATGGAAGCATTCTTCTATCAATCTAGTTACAGCCATTCAGAGAGATGGATTACCTACAGTGACAGAAAAAAAAACTCTTTTGTTGATGTAGGAAGCATCTACACAACGGTGCTACAGAGCCATAGCTGTAGCAACGCAGCTATAGCAGCCGTAGCGTAAACATGATTGGGCCCAATTCTTCTACCCTTATACTGAGAAATATTTAACACGAGAAGTCACACAATGGAAGAAGTCAGAAAAGTTACTGGACAAGGCACCCTCCCACAAATAATCTACAAAAGAAAACATCAGTGGCTGGGACATGTGCTGAGAAAGGAAAGAGAACGCGTAACAAAAATACCGCCCTTGAATGGAAGCCAGATAACGCAAGGAGAAAGAGAGGAAGACCATGAATAACATGGAAACGAACAGTTCTGCACGACATCAAGCACCTCAACATGAAATGGGAAGATCTGGAGAGAAGGGCAGTTGACAGGCAAGAATGGCAAATGTGGGTAGCCCAATGTGCATCAAAGCACGGGATGGCCTAAGGTCTAAGGCACACAATGGCGAGTAAGTGGCATTCAGTTCATGAGTGCTACTGAGTTCAACAAAAAACTGGGCCGCTTTGAAACAATTATGTAAAGTGCCTGCTACAAAAAGCTTGTGATCTAAGGGTAGGTCTACACTTTGCTTACCGCCGGACTCGGAGGTAAGCAATCGATCTTCTGGGATTGATTTAGCGCATCTTGTCTAGACGCGATAAATCGATCCCGGATCGATCCCGGAAGTGGTCGCCGTCAACGCCGGTACTCCAGCTCGGCGAGAGGAGTACGCGGCATCAACGGGGGAGCCTGCCTGCCGCGTCTGGACCCACGGTAAGTTCGAACTAAGGTACTTCAAATTCAGCTACGTTATTAACGTAGCTGAATTTGCGTACCTTAGTTCGAAGTGGGGGGGTTAGTGTGGACCAGGCCTTTGGCTGGGATTTTCAAAAGAAGCCTAAGGGAGTTAGGTGCTCGATTCCTACTGAAATTTGATAAGAGTTATAGAGTTAGTCACCCAACTCTTGTTGAATTTCAAATAGGAATTAAGCACCTACCTCCCTTTAGCTCCTTTGAAAATCCCAGCCTAAAGACAGTGTGAAGTTTAGTTTATACAATTTTCCACATGACACCTGCCCTTCATCATAAAGACCATCTTAAGCGCCCACTTAAGACATCTACATCTCTTGTAAGAGAGAGGGGGGGGAAGCATTTAACTCTTAACATAAAAAACATCTGAAAGAAAACAGCATGACGCAGGAATGGGGGATTGAAAATAGGTTAAACCTCAAGTCTTCTTGCTTTTGTTCACTCATTATCCCCAGTCAGCTAGGCTCATCCAAAACAAGTCAGTAAATAAATCAGTGGCATAGTGACAGTAAGTAATGCAATGTGACAAATTAAATTGAAATCCACATGCCAGCTATGTATATACACTATCAGTCTATGGGCATTAAACCCAATACACCAGGGCTTGTCTACACTGGGAAATTGACAGAACTATCTTATTCCACCACAGCTAATTTGGAATAGCTGAGCTGCCTGTGTGGACATCCTATTTAGGAATAAACAATCACTTTATTCTGGAATAAACAGTGCACTTCCAAAGCAGAACAAACTGTTCCAGAATAAAATCACCTTTATCCCAGAACAGAGTGTCCAGATGGGGAGCTACACCAGTGCACTTTATTCCACCATCAACTACTTCATCAGTTTCCCCTAGTGTGACCAGATAGCAAGTGTAAAAAATCAGGACAAGGGGTGGGGAATAATAGGAGCCTATATAAGAAAAAGCCCCCAAAATCGGGACTGTCCCTATAAAATCGGGACATCTGGTCATCCTATTTTCCCCCTGCTGACAAGCCCTCAGTCTAGAATGATTACGGGCATCATTCCATTGGCCCTGAATCTCTGTTCTGCAGCTGCCACCCACCCTAGAGTCACCAAGGCCTAGGTTCTGCAGGCACTAGTCCATATGCTATAGGCACCGCCAGGCGCTGAAGTCCCTGTTCTGTGGGCTTGTCTAGGCAATACCCCCGGGCACTGAGATCGCTGATCTAAGGGGTCTTTTAAGCACCACGCTCTAGGTGCTCTCGCTCCCCCGCATGGGCTGCAGTGCCTATCCTCTACGGGGCAAAATCTAGCTACTATGGTCTCCCCCAGAGGGGCAGGCGCTTATATAGGTACCACTTTACAGAGCCCAGTCCCTGGGGCAGGCCGCGGAGCGCCCCAGCATCTCCGTGCCCCAGCGGGACCCCTCTGCGACGCACCAGCCCGTGGCACCATGCCCGAGGCTCCCCCAGCCATACTCACCGTCCTGGACGGTGCAGAAGGCCGCGGGATCGGGGCAGTCGCCGGCCCCGAAGGTTCCCCTGGGCGGGTGGCCGCGGCCCGCTGTCCGGGCAGGCAGCAGGGGTTCCTTCTCGGTGCCGGCTTCCTCCTCCATGGACAGCGGCGGCTGCGCCAGGCGCTCCCCTGCAGCAGTTCCCAGCCGCGGCCGCCCGGCTCATAGGGAGAAGGAAGGTAGCAGCGCGCACTCCGCCTGGGGCTCTGCCCTGGGAGAGCCGGCTCCGCCCGCCACACGTGACCCGGCAGCCAGCGAGAGGAGGAGCCGCCTGACCCCAGCCTGGCCGCCTCTTGGGGGACCGCAGTGCAGCGCCCCAGCCTGCGCCACCGGCGGTCGCTCGAGGGGGACTCGCGGGGACCAGGAGCAGGGGTAGCCAAGGGCTCCAGTGTGCGACGGGCTGGAGCTCCGACGGGTCCTGGGTGCAGTATCTGCCAGTGGAAGCGGGAGATAGTAGGGGGGCTGGGTCTCGTGGCTGCTGTGACGCCCTGGAGCCCCTCTTCCTGACGGGGTGACTCACAGATGTATCTGTTAGTCTTTAAGGTGCCACCAGACTCCTTGTTGTTTTTGTAGATATATCAGCGTGATCGCTGCTGTACCAGGCTCTCTCCTTCAGCTGGTGCAGGGGAGTCAGGACATAGGTGATAAACATTTTCATCTCTCCACAGGAGAGTATCCCACAGTCACTCCTGCTGCCTTGGTTCACGCTGAGCAGAACTATAAATCTCCTAAAGGGCTGGAGCCTACATTGCTAACACATCATCATGATTGTTGTTTGTAAAGCACTATTGTCACAGCTGCACAAGACAGCAAATCAGGATCCAATTTTTAAAAAATCTGCTTAACTGGACAGTACAGATCAATTACCTGGCCTGATCCTGGAGTAGTTCTGCTGCCATTTGTCTCTCCAAACCACTGTATAGCTAGACAGCACAGTACTTCATTTGCAGTAAATATGGCCCAGATCAGGGGTTGGCAACCTTTAATTTATTCACTCTAATTTAACTCAGGTGCCAGTAATACATTTTAACGTTTTAAGGTCTCTTTCTATAATATATAACTAAACAATTGGTGTATGTAAAGTAAATAAGGTTTTTAAAATGTTTAAGAAGCTTCATTTAAAATTAAATTAAAATGCAGAGCTCCCCAGACCGGTGGCCAGGTCCCGGGCAGTGTGAGTGCCACTGAAAATCAGCTTGTGTGCTGCCTTTGGCACACGTGCCATAGATTGCCTAACCCTGGCCCGGGTTCTTAAAGGTATTTTGGCACCTTTGGAGAGTTAGGTGCCTAAATATTTGAGCATCTGGACCTATGTGAACGCCTTTCACTAATATTTGATACATGGCATTAGGCCAACTTCTTTAGAGTAGAATCCAATAACATGAGGTAAAAATGGGCTTACTATACACTGAGTGACCACAGATGGAATTAAGAACCTCATTTATTAACTGTCATATCATCCATAACATTTTTTCCAGAGGACTGAGCACTGGATTGGGAGTTGGAAAGTCCTGTCTCTGCCACCTACTCACTGTATAGCCTCGGCCAAGTCATTTCACCTTCTGTCTCAATTTGTACTGTCTAAAATGAAGATATGACTACTTATGCACTCACTTCACAGGGGTGTTCTGAGAATTAGTGAAAGTTGATTGTGTGCAGTGCTTTGAACATGTAAAGCACAATATAGATTATTATTTGTATTAAAGTATCACTCACAATTCCCAATCAGGATCAGGACCATAGAGTACTGTACAAACACTTAGGATGACACAGTCCCCGCCCTGAAGAATGTATGCTCATTATTATAATAAAATGTTTTGAAGCATGTACTGAACTTACCTGCAACATTGTTTTTAGAAACAAAAAAAACAATTTATGGAAGCCAAGGAGTTCACTGGAAATTACACTTTCCATCAAAACCTCTCTTTGTTTTCACAGAAGCAGTGTATTTTCCACCAGGCTGTGTGATTCAGAATAATTAAACCTTCCATTCTCACACCTCATCCACAGGTTGCATCAGATTTCCCTTCTATTGTATGCCTTTAAAGTTCTAGAGGCACCTTTAAGACTAACAGAAGTATTGGAGCATAAACTTTCGTGGGTGAATGCCCACTTCATCACCCATGAAAGCTTATGCTCCAATACTTCTGTTAGTCTTAAAGGTGCCACAGGACCCTCTGTTGCTTTTTACAGATTCGGACTAACACGGCTACCCCTCTGATACTTTAAAGTTCTAGGTGACTTTGTAGGATTACACAGTTTTTTGTTGTAATTCTTTACTATGCAGTTTCAACTACAGGTGCAGTTTGGAAAGGGTAAAATATAGTGTGAACTATAGTAAAATTATTAATGGGCAATATGTCCAGTGTAATTAAATTAACAGTATGTCTCATCTGAACAAGGTTCTATGCGTCTCTAGTTCTTATGGACTTTACAATGTATCTCCAAGATTTAAAACAGATTGAGAGACTTTAATTTGTAGAAATATAGGTAATTTTGAAATATAAAAGAATTGAGAGATCAGCAAAGAACTGATTTTACATAAACAAAATATGGTATTTAAGAGAAATCTGCCAGCTACATGAGAATGTTGGGGGAAATTACTACATACAGCCATTCTGGCCATGATATTTTTAAGATGGAATGTTAGTATAAATCTATGTAGTCACAGCTGATGGTCAATTTATTTTACAACCTGCCCATTTTTCTAAATCTATATGCCCTCCTCTCTTTAGTGATGGGGGAAGAAGAGGGTTTTTCACAAGGCCTGTAGTAGGTGATATTTTTCCTTTTGTCACTTGATTCATATTCAGATGTCTACTATGGTAAGCAAAGATGACAGAAGCATCACCTAGAGGAATGCTCTTCTGATAGATTTAGGGGGAATTCTTGTATACTTTTCGTGGTTCAATATCTTCAAACTGTGATTTGAATTGGTTTGATAATTATTAATGTTTGCACTGTTGTAGTCATGTTGGTCCCAGGATAATAGAGCAACAAGGTGAGTGAGGTAATATCTTTAATTGAACCAACTTCTCATCGTGAAAGAGCAAAGCTTATACAGAGCTCTTCAGATCTGGGAAAAGTACTCAGAGTGTCACAGCTAAATAAATGAAGTGGACATTTAACACCCCTGCAATAGTAGTCCTACTTCACCTTGAATGGTCTATTCTCTTATGCTTAACAATCTGTTCCACCTTGTATTTAGCTGTGACACTCCAGGTATGTCTACACTGCAATTAAACACCTGTGTCTGGTCCATGTCAGCTGACTCAGGCTGTGGGCCTATAAAATTTCAGTGTAGGCCTTGGGCTGGAGCCCAGACTTTGAGACCCTCGTGGCTCCCGTCTGAGCCTAGACAGCTATGCTACAATTTTATAGATCTGCAACCTGAATCAGCTGACATGAGTCAGGCATGGGTGTTTTATTGCAGTGAAGACATACCCAGAGTGCTTAGCTCCTCCTAATTGGCTTTTGAAAAATGCAGTGTTAAAAATATTCTTCCACTGAAATGAACTATGGTCTGAGATCATCCTTAGTGGACAGGTACTACTATTGTAATTGGTACTGGGGCTGGCAGTTTCAGCTCAGTCTCAATGCCCATGTAGTCCTTGCTATCTCCCTACCCTTGGAAGCAGTTCCATAAGGACAGAATTGAGGTTGCAGAGCAGTAAGGGAAAGGTTGCAATGTCACGATGTGCTGTATTTATTCAGTAGAACAACTTCAGTCTCTTGCATCATCTTGCCCCTATTTGTCATCATCTCAAATGTTCACTTAAAATTGTTTGGGATGGCTTATTTGTTTTAACAAAGAAACTTTTCCACTGTTTAAATGACTTTTTTCAATTTCTAAAGCCTACTTTGATATGTAGGACAGCCTCAAAAATGAAGCCAAAATCCTACTGTGAGAAGTAGCTTTTTCATACCCAATGGTACCAATATGGCTATTTGTGTGGGAGCGTCATTGAACTGTCAATACATTTTTGAGATGTAATTGTTTCCCTGATTTTGTTTTTAAAATGTAAGTTACTGCCTTATGAAAAAAAAACCACTTTCCAAAACTAACTGAGATTTGTGTAATAATCATTTAGGCAATTTTCTTTTTAAGATTAAGCAATAAATTAAATGATGTATTACTGAATAACAGTTCAACTATAGGGTATGTTGGGCAACAAAGATCTTTTCTATTGTACAAGTCAGTGTTCCAACTGCGAAATATTTATAGTTAGAAACACTAACTTTTCAGAAGTGTATTATCCATTTTAATGAAAGCTGGGCCTGAACCAAACCTTGGTGTGTGCTTAGGATCTGAACTCGTATGTCAATTTTTCACATCACCTGTTTTTATAATGGGACAGCCAAAATCCTGGATGCAGTCCCAAACTCAAAAATTAAAGTAGTCCTGTGTGCCTCAATATCCCACCCAGTGTGCTGGTTTCTAACAGCCATTGGTTTGATGCTGCAGTCATTACTCTGGTTCAGAGTCTCATTAACTTCAATAGGTAACCACACCCCTTCTCCAGGCATTCTACCAGGTTTGTTCTGTGTACCCAGCCTCAGCAGTGATCACTTATGAGTCCAAGAGGAGACATGGTTGTTTTTATAGGACACTAGAGAGAGAAGGACTTATCAAAGGAGATGGTCTGCAAGAGCAAATAGGCAGGGAAGATAAAACTGCAGACAGAACCAATTAGTCTGAACACTCAATTCTAAACATTCAATGGTGATAATAGGATTGTGACATCTGAGGGAGTTGCCAACTCTCCCCCTTTTCTTTCTCTTTTCTCTCCACCACAGTCAGCTCAGAACAAGTCCAGACCAGCCAGAACTTGAACTCAACTATTAGAAATGATGACATAGTGCTAACGTGCCATTTATTTAATAATAAAAAAAAATTAGCACTAAGAGACACCTAGTGGAATGTTGAAGGTGTTATCTTGTTCTGTTTAATTTGACATTTCAACAGGGGGAAAATGAGTTGGTATATTTTGGCAATAGAAACACAGCATTAGCTCCTATTTATTATGGGTCAGAACTGGCTCTCATTAGGTTTTTCCATTGACTTCCAAGGGAGCAGCAGCAGGCCTAACACTTTTCTCCACCTGTTTCTTAAACACTGGAAATAACTACGTGACATTCCCTTTGGTGAGTTACTGATAGAGTGATCATGATTAACTTGGCATTTGCCAACAGCTGACCACAGTTATTTCCCTTTACAACAGAGGGGGAAATGGTGGTATGGCTAATAGCACTGTGGGCTAACTGTTAGTAAATGCTGAATGAAGGGTGTCATCTGCTGTAAGGGCAACACTGAGAGAACTTCAAAAACAAATGTTAAAATGATACATTTGATTGGTTCAACCAGCATCTGACAGTGGTGTGGTAGAGAATGGTCAGGTGCAGTGTTAGTGCCACAATGGAAACACAAGAACAGTCTGACAGATTCATCTTAACAATTAAGTGTTTAAAATACTTAATAGTATAGGAGTAGCAGCAGGAAGTCTGCCTGACAAGATATAGTTATGTGATTCTGGCTGTTCTCGCTCTCTCCTTTGCAAGTTGGAAACACACTGAGGACCCCTGCAGCGAACAGCCCTTCATTGTTCCTTTTCTCCTATGATTGTCAAAAGAGGCAGGAAGCAATAACTTTGGCAAAAGAAAGAGCTCTCATTTCTGAGATTCCAGGCCATATGAAAATGAAAAGTTAGATCAGAACCTTTGTTTTTAAATTCTGCCGCTTTTGGTTCACAGAGCATCAGTTGTTGTACCTGCAGAGGCAGCTGCATCCAAGGCAGGTTTCTCCCCTACTGGGAGAGTAGGTGGCAGTAGTGGTCATCCTCACGTCCTGCCCTGATACCAAATGGCGGGACTATCTACCACCTGTGGAGGAATAGGAACCCCCGGTGGGCCAGCATCTATTCCACCCTGGTTCCACGGCCCGCCGGGGATATTGGTTGGTGGCTCCTCCATGGAACCATGAGCAGGGGCACGTACCTGGCATGGTTCACCCCCATCCTTGACACCTGCCCCTTTTGCGATGTGAGGGAGAATCTGGCGCTCACTTATCTTGAATGCACCAGGTTGCAGCCCCTATTCTGGCTCCTCCAGAACCTCCTGTTGAGGTTTTGGCTGCACTTTTCCCCACTCCTGTTTATATTTGCACGCTCTGTCTGTGGCCCCACAAAATCATGGGACCTCCTCGTCAACCTCCTCCTGGAACTGGCTAAAGTGGCTCTCTTCAACACCAGGAAGAGGATGCAAGATGACTGGGTGCTCTGCGACTGTGGGGCCTATTTCTGCTCCTCCTTGGTCTCATGCATCCAGGCAGAGTTCCTCTGAATAGCATCCACTGGCTCCCTAGACAGCTTCGAGGAGCAGTGGGCGCTGACTAGGGTTGTCTGCTCGGTGTCCTCCTCTGGATCCCTGGTTGTGAACCTGTGACCTTCATTCCTGACCCTGTTATTCATTCGTTGTCCCCTGTATTCAGTTGGTTCCCAGGTCCAGTGGTCCCTCCTGCAAGGCTGGGGAAGGAGCCTTTAGATGTGGGCGGGCTTGTGCCCACCCACCTCCCAGGATTCCAATAAGGCCACCTGACGCTGAAGGGGGAAGTCAGCTTTAGACTCCAACCAGGACTTTATGGGACCAGCCTGCTGTCTCCATGAATGGCTCCACTCTCTTCTGGGGCTGCAGGAAGCAGGGAATGGTGGGAAACTTGCCCTGTGTCCATCCACCACCTTGCCTGCAGTCTATTTCAACAGCAGAAATCCAGGCATGATTTAGGCCTAGAATTCCCTACTGTAACATCACAACATTGTTATGCTCAGAGCTGGACAAAGGCCCTAATCAAAGGGCATCATACGTAACTTCAGTGAATGCAAGTAAGAAATGGCTAAATGTTAAGGCAACAGGTGAAAAGGGAAACATATGACTAACACTCTTGCCTTCATTCCCTTTGTATCTGTCTACAATTTAGGACACATTTACGAGATGGTGAAGCTTAAAATAAGCAAAGAGCAAGAGGAGGGTGGGTAAGGCAGCCTTACTGCATGCTAAGGGAAAGCTGGTTTTATAACCATCTCTCCTATGCTCGCTCACTCTGTGCCCAAGTGTTTTACAGAGTAGCGAGCTCAGTTTCATTAACATAGTGACTACACAGGCAAGTAAAAGCAGCCATTATTCACTCACTGATGACAGTGCATGCTCAGCCTTGGAAAGTAGCACCAGGTTAAGTGGGAACAGAAATGTTAGCCAGAATACCAGCCTTATCCCCATCTCTTTTCAAAAAGTGCCAGGCACTGATGGAACATTTTACATGTCATGTATACCAAAGTTTTCTTTATAAATCATAAAGCAGGAAAAAAGGGCACATGCCCAATTTTATTTACAGCTCACCTTTAAATAATGTTTTACAGATAATAGTAGAGTACCTTTTATCTGAGGATCTCAGAGCGCATTCAGCATTATATCAACTAGGCAGTATCCCTATTTTAGGAATGAGGAAACTGAAACTCAGAGATTAAAGCGAATTTCAAAGGTTACACAGCAAGTAGATGGCAGAGCCAGAAATGGACCTTAGGAGTGCTGATCTGGGCCACATTAGAAACTACTCATATATGTAAAATTTGGCCCATGCTCAAATACCTTTGTTAAATTAGGAACCTCCTCTGCTGTTCCAATCACTAAACCAGATGAGTTAGTTAATTCTATGTAACTAAAAAATGTTAAGAACAGAGCCAATTAGCATTATAAAAATGTGAATTTATTCCACAATAAAAATTTAGGTTTTTTTTTACAGCAGCATGTGCCAGAGACTATAAAGATTTTTGCTTTCAGTTCAACATGTTATATAAAAATCACATGCAGACCATTCATTAGGCCCAGTCAAATTTTATATGGGCACACACATTTTCACACAAAAGTACTGACCTGGGTTTCTATGATTGGAGGGATCATATCACTTGTTATTTCCAAGTATTCAGACAATCTTTGGGTATATGTGAAAATATTAATGAATCATGAATGATTAATTATCCAAAAATGAAAACCCAAAAGTCCAATCTTTATTTTTACATTTTAAAAGTTTCAGCCATGACCATGTGAAATATGTGACCAATCACACACCATGAATAACAAATAGTGAATAGCTGAAGCAAACCATTCAGAATCATGAATAATACAGCTTGAAACTTATTTGTCCAAACTAATTTGGGTTTGATTAATTACAAATATAACTGGTAACAAAAAGATAGACCAGCTCTATAGTCTGTTCAGTCACTGGAACCATGCTGATCTTCAGAATATACTCTATCCTTGAATGTTGTGTTTGTAGACCCACTATTAAGTCAGTAGTATAGGAGTGGAGAGTAGTCAGTCCACATCTTCAAGTACAGGTTTCCCTTCCTTACTTTCTAGATTGGAAACCTGTAAGTAAACAAGGTACAGAAGTAAAAACAAATTTGCATTTAATTTCTGCTATGAATTTTAGATTCACACAAGGAATTGGGGTAGTGAACTGTGATTAATTTGAGCAAGATTGTTGTCAAGTTTAAGATGAACACCAGTATTAGGCCTAAAACTTCTGGAAGCTTTATAGAATTTTTGCAAAATTATCTTTAAAAAGCAAGCTTTGCAAAATGAAGCTACAACTTGTGGTCAAAAGACACCTACAACCAGACAACATTTTATGCTGACTCTTATATGGTATAATAGGTCATGCCCCCAGGTATGGCTTATTGAAACCACCTTTGGAACTTGTGGTTAAGAGATGCTGCAGCCAAAAAACTGATTCCTATGTGGATTTGATGCGCTAGGCCTTTAGGCATAGGTCATCAAAATAACCTCACCCACAATCAAGCTAATAGCCCATTTAGAGGTAAGTTACCTAGAAAACTAAGGGAAACCACAGTCGAGACAGTGGGCTACACAGAAATAAGCTATCTCCTTGAGCATAACTTATAAACTAAAACAATAATTGGCTACAAGAAAATAAGTAAGCATGAATTATACAGCCAAAGCGACAACACTAAATTTGGCCTAACCGGATTGGTTGACCTGCTTCAAAGCACGGCGGGCAGATGAGATTAAATGTGTAGAACCTCAGGTGGGGGTGGGGGTGTGTCTTGGTCTAAGAAGTTATTCTCTTTGATCAGTCTGACCCGCACCCCCTGAACCAAGGAAACCTGAACTGCACCGACTATCTGCACCTGGCCAATGCAGAGCAGTCGACTAAAGGGTAACGTATTCTCGGCAGGGTAAGGTTTTAAAGTAAAATAGTCTGGTTGCATGTAAAATAAGGTAACAGAGTAAAGAAGTCTGGGTTGCTCGAGCTGTTTTGATCTCAAGTTGCACTAACACTATAGTATTAAAAAAATAAGTGTCGGAATAATTTGATCTCAGATTATATTAATGCTGCAGTATTAAAAATAGTCGTAAAAGTTTACTTGTGCTTGTGCTTGTCTTCTATGTTGCATTTATAGCTGTAAATCATTAAAAGCCTATCCTGAGGAATAGTCAGTAGTTTTCATTTCTTTATACGGACACCACTTAACCTCATTACATCTGTGTTGGGTGGTGGGAAGCAGTGATCACCCAGAGCCCCATTTGGGCCCTGATGTGTATCCCCTTCTTCTTATACCTCCGCATGAACAATGAACAAAGGAACAATAAGCCATAGGCCAGATTCTCAGCTGTGCCCAATAAGCACGGGAAACAGCAGAGAAAGGTGCATGCAAAAGATTTGCATCCACCCTCAGTCCCTGATCCTTCCGACAGGTTCTGTGTCAGCCCATGCCCCAATCACCTCACAAGTGCTCTAAATTATGCCAGCTGCTCAAGGCCCCAGGGGCCATTTTGGAAGCCAGGTAGTAGTAGAGTGCAGAAGAGCTCTGGCCATGGAGGGTGGCATCAGAGCTGCACCACCTAGGAATTCCCTCACACTGGTAAATCTACCAGGGCGACAGCCCCTTTGTGCTGGAGGATGAAATGAGCCATAACTGCAGGTCTGGCGAATCTAAATAAAACCATTGTCTCAAGCTCTCTCCAATTAACATCTTATCTCTGGGCTTTGTGCTACAAACAACACATGACATTGTCCTCGAGGATGATTCTCTTAGGAATTACAAGTGAGTGGCCTGCAAGTGCAGAATTTCCAGGCCAAGGGAAACCCTTAGTGCACTCACTTACCAAAATAGACCAGCCTTGCCTTGCAGTATTATAAGAGGCCCTGTGATGGGGCATCTGCTCCACACTTGGCTCTAAGGGGTTAATAGAGCCCTAGGGAGGCTGCACCGGAGGCAGCCAATCAGAGAAGGGGTGAAGGGAGCAGCCAAGCAGGCTCATATAAAAAGGGAACTGCAGGGCACAGAAAGGCAGTTCTCTGCAGGGAGCCCAGGGAGGAAGGACTGTGTCTCTGGAGGGCTGAGAGAACTGCCAGCACCCTAGACAGAGCAGTGCTGCTAGCAGCGGCTGGGGGAGCGAGAGATAGCTCCTGGCTGGCTGCTGGGGTTTGCAGGTGGATCTCTAAGGCAAGGATAAAGAGGATGCTGTGGCCACGAGGAAGTGGCCAGACAATATACTGCAGTAGCCACTAAGGGAAGTGTCTGAACAGCAGACTGCAGGTCCCTCGGAAGGGGGGAGCACAGAGTGCAGCATAGCCAGAGGGCTGTGTCGCTGAAGAGGATGCCACGGTCCTTGGAGAGACGTGGGTCCTAGAATAGGAGTGACGGCAGCGAGGCACCACCAAAGGAGGGCGCACTGAACAGAGCTAATCCCCACAACAGCCAGCAGGAGGCACCACAGTGCAGAGTGAACCCTGTAACATGCCCTTATTTTTGAGTCTTGTGAAAAACTTTCTGAAACAGTTACCAGCACAGGCTGCTGCTGTAATCTACTGGATAAGAAAAACTTAAGGAATGGATTTTTTTTTTTTTTTTTTAAACTGGCCCACCTCTTTGCACACAGTTTGCAATGGCAAATACCTGTAGGCCCAAGTACATAAGAACATAAAGGCCGTACCGGGTCAGACCAAAGGTCCATCTAGCCCAGTATCCTGTCTACCGACAGTGGCCAATGCCAGGTGCCCCAGAGGGAGTGAACCTAACAGGCAATGATCAAGTGATCTCACAGGGAAGCATATGCCAATACACTGGGTCATTACAAGTCTAAGTGATATTCACTGTGCCCATAATATTTACAGGCACAAAAAGAGAGGCCAGATTTTTACAGTCTGATCCTACAAAAATATCCAATCCAGCTCCCACTGAAGCCAAAAGGAGTTTTGCCCTATGCTTTAATGGGAAAAGGCCCAAAATTATGAGTTGTGGGGTGGGGCTAAAAAAGGAATGCAGCATATGGTACCTTTTATCCTAGGTTTCCAGGGAGTCAGCTACTAGTACAGCATGCCTGACATTTTAGAGAGGTGGGAATTAATATTTTGTTCCATATGTAAACATATTCTTAAAAGCAACTGAAATGTAAAATCTTTGGCAGTGAAAACGCCGATGTGTTAAAATTCCTCAGCCAAGCACTTTTATGGTAAAAGAAAATGTATTGAAATAATGTTAAGGTTGTGACTGAAGCCCACAGAAAGCCAAGCAAGTCGTAGTTACAGCTACCACTCAATCCTCTACACACCTCACAGTGTCAGTCTAAAAACAGTTGCTATATCCAGGCATACAAGGTCAAATTAATCCTCGGTGTAACTCCACTGACTTCAAGGTTCAAAGAGGGGATTGCTGTAAAGGCAGATGGGCAGACACCTTCACTCAATTTCCCAGCTCTTACTGAATTTGTCACACCATTTTAGGTCCCAATCCTGCAATCAGGTCCGTGTAGATCGACTTCTGTTACTGTGAGCTGGCCCGTTGCTCTGAATGGGCAGGAGTTCATAAGCATAGCTCAGTGGTCCCCAAACTTTTCAAGGTTGTGTCCCCCCTTAACCCTGTCTTCCCCACCCCAGGGAGCTGTGGCAAGGGACGTGGCTCTGGGGTCAGGGTGGGGACACCCGGACAGAGGTAAAAGGAGCCCCGGCCGGGCCGCATTGGGGGCTAGGGCTAGGGCCGGGGCCGGGCTGGAGCAGAGCTGGGTGAGGAGCAGGGCTGGGTGGCACTCCCTCCCCGCCCTTCCGTGGAGGCTCCCCCAAACATTCCTCCATGCCCCTGTTAAAGTAACAGTTAAAGTTACTATGCTCTCCTAAGAATTAGATCATAGGAAACTTGTCTATGTAGACATACTGGAACTGAGCTTATTGCATCACAAATGATTTAAAATAAACCTAGAGAAGAAGTGAACTATGCTTACTTGTTTATCTATAGACCTGAACTGCCAGGACCAGGTGGAGTTGTAAAGGAAAGGTCTCAGGTCAAATCGGTTGTCGTCAGGACTGTAGTTTTCAGCATGATAGGCAGGTGTGAGGGTGGTCATTTTATGTCTGTTAATTGAGTACATCCTGAAAAAATGCTTCACCTTGGATGCCACCTGGTGTACAAAACACAGTTTCAGGTCAACTGAAATTTCTCAGAACTTAAACACAATTCTAGATGAGTAAGTTACTCTGGAGAGAGCTAATTCACAAATCCAAATTTATATATATATATATATATATTAGTTACCACTACTAATGTATCTTACCACAGAGGAAGCTAGCTATGTAATATGCATTTAAAGTATCAGAATGCACAAAAGTGTCACAATGAAACACACATCTGTACTATTTTGCTGTAAATGTTTCTTATAAAGGGAGATGATGGATATCCCAGGGGTTGGGGCACTGGCCTGGGTGGGAGACCCAAATTTTATATCCTGCTCTGCCATGGACTTCCTGTGTGACCTTGGGCAAGTCACTTAGCTTCTCTGTGCCTCAGCTTCCCATCTGTAAAATGGGAATAATAGAACTTCCCTACCTCACAGAGGGCCCAAAAAGGGCACTGCTGGGATAAAAGCAAGTGCCCATTGAAATGTCATGGAAATGACACCCCTCCAACCAACTCTGTCATAGGATATGTGGACGTGGATTTCTTTTAGGTGTTTTGAAAATCAAGAGCCACCTTCTCTCCTGCAATATATTCATGGTACACCCATTAACTTCATGGGGATTGGGCGCATATAAGTGAAGGCAGAATTTGGCCATGCATGTATAGATCTAAAAATAAACAGTTCCCTTCAGAATACCTACCTGTTGATCTAACAGTTTGCAGTATAGACAAAAGGCTGGAATCACTCTAGGATCTGTGCCAGCTTGTAAAAGCAGAAAACAGCAAAACACAACACAGACAGTGACTACTGTGTGATCAGTATCAGTGGGCAGGTTTCCACAGAGAGATTTCTCTTGAAATTTAGTCTTTTCTCCTTTAACCTTTCTAGGGTATTTCTAAATACAAGAGACTGATAAGCAGTTCCTCTTAAGTTATGAAAACTACACGTGATCTTTTTCCAAGAGCAAATTCTGTTAATGGAGGATTTTAAACACAAGATTTTTTTTAAATTGTTACCTCTCTTGGGGTACAGATCTCCTTCCACATATTGATCAGCTTACAAAACATGCTGTAAGGTCCAGCTTTGGCCATCTTCCTTAGTTTGCCATAGACTGAGAGCTCTGTGTATGTCATCCCCATATCTTCCTGAAATATCACACACAAAAAGGGCACTGAAAATGTATAACATGAGTCAGATTGCATTATTTTATAGGAGACTGTAATAAATTCAGTTAATCAGAGAAATACTAATTAGAAAATCCATCTCCATTTAAAATAAGGACTGCAGTGGAATTTCAGAATTTTTTTATGGGAATATATTGCGTCTAGCTAGCAAGAACACTTCTTGAATAAAAAGGATTTTTCCTTCTGTGGTACTTGAACACAGGCTTCAAGTCTGCAAGATAAACTTAGATGTTGGCCTTCTGCTTGAAGACAAGAAGCGAACTTCTGCCCTGACTTACCCTCCACTTTCCTAGAAACACTCTACAGTTCCCTAGAATTTAGACCATCCTTGATTTCAGGGGAGTTCTGTAAGTTTGAACACTGATCTCATATCCAACTAAATAAAGAAAATGAAGAAACAAAGTTCTGGGGCCAATATTTCCGAAAGGGACTTGTGATTCTGAATGACTCCCATTTTGGGAGGCCCAACTTGAGAGGCCTTGAAGGGGATTGATTTTCAGAAAGGGCTGTGCCTTCACCCTCTGAAATACAGACCCCTTAGAGATATCTTGAGTGGAGCACCCAAAACTCAAGGCATCCAAAAACGCATTACTTTTGAAACTCTTGGCCTGTATAAACAAGCCTGGTGCCAGATATTAATGTTTACAGACCTGTTTTGTGGAATGGGTTATGAGACCATTCAAAAAGGAGATAAACTTATCTTAGTCATAGTTTGAAGAGGGACAGCAACGCCACTACTGAACAAAAAACAAGTTGTGAATAAGGCTTACCAGAGCATTTTTTAAAGTCATTGCCCATTACCTCATCAGTTTGAGACACTTGTCCATCCGCCAGGGGCTCTAACTCTGCAGTTGGTGGAGCTGATATAATACTGTGTAGGAAAAAGCATTCATTCAAACCAATCCCGTTAGCTGACTGGCCTGCTAAATATCAAGTGCTTTATTTAAGTTCATTTGGGGAGCACAATCTGCAAAATGATCGCGAAAAGAAAATGGGACATCTACTAGACTACTGCTATTTGTGCCAAAAGCTCTCCCAGATGCACAGAGTGACGCTTATTGTAAAATCATAGTTATAATATATTTTCCTGAGTCAAGTCTGAGTATAAATGGAATAAGGACCTCAGGATTCAAACACAGCAACAATCAGTTCTGCAACTGAAAGTTTTCGATAGTTTGTGCTACATTCACAGAAACAGCAAATAAACAGTCTTGCATCCATCTAAATCCCTGTCCAGGCTAAGCCTGAAAAAGAGCATAGCCTTGCCTACAATGAGTTTTTGCCAAAAGTCTCTCACTGTTGAAGGTCCCCTGATGGTAACAACATTGGGAAAGCTAGTATAGAACAGCTCCTGAAGCTGAGCGCATTAACACTGTCCCTTTTAAATACACCTCTATCCCAATATAACGCGACCCGATATAACACAAATTCGGATATAACGCGGTAAAGCAGCGCTCCGGAGGGGCAGGGCTGCGCACTCCGGAGGATCAAAGCAAGTTCGATATAACACGGTTTCACCTATAACGTAGTAAGATTTTTTGGCTCCCGAGGACAGCGTTATATCGGGGTAGAGGGGTAATATAGTGTAAAAACATAGGCAGTCACAGCAGCATTGTCTCCACTAGCACCCTCAACCAGCTGGTGTTAGCAATGATAGAAAAAAGTTGCCAAAAAATAAACCCTAGTGTAGATACAGCCCTAGTAGCAATCATGTTTAAACATAGTTGCTAGCACAGTTATGGCATAACTTCCTTGACAAATATTCACTTGGATTTATTTTGCAAGAACCAAAATATATCCTTGTTTTAAAACTATGCTAAAGACTACAGAGTTTTGGTAGGTATAGAGGGCCAATATTAATAGTGTTATTAGGCTGCCTGGTTTTCAGAGAAAAATCTCTGTCCACACTGATCAGGAAAAATATACTAGCTGCAGCTACATTTAAATACAGAAGTTATTATTATTTATCACATATATTACAGTGGCGTAAGAGGTTCAGAACTGGAGTTCCATTATGTTACAAATGTGCACACACTGCCGGAGAGGAAGAGGAGTCTGGATGCTAAAACAGGGCCTAAGAATCATTACTTGACCACTGACCTTCTGAGTGCTGTAAGCTGGAAGTTTTCCATACAATACTGTATGAAACTTCTCAAGTCAGTCTTGCTGATTCCACCAACAGGATTGATATCGGCACTGGAGCAATCGTACTTAGTCAAGTATCCGTAAAGACTAAAAGAGAATAAGGAACTTTATATAACAACCAAGATTATAAAAATAGGGCCTTTTATGTTTTCATGTGTATTTATAAGGCTATAATTTTTTTAAAGTCACTGGGACATTAAGGGCTAAACAGATTATTGTTCGGATGTGGTAGTGCTACTCTAATGACCATTATGTCTCTGGCAGGGAGGTGATAATATTTTAATACCTACTGCAACTGCAGTTAGCATTGTATGTATTACAAGTGAATTGCAAATAAAAACAAAACGAAGACTCTATTTCCTGAAGCAATGTAGGCTGACTGCCTCCCAGGACTGGCATAAGCCACTTCTTAGAGCCCTTCCCTCTTGAGGTCTCAACTTTCCTGGATAATCCAACCACTCAGAGACCACCTGATCTCACCTTCTTGGGAAATCAGAGGAGTAAGTAATTTACAGGATACTCTGTGGAGAGGCAAAATAGTCCAGTGAATAGGACACTGAACTAGGACTTGGGAGCTGTGGGCTCTGCCTCTGAGCTTCAGCATGACTTTGGGAAAGTCTCTATGCCTCTATTTGGACTGTAAGCTCTCTCTGCAGGGACAGCTTTAATGCAGTGTGTGTTTGTACAGAGCCTGGACTAAAGGGGCCCTGATCTTGATTGGGGCCTCTAATGTTTACACTCCAACATAAGACTATGCTTTAGCCCAGGCTTACGCCAACCCCCACTTGGGTCTACACTCCAATTACACTGACCCAGGGTCCCAGGACTCTGCAGAGCTCTAGGGTCAAAGCTCAGGTGAAACCGGGACCCAGGGTCCAAGCCCTATTGCTTTGCAGTGTAAATGCAGCGCTGCTTGACTTGAGTCCTGGGACTCATCCAAAAGTATCCCACAATTCCATGGGACAACTTCCTTAGTCCTCTCTATCCCAACAATCTGCAGTCCACTCTACTGAAAAGGGAAGCCATTCCCCCATACCCTTAGCTAACAGTAGCAGCTCAGGTCAGCATTAACCCATTCTCTTCTGATCACCCATCTGCAAGCACACTGTCAGAGAGCATCCTGGGTTTGGTGGGTTATTCAAACTTCCTGTAACAACAACCCCTCAATTCTCCAGCATGTAAAGCAGGCAGTAAAGTTTTCCCACAGTGCATCACAGTCCTAAGGCTAGAGTGGTCACATTACAGGAGACTTTGGGATATGGTAACTTTGACTCAAGTCTGCGCACTGCAGTGTGGATGCCTGAGCCCTAGGTTAGACAAGTCTCAATGTAGGGTTTAAATACAATGTAGACACTTAAGCCCAGGGTTCTGTAACACAAGTCAGCTAACGTGAGTCCCACTAACCCTGGGCTTACTTAAGTATGTCTGACTGTTGTTTTGTATTACATTGCAATGTATTGTCGCCCAACTCCCCCATTTACAATGTGAGGATCTGCAAACTGTAAATCTAATTCTGATGCCTCCACCAACCAATGAAGCAGGGCATTTCACACAAAAACAACTAAAATACTTCCTTACTTACCTCAATAGCAACTAAAATCCCACCTTTCCAGGCTCCCACAGTCACAGGTCACCTGGTCCTTTGTGATGCCCCACCACACTGTGACCAAGCTACTAAGCTTGGTCCTGATAGTTTTAAATATATTGCATGGCTTCCAAAGTTGGTTTTTTTTTTTTTTTTAATCTCCAATAATAAAGGCATTAAAAAGACAAAATATTAGCTTCACGTTCGTTTTCTATTTACTATATGGGTCACCTTCGCTACTGAAGATTGCGGAGAAAGGAACAACTGTTCTTTTTATCAAATTACTGCACCAATTCTCTAATGGGCATCTGAAAAATGTTTAGTGATTTGGTTCAGTTCATGTTTTCATTGATTCCAGTACACTCATTTCACTCTTAAATTAATTATATTTTCTGGGGCATTGGTATATACTGTCATCCAGTGGAGTTACAAAAGACTGCAGTGAATTTGACTCCCAATGACTTGTTAATAGATTTCTAATATTCACCCACCTTTCATCCACATTGGCTGATCCGAGCACCAGAAGCCCGCCAGGCATCCCGCGAGCCCAATGACTCAGCTGTGCAAACAAGTAGGCAAGGACCATTCTTATTCTAGCCTACAAATCAAATTGAGAAATAAAGCAGATTTACAAAGCAAACTTCATAAAACAGAATTCAAAGTCAAATTCGAATGTCCACTAGGAACTACAATGAGCCCAGCATACTTCAGAACTAAGCCACATTTAGAACTCCGGTCTCTACAGCTGACTAGTGAACACCGCAACCCAGTGTCACTTAATCCCCAAATGTTAGTATCAGAAGGGTTATGTGGGGTGGTTCCTTTGGGGCAACAAAAGCATACCTGCACATTCTGTAGTGCCAGATTTTCCCTGCTGCTCCCTCCATAGACACGAAACAGGGGAGATCTGCCCATCACCATACTGAAAATCCCCACAATGGCTTTCACTGCCACATCTATGTTTAGATTTATATGATAGCTGAGAAGATTACAAGCACAAGTAAATCAGTTTGCATGCGTGTGACTAGGTAAAACAGTATAAAACAAATGGTTTTAATTTTGTCTTCCTTATGTGAAGAAAATAATCAAACCCTCAATTCTCTAGCATGTAAATCAAGGATACAGGACTAAGGCACTAAAGCCTACCACCACCTTATATCTGGCTTCTAGACTTGGGGAGCCTGGAGTGCAGACTTCTGAAGTTCAGTTGACTGGTTTCCTTATTCTTCCCCCAATGCCTTCCCCCACACATACACTCAGGTATTAAGGGCTGTAATATTCTACTTACCACCTTTATTACTCTCATACTGGTCTTTTAGAAAACCTGAAACTGTATATGAAATCTTAACTGCAACATTATTTAATCCAAGTATTTCTTATTCTATACCTGCCTATTTGTTCAGCCAACAATTTGGCCCTGTTGTATGTATCCTGGGAGGAGTTCTCGCTAGCCATGTAACAAGTGGTGAAGATATGTCCACAGAATTCCTGAGAATCCTCAGGAGTATAGGTCTCATCATTCACTATCCTACGTACATCGGCCAGCACACCTTGATCTGCAGACAATGCAGTAAAAGTAAAATGAGAAATCAGATGAACCATCACAGATACCTTGTACTACTGCTAATAATACTTCGCTCTTCCATAGCACCAATTATTAGAGGATCTCAAAGCACTTTACAATCATAAAGGAACTAAGCCTCCCAACAACCCTTCACAAAATAAGGTAACACTTCATTTGTTGGCATTTCAAATGTTCTCAATTCCATCAAAGAGAATTATTGAGTTTGCTGCTGGTTTTGCATCTATAAATATAAAAAAGTTTTGTCCCATGTATTACAAAGAGGCTTCATAAGGATGAAATGCTAATCCAGTACAAAGCTTATGGACTACTTCAACCCAATTTCAGGGCTTAACTTTCCTTAAGCATGTGTGTGAGACTTAAACACGGCTTAAGAACTGAGCTGGCCGACGTACACAGTTGAATTTCACCCAAAATGAACAAACTCTCCCACAATAAACTGGAACACCAGACCCAAACATCCCAAAATGTGGATGATAAATCCAAAGAATAATCCAGATCCATGGCAATGTATTCTATGCCTTGCCCATAAGTGAAGATATACACTACACATGCAGCTACACACGGCAGTGAAAGGCTCTGGCAGTGGGATCTTGGCAGGGCAAGGCTCTGGCAGCTCCCTTCTGCCAGAGCCCTTCCCTGCTGTCGTCTCCTGCTGAAGCCTTTCCCTGCTGCTCTTCCCCTTCCTCCCCCCACTGCAGCTTTACATTGTGGCAGGGAAAGGCTCTGGCAGCAGGGAGGTAGAGAGACACTACACTGCTGAAAACAGCAGTGTCAACGTAGAAGGCACTACTTGGGCATATAGAGAGCCATGTAGAGTACACCCTCAAGGGTCAGGCATGTAGGGCACTCTATTCTATTCACCTAAGCCATGCCTCACTATTTACACTGCTATTTATACCCCCACTAGCAAGCATGCTGCACGTGTACTCCACACGCCATAAGTGTGGACATAGCCTGAGTTTCATAGCTGACCAAAACCCATACATACAATTTGGAGGATCTTTGAAATCTGGATCCACATTTTGGCTGGGTTTCTCAAAAGGCATCTAAGGCAATTAGCTACCACACTCCACTGAAATGTAGCGCTTGGGCCTGATCTCTAATTAAGCACATGACCAGTATGTTGCACCTTATGTACTATACTAATGGCTAATATTCATCTACCTCTAACCATTAGCAAGATTGGTTACTTTGACAAGGACACGCATACACACGAACTTACTTCCATTCTTGACTGCAAGGCAAACCTGGCGACACATGGAATACACAATGCAAGCTGTAGCAGAGCTGTCAATTCCACCACTAAGCGGTAGGAGAAATCCTGCCTTAAACAGCAAACAATGGAAAAAGCTGTAAGAAGTGCCATTGTAAAAATGTATTTTACCCTTCAGAAACAATATGTTGAGCCCATTCCTGTGTCCCTCCCTCAGGTGAGTTATGCATGCTCCAGCCAGCAGGGCCAGTCAAGTCTGGTAGTTCGTTGGAAAACAGTTGGAAAGTTAGTTGGAAAACAGATCTAGCAAAGCATTTCACACCCTTATCACTTTTCATTGGCTAACCAAGCCAAGTCTCAGGTTAAACCTTTTACTTTGATGGCTAGAAAAAGCTGCTCAACAGGTCCTCACCCTCTAGCGTGGTTAAGGAAAGCCAATTAAGAAGGATGGCATTCTTAGTATCCAACCCACGCTGTTTAATTTGGATCATTGCTTAATGTGATCTTCTGCTTATTTCAAAACACGATCTTTGGAATCAAACCACTAGTATGTGTGTTTGTCACTTTTTTTTGTTCATCTACTTAAAATGGCTTTTGAGAAGATGGAAGGTGATCAGCAGCATTATTTTGGCAAGGAATGGTAAAAGCAGTTACCTTGCAATGGATGCAGTATGTTTTCTTTATAGTTAGGGACCACCTATTTTTAGAGAGCTGTAACTGACTAGTACTTTTTCATGTGTCTCTGTAGTCACTCAACTACTACTAAGATTTCATCTGTGTGCATGTTAACAAATAGTTGAATATGTTGCAGATGCAATAAACTGTTGTGGGTTAAATCTTAAATTCACTGTCCTATTCATCAGTAGTTTACATGATAGTCACCCTCCATTTTCATGTTACAGGGAAAGAATGAGTAATATGCCTCTCCCAATAACAGCCATAATGGGCCCAGTCTTACTCCCATAGAAGTCAATATCAGTTTTTTACTGGACTTCAATGGGTGCAGGAGCAAGCCCAGAACTGGCAAGAATACAAGTCACAATTCAGCACTTGTGTGATGTACAGCATAGAGATGTGCATGATGAAAAGAGGGCCCAAAACCAAGCAGAAGAAAAAAAAAAAGTCAACAGCAACATGAATGCACAAAGGAAACAGATTCATGAATGAAGCTCTTAGAAGGAATTTCTCTTGAGGGATCCTAAACAATCTGGCCAGATTCAGTGCTGATTTACACCCTACACAATTCCACTGACTTTAATCAGATTGCAAGTCAGCAATGAATCTGGTGTATTGTTTCTGGGTACAGGGTAGAAAGGATGTTTTTATCATGCCATTAAAAATATGTTGCTTGCAGGAAACTGGAGCACCAACTTAGGTTACCAAAAAAACAAAAACAAA
This sequence comes from Chrysemys picta bellii, assembly GCF_011386835.1. NCBI lineage: Eukaryota > Metazoa > Chordata > Testudines > Emydidae > Chrysemys > Chrysemys picta. The sequence continues at coordinate 71,949,317 of NC_088794.1, read as the reverse complement.
AAAAAATCCCTTTGTCAATGGGGGTTTTGTATTGAATTTAAAGAAAGCAGGACTGGGCACTAACAGATTTGAAGAGAACAGTTAGACACACCTTGAATAAGTGCTTTAAGCTTGAACCGAAGATACTAGTGAAAAGTCTCCCAGAATAATCTTGCTCTAAAGAAATCTATGTAGAGGCAAGCTACCTATACCATTCTTATGGTTAAAACATAAGAAGACAATGTTGAAAAGAGAGTTCTTACCTGATTACTGCGTCTTAAGTAGTCCCAAAGCCAGCATGCAGGGCCAAGGCTGAAAGTTATAAAGTATAAATATTAGGGCTGTCAAGAGATTTAAAAAATTTACCATGATTAATCGCACACTTAAACAATAATAGAATACTATTTATTTAAATATTTCGGATGTCTTCTACATTTTCAAATATATTGATTTCAATTACAATACAGAATACAAAGTGTACAGTGCTCACTTTCTAGCTATTTTTTATTACAAATATTTGCACTGTAAAAAACAAAATAGTATTTTTCAATTCCCCCCTTATAAGTATTGTAGTTGAACTTACAAATGTAGAATTATGTACAAAAAAACTGCATTCAAAAACAAAATAATGTAAAACTTTAGAGCCTACAAGTCCACTCCGTCCTACTTCACGTTTAGCCAATCGCTCAGACAAACAAGTCTGTTTACATTTGCAGAAGATAATGCTGCTTGCTTCTTGTTTACAATGTCACCTGAAAGTGAGAACAGCCATTCGCATGGCTCTGTTGTAGCCGGCGTCACAAAATATTTACGTGCCAAATGCGCTAAAGATTCATATGTCCCTTCATGCTTCAACCACCATTCCAGTCCAAAGCAATATGGACCGACGCATGTTCATTTTCATCGTCTGAGTCAGATGCCACCAGCCACCAGCAGAAGGTTGATTTTCTTTTTTGGTGGTTCAGATTCTGTAGTTTCCGCATCGGCATGTTGCTCTTTTAAGACTTCTGAAAGCATGCTCCACACCTCATCCCTTTCAGATTTTGAAAGGCACTTCAGATTCTTAAACCTTGGGTCGAGTGCTGTAACTATCTTTACATTCGTACCGTCTTTGGGTAAATCTCACATTGGTACCTTCTTTGCATTTTGTCAAATTTGCAGTGAAAGTGTTCTTAAAATGAACAACATGCTGGGTCATCATCCGAGACTACTACAACATGAAATATATGGCAAAAAGTGGGAAAAACAGCAGGAGACATACAGTTCTCCCCCAAGGAGTTCAGTCACAAATTTAATTAACGCATTATTTTTTTAACGAGCGTCGTCAGCATGGAAGCATGTCCTTTGAAATGGTGGCCGAAGGGGCATATGAATGTTTAGCATATCTGACATGTAAATACTTTGCAATGCCAGCTACAAAAGTGCCATGCGAACGCCTGTTCTCAATTTCAGGTGACATTGTAAATAAAAAGCGGGCAGCATTATTTCATGTAAATGTAAAAAAAAAAAAAACGTTTTTGTCTTAGCCATTGGCTGAACATGAAATAGGACTGAGTGGACTTATAGGCGCTAAAGTTTTACATTGTTTTGTTTTTGAATGCAGTTATGTAAAAAGAAAAAAAAATCTACATTTGTAAGTTGCACTTTCACAATAAAGAGATTGCACTACAGTACTTGTATGAGGTGAGTTGAAAAATAATATTTTATCATTTTTAGAGTGCAAATATTTGTAATAAAAATAAAATACAGTGAGCACTGTACACATTGTATTATGTTGTAATTGAAATAAATATATTTGAAAACGTAGAAAAACATCCACAAATATTTAATAAATTTCAATTGGTATTCTATTGTTTAACAGTGCAATTAATCGCAATTAACTTTTTTAATCACGATTAATTCGAGTTAATCGTGTGAGTTAACTGCGATTAATCGACAGCCCTAATAAATACTCCAGAACAGTTATAAGATAAGAACTATTTCATATTGAAAAATCCATCTTTATTGATCTCCTTTGTTTAGACACTTTCCCGTTAGGACTTTGCATACCATCAAGAAATAATTTTAGTGTCCAAATTTTTTTAACCTTACCAATAAACTATGCAACAGACTATATTTTTATTTTGAGTAAATTCATTTCCCCACCTCATTTATGCCTACCAGATTTCTTCCTGAGGACTATGATATCTCCACTGGATTGGCTCACAGATAGGTACATATATATCATCAGAACATGACAGAGCAAAATTCACTTTTATTCTGGGATAGGAATTCACTTTGCTTGCCTAATTAATAGAATAGAAAATTTGGGAAGTCATCAGTTTTACTGTAGCATTTATCTATAAAAGCATTAAGTATTTCAACAGTCTCTCTTTCAATAATTGAAGATCTGTTGCCTCAATGACTTATTGAAATTCATCAAAGAGCACAAGTTCAACACTTTTGAAGAATTCTTACCTCTAGGTTACGACATGAAATTTCTGCCCTATAACTTCGAACATCTTCTAAATCCAGTGTAGCAACCAAGACTTCCTGGCGAAAGGCATTTAAAATTAGACATCCAACACAGGTACAGAATGGCTTTCCAAACCCAAATGTACGGTACAAAGAATTGTTTAAAAAGGGATTCAGTCATTTACACTGTAGATATTTCCTGCTCAATCTACTTATGAGCATAAAACCAGTGACTTCAATAGGATTCCTCACATTAATTAAATAAGAACAATTTATACTGAATGCACTGGACAATAGACTATCCCACAATCCCTGCACGAGAAAGTTCATACTGACTTAACAAGTTTCTTGTTTGCATAAGGGTTTGCAAAACTGAGCCTATAATTATTACACTCTAATTGACACCTTTGTGTCCAATTGCTTAAATAAGCACATATAAACCAACAAGGCCTGCTCCTCACCACAGTGATATCCAAACCTCCAGGCCTGGTCTACATGAGGATTTTCAGAAATTCTTCCCCTTCTGCAGTTCCATCACTGCAGGCAAAACAAGAAGTGGTAGTGTGGATTGGGGGCAAGTGATTATTTTGCTTGCCCCCAATTGTGCCATTGTGACATCTAGACCCCCTTGGAGCAGGGTTGGATAACTTAGTAAAAAGGCACTTGCCTGGTCTATAATAGGACATCCAGCCTTCCTAGCACCAATGGAATTGAACCTGTGCTAGACCAATGGCAGGAGAATTTCTGAAAATCCTCAGTGTAGAAGCAGTCCCACTGACTTCACCTTGCAACAAGGTCTGAAAGAAGGATAGCAATGCCATGCTGAGGGAGACCAAGGAGTGAAATGAATCTCGCAGTGTCAGTCAGCCTGAGTTTATTACCACATCATCCAGTGAAAACTGGGATCCTTGAGCAATAGTGTCTCCGTTCATAGAAATCATGGCACAACCATCATAGTACAGACGATCACCATCACAGCCTTTCTGATTGGCTAAGACGTAAATCCCACCACTCTAAGAAGAAAAAAATATATATATATTTTTTCAAAATATAACAGTTTGAAAACTATGGATTGTTAAAAGGTAAACTACTGGTTTCTTTTGCCCCCTCCCAAGTCCACTCTCCATCTTTACATTGTGACTAATTTAGGGACCATTCCTTCCTTTTCATTTGAAAAAAGTGCTCAGCACTTTGTGGGCCTTGTGAAAACAAATAATATAACACACTGGCTAAGTGTGTTACATCTCCCTCAGATGGCTGCTACTGGCAGATGGAGTTGCCTCTTTAGTTCAAGTAGTAGAGGCCTCTACTTTAGAACTGAAATTCAAAGTTCAAGATAGCAGGTGTTGCAAAAATAACGATAATTCTTTATAATAGAGAGCTTGGCAAAGTGAGGAAGAAATTATATTTGGATGTCTTGGGGGCACAGCAGATACTGTTAAGCAACCAAAGCATGTTAAATTACTATGAAGAGACAATCATAGACATACTAATCACTTTTCATGGCTTAGCTTGCCATTCACTGGCTTGTTCCCCTCCACCCCATCTCTATTAAAAGCAGATACAGTTTTATAATCACTGAATATATATTTTTTTAGATCTAAAAAATGCAAAACATCCTAACATCTTAATTTTTTAAAAATAATTTGCTTTAGAAAAAATTATCATCTTGCTAATCTCCTCTGCAGTTATAAACCTCTGAAGGCAAAAGGATAAGTTGAGGTGACAGGGAAAAGCCTCAAGATTTCAATGTAAAGCCAGATCTTTATTTTCCCTTAATGGTATAATTACTGATATTTCTTCAGCTCTCATGTCAATATGAACATTTTAATTAAGATCAGAAAGGAGCCTGTGGCTTTAAGGGAACCACAGAACTTGTGCCCATGCTAGGAAATCTCTCCCCTTCACTGAGTGGATTATAGCCAAGTAATGAGCTGTCAATCCTGGTAAATTTGCACCATACAGTATGCATGCATATTTTGTTTAGAACTATATCGGTTTACAATTGATTACAATTTTTTTCTGCATAAAGTGGATACAACATTTCATGCTTTCAACAATAAAATAATTAGTCACTCTGAATGGTGGTTTTGTCTCTTTATTGTTATAGTTTTGTTTGTTTTTGTTTCCGTTTTTTTAAAAGGAACCAAGATAGAGAAGAATCAAAGGTGCCCATTCTTTGGATCTCACCTCCCTGGGGCTTGGTTGAATTAAATACACCCTGGTTTAAGATTTTGCTGACTCTCCTTTTTATATATATATATATATATATATATATATATATGAAAAGAAGATTACAGATTTAGCTTTCCAATGCCATCAAGCCTAATTACTAGCACAAGCAGGCAACACTATGCCCTTTCAGAGTAGAGGAGACTACCCTGAAAAACTGGGGTAAGTAATGAAGAGATGAGTTGGTCTTTAAAAAGACCTACCTTTGCGGTTGCGGAATTTACCACATTCACACGGGTGTGAGCTTTCCGCAGCACATGGTGACTCCCTGACGAATTAGTGAAGATCTCTACCCCATCAAGCCCCATTTCAATATGAGGGCTGTAAAAATAAGAGACAGTACAATACTCAGCTGGCATTTCCTTTGTGTCATTTGTCATTAGTTGCCACTAATTTTGTCTCTTTGCCATGTCTAGAGTAGTCCACTGCCAGTTTAATACGTGTCTTGGTTAGTTCAAATAATGAAAATATTTGCTAAAGCATCATATTTATTTCCCTGCATTGCTCTGTTCCTTTGTCATGGATGGATTGTTTCCAGAGAAAAGGAGGGGCTTTCATCATCCTCCTTTAGGTTATCAAATGCCATCCTTCTAATTCAAAGGAAGTCACCTGTTCATATATTTGAATATATTGATCCCAGCGAAGCAAAAAGATCAGATGATCCTTCTTTGAGAAGAAAGATTATTTCTAACACTGAGGAAATGAAAGCATTCCTCCAAGGTCTGTAGCTCTACTCTCTTCTTCTCAGCAAACCCCACAGCACAAACAAATAGATCGACTACAGTCACATGACATGGAGATGAGAAAATGAGCATGCTGCATTTTTATTTTTAATTATTTTTTATGGGAAATCGGTTGAAAATATACCGTTATTAAAAGGACAATCATTCACATCATTGAAAATTTTGCACTTTCTATAGCTACAAGGAACAAAGGATGACTAGAACTGAAAGAGTTTAGAGAAACATTTTTTTTTTTTTCGTATTTGTTTAATTTATGCATCTGACAGCATTTTGTATTATAGTCAGTTTCACTGTTTCCCCTGCATGTCAATTAGTTCCCCAATCCTGCCTGCTAATCTGAAAAGACCGGGACCCTAGGTAGTTTCTCCCTTGTAAAGAATTTTAAACCTCTACAGGAGAACAGAAAAACTCTTATAAAAAAGTCTAAGGAATTTAAAAATTAAAACAACGAAATTCAGGACACTCTATTTAAAGGGCACTTAATTTGGGCACTGGAATTTACTTTCCCCATAAGCAGGAAAGAAATTTCCAGAACCTCAGCTGAATACCCTTTAAATAGTATGTCTTGAATTTTGCATGTCCTGAGTTAGCTTAAGCTATCTCGCTATGCACTGCCTGCACTATTAAGTTTTAAAAAAAAATAAAGCTGATAATTAAAAATGAATAAAACCTAAATTAAAGAGTGAATAATACACCTGTAGATGAGTGTGCAAGTGATATAATGAGGGAGGTAGAATTCTGCAGTGTGGAATTAGTAAGGTTCTCTGAATATGGAACAATGATTGGGAGTATCTTTCCTAATTCTTCACAAGACACACAAAACCATAGTGGAAAGGTTTGGTTCCTTATGTATTATCCTTTGAGACACTGTAGTACAATGAAACTCCTGGTTTACGAACTGGTTAATTAAAACTCTCAAGTTCATCTGTCATCCCATCGGGCACACAGAGTTGTCAACACTGAAACTGTAATACATAAAGACAACAAAATTCTTTGTCCCATTTACTTAGACACTCCCCCACACACCCCGCATGCATTTCTTGCTCCTTATTATGTTTTGATAATCCAAGTTATGCTGACATTTTCTGAAAGATTTTTTCCATAGAGGAACATTAACTGGCTTTGCAGAGGCACCTCTCCTTTTGGCAGCTTCAGAACATGTTTCGTCCTATTTTTCATTCATCTCTCTGCCTTACCTATTTGGTGCCCACAGCTCTTCACAGATTTCACTCCCTAGGCATGTATCTTTGGTTGCTAGCACTGCATCACCAAAAGGAACAGTTTCCTAAGGAAAACAGAGAACACAGACATGCATGTTTAAACAGGGGGCCTTGTCTAATAGGAGTTAAAAAAGTAATCCCCAAAAAAGAAAAATACTGAACTACATAAAATTAGTATCAAAGCAAAAGCACAATGCACATTGTCTAATCTCAAACTGATTTTACTTAGAGATAGGGCCAAACTGAAAAATCCAGATCAGATTCTTACCTCTCCCAGAGTTCCAGTGGTGTTAGGAGCTAGGGTTTTGGTTCAGGCCCATCTCTTTTTAATTAAAGATTCTGGAGAACAGGGGTAGCTCATGCAGTTCTAGAAGCCACCCTCAGATTTAACAAAAAGGTGTGCCCATAAGTCAGAGCTGTCTACTTAGGCCTTGGCTACACTCGGGAATTCACAGGGCTGCCGCGGCAGCGCTGTGAAGCGCGAGTGTAATCGCGCTGCCAGCGCTGCGAGAGAGCTCTCGCAGCACTGTATGTACTCCACCTCTCCGAGGGGTGTAGCCTGCAGTGCTGCGAGCGAGCGTGCAACGCTGCAGGCTCGGATTACACTGGCACTTTACAGCGCTGCGCTCGGGAGGGGGCGTTTTCACACCCCGAGCGCAACAAGTTGCAGCGCTGTACAGCGCCAGTGTAGCCAAGGCCTTAGAGATCAAGATGGAGCACTTTGTGCTGTAACATGCAACTGTTGCAGGTTGCACTTGTGCATGAAGCAAGGAGAAAATCCTGTTCTATTTTGGGAAATTCAGGTCTGATCCTCAAGCTCCTGGTAAGCAGCCAATGTGATCCTCTGTTGGGCAAACTTTGGACCCTCTTGCCTTGCTGCAGAACATTAACATTTAAGTAAATAAGGCTAAATTATTCACTCATTCTCACAAGTAACTCAAACTTCACTGAAACCATTGAATTTGCATTGTTGTGACTGACAGCCGAATTTGGCCTAACAGTTTTATACTGTCATTAAGTTCTTTTTGATTCAGTTATGTCTAGTTGATACTAAAACAAGATCAGAAAATACATTCCTTAAACTCACCTGTCCTGTCACCTCCTGTATCATCCTGGGGAGAAAATATTCCTCCACAAACCTAAAACAAATTATACAAATCAGCAATTCTCAGAAATAAATGTTCTGCTTTAACTCAATGCTATAGTCCATGCTAACCTGATGTTTCAGAGAGTTCAAGGTCAGAAGGGACCATTATATCAATACACGTGGATCGTGCCACAAGGTGGACAGAAATCCATGCTCCATTCTTGAGGTAGAATCTTCTGTAAACATCTAGAGAAGATACCCAGCTGGAGGTGGGTTTAGATCCGTAAACAGGCTGGGATCCTTCCAACCCTAGACTCCATGGAAAGGCTTCTGCTTGGTCTGAAGGCAGTCAGGGGAAGCGGTATGGGGGGAAGAACACTGCCACATTGACAGCAGACTCTCATCCTTAAAGAGCCTCCCCTCCATGCATGGCAGTACGGGATATAAGTTTAGTCCTATTTAAAGAGCTTTCTAAATGAAATACCTTTTTTTTTTTTTTAAAAATAGAGATATCCCATCTCCTAGAACTGGAAGGGACCTTGAAAGGTCATTGAGTCCAGCCCCCGGCCTTCACTAGCAGGACCAAGTACTGATTTTTGCCCCAGATCCCTAACTGCCCCCCTCAAGGATTGAGCTCACAACTCTGGGTTTAGCAGGCCAATGCTCAAACCACTGAGCTATCCCTCCCCCCTCCTTAAGCTACCATTAGGTGGCTTAAATGGATTTCCCTTGCTGCTGAACCTGCAACAGAAATAATGCATTGGAATGGGCATTTCAATCCCTTTGTTGTGACCACAATGGCAAATCCATGCTTTTTAGCAGCCTTAGAAGTACGCTGTAGACAACCCACCGTGCTCTGCTCCACGGAGTAAACCATCGAAGTTCCCTGTAATTTCCTGCATTTGCCAGTATCATCTTTGGTCTGATCAGAAGAATTTTCCTTTATAAAAAAAAAAAAAAAAAAAAAAAAAAAAAATGGAGAGGGAGTTTAAGTACTTACACTGCAGCAAGGGCAAAGTATTAACAAATGCCAAGTTTCTATTTATTTTTTCAGTATGTTTACTTTGCATATTTGAAAGCAATTTGTATATAGCCATTTTCACTGTTTTCCCTTGCATAGTCTATCTGTTTCAGCTTCCTCTCTTGGTTTTGTGGGTCTGTCATGCAGCAGTGGGGAATTTTTGATGTTTACATTAAAAAGTAAGATGTCATTGTAAATAGAAAGTTCACAAAAATTGCTAATCTCTTTGAAATTAACAGACATGAAGCTGGTGTTGTCCCTTTAAATATAAATGTGTTGCCATATGATTTGTTTTCTATTGATAACTATATATCAAGAAGTTAACCTAACCTGTGACTACAAAAGGTATTATCTAGATAAGAAATACATACTTGTTTAAAAAGATGACTCTACAGTTGTAGCGAACATTTCTGCACATAACAGGCCTGTTCAAAGAAGAAAAAAAAAAAAAATCAGTGTTACCTGAAGCTAAGTTAATTTAATAAAACAAGCTGATTATTGAAAAACACTCCAATTAAAAATATCTACTACATTACAGGAGATCTGCTGTAAATGTGATATATTTTTTAGCATCCTTTGCCACATTTGACTTGTGTGGTATCTCTAGCTGAGTCAGCAGAGTAGAAAAGCTGACCTTATATATTTAATTTTTAAAGGATGCAATTCAGAAACACTTCACTTAATTCAGGAAATCTGACTAGGGATCAGCACATAATTGAAAACATTTTCCCTAATGTCAATGTAAGGTTGCTTCTACTCATGAAGGTAGTTTCTCTGTGATAGCTAGTTAGGATCATAAAGCCCTTGACACATATTTATAAATAGAGCCTCATCATTCCTGGGATATATGCAAGTATTAATCCCACTGGACAGATGGGTAAACTGAGGTACAGAAAGGTTGAAAGAATTGCATATAATCACACAAGTTCATGATCACCTAGAAATAGAACCCAGACTTTTCCCAAGAGTATGCTCTAAATCCTAGTGATCCTTCCATTCAAATCTCTTTAAAAAAGAAAAAACTGGGCTTTTTATTTTTCAAACTTAAAAATAGTGAAACTACCTAGTTTGTATCCAGAAGAAAAAGAGAGATTTCTAATGGTTCTTTTTTCACTTTCATACTGCAGCTCTTCCCATGTAAAAACTTCATGCACACTAGCAAAGCTCCTGGTACTGGACAACAACATTAAATACAGAGGATAAGTTTTCAAAAAAGTGCCTTTATGACTCAGGAGCCCAAGCCCCATTTTTAAAACAACTTAGGCACTTGGAAGCCTAAATCACTTTTCAAAGTGGGGCTTAGGAGTCTAAGTCACTAAGGCACTATTGAAAAATTTTCCTATCTACACCTACAAGTAAGGTCAACTAGCTACATCATTCAGGGTTACGAAAAATTTCACCTCCCATTCAATGTAGTTAGGTCAACCTAACCTGCACTGTATACCCTTCCATCGACCAAGCTACCACCTCTTGATGGGATGGATTTACTAAAGCAACGGAAAAACCCTTTCTGTTGCTGTATTGTCTATGCTACAGTGCTCAGCAATGCAGCTGCAATGCTACAGCTGGGCCACTGTAGCTCTAAAGCAGGGGTGGGCAAACTTTTTGGCCCAAGGGCCACATCGCAACTGTATGGAGGACTGGGTAGAGAAGGCTGTGCCTCCCCAAACAGTCTGGCCCCCACCCCCTATCTACCCCCTCCCACTTCCCGCCTCCTGACTGCCCCCCTCAAAACCTCCAACCCATCCAACCCCCCTGCTCCTTGTCCCCTGACCACCCCCTCCTGGCACCCCTGCCCCCATCCAACCTCCCTGTCCCCTGACTGCCCCAACCCCTATCCACACCCCTGCCCCCTGACAGCCGCCCCAGGACCCCACCCCCTATCCAACCGCCCTCTGCTCCTCGTCCCCGGACCACCCTCTCCCGGGACCCACCGCCCCTAACTGCTCCCCGGGATCCTACCCCCTTATCCAACCCGCCCTGCTCCCTGTCCCCTGACTGCCCTCCTGACCCCTATCCACATCCCCGCCCCCTGACAGGCCCCCCGGGACTCCCACTCCCAACTCTCCCTGTTCCCCATCCCCTGACCACCCCACCAGAACGTCAACCCCATCCAACCGCCCCCTCCTCTCTGACTGCCCCCCCAGGACCCTTACCCAGGACCCTTACCCAACCCCCCGCTCCCTGCCCCCTTACCAGCAGCAGGAGCTCGCAGCCATGACACCTGGCCAGAGCCAGCTGCGCTGCCAAACGGGAGCGGTGGGCCAGAGCATGGCCCACGCGGCTAGGGTGACCAGACATCCCGATAAAATCGGGACTGTTCCGATTTTTAGCTGTTTGTCCCGCGTCCCGACTGATCTCTGGTCGGGATGCAATTTGTCCTGATATTTCGCTCCGCCGGCGGTTTTTTTTTTTTCTTTTTTTGCTCCGCCAGCAGCAGGCAGCACTCGGTTTTTTGTAGTTTGCCCACATCTGCTCTAGAGTCCTCGCTATCCAGTAGTGTCTGCTCAGACAGCCGGGTCATCTTTTTCCAAGGCAGCTACCCCTTCGTAATAATTACACAACACTTACATTCCCACGTCACAGATAATGTCTTGAGTGGCAGGAGATTCCAAAAGCTTTGCCAGAACTTCAAATGAATGTAAGAGTGTATCGGACTCATAATAGTGATCTGAACAGCCATAGCCACTGTGTAGAAAAAGATACGAGGCAAAAAATTCAGATGAGATCAGAATTAGACACAAGAAGCCACAACCACTTAAGATAAAAACTACCTCCCAAACATATGGGCACAGAACACAAAGAAACTATATAGTTTATCATTTACATTGACAGCATTTAAAATTCTACAGTATTGTTGTTGAAGTATTCTTTTTCACAAAAAATAACATGGTTTAAAGGACAGAATTGAACATTATATTTACCATCTGGAATTTTCATTACAATAAACTTAATAATTGATGCCACTGGGAGTTGTAAAACAAAGAACTCAATCCTGCACCCTTCGCTACCATTAACACATTTTTGCTCATATAGCCAATCCTGGGGTTTAAACTGCAATTTGCATACTATTACACAGAGTATTCTGCATTACAATTTGTCCTTGACCATTCGTTGTTATTGTTAGTTATTCTGTTGATGAGCAATATATACTTCTCCCCCTTGAAAAGATACCAAATATACAGTAATTAAGATGGTCTCACCAAATTTCAAGCTCTGGTCCAAGTCTGTATCTTGCTCCTTTGTATTTTGCTATTTCAATACCTATAAAATGGCGGGGGGTGGGGGGGAAAGAGATAAAAGCCAGAAAACATTAAATGGTAATCTAACCTGTCAGTGTGCAGAGGGGATCCCAGCATTGGACATATAGTCCCAGGTTTCTTTTAATGGTCTCCATCCATATAACAGTGTCATCCTGTAATCTTTTAGTCCATTTGAAGTGTCACTATCCTTTTTGTCTCAAGTTTATTTAGAGGCAGATTTTTCAGAAGAGCTCAGTTTCCATTTAGCACCTTAACAAAATGGCCAGATTTTCCAAAGTGCTTAGCAATAACCTCTTCATTTACATACCTAACTGTGAGCCTTAGCCATTAGAGCCTTATCATGACAGAGGGAAGCTAATATATAAGGAAATGGGTCAGAAGGGGCTGTACAAACTAAAGCAGTGGTTCGGTGCAGTGCTTGCTACACACTTGAGGCTGCAGCAGCTCCTCCACACAATTATAACATACTGCGAGAGCTCCACAGGTGCAAGAACCAGAAAACAGGCCTTGCACAACAGATCACCTCCTGGAAAAGAGGGGCTAAAAATCTACTGCGCAAACACTGATGCTGGCTTGACCACTGAGAGCTTCAGCTGCCTCTCTGTGCCCTGCCACAAAGGAGGGCATCATAGAGGTAATTTCTGAGCTGCTCAGAAAGGGTCCTTTCTGCTCTGGTCAGGAAGGGATTGGGCCTTAATCTTCACTCTTCTCCTTCCAAGCAGCACCTCCCTCCTTTCTTCCCATTCTTCCTTTTCCCTTCCTTTCATACAGAGCGGGTCAGCTGGCAGGACAAACTTAGGCTTTCCAGGTCCCCAGAGTAGCTCCTGGTATCACTTTCCCATGGCAGGGAAGAGACACAGGCAGCTACACTGGGAACCTGAAAAGCCTAAAACTGTCCTGTCAGCTGACCCACTCTGGCTCAAAAAAAAAATCCCATTTTAATTCAATCAGGGCAACAACATCACCCCCTGCGCTGAGTTTAGCTAGACACCAGTGGGGCTCAGGAGTTCATGGACCGCCTGCCTGGGGCTCAGTTCTCTAGTCACCCCCCACTGCAGCTGCAGTCCCAAGATGTTGAGAGAAATCTCCCTCCCCCGAGGCGTCACCGCTTCCGCGCTAGGTGACGGCTGAAGCCTTGCCCCTAACCTGCCCCCACTTGCTTTTTAAAATCCGTGCCAAATTGCCATCAAAATCTAGAGCCCACTGGTTGAGGGCACAGGTAGCCACAGTCACGGTCCTGCCCATGGCTGCTGCTCCGCCCGGGGCGCCGCTCCGCCCCTGCAGTTGGTTGCACGCAAAGCAGCCGCCGCCCGGCCAGCAGCAACAAACTGCACTACTAAGCGCTTCCGGCGGGGCTGACATTGTTTTACTTCCTGCCCTCCCTCCTCCCCCAGATCCGAGCTCGGGCTGGGTGCCAGGCGCTGAGGCGAGAACCTTCAGCACAGCCTCCAAGGGGCCCTGGCAGGCTTGTTCCCCAGCTGCTCGCGTCAGTTTCCAGCTCTCAGGCCCTAGCAGCAGGTTGCAATGTTTGGAGAAGGACCTAAACTCCGCAAGGGAATCCAAGCAAATTGTATGGGAAGAGGAGGGAATGTTCATGAAAACATATGTATTAATAGTAGAGGTTTTAGTCAAACATTTTAAAAACAGCTTTGGGTCTAAACTATCTTAGGGGGGCCCTTTAAAACAAGCAAGCTTTTGCTTGACCAGCATGTAACATTTGGATTGTGCCATTCATTCAGTGTATACAGGGTTCTGGTATAGAGCTTTTCAACTTAAAAAGCTTATGTTTTGTTGTTTAAAATACAAGGTGTAAGGCCCCCTAAATGCTTTAGTGGTGGCAACTGACATATACATTTCTAACAAATAAAATGAAGGTGAAAGATTGTAAATAGTAGGTCTAATCCTGCTCCCATTGTAATCAAAGACAGAAATGCCCTTTTACTTCAGTGGGAACAGGATTGGGTCCATTTCTTCATTTAGGACCCAATGGCTGAGTGCCCTCTGATTGGTGCTGAACATGCCCAATTCATACTCAGTTAAGTGGCAGTTGATATGGGTGTTCAGAAGATCATAGAATAAGGTTCTGTATTATGAAACTTAATTGTACTCCCATCCCACACCCTGATCTATGAAGTTTCCCCACCCAGACAGTTTACATGACTAATTAGGTATTAAAGTGGTTTGTGCAATAGCAGCTTACTGAAGAATGCAGCCAAAATCCTGAGCATGACTTCTCCTGCTAGAATCTTTGTTCACGTATTAACTATTTCTCAGATATTGTGATTCCCTCACATATGGTCTCCCTGAATCCACTGAGCCCAGAACACTGCCAACACTACTCCATTGTCTTGTCCTTTATCTTCTTTAATAGAGATGGACCCAAAGCAAAACCTAAGATCCAAAGACTCCAGGGGCAATTCAAGATTCCCAAATTTTAGGGCTTGGGCTCAAACTAATTTTGTTGCTTCTAATCAGTCTCTCAGTCCAGTTACCCTTTAGGTTTTCAAAGCCCCCACAAATCTCATTAGCATCCACTCTTCCACAGTTGGGGTTCATGTTGAACGTTTGTCCACATGGTAGGGTAATGCACTGTACAGGACAGTGGTTTCTAAAATGCACTAACGTGTTGTGCATTAATTGATCTGTGTAGACCCTGCTGGTGTGTACTGAAGGTTCCATAGTATGGAAAAGTGCACTAGGGAACTTTTTGTGTGCATCAGCAGGGTCTGCACAGCTTAATTAATGTGCAACTCATTAGTGCTTAAGAAATCACACCCCTGTAGAGTGCATTGCCCCCACCATGTAGATAAGCCCTACATTGTGCTGTCTCATCTATCACATCTCTCCTTCTCTTAAAACCTTTGTGCCTTTTAGTGCTTTTTCCTCTCACCACTGATTACATTGAATCAAGCCCTTAAGGCGGCCATTGTATGTAATGTGCCAACTCTGTGGATGGTAGGATTGTAGTGGCCATCAGCTCAGCCATCAAATCCGGAAGCATCATTATTTATTTCAAAAGCATAAACTATGATTTTTCTATGTACGGACTGATTATAAAGTTAGATTAGTTTCCTAGTTACAGTCCAGTGAAAAAATGGTATAGTTTGGTATGGTTTATGTTTTCATCTCATCCCTCATTTGATATGGAAGTAATCTCTCCTGGATCCCCAGCTGAGTGAACTACTGAACACAACTGGGTTTGCAGTGGAAAATATATTGTAGTGAGGCAGTGTGCTGTAGTAATTTACATAAAGAGGGAGTCAGGGAACTGAGTTCTAATTGACTCTGCCTCTCACTTATTATGTGAATTTTGAAAAGTGACTTCACTTTTGTTTCCTCTCTCTCTTTTGTCAATTTAGATTCTGATCTAAACTCTTTGAGGCAGGGACATTCTCTATGTCTTTGTACAGCCCATAGCACAGTGGGGCCCCAATCTCAGAGGGAACCTATACATGTTAATGTAATAACATGTTACTGTAATAATAACAGCAATAATAGCAATGTGAACATTATTTTAAAAATATTTTACATTTATATGATGGTATCCATTCCCAAAGAATCCTAAGGCACTTTATAAATTACATACAGTGTTGCCAAACTCAAAAATCATGAATTGTGCCCCCCAAATCATCAGATTGCTGTAAAAATCATAAGATTTTTAAAATTAATAATTTGGAGATCTTCATATTTGTCTTCTGAGGCTGAAAACTCCTCAGGTCACATTTTCAGACTTTTCTCTGCAACCGTGAAGGCTAGAAACTTACTAGGGTTTTTAATGAAAGCTGAAAATCTCATGCAATCATGTTAATCCAGAAGTTGTGACTTTAAGAAAAACACCAGATATCACAGGGCTCATAATACAATTGCAAAAGTAGCAACACTGAAACTGCACCACTGAAATGCAGCCAGTTCTGGGGTGGAGGGCAACAACCAACTAGCACACAGCATGCTGTACAACTGAGTGATTATGGGCAGTGGAAATTTTGGCCAGGTAAACTGGGATTTAGTGCTATGGGATTTTTAATCCACACAGAGCAGACAGGTCCTTGGATTTTGAGGGTTTGTTTAAATAATTCTGAATCAAATCTGCTATCCAATAGAATACAGTAAAAATACATTGCAGGCTGAAAGAACATAGCAGCTTGCAAGGGACTCAGTGAAGCATAAAAGGTCATGGACTAACACGGAAAACAGCAGCTTCCCTAGTCACCACTCTCTTATATGTGAAAAATCAGCATTTTCAAAATGTCCATTAATGTTGGGTGCCCAAATTTAATGAACACTTCTAGGGTGACCAGACTGCAAGTGTGAAAAATCAGGATGGAGGGGGGGGGTAATAGGCTTCTATATAAGAAAAAGCCTCAAATATCAGGAGTGTCCCTATAAAATCTGGACATCTGGTCACCCTAAACATCATAAAATGTAGGCCTTAGTCTCTCTGTGACTCAACTGGTTAATAATACCAACATGTTTTTATGTTACTTTTTTGATCCATAGTTAAGTATCTTGTGAGACTTTTAAAATGTTTGTGAATCTCAGTGAGATTCTCAGATGGAAGGTGCTATAGATGTACAAAGTATGAGGACTTCAAAAATTAAATGGATTATTCCTGTAATCATTAACTTAAAGTTTTGCACCACAAAGCACAGGTGCAGTCATAAATGGCACAGACAAATGCAGTACTTTGAACTAACCTTAAGACTGCAAGTGCATCGAGTGCTCAGATTAAAAGATAAATAGTTCACTTTTTATCTGTCTACATACATGCTGGAACTAGGAGTGCTGGAGGTGCTGCTGGGATAGGGTTTACAGTTTGGTTCAATGGCCCTCAGCCTTCCCTCCCATCTTCCCCACCCCCACACAAATTGTTCCAGCACCCCTGTCTCGCTAGATTTTTTTCTATAAAATATTCATAGGGTGGTGGTTGTCATGGTTATTTCATGAGCTGGCTGGTGGTTTGAAACAGTTGCACCAATCCAGCTGTGTAGCACCATGTGATGTTTAAGAGAACATGCAGGTGATTGGACAGTAGGTTTAGTATGTAACTCCTGAGGGAGTGGCAAAGACTAAAGAGCTTTAACCAGCCTGTAGTAGCCTGTTTTTTTGGTACTTGTAAGAGTTCAGCTGGGTGGAAGCACAAGCAAAGAAGGGGTAAGGAGTATTTATATTATAATTAGGTTTCTAATTGGAATAGAAACATATTTGAAACAGTATCAGATTTACTCTGATAATCAGTTGTATAAATCCTGTCTTAATAAGCAACAGTATGCATATACATGTTACAAAATGTATTACAACAGGTTCATGGCAGTAATGGATAGAAAACAGACAAAAATGAAAATTTAACCACCAAAAAAGGATTTTTGTTTTGATTTCCTCAACTTCTGTCTCAGATCCTGTTTTCTGACCTGCGCTAGAAATGGGGGTAGCTGTGGTCCTTTATAATGTGACCATTTTGCATTGCAGTTTATTTCTGATTTGGTGGCAGTCTGCTCCATATTGTGAGGCTGTTTTTGCAGCCTCGTTTCTCTGCCTTGCCTTTTGCCAGCATCTTCCAATTCTGATAGAGAATTACAGCTTTTTTTGGTAAAGCAGCATTTGTTTGCAAAGTTAAATAAAGCAATTTGCGCAACACAGCAAGGGAATAAGAGACTGGTGTTGGAAAAGATGTGCTACCTGATCCAATTTCCCTGTAGAAATCTAAGAACATATGTTTATGCAACTTTCTGTTACACACAAACTGACCACTGTGTAAAACAAGCTTCATGCTTGCAGGAACTAGCTGATTCTTGATTTGTTAAAGACTTATCTGCACATACACTGTATGGTTTTTGTTGTTAAATATTATGTTCGAAGCCATACCGAGTGAAAGAAACTGGAAGATTAAACTGTTGTGTAATAAATAGAGAAGCTTTATGTAGGGTTTTTTTTTTTTTGGGGGGGGGGGGGGGGAGGTTGTATGACGTGCTAAAAAATTCCTGTTTAATACATACAAGGCTAGTGAAACCGTTGTAACTTATCATGGTTTTTAGTTAACCATCCATGATCCATTAATTTTTACTGAATGAGTCTTTTGCATACAGCTGCTATTTTCTTTCAACCTGCAAAATAGTTTACAGTATCCTAAAGGAGAGACGATTTGAGTTAGGGTTCATCTAAAAACAAATCAATAAATAACCAAGGTCCTGTCTTATTTTTGTGACTTAAAAATCTCACCACACTTCATGCAAATGTCCTTTGTCAAAATTTCTCCACCTCTCTCAGTTTTATAGCATTTTTTTTTGCCAGTTGTTGAATGCTTCCGGCCATTCCAGAGGTGGTTGCATTTCAGTGGTGCTGTACATTTTTTATAAAGCACTCTGATGATATTTTAAATATTAATGCAATATTTATTTAAGTGGGACTTGTCTACATGGGAAAGTGAATTTAACCCCATATTGTTATATCTGTAAACCCCACCCACATACACACTTATTCCAGCATAAGTAGGCTTAGCAGAATTAGATTTTAAATTGTTTTATAATTTAAATGGTTAATATAGGTGTTTATTTTAAAGCATTTTTATCTATTTAAATTTTCTAATTTGTGGGAAATTATGGGGGTAGGTCAAACAATGGGGAAGTTAGACAATTATTTAATGGCAATAAATGTTGAAATTTAAAGGTTTAAATCAACTAAAACCAAATTGTCAATATCACTTGTCAAAATATTGAAAGTAAATATCCTTAAATCAAACTAATAGGTTTTTAAACATTTTTTTCTTACTGATAAAGTAATTATTATCAATGGAATTTTTTTTTCAACCAATTGTGTGTATATGGTGAAATCCTGTTTACTGATATATACCAATAAAAATCTAGGCCTTCCAAGCCTAAGTATAAGTGTTGGGGGTTTTGTTTTTTCTGTTTATCTTATATTGTCAGGAAAGGGGTTTAAGCCATACCATAATAAGCCACTCATATGAAATTAGACTGTCCATCTCCATTATACCAGAATAACTAGGTCAGAAAAACTGGCAAAACTTTCCTATGTAGACAGTTGCTGAGATGAGTTAGCAGGTAGAGGGCTGAAGGCCAATGAGGCGGCATGACTGCTCTGGATGTGTCTCTCTCCCCTTTCTATCTGGTTTTCAAACTATTTTTTGTGCTTTGGTGGTAGGTCAATTAGTCACATATCTGTGGATTATGGTGTTATTAATGATAGACCAGCTGGGCAGGAGCATCAGCAAACACCCCAGACCTCTTTTGTTTTGGGGAGGAGAACCTAGGGTTAGATTTGAAAGGGCTTGGCACTCACAACTGGGGTCCGATTTTCAGAAGTGCTTCATTCCTATTAGAAAAATCTGGTCATAAGTGCCACAAAGAGTTTAGTACTAAATGGAAACTGAGCCCTTATGAAAATTCTGATCTTGGTGAACAGGTTTAAGTGCTGTGGATCCAGCCACCTACCCCCTTATAGCTAGTTTGAGTTTCTGTTTCTGCCTCTTGTTCTTATTGAGGAACACTGACTGAAAGCATTGGTCACCTTCCTGAATAAGGATCTTTCTGCCATTGGAGAAATTTTCACCAGTGCAGTAATTTCCCTCAAGTGTAAACATGCTGCAGTAATGTAAAGCTAGCTTTACACATGTTACTGGAGTAAGCACCGCAGTAAGCTTGGTGTAGGATGTCTACATGAGACGTTTGTGCTGATGTACCTCTATTGTTCTACTGCTGCAAATACAATGCTGCTAAGTTGTTCAGTTTTATCACATCTCAATATTTAGTGTTTTTCTTCAAGCCTCAGCTTCTAGAGTCATGTTACCTGATAACTATGAAAACTAGAAACTTTCATTAAAAATAATTGTGTGGAAAAGTTTGAAAGCATGACTCCTACAATCTCAAACACCAAAAGGCAAATAAAAATAACCCAAAGCTTATTTTTAAAATCTCATGACTTAAAATATCGTGATTATGTGGGGGCCTGACTCATGAGTTTTGAATCTTTGCGGTCATAGGTACTTCAAAGATCACTAAAATAGGAAAGTATTTTTCTTCAGGGGCTGAATTGGTTACTATTAAGTTGTCTGATACCCAGGGGCTAGACCCTGCTAGCTAGTGAACTTCTCTACTTCCTCTTCAGCCCCACTTGGTGGGGTCAGGAAACCATTTTTCTACCCACTCAGGCAAGGATATTTACATACTGTGACTTTGGTGGGCAATATACACCTGCAGATTCCTAGTTGTATACTGCCCAGGAATCTGCAGGTACAGATACAAAACTTTGTATTATGGATATAATTTGGATTTAACTTTGTGTTATGATTCATAGATTCTAGGACTGGAAGGGACCTCGAGAGGTCATAGAGTCCAGTCCCCTGCTCTCATGGCAGGACC
Organism: Chrysemys picta bellii; assembly: GCF_011386835.1. Taxonomy (NCBI): domain Eukaryota; kingdom Metazoa; phylum Chordata; order Testudines; family Emydidae; genus Chrysemys; species Chrysemys picta. The sequence goes on along the minus strand of NC_088794.1, from coordinate 71,928,943 downwards.
AAATACTGTCCAGACCATCCCTGATAGACATTTATCTAACCTACTCTTAAATATCTCCAGAGATGGAGATTCCACAACCTCCCTAGTCAATTTATTCCAGTGTTTAACCACCCTGACAGTTAGGAACTTTTTCCTAATATTCAACTTAAACCTCCCTTGCTGCAGTTTAAGCCCATTGCTTCTTGTTCTATCCTTAGAGACTAAGGTGAACAAATTTTCTACCTCCTCCTTATGACACCCTTTTAGATACCTGAAAACTGCCATCATGTCCCCTCTCAGTCTTCTCTTTTCCAAACTAAAGAAACCCAATTCTTTCAGCCTTCCTTCATAGGTCATGTTCTCAAGACCTTTAATCATTCTTGTTGCTCTTCTCTGGACCCTCTCCAATTTCTCCACATCTTTCTTGAAATGCAGTGCCCAGAACTGGACACAATAATCCAGTTGAGGCCTAACCAGCGCAGAGTAGAGCAGAAGAATGACTTATCGTGTCTTGCTCACAACACACCTGTTAATACATCCCAGAATCACGTTTGCTTTTTTTGCAACAGCATCACACTGTTGACTCATTTAGCTTGTGGTCCACTATAACCCCTAGATCCCTTTCTGCCGTACTCCTTCCTAGACAGTCTCTTCCCATTCTGTATGTGTGAAACTGATTGTTCCTTCCTAAGTGGAGCACTTTGCATTTGTCTTTGTTAAACTTCATCCTATTTACCTCAGACCATTTCTCCAATTTGTCCAGATCATTTTGAATTATGACCCTGTCCTGCAAAGCAGTTGCAATCCCTCCCAATTTGGTATTATCCGCAAACTTAATAAGTGTACTTTCTATGCCAATATCTAAGTCATTAATGAAGATAATGACCAGAGCTGGACCCAAAACAGACCCCTGTGGAACCCCACTTGTTATGCCTTTCCAGCAGGATTGGGAACCATTAACAACAACTGTGAGTATGGTTATCCAGCCAGTTATGCACCCACCTTATAGTAGCCCCATCTAAGTTGTATTTGCCTAGTTTATCAATAAGAATATCATGCGAGACAGTATCAAGTGCCTTACTAAAGTCTAGGTATACCACATCCACAGCAAGTAAATTTATTAGAGCATAAGCTAATTTGTTAGTCTAAGGTGCCACAAGTACTCCTGTTCTTTTTGCAGATACAGACTAACACGGCTGCTACTCTGAAACACATCCACAGCTTCTCCCTTATCCACAAGACTCATTATCCTATCAAAGAAAGCTATCAGATTGGTTTGACATGATTTGTTCTTTACAAATCCATGCTGGCTATTCCCTATCACCATACCACCTTCCAAGTGTTTGCAGATGATTTCCTTAATTACTTGCTCCATTATCTTCCCTGGCACAGAAGTTAAACTAACTGGTCTGTAGTTTCCTGGGTTGTTTTTATTTCCATTTTTCTAGATGGGCACTATATTCGCCTCTTTTCCAGTCTTCTGAAGTCTCTCCCGTCTCCCATGATTTTCCAAAGGTAATAGCTAGAGGCTCAGATACCTCCTCTATTAGCTCCTTGAGTATTCTAGGATGCATGTCACCGAGCCCTGGTGACTTGTAGGCATTTAATTTTTCTAAGTGATTTTTAACTTGTTTTTTATTTTATCTGCTAAACCTACCCCCTTCCCATTAGCATTCACTATGTTAAGCATTCCTTCAGACTTCTTGGTGAAGACAGAAACAAAGAAGTCATTAAGCATCTCTGCCATTTCCAGGTTTCCTATTACTGTTTCTCCCTCTTCACTGAGTAGTGAGCCTACCCTGTCTTTGGTCTTCCTCTTGCTTCTAATGTATTGATAAAAAAGTAGTCTTATTTCCCTTTATTCCTGTAGGGAGTTTGAGCTCATTTTGTGCCTTTGCCTTTCTAATCTTGCCCCTGCATTCCTGTGTTTGCCTATATTCATCCTTTGTAATTGATCCTAGTTTCCATTTTTTATATGACTCCTTTTTATTTTAGATCATGCAAGATCTCATAGTTAAGCCAAGGTGGTCTTTTGCCACATTTTCTATCTTTCCTAACCAGCGGAATAACTTGCCTTTGGGCCCTTAATAGTGTCCCTTCGAAAAACTGCCAACTCTCCTCAGTTATTTTTCCCCTCAGTCTTGATTCCCATGGGACCTTACCTATCAGCTCTCTGAGCTTACCAAAATCCGCCTTCCTGAAATCCATTGTCTCTATTTTGCTGTACTCCCTTCTACCCTTCCTTAGAATTGCAAACTCTGACTTCATGATCACTTTCACCCAAGCTGCCTTCTACTTTCAAATTCTCAATGAGTTCCTCCCTATTTGTTAAAATCAAGTCTAGAACAGCCTCCCCCCAGTAGCTTTTGCAACCTTCTGAAATAAAAAGTTGTCTGCAATGCAGTCCAAGAATTTGTTGTATAGTCTGTGCCCTGCTGTGTTATTTTCCCAACATATATTTGGATAGTTGAAGTCCCCCATCACCACCAAATCTTGGGCTTTGGATGATTTTGTTAGTTGTTTAAAAAAGCCTTGTCCACCTCTTCCATCTGGTTAGGTGGCCTGTAGTAGACTCCTAGCATGACATCATCCTTTTTTTTTTTTTTTTTTTACCCCTTTTAGCCTAACCCAGAGACTCTCAACACTTCCGTCTCCTATGTCCAAGTGTGTACATTTTTAATATATAAGGCAACACCTCCTCCCTTTTTCCCCTGTCTATCCTTCCTGAGCAAGCTGTACCCATCCACACCAACATTCCAATCATGTGTATTATCCCCACCAAGTTTCAGTGATGCCAACAATGTCATAGTTGTATTTATTTATTAGCACTTCCAGTTCTTCCTGCTTATTACCCATACTGCTTGCATTTGTATATAGGCATCTAAGATACTGGTTTGATCTTGCCTCCCAGTTTTGCCCTGACCTTCCTTTCTCTCTGCCATTATAGCCCACGCTCCCTCTTGTTTCCGATCCATCTCCTAGGTCTCCATGTTCTCCACTTACCTGTGGGCTTTGCTCACCTGTCCCCATCCAACCTAGTTTAAAGCTCTCCTCACTATGTTAGCCAGTCTGTGGATATAAAAACTTTTATTTTGTTAGGGTTGTGTGTTTTTTGCTCATTATACAACTACAATTATATGAAAACACTTCTTGGGCACTCTTGGTTCCCTAATAGTGTTGCCAACTGTCTAATCCCACAAACCCAAACACCCTTGCCCTGCCTCTTCCTGAGGCCCCGCCCCTTCTCCAAGGCATTGGGTGCGTGAGGGGATGTGGGCTCTGGACTGGGGGGTGGGGCCTAGGGGCTCAGAGTGTGGGAGGCAGCGCCAGGCTGAACCTGGGGCAGAGGGTTGGGCCATATGCGCCGACTCCATGGGTGCTCTAGGGCTGGCGCACCCATGGGGAAAAATTAGTGGGTGCTCTGCACCCACTGGCAGCCAAGCTCTCCCCACCCCCCTCCTCCTCACCCCCTGAGCACACCGCATCCCCACTCCTCTGCCTACCTCCCAGTGCTTTCCCCCACCCCAGCCACCACCAGACAGCTGTTTGGCAGCATTAGCACACTCCAGGAGGGGGAGAAAGAGGAGCAGGAACATGGCGTGCTCAGGGGAGGAGGAGGGGCCAGGGATTTGGGGAAGAGGTTGGAACAGGGGCAGGGAGGGGATGGAGTTGGGGTGGGTACTTTGGAGAAGGGTTGGAATGGGGGAGGGGCAGATGTGGGAAGGGGCAGGGCCTCATGGAAGGGGTGGAGTGGGGGCAGGGCCAGGGGAAGGTCAAGCACCCTCAGGAAAGAGGGGAAGTCAGCACCTATGGGTTGGGTTGCAGGAGGAGGTGTGGACTCTAGGAGGGAGTTTGGGTGCAGGAGGGTGCTCAGGGCTGGGGCAGGAGGTTGGGATATGTGCAGGCTCCCGCCAGGCGATGCTTACCTCGGGCAGCCAGCATTGCCAGCTTTAGGCTCATGGGCGGCCTCCTCCAAACACCTTCCTTATTCTCACCACAAGACCTTCCTCCTGGTGTCTGATAATACTTGTGCTCCTCAGTCCTCCAGCAGCACACCCTCCCAGCTCCTCACACTCACACCACAAACTGAGCTGAACTCCTTTTTAAAACCCAGGTGCCCTGATTAGCCTGCCTTAATTGATTCTAGAAGCTTCTTCTTAATTGGCTCCAGGTGTCCTAATTAGCCTGCCTGCCTTAACTGGTTCTAGCAGGTTCCTGATTACTCTACTGCAGCCTCTGCTCTGGTCACTCAGGGAACAGAAAACTACTCATCCAATGACCAGTATATTTGCCCTCTACCAGACTCCTGTACCCCACTGGTCTGAATCTGTCACAGAGGGTTGACAACCCTGTTCCCTAATATCATGTTTATCAACTATAAGTAAAAATACAAGGCTTGCTTAATGCCTACTGCTGCTCTGAGTGATTTGTGATAGTTTCTAAAATATAGAAAACAGTGAACACCACTAGTGTGCTTACAAACAGCTTAAACAAATAGTATCTTATTACTATATACTGTACTACAATTAGTTGAACCAACTAGAGTCTTTAATATTTGCTGTGAGACACATACAGCAGCAATGTGGCTTGGTGCTCTTTCATAGAATTTTGGAGAATTCTGTCTGTGGCTAGTATATCTCCACCTCCTTTCAGTTCCAACATTCCATCATAGAAATGCCAGCCCTCAGTCTGACCAAGTTTGTGGAAACGTACAAAATGGTTCCCAGTGTTTGTATCTTATCCCAATAACTTTTTACCTATAATGAAAACAACTTTGCTTTAATAAGTTCTACTGGTTTGTAAATAATTTGGATGACTTATTGAACTAATCAATATTTGAAACATTATTTTAAATATTAATGCAATATTTAAGTGGCATGGCAAAGTGCTACACAGAGGGCAAATAAAGGATTTTTATGGAGTAGGGACATTTCATTTTTGTCTGAACAATCAGAGGATGGTATGCTAAAAGATGGAGGTTGCTACCTTGAGATGCATTCCCTGCACCGTGAAGTCTTTAAACCATGATTTGAGGACTTCAATAGCTCAGACATAGGTTAGGGGTTTGATACAGGAGTGGGTAGGTGAGATTCTGTGGCCTGCATTGTGCAGGAGGTCAGACTAAGGTCAGAAGGGACCATTATGATTGTCTAAAGTCTATGATTCACCAAAATTACTTCTTGTTTTCTTTCAACTTACTTACTTTCATGACCAGAAATCTCTGATGGAAATAGCCCAGGGTCAAATTTTAGAATTGTTCTGTGAACAGATTTAACTGCAAGTGAAATGAGTAAGATGCATACTTCTCCATTAATTAAGTATTGATGTGTACTCAATTGATATAACCCATTGCACTTGTTTACTTTGACGCTAAAATTGTAAAATAAGTAAAGAAGTTGCTAATTATTATAATAAAAATACTGTAATTAACTGAGCAATAGTTGCTCTTGTGGTTAGTGTTGATCACTAGTGACCCCTATATTTTAAGCATTCCTTAAGCATTTAAGATTTGTGTAAGACCTCATTTTGCACAGAAGAGAAGTTTTTTCATGAATTTCTGCATAAAATTGTTGCATAATTTGGTGCAGTCTGCCTTTCCATAAGGAGTTTTTTAAAGTCCATAATCTGATTCCAGAAAACCATCCAAAGACCCATTAGCCTCTTTTGCCACAGCATCACCCTGGGAGCTCATGTGCACTTGCTTGTCCACTTCATTCATGACTTGAGTAATGGGGTGCAGAGTATGCTTATAAAATTTGTGGATAACACCAAGCTGGGAGGGGTTGCAAAAACTCTGGTGGACAAGGTCAGAACTCAAACTGACCTTGCACATTGGAGAATTGGTCTGAAATTAGCAAAATGAAATTAAGTAAAGACAAGTGCAAAGTACTACACTTAAAAAGGAAAAAAATAAATGCACAACTACAGAATGGAGAATAACTGGGTTGGCAGCAGTACTACAGATCTGGGAGGTATAGCGGATCACAAATTGAATATGAGTCAACAACGTGATGCAGTAGAAAAAAAAGGCTAACATTCTGGTTGGTGTTAACGGGAGCGTCATGGCTAAAACACAAGAGGTAATTGTTCTGCTCTAACACTAGTGAGGCCTCAGCTGGATTATATGTCCAGTTCTGGGTAGCACATTTTAAGAAAGATGTGGACAAATTGGCGAGAGTCCAGACGCAAGTAATAAAAATGATGAAAGGTTTAGAAAACCTGACCTATGAGAAGTTAAAAAAACTGAGCATGTTTAGTCATGAGAAAAGAAGGGGGGCCTGATAACAGTCTTCACATATGTTAATTAGATAGAGGGCGGTGATCAATTGTTCTCAATGTCCATTGAAGGTCGGACAAGAAGTAATCGCCATAATCTGCAGCAAGGGAGATTACACATAATGCATCTTTAATTATTTCTGGAAGTACACTTTCATTCAAATTTATGGGGTAGAAATTTTGTTCCCTATGTTTTGATTGTACAACAAGTGTATCATTCCTGTGGTCCTACTGATGGTATTTAAGATCTCTTCACCTTCTAACCAGATATAATTCCCTTTATATCAAATACATACATATGGTGGTCTTTGTTTCCATGGAGGAATAATAGGGTACATCTACACTACAGCGGGGAGTCGATTTAAGATACGCAAATTCAGCTATGTGAATAGCGTAGCTGAATTCGACGTATTGCAGCCGACTTACCCCGTTGTGAGGACGGCGGCAAAATTGACTTCTGTGGCTTTTTGTCGGCGGCGCTTACTCCCACCTCCGCTGGTGGAGTTAGAGCGCCGATTCGGGGATCGATTGTCGCGTCCCGACGGGACGCGATAAATCGATCCCCGAGAGGTCGATTTCTACCCGCCGATTCAGGCGGGTAGTATAGACCAGACCATAGAGTAGCCCTTCCCCTCATTGCTCTAGCAAAGGTGCAGCTCTACCAGTGCTGACAATGGGGATATATTTAGGGATATATTTAAATTAAACTTCAGATATCTAAAACTTACATCATTAGTAGCAACCAGCGCATTCCTGTCTGAGCGATAAACAAGCAGATTCCAAATATCTAGACTTGCCTGGGGAGGAAATCTGCTTATCTCTTGTGTTGTCAAGAGAGAGAAAATGCAGAGTTAAGGAGAAGGAAGAGCAGTTCAGGTGCAAAAGTAATTGAGGGAAGTTTCAGGTTACCAGATCGTGACCTCTAAGGAAAGGGAAATTCAGGACAAAGCAGAAGAAAAACTATAGTGTGTGGTCCTTGTAGGTAGTTAGATGTGTCCTAGTAAGTCTCATCTGTAATTTGTATGATTCTGATGTAGCCAGCGCCTCGTCTACAGTAGCCCTTCCCCTCCCTTCCCCTCGTTGCTCTAGCAAAGGTGCAGCTCTGCCAGTGCTGACAATGGAGGAAACTTTAGAGTACATGGGCCACTGATGCATTTGCCACCACGTGAAAGGAGAAGTGGTGCTTAAAAGTTTTTTGTACTGGTTTACATGAACAAGAAAAAGAAGCAAACCTTGGAATAGGTTGAAGGAAATACAGTTTGGAAGAAAGCATGAGATGGAAAAAAAAAGTTAATTCCAGGTCTGGCTGAATTTGACACTTCTGATTATTTTTACGATACTTAATTTGCTTTACCTCTCCTTTGTCTTCTTGCTCTCTACCCCCACTTTCCAGTTTTCACTGTTCTCAACACACACTGAACCAGAATGTGGGTAGCTGGCCTGCATTGAGCAGACTAAACACCCTTCAGCATACCATTCAGAAAGCAAATTTGAAGCATACATTACAAGCCATACGGTACCATCAGTGTACTAGCAACGATTTTGCTTAAGAAGGCATTTCATTACAAATGCTTATTTTCAGAGACTTATAACTTTGGGCAAATATGGTAACATTCTATTTGGCTGTTTGAATCATGTGCCTTTTGGGGGGGAGGCACAGTTTAACTCTGACAACAACAAAAAAAGACTTTCCCTAGGCTTCCTATGCAGTGAGAACCTAGTGGCTTTGAACATGTTTGAAGAGAAAATGTTTAGCAATAAAATTTTATAAGCACTTCCTATTCCCTTACAAACAAACAAACAAGCAAGCAAACAACCCAAGTACCATTTAGTCCTGGGAGTCTATGCATAAAAACTGTTCCCCTACACCAAGGAGTCTGTTGAATTTAACTCTAGATCAGGGATTGGATAATCCTGTCATTTACACCAGTGTAACTCCGCTGATTTCTAGTACTTGGCATCTCTTGTGATCAGGTCAGAAATGTTGCTATCAGTAGAGACCTAATTTGCATTCCTTAGCTGGGCAAAACTTTTATTGAAGTCTATGGCAGTTTTGCTGATGAAGGTGTAAGTAAGGTGTATGGGGTCCATTGGGAGTGTTAAATCAACAATTACCCCTTTACATATATAGAAGAAAGTTTAGGTAAGCAACACCCAGACAGCTAACTCCTCCGGGCAAAGGTATTTATGAACTGACATCTTGTGACAGTGCTAGCTGTAGTAGCAGCCTGGTCACTGGGTTTCTGCAGCACAGAGAGGCCTCCAGGCTTATTTGAAAGCAATTAACCATTTTCAGGGTGGGGGGAGAAGAGGGGAGATTACTGGGTGGTAATTGCTGGGCTAATAACAAGATAGTTCACTCAGTAACAGGGTGGATACAAATTTGAGGGAGAGAAAGTCATGGAGAGTTCAGAGGGTGAGCTGGGGAGAAGAGGGAAGCTGTGTGGAAGTCTCCTCTAGCTGTATATTTTTCATATGCTGTATGTGTTGAAACTGAAGGTTAAATACATGGGTGCTAGAAAGGAAACAGCCTGGGAGACCATGAAAACAGGCTAAGCAGTGCTGCTCACTAGGATAGCTGGAGAACCACCCTGTGGCACATACAACTAGAAATGAGGGGAAAGAATATCAACCTTATCAACCTGACATTTAGCTAGTGCTAACAGGAGTCCTAATGAGATGGTTCATATTGCTGTGATTGTTTCTACCCCCCCCCCCCGGTTGTGTTGCAAGCTGGGCCTGTATGGAGAGGGAGACTGTGCTATCCAGGCAGTTACTCTGGAGAAGTAAATGTGATTTTTTTTTATTATTATTTTTAATTCTGCTTGGTAATAGATTACAGCTTGATTAGTTGGGACCTTTTCTATGTTTCTGGATGAATAGAGATGACACTGAAGATGGGGAGACTCAATTAAAGAGGAGGTTTGCTGGAAAGCTGGTGTAGCCCACTGGTTCCTAGCAAGGTCCCAGGGTTGGGCCCTCAGTTGGGCAAGGAGTATGTGCCATTACTTTGAAAAATGGTGTTTGAATACATTAGAGGTGACTGCTCTTTTTGATGACCAAAGGTCTGAAAGCATGTTTTTTGAGGCTGGGGTAAGCAGGGGGGGGGAAGGGTAACTACTACATGTAATTGTCTTCCAAGGACAACTCTGTGGTTGACTGGAGGACTATTATAATGGTCTGCTAGTACAAAGGAAATGAAACATGAGCACTTGAGAAGGTAAGGGATCTTTGGGGTATGGCCACACTAAAAATGTTACCATGGAGTCACTGTAGTACTGTGGTGTAGACACTATAGTGATGGAATGGGGTAATCACTGAAATAAATCTATTTATCCAGGAGGCAGTAGCTAGGTCAACAGAAAATTCTTCCATCAACCTAGCACTGTCTACGCTGGGGCATAGATTAGTTTAATTAGATCTCTCACAGGTGTGAATTTTTCAAACCCCTGAGTGATGTAGCTAGGACAGTCTAAATTGTAGGTGTAGACCAGCCATAGTGCTTGAAACTCTGGCATTGTGTTAGGGCTAGTCTACACTGGCAACGCTAAAGCGCTGCCGTAGCAGCGCTTTAACATGCCTTGTGTGGTCACGGTGCAATGCTGGGAGAGCTCTCTCCCAGTGCGCTTAAAAAAAACACCTCCATGAGGAGCTGGGAGTGCAGCTCCCACCGCTGGTGCACTGTCTACACTGGAACTTTACAGCGCTGAAACATGCTGCTCTCAGGGGGGTGATTTTTCACACCCCTGAGCGAGAAAGTTGCAGCACTGTAAATTGTCAGTGTAGACAAGCCCTTAGGTGTGACTATAAAACTTCAAATAATTATTTAACTTTTGTCAAATGCCTGACATACTTGTAAGATGGTTAGGGTGACCAGACAGCACGTGTGAAAAATCGGGACAGGGGGTGGAGGGTAATAGGTGCCTATATAAGACAAAGCCCCAAATATCAGGACTGTCCCTATAAAATCAGGACATCTGGTCACCCTAAAGATGGTGTGGTTTATTTGTTTATTTTTGTTTTAAATAATGACTCAGTCTCACCCCTTCAGGGTGTGTTGTTTAACTCAGGTTAAAATAGCAGTGAAGACATTGCTCTGCTTTTAACAAAGGCTAGCAGCTCGATTGAAAGCCTAGAGGGGAGATGGGGGTTGAACTCTCAAAGAGATTAGAAATCAAGGTAAAGAAAACCAAGCAGCATAAACCTCTTTAGTTGGACAGGTGGAGGGAGGCAGAACCCTTTCAGGCAATCTCTGCAAGGTGCTAAAAAAAACCAAGTGTGTGTGTGGGAAGTGGTGGGCAGTTAAGGTACAATCCCAATCTTATTTTTCCTTTGCAGGTCATCTTTAACAATATTCCCAGGTATTGTACAGTGTTAATAAAAAACTTGGATTGGGCAATAAGTTTTACAAGACCCCTTGGCATCTTAGGTTACAGTCTTATATGCAGGCAAATGTAAGGTTTTTTGTTTGTTTTTAATCAGAGTCTAGCTGCCTGATTCAATTAAAGATTATCAGAAATTTCATTTATAAAGGATAATGCACAACTAATTGTTGGAGGGACCAGATGGTATAACACAATGTAATCCTCTTTCATGTAGGATCCAATGGCGGCCTTTCCCGAAGGAAAATCTGAAGAAAGGAAACATAAGAGCATCCCAAATGGTTCTGGAGCATCTCAAGGCCAATGGGGAAGAGCCTGGTGAGAAAGGCTTGTCACTCTGACTGAACAGACTCCAAATGTGATGCTATCCACTACTGCTACTACCACGCTCCTTACAAACTTGACCCCAATATTCAAAAGACTAGGGCCAGTCAATAAACAAAGGCTGCACTAGCCTTCAATTCAGAATTACAGTATGAATGATCTAAACACAACATATCTGAAGTACAGCTGTAGCACAAACTTGTTATTGGGGGCTATTAGATGGTTTATATCCTTCAGCCCACCCGCCCTAAGGGAGTCTTTGTGGGTTACCCTACCAAACTCTTAACAAATTTAGTCCAGATCAGGGGTCTTTGATCTGGAGTTTCCAGAAGAAGGTAATGTAATATACAGTGGGTCTCTCTCCCAAAGGTGTAGCTTCAAAAAGTTGGCTTTGGAGGGGAGAATTTGCATTCCCCTCACTTTGAGGTACTTCCTAGGAAATCCATTTCACACATATTGTTCCAAAAAAGACTATTGAACTTCCTCCTCCCTCCTGGAGACTGCATTAATCTTGTGTTCCCACTAAAGAAGTTCCATACAATCTCACAATAGTACATAAAAATTTGTATTTCTACTATAAAGGTACCCTAGAGCTATTAACTCTAATTCAGTAAGGTTTAACTTAATTCGATAAATTCATTCAGGCTATTGTCAGTCTGGCATAGTGCCCACCTTAGAACTTTTAGCCTAGTGGTTCCCACTCTCACCGTGGGATGTGGGAGCCCCAAGTTCAATTTCCATCCCCCCCTCCTGCCAGAGAGGGAGAAGCGAGTGACCCCTGTTCAAATCCTCACTGAGTGCTCTGATCACTGAGCTATGGAATGTGCTGATGTAGGTTTCTCCCATTAAAGCTGTTCCACTGTGGATTAAATAATTAGACCTCAAACCACCTTTTTGGGATGGAAAGTTGTGAACTGGGCACAGAGACAAAAAATGACTTGCCCAAGGTCACACAGAGTCTGTGGTAGAATCAGAAATTTGAACCTAAGTCGCCTATGTTTCAACCCCGTGCCTTAAACACAAGCCTAGCCTTCACCTCCTCAGCTTGGCAACAAATAGCTACTTCCTAGAGAAAGAACAGGAGTACTTGTGGCACCTTAGAGACTAACAAATTTATTAGAGCATAAGCTTTCGTGGACTACAGCCCACTTCTTCGGATGCATATAGAGTGGAATAAATATTGAGGAGATACATTAAAGTATAAATGTATATAAAGTATACAAGGAGATGTATCTCCTCAATATTTATTCCACTCTATATGCATCCGAAGAAGTGGGCTGTAGTCCACGAAAGCTTATGCTCTAATAAATTTGTTAGTCTCTAAGGTGCCACAAGTACTCCTGTTCTTTCTGCGGATACAGACTAACACGGCTGCTACTCTGAAACCTACTTCCTAGAGAGCACTCCACAAACTATACAACTTCTCCCTGCTCGCTTTCTTCAGACTTTTGTTTTTACCATAGTAGTTTCTGTGCTCTATACTTTTGCTAATGTGCAAATGAATTTATGCTTTACAAAGCAGCACATTTTAGTGTAACTGACAAACTCTAAAACTTGATGGGGACAGACCCATTGTTTCAGTGCAAAATTCCTTTCAGAAGATAACCTGTGTCTCTGTTACAGGGAAGTAGACTGGTTTTCCTTGGCCAGCATCCTCTTCCTGCTTACATTTTCTCCACTCATCGTATATTACTTTATAATGTCATGTGATCAGTACCATTGCTCTCTGACGGACCCCGTCGTTGATGTGCTCATGGGTAATTCCTATCTCTCCGACATCTGGAACAAGACACCTTCCCTGAGCTGGAAAGCTGCTAACATCTATATATGTTGGGTCACTTTCCAGGTAAATCTTTCCATTTCTGTATTACAGACTGAAGTCAGATAATTACTCCACATCTTTGACCTAGACATACGTTGCTTACAGTATCTCCTTTCATGACTACTTTTCTAGTGAACCCTATTATGTGAAAAGGATAGAAGAAATAAATTAACAATCTTAAATGAATATAGTTTCTGACATCCGAATAGATCTTAAGTACTTGGCAAACTGAGTGTAACGCGCTCTGGTTTGCTTCACCGTCACTGTAGTTTGGATATCACTTATGCCTCATGTGATGGAAGCCTTCTAGAATAAGGCAGCATTCCTCCCCAATCTCATTCCACACCCTGTGGAACACTGGGGTCAGTACTGACTGACTCAGGGGGAAGGATGTCATCAAGTGAATCACCAACATCACTTCCTGCAGAATGTGCATTTTTAAAAAAAGAATATCTCATCCAAGTTCAGACTCAGCCCCTCTGTCAAGAACAGACAAGATCACAGCTTGAGGTGATATGACTGCACTGCAATGTAATGCGCTCTGATGGGGGTTACACAAGATAACTGGGTGATGGCAGGTGGATTTAAATCAAGGTGATTTAAATCACCAAATGGAATCAGTCTAAAGCATTGAACTGCTCCATTTGTACTTCTTTTATTTTGTAAAGAAAGGTGCATTCTCTTGATGAAACCATTAAAACATGTTGATTTACAACTAAATAGAACTTTTCATTAGATTTGGTATACTTTTTTGCTACTTAGGACAGTACATTGTAACATACATTTACTTAATTATATAGCTTTATAGTTTCAGATTGTTAATTGTACATTTTTACTATGTTAGCTAATGGTGAATGATATATTGGTTATTTACTAGCCAATTCATTATTTGCTCATGATTTGTGTCAAGCTGCATTAGGATGGTAATTGGAATTTAATTAAGCACACAAAATAGCATATACATTTTATTTTTATTAAACAAAACAACCTTAAATCTTTTGGATACATTAACTTCTCTTATCAAAACATGTTTCACATTTTACAACTACAGTATAGTAAGGTAACATGTTAAAATAAAATCTGAATTTAATACAACAGGTCTATTTTAGAAAAGAAAAACTTATTGTCATTTAAATAACAAAACCAAAAATCTGATTTTAAATAAAATATCAATTTTTATCCACTAGGCCAGGTGAAGTGAGCTTAAAGGGTCATAGACAGGTTAAAAATCAAGCTTCATAATTTTGTGCGTTACCCGGAGTTCTCACTTGGGCATAATCCCAGTAGCTTCTATAGCTGTTTAAGTAAAGGCTAAGTAAATATTTCAGGATTTGGCTGTTGTGGTCATAGACTATTACTATGCTTAGATTACTAAAATTGAGCTACTTTTACATCTAATATACTTGCAATATTGTATGCAGTTCTGTCTCTCTCTCTTATTGAACTTTATTTTCTAATCTTATTCAGTAGGTTAGTTTCAACTTTGCTTATAGTCCGCTCCTAATCAACCTCAGATTCTTATCCATTAACGCATGATTGCAAATACTGAAGAAAAACATTTATTTAAAAATATTCTTCCAATTTTTTCCTCTATTTCATGGAAACGTTTCTATTGTATTAGCTTTTATAAAATATTATTTGGGATAAATTTGATATACTTTTAATTGTATACAAAAATTCAGTTCTGCAAGGAATGCTGGTTTATGACATTTAAAGTGAATTGACCTTTTGGTGGGTCTGCATATGTGCATTCTCAATACTGAGGTCTTTTACAAGTTAATATTTATGCATAGCTTGTGTGTGTGCGTGTATGTGTATATAGGTGTTCAATGTTTTATGCCCTGCCAATTACTTATTGTTCTTACATTCTTTGCAATGTAGGTGATGTTATATATATTAGTTCCTGATTTCTGCCACAAGTTTCTACCTGGATATGTAGGAGGAGTACAAGAAGGTGCTCTGACTCCTGCTGGTAAGGGTTTTGTTTTTTCCCTTAGCACATACAATCTGTATTTCCTTCTAAATAAGAATACTTCCATTAGATCTCTTACCCGCTATAGTTAATTGAACTTCTATAATAATCCAGATACATATTTGGAAGTGGGAAATGTAGACAAACACTCTTCTAATGTACTTTAGAGAATTAGGTTGTGTGAAAACTACACATTTCCTTGTGTTCACTGGGATTTTACCTTGAGCTATTTAACTTCAATTAAGAAACATGTTTCCCTGCTCACCTCCAATCCCCTCTCTGAAGTCAAGACCAGGCCTAGGCAGCTATGTTGATGACTACACTAGAGTGTCATCAGGTCTTCATTGGTTTGAAGGATGGAAGCCACAATAAGACTTAAGTGTTTGGGAGAAGGAGATCTTTAAGTGCTTCAGGAGGATCAAAGAGGATAATGTAAAGACTCATTTTCATAATGGACAGTGGATCTGCACTCCTGGATAGTGTCTATGCCCAGAGCTAATAAAAGGCATGCTTCTTTTATACCTAATTCATGCAGTATCACAGAATGTTGAACAATTTACCTCTTCCTCTTTAGGCACAGTAAATAAATATGAAATCAATGGACTTCAAGCCTGGATCATTACCCATGCTCTCTGGTTTGCAAATGCTTACTACTTCCACTGGTTCTCACCCACCATCATTTTTGACAACTGGATTCCTCTCCTGTGGTGTGCTAATATTCTGGGATACTCAGTTTCCACATTTGCCATGATTAAAAGCTACCTTTTCCCCAGTAACCCCAAAGATTGGTATGTTGTTGTTAATACTCATATAGTGCAGTGTTATGGGGAACTTTGACATGTGAACATTGAATCTTCTTCAGTACAGTGATTAAAAATGCATTTTGACTAATCTTAATCTGGCTAGAAAATGCTATGACTGGTCAAAAATCATATCAAAACTAAACTAGGAAGATCTTAGAGTCGGAACTTACCTTTATAATGTACTTATTATATCATTGGATCAACCTGTATCATCTTAATAATTACTTGGTTTTATGTATTAACACAACTTCAGTTCACAAAATGACAATAGTTCATGTATTGGAAAATGAACTGAAACCTATATTCAAACTTACATTCACATGCAGCTGTATCACATTATTACCTTTACAATTTTTTTATACTTTTAGCAAATTCACCGGCAATTTATTTTATGACTATATGATGGGGATTGAATTTAACCCTCGAATAGGGAAGTGGTTTGATTTCAAGCTGTTCTTCAATGGCCGGCCTGGTATTGTAGCCTGGACTCTAATTAACCTCTCCTATGCTGCCAAGCAACAGGAACTGTATGGTCAGGTGACCAACTCGATGATCCTTGTCAATGTCCTACAGGTAAGTCTGGAATGGTGAAATTAAACCTGGTTGGAAACTGTGGATATTAAAACAGACTAAATCCTCATGATAAAATTGAATTTACTTCTTGTTGACATAGAATAATCTCAGCCATGATCATGCATCGGGACCTGCTAGTGTGAGCCCTTACACGCATGCAGAGTCCCACAGAAGTCAGTGGCACAGTCATGTCCACATCTGCAGAGCTTGATGCAGGATCAGGGACCTATTTAATCTAAGAAATACATTTGTCTTTCAGTCTATATTCTAGAAACAGGCCTGATACTGTTTCCTTTGGACTCTGACAAAATTCCAATTGACTTCAATGGGATCAAGATTGAGGCCACATGTCCCTTTCTTTTTTTTTTTTTTTTTCTTTTTTCCCTCCTCAACCATATTCAGAGCTCCCTCCTTTGAGATTCTCAGTGCACAGAACTTCTGTTGCCTTCACTGCCAAAAGACATTCAGCACCCTGTAGGGGAAGACACTGCACCTTCCCAGCATGGAGCCTAAAATAGTGCTAGCGGCTGCTAAAAAAAATGTTAGTTAAATATTTCTATGTAGATGTTTACACCTGTGGAACTGCAAAATCCCTTTGACGTGACTCCTGGTATCCAAATGTTTAACTCATTTTTTTTTTTAAATATTCTCTGCTTTGTTTATAACGTATGCTCAAAAAAAAATCTCAAGACTTCCAGATTTATAATATATTTTTTGTGTAATCAAAAAAAGCACGCTTTAAAAAAAAAGTTAATAATTTGAATTCATTGACTGAGGACTGATATTGGCTGATAACAGCTAGAATCCCAGCCTTGTGCAGGCACAGAACTTAGCAAAACTTGCTATCATTTTCAGCCATGTGGCACCAAAGATGTTAGAATGGCTTTGGGAGCCTAAAATCATCACATGGCTTTTTGAGTGAGATAGCTAATGATAAAATAGATGTTTCTAGAGGTGGTTGGTTTTGGAAAGGAGTAGGCAGGAACTGGAACAGAGAGGAGACAAAGGCATGAGATTGACCAAAATAAAGGAGAGAGCAGATGAGTGTGTAGCAAAAGAGAACAGCCAAGAGACTAAGGGCTAGTCTACACTACCGCACACTACATCGGCGCAGCTGCACCAATGCAGCTGTGCCACTGTAGCGTGTCTGGTGAAAACATGCTATGCCAATGGGAGAGCATCTCCCTCCGACATAACGCTAGTGTGGACATCGCTTTAAGTCTATGTAAGTTACGTCGCTCGGGGGCTTATTCAGACCCCTGAGCGACGTAACTTACATAAACTTAAGCAGGAGTGTAGACAAGCCATGAGGCTTTGAAAGCTGTTGGTCCTGGGCATATGAATCAAGACCACTGGACCAGAGCAGTTTATTCTGGTCCATTTTGGGGAATAAGGAGATGGGCTGAAAGACCAGGAAGTCACTCCATCTCCTCCTGTGGCTGTTGGCAGTCCTGCTGTGACCAGGATATGTTGAAATCTCTGTTGGGTAAAAGCTGACAAACTACATAGATTAAGGATCTAACTTAAACCAACACAAAGTCAAAGACTAACACTCAAATGTGTCTTGAAGTGCACCACTGTGCCTTTGTGTACATTACGTTAGCACTGGATCTCATGATCAGATGATCAACATTATCTAGGTACAGTGAGATGCCTAAAGAGTGGCTGTGGCTTTAAGTTGGTTTTGTTTGCCTGCAAACATCACATTCCATTCCACAGCAGGGCTGTGCTGTTACTATTGTCTGCCTAGAATGGGTTAGCCCTAATAAGTAATAAGTTAGGAACATTAGCATTGATTTAGCAGTCACCTTAAAAGTACTGAATTCCAATTATACATGTGCACATTAGTACAATTGTGGTAATATTTTAAAAAATACTGTTTTGCCATTGTAAAAATGCAGAAAGATTATCAGGCTGTTGCCACAAGATAAAACCAGCAGCCTGATTCTAGTACAATGAGACTGGGTGACTATGACAGACGTTTTAATAGCAACAGAGCATTGTTCTAAGCACAAGACATTTATTTCCAGGGTATTTATGTATTGGACTTCTTCTGGAATGAAGCTTGGTATTTGAAAACTATTGATATCTGCCATGATCATTTTGGATGGTACCTGGGCTGGGGAGACTGCGTTTGGCTGCCTTACCTCTACACTCTGCAGGTAAAAATACAATTGTATTGTTAATAGCATTTTCCTGGAAGCAGAAGACGTTAAAAGTAATCCTAAAAATGTGTTCCCTGGCAGCATGACTAGCATCCGAAATACACCTCTCCCCTGATATAACGCTGTCCTCGGGAGCCAAAAAATCTTACTGTGTTATAGGTGAAACCACGTTATATTGAACTTGTTTTGATCCACCGGAGTGCGCAGCCCCGCTCTCTCCCCCTTCCTCCCCGAGCACTGCTTTACCACGTTGTATTCGAATTCGTGTTATATAGAGTCGTGTTATAGCGGGGTAGAGGTGTAAATGGCTTCTAGGCAAACTTAGTTGAGTAATGGAATAGATTCGAACCACTACTGTTAGCTATCATTCCTTTCTTAGGCACCCTGTGACATGGGGTGCCCTTTACAATGCCTTGCTGCTCACAAACAGCCTCCAGCATGTACCGGTAATTTACTCCCAGCTATGTCTCTGTGTGTGCTGCAGACAGACAGACACACCTTGGGTCTTACCAGGCTTAAAAATTACCACAAGGTAACCCCAACACATTCCCAGTCCCAGATCTTCCCCCAGAAATGTATGTCCTGTACTGCCCAGCCCTCTCCTGGACAGTGCAGATATATTGAGCCTGTTATTCCCTTAAGGGAACAATATGCATGCACATAAATTGTTACCAAATGGCATTTCCCAGACACTTCAACTTGAACACACTGGGTTAGATAAAATAAGTGTATTACTACAGAGAGAGAGAGATTTTATGTACAAATAATGAGGCATAAAAGTCAGAAATGGTTACAGGAAAAATAAAGATATAATGCCTCCTGGTGCCTTACTTAACTGTGCTTTGAATCTAATGTAGTTTGTTTTCTCAGTAATGCTTTCAGCAGTCTAAACTGACCAACCCCTTTAGGTCAGGACCCTTCCCCCAGAGTCCAGTGCCTGTTTCCCTTGTCTCTTCAGATGCAGTGAATGTGATAAGCAGAGGTAGAGAGAGGGGTGCCTTGAATATTTGTTCCTCCTTTTTATAGTTACAGTTACCCATGTGGAAAAACATTTCCAGCTGAGACCCAGGAGCCAAAGAGTCTTTGTGGATGTTCCCTGCTGGTTTTTTCAGCTATTTGAATTTCCTTTGTCTTCCCTTCCTGCTTGATGACTCTATTTACTGCTTAAATGCAAATTAAGCAGCACACACATTTATTTGTTTAGGACAGACCTGTTTGCCAACTTTTGCTAGGGCTCGGCTGTGGAGTTTGAAACATAAGGGGAATCTTATAACTTCACATTCAATGTTGCCACACATTTTAACAGGGCAGTGCTGACCAGCAAATTATGAGTTTTCACATGATACCTTACAAGGCACACTTTGTACAAAGGTGATTACAAGAGTGTGTAGGGTGTGAATACAGGGATGCATTCTGTCACACCCCCACATTGGGATGATTTAGTGGATAGGGGCCCCGCTGTGTCTCCAAGCACCATGTCCTACTATTTGTCTTGTCCTACCTGCCATCTTCCTTATTTTTTCTGTTCATTTTCTGTCCTCTTCCTTCCCCTCTCCCCTCCAACCCCCATCATCTTTCTTGTTTTTCACTGTCTTCCTTTTGTGTATTTTTTTCAGGTTTTTTTTAGTTCTTCTCTCTGTTTTTTGTTTCTAATTATTTCTTGTTCCCCAGTGCACACCCCCCACCCTTCTAGCCTCTCGCTTGTCCTGGTCCCCAGGAAGCTTCACCAGAAAGCTTATTATTTCTGGGGTGTGAAGATCACTGGTGCTATCCAAGATTGAGCTAAATGCCATGGTAGCAGAGTACAGCACACAAGCTACTTGCTGCCTGAGCTTTTAATGCTGTATGAGTTGTTCCTACAGTCACCTACAATGCCATCACAGTGAGAGAAATGGGTGGTTTTCCAAGAACCACCTGTGGCTTTACTTGGAGAGATGGCCATAAATTTGTAGTGTGGGTCTGTAGTCTTGCAAGTTTCCCTACTTACACTGATCCTCTCCTCTACCCTGGGTCCCCACTTGCTTAGAGAAGTAGTCTAGCATCCTCCAGACAAAGGGGGTGCCACTCAGTTTGGAGGAAACATTTGTTTACTAAATTCACTGAAACCTCTAACTCTTCCTCACTCTGCAGGGTTTATATTTAGTTTACCATCCTGTACAGCTCTCAACAGCTAATGCAGTTGGGATCCTGCTGTTGGGGCTGGTTGGCTATTATATCTTCAGGATGACCAACCACCAAAAAGATCTCTTCCGTCGCACAGATGGGAACTGCAAAATCTGGGGTAAGAAGCCAGAATATATTGAATGCTCCTACACGTCAGTGGATGGGACCAAATACTACAGCAAGCTGATGATTTCAGGATTCTGGGGAGTGGCGCGCCATTTTAACTACACAGGTGACCTGATGGGCTCCCTGGCATACTGCCTGACTTGTGGCTTTGGGCACATCCTGCCTTATTTCTACATCATTTACATGACCATTTTGCTGACCCACCGCTGCATCAGGGATGAACACCGTTGCTCCAGCAAATACGGCAAGGACTGGAAGCGCTACACTACTGCAGTTCCTTACCGACTAATACCAGGAGTATTTTAAGACTGAGAGTTCCAGACAAAACATACCCCTTTTTGAGGACAGCGGTGTTCACACACTTTGCTTGACACCAGCAAAAATTATTTCCCGTTTTCTGTAGAACATCTTGTGGGGGAGAAAGCATGGTTTGAATAATAACTCTTCACCTTCTAATGTAACACATTCCCAGTAGCTATTTAGCACATTGCAGCACTAAAATGGCCAGCTCTCCATAAAACCGAAATTAAAGACTGAAGAACTTTTGTTATAATCTAGCTCCTTAAGTGTTCTTTCCCACATTGTGTTGCTTTATATGAAAAAGATGAAGGTGTGTGTGGGGGGGAGGAATATTGGGCAAGATCCTCAGCAGGTATAGACAGACATCACTGGAATTAGGCCAATAGAGATGCCAATATGCAGCTGTGGAGGATGTAGCCCAGATGTTCTGATTTTAGTCTGGCACAGTTTGCTTGCAATGTGAATTAGTTTCTAAACAAATATTTGATAATGGGAAACAGTTTTTTCCACTGCAGGTGAGAGACTTGAATCTTTATCACTTGTGACCAAAATCATATCTGTAAGTGGACAGAACCAAAGAGCCTAAACCCCTAGTTTCAGGATGAGGGGTGGGGGGGAGAAGCAATGCTATTAAATACATTTTTAAAACAATGGATATGTTTCCCCTTCCCCCCCAACTTTGAGCATCCTCTCCTCCATTGGACCACCTATTACTGCATGAACAATATCCCCCACTATGGGATAGAGCTGTTCAAAGAGAGTGAGTTAGTCCTTGCCCTAACCAGTATACACCCTAAAAAAGGCAAAGACAGATACAGTATGCAAGCAAAAGTGATCAAGCCAATAAGCATATGTCTTGTCAAATAAAACTGTGATGGTTGCATGTACATTAAATACTAAGTTCTCCACTTACGTGAATAGTTAACTCCTACAATAAGCAAATATATGACTTGGTCAACTGGGTTCTTGAAGGCACCACAAAATAAATTAATCTTGGTGAGGGATTTAAATGAGGAGATGATGGCTTTGCAATCTGGTGTAGAGGAGAGACTGCAGTAGCAATGCAAAAGTGATAATACAAATTGTGAAATGTTAAGTCATTAAACTTGCTGATGCCTTTACTGACATTTACAGTGGAGGTGGGGCTGCTCCATAGCACCCATCGTAGGGCCAAGCTTGGTATTACAGGCACGCCCTGCCTTAGTCCATACATTTTAGACCATCTGCTGGGCATAGGGTGGTCTGTGCCGTAAGCTTGGCATCAGTCTCTAAACAAACAGTTGAGTAACAAAACTCAGAACTGGTTGTCAATGCCTTTAAATGAAGAAAACAATCAAAGGAAAGTGCTTAGTTTCAGCACTTGAAGGCAAGGCCCTGGCCTGCTTCTAGGCTAGCACTGAGACTCTCCTCCTCTGTCACCCAACTCCACTACTGAGAAGAGGCAGGCAAGTGTTCTTAACTGCCCCGCTAGCTCTTGAGCTGTCAGTATTTCCTCTAGGCCTATGGAGGACTATCTTGGTGGTAGCCTGATTAGATTTTCCTTGATGAGGGAGTATTAGGGCACTGATGTCTCTAGAAGCGGGGAAAGACAACTTGAGAGACCCCCATCACACCCTCCTACCCACAGAATGACCCCAAGGGCCCAATCTCAGCCCCTATCCTGGAAAAGAAGTCTGCATTCAGGTACGGAGAACCCTGTCAGTGTCTCACAGGAAAGGCACATAGTTGCAGTGCCAAATACCACTGAATAATGTGAGAATTTGTGTCCTTCATCACTTGCAACCATTTAACGGGTATATTGTCTGTTATTAGGTCAAAGGGAGCCTCTAAATGATAGTTACATAATACTCCCACAGCCTATTCGATAGCTAGGCACTCTCTAGATCAGGAGTTCCCAAACTTGGTTCGCAGCTTGTTCGGGGTAAGCCCCTGGCGGGCCGTGAGACACTTTGTTTACCTGAGCTTCCGCAGGTACAGTCGCTCGCAGCTCCCAGTGGCCGCGGTTCGCTGTTCACAACCAATGGGAGGGAGGGATAGCTCAGTGGTTTGAGCATTGGCCTGCTAAACCCAGGGTTGTGAGTTCAGTCTTTGAGGGGGCCACTTAGGGATCTGGGGCAAAATCAGTACTTGGTCCTGCTAGTGAAGGCAGGGTGCTGGATTCGATGACCTTTCAAGGTCCCTTCCAGTTCTAGGAGATGGGATATCTTAATTTATTTGGCCAGGAGTTTGATCTCCAAGCTGGGGAGAAGCAACAGCATGTGGTCCCCTGGCTGAAATCCCTCTCCCAGGTACCTTTATTATAGTGTTGGTCCTGGGTTTGTTGGGCCTACAAGTGAGTCTTCTTTGCAAACTGTCCTACTCACTTGAGACACTTGTAACACATTTTGAGAGTGTGAGTGCTGCTCTTCCCAGACCTCTGTAAGGAGGTCCAGGGTTCCACAAGATTGTTGGCAATATAACAGCTCGAAGGGCAAGAAGCCTGTTGAGGCCTGGGGCACCTATCATATGGCAGAGGAGAGAGTAGTTTATTCCAATCATTGGTGTCCATCTTCACAAATTTCTTCTGCATTTGCTTAAAAATCCAGCTAAACCCATCAGTTTGGGGATGGTATACTGAAGTTCAGAGGGATATAATTTTAAGGAGCTGCTATGCCTTCTGCAGTAGGAGGGAAGTGAAGTTAGTCCCCTGATCTATGAGGACTTCAGTAGGTAAGTCCACCCATGAGAAAAGCAGGACTAGGAACCTGACCATGGCCTTTAACAATTTATTGAGTGGAGGGGAACAGCCTCAGCATAGCAGGTTGCATAATCCTCTACAACCAAGAAGTATTAATGCCCCTTTGCACTTTCCCCCCTATGTCTCCACTATCTCTAGCCCTATGTGTTCAAATGGTGTATTTATAAGGGGTAAGGGATGAAGGGAGCCTGAAGGTGTCCTTTAGGTGCTCCTTATTGGCCCTCAAGACAGGATCCACAAAAGTTTGCCCTTCCTTGTGGACTGATACCAGTCAGCTCTGTGTTCTTGGGGAACCAGGGCGCAGTATCCAGACTGTCTGACTCATGAAGGACCCACTCCCTTTTTAGCCTCTGCTTGAACCAAAACCGATCAGAGGAAAGACTTACAGAAAGCAATGAAAAGGCAGTGGGAGACACACCTAAACGCCTCCTGACAAGGGTGATAGGATTACAACAACTCCCCTAGCCTCAGGTGCATCAAAGATGGGACAGGGAGGCATCTCCATTAACATACAGAATGGAGAACAGAGATTCCAAGGCAAGAACTGCACTGAACTCTGGGACCAGAAAAAAGGGAAGCACTGCATGATGGGGGATCTCTGCTCCAGATGTTAATGAACCCACGCCTGCACACACCCAGCTCAGCAGTTATCAGACCAGTTCTAGTAATGAATCCTTGATTGATATCCAAAATACTGAAGCTGCCTAATTGCATTGTGAGCTCCCTGGAGGGAACATCACCCATAGCTAGGAGTGATCAACTCCTATTGTCTAGCCTAAAGAAAACCCTTGAATCATCAGTTTACCCATAAACAAATCTAGGGTTCTCCCTTGACCCATAGTTGTTTCCCTACAAAAAATCCTACCCATGCTCAAGTAAGTGTTCTGATGTATGGATCCAAACTCTGGATCAGTTCCACTGGGATTTCATCTTCTCCTGACTGATTGTGCTGGGGGCTCTGTCCAGCACTCAGGACCCTGAGCTACCACTATCACCTGGGAACCCTGACCAGTTCAAACTTCATGGAGTGGTGAGACCCCCAGCTCTCTCTCTGTTTTCTTTTCTATGTCAGGTATAACTTTTTAACCCTGACTCGTTTGAACAGGTATAGTTTTCTATATATGACTTTTGTAATCTTTTATAATGTAACTTATGTTTGTTTAGGCTCTTCTTGTGTGGTTATTACTATTATTCAATAAATAACTTTTATGGTTAAGCTGTTTGCAGCCCGCCCTCTCTCTCTGAACTTTACTCTTTTGTGTTTTTAGCTTCCCCATTTACTCTGCAGCAACACTTCTCTTGCCTATGCTAAAGATTCCTGTAGTGCCCAAAAATACTATGGTGTTTGCTCATCAAGTGTGTTACTACCAGAACAATTGTAAGTGGAAGTGGGGATAGGGACGTGCTGAACCTGTGACATACGAGAGTGGCAGCCTGGAAGTGCTGTTCGACCCAGCCTGCTCAGGCTTACTCTATTCCGGTGAGGTACCTGTGGCATATAAGGGGTCAGCTTGAAAGTGCTGATGGACCCAGT
This sequence comes from Chrysemys picta bellii, assembly GCF_011386835.1. Taxonomy (NCBI): domain Eukaryota; kingdom Metazoa; phylum Chordata; order Testudines; family Emydidae; genus Chrysemys; species Chrysemys picta. The sequence goes on along the minus strand of NC_088794.1, from coordinate 71,903,787 downwards.
CCACTCAGACGTACATACGTACGTGTGTTCTCATCTGATTCTGGGGCTGGAGGAAACCAGCCTGGGGAACCGAGGTCCTGCAGGATAGCTCCATTGGGAGGAGACTTGCATAAGGGAGTAGAGCTCCATATGAAAACACAAGTGACACAAGCAGTAAATTGATAGAATTAGACCCCTGCCCCCAGAAGAGTAACCCTAATAACTGAGTGTACCCCAAAGTAACAGGCAAATCTGGTAACAGGACCCTAGGCCAAAAGAATCTAGCCAGCATCCTCTCTAGGGTTTTGTCTCTGCCCAAGTGACTGGCGAAGGGAATGGAGCATGCCAGTCATAGCACCTCGTTCTGAATGCTTCGGAACACCAGGAGTGCTTGGCGTACCTGACCTGTCTAGGTGGTGTTCTCCACTTAATAAGGTAAGTCATTTTGCAGCTCGAAGTGGGAGGCGTGAGACTCCTGAGCATTGGTTCCATTAACCAGCACGAGTCTGGTTTACACTCCTTGAAGGATGTCATCGCCGCATTACTGGACCAAATCAAAGGATCTGGCTAGTAGTATTGGGTCAATGTTGGGAAGAGGGTTGTCCCGAACTGGTCCTATTGAGCTGCCAGCTGGCTCATCAGCCTTCAAGACTGTTTGCAACCAAACTTTCCTACCAGTCATGGCTGTTTCCGGGTCTTCTTGGGTTACAAGGGGCCATCAGACAAACGAGGGTGGCATACTGCAATCAGGAAAATGCTGAACAATCAATCCGGTGTGATGTCTGGGCTCTCCAAGTAGCACAGTAGTAGTGAGGAAAAGTGTGGCCAGTCTCTCCCAATTATTATTTCCCATGGCAAGTCAGGGGTTACACCAACCCGAAGCATTCTGGGTTGATCCCCTATGTTCAAATGTACCCAGGCTATGGGGTAGGTATGTGTATCCCTGTGGGCACAAGTCACCTGCACTGGGTCTCCTCCCATAGCTCTCCTAGATCCAGTAGGGTCTCCCAGACTAGGGTTTGGGAACATCCTGAGTCTATTAGCTCTACTGGAGCTACAATTGCCCAGCAACAGTTCTCATGTGTCTCATGTAAGAGGCTCCAGTATTCCATGAAGGCACATTTCATATCACACTCCATGAGATGGCACAAGCAGCTGACTTGCCCCAGCTTCCCACAGTGCAAAAAAGATGACTGTCCGATTAGCAGGGAAGCTCCTTGACCTGTTCCCAGGCACAACTGCGTACGCTTGCTTTGTTGTGGCTCTTTCAGTGGTGTTGTAGGATGCTTTCTGGGGTCTACCATGAGGGCACCCATTATAGCAGACCCTCTCCAGGAACTCCCTGGCCCTTTTCTGGCACCTCAGGTTGATCCTCAGAAGGTTAGGGCCGGGCTAATCTGCTGACATAAAATCCTTGGTGAGGTGGACGGCAGCTCTCAGTACGCTGGGTTGCTTTGGTGCACCAAGGTTTGAATGGCAGTCGGCAAAACCTCTAGCTCTGTTTGAGTAACACAGACTCTACAACCTCATCTGGAGAGTGGGACACTGGCTGAAGCCAGTGGGTGGCCCAATCCTTTAGTCACTGCACAGCCTGAGGTCATGCCCTTGGTGGGAAAGTTTCTGTCCAGAACCAGAGACAGTAAATCTCTGGTGATCTCAACAAACTGGGATTGATGGCCGTTTTCAAGGTGTCATAGTCCTTTGCAGCTTCATCATCTAAGGCCCAGTAAGCCACATTCGCTTCCCAGACAGAAAAGGGCTAGTCGCATAGCCCAAGTAGTCTTTTTTTCTCAGTGAGCAGCAAGGGCTATTTGTCAAATGTAATGATATGCCTCGGGGTAAGCCAGGGGTCCCCAATTTGGAAAGGGCTATACCTGGTGCTGATGAGGTCATTTCGAAGTGGGAGCAGCCAGTGATCCGCTCAAGCATTGCCTCCTGGAAGCTTGAGGAGCACAGCTTGCTGCTGCTGGGTGGCCCACCGGGTCTCCTGCTGCCCTTCCAGAAAAAGCTGCTTGGTCTGGGCTCACTGCTGCTAAGCTAGGAGTCGTACAATCTTAGGGTGACCAGATGTCCCAATTTTATAGGGACAGTCCCGATATTTGGGGCTTTTTCTTATACCTATTACCCCCCCCCCCCATGCCCTGTCCCGATTTTTCACCCTTGCTATCTGGTCAGTCTATACAATCTCTTCCCCAGAGAAATAGGGGAGTCAATCCCATTTCTCCTACCAAGTTGTGGCAGTTGGTGCTGCTCCATTGTGCCACCTTCAGGGCCAATAATGGTACAACTGCAGGTGTTCCCTGCCTTAACCTGTACGTTTTGGCCATGTGCCTGGTGCATGGTGGCCCGTGCTGTAGCTCAGTGTCAGTCTCTAAACAGTTAAGTAACAAAATCATTTTAAAATGTTGCTATTTGTGCCTTTAAATAAAGAAACAAAACTCAAAGGCAAGTGCTTAGTGGCAGCTCTTGTTGGCATGGGGTTCTGGGCTAGCATTGACGAGCTCATCTTCTGTCCCAGTCTCACCCAGCTCTGCCATTGAGAGGACAGCAAGCCTTCTTAACTGGCCTGCTGGCTCTTGATTGGTCATTATTTTCTTCAGGCCCTTCTAGGCCTCTGGAAGATTATTGTTGGTATGCAGGTCTGAGGGATTTTCCTTGAGGAGGGGTGTCAGGGCACCGATGCCTTCAGCAAGGGGCAGAGAAGGCCTGATAGACCTTGTTACACTTAGGATATATTTATCAAGTACATATAGTACTTGGAGAAAGTTACCTCACATGCATATATATTTATTTAATTATATGGAATATCCAAGCTAACCAAAGGAATTTTAGGAGGCTTCTACCTTATCTCCTAAGGACAAACAAATATCAGGAAGAAAAACATGGTTTTATGGCTAAGGATGTTGTTTACCCTAAGTGTTTATACTAATTCAGAAAAGCTATACATTACCAAACTACATATTCATAAGAGAAAGGCCATTCTAAGGACAACCCATGAAGCCGTGGAACCAGTGAAAGAGTGATACCCCACCCAACTTTTAATCAGTTTTCACCAAAAAGGTTAGTAGCAATTGGAGTCTAACATACTGAATGCCAGTGAAAATGAGATAGTATCAGAAGCTAAAATAGGAAAAGAACAGTTAAAAATTACTTAGAAAACTTAGATGTCTGTAAGTCACTAGGACCTGATAAAATACATCCTAGAATACTCAAGGAGCTGACTGAGGAGATATCTGAGCCATTAGCGATTCTCTTTGAAAAGTCATGAAGACAGGAAAGATTCCAGAGGACCAGAAAAGGACAAATATAGTGTCCATCTATAAAAAAGGAAACAAAGGGGAATTACAGACCAGTCATCTTAACTTCAAAGTACCTGGGAAGATAATGGAGCAAATAATTAAGCAATCAATTTGCCAACACCTAGAAGATAAGGTGATAAGTAACAGTCAGCATGGATTTGTCAAGAACAAATCATGTCAAACCAGCCTAATAGCTTTCTTTGACCGGGTAACAAGCCGTATGGATAGAGGGGAAGCAGTAGGTGTGGTATGTTTTGACTTTAGTAAAGCTTTGGTACAGTCTTGCATGACATTCTCAAACAAACTAGGGAAATACAGCCTAGATGGAGCTGCTATAAGACGGATACATAACTTGGTTGGAAAACATTCCCAGAGAGCAGTTATCAATGGTTCACAGTCAAACTGGAAGGGCATACTGAGTGGGGTCCTGCAGGGATCTGTTCTGGGTCCGATTCTGTTCAATATCTTCATCAATTATTTAGATAATAGCATAGAGAATATACTTATAAAAAGCAACAGAGGGTCCTGTGGCACCTTTGAGACTAACAGAAGTACTGGGAGCATAAGCTTTCGTGGGTAAGAACCTCACTTCTTCAGATGCAACAAAGATGCATCTGAAGAAGTGAGGTTCTTACCCACGAAAGCTTATGCTCCCAGTACTTCTGTTGGTCTCAAAGGTGCCACAGGACCCTCTGTTGCTTTTTACAGATTCAGACTAACACGGCTACCCCTCTGATACTATACTTATAAAGTTTGCAGATGATATGAAGCTGGGAGGGGTTTCAAGTGCTTTGGAGGATAGGATTAAAATTCAGAATGATCTGAAGAAATGGTCTGAAGTAAATGTGATAAAATTCAATAAGGACAAATGCAAAGTACTCCACTTAGGAAGGAACAATCAGTTGCCACACATACAAAATGGGAAATGACTGCCTAGGAAGGAGTACTGCAGAAAGGGATCTGGGGGTCATAAGGGATCACAAGCTAAATATGAGTCAACAGTGTAACACTGTTGCAAAAAAAAAAGCAAACATCATTCTGGGATGTATTAGCAAGAGTGTTGTAAGCAAGACATGAGAAGTAATTCTTCTGCTCTACTTCGTGCTGATCAGGAATGGTAACATACATAAGCCAGTAAGCGAACACTTCAATCTCCCTGGTCATTTTATTACAGATTTAAAAGTCACTATCATTGAACAAAAAAACTTCAGAAACAGACTTCAAAGAGAAACAGCAGAACTAAAATTCATTTGCAAATTTAACACCATTAATCTGGGCTTGAATAGGGACTGGGAATGGCTGGCTCATTACAGAAGCAGCTTTTCCTCTCCTGGAATTGACACCTCCTCATCTATTATTGGGAGTGGACTACATCCACCCTGATTGAATTGGCCCTGTCAACACTGGTTCTCCACTTGCGAAGTAACTCCCTGCTCTCCATGTGTCAGTATATAATGCCTGCATCTGTAACTTTCACTCTATGCATCTGAAGAAGTGAGGTTTTTACCCATGAAAGCTTATGCCCAAATAAATCTGTTAGTCTTTAAGGGGCCACCAGACTCCTTGTTGTTTTTGTAGATAGAGACTAACACGGCTACCCCCTGATACTTGACAACTGGATTATTGTGTCCACTTCTGGGGGCCACATTTCAGGAAAGATGTAGATAAATTGGAGAAAGTCAGAGAAGAGCAACAAAAATGATTAAAGGGCTAGAAAATATGACCTATGAGGGAAGATTGAAAAAAATGGGTTTGTTTAGTCTGGAGAAGAGAAGACTAAGAGGGGATATGATAACAGTTTTCAGGTACATAAAAGGTTGTTAAAGGGAGGAGGAAGAAAAATTGTTCTCCTTAACCTTTGAGAATAGGACAAGAATCAATAGGCTTAAATTGCAGCAAGGGAGGTTTAGGTTGAACATTAGGAAAAACTTCCTTACTCGCTGGGTGGTTAAGCACTGGAATAAATTGCTTAGGGAGGTTGTGGAATCTCCATCATTGGAGATTGTTAAGAGCAGGTTAGACAAACACCTGTCAGGTATTGTCTAGATCAGGGCTCGGCAACCTCTGGCACGCGGTTCGCCAGGGTAAGCACCCTGTCGGACTGGGCCAGTTTGTTTACCTGCTGCGTCGGCAGGTTTGGCCGATCATGGCTCCCACTGGCCACAGTTCACCGCTCCAGGCCAATGGGGGCTGCGGGAAGCAGCGCGGGCCGAGGGATGTGCTGGCCGCGGCTTCACGCAGCCCCCATTGGCCTGGAGCCGCGATCGGCTGAACCTGCCAACATGGCAGGTAAACAAACTGGCCTGGCCCGCCAGGGTGCTTACCCTGGCAAGCTGCATGCCAGAGGTTGCCAACCCCTGGTCTAGATAACACTTACTCCTGCCATGAGTGCAGGGGACTAGACTAGATGACCTCTTGAGGTCCCTTCTAGTCGTATGAGTCTATGATTCTATGATAAACAAGCCTGAAAGAGGATATTTTCCTATACATTCATGGAAATAGGAATAAAAGTATAAAACTCTGCAATGATCACCAATGCTAGAGTTGTGGGGGAGGAAATAGTAGAGGGGGGCTTAATGCATGGGGACAGGCTTGAAGGAAGCACAGAGCCAGGTGCCAAGATATGCCTTGGACGTCTCCTGTGCTGGCAACCTTTGGGCTGTGGAGCAGGGCAGAGGCCAGCTGCAGCAAGACTTCCCTGCCTTTGCCTATACCTCCTTCCCTACCCATTATCTCCCCCCTTTTCCCCTTTCTCTGCCCCCACTCATAACTTCCCCTTCTGCACCCACATCACCCCTTCCACCGGCCACTATCCCTTACAACCGGTCTGCCTTTTGCCTCTGCCTTTCCTCTAACCTGCCCCCACCCCCATCTCCCAACCTTCTGCATCTGCCCAGCTCTACTCCTGCCTCGTCCTGCCCCCTTTCTGTCTCCCCTTCCACTCTGAACCAATTCTGCTGAGCAGCAGACCAGCGTCCCAGGCAACCTCCCACTCCTGTTGGGATAAAGGGGCTTTTTCAGAGCCGGGCAGTGTAGGAGTCTGAGAACCACTAGCACAGTGTCCAAGCTGGACAGTATCAGAGGGGTAGCCGTGTTAGTCTGAATCTGTAAAAAGCAACAGAGGGTCCTGTGGCACCTTTAAGACTAACAGAAGTATTGGAGCATAACTACAATGCATTGGTGACCTCCCAGAAAACAACATCCTAGCCACCAGGGATGTAGAGGCTCTCTACACAAACATCCCACACACAGATGGAATACAAGCTGTCAGGAACAGTATCCCTGATGATGACACAGCACAACTTGTTGCTGAGCTCTGTGACTTTATCCTCACGCACAATTATTTCAAATTTGGTGACAATATATACCTCCAGACCAGTGGCACCGCCATGGGCACCCACATGGCCCCACAATATGCCAACATTTTTATGGCTGACCTGGAACAACGCTTCCTCAGCTCTCGTCCACTCATGCCCCTTCTCTACCTATGCTACATTGGTGACATCATCATCTGGACCCATGGGAAGGAGACCCTGGAAGAATTCCACCATGATTTCAACAGCTTCCACCCCACCATCCACCTCAGCCTGGACCAATCTACACGGGAGGTCCACTTCCTAGACACCACAGTACAAATAAGCGATTACCACGTTAACATCACCCTATACCGAAAACTCACCGACCGCTACGCCTACCTTCATGCCTCCAGCTTCCACCCCAGACACACCACACGATCCATCGTCTACAGCCAAGTGCTGAGGTACAACCGCATCTGCTCCAACCCCTCAGACAGAGACCAAAACCTACAAGATCTTCACCAAGCATTCTCAAAACTATGATACCCACACAAGGAAATAGAGAAACAAATCAACAGAGCCAGACGTGTACCCAGAAGCCTCCTGCTACAAGACAGGCCCAAAAAAGAAACCAACAGAACTCCACTGGCCATCACCTATAGTCCTCAGCTTAAACCTCTCCAATGCATCATCAGTGATCTACAACCCATCCTGGACAATGATCCCTCACTTTCACAGACCTTGGGAGGCAGACCAGTCCTCGCCCACAGACAACCCGACAACCTTAAGGCATATTCTCACCAGCAACCACGCACCGCACCATAACAACTCTAACTCAGGAACCAACCCATGCAACAAACCTCGATGCCAACTCTGCCCACATATCTACACCAGCAACACCATCACAGGACCTAACCAGATCAGCTACAACATCACCGGCTCATTCACCTGCACGTCCACCAATGTTATATATGCCATCATGTGCCAGCAATGCCCCTCTACTAGGTAGATTGGCCAAACTGGACAGTCACTACACAAGAGGATAAATGGACACAAGTCAGATATCAGGAATGGCAATATACAAAAACCTGTAGGAGAACATTTCAACCTCCCTGGCCACACAATAGCAGATGTAAAGGTAGCCATCTTACAGCAAAAAAACTTCAGGACCAGACTCCAAAGAGAAACTGCTGAGCTCCAGTTCATTTGCAAATTTGACACCATCAGATCAGGATTAAACAAAGACTGTGAATGCAACTCCAACTACAGAAGCAGTTTCTCCTCCCTTGGTGTTCACACCTCAACTGCTAGCAGAGCACCTCACCCTCCCTTATTGAACTAACCTCATTATCTCCATACTGATTTATACCTGCCTCTGGAAATTTCCATTACGTCTGATGAAGTGAGCATTCACCCACGAAAGCTTATGCTCCAATACTTCTGTTAGTCTTAAAGGTGCCACAAGACCCTCTGTTGCTTTTTACAAGCTGGACAGCGGCATCTGCTGTGATCGGGAGACACATGGCCACTCCTCTTCTCCCCGCCCCCCTTTCCCCCCCCAGCAGTGCCTGGGCCCTTGATCACTCTTGCAGCTTCCCCCTTGCTCTCACCAGAGACCATCCCTTCACAACTAGACAGCTCCACCCCGTCACTCCCCCACATGCCATAGGTGGCAACACTTGCTGCTGTTCTCCCTGTAGCTCCTAGCTCTGCAGCTAGCCGTGCAGGGAGAAGTAAGAGGGCCAAAACACAGCCCCCCTGGCACCTTTGTATAAGTAAGAAGTGAGGAAGCCCCTAGAAGTAGTGAAGGGGCAAAAGCTTCCCCATAATTTGAGCACTGGGGCCAATCAGGGGAAGCGAAGATATTTTCAGCAAAACTATTTAAGCTCCAATTTGTTGAGTCCTTTCTGAATACTCATTAATCAATCAAGTTTTGCCCATCTAAGGGTTTTCTATAGCATCTCTCACCACAGTGTCTAACACTTGTCATCTGCCTCTTGTCTTTTGATCCACGTTCTGTCACCATTAGTCTTGCTGACCAATACTTAACTCTGTAGACAGTCCCATTGCCCCAGCAGCAATATTACATGGGCAGTTACTCACATGAGTATTTCCACTGTAGTGAATAGGATCATTTATGTGATTAAGGGTTTCACAACCTGTCCCACAGTAAGGTGGTACTTATTATAGAACTGTTAGATTCTGGTTCTTTCTTCCCTCCCCATCAGTTTTCCTGATGGATTTTGTTTACCTTCCACTTTATGGTCAGTGCTTAATTTGTAATGAAAGGCTGCTGGGGCTCAAGCAATTTTTTTTTTAAACTTTCATACCTGACACAGCAAACCCAGAGGTGCTAAGGCTATGAACTGCCAAGTTTAGAGGTGCCGGGCTCATCCCTGGCAAGCTCTGGCACAAATTAAACACTGCTTATGGTACACAGATAAGAGCTTGGATACCTACTTATCTGTACCCATGGATCTGTATATCTACATTTAGCTAACCTAACTAATTCCAGTGTGGTTGATATTTCTCAAGAGTATATGACTCTTGGAGAAGTATGAAAGAAATGTCTTAAAATACATAGTCATAAGGGATGCTGTAAGCAAAAGTTATTTGACTAACAAATCAGTGTTTAAAGCTTTTAAACTTTTAAAAAGTTAATGATTTTTTGGCATTTCTCTCGGACTGAGCAATGTCAGTGTTGGTGGGTAGCAGTCACTGCAGGGGAATGTGTGAGACGTATTCCAGTGGACACAAACAAACATAGGTTTTGGTTTAAGCCTCTGTAAAATAAAAAAATGTTGGCCCCAAGATTGTTTTTTGTTAATGGCGAGCAGGCCATGTCCCCATTTCATTTGGAAAAATATACCCCTGTAGTATTCCAAAGAGAAATCAGGAACTGGATCAGTATACGCATAAAATGGTGTTGATTTATGCTAAGATGAAAATCAAACTACAGTGACGATGCTTCTGATAATTACCTGGAGTGAAAAGAATCTTGATGTTTACCAAAATATTAAGTGACTAGCACATCATTTTAATATACTGACTTCTATGGGACTATTCACTGTGCGTAAAGACAAGCGCCTGTGCAGAATCAGGGCATAGCTGGCTAACATAGTCTGAAACAATCTTATCCAAGGAGGTCAACTATTTTTTCCAAATAATATTAATAGAACAATTGAATGTACTTTTTGCAGTTCATCAATATCCATTTTATAGGTAGGGCAGGGGAAGGGAGGTCTTCTCCTGGACCACAGATTAAGAGATTAGAGGAAGAAAAAGTACCCATCTGCCAACAGCAGACTTCTAAAGCAGGAGAAGCAGCTTTAATTCAAAATTCTCACACTGAGTGTTACCTTACTCTGTAAGTAGGTCCATTGATTTCAAAGGAGCCATTTGAAGTATCAGATACTATTCAGCATGAGAAAGGGTATCACATTGTAGCCCTTAGAGAATAATTATAAATCAATATGATTTCTTTAGATCAGACTTTGCTGACTTGAACTCAAGATTGGGGTATTCTGTACATAGTGTAGGTTTTAAATGTTATAAAAATGTACAATTATATAATAAAATCTGTATCTCAAAGCAGTGTAGAGACTAGTGTGAAACATTGTGCTTGGAATATAATGTGACTGATTATTTTAACACATTCTATTTATCCAGTCTAGTCCACTGGTTTGATTCAATTCATTTGTAAAGCCTAGTCCAAATTACAACATGCCATTACACACTCTTGTCACTTGGTGGCAGCCAAAAACATTTTCTGCTATAAGTTAGCAGTGCACAGTTGTGATCATGTGCTGCTACCATTTAACTCATAAACAGGGATGCCAGAAAAAATACATCAGAGTGAGTGATAGGTGACCTGTACAGGAAAATAAAATTGAGTTGGTGCTTGTGGCAAATTGCCAGCACTACTATGATGGGTCTCATGCTTTCTTCTTGGGGCAGAGGGAGGGGGTTCAGGGCACCATTTCTTGCCCTTGAACTGGGATATTAACTGCCCCACTAGTGTCCTAGAGGAGGGGAATGGAGAGGGAGGGACCCAGGCACACCCTCTACTCCGGGTCCCAACCCAGGGGCCCTAAGGATAGCGGTAAACCACTTGAACTAGCAGTTCCTTCCCATGGGCTACTTCCCTCTCCTGCCCTTCAGCTTGTGGGGGCTTCCTGCCCTCCCTCTGCACAAGCCAGGTGTCCCTTTACCTAGGGTCTTGGTCTTCTTAGCCCACCACAGCACTTCTCCAAACTTTTCTCTGTTTCCCTCCAAACTGCTCTTTGCTCCAACACCAATCCACTGTTTCTACTCCTTCAAACTGTTCTCTGCTCCAACACCAATCCTCTCTGCTCCAACTCCTTCCCCTGTCTGATTGAAGCAGGGGTTTTTTATCAGGTGACAGACTTCAGGTACTCTAATTGGCTTCAGGTGCTCTAATTAATCTATGGCAAACTTTCTTCCCTCTATAGGGGATAAGGCTCCCTTCTAACCCTCTCCTGCTGCCCTCTGGCCATGCTGTATCACAGTGCTTTTTATTTTTCTACTTCTTTTTCTACAGGGAAGGCCTGAACGGTGTTTGTCAAAACAAAACAAAAAATGCTGCTTGTTTTTCACATAACAAATGCAGGTCTTCCCTATTCTATTGCAACTGGAGAACCAATTAAATTATGAAGGCATATTTAGCTTGAGTGTTTTTTTCTTTCTATTTTTTTTTGTTTTTTGTTTTTAAAAAGCATGAGAGTTTACAATACTTACCATCTGAGATTTAAGGTTTTAAAAAATCTAATTTTTCCTAAACCTTTCAGGTCTTATTTTTACACCATAAACCCCAAATAAATAAAAAAATACAACCCAAGCTTAGTCTAAAATAAATGTACAGTACTGGTCACCCCATCTCTAAAAAGGTGTTGCAGAACTAGAGGGGGGTTCAGAGATGGGTGAAAAGAATGATCAAAGTCATATGGAGAGAGAGTGAAAAGACTGGAAGTGCTTAGCTCAGAAAGGAGACACGTAAGAAGGGCCATGATAACATGGTTGTGAGAAGATAAATGAGGAACTTCCACTCTCCCTGTTTCATAACACAAGAACCGGAAAGTATGCAATGAAATTAAAAGGTGAGAATTGAAAACTGATCAAAGGAAATACGTTTCCACATAGCATGTGATTAAACTGTGGAACTCATTGCACAAGAAGTTGTTGAGGCCAAGAATTCAGCAAGATTCAAAAAGGGAGTAGACATTTATATGGATATCAAGAACACCCAAAGTAATAATTAATGATAACAAAAATGTTGGAAGAGATACTGTAACTTGTGCTTTACAGTTTAAAAAACAATCTCTAACTATCAGAGCTCAGGATGTGACCTATGGTTCGGGGCAGATTATCCCACATCTGCTACTGCAGGATTCTTATGCCTTGTTCTGAAGCACCTGTACTGGCCACTGTTGGAAACAAGACACTGGACTAGATGGACTTCTGTCAGACCCAGTATGTCAATTCCTATGTTCCTATGCTTTTTTAAAAAAAGAATTCTTTGCAAGACATCTTTTGGACATGAGTCAAGCAGCAGTAATAGCCAATATTACCTATTTTTGTTAGAAAATGGAATTATTCTTTTATTCTCTTTCCTGGCAGCCAGGGCCCTCCTTTCTGAATATTGCACATGTATGTATGACTGGAAATATGAAAGATTTTTATGTTAATGTCTAAACAGCATTTTAAAGATGGATCTTTTTATTAGGGCTCAGTGCCCTTGTGGATTGTACCAGATACTGCAGTCCTACTCCCAGTATTAAATGCCATATGGTTGCTCACGCCATCAGAGGGAGAATTTTTTGTTTGTTTTGTTGTTTTTTCTTCTTCGTTACAGTGGAACAAGTTGTGTACTTCCAGGACAAATGTAAGGCCGTTACCCTCTGTTTTTCTCTCTGCACCCCAACTCTCCCCTTTTGAAGCATCACTCATTGAGTGTAAATGCAATGAAGTGCCTGTCTACATTAGAGAAATTGGCACTGGTGTAATTGACACAGATGCAGTTCAAAATCCTGATATACATAAGCTTCATTGATGTAAAGTAGAGCTTACAGCAGTTGAGCTTTATCCACTATCCAGCATTTCTCTAATGTGGACAGGGTCTTTGATTTTGTTTCCCTCCGTTTAATAAAAAGGTGTTTGATCACATACATTTCTTTACTTTTTTATTCAATGCTTCTTATGTGTATTGAAGCCTTGTGAATGATAATAAGGAATTTGAAAATACTGAGGAAAATCTACATTATTTGTTCTCTCATTTATCAGCCCAGTGACCTTTTAAAGCTCCTGCCCTCCCCAAAAGCAAATAACACTATCTGTTAAGAAACGCTACCAGTTCTCTGTTTTGGAGTATTTATTGTGTCATTCGCCAATATGGAATGCTCAAAAACTCCCATTTTTACAGAGGTTTTACTGAGCACAGAATTTGGCCCAGGGTTTTTAGTATAATCTCACAAGATCCTGAAATGTGGAGTTTTGAAGACTGCAAAGACAGGAAAATTCCTACTGAATGTAAGTCCTGAAGGGCTGGCAACCATTTTATAGGTGGTGTTCATATGTCTGAGCTTTATACCAGTTTTAGTTAATAAACTTGCCTTTTTTTTTTCTTTTGTAGGTTCTGTCAGACTTGCATACCAGGAGGTATGACCTAACCAGATTAGACCAGGATGAGCAAGTCTTCTTCACAGCACACAGATACTTGGGGGGAAATGCAGTATTGATCTCACAAAATGGAAACTAACTCAAATGTAAAAATGAAATAATGGTGGATTTCAGGTTTTCATGGTGGAGATAGCATTTGATTGTTAGTGGTATTGGATCCCCAGTTCAGCAGAGCAGGTAAACATATGCTTAAGTTGACTCTTATTCATCAAAACTCATTCATTGGGAGGTCAAAGCTCATTCAAGCTAATGGGAAGACTTCCATTTACTTCAATGTGCTTTGGATCCGGCCATTAACCATTTAAACATGTGCTGAAGTCCACACTGACTCCAATGGAACATCAGAACATGCTTAAAGCTAAAGCACCTACTTACATAATTTGCTGACCAAGGATGGACTTGTGAATCTGGGCCTGAGAGAGAAGCTAATGCATTGGGTTAGGGAAACGTATTTATCTGTTCAAAATCTGCAACAGGTTAATATATGTTACGCAACAAGTTGAATCATTTATAAGGAAAATGCAGGTGCAATAAGGAAAATGCAACATGTGGTGAAATGCTGCCCCCATTGAAGTCAATGGAAGCTTTGCCATTAACTTAGTGGGGTCAGCATTTCACCCATAGCAAATAACATAACCTTATTAGGTGGAAGGTTGTCAGAATGACACAAAGCATCTTGAAATGTGACTGTCCTTTTTCAACAAAGCAATGAGAAGTAACTGTCTTGGTTTCTGGAAAATATGTTCATATGCTAATTCCAAATAACATTTGATGTGTGGTGGTTTATTTCCTTTTCAAAAGCTGCATGCAGGTCATGTACAAATGAGCCTTTTCTGCTTCAAGTCCTGTATAAAAAAGGCTTTTCCTCTTCAAGGTAATAGATTATTTTAGTTCTGAGGAAGATGTTCTGATATTGAAATGTAACTTACATCTGTTTTGTTTAGAATCCTACTGTCTAGTTCAGGTGTGGACAAACCTTTTTGGCCTGAGGGCCACATCTGGGTATAGAAATGCTCACGAAATTGGGGTTGGGAGGGGGTGAGGCCTCTGGCTGGGGGTGTGGGCTCCAGGGTGGGACCACAAATGAGGAGTTCAGGGTGCGGGAGGGGGCTCCGAGCCAGGGCAGAGGGGTGGGGTGTGGGGGTGAGGGTGAGGGCTTTTGCAGGGGGTGCAGGCTCTGGGGTGGGGCTGAGGATGAGGGGTTTCGGGTGCAGGAGGGTGCTCTGGGCTGGGACTGAGGAGTTTGGAGGGTGGGAGGGGGATCAGGACTGGAGCAGGGGGGTTGCGGTGTGGGGGGGTGGCTCAGGGGTGCAGGCTCTGGGCAGCGCTTACCTCAAGCAGCTCCCAAAAGCAGCGGCATGTCCCCCCTCTGGCTCCTATGCAGAGGCGTGGCCAGGTGGCTCTGCTACACGCTGCCCCGTCCGTAGGCGCCGCCCCTGCAGCTCCCATTGGCCGCAGTTCCCGGCCAATAGGAACTGCAGGGGTGGTGCTTGGGGCAGAAGCAGCCTGCGGAGTGGAGCCCCCTAGCTGCCCCCATGCATAGGAGCCGGAGGGGGGACATGCTGCTGTTTCCGGGAGCCGCACGTAGAGGCCCCCGACCCTGCTCCCCAGCTGGAGTGCCAGATCAGGGCAAGCCCCAGTCGCTGCTCCCCAGCAGGAGATCAAGGAATGGATTAAAACGGCTGGTGTAGTTTGCCCACCCCTGGTCTAGTTACCTACTACATTAATTACTAGATATTTTTTTTTTTTTATTGGAATGGCACATCCTTTCTTTAGTGATTTGCTGAAGTGTATCTGGACCATCACTTGATTATTCTGATGAAATATTTTTCCATTCATGTTTTTGACTGAGTGTGCATTAGATTTTTTTAAAATGTTTCAATGTGAAAGTAGCCAATTCACAGAAAAATAAAACAGGAGTACGAAATCAGCCAAATTAAAATGGAAAAAATGTGTACAATTTAATGTATGTACACTGTGTACAATTTAATAACATGTGTTATTAACAACATTAATAACAAAAATGTGTACAATTTAATAACTCTTGCACAGCTCTAATTGGACGGTTTGTATTAACTCAATCAGCAGGCAGAAATCTTGGCTCCTGAGAGTAAAGGGTTAATTCCTTCCAGGTAAGTGATGTCATAAATAATTGTCAAAACAGTAGGCTGTAGCACAAATTTGTCAGTTACTGCTATCAAATGAAGAATAGTAATAACATCAAAACCAATAAGATGAATCTAGCCAAAGAGAAAAAAAACAACTTATGGTAGCTGAGGAAAATCAAACTTAAAAGTATGTCACAGTTGCTTTGTTGTTTGCTTGTCAAAAAAATTGACAAGTCCCATTACCTTGTGTGCCATTAGTGATCAAAGCACTAATGGCAGATGACATTGAAGGGGGAGGGATAGCTCAGTGGTTTGAACATTAGCCTGTTAAACCCAGGGTTGTAAGTTCAATTCTTGAGGGAGCCACTTAGGGATCTAGAACAAAATCAGTACTTGGTTCTGCTAGTGAAGGCAGGGGACTGGACTCAATGACCTTTCAGGGTCCCTTCCAGTTCTGTGAGATAGATATATCTCCATTTATTATATTATGGTGATCAAATGATCTAAGCAGCTGAAATGGCCATGGTGAATAGATCTAGCATCAACTTTGCCTACATGCACATGGTTACAGTAAATGTGTTTAACCCAATATATAAAATAGCAGTATACAGTAAATCAAAGCCAAAAATTAATTAATTAATTAAAACAAGTGTCTGGAGCTTAATAATAGAACAGCTAGAAATTGGCATTCTTTTTAAAGGGTGCAAAAATCCAAGCTTGGGTTAATTAAATGCCAGTAAAGGTACAGAGAGACAAGATGGGTGAAGTAATATTTTTTCTTGGACTAACTTCTGTTGGTGACAGACAAAAAGATAGTACCTCACCTACTTTGTCTCTCTAATATCCTGGGACTGATACAGCTACAACAACACTGCATACAGTAAAGGTACAAACAAATTAATGGCTATGGCCAATATACACTTTATAGATGGAATACCTGTTGAAATCACTGGGAGTTTAATATGCTGAGAGATTGCAGGATCACATTCCAATTTGTAGAATCCAAAGGTAGCAGAGCATCAACATTCTGTACTTCCAGGTCCAAATTCTGCCTTTCACACCACAGTAGGGTAACATGTATGGATATGAGGACAGGATGTCGCTTTTGCTGTTTATTGCAATGATTTAGTTTATATTTGACATGTTCTACTGGAGTTTGAGTTGCTTGATTTCAGAACTCTTTCTGAATTGTTCAGTCTCTTTCCTCAATATTCCTAACAACGTCCCAGGAGCCTAAATTGGAGGGTAGGCTTTTTGCATGCATATCTTGATCCAAAAAAAGATACATTTCCTCAAATACACTGAGCCAACTTCCTCCTTCAATTACATTGTTCAGTTCCTTTGAACTGAACAAGGTTGCCCAGATATTAAAAACACACAACAGGCCAAATTCTTCTCTAATTTATCCTTTTTGTAACCTCAGTGGAGTTATACCAGAGCTGAAGTTTACCTATTGGGCCAGATTCTCCATAACACTAATGTTATGTCTGTGTAACCAATAACATCAATGGAGTTGTACCTCATAAAAGGCCCATTGTCTCTAATACAAGCAATGGCTATCAAAGACATACTGATTGTATACATCCTCATTAATGATGTCTTTTGCTTTGTATGAACCAAAATGCTTGGCTGCATGGGAGTGTGTTCCTGCCAAAAGAATATTTACATTGTGAAATTCCTGTAAATATAAATAAAATAAATTAATGGGGATATCCTATCTCCTAGAACTGGAAGGGACATTGAAGGTCATTGAGTCCAGTCCCCTGCCTTCACTAGGAGAACCAAGTACTGATTTTGCCCTAAATCCCTAAGTGGACCCCATAAGGAGGAAACTCACAAACCCTGGAGTTAGCAGGCCAATGCTCAAACCACTGAGCTATCCCTCCCTCCCAGTAATGCCCTATGTCAGCATTTTTGTGTTGAGCAAAATAAAATACCTTCAGAATAAAGTTGTTATGCAATCCATAATGTTCAACATCTAAAAACTAATTTTAAAATGAGGAGTTTATTGCTGCTTTGTTCCAAATCTATGCAATTTACCTTTGAGTGTGAAAACGGGTCTGTTGGTTCTGAGATTCTCCAGGACTGCCTGGGTAAGGCTGTTGCCACTAATGCTAACTGCCTTGGAAACATGGCTCTTTTCCCCAGTGAGTTCACTTGCATTGCAGCAAAAAAAAATGTCCACAGGCTTAGGAACACTTTCCTCACCACAAACATGTCAGTTCTTCTGAGATATGTGGTGTTATTATTTAAAATTTCATTATTTAATTCTATATTCACTCAATGTTTCTTTACCCCAGTGCCTCATTCCTGTATCTTATCCTTTTGTTAGAATAACACATTTCCAAGTTTTACAGCCTGAGTAACTCAGCTACAGTGAAGTAACTCCCTAATTTCTTTGCCATTCTTTAATAGTTTCATCCTTCCCTCTGGTAGACAACATCATCATTCTGCACTGAGACAACAGGTGCACTGCTTCATTCAGGAGATTCTGGCCAACTCCCCTGGACAAGCCAGTTGGCAATGTGCCTTCCTTTCCACAGCACATTAGCTGAGCTATTTAATAACTGTGCGCTGCCCTGCTTGTCTAGGGTCCATGAACACACACCTGTTTTTGTACTATGAGTTGTTTCAGCAGCAAGCTCTATCTACTAACCACCAGACAAGATCATGAGAAATAATTTGTTTTTCATGCTGTCCTAATATAAGGAAAAGGAAACTGGGGAGAGCAAACATTCTGAGACTGCATTTGCATAGTATTTCATGTATCAGTAGACTTACGTGGGATGAATGAACATCTTTAAATTACACATTTTTCTCAGGGTTTGTTTGTTTGTTGTAGTCTTCTTTAAGACAGTTGGAAAATCTGGCTGTAGGTCATAGGTACAGTCAATCTGTACTGGGTAGTTCTCTTAAGTGGCTGGTAGTACAGTGGTTATAATGGGAGACAGAGTTCGGATTCTTGGTTTATATTATTTGAATTTTTCCCACTGACTCCCACTTATGATCTGGAGATAGTCATCTAATGTATCCATACCTCAGTTTCCTCCAGCTGCACATTACCTGTCACAAAGATGTAAGCAGAGATGGGCAAAGAATGTAAAGAAAGTATTTAAACATTCTTTGGTCACGAGTCACTTTGAGAGTGCATGTACAACCCTCTTTATTTGCTTTCATGAACATTCATGCAATCCACATTTTATTTTCACGGGGAAAAAAATCATCAATCCTTAAACTAATATGTTTTGACACTGGCAATGTTCCATCAACTACCGAAAGCTCCTTGAGAAACTCAGAGTTGCAAAGAGGTTTTGGGCAAAGGAGCTGGAAGGACAAAAGCTTATCCAAATAAAATGAGCTCTAGCAGTACATTTTGAGCTCTTCAGGGAAAGACACATTATAAGTGTAAAGTATTATTACATATCATGCCCCATAAAGCAGACATTAAAGCCATTAAAGGAAAATGGAAAGCACATTATACAGTGTGTCTCTATAGTAAAATACTTTTTATTACTTTTTACATTATAATTTTCATATGTGATTTAATGTTTTTTTCCTACACTTTCTACTTCTCATTTACTCAGTGAAGTGTATGCAAAATGCTACTTCAAAGCTGCTTAAGACCTGAATATGTGCCTTACCTTTTTCTAAGCAAAATGAATAGAGTCACAGGCATTGACACTTACAAAAAAAATTAGGGGGAAGTCGATTTTTAATTTTTAAATGCTATTCTCTTCAGGCTATTTCTCTTGAGGATTTCACTGTGATTGTGGGCTTCTCATTCTGAGAGTTGAGTTCACTCTTGCAAACACTTAAGCACTTTGAGTAAATGTACTCACACATGTCGTCCTATTGAAATCACATGCTTAAGTAGTTGCAGGACCAGATCAGTAGCAAACAATTTCTGAACTGCATTTCCTCACCCAGGTCAATGAGTTCCTTTTGTGAAACTGTCTCTTGGATGTGAGATGACTTGGCAAGAGCTTGTTTCACAACAGATAGTTTCAGGGTGTGCATATTGCAAAATACTTCAAGGGTGTTTTGAATTCACACTAAAACATGATCCCTTCACCCAGCTGCGTATTGGGATTTAGGAAGGATTAAGAAAAGCATAAGAATAAATGCAATAATATATATGGCTATGGTAGACAGGAACATTATGCTTTTTTTTTAGGAGTGGGTGTCCTTTAAAAAGATATGGTGACATGCAGCAGGAATTACTATACTACTTTACAACCTAAAATAGAAATAGGTTGCTAGTGATCTAAATGAGCTCTGGACAAACTGTATTGAATAACATAATGTGATTACAAGATAGCAGGGCTTTGTATTTGTAGTATCTAGTGTCAAATGTAAGATACACCTGAAACTGTACAACGGTATAACTGGACATTTATGACTAAATCTAAGGTACTTTGCTATCAGAGGATGAAAGAAAGGGGATGACAAGAGATGGAGTATCTTTGTGCACATTAAGAGGCTAAGATTGTGTTTCTATGCTAAAATATTATTTTCAGTGATTTAGACTTCAGTGATAAAAATTTGCTCTGAGATTAACACTGACAATAACTTTATGACAAAAGAAAATTATATTTTTAATTATGCACATGCAAACTTTATAAATCAGCAGATCCAGATAACTTGCATCCGAGAGTTTTAAAAGCATTGTCTGAGGAGCTTGCTGTACCGTTAATGCTGATTTTCAGTGTCCTGAAACATTGCGATTTTCAATGTCCTGGAACAAAAGTTCCAGAAGACAGGAAGAAAGCTAAAATTGTGATAATTTTTAAAAAAAGAATTGGGATGACCTGCGTAATTACAAGCCTGTCAGCCTGACACTGATTACAGGTAAGATAATGGAGCATCTCATACCGGACTCAACTAATAAAGAATTAAAGGAGAACACTATAATTAAATTAGATCTGTAATTACTTGCTATCTTTTTTGATGAGATTGCAAGTTTGGTTGATAATGGTAATAATGTTGATGTAACCTACTTAGACTTCTCTAAGGCATTTGACATGGTATTGCACAACATTTTGGTTAAAAAAACTAGAATGATGCAAAATTAACATGGGATACATTAAATGGATTAATAAATGGCTAACTGATAGGTCTCAAGATGTAATTGTAAATTCAGCACTAAGTGGATGTGTTTCCAGTGGAGTGGGGAAGGGATCAGATCTTGGCCCTACTCTATTTAACATTTTTATCAATGGCATGGAAGAAAATATAACATACCCGGTAATCACTGATAAAATTTCCAGATGACACAAAAACTAAGGGCATGGTAAATAATGAAGAGGACAGGTCACTGATTCAGAGTGAACTGGATCGCTTGGTAAACTGGGTGCAAGCAAACAGGACTGGGGGCTCTATCCTGGGAAGCAGTGACTTTGAAAAAGGCTTGGGGGTCGGTGGATAATCAGCTGAACATGAGCTCCCAATATTACACTATAGCCAAAAGAATTAATTCAATCTTGGGATGAATAAACAGGGGAATTTCAAGTAGGAGAAGAGAGGTTATTTTGCCTCTATATTTAGCACTGGTGCAACTACTCCTGCAATAATGTGTCCAGTTCTGGGACCAGGGGCGGCTCTATGTATTTTGCCGCCCCAAGCATGGCAGTCAGGCAGCTTTCGACGGCGTGCCTGCGGGAGGTCTGCTGGTAACGCGGATTCAGCGACATGCCTGCGGGAGGTCCCACGGTCCCACGCCTTCGGCGTACCTACCACCGAATTGCCGCCAAAACCGCAGGACCGGAGGATCTCCCGCGGGCAGGCCGCCGAAGGCAGCCTGACTGCAGCCCTCATGGCGATCGGCAGGCCGCCCCTTGCAGCTTGACGCCCAGGCACGCGCTTGGAGGGCTGGTGCCTGGAGCCACACCTGTCTGGGACCCATAATTCAAAAAGGATGTTGACAAATTGGAAAGGGTTCAAAGAATGATTAAAGAATAAGAAAACATGTTGTATAGTGCTAGCCTCAAACTAATTAGCTTAACAAAGAGAAGGTTACGGGGTGATTTGGTTACAGTCTATAAGTATCTACATGTGGAACATACATTTGATAATGGGCTCTTCAATCAAGCAGAGAAAGGTATAACTTGATCCAAAAGACTGGAAATAAGGTGTAAATTTTTGACAGTGAGGGTAATTAACAATTGGAACAATTTACAAAGGATCATGGTGGACTCCTCATCACTGACAAAAATGGATATTTTTCTCTAGGAATTATTTTGGAGAAGTTCTATGGCAGTGGTGCCCAAACTTTTCCTGTCATGCTCTCCCTTACCGGTAATGGAATCTCTCCCTCCCCCCCTTCATTACAGCACAGATGGCTCAGCAGAGGAGCTTGGGCTGAAGGCAGAGTTGGGGGCGGAAGTGGGGATGTGGGAGGAGCTGAGGTTAGAGCAGAGTTGACCTGGGGGCAGAAAGGGAATGAGGGCAGAGCTGGGCTGAGGGTGGAGCGGAGCTGCGTCTGGGGCCGGAGCTGGGCTGGAGGCAGAGTAGGGCTGGGTGGCGCTCCCTCTCTGCACCCCAGTGTGGGCTAGCCTGGGCCCCACTGCACACACCCCGAACCAAGCACACCCTACAGTTTGGGGACCACTGTTCTATGGTCTGTGTTTGTGTTATATAGGAGGTCAGACTAAACCAGTGGTTCTTAGACTTTTTTTTGTGTGGACCACTTGAAAATTGCTGTGGGTCTCGGTGGACCACTTAATGATCTTTCCAAATGTTGTTTGTACCATTAGCTAATTATTGTAAAGCGCTTTGGATAAAAGTGCTATATAAAAAAAATTATTAATAATTAACTTTTTTTGTTCTACAAATAAAAACACACAACTCATATTTTAATATCGGTAATCTTACCTTTCTAATGCGATGGATGTGCCCTCTCTCCTCCACCACAGCAGCCACAGAGCTGAGGCTGGGATGGAGGGCCATCTCTCCCCGGCAACTGCAGCCCTGGAGCTGGGGAAAGTCACCTCTTTTTCGGGCTGCCGCAGCCCTGCATGTCCCACCCCCTCTTCTTACCCCACTGCCCCCTCCCATCTACCCCCTCCCATCTACCCCCCAAGGCCACCACTTCACCTTACATGTGCATCTTCTCCAGGGTCCAGGCACCTAATTAGTTGATCCACGCCTGCGCGGCTCCACTAATTAGGTGGGTGGCCCTTCATTCTCTTGTGTCTGCCACCCAGGCATGCACCTTAGAGGGAACTGTCCACGGACCACCTGAATGGAGCTCGCGGACCACTGGTGGTCCACGGACCACAGTTTGAGAACCTCGGGACTAGATGATCACAATGTTCCCCTCTGGACTTGGAATCTATGAATCTATAAAAATGAAAGTTTATTGCCTTCATTAACCAAGACATTGTTACCCAAATTAAAGACAAGGCCACAAAAAGTCTTGCCAAATCAGTCATCTTCAATGTAAAGGAAAACAAAAATAACATAGATAAATTCAGGGACAAGAAATGTTTTACTTTCTTGTTTTCAGTTCTAACTGTGCAATAAAAAGATGACAATACTGCCCAATTCAGCCTTGGCTATTGTCCTAAGGATTTTATTAAAGTCCTGTCTGAGGTTACTTGGCTCACTGTGATGCTGTTAGGTAATGCTTGTTGATCAAAGAATCCTAGGGAAATCAGTATGCGCTGTGCTGGCTAAAAATCACCAATGTAAAACTTAGGTTTAAGAGGAAATGTCCAAATGCAGCAGCTGCCTGAAGACAAAATTTGCTAATTTCTTCCTCAGAGAACTCTGCATTGACTTAAACAGGATCAGAATTTGGCCTTAAATGAAAAGCTAGCCTGTAGAAATTGGGAAAAGCCATTTTTGTCCTGATAATATCTTTGAGGTTTCTCATAGATGCTAAAAACTATGAGATACTGATTGGTAAGTAGGATGTAAACATTTTGTTGATTTTAAATGTAAAAATAGCCAACATTGCTATAACAATCCATTGCTGATTCTATCTGTTTTGCAAGGTCATCACAAGATCAAGGATTTGTGCATAGATTTAGATAAAATGACAGAGAAACCCCCACTTCCATTTAACTTTCACCCCAACATCCACTACAACCCAAACCAAACCTTATTTTGAGATTATAAAAATCTAATTTCTCCTTCACCTTTATTTCTGTACAACTGCATTTGTGGGTGTCCTCTGACACTGAAATACCAGAATACTGTGGAAAAAAGGTTGTTTCTGTGGTATTTCTGACATGACCAGAAGCAGGAATTATCACACAAAAGCTTGTTCTCGAGAGCTTCCAATATGATTTTTTGTACCCAAGAGTCAGATACTCCAGAGGTGTTCATCCAAACCAAACTTCTGAACCTTTTATTGAGCAGAGTTGCTCCTCATATCTCACAAAGATATTATATAGAAATTATGCAGAAGAAAAGCTACGCTATGTGTATTAACTTGTCAACTAGAGTTTGTATTTGCTTTCATTCTGTAACATCTTGATCACTGGCCAAACAGTTATTACCTCTTGTAGGCTAACACTAGCCACACTGGCTTCTCTCCATAGAAACGTGGCAAAACAAGTAGCAGAATCCTAGGAATATAGTAAGTACCTTGAGTCATGTACAGTGATCTGCCGTCAATGTTGTTTGAACCAGGTTCAAAAACACTTTGTTCTGGACTAACTCCAAATGACTTGTGAAGGAAATAATTTCTATTAGTGTCCAGCAGTAAACAAACTACTGCTTGGTTGTAACCGTGGAGTGCAGCTGGAGAACATTAAAGGCATTGTCTGCTTTTGAAAACAGCATTGCTTCCACACACCGTCTCTTCCTTTGGCCCTATCATCTGCAAAGAGAAAGGTGGAAGGACCAGATTTTTTTAATGCTGATTTAATGTTTTAACCAAGGTGTGGTACTACTTTGGTACCTAGGATTATTATTAACTGAACTTGTTCACAGTCAGCCACCCCGTGCCATTTAAAGTTCTCTGGGACCAATGAATGTAGCAGTGAAGTCAGTCTGAATTTGCTCCCTGACACTGACTTCAATGAGAGCAGGATAGGGCCCTATGTAATATTAATATACACAGCAGATATTATGTTAGGTAGATAAGACTACTGCCCAAGAAAAGAAAAATGGACTTCCAATCACAACTGGGGGCAGATTAAAATTGGTGAGCTAGAGCTCACTCAAATTAAGTGGGATCTGAGGCAGGGGTTTATTTAAAGTGGGAAAACCAGGGAAATTTCCTACCCTGCTTCTAAACACGTTCTCTGGTCCTAAACATTACAACAGTATCCCAACCCAGGAATGGATTTATTCTCCCTTTTACTACTTTTTCTGTGGTTTGCAATGTTGTTTGCTAGATGCATTACAATGTGCCATTTAGCTCCATCTGCAAGTCAGATTCAAAAATTTTATGTGGCTTTTCACCTCTATGAATTTCACAAATAAATCAAATTAATTCCCTTTACTAACATAATTAGCATATAGAAGAACATTCTGGCAGCAGTGACTGGTGAGTGTAACACTGCATAACATAAACTGTTGTAGAACCAGACACGTGTACATCTAAGATATTTCATAGTGGTGATATTCTGGTAAGTGTTTAACTTAGACTCTGACATCTTTTTTCCTTTTCTCTGTTGAAATATTATCAATAGCTTGTGTTGTCATTTTGACCCTACATTTGCCAATATACTATATGTTTCGTTGAACCTTGTCACTTATATTTCTTATGCTACTTGGTCTGGTGTTTTCTTCAGTAGAAGGAAAGCCAGGACTCCTGGGTTCTGATCCTAGCGCTGTCACTAACGCACTACGTGGCTTTGGGAAAGCTATTTAATGCCCTGTGCCTGTTTCCTCATTTGAAAAGAGTATAATAAACAGGAGAATTGTGAAGCACAATTAATTATTTATAATGCAATTTCAGATCTTTGGATAAAAGATGATATCAAAGTACAATATGTTAATAATAATGATAAAATTCAGTAAATGCAATTAATTTAAAACATAATGCACATTCACTGAGCCTCGCTTTAGAGAGATTGTCCTGATTTTATATGGGGAATCCTATGAGCCGCAAACATAATCCCAGAATAATTCTGGAGTCATCAAATGACACCACCTTTCAACTTTGAGCTGCTGTGCTGTGATGTATAGATGTGACATGATCATATTTTGATGCACCTTCATCATGCAACAGCCCTTGTATGGGTGATACACTATGACAATGCAGTGTAATTACATATTTTAAGGGTATACTGACCTCAGACAATATGTTGATGTGGCTTCATCATGATGTCTTCCTCTGCAGCATGATGCCATTTTCATGCAACTTGAGAACACTGTGGCATGTTGTGGCATGATGATGTTTCAAAGTAACATAACTCTGTGACAGTTTGTTAATTTTTTTATATGGATCAGGACCATAACAATCTTTTGATGAAACTGTGTAATATTCCAGTGCAATGTGATGCCTGGATAAAACTTTTCATTATGCTCTGCAGCATCATGATGGTGTACCAATACAATGGCTGGGAAATATTTAGGTGATGAGATGATGTTGTAAACAAGACATGACACTTTAATGAGGTTGTGCTGACATCATGAAGCAGGTCATATTTGGCACGATAGACATTCTGCTATGTGGGTGACATCGGAGAACCACATGACAGGGACGATGTGTGGGAGCCACACCTTGGAGAAGATACATCTGGGTGCCATGGTTGTCCTGGGAAGGTGACATGTGGGCACCCCACGATGTGAATGCCAGATGTGGGGCTGGGGTTATGTTTGGGTGGGCCCTGAGCTTGCCGTCGGTTTTGACTTGTGGGTGCCATGCATGTGAATGGTGTGACACCTGGCTTCCACGAATTGGGGGGAGGGAACCGAGGCCCCGGCCCTGCCCGAGGGGCTGTCCTAGGCCTTGAGCGACTCCACCTTGTGCGAGGGGGGAGGGTTACCCCGCTTCAGGCCCCGCCCACACAGGGGCAGCTCCCAGCCCCGCCCACCCCTGGGAAACTCCTCCCGTGATTGGCCGCGCCCCGGGACGGGGCGGTAACCAGGAAGCGGGGCAGGAAGCCGGAGTCGGCCGGAGGAAGTGAGAGTCCTGGGCCGTGTCCTGAGCAGCCGGCATGGAGGGGGGCGGCGGGGCCGGCCCTGCGGTGAGGGGGGGGGACGCAGGGAAGAGGGGCGGGGTCTCCTCACTGGCTCGGCTGTGGAGCGAAGGGGTGGCCGGGGATGGAGGCGAGGCCTTGGAGGGGCCTGGGGTCAGCGAGATGGGCGCGCGGTGCAGCTGGGGAGGGGAGGCCCCGCCCCACGGGGGGGAGATGCTGACCTGGCTTTCCCCCCCCCGAGGCTTTGGTTCCCCTCGGTATGGACAGTGCTGGGGGCTCATATCAGCAGTGGGTGAGGGGTCAGGCTGCTCTGCTGTCCCTTTCCCAGCCGGAATGAGGTTTCATTAGAGACAGGCACCTGTCTGCCTGTTCCACGTGGGAAAGCAAATGCACCGGTACAGCTTTGTGCCCACCTCCGTATACATTCACTGTGTGCCTGCCCTAGCGCTATTGTTGATGTCCGCCTCCGGCGCTGGTGGTCCGTTGGAGAGGAGGTAGCAATGGGGTGTTCCACGTTGCTCCCCACCCCTTACCTTTCTGTAGTTTTTTTGTATTCCGTCCCAGCCTCTTCTCACCCCCTCACCACACCAATTTCATTCAGTAGTTCAGGTAAATGGATGAGAGAACCAACACACGGCCTCAGCCCTTGCAGGGAAGTTCACAGAAGTTTGGAATGTGTGTGTTATCTTGGACCAGAGTGAAGATGGATTAGAGTAGGGATGCATCTGGAAACAAAATATTATACAGCTAATGAAAAATATCCCAGCTAATCCCAAAGATGGATACTTGTAATGAAAAGTATTGTGGGTTAGCAACCCCTTACTCCCTTAGGACTGACAAACAGATCATGCTGTGAATAATAAAGTTTTCCTTCTCGAAGCAGATTTAACTATATTTTCAAACAACTAAATGTTTATACATCTAAATTAAAGTGATCCAGTTTTGAGGGTCCTGCAGGTCTCAGCAGCTGTGGAAATCAGTTCACTGTTATTTAGGTGCCTAAATATGTATTTAACTGCCTAAGTGTAGGCACCTAAGTTTCAAAATCTTGGCCTGTTTGTGCAGGAATATTCTCCAATTATTGAAATGCAATCTTCTCTGGAAGAAAAAACAGCAACTGATTTTCACAGAAGGTTTTAGGAAGGGAAGTGAATAAATGAATACAAATCAGTACAATATATTATAATATTTTTATAACTGTGTTTTTGCTTGTTTGTTGGTTGGTTCTTGTGCATGACAACACAAAGTTACACCCTGTTTGTATAAACTTTGAAACCATTGTTATAGAGTAGCTTTATTGTAAACAAATCCCTTTTTTTGCTTAGACATAATCCTGCAAGGTGCTGAGTGCCCTACAGGTTTGAGCCCAGAGTACCTGAAACTGTATTCTTTGTGTTGTGCTACTCGCCCCCAAAATGTTATTGGCTTCATTGAGAGCTTTGGACACCTAAGAAATGCAGAATCAATGTCTTAATTGATTAATGTTAATGATGTCTTTAAATTTATTTATTTGTTTATATTGCTGTAGTGTTCCCCTCACCCCCAGGTATGTTGGGTGCTTTCTACATAGGGAAGACACAAATCCTTCCCAAAAGAGTGTCTAATTTAAATAGTTGGTAAATATTTTCATTGTTAACCCACAGTGTAAACATCACAGCCATGGCCCCCATCAACCTCAAGCACGGAACGGGCATAGCATCCATAAAGATCAATCAAAAATACAAGCAGCATTTCCACTTGTGGAGGACTACAGTAGCTGCGATATTGTCAAAGCTACACAGTAAGCCAGTTGTGTATTCTATTTTGTATTAAATAAGGAAATTTGTGAAGGTTGTTTAAATTTAAAGCCATTTGTAATATTTATTTCTTAACAGAGCAGACTATGCGATTCCCCTCACCCTCCGTTAAATAATATCAGAAAAAGAACTGTAAAACCATGCTCTACAATGTTTTTTAATCATAAGCAATATAAAAATAGCTGTGGCTAAACCAGATTAGTGTCAGTTGGTATAAGGTTGTATGTGTCAACTAATTTAGGGCTCAGTCCCGCACCTATCCTTGCTCAGGAAAGATTTCCACTGAACACTACAGGAAATTTTGCCTGAGTAGGAACTGCTGGATCAGGCCTTTAATGGGAGATTATTATTATTATTTTGAATATGTGAAAACCTCTAAATTAGAAAATACTAAAGAATCACAACTAAAACTGAATATTTTTCTTACCTGAGATATGGCATATTGGAGCGGTGCAAGGAATTGGTGGAAGCAGGATATGATGTCAGACAACCAGACAAAGAAAATGTGACACTTCTTCATTGGGCAGCAATAAACAACAGACTGGATCTCGTAAAGTAAGATGTAGTATCTGTGTCCGTATGACCATATAGTTGTAAATAAATAATTTAGGCAGAATATTTTTCTTGTCTTACATGTTCACTTCTGTTATTTCATAACCAAGTGAAACCAATAGCATATACTGTGTTAATATACTTACCTATATCCAGTCTGCATAGGATATGCCACTGAAATGGTATAGTATTACTATTCACTTTCTTTTAATGTGAATTTGTGCAATACATGAAATCCAGTATGTTACTGAACACCCAGGTTTCAGGTACAAAATAAAATTTTAAAATCTTCATTTGAAATGAACATCTCCAAATTTTTATTGGTCAATACCTTAATAGATATTTCAGATGGGAGTTCTTACTTTCTGGAACTTCGAGGTGCTTCCCTGGAGTAGCCGAGAAAGAGAGGGCAGTTGAAACCAATTCTTTCTAAATAGTAAAATAGAGAATTAACGCTCAACTTTCAACACAGATTTCACATCTTGGAGTCCAATCCTGCTGAAGTACATAGAAATGGAGGGTGCTCAGTGCCTTGCAGGATTTAACCTGTGATATGAAATTTTAAATACATTAAATATAGTATATATCTGTCCTTTTGCTATCTCTAAAGGCTTGGCTACGCGGTGCATTAGGACGCACCAGCTAGGGTGTAAATTCTAGTGCACACCAGCATATTGTGCACCAACTCACCAATGTAAACCCTGCTGGTGTGCACTAAAAGTTCCGTTCCGCATGTTAACGTAGTCCTGTTTGAATCAGGACTACATCAGTGCACACTAGGGAACTTTTAGTGCACACTAGCAGTGTCAACCTGAGCCAATTAATGCATGACACGCTGGTGAACGTTAGAATTTACACATCTCTGGTGTGCACTAACACACCATGTAGACAAAAAGCCCTAAAAGATGAGATCCATGTAGACGAACAGCTGTTGACGTCAGTTGGGCTCAGCACAAATGTGGGAGTCCACTCACATGAAGCAGCTTGAAGGACTGAAACCTAAGGATCCAACCAGCAAATACTTAAGCATTTGCTTGATTTCACTATCAAGAACGCACAGGGCAAATTTTAATTGGGAGAAGGAGGTCTAGTTAGTGTGGAACTAATAAATTGCATAGCATACAAATTTCAGCTTGATGTCATAAATGCATTGCTAATTACTGTATTTCTTTAAATGCAGCATCTTTTTCAAACAGCAGTTGTTACAGTAAAAGTATCTGTGTGTTTGCCTGTCCAGTGAAAGTGTCATTATTACAACAATAATCATTAGTAGGGCAGTCTGTTCTCTGAGTATTAGTTTTTCATCTATCTGTTATTTACTCAACCATTTTATTTTATTGCTGTTATACAGGTTTTATATTTCCAAAGGTGCAGTAGTGGATCAACTAGGTGGAGATTTAAATTCAACTCCACTTCACTGGGCCATTAGGTATGGTACTTATAGATGCCAGTTATACTTCTGTCAATATTAAATAATACAATACATCTGCTGTTCGTTTATTAGTTAGTATCTTCATCCTAGTTAGTTCTGCATTTCTTTTATTTAGGAACAATAGCTTGTATGTGTATATTAGCACCCAAACCTGTCCTCAGATACCCAGGTGCATACCGTTGTGGAGCTTGAAAAATAAGTTACTATTTAGTTATGTATTATAATCATGTACATCCATGTTTTGGGCCTATGCTATTAGGGCTGGCTCCAGGGTTTTTGCTGCCCCAAGCGGCGGGGAGGAAAAAAAAAAAAGCCGCGATCACGATCGGCGGCAGCAGCTCCACCGCGCCTCTTCCTTCTTCGGCGGCAATTCAGCGGCAGGTCCTTCCCTCCCAGAGGGACCAAGTGACCCGCCACTGAATTGCTGTCGAAGAGTCCGACGTGCCGCCCCTTCCCCTTGGCCGCCCCAAGCACCTGCTTGCTGAGCTGATGCCTGGAGCTGGCCCCGTATGCTGTGGATGGAGCAATACTTAATATTCAGAACTTGTGTCTGAGGTCTAACGGGCAAAAAGGATTTTTTAATTTGTATTACCATAGTAATATGATTGAAAATTCCTCTTAATGCCTGTTAAGATACAGGCCAATGCTTCTGAAGACAAGTTAGCTGGCCACGTTATAGCCAAGACCACGCAGGATGCAACATGGCCAACTAACACTGTTTCAAATGTGTTAGCTGGATTTAAGGGAGGATCCCAGGCTTCAACTTGACCAATTTAGCATGTATTAAAGGCACTGTGCTGTGTCTATACTAGACTTCTAAAAATGTGTGAGTTAGCATGTTAGCTAAATCAGCTGGGTTTAACATAATTTAGGAACATACCCTTTTTGCCCATCAAGATAGGACTTCAGTAAGCTGGTCAGGAAAGGAAATGGAGTGCTTGTCTACACAGGAAAATTAACTGAAATAGCTCTGTGTGTGGATACTCTTATTCCAGAATGAGTATCTTTTGCTGGGTTTAGCTTAATCCATTTTGAAATAAATGTGTGCACACCGGGAACTATTCCTGAATAACTGTTTCACTTTAAATTCATATCCTACCTTACCCTGAAGTAACTTTCAAGTGTTAGACTAGCCCTTAGTACAATTTTTAGTAGCTCAAACTTGTGGTCAAAAGTTAGATTTCCCATATCCAGAGATATGATTCTGGTTTAAATAACCAAATTGAAATGTTCCTAGATGCATTAAGTACAAATGAGAATAAAGTATTAATGATCCTGTAAGCAAAAGATATAGACTTCTTGGAGTGACTGATACATTGTATTCATATACAAGGGATGTTTTAATTCACGTTTATTAACAATATTAATTTAAATGCTAGGATTTTCCACACAGACAGCAAAGTAAATTCTTAGTAAATATTCAGCACTGTTCCAAAGGTTAATTTTAATCATTGGTTAAATATACTTTTAGAACATAGTCTAAGTTAAACTTAACAAGTTTCTTTAAAGTTTTCCCTGTGGTTTTCCACGTTATTGGATAGTCAGTCAGTCTGAAAGATTCCTTTAGTATGAATTTGAAGAGTGCTCTTTCATAACTTGTTGTATCTACATGTTAAAGATTTCTGAAAAAGATTTCATATTTATTTTCAGGCAAGGGCATTTATCTATGGTAATATTGTTGTTAAAATGTGGAGCAGATCCTACCCTTATTGACGGTGAAGGATACAGCAGCATTCACTTAGCAGTGGTCTTTCAACATATGCCTATAATAGCTTATCTCATATCAAAAGGCCAGGTATGTTTTAGTTATGCAGCAGATATCCCAAATGTTGTTTCCTACCTAGTTGTCTCTCTTGCTAATACATTTTATCTATATTTTATCTAAAATACATAAGCAATCCTGTCCAGCATCATGCAAACCTATAGTGCAATATAACTGGCATTTAAGTCCAATATCTGACAATATATCCTTGAAACACATCCTAGAAGACAGTATTTCATTATTCAGTTAATAACTGGAACTCTGTAACAGCCTGTTATTTGAAGCTCACAAAACACATGATCAACCTGACACTGTATTTTTCAATATTTTCTCGTCATCTCTCAACTCTTTTTAAAACTTCACCACTATGCACCTGTGGCAAGCTAAATTTAAAGGTAGAAATGAGACCGTGTGATGTATGTGTCAGAGAGAATTTTTTTTTTGCTGGTTAACATTGTGATCAGACCAGCAGTGTCACGCAGGACTGCCTAGAAAACTTTGGTCCCAATCCTGCAAGCCCTTAAATATGTGCAACTTAGCTCGTGTGAGTAGTCACACTGAAGTTAATACATTTAATCTTGTGAGTAAAATTAGGCACGTGTGTAAGTGCTTGCAGTATTGGACCCTTTGCTCAGATAATATTTTGCAATAAGATTATACAATCTGATAAACACATTTTCTCTCTATCCTAGGGCCCATTGTAGTAAAATAATTGTAACCTGTGGAGTCTAGGTATAGATGGTATATGCCACAAACATGCTTAAGAAGACTCTTCTTCTACCTCAGTTGCTGTGAGAAATAGACTCTTCTTCTAGAAATTTAAAAAAAATCCCTTTAATTCAATCTATATTATACTTCATTTTTGTACATGAACCTTAATTCTTGCTTTCAAAATGTGAATGTGTAATTCAAGAAGGGAGAAAATAACAGAGGGAAAGAGATCAGTTAACAAGTGGTAGAAAATTGGTTATTTCCTTATTTGCTATAGCTGACTTCCTTTTCTATACTGCATACTGATTACTAGTTCACCTTCTCCCCCACCCTCAACCTCTCCTTACACAAGGAGAAAAAAGAATCTCTCTTTTTCCCTTCCAAAATATACTGATGTGGTAAAGCTATTTTAACTTATAGAATTAGATGGACATAGGCAGAAAACTAGTGAAAATTTTCTCTTGAATTATTCTTGTTGGAATCTACCTACCTGTACTAAAAGAAACTACATACAAGAATTGAGAGAATGGAAGAGTAAAGGAATTCCTTCTAAAATGAGTTCCAGGTTCTCAGCTGGTGTAAATTGGCCTAGCTTCACTAACGTTAGTAGAATTATGTCAGCTTGCACCAGCTGAGTATCTGGCAGAGTAACTTTTATTTTCTGAAATCTATGAATAATTTATATCTAATAATCTCAATATCTTTTCATACTCAGAGTGTAGACACAACAGATTTCAGCGGACAAACGCCTCTTATGCTGTCAGCACAGAAAGTAATTGGGTAAGTAATGGACAACTAAAAAGTTACCAATCCTCTTGCACCCAGATAACTCATAGGCTTTTTAGAATAATGAAATACATCACTTTTAATCAGAGGTTACAAATGCCAAAAATTTCACCCCAGAACAAATTATTTCAGCTGATTGATAGATCCTTAAAAAAAAAAAGGGGGGGGGGAGGGAGGTATCATGGAAGTAGTGTGTCTGTAAATACAATTTGTGAGCACCTCTATGAATCTGTATTCATATTTTATTTATGAAGACTCCTACTTTCTGCACTAGTACTGGTGGTCTTCAAATGCCAGCACCTATAAACCATCTCCCACAATCCAGAAAAATAGGTGGAAGTAGGATCACAGTAGGAAAAAGGCAGAGCCCTAGGCTAGTACAAAGTCAATTTGATACTCTGGAAAAGCTACACATATACCTCATACTTACTAGTATTCAAACAGTGAGGCATTCGAGACATTTGTCACATACTTGGGAGTAAAACTTGACAGTGGTCTGATATATCAGCCTCACCTGCAACACCTAAAAATGAAGATCTCTTCCCCTACCTCCTTGATACGAAAGCTATCGGAAAAATTCCTAGGGAGCAGATCCTTCAGTCCTTTGTATATCTTTATCTGGTGTTTGCTCCAGCTGAATACTCGACTAAACATGCAGTCACCACACTCAACTTGTTGATACTCCTGCTGTTAGCTGTTTGAACTACACACTGACCTCCAGCCTGTATGTGCTAGTGCACATAGCTCCACCCGACCTTCGACAAGATGCCATTACTGTTAGCTCTGCCTGGAGAGCTGTGACAGATGAAACCAACTTAATATGTCTCCAGCTGATTGATTGCCCTATTCTCAGTTAGGAAACGACACACAATGCCAACTCAAAGGCCTGCTCATATTCAGGGCAGAAATCCCACTCCTGTGGACTGGAAAGATCATCCATGGTGTCACACTCAACACCCCTTTGCTACAGCATCTCGCCTGCTTCTGGACAAGAGCATGACTGGCCTTTTTCCATACACAGACGATGCCACCAAGGAGCTGAAAACTATGTTCTCACAGAGTGGAAGCATTGGTGGGAAATTTACTTAAACACTAAATAAATTTGGGAGTCCATTGCTGCATCTGCCTCCTTGTCCACTTGACCGCAGATTCGGGACCAGACTCAATAAGACTACGCTATGGCTTGTCCAGACTTGCCGTACCTGTTCACTGGCTTAACTTGATTTCATCCCCATGCTGTGATTGTGGGGCAGCATTGCAGACAACAACTCGTGGTGGAAGAATACTCAACCTGACATCTCAAGAGTGGTTTACAATTTCTAGCCTCCCCGATACAGAGGCTATCCTCTGGTTGTGGAATCTGGACATGAAGCTTTGACGTTTGCATACGAGAGAAGTATGGGGAAGTGTATTTTAGAGAAATAACTACTCGGAAGTCATGAATTCTAATCCTGACTCTGATACTGACTAGCTTCGTAATCCTGGGCAAATCACTGACAGCTGTGTCCGTCTTTGTTCCCACCCTACAGGGCCGGCTCCAGCATTTCTGCCGCCCCAAGCAAAAAAAAAAAAAAAAAGCTGCGATCGGCGGCGGCAGTTCAGTGGCAGGTCCTTCCCTCATAGAGGGAATGAGGGACCTGCCACCCCAGAATTGCCGCAGGTGCCGCCCCTCTCCCTTGGCCGCCCCAAACACCTGCTTGTTAAGCTGGTGCCTGGAGCCAGCCCTGCCACCCTAAAATGAGGATAGTCACATGATGGTGTGAAGATTAATTTAGTTTATAAAGTGTTTTAAAAATGTGTTTATCTCTAATCTAAGTTGTCTTCTGTTTGCTAACTGGTCTGTATATCCTGTTTATTTTCATCTAGACCAGAACCCACTGGATTTCTTTTAAAGTTTAATCCTTCTCTCAGTGCTGTAGACAAAATTCAAAAGAATACTGCATTGCATTGGGCAGTTACAGCAGGAAATGTTAATGCTGTAGAGCTACTGCTGGATGCTGGATCTAATTTGGACATAAAAAATGTCAAGGTACAATTTTTTAAATTTCATTTCATTCTGTGTAGTACAACAATGTGAAATTACTTCAGAAAACAATCTGAAGGCTCTGTCTAATCCTGTTTCAGGTAATTGGGACCTTGATGTCCATTATAATGGACATCTGAATACGACCATACCGGTTGGCATTCTTATTCATTTTTTCTAAAATGTAGATGGGGATTTGTTTTTGTGTGTTGCAGAGGTTGAATACACACATTCATGGCTATGTTACTTCAACAAACACCCATATCCTTTTATCTTAGGCAAGCCACTTGACATTTCTGCCTCATTTTCCCGAGCTATAAAATGTGGATAATAATTCCTACCTCAGAGGGCAATTGTGAGGAATAGGTACTAAGGCAGAGATTTTTCAAAGGTGGCTAGTGATTTTTGGGTGTCTGCTCTGAGACCCTTAAAGGGACCTGACTTTCATAAGTGCTGGACATCTTCCCTCTGAAAACACAAACCTTTTAAGATGGCTTCACTGCTCTTTTTCACATGCTAGCTTGAGCAGAACTAATGCATGTCTGCCTACCCACACTGGGAAGCATATGATATCTTCTTTCATTTTCATGTGAGAATCCTAGAATACCATCCTTATTTATACTTTTCTTGCCTTCCCCTTGTGGTTGGAATGCAAAATTTCTTGACCTTGACTTTGCTAGAACTTCAGATTATTGCATCTCCTCATATAGACCGTACAGCTGATAATTCAGATTTGTTAGCACTGAAAACATTTGCAGCCAGAACAGTCTACTTGGTTAACTTAATTTTATTGTATCTCTGCAGTAAATCTGCTATTGGTAACTTAAATTAGTTTGAAAAATAAACATCCACCAAATAATTCCATTTTTCTGTTACTTCTCAGTAGTTATTTAAATGTAACATACATTTAGAAAAGTAAACTTTAATTTCTATTTTTAAAGGGAGACACACCACTTGACCTTGCTCACCAAATTCAAAATCGCTTGCTTATTCATATGCTAACTCAAGAAGAAAAAATGAGAATCAGAAAAAACTCCAGGTTACTCAGGATGTTAGCGAAATATGAGGTATTTTCTTTCATATAGAAACAATTCATGGACTACAGCAGTAGACATTTTTACATATATATTAATGTATATGACTTATGTAGTCTAATCTTGCCTCCGTTTAAGCCTGGAGTGGGCAAACTACGGTCCGCAGGCCATATCCAGCCCCTCAGGGCTATGGATCCGGCCCGCGGGATTGTCCCCCATGGACCCGGCGCCGCTCTCAGAAGCGGCTCCTGGGTGGGGGGGCAGAGGGCTCCGTGTGCGTTGCCCTTGCCTCCAGGCATTGCCCCCTGCAGCTCCTATTGGCCGGGAATGGGGAACCGCGGCCAATGGGAACTTCGGGGGAGGTACCTTCGGGGCAACGCACACAGAGCCCTCCTGTCCCCCCTCCCCCAGGGGCCGCAGCGCTTCCTGGAGCGGCGTGGGGCCGGGGACAGGGCAATCAAGCAGGGAGCCTGCCCTGGCCCCGGTGTGCGCTACTGCCACCCCGGAGCCACTTTAGGTAAGCGGCGCCGGGCCAGAGCTCAAAACCCTCCTGCACCCCGCCCCCCAACTCCCTGCCCTAAGCCCACTGCCTGCACCCCAACCCCCGCCCTGAGCTCCCTGCTGCACCCTGCGCCCCCTGCCGCACCCCTCCTGCACTCCAACCCCTGCCCTGAGCCCCCTCCTGTACTCCACACCCCTCCTGCACCCCAACCCCCTTCTCTGAGCCCCCTCATACACTCCGCACCCCTCCTCTGCCCCAATCCCTTGCCCTGAGCCTCTTCCTGCACACAGATTTAATTTCTATAAGAAAAAAACACCTGGTTTCAAAATGTAGCATGAGAATTTTTTAATATGTACAATAGGACATTAATATTTGTTTAAATTCTAATACTTTTCATTGGGTCTGATGTTAGACCTTTTCTCAACTAATGTGGTTAATAAAGAGCTGGAGGTTTTTATAATTGAAGAATGGTTTTAATTTAATTTGTAGTTTGCTATTTATTAGAAAAATAGTACACTTACAGTTCCTATGGCACAATTTTTTTTAAGAGAAACTTCTGAAACTAGTAATATTTTACAGCAGTTGAAGCATTTGGTTTAAGAAGTTAA
The DNA here is from genome assembly GCF_011386835.1 of Chrysemys picta bellii. Lineage (NCBI taxonomy): Eukaryota > Metazoa > Chordata > Testudines > Emydidae > Chrysemys > Chrysemys picta. Next base: position 71,866,107 of record NC_088794.1, on the reverse strand, counting down.
AATAGTCTTTTGGAACAAAGTTAGAAAACAGATTGAAGAAGAGATGGGTTGTAGAGAAAAACTTTAATGCAAAATATAGTGATATTGCTTTCCCGCTTGTTTTGTTTGTCCTCGGGGAATTCTTTCTTTGCCTTTGAACTCCCATTAATTTTTGCATCTTGCATTTGCCGTGTCATGTGCTGTTTTGTACTTAGTGTAATATTTAGATATAGTGTTGTAACATTAATCATTTTGATAGTTTTTCCTGCTGTTGCTGTCTTCCTTGACACTGATGTGGGCGATAGGATACATAATGGACTTAAATTCCGATTCTTGGCTTTTGAAAGGAAGCCTGCTTCTCTTCATATTTTTCGGGATAAGTCTGCTTACAAGGTTTGTGCACTTAGATTTTCTGTGCATGTATTTATATAAGAATTATATTTGTATGTCTCTCGTACAGTATTCCCTTCAGAGTGTCTTATAAGTTCACTTTAGCTATAAGTAAATTAACTGGTTAAAATAATTATTTCCCACTAAGTTTTTGTTTTGTTTTTAAAGACTCCTATGGTTAAATGTTTATCAAAACAATTACAGAAGGTAACAAAGTTACAAATGCAAAAACTGTTTAATCTCCCAGTAACAGTAAACCTAAGTGGTAGATAAGAATTGTTCAGACATACTGTTCCATTTTAAATGAATGACGCACACAAAAATAAATTAAACATAAATATTGTTGAGGGTCTGATATTGCTACATGCTGAGCTTACCCTCTAACAGTAATTACAAAAATGTATGTTAGCGAAACCTTTTTTCCCCTTGGGGATAAGATCCTGGATTGTGTTTGAGAAATCTTCCTCCCCCCTAGCATCACCCCCAACCTCTAATCTACTGCAACACCTTGCAACTAGCGTCTGTTGAAATGATACTGGTACTGCCCTTGTGTAGGAGTTAACATAGACTGTACACTTCGCATGTTAGAGTATTCATCAATAAAGAAGCTGATTCTGTTGCCATTGTATTATATTGGAACACAGTGTTCTTCAGGACATTTCCTTTACAGAGCAGCACTGTAGGTGGCATGCCATAGCGGCCACAAAAGCTTTTTGAGCAATAGTTTATAATTCAGTTTAAATGATGACTTAAAATGAACATGAGTAAAGTCTTTATAATACATTTAAAATATTTGACTGCGAATTGATATGGCTTGGAAATAGATGTTTTTTAATAATGTCTTTCAGGCAATTTGTGGAGCTCAAGAACCTAAAATATTTACCAGCAATTTTCATGCTAAGTTCCATTTTTTGGCTGTCTATGACCTGGTTTGTCTGGTTCCTGCCTGATATCCTTTATACTCAAGGAGTGAAATGCCAAATAAATTTGGGCCCCAGTTCTGCAAATATGTATGCTTTTGCTACTAACTTGTAAGTGTACATAGGGTTGGTGTTTTGCTTCCATTAGGAAGGGATGATGTAATTTTGAACTACTTTATCTGAAGGCTATCAGTGGACAGAAATTGAGGTTTACATGATTAGAGAATAATTGCTAAGTATAATACAGTTTTACTTTTGGGGCAATAGTTGATAGTATTGAGATTGGGCTTTTCAAGCGTTATCCATTATATTCAAATATTCCTTTAAATAAAGTTATTAGTTGAGTAAAAATGTATAAAAAGCTTTTGTTCATTATTACTTTAAAATTACATTTTGCCTTCATGGTAAAATGTCTTTTGAAGAACATTTATCTTTAGTAAGCTTCAATTTCACTTATGCATTTATTTTTGAGGTTGTTAGAGGGGATCCAATAACAAAGAACATATACACCTCTACCCCAATATAATGCGACCTCATATATAACTAATTCAGATATTATGCGGTAAAGCAGCGCTCCGGGGGAGCGGGGCCGCGCGCTCCGGCTGATCAAAGCAAGTTCAATATAACACGGTTTCACCTATAACGCGGTAAGATTTTTTGGCTCCCGAGGACAACGTTATATCGGGGTAGAGGTGTATTTGTTTATAAGATTTGCCTTCTTACCCTTTGGATGTTACATGGGGCACCAGGAGATGGAATTCTGCTTTCCTGTGATTAAACTTAAGCAGTGCCATCAGATAACAAGTTGGTTTAAATGTGAAGGCACAACAGTAGATTTTTTTTTTTTTTAATGTTTTGTTGAATACAAATTAGTGTGTGCCATTTTTAAACCCAATTTTCCCTCCAGGTTAGTTCCTCATGTGGCCACCTACCTCGCTCATCAAGGCTCTGATCAAGCACAGTGTTCAGACACATGCTTAAATGCCTTCTGGATTGGGGCCCAGATAAGTAAAAAGTAAATGACATCTCCACATTCTAAAAGGACAGTGATTCAGAACTCCTTTTGCTGCTGCTTTATCATTTTTTTTTTTTTAAATAGAACTTCAAAAGTGTACTGCCTTCAGATACATTCAGGGGTTGAGCTGCATTCTCTGTGTATGGTATATGGCTTTTCTTTAACACACTTCAGTTCTTATAACAGGCTATGGATTGATAGTATGTGTAAAGCGATGTACAAGTGTTGTTGCACTCACTATCCTGTATTCTGCTTTGTTGTTGCACGGGGGGCTTTATCTTTTAGTTTTGTAAAACATTTCCATTGGATCAGAAGGCCTTTAGGGAGATATTTGTAACTGAAAATAATTTCTGTATTAAACCAGCAGTAATATATTCCTACATTAAGTAGCATTACATTTTTAATTACTTCATCCCTTAAGTGGCATTTTCTTTAGCACTATTTCTAATGAGATCTCCTTAATATGATTATTAGGATTAATTTCTGTGGTGGGTATATTCCAGCTGGGAACCATGTATATATTTGTCTCACTTGTAAGTAAGTTATTTGTTGTTACTGCTGTGTGTAAATGTGGAATTTGAGTTTCTGGCTGTAAGTTTAAATGATTTATGTCAGTTCAATCCTTTGTTTCTGGACGTAAAAATTAAAACCTTTAACTGGTCATGCATTAGAAATAGTGAACAAAATGAACACAGAAAGCCCTGACCAGTACTTGAGAAGTGGTGGGCAAGTAGGTCCCATTCCTTTTGTTTTCCCCAATCCTCCTACGTGTGTACATATTTCTTTTCTGGGAGTACCCACAGATTCATAATGTAGTGTAAATGTTTTGATTGGTAGAGCCAAACTCTTTGGACATACTTATACATGTTTGTTGAACCTTTCCCATATGCTTTGCTAAACTCCCAGCTAGTATGTCCTGAATTTGCTCCCCCGGATCTACAAAACAGAAACAGATGCAGAGTATTAACAATATCCACAAGGAAATACAGCACCATATGGGCTCACAAGAGAATGTCCTGCAATTGCGTCATGACTAAACATGATACGAGCTATGGAAGAGATTACATCTCAAAACACAAAATATCAATATTTGTTAGAGTAACATTTTTGGTTTTAGCCACTGAGTTACTTCATTGTATTTGTAATATGCAAGAGAGAACAACTTTGAGTTAAAGTGCACAGTGCTGTACCTAGGAAGATACCAGTCTTAACTTGGTGTGATTTGTTTAAGTGCCCTTCTCAGCACCCCCACCCGAACCTGTGTATAAATGCTTATAATAGAGGGGTGTAAAAATTCTGTTTATAATACACATGTATCTTCATTTATATAAAAGCTTTACACTTAGTGTAACAGTGCAGCAAATATCTATATACATAACCATACTATGCCTAAAATGTGTGTACCTATCTGTATATTTTGTACAGTATATATTTACATATAAATATTATTAAATTGGTCAGTCATGGGGTAGAAATAGAAAAAGATCAAATACCAGATCAAATCAGGAGTTCATCTAGTCCAGGATCTTGAGTTGTAACAGAATGCTGATAGGATTTTCTTTTTCCATCCTATAAATGTCTTTCCTTTTGAGGGTGATTGGTAGTAGAATTATTGTCAGTTGGCCTGTGAGATCCTCCACTAGTGGATGTCATCTTAGCATATGTTCCTTCTTACTGTCATTCCTTATATGCAGTATTCCTTACTGGTGGAGAAGGGATGTGTGTTCCAGGGTGTAGTCAAAGGCAGGAATCTGAACTCTGTAGGAGAGGGAAAAAGAGATCTTTGGTCTTGAATTTGGCTTGTAAGTTATAAACTGTGATAGTAAATCTCTAGAACTACATTGAACAAAACAATAAAGCCCTTGCTGTGTGAGAGCCTATGGAGTACAAAGATTGTACAAAAGTGAAGTCCATCCTTTTTCGTTATTAGTGAAATACTTGTAAAATTACAATGATGCAGTGCAAGTTAATTTTAAAGTATAATCATTGTAAGGGCAAAATATTGATAAATTTATGTAAAACAATATTCCTTAACTTGAATGCTACATTTAGCAGACACAATTTTCCAGATCCCCTTCATCCTCAGCGTGATGGGTCTTCTCTACTATTTCTACAAAACATGGAGAACGGATCCTGGATACATTAAGGTCTCTGAAGAAGAAAGAAGAAAGGTATTTTATCTCAACAAAACAACTTAAAATATACCACAGTATAATATGTTTGTTCATTTTTTTTCTGTGATTTTATATTTAAACAGTAATATTTCCTTTAGTCTTCAAATAGATTTATTTTAACACTTAGTACTGTAAGTGGCAGCTAATACTTACCTATTTTTATATATTGTAAATTATTTCTCTTATCACTGCTTTCTTAAAAAAATAACTTCCTCTCTATATCATCTCACATAGATGTCTTTGTCTGTTGAAGTTTGAGATGCAGCTGAATTCTACACTGGTTTTACCCAATAAAATGCCATTGGTGTTGTCTGTAATTAAAATTAATAGAAAACTTGGCCCACAAACTGTGACTGTCTCATGTGGTTTCCATATGTTTATAATGCGTTATGCATGTTTGTGTTTCTAAGTTATATTGATGCTCAGCGCTAGGGGTGCTATAAGTTTTGTTAAGAGCATTTTCATGATCTTCTTGTTAAACATTATGGAAACCTGGGAAAAGTAACCTGGGCAACTGTTACCCAATTGCATTTAGGATGCAGGGGCAAGAAGTTGCCATGCAATTAACAGGTAGCTTACTATGCTCTGCTTCATGGTCACTTGGGATTGTGCGGGGGACACCACATGTGGCAGCCTCTGCCCTTGTTGTCTGTCAGAAGTACTACCAACTGCATGAGAGGTACTTTTTAAAAATTGAGACTGGTTCTAATATATATATTATATGAATTGTTTTAACTATTCTGGACAAGCACTACTTCACACAAAAAAAAAGAAAATAAAAAACAACGTCTTGCATGGTTGGGGTACTAGAGGACTAAACCAGATAGGTCTCTTCCATCTTGCATTTCCTTGAATCTGTGCACCTTTCTTTGTCTACTCCAGGAAATCATTTAGCTTCATCTCAGTGTAAATATTTTGATTGCATATCTTTAATAATAATACTTGACACTTGAAGAGGACTCGTCATCTTGATAGTATTTAAGAAGCCCCTGATCTTCCTGACATCCCTGGAAAAATTAGATAAATAGAATTGTAAAATAACTTGTGTCTTTCAGAGTATTGTTACTCTTGCAGAAGCTGGCCACTTGGATTTCAGAACATTTTGCACATCATGTCTTGTAAGTGAGGTTTTTATTGCATGTTTCATGTATATTACTCCTTTTTGATGCACTGGGTGTTATGTGCATAGTTCTCTGAATAAGAGGACTATATTTTTGTTCTTATTCTTTGGGTCTGACTTCAGTATTACTTGTCACATGAGTGAGGACTGCAGGCTCTGTACCTTTAACCTTAATTTCAAATAATCCTTTAAACAACTATAGATAGTTTTAGTTGGCCTATAAAAGGAAAAATGCATAATTGTGTCATTTTAAATTATGTTGAAAAGTTTGGTCTATAATGGGAACTGCTTTTTTTTTTAATGTAGAGCAAAAATAAGTGGCTTACATGATTTATGCATGATTTATGTAACGAATTACTGCATTTTCCCCTTCCACTTTCAACTAGGTAAAAAAGCCTTTGAGATCCATGCATTGCATTGCTTGCAACTCATGTACTGCTAGATATGACCAACATTGTTTGTGGACTGGACAATGCATAGGTGAGTTTGTTTATTTTAGCATACTTGGAGACACCTTGTGCTAATCTCCTGAAGGACAGCACCTAATATCACAATCTAGTTAACTTTTGCGATTGATAAATGAATGGGTATGGACATTGACAGCCAGTGAGATCTGTATCCAGCCCTTCTCCTTTGTTGTGTGGTTTCTGAAATGAAGCCATTAAGGTGAGGGAGCTAAAATGGTTCCTTGGGGCTCTGAGCACTATCATTAGAGAGGAAATGGAGAAAAAGATAGATAGGCTTGGATTGTTATGGACCTTAAAGCTGCAGGACTGTCTTTTTAAAGCATATGTTTAGGTTATTGTAACTTTACTTGTAAATTGGAAAGGTAAATATTTAGAATTTCCACTGCACTGTGTGAGGTATACAAAGTTATTTGTTAGACTGAAGTAATTCTGATGTAAAGCTTTGAACATATTTATAATCAAGATTTAAAGAGAGATTATAGTTTGTGTAATACGATACCCAAGACAGTCTATTTTGTCTTTTACATGTGAGTTCGTAATGCTGAAGAATACAGAGCTCAGATAGCTAAATTAAATAGCAGTAGTACAGTTTTACTGTTTTATAATGAGGTGATTATCTTGAGCTAGAACAGAGCTGGGGTTGCTAGTTAAGGCTAGCTCCAAATACAGACTAAATACTTGTCACCTTTCTCATTAGTTCCATTGATGTAACTGGGATTACTAGCATGAGAAAGTTGGGAAGGAATTAGGTCAAACTGTGGTGTAATTTACTGAGCATGGTGGAAGGGATAGTCAGAACTTTCTTTGAATGATGTTGAATATCTTTCTACTTCTGTGAACTTTGGGAAAATACAAATGGTGTTAAAATACACAATAAAAAGTATTTTCTTCATTGTCCCAAATACAGGTGTTGGCAACCATTATTATTTCATCTTGTTTCTGCTCTTCCTAACTATGGTTGGAGTCTGGATGGTATATGGAACTCTTCTCTGTACGTATTCATACATTTCATTTTCAAGGAGCTATTGCATACTTTCTTCATTTTCTAGCATTTCATATATTGTCATTTTGTGGCTCAATCCTGATCTTGGTTGAGCAGGAACAATCAGCATATCTGAACTCATGATCAAGCTTTTGGTTAAATTTTTGTCTAATATTAATAACAGTTCAAAAATTATATATTTTTAAAAGGTATTGCTATAGAGTTTCACAATTTTAGGAAATGTGACATCATAAGAGAAGTGGAGGTTATACTAGAAACAAAATTCAAGAGCCGTAAGGAATAAAAGTGTGTGTGTACGCTAGTGGTCTTGTACTCTTCTACCTGCAGTAGAAAATGTGGTCCTGAATATATTATCACAGACACTTATTGATCTTGTGGTTATTGGGGACAAGTCTGTAGTAAAGATTAGTGCCAAGAGTATCTTTAAAAATGTAGTGATAGTTTCAAAGAAAGAGCAAATTATTTTCCCACAGCTGTTGCTCCCAGGAAGCATCCTGCATCCATTTCATACGCAGCCACTTTCCTGAGAGATGTGATTTGTGGGTTCAATTTATAGTACACCTCTACCCCGATATAATGCGACCTGATATAACACAAATTCGGATATAATGCGGTAAAGCAGCGCTCCGGGGGGACGGGGCTGCCCACTCCGGCGGATCAAAGCAAGCTCGATATAACGCGGTAAGATTTTTTTGGCTCCTGAGGACAGCGTTATATTGGGGTAGAGGTGTATTTGCATCTTTGGTTAAAAAAAATAAAGCTGGAAAATTATGAAACATGTTTCATCTCCTTGGAGCTCGCAAGTTCTTCTCTGATTGGAGGATTCAGAAATTTTTTAATGAACTAAAAGCCCTTATGGTGTGACCTCCTGAGTGTGAATTGTGATATTTAACATCAAAGAAAAATCCAAACAAGGAGTTGGCCTTTGTGTTCTGTGTAATGTTATATGAAAATGAGAGGAGTACTAACATATAGGGAAGTAAAGTGGGTATATGACAGTGTAAGAAATGAGGCCTGATCTTGAATTCTTATCGTGCACCTCAATGAGAGCCTTGAGTGTGCAAGAACGTAGGGTTCTCCTAAAGTAAACATTGCATTTGATCCAAAACCTGGGAAGGCTCTTAGCTGTCTAAATCCTAAAACTAACTTAAATCTAAGATTTCAGTGAGATTTAAGCATGTTCTTAAAGTTAAGTACATAATTGTTTTGCTGAATTGGAGCCTAAAAAACGAACTTGCCTAGTTTGTTAGATTTTTATACGTAATAGCATGTAACCCAGGCTGTAGATGTCTCAAAGACTTAAAAAAAAAAAATTAAAAAAAAATCCACTTCATATCTCTCTAACTTTGGGTGAAGCACTGCTTAGCCCCTTGGCATTGATTGAATAATTTTTCCATTAACTTCATTTTTATTTCCTTGGATTTATAAATGCAAACAAAAAGGTGACTGTCACAAACTGTAGATGCTTTTAATTATTATTTAAACCCAGTGAAGTAATAATCATTGCCTTGCAGTATCATTAGGGTTACCATATTTCAGCAAGCAAAAAAGAGGACGGGAGGAGCCCCATCCTGCCCTAGCCCCGCCCCTGCCCCTCCCACTTCCCGCCCCCTTCAGAACCGCCAACCCTGCCCCCCGCTCTTTGTCCCCTGACTGCCCCCTCCTGGGACCCCGGCCCCTAACTGCCCCCCAGGACTCCACCCCCTACCTAAGCCTCCCTGCCTCTTGTCCCCTGACTGCCCCCTCCTGAGACCCTCCCCCCATCCTAATTGGCCCCCTAGGACCTTACCCCCTACCTGTACCCTGACTGCTCCAACCCTTATCCACACCCCAACCCCCAGACAGACCCCTGGGACTCCCACGCCCCATCCAACCACTCTCCACCCCCTGACAGCCCCCCCCAGAACTCCCGACCCATCTAAACCCCTCTGCTCCCTGTCCCCTGAGTGCTCCGATCCCTCTCCCCACCCGTGCCCCCTGACAGCCCCCCCCCGAACTCCCAACCCCCCCCCCGCTCCTTGTCCCCTGACTACCCCTCCTGGGACCCCTGCTCCTAACTGCCCTCCAGAACCCCACCCCCTACCTAAGCCTCCCTGTTCCTTGTCCCCTAACTGCCCCCTCCTAAGACCCCCCCCACCCTAACTGCCCCCCCCGGACCCTACCTGTACCCTGAGTGACCAAAACCTTATCCATCCCCCCCCATCTCTTGACTGCCCCCTCCAAAACCTTCCTGCCCCTTCTCCGACCCCCTGGCCCCCTTGTTGTTGGCCTTCGCCTAATGTCTCTGTGAGCTTGCTCAGCAACTGCCTGAGCCGTTCGTCCCGGCACGCTGGGCAACAGTGGAGGGGAAGCGGGGGAGGAGCTCCAGACTGCCGGAGGCGATCTGCGAATGCAGGGAGGGAGGGAGTGATCTCTGCTGCAGGGGAAGCAGAGGAGGGGCTCTCTCTGGCTGTCGGAGCCCCATGTAAGTGGCACCATCCGGCCGGCCGGCTGCCCTGTCAGCAGCGCGCGCTCTGCATGGGGGGGGGGGGAGAGTCCGGACACTTACAAATTCCCCCGGACGCTATGTTTAGCTCAAAAAGCCGGACATGTCCGGGGGAATCCGGACGAATGGTAACCCTAAGTATCATCATTCAATTTTATAAAAACTCTCTTAAGTCCATCCAGTGCACTGGGTACCCATTCCATGAAATAAAAATGCACATTAATAATAATACAATAAAGGTCTGTTTATCCCATCTTGGCAGACTAATCTTCACAGGTCGTTATGATGACTTTGTAGGACAGGAGCTTCAATTCACATTTATCTTTATTTTAAATTGGCTCACTGGGAGGCATCCTGAATAAGTGAACCATACTACTGTAGTATATTGCATAGTGTGTAATAAATTAACTTGCTGTGATTTCTGATACCAACTGTAATTTGTTAAATGTGTATGCTGCATGCAGTATGCATTCAGTAACTGCATCTGTATTGTTTTTGTAAGTGGTAACACTAGAAATCTTGTTTCTAGAGTTTGTAATGTCTGGTTCCATGCTAGAATGTCTTAATCTGTTCTTAGGTAGTTTATTAATTTTTTTAGTAAAGGTTAACTTTACTCATTCTCAGATTGGTCAGAACATTGTGCAACAACTTACCTGCAAGATGGAGCGTGGACTTACTTCACACAGATAGTGTCTTGTTCTCCATGGGTTTTGTACATCTTTACACTAGTGTCTTTTCATACTTCGTGGTCTTCGTTGATGCTAATTATTCAGCTTTATCAGGTACTTTTTTGCTTCATTTATATGCTTTTCTTGAGGACTTTGACATTTTAAAAATTTCCTTGGCAGACTTGTCTTATCAAAGGTCTTATGTTGCACCAGGAGAGAGATTGCTTGATTATTACCTGTTAGGTTCACTCCCTCTGGGGCACCTGGCATTGGCCACTGTCAGCAGACAGGATACTGGGCTGGATGGACCTTTGGTCTGACCCAGTACGGCCATTCTTATGTCCTTATGTTCTTACACAAAGTGCTGCCAGATGGCAGGAGAGAGTGCATAGTCAGCCTTCCTTGGCCCATCAGTATCAAGCTTCAGTGATGTGCAATGATGACCCACATCTTCAACCCCCAGTGCTGAGCCTTTGGTTCCATGGCTATTTGTGCAGAGATCATTTCAGATATTCAGTCTGAAGAGATTCTCAAAATCAAACCTTGTAACAGAAGTCTGCTGTTCATAGTGTCTCTCTCTCTCTCTCTCTCTCTTTTTTTTTTATGCAAATCAAAAATATTTAGGGAAATTGTTAAGAAATTAGTTTTTAGAGGAAAAGAATCTAGGTGACCTATAGAACTGGTGTCAATTTCTAAAAATATTATATGGTTGATCATTTTGCCTAGTAGTGTAATTAGTGCTGAACTGAGAAATGTGTGTTTTAGCTCAGCAATGCTTCATTAATCCATTTAAAGTCCAATTAAGATAAAAATATATGACCCTGGCTCTACCCTGATTAGCAGTATCAAGCAATTTAAAAAAAAAACTTTGCTTTTCAAAGATTCATAACTTGGCTTCCTATACAGAATTGTTCCAGGCTGGTAGTTTTATCCAAAAAACTGATTTCTTTACCAGTGTTCAGAAAACTAGGGTCTGCTGTATATACATCTGCATATGTTAAAGAAATGTATTGAGCTAAAATTATTTTTAATTAGCTTCCTAGGTTTCTTCAGAAACCACTGATCTGTGTGTGTTTAATATAGTCTAATCTATTTTTAAAGGATATTAAAAATTTTTGACACTGTGGAAAAATATTTGGAAACAGCCAGAATATTTACAGTCAACTTCTCTGCTGTATACACAGTAGCTTGTCAACCTATATTACTTAATGACTTCTAACAAGCTATTCGTTGAGGTTGCCCAGCAGCCAGACAATAATTCGTAAATATCTCTGTGACCTAACATATAATGTTACACAACAGAAAAGGCAATGGGAAATCATAGGCAAAAATACTTAAATGTGAAAATGCAGTTGAGAAAATTTGAAAACTAAGGCTCAAACTCTGTCCTCTTCTTGCTCTCTTGTGCCAAAGTATTACTGCACATTGTTCTTGCAAGGAGATGGCTTCAGTGATGTAATAGGTCTTTTCCCATCTCTGTATTCTGAGTGGTAACGTCATGCATTTTCACCTCTGCAAATATCTAGGCACAATGAACCAATTAAGGATGAGTTCTCAGTTTTGGCATTGACACTCCCAACTTCTTGGTTTCTATCACTGCCTTAGTGGCATGTTTGTAAATAACTTATACCGTAGTTTCTTTGTGTTAAATATGCAGAAAAAATTAATTAAATTCTTTGGTGTCTCCATTATTTTAACTGCTTTAACATATCCACATTTCAACTGTCTCCTTCCCTCCACCACACCCACCTTGAAGATTGCATTTCTGGGCTTGACCTCACATGAGAGACTAAACCTCATGATACAGAGCAAGTGTTCTAAGCATGCTGCTTCTCTCAGGAAAACTCCATATAAGTAAGTATTTTTGGTAAGAGAATTATTCATAAGGAAATGGAATTTATCATTTTAATAATAATATGTTTAACTACTTGGTATGTGCCAAAGAAAAGTTAGTTTACTAGGTGTTTGCTGAATATGCCTCTTCTTCTGAGTTATGCAAAGAGGATGGAATCTGATCCACACCATGGGACTCTCCAGCAAGGGAGATGAGTGATTCCAGTGGGTGAAGAGCCAGGATAATCAGCTACTGTGGAACCCTTCTGTACAGGGCTGCAGGGAGGAGATATAGCCAAAGTATCTGATTCTCCTCAGTTGACAGACACTCTTTGGGGATTGTTGCCTACTGTTTATAGGTTAGAGAAATCCCATGGGGGCTCTAACTTACCCCATGGCCAAGCAGAGAATCAGGGTGACATAACCATCTACTGTAAAACTTGGCATAACAGAGAATCTGGCCCTCAAGGATTTCTGTTGAAGTAGAAATCTTTACTTTCTCACTATCTTTGTGCTGGTCGCTGTGATAGCACTTACTGAATTCTCCTGTTTTGTTTTGTTTTTTGTTTGTTTGTTTTTTTGTTACATTTAAGTGTAATATGGACTGGAAAGGCTCTATGAAAATATAATAGATAAGGCTATTTAGGAAGAAAATGTGTTTGTTTTTCTATTTCTTCTGCAAGAGCTCTCCTTGTCAGTTTTGTGCTTGAAATGCTCTTTAGTATACCATATTTGCTGTGTCGGCCCTCTTCTTTTGTTAAGTTTATTAATAGATATTTCTCTGACTTCCAGTCACGGATGTTTCCAGAACCTTGCAGACTTTTTTCAGTGCAGTTGCTTTGGTATGTTCAAGCCCAACATAGTCGACTGGACTAAACAATATACTCTAACATTTCATCCAGCAAAAGGTAAAAACGTTCACTGTGTATGAAGAAAAGCAACATCGAATTCTTAGAGCTGAGCTGAAAGCTAAATAAAACTGGATATTGTTTATATTGTTTGCAAGTTATTTTGAAACTCTCTTGCCTTAATTTTTTATATTGTTACTATTGTTTAAATAGTAAAGTTAAGTGATCATAAATTACAGCAAAACAGATGTGAAATAATTGCTGTGGTGGTTTGTATGTACTTTCAACTGAAACAACTTGAAATTTCATATAACTATGAGGTGTCACTCAACATATATTTTTATGAGAGATTTTTATACAGCACTCCAGAATTTTTATTTAATACCTTTTGATTAATTTTTCAGATTCATGTGTCTACAAAGAACACATTTGTTAAGGGAAATAAAATATTTTTAACATCTTTGAATTGGCTATTTCAAAAAGTTTTTAACACTAGTTTGTATTTTTGATAACTTATTTGTCTTTATACTGTGTAAATCTGTACAGAATCACTGTTTAGACTTACTGCTTGCCTTCACATTAAATAAATTAGCTTTCATGCTCATATTTACTGATTTTTTTTTAAATATTCAAGGGAAAGTATGAAACTTACATATTTACAAATCCATTAAAAGTAACAGCAGCAAAGACTTATCTTGCTACTTTAAACATCTAACAAGAATTGATCAGAAGACTAAATCTTGCACTCATTTATACCAGTGTCACTTGGAAATGGATAGCTCAACCACTAGTAGGGATGTGACCAAAACCTAATGGTACAGGCATAAGATTGTTTCACATTATTTCAGACTACAAGCATAGGGCTGCCATAGACCCAAGTAATATACTTGTGCCCTTGATAAATTTAAAGGGATTAATACTATATTTGGAGAATATATAGTCTAATGTGAGTCACTTTTCAGAGATGTCAAATGTTCTTCACACAGCATGAGCCCACTGTGTCCTCCTGGGAGGTTTATGTTGCAGTAGAGAAGAACAAAAGTGACATTTATGGAGACGGGGAAAAAAGCCCAGATTGAGAGCAATAAACTGAGGAAATTCAAAATATGATCTATTACTAGTAGATTAGTAGTAAAATAGAATGAAATAAAACCAGAGAATTCTCAGTTTCAATATAGGTATAGTTTGTTTAGCCTGGTGAACTAGGTGAGCACATTGAGTGTTAGAGTACAAAACAGGAGCAAAATAACGTAACCAGTCATAGCATAAAAGCAGTATCTACAGTTTATTGTATCTAGAGAAATCTACAATGACAAAACTAGATTTAACATCCACTTTGATTTTACCATGTTCTATGAAAATTTGACTTCCAGTTCAAGAAGTCTTTTTACTCCTTCTCTTTTACTCAAGAGGATGGAGCTGAAATTGTTAGCTATTATGACAGATTAGAATGTGCCTTTCAAAAAAAAAACTTTCCTCCTATACCATAGCACCACCATAACATCAGAACGTATTTCACTAAGGAATGGGCAAGATTCTGCTCTGTTGGAGTGGAATAAATCCAAAACACCTTCCTATGCCCCTTTACCTAGGATAATAACCTCTTCGGGGCAAAGTCTGCAGAGCTATTATAACCTCATTTTTTAACAAGATAAGTAGTAGTGTAAGAAATACTATTGTTCACAAACAAGTTAGAATATAGCAAAATATTAGGCTCTTTTTCAGTGTAGAATAAACTTAAATCCATTTGTCAAAATGTATTTTCTAGCTACTGCAATAATTTCTTAAGAAATAAGCTTACAAATCTCTCCAGTGAGATTGGAGAAGCAGAAGTTTTTTTTAAATGCCCTAGGTTCTTTTCAATGAATCATTGTTTTACTTAGCAAACAATCAATCTGTGGCATCAACAGAAGTGTGAAATGTGTCTGATATAGAAAGTTTCACTCTTTCTTTTCCACTTGAGTGAGGCCACCAAACCCAATTCCTTTAGGACCAAAATTCTTTGCATAGCAAACTGCAAAAGAAAGGGAGAAAGAAGTTAGTAATTAATATTTTGAGTATTTTTATGTAGTAAGTAATACTAAAAAAACTCATTTATAATTGGAAATCACAGTAAATAAAATACAATGGCTAGGAAGGCTGTAAGAATAAAATAAACATGGATTCTCTTTCTCAGGCACATCTACTATTCCGACAATGCAACCTCGTTCACTCTTGTTGCTTTTGAGATAGACAAACTTGTTAGCTTTGTCTGAAGTCAAGTCAAGCTCCTCTAAGAACAACTTTCAGTACTGTAAAATACTCAGAAAAAATCTAGCTTATAGGTATTAGAGGCAATTCTAACTCATGTGAATGCTTTTTGTTTGCAGAGCATGTGGAATAAATATATGGGCTGGGATTTTTAAAAAGGGCCAAAGGGAATTCCTATTGAATTCTCCCTTAGGCGTCTTTGACAATCCCAGCCTAGAACATTGACATACAATTCTTCATACCCTTTTCAGACTATTTAAAGGTGAATTGACTCTGTCTCTGAGAGAGAGAAATCCAAAGTAAATCCTTTATCTTCAATGCTGTTAGCATATTTGTGAAGCTCTTTGATTCCCAGTGTAACATTCCTTGGAAAGAATCTCAACTAAGACCATGGTCTTATAATGAGAAGCTTGTGGGCAGACACCTGTGTCCTTGTGGAAACCTACTGAAGTGAGTGAAGACCAGTTCAGATGCAGGGGTTTCCCCACACAAATCATTTTGCAGGATCAATGTGATTCTTAGTGGAGAGAGATCCCAACTTGAGAAGACTTAATATTGATGATAGAAGATACAGATTAATTTGCTTTTTAAATTCACTCCCAATAAGTGGTGAGACTGTGGTGTTGCTATGGGTTTGTACAAATTATAGATCTTTCTTTAAAGCAAAGAAAGGGGGTGAACTAAATATACTTTCCCAAGTTCAGGTATCTAACAAAGATAGGTGGCGATGCCTACACTTTGTCCGAGTAGAGCAGACTTAGAAGAATATCTTCAGCCATATAGCAGAAATATCTCATAAATAGATTGCACTTACCTTTACAGTAGATTTCTCCATCCTTGTCTGTAACATTTGTAGATTCTAGGCTCTTTCCACAAATAGCACAACGGAAGCAAGTCTTATGCCAAGGCTGAGAGAGAAGGCAGAGACATCACATTATACATTACAAAAAGATTATATCAAGTAGCTAGTATGAAACTTTGACAAGCAACATATAAAGGGTTATAGTTTTATATTTTCTTCGGATGAAAAGACTGAAATTGTTTCATTAATTTTCATTTCATCTCAGTAATATGTTCCATTTTAGTCACTATAGGTCACTATGCTGATTTTTTTGTGATTGCACCCTATCCTAATATATGACTCCTAATGACCTTCTTACTAGCTGAGATGTCTCAAATGGTGGTCAGAACTTGAATCAGATCCCGTCGGCTATACAGCAATTGCGTGTTAGCCATTGCTTCAAACTTTTAGATTGCAGAGAATTTTCAGTGAATGATCCTAGAACAGCAAAGTGGTAGCAGGTTACATGACACTGGCTTTTTTTTTTTTCCAGCTACACAATCATTAAAAGCTTACAAGATAAACAAGCATTTACTCTGGCTGGCACAGGGATGTTAGGGAGAGGAGGTGGCCCCTGCAATAGTGAACAGTAACGAGGGGCCACCAAACCCAATTAAGATATGGTTCATACAGTGAAAAAGTTTAACACTTATCCCAAAGAATGAGTTTGCAACCTGAAGATTGTGAAGAGATTTCTTCAGAGTCCCTTTCTTCAAGGGGAGCAGCTGCGGCGGTGGCGGGAATGGTGTCTTAGGGCATGTCTACATGTACAGCGCTGCAGTCGGCACAGCTGTACCGATGCAGCTGCACTGCTGCAGCGTGTCTGGTGTAGACGCTCTATGCCAATGAGAGAGAGCTCTCCCGTCAGCATAATAAAACCACCTCCGCGAATGTCGGGGGGGAGAAGCTCTCTCAATTTGGTTTAATTCAGCAAAATTTAAAACCAGTTTTAAAAGATCTTTTAAAATACTAGAATAAAAATCATGTAACAATCCCTTACTTTTCCTCCTCCCATTATTTTCTCTGCAGCATACACTGATTTGCCACAGCGGGGACACTTATCCACATCTCCAAACTTTTTGGTGAACTTTGAAGGGTTGGTAGGCGTAGAAGGGCGAGCAGGCTTTGGTGAGCTGATGGAAACAGAGATTTTCAGTACATTTAAACATCGCTTGAAAAATCATATTTCCATTCTCGAAATCTTCTTTCCAATTCAATGTATTTTTTCGGAAGGGTTAGTCAACATTACAGTATTGGTTCACAGGACGTGAAGCTTGATTTATAATACAGGAAAATAAAAAAAATTCTATAGAAGTAAGTGCATTTTATAGTGCTAAGGAGCTATTGCTATGACTAAGGTAGCAGATGACATTGCCTTGGTTTTAGTGAATAGCTGCTGGTCTTAACGTTACAGCCAGCCATAACATTGGCTGTGCACATGGCCATGGCCATATGCACAAAAAAGACTGTATTTAACAGAAAGGGAGAGGCAAGTGGGGAGTCTAAGAAAAAATATCTGTATTAAAGATACCCTGAAAAATACAAAGCAGCAATACTTAAGTGTTCTCTCTCTAATCAACTAGCTGCTGGGACTTGTTAGTGAGAGGTTAATAAAGAGAGACAGGAATCTGAAATGCTGTCCTCTTCGTTCATTGTAAAGCATCAGCAGGTAGTTTTTGTTTGTTGCCTTCAAAAGGCCTATACTATGTCAAGGTCAGATGCAGAAAAATGGTTTCAACCTATATTTCTGAACTATCAGCCCAACCCAGTGTCAGCTCTTAGTCATTCATGGAGTGACCTTTGAATTCCTGGATTGTCAGACTGCAACATGTCATTAAGCCTACAGAAAGTTAAAAATTCCTGGTATGACACACATAATAATGAATGTGCCTGTGACAAAGGATTACTGATAAATACGCTCTCTAAGCTTGTACCTTCAGTATGGATATATTAGCTTCATTACAGAGGAAAATGTTGGAGTCATTTAGAAATGTGCAGCTTTGAAAATCACAAACTATTATAAAAGCATAGTGACATAGGCAGTTATCTGCAGCCAGGATTCTATCCCTCTGTTGAGTCCTATATCCTCCAAATGGTATGTGACCCATGAGAGAGGTTTTATAATGGATATTTTCCTGTAGAGAGAAAAAAGTTAACAGCATGGGGTACTGTAACTATTACTATATTAGTAAAATATAAGTACAGTGCAGCCACTCAGAGGGAAAGATATTTGATTCTATTGTTCTATGGTGAACATGATTGTGGGATTGTGCAACTACTAGCAAATTACAGCTGCAGTGACTATCTAGGTCTGTGGTGATATGTAAAGCAAGGTTTCCTGTACCGTAATTACCTATTGGAATAGGGAAAACATTTTAAAAGGCTTTCAAGAGACTGAATGTTACTAAAAATTGGCAGAAATGACAAGACTCATGGAAGAAAAACCTATGATTGCATTTATTGTGCCCCTTATGCTAGATGTTGTTATGGAAACCTAATGAAGTGTCCAATAAATGGAGAATATACATTTTTAAAAAAAAGGTATAATCAATGGGATTTAACTCACTGTTGCAGATCCAAGCCTAGATGTTCGCCAGTATCAGTGCTGAGACACCCTGCCCCTTGTCCAAACCCAATACCTTTGGGACCATATTTTCTTCCATAACAGGTTTTGCAATAGATTTCAGATTCATGAGCTGCTACTGTAGTACTGTCCAGAGCTTTTCTGCAAGCCACTAAAAATAGAGAACAAAAGTGCATATAAAAATTTGTATTTACAAATCTGAGTATTAACATACCTCAGAATTATTGTAATACCAGTTATTTTGTTCTTGAAAATGGTTGATATAACTCAATATTATGCCCTCATCTGGAACATTGAGTTTATTTCTGATAACCCTGTTGAAAAAAGAATATAGCAGAAATAGGAAGAAAGGAGTTCTGATGTATAGCTAGTGTAGGGTAAATAAATGTTTACAAATTTGGATCTAGGATAAAGTTACCCTGTGGTCTCTCACTGAAGTAATTAGCATGTATCTGCAAAAAAATAAATAAGGAAGGTTATAACCTTCTTAATATGCTTGCCATTGCATCCTGGAAAGACATGAAGCAGAAGATTAAGGGTTATATTTAACCCTTGATTTTTGTGCATAAACCTCTTTAGCATTAATGGGAGTTCCCCGCATAAAAGGCAGATAGCCTATAACACATACATCTGCTTGGAAGCCCTTAATTGCTCATGATTGAACTGAAATATGGGAATTCCGCTCAAGTGAAATCTCAGTTTTGGAGAAACCTGATTTCCCTTTGTTAGATGGGACGCAGATATGGGTTACTAATGTACATGCCCCCTCCTTCCCCCCACCCCAGTTTCTCATCCTTTAAAACTGTAGAAAAGTTAATTAGCTGTCATTGTTATAAGCACAAATATTAATATATTTTAAATTCAGCATTTACCAATATTCTGAGACTCTGCTCTTGTTTGTGATGCAAAAATGCCACTCAAGTCATGTTTGAGTCCCTGATAAGTAAAAATCATTTCCCAAGTATATCTAATTTATTGTTGAAATATCCAAGATGAACAGAATGCGTCATGAAAGGGAGTAAAGAGCCAGCTTAGTCACCACTGTAAATCTAATCCAGTTTGGTACTAACCAGAAGTGTCTGTTGATTGCTCTATAAAAAGGAGTTGACCTAAGCCTTGTTACTGGTATAGTAGCGACTGTAGTAGTAGCCGGCCTGCCAGGCCTGAGCATGGAGGCCAAAGATTGAATGGATCTCCCTCTTAACACTGGAAGAGTCCCTCCAGGAAGTCAAGGCCAGCACAGAGAAGGTTAAATGAATTCTTTGCATTGGCCTTTACTGCAGAGGGTGGGAGGGAGATTCTCGCAGAGTCATTCTTTTTAGATGATAAATCCTGAGGAACTGTCCCAGATTGAGGTGTCGATAGAGGAGGTTTTGAACAAGTTGATACATTAAACAGTAATAGGTCACCATGACCAAGTGGTATTCACCCAAGAGTTCTGAAGGAACTCAGATATGAAATTGCAGAACTACTAACTGTGGCATGTAACCTATTGCTTAAATAACCCCTGTACCAGATGATTGATGGATAGCTAATGTGATGCTGGTTTTTAGAAAAGGCTCCAGAAGTGATCCTGGCAATTACAGGCCAGTAAGCCTCACTTCAGTACCAGGCAAATTGGTGGAAACTATAGTAAAGAACAGAATTATCGGACACATAGATGAACATATGTTGGAGAAGAGTCAACACGGCTTTTGTAAAGGGAAATCATGCATCATCAATCCATTGGAATTCTTTGAAGATGTCAACAAATATGTGGACAAGGGTAATCCAATAGCTATAGTGTTCTTGGACTTTCAAAAAGCCTTTGGCAAGGTCCCTCACCAAAGGCTCTTAAGCAAAGTAAGGGTCATGGGATAAGAGGGAAGGTTCTCTCATGTATCAATAACTGGTTAAATGGGTTAGAAAGAAATGGTCAGTTTTCACAGTGAAGAGAGTTGAATAGCAGGGTCCCCCAAGGATCTGTCTGAGACTAGTACCATCCATCATATTCATAAATTATCTGGAAAAAGGGGTAGTGAGGTGGCAAAGTTTGCAGATGATACAAAATTACTCAAGATAGTTAAGTGCAAAGCTGACTGCAAAGAGTTACAAAGAGATCTCACAAAACTGGGTGAATTTCATCTGCTATTTTCTTGACCAAAGTTGATAAATGCTCAATGTTGGGGTGTAATTTAGCTATTACCATTCAAGAAAGTGATCTTGCCATGGTTATGGATAGTTATCCAATGCCAAGATCAAGGTGCAGCAGCAGTCAAAAAACCCAACAGAATGTTAGGACCCATTAGGAAAGAAGTAGATAATAAGACAGAAAATATTATGCCTTTAAATAAATCCATGCTATGCCCACAGCTTGAATACTATGTGAAGTTCTGGTTGCCCCATCTCAAAAAATATATCCTAGGCTTTGTCTACACTAAAGGGAAAAGTCGATCTAATCTATGCAATTTGAGTTATGTGAATAATGTAACTCAAATAGACATAGCTTAGATCTACTTACCGCGGGGTCCACACTACGTGACGTTGACAAGACACTCTCCCATTGACTCCCCTTACTCTTCGCGATCAGGTGGAGTACAGGACTTGGCGGGGTCTTCATTAGACCCGCTAAATCGACTGCCGATTCATTGATCGTCGCAGTGTCGATCCTCTGGTAAGTGTAGACAAGCCCTTAGAATTGGAAAAAGTACAGAGAAGGGCAACAAAAATGATTAGGGGTATTCAGCAGCTTCCATATGAGGAGAGATTAAAAAGACTGGGACTGTTCAGCTTGGAAAAGAGATGACTGATATGATCGAGGTCTATAAAATGAATGGTGAGGAGAAAGTGAAGAAGGAAGTATTTACTCCTCGCATAATGCACAAACGTGGGATCACCCAATTAAATTAATAGGCAGCAGGTTTAAAACAAACATAAGGAAGTGCTTCTTCATACAATGCGTAGTCAACCTGTGGAACTCATGGTGAGAGGAATGTTGTGAAGGGCAAAAGTGTAACTGGGTTTTAAAAAGAATTAGATAAGTTCATGGATGATAGGTCCATCAATGGCTATTAGCCAAGATGGTCAGGGATGCAACTCTGTGCTCTGAGTGTTCCTAAATCTCTGATTGCAAGAAGCTGGAACTGGCTGATAAATTGCCCTGTTCTGTTCACACCCTCTGAAGCATCTGGCACCATCCATTGTCAGAAGACAGGATACTGAGCTAGATGGAGCTCTGGTCTGACCCAGTATGGCCATTCTTATGTCATTATCGCTGGAGCAGTATGCACTACATTTGGTGTACCTGTCCTATAGATAAATAGAGCAGTAAGATAGAGAAATTACCCCCTCTAAACTATCTACTCCCTGGCTCTAAACATTTGGGTGATCCCTTGTGTAATGCAAAAAGGGAGCTGATCGCAGTGAGCTGGCAAGCTATATATTTATAACCACCCATGAATCATATTCCAATCAAAGTGCTGTCCAGAGAAATAGTCCCACTCTGATTTTGCCAAATGTTTCAAACCCATTTGTTGGTATTAACTTTCAAGAAGAGCTTCTGGGCCCAACCCAGAAGACTGCTTGCCTGGTGGTTGAAATAGGCATGGCTTTGGCCAAAATTGTATCGCCACAGAAAATATTTGCAAAGATCTAAAACTTCATTACATTTGTGGTTTCCTGGCGATAGTTAGAATTGCTGGTGCTATGCATTGGTATCATGTGTTGGGTGGGATTCCACACAAGGTATCTCCGGAAAATCCTTCTGATGACCAGGAACCATTCACCAGATTCAGTGCAAAGTATCAGACATGAATCATCTCTGAATGACCCTTACATACTCTCACTTCCCACCCCGTAGGCTTATTTTCATTGTATCTGGAAGACAAGATGGCCATGGGCCACGCTGAGAAAAAAGAAAGTATCAGACTTCTTGAGTGTACAGCTTGTGCTGTTTAGTTTTCTAAAAGTTCCTCAGCTGTCACCTTCTGATTTACTTTGACTGCATCACTAGTGGCATTTCTGAATAGAAAGAAAAGAGTAGAGATAGAGTGAGAAAGGCCAAAGGCCGTGTAGAGTTGGACCTAGCGAGGGGAATTAAAAGCAATAGTAAGAGGTTTTACAGCCACATAAATAGAAAGAAAGCAAAGAAAGAAGAAGTGGGACCGCTGAAGACTATTGCCGGAGAGGAGATTAAAGACAATCTAGGCATGGCGCAATATCTCAATGAATATTTTGCATCAGTGTTTAATGAGGCCAATGAAGGTATTAGGGATACTAGCACCACTACAGAGGGGCATTCAGGATGGGGGATTACCGTATCCGAGGTAGAAACAAAACTTGAACACCTTAATGGGGCTAAGTCGGGAGGACCGGACGATCTTCATCCGAGAATATTGAAGGAATTGGCACGGGAAATAGCAGGCCCATTAGCGATAATATTTAATGAATCTGTAAACTCGGGGGTGGTCCCGTTAGACTGGAGAATAGCTAATGTGGTTCCTATTTTCAAGAAAGGGAAAAAAAGTGATCCGGGTAACTACAGGCCTGTTAGTTTAACATCTGTAGTGTGCAAGGTATTAGAGAAAATTCTGAAAGAGAAACTGGTTGAGGACCTGGAGGTTAATGGCAATTGCGATAAATTACAACATGGTTTTACGAAGGGCAGATCGTGCCAAACGAATCTGATCTCCTTCTTTGAGAAAGTAACAGACTTATTAGATAAGGGAAATGCGGTGGACCTAATATACCTGGATTTCAGTAAAGCGTTTGATACTGTACCCCATGAGGAATTATTGGTTAAACTGAAAAACATGGGGATCGATATGAAAATCCAGAGGTGGATAAGGAATTGGTTAATGGGGAGAATGCAGCGGGTCGTATTAAAGGGTGAACTGTCAGGTTGGAAGGAGGTTACTAGTGGAGTGCCTCAAGGTTCGGTTTTGGGACCCATTTTATTTAATCTATTTATAACTGACCTCGGAACCGATTGCAGGAGTGGGCTGATAAAGTTTGCGGATGATACGAAGGTGGGAGGCGTTGTAAATTCGGAGGAGGATAGGGATATCCTGCAGGGAGACTTCAATGAGCTTGTGAATTGGAGTATCAGAAATAGGATGAAATTTAATAGTGAAAAGTGTAAGGTGATGCATTTGGGGATGACTAATAACAATTTTAGTTACAAGATGGGGACGCATTGGTTAGAAGTAACGGAAGAGGAGAAGGACCTAGGGGTCCTTGTAGACCGCAGGATGACTATGAGTCGACAATGTGACGTGGCGGTGAAAAAAGCCAATGCTGTCTTGGGATGCATTAGGCGAGGTATATCTAGTAGGGATAAGGAGGTCCTGCTTCCGTTGTACAAGGCGCTGGTGAGACCTCATTTGGAGTACTGTGTGCAGTTCTGGTCTCCCATGTTTAAAAAAGATTAACTCAAACTGGAACGGGTGCAGAGAAGGGCCACTAGGATGATCAGAGGAATGGAAAACCTGTCGTATGAAAAGAGACTAGAGGAGCTTGGGTTGTTTAGTCTGACAAAGCGAAGGCTGAGGGGGGATATGATTGCTATCTTTAAATATATTAGAGGGATTAATACAAGGGAGGGAGAAGAATTATTCCAGCTTAGTACTAATGTGGATACGAGAACGAATGGATATAAACTGGCCGTGGGGAAGTTCAGGCTTGAAATTAGACGAAGGTTTCTGACCGTCAAAGGGGTGAAATATTGGAACGGCCTTCCGAGGGAAATGGTGGGGGCGACGGACCTGTCTGGTTTTAAGATTAAGTTAGATAAGTTTATGGAGGGAATGGTTTAATGGTAAAACATAGTAGTCAAGGAAAACCAAGCAATGGTAGGTAAATAGTATAATGGCTAACAGGGGTCAGGCTGGAGACTCTTGCCTATATGCTCGGGGTCTTACTGATCGCCATATTTGGGGTCGGGAAGGAATTTTCCTCCAGGGCAGATTGGCTGAGCCTCTGGAGGTTTTTCGCCTTCCTCCGCAGCATGGGGCAGGGATCACTAGCAGGAGGGTCTCTGCCGATTGAAGTCACTAAAAACAGGATTGGGGACTTCAACAGCAGAGTCCAGGGAAGGGATAGGGACGGTTTTATGGCCTGCAGCATGCAGGGGGTCAGACCAGATGATCATAATGGTCCCTTCTGACCTTAAAGTCTATGAGTCTATGATTCTATGAGTAACCAGAAATTGAAAGCTCCTCTCAGAAGCAGTGTAAGTAATATTCTAGGCAGAGAAGAATCTGGTGCCTTTCAAGGCAAGTCACATAAGGGGTACACTGAAACAGAAAATAAGACCTGAGGTCATCCTCCTGATTCCCACCAGCCCAGGAGGCTTGGTTCTGGGGCTTAATAGAGCTAGCCATTGAACCTCTAATGCACCATTAGAGAACACCAGACCTCATGAATAAGGGGTCCCTTTCTCATGAAGTGTAGTTCAGCAGGGATATAAGGACTGGAGGGGAGCTCCTGAGCAGTACTTCATTTGTGCCAGGGCTTGGCAGTTCATAGCCCCAGCACCTCTGGGCTTGCCACGTCAGTTATGAAAATTTAAAAAATTGCACTGGCTAATTGCTTGAGCCCAGACACCTCTTTCATTACAAATTAAGCACTGCTTCTGGGTCATCAAGTCCAATCCCCTGCATGCAGGCAACCCATTGTATAATCCCATTCATAAATTTATCAAGTTCCATTTTAAAACTAGTTAGGTAGTTTGACCCCTCTATGCCTATTTGGAAGGCTATTCCAGAACCTCACTCCTCTGATGATTAGAAACCTTCTTCTAATTTCCAGCCTAAATTTGTTCATGGTCAATTTGTTCTTGTGACACCATTGTCCTTTATCTTAAATAGCTCTGATCCCTTCTGGAGTTTACTCCCCTGATGTATTTATAGAGAGCAATCATATCTCCTCTCAGCTTTCTTTTTGCTAGGCTAAGCAAGACAAGCTATTTTAGTCTCCTCTCGTAAGATAGGCTCTCCATTCCCCTGTTCATCCTAGAAGCTCTTTTGTGCACCTGTTCCAGTTGGAATGTATCTTTTTTGAACATGGCCAACCAGAACTGTACACAGTATTCCAGATGAGGCTTTACCTCAGGTACTTACCTTAAGACTTGCCTACCTTTACTGGAAATGCATTGCCTGATATAGCCAAGGATCACATTTGCCTATTTCACAGCTGCATCACATTGATTAATACACTGTGATCAACTACTACACTTTGGTCTTTCTCTTCCTCAATAATTTCCAACTTATGAGCCCCCAGCATGCAGCAGAGATTCTCATTGGTCCCTACATATATGACTTTCTTGTATTAAATGTATTCCCATTTTTGTTTCTCCAGTCCTCAAGGTTATCCAGTTTTTCCTGTATAATATCCCTATCCCCCTCTGTATTGACAGTGCCTTCCAACGTTGTGTCATCAGTAAATTTCATTAGCACACTCCTACTTTTGTGCCTTGTTCTTAATGAAAATATTAACTAAAGATTGGTCCCCAGACCAAGCTGCCTAGCCCAACAGTTCTCCTTTCAACACAATTTGTTGTCATCTCCCCTCTAGCCAGTTCCTTATCTAGCTTACAGTTCTTGTACAAATCCCCATCTTCTTCAGGTTAACTAAGAATTTTGCAGGTGATACCATGTCAAATGTATTACTGAAAACCAGATCTACTGCATGTCCCTTGTCTAAAACATCAGTTATCTTGTCAAAGAAAGATATGAGGTTAGTTAGGTATGATCTACATTTGATAAACCCATGTTGCATTTTATCCCATTTTCCATTTACCTCCACATCTTTAATTATTCTTTCCTTCAAAATTTGTTCTGCAGTCTTGTATTCTATTGAGGTCTAACTAATGCAGGGGTGGAGAAACTACAGCCCCCAGGATTGCCACCCCCATGGTGCCGCGGGCCCTGTGCCACTCCAGGAAGTGGCCAGCACCACGTCCCTGTAATCCCAGAGCGGCTCCAGGTAAGCTGCACCCCAACCCCCTACTGCATCCCTCACTCCAACCCCCTGCCCTGAGCCCCCTGCTGCACCTCGCACCCCTCCTGCACCCCAAAACCCTGCCCTGAGCCCACTGCCACACCCCTCCTGCACCCCACCCCCCTTGCCCTGAGCCCCCTGACACACCCCACACCCCTCCCTGCACCACAGCCCTGAGCCCCCTCCCACACTGTGCTCCCCCTCCTGCACCCCCAACCCCCTTCCCTGAGCCCCCTTGTACACCCTGCCCCCCTCCTCTGCCCCAACCCCTTGCTCTAAGCCCCTTCCTGCACACCGCACCCCCTCCTACCCCAGCCGTACATTCATGGCCCTGCATGCAATTTCCCCACCCAGATGTGGTTCTTGGGCCAGAAAGTTTGCCCACCCCTGAAATAATGGGTCTATAGTTTGTCCAGATCACTTTTTCTTCCTTTCTTAAATATAGGTACCATGTTTGCTATTCTCCAGTCGTATGGTACAACTGCCAATTTTAATAGATTTATTAAAAATCCTTGTTACTGGACTTGCAATTTCATATGCCAATTCTTTCAGTATTCTAGGATGGAAATTATGCAGTCTCCCCATCACAATAACTTGAGCAACACTAGAGTCATTGATATGCTTAAAGCACCCAGATAGAACTCAACCAGGAATTTTGTTCCTTTATCTTGCCATATTTCACCTCTGGTGTGAGAGAAACAACAAGAATCTCAAATATCTGGTGATCTCAACTATTCTAGAGTTTCTTCGGGTTGGTTTAGATAAGGTTCTACAACCAAGCACCAAAGAGAGCTAGGTACCAGCTCTGTTCTCTATGCAAGGATATTATAAGGTTTAACTCACTGCTAGATCTCTTGGAGATCTTTGAATGGAAAGTGTCATAGAAATGTCAGACATTGGTAATAGGATACAAAGTTTTATCCTCTAGGTCACCAGTTTAAATGTAGCCCAGACTGAAAGAGACTAAAAGTTAATCAGAGCTGACAGCTGTTAGTGGTCTCAGTTCAGTTCCCAGTGAATAGGCGTCTATGTTATAAAAAGCCCACAGCACAACTACCACTAATTAGCACCACTCAGTGTCAGCAGAGTAGCCAAAAAGTGAATGGGCATTGAGAGTAGACTATTCTCTCATCCTAGAAGTTACCTCCCCAGGTGAGGCACTTTGGTGAGACAGTTTGAGCAATGCTACACTGCAATTGCTTATGCTGTCCCTGTTCTATGGATAAATAGTTCTGGAAACTGAATTCCACTGTCAATCCAGAACCTTTCAATAGCATTAATACTATAAAAATCAAGAAGCAATACAGTTTAGCAAATAGTGGTCATGTTTTTTCAGACGGGATTTGTAATTTTAGGTGCATCAGACTTTTTTCTTGGGGGGTGAATGGGAAGTGGAACCCAAGTTGATACTTGGAAAGGCATGATTTTCAGAAAGTACCGAGAACCCGCCTCATGTCTCAAATGTGGCATGTGCAAATTGAGGCATCCACTTTTGAAAAATCTCTGCCATTATGTGCAAAGCCCTTTCTCGGATACCCTTTGGACTTCACCTCCTCCCCCACCTTAATATGCCTGCAGGTTTGTCAAGACTAGCATCTAATTTACACACTGACTATGCGACTTGAAGAAAAAGGCAGATTAGCTCACATGACTAGCACACAAAAATAAAGTGCGTAGTGAGTAAAGAAGGGCTGGGAGTTCAAACTCCAGAAAGGTTAGTTGGTTATTTTCAAACACTTTTTTTCATGAAAAGAAAAAGTTATGGATCAAACTGTGTCACTAGGGACCTGATCTAAAACTCATTGAAGTCAGTGGGAGTCTTTCCTGTAACTTCAGTGGCTTTTGGATCAGGCACTAGTTGCTAATAGGCAGTACAGTGATAAAAATAGACAAAGCTATCCAGGAAAAAGAAACATATTTGCAATTATTTTTTTTAATTAATGCCAGTAAAACTAGAAGCTTCTGTTAATTTGTGAACCTGATCACTCTTTGCTGCATTCTCATCTGTTCTGCAATGATAATTATGTTTACTGTGGGAGTTGAGGGATGATGGAAACTCCAGCAACAGATAAAATGGTTCTATTTTTGGCACCATACGGATAGAGTATCTATGTACCACAACAGATGGAGCAAAAGCCCTTGAAGTGCTATTGTTGAAATAGCTCTGAGACCTGTCATCTGCTCAGAGACCGTTCATAAACCATCACTAAGTAGTTTCAGGTTTATAAAGCGAGATCCTGCCAAATATCCACCACAGCTGTGTTTTAAGTAAAATCCAAGAGGGAAACAAAGTAGGTAAACAGCAGTCTGCACAAGGGAGTGTTATTTCACATTCTTCATAGGACAAATTATACTCAGTGCAGGTAAGTGCCACCTATAATTAAGATTGCAGGACACTTCCCATTATAAGACCTTATTTTCAGTTGCTGCCAAACTTTAACAGTTTGGGCTAAAATTTTCCATGCTGGGTTTCTGCGTCAGCTTTATTTATTTATTGTTTACAGTTTTAGCAAAAACGGTTCATCTGTTTCCAATAATGAATTAGGGAGAAATAGTGTCTTTCCCATATTCAGTTCTTTTTTTTTTACAGTTATTTTATTGAGATGGTCTTGTGCCTCCCTGTTTTGAAGCAGGGACTTAAAATTTGACATGGGTATGGGGGAAGGGAGTGCCTTTTGCCATCCTGGTGAAAATGTGCCCAAACCTGGCCAAGTTATAAGCCTCTGAGAAAACTCCATTTGCGCATGCCCAGTAGAGATTTGTTAGTTTGACAGCTAAATTCTCTGACGATTCCCTGTGGACTGAACATGCACCATCCCTATAGAACAACTGAGTGTGTTTCAGCCCAGGGCTGCAGGGATGGAGCAGGATTTTCTCTGAAGTTGCTCCTTCCAGCTACTGAAGGACTGCTATGGGACTGGGCATCAGAACTGAGAGCAGAGAGGCAGTTTCTCCTGTGCTCTCAGTGCTTCCACTGGGTCTGGTTCTGTGGAAAAAACAGGATGTGATCATGTAATTAAAGACTGTATCATAACACATATTCAAAAGGAGGCTAAATGAAGGTTCCACAGGACACCTTAATTCTGGCATTGCTGAATTCTTGAATGCTTGATTTTGCAACCGCAGTGTTCATTTAACATAATTGGTTTTGTTTGGATGTACGATGTAATATATTGGTTGAACTATTTCCCTATACTTGTACATCTCCAGTCAAGAAAAAAATGCCATGTTATCAGTGTTCCTGTCAATGTTTATGTACTACAATCTGGGTGCTACATCAAAACTAAGAAAGACCACTCTTGGTGTGATGAGGTAAACTATTATGACTAATGCAAAACCAAAAATTTACTGTTGTGCAGAGACGAAGCCAGGAGAATTTCAACTCCAAAGGAGATTGTCATGGGCCTCTAAAAACAGGGCTATAATGGAAACTACTTTGCAGCCTTAATTATACTGGTTGCTACTACTGCCTGCTATAATGACTTGTTTATAATACTGATATGTACACAACGTCTGCTTCCATTTCTAGCATTTAAATTGGTTTAGTAATGAGATTTAAGTTTTAAAGGGGAAAAGATTTGCTATAAGGGATATCTTCTATTCTTTTCAACTAACCATGTATGAAGAATACAATGTACCAGCTTTAACATGATTGGGTTACATTTTCTATACTTGGTACTTATCATCTTCAAAGGACTTTATAAACAAACTATTCACCCTAGCCTGGAAGTAAGCATTGGAATTAGATGTGGAGAAATACAAGCAGGGAAGTTAAGGTCAGTTTTTTCAAAAGTACCTTATAATTTTGGTTGTCCAATTTGAGTCTGCTCAGCAGCCACAATTCCAGATGCAGTCAATCAGAATTACAAGTGCTCAGGACCTCTGAATATCAACCTTGAGATGTTTCAAGCTGGACACCCAAAAACTGAGGCACACACAAACAGCCATTTTTGAAAAATTAGGCCTAAGTGATTTGGCCAAAGCTTCA
Organism: Chrysemys picta bellii; assembly: GCF_011386835.1. Lineage (NCBI taxonomy): Eukaryota > Metazoa > Chordata > Testudines > Emydidae > Chrysemys > Chrysemys picta. The sequence goes on along the minus strand of NC_088794.1, from coordinate 71,835,565 downwards.
GAAGGAATCATTGTTGGAGGCAGGATTAGAACTCACGTGTGCATGACTCCAAATCTCCTGCTCAGACACCTAGACTGCTTTTCTTCATGGCTGGGCAATCTCTTATTTTATTTGGAAAGCCTGCCATGCCTGTCCTGAGCGATGAGGTGTGTCCTAGCACCCAGTACAGCCATAGAATATTGCATGATAGCGCACAAACATGATACTGACTCACCTACTCCAGGACTGATCAGTATTACCTGGAACTAACTGTCATGGAAAAAGAATCACCAGTTAGCATACCTCTCAGCTGCCAATTGTTATAAGGACTGTCTCTGATTTTGATACTTTTTTTTTATTCAGATTTTTTGCTTCTGTCTCAGATGTTTACTGCGGTATCTAACTTATTAATATTTAAATTAGCTACCTCAGTGTGGGCCAAATTCCAAGTCTATGCATTAAAAAAATGTGACTCACAAATATACACTTCGTGCCTGATCCTCCACTACTATGCACTTTGTGTTGTCATTTACACTTGTGCAAACCACTACCAATCTAAAATTGTCTGCTGACACAGTTGGTGGGTGGAGATCAGGCCAGATATTTTCTGGCCAACCTATTCTTCACTCCCATGTCAAGAAAAAAGCCTGACTGCAAGGTAAATGCTATGGCACTACTGCCTTCCTCCTGTAGGGGCAGCTACTGCTGAGCTGATGTTTTCTCTCCCTGCATTCTCAGCTCCTCCACTTTCCCCCTGCAGCTCTTAGATTGGTAGGTCCATGGAGAGGAAGAGTCAATTTCACAGAGTTGGCTGTAGGGAGTGAAAAGGCATTGCATAGGGATGAGCATTGCATAGGGAAAGGAGCAGGAGGAAGGAGGACATGGCAATGGAGGAGACACTTTGAAGATGTCTATACAGAAGGGGTCCAATTCCTGTTGGAATCGCTGGACTCTCACGGCAGCCATCCCCTGCAATCTCCCATTAAGCAATGCCTTCTTGTGTGACTGGGTGAGTTTAAAAGAATTGGTGTTTGCAGTTGTTATTGCAAAGAATTGGTGTTTGCAATTTTTCCATTTGAAACTTACTCCTTTGTATATTGTAGTTATATTGTAGTCTGTGATGAGTGGTAAAGACCCTTGGGGACACCCAGGGTCACGGTTCTCCCACATCCCAGGTTTCCTATAAAAACATGCAATGCCTGTGTGGAAAGGGGGACTCTACAGCCTACGGGGTATTGCCCTCCTGGGCTGAAGGCAGTACTTAATTTGTGGTACTTAATTACTTAATTAGCTTGCCAGGGCTGAGCCCCAGCACCTCTAGGCTTGACAGTTCCTAGCCCTGGCACCTCTGGGTTGCCATGTCAGTTATGAAAGTAAAACAATTGCTTGAGCCCCAGCAGCTCTCTCGTTACTAATTAAGCACTGGCTGAAGAGGTAGGAAGCTGGAGCAGCTGGACCCAATGACTAGGAGCTGCTATTAAGAGGTAAACTGACACAGCCCTTCATTCCCTGATGCAAAGGCTTTCTAACTGTAAGAAGTTTGGTTGTGATTTGTTTTCTGTTAGGAGCCTTGCCTTTAGAGTAAGCACCCACATGGGCACCCTGCTGAAGAGACCCTTACTGGGTGTTGGCTCTGAGACTAGACTGACTGCTTCTCCAAAGGAGGGCCCTTCCCACTCGCCCTCAGACTGACCAAACAGCTCTGATTTACAGCAGCTTTACCTGAGCTACCTGTGTCTTGTTCTGCAGTCTGGAGAAAGCCAGAACCTCTGTAGCGTTCAGTGCAATGGGGATTCCCCCTTCAGTCCCATATGTGGGATGCTCCCTATACTGGAAGTAGTATGTGGGACAGTCTAGAGCTGTTCATGGTGGCCTTATGTAGGGTGACCAGATAGCAACTGTGAAAAAACAGGGCAGGGGGTGGGGGGTAATAGATGCCCATATAAGAAAAAGTCCCAAATAATGGGACTGTCCCTTTAAAAATGGGACATCTGGTCACCCTACCTTATGCTGCTCCTGCAGTGACGGTGGGGGTTCTCCTAGGGTGACCAGATAGCAAGTGTGAAAAATCGGAACGGGGGTAGTGGGTAATAGGACCCTATATAAGAAAAAGACCCCAAAATCGGGACTGTCCCTATAAAATTGGGACATCTGGTCACCCTAGGTTCTCCCCAGGCTTCTTGTGGCTCAGGTAGGCCCTCTGTACAGTGCTGGAGCAGTGTATAGGGAAGTAGAGTGACCAGGTAACTTGTGCCTGCTGCCCCCTTGAGGTTCTCCCTGAAATGAGGTGTGTATTTCTGATTAAGCTGGCTCAGGGTGAAATTTATCCTGCTGCCAGGGGATCGCTACAGCCCTCTAGTCTACTCCATACCATTTAAGTCCTCAGTGGTGTTAAGGGCCTCTGTCTAGGGCTATGTTTCACACCCACTAAACAAAAATTCTAAATGAATAAAGTAAATTAGAGCAAGTCTCTTCTCTGGTTCTGAGCAGATTTGACACTCAAGGAGCTTGTTGCTGCAGCACTAAGTTATTGGAATGAATCATGTTAAAATGGGAGTTATACTGAGCCATGGAGATATTGCAAAGTTACAACAATGTAGCTCAGCTTACTGCAGTGGAAGCATGTCTTGTGAAAACTCCTGCCATTGCACTGGATTTCCTCAGCATGATACACTGACTTGTCACAAGCACCACATTTGGCGCCACCTCCCCAGTTCGGCATCCTTAGGTTTGAAGTGTTACCTAAAAAAAGCAAACAAATAAAAGAACTGTCAGCAGAAATTGCCCAGACTTAACTAGAGCAACTTGGATTCCCCCTTTTTGTTCTCTTGGTCCCAAAGCCAGCATAGCTGCCCACATGAGTACCACCCCAATATTTGCAGATTCTCTGGTGGCAAAGAACCAGCGAACTAACTCCTATACCACTCTGTCTCCCTGAGGCTGGCATATGGGCATCACTGAGGGAGGTGGGGGAAGAGGCATTGCCAGGACTTCCATATGCCCCTGAGAACTTTGGCTACTATCATGGCCCTTGGGGACCCTTGGTGGTCAACCTTTAGTCAATAGCTGATGAGTGATGGTCCAATAGACCATGATCAAGAGGAAGGATATTCCAGTGGTTAGGCTCTAGCTGGGGCCTTAGACACCTGCATTCAATTCCCTTTTCTTCCACAGACTTCCTGTGTGATCCTGGGCAAGTCACTCCATTTGTAAAACAGGAAAATACTACAGTACTATGCCTATCTCACAGGGATACTCTGAAGATTGTGTATGCTCAGATTCTATGGTAGTAGGGGGCCATATATAAATATCCAGGATATCTGAGGGCTGCATTTTCCAAAGATTACCTTTTCCTTTCATTGCTGCTTTTCTGCAGCGTTGGCCTTTTCCTTGGTCACTAACTTTCATATAACTTTTGTGTGGCAAAGAGTATGGAGGATCTGGATCCTATACAGAATTCAAAGCTTTAGTGGAGTTTTACAAGTGAATCCGAGGACAGAATTTGGCCTTATAAATTTTCTAGGGATCAATATTCCAAGCTTATCTGTCAAGGGATACCATATTTTACTGTTTTATTACTTCTCTCCAAAGCAACTGTTGTTTTATTCAAGGCTACCATGTGTTCACTGACAGACGTATAAAGGAAATCTCCTGTACCCATATTTCTTTAAACTTACTATATGATCGATTGTGAAGTTAGATTAAGGAATTAATACCTACAGAATTTAGTCTTACATTTTACATTATTTTTGGTGGCTTTTTCATGGATACAGGTTGTTCATCCTTCTGAATTATGCAAACACAACAGATGCAACAGCCCTACTAACCAGTCAACAATGAATAATAATATTTAGTTTTTCTGAGGTACTTCACTCAGGGATCTCAGGGTTTGCAAAGGAATGTGAACTTCTTATTCCCTTTGTACAGATGGGGATACAGAGAAGTGAAGTGACTTGCCCAGGTCACATGAGGTCAGTGTCGGAGCCAGAAATAGAACCCAGGTCACCTGACTCCAACCCCAGTGTCCTCTCTGCTGACCATGTTGTACATCAGATTCTAAAACAACTAGAGCAAATCTGGTTTTCCCTGGGGCTTTCTTGATGTTTCTGAGTCATAGTTTTTAGGAAGACTGGAATGACATCTTGTCATTTGCACGTCACATTATCAGACTGTTTGGAGCTCCTGGCTCAGGCCTTTCTTATCCTTCTTGGAAAGCCAGTCACTTTCTTATTATAGTTAACTGTTCTTTCAAAGGCAGCTTTGGGTCAGCTTGTTCCAATTTGGCTCTGATAAATTCACAGCTGAGATATATACCGGGTACTTAGCTAAGGAAAAGATGTTGAACATTGAATGATTCATCAAATCTACTATGCCAAAATTCCTCTTCAGCTGTTGAACAAGAGATAGAGGAGAATTTCTCAGAACAGTGTAGCACAAACAGCTGATAATCGTTTGGTTCACATTTTGAAGTGTAGTTTCACCTTGAAAAGCAACTATAAAAACGACATTGTGAAGTTTCGTGTTTATAATCTCAGTGATGTCTAGTTCAAGTATCTGAGTGAAAATAAGCTGTCTATAACTTCCAGCTCTGCAAACTCAACCTGAAAGTCAAGCTGGCTCTTTCTGGTTTGAACATCACTAATATTAAAGATTCTGCAACTGAAACATAGTTAAGAATGTATGTAAGAGATGGAATAAAATCTTGCTCAATTTCCCATACCTATTTTAGCTTTGTGGTGTTAACAAGATTAAAAAGTAGTAAAAACATGATTTAGTTGGTGAAGTAAGCAGAAGTGATAATGAGTACATTGTATCAGGGGGTAGCCATGTTAGTCTATATCCACAAAATTAAAATTACAATACCTATCTGAGGAAGTGAGGAAACAGATTGACAGAGCCAGATGGCTACCTAGAAATCACCTACTACAGGACAGGCCCAACAAGGAAAATAAAGAACACCACTGACCATCACGAACAGCCCCCAGCTAAAACCTCTCCAACTCATTATCAACGATCTACCACCTATCCTGGGAAACTATCCCTCACTCTCACAGACCTTCGGAGGCAGGCCAGTCCTCGCTTACAGACAACCCCCCACCCTGAAGCAAATACTCTCCAGCAGCTACACACCACACCACAGAAACACCAACCCAGGAACCAATCCCTGTAGCAAACCTTGTTGCCTACTCTGACCCCCATATCTACTCTAGCGACACCATCAGAGGACCCAATCACATCAGCCACACCATCAAGGGCTCATTCACCTGCACATCTACTAATGTTATATATACCATCATGTGGCAGCAATGCCCCTCTGCCATGTACATTGGCCAAACCAGACAGTCCCTACTTAAAAGAATAAATGGACACAAATCAGACATCAGGAACGGTAACGTACAAAAGCCAGTAGATGAACATTTCAATCTCCCTGAACATTCTATACCAGATTTAAAAGTCACTATTCTTGAACAAAAAAAATTCAGAAACAGACTTCAAAGAGAAACAGCAGAACTAAAATTCATTTGCAAATTTAACAGCATTAATTTGGGCTTGAATAGGGACTCGGAGTGGCTGGCCCATTACAGAAGCAGCTTTGCCTCTCCTGGAATTGACACCTCCTCATCTATTATTGGGAGTGGACTACATCCACCCTGATTGAATTGGCCCTGTCAACACTGGTTCTCCACTTGTGAGGTAATTTCCTTCTCTTCATGTCTCATTGTATAATGCCTGTATCTGTAACTTTCACTCTATGCATCTGAAGAAGTGAAGTTTTTTACACACGAAAGCTTATGCCCAAATAAATCTGTTAGTCTTTAAGGTGCCACCGTACTCCTTATTGTTTTAATGAGTACATTGTAAGAACAGATCTATTGAGGAAAAAGGGCCATATTTTACAGAGTAGAACTGGACTTTAAAATCCATTATTTTCCTTGTTTGGTAACTCTTTTACTTAACAAAAATCATCATGTTCGCTACTTGAAAACTTTTTCCTGTCCGCAACACTTTCTTTGATTTTTTTTAAAAAGTACTTTGTATCAAACTCATTCATTTAGATTTGTTGTTTTGTCTTTGCGTGAACAGAAATCAAGGGGGGGGAAGGATAGCTCAGTGATTTGCGCACTGGCCTGCTAAACCCAGGGTTGTGAATTCAATCCTTGAGGGGGGCATTTAGGGATCTGGGGCAAAAATCTGTCTAGGGATTGGTCCTGCTTTGAGCAGGGGGTTGGACTAGATGACCTCCTGAGGTCCCTTCCAACCCTGATATTCTAATTTAATTTGTAATATTCTGTTCCCCTGTCACTTATATATCAGATGACTCAGCCCTGCACAATGAAAATATGATAGATTGTTCTTATAACAGGAATAAAAAATAAATAATATTTCAAACCTGGGTTTTAAGATAATGGAAAACAAAGAGAAATGTATTATGACACAATTGAGAAATTAATAAATGATCTATGCTTCTATCATGCTCCCATTACCATTAGTGATACATTTCTAATTAGTATAGATGGAAATAGAATGGGGCATTTAACACATAATGGGGTTGCAACTCCATTGAACTGAATGGAATCTCACACCCTCTTACACCAGTCCAATTATCTCCACTCTTTTCAAGTGTGGAAATGAAAAAGCCGGAATTCAGAGCAATATCCAATGACAATGCTATCAGTGCTTGATCCTGCAATGTGCTGAGTGACTCCTGATATTCTTCAATTCCCTTTGGAATCAAGGGGCTCAAATCTGCACCAGTTGAAGTTAAGGAATTCAGTGGAAGCCCAATGGTAATTGAAAGCACAAAGCACATTGCAGGATCAGGTCCCAGGCCCTGACAAACTGTCAAGAGGGCAGTTGGTTGGAACAGATTGAAATTACATCATCAGCTGAGTGAAGGAGCAAACATCCCAGAGAAGGTCTGATAAAATTCAATAATGAACCTCTCACTGTTACAGGCAGTGGTTACAGCTCTGAAAGGAACCCTTGACACTGATGTTAATTATAGCAACATTAGTACATTACTGCATGAGCTTACACATTTTCCATGCTTTTCATCATCACCTGATGGAGGGGAAAAGAGTCAAGGTAGAAAATATCTCCGAAAGAACACTGAATCTTGTGATGGTGCCACATGCTCTGATCTCTGGCCTGGCCAGCTCTGCAGGCAGGTGCAGAAGTGGGGTAAGGAGGCAGGTCCCTAGCCCCTTCCTGTCTCCAAGTACATTAACTATGCCTTGTGGTATCCCCTTCCTACATGTACCTCTGTGCAATGGAAGGGCCATGGGAAATCTGACCCTTTAGTTTTGTAGGATGGCTATTATCTGAATCTTAAATATTTTAACTTAATCTTAAAACAAATATCTTATCTTAATCTTGAATCCTGGCAAGAGTGCCGTAGGTGTGAGAAGCAAATTCTGCTCTCAGTTACATGAATGCAATGCAATGCTCTTTCTCCCTGCTGAAGTCAAGTCATGAAAGTTGAGTTGCACCATGTAGCAGAAGTTAGCTCAAGCTCTTTCATGTCCAGGCAGATCAGAGAAGGACTCAGTTTACAGGTTTAATCCAAATGGATATCACACAGTAAATTTTACTGCAATATTCTTGTCCTACACCATTGTGTCACGTTGCTCTAAGGCAATAAACAGCTGCTGCATTACACCCCAGAAGAAGACGTGTTTCACCAGTGGGGGAAGTGAACCCTCTATGTCAGTGTCTGTAAAGCACACTGAGGTCATTGTATTAAAGACACTATACAGATGCAAAGTAGTATTATTCCCATGAAGACAGAGTTGACTTTTCTAGGATTCAAACCAGGAGATGCAGGGAGTCCACACATTTCAAACCATGATATCTTCAAAAGGCGGAATCTCTCTTGCTAAGGCTCCCAGAATGCTCTTTAAGAATGTTCACCACAGTTATCTGGGTGAATTTTGTATCTTGATTTGTACATCCTCAGGTTTGAGTCCATTCCTAAACATGGTATCCAGTGCAGATATGGAAGCTGAAACCACATAAGCCTTAGACAACTCTTGTTGGCAAACAGTGCACTCCTGCGTGCCTCCAAACCTTCAGTTCTGCTTATTCAAGGAGGTTAAACCCTGGCTATGTTTCCCCCTTACATGGTCTGTGTATTCACAGAACAGGTCCATGACATGGGCCATGACAGGGCAATGCTATTCCAGCTCAGTGCTACTGTACAACCAATGGGCCTCAAACCTGAGTTGAAATCAAAACATGTAATGTGCATTAGTAATTTGGGATACAATTTTCAAAAATGACTCAGTGCCTTAGGAGCCTACATCCCATTTTCAAAAGCGTTAGGAGTTCCCAAGTGTTTTAGGCACATTTGAAAATAGGACTTTGTCTCCTAAATTGATTTTGAAAATTGAACTCTTAGGCTGGGATTTTCCAAGGATCCCAAGGGATTTAGAGCCCAGCACCCAAATTCCGGTGATATTTAAATGACTAAGTCTTTTAAACTCCATTGAAAAGCCCAGACTTAGTCTCTATGGTCCACTAAATCTGTGGTCAGCCAACTGTGACTGCCAATCATGGTGGTGATTTCTGTGATTTGTAGAGATTTCTGTGCCCATAGGGAATGTAATGCGACCACCATACTTGTTTCACATGAGCCACTGAACTGCCATTGGACAGCAACAGCATTAGACCTGAGCATTTCTGTACAGTATCACTGAGCTGGAGTAGCATTCTTGTTCTGGACATGCCAACTAGCACTCAGTGTCCCACCTTGTTCCATATCAGAGCTCTGCTATCATATGAAGTACAACTTTCACGTGTCAGGCATGCAGCCATAAACACATGATTCATTTTATTTAGGGCTTCTCAGAATGTCAGGGCAGCTGGACCCGAGGATTTAGGGCAGGATCCAAAACCTATTGAAATCAGGAGTCATTCTGTTGAATTCCATGGGCATGGGATCAGACCCATAGTCAGGATTCCCTTCTTGCTCAATGCAATTTCATAAAGGAGCAGTATTAAAAATTGATGACATGATATGGCCCTAAGAATATCATCTCTGCCCTGGACAGGGCTACCAGAAACTTAAGGCTTTAGCATTTCACCTCTAAGACCAGGATTCACAATGGGTTAGGGTAACCACTATATGAATTTGATGGTCTAGACCTGATCATATCTGTCTGAAGTGCAAATACCACTTTACTCTAACTCATAAGATGTCCAACTATGGAAGTCTACTATCAGAATACCAGGGTTGTTGCACATTAGCTTTGAAGTGAATAAGCAGAGCAGGAAATGTAAGGTATTATGGTGACTGGATAGTACAGTGATAGGCACAGTAGAAATGTCTAGATCGGGGTCGGTAACCTTCGATACACAGCCCATCGGGGTAATCCAAAGGCAGGCCGCAAGACATTTTGTTCATATTGACCGTTGGCAGGCACGGCCCCGCGCAGCTCCCAGTGGCCGCAGTTCACTGTTCCCCAGATTTAGGCACTTAAGTCCCATTTGTGGGTGCCACTACAATCCACAAAACTCCCGCTCAGTTGCTGCCTAACTCTATAGGTGCCTGTTTTTGCAGTAAAAGTTCCCTAGGTTCTGCCTGTGGGCATGCACACTGCTGCCTCCCACTAGGAGTCCAGATGCCTATCTCCTGCTTACTCCCCAGTGTGAGCCATGAACCACTAGGCTGGAAGTTCCAAACTGTGAGGAATGCATGACAAGATTATTAGGGGCTTGCGAAGTCCTGACAGGACCGCACTGAGCGGCGGGGTTTAGGAGTGGACTTTGTCGGGCAGGGGAAGCGGATGTGGCTCTGTTTGGGCGAGGACCAGGCTCTCTGCCTCTCTTGCTTCCCAACTGCTACAGCTGCAGTCACCATCAAGCAGCAGTTACCCTCCTCTGCTGGGGAGGCTGTGAGCAGGGAGTGGAAGGCAGCAAACCAGAAGTAGTAACTCACCCCTTTACCATGCAGGTACCCCCTCCTGACTCCAGCCCTTCAGCGCAGCCCCAGGGCGCAGAGGCCCATCAGTTTCCCCTGCCAGACAGAGCCTGTGCAGGGGAAGCAGATAGGGCCACACTGAAGAGTCAGGAGGGGGCTCTGTCAGCCAAGGGGGGCACTACTCACAGGGTGCAGCCTTCCACTCCCCTCCTGACCCCAGCCCTTCAGCATGGGCCCTGTTTGCTTCCCCTATGCGGGGAGGGAGAGGAGGGCGGGAATAAGCCTGATCTCGGCAGCTGAGATTGCCCAACTGCTGCGGGGAGCAAAGTCTTCCTCTGCTGCCACATGATGAGTATCTATCTCCTGCCCCCTTACAAAGGGGGGTGCACATGGGACATGAATCTCCAAAGGGGGGGCTCAGCAAAAAAACTTTAGAAACCTTTGCACTAGGCTATGGGATATTCTGATGTGGGGCTCCCTCAATCTCTCTGATTGAAGTTGTTCCACATTGATTAAATATTAATTGGGCTAGAGAGAATCACTCTGTAGCGTTGTATATACTGACCTGACAGGTGGCAGTTCCCTGTTCAAACCCCTTCTCCTCCTCAGGCGGAGGGGGAATTTGAACCCTGGGTCTTCTACATCCCAGGTGAGTACCAAAGCCAGTGGGCTAAAAGTTATAAGTAAACCAGGCCGCCCCCTGCACCCAGCTGTTCTGTGTGAAGTTAGGCCACATATCTTACCTGAGGGGTCCAATCTGGTAGGTTTGCTCAGAGGCTATCTTCCCCCTCCCCACCCTTCCAGTTCATGGAGATAGGTACCTCCCTGCAGGCTGCACTTAGGCGCTTATCTCTGAGAGTGGGGTGGGACTTAGGACACACCCCTCTCATCGGCATATCTAGTGAAATCGAGCCACCTAGAGTGCTGGCTTTTGTGGATCACAGTCTAATGGTATGTCTACACTTAAAATGCTACAGCGGCACAGCTGCGCTGCTGTAGTGCTTCAGTGTAGACACTACATACACTGACAGAAGGGGTTCTTCCATTGACCTAGCACTGTCTACTCCGTGTGTTGGATCAGCATAGCTATGTCTCTCAAGGGTGTGGGTTTTTTCCCCACACATCTGGGAAGTGTAGCTATACCAACGTAAATTTTCAATGTAGATCAGGCCTCAGACTCCTATTTCTCACCATTCTTTGTATAGGGAGTTTAGCTGCCTAACTCAGGCTTTGTAGATCACAGTGTTGTTCCTGTGATCTCCCAGGTGCCTAAGTTAGGTGTTGTGATGCTCAGCATCACAGTACGTAAATCCCTTTGTGGATCCAGGCCTTAACCTTCCTGTGCCTCAGTTTCTCCTCAGTAAAATTGGGATAATGATACTTTTGTTCCTTTATGACTAACTTTCAAGAGCTTCAGATGAAGTGTGCTATAGAAGAGCTAGGTATTATTACTAGGAACTCTACTGTTCTTCAAAATATTAGTTCTGTAGCAATTTCTAATTTATTTAATATTTTAAACTATCAGTTATAATATGGTATTTCTTGTTATAAAAACCTAGCGCCTCTCAACATTTGTTTATTTAATAAAAATATTTTTAAACATATTAATACTGTACTAAAACCTGAAAGTTAAAAAAAACACTTTATTTTATTTCTCTCCTGCCACAACTGTTAGAGTAAATTGTGTTGAACATTTAAGGATCTGCAGTGTCCCACATTGACACTGTTTTATGTCAAAAAGTGTGCAGGTATTTTGATCAAAATCTAAAACAAGTCCTTCACAGAAACCAAATTTAGTCGGCAAAATGAGACTGCAACACAATAAACACTCGTATTTGCAGAGTGAAATCACATAGCTGTGAGTGTGGCAGAATTGTGTCACTTTCATAATGACTTTTATATTCACACACATTCAAATGGAATATGAATAATATTTTGCACTTACATAGGATTGACTAATTAATGTAACTAATTTAGCCTCCCAACATCTTTGCAATAGGCAAATATTATTATCTCTTATTTTCCAGAATGGTAAACTGAAGCATATCGCCTAAGGGTAGGATTTTCAAAATGGCCTAAGAGATGCAAGAGCACAAGTTACATTGGCTTTCAGTCATTTAGGCCTTTTCTTTCAAAATCACCTAAATGACTTGTTGAAGAGTTAGCCAGAGTTAAAGCTGGCAAAATTACTCAGGAGTCTTGATTAGACCCCCTCCCTACTGATCTGACATTTTCTAGCATGCTAATATTACAGTTTTGTCAAAACCCCCTTTATTGCATTACATATATTTTAAAAACACCAACAAACTCCCCTGCCACTGACACTAGAACCAAATACTTTGAACTGGTTTTAGAAAATCAGAGCCATCTGATTCACTTGCATCTTGGCAGCAGTGCCCTACATTACAAATCAGGTTTGTATGAATCAGGTTTACGCAGTATGTTCCTCTAGCACTAATGCCACAATATCAGCTGTTGCTTTTATGTTCACAAGTGTCTACTTATAAATCTTTGTCATAATAATGGAGCCGTTCCTGGTCCTTCACGCCTTATGCAAAATTCTCATTGTAGAGTTTTACCAACATATGGACACAGAATTATTGTTTTCCAGGACGAGCCAGGCTTCACTAAAATTATTTTAATTCTACACTTGAATTTTTAAACATGCACACACATTTCTAGAATTATTTCCCCCCTACTGTTTGGAGTTCCCCACAGGCTGGTTTAATCAAACAGCCTGTATGTGCATGTTTAAAGCAACTCCAGAAGAGAATGACACATCTGCATCCTGTGAATTGCTTCATCTTCTACCTATGCTGTGTTATTTAGTGTTTTATCAAGGGGGCACGTGTTGAATTTGATTCCAAATCAACACATAAACAGCTGTTGCCAGAGATTAAAAATATTTGTTCTGACTGATTTTTTTTATTTAAAATCCTTTTATCTAAAAAATTGTGTAAAATCAGTAAATATTACCAGCTGAACTGAGTTTGGAGTCTTTTGAAATTTCCAGTAAAGTCCATTCATTTTTGTCCTGCTATCTTATTAAGCCTGTATATTAAAATGTTGAGTGTGCCTGGTGGAAAATATGATTCCATTGCTTTTTAATGTGACACCCTGTATCTTCAGTTCTATTAAACTACTAAACGCCACTATGTCAATAAACTCCTATGGACTCCAGTACAGCTGTCAGCCCCACAGAGCTCACACTTCTGCACTATACCTATAAATTCCTTTCAGTAAAGCAGTAGGCCACAAATAATCCCCAGCAGAGAAAAATGTATTCCGTAGGTCCCTATCAGCAAATAGACCCACCAGAACCCTTTGTGACAATACCTACCGGACTAGGTTATCTTGTCTTCTTTGGCTTGATGAAGAATCTGAACTGGAGGGCTCCTGCACTCTTTAAATATGCTTAAGTGGTCACCAGTGTTGGCTCTATAAGAAGAGAGGGGAGGGAAACGGACAGAGGGGGAAGGGAAGGGAGCAATGCTACTGCTATCAGTAGGCTGAAAATAACTTCTGACAAAAGCCTTGGATTTTTTTCCCCTAACACCAGTTGTGAGTAAGGTGGAGAACAATGCATCTCTTCAGATTACACCCAGAAAACATTTCTAAATGCAGTTTTATAGATCACAAATAAATTCATTGAGGGGACACTTGAGCTGAAACTGGAGTAAAGTGAAGTATGATTCAGGCTTTAAAAATAAAACTGAAATCAGCAAACTCCTTAAATATAGGTCATAAAGCAAAGGCCACTGAAATGGTGGAGGAATGGTCAGACACCTATTCATACTGGTGAAAAGAATCTATCCAAATAACTAGAACTAAACATGAGGACAATGAACAGCTGTGGGTTGAAACTCTACTGTTACAGCATTAAGCCAAATGGAATTTCAGTAATCTAGTAGCTAGACAACCTTTAGTCCCTGATAAAAGTTTTTAAAAGATCAGGAATCCGTTCTTTTCACTCATTTTTATTTTCTAGTGCACACCTTTTAGTCTAAGAATCCCCAAATGCTTTTACAAACATTTGCTAAGCCTTACAACAACCCTGTGATATGTATTATTGTAGCCTTTTTACAAATGAGTAAACTGAAGCACAAAGAGATTAAGGATAAAACTTTTGAACATGGGGAAGTGATTTAAAAGCTAAGTCCCATTTTCAAAAGGGAGTTGGGCACTTAGAAGCCAATGTCTTATTGAAAGTCTCTGGGACTTAAGCTTCTAACTTGGAATTTTCAAAGCAGCCCAAGTGAGTTAGGTGTCTAAATCTCATTGAAATTCAGTAGGATTTGGGTGCCTAATTCCTTTGATAATTGCAGACTTGAGTGCCTAAGTCACTTTTTAAAATGAGATTTAGTCTTCTTCAGTACGTCTGAAAATTTTGCCCTACATCTCGCTCTGCCTTGATTGACCCACTTACCATTATATAAATGGGAACTGTATGTCCTCAGCACTCTGGAAAGTTATGAGTAGGGTTGCCAAGTGTCCGGTTTTCAGTCAGAACACCTGGTCGAAAAGGGACCCTGGAGGCTCTGGTCAGCACCGCTGACTGGGCTGTTAAAAGTCTGGTTGGCGGTGCAGTGGGGTTGGCAGGTTCCCTACCCAGCTCTGCGTGGCTCCCAGGAAGCAGTGACATGTCCCTCCAGCTCCTAGGCGCAATCATGGGGGCTGTGCGCGCTGCCCCCGCCTTGAACGCTGGCTCCACAGCTCCCATTGATCAGGAACTGCAGCCGGAGCCCTCAGCCCCCCACACTCCAAACCTCTAGGCTCCAGCCCGGAGCCTCCTCCTACACCCCAAACCCCTCATCCCCGACCCCACCCCAGAGCCCACACTCGCAGCCAGAGCCCTCACCCCCACCCCCTGCCCTAGCACAGAGCCCCCTCCTGCAGTCTGAACCACACATTTCTGGCCCCACCCTGGAGCCCGCACCCCCAGCTGGAGCCTGCACCCCCACCCCCTGCCCAGCCCGATGAGCCAGGGTGGGGGAAAGCAAGTGATGGAGGGAAGGGGAATGGAGTGAATGGGGTATCGGCCCTTGGAGAAGGGGCGTGGCAGTAGCTGAGCCATGGGGATGGGGCGGGGGAAGGGTGTTTGGTTTTCTGCTATTGGAAAGTTGGCAACCCAAGTTATGAGCCCTTTGGCATGTCTGGCTGCGTGCCCAAAAATGGAGGTACACATAGTTAATGGCCACTTTTGAATACTTTGCCTGAGGGCCAGATTTCCATCTTTAGGTATTTAGGTGCCTAAAGAGGTAGGTAGAGCACTAGTGGGACATAATGGGAGTTAGGCACCTAACCTGCTTGGCTTTCAGTGAGAGGTAGGTACTGAACTGCCTTCTGTGCTTTTGTAAATCCTACAATGCATGAGTTAGGCAACCAGGCTCCATGTATAGTGCCTGGGGAGGTGTCTCAGAATGGGGTTCGCAAAAATCAGCATGCTGAGCTAAGAGCTGCCTAAGCTAGCCATGCTGAGGAGCATTAGGCATTTTGGCTTGAGGCTAAAGAAGATATACCTATCTCATAGAACTGGAAGGGACCCTGAAAGGTCATTGAGTCCAGCCCCCTGCCTTCACTAGCAGGACCAAGTACTGATTTTGCCCCAGATCCCTAAGTGGTCCCCTCAAGGATTGAGCTCACAATGCTGTGTTTAGCAGGCCAAGGCTCAAACCATTGAGCTATCCCCCCCACTGCCTAGCTCCACTTGAGATTCACAGCCATGAACCTTCCTCTCCTGCAGTTATGTGGCTAATTCTGGTGAGTCTTTTTTCAAGAAAAACCCTTCCCCTTACAACTGTTACAGGCTATACCACTTTGTATATATAGTCATGGGACCAGAAAAAGAGAGACTGACTGTCTAGACCAGTTGTTCTCAACCAGGGGTACATGTACCCCTGGGGTACTCAGAGGTCTTCCGGGGGGGTCCATCAGCTCATCTAAATATTTGCCTAGTTTTACAACAGGCTACAGAAAAAGCACTGACAAAGTCAGTGCAAACTAAAATTTCATACAATGTCTTGCTTATACTGCTCTATACACTGAAATGTAAGCCCAAGATTATATTCCAATTGATTTATTTTATCATTATATGGCAGAAATAAGAAAGTAAACAATTTTTCAGTAATAGTGTGCTGTGCCACTATTGTATTTTTATGTCTGATTTTGTAAGCAAATAGTTTTTAAGTGAGGTGAAACTTGGGGGTACGCAAGACAAATCAGGGGACAGTAGTCTCAAAAAGTTGAAAGCCACTGGTCTAGCCCAGTGGTCAGGGCCCCCACCCCCCGAGAAGTGGGAAATCCAAGTTCAAGTCAGTGTTCCAATGATTAATATTTATAAATAGTGGAACATGTATAAGGAGACTGAGCCATCCACCCCAGAACACTCGGCTAGGAACACAGATCTTTCACAGCGTGGGGAAATGTTCTTACCTTGGAGCTAAAGATTGTAAGTAGGGCACCATATCTTCCTCCTCTGGCTGTTTTGTGTGGGTTTAGATGTGTTCAGAGCACATCTATGAGATAAGGACCCACAGGCAAAAGATGTGGTGGATCATCTAGTGTATGAATCCCACTGAGGTTTAAGTATGAATTACATATTGAGCAGCTGGGCAGTGTCAGGAGTTAGGCAGCTGCGCACATGCTAGTAAATAAACACAACTATGGCATAGTTGGCATCACAGAGACCTGGTGGGATAATACACATGACTAGAATATTGGTATAGAAGGACCAGCAAGGAAAAAAGGGAGGAGGTGTTGCCTTATGTATTAAAAATGTGTACACTTGGACTGAGACTGAGATGGAAATAGGAGACAGACTTGTTGAAAGTCTCTGGGTAAGGATAAAAGGGGTAAAAAGCAAGGGTGATGTCATGGTAGGGGTCTTCTACAGACCACCTAACCAGGAACAAGAGGTGGATGAGGCTTTTTTTAAACAGCTAACAAAATCATCCAAAGCACAGGACTTGGTGGTGTTGGGAGACTTCAACTACCGAGACATCTGTTGGGAAAATAACATAGCAGGGCACAGATCATCCAATAAGTTCTTGGAATGTATTTGAGAATTTTTTTTATTTCAGAAGGTGGAGACAGCTACCATGGAAGAGGCTGTTCTAGATTTGATTTTGTCAAATAGAGAGGAACTGGTTGAAAATTTGAAAGTGGAAGGCAGCTTGGGTGAAATAAACATGAAATGGTAGAGTTCATGATTCTAAGGAATGGTAGGAGGGAGAACAGCAAAATAAAGACAATGGATTTCAAGAAGGCAGACTTTAAACTCAGGGAGTTGGTAGGTAAGATCCCATGGAAAGCAAGTCTAAGGGTAAAAACAATAGAAGATGGTTGGCAGTTTTTCAAAGAGACATTATTAAGGGCACAAGAGGAAATTATCCCACTGCGTAGGAAAGATAGGAAGTATGGCAAGAGACCATCCTGGCTTAACCAGGAGATCTTCAATGATCTAAATATCAAAAAAGAGTCCTACAAAAAGTGGAAACTAGGTCAAATTACAAAGGATGAATATAAACAGATAACACAGGTATGTAGGGATAAAATTAGAAAAGCCAAGGCACAAAATGAGATCAAACTAGCCAGAGACATAAAGGGTAACAAGAAAACATTCTATAAATATATTAGAAGCAAGAGGAAGACCAAGGACAGGGTAGGCACATTACTCAATGATGGGGGAAAAATAATAACAGAAAATGTGGAAATGACAGAGGTGCTTAATGACTTCTTTGCTTAAGTTTTCACCAAGAACGTTGATGGTGATTGGACGTCTAATGTCGTGAATGCCAGGGAAAATGAGGTAGGAACAGAAGAGGCTAAAATAGGGAAAGAACAAGTTAAATATTACTTGGACAAATTAGATGTCTTCAAGTTACTAGGGCCTGATGAAATGCATCCTAGAATACTCAAGGAGCTGACTGAGGAGATATCTGAGCCATCAGCAATTATCTTTGAGAAGTCATGGATGATGGGAGAGATTCCAGAAGACTGGAAAATGGCAAATATAGTGCCCATCTATAAAAAGGGAAATAAGGACAATCCAGGAAATTACAGACCAGTCAGCTTAACTTCTGTACCCGGAAAGATAATGGTGCAAATAATTAGACAATCAATTTGCAGACACCGAGAAGATAATAAGGTGATAAGTAACAGTCAGCATGGATTTGTCAAAAACAAATCATGTCAAACCAATCTGATAGCTTTCTTTGACAGGGTAACAAGCCTTGTGGATAGGGGGGAAGCAGTAGATGTGGTATATCTTGACTTTAATAAAGCTTTTAATACTGTCTTGCATGCCCTTCTCATAAACAAACTAGGGAAATGCATATGCAAAACTGGTTGGAAAATCATCCCCAGAAAGTAATTATCAGTGGTTCACAATCATGCTGGAAGGGCATAACAAGTGGGGTCCCACAGGGATCAGTTCTCGGTCCGGTTCTATTCAATATCGTCATCAATGATTTAGATAATGGCTTACAGAGTACACTTATAAAGTTTGCGGACGAAACCAAGATAAGAGGGGTTGCAAGTGCTGTGAAGGATAGGATTAAAATTCAAAATGATCTGGACAAACTGGAGAAATGGTCTGAAGTAACTAGGATGAAATTCAATAAGGACAAATGCAAAGTACTCCACTTAGCAAGGAACAATCAATTGCACACATACAAAATGGCAAATGACTGCCTAGGAAGGAGTACTGCGGAAAGGGATCTGGGGGTCATAGTGGACCACAAGCTAAATATGAGTCAACAGTGTAACGCTGTTGCAAAAATAGCAAACATCATTCTGGGATGTATTAGCAGGAGTACTGTAAGCAAGACACAAGAAGTAATTCTTTCGCTCCATTCTGTGCTGATTTGGCCTCAACTGGAGTATTGTGTCCAGTTCTGGGCACTACATTTCAGGAAGGATGTGGACAAATTGGAGAAAGTCCAGAGAATAGCAACAAAAATGATTAAAGGTCTAGAAAACATGATCTATAGGGAAGATTGAAAAAATTGGGTTTGTTTATTTTGGAAAAGAGAAGACTGAGAGGGGACATGATAACAATTTTCAAGCATGTAAAAGGTTACAAGGAGAAGGAAGAAAAAATGTTTTTCTTAACCTCTGAGGATAGGACAAGAAGCAATGGATTTAAATTGCAGCAAGGGAGATTTAGGTTGAACATGAGGAAAAACTTCCTAACTGTCAGGGTGGTTAAGCACTGGAATAAATTGCCTAGGGAGATTGTGGAATCTCAATTATTGGAGATTTTTAAGAGGTTAGACAAACACCTGTCAGGGATGGTCTAGATAATTAGTCCTGCCATGAGTGCAGGGGACTGGACTAGATGACCTCTCAAGTTCCCTTCCAGTTCTATGATTCTATGCCCTGCTGCCAAAATAAAGGCACCTTGGGTACATTGAGTGAAGGATCCACTGCCGAATTTCCGCCGAAGACCCAGAGCGGAAGAAACCCCTCTGGGCGGCCCTGGTTCTCGACGGCGTTTCCGCGGCCGCTTTTCTTCCTGCCCAGAGGAATCGAAGCTGAAATTTCACCGAGGGCAGCGAAATGCCGCCCCCCACATCCTGCCGCCCTAGGCGACCACTTAGGGTCGCCTAGTGGAAGCGCCGGCCCTGTCTACAGGGTTAGGCAGTAGCTGAGCTGGGGTTTTGTGAATGCCAGCAGCATCTAAATGTTGTACATAGGTGCCTAAAGTGGCAGCTAGGCACCAAAGGTCCCCCTGTGTCTCTATTTTAGGGCAGAACTACTGTCAGCTACCAGGCTGAAGGGATTTAAAGGAAGAAGCTGGACTGAGTTTGTGATGTATTGCATTAAAGTTTCTGAAAAGAGACACTGAGGCAAAGTGCAGAGGCAGCTGCAGCAATTTTATCTGGTTTGAACATTTCTTCTAAGATTATGGAGCAGGGGAATTAAAGGCACTGCTGAGTTCATGATTAGGTGTCTACTAGGCTTATGACCACCAGGCACTTATATTCTTATTATTGGTCAATTAATGGTATGGCTCTACCTTGGAATTTAGAAACATGAACAAATCAGCTGATCATCACTCTTGTCATTAGCCAGGCCAGGGATATGTAAATTTCAGCCTGGAGTTGCAGGGGCCTCACAAGGGAGGAATGGCTTAAATGGGATGTCATTTTCCACAGTATTCATAACCAATCATAGGAAAATTGACATAGGTACAGAAAGCCCAATAAACTTCAGAGGTACTGACTAGTCCTCCCTCTGAGAGGATGGGTCCAGCAATTTTCTCAATGAAGCAAGGGATGCTGCTTCTAATTCCTTCGGAGTGCAGGTATGAGTGCTTCTCAGCCTTAGGAGCCGTGCACTATTCCTTCACTATCCCAGCTCAGTGTTATTGCTCTGTGCCATATGGGCAAAAAGAAGAATTGGGCCTTTTTATGTTCACAGCGGATACAATCTCTGGCCAGAACACTGATTTGGAAATGGAGACTTGGAGTGTACAATCAGTGAGCAAGCGCATTAATTTTTCTATTTCAGTGGTGATGTGAGATGCAATGCTTTGGGGAAGAATGCGACAAATCAAAAGTGCAGGGACTAAAAGCACTTCTCATGCTTGAAAGCAGCATATCAAAGAAAGTGATGGCAGCCTAGAGATCAAAGGAAGTTTGCTAGTAGTTGCAGGAGAATGAATCAGGTAATCAGGTCATGTCTATGAATAGATTACACAGGTGGAAGGAACAGTGAGCTCAGCTGAGCAGCAAGTGAAATTCAGATCTTCAGGGGAATGCAGGAATGTCTCCCTTTGCATAGAACTCTAGTCTTCAGTCTGCAAAATGAACAAAGCAAAGTGCTGGAACACACAAAACTGACTGACTGAATTTTGACAACAGCCAAGAGTCACAAGAGTGACTTGAAGTCAGAAAACATATACAAACTTTCATAGTTTGGATAGGCAGAACTTAAAGGCAATACCCTAATAGGTATTGACCATTCATGTGGTTTATGATACACTCCTACCCACTCTGACAACATATACAAAAAAGTTTAAATTGATTTGATTAATGTTTTCCCCTTTGTAATATAAACCTGATTTTTTTTAACCTTACAGATATGAGTCATTTCTGCTTTTTTCCTAGCAGAAGGAAAGGATAGGGAGTGGGGAGGAGTTTGATGGTGTTGAATCTTTGACAAAGACATCCTTTCTCTAAAGTGTTAGGCATAAATGTTAAATTTATTTTTAAAGTTTAAATGCTTTGCTTTTCCTGCTCAGCTAGGGATGTAAAATGTTAACCGGTTAACCAATAAGCATGAATCTTACTGGTAAGGTGTTCTGCAGGACTCTGCGGCCAGCCCCACACTACGGGGTCCCGGCTGCCAGCAGCAGGGCCCTGGGTACAGGGCTGACAGCCAGGAGCCCTGGTGCAGGGCAGGAAGGTAGTGAAGTACCCAGGCATGGGGCCAGCAGCCAGGATCCTGGGCGCATGGGGCGGCAGCATAGCCAAATGGTTAAACATTTAACCAATACAATTTTAATAGTTTAAACATTTACTTTTTAAAAACACTATTTACATTCCTACACTCAGCTTTCACTCTCTTGCATCTTGTGATGTTACCATTTCAGTATTCTCATTATCCTGTTCTTCCAAGTTAGACCAGACCTGAATTCCTCATATAAAAAAACAGGCAGAAAAGAATCCTTTCCTTCTTTATAATTCTTAAAGCAGAAGTGAGAAGTGGGGACCACCCTCCTCCCCCACCCCACCAAACCAGAGGAGTCAGCTTAAGCTCTTTATTTCCTGCCTTAGTAGGTTCTTTATTATGGAGAAAGGTCAAGTGCTCTGACAGATATGGATAAATAATATAAACAGGTGGTATGTGGGGGGCCTGCACATAGAGGGAGTAGTAGATTTGCTTAAAATTAAAATTCTAAATATTAATTCAAAAGATGCTGAAAACAGAAAATTGAGTTAGGAATTTTTTGACCATAAAGTCTTCTCCTAGGAATTCTATGTCACAGTGAGAGAGGGGAAATAATTTTGGTATCAGTGAATGGAATCCTAAGGGAATTTGAGCAAGGTATATTTTTGAACTGGGGGCAGTTCCTTTACCATGCAAATATGTTACAAGAGGAAACTTTCAAATGGGTCCACACCTCCAGTAAATCTTGATAGTGTAAGATTTTTCCTTTCACATCATTACAGCTTAACATTATTTTTGAGAGAGATGGGCCCAAATGCCATCTACTTTCTTATCCAGCTGTCTGATGGGTAAAAACAGAAAACTGATGCAAACATCCTTATATAGAGATTTGGATCTGAATTTTGGTTCTCGTTCATCATTTATTTAGGGCCACATTCTTCCTTTACACAGAGGTCAACGGAAACTCTATGGGCTGTAAATCAAGGCAGAATTTGACTCTCAATGTTTCTATAACCCAGTGTTTAAGAAAACATTTGCTACGGTGAAAGAAGCTACAATGGCTATAGATACAGCACCATATTACAAAAAATAAATTTTGGATTCTGTTACGCACACAAAACTCAGGCCAGATTATGTGAAAGTTGTGCCAAGGTTCTCAAACTTGTACAGTAGCAAGAGAAGCTACGCTGATTTATAGTGGATTATGAAATTTGGAGATTGCCCCAGTTTGTAGTGTGGGTCTAGTTGCAAACTTCTCAGAGGTTAGTAGAGGAAGAAAGTAGATTGTTGGCCGTAGTGTTTCAGTTTGGTCTACAAAAAGTTCTTCAGGTTAATAGGGAAGAGGGTTCTATCCTGAAGCAGGATGAGGTGTCAAAAACTCAAATTTGTATTTATTCCCACTGCCCCCCAAAAGGGTATTAAATAAAAGATGTTTTGTTTTGTTTTTGGCTTCCCAGTTTCTTTTCCACTTGTGAAATTTCAATGACAAGAGCCCCATACTGCTAGAGAGGCAGAGAGCCCAGGAGTTCTGCCTCTCCACTAACCCATTCCAGCTCTAAGAGCCAGGGAACTGTCTTTTTTCTCCCCCTACCATCTGGAAAATTCAAATAAAAAAAATCATCAGCAAAACCAAAATTCTCACATAAAATTTCAGTTTTGCAAAAAGGCCATGTTTTGTTGGAAAAAATCATTCCAATGACAAATTTTCAACCAGCTCTAGTGAGGAGTTTACCTAGCTTGAGCCTGAAACCATACAAAACTCTACAGTTTTGACTGTTTTCCTTTGAGTTCAATAGTTAATGTGAATTCAAAACATAAAGGGCACCAATATTTACACCCAGTTATTTGCAGATACAAAACTATGAGGGCAGTTTCAGAAAGTCTGTCTCATATCTATAAGATCTCTGCCTTTCCTCTTCCTATAATGCAAATCAATAGCGAGATGCTCTTACCACAGAATATAAAAAAATCTTGACATACTATGTGTAAGTTACTGTGGTTACTTCATTTGATTAAACAATACCCTTACCACTTAAACTTGGAAAGTTTAGCCTTAAATTTAATGTGAACGAATTGATTAAAAATACATTATAAATAATTCTTAATTTACATACTTGATTACTTTTTTGTTTTTTTTACTAACTTTACAAGATCATTATTGAAAGAACGTAGGAGTAAAAAGAAAGTAGAAAATATTTAACCATAGCCTTTTCTATTTAAAAATACAATACATTACATGCTCACAGTACTTTCATTGTGCAAAACATGTACTGATACTGTGTGGTTTTGTATTTACTCAGTTTCTGTACACCACAAATTATGACCAAGAGCTTACTTTGCTCTGTACTGTTATGAAGAGTAAGACAATAGGTACCTAGTTGGATGTAATGCTTTAAACAAGTCATTTGCAGAAATTAATGGACATTAGTTTGCTTTTATAAAAAAGAGCCAATTTTAATCCTAAGAACTAAATAAGGCTTTTCCAGTATTGAGGACTTAATGCATTTACAATTCGTTTCCAGGGGATAAATCTTCCAAATCACAATGCTAAGATGCATGCAACATGTTGTACTGGCAAATATGCCACGAAACAAGTTTAACAGCCAGACATCCCAGTCAAAGTTGGTCCTCTGACACGTCAAGTTTTCTTTGTGGGGCAAACAGGTTTCCTCGTAAAATTCCATCTGCACCGTCTGAATCTGCAGGAGACGAAGCAAAACTAGAAATTGCATTCGGCCCTCCAGGCGTACGGAAAAAGTTTTCAGTCACTGCCTGTGGCTCTTCGGGTTTCACTGGCACAGTAGTCTGATTGGAAGGGAAAAGAACATTTGTTTCATTTGAGGCACATAAAACTAGATAGAAACTTAAAGCTAGAATTTTCAAAAACCTTGTAAGACTTTATCAAAACAATCTGACTAGTCTATTCTGACACTCTCAGTATATTTGAAAGAGTGTATTTATACCTGTTTTATGAGAGTGTCATTTGTCCCTTCTAATGCCATGTATTATTTACAGAGCAAAGATTTATGAACACCCCCTCAGGCAACACGATGTCCTGCAAAACATGCAGACTAATTCTGCCCTCAGATTAACTATGCATATTATCCTACTCCATGAATTAGTGCATATCTGAGGTAGAACCAGGAGTTAAAACTTAACATTAAGTACATAAACAATGAGGGGAATAAGAGTTCAAGAAGAAAGAGAAAGTAAAATAAAAAATTTCCTTCTTTTGCCCTTGATAAATGACATCTTGTCGTCTCAAGTTAATTCAAAAATGCTATTGCTAAGATGTCTTAAGTCCTTGCTAAACCTCACTCTTTACATTCCCTCAACTGGCTCCCTGTTCTTTACAACAAATGAGTTCTTTGTCTGTCCCTTAAAGACTCCTCATGGCTTAGTCCCACCCTACCTACCAAGGTATCGAGTTAACTCCTCCATCTATTCTAGCAATCAGGGTGGATAAAAGTTTATTAAAAGTTAAAAACAGTTTAATAAAAATAATCCTATTTAAATAAAGTTATAATACAAATTTAATTTTTAAAAATAAATCATATATTAAAATCATTTAAATTAATTTTAAAAGTAATGTACGCTACCAAGTTTTAAAGAAAGTCAAACCACCGAACTGCTGGAAGTCACCCCATAGCACCTGGACTCAGTTTATTGAAATGGTACGCCAGCTTTTGACAGCTGTAGGTGCAGAGAGAACATTTTCTTCATATCAGTTTATTGAACTAAATTAGTTCAATGATTGGTTCATTCAAACTTAAGAAACCAATTAGGAGTTGAAAAAGCAGAAAAGCCTGTTTCATCAATCTATGAATACATATTAGATATAAGAGGATGAGATCTACTAATTAGAAAATCTTGAGGGACATTGTTTCTGGTAACCATCAGTTCAATTCTCTAATTACAGATACTTTGTTTAATGGATCAGTTAGTTTTAAATGGCAAAACATGTTTTAATAAATTTTGATAAACTTTTTTACTTATGTTTCCAACACATTGTTGTTAGTTAAATAAAACTACCTTAAAACAAATTAAAGTGCTCTTTTGTGCTTTTTAATTTACTTTTAAATTTCCAAGTTTGACACTAATCGCGTTTACAAAAATTAATCACCTAGTAAATAAGAAATACCTCATTCCCCATTTCTTAACAAATAAAATGTAAAAATTAAGAGTCTGAATAAAGGTAAGTTAAGCTATACAATATAGCGTTAATATGTATAGATATAGTGTATCCTGCTGGGTAGCAAACAAACAAAGAAAGAAAAACAGACAAACACCAAACCCCATGGAAAGGCTATATTTAGTTGCAAATCAACAAGTTTTAACTCATGAGAATCAATCTTGCAACAAATGCAAAATAAGATTAAAATCTATTATTTAAATAAAGTTTTCCTGATTGATGATTTAAACCATGATTTAAACTGGTGATTTAAATTGCTTTGATTTAAATCAATCCACCCTGCTAGCAATAATACCAATCTTTATTGTGCATTACTCAAATTTTCCTTGATTGTGGCCTTTGGGCACTACTATTCTATAAATAATATCTAACACTTAAAATAAGATGGAAAACTTTTAGTTGACAGTTATCTTACCTGCTGTAAAGGAATTACTGCACCTGATTTTCCGTTTAAGTCACACTCAGTTATCTGGGATTCATTTTTAAACACTCTTCCTTGTTGCAAGCTCACATTCTCTGAAACAGGACTAACATGCTCTGGTTTTGGAGAGATTGGCACTGGCTGAAGCACAGGATTTGGAGAAACTTGCACACCAGCAGGTATGAGTCCTAAGTGTTGTAGTGTAAAGTTCAGAATTGAAGAGCTTGGGTTTTGGACAGGATTACTATGGCTTGAATTAAGACACGAGCTGTTTACTACAGGTGCAGCAGCTATAGAAGATGGTGATACCATTAACTTCAAGGGTGTGACATGAAAAGCTGGAATATTAACTGCTGTAAATTCGGAAGCTGTCACTGGAACGACACCTGTAAAAGAAAAATGAGGTGGAAATTAAAAATCAACCTTTTTAACAGATGAGGGGTTTGTCTACACTGCAGTAAAAGACCCATGGCAACGAGTCTCAGAGTCCAGGTCAATTGACTCGGGCTCAGGCTGGGGGGCTAAAAATAGCAGTGTAGACATCCCAGCTTGAGCTGTAGCCCAGGCTCCAAAACCCATGAGGAGGGAGGGTTTCAGAGGCCAGGCTCCAGCCTGAGCCCAACTGTCCACACTGCTAGTTTTTTTTGCCTTGCAGCCTGGCCCCCGCAAGACTGGATCAGTTGACCTGGGCTTTGAGACTCCCTGCTGTGGGTTTTTTATTGCACTGTAGATACACCCTGGGACTCCTACTGGTGAAATCCATCACTGGTATAGGTTCACTGACTTCTGTTGGGTGAAATTGGTCCACAATGCTCAAAACCAGAGAACTTAAATGTATATTGTAGCGAGGCGGTGTGGCTCTTCCCCCCTTCCCCAGAGAGGGAAGAGCCCATCCAGAGGCCGGAGTGGGAGGAGGGTCAGGCGGCGGCCCGGAAGTATAAAGACTCTCCCTCAGAGCTCAGCAAAGGCCCAGCTGCCGGAGGGACCAGACGTCTCCAGCCTAGCTCGTGGCTGGGAAAACTCTGCGGCCCAAGGCAGCTGCCAGGAGCAGCCAGGCCTGCCCTGCGCCTGCTATCCGGAGGAGCTGCCGGGTCTGCTGATCAATCCCTGCCCTGAAGAACCCATGGTCCTGGATCCCCCAGAGGCCGACACCAGGACCCAGGTAGGCCCCGAGAGGGAGTGTGGAAGTAGCCCGGGGGCAGCCGACCCCAGTCAGAGCCTATGTTGGTGTGTTGCGGCCAGGATCCCCATTGACAGCAGCAGGTCTTCTGTCACTGCTAGGGCCCCAGGCTGGGACGCAGTGGAGTGGGAGGGCCTGCGTCCCCCCTGCCACCCAACTCGTGGGTGGCAGACTCTCCCTCTCTCTAGCCTGAGGAGGCTGTGACCTGTTGTTACTGCTCAGCCCTGACTGAGGGCCTGAGCTCCTGACTCAGCGTTTGTTGCCCTGCCCTGACCTAGGGCCTGGGCTTAATCCTTTTGTACTTGTTACTCAGCCCTGACTGAGGGCCCGAGCCCTGACTCAGCGTTTGTTGCCCCGCCCTGACCTAGGGCCGGGTTTACCGTGTTGCTTCCAATTACAGCAAGGGCTGCCAAGGAAGACCCCACAGCCAGACGAATCCCCCCCCAAACTCAACGGGGTGTAGTGAGCCGGTGTGGCTCTCCACCACCCCGGAGAGGGTTGAGCCCAGGCAAACCCTTGTACATATATAAATACTTATATATATTGTGTGTGTGTGTGTATATATACACACCTGCAATGGGTGAACCGTAGGTCATGTGTGGTAGCGAACATATCCCAGACTTTTCCTTGTTAGAAAATATGGCCTCGTTGCCATGTTGCGTGCACTGAGCAAGAGGAATAATATACCCTGAAGGAAACAAGGTCTGAAAAAGAAAGGATAATCTTTTTGTACAGGTGCAATAAAAAACATATTCATGATGTGTTTCTGCAGGGATAATTTTTATTCCACAAGAAAGCCCTTATTTTTCACTTTCCCCACCCTCTAGGTCCTATGCTGCATCTGTTTCTGTTGATTGATGTCTGCCAAAGGCTTGGACAAGACACGCCCCCCCCCAACACAGATCTTTAGTTGGTGGCAATCTCCATTATGTAACTCAAAGCCTTCCTTTCCTCAAGAAGTAAGAGTGTGCTGCATTTCTGTTAACCTCCAATTAGGCCAGACATGTTTTTAAAGCAAATTTTGACAGCTTTTTTGAATGCACAATTAGACAAACCAGAGTCCGGACTCAGATGGCAACATCATTCCATTCTCAAGTCAGATGAGACTTTTGATGCAAGAATCCAACATGAGTAAAATACTTTTTTGATATAAAAGTCTGTTTGTGCCAAGAAAACTCGCATCTTATCCCAGACACAGATAGACACATTAATAATGAGACCCACTGTGGAGCGCTGAGTTTTGCAAATGAGCAAGAAAGCAAACAAACAAAAGTAGATTGCTCATTTATTCTAGCAAGGGGTTTATAAATATTTCATGTTCTATTAAGAAATATACTATATTTTTTTTTTAAAAAAAAGGAACCAGATTTTAGAATTACAAGATCTCACTATATGTCAGTGCCATTAAATTTGAGCATTGTCCTATGCTGTTCAATCAAAAATTTTAGAAGTTAGAACTATAAGAAGTTTTTGGATTAGTCATGTGAGAATTCACATGCTTTTACTGTAAGCCAAAAAAACCTTTGAAATTAAGCATAAGAGGAAAATTAAAGACTCTCCAGCAGAATTTCTAATGAAGTCAACTTATCAGATAAGCCACCTCTCCATGACAAATATTGCTGAAGTCTCTTCTACCTCCCCTGTTTGTGTGCCTAATACAGTAGAGTCCTATGAGAAACAAAAGCTTAAGAGTAGACTGTAGACCAAATGCACCACAGGTTTCCTGTATGTATGCTTTGACTGTTAAATTTCTGCTTCTGAAAGTAATAAATCTTTGGGAAGTTGTACTTTTCCAATTAGTGGAAAGTATACCTCATGAGCAGGAACAGCAAATGCAACAGGCATCTCTTGTGTATTACTGGCTCTGCTTTTATCTTCTGAAAGACCTTCTCTCCTTTCATGATCAAAGCAAAATTCCATATTTTGATCTAGTTTCTCAGATTTGTTCTGGCTTCCCTCTTGGAAATGATTGATTTCAGGCTCTAAATGCACAGCTCTAGAAGATGGTCTTTCACCCTTAAGAGAATCTCCCTGAAAAATTATGTAGTACATACAAACAAAAAAACAAAGACATTGAAAGATGGGTTTTAGATATCTACAGTAGGTGTAATTAAGAAGTATATATTTTTAATAATGTATTTGCTTTCATTATTAGATATTTTAATTTTATGTCTCAAAAACTGATTTCATTCATTAATCTTTTGTGGATATTACTGGAAAAAGCCCGCTCTTAAGGAGCAGTAGCATCAAGCTCCACTCTATCACTCTGCGCTGTAGGAGCCTAAAGTACCAGCACAGCAGGCTCTACATTACCCACTTGTGCCCCCACCAGCATACTAGATGTTCCATGGTTGGGAAGGGGCATGGTCAGAACACACTGCACTGATGATCTAGAGCTGTTCTAGCAAGCACAACTTAGAGAACAGCCTAAGGACTGCTAATGTGCACTAGGAGGCCAAAGGTCATCAACTGTCCCCAGGATTGAGAAACAAGGGTCAGAAAGACATCCATGTCCCCATTCCCCAAGTGTACCAGCGCAGCTCACATATACCTAGAGATCTGGAACAGGAAGTTTCAGCTTTTTATTCTCTTAATAGTTTGGTTCATGGTATATAGCCCATTATATAAGATGTCAGGAATTAATAACACTAGATCAGGGGTGGGTAAACGTTTTGGCCTGAGGGCCACATTAGGGTATGGAAATTGTATGGCGGGTCATGAATGATCACAAAATTGGGAGTAGGGGGCTCCGGCTGGGGTTGCGGGCTCTGGGATGGGGCCAGAAATGAGGAGTTCAGAGTGTGGGAGGGGGCTCCAGGCAGGGGCAGTGGGTTGGGGTGCGGGGGGGCACCCCTCCGGCTGACAGTACGAGCTCTGGTGTGGGGCCGTGGATTAGGGGTTTGGGGTACAGGAGGGGGCTCTGGGCTGGGATCAAGGGGTTCAGAGGGCAGGCGGGGAATCAGGGCTGGGGCAGGGGGTTGGAGTGCGTGGGGGCTCAAGGGTACAGGCTCCGAGTGGCACTTACCTCCAGCAATTACTGGAAGCAGCGCCACCTCCCCTCTTCAGCTCCTATGCGGAGGCGCAGCCAGGCAGTTCTGGGTGCTGCCTCATCTGCAGGAGCCACCCCCACAGCTCCCATTGGCTGCAGTTCCTGGCCAATGGGAGCTGCAGAGATGGGGCTTGGGACAGCGTGCCTGACTGTCCCAACGCGTGGGGGGGCAGAACATGTCAGCTGCTTCCAGGGAGCCGTGCGGTGCCACAGCATGCACAGAGCAGGGCAAGCCCCCGACCCTGCTTTCCGGCGGGAGCTCAAGGCAGATGTGGCCCATGCGCTGTAGTTTGCCCACCCCTGCACTAGATACAAGTGCTTGAAATACTTAAATTTTATATCCCCACTTTCCCTTTCATCCATAAAGCCAACAATGAATGCGTCACTATATGAGCTGAGAAGTGCCTGAACTACTCCAGAAAGACTGAATCACATCGCCTGGCAGACAGCAAATCAAGTTACCAGATTTGGTTTTTGATTATACTTCTAAAATGCTCTGTAAACACTTCTAGGTGGGGTTATTTTTCTGAATCAAAAACTTTAGTTTTTAAAGAGACAACCTGATTCAAGGTTCAGCCTTGCAAAGATATGCTTTGATTGACAGAACTATATATTGTATCTGAATGTTTTCCAAGCTCTAGGCAAACTATGAGCAAAGGATTGATGGACATTCACTCTCACAAAAGGCAAGTTCAAGATTCACCCTTAAGTGTAAGTCTATTCACAATTATTATAAAAACTGAACTTTTGCATAAATTGGAATTACAGGAATTTGAGCAGCCCCTTAACTCAGTACAATCTTTCCACCTAAGTCTCTCCCCACCACCTTCAAACAATAAGAAGCACTCACGCTGTAAGACTGGTATGATATCCCTTTGTGCAGCCAACCACTGGTGGGTCTGTAGAACAATGTACTTCCATCAAGGTTTAAGAACATTTGTACAAAACTCAACCAAAGGATTGTTTCCATGATTGCTCCTGAAACCATGTTCTATACAATGCATTTATTTATGGCTTCTATTAGGATCCCAAGCACTTTGTAACAGTAGGTCATCACACTACAATATTAAAGTAAAAAACTATACCTTTTCTTATATTACTTACTGTATAAACATCTTCAAGACTTTTCTCATCTCTTCTACATTTTTTAATTGAACTGTTCTCCTGTAATGCTTGAGATCTTTTAAGGCACCTCTCTGGTGTAAACTCAATTTTTGTAACTTGTCTCTCTTTAGCCACCAAGTTCCCAGCATCACCTTCACCTGTATTACTGTCCCTCTCTTCAGTGGTCATTTGATTAAATGGTATTTGTGAATTAGCATTGAAAACACTTTTTGTTCCAGTCACATTGGGACAGGGCACAGACGGTAACGTAGTCACAGTCTGGGCTTGGGAAGGATGCAAATATATTGCATATGAAATAGCAGAATGGGTTTGAGGTAGCATTACTGGAGAAACTGAATTGTGGATAAGAGGTAGGACCCCCAGTGGCTGAACAAGAGATGGAGTTTGACAGGATGATGTAGTATTAGGTTCACATTTCAGAAGAGATTCATCACTAGAGGTCAATTTACATTCTAACGTAGATCTTGTCAATTTCATCTTTAATTCTCTAAAAGGAAAAAAAACAAGAAATACACACTTAAATACATTCAGAAGTGCACTGGTCATTTTATGTCATGACAAAAAAATAGAATTTTCACTACCCCATCCATTAAATAAAGTGAAAACGATGCTACTGAAAATTATTTAGTTTAACAGTTACTGGTTGGCTAACTCTAGTTCACAATAGCTGACTAAATACACCTCAAGTTTGTTGGCCCAATGGTGAAATAAGCTTCCCACTATAATACTAGTGTAAACATACCTTGATTGTCCTTCTAACTGCTGTTTACAAATTGCTGCAAGCTGGGCCATTTTACTTGGCAAGGATGATGAATTTTGATCATTATCTGCTTCGGGGGGGAAAAAAAGCCATAAATAGAAGTTGGATTCACTTTTAAGAATACCTATTTATATAGTTTGCATGGTTTAAGTGTTTAGTAACAGGGTATAAAGCCTTTCATCTCCATGTTGCCATTCAGTTCAGGCTGGATAAGTCAGTTGGATAGTGGCCTAATTTGGAGGCTTCAGTTCAGTTCAAACCTAGCCATAGTGCAGAGAAAGGTACAGTATTCATATCCATAGAACATATTCCTAACAGACTACTTAAGACTATTAAACGCAGCACTATAAAAAAGTCAAAATGAAATTATGTAAAAATTAATTAATTTTTCTTCTTTAATAAAAAAATACTTGTGAAAGCGCACAAGCTATATAACAGGAGCAGGCAATTACAAATAGTGAGCCAAATTTGGACCTGAGGTAAAGAGTTGTAAAATGGTTGCAACTCTATTGTTGCACCTACTGACACCAGGTCTAGATTTGGTCCATCAAAGAGGGAACAGCTTCCTATATTTTTGTTATATGGATTAGTGTCAGAAGACAAAGCACTTGGAATCTGTCCTCATTATCAATCTTCTCAGGCCTCAGATGTAAAGCACTGTACATATATTACTAAGTGCTAAACTTCTCTGTTGGCTCCCATTATGCCTGTTTTTGACAGTATCGGTCAATCAGTGTTTGCATTTCAAGCATGCACGCACCCTTTCTTCTACCTGAAGAGGTTAAACATCAATGTCTATTTAACAAGAGATCCCATACAATTTGTTAATAGCATATCCATTGTTGTATGCACTGTTGTTGTAGCTGTGTAATCCCAGGATATTAGAAAAACAAGGTAGGTGAGGTAACATCTTCTATTGGACCAACTTCTGTTGGTAGGAGAGACAATCTTTCGAGCTACACAGAGCTCTTTCCCAGACAAGAAGAAGGTACTCAGAGAGGCACAGCTAAATACAAGATCATAGGACTGGAAGGAACCTCAAGAGATCATCTAGTCTAGTCCCCTACACTCATGGCAGGACTAAGATTGAACTATCTGAACTCTCTCTCTCACCCACCTTGTCTCTCTACCAGCCTATCCAGAGTAAGATACTGCAGTTTGCTTTTCAACTACATACTTGTGCTTGTCTTGCTGGGGCTGCTTGGGGCAGAATGGATCTTCCTCCGGTCACTTTCTATGGTCTTTACTAGCTTCATTAGAGATGGATGCCGAGTGAAGCTTTGCTTGCCTCTTGAAGGGAAGAGATTTTTTGAACACTGCTCTTTGGGATATTTAGATTTTGCAGAATTAGATGGAATCAAGGAAGTGGTAGTAGTTACAGGTTTTGTATCTAAAACAGAAAATGTAAAATAATATCACATATAACCTGAATAATAAAACAGTTCTTTTAATATTTGTTTGGTGATTAGACTGCAGGGATTATTTGACAAACTGGAAAAAAAAACTTTTAGAGAAAAATTCAACTTCGGTCTAAGCTTTTCACGGGGGAAAAACTGCAATTCATGCCAATCAAGACAGCAGAAAGAAAGCAAAGTAGTACACCTACCCTGAATGCCTGGTAAAACCTCTGGTCCTGTCCATTTGAATGCCGGCTTTCTGCCTCTCTCCTCTGTAACATGAACCTTCTTGATAAGCTCAAGACTACTGAGAACATTAGCTATGTCATACAATCTCCGAATTTTGGCTGAAATAAAACAAATATATTAATGAATTCTGTATAACAGTTCTGGGTTCATTAGAAGCACACTTTAAGCCATACTTATTTCACTTTAGGCTAAAGATGCTTCCCCATCCCCCAGCATGCTGTTGTATTTATGTTACACAAAATCAAAAGCAACAACTGAGGTTACTCATTTTGCAACTCATACGAGGAACTCTATTTTGGATCCTTTAAGAACAATTTAGTCTTCAACCAAGATTTTTTTAATATCTGGGCCTCTATATTGTGCAAACGTGGAGAAACCTTACACTGAAAGCCAGCAGCTAGAAATAGGTGGGAGGAGGAACAGAAATATCCTAAAATACACTGGAATCATCATTCACCTGCAGAATCTTTCTATACACCACACTATCCTAATTAATAATTTCAGATACCACCACCATGGTTTTAAAAACCAATTGAACTACCACCAAAGAGCCTGACTTCAACCAGAACATGTTCAGGCTGAGTTTCTCCCATTGAAAAAATACAAAACCTGACAAATTGTCCACAAAATTCAGGGCTATCCTTGTTAACCAAGAGTGTGGCAATACATTAGTTACGTTTACAAAAAGATAGCATCTCCCTGAATATAAGCAATGGCCTTGAAATGCTTTTTGTCAGACATACCAGTTCCTGGCGGAGAAAGAAAAAACACACACATCCTACTAATTTTAACATGATGCAGTGGAAAGGAAACTACTAACTGAAACTACTGAGACCTGATCCTATCATTACTCCACATGCACAATTCGCACAAAAGCCAATGGGAGTTTTGTCTGTGAATCAATGGCAGGATTGAGGGTTTATAAATAAAATACCAATTAAGGAGATATGACACAGAATTAGAGTTGACAGAGACAAAATTTTAAATTCTACTTCCTCCAATGAGATTAACTACTGCCTGGACTTCTAGAAATCTCTCTAGATTTCAACCAACAGAGCTACTTAACCAAAATGAAGACCTGTCTACTGCAGGGACACTCAAATCTTTGTGACAGATGGTGGGGAAAACAAAAAATAAAAAAAAAAGTTTCATTATGAAAAAGACAGTTACCAAGAAGCAACATGATGATGTCACTTCATAATTAGGGCCCTACCAAATTCACAGATGTGAAAAAACGCATCATGGACCTTCATGGTCATCTAATCTCCCCCATGAAATCTGGTGCCAAGCTGGGGATGGCGAGGGATGAGACTTCCACTTCCCCTGCAGGCTCCAGCTGTCTCACACGCTCTCCCCTCTCTCTCCCCCCCCCCCCACTCCAGCGGGAGGTTGCTGGGAAACCGGACATATGGTAACCTATACCCTACACCCTCACTTCTGTGCTGCGGTTGGTGGTGGTTTTACAACTGAGGACCCAGCCAGCTGCCTTCCCCTCTGGCTGCACAGCAGGGCAGAAGTAAGGGTGGCAATGCTATGTCCCCCTACAATAGCCTTGTGATTCCCCCCCCCCCCCCCCGACCACCTTTTGGGTCAGGACTCCCATGATACATCATGAAATTTCAGATGTAAACATCTGAACATGACTAATTAAAAACCCCCTGGCTGTGAAACTGACCACTATGGACCGTAAATTTGGTAGGGCCCTATAAAATAGCTTTGTTCAAATCTTCCTTATATAATCTTTTGGTTGCCTCTCTACAAATAGATCCTGGGGACACCTAGTTTTAAAGGTATAATTAGTTCCTGTATAACTTAATTAGAAATATATTATTGGAAGAGAGAGATTCCCCTTACATTTCACAATATGCAACATTGTGTACAGGGATTACAGTTTGCAAGAATTGCTAGAAACAACAGCTGTAATAGTAAATCAAATGAAATATTCCATTTAAGAAAAATCAAAAACAGATTATCAGAGACAAAACTTACGTAAATACAGACTCAACCGAGACAGCTCCAGAAGCATTTTACTTACTTTTAAACTTGCTTTTATCTAAATCTTCTACATGGTCCTCTCCAATCAAAATTTTTGCAGCAATTTCAAGGCTCACTATTTGAGGAGTTGATACAAGAAACAGCATCACAAATTTCTGACTCATCACTCGTAAAGACTTGTCTTTCCTGCTGTTTACTGAAGCTGTACGGAAAGGAGAAAGGATTAAAATGTATCAAGTGACATGACATCTGAAATGAAAGTTCTGAAAAATATTTCAGAAATTAAGTAACACAAATGTTTGTCAACAAGAATCTTGGTCTTAATTAAACCAGCTGAAAAAGAATGACACTTTTGCATAACATTTTTGCTGCATTTCAGGCTCTAGGATTTAAGAGATTTGTTTCCCTGTGTTTGGATATTTTTAATTACAGATGTATACTCTTCTTGGCATTAATAGAAAATCATTACCTGCTCGAAATTCCATCCCTGGGAGTTCAACAAAACACATTTCTGAATGCTCATTTGGGCCAACAGGTTTTGTCGTCATCTCTTCATTTCTGTCACCATCTAACTCAAACTCATACTCCCTCTTCTTGATCATCTCAATTTGTTGTGTGTACTTGTTCTCTTCGCCAACTTTTTTCAAAGTCTGCAGTGTTCTGTTGAGATTATGACGCCCGTACCAAGCATATCTATTTTTGGCAAGGCGGCTCACCATATGCAGGCTCTCTAGCACATTCACAATATCATATATGCGTCTACGTTCAACATCTATAAGGAGGAAGACTATTAATACATTCATCTTAAAATTTGGATCAGGTAGTATTGTTCTTAGCATATGTTTCTTTGAAGTTTGTTTACCCAGCATGGTGATTTAAGGAACTATCACTTCTGTTAATATACATAGTCTACAACAAATCACATCTTATTTTGATGTCACACTTGGGCAAGGCTTAAATTGTGAGTGCAGCTAGAGAACCACCCCATTTCCCACCCATCCAATCACTGATCATACCCATAATTTTAAGAACCAAACACTGGACTCAAATTATTTCCAGTAGTTGTTGTAAATATTTATATGTTTTATATAATATATAATTTAAAAAGTTCTTTTTCTTAAAATGTTCTGAAATAAGCCAGTATGTACAGAGAAATAACATTTTTTTGTTAAATAGATTTCCATTTCAAACTCAGAAAAGGATTGTTATAAAAATGGAGGATTTCTTTCTTTTCTTAAGGAAAAAAAAAAAGGAATGAACTAAAATTAGATTGAGTGTGCATTCTGAAAAGTTTTCATAATTTAACTGTGAAAATACATACCAAAAATGAGATGCTGGCTTTACCAGCATATTCATAGGAACAGGTCAGTACATATTCCCAATCATAAACACTGTAGTACACGCACAGACTTACTAAGCTCTTCCGCTACTTCATCAAGGCAAATATCACTATTCTCTGCAGTGCTCGGGTAATTAGGATATCGAGCTAAAAATTTGTGACACAATAATCCTAGACTTTTCTCTTTACGGCTTGGTTGAGATTTCTCATATTCATCTCCTGATAAATGCTCCTGCACAGAAACAAGGAAACAGGAATTCAATGTTTTACGTAAAAATGTTAAGTTTGGCAGATTTACTGCCAGCCTCTGGGATTGATGAACAATACCAAGTGCCTTATCCTCAACAGCTGGTAAGCCTCAAAATAATAAAACTAGCAAACACTGTTTGCTATGTCTAACAATTAAAATGGTATCACAAATAGCTAATATTCCAGAATTAAAATCTAAACAAAGAAGGTGGTATATGTTAAAGTTCACTTGCCTAGTTAGTTTTCAATACTGAACAAATACAGATTCCTAGGCCAGAAGATACCATTGTAATCATCTAGTCTGACTTCCAGTATAACATAGAACTTCCCCAAAATAATTCCTTTTGAATTAAAGTATATCTTTAAAAAAAGAAAAAAAATCTAGTATCTAGACTTGCATCAAGACAATAGGCAACCCCCAGTTTAATTTACAAAAATCTTTACAACATACATGTAAACAATGTTTTGTCTCTACGATTTCACTTCTGTCGAAAAGTCCCTTTTTTTGTTCTCTGTTTCGAATCTCAGGACTAGCCGCGCTGATCAGTATTTTAAGGTTAGCAGTGGGTGTCCATGGATCTCCAGGAGGAACTTCCTGAGACTTAGGGGGTGTTGTCAGAGGTCCAGAATCAGGCTGGATTTCCGTTAATACTGAATATGAGGTAGCTGACTGTTTCAGAGGAGTTTTCAATATCCTTCTTTGTGGCTCAGAACAGTGATTTTCCTGCCCAAAAAATAAAAATAAAAAAATTCATCTCATAAAATCAGAGTAATGTCATATATAAGACTACATTCCAATTCTGTTCTTTATTCTAGTCAACTACCAATCAGTTTATTCTCTTGGGTAGCCGACGGGCAAATTTTGAAGTCTTTACTCGAGTTAAGACTTCTATTAAGCCAATAAAGTCTTGGCTGAATAAAGTCTGTTACGTTGACCCCGGGGTTTATAGCATGCAATAAGTAAAAAACAAAAAAATAAAAGAACTTAAAATAAAACTCAGATTGACTGTTAATCCAATGCAAAAATGCTAGTTTACCCATTTTGGGGGGAATAATGCCAAGGATTGTCAGATAAATGTTAAAAACTACTGTTGATGAACAATATATGAGGCCCCCCACCAAGCTGCCCGTAATCCCTTTCACTGAAGAGGGGTAGAGTGGGGGTAACTACCAGTAAAAGGAAAAGACAAAAATTAAGGGCCATGAATTAGTGACTTATATTGCTTTTGCTTATATCAGGCCATGCTAAGGAATGGGTATGCTTGTTTATATATTCAACATTTTATAAGAAAAAGCTGCCTACTTTTTTGATAAATAAAGCTAGAGCGTTTCCAGCACAGGGCCAATCTCTTGCTAAGAGAAATGAGACATATGGCAAATTTCAAATCTGTTGCACCACTGTGAGCTGACTCTTGCTGCAGGATGGAATGGTTGCATCAGGCAAAAAAAAAAAAAAAAAATGCAGCTATTGCAGTTTGCTGGAATCTGTGATTTTTTAAAAAAGGTTTTATTCACAATTGCAGGGTTTTTCTTGTCGCCTGTAGAATCAAACCAGGCAAAACCACCACAAGCAGAACAGTCACGTTTGCTTTCCCCATCAAGGCTCACTGTCAGCCTGACTCACTATGGCGGGGCAGGACAGTTATACGGCAATGCCAAGTGAAGTGGGTTTTACAACAGAGTTAAACAGTCACATCGGGCAGGGTTAACACATGATTAAGGCCTGATCTATGCTATAGAGTTAGTCAAAGCAAGGCAGCTTACATCAACCTAAGTATGTAACACTTAAATTTCACTCCTGCCAATGTAACTACCCCGATTTAATAATTCCACCTCCAAAAGCATAGGGCTTGTCTACACTACCGCATGGAGTCGATCTAAGATATGTAACTTCAGCTACGTGAATAGCATAGCAGAAGTCAACATACTTAGATCTACCTACCGCGGTGTCTTCACTGTGGTAAGTCAACAGCGGGCGCTCTCCCGTTGACTCCGCTTGCATTCCTCGTTCTGGTGGAGTACCGGAGTTGACGGGAGAGCGCTCTACACCACACGCAATAAATTGACCCCCCCCCCCAGCTGGATCGATCACTGCCCGCCAATCCGGCTGGTAGTGTAGACAAGCCCCTAGAGTCAATGTTGTTAGGCTACGTTACTTACATCACCTGTTACTGGCTTTCAGAAGCTGTCCCACCAGCCCCACACTGACAGTACAAGCACTCCTGGTGGGGACACACACCGCCAGCACCAGGAGCTTTGCGAGGACACATACAAGTGATGTAATGACTATGGCAGCTGGATGCCCACGTAACGGAGGTCAACCTAATTTTGCAGGGTAGCTATGCCAGCGCGGCGCCAGGCTCACGAAGTACCTTCTCTTCGGTCCCCATTTCACCCCCGGGCTCTCCGGGTCCGCTCACCGCTCCTGGGCCAGTCGGGCTGCGCAAGGTCATCGAAGGCGCGGGGCTGTGGGCAGCGGCGCTGGCATTGCAGCACTGACGAGCCCTGGGGAGGGGAACGCACCAGCGGGTGAGGCAGGCAGGCAGGCGAGGGCACGCAGCTGGGCAGAGACCCGCAGCCGGGAAGCACCGAGCCCGGCCCGACAGGAGATCCGGGACGTGCCCGTCGGCGCAGGGCGCCCGGCACCTGCCAACGCCCCCCCCCGGAAGAGCCCGCGTCACCGGCACAGCGAGCCCCGCGCGGGGGTGGGACGGGCTCCGGGATCGCCTCACACAGCTCGGCCCGCCGCCGCCCCACTAACCCGCGCCCTGCGAGCCCCAACTGCTCCCCGGCCCCACCTCGGGCCCCCGGCCGCACACGCACCAATCACACAGCAGCAGCCAGCGGGGCGCCGCGCTGATTGGCTGGTTGGGAATGGGCGAGGCTCTTCCGGGATCCGGTTTAAACGTTTGGCGCCACTAGCTCCGCGCGCTCCGTAGCCATCCCCGTTAGGTCTACATAGGCTGCACCTCACCTGCTCCGGAGCGAGGCCCCGCGGGGATCTCGCAGGGGCCGCCTAACCGGAGGCGAGGCCCCCACCTACCTGTGGGGAGACTGCAGGGCGGGCCTCGCTCTAGCTGCTGGTGCCGCTCGCTGCCGATTTGAATTTAACCCGCTGTAAGAGAGACGCTTCGCCGCTTGCTTACTCAGCGAACGCTTCCCACCCTCCTGAGGTGGGGAGGGGACAGAGCCCAGCCAATCACAACCCGGCGCCCTGCCCGCCCAGCCAATCACAACCCGCAGCCCTCTCTGCCACGCCCACGCCTGACCGCTGAACTGCGGCAAGTTTGGAAAGTTTCTTAGCCTGAAGTTTGGCGGGTGCGGGGCGCGGGAACTGGGTGGGTGGGCAACGAATGGGGGTGCGTGTGTGCTAAAAATCACGGGGAGCACCTGTTTCTTTTCCACACCGTCACTGTGTGTGCAAGTTGGTGGGACCCTCTTCTTAGATGCTAGTGCAAATATTGGAGTCTTTTCCCCCAATCTGGATATCCGTGTAAATATAGGGGAGTCTTCCCTTTCGCCAGCTGTATATGCACACGGAAGGGGTGTACTAATGAAGCAAATCTCCCCGCGCGTGTGTAAATTGAGCAGTTCAAATGAGTGTCTAAATGGAAGTCCTCGTGTGTGTGCGAATTGTGCTTATTACCTGGGTCCCCTTGGATTTGTGGGCACCGGGTTCATTCATAAGATAGTGTTTTGCAAAATAATATATTTTCAATTTGTCTAATCCTACTCCATAATCTACTTTTCTTCCTTTCAGAAGAATAACATCTAAACATGCAAAAGGATACAAAGATTTGAATACTACAAAAGAGTATTTGAGTGGTAAACCTGCAAAGGGTTCAGCACTTGCTTTAGTGGAGTTTTTCTTTTCTGACTAACAAATTTATTAGAGCATAAGCTTTCGTGGACTACAGCCCACTTCTTCGGATGCATATAGAATGGAACATATATTGTGGGCTGTAGTCCACGAAAGCTTATGCTCTAATAAATTTGTTAGTCTCTAAGGTGCCACAAGTCCTCCTGTTCTTCTTTTTGCGGATACAGACTAACACGGCTGCTACTCTGAAACCTTTCTTTTCTGAGTGACAGTAACATTCTGTAGCACCTGTATGTTGGGGTCTGTTATATCCATTTGTATGAGTTCCTGTATACTCTGGTGGGTTTGTTGGTTTGTTTTTAAGTTACCTGCCAATAATTGCATTGTTCCACACTGTTTATGGTTGCATCTGAGTGACTATTTTTTCCTATTTCAGGGCCTACTTCTGACTCCTTTAATTCTTCCACATGCAGATTTTGCATTGATTTAAATTCCTTGTGAACAGGGCTTGCAAGATTAAGCTTTTAAACTATGTTTTTAATGACATTTATCTTCTTTCCTATTCTCTTTGCACTATAAATCCTAACATCTAAATCTATTTGCAGGGCCTTGATCTCTTGCAGTCTCTAGGCACCAACTTTACATTAGGAAAAAAGTTAGAGAAATTTAAATCTTCTCCAAACCTAGCTTATATGGGCTAGACATGCTTTTTGTGATCCATCACACCCAAGCCAAAAAAAAAAGGGCTGAAAACATTGCCCAAGAGAAACCTGATTAACTGGTATTAGCTGAACCTGTTTTTGAAAATGGTTTCAGACAAGGGGGATATTTTCCCTTCATGTGCCTATTTAGCCTGTTCTCTAGCTGTCACTGCCAGCAAAAGCATTTACAGAAAGAATTTAATAACTCACTAATTGTGCCATTTATTGTGGAAATGAATAACTAATTAATTATTTACTTTGTGGGAAAGGGGCTTCTTACAAGCTCCTTGAGATAAGGATGCAAGAGTTGTCTGCTATCCAGATTGGCTATATTATGTACTATTGAGAATGCGGGCCTTACAGCATTATTTTCAGTTTGCAAGCTGTACGGCTTGATATTTCTGTTACATCCCAGACAAAATGCTTCATTAAACTGGAGCTAGGGTTGTGAACATTAATTATTTAAAGCTAATTTTTTTAATGTTTGCTCTAACGAAACAAAAAACAATGTAATCACTTGAAAGCCTAGAAATTTAAAGTGAAGATCACGCAAACAACTAACTGCTAGGTATTATTATCCACATAACCCAAATCAAGAGACAATCCTATCCTCATTCAATGTGTATCTTCACATCAGTGACTGAAAGCTGAAGTGATATACATTGGGAACAGTTGGGCTCAGAGAATCTCCCCTTCCCCCATCCCTGAAGTAGGATTAATTTGATTTGTCCCTAGTCAACAAATAGAGGACTAGAATTCTGATATTTGCTTTTGAGGTAAAAGATGATCTGTAAGACACAGTTCCTACATGCTTTACTAGTGAAGGTTACTGTATGAGTGATGTGATGTGTAACATACATAAATAGTATTCTATCATTTAAGAAATGTTGGGCTTTTTAACAAGGTTATTATGACTGAGAATAATGCCAGGAGTGATGGAATTATCCAAAGTAATCTAAATTCATAGCCAGCACACTCTTGTGTTCAGAAATCAAACAAAGCTGAAACAATTCAGGCTTTCAAATTAAAGCTAATCCTGAGCTGTTTTCATTTACACTGAGCTTTGGATCCTATTCTCTATGTAACACCATGATCCCTACACAAACATATATATACAACCATACCTCTCACGTGTCCTTCATTCTGAGGGATATCATTCATTTTAATCACAAAGTCACCTGTGTTTCACGTATGCTTGGCATCCCCTCACTTTAACTGCAGAAAATTGTCAGAAATGTCTCATGACACTGAGATTACAGGAAGAATTGTTTAATTTTAAAGGAATGACTCTCACAGCATTCCAAGTTTCCTGCTCAAATAATTTTTGGATATACCTCTTTTTAGGTCCTTGTTACATATTGCATCCCATATTTGGGATTTAGCAATCATAAATATTCAGTGTACAAGTGAATGAGCAATCAGAGACAAGTACAGATTTCTCCAATATAATATTTTAATTAGTATATTTAGCAGACTAAGATATTTTCAACTGCTTTGTTACTGTATTTTCTTTGCATGTACCACCTCTCCTCTTTTCTTGACTTGCATAGCCTTTTAGAACCACAGAAATGTAGGGCTGGAAGGGACCTCAAGAAGTCAAGTCCAGCCCCCTACACTGAGGCAGGACCAAGTAAACCTAGGCCATCGGTGACAGGTTTGTCCAGCCTGTTCTGAAAAACCTCCAATGATGGTGATTCCACATCCTCCTTTGGAAGCCTATTCCAGAGCTTAACTACCCTTCTAGTTAGAAAGCTTTTCCTAATGTCTAACCTAAAAGCTCCCTTGCTGCAGATTAAGCCCATTATTCCTTGCCCTACCTTCAGTGGACATGGAGAACAATTGATCACAGTCCTCTTTAGAACAGCCCTTAATGTATTTGAAGACTATTGCCAGGTCCCCCCAGGCTTCTTTTCTCAAGACTAAACATACCTGTTTTTTAACCCTTCCTCACAGCTCAGGTTTATCATTTTTGTTGCTCTCCTTTCAACTCTCTCCAATTTGTCTACATCAGGAGCAATGGAAGCTCCCTAAATGTGGGGGGGGGGGGGAAGGGGAAGGGCACTGGTGCCTGAACCGTGGTCCTGCCACCCGTTCCCCCTGAGGTCCTGCCCTGTGCTGCTCCTTCTCCCCAAGACCCCTCCCCCCATGCTGCCTCTTACCCCGAGGCCTACTCCTGTGCTTCCTTTTCTCTCCACCCCCCCCAAGACAGTGCCCCCCGCTCATTCCTCTCCCCCCTGCCCCTTTGTTGTTCACCCTTAGGGCTAGTAAAAAGAGGGAGGGCATAGCCCTCCCTTTAAAAAGTGATGGGGCCTTGGTCCCTCCTGGTCCAGTACCCCAGTCTACATCTTTC
This sequence comes from Chrysemys picta bellii, assembly GCF_011386835.1. Lineage (NCBI taxonomy): Eukaryota > Metazoa > Chordata > Testudines > Emydidae > Chrysemys > Chrysemys picta. The sequence continues at coordinate 71,791,446 of NC_088794.1, read as the reverse complement.
TTAAAGTGTGATGCCCAGAATTGGATGCAGTACTCCAGTTGAGGCCTCACTCATAATAAGTGGAGCGAGACAATTACATCCCAGCATAATATTAACCTTCATTTATCTAATTTGGTCAACTTTTGCATGTTCTCCTCTAAGACATACTTTTCGGATCAACATATGTTCTCAACTATATAATTATTTTTAGTTTAATCATTAGATTAAATTTTTGTGTAAGGATTTTGCTTATGATTATGATGCTGCACTTGTCAAACTAGGTTGTAATTAATGGCTCCCATAAAGATAAATGAACACAATATGTTTAAGGAATTTCTCCAAGATCATTCTAATCAGGAAATTCCATACATTAGATGCAGTTACTATAAATCCATCATTGTCAGGAAAAATACAACAAATCAAATGATGCCCATAATCTTTTCACTTTGAAAACAAGATGAAATAGCAGTTAAATGTAACCTTCAAAGAAGAAACAAAAAGTGAAAGGGAATTGGGCTTGTTCCCTCATTGATGTAAAAAGGGGAAATCAAGGACCTCAAAAGGTTTGTCTCTTCCACCCTTCCCTGGGCCTCTTGTTTTTTACATTGGAATTCTGGTCTTGTCTACACTAAAGAAAAATAATTTATGGTTTCTACAGTTTTTTAGCAACTTTTTTCCAACATATCTTTCTGGGGCTGGCACTTTAAATCTGGCGGAGACATTCACCTGCAGGCACTTTGCAACTGGCTGCTACTGCTGAGTTTTCCTCTTTTTAACTTCTGTCCCATTTTAATTCTAATGCCTAATGGATATATTGGAGCAAGGGAGTTTTTGTTAAAGATTCACTACCTGACCCAATTACAGTGTGAGAGCTCATGGTAAATGTGCTCAAAACCACCCAGAAGGTCCTTCAGCAAAACTAGGGAATATCAGACTTGACGTTCCTGATCATTCTAAGACAAACGACAATTTACAGAGGGGAAAAAAAATCTCATTTCCTCTATACATCATAAGGGGGCATGGAGAATGGGAACTAGACCAATGTTTTAAACTTTTTTTTTTAGGCTACCTTTAAAGAAATGGCATTAAATCTGGAAAACGGGAACTGTCTCACTGAAACGTAGGATGCCTAGCCTTTCTGTAGGCACTTTGAAACTCACCCTACCAATTTAAGATCACACCCGCTGGTTGTGGCAATTATGGCAGCTAAGTGCTTAGTACACTGTCACTATGAGGAAAAAAGTGAAAGAAAAGACAATAGTCTCCAACATGGGTTAATATGAGGTGCTGTTGAAGTATCTGCTGTTCTCGCAGCTTTGCCCTTTTTTAAACCTGGGTTCCTCACTATATGAGTGTGACTGGAGCCAATAGGGCAGCACTTTAAGACCATTCAGAAACATAAGATAGCATAGTCTGTGGATGCTTGCTTGTTAAGTGGTGGATCTCTGGAAGCACATTATACGAGCACCAGGGCATATGCTTTAATCTTTGTATCAGGTGCTTTATAAATCAAAACACAAACAAGGTCATGGATTTGCCACTTTTATTCACAGTAAGCAGTGCTTATTTATGCTAGTCATCCTGCTGATTTCGGTAGTCTTACACATAAGACTGTACTATTCAACATGAGTACAGGTTGCAGAATTGGATCCTAAATAAATAAAATTAAATCATCAAAATTTACCTAAGTTTCTACCTCTTTCAAATCCTTCCTTAAGACTTACCTCTTGAGCAACCAGCATGTGCACATGCCTAAACTGAATAACAAGAAGGTAACAAGGTCAGCTCCCAGACTGCTGCACTGGGCAGCACAGCATGGGGAGGAGGTGACCAGCTCTCTGTGGAGAAAGAAGTGGTTTAGGACTATTTAGAAAAGCTGGACGAGCACAAGGCCATGGGGCCAGATGCTCTGCATCCGAGGGTGCTAAAAGAGTTGGCAGATGTGATTGCAGAGCCAATGGCCATTAGCTTTGAAAAATCATGGCGATTGGGGGAGGTCCCAGATGACTGGAAAGGCTAATCCCACAGTAGTCTTGCCGGCAAGTTAAAGAAGTATGGGCTGGATGAATGAACTATAAGGTGGATAGACAGCTGGCTACATCGTCGGGCTTAACGGGTAGTGATCAATGGCTCCATGTCTAGTTGGCAGCCGGTATCAAGCGGAGTGCCCCAAGGGTCGGTCCTGGGGCCGGTTTTGTTCAATATCTTCATTAATGATCTGGAGGATGGCGTGGACTGCACTCTCGGCAAGCTTGCAGATGACACTAAACTGGGAAGAGTGGTAGATATGCTGGAGGGTACAGAGGGACCTAGACAAATTAGAGGATTGGGCCAAAAAAACCTGATGAGGTTCAACAAGGACAAGTGCAGAGTCCTACACTTAAGATGGAAGAATCCCATGCACTGCTACAGACTAGGGACCAAATGGCTAGGCAGCAGTTCTGCAGAAAAGGACCTGGGGGTTACAGTGGACGAGAAGCTGGATATGGATCAACAGTGTGCCCTTATTGCCAAGAAGGCTAACGGCATTTTGGGGCTGTATAAGTAGGGACATTGCCAGCAGATTGAGGGACGTGATCATTCCCCTCATCTGGAGTACTGTGTCCAGTTTTGGGCCCCACACTACAAGAAGGATGTGGAAATATTGGAAAGAGTCCAGTGGAGGGCAACAAAAATGATTAGGGGGATGGAGCACATGACTTATGAGGAGAGGCTAAAGGAACTGGGATTGTTTAGTCTGCAGAAGAGAAGAATGAGGGGGGATTTGATAGCTGCTTTTAACTACCTGAAAGGGGGTTCCAAAGAGGATGGATCTAGACTGTTCTCAGTGGTACCAGATGACAGAACAAGGAGTAATGGTCTCAAGTTACAGCCGGAGAGGTTTAGGTTGGATATGGGGCGGGAGACTTTTTCACTAGGAGGATGGTGAAGCACTGGAATGGGTTACCTAGGGAGGTGGTGGAATCTCCTTCCTTAGAGGTTTTTAAGGTCAGACTTGACAAAGCCCTGGCTGGGATGTTTTAGTTTGGAATTGGTCCTGCTTTGAGCATGACCTCCTGAGGTCCCTTCCAACCCTGATATTCTGATACTGCTATAACCCTTATCCTTTCTTTGCCCCATCCTTTCTCTGTTTGCGTCCATTCATTATGTTGGACCTAAAATCAGATTATAAACTCTTCATTGCAGGGGCCATAGTTAACATTTTCAAAAGCATCTACATGATTTAGGAGACTAATCCCATTTTCAAGAGTGGTTTAGGTACTTAAGAGTCAAGAAACTTGATTTCCAGTGATACTTAGACTCCAAGGGGCTTAGCCTGCTTTTGAAAATGGGACTTAGGCTCCTATGTCATTTAGATGCTTTTGAAGACTTTACCCCATGTGTTTTTTACATATCCAGCACTTGCACATTTTTGAGCAGTTTAATAATAGTATACATAATTATTAAAATCCCCAAAGTAGGAATTCAAAAGCAGATGAAGCTAGTGGCTGCCATTAGCCAGCAGGTGGCACTGTTAAATCCACACACTCATGTTTCACACAAGCATGGGGCAGGGGGGTCACCTCATTTTTTATTCATTAAACTGGGTGAAATTAAATCAGAAGTCCTATTACTGAAAGGGTGGATTCAATTTTATTTTAATTTCATTTATTTGTTTTTAATTGTTACATGATCTTTCAAAAGTGATCAAATTAAACTAATTTGTGTCAGCCTCCTGATGCAGGGGTCAGAGAGGGAAATACCTTATAGAAATTCAGATTCCTATATAAATTAACACCTCCGGTGGTTAATAGGATCCTTGCTTCTCTCAGGAAATGTTAATTAAAACTTAATTCATACACCAGAAACTATGCTGGAAGAATGCTAAGGAGGTGGCACAAACAAGGAAATGCAGCATTTACAGCTTCACTGCTGCAGGTATATTCTGGGGGTCTGTTGCTTTGAGTGGACAGGGAATTAAAGCAATAGCACAGGAACGTGCATGTATGCCCATCACCAAATGGGTTTAAGGAGAAAATGTACCATTTTCCCTCTAGCATCAAGGCACGAAAGGGCACGTTCTTAACTGCTTTCTTAGTGTGTCTTATTGTTCCTCAACACCACAGGGCATATGGTATGTTTCTCCTTCAAGTGTTTTCCATTTCTGTTGCTGGTGGTTTGTTTCATGGATTTCATGGATTTTGTTTTAGAAGGATCTAAATTATTTCAATGCATTTTGTGTGAAGTGTTTTAGTGGCAACCCGGGAGACTAAAGTTGTCATCTTCCCCAAAAGTCAAGGTTGTATGGTTTATGGCCATTTGAAGGAATGAGGTTTTGAAAAAATGATGGAGATTCTTACAGGCCACAATGAAGCATGCAGCAAAATCTTTCATCACACGAGAGAGAAACTAACAGCAGTCTGAAAATCAATCCCAGTTAGGTGTAATTTATTATTTACAATGAAAAGTGTGTGGGACAAGGGCCTGTTTAACATGTGTACTGTGAGTACACACATTATGTTGAGGGAGAGCAGTATACTCTACAGCCTCCCCTAGACTAAATGAAAACAGAAAAGTTCAGGGATCAGGTAAGGATGGAATAAGAGTATGGATCTAGAGGGCAATAGATTTAAGAAAGTTGATCTTCAAGCTAGATAAGAGACCAAAGGCCACAAATCATTTCAAGCTATTCTGAGAAGAAATGACTGCAGCTGTGACACAAACCACAGCCTGTCACTTATACAGAGAAGGCCTACTGGCCCACCAGGGTTAAAGGGGTGCAGATGCAAGCTGCATAGTCCACTGGCCAAAGCTGCTTTAATTTTCTCTGTTCTCATAGTACTGCCATCCTGCTGAGCAGCTTGTAGTTACTGATGATGGAGGGGAACAGAAGGAGGAAAAAAATGGAGGGCTAGAGGGGGGAAAAACAGAACAAGGTTAGAATGGAAAGAGAGAAGAGAAACAGAAAAGAACAGGAGAGAGGAAAAAATAGCCAAAAGAGAGTGACAATTGTGCAAGGGTATGGAGCAAGGGGTTGTGGGAAAGGGGTGCATGTGGCTGCAGTCTATTGCAAAAAGGGTGGCTCCTGTAATATTGGGAGCCACCAGACAGCATTTTTTTAGGTAATGTCATAAGGTTCTGTTTAAATGAATGTTTAAGCAGTAGCTCTTGGAAGAATGGTGATGCACTTTTTTTTTTTTTTAGAAGTTGAGCTTATAACCAATAACATTCTGGTTTCTTGCCCGACTCTATCTGCCTACATCTCTCTCTAAGAATTATTCTTGGGTTTGGTTGCTGTCATGTCAGTGCATGGGTATGATCTGTAGACAAGGTGCCAAAACATTGCTGCTCCAACAAAAAAAAGATTGGGAGTTGCTTCCAGTGTCATTAAATATAGTAAAAGGCATTTATCCACCAAATACAGTATGCGCTTTTGAGTAAGCATCTGCTTGACTGTTCCTTGCTAGGGGGCTATTCTGTTATTTGGATGACCTTTTGGGTCCTGAGTGATAGGTCTAACAAAAGTGGCTATACATAAACCTTGTACTTCCTCTGCCACAAGTCTGAAATGAAATTTAGTCTGGTGTCTTACAAGTAGGCTATCAAACAGCTTGTCTAGGACCTAATCAAGAATGAAGCCTTGCAGCAAGGAGTGTCTGGGCCCTCTTTCCACAGGATAAGACACATGTCTCTATCCAAATGTTAATAATAACTCCAAATACAAAAGAATTTTTCATAGACCCCTCCATCTTGGTCTAATGTTTTGGTCTGAGCAGTGACACATTTAACATTATACAGCACACTAATGTCCAGAAATTCTTTAATGACCCTGAAAATCAAAAAGGAATCCTACAAAAAGTGGAAAAATGGACAAATTTGCTAAGGAGGAATACAAAAGAATAGCACAAGTATGTTGGGACAAAATGAGGTACACCTTTGAGAACAGATAGAGGACAGGTGATGTCCCGGAAGACTGGAGAAGAGCATAGTACCTTTCTTTTAAAAGGGAAACAAAGAGGACCTGGGGAATTAGACTGACTGGAGTATAAGTTTGGTACCTTGAAAGATACTGGAACAATTAATTTGTATGCACCTGGAGGATAATAAGGTTATGAGGAATAGCCAGGGGTTTGATACAGTCCCACATGACATTCTCTTAAGCAAACTAGGGAAATGTGGTCTAGATGAAATTACTATAAGGTGCATGCACAACTTGTTGTAAGACTATACTCAAAGAATAGTTATCAATGGCTCACTGTCAAACTGGGAGAGTGTCTCTAGTGGGTTCCTGCAGGGATCAGTTCTGGGTCCGGTATTATTCAATGTTTTCATAAAGATGTGGATAATAGAGTGGAGAGTGTGCTTATAAAATTTGCAGATGATATCAAGCTTGGAGAGGCTGCAAGCACTTTGTGGAACAGGATTAGAATTCAAAACCTTTACAAATTGGAGAATTGGTCTAAAATCAACAAGATGAAATTCAATAAAGACAAATGCAAAGTACTTCACTTAGGAAGGAAAGATTAGATGCACAACTACAAAATGGGAAGTAACTGGCTAAGCAGCATTACTGCTGAAAAGGATCTGGGGGTTAAAGTAGATCACAATGAATGAGTCAACAATGTAATGCAGCTGCAAAAAAGGCTAATATTCTGTGGTATATTAACAGAAGTGTCATATGCAAGACATGAGAGGTAATTGTCCTGTTCTATTCAGCACCACTGTGGCCTCAGCAGGAGTTGTGTGTCAAATTCTGGGGGCCACACTTTAGGAAAGATGTGGACAAATTGGAGAGAGTTGAAAGGAGAGCAACAAAAATGATAAAAGGTTTAGAAAACCTGACCTATGAGGAGAGTTTTTAAACATGGCCAATTTTTTTCTCTTGAGAAAAGAAGCCTGAGAGGGGACCTGGTAACAGTCTTCAAAAATATTAAGGGCTGGTCTAATGAGGACTGTGATCAATTGTTCTCCATGTCCACTGAAGGTAGGACAAGAAGTAGTGGGCTTAATCTGCAGTAAGGGAGCTTTTAGGTTAGCCATTAGGAAAAACTTTCTAACTAGAAGGGTAGTTAAGCTCTGGAACAGGCTTCCAAAGGAGGATGTGGAATCACCATCATTGGAGGTTTTTCAGAACAGGCTGGACAAACACCTGTCACTGATGGCCTAGGTTTACTTGGTCCTGCCTCAGTGCAAGGGGCTGGACTTGACTTCTCAAGGTCCTGTCCAGCCCTACGTTTTTGTGGTGCTATAAATAAATGTAGCACATTTCATATGGTAGGATTAATAAAAACAAGTATCCGTAGTGACAAAGCACAGACACCCTTTATTCTTCTGGTTCAAATAAACTTAACAACATACGTGACTAGATTCCAGTCTGGATTCATTCCCATTCTTACAGTAATGTCCTCTAGTTTTTTCCATATAGAAGACCAAAATCTCCTCTGGGATAACTTCAGTGGAGTTACATCAGGAATGAATTTAGCCCACGAAATGTTCACATTTTTATTGTCAATACCCAAATGCCTTCAGCTTGAAATGCTTTCTCCTTTCTTTGTGGACAATATTAAAATTCTTCCTAGTTCTTCTTTTCTCTGGACTCTTGCTTTCTTACTGCATTAATTTTGAAAGCTGCCTTCTTCAAATTTTAGACTTTGTTCTTCACATCTCTTAATTTTTTTGGATGTATTTTCCTTTATAGCTTCAACCATCCTTTCATCTTCAGAATCTGATTTCCCCTATAGGTTCTGTTCCTCTAACTTTTTGACAATTGTTTCACACTGATTCTTCTTTTAAGCTTGTTCTTAGATCAAGTCCATAGGAAAATGCTTTCCTTCTTACAGGCTCTGAGACCATAGTTATGGGCACAGAATAAAAACCTGGCTAGAATATGCATAATACTCAGCTCTAGGTTCATGATCTCAAGTGTACTAGAGTGGGTACCAGGATTTCTGGGTTCTATTCCCCATTTTAATGATTGCCTGCTGTATAAATTTGTGCAAGTCATGGATAGCTTGACTTTCAGAGGTGCTGAATATCAGTTCCTACTGAAATTAAACTTTGCCATGGGTGTTCTCAATACCACAAGCCATTAATTTTTCTATGCTGCTGTCATAACTATAAAGGGAAGGGTAACAGTTCTCCTGTGTACAGTGCCATAAAATCCCTCCTGGCCAGAGACTCCAAAACCCTTTTCCCTGTAAAGGGTTAAGAAGCTCGGGTAACCTGGCTGACACCTGACCCAAAGGACCAATAAGGGGACAAGATACTTTCAAATCTGGAGGGGGGGGGAGAAAGGCTTTTGTTTGTGCTCTTTTTGTTTTGGTGGTTGTTTGCTCTTGGGACTGAGAGGGACCAGACATCAATCCAGGTTCTCCACATCTTTCTAAACAAGTCTCTCATATTTCAAACTTGTAAGTAAACAGCCAGGCAAGGCGTATTAGTTTTACTTTGTTTTCTCAACTTGTAAATGTGCCTTTTACTAGAGTGTTTATCTCTGTTTGCTGTACTTTGAACCTGAGGCTAGAGGGGGGTCCTCTGAGCTCTTTAAGTTTGATTACCCTGTAAAGTTATTTTCCATACTGATTTTACAGAGATGATTTTGACCTTTTTTCTTTAATTAAAAGCCTTCTTTTTAAGAACCTGATTGATTTCTCCTTGTTTTAAGATCCAAGGGGTTTGGATCTGTATTCACCAGGGAATTGGTGAAGAGTTTCTCAAGGCTTCCCAGGGAAGGGAATCCACTTGGGAATGGTGGCAGTGGACCAGATCTAAGCTGGTAGTTAAGCTTAGCAGTTTTCATGCAGGCCCCCACATTTGTACCCTAAAGTTCAGAGTGGGGAAGCAGCCTTGACAGCTGCATATAGCAAAATAGGACTAATAATACTTAATCTGTCCCTTTTTGAGGTGATGTGAATTATCACATAACAGTAATAAAATATTTTGATATCCTTACATGAAAGGTACGATGTAGAGGTAAATATAAAATACTGTTCTGATTATTTCAAACCAGACTTTTCTTTCTATTAGCTAGTTTCCCCACATCTTCTGTACATAAGAGGAGTTATCTATGTGATACTGAATAAACTTTTTCTTTTCCCCTAAGACAAGGTTCCTAGAGTATAGCAAATCACCCACAAAGCCAACAAGATCTGAAAAACTTTACTTGTACCTGTCATAGTCTATTCCAAATACCATTTCTATTGAAACACTTTTCTATATACTGTATATATTTCCTTAACCAGAATGAATTATCTTTATCTGCCACAAAGGGATTAAACATGTCAACAGTAATTATCTTTCCCTCATTCTCTGACAGTTGTTCTATCTGAAATATGCTCTAAGGTTCATTTTAACTTTCTCACTAAATCTCTTGCTGAATAAATCTATCAAGGTATTATTTGCAAGCACGACAGATGCAGATAAATGTGTCCACTCTTACCCACAGAAAATGGTCCATAGTTTTCAATCTTGAATGTTATTCCACTGTCTCCTAACTAAGATGCTATCTAAGCATATTTCCCATTTGGAATCTCATAAACTTAATACTGTTTGCTATCTTGGAACCATCAAAAGGCAGTTCTTCCAACCTACTAAAAGCCCGATCTTGCAAGATAAGTATATCCTAGGAGACACACAGCGCTCCCAACTCCCACAGAAGACAGGGTGGGACCCTAAACCAGCAAAGAGAGAGAGATGACCAAGATCACTCTTGTTATAAACACAATCTGCTGTTCAAAGAGATCTACTACCACCCCACACATATCCATTGCAGTGGCCTACTGAACCCTGTACGTTTCAGTTTCTAGACTACAATTGCAGAGTAAGTTGCAGGCAAAAATAGGAGGCGCAGCTAGTCAAAAACAGCTTTAAAAATATGGTTGCAATTTATTTTTATTTAAATTTGGTTTTGTTTCATGTTATCTATCAAGATTTCATTTAAATCAGAACTAAAACAATGACATGTTTCATTTACTGAATCATTTAATGTTAGATTTCAATTAAAAATATACAATAAAATTCAGAAAGAAATGAAAATTGTTGATATTTTAATTTTTTCAAAAGCAACTTTTTTTGTTTGGCCTTTTTAAACATTCTTCAAAAAAAATCCTTGGGAAAAAATTTGACCAGCTCTAATGCTGAGCTGTTTAATTTGGTCAAATGTGAATAAACCTGGAACCCTCAAGGGGGGAAAAAAAAAAAATCTTACAATCAGCATAATATAGTAAGCAAATTTGAATTTCTTTAGTGTTTAAATAAAATGCTTCCCCACCCCCCAAATGGTGACCTTTCCCCAATTTCCTGTTCATAGAGAATATTTAATGAAAGACTAGTAATTAGGCACATCCATTTAGGACCCTATCTCTGCATTACAAGTACCTTAAGCAAGATGATCTACAGCTTACAAGATTCTTATATACACAAAACGCTGTGATAGTCCATGCACCAAAAAAGGCACAAAGGATGATAATACTCACAAGAACATGTGTCTCTCAGAATAAAACCCAGTGTGTTTTGTTTGGTAACCTCATCAGTTTTTCATAGAAACAATAGATCTCTAAGGAAAATGTCAGGCTCAGATTGAAAGAAGAAAAAAAAACTAAAATGTTTTTGAATAGTCATTTTTGTGCCATTTTTCTTGTTTCTCTCCCCCCCCCCCCCACCTGCCCTTGGGAAAATGCAAGGAAAAGCAAAGCCTTCTAACAAAGAACCTTATTTTTTCCTGAATAATCCTGCCACAGTGAAATTTTGCATCCATTGAAGATTATGATTAACTCTAGGTTTTCACTGTGAATGCCTCTCTGGCTTTCCTCCAGATCCCAGCCTGTCAGTCAGGTACGCACAATTCTGTAGAGTCTGCTCCATTTCACTCTAAAGGGACCAACACAGTATTTAGTCACAATGGAGAGTTGTCCATTAAAATGACAGAGGGGGCTGGGAAGAGACACAGCATGCTGCACTCACGATATGAAGTATAATAGACTGTTAACAACTATGCCTTCACCTTTTTCAAGCTCCATTTGTATTGAAGGGAGCTCACTATGTCCTTCCAAGTAAGAAACACCTTTTCATTGTTTTAAATAAAGGAAAATCCTCCCTATTAATATGAATGATCAGTTGTATGTCTAAATGACAAGGCCACATTCTGGACCACTGCACAAAGCCAAAGTAGTCAAGCTATGTGCGGGGGTTCACCAATAGGATGGAAAGACAGTGTTCTTTCCCCTGCACAGCCACAAAACACCATTGGAACTGCTTGATGCTTACTGCTACAGTCTCAGGACATTAGATGCATTATCTCATTATCAGTGGGAGCTGAATGTACCTCTGGATCCACTGGCCACACCTCAGGCCCACCTCTAAGTCCCTTCCATGTTGTACACAGAAAGCTGCTGCAGGGCTCTGGTACATGGAGTGCAGGGGATGTGCAGCAACCCCGCAAGGCTGCTCTGCAGCCTGCCTCAGATCTAGCAATTCTGCTGCATTTAAGGACTTCAATGGCTGCAGAAAGGGGCAGAATTTCACCCATAAACCTTGCCTTTTTGCACCTATTTGTCTATTATTATTATTATTACTACTACTTTCTACTAGGTGGTAGTAGCAGTAATAAAACTGTAATACCTAGAGTCCCCAGCTGAAGCCAAAGCCCCATTGTGCCAGGTGCATAGTAAGAGAAGCACAAAGAAGGATGGTCCAGTGGTTATGATTCTTAGCTGGTACTTGTGAGAGTCTAATTTAATCCCCTGCTTGGCCACACATTTTTTGTGTAACTGTGGCCAAGTCACTTAGGCCCAGATCCTGAAAATATCAGGTGAAGTTTGGAGCCTAAATACTTTGAGGATCTGAGCCTTAGTCTCTCTGTGCTTCTGTTCCCTATCTGTAAAATGGGATAACCCTCCCTCCCAGGGTGTTGTGAGGCTAAATACATTAAAGATTATGAGATGCTCAATTACTAAGGTGGACCATACCAGTACATAAGATAGTTAGCAAGTCTTTGACCCACTAAGCTTACAATCTAAATAGACAAAGGGAAATAGAGGCATGGTGAAGTAACATCAGGGGCAGTGCTAGGCATAGAACCCAGATCTCCCACGTTATTGTGTACTGCTCCAATGGTGGAAGTGGTATTATAGCTGTTTGCACCACTTGTCATCCAATCCTTCTCTGAGGGTAACATGACAGAGGGGTAAAAACAGTTCCCTACAGTGTACACAAGCTCTTCTGCTTTTGGTAACTCTGATGTAACTGTTCCTATGGTAGTTAAAGAGTGCAAAAAGTCCTAGTGTAGAGAAGGGCTACTTTCAAACTGATTGCCAGTTGAATCTGTGTATTTTGTCTCACATTGAGAGGAAATGTGACCGGTTCAAGCCCTATAAAAACCTAGAATCCTTATCTGGAGCCATGCAATTAAAAAGTCTCTTAACGCTATTTGTGCATCATCAATATTAATCCGAAAGCATACATACCTAAATTGTGTAGAAAATTGCACTTGCTTATACAGAAGCAGCTTCCAGCCATTACATGGATTAATTATTTAATCAAATAAATTATCCACATACAGTGAAGTCTGCTTTCTGCTAGCTAAAACCAAATATAATGCATTTCTCAGGCATGGAGAAAATATAACACAGGCTTTCTGTCCATGGTAAAATAAACTGATTAAAGATGGGCTTATACGTTTTGGCTACATGCCACTAGCTAATTTTTTTACCACACAGAGACTGAGTCATTTATCTGATTTCCACCACATTTAATGAGGATACCAACCACAATTAACAGCTGTAGCAGGAGAGAATAGTTACCAGGCTATACACACTCCTGCAAGTTGTTCATTTTAGCCCTTGTTCATGATTAATAGGGCTGTCAATCAATGTGACTAAGGATCGTGGATATGATCTTCATTGACAATATACATGTCACTTTGAAATGCATTTTAGTACATTAATGTTGGAGGGAGCAGAAGAAGTGAGAGGAAAACAGTTATTCAGGTTTAAAATGTTAAAAGATACTCTTATGGCTGTCTACAGGAATATTAAGTTGTACCCTCTCCTCCTTTTCCAGCAATGTTTGTGTTTTTCTTTCTGTGGATCAGGTTTTCAGCATAAGAGTATTTTCATTTGAAAAAAAACTTCCCTCTCACACCAGGATTCACCAAGCAGACGCTGCACAGCGAACTTTCCTAAATAACTCACAAGGTACTTTTTCAGGATCTGTCCTGTGATAGGTGGTGAGCAAGTGTTGGAATATCCTGGGCCCCCTGACCTTCCACTAATGTTAACAAAGTTGAGGTTGCGCAACACCCACAGGATTTGGTGCTAAGTGCAGGCATGAAGGGATTTAAGTGTTGGAATGCGGAGTGTCATGGAACCTAATTTTTAGGTGCCTAGAAAATCACAGGATGAACACTGTGATCCACTAAGTTGATTGGAGTGCCTATGCTGCCTATACAATGAGTGGGAAGAGACAAGCACCTAAGAATGTGATCCACAAAAGCCAGGACACTAGGCAGGGAGTTTCCTAAGCTAGAAGGGTGTGTGCTAAGTCCTGCCCCACGAGTGGGAACCAACCACATAGTGTCAGGTGGCTCAGGTACCTAAGTAATTTCTTGCAGGAAAGAATTAGGTGTCTGCCTCACTCCACAAAACTCAGTTGAAGGAGGAGGAGTTGTTGCCACCCACACCCACTTTATAACTTTTAGCTCAGTGGTTAGAGCAGTGCTTCTCAAAGTCGGGTCGCCGCTTGTTCAGGGAAAGCGGCGCGGGCCGAGGCATATGCTGGCTGCCCTTCCCGCAGCCCCCATTGGCCTGGAGCGGCAAACCGCGGCCAGTGGGAGCCGCGATCGGCCAAACCTGCGGACATGGCAGGTAAACAAACCAGCCCGGCCCGCCAGGGGCTTTCCTTGAACAAGCAGCGGACCACCTTTGAGAAGCACTGGGTTAGAGCACTTGCAGGGGGCGTGGGAGACCCAGGTTCAATTCTTCTATCTCTACCCCGAGGGAGAGCACAGATTTGAACAGGCTTTCCCATCTTTCAGAAGAGTTCTATAGCCTGAGCTTTAGGATATTCTGATGTGGGGCTCCCTCAGTCTCTTCTGGTGGTATGGATAAATCATTAAATACTTAGGCTAGAGAGAGAATGGGAAAAGGAGTGGGACTGACTCTGTAGCCCAGTGGTTAGAGCACTCACCTGGGAGACCCCCAGTCCAGTTTCCCTGCTCCAATCAGTCTTTCATTAGTTAGTCACAGTGAAACAGCTTCAACAGGAGAGACCGAGGGAGCCCTACCTCAGAATATCTCATAGCTCAGTGGTTAGAGCACATTCCTGAAAGGTAGGAGGCCCTTGTTCAATTTCTTTCTTCCCTGACTGTAAAGGGGGAATCAAGAGAACCTGAGTCTCCCACATCCCAGGTGAGTTTGGTAACCACGGGCTAAAACTTATAAGCTGGATGCCACTGGCTTCTTCTGCAGCCAGATCTGGTGGGCATGCTGGATGGGAGATAAGTGGCCAAACATGATTGGCTCTGGGGCTTAGGCAGAAGAGAGGCACCTGAACACCAACAGTGAGGCAGCGCCAGCGCTAGGCATAAGCAGATTAAGCAATTGCTTAGGGCCCTGAGCAGCTCAAGGGGGGCCCCCTATTAATTAGTATGTGTTGTGGGGGAGAAGTGGAAATATTCCTGCATAGGGCCTCCAGTGGGCTAGCACTGCCTCTGCAGAAACAGAAATATAGATGCCAAGGGAACTTTCCCATTGAAAACTTAGGTACCAAATGAGATTAGATGCCTACAAGTTTGGTGGGAATTTTGTAGATCACAATGAAGCTAAAAGTGGAACTTAGGTGCCTAAATACGAGACTTAGGTACCTTTGTGGATCCCACCTGTGGAGCACAATTCCAGGTTAAACCCTTTGAGATTCTGGATCTGAATTTAGATACAAGTTTCCTGAGATGTTAGGAGCTAGATTTTGGCTCAGACCCATCTCTATGAATAACTCATTACATTTTACAAAAATTGCCCAACAAATTGCATGAGCATGAAATAACTTGAAATAACATGTTAATCGCTGAGCTTCCCGCTGTCTCATAAACCCCAGGGAAATCCAGGAACATGTCCCACTAATGCATTTAGTCAGCATAGCCATCACTTTCTGAGTCTATTCAAATTATTATCTTAAACTTGAAATGAGGCAAAACGGAGGGTAGTTTTTGTCTTGCAAAACCAAAAACCAGACTGAGTTTGGACTAATCTCCTATTTCACCCAACCCTCCAAATTTGAGAGGGTGAGGAGAGGGGAAAAAGCATGCACTACTTGTGTTTCTAATTTCAGACTCCTTAAAGACAGGTTTCACATGCAAACTGGATTAAAGAGATACTGCCAGCTAGGCTAGGTCCAATATATAGGTTTTCTTTAAAAAAAAGTATAAAATATCTAATATCAATAGGCATGTTTTAGGCAATTTTTAAAAGTAAATTAATTGAAAACAGAGTTTAGTTTGAATTTTAATGGGAGATTTGGATGTTTTAGGAATTCAGGATCAGACCCATTTAATTAGGAAGGAGCATGTGCTTGTTTAAACACTATACACCCAATCCTGGGAATTTTGCCATTGACTTCAGTAGGAGGGAGGTTTCGTCCCTGGAGTTAATGAAGTCTCACAAAAGAACTACATTTAGCTCAGACACCTGTGGTAATTATCAGACCTACACAATGAGAGCTTGCTCCTGTAGAAGTCATTGGGAGTCTTGACATTGACTTTAGTGGGAGCGGGATTGGGGCTCTGAATGGATTTATATGTAAATCTGATAAATTAGAAAGTTTTATTTCCTCTCACAATGGAAGTCTTGCTTTAATGAGGCTGAGGACGAACAAAGCGAAGGCAAATATCCATTGCTAAAATAGGAATTGTTTAGTGGGATGATTGGCAGCCTATCAGTTTGGAGATAACCATGTTTCTACAGTGTTTACAGAAAGTCCTGCCTCTCTTTTTAAACCATTTATTCCAGTAATCAGTGAATCACAAAGCAAGATAAACATTTGTTCAGAGTTAATAAACCTAATTCTAATTTTTATAATTAAATTTTAAGAGCCACCTGATTTTACACTGAATCAATCCTATAATTTCAGCAGTAAACATCTGATGTTTTATTGTGATGAGGAAGCTACGAATGAATAAGGCCACTTTTTTGATTAATTAGAATTTTGTTGCCAAGGATTTAATCTGTTTTCCCTTCTCTATTGGAAAAAAAATCTTCCTCTAAAATGAGTTTCTCAGCAGGGATAATTATAGAAAATGTGGAGTGAACTCCAGTGGTAGACAACGTTTTTCAACATTAGATTGTTTTCTTGGACTAAGAGGTGGGAGGAAAAATAATTCAGAGATGGATTTTTAGCCTGAGCATTAACCAAACAGAAAGTAAGCACTGGGTCTGAGACCTTCTGGTCAAAGACTGTGTCCCTCTTGGGTGAAATGGAGAAGTGGTTCATCTCAGATTGTAACGGCCTGTGTTCAAGTCAGAACTGGCTACAGGGCTGAAGTCCATACCAATTAGCTGCTGCTGTAAGACTGATGGGTCACTGCAGCACAAGTGTACAGAACTACTTAGATGATCCTTTGGGTTGACTCCCACCTCCTTAATACCTAAGGGAACGAAGATGATGATCATTGAATTGATGGTCTGAAAAGTGAATTAATAACACCATTGTAGTTATGAAGTTACTCGGGATTCACACAGATGTAAAGGAGAACTGAATCTGTCTGTGTGTGTGTGTATGCATTGTAAACTAATATCTAACCTATGTGTATGAGTAATACAGATATACTTGGATGGTGTTTTAAATTGTTGTGCAATGTTGTTGTGACTTGCTACACTAGTAGTGGCTGCATTTCATTGATTGATTGTAAGCTTCCTGGGGTAGGGACCTTTTGGTTTGTTTGTTGTGTTTTTTTATTCTCTGTGAAATGCTTATATTACCTGTGAGCTTCAGAATAAATGATGTAATGGCTCCTCTATATAGAGATTTGTGACACTTCTTGGAATGTATAAAATGCTATATAAATAAAATGCATTATTATCTTTTAGAATTTCTATAGAGTCAGACTGTGTCCAAGGCAAACACAGCTTTGGAAAATTGTGAAGGATAGTGACTGTGTGGCACAGGCTGGGATCCGAATGCTGTGCCTTAGGCTCATTTTGTTGGTAAATATTTCAGGTGTTAGTTCAATGCACCTGCTAAAATCACATACTTTTAACGAAGTGTGAAATTGAGTAGCCTGAAGACAATACCATAATGCACAGATGCATGACTGCAGTTTGAGTACTTGTAGGCAAGTGAAGCATTTTATTGCTTAGTTAACACTGGGAATAACATCAACAATGATACGCTTAGACACCAAAGGTCCGTACAGCCAAGTGTCCATGACCATGCTGTATGGCTTTATTGCAGGTGTCTAAGAGCTCCACAGGGTTATTACTGATCTGGTGTAGCCAGGTTAATCAGGCTGCCATGTGACTGCTGCCAATCAAGTAGTGTCCTCTCCTGACCTGAAGTCTGATTCTCAGGGCTCAATGTAAGGGACCTTTGTCTCTGAGGTGGGCAACATGACCAAAAAAGGCCAGCCAGCAGTGGCTAATAATGACTTCAGTCCTCTCAAGGCCAATTCTCAATGATACATCCCTATTACTGATAAAATCAAGCCATCTTATACACTGTAGTCCCCGCTGGCAAGGCATACAAAATGCCTTCAGCCTCCTGATGTCTTGTTTAGGCAGCATCATGTTTCTGGTCCATATAAGAGGATTGGAAGTACGTAGATTTGATACATCTGTACTTTTGTATATAGTTTCAATTGCTTTTGGCTCCAGACCCTGTGCAGCTCCTTCATGGTTGAGGCTGCTAAACCAATTCTCTGTGCTAGTTTGATTACCGTTTATTGCCTAGATAGATGAAGTCATCCACTGCTTCCACAGTTTGTCTGGAAGCACAGCTGTCTTGTATCACAACTTTTGTGCTGTTGCTCTGGAATTTTTATGTTTGCCCAAGAAGCCCTGGAAATGGAGGGTACAAAAGTTTTGGTAAGGAATCAGGCTTCCTTTTTTATTTTATCTGCAAAAAAATGCTGTGTAAGAATGTCAATCAGTGCAATGAATAAGTCTGGCCCTATCCACACTGCAGCTGAAACTGTGCTAGCCACACCTGTTTAAATGGCTGTTTCTAGCAGAGGTCTAGCATGATTTTCCAGACTCTCAAATACCATGGTGATGGGCAGAGTATAAGAACCAAAACAGAACAGATAGGATGCTGCTTGGAAGATATTCCTATGGACAAATCTATCTATCTTCAGGATGCCTACACTTCAAGCTGAAATTTGCATCTCCAGCTCAATCAGATATACCAGTGCTAGCTCTGATGGAGCTAGTACATCAAAAATAGAGTATAGCCATAGCGGTGCAAGAAGCAACAGGCACATCTGCCCAAGAACATGCCTTCTGTCTCAAACAGGTATGTACTCAGGGTGGCTAGCCCCTCCCACAGCTGATGTTACTGCAGCTACACTCTATTTTTAGCACAATAGCTTGAACAGAGCTAGCACAGGTGTGTCTGCTCAAGCTGGAATTTACACCTTCATCTCATAGTGTAGGCATACCCCAAGGTATTTATATGGCCCCTATCACCACAGTATGTGAGTGTGTCACATTCTGGCATTTACCAGGTGTGGATTCTCCAGGCTACTTTGCATGGTGATTAGAGAAGGTCATTGGAGAATTCCCCCTTTCCAGGGGAACTCTCTGCTGGTGTAAAGCTGACAGAGGGGTAGAGATGCTTTCTATAGCAGCCAGCTCCCCATCCACAGCATTGGGGAAATGGGTGGTGGGGGGGAGGATGGTAGAGCTCAGCTACATCTGATCCTCAACTATTGTAAGGGCTGCTCCAGGGCAGCCTTAACTTGTAGCAAGGCTGGATGGCTCTGAACCAGGGAACAGCTGCCAGCTCCTTGCAGCTGCACCTCTCCACTATGTCCAAGCAGAGTGCACATAGTAGACAACTAGGGCAATGGGTGTTTAGCCATTGACTTCACTGTGCACAGGATTGAGCCTGAAGTATAGTTTTTAACATGATTCTGGCTAATAAAAATCATAGTCCATGGTATCAAGGCAACCATGCTAGAATCCTGTTAGCAATACCTATTCAGATGTAGGTCTACAGGAGCATGGATTCACCCATAATATGGAAATGGGCTAATAATAATTTATTTGCCCTGCATCAGGAAAAGGATAACTTCTTTGAGACATTTCCTGATTGGGGTTATTTGTTTGAGACAGACAGTGGAGTGAGTACTTTTCAGCTTTCACCTTTGCTGGAACTACAGATGATCAATTACTTATAATCAGCCATTAAACGTTTATAATCAAAAGAAATATATCAGAAATGTGCAGGTACACTAATGTGTATAAAATCTATTTACAGAACATCTTAGTCCATGAATGCAGGACCTTGGATATAAATCAACATAAAAAGACACAAACAAATTAAATTTATGACTTACCAATTTGAATACAACATGCTGTAGTCTGCTTGATCTACAAATTGTCATATAAACACCACTTTGTGTATTGCTAGGCTAGGCTTGAGTATCTTATTTGTTCTGCTTGGTAAAACTGTTTACACTATTTGGCAATGGTGGCTAAACCAAGTTGGTATTTGTAGCTTCAATTCAATACATCTTCCTCCTTTTTATTTATTTATGTATTTATTTATTTATTTAAATAAGATGTAAGGGTTATATAAAGAAAAATGTATGAAAACTAGAGGTATTCCTTAGTTAGAACCAATAGTTCCTGCACTTAAAGGAGGAATTTCAAAAATCAGAATCCATAACAAACACACACATGACTTTTTTCTTAATAATGGACCACACCAAAACTCGATCCAAATGCCCCTGAACTTTATAATTTTCAAAATCATTACTCAGATCCATAGTCAAATGTTATGTGTCAAATTCTTACACATATCCAGATGTGAATCAAGTGGTCAATGGCTAAGAATTCAGGGCTCATGCTCAGCTGCCAATTTACTATGGACTATTCTACCCATTCTTATTTACTTTGAGTAGTATAAAGCAACAGAGGGTCCTGTGGCACTTTTGAGACTAACAGAAGTATTGGGAGCATGAGCTTTCGTGGGTAAGAACCTCACTTCTTCAGATGCAAGAAGTGAGGTTCTTACCCACGAAAGCTCATGCTCCCAATACTTCTGTTAGTCTCAAAGGTGCCACAGGACCCTCTGTTGCTTTTTACAGATTCAGACTAACACGGCTACCCCTCTGATATTTGAGTAGTATGTTATTCTTTGACCATTCCTGCTAATATCATTGTGACTCTCTGGCACAATAACAGGCTGGCAGAATCTGGTTGAAAGGGACCTCCTGGGTGAGTTACTTCCCGGTGCTTGAGTTTCTTCATCGGTTAAAATAGACACCATCATATGTAAAGCACTTTGAAATCCCCAGATAAAAAGCACAATATAGTTATGATTTTCTAAAATCGATATTGGTAATCAAGAAAGCTCCTCAGCTCCAGAAAGTTACATTTTATATCCCAGCACATTAACTAAAATCACAAAAAAGTAGCTGAAACATCAACTGGTATTAGTTTCTGCTTTCTGACTAATCTTCTTTCTTGTAACCTAAATCTGGGAAGGTTCTAACCTCTCCAGTGCTAGCACTGAAACTGTCATTTCTGATGGAAAGGACACTTTCAGTCTATTAGTCATAGTGTCAAAGCACCATTCCATTTCACAGTCCATCTCCTTAAAAGGCTGTCACAGCAGCAATAAGCTGAGGATCAGTTAAAGTCAGTGACAAAAATAGAATTTTGTTTTCAACATTTCTACATATAAGAAACCAGAATGATTAAACTGATTTCCAGCTCATTGAAAATTCCTGCTCTCTTACATCTTCCCAGCTGACACTTGGTGCTCAGATAATAGTCAGAACACAGGGAAAAAAAGGATTATAGCTTTACGTTAGTGACACTATAGTTATGGTTGAGGAGGCACTTTCTTTCTAAGCCCTTATTTTCAAGCACTTATAGCTTTCTGAATATATTACTCTTTGAGTTCCCACTTCTCATGCCTGTTTTCATCTCAAAGGTGTGTTGTGGTGGTTTATGATTAACTTTTATAATATTTTCTTTGGCTATTTCTTCAGGTCTCTAAATATGGGGTGGAGGGAAGTGTATTTCTTCCTTATTTCACAAACTTTTCAGATGTGTAGGGGATTTTTTTTGTTTTGTTTTGTTGTTTGCACTTGGATAGCTCACAAATGACAGGCTATGGACTAATCTTCAGTTAGCCCCACAAAAGCTGGGAGAAATTTCATTTGTAAATAACCATTATAAGCCCTGAAAACTAACCCGTTGTATGTTGTTTATTTACTTTTTGAAATAAATAAATGATGAAAATGAAATGCAAAAATTCCAGTATTGCAACAATGTTGTTAAAAATTTAAACATATAACAGTCAAGTAACTAAAGGTTAGAGTTCACACATAACGGCAGTTTGCTCTTCCCTGTTGCACCTATACAATGCAATCCACTTTGCTCATATAAAGTGTGAGTAGTTGGACTCCATGTGAGAGCTATTTGAGTTGGGGAGGAAAAACCCATGCACTGCATTGCATCCTTGCCACTTCCGTGGCTACTGCTCTATCCTAAGATCTGGATTAGCATTTGCAGTCCCCCTGGTGCTGTTTTCATGCAATGATGTTAGGACCATTGTGCAAAGAGCTGTGGAGTAGTATCTAGGTCTGTTGAATGGCTGATGCTCCCACAGAGCCATCAGGAGGGGACAGAGAACTGTATCCAGGGATCACTGTGGAGAGTAGGTGCTGCAGGAAGTACCACCCAAAGGACCCAGAGTGGCAGTATCCTGCAGCCCTCTGATTGGCCAAGCTCACTATTTAACCCTGGCTTGTGTCTCAGGAAGTTGTCTTGGCAACTGTATGGGCTTCTGGCTTGCTGCGACTCCAGCTGTCACTTTGGCTTCTGATATCTGATCTCTGACTCTTGCCTCCAGCTTGGTACTACCTCTAAGCCTGGCCTGACTCTTGCTTACTGAACCTGTCTCTAGCAATTCCTGTGGTCCTGGCTCACCAACTACCATCCATCTGTGACTGCTAGGCCAGTCACCTCTGTTCTGGTCCCTTATAAACACTGATTTTTTTGGCCCCTTCACTGATCTGCCCACAGTGCTGTTCTCTGCAGCATCCTATGCAGGGCTAATGCAAAGACCCTTCCGTGGTATACAGCACTGCAAAAGAACCTCCAGGCCTTCTTGTAGCCACTATGTGGTTCTAGCGAAGGGCTTAAGTGATGAGAAGGGCCTTGCTCCAGGCTCCATATCATCAGAAAATTTTCATGTGACGTGGACGAAATGGATGTCTAGTAGTTAGAGCACAGGACCAGGTGCTAGGACTTCTAGGTTTATTACTGAGAAATGGTGATGTTGGATGAGTGACATAATCTCTTTCCCCCTCAGTTTACTCATCTATAAAATGGGGGTGATGATATTTACACAGGGTTGTTGTGAGGATAACCAATTAATGTTTGTGACGCAGTTTAAATCCTCCAAAGAAAAGAGCTATAGAATACCAAAGTATTATTGCTCCCTTCATTAAGGCACTAACAGCATATAAGGCCTGATCCAGCAAACCTTCCTCCCGAGAACTCTCAGTGAGGTCCAAGGGAGTTCCACGTGTGGAGGACTTGCAGTCTCAGGCCCACCATCAAATACAAAGTGCTCCATGACCTTATGGCACTGGGCTGTGAGAATCACAACTTTCAGCGTGCCGACTTTGTGTATAAAAATGTCATCCCCGAGCATTGCATATCATAAAGATTTTTCTGCATTTCATTTAGAAAATTGTGTGTGTGTGCAGAAAGAGAATGGAAGATTAGCAAAGAGAACAGAAGAAAATAGCAACCCTGGAAGTGGCAAATTCCAGTAGGAACACTGGGCCCGATTCTTTTTGCTCTCTCTGAAGTTACCTGAAGGACTAAGCAGCAGTGAAATTAAAAAAAATCACATATGGAATTAGTAAAAGTATGGCTGTGTTGGGTGCAGGCCCAACAATGTAGCAATGTTGTTCCTGGTCACGAGAGATTCACGTTTTGAAGGGAGAAGGCATCCTCAGAATGCAGGAAGATTCAGTGTTTGACTTGTGCACATCTCTGCTGCCTCCTCCACAGGAGTGGAACTGGTATTGGGGATCTGAGGTAACTCCACAGGGGATGAGTACACTTGCAGAGGGTTCATCTCCAGACTGTACACAACAGGCATGCAGAGGCAGTCAGAGGAGGGATGGGGCTAGAGGATTCACTGCTGCACAGATCTTCAAGTCCTTTGCTCTCGCAGAGAGGGCACATTAGGGTCACAGAGGCTACTGAAGCCTCAGGACTCCAGTAGTTCCTGTGAAGCAGCTCCATAGTCAGTCTATGGCCTTGGGGAAAGGACTTACATCTCTGTGCCCCCCTTCAGAGATACCTAGTACACTGCTGGATATTCGGGATTTGCATTAGATGGGAGTTGGGAGCCTATGTATAGATTGTACTGTCTGGGTATAAGGGCCTGATCCTGGCTTCCTGGGGCTACTTACATGAGTAAGACAAGAGGGGGTTGGCCCTTGGATTGTGACATCCTTGGGGAAGAGACTGTGTTTTCTTCTATGCTTTACACAATAAATAATAAATTAAGATCTTAGAATTCCCATCTAAGACCAATAAGTGCCAGATGCACAGGTAAGGGGGTCACCTATCCAAAGTACAGCATTACAACTGTGATCAGAGAAGTCACCATGTCTGGTTCTAAAGACTACTGTAAGGCATTATGAAGTTGATGGAGGAGGGACAATCCAAGGCAGCCTAGCACAGTACATTGTGAACAAAAGCCCATGCTAATATGCTGAAGAATGCCAGCCAGCTGCCACAAAAAAAACAACTCCACATCTGTTTTGGAGATAAGGTCAGTTACAATAGAGAAGACATAAAAGCGATGGCCTAGAAAATATGTTTGAGGAAAAAAATCAAAAGGAATATTAGCTCTGGTGCTAAGGGATAGCTTTGTCCTTTTTAAAAAACAAAAAAACAAAAAACTCTCCCAATAGCATGGTCAACAGCATTTTCTTGCTTCACTGATTTTAAAAAGGACTCACTGCTCCCTGTTGTTAGATTATTTCCAGGAGACTGTCTCAGGTCAATAGTCATAACATTCTTGCTCAACTCTCTCTCACACACACACACACACACACACACACACACACACACACACACACACACACACACACACACACACACACACACACACACACACTTACTTTATTTAAATAACCAAACTAGAGGCATTTCAGTAGGAATTGTCCTCATTCCTTTACATTCACTTTCCCTCTGCACACAGCTCCTAGGGGGAAGATGTTTTTATAGGAAGTGGGCAAGAGTAGACCGGTTTCAGGTGAGATCACAGAGAGCGGGGGGTACTGGTGTTGGTATTTATTTTATTTTTGCACTTCTCCAGAGAAGACCACAGGTCATGAAATGACCACTTAATTCTTCAGTTAAAAAAAGATAATCTAATCGCAGGATTATTGATCCTGTATCTTCTGCTTTACAAGTGTGTGGGCCATCTTAAATTCCCAGCTCTGGATGACTTTTTTTTATCAGTCTTTTTTTTTTTAATCCTGGGATCTAGTTCCTACCTCCTTTACTTTTTTAACAGTTTTTAAAGCAGACAGATCATTTGATCCCTACTGGTTTTCTCTTTCCACTCAGGTGTCTATTTCTGCTGAATTATGTCCATTGTCTTATTGCAGATTAGCAGATCACCACCATAGGAACTCACATCAGCTGAGGATCTAGCCCTAACTTGGCATAACTATACCAGTTTACACCAACTGAGAATCTCATTCTCAGAGTGTTTTGATAACTACTGGAGATTCTCTAATGGATTTAGTACGAGTGAACTTCAATTTTTATTAGGGGTGGGTAGTTTAATTGCAAAGTGATTCCCCAATGTTTGAAAATATTTACTGTGTGAAAACGTATGGGGTTATGATAGAATTCAATTGTCAACCTGAAATTAATGCATCAATTATTTTTGCACTCCACTTGTCTTGGACTGATATTAGCCCAAGCTAAAATTTTTCCTTGTCAGCTCAAGCACTTAGGTTAGCCCACAATGCAGAAATTCACGGATGGGGGTAAAATAGTTTCTGCAGACTGCAGTGTAAATATATGTGTGCAATTTGTGTAATGCTTGAATAGGGCAAAGATATGATTACCATAAAAATTTGTAGTTTTACAGTATACACAATGGAGAGGGGGGGTCATAGAGGTTGAATTGACAACAGCACAAGCGGATGGGAGCTTCTGGGCAAATGCAGTCTCTGTCAGATCATGTATGTCTGGGCTTTGAAAACAAGCATTTTCCCATGCTTACCATGATGTTGTTATAAAGCAGATCAAAATAGACTGATATGTGTCTTAGACTCAGAATGTAGGAAGTCTCATGCCAGAATAGACTAGTGGTTTGAAGAAGTTTAGTTGCCACTACCTGTACATTGCTACTCTATCCATGAACCTGGAGATAGAAGGATGGGTGGCCTGAGCACAAGACTTGGGGCCAAGAACTCCTGAGTTCTAATTTTAGCTCCGATCCAGAAGTTTGTTTAGCCTCATCTCTAAAATATTCAAACAACCGTCCATTTCTATCTAATCTTGACATCCCTCGGGCATTAGTGGGCTCTATGAAGGAAGATGCAAGTACTAGCAATGATTAGGCTTCTCTACATTTATTGATTAGACAATTCCTTTATACACTATGTAATTTAGTAAAAAGCAACAGAGGGTCCTGTGGCACCTTTGAGACTAACAGAAGTATTGGGAGCATAAGCTTTCGTGGGTAAGAACCTCCCTTGTTGCATCTGAAGAAGTGAGGTTCTTACCCACGAAAGCTTATGCTCCCAATACTTCTGTTAGTCTCAAAGGTGCCACAGGGCCCTCTGTTGCTTTTTACAAATTCAGATTAACACGGCTACCCCTCTGATATGTAATTTAGGTGCATCATCTGGGCATCCTTGGTATCATGCATTAGGAGGAGATTTACAAAGGCACAAAGGTCAGTTCAGTGTCCCACTTCCATTTGAAAGTCAATGTGGGTTGGATGCCTAACTCCCAACTGTCCTTTGTGCCTTCAGAAAATTACCCACCTAAACTGTTTCCAAATTCCTGAACCAAGCAAGCTATTGTGAATAAGATGATAACCAACCCCCCCTGCAGCCTTCAGGTACAGCATATCATTTCAGAAAAATAGGTTAAAATAACATAGAACTTCCAAAAACTGGATTAAAGAGTACAAATTAATCAGTTTGTGCCTTAAACAATTGCAGGACCTATCCAAGCACTTCCTTTTCTCAGCAGTGGGCAAGCAGTGACTTCACCAAAAAGAAAAGCAATACTATTCAGCATCGGTGCCAACTTCCCCTCTTTCCCGTGGGTGTTTGACACTGCCCCCGGCCCCGCCCCCACTCCACCCCTTCCACGAGGTGCCGCCTATGCCCCACCTCCATTCCAACCCCTTCCCCAAAGTCCCCACCCCAACTCTGCCCCTGTCCTGCCCCTATTCCAACTCCTTCCCCAAATCCCTGCCCTGGCCCCGCCTCCTCCCCTGAGTGCACCACATTCCCACTCCTCCTCTGCCCTCCTGCAGCATGCTAACGCTACCAAACAGCTGTTTGGCAGTGGCCGGGCGGGAAGCGCTGGGAAGTAGGTGGAGGAGTGGGGACGCAGCACACTCAGGGGAGGAGGAGGTGGGGTGGGAGGTGTGGGGAGCTTGGCTGCCAGTGGGTGCAGAGCACCCACTAATTTTTCACTGGGGGTGCTCCAGCCCCGGAGTGCCCACGGAGTCAGCGCCTGTGCTATACAGGGCCTTAAGGAAAAGTCTACAGCTTTAACTTACTGTAAATGTATGAGGCAAGCCTAATCTGAAGTGTCAGAGTTTCCATAAATCTGGGGCATAGAAAGCCAAAAATCCTGTTAGCAAAGCATTTGGTTGATACCGGAGGTGTTGACAAAAATTTGCTAGAGCAGAATAGAACATGTGACAATCAATAGATCAGTAAAATGACTGGGAGCAAGTCCATGAAGGACTTCAAATCTAATCAGAACTCAGAAATTAATATGCTTAAAACTAAAAGGGACACCACCAAACTTGTTACTTACTTTCTTCAAATCGTAAAAATGATTACATTTGATAGAGAAAGTCATGCCAATTTAACTTCAGTGGGGATTTATGAAGTCTGCTGCTTCTGCACTTCAAAATCAATGGAAAAAATCCAATTATTGGTGTGCATCAAAATACAGTTTTGGATTAGAAAATATAATTTCCCCTGTTTATCCAGATGCATATATAATACATAGAATAGATGTCAGGTACTAGGCCTGAACCACACAGAAGATAAGAGCCTACTCTACCACATGGTAATGGAGTTAGCCCTTTAACTCAACTGACTAGAAGCCTGGGCTCTGGAATTTAAGGGGCTGGGTTCTATTCTTATTAATGATTTGTGGGGATTGTTAGAAAGTGGTGGCTTATCTGGGGATTTGAATTTTTGGGAACTCAAATGCATAAGATGTACTTCCTCCTACAGGGAGTGTATAACATATTGGCTGCATGTGTGATGTTACCCTTTAGTGGCTAGACTACATAGAATACAAGAGGAGTCATTTTGGGTTGGATTTTTCTAACTGCTAATAACACTGGTCTACAATTTTTGAGAAGTCGCCTGCTTCAGAGATAAAATGTGCTATTTATTATGTATTTTGATGTGCTGAATTCAAATATGACAATTAAAACAACTGGCTACTGTTTCTAAGATATTTAAGTTTTTACATTTTATGTCTATGTATATTGTGTAGATAGTAGTAATCATAAATTGTAAACCTAGGTCTTTTCATGTGTTTATGGTTGCTTTACATGATAATATTTCACTTGTCCTGTTTATGTAACACTTTAAAAATCAGCAAAAGGGTTATATAAATAAAATTGATTATGAAACAAAAGGCAAAAAACTACTATGTACATAGTTTAGTCCTATTCAGTGTCTACTCGGCGCTTCTTGGCTTGTCTCTTGTATTCATTAAATGGAGCATCTCTTGTCACTGTCCAGCAATAGTCTGCAAGCATTGATGGGCTCCATTTGCCCTGATAGCGTTTTTCCATTGTTGCAATGTCCTGGTGAAATCGCTCGCCGTGCTCGTCGCTCACTGCTCCGCAGTTCGGTGGAAAAAAATCTAGATGAGAGTGCAAAAAATGTATCTTTAGTGACATGTTGCAACCAAGGCTTTTGTATGCCTTGAGGAGGTTTTCCATCAACAACCTGTAGTTGTCTGCCTTGTTGTTTCGAGAAAATTTATTGCCACTAACTGGAAGGCTTTCCATGCGGTCTTTTCCTTGCTACGCAGGAATGGTCAAATGCATCATCTCGAACCTCACGAATCTGAGGACCAACAAAGACACCTTCCTTTATCTTAGCTTCACTTAACCTTGGAAATTTTCCACGGAAGTACTTGAAAGCTGCTTGTGTTTTGTCAATGGCCTTGACAAAGTTCTTCATCAGACCCAGCTTGATGTGTAAGGGTGGTAACAAAATCTTCCTTGATTCAACAAGTGGTGGATGCTGAACACTTTTCCTCCCAGGCTCCAATGACTGTCAGAGTGGCCAATCTTTCTTGATGTAGTGGGAATCTCTTGCATGACTATCCCATTCGCAGAGAAAACAGCAGTACTTTTGTGTATCCAGTCTGCAGACCAAGCAAAAGAGAGCAACAACCTTTAAATCACCACAAAGCTGCCACTGATGTTGGTCATAGTTTATGCACCTCAAAAGTTGTTTCATGTTGTCATAGGTTTCCTTCATATGGACTGCATGACCAACTGGAATTGATGGCAAAACATTGCCATTATGCAGTAAAACAGCTTTAAGACTCGTCTTTGATGAATCAATGAACAGTCTCCACTCATCTGGATCGTGAACGATGTGGAGGGCTGCCATCACACCACCGATGTTGTTGCAGGCTACAAGATCACCCTCCATGAAGAAGAATGGGACAAGATCCTTTTGACGGTCACGGAACATGGAAACCCTAACATCACCTGCCAGGAGATTCCACTGCTGTAGTCTGGAGCCCAACAGCTCTGCCTTACTCTTGGGTAGTTCCAAATCCCTGACAAGGTCATTCAGTTCACCTTGTGTTATGAGGTGTGGTTCAGAGGAGGAGGATGGGAGAAAATGTGGGTCCTGTGACATTGATGGTTCAGGACCAGAAGTTTCATCCTCTTCCTCTTCCTCGTCTGACTCAAGTGAGAATGATTCTGGTGCATCAGGAACGGGCAGTCCTTCTCCGTGGGGTACTGGGCGTATAGCTGATGGAATGTTTGGATAATGCACAGTCCACTTTTTCTTCTTTGACACACCTTTCCCAATTGGAGGCACCATGCAGAAGTAACAATTGCTGGTATGATCTGTTGGCTCTCTCCAAATCATTGGCACTGCAAAAGGCATAGATTTCCTTTTCCTGTTCAACCACTGGCGAAGATTTGTTGCACAAGTGTTGCAGCATATGTGTGGGGCCCGCCTCTTGTCCTGATCTCCAATTTTGTAGCCAAAATAAAGGTGATAGGCTTTCTTAACCATAGTGGTTATACTGCGCTTTTGTGATGCAAAAGTCACTTCACCACAAACATAGCAGAAGTTATCTGCACTGTTCACACAAGTACGAGGCATCTCTGCTCACTTTGGCTAAACCAAAATGTGTCCCTTTGCAAAATCAAACACTGACAAATAAGAGAGCACGACACTGTATGATTTCTAGAGCTGATATAGGGTAATTTGTTCTGCAGAGTGATGTAAGCTTCGTTATGATTGCATCATCCATGACTTCTAGGAATAACATGATGCAATTCATATCATGTATGACGCAATACCAGCTTCAGATTGCATCGTTCATTGTTTTGCCTAAAAAGCAAATACTGTCCAAACCCAGTCATAGATTTATTCATAGATCCAGTCAAAGATGTATTTTAGTCATTTCTGTTTTAAATGGAGATCCCTTCCCTTTATAACACACTTATCCTCCGCCATTCCCAAGTCAAGGGTCGTATATACTGACCCAATAGCATATCTTGAAAACTAGAGCCAATCAACAATTTTAAGCATCATTTTCGTTCTCAGTGACCCAGTATTAGTAAAGTTTGACTACATTTATTTCAGAAGCATTTTGACTGTAGAGCAGTGTAACCAGTACTTTAGCTCAACTGGTCACCTGTCCTTTGCAGCCGAAGATCACACCCTTCTGATGAGTTGTGGTCGTGGTCATGGCAGATTTTTGCAGCATAATAATGACTGAATTTTCATTCGGATTGATACTGTTAATGGTAATTTTGCCACTGACTTAAATGGCAGCAGGGCAGAGCCTCATTTTCTCTTGTTAGAAGAAACAATGCTATAAATCAAGCACCTGCTTTGTTTTCTTCTCTGCTTTATAGAGCCTGATCCTAAGAGTGCTGAACACTTACAACTCCCAGTTAGGTCAATGGGAGTGGTGGGAACTCAGCTTTTTCTTCCAACGAAGGTCTACATATGGACACGCGTTCATTAGCACGGGGCATGCATGTGCCTGATGGAGCTCTATAAACTGGAGCTGTAATCTGGTGTGATTATGGTAGCCAAAAGATTTTTCCACTGATGTTAATTTACAGAAGAAACAAAATGAAAATTAGATGATAGAAATTAAACCATCATGATTTTCTCTGTTATATTTAATTATTTTTAAAGTCTGAAGAAATTAGGCCTCCATTTTCAAATTAGATTCCTAAATCCACATGTAGACAATGAAATAAGTGGTCTGATTTCCAGAGGTGCCAAGCACCTTCAGCTCTCATCAGCATCATTCAATAGGGATTAAGGTGCCCAACTCTAGTTGCCTATATTTGAAGGTTTTGCACTGAGACCTTGGGACCTACTATGGTTTCAGGGTGAGAATGCTGCTTGTTTTGCTACACCACTGCTTCCCATATGTCTGCTCACCCTTCTGACTGAAGAATAAGAGGCATGCGGCAGGAAGTGAGGAAAGTAGAGGAAGTTCAATAGAGCTCATTTGAACCAGTCATTGGCCACAGCTCTCCAGGAGGTTCTATACTTGAATGTTTGGGGCAGTGCCTTCTTACAGAGAATTCTTTTTATCTGTATATCTTGAAACTTGATTAGCATAATTGTAAATAAGGAGTGATATGCATTCATAGTAATTCACTCTTCGTATTTGCTATATAGAGAGAGTGTGAAATGACGTTCTATTTATAAAGTACACATTTTTATGATTGAAGTGAACCTAGTCTCACTGTGTAAGCAGATAGCTCTCAGTTTCTAGCTCTGTTTAAACTATGAATAATCAATTAAAAATATGAAAAAAAAATTGAATTGCAGAGAGCTTGGTTTCCTGATGCCCCAGGACAACAGGAACTTCTGAGCCAAGAAATTGCATGCACTTTATGTGACGATAGACTCTTCTATGGAATGAAAACTGCACATCAAGAGGGATCTCTCATTACATGGTTACAGCACATATGCTACTTCGGAGATATGAAGCACCTTCTTTTTGGGTTCTGTTTGTGAATTTTATACAGCTTAGAGAAGTACAAATGTGCATAGAGAGTACAGTGCATCTGTGACTAATGGAAGCACAAAGTAGAAAGACAAGCTCTGAGGCTTCACAGAAGACCTGCTCAACTCACTGAATTCCTGAGCACATGCATCAAAAACCGTGCATGCCTTCTAAAAGATACTACCATTTTTATCATTGGGAAAACATTGCATACACTTCTACATCCCAAATACCTATCTCTGCACTTTTTGGGCAAAATCCTACTCACTTTATTCAGGTTTCAGTGGGCTTCCTCATTTATGTAACTATTTAGTTATGTAAAGTGATCAGAATTTGGCCCTACATGTACAAAGTGATTAAAGAAACACACACACACACTTGAATTTGACATGTGAACTACGCATTTTTCTAATTGTAATTTTCTGTAAAATTGCTGTTCTTCCATAAGCTGTATTTCACTGTGTGCCAAGACCCCTTCCTTTTGCTGTAATAATTGCTGCACAGAAACTTTGCATTTAATTCTCTTCTAACAATACTACAAGTCTACTGACTTCAATAGAATTAGTTCATATTTGCATTAATGTAAATCATAGCCAGATCAGGCCCTTTCTTTTAAACCTTTGATTTACTTCTCACTGGCTTGCTGGGCCAGTTACCTGTACCATCTAATTTGTTTTCATTGTGAGGCGGGATGGAGAGTAGGCAGAGATTTCTCTATCCCCACCGGCTCAGTGTTCTGGCCAGCTAGGGTGACCAGATCACATAGGGTTACCATATTTCAAAAATAAAAAAAGAGGACACTCCACGGGGACCTGGCCCCGCCCCTTTCCCAACCCCGGCCCCACCTCAACTCCGCCCATTCCCCAAAGTCCCCGCCCTAACTCCCCCTCCTCCCTCCCAGCCACGCGAAAAGGGCTGCCCGAGCGCTACCGGCTTCACGGTTTGCCGGGCAGCTCCCAGACCCTGCGCCCCCGGCCGGCGCTTCCCCAGCACAGCTGGAGACCAGGAGGGGAAGCGCCCAGCCGGGGCACAGGGTCTGGAGGCTGCCCGGCAAACCCGTGAAGCCAGTAGCGCTCGGGCTTTGGGCAGCCCCCTTGCCTCTGGACCCTGCGCCTCCGGCCGGGCACTTCCCCTCCCCGGCTCCAGCTGCTCTGCTCCTCCCCTGACTCTCTTCGGCTCTGTTTAAGAGCCGAGCTGCCCGAGCGCTCCGGCTTCGGCAGCCCCCTTGCCTTCGGACCCCAGCCGCCGGAGCAGAGCAGCTGGAGCCCGGGAAGGGAAGTGCCCAGCCGGCGGCTGGTGGTCCGGAGGCATGGGGGCCGCCCGAAGCCGGTAGCGCTGGCTTGGGCAGCTTGGCTCTTAAATAGAGCCGAAGTCTGAGTCAGGGGAGGAGCAGAGCAGCCGCGGGAGAGAGAGTGCCCGGCCGGTATTTTTCCCGGACATGTTCGGCTTTTTGGCAATTCCCCCCGGACGGGTGTTTGATTGCCGAAAAGCCGGACATGTCCGGGAAAAGCCGGACGTATGGTAATCCTAAAATCACAGGGATGAAATATTGGGACGGGGGGGGGCGGAGGGGAGGGCGGAGCAAAAAAAAATGGCGGCGGAGCAAAAAAAAAAAAAGCAGTTTCGCAGGGGCGGGGGGCATTAGCAGGCCCCAGCCGTGCCGGCCGCACGTGCTGCCCACCCCAGGGCAAAAGCTGGCCCCGATGCAGAGGGGGCTGGGGATAAAGAAGGCATGGGGCGGGGGGGACACCGATAAGAAGCGCTGGGAAGCAAAGAAGTCCGGGGCTGGCTGCGGGGCAGCGGCGGTGCATGTGAGCCGGGGACCCCGGGGGCAGCGCGGTGCGGGCGTGCAGGGGGCTGGGGCTGGCACAGCCGAGCCACAGCAGCGGCTGGTCTCCTGAGGGGCTCGCCGGGGCTCCAGGCTGGGCAACGGGCAGGAGCCAGGGCTTTTCCCAGCCCGCCGTGGGCACATGCGGCGCGTCCCGCCGCCGGCAGGGAGCCCCGCGCCTCTCCCGCTCGGCTGCGCTCCAGTGGCTCCTTCCCGGCGGGGCGAGCCGCTGGAGCGCAGCCGAGCAGGAGAGGCGGGGGGCTCCCTGGCAGTGGCGGGGAAGTTTATGGGGACCCCAGCTGGCCCCTCGCCCCTGTCCGCCGGCCTCCCCGCCTGGGACAAGTCCCGCCCCCGCAGCCCCTCTTCGCCGCGTGTCTCCGGTGGCCCACACCCCCGGTCCGCGCTGCCCACCCGGGCCAGAGCCAGCCCCGGCTGCTGCCTGCACGCAGCCCGGGCCATGCTCAGCTAGCCCCCGGCAGCCGCGGCAATTTTCCCTTCCCCTCCCACGCTCCTGGTAGTTGCCCGACCCTCCTCACTCCATCACCCCTCCACACATCCCTCCTCCTAACCTCCTCCCTCCATGGAGGGATCCAATGGGGGAAGGTGGGGGCGGAGTCGGGGTGGGGGGGGCCTGAGCGCCGGAGCGGAGGGCAAAATTGCTTTTTTGTCCAGTGTCCTGACCGAACATCGGTCGGGACGCGGGACAAAGAAGGAAATATCGGGACAGTCCCGATAAAATCGGGACGTCTGGTCACCCTATGGCCAGCTGACTGGCCCTGTGTGGGTGAAGGCATCATACTGTGTACATTGAGGAGGCAGAATGTCTCTGGTGCTCCCTTTGTGTATGTCTACACTGCAATTAAACACCTGCAGCTGGCCCATGTCAGGCCAGAGCCTGGGGTCTAGGACCCTCCCCCCATCCATGATGACTCCAAGATCTCTATCTTGAGTGGTAAGAGCTAATTTAGACCCCATACATCATTTAGTATGCATAGTTGAGTTTGTTTTCCAATGTGCATTACTTTGTATTTATCAACAATGAATTTCATCTGCCATTTTGTTGCCCAGCCACCCAGTTTTGCGAGATCCCTTTGTAATTCAATAGTTTGCTTTGGACTTAACTATCTTGAGTAATTTTGTCTCATTTGCAAACTTTGCCACCTCACTGTTTACCCCTTTTTCCAGAACATTTTTTAATATGTTGAACAGCATAGGTCCCGGTACAGATCTTTGGGCGCTCCCACTATTTACCTCTATCCATTGTGAAAACTGACCATTTATTCCTACCCTTTGTTTCCTATCTTTTAATCAGTTACCAGTTAACCAGTCCATGAGAGAACCTTCCCTCTTATCCCATGAGAGCTTACTTTGCTTAAAAGCCTTTGGTGAGGGACATTGTCAAAGGCTTTTTGAGAGTTCAAGAACACTATATCCATCATATCACCCTTGTCTCATGTTTGTTGACACTCTCAAAGACTTCTAATAGATTGGTGAGGCATGATTTTCTCTTACAAAAGGCGTGTTGGCTCTTCAACAAATAATGATCATCTGTGTTTCCGATAATTCTAGTCTTTAATATAGTTTCAGCCAATTTGCCTGGTACTGAAGTGAGGCTTACCGGCCTCTACTTGCCAGGATATCCTCTGAAGCCTTTTTAAAAAATAGATGTCATATTAGCTATCCACCAGTCATCTGGTATAGAGGTTGATTTAAGTGATAGGTTACATATAACAGTTAGTAGTTCTGCATTTTCATATTTGAGTCCCTTCAGAACTCTTAGGTGAATATCAACTCATCCTGTTGACTTATTACTGTTTATTTTATCAACTTATTCCTAAACCCAGGTGTGAAACTAATTTAAAGAACTTACCGGTATGCTGGAGTCCTGGGCAGGGGGGCAGGGCCTCAGCTGGAAAAGGCAGGCCTTTAAATCCCCGGGGCCCTTTAAATCCCCGCTGAAGCCCCATGGTAGCAGTAACTAGCCGGGGGCCAGGAGCCCTGGTGCTCAGGCAGCGATTTAAAGGGCCAGGGGCTCTGGCCGCTGCTGGGAGCCCCAGGCCCTTTAAATTGCCGCTAGAGTCTTGATGCTCTGGCAGCGGGGCTCTGGCAGCGATTTAAAGAGCCCAGGGCTCTGGCCAGCGCTACCGCAGCAGAGCCCCGGGCCCTTTAAATCGCCGCCGAAGCCCTGGGGCTCCCGGCCGCCTCCACTACCCCGGGGCTCTGGCAGCAATTTAAAGGGCCCGGGGCTCCAACCGCTGCCAGGAGCCCCAGGCCCTTTAAATCGCCGGCCTGGGGAAGCTGCCCCCTGCTGGTATGGTCAGCTGTGTACTGGCAAGAGCAGTACCGTACCGGCTTACTTTCACCTCTGCCTCAACCTCCTCCACTGACACCTCAATCTGGAATAGTTGCTCAAATCGGTCACCTAAAAAGAATGCCTCAGGTGTGGAATCTCCCTCACATCCTCTGCAGGGAATAAAACAACACAAAGAATTCATTTAGCTTTGCTGCAATGGTCTTGTCTTCCTGGAGTGCTCTTTTAGCACCTCAATTGTCCAGTGGTCCCACTGATTATGTGGCAGGCTTCCTGCTTCTGATGTACTTAATTTTTTTTTTTTTTTTGCTCTTACTTTTTGTGTCTTTTGCTATATGCTCCTTCAATTCTTTTTTGGCCTGCCTAATTATACACTCGTTGTCATAGTTTATATACCTTTCTATTTTCTCAGTGGGATTTCACTTCCAATTTTTAAAGGATGTCTTTTTTGTCTTTAAACACTTCTTTTACTCTGTTTTTTAGGCATGGTGGCATTTTTTTGGTGCTCTTACTGTATTTTTATTTAGGGTATACATATATTTTGAGTCTCTATTGTGGTGTTTTTAAAAATTTCCATGCAGCTTGCAGGCATTTCACTCCTGTGACTGTTTCTTTTAATTTCTGCTTAACTAGCCTCCTCATTTTTGTGTAGTTCCCCTTTCTGAAGTTAAATGCTACAGTGGATTTTTTTTGCCCCCTATAAGGATGTTAAATTTAATTACATGATGCTATTACTGAGTGGTTAAGTTATATTCACCTCCTGGACCAGATTCTATGGTCTACTTAGGACTAAATCTTAGATAGAGATTTTATGGTACTGTTTGAGTCATTTAAGAATTTTACTACACCTCTAGCTCGATATAACGCTGTCCTCGGGAGCCAAAAAATCTTACTGCTTTATAGGTGAAACCGCGTTATATTGAACTTGCTGATCCACCGAAGTGTGCTGCCCCGCCCCCCCCGGAGTACTGCTTTACCGCGTTATATCCGAATTCGTGTTATATCGGGTCGTGTTATATCGAGTTAGAGGTGTATATTTCACTCTGCTTTCTTTCACATATAATGCCTCTTCCCCACCAGCATGATCTACCCTGTTATTCTGACGTATTTTTGTACCGTAATATTACCATGTCCCATTAATTATCATCATTCCATCAAGTTTCTGTGATGCCTATTATATCAATACCCCCATTTAATATTAGGCAATCAAGTTCACCCATCTTAGTATTTAGACTTCTCGCATTTGTATACAATTACTTATAAAATTTGCCAATATCTAGTTGTCTGCCTTCATGTGAGGGTAATTCAATGGGACTCTTTTTCTTTTGCTTCTTTCTCTCAAACTCCTCTCTGTACTTTATCAACTTCTATCCTCTCCTCTTTACTAGAATATAGAGTATCCCCTTTAATAAATCCTTCCCTAAAGAATGTGTCAGTCTGAACATTGTGCTCCTCCATATCCCTCGGCTTTCCCCAAGCCTTTAGTTTAAGGGGCAAATAGTGCATTTTGCATATGTTTTAAGTGTAGGGTTACCAGATGTCCTGATTTTATAGGGACAGTCCCGATTTTTGGGTCTTTATCTTATATAGGCTCCTACTACCCCCCCCCTCCCCCTGTCCTGATTTTTCACACTTGCTGTCTGGTCACCCTATTTAAGTGCTATATGAAATTTTAGGACTGCTATTCCACACTTTTATTCATTCATCTATTTGAATTTCAATCTCCAAATCATTACTTCATCTCTTACAAGTGCTGTGAGGCTACATTTATTAATATCTGCAAATTGCTTTGAAATCCTCAGATAAAAGGGATTATAGAAGTGCAACGTATTAATTACTAAAGCAAAAACGTGAATCCACAACCACCCCCACCAACATGCCTTAGACTTGAAAGACAACCATTTTTTCCCAATGTATAGATTGCAACATCTTGCTAGAATCTATTTTAAATAGTCTCTTTTTGTAAATAATTGTCCAGCATCTTCTTAGGCTTCTCTGCATTATTTCTGTTTCTTCAATCAAAATGATATTTTTGGCTAAATCTACTTGAGTTTTCATAACGTAGGGTAGACTTGCTGTACTGCTTCAAATGTTGAAAGACTTGAACTGATCTTTCTATATGCCTATAAAGGGAAACAGTGGTTCCTAAATTAGGTTACATCCAGGTTATGAACTGTATTATGCCGAATTGCCCAATGTGTATGAATAATCTTTTTAAAATGTATGTGGTGTTTGCCAGGGAGCCTTGTGTCTAGACACTGAGCAATATATGAACTACAGATGTTGAAATGAGGACAGCTAATGGTTTCAAAAGAAGAGGGGTACTCTCTCTCTCTCTCTCTCTCTCTCCCTGAATATATCTTGATGCTGGCATGTTAAAATTATATATATATATATATATATATATATATATACAGGTGCACTAACGTCATAACTAAAATGATAGGTCAGATCCTGCAGTCCTTACTCAGGGGGAAAATCTTTTAATTTCATTTGGAGTCAAAGGGAGGTTTTCATGATTAATGACTACAGCATCTTTGAAAATCTTCCTATGTCAAGCTGGGCTGATTGAATAATGTTTGTAATATGCTTTAAATACAACTGCAGATTTATGAAGGGTTTAAAACTATTGGTCAGTTTCTTTTGAATTTTAACCCAGAGCAACTCCTTTGTGTAAGAGAGATTTACTATGCCCTGGTGTCCTCACAGTCTAGGCCTCACTCTCTGCCAAAACAAGCGCCAACTGTTCCCTATGGTACCTGTTAGGGCAGGAGTTCATCACCAGCATCTTCCCAGTAACCTTTTCCACATCACAAAAATTAGAGAGATGACAGTATTGAAAAATAAGACTGTTGATGTCATGTGACAGCCTTTGTTCAAGAAAATGAATTATTGCATTTAAGTTATTGCAGGAGTTACACTAAGAGGGAGTGGGGGGCAGTGTAGCTCCCCCACATTTCCCTGTCTCAGGTAAACAGTGCTCCTCCACAACTCCCCCTTCTCCTTGACTGTTGAGGTAAGAGGTCTCATTTCTGTTTCAATCTATTTTAACCACCATTCAAGGGATATGGAACCTTGTTATTCTCAGTGAGGCATTAATGATTTCCCTTCAGCAGTAGGCCCAGATATTGCCACCTTAGCTTTCATTGGCTGCAAAAGGAAAGGGTCCATTTCACGTTGACTTCTGAACCAGCATGAAAAGTCTGACCTCATTCAGGGAGCATGCAGCTATTTTCCCTCTGGTTCTGGTCTTATGTCTGCAAACTGGGCAAGTGCCCTGCATTAGATTGATTTTTTTCTAGTAGACAGGATGAGAGTGCCTCCCAGTGGGAAATACTTCAGTAGGGAGCCAGGTAAAAGTAGTCCATGTTGACTGGATTACTTGCCATCCAGGACAATGCTTTATAGAGGCCATGTCTTTACAGAGGCCACAGTGGCAGAGAAAGATTCCATAGTCTTCCTCACCACCACTGTATAAGGCCACATTAGATTGGTTTCAAAACTGGTCCTTTGTGTCATTGATGGGCCAGTTATCCTACTTTTCTACTTCATCTGACACAAGTCAGTGGAGAATCCTGTCCATTTGATGCAGAGGGAACAAAAGTCTAGAGCCCAGTCCATCAATATTTGTGGAAATTAGCCACCTGAATACTGTATTTGAATACTCACTTAATCACACACATATCTGTTTTAGGCACCTGAATGCCACTATCAGATGCCCAAATATAAATGTTGACACCTAAGATAGGTGCCCAAATCCTGAAGATTGAGCGCTGAAAGTTTCTCTTAGGAGACAAAGCAAGGGTGCATATGCTAATGTACCGTTAGAGCGCTGGAATTCTTGAATTGGTTGCTACTAGATAGTTAGACCAAGACTTTATTAGAACACCATTTTTCTCTCAAAGGAGATTTAATCATCGATTAACTAGAAATGTTAATATGAATGAGTGTTGTGTTGTAATGTATAATTGCATATGTTGATTTTGAGTCTCGTAGGGCCCCTTGAAAACAAGCTTAGCCAACCAAACAAACTTAATAAGGTGTTACTGGATTGTATTCAAATGTTAAATAAACAAAATTATTTATTACTGCTTATTCTTGCAGTATTTGGCTTCATTAAGCATCATTGTGTTTATCCCAGACTCTGTTATGATGCTACAGGCTGAATGACTAACTTGTGAGACAGATTTGGTTAAAAGAGGAGACTTAGAAAAATGTGTCTTGGAGATACTGGTTAAAATATGGATCTTGTAATATTCTGCCTTTGTAATAGTCTACCTCTGGCCTTAGAAGACTCCTTAGAATTCTTGAATGCCATTAGATAGACAACAAATCAGAGTCTGGCTTTCATTAATTCAAGTCAATCAGTTTTCCGTTACTAGAATAATAAAGAATATTTATTTTATAGTATTTAATTCTACTTAAATCATCTACTGACAGACAGCGATTTGCATTACCAAGCACAAGACTACCAGTCCCAATCTAACCCTGGAGTTAGCCCAGGGTGGGGTCTGGTATGTCCCATTCCCTTTGATAGACTTTGAAGGGATCTTGTTTTCAATTAGATAGCTGTAAGATAGGTATTCAGAGGCCAAGTGTTGTAACTCAGGGGCTAATGTAAGTACTTGGGGGCACTAAAAGGAATATAGAGAAGAGCTTGGGAGTATAGGTGAACAGTCAATGTTTTCTAGTGCCCCTCACATGATGGAATCAACATGGTAAAGGTAGGGAAAGTGATTTTATTTTCAAGGATCTAGACCGGGGTCGGCAACCTTTCAGAAGTAGTGTGCCAAGTCTTCATTTATTCACTCTAATTTAAGGTTTTGCATGCCAGTAATACATTTTAACGTTTTTAGAAGGTCTCTTTCTATAAGTCTAATATATAACTAAACTGTTGTTGTATGTAAAGTAAATAAGGTTTTTAAAATGTTTAAGAATTTAAAATTAAATTAAAATGCAGAGCCCCCCCAGACCTGTGGCCAGGACCCGGGCAGTGTGAGTGCCACTGAAAATCAGTTCGCGTGTCACCTTTGGCACACGTGCCATAGGTTGCCTACCCCTGATCTAGACTAAGGGCCAGATTCTGACACCATTATTCACACTGAGTACCCTCTTACTCTGAGAATAATCCCAATGAAGTCAACGAGGCTATTTGTGGAGGAAGGTGTTACTTACTGTGATACAAGGCCAGATTCTGATACCCTAAGAGTATTGGCAGCAATTAAAAAGGGATAGCAGGATGGCTCAGGCAACGATTTATTAAATCTTTTGTATAGTCAGTCATTCAAATTCGGTGTGAGATGGCACTAGTGCTTAACGCATTGTAGACCAAAAGGGGTTGCAGACCTGGCAAATAAATCTACAGCTCAAGCCAGGTAGTTAAGGTGTGTACATGTGGAAAACACCCTGTGATTGACTACTTTCCCCATTGCCCCATTTCCTGGGTTGTAAGCAGCCAACTAGGGCTTCTGCAAGAAGCAGGCAGAGCTCTCCTCCCTCCCCTCAGGAGCCCACACCAGTCTCGCAGGAGGAGAGGAGGGAACAGAAAGAGTCCAGGTTCTGTCACCACCTGTGAGCAATGGGACTTCTCCTCTGCTCCTCCCCTCTCTATCCCTGAAACACCTGCCCTGGGAAGGGGGAACAGAGGGAACCCTGTTGCATCCCCCCTAGGCCTGGGACAGAGGGCTGACGAACTCCAAGAGCAGGAGGAGGAGCAGAAGTGAAGCTGGGCAGGGGCAGAACTGGGCAGGCAGATGTAATGTTGCTTTCATTTCTGTAGAAAAAGGATAGACAGCCTGCTTTTTGCAGACCACATTAAGCACTGGTTAACATGGGGAGGTATGGCGGAAGCTTCCTGCGAATGGGGGGCAGAGGGATAGGAGGGGAGTAAGAGTAGGTTCTGTGACTTGGAGGTGAGCTTCTAGGCTGGAAAGGAGGGTCCTGTGGGTTCCTACCTGCTCCTGGGCCCATTCCAGCTCCTCTGGGACCTGCTCCCTGATCCCCAGCCTGATCCTGGGCCTGGAGTGGCATCTCCAGCCCTTCTGGGTCCTGTTCTCATCTACCCCCTCCCCAGGAATGCTTGAGTTTATATGGGGGAAGAACCCCCACAATATTTCCAGTGTGGGGGCACTCACCCCTCAACCCCTTTCTGTTTCTGCCACACCTAGTTAGCACTGACAAAAGGTGACTCACTATAGTAATAGTGCTTCTCTGAGATGTTTGCCCAGATAGATACAAGCTATGGATAAAGCTGGCAGCACTGAGGGGGATTTATTCCAAATATGGGAATATGCAGATATCACCCTGAAGAAGAAAGAGAGATTATTTATCAATAACTGCAGATCTTCAAGTGGGTTGCCTCTGAATATTTACACACTTCGGATAAGGCACCAAGAGGCAGATCCTCAGCAGACGTAAATTGTCATAGGTGCATTGGTTTCTGTGACAATTTACAGCAGTTGAGGATCTGCCCCACCAATAGGCACCTCTTAGAGGAGATCCAAAGGTTGCTACCTTCTCATGGGAGCTTGGTGAGCTCAGTTCTGGAGGACAACTCTCTTCCATCATAAAACCATCATTTAGATTTGCACTGGAGTTTGAACTTTCTTATTCTTGGAGATGGTCCCGCCAGGTCATGGCAGATTGGTGGAGCATCTTGTACTTTAGCTCTCTGCATTGTTTCTGTTTGGTGAATAACAGTGGATTTCATTCTTCAGGCAAGTCAAATCATCTGACAGAATTTCCCAACACTAAACTCAGGCAAAAAATTAAGGAAAAAATACAAAAAAAGATTAAAACCAGAAAAGTACAATAAATGGTAGTGTCTGATGAATGAAGAGACCTAGACCTGCTAGTAGCGTAAAGAGTTAATCCTTCAAAGGAAATAATGCTAAAATTATGATGATTTCAGAGTCAATAGATTGCTAAGAATACATTGCATTCAAAGCACAGCAATTTCTTTTAATGTACATGTCTCACAGAAAAATATAGCAGGAATATGAACGAAGAAGTTTTCAGGGATTCATTGCTTTATGTCATAGCTGATATGAAAATACAGCTTGATGGGTTACAGCCAGGAAAATTAATGAATGCCCTGCTACTGTAGTTTGACGTTCCTGTTTCCTGCTCTCTTAACATCCCTAACATTGCAGCTATAACAGTCTTGTAACAGGACATTTTACCCAGGCCCTGGAGCAGGCAAATGAGTTGTGAGATAGCCCCGAAAGTCTATAAAATCTCTCATGAAATGTTGACTTGCAAAATATGGAGATAAAAGCTGAAGTGTCCAAAGTTAAATGACTAAATTTCTTTACATGGTGGATTGCATATAGCTGCTAATGATTTTGTTTTCTAACTATGGCATTTATTTTGTTAGGTCTCAAATTAAAATACTGAATGCTAACCATGCAGACACAGTTAGTCGGCATTAATTAAGTTTTGATTTATATGTTCATTTTATTTCCATTAAACCCACCCCAGCATATCCGATTTTATTTTGAAATGACAGGTCAGATTCTGCCTTTAATTAGGCGAGTGTCAATCCAGAGTAATTACATTGCCTTATTATTTGCATTTCAGTAGCACCCAGAGGGCCTGTTGTGCTAGGTGCTATACAGACCCATAGTAAAATACAGTTCCTGCCCTGAAGAGCTTGTAATTAAAGTAGGCAAAAGGTGGAGAGAAAGGAAGTATTATCCTCGTTTTACAGAGAGGTTAATGACTCAAAGACTCTCTGGCAGAACCAGGAATTTAACTTAGAGCTCCTCAGTCCAATGTCTTAATAACAAGAGCAATCCTCCTCTCCAAAATCTGATCTGTTAAATGTAGGTACCTATACCCTCCTAATCATAGTAGTGGTTATCCATTGGATTACTCTGGATTTATGCTGATCTAACTAGAGCAGAATTTGGCATGGTAATGTTTGGGTTAGTCTTTGTGCCCTTGCTAAATCATTGCTATGTGTGTATTTTGTAAAATGCAAAGGACATTTCTTGTGGGTTTCAGTCATTCAAAGACACCATGAGACTGTCTAATCTTTATACCACCTTCCCGGGAGGGATGATTAGTCTTTGACCCTGGTGCTGCACACAGATAGCACCAGCAAATTAAAAATGTAACCCTGTTATATTTACCATAAGGGTATTCAAATGTTTCTTTTCTGGATTATGTTTATGTGAATAATATTTTGAAATTGTGAAACCTCAGGGATGTTTTACATTTCATTAAAAACTGGGATTTTACTGTGGACACTGAAGGATTTTGCAAGAGCGTAAAACAATGCACACATGCAGGAAACAATATTTGAATAAATTTGCTACAGAGAATGCAGTTAATTCTGAATTTATACCACGTTGCATGGCTGTGGTAACTAAAATGCAGTGGGCCAGATCCTGCAGTTGTTACTAAGGGCATGATATGGATAAGTGCAGAGTATTATTTGTATTCCATTAGTGGCTGGAGGACTCCACAAACACATAGTAAGAGACTGTCCTTGCTTCAAAGAGGAACTTACAGTCAAAATAGACAAGACAGGCATAGGAAGTACTGTATTATTATCCCCATTTGACAGATAGGGAATGGATGTATATCAGCAGAAACATTAAGTGATTTACCCAAGATCACACAGAAAGACTGTGACAGACTCAGAATCTGAAACTTCATCTCCAGTGTCTCAACCATGTGCCATTCTTCTTCACTAATAGATGAGGGAACTGTACACATGCCTGTAGTCAGGCAAATGATTGGGCTATCTCATAGTACTGAGTGTAAGGCTC
Source organism: Chrysemys picta bellii (assembly GCF_011386835.1). Lineage (NCBI taxonomy): Eukaryota > Metazoa > Chordata > Testudines > Emydidae > Chrysemys > Chrysemys picta. The sequence continues at coordinate 71,746,869 of NC_088794.1, read as the reverse complement.
ATGGCAGAAAAGTTAAGAAAAAGATACAAAAATACTTGTTCTGGAAGTTTGCAGTGTAACACTGCTTTATTTCTTACAATCCGGAATCCTAACCCAACAACCAAAACAGAGAAGGGCAAAGCAGGCTGCTTCCTAAAATAGAAACACAACTCAACCCACCTTGCTCCAAGGTGGCTCTTTGCAGATTACCCAAACAGGACCCTGATCACAAATCTTTTCTTAGAGCCCCTTAGTCTGCAAACAGAACCAGAAACCCCTTTACAATTTAGAGTGAGAGCTTAAAATTATAAAACAGTCTCAATACACCACGCTGAGTATCTGCAATCCCAGTTGAAGTGGGAATTGCAGCTGCTTAGTACCACTGCAGGTTTGCCCCATTGACTTTAATTGGAATTTTGCCTGCACAGGGACTGAAGGCACTGCACAATTCTCAATACCCACTGAAATCAGTGGGAGACAGCATCTCCTATGTTCAGGCTCTTAATAAGGTCTGCAAGATTTGGCTCATTATTACTACTGAAAATCATTTTGGGATCTTGTAACTTTCTAGTTATTATCATTTATCATCCCTGTTACTAGTCTGTTTTAGGAGAAGGTTAAACTCCTATATCTTGAACCAAATATTTGAGTTTTATAGTTGATTGAGACATTTGAATAGGCCTTCACAGTGGCTTTTTAATGTGAATTGTCACTGTTGACAATGAGAATGCTTTGATAAATGTGTGCAAAGTGTTTTTAATGCATGAATCATAGAACTGGAAGGGACCTTGAGAGATCATCTAGTTCAGGCTCCTGCACTTGTGGCAGGACTAACTATCTAGTCATTCCTGACAGGTGTTTATCTAAAAGTGTTGATGATTTTTATTACTGATTTATAGGGGGTTATATTGTTCTCTTCCCAAAACAATCATTATAGAATATTAACCTTGGGCCTATCTACACCAGCAAAGCTACTTACCATATTGTGTTGATGGCCAATGAAGTTAATGGAGTTACTCCAGCTTTAAGCTAATAGCAATGAGATGAGAATCTGCTCTCTGATCATCATCTTTCTGCTTCTGAGAATCCCTCCCCCATGACATATATGATTTTCCTCTCCTGCAGACTGGAGCATGCTAGCAGAATAGGAACCAACAAGAGGATGGGCCTGTGGTTATGGCATAAGACTTAGGAGATCTGGGTTCAACTCCTGATTCTGCTGCAGCCTCTTAGTCTCTCTGTGCCACAGTTTCCCATGTGTAAAATAGAAACTATAAGCTCCATTTTTTTGGTCATCTTCTATGTAGACTGTAAGTCCTTCAGCACAGGGACTATGTGGCCCCTGTATATTTGGGCTTTTGGAACTACTAAAACATTTACTGAACCAAAAGGAAAAAAAGGCATGTTCTTATTTACTAATGTACTGAATGTCCACTTAGCCCGGTTAGTGAGAAACAGTGCACACAGCTGCAAGCCATGTTTAACTGGAAATATGAGAAGATCACTTTGGTTCTTTTTTCAAGTGAGGAACATGAATCCAGAAATGCAAATTTTCAGGCTCTTGCCATGCAAATTAACAAAGAAGGTGGCAGTACACCGATCTTTTCAAAGCACAAAACATCACACACACACACAAATAAAATACATTACACTTTTGCCGTTCTCTACAGTCATGCATTGTTTCAAAGAGAAAATCCATCACTTTGAAGAATTACAGGAAAAATTCCCCAGAAACCAGTGCTCCAGAGGAACAAGCAGTAGGCAAAATACAGCTGCTCAGAAAAATAAATAAGAAGGACCTTTGGAGTAGTCTTGTTGTATTGGAATTTTCCTTTATCAGGGACTGGACAATATTAGAAACTGTTTTTATTTTTTCCTTCATATATTTTGAGAGATTTATTTTCTACAAACTAAAACATCAGAGGAAATGTTGTTATTGGATAATATAGGACTCTATCTCTTTCTTTATGAAGATGGCTTCTTATTCACAGTTCAGGCAGGAAAAAAAACACTCAGCTGAGTCGTCTTGCCTGAACTGCACCTGAGACACCACTTGAACATGATGAATCAAATATGAAATTACAGAAATGTCAGCTTCCACCAGTGACAGTATGGATATGAAACACCCATGGCTACCCTACTTCAGCTGACTTGGCTACCGTGGGACAATAAAATTGCAGTCTAGAAACTCTGGCTCTAGCTCCCCTCAAGTGGGGAGAATCCCACAGCCCAGGCTCTAGTCCAAAGTCAAACACCCTGAGGCCTAGCCTGAGTCATCTAACATGGAACAGCTGTGGGTATTTTAGTACAGTGGTTCTCAACCTGTGGTCTGTGGACTAGACTCAAAACAGACAGAATAGAATTCAACTATATACACAGACAATAGATTTCCAAAGGGGTTCACATCTCCATTCAAATTTCCAAAGGGGCCATACCTCTATTTGAAAGTTTTTAGGGGTCCACAAATGAAGAGAAAAAAAAAAAGGTTGAGAACTACTGTTTTAGTGCAATGTAGACATATTCTATCCCACAACTAATGGTTACTGAGAAGACCTACAAAGTTTCATAAAGGAGAATGACTGTTGATCCTTGGCTGGAGGTTTCATTCTAGGCTCCAAGAGCACTTACCATGTAGAGGTGGGGACATATGCTTTTTTGGCAAAAGGATGATATTTTTTCTGATAATTAAAAAAAACACCGCTAGACACTTCTATGGTCTGAAATAACTGAGTGCTAGGTTGCTTACCCCCATACAGGTGATGAATAGGTTAATGTGGGCCTGAGAGGCCAATTAACCCACCTGGCTGCACCTGGAGGTGGGCCAACCCTAATTAAAGATGAAGCCCAGCTGGGGAGGAAGTAGGTAGTGGCTATGAAGAGAGGAAGTTTGGCACAGCAAGGGGCTACAGAAAGAATGGTAAGAACTCTCTAGTCACTGAGATGGGTAGGAAGGTTCCTGTAGGGGGAAGAGGAAGTTCAGGAAAGGAAGAGATCTGGAAGATCTAGGACTGAAGTAAGCTCCTTGGGCTGACTTTGATACAGAGGTAGGAACCAGAGTGCTTGAAAGATATTGCTTGTTACAAAGAGCTTAGGAAGGGGCTGGGTAAAAGGTTTGAGGACAGGTTATGATAGGAAGGAGTCCAGGGAGGTAGTAATAAGACACTTTGACTGAGTACACCTTGGCTACTTGACTTAAGGTTGCTTGCTGGACTGGAAACCAGTGTAGAGATTAGATTGGGCCTGGGTTTCCATACTGGCTGCTGAGAATATGATCCCTCTCCTTGCTTAGAAGGCAGTGGCTCTCAACCTTTCTAGACTACTGTATGTCTTGTCTTGTGTAACCCCAAGTTTCCCCTCACTTAAAAACTACTTATAAAAGCAGATATTAAAAATACAAAAGTATCTCAGCACACTATTACTGAAAAATTGCTTTCTCATTTTTGCCATATAATAAAACAAATTGCAATATAAATATTGTACTTGCATTTCAGTGTATAGTATTCAGAGCAGTAGAAACACTTCATTGTATGAAATTTTAGTTTGTGCTGGCTTTGCTAGTGCTTTTTATATAGCATGTTGTAGAACTAGGTAAATATGTAGAGGAGTTGATAGAGCAATGGTTCTCAACCAGGAGTATAAGGGATAAGTTGGGGTGTGTGTGTGGTGTGTTTTTTTGTTTGTTTGTTTGTTTGTTTGTTTTTAAAAACCCTGAGAGAAAGATGTAAGGGTCTTGGCTCTGCAATGTGTGAGAGAGCCCTTATTAGAAGGCCCACACCAATTTAGTGGTAAGTGTAATAATAAACCAAAAAAAGGGCCCCCTGGGAGAAGGTAGTTTAAGGCTACAGCTACTGTGAATTAGCACCCTGTGTGCTAAGGAACTGAAAGCTATCTGAACAAGCAGAACCCAGCAAAGGGGAGTATGGGATTCCTGAACCAAAAAAAAAGTTAACCCTGCCAGGCTAAAGGTCAGTATGTGGAAAAGACTAATAAGATCTCACAAAAAGAATATCTTATTTTGAGTATTCTGGCCTGACTATAAATCAGTGCAAAGAACTAAAGAAGACTGGGTGGCCCTCCAGGACCAGTCCAGCCCTTGAGGGAGTGCTCTGGACCAACACCTGTCTACAGCATTTTAGTAACACTTAGGTTAATCAAAGTCCTACAACAGCATGTGGAGAGGTGATCAGATGGGAAAGTGAGGCATGAAGTTTAAAGCGTTGGTGAGTGGGTGATAGATTTGGGTATTGAACCAACAGCTTCAGGCTCTTAGGCTCTCTCCTCCCTCACCCCGCCCCCTTTCCAAATTCCATCTGGTGCTAGCAAAAGCTGTTGCACTGACAGCCCTGAGATTTGTCCGCTTCAGTTTATCGACATAACAGGCCGGGCATGAGCAGGATGGTGGCAAGCTTCTCTCTGCTGATTGCCAACATGCCTTTCTAGGAGTCCGAGGGAAGTTGTCCTAATGCCTGTTTAACACGGGGGCTCTCTGTGAGGGTATTAACAAAGGGGCTAATGGAGATGGTGGATTTTCGTGGTGAGGAACTGAACTGAGCGCCCCCCACCCTCCAAATCCCTCATCTCACAGGGAGACCCATGCTGCGGGAGAGTGCTGACTTTCTTTACATGTCCTACAGAGAGGCACTCCTGCTGCCCTGCAATCGGGAGGCCCCGCGTGGTCTGGGGGCGGCGGCGCGGCCAGCAGTAACTTAGGAGCGGGCTGCGGAGCCCTGTGGCGGGGCGGGGGGAGGTTTTTCCACTTAGGGAAAGTCTCAGCTGCAGCTTCTCCGCGTCGCGCGGGACCCTCCTCCCAGCAGCCCCTTCCCCACGCTTCGGCTGCACCGATCCCAGCCCGCCCCATCCCTTCCTCTCCCGCTGCCCCTCTGCGGTCCCGACTTGAAAGTGCCTCGCGAGGCAGTGGGGTGCGGAAAGCCCCCCGTCCATTGGGCGCTGCGCCCCACGTGAACACCCTGGGGTTGGCTGGCAAGGGAGGGAGGCGGTTGCTAAGGCAACGCGAGTGAGTAGCAGCACCAGCGAGTGGCGAGCAGCCCCCGAGCCGGGCTCCCGCCGCAGCAGCCCCCATCTCTCCCTTGCCCGTCCCCGCCGGGGGCTACGTCCCCCCGCGAGGAGCAGAAAGCGGTGTGGGCGGCTTCTCCGGAGGAGCAGGTACCCATTGGGACAGGTATCGCCCCCCCCTCCCGAGGCACGCGGGGCGTCTCCCTGCCTTGGAGAAGGATGCGAAAGTTTTTTGGGGAGGGCTGGGGAGAGCCCCGGGCGGGAGAGGGGAGGTGTTTCTCTTGCCAGAAGATGCACAGCTCAGGGGAAATCTAACCCGCCTGTCGCCCCCCCCTCCCCCCCCCCCCTACGCTTTCTCCAAGAAAAGGAGCAGGGAGGAAATCCCTGCCCTTCTCTTAGTACCCCGCGAAAGGGACCAAAGGTGAATCAAAGGGACCCCCCAGCTGTCCCTCTCATAAAGATCACAGGGGAAATTACTTCTTCCACCAGCTGCCCCCCACTAGAAGGTGCAAAGGGGAAATCTGCCCCGACAGATTCCCTGATACCCCTCCCACACAGATCAGAGGGGACCCCCCAGGCCTGCTGTAAGGAGGTGCAGTGGGAAATCTGCCCCTTGCAGAGGAAAAGGTTATAGGGAGAGCCCCCCTTCTTCACTCCATGAATAGGGTGTGTTCCTCCCGGCCCCTTGCATAGGAGGAACTAGGGGGACCTACTACGCGAAGGGGTCTAGGTAGGTCCAAATGACCGACTCGGAAGGGGGAAGACACCGCCCCTCGCTGCCAGCAGCTGGGGCTGATCCCTGAATGAAAAGGGCAACAGCAGCCACTCAGCCTGAGTGCACGGACAGAGGCTCCGCGGAGAGCAGGTGGCTGCAGCTGATTCCCCAGCCAGCCGGTGCAGCGGGTGAGGAGAGGGTCTTATGCGCTGTAGATCAGGAGCTGCTGAACTGAGAGCAGAACAGTAGCAGCCTGGCTGCATCTTCATCTCAGGCACTTGGCAGATCAGTCATTTCTTGGATTCCCCTTGCCTTTCCTTCCTTTTGCTCAAAGCCAAAGGTGGGGTGAGCAGCTCCTCTTTGCTTTCCTCTGTTGGCGCAAGAAGACTAATTACAAATGCTATATTAGTAATGAGTTAATTAGATCATTTGAAAGGCTGGATGTATTAATGCTTCTGAAGCTTTAACTTCTGCTGGAAGATTAAACAGGTCTGACTTTTTAATTTCTGATTTGTAGCCATTCCTGTGCTGTTGTTGCTGTTATTTTCTTTACTAGTTGCACATTTGCAAAGACAGCACCTTAAAAGAAAGCAGTTAAAAAATCTAGATTTTTTTTTTTCCTTGGGGAGGAGGGTTCAGTTGCTGTTGAGTATTTATTTTGTAAAGAGAGTGTTCAAAGGAACATATGGCTTGGATAGTCTTGCTAGGATAGCAATTCACTAATTGACAAAGAGAGAGGTTCTCTTTTCCTATTTAGAATGGTTTTGCACTCAAGAATTATATTTTTGTTTTGTTAAGATTATGCAGTGTTGATGTCTGTGCCATCAGAAAACAATACCTGCTGGAGAGAAGCATCCCAATACAAACAAAAGATTTCCCCCTTTATTTTATGGTATATGAATGACCAAGAGCAATTTCCTACTTTTTTCTTTTTCTGGAAAGCTACTTTAGGATGGCAGCCCATGGCTATATTTTTCTTTTTACAAAGGAATTGGGGTTTGTTTGGGCATTGTAAGGTTCTGTAACTTGTAAGGTTATTTGTTTTTAAGTAAAGGGGAATGTTTGTGTTTTGCTTAGGTGAAACAATTATTAACCTATTGTTTGGCTATTATTTGTTTGTAGGCCCTGAATTTGCAACTGTATCCTCAGGTATGACCTCCTGTGCCTGTGTGCAGCCCCACTGAAGTCAGTAGGCTGTGCAGGAGCACAGTGGCCCACCTGCACAGATCCAGTTGCAGGACTGGGGCCTCTAGATTCCAATCTTGCAAAGATTTAGTCTCACTGAAGTTCATTTGGGGGCTCATCAAAATGCTTAAAATTAAGCTTATGGGTAAATCTTTGCAGGACTGGGGGTTTAGGTTGTAAACTCTTAAAAGTAGCGGTCATGTCTCTGTATCTGTTTACAGCACATAGCACAATGGGGCCCCAATGCTAACTGAGGCTTCTGAGTGTTATTTAATAGTGATCTTCAGCGATGTGGCACTATATTAGCTTTAAAATTATTGACTGTTCTGTTATGTCTCACATTCATGTTTTTTCAGTAACCAAAAATTAACTCCACTTCATCATAATAGACTCTGGTTTAAAATATATTTATTTGTTCTGTTTTTACACTACCAGCTAAATTAACATTTTACAGCTTCGGGATTAGCCTTTGGGTTGTGAAAGGAGAGAGGAAACCTCCTTAGTTTTTGTTGGGAGGGAAGGGGGAAGTGAAACTGAACCACCAATTACTTGAAATGTTTTGGCTAGTGAACCCTCTTGTTCAAATCTTCAAGCACCAGGATTTCTATTCTCTTGCATTAAAATTGTTTTAAAGGAAAACAGTCGTAACAAGCTTTTTTTTTTTTTAGTGCAGCTGGATGCAAATTAACATCAGCACAAAGGGTTGGAAACATGACCTTAAGGGGGCGTTCACTATATGTCCACAGGAAATATGAATGGCAATGAAATTGGAATGTGGTCCCGTGGATTCCTCCTGAGCTGGTGCTGAGATGGTTAAAAACTAAAAATTGGAGTACAAAGAATTTTTGAGAGACTGTGCTTTTTATGGTTCAGAGGACCTTTCATGCACAGAGACATTGTCCTTACTTGCACTGGTTATGTCATGCTCTCGCAGCATGGCATAATATGATGTGACTGATGCAGTCTCATGTGCCACATCACAGTGAAATCTTTGGAGGAAGAAAAGTTTCCAGCGCTGTTATTTAAGGATATTTGTAAAAGTATTTCTCATGTGTGCTGCTATTGTTGAGATTAAAGGTGATGTACAGGCTTTTAATTACATGCACAATTCCCATTGATAACAATAGGAGTGCTGCCACAGATCAGGAAGAATCTGCAGCTCAGAGCTGAAGTTAGAAACCCCTCACTACCTCTATATGAAATGAGTGGTGATCTCAGATGATTTCCTTGTGATTGAGTATAAAGGCATCAACACAAGTGCATTAATAGGCACTCTTCTGTGTGCAATCTCAACAGAGGGCAATGGCTGAATGGGCTATAGAAAGTGAGCTAATCACTCATGCCTAGAGGTGGTTCCTTCAAAATAGTGTGGAGGAACATTAGTGCAGTGAGTATCTGAGGTTTCACTTGCATTGCTTGTGCTATTGGTTTTTCTTTGGATCAATGGGGCAGGGGGCCTTTACTCTCTAGGAAGACAATTTTGCACCTTTTGTGAGTACTAATTCAGTTAGAAAAACCAGCCAACCGACAAAACACCATTACCTGAATCCAGAGGCTTTACAACGCAGATGTTCAAATACATTTAGGGATGAAACTTTGCAGTAGGCTGCGGTTTCAACCCAGAAGTCAAATTCTTACCAAATTTGAGAAAGACAAGTCTATTTAATATGATTTTGTAGTACACAAAATCGAGAATTATTGATTTTTTTCGGGAATCCTTGCTCCTCAATAACTTAGGATTTTATCGCTTGTTATGAATTTGTACAGTGCCTAACACAATGACTGGGGCTCCCAACCAACACGAATAAATATCATCTCCTCCTTAGCTGAAGTGAATAGTAAAACTCCCATTGACTTAAATGGAAGCAGGGTTCAGCCTTTTGTCATATTATAGACCAGATTTAATAAATGCACTCCCTCTAGTTCCCACCTTATGGAAACCTCAGCAGATCCTGGCCCTACTTAAAAATTTAACCTGGGAAGTGATATGTCTGTTACTATCACTTGATTTTACTGTACAAAAAATACTTTAAAATTAGCTGAGGTGCTAAACTATTAAGAGACTTCAGACTGTGAATAGTTTCTCTCTCAAAGTAATTATATAGGCTGTTCTTTTATGTGCTTAAATAGAGGCCTCATCCTGAGAGGTGGTCAGTACTAAAACTTCCACTGAAGTATAAGGAAGTTATGGGTGATCAGCACCACTCAGGGTCAGATACTATACCACAGAGTCCAGAGAGTTATGGTCTATTGGACCATAATATCCCAGCAGGCTTCTAGTTTGAAATTTTAAAAATAAAAATCATACCGGTACCTTGTACATTTATTAACAAACATTTTCCTAGGACTTAATATTATGGTTTCTCCAAGGCAAAGGTTTCAGAGTAGCAGCCGTGTTAGTCTGTATCCGCAAAAGGAACAGGAGTACTTGTGGCACCTTAGAGACTAACAAATTTATTAGAGCATAAGCTTTCGTGGACTACAGCCCACTTCTTCGGATGCATCTAGAGTGGAATAAATATTGAGGAGATATATATACACACATACAGAGAGCATAAACAGGTGGGAGTTGTCTTACCAACTCTGAGAGGCCAATTAAGTAAGAGGAAAAAAAACTTTTGAAATGATAATCAAGCTAGCCCAGTACAGACAGTTTGATAAGAAGTGTGAGAATACTTACAAGGGGAGATAGATTCAATGTTTGTAATGGCTCAGCCATTCCCGAAGAAGTGGGCTGTAGTCCACAAAAGCTTATGCTCTAATAAATTTGTTAGTCTCTAAGGTGCCACAAGTACTCCTGTTCTTTTTCCAAGGCAAAGGGAGACTCTTCCTCTTTCTTCATCACAGCAATTATAATGACTGGAGTTCATGCTAGTGCCACCTTGAGGTTGTAGAAGTAGTATATGAACAAAGCATTTCTTCCTGAGACTGGCCTTTCTCCTGAAATTACTGTAAGTTTGAGTCCATTTGTGTTTTTTGGTGGCTCAATTGCTAGTCTAGTGATTGGCATCACCTATTAGCTACTGAAAATTCCTTCCATTCTGTGTTTTATAAAATTCCCTTTAATCACTAGTCTGTGGCTTACCACATTTGGGGCAGGGATATTTTTGTAATGGTTTATGTGAAGGAGAACCAAATCCTCTGTTATTCCCAGGAAGGTATGGAATGGACAGCAGCAGTGTTAGCTTCACCAGAATGCCTTTTGTGCTTTATGGGCAGGGATCACCTCTAGGGCTCTAAGGGCAGTTCACCAATCTAGGTTCGGTCCTTGATATATGTATTGAGACTGCCAAGGAGTTCTGTTTGCGGTGTAGGTCTGTATGATGTGGATGCTCTTCCACTTGGAACTGGATTGACAGCACCAAATTCATTTCAAGTTCATATTCAGACCACTGAACAGCTATTAGCTGGTTATTGCTCTCACTCAAGATTTTCTTGGGATGGATACAAACTGGTGATGTCAGTGAGCCACACAGATATATTTTTGTGAGATAGGGCATGAGCCTACAAACACTTATTACCAAATATAGTTCTCACTGGTATGAGTGGCCTACTGATTTAGCTGGACACTTCATGCATGCACCGATCCTAATGGTACAGGGACAGAAATGAGGCTTTCTGTTTTCAGAGGTGAGCATTCAGTCCCCTGTAACTTACACTACCCTACTGTCATTGTCTTGTGCCTTCATCCTTCCCCACTCCCACAGAATCACCCCTGCCACACTCCTTTCTACTTTTGATCCGCCTGTTTCTTCCTCTCACCTGTCCTCTCTCCCTCCCCCCTCCCCCTCCTCCCATATATTCTTACTCATGAGCTTTTGTGGGGATGTCACAAAATTGTTGTTGAACCTGGTGAAGAGGCTCTCTGTGCAAAGAACCATAGGCCACTAATGAATCTGGCTTTAGGTCCAGTAGTAAGAGTATGAAGGATTTGGCCTAGAGTTAGTTTTTCTAGTCCTCAGTAGGTCAAGTACCTACTATGACAGGCACCTTAGGAATACTGTAGACACCTAGTGGTTCTTAATACAACAAGCCCCAAAGGCATTAAATAGCCATTAATGTTTGTAAAGAACTTTGAGATGCTCAGATGAAGTGGTTACGTATGTACAAAATACTATGATTACACCTCAATTTTGACTTTGCAGCTCCTGGTGTGACTGAAGAACATCAGGAGCTATATGTTTATCGCATGGGTAAAATATGATTTCTTCTTTTAGGCATTTGTTTGACTATGTGGAAGAAGATGACAACTGTGCATGGATGATTTGACGTAATTAACACCTGCAAGATTTGCAAAAGGCAATTATCATTGTGAAGCGTTTACAGTGATTTATGGGAGGAAGGTGGTCCAAGAGAGGGATGCTGATGATATCAACACAGTGGATTAAATGCACATTTATACCTTTATTGACATATGAATTATCCATGCTAAAAATGCAATGAAAAGGGTGCTGATGAAGCAATAATGTGGCACAAACTACTGGATATGGATTCAGCTCTGCCATCCCTCTATGAGGCACATAAATGGAATTCTACATCTGAGCTAAAATAGGATGTTTAGGTTCTCAGAATGCCTGCTTGTTAAGATAATAAGCAGTGATGGCTAACAAAATTTTTGAAAGGATAAGAAACGGGGAAGAGATTTGAAGGAATTCTCTTGTTTTTTCATTGGTATTTGTTCATACTGTGGATTTTGAGGGAACACTTAAGGAGACTCAAGGAATATTTCTAACTGGGAAATGGAACCTGGATCTGAATCTAGTCAACATCAGAAAAGAAAACCTGTGACGCATGGACTGGAAGATCAAAAAAGGGTAGGTGACAAGACTTCACCAGTGGCATTTTGTGCTTAAATTGCTGGGCATGATTCAGGGAGCTCAAGTGCAATTTATAATTTTTGTATCCATTGTTACTGTTTTCCATTGTTTAGCCAGCTGTGGGCAAGCTCAGAGTATAAAATAGTTCTGGCTTTTCTGGACTTGTTGCTGCATGGGGAGTAAAGGGCTGAAAAAGATCCTCAGGTCTTTATTTCATTCATTGTATCCCATCTTCCCTTATTCATGGATAAAGGAGTTGGGGGAGCTTTTTATTAAGAGACTGCTATCCTGGAGTGGTTGATAGTATAAATGAGATATGGTGACACCTGCTTTATAAAGTCAGGCTGATTTATTGTATTTGTTTTTTTTTTTTTACTTTTACAATTTACCTTTTAAATGGCTATAACTCTTCAGGCTTTCTTGTGATTTTGGCCACTGAACTAAAAGATTCTGAAGATTATTATACTGTTCCCTGCCTGTCATTCTGAGACCAACATGCATTTTATAATGCACAATAGATTTCAGTCAACAGACATCATTTTGATGAAAAACACCACAACAATATGTAACTAATGTTGACCAGCAGTTCTCTAGCTCATACTACAGTGTTTCTTGAAATGTGTGTTAAGGTAGCATGGCATTATTTAATAATTTGAATAGCTACTGCATATTAAATACACCTAAACACAACCACCATCTCTGGCAAACTGATAGTCTGGGAGCAACTGGGGGTTTCAAGTTGTTGTGTGAAGACAACAAGAAGTTAAACAAATTGTTAAACTTGACAAGTCTGCTGTATAAATCATTTTATATTTTCTAATGAGGATTTGGTTGGTGAAAGAAAATATTACGTATTCTGGTTTCTGTGGGGAGCTCTTTCAGCATTGCTTTAACATGACTTTTTTTTTTTTTTTATTTATGCTGAAATATGAGAGCTGAAAACTGACCAACTTTTTTACCATTTCAGCAAGGCCAACTGATTTGGGGAGGAGCCGGTATATTATTTTACTGGGTCTGTCAAAGAATAAAAGTGATTTGTTTTTAGAAAACAAGCCAGGCCAAGGAGCATTCAGAAACTAGATAAAAATGCATCTCTTTTGTTAGCCAGAAATAACACATTTAAGGAACCCAGAAGAAGCCCTGAATGCATTTTAATGCACTCAGTTCGATCTATTAACTGTAAAGCTGACAAGATCCTCCCTCTCCTATTTTCAAGGAAGCATTCTGGGACTGAGATAAATCAATAAGGGTTGAAAGAAAATCCCTCTCTTGACTTCGTTTCTAGGAGGCTGTTAATATTTTTTGAAATGTACATCAGTGCTATATACAAGCCCTAATGGGGAAACATTTGGGACCTATGACACAAAGGTATATTCTAATTGTTCTGTTACATCAAAATTAATAAGCAGTTATGATTGTCTATCTTCGCTGATAGGTATAGAAGCCTACATCTCCCATCTGTTCTTGGTGCTGGGTGTTTGGTGCACATGTAATATGGGGCTTCTGAAAATATAATGTAACCCCAAGTGAGGCTCAGTGGCAGCTGGGATAACATCAATTGGTCATGCTTAGCTGACATCCATTTTAACTTGAACGCTAGCCTTCATGGAGATTATTAAATTTATAATGATATATGTAAGATCCATTTTAATGACTCTTCACGCTTGGGTGATCTCTCTCTCTCTCTCTCTCTCTCACTTCTGTTTGCAAAACAAGTCTTAATAGAGTATTAAATTTCATTTCCTATTGAATTTTCTAGGGAAAGGTTACTTGCAAAAACTTTGCTCAGATTTATGTTTACTGAGAGAGAATCTGGAATCTTTCTGTTGTGGATGTGAATAAAAATATTCTCCCATGCAATTTCTCATGTATGGTAAATCCAGAATCCTTGAAAATGAGGCTTAGAATATTGTGCATATGATCAAGGAGCATTGAAAATTAGACTTGTACAGTACAGATTTGATCATTAAAATCAGGCAGGAATAGGAAAAAATAAAGCCAAACTCATTTTAAATCAGGAAAATCGAATACTCTCCTGTCTTTGAAACTCTGAATTTTTATCAGCACTAAAGGATGACATCCTTTTTAGCATTCTTCAGACAACAATGGGAAACATATCAATGTGTATGTGTTTATAAGTTCTTTTGGATGACCTATATTGCACAAGCAAAATAAGGAACACTGAAGACTAGGCTTGAATTTATTTCCTTTCTGCTTTCTTTTTTTGTAGCCAAATTACTGGGCATCTAATTTTATTAGAGTGCTTACTCCAATTCTCAGTTTCCCGTCTTCTGTTTGTTTTTTGTTTTGAATTAATCTTCCAAAAGTGATAAAAATCCAGGTGCTGTCCTAGTCCCCATTCAATTTGATGGGAGCAGGTTCTTTTCAGTTGTCAATTTACTAGCTTCCCAGACAAAATTACAATGGGATTGACGCTAATAACGTTCAGAGTCACACTGGATTTAGCCACAACAGTTTCATTGGCTTTAGTGAGAATTACATGGGATTTAGCAATCTAACTCTTAAATTAAGGGTAAAAGTGGATCAGCTTTAAAAACCTATATTTACTCATGAGCCAGTGGAACTATTTGTGTGAGTAGTGAGCAGGATTTGGTCCTCTTTATGACCAAAACAAATGCTTTACACTGGGCCCTGTTTTGAAGTTTGTTTTCAGGTTATTGGTTTGATACCAGTTACAGATGTCCATTTAGCTATCATTAGTAAATTCAGAGTTGATTTTTTCTGAAGAAGGTGCTGTGGAGAAATCACTAGAGAGCAAGTGCTCCGGAGCAATTTTTAATCTAGTTAGGTAAATATTGTTCAGTTCAATAATTATCCATTTTAACCTGTACAGATGGAAGGCGTAAATTTTCCGTGACACACAACTATTGACCAGTGAAGGGGAATGTCTCTTGGATTGATTTTCTCCCTTTCCCGAGTTCTCATTCAGATTTAGTAGCTTTTTGTTCTGACAGATATGGAATATTGTAAACAAGTCTGGGTTTTCAGTATACCTGGCAGTGGTGACAAAGGAGTGGTTTCTCTGAAACTTTTACCATTCTCCTATCTTTGAATAAATGGACTTTGATTCAATGATTAAAACTGATTTAACTTTATCGCCAATCATCAATTTAATTCAGACTTGAAAAATAAATTGAAGATTTTTCCCTACTTGTATGTATGCTCCAATTTGACTCAGAAATCAGTTGCTTACTTTGCTAAAGCACATTGTCTGATAAAAACCCAGACTCATTTAGTTATTTTACTTACAAGAAAATTTTCCTTCTCATCCTTACTTTTGACTGAATGAATATGTAAGAACTGCAGGGGTAAACAAGCCCTTAATCAGTTTAAGTCTACATTAAAAGCAGGCTTGAAATATTTCATTATAATGTGATGGATTTGATGCATAGCTTTCCTCCCAGTTCTTCTTCTTAAACATTCTTCGTGATATGCATGGCTGGTTTCATATGGTATGGGGTTTTTATGCATTTTTTTCACACCCTGGGTTGTTACGTCTGTATTATCAAGCAAATCTGTGGTACATGACCACTACCTTACCATCAATTAAAGCTAGTTTCATGAGCATAAATACTCCCACAAGTATTAATTTATAGCTTGAGTGCTTTAAGGTGTGGTTAGATCTGTTGGGTGGATGGCTGAATGTCAGGTTTACACAATGGATTTTTTTTTATTCTGAGATCTTAAATTACTTTGCAAATACTGCAAAGCTGAGCCAGTGTGCAAGCACTGAAGTGTAGCCACTTCTAGAGTGCAACAAGAGTTGCTTTTATGCAAAAGTAGAAAGCTGTCGTGTGGTGTGCTAGTGTAAGGACACTGTCTTATTGTGGTTCTACTGGAAAATGAACCAGATAGAAATCAATCCAGCAAGATACAGGTTGGCTTTCTAATAACCTATGAGCACGCATACACAACCTGGGTTCTAGAGGCTGTTTAATCAAGATATGCACATTTATCCTCTGCTTTGGCCTGTTTCTGTCCTAGTAAAATAAGTAGCAAAACACATTCACTCAGTGGTGCAGAAGTGTATGTTTAGAAATCTGTTCTGGCAATTTTGGAAAGTAATCTCAGTAGCCTGTAAAACAGGGTTTCTGTTTTATTAAGGATCCAGTCATGCAACCTTTGATTGGGTGAGAGAAGACAACTATGATGAGTTAGGGTCAGGCTTTAACCTTGTATAATTTTTCTTGGATGCAAAAATCCATGTTTAAATCTCATATACAATGTTATATTTGCAAATATAACACTTATGTATTGTGAATGATAAGATGCCATGTTTCTGTTATAGCAGTTGACCAATTTCAACATTTTGTGTTTTTGCTTTAGAAAAGAATAGGCTGGATCCTCACCTGGTATATAATCTCATATCTTTAATGGATACTGACTATGCCAGTTTATACCAATAGAGGATCAGGCCTTGCATGTTAAAAGCAGTTAAAGTAGGATTTGATGCACTTGAGAAGTACATTGTTCAATCTTGTCTATGCTGAAGTCAGAATGGAATGCTCTCAGTTCAATATTTTTTTATTACAATAATTACCTATAAAGTAAAAGGAGCTTTTTGTGTTCTGCTTTCTTTTTCTTTCTCAAATTCAGACTTGGTCAGCTTGATTGTTACTTATACATTCTGTTGCTTTTAAGTGAATAAGGCATGTATAACAGTGTCTCTTAAGATTACTTTGATGCTCCTGCATCAAAGTGGAAGCTTAATATTCAAACTTTTATGAGCAGCTTACTTCTACCTCTCAGGATATCAGAAAAGGGGTTCAATATCCAGAAATTCTTTCCCTTACCAAGGAGATGATCTAGAGTTTTAGGTTAGGATTTTCAAAAGCACCCAAGTGACCTCCCACTGATTACAGTGAGATGTGTGCTCCTAAGTCACTTTTGAAAAGTCAAAAGAATAAGGGTAAGATTAATAGCCAGGTCAACAGTAATCTGCATATGCTGGTGGTTCAAAGCCTACATCAGAAGACACTAAAGAGTTTTGCAGAGAAAGAGAGGAATTAATAAACAAAGGCTAATTACTGTAGTTAAGTACTAAAGAAATAATAAAACAAGCATGAAACATGACATTACATGCTGTAGTACTCTAAATAGCTTCATGTAAGTATCTGTAGTATCTTTTATTTAATGTGACTTAATGCACAATTTTAGCAGAGTGTCCAGTTGTGGATCTTTTATCTTTACTGAAGTCCAGGGCACAGGGGAGAAATTGTGATATGCTCTCAGACTAGACTGATTTTAATCAGAAGAAACGGGGGGGCGGGAATTCTCCCAGTGGTTTGATTCCAAAAACCTTAGCATGCCACTGGAAATGTATCTCTTGGGAAGAAACTGACACAGTGCAGAGATACAAATGCAGCTTTAAGTGAAACTGTACAAAATGAAAGAAATAATTTAGGCATGAATGGTACTGGTCCTGAGGATGCGTTAGCACTATGATGTCATGGAACTGAGGTTGTTAAGCATCTCATGCGATCAGCCTCTAAATCAGTTTCTACCATGAGAACTCTTCTGCTCATGAATGTTTGTCTGTATAATGTGTAAGCAGCTGGATTTCCTTCTCTCCTTTTGGAAGATTAAGACTGTATTGTAGATTTGCTATAGCAGATCTGACTGATGGTCCTCTGGTCTGGTATACTGCCTGTGGCCTTGATCAATATCTGATACTTCAGAGGAAGATGGTGATGGTGGTGGGCAGAAAAAACAGCCAACAACATAATGTATCCAGCCAGTTGTGTTGTATGTGGGGAAGAATATCCTTATTTTATCTTGCACATTTATGAATATTAATAGTCACACCGTTATCTAGCCCATCTCAAAATCCAGCCAGGCTATCTGATTCTGTGAGATTCAGCCTGTGGCAAGCGATACTTTGTGTAAAATACCATTTCCTTTGCTTGCCTTTGAGGGGAGGGATAGCTCAATGGTTTGAGCATTGGCCTGCTAAACCCAAGGTTGTGAGTTCAATCCTTGAGGGGGCCATTTAGGGAACTGGGGTAAAAATCTGGGGATTGCTCCTGCTTTGAGCAGGGGGTTGGACTAGATGACCTCCTGAGGTCCATTCCAACCCTGATATTCTATGATTGAAAGTGAGTTTTTCAGGGCATGTCTATGCTATGGGTGCTACAGCAGCACAGATGTAGCTTCCTATATCAACAGAGAAGGGGGTTTTACATTCCTGTAGGTAGCCCACCTCTGCATGTGGTTGATAGGCCCATTGACCTAGCCTTTTCTGTGCTGGATACTCCTGGGGGAATTGTGCACCAAAAAAGTTAAAAATTCTGTGCATAATATTTTAAAATTCTGCATATTTTATTTGTCAAACTAACAAAATTACTTCAATTGATTTGAATTTATTTCAGAATACCTGTTGGCCAGTATGTCTGTCTGTAACAATATGGCCAACAAAAAAAGATTCAGGAAATGGTGTGGGGTTTGTTTCTGGACAAATCAATTCTTTACTAGGCATATTAATACAGAACTTTTGAGTAATTCATTTAAACTACAATACAGAAATGGATTTCCTGCACCCCTCAGAAGCAGTGCAAAGCTTTGGGGGAGTCAAGGGTAATGGAGGAGCTGAGGAAGAGGGAAGTAATTGCTGGGAGGGAACCTGGAGGGTTGTTGCGTGGGTGGGAGAAGTATGGCACAGGTTATTTTGGGATGGGGATGGATTGTTAGGGAGTTGGGGGAGTCTCTCCTATGCAGACCTTGGTTGACCCCTAGCTTCCCATTCAGTCAAGCAAATCTCCATCCCACCCCCATGTGGCCCTATACCCCTGGTCCCATTCAACCCCCACTCCAGTCCCCCAGTCTATCACCCCACTAGCCCTTCTGAATCCTCGTCTGTGACCCCTCAGTAGCCCCCGTTGCCCTGCTCTGTCCACCCCCCCCCCCGCCGCATCCTGTGCCTCTTGACCTGGCCCCACAGGCAGCATGCTGTGAGGAATGCACCCTCTCCTCCTCCCTTTCCCCTCTCCTCAGCTTCCTGCTCCTATCCTACCCCACTTGCCTTCTGTTTTGGTGCCTCAGTAGCCCCTGGTGGGTGTAAGTGCAGTGTCTCCCCAGCAGAATGTATTTTCTCTTGGGGGGGTGGGGGGAACCGGGCGGGGGGAGGCGCATGAATTCTGAACGTGCAGTGGCACGGAATTCTCCTGGGAGTATCTAGAGGCTAGGTTGGTTTAACATCATCACTCATGGGTATGAAAAATTCACACTCCTGAGTGATCTAAATTTTAGGTAGACTAGGGCTAAATAGTGAAATGAAAGGTCTATGATTGGAATCAGAGGTGCAGCTGTTTCTGATTTTTAATGTGCTTTTAATTAGAACTGAGACATAACATTCATTGTTTGTTTCTCCAGAGGTGGTGGTGGTGTGTGGTTTCTATTTTTTTTTTAAGGCTCCTATATCTTGATTTCCCTCCCCCCACCCCGCTTCCTATGAACAACAAGATGCTGTGTGTAATCCACCCTGGCACCCTTCAGGTTGTTCATCTTGCGTTGTGCCTTTGCAGACTGCAGACGGTTTCCTCACTGCAGAGGATTATACACTTTAACTGAGTGTTTAAACTTACTACCTCACTCCTGCTTCAGACTGCTATAAGGTTAGAGTTCGGTTCACTTCACTTCTTTCTGAGGTACTGACCATGATTGTCCCCCATTAAGGGTCTAATCTGGCACATCCTGTGGTTAGTCACTTGTGTAAATAAGGGTTTCCTGGATCAGGCCCTAGCAACCTGCCACTTCCAGGTATTGGGAACAAAAGCATAGGCTAGGAAAAAGAGAGAAACTACGAAATAAGAATTATGTATATAAACACATCTAGTGATTAAAGAAAGCACGGCTAGTTGAGTACAAAGTTTGTGTTATAAAGTATGGAATATTACCCTCATAACAAATTATTTGTTCTTGGCCTAAAAGCCGTAAAGGTTTCTCCCCACTTATCAGTTTGCAATATTATTGGATGCATGTGTGTGTGTCATGTGAGCGTGTCACTTCCCAGTAATGAAACATCTCTCCCATCCTTCCTCTCATGTCAGTGAAGCTTGTGTTGATTATAGCCACCTTTTGAAGAGAAATACAAAATATTTTCCCAGTTCAGTGCACCCTTGTTTGGTGTGCAGTAAAATGTTTGCTGTGCCATTTAAAAAAATATGCTCCCTGATGCACAATTTAAGAGCCTGATCCTGTCCTGCAGCCCTTACTCATGCAAGCAGTCCAACTTAAGTCCAATGGGACTCCTTGTGTAAGTAAGGATTACAGAACTGAACCCTAATTATTGTTTCCTATTGTCTGCCAGCTTTTTGTTTCCTTTTCTATTCCAATGTTGACCTAAATAGACAGTAGAAAGAAAAATCTTTTTGTTAAATGAAAAAAATCTCCAAGTGTGACTCTCAGATGTTACATGTAACTCCATTACTGTGTTGATTTCCTTTGCACCTCTTTGGAAGAGTACTGCGATTATCATGCAAATGGATAGCCTCTGGCTGCAAGCGAATAGTCCTATACTATAACATATAGACCATAATATTAAATTCCTCAAGATTTAGATCGCTAGTGCAATTCATATTGGGCAGCTAGACACCAACTGTCTGTGTCTCTGCCTTGAAATCTGTTTGATATCCCTGATGTCCCTCACGTGGTTTGATATTCCTGCAAAGGAGGGAAGGGTGGGGAAGAGAGCCTCTGAGATAATGATTATTTTCAGGGCATGCTGCACAGCCCATTTTTCAAGGCCTTTTTGGGAAGGAAGGGCCACAATGGGAACATTTGGGGGGCGGGGGGAGTATTTTTAGGGCCTGGGTGGCTAACTTTTTTCTCTTTGGCAGGCTATCTTCTAGTTTGGGGGAGGCTGGGTTTATTATGATTGCATTTTTATCCTATGCTCAAGTCACCTAGAGTACTGGATCGGCGCTTCCTAATGTAGCCTATAAATTCAAACAAACTACAGTTGTACATTAAACCTTTGAGTCTCTGTAAAACCGGTAATAATGTGTCTTTGGTATTTATAAACATCCTTGTTGTAACATGCATCTTGTTACACTGTAAAACATAGAGTAGGTTGCTGTATGCAGATGAAAATATACAGCAAGGGCTGTGAGAAGAGAAACTATATATACAATAGGGAGATATAAATATAATTTGCGTTCTAGCTTCTTACAAAGGGATATCATAATGGCTAGAAGCATATATGGGATGTTGCAGAAATCTGTGATTAAACCAAGGTTATTACAGATATGTGGTACTTCTTTTATCCACCAAAGGCTGCTCAAGGTTTCACTGGTTTAACTTTGAAGTAACTCACTGGAGAGGCTGCAGATTTACACTGGAGTAAGGGAAAACAGAGGCCTGCCTTATCCCTTTCCCCACCCCCACCCCCAAGACTTATATGCAGAGCAGCACCATCTCCACCATCCTCTCCCTGGCCCTTGCAGAATTTGGTCAGGAAGGATAATGCAACCTAAGGCTGTATTACCTTTTTTTCTGCAGCACTTTTCCCTCAAGCCAAGTCTCCCAAAGTAGGTCACAGGTAGTCTTTCTCTGCTGAGAGCCAATGAACCTGATGAGAGAACCACCAGCACCAAGCCACCATAGACACTTGGGACCTCTTGTGATTTTTTTCCCCCCCAGAGCTCCTCAGGTCTCTGGGAATCAACAGGTTTGTATGGGTGGGGCTTACAATATATTTTCCGTAGGGGAAACCCCTACTCTCCAATGATGAGGGAACTCAGTAAGGGGGATCTTCACTTAAATTTCCTTCAGAGATCCCTTTTACCATTATTTCTGAGGGAAGAGATGAAATTGGCCCTGTGCTTGTGGCATTCAGTACTATGCCATTTTCTTAAGTTGTGACTCCCACGGATTGCTGACAGGATGCGATGCTTAGATATCTCTTGATGCTATTGTATATCAATGCTGATAATGGCATGCTCTGGTGTGGGCAGCTTTTTTTTCCAGACCTTGCCACTAAAAGAGGAATTGCATTAAGGAAAAAGTGTTTCCACGATATCCTACTGTACTAAGTTGCCTAATCCATGATGGGTTTTAGCAAAGAATTTATTTTGTGTCTCATTCACAGGTAGACATGGGTAGAAATCAAAGTGCTGTAAGCATTCAGCTAGCTCTAGGCTTAATTATTTATTTAAATAAATCTGCTTTTAAGGGTTTCACAATTCTTGATTGTGATGACAGCAAGGACTCTCAGATTTTCACTAAAATGGAGGGTATGTTTGGGGTAAACAATGTACCTCTGAAGACTTAAACAGATGGCTAGAGTTGCCTCTGTTATCTTGATGTATCTACATCTTAATCTGCCATGCGAATGTCTCCTGTTCCTTCACTGCATTCCCTCTCAAACACAGTATATATATTTGACGCTACCACATTTGTGAACACTGCATCATATTCAGTATTGTGATAATCCTCTTCCTTATGGATTAGGAAGATTCTACTTCTGAAATCTGTAACCTGAACCCCACCACCCAGGGCTGAAGCTCAAGGGCTCGAGCCTCAGGCAGCGGGGCTTGGGCTTCAGCTTCAGCCCTGGGCTCCAGCAAGTCTAAGCCAGCCCTGATGATCTATTTAAAACGGCATTACGACCCACTTTAGGGTCCTGACCCACAGTTTGAGAACCGCTGTTCTAATCTATATAGGAATTTGGGGCCTGATTCAGAAGAGTACTTAAGTAGTCCCACTGAAATCAATGGGAGTGTGAATATGCATGAAGTTAGACTCCCATTGACTTCAATAGTCTTTAGAACAGGCTCTTACATGGTGTTAATCAGTGTCTAAGTACACCTCTACCTCGATAGAACGCTGTCCTCGGGAGCCAAAAAATCTTACTGCGTTATAGGTGAAACCACATTCTATTGAACTTGGTTTGATCTGCCGGAGTGCGCAGCGCGCCCCCTCCTCCTCCGGAGCGCTGCTTTACTGTGTTATATCCAAATTCGTGTTATGTCAGGTTGCATTATATCGGGGTAGAGGTGTGCCACTTTTTCTGGGGGCTGAATTAAACTCTTTACTACTTTTTTTTTTTTTTTTTTTTTTTTTTAGAACTAAAAATGTGGTCAGCATTGGACAGGACTCAAATACTAAGACAGTCCCTGCCCTGTAGCTTGCAGTCTACAAAACTGGACAGTGTCAGCTGGAAAAATTAGCTGCATTTGTTAAACAAAGAGCTTGACAAGTGGTCGGAGTAGCAGTGTCCTTAATTCTTTCTCCCCCTCCCGCCACCCCCATATGAATCCTGTGGACACGTTGGATAACAGACTAAAAAGTAGCCTTCAAATAAGAAAAAGTAAGTCACAACTGGAGTCCCTAGGAAGGGGTGTGCGTGACCATATGCACATGCACACCTGTCATCTAGCTGCACGAAGGTTGGAAAAAACAAGGGATGTTGTTTTGTACACTCAATATTTGGTCCTTATCCATCCGCTGGTGTTACAGACCTGGTACAAGAGCCATTAAAGAGAAACATTAGAAAGGAGTGACATTTGTTAGTTACGTGAAATGGTGCTTAATGTGAATTTGGCTGCCTGCTCATGTGCCAGTAAATGCAAAATGTATCGTAAATACCTCTACTGGTGTTCAATTAAAAACCCCACATTTTTTCAGGTTCTGACTATTTATTGCAGCACCTGCATTAATATCACGTGTACTGTATTGTCACCAGGGCTGCGGAGAGCGGGTTCGGGCCCGGTGAAATTTTTTTTTCGGGCCCCTCAGCAAGGGCGAACTGGCTAAACAGGGCCGAGGAGTGGGTGGGGAAGCCGGACCCCCTTCCAGACTGCCGGGCCCCAGTAATTTGTACCGGCTTCCCCCACCTCTCGTCGGCCCTGATTGTCACATGTGTCACGTTAGGCCTCTCTGTAACATGGCTGAAGCATTTGCAAGCCTGTGGTTTCTGGTTGGTTGGATTAAAACTCCTATTTGAAGGAATTTGAGTCTAAGCCTGCCAAAACTTGATAAGCATCATTTCAAACAGTGTGCTGATTTCTAGAGCTGAAAGTCCGTAGCAGCAGTATTCTGTTCTCAAAATACTTTTTAAAGATGCTTGAGTAAAGAAAAGGAAGATTAGCTGTAGTATATATGTATTGGAATAAAGCCTCCTCATAAATATTTATCAACTGGAAAAAAGCACACAGATGCCTTCTCATTTAAACTCCTATGTCATGAGTATATCAGCTAGTAGGGGATGGGGATTTAGGTTCGTAGACCATGTATTTTCACACTCCTCAAAGTCAGATGAGATGAACTTTGAATGCAATACAGTATGTTTAAATGCTAGAGGCGATGGGGCCTAGTGGACTGGGACTTGAGACCTGGGCTTCATTACTGACAATGGCTCTGGTCTGCTGGGTGACCTTGGATAAGTCACTTCATCTCCACACATCAGTTTCACCATCTGTAAAAAGAGGGAGTAATACTGACCTCCTTTGTAAGGCAATTTGAGATCTGCTGATGGGAAAGTGCTATATAAGAACTAGGTATTTGTTGTTAGCAAAGTGGTCTGTACCTTTGGTTTATATGTTAGCCAAAGATGGCACCTGTGGAAGCACAGGGCCCTCAAAAGCCTCACCAAGTCATTGCAACAGTACAGATTCGTAGGATGGAATGTTGGTTCTTGCAGTACCCACTTGCTTGTTGGTAGTCTCATATCCAATTTTGGATTCACCTGACTCTACATAGCGTATGAAGATTAGAATTATCACAGTAAATGGTTGTACAGCTACCAGACTTTTCTGTCCATATGAACATGTTTAATTAAAGTTGACAATATCAGGTCAGAGCTTTGCTAAAATGTAAAAACAAAAAACCTACTATTTAAGGTTCCAGTTCTACACAATACTGGGGCATAACTTCATCCCCACTACAGCCCTCTGGGCCATTCCAGTAGCACAAAAGCCAGTTTACACAACCATTTGGGAATTTTTCCTGTATAGGCAGGGGTCCCCGAGTGGCTTAAAGCCAGTGTACCAATTTCATGCCAGTTTCTAGCGTAATACTCTTGGGACATTCCTGTGCCACCATGATCCCAGGTTGTTGGCAAAGTTCCTTGTGCCTGGCTGTTAAGGCCATAATGTAAAGCAAGGCAGAGGGCCCAGACTCCGGGTCAATATGAAGGTGACAAAGCCATCTTTGTGCCTTCCCGCCACTTCCCCCCCCCCTCCTCCCACTATTGCACCAAATACAGCTTGGCTGGACTGGAGGAGCTTTACAAATACTTGGAAGTCAGTTCCTCCTGCCAAGAGTACAAGGTGCACACCAGAAATGCATTGGTGGCATTAGAAATGTCTTAAAGAATGCTAGGAGCATTTCCCTACCTGACCTCCCCTGTTTAAGGGGCGTGTGTGTGTGTGTGTGATGCCAGCAGCTGTTGCAGGTGGAACACAGTGCTCTTAACACAGCTCTTGTAGCGTAATCAGTAAATAGTTTCTCAAGGGAGTACTCCTATTGCACCATCTCCAAGATCTTGCTCTCACCATACCAACAGCAGGGAAAAGTGATAGCAGTGTATAGTTGCTCTAAGCACCTTTGACATGTATTAGAACAAACCAGTAGCTGTCCTCAAACCAGAAAATAACCATCTGAAAAGGAAATAAAAATCAGCGTCCTGCCACTCTGAGAATTTAGTAAATAATCCTTTTGGCTCTGCCACTACATCAACGGGAAGGCACATATGGCTACAAGTTTGGTACAACTTTCCATTTTTTTTGTCCAAATAAGAATTTCTTCTTGGTAAATATTTCAAATCATTGTTTCAAAAATTAAGTGTTAAAAATATCAAATCTGAAAATCTGAGGGGCAGCACAGCGTAAGTCTGCAGTGTGTGCAGAAGTGGAGTAGTGCTCACCTTTGCATTCCCCTGGTGTCCTAGAGCTGTGGGGAGGGCCAGTCCTGGGATGTAAGTTAGGAGAGTTTGAGGATTGCCCTAATCTTGCACCAGTTGTTAACCGCTCTGAGGGGATGGAATGGCAACAGTAAGGGCTATCTTGCCCATGCCCCCCTTTCCTGTGTACTGAGGGGATGTACAGTGGCTAGTTAAGTTTGCTTTACAAAAAAATCCTCTAACTATGCAGTATAAAATGGGTGCTCAATACCTCAGTATCTGGTCCTAGGTATTTTAACTGTTACTGACACCAACTAGAGGAGAGTGCACATTTTAACAGGTACCTTCAAAACAACTACTGTTCTTTCTTTTATTTATATATGTATATGTGTATATATAATTTAACATTTTCATAATGGTTTGTAACAATTTCTGTAGACCTTTCAGTTACAATCCCGCTTCCATGGAATTCAGTGGAAGTCCTGCCATGGACTTTGGTGGGAGTAGGATTGAGACATTGTGGGAAAAGGTCATTCATAGAAGACTTATTTCAGATAGCTAAGACATTAAAGGATTTGCCTCCGTATTTATAATGTTTCAACTGACCCTGTTTAGGTGGGGGGATTCTGGGCTGTTTGGCTGGTTAAAAATAGACATAACCTTTTGTCTCAAAACTTGCAAATACCATGAAGTATAATAATAGTGTTAGCCCCAGAGGTAAATGAAGTCAGGTTAAGCTATGAAAGCCTGCTATAGTAATTAATCAGAGTCACAGTGCATCTGTGGAATCCTGGGAAACTTGATCTTAGAGCCAGCAATTTTCTGAGATGAAGTGCAAAGAAAATATGACCATTCTTCTACACAGAGGGGAGTTGCCTGATTCAAGGAAATCACTTGTTTTCCTTTTTTAACTCATTGTATATATCCTAAGGACAACCCCATCCTGTAAAAAGTACATCTGAATGTACTAAACTACTACTGTAGTTGGCCAGCATAGATATGCCTATTTAAATGGGGTAATACAAAGGCTGTTAGTGTGGTCCTTGGAGGTTACAACAGGATGTAATTATGTTTCTTTAAAAAAGCTTGCGTATGTTTTTTAGCAAACTTAACATATGCCCGGATGTCGTGTCTATATTCTTTTGGGAGTCTGGAATGACTAATTTTTCTTCTGTAAGATTAGCGTACATTAAAATTACCCATTGCAAATCAATTCCTACAGTACAATTTAATGAAACCTTTTGTCGACAATTAAGATTAGTAATCTAGAAATGCTTTTTACATTATCACAATTTCTGGTCATTTTATGCATTTAGTAAAAAGGGATGTGTGTTCCAATTTGGGATGCCTTGTGTTAATTGTAGTTAATCTTATGTTGGGTTACCCACTAGTGTTGCTTGTTTAACAAAGCATTTATATGTGGGTCAGATCCTCATCTTGTGCAAGTTGTTTTAGTCTACTGAACTCAATACAACTCTGCTGATTTACATTGTTAGGTGAAGATCTGTTACAATATTTTTGCATTGTTGCTTAACATTTTCTCCTGCACTATCAACAATCCATCATAGTTTGGGTTGCTTTCATTGAATTCATTATCGATAAGGTACTCCTAATAATAATAATAATTAATAATAATAAAAAAGCCATGTTTAACAATACTGTCTGTCTTTGTCCAAAAGGTTTATTTTGAAATCTTTAAAAAGGCCATAATAGAAGCTCAAATTAAATATATAGCCCAAAACAAAAAAACATAGTAAGAGGATCATAGAAGTGCCATCATGGCTAAACAAATAAACTAAAGAAATGGTTAGAGGCAAAAAGGCATCAGTTTTAAATTGGAATTTAAATCCTACTGAGGAAAACAGATAAGAGTATAAACTCTGGCAAGTCAAGTGCAATCATATTAGTCCCCCTCTTCCCCCCCCCCCCCAAATATGAAGAGCAACTAGCTAAAGACTCAAAAACTAATAGCAAAAGAATTAAGTATATCAGAAGCAGGAAGCCTGCCAAGGAATCAGTAGGGCCAGTGAATTATCGAGGTGCTAAAGGAGCATTCAAGAAAGACAAGGCCATTGCAGAGAAGTAAAATGAATGCTTTGTGTCAGTCTCGACTGCAGAGGATTTCAAGGAGATTCCAATACAAGAGCCATTCTATTTAGGTGACAAATCTGAAGAACTCTCCCAGATTGATGTATCAATTTATTCCAAAACCTCTTCTTATTGATACATCAAACAGTAATAAGTAAGGACCAGATGATATTCACCCAAGAGTTCTGAAGGATCTCAGATATGAAATTGCACAACTATTAACTGAGGTATGTAACCATCATTTAAATCGGCTTCTGTATCAGATGATTGGAGGATAGCTAAAGTGATTTGTTTTGTTTTTAAGGATCCAGAGGCAATCCTGGCAATTACAGGCCAGTAAGCCTAACTTCAGTACCAGACAAATTGGTTGAAACTATAGTAAAGACTAGAATTATCAGACACTCAGGTGAACGTGATTTGTGGGGGAAGAGTCAACACCAACTTTTGTAAAGGAAAATCATTCCTCATCAATCTTTTAGAATTCTTTGAGGGCATCAACAAGCATGTGGACAGAAGTGATCCAGTGGATATAGCATACTTGGACTTTCAGAAAGCCTTTAACAAGGTCCCTCACCAAAGGTTCTTAAGCAAAGTAAGCTGTGATGGAATAAGAGGGAAGGTTCTCTCATAGATCAGTAAATGGTTAAAAGACAAAGGGTAAGAAGAAATGGTTAGTTCTCAGAATGGACAAAGGTAAGTAGCAGTGTGCCCCAGGGATCTGTACTGGGAGCAGTGTTTAACATATTCATAAATGATCTGGGAAAAGGGGTCAACAGTGAGATGGCAAAATTTGATGACAATGCAAAATTATTCCAGATAAGTCCAAAGCAGACTGAAGAGTTATCCAGTTTTGTGAGAACTCTTTGTGACTGGGCAACAAAATGGCAATTGAAATTCATTGTTGATAAATGCAAAGTAATGCACATTGGAAAACATGATCCCCAACTATATATACAAAATAATGGGGTCTAAATTAGTTGTTACCATTCAAGAAAAAGTGCTTGGAATCATCGTGGGCAGTTCTCTGAAAATATCTATTCAAGGTGCAGCGGCAGTCAAAAAAGCTAACGTTAGGAACCATTAGGAAAAGGATAGATAAGCTAGTAAATATCACAGTGCCACTATAAATCCATGGTACACCCACATCTTGAATACTTCATGCAGTGCTGGTTACCCCATCTCAAAAATGATACATTCGCATTGGAAGAGCTACAGAGAAGGGCAACAGAAATTATTAGGGCCATGGAATAGCTTCCGTATAAGGAGAGATTAAAAAGACTGGGACTTTTCAGCTTGGAAAAGAGACGACTAACAGGAGATATGATGCAGGTTTATAAAATTGTGAAGGGTGTGGAGAAAGTGAATAAGGAAGTGTTTACTCCTTCACATAACATAAAAACCAGGGGTCACCCAATGAAACAAAAGAAAGTATTTCTTTGCACTGTCAATCTGTGGAACTCGTTGCCAGGGGTTGTGAAGGCCAAAACTATAACAGGGCTCAAATTAGAAAAAAATAGATAAGTTAATGGAGGACAGGTTCATCATGGCTATTAATCAAGATGGTCAGGGATGCAACCCCATGCTCTGGGTGTCCCTAGCCACTGATTGCCAGAAGCAGGGAGTGAATGACAGCTGATAGATCACTTGATGATTATCTGTTCTGTTCATTCTCTCTGAAGCACCTGGTACTGGCCATTGTCAGAAGGCAGGATGCTGGCTAGGTCTGACCCAGTATGGCCATTTTATGTTCTTAAGCGCTTTGCAAGCTTTTAAGTATTGAAGCCTCACAATGCCTCTGTAAAGTAGAAAAGTTTTATCCCCATTTTACAGGTAGAAAACCAAGGGACTGATGTAAAATAACATGGACAAGGCCACAGATAGTTCTGAAATTTTGTTAGGGGTAGAAATTAGTTTGATTCCAAAGCCTAAATGTAGATCACTGACCATACTTATCTCTACTCCTAGATCAATACAGAATTACTTGTGGCTATTTAATGACTGGATGAAGACCAGTTTAACTTTCTTGCACCAAGTGTAGGTATTTCTGTTCTGCAGATTGCATGCAAATACCTTAGTGATTGGGCTCGGTGGGTTAGTCATCCCTTGCTGCCTGGGGGATAAATCTTAAATACATAGGGATAGAATCACATTTGTATAACTTTCTAAGAGTCTAATGTCTTAACTATTATGTGGCTACAGTATCAGCACAAGGTCAACGGCACCTCACAACAAATGTCACAGTAATTGAGAACCAATTGCAGTTATGAAAGCCCTTGATTTCAGAAGGGTTTATGTGGCAGAATTATATAGTATGTCAGATGTTTGGTCACTGACCTTTAGTAGCGCCAACTATTCATAACTTTTGGTGATAATTTAATACCTATTGATTTTTTTTTTTGTTCTCTTCTCTTGCTGGCCAACTGCCCAGTTTCTGTAATGGTGAGTAGTTGTCTTTACAACCTTTAACGTTGTTGACTATGATAATTTATTGTGCACATTCTCATGTTGCATCAAATACCAATTTCAAGGTTATGGAGAAAAATGTCTAATTTGGGACAGAAATTAATTAGTCTGCAGATTGGCCCATACAAACACAATATTGTGAATAACCTTGTACAATAATATTCTAAATAGTTTAAAGGGGCAGATCCTCAGCTGGTTACTAGGTATCATCCCATCGACTTCCATGGAACTATGACAATTTGCACCAGCTGAGGATCTGTCCCATAAAGTAGAAAATAGTTTAAATGGTTTTCAAAACAAAAGATGTTTACTGCAGGGGAAAAAATGGTAATGATTCCTCTCTTTGTACAATAGATATCCAGTCCGTTATCTTTTTTGTATTCAGGAACCACAAAACTAGCAGTATGCTTTAAAAACGAAAAATGGGTATTGTGCAGAAAAATTTGACCACTGTGTGCAAAATTGTCCATAATTACTAATGTAGCTCCCCCTCCCAAACACACACATAAGCACGCAGTTCTGAGTGCTGCTTTTTTTTTTTTTTTTTTTTTTTTTCTCCCTTCCAGACTCTATCTAGACAGCTGATTACAGGCCAGATGTTGATTTAACAGCCAGATTCTACTGTTACATTGGTGTAAATTCAATGTAATTCCACTTACTTCAGTTGATTGATTGCTCAATTTTATGTTGGTGTTACTGAGAACAGACTCTGGCCCCAAATCTCTAGCCTTTCCAAACAAAGCAAACTTTGCTCTTTGAGTAATGAAGGAGGCTAGTTAATTTGAGCGGATGTATTTACTGTCCTGAGATTTGGTATCCAGAATGCAAGAGAATCTTCCAGCATCAAATTGTGGGTGAACCCTGATATGTGATGGATTTTCATATCCTGCATGCTACTGAAAACAAATTAACATTTGCTCATATGCTACTTTGCACAATAACTTCCTTTAAATCTCTCTGCCCTCTAGGATCCAAAGGTTTTTAGTGCTGATACATCTGTGCCGTTTACTAATGCCGAGTCTGTAGTTGTTTTGTGATTTAGTTAACAGCGGTGTTTGTATATTAGCCGTTTGTTTATACACATAAACACATAATGCCCTACATCTTTAACTGGTAGGATATTTTTTTTTATTCTGGTTTATGGGATGGTTACTCCATAAACCATATTGAGCTATTACAAATATACGCAAGGGCCCAATCCTGCCCATTGAAATTAAGTTTTGTATGCCGAAGCAGTGTCTTCTGTCATTTGGATATAAAATTTAAATGACAAATGTAAAATAACTACGAATATAGGCCTTGATCCAAATTAATTGATTTCAGGAGGATTTGGATTTGTCCCATGGTGCCTTTTATTCAAATCATTTTTAGGTTAAAAATACAGGGTCAGAATTTCGAAGTTAGGCATGTACATAGTAGTGTACGTATATTTACTTGCACCTAAATTATGTGTGCGAATACCTAAGGTACACTATTGGGTGTACGTGCATGTGCACAGTTATGTTCTTTACTTAGCAGGGCAAAAAAGAAAACAGAAGAATTTTGTTTGCAAACTGTAAAGATGGAATTGGAAAGAGGGTTTAAAAGGCTGGGTGGGAAATTGTTGTTCTGTCTCTTGAAAATTTATCTCATCTCAAATTGGAATGAGAAATCAATCTTGAAATTCTTTGTGAATCAAAAATCTGAATTTTTTGGGGGGGCCAGTCAAAACATTGCTTTGATTTTTTTTTTTAAACCTCTTTTCCTTTTTAACCTTTTAGTTTAAATTTGCTAAAATTTCTAACCAGAAAGTTGTTGTTTCAGTTTGTTGAATCAGAAAGTTGTTTTTTTTAATGTCAAAATGTTTAATATTTTGACAATCTGAACTTTTTTTAACTGAAATATTTTAATTGGGTATTTTGTCAACCAGTTTTGGCTTTGATTAATTGGCATTTTTCCGTGAAAAAACACTCGAGTTAAAAGTACTGAATTAGAGGGGTAGCCGTGTTAGTCTGAATCTGTAAAAAGCAACAGAGGGTCCTGTGGCACCTTTAAGACTAATAGAAGTATTGGGAGCATAAGCTTTCGTGGGTAAGAACCTCACTTCTTCAGATGCAAGACTGAAGAAGTGAGGTTCTTACCCACGAAAGCTTATGCTCCCAGTACTTCTGTTAGTCTCAAAGGTGCCACAGGACCCTCTGT
This sequence comes from Chrysemys picta bellii, assembly GCF_011386835.1. Classification (NCBI taxonomy): domain Eukaryota; kingdom Metazoa; phylum Chordata; order Testudines; family Emydidae; genus Chrysemys; species Chrysemys picta. The sequence continues at coordinate 71,714,570 of NC_088794.1, read as the reverse complement.
TGCTAAGTACTGAATTGTAAGTGTAAATGGGGTGAACTGGACAACAGATGAATAAAATTGGTGGGGGAGGTCACCTCATTGCTTCCTCTTTGAGCCCTTTTGAAGACTTACTCAAATTGAAATATTCTAAAAGATTTTAACACCTTCTAGGGCTGGGGAAAATTCTCTTCACTCCAGCTGTAGGATGCATGTTTAGGATTTCCAGTAAAAGATGAGATGGAAAAGATGATGGATGTAGTAAATCAGCTGTACTACACTGCATTGCATCTGTGCCGTCCTAGGCCTGGGGATTCCAGTATAATCCCAGTGGATATTAATCAAACTGGGACTGCAATTTTCTGTTTATATCACCCCATTGGATTTTTACATTCTGCCAATGATGGAAATAAACACCATACTAGCCGGAAGTCTTCTGAAGCCTTTCTTCTTCCTGTCACCACTGTTTCTAAATCGTACTCCTTCTTAGTGGGTATTACTACATGATAAATCAAGGCATTTGCAGGCTAACAAAAGCAAACCCTTGTATGTTAATATATTGCAAAAAAAGATGGGTGTCCTCATTTGAGTCTTGGCATAAGAGAGAGCTCTTAATTTGTTCCTGGGTTTGTCAGTGGAGCTGGTTGAAAAATGGTACAATTTTCCCAAGAAGTTCATCTACTTCTGTTGAATATTGAATTTTTCCAAGCAACTCTGTGACTGATTGAAAAATGAGGTAATGTTTGAAAATGATGAGCCCTTTTCTTATCAGAAATTGAGGAATTGCATTGAAATTTGCAAATTTTAAATATTTTTTTATCAGCTCTTATTATTCAGTGCAATCCATAAGAATCTCTAGAAGCCTGCAGGGATCCACAAATGAAAAGAGCAATGTGAGTTCTAAGTATTTATTGTTGGTGAAACCCCAGGAGGGTATTTCCTAAGGTTTGCTAGCATGAAGCATTCTCTGATTAGGGATATGTTCACTTTGGGTGAAATTCACCCTTGTACAGAGACCCAACACAAGGCCTGTGCACCACCAAGGCTAGGCTAGGGCTTAATTTTAAGTGGTGTTGGGCACCCATGATTCTAGTTTATTGTGCTGTAAATCTGGCTGTAGGGTACAAATGGGAATACAAATGGGAATAAGTGTTGCACAAGCATGAAACTCATTCAGCCCAGATTTTCAAAGGTATTTAAATGTTAGATTGAAATTGGTGGACATTCCAGTGCCTACATTCCTTTTGAGGCTCTAGGCCTCAGTGTTTAGACATTTCCGCTTGGGACCTTTACTACGTACAATGAATCTGTCTTGTGTCCTCTTTCATTCTAGTTTTCTCAGAGAAACTGTAAAACAGAATGAAGAATCAGTGTGCTTTAAACCTCATTGTGCTAGAAAATAGGAGTTAGTTTAATTAGCATATTTACACTCTTCCCGTTCCAAGCAGAAGGCTCTCCTATAGCTTTCCAGTTCACTGAGAGGGGATGTCTCTCCCTTTAATAGTATGTGTCTAATCTTCCCCACACTCCACATCTGTCTGAATTTACAGTTCCCTTGCCTCTTTCCATTAAATTGGTTATTGCAAATATCCGTCAGCTTCTTGGGCATATTGGAATAATATTTACATTCATTATTGTCTGTGCATATTGTGTTAATGTTCTTAGCACTAGAGCTACTGTCCTTGTCTAGCACAAAGAGCTACTAAGCAGTTAGAAGCATTTCTGTTGTTCCCTATTCAGCTTTGTTGCTTCCTCCAGAAATTGGTTCTGCTTCCTGCATGTCTGTGTAACCCACTGCTGAGCGTGTATTCCAGATCCATCTCTGTATCTGCTCTGCAGAACATATTATTTTTTACAGCCCCAGATAGAGAGCTTTGGCTCTACCTGACAGCCTCCATCTTGGTCATGGAATTGCCAGGTGTCTGGTTTTCAGCCGGAATGCTCGGTCAAAAAGGGACCATGGTGGCTCCGGTTGGCACTGCTGCCTGGGCTGTTAAAAGTCTGGTTGGCGGCACAGCGGGAGTGTGGGGCGAAGGCAGGCTCCCTACCTGCCCTTGCTTCTGGGAGCTGCACAGAGCTGATGCTAGGTCCCTGAAGCCCCTAGGTGCATAGGTGGCCAGGGAAGTTCTGCCACTGTCCCCATCTGGGCCACCAGCTCTACAGCTCCCATTGGCTGGTAACCGCAGCCAACGGGAGCTGCGGGGATGGCGCCTGTGGGTGCGAGGGCAGCACGTGGAGCCTCCCTGGCTGCCCATGCGCCTAGAGACCACAGGGATGTGGTGTCAGCTTCCTGGAAGCCGTGGCAAGCGCCTCCAGGACCTTGAACCTCCTCCCGCACCCCAACCCTCTGCCCCAGCCCAGCGTCCCCTCCAGTGCTCAAACTCCTTCCCAGAGTCTGCACCCCACCCAGCCCTGAGGCCCCTCCTGCACCCCAAACCCTTCATCCCTGGCCCTAACCCAGAGCCCACACCCCTAGCTGGAGCCCTCACCCTCCCCGCATGCCAACCCCCTACCCCAGCCTCGAGTCCTTTCCCGCACCCAAACTCCTTCCTGGAGCCTGAACACCCCCCCCCCACACACATCCCACCCCCTTGTCCTAGCACAGAGCCCCCTCCTGCACCCCAAACCTCTCGTCCCCAGAGCCCATGCCCCCAGCTGGAGCTCTCACCCCCCCCCCCCCCGCACCCTAATCCCCTGCCCCAGCCTGGTGAAAGTGAGTGAGGGTGCGGGAGAGTGAGCTACGGAGGGAGGTGGGGGGATGGAGCTAGTGGGGGGGCAGGGCTTTGGGGCAGGAATGTTCTGTTTTGTGCAATTAGAAAGTTGACAACCCTACTTGGTCAACATACTGGGGACTGAACTAATGACCTCCAGAGCTAAAACCATGAACTGCTACAGCTTGATCTAAAGCTCTCTAGCTGGGGCAGTAACAGACTTCTATAGCTAATCTGCAGAGGATACAAGAGGTCCTGTAACACGCACTCATCTGTGGGTTACACCTCCATCTCTACCTACCAAAACTGTATCTGCTACACAAGGAAAACTGTTTTTAAGAGTTATTGATCAACCCTTCCTCGCCCTCATCCCCTAACTACAACTTCACTTACTGCATTAGCATAGTAAGGTCAACTATGAAATATCCCACTTCAGTGTCCACTCTGTGTGCCTGTTTCCGCTTCTATTGATGTCAATTGCAATACTCCCATTGACAGTGTGGGGAGCAGAACTGAGGAATTTTGAATAGAGAGTAGTAGTTGGTGATAGGTGATGACAGGTGGAGAGAACAAGTTTGAGAAAGTTTTACACTTCCAGGGATGGGAAGCTTTTCAATTGTGCATTTTCCATATGTTTCTACCCCTTACATTGGAGGCCCAAACTTTGCCCAGATAATTTCTGCATCAGCAGCTTTCTGGGATTCCAATGGGCACATTTAATTTGCATAAAGTGGAGTACATTTTGGCTCCTTTTGTCTCTCTAGAGATCTGCAGCTTCTGGAGATTACAGGAGTCAGCATGAATTGCTCCTTCTTAGTAAATCTCTTTTGAAGATCAAAGGTGCTATATTTAATGTGAAGTGTATTGTTTTAACATCGTGCATATGATACAGTATGTAATATAATATCTATAATAGCAATAAGTATTTAGAAAAATATATCACCTATGAGGTGGTGATAACCATATATCAACTGTATTTATCATGCACCTTGGGCAGTTGCATTTCACTCTCTGATCTCTCTGTTCAAGGGTTTATTTGAACATTGCTAATTTATGAGACAATTCAAACCGCAGCTAATTACAAAACAAATTGAGAAATATTTGCTTCTTGACCCATCATCCAATATATGCAAGTTTCTGTTCCATCTATTTAAATTAAAACAAAACAAAACATCTTGATCTGAAGTAGGTCTGTCAAAATGAAAAAAAAAATCTTTTGCTTCTCTCGAGTCTTGTGCAGTTAGGCTCCTTATAAAGAGCTTGGTTTTATAAGGATATTGTAAAGAATACTAGTAATCTCTTAAACCAGGGGTTTTCAAACTGGGGGTTGTGACCCCTCAGGGGTCGCGAGCTGTCAGCCTCCACCCCAAACCCTGCTTTGTCTCCAGCATTTATAATGATGTTAAATACATTAAAAAGTGTTTTTAATTGATAAGGGGGGGTCGCATTCAGAGGCTTGCTATGTGAAAGGGGTCACCAGTACAAAAGTTTGAGAAACCCTGTCTTAATTTTAGAAGTATGTGAGAAGGTTTATTTCTGTGCATATATACAGAATCCAAGGCAGAGAAATAAATGTTTTATTGGAACTTACAGCCCCCATCTTTGTAATATCTGAGTGCCTCACAAACATTTATAAATTTATTCTCTGTGAGGAAGGGAAATGTTATTGCCATCTTCCCCATGGCACAGAAAGATTAAGTGACTTGCCTGAGTTCACACAAGAAGTCTATGACATCGCTAGGAACTGAAACCAGGTCCTCTAAATGCCAGTCCAAGGCTTTAATCACAAGATCGTGCTTCCAACCTAGCCGACACTTTTAAATCATATTATTCCATCATGTATTTGCTTTCTATTTAAAATAGTTCCATGGCACAATGAAGTGTTACATACATCACACATTTTTCTGCCTGTATTGTCACAATCTGGTCCTCCTTGTACTTGACCTTTTTCCTATAGTAGTTGTTAATTATGGCTTTTAGATGCATGCACTTGGAAAATAACTGTTTTAGCATAGGGTATTTTGGGGGTCTGTTAATAATGTATGCACACAAGACAGCTTTTGGTGCAATTAAAATCTTTTTTTTGGTTTTGTTTTTGTTTCTGCCCTAAAATCTTTTTATTATTTCCTGCACAATACATTACTCCAGAGAACAACTGCCTTGTTATTTCTCCTGTTTTCTTGCTTCTCAAAATATGGCTGTATATGTCTTATCAGTTCAGTCACAGACACATGACGACAAGGTATGAAAGCCATGAATCTTTGATGTGCATTGCAAGCAAAATATGTGTAGAAAGTTAATAGAAATTTCAGCACTGCTGTTTGCTGTGATACCATTGTAATGATAACTGTTAATAAAGGGTTTGGGGTTTTTTTGAGCACTGTAGTATTTCTCTTTAGCCCCTCCACGTTACATTGGAAGTATCCTCTCAATTTGAGTTTTCTAAACATATTAACACCCATTTTTGGATTCTGACTTGCAGTAACCTGGCTTCACCTTCTTGAGCATGTTTTTATTGGCCCAACCCTGCTTGCTGAAAACAAGCTTGTATGCAGATAATTGAAAAAACACCAGCATTAGCCAGAAAGTATTTTTCTATATTGCATTTCCAAGACCATTTTGCAAATGACTGTACACTGTTGTACAATTGGAGCTTAGAGGGGCAAGGATCCAAGTGCAGAATAACATGAAAACTCCTATGATTATCAATCATGAGATGACGATGCACATGTTTCCATAAGGAATGTGTTCAGATAGTCATTACATTGCTTAGAAATGAATGCTGTTAGGCACAGAAGCTGAACTGAAAGTGAGCTGGAAACCAGAATGGCTCTGAATATTATATTATACAAGCGTTTTGCGCCAATGTTTTGCATTGCTTTGAATATAACGCATCCTTCGTGCCATTCAAATGAATATTAATGCAATCTGAAATCCTAATATACTGTAAAGATAGCTAATCTGAAAGAGCTACTAATGTGGAAGAGTGGGTCTCCCATTAGAGAAATGGGTTACAATAAGTATTTTTCGGTCATTTTCGATTGCTTGGAAAGAGAGAGGATTGGAGGAGAAGGGATGCTGATATTGTGGTGGGGAAAGAACAATCCACAGACTGCTGTTTAATACTACTTTGAGAATTCAGGTTACTGTTCAGCAGAGACAGTTCATACTAGTAGGGGAAACTTCTTTTGCACTGTCCTCTTAGGCCTTGTCTACACTAAAAGGGAAATTTGATCTAAGCTAGGCAATTTGAGCTACGTGAATCGCGTGACACAAATCAACGTAGCTTAGATCGACTTACCGCGGGGTCCATGCTATGTGATGTCGACGGGAGATGTTCTCCCATCGACGACCCCCCCCCCTTACTCTTCTCAATCTGGTGGAGTACAGGAGTCGATGGGAGAGCGATCTGTGGTCAGTTTAGTGGGTGACCCGCTAAATTGACTGCCGATGCATCGATTGCCGCTCGTCAGTCCCCCGCTAAGTGTAGACAAGCCCTTAGAGGATTCCTTTTGAGCAATCTGCACAGTACTATGTTTAATTTAAAAAATACATTAGTGAGAGTACTATGAAAAGGCATCATGCCAGTTTACAATACATAGGGAACAATTTTCAGTTACAGATTTCATGCTTGCCTGGTGGGTGCTCTTGATTAGATAAAATGCCAGTCCTAAACAGATATAACATGGGTGACTGCCCCTGCCCCCATATCTTGGAGGATTCCACTTTCACAGTGGACCCCCGGTCAAATTCCTTCATGTACCTCTGATGCCACCCTCCTTTACACTGTGCATGGGCCTCTTCTACTGTTTTGGTGGAGTAGCAATGTTTAGTTCTGACCCTTAGAGCCAGACAAGAGCTGGAGTTGTGGGCAGTCAAGGAGAGGTATTCTGTGAGGAGATTATGGGCACTTCATGTTACTTAACATAAGGCTCTGAAAAACTTTTAAATGAGTATCCATCTAACTCATGTTCTTGTATGAGTCTAATCATCTTAGTGTCCGAGCACAGATTTAAGTATTCTATGTTGTCTTTCAAGGTTCTGTATTAGGACTCTAAATTATGTAAATCTTTTCCTATATTCAAACAGTAACACTTTGGACTAGGCTTTTTGAAGAACCAAATGGTAGGACCCAGGGTCAGATTAAAGCACAGGCACTATGTCTCTCCTCTCTTGGAGTCATGTGATTACATCGGAGTTTCACTTTTAATTTTTTTTAATGCGGCTAAGTCTCTAGCCCTTGTGGTGGAGAAAAACTTGAAAATGTGACCTGAGTGTAACCATTGTAGTAATGAGTTTTCAGACAGCCTGAAACAAGTTCTGACAAGAACTGACGCAGGCATCTTAATGGGTATCTGCCATCCCATGGCCCAGACCCTATTTGGAATCTCCCATGTTGTGGTGTGCCTTGGGCTGTAGTTTTGCTTAATCCAGCCCTGGTTAGGACCTATACAACCTATAATTTTGAAGTGACTTTAGCTATTGCATGTGAGCTTGTCAGACACTTGCTACAATTACACATACATAAGGGTTCGATGTACTCATAAGTGGACATAGTCCATTTTTAAAAAAAGTTAGGCTGCAGTGTTTTATCAAGGGTTAGATACTCAAGGATGCCTGTATAGCTTTGGAGAACAAGTGGTATAATGGTAGGGATTCTGATGTTTGGTTTTAACTGATAAAACATCCTGATGCTAAAAAATAAACCCAGAAAAAGATATGTGGAATCCCTGCCTGAACTGTTAAGGTAGAAATGTGAAGGTGACAGAGCTGGGGTCCTGGGTCTTTAAAATTAGTGTAATTTTAAGGTCTTAGGTCTCTATCTGACAGGGTCTTGATATGAGACGCATGCAGTTTGTGTGTTTTTTCTGTAGGAGATAGGAGCTTTGATAACTTTGAGTGTGGTTGCTTTAAAAATGTGAGCAAATTAAGGCAGGCCAATTTTTTTAACCTTTTTTGGAAAATTTTGCTTTTTTCCCCCACCCCCTTAAAATCTTCGGAAAATTTGGATTTTTCTACTAAAATCCAAAAGCAAAAATTTTCTTTTGTTTTTCATTTTTGGGGGTTTTCCTCATTTTCTTCCCACTTTTTTTTCCTTTTCACCTTTTTAAAGTGGAAAACAAGAAAAAAGGGAATGAGAGGGTGGGAGGAATAACTAAAACCTCTAACTTGAGGGGGGAAAAAATCCCTCAAATTTTTTGAATAAAAAATTGTTTCAAAACCTATACAATGAATACCGTTGTTAAAGTTTTCACAAATACATTTGACATAATCATTTTTCATCCAGCTCTAGACCAAAATACTTTCAAACATGAGCTTATCTTTTTCCACCAGGGATACTGATGTCAAACTATAGTAAAAAAGACTAAAATGGTTCATTAAGACAGTTAGGTAATTTCAGCCTTGTAATACACAAATTGCATGAATAAGAGAAAAATTGAGAGTTCCTAAAGTGAGTGTTTTCTCTGTGTGACTGGTAACTAACCCTGGAAATGCTTGTCTCTGATTTTAGAAGTAGGAAAGTCTTTGTATTGTCATTTGTGACCTTTAACTGCAACATAAGGCACTGCAAAACTGCATGTTGTCAAGTTGATGATGTCTTAAAATTTTTTTAATTGCTTGACAGCCCTAATATATAATCTCAATCAATCATGCTGTTAGTAATAGAATACCATTTATTTAAATATTTTTGGATGTTTTCTACATTTTCAAACATAAATTTCAATTACAATACAGAATACAAAGTGTATAGTGCTCACTTTATATTTATTTTTGATTACAAATATTTTACTGTAAAAACAAAAGAAATTGTATTTTTCAATTCACCTAACAGAAGTACTGTAATGCAATCGCTTTATCTTGAAAGTTGAACTTAAAAATATAGAATTACGTACAAAAATTGTTTTACTTTTGAATGTAATGTAAAACTTTAGCGCCTACAAGTCCACTCAGTCCTACTTCTTGTTCAGCCAATTGCTAAGAGAAACAAGTTTGTTTACATTTATGGGAGATACTGCTGCCTGCTTCTTATTTACAATGTCACCAGAAAGTGAGAACAGGTTTTCACAGGGCACTGTTATAGCCAGTGTCGCAAGGTATTTACGTGTCAGATGCACTAAAGATTCTTAGGTCCCTTCATGCTTCAATCACCATTCCAGAAGGCATGCGTCCATGCTGATGATGCATTCTGCTTGATAATGATATAAAGCAGAGTGGGCCAACACACATTCATTTTCATCATCTGAATCTCTTCTTTGGTGGTTCGGGTTCTGTGGTTTCTGCATCAGTGTGTTGCTCTTTTAAGACTTCTGAAAGCATTCTCCACTCCTTGTCCCTCTCAGATTTTGGAACGCACTTCTGATTCTTACACCTTGAGTCGAGAGCTGTAGCTATTTTTAGAAATCTCACATTAGTACCTTTTTTGCGTTTTGTCAAATCTGCAATGGAAGTGTTCTTAAAAGGAACGACTTGCTGGGTCAACATCCGAGACTGCTATAACATTAAATATATGGAGAAAGCGGGTAGAACAGAACGGGAGACACGATTCTCCCTCAAGGAGTTCAGTCATAAATTTAGTTAACGCACTTTTTTTAACAAGTCTTATCAGCATGGAAGCATGTCTTCTGGAATGATGGCCAAAGCATGAAGGGGCATACAAATGTTTAGCATATCTGGCACATAAATACCTTGCAACGCTGACTATAAAAGTGCCATGCAAAAGCCTGTTATCACTTTCGGGTGACATTGTAAATAAGAAGCAGGCAGCAGTATCTCCCATAAATGTGAACAAACTTGTTTCTCTTAGCAATTGGCTGAACAAGAAGTTGGACTGAGTGGACTTGTAGGCTCTGAAGTTTTACATTGTTTTGTTTAAGTACACTTATGTAACAAACTACATTTGTAAATTGCACTTTTAGGATAAAGATTTCACTACAGTACTTGTATGAGGTGAATTGAAAAATACTATTTCTATATCACTTTTACAGTGCAAATATTTGTAATAAAAATATAAAGTGAGCACTGTACACTTTCTATTCTGTGTTGTAATAGAAAATATATTTGAATGTAGAAAAGCATCAAAAAATATTTACCGTAATAAATTTATAATGTCTAAAAGTGCATTTTTAAAAAGCTTATAGGTTGATAATAGAGGGTGGAAAAGGAAAATCTTAAACTTCTCTAAATGTAAGTTCTGTAAATTGAGATGGGCCAAACCATAGCTCTGGACTGGGTCTCTGTTCACAGCTCAAACGCTTCCCATTTTTAGGGTAAATACAAAACCGGAATTGGAATACTCAGGATTTGGGAGAGTTCAGATTTCAAAACTTCAAGGTCAGAGGTGTTTGGATCTAGGGTCTGTAGTGCAGAATACAGAGTTGTGAAGTCTGACTCTGCTTTGAGAGCTAATGTAGGGCCCAACTAATGTAGCTGCAAGGTCAAGAGCAAAAGTTCCAGTTTGAATTTTACAGCATTGTGGTAGCAATGCTCTAAGATTGACAAAGCATTCTCAGACTGGGCTGTTCCGGTATTCGTTAATTTTTCTTGGTAGTTTCCTTTGGGCTGAAATTTCTCATTCTTTGGTGGGGCTGACACAGCTGTAATCGGAGGCAGAGTTAGTTGGAGTAGCACCTGAGTGGCTCTATTTTGCCTCTCTGAGAATACTCAGAGGATAGTATTAGGCAGTGACAACGAGGAGTCCGGTGGCACCATAAAGACTAACAGATTTATTTGGGCATAAGCTTTTGTGGGTAAAAACATCACTTCTTCAGATGCATGGAATGAAAATTACAGATGCAGGCATAAGTATACACAGTTTATGCCTGCATCTATAATTTTCATTCCATGCATCTGAAGTGGGGTTTTTACCCACGAAAGCTTATGCCCAAATAAATCTGTTAGTCTTTATGGTGCCACCAGACTCCTCGTTTTTGTGGATACAGACTAACGTGACTACCGCTCTGATATTAGGCAAGGGTTATTTTTTTTCAAGGGTCTCTTTCTGTGGGATGCTGCAGGGTTTTGTGTTGTCTCATCTCTTGTTCAAAGAGCATCTGAGTTGCTGGGGGAGTTAATGAGAGAGTATGAAGTACAGTGTCAGTATGCTCATGACCTTTTGGTTCTAGGTTTCCATTTCATCTGTGCCCAATGGTGGTGTTGCTTGACTTTCTCAGTGGATGGCTAAGTTCGGGGTTTGGATGAGAACTACAGTAGCTGATGATCAGTTTGGGCAGGTCAGAGGAAGTTTCTGGATTGGGGGAAACAAAGGAAATGGCAGAGAGATTTTTCCCTTCTAGGTGTGAGCTTGTCTGCCTTTTTGTGATCATGGTTCACCACATGTCCGCTTCTGAGCGTCCAGACAGAAGTAGTGATCAAGTGTACTGATTTTTTCTACATGTATCTGGCCAGGAAGTTGAAACCATTTCTTCTAGATGTGGACTTGGACATCCATGTCACCTCCAGATTGAATTATAGTGTGTTGTATATGGGGTTTTACTGTTAAAGACCACTGGTAAATTTCAGCTGACCACTCATTACAGGGATAATATATTGCAGCTATGCTGCATAAGCAGCGTGGCTTCCAATTCGTTTCCAGGTACAGTTAAATTTGTGGCTATAACAAGAGCTGGGTGAATACTTCAAAAAACATCTGGAACTTTTTCACTTGAATAAAAAAATTACTTCATGTTGAAAATGGTTCTACATAGTCACTTTGATACACCTAAACACAGTGTAGGAACCTAGATTTGTAGGCAAGTCTCATGTGCTCTGTGTAGATCAACCATTGAACAATGACCTCACTCCCTCATGGAAACACACAAAGCCAGTACATTACATTATACAAGCTGTGAATGAGGAATGGGGTTTTGCTGAGTTAAAAACATATTGGTTGAGAAATCAACTTAATAAATAAGTTGAAATAGTACATTGCATGGAGCTGTAGAACATCATTGTCCTTATCCATTTTAAGGTCATGGTAAGGGCCTACCTCTAGATCTTCTGCACCTTTAGAACTTCCATTAAACTTTAACAGGAAGATTGTGTGCAGAGTGGAGGCAGAACTGGGCTGCAAGTGAAGTTATTTTTATATATATATATATATACATACACACACACACACAACATATGACTGGTTAGCTGTACATTGAAATAAACTCATTTAATTACAAACTGGAATACACATGCTTCATGCAAGTAGGTGAATCTGTGAGGAAAAGATGAAAAAATGAAGTGTAAATTGTGTTTCCTTGAAAAGGTTGAAGAGTGTATGTGTGTGTTAGTATTTATTGATATATACTTCCTAATGCTATAAAACCTACTCATCTAAACATTTGTCTGTTTCACTTATCAATTTGGTTTAAAGTATGTAATCTACCATAGCAAATATGTTTCTAGCCCTTGGCAGACCTTGCCAAACTATTATTTTCACCAGCTGTTCCCAATATGGGGGGGGGGGAATCCATGAGCTTTAAATTTAAGAACTATAGCTTTCTACTTCCCTGTGCAAGTGTCTCTGAAGGATCTGAATATTTCTTTCTAGTTAGTTGCCTACTTATTTTAAAAGTTGTAATTGCAAAGAGAATGAAATACTTGTATCCATACAATATCTACTCAGTCCAAAAATGTCTTTGTTTTTTTGTGAAATAAGCTAATATTCTTTCCAGTCATGTAAACCCCACATAAATCTAAGCAGAAGGACTGAATTTTCTTTCATTTTAAATGAGAAAACCCAACCTCAAACACCCCCAATTACCTCTCTCTCCCTAAAAATTCTTTAGTATCTACTGCTGAGTCCCTTAAAAACCACACGTAATAGAGAAATAAGGATTTGCAGACTCTCAAATGTCTAGGGTGCAGTGTAAGTTTTGGGGTTGAACTCAGGCTCAAACTTAACCTCCTCCCCTTCCATCTACACACAAATTGCACTGACAGGATCCCACAGGGAGGAGGTCTGAGCCTGAGTCAAGCCAGGACCCAGGGTTCAAGCCCTGTTGTCTAGCAATGTACACACAGCCCCACTGGATTTATGCTCTGGGAGTGTGCCAGAAGTATCCCATGAGCTGATTTATCCTCTGGACAGACAAGCTTAATAGACATTGAGGTTTTGCCACACTGCATCACAAGCAAAGAGCTAGAGTGGACACATTTTGGGAGGGTGCTAGGAAGTCTGGGATATGGGTGGTTGGACTCAGTTCCACAATGCAGTGTAGACACTGGAGCACCAGTGGGAACAAGGGTTTAGCAGTTCCTAATTTAGGGTTACAAATGAGAGTAGATGCTCAAGCCCTAGGTTAACAAGTTCAGGGACTGCCAACTTGAGTTCTTCTGACCCAGAGCTTACATTGCAGATATACTCTCAATTTCCCCGACTTCAACAGGAGCTGAGTACTGAACACCTTGTAGGATAATTGATTAGAGTTTTGCCACTGACTTCAAACAGTGGGATTAGCCCTAAAACAGTACATACAACCATTCTAAAATTAAACATGGTAACAAAGTTGATACTACATTCCACTGTATCTAAGCTTGGTCCCAGTGAGTGGTTGAGAGGTTTTCAGGGGTGAAGAGCCTGATCCTGCAACCTCTTGTGAGCACTCCTTACTTGTGTGAGTAGTCCTTACTTCATACATAAAAGTTTGTATGCTGGATCATGTAGGCTTGTCAAAAGAATTACGTTTAAATTGGCCATGCTTTTAAAAATGTAGGTTAACCATCTCTCTTTGGGAATTGTGTGAAACTGGAAATTCTCAATATACACAGTTCAAGACAGAATGTTATTTCAGTTTTGTTTTGTTTTCTTTTCAAGTGGTCAGGGCCAAGTTTCCCCCTGGTCCTGCTGATGCCGCTCTGTCTCTGAGTGGTTTGGCGCTTGTTCTGAGGCATTCTGGTGTTTTCAGGAGTGCTCTTTATCAAAAAAAATTTTTTTTTTGGTTGTGGTGTTTTGGAGCTTCTGGCTAGGTACACTAACAAAGGTATAATAATGCAGGATTATTCTGTGTTCTGAGACACTTGCTCTGTCTGTTGCCTGGCAGGATCAATTTCCCTTGCCCTGTTCTAAACTGACAGCTCTGCTAAAGGCCCTCATCCTACAAACACACGAACATGCAGTTGACTTTAAACATGTGCGTAAGTTAAGCATGTTCATAAATATTTGTGGTACTGGAGCCCTAGAGACTGAATTGTACAGAACCAGTACATCAGACAGTGTAAACTTCTCCATGCTGCTCTTGAATTTGACTCAGTGGTAGCATCTTTGGAGCAGAGAGCATAGTTCATGCATACTCCTTCAGTTTTTAGTCTCTGACTGCTAACTCAGATGCTAATTATAATGGTTGGTTTTGTGATGCATGTTATTCCCAAGTTTTTACTTTAAATTTCAAGAGCTCATTATCCAATATCGATAGGGAAAAAAATAAGAATATTAGTAAATGTTAAATACGTCCAGTGTTTTCATATTATACTGTGAAGGGTTGCAAAGGAAAACAATAGCAAACTAAGTGTCAAAACCTGTTGTTCCCTTACTCTTGGATGTTCATTTAAGGTCACATTTCACACAGTATCACAGCAGAGAGCAGGAACACAAACTGCATAATGTACATGTGCCAGTGTCCTGCCTGTGTAATTCTTGATACAGTTTGACAGAGTTTCATTGTGTAGTAAATGCTCTTTACATAGTTAGAAAAAGATGTGGTTGTGCATTTGAAGAAATGGGAAAATTCACTAGGCAACTTGAACAACAAAGTTGTTGTAGAAAGAAAACCTTGTGTGTGTTTGCCTTGTGTTTTTTTACATTGATTCCCTTGTACTATAATGTTGAAATATTACATCGTGTAATTTGGGACATTTAATTACTAAGGGACACAGATAGTGGCTGGATTTTTTTTTACTATTATTTATGTGTTATGATAGTATTTAGAGGACTCAGAGACTGAGGTCCCATTGTGCTAGGCACTTTACATACACCTAGTAAGAGACAGTCCATGCCCTAAGGAGTTTAGAGTTTAATTGACAAGACAGGGAAAGGTGACCAGGAAAAGAAGTTGTATTACCTCTCATTTTACACATGGGGAACTAAGACCCAGAGAGATTGTGATTTACCTGTGGAGACCTGTAGCAGAGCCAGGAATTTAACCCAGACTTTGAGTACAAGTGTAGGGCCTTAATGACAAAGCCATTCTCTATTAATGGTAAAGAGGTTTTCTCTTGAGAAAACAATGGAAATGTATCTCCAATTATAATATATTATTCCCTTCCTGTACAAAATTATTCTATATTACCAGTGTTTTTCCTGAATTAAGGATCTGTATGTGTCATCCTGTGCGTCTATATTAGAACATGTACTAATGCAGATACACATTATAATTTTTTATTGCTAAAGAAAAAAAAAGTTTTCTTTCAGATTGTGATCCATCTCCTTCCCCCCCCTTTCCCTTCGCCGCCCCCCCCCCCCCCCGGGTGGTCCTGCTTCTATGGCTGGCCTTTTTTTTTTTAAACAAAAAACCCAGAAACAAAAATTCATCTTACTTATCTCGTATCTTGTCAAGTGATTAAATATCTAGAATGCAATATAAGCACTCCCCTTTCATAAAGCTTTTGCTGCTGCTTGGGAAAATATTGTGTCTGTACATTCCTTCCTGGATCTCTCCTTAGCTGAAACCGCCACTCTATTGATAAATAAAGGTCATCAATCTAATTTTACTCAAGACATTGGGATGGCCTTGAGCAAAGGTGGAAGACCTGTGTGTTTTATCCACTAAGTCATACTTCCCTCCCCAAGAATGAATCTGCATCAAAAGCTGGAATGACTGTTTTCTTGTTTGCCATTACTGAAATGGGCTCAATCATGAATCTAAAACACCTTCAATCCTCATTTCAGCAATTTAAAGGAGCTGTACCATTTGTCTATTCATGGTTGTTTATAATAATTTTTATTTCTGTTTGGCATAGCTACGTGCATCAAATTTATAAACTTCAGAAACAAGCTCACTTAAATTTTTGCAATTTGTCAGATTTAAATAATTATTTCCCTTCCAGGAGTTAATGGCTTTTGCAGGTGAAAGACTGTGAATGAAAGTAATATAATTATATTCTCAAGACTTTTTATTTAACTTTTCCTAGATGTAACTGTGCAGCAATAGTTTTTCTGTATTTGGGATCTTAAGTGTGAGACAAATAATTTTTAGAGGCCCACATAATTTCATTTGCAATATCTTTTACTGGAGCAATGACTTTTTTT
Organism: Chrysemys picta bellii; assembly: GCF_011386835.1. Taxonomy (NCBI): domain Eukaryota; kingdom Metazoa; phylum Chordata; order Testudines; family Emydidae; genus Chrysemys; species Chrysemys picta. The sequence continues at coordinate 71,698,649 of NC_088794.1, read as the reverse complement.
TGTTTTTGCTTAAATACAATGTCATATTTGAAATATAAAATTCCCAGGAAAAATATTTTTAAGCTGGGGATAATGTTGAAGGTGCATAACAGTAGCTTAAGGGTAAAAACTTTGCTAGAATGTTGTAATCCTAAAGAAAGAGCCACCAAAAATACAGGAAATTCAAAACTAAGTTAATGTTGGCCAGACCCAGGAGACGTTTTGCAGGCATTCTGAGCTGGGGGTGTATGGAGACTTTAGCAGCTCAATAGGGCTACAGGAGTCACTGGAGCCACAGGAAGTTGGAGTCCAGCTGTCTTTATTTGGCTTTTCTGTTCTGCTGCTGTTTGGCTACATCCTTTATATTCTTCACTTGTACATATGGTAGCTTATTGGCAATCCCACAATTTTCCAATCCACTATCTGTGATTTCCTTTCCATGGCATCACAGCTGTTGAGGATTTCTTTAGGGACAGGCTTTGTTTAGGCTAGTCATTCACCACAGTTCTGAGATTTTTGTGTCCCATTCCAGATAGCTTTTCTATCACACAGCCATCAGACGTATCCATCTTTGAGAAGAGTGTAAGATTTCCTTCCATGGAGGTCAAAGTGGCCTGTATTTTGCTGAAGCAATTCCATTACCACTAGAAAATCCACGGTGTTGGATGAGAGTGAGTGCGGATAATTCCGCTGCATGTTGGAGGAGGGAACTTACTTTAGAATTTGAGAAGTAGAGGCATGTGGACAAAAGTAGCTGTTTGCCCTACTTATTGCTGATTTTGGTTCTGTATTCCAGCAGCGTGCACTGGTGCTCCCCACTGAACATATTTACTGTCCCACAGAAATGCTTATAAAGCACTTAAATTGGCTGCTCTTTAACAGCTTGGCAGGAGTTCTGGGGAATCACTCCTGGTCTGAGCAATAGGCTCCTCTCTCCTCACGCTTAAAGAATTAGAATGATTCACTCAATGTCTCAAATTTACATCCATTATATTGCTAGAACTAGAAAAAAGAGCAAGTCTTTCTGGCTTCTCAGAAATCTCATTTCCTAATTCTCTCATTGACTCCTTAAGCGTCCCTTCCGGTACCACCTCCTGTGGGTCAAATAAAACCTCTAAGCCCAGCTCCTAGCTATTTGTTACTTATCTGATGTAGTACATGTGCTCCCCCAATCTTTTTTTTCATTTCTCCTCAGATGCCAACTGATTAGTGGCCCACATGCTTTCCCTTCTCTCTTCTTTAGAACACCTCTTTCCCAGTGTTTCATCTGTTTTTCAGAGTAGGAAGCTCTCTGAATTAGCAGATCTTACGAAACTGCAATCCTTAGAGTTTTACCCAGAGCTGATGGGAGCGCTAAGTACTTTGGATGCTCAGGGCTACTGAGTATTCCCTAGCTGTGTACATAGCAAAAACAAAACCGTTTCATCCCCTTGAATGAAGATAAAATTAGAGAGCAGGTCAAATCCATCCTGAATGTATTGGTACTAACTCTCGTGGAGTTATACGGGGGTTAAAATTGCTCCAGTTGTTTGTTTTTTGGTTTCTAATCCTCTGTTTACACCCGGTATGAGAGTAATAAAAATAATAATTTGGGAACAACTTCTTTTTTTTTTTTCTTAAGCTTTCAAAGCTCTTCTTGTTTTTCCTTTCTCAGGTGCTACTTTTTGAGGATTTCTGTTCTCCTCAAAAGAAAGACCGCCTGCAGCCTCTGTAGCCTTCTATCAGATGCAGAACATTCCATATTTGACCTTTCCCTGTATTGCATGCAATCTCTGCTCTGTCACACTATTCTTCCTCTCCTAGGGAACAAGTCCCATTACAGCAGCCCCGCAGTGGTTTTGGAGCAGCCGACTCCCATTTATTCTTTCGTTCTTCATTGTACTGCCAGATTAAATAACTCAATATGCTTCTCAGGAGGCCAAATAGAAACCTCTCATTTTGAATTGCAAAGGTTGCTAGACATGGCAACCCCTCGCACTGTTAAAGCCACAGTCCAGTACTAGTCTGGCTGTTATGGCTGGATCTCTGCCTTCCTTCATGGGAAATAATCACTATCTGTAGAGGGAAAATATTATATGCTGTATCAAAGTCTCTGTAGAAATGGCACCATCTTAGAAGAAGCAAGGTACCCACAGTTCTAAAGCTCAAGACAAATAAGTCCTGTGATATCCTAATTAAGAGAGAAGCCTGAGACTGATGGCACAGGACAGTTGGTTTTGCAGTTAAGGCACAGGATGGGGAAGCAGGAGAACTGTGTTCAGTTTTTAGTTTCCTTTGTGGGAAGTTGAGTAAGTTGCTTAGTCTGTGCCTTTGTTTCCTCATCTGTAAAATGGGAATAATGGTACTGACCTACCTAACAGATAGCCAGTGTGGTATCTTGAAAAATAGAGAGAGACTGATGGTACAAGGGGATTGCAAATAAAGACAGCAGAAAAGTCTGGGCAAATGATCAGTGGTTCTTGGGACCATGAATCACCATCAACTGAAATGTATCTAGCCTTCCCCTCTAACAGATGCCTAAACTGTAAATCTAACAGTAGTTAAGTCTAGCCTAGTCATCCCTACACCCGATTTCCCCTAGACCACTAAAGGATTCAGGAGTAATTTATGGTATCAATTCAGGAAGGGCACTTAATTATGTGCTTAAGTTGACTTCAGTGGGACTTAAGCCTATGTTGAACTTTAAGCAGATGTTTAAGTGCCCTTTCAAAATCGGAATGCTTTCCTGAATCAGGACCTATGAACAGTAAGGTTCAAGAGGACATTTTCCGACAGACGCTTAGAATTCGGTTACCCACTGAGCCCTCATTACTATGTTATTGTAAATAAGGTGTCGTATCTTCCATTATTAGTATTTCTCTCCCTCTTTTCCCAGCAAATTCAATCATGAGGCAGCCACCTGGAAATCATGTGAAGCTTTGTAGAGCAGGGAATGTGAAAACATAGTATAGCATCTCATCAGCAGTTAAGACCGCTTTCTCTTTGTCTGTATTGTGCACAACTCTGGTTTCCCCCAGGATTCTGCATCTCAGCAATAGTAAATGAATACAGTCAATGAAAGTGAAAGAAAGCAATGTTACTGCTATATGGTGGTTTCTATGTCATTTCTCAATACAGACTACTTTAGTGCATTTTTACATAGACTTAAAAAAATAAACTAAGAAATGAGTGTAATGCTCATTAAAGTTCCAGATTGACAGCCCTGTAGACTGAAGTCCTCTAACAGACACAGCACAATCTGTTTTTTTTAAAATGGACAAAGCACAGCCCGCAACAGTATAAGCTCATCTTTGTTGCCTTTTAAGAGCCTACTCTAGAGGCGAGCGGCTAGTTGATTCTTCGCTACCCTTCGCTCCTTGGTCTATACTGAGAAAATCCAACAAGGGTGCCAGTCAGTTGCAGTATAATGATGGCATTTGGTCATTATGAAGTGAACGAATACCAAACTCATTTCTCATAAGCCACCAAACAGGTGTGAGACGGGTGCTGGAATAACTTGTGTAGTGGGGGTGCTGAGAGCCATTGAACCAAACTGTAAACCCTGTATGTGATGGAAATCACTTCAAGTCAGGGGGTGCTGCCTCACCCCTGCAACCCTAATTCCAGCACCTGTGGTGTGAGATGTTAACATCTTTTGGTGACTAAAGACTTGGGGTACATTCAAGCCAGTGTGTTAGATGTAAAAGGCTTCATATTTCTGTTCTGTGAGCTATCCAGTCCTCTACAGATACTTTATGTAGAGAATGGAGAGGTTGTGTCAGCACTTTATGGGAAGCTAAAGTTGCCAGTTACTGGTGGCAGAGAGCATTTTCTCCTGCTTATCTTAAGGTAGGAGTTGCAGAAGCCAAGATTTTGAGAGTTGAGACCTACTGAATTACAAGTTAAAAGTTCTAGACGTGCCTCTCCAAGTCTGACAGCAACTATGCCTACTTGCAAAGGCACTATAAGTCTTGTGCTTTAGATAAAGCATTTAAATTTAATCTTAGCTTGTTAGAACTCCAAACTCCTGTACTTTGTCCATCATTAAAATTACTATGTAAATTGATATTATTTAGCATGTCAGCAATATATCTGTGAAGAGTATTATATAAAAATATTGTTCTTCATTAAATAGCTGCAGTTAAGATGCGACAGTCAGTATCTTTCAAAAGGTGCTACGTTGCAAGTTTACAATCTGTATTAATACAATTTGTTGTCAACTCGTAGTTTTCTGTCATCTTAAACATGTTGGTAGAAGGTTTTGTTGAGAACTAAAGTTGTGTTTTGTTCTCATTTTAACTTGTATCCTGCAAACTGATTTTTTTTCTCTCCAGGATTTCAGGATTTCTTGGCTTACATTTTTGATAGCTGTAGTTTGTAATGGATCAGCACCAGAGGAAGTCCCTCCAGCCAATTAAAATGTTGTAATATTGCAAAAAGAGACCTTGAATCACATATTGAAGGTCACTAGTGAAACATGATCTTTGATATTAAGAGGCGGTAAGCATGTTCAATTGGCTGTTTTAGGAGGGTAAATTACGAGCAAAAATGGGATACATCTGCTGTGACAAATTTAGTGTGGGGGTGCTCCCAGATGTGATCTGACCACAAGCCAGTTTTGAGCTGGATAATTCCTTTTAAAAAAATGGAGTTAGCTCTGTGATCATTTAAAGGCCATTGTTAATCCTGCAGTCTTGTTGGATAGTAAACATTCCATCCTCTTTCTGGATATAAGGTTTTGAAGTTCATATAATCAATCACTATCTAAATGTGTTTGGAATACGTATTGTGCTGTGGTAAATGATACTGTTCTAGAGGGACAGAAGATCAAGGCAGTTCTGTAACCTGGTTTCTGTCTTGTGGAATTGGTGAGGGAGTGGATAGAATAACCATTCAGTTTGAAGAAGTCCAAATATTCACATACATTTCTCTCCATATGTTTATATGGCTACAAGAACTTGCACATCCTATGTATCTCTATCTCTTATGCAATGATGATGAGTTCAGGATCATGTTACTGATCTTTTGTTAGAGCTCTGTGCCTCCTGCTTTCATCAGGGTACACTGTGTTCATTATTCTAATTCACTGTTGCATAAAATGAGTTTTTGTAAATAGTTTTGAGCGAGGGAATTCATGCGTCTTCATTTTACTTTCTCACTCCATTTGTTAGTTGTCGTTAAGTTCTGTCCATACCTCCAACATGATTTGGAGAGATGTTACTTTCTTTGGCTGTGTTCTGTGATTTTAGACGTGTTCTTTCGCTCCCTCCCTTTCAACCAGCCAAATGGACTAATCATATATGAGAACTTTTCAGGCCACAGTTCTCCTGATCTTGCTTAAAACATTACTCCCCTCTTCAATTAATGATTTAACACACTCCTGATTTGCTTATTCTTTTTTATCTCCTTGCGAAAAGATTCCATGAGATTGAAGTTCTTTGTTAATGAACAGTGATCAGCTCAGGTATCCTGTAATAGATATGCAAAGCTCTATCTCCAGAGTTTAGATAATGTGATGTCCTGAGTTGCTCTTATGTAATCATTGTCCTTAGAATAGTGCCATGACTCTTGAAGAAAATGTAGTTTTAAATCAAGAACTTTCTCCCACCTAATATGCTCTAGCATCTTAGAGAAGTTGATTAATTTCGATGTGCTGAGTAAGGGCTTAAGGAGCAAAAGGCAGTGATGCGCCCAACTCTCATTGAAAGTCAATGGGAACTGCACATCTGGAGATTGATCCAGTTCCCATTAAAGTCTGTGGGAACTGGATCTGTACTCTGTGTATGCGGATGCGCTTATGAAAATCTAAAAGCTTATAGTTTTCTGACTCAGTTAATATGGGAATACAAAAATCATTATTTAAGGCAGTGAACCCGTTGTACTAAATTCATTCCTAGCATAGGTATCTGTAACTCTGTTGCAGTATCTTGCCCACATTTAAACTAGGGCTTACGTTAGGGCAGAAAGAAAGAGACTGCTTTATTTAGTGAAACTTGTAATGCCGTTTTAAGGACTATATGCTGAGTTTCTAGAACACTGACAGCACTCACTGAGATTTCTTGCTGATCATGGAATGGAAAGTTAGATCACCGCTGTACCTTCACTTAAGTTACAGAGTTCTATAGCTTAAAAGAGAACCTGCTTATAGTACTTAATTCATCGGAGGGGTGTGTGTGTCACAAGTTTTGTTAAAGATGATGAATTTCTAGGAATGGTTACATGGAAGAGAAAATTGGAATAAGCAGGTGCAGCACACTCTACTCGTTTGAGTCAGTTACCGTAGATGTGTACTTGCTGCTGGAAATGAGCTCATTTCCAGTCTTTACGTGACACTTTTTCATAGTTGATTTCAGCTATTGTCAGTCTCCAATGTGAGAACCCTTGGAAATGTTTGTTTTAATCTTCAGTTAACCCATTTTCCTGACAGGAATTGAAGGGAGGATGAATTCATTCATGTTAAATCAGAACAGACACCCAATTCCAGGTTGGTCTTTTCAATCCTCAGAGACCAGTATAGTCACTGTGTACTAATCAGTTATTTCAGAAATGTTATTTTCCATTACAGAAATGTTGTAATCTAAAATTCTGCTACCAAAATAACTAATACCACTTTGCCTGGATTTCCTTGAAGACTGTCTCCAGCTATTTTTGCTCAAAATAGCACCTAATGGATTTAGGAAGTAATCAATAGTCCTAAAGACTCTTGTAGAGCATAACACATCAAATATTAATACTCTTTGTCTTTTAAGAATGTATTTCATATTGTTAGTGCATTATTGAAAGCTTCTCATCATATTAAATGACTCAAGATGCTTGCAACAAATATGGGATGGTCTTTATTTTACTTTTGTATATTGATGTAAATAAATTCATTGGTACAAATTCTCCTATACTCCATGGAAGTAAGTGAAGTTGCCTGAGAGATAACTTTACCCATTAACCTTTATGCTACTGACATGCTGATATTTTTCTGTAAGACTGGAATGTACATGTAAAGAACAAAGCCATTTTTCTTGTAGCTGTGTACTTATGACCATTGTATAACATTCCCCACCTAATAAAATGTTTCATTGCTCCATTTACTGGACATGTTTATGGAATAATCTTTGTACGACTAAGTTTTATTTTAGTTAAAAGGCACAGTAATGCATAGGGTTTTGTTGGTAGCTGGGCAGCTGTTCAAGGCATTACAAACTGGGTAGAAGGAAGATTGTGACCTGTAGTGGGGTCTGAAGAGTTGGATGCACTTGCAAAGTCATGTAGCATCTTGGAATTCACACCTTATTGCACCACAGAAATGGAAATTGAAAGCAAAGTTTTAAAAGTGCATCAGGGCTCACCAACAGGGTTGCCAATTTTGGTTGGCCATATTCCTGGAGGTTTCATCACATAACATAATCTTTAAAGATTATTCTTTAATTTCTGGAGACTCCAGGACAATCCTGGAGGTTTGGCAACCCTTCTCACCAGGGAGCTGGAGGGGGGCAGGATATTGTATATAATCAGTGAGTCCATGGTGATTTTGGTGCTAGAGGGTGTGACGTTTAACTATAGCAATCCTGATGTATATTCAACAAGTCTTGCTTGTGACAGAGCAGAGGAAATCTAAAAATACTGCCTTTGTTTCTGTAATGGTAGATTTTGCTTTCCATTACATTTAAGAATTTCCAATTCAGTTGTCAGATTTTTTATCAATATTTTTTATCCCTTCAGTTAAAATCTTCTAATTTTAAAGATTTTTTGTTTCAAAAGAGTTTTCAGTGCTATCTGCTTTGGGGCAAATTCTGTTCTCAGTTGTACTGATGTAATGGCACTCAAGTAAGCACAGGGTCTCGCACCATAGAAAATCAAGCCATTGATTTAGGGTCCGAGCTTTAGGCCCTTGACTGAAAATGCTGACTTATCTTTGTTAAAGAACACCATGAAAATGTTGCTCTCCCAAGAGCAGTATTTGTATTTGTTTGGCATTCACCATGGATGATGATTAGAAGAAGAATTACATTAAAAAGATGCCATTACTAGTATTATCATTCCAAAATACAATAAAACTAGATTAAGTTCAATATTTATTATATAGTACCCAGTGTATGCTCACCTAATGCATTTCCAGTAACCATTTTTTCACATGGCTGGAACAGAATGTTATTTTCTCAATAAATTTCTCCACATTGAAAAGAGAATTTGAGGGCATCTGGCAGAACTGACTTCTGAAATCTGTGGTCAGGGTCAGAGCAGCTGGTGCTGTTTTACATACAGTAGAAATGTATTTTGTGTGTGCACATGAAGGCGGTGGGGCAATTAGGGGTTCTTGTACTGTCACCTGCCTGAGTCCATTCTTTATCTTCATCCTTCTCAATGGAATACACATTTAGGTTCCAGATCTGCAAGTACGACACGATATCTAGCCTCAATATCAGTGAGAGAAAGTGGGACTCTGCATGGTGCAGTGGTCTCCTGGTCCAACTACCCAAGTCAGCAGACCTGGTTTCAACATTGCTATAATTGGCACAGTCGATTCTTAGATTTTTTTTTTTATATAAACCAGAAGGGACCATTGTGATTATGTATGCATAATACAGGCCATAGGATGTCCGTGAATTAATTCTTGTTTCAAGTCCAATAGCTATGATTAAACTAGAGCATATGGGATCTTGATTTAAAAATTTCCACTGGTGGAGAATCCCACCACAATACTTTGGAAGTTTATTCCGATAACGAATTATCCTCACTCTGTGCAGCTTATGTTTAGTCTGAATTTGTCTAATTTCAACTTCCAGTCATTGGATCTTGTTATATCTTTGTCTGCTAGATTGAAGAGCTATTATCAAATTTCTGTTCCCTGCATAGGTACTGATGTATTGTGATCAAGTCACACCTTAACCTTTTCTTTGTTGGACTCCAGGAGCTCAATATATTTAGTTTATCACTATAAAGGCCTGTCTTCTAATCCTTCCATCATTCTTGTGGCTCCACTTTTTTTAAACATCCTTCTTGAGTTATGGGCAGGAGAATTGGACATGGTATTCCAGTAGCAATCATACTAACTGATCAGCTCATGTCCAACTGATTATCCATCATGATCCCCAAGTCTTTTCAGAGTCACTGCTTCTCAGGATAGAGTCCCCCATCCTTTAAGTATGGCCTACGTACTTTGTTCCTAATTGTATAACCTTATACTTGGCTATATTGAAATACACATTGTTTGGTGCAAGCAAGCCAGATTGCTCTGTATCAATGATTGGTCCTAATCATTATTCATCATTTCTCCCAATCATTATCAGTGATAACTTAATATTTTCTTCCAGGTCACTGATTAAAAATATTAAATAGCATAGGGACAACAACTAGTCCCCACAGGACCCCATTAGAAATGCACCTATTCACTGATGATTGTCCATTTGCATTTTGAAATGTATTCTGTTTGAATCCATTTAATGTATGCTATGTTTATTTTTGTACTCAGTTTTATAAATCAAAATGTCATGCAGTACCAAGTCAAATGCCTTACAGAAGTGTAAGTATATTAAATCTACACTTACCTTTACCGACGAAACTTGTAATCTTATAAATAAATATTAAGTTGGATGACAAGATTTGTTTTCCATAAACCCATGTTGATGAGCATTAATTACATTACACTCTATTTAGTTCTTCATTAATCTAGTCCTGTATCAGCCATTCCATTATTTTGCCCTGTGATTGATATCTGGCTGTGACAGGCCTATAATTACTTGAGTAATTCTGTTTTACCCTTTTTAAATATTGGCACAACATTAGCTTTCTCACAGTTCTTTGAAACTTATTAAAAATCACCATTAGCCAACTCTTCTAAAACTCTGGGTTGCAAGTTATTTGAACCTGCTGATTTAAAAATGTCTAACTTTAGTAGCTGCTTAAACCTGAGTTGGAATGGAAGTTTCAGCATGGACAGGACTTAGCTCTGTTTTAACCATTTTCTGACTAATACCTTGAATATGTCCATGTTGTAACCTGGTCATCGGATAACTGTGAGGTAGGGGACCTAGTTACAAATTATATATGTGATGCAGATAGTCCGGTAAGGAAGTGGTGCAGTTTCTATTCTAAATTTTCTTGAAAAATTGATAGACTTTAATCACTTTTAAATCTGTTAGCAGTTCTTGAATTATTGTGATTGCTCATTAGTGGAAAGTGTTCACTTTCAATTTTAAACCTAGATTGGGACCTTGATTCTTATCTTTCAGTGTTCTGCTGTTGCAGTTTTTCACATAATTTCCCATATTTTGCTGAATTTGCTGTTTCAATATACTGTGCAGTATGCCTTTGTTTTTCTCTAATTCTAGCTGGAAGAGTCCTGTGCTTTCAACCTGAGTTTAATTTGGATTGCTTTTGACCTAATGCTAAAGGGGCTTAGGCATTGGTTTTTATTTGATACACATAAATCTTTGCCACATAAGTTAGGGTTACCATACGTCCGGATTTTCCCGGACATGTCTGGCTTTTTGGGACTCAAATCCCCGACCGGGGGGAAATCCCAAAAAGCCGAACATGTCCAGGAAAATCCGGCGCCGCTGGGCCGGGGGCTGGCCCGGGGCCGGCGGTGCTGGGCGGCCGGGGGGTGCGCCGGGCGGCCGGGGGGTGCCGTGGTCTGGCCCGGGGCCGGCGGTGCTGGGCGGCTGGGGGGGTGCGCCGGGCCCCTGGGGGCCGGCGGTGCTGGGCGGCCGGGGGGTGCGCCGGGCCGCTGGGGGTGCTGGGCGGGCCGGGGGTGCTCGGCCGGGGGCCCAGGGGCCGGCAGTGCTGGGCGGGCCGGGGGTGGTCGGCCGGGGCCGGCACCCCAGGGCCCGAGCCGACCCAGGCTGGAGCCGCCGGGGGGGCCAGCCTGGGCTGCGCCTCCTCCCCCCACACCCTCCTTACCTGCTTCAGGCTTCCCGCGAATCAAATGTTCGCGGGAAGCAGGGGAGGGGGCGGAGACTTTGGGGAAGGGGCGGAGTTGGGGTGGGGGCGTGGGCGGGGGGCGGGGCCCCGTGGAGTGTCCTCCATTTGGAGGCACAAAATATGGTAACCCTAACATAAGTAAATTTGCAAATAAAAACAGAATAAGGAGATAGACAAGTTCACAATGCAGACAGACTCAGTGCCCTCATTCCTGTAAATGCCTGTCTGAGAGAGGTATTAAACCTAGGAAATCATAAACAAGAACTAAACTGGAGTGTATATATAGGGAAGCTATTAGACTTGTTAAAGAAAATGCACATTTGAGGAAGAGTTCCTCTTTTTCAAAAGCAAAGTTCAATTGCATATAATTAGAGAATACAGTGAGAAACTAAGGGATGATAAGCAGTGGTCTAAAATAATAATTTAACATTTACTTTTGACTTAATTATCTAAGGTCAAATCCTGTCATTGACCCTCCTTTCCAAAGAAGTTAATTGAGCTTAAAAGAAAAATCACTGGCACGGTTTAGGTATGGTTTTAATCAGAATTTTTAAAATATTTCTTTGCTACAAATCGCCTCTAAAGATTTATTTTTAAAATTAAAAAGGACATACTATTAAGAACCTAGACTTTTTCTGTGATTCTAACTCATTTTTGTTTTGTTCTAATCTAGATAGATAAAGGAAGAGGCTCTTGCTATTTTGTGGGATGGCATTTGTTTTGATGGGTGGTTCCAAATGCATATTTGGGAATGGCTTGTTTTTTGTATGTGGTTTGGCATGATGTCCTGCAGCTATTTGGAAGACTTCCTAGTTTTAGTTAAGATCTATACATCTTTATACCCAAAAAAGGTGTGAGATGACAAATTTGACCCAAATCTGAAATGTATTCATTGTGGTTGGACCTCTTATTCTGTGTGGAGCTTGGTTGACTTCAGTGGGGCATGATGTGGAAACGAATGCCCCCCCCCCCCGCCCTTCCTCCATTGGCCATCTTGAAGGATCAGAGCCTGATGTATTGCTGAAACTTCTTTTCAATGCATAAAGCCACTGAGTAGGTAAACAAAGGTGTAATCACAATTATTTTGTGAATGGGTAAAAATCCACTGGAACAAAGAGTCTCGAAGATACAGACATTTATTGGGGCAGTATATTTTATAACTTTGTAGGGTTCTCTTAGTTTCAGTTCCATGAAGATCTGCTCTTAATTTAGATCAGGTAGGGGTCTATGATCCTGATCCACAGTGCACAACATGAAGCACATGTTAAGGCCTTTGCAGGCCTGGGGCCTAAGTAATTGGACTTGTTAGAAGACCATGCTGTTATGAAAGCAAATGTTATCAAACTCCTTCTGTCACCCCAAAACTAAGACTCTCCAGCCTACTGTTACAGAGCAATCTTTAAAATCCATTTTATCTCCAATGTAGATAACAAAACATCTATAAATTGTTTTTTAAGAATGTTTAAGGGAAAATGGCTATTGATCATGGCAGTAAAAATTGTTTCTGTCTAATTACTAATAACAGCTATTTTGGTCAAATGAGCCGTTTTTGTTTAATGGCTTTCCAATCTCCATGCTATGTACAGTAAATTAAAATTATTGTAATTCTTTTTTTTCATTGTTTAAATATGTATCTATTATCTGTGTGGAACTGATAAAGAAAATTTGTGTAGCTTGCACCAGACATGTCGGAGCAAAATGTATGAAAATGCATTTATTACATTGCTGACCTAGGAGACTCTTCAGATTCAGCTACTAAAAACAGCATAGCACCATCAGTCAACATCTGCCAAAATGGCATTTTAATGAAGAGTGCTTTAACTAATTTGGATACCTACTGAGTTTCCATATCATAAATGTCATTATGCATGTGGACACCTTCATACAAGATAAATGATTATTTTTTTCCTAATGGTAGATTTGGACTAAAATCCAATAGGTTCCTTAAGTTTTATTTTTTGTCTTTGCTAATTGGATAGCATTAGTTATGTATAATCTGGGTTCCAATCATGTGGGGTGGGGCGATGACAGAATGTCCCATCCATTCCATCAAGATATTGAACAGTTGCCTGAAAATATCAGTGCTTGCTTAAGCAGCAGTAATAATGTTCAGTCACTTTTTTAACAATTATTCATAAAAATATTTAATGGGACTGTTCAATTTAGTGTAATCTGCTTCACCCCTCATTAAGGTAAAAAAGCAATTAGTCTCCAAGTTTAAATTTTCTTCAATAATGTTTCTTCCACCATTCTCAGTGTTCTAAACACCAGGATTCTATTTATCTTCCTCCAGCTTGCAATACCATTATCAAGTCGTTAATACTACTTCAGGCGAGATACTGGTGCTTGTGGAAATTTGGAATCCTATTATGGCTGTAAACTATGAACCATGGAATATTGAGGAGGACAGAGGTTAACGGAATCTCTCACTTATCTACTTAACGTTTAGCTTTCTTTATTCTGCTTATTTTTAAATTAAAGTCTGCTCTGTTAATTAAATAAAAGTAAATAATCCTTGCCTATACATGGTTCAGAGGCAGTGACTCCAATTAAACCTATAATAAGGGTATTAAATCATATAATCACAAGTTACTCTTCTTGGGTATCAGCTTTTTCTCTGCAATTGTCATGCTAAGAAAATATCACTTTAGGGGCATAAACAACGAGGAGTCCTTGTGGCACCTTAGAGACTAACAAATTTATTTGGGCCTAAGCTTTTGTGGGCTAAAACCCACTTCATCAGATAGTAAGCATTCTAAATATATTTGGTGTAAAGAGCAATACTTCAGCATAAATCAGTTCTAAAATTTCCCTTTAGTGTCTAGTCTTGTTTTGTTGAATAATTTCTCCTTTATCAAAGCTCTTTTTTTTTTTTTTTTGGTGTCCCATTTTTTCTTATTTGCTCTTGTTGCTGCTTAGCATAGCTGAGTTGACTCATCTCTAATTGTAGAGAGAGAGGTTTTACTAGCTGTTTCATGGGAACTCATGACCTCCCAGCTCTTTCTACATAGGAAATTCTGCCTGGCTTTTTTTAGGAGCTCCAGTATAAAAGGGCTAGGTTCCTTCCCTTGCAAGTGAAAGTGTATTAACCAAGGTATTTCACAGTGCCCCATCTTTAGCTTGAGAAATTCTGCCTTGTTCTAATAGCATCCTATGTTTAAACCTTCTATTCACATGCTCTTCTCTACAACTGTGTGTGTATATTCCACATTTTTCAGCTTTTTTTTTTTTCCTTGACAGACGCAGTTGGTTTAGTCTCTGCTGTCAGGTATTTTCTCATCAGCCAGAGAGACTATGGAGTCTTCTTTCAGGATCAAGATAAGCTTTTCTGAATAAGGTCTGATGTAAATCATGTTATAGTAAACTAATGAAAAATAAGGGGGGGGGCATTTTATTTTGCATAAAGTGATACAAAAGTTCAATTTCTTTCAACCGGGCTGTCAGTAATCCTTAGTGCTTTCACACTGCCAGAGTCGGTTCTTTCCTTACATCAGTTTAGTTTGAATTAAAATAGGAAAACATTAACGCCTTAGATACAATTTGAGCATCAAGCCACCAGAAAGAAGTATGCTAAAGTTAAAATCATATTTGTCAAATTACCCTACAATATATAAAGGGTATAAATCCTCTACATCAGTGGAAATCGCATTTAAAAAAAACTAGGTTTGTGCATTTTAGTTTATACATGCATGTTTTCATGACTCTTCAGTATCTGAATTTATTCTTTGGAATTATTTGATGGTCAAGAGAAATAATGTTCTTAAATATCAGAAGTCAATTAGAGAGGTTAAAGTTAGGAATGGGCACAATTCAAGTAGGAAAACACGTATACTGTGTTTCTGCAGTGCTTTCCATCCAAAACATTAATGAGCTAAGCCTCACCACACTTCTGTGAGGTAGATAATTTTTACTATGCCTGTTCTTTAGATAGAATCATAGGTTAGGTCTACTGCAGCTGGAGGCATAATTTCCTGTTTGAATAGACATACGTGCACTAGCCTTGACCTGAGCTACAGTGTAGCCATGGTGGCACGGGCAGTGGCTCAGGCTAGCCACCGGAGTACAATCCCATCCAAGACCCTGGATAAGCAGCTACATTGCTATTTTTATTGCTCTGGGTCAGTCAAAGCTAGCACACGTAGGTCTAGGTGCAGCATAGATGCACCCATGAAATGTAGGGCAGGAAGGGACCTCAAGAGGTCATGTAGTCCATCTGCCCCGTGTTAAAGCAGGTATCTATTTAACCTGTTCTTAAAACCGTCCAAGGGTGAGGATTCCTCAACTTCCCTAGGTAACCTGTTCCCATGCCTAACTACCCTTACAGTTGGAAAGATATATATATATATATATTTTGCTAATATCCAAACTGAATCTCCCTTGCTAAGCCAATTATGACTTGAGTCTCCATGTCCACTGAGGAGAGCACAACTTATCACCATCCTCTTTATAACAACCTTTTACATATTTGAAGATTGCTAACATGCCCCTCCTCAACCTTCTCTTCTCTAGACTAAACATGCCTAATTTTTCCCACCTTTCTTTTTATAAAACTCTCATCTGTTGTTGGTCTTCTGGACTCTTTCCAACTTGTCCATCTTTAAGTATGGTGCCTGAACTTGGATAGATGGGGAGATGAGTAATAGAATGCTTTGCCCACATTGCAGAGGAAGTCTCTCTTAGAAATGGAAATAGAGCCAATACTCTAGAACCCTATTATTGTATTTTAACCATCAAATCCTCGTTGTCTTTTTTCCTCAAAGACCACATGGAAAATGGAGGCTTCAGTCAGTTCTTGGTTTCACTGCATTCAGTGACTGCAAACTAGAGTCTGGGGCAGTTGCAAATCCATATGGAGCATGAGACACCCTCCACAGCTGCTGTGATGGGTAGATTGCAATTGGCCATCACAGGCCTCAAAATGGGCAACAGTAGCAGAAGAGGGATATGACTCCAGGAGATGCTTTGATTCTCCATGTCCCTTGGGCAGCTTCTGCCAGCTCCCGTGGAGCCTTGGACATACATCTAAGTGACATTCTCCTGGTAGACCTCCAGCAATCTTCCTTATGGGTGAATCTCCACGTGTGTGTGTGTGTGTGTGTGTGTGTGTGTGTGTGTGTGTGTGTGTGTGTGAGAGAGAGAGAGAGAAATTTGCACCTCTCTGCACCAGTGGAGGTGGATAGAGCCCTATTGTGCTAAACCACATATACCAGCCAGCTAACAAAAATGTACAATATTAATCTAATTTTAAATTACATTACTCATGCCACTCAGTTTGAGCTCCATGTTGTCACTGATCGTCCTCCCTAGGACAGAGGTCGCAGTGTTGTGTTTTTTTGTGCTGAGAATCCCATTTCCTTTCTCAAGGGCAGTTTCCATAACACAGCTGGGTAATCCCCTGAGAGGGTATGAAAATCTTTCCAGGCTTGCCCACTAGCCTATAATTTATCTCCATTTGCAGAGGAACTGGTTAGAGCCTGAATTTCACCAGCAAAATAGCATAAATATTCAAGATTGCTAGAAAGAAAGTGGGAAAGAATGTGCTTTGGGAACAGCAGTTAGCATCTCTGTTCAGTGATTCCCTCCCTCTCCCCACTTAGTTCCTTTCACTGGACCATTTCTGTTTCCTTTGCATAGCTTGTTAGATTTATAGCATCATACAGGATGTATGGTGCGGGGGGAAGAACTAGGATGATCAGAGAATGAGGATAATGGTAAAAACTGAGTCCAATATCTGGCTGAGTTAAAAATCTAGAGCATCTCTAACTTGTTTGATTATATGTTCTAACTGCTGAATTGTAGATCTTTCGTAACAAGTCTGAAGTAACCAGTCCCTCTGACATGTGTGCATATAACTCTCTTGAATGTTAACAAGTTATCCTCGTTCATTTACTTATCTACTTTATAGGTGCAGTAGATTTGCTGGCAGTTGGAGATGTAATAGACTGATTTTGAGTGCAGCAAACTGGACTGACCTTGCAAACTGAAAGCAGCATCTTCAATTTTTTGTTTTTCTTTCCGGAGTAGAGGCCGGAGAGCCTTTATTCACCATTTACTCAGCTGAGATTCTGCTTCACACATCCTTCCTTTCAGCCTGGGTGTGCTGAGGGTCATACAGAATTTATAGTGCATTTAACTAATTCTTTGTGTTGTGGATAATGAGAACATAAAACTCCAGCTGAATACCCTAATCTTTCAGTTTGCATCCTAGGTGAATGTATTGCGAGGGGAGGCGGTCTCCATACCAAGGTTGGTTGACAATTTTCCATAAAAACTGTTTTTAGTGAAAAATTGGTTTTTAGCTAACTGAAATTTTTGAGATTTTTTTTTCTGCAGAAATTTTTTTTTAATATATTTTTGGTCAAATTTTTTGGCTGCAAACTGAACAAAATTAAACCTATTTTCACCCAGTTCCACTCAATACCCTCTATTTCACTTGCTTTCACACTCCCACTCTCTAGGCCTTACCTAGTGGTCCCTGTAAAGTCTGTTAACAGCAGTCCTTAACCGGCCAGAGAGGTAGCTATTGAGTAAGGTGAGGCATTTGCTTCCACAGCACTTCAAGCCTCTGTTTCTGAGGAAGTGACTAGAGAGTATGCTAAGAGATGATGGATAAGAGTGGAAAATATTAGTGATATTGTATCAGAAATTAGATCAAACATACTGCTGATGAATTTAAGTTGGTGCCAGGGCTGGCTCCAGGTACCAGCTTGTCAAGCAGGTGCTTGGGGCGGCCACTCCGGAGAGGGGCGGCACGTCCAGCTATTCGGTGGCAATTCGGCGGACGGTCCCTCACTCTGGCTCGGAGCGAAGGACCTCCCGCCGAATTGCCGCCGCAGATCACGATCGCCGCTGCTTTTTTTTTTTGCTGCTTCGGGCGGCCAAAACCCTGGAGCCGGCCCTGGTTGGTGCATGCTGAAAGGAATGAATCTCCTGTAGAGAGAAGAGCCCTTTACTAAGATTTACTTGCCAGCATCTTGGGACAGGGAACTGGAATGACCTGAACTGCCAGAAATAGTCTTCTGAGAAAATTATCACTTGCCTTTCAATGATCTATTGAAATAGAAAGTAATCTAAGGCTTGGTCTACACTACCCCCCTAATTCGAACGAAGGTACGCAACTTCAGCTACGTGAATAACGTAGCTGAAGTCGAAGTACCTTAGTTCGAACTTACCTTGGTCCACACTCGGCAGGCAGGCTCCCCCGTCGACTCCGCGGTACTCCTCTCGCCGAGCTGGAGTACCGCAGTCGACGGCGAGCACTTCCGGGTTCGACTTATCGCGTCCAGACTAGACGCGATAAGTCGAACCCGGAAGTTCGATTGCCAGCCGCCGAACTAGCGGGTAAGTGTAGCCAAGGCCTAAGAATCCCAAAGTTACTCTTTTTGGGTCTGTATCTGAAAGCTCCTGAAGCCCTCAATTCCAATTGTTTGCAGTGAGAGCGGAAGGCTGTCAGAGCCCCCCCCCCCATAAAGACCTTGGCACCTCACTGTATCAGTCTCTCGTTATTTCTGTTTGGACAGGCTCCCATTTTCTCTGATAAAGAACAGAGTTATGGACGGATTATCAGCATGTTAAGAGTTCTTAACACCTTGCACAAAAGCTGAAATTTTACATGCACACTCAGGCAGCTGAGCTGCTCTGGGAACAAATTGGTAATGAACAAGTCATTCCTATGTTTCTATCTATATTTGGTTTATTTGAAGTCTGTGGATATTTCTCACTGTGGCTCATGTATGGAGAATGAATCCTAGACATTGGAGATGGAAAGGACCCATTTAGGTGATTCTGTTCACCCTCCTCCTGGCACAGGAATATTGTCTATAGTATATTCTATTTTTTTTGTCTAGTATTGGTTGAAGGGAATCAAGCGACGTAGCTGCTTCCTTGAGACACTATTCCATACGTTCCTGGACCTTATCAGGATATTTCCCCAGATAACAGGCCTAAATTTTACTGTGCTTATCATTGACATGATGATACTCTGGCCGTATTTATACCACCTTACGCTAACCAAGACAATTCTGTTCCTGCTCTAATATTTTTGCCAGTCAAATGGCTACAGACCACTATTATGATCTCCATTAGTCGTTATTCAGCCAAACTTGCTCACCTGCAGTGCTCTCACAATAAAAATTGTTGTAAGGATGTTGAGCACTTATTGGTGGACATGACTTAATATTTTTTATTGGATACTTTGAAATGTTTTTGATACCAACCTTGAACTTAGGGTTTTAAAATTAATTCCTAAATAATGTCTGTATGCTTAATTATACTAATTTGCTTGGCTTTAAAGTAAAGGAATTTTAAGGAAAGATGATACTTAGTGGTCTATTAGAGCTACTAAGAGGTGAAATAATTGTAAATGTAATGGAAACCTAAACAGAATGTATGTCATGCACTCCAGAATGAGGTTTGAGGTTATGAGCTGGCTGGTATTTTAAAAACCCAAAGGCAGCTTTACTAAGGAGTGAAATCTAAAGTTCTGCATCAACATGATACACAAATTGACTAGAAGCCAGTGTTGCGTGTGTGTGTGTTGGCACAATCGATCACTTTTTCAGTTTAGTGGAATGTGTTAAAAGCAAATGACAAAACAAATAGTCTGTACAGAAATGAAATAGCTCTTTGGAACTTGGATGTTTTGTACTGTTGAGTTCACTAACTATAGAACTAGAAAGGTTCAGAAACAAGATGCTGAGTGGGCTGCCTCTTTTGGTTGCTTTTGTGGCTGCTCATTCTAATTTGGGGATAGAGTCAACTGGAATTCTTCACTAGTCTTCATTGAGTGTTGGCATTTAATTAGAGGGTTGGATGGGGGGGGGGGGGGGGGGCTCAATTGCACACTGCTGCAGCCTCCAGTGGAGATTGAAGTCTGCTTTGACATGAAGTGGTGGTCAACAGGCTGCATGGAGGTCAGGTCTAGTTTAAAATCATTAATTTTTTTTATATCAGAAATAGAACTGTTGCATTAGATACATCCTGGCTTCAGGCTACCCACATCTCCTCTCTCTTCCCCCCCCCAACTGTAACTATGTGTGCAATTGCAGGGTGTCACTATTGCTTTCTGATCCTGGCTTCCTCCAAAACCCATAGCATGTGAGCACTGTGGTTATTCTGGAATATAGACTGGGGAGGAATGTTGTGGAGCTGAATTTAGGGGGTCAGAGTATATTTTGCATATTTTTAGTACATAGACCCCTGACTCTCACCCACAGGTAATTTTGAAGGTAATTTTGATGCTTATTTGGCCCTTTGTTTTTAAGTTACTCTTATAGTGGGCACAATTCCAGGCTCTACTGCAGCCCCTTTGTAGCTGGGGGATGTCTCAGGGCGAGGAGTGAGAGTAGCCATAACACACAGAACAGCTTCTTGGTGGCTCTGTGTAACTGCCATAATTTAGAGCAGTTCTACCTTATGCCAGTTCAGAATCCCAGGGGTTCAATCCTCAGCTGATGTAAATTGCCATTGCTCCTCTGAAGCCAATGGTGTGATTACAGGCCACAGCAGCTAAGGATCTGCCCCCATAAGTATAAGAGGTGCAGCACAGAATCTGGGTCATTTTTAAATGTGTGGGTACATAATATTGTATTAAACATTTGAGCCAGATTGCACAACCATGCAAGGATAGAAACTAGGGTTGCCAACCCTCCAGGTTTGTCCTGGTGTCTCCAGGAATTAAAGATTAATCTTTAATTCAATATTATGTCATGTAATGAAACCTCCAGGAATACGTCCAACCAGAATTGGCAACCCTAATGGAAAGAGAGAAGGGGAAGGGTACAAAGAGCTTTTTGTAGTGAGATGTGGGGAGAAGACCATGTTCTGCATGCTGTTAAAGGGTATTGCATGCGTTTTCCTGGGGCTTGTGTCTGGATGGTGCCCATCTGTGCTCCCCTACTGTGGAGCTGTGCCTTAAAGGGACAATATAGCCTTTAATGTTTTTGAAAGGTTCAAAATAACTTGAACACTTTCTAAAGCTCAGGCTGGTGGTCGTAGGCACTGAATTCCCTTGTTTATCTAGCCCAGAGATAGGTCTATGTACTAGTAAACTGCTAATAGGTTTGGCCTCAGAAGTCCACTTAGTATGGGAGGCTTCAGGTCTTGAGCAGTCCCATGTGTGATGTGCCAGATGTGGTTTTGTTACATGCCACGAGATACTGTTCAGCAAAGAACGGGTTGAAATCATCAAGGCATTTTTACTTCAGCCAGATTTGAACCATTTCCCTAGAGATGACAAGCTAATGGTTTGTCCATAAAGCCACAGCTTTCCTTATTTCTCTTTGAAATGAATAGAACTGGAATGGAGTCATATGCTGCATTGTGATAACATAATGCTCTTATAAAGCTATTCATTATACAAGCTGCTTTGGTAGACAAATTAGACATGCAGAATTTTCAGATTTTGCCTTATTCAAATTTTAATTAACTTTGTGTAATAAGCTGTAAGCACATTAATATCAACAAAATACTTTGTACTGTGTCTGTAATATTCAGATGAAAAAGCCACAAGCATTGTTTTTATACAAAGACCAGTGGAGCTTAAAATAGTATTTTCTAGTAACTGGGAGCATGCATGTAGGAGAGAAATTACATTTTCCCAGCAGATCTCAAACTTTAATATAGCAACGGAAGGTGTTTTCTTTAAAAATAAATGATATTGCATGAATATTGTTAAGACTATATTTTAAAAATTGATGGATTAATTTGCATTCTCCAGCTTGGACAGATGGTGTGATCCATAATAAAATACTCAGCAGCATACTAAAAAGGATTGTTTCGGCACCTACCATTTAAAAGCACGTTTCATCCAAATACCCAGGGAAAGTTTTCAAAATAGAAAGGTCTGCGCGAATATGTTTTTAACCTTGAGATATTATTTGAAACTCCCCAGTTATCAGCATAATAATTTCTTTGCTGTGGAGGAAGTGTTGTCTCCTGACTTGAGCAGGGGTAGGGAGACATGAATCCTGGGGTCTGTTCCTGGATGTGTTACTAATTCATTGCCTGCCCTTAGCTGCTTAATTTCTGTGCACCTTTTTTCCCCATCTGTATATTGGGTGTAATGACATCTGCTTAATTCATGTTTTGTGAAGTGCCTTGATATATTTGGATTAAAAGATAAATGCAAAGTATTATAATTGTTGTATCCACCACTTCAGGCATCTAATTTGCCATGCTCCATCTTTTTTTTCCCCCAGTTGTCCAGGGATCTTGCAACAGTTTCTTACTTTGCAGTAATTCTAGGTTTCAGGTTGTAGTTGTAGCAGTCTGATCTCTGTCCTGTACATGTTGCATAGAAGCCAGGAAAGGACTGGTTACTACATGACTTCTGGAAAAATTTCTTCAGAGTAAATAAAAAATTAAATCTTATGTTAATCAAAAGTAATACTGGAAGCTTGCAGTTTCTAATGGAGTTCGACGTTCATTGTATCTCATTGTCTTTTTCAGGTTGTTTACAATTAATGGATATTTTACTAACTGCCAACCCAGCAAACTTGCACTGGGCTCCAAGAGTTGAGCTGGGGTCTTTCATCTTGCACATTATCACCAGTAACTGAGGTGTTTCGGGCCAAATTAGGTTCTCAATTCTACTTTGCAACCCCATCGTCTTCAAATTGTCTCATTGACATTCACGCAAACCTACTAAAGGAAAATGGGGTTACACAAGGCTCAGTGAAGGGATAATTGAAAGACCTTTCACCAGCACAAAATTAATTTCAAAAAGCCCCAGATAAAACAGAAGCTCTTGCTCAATGTAATTGAGTTTGTTAGTATCCAAAAGAACATGCACCTGCTAGATGTATTGCTAAATGGAAAGTAAGTGCCTTTAACATTCTCTCTAGATAGAGGAATATTGCTAAGGCATAAATCAGCTCGGGCAAAACATCACTCTTGCACAAGCTGTAATCTTGTATCTTCTACCCTTCCTGAGGATCAGCAATCAGTTTAGTCTCTCAATTAATAAACAGCGAATTAGAACCCATTGTTCAGCTCTGCTGTTCAACAGTACACTTATGCTGTTAAACAAGGCATGATATGAGTATAATTCTGTATCTCACCTATATCTTGGACAGTGTAATGTCTGTGTCCAGGGGTGGATTGTCGATGAGCTATCAAACCCAACTGGAATAGCCTCTAAAATACATATACAGTATAGAATTAAAAGAGAGAATGATTAGATTGCTATTTATTTCTGTTTTTAAGACTTTTTTTGGTCCTTATAAGAGGGATTTTTATGTTCTGCAGCAGCCAAAGATAGTGCTTGGAGCTAGCCTGCCTATGCATACATCCTGGACATCCTGCTCTGGAAGGTCACCTAATAACCCTATTTCTGTTTTGTTAGAACCCAGGAAATGCTAATTATAGATTGGTCTCGAAAACATTTCACAGCACCCAGTAACGAATTAGAAGTTGGCTATGTCCAGGAATAAGTGCAAGGCATATTATTAGAACTTTTATTAACTTATATGTATAGCTTGTCTGAATGAAGACTAAGGGAGATGTAATTATCCACAACTATTTAAAGGATAGAAATATTAAGGCGCAGAAGGAAATGTTTATGGTAGATGTATGTAATAGGATACAAATATAGGAAAAATTAGGCTAGTAACGAATATTCTAACAAGGTCTATTAGAGTGTGGAATCATCTCTCAAGATGACAGCTGTTACTTTGTCCTTTTGTTTGACATGATTTAACTATTTGGGATTATACTAGAACAATTATGTTATCTAGAGGGAGGGGCATTAGCTACTGATTTTAAGTCGTGTGGTTTGGAGATTTGATCCTGGTTTGAACACTGATTCCATCTGCTGCCTTGGGTAAGGTTAGCGCATGATCCTGTGAGGTGCTGAGTAGCCTCAATTATCATGAAAATCAAGTGGGAGAAGAAGGTTCTCGGCACCTTACAGAACTGGGTCCTAACCTCTATGTGGGGTCCGACTCCTCACTTTCTCTGTTTCTAAAGTGGAGATGCCTCACAGGTGGTTATATGGATGAATGAATGTTAAAGAGCTTTGGAGATTGAAAGCACTATGGCAATGCTAGATGTAGTTGTTAGTTTAGTCTCTCACAGATGTGAATTTGCTGGTTCCATTTACCGTATTTGGGAAAGGGAAAGATCTTGCTCTTGCTGTGTGAAGAATAAACTCAAGTATTTGGCTTCATCTGGCTTCCATATACCAAAAGCTTGCTCAGACCTCCAAAATCAGTGCCAGATGCCACCCTACAGCAGCGGGGGGGTCACCTAACTAGCTTCGCGTTGTCCAGTGGGAGAGCTCCTTGGATCAGCAGTAACTCAGGAACAAAGATTACTCAATGTCGCCTAAGACTAACCTTCTAGTCCGTTTTTTATATATATATATAAAAGACGATCCTAAAGCTATACCACATTCTGCTCTCACTTACAGTGATGTCAATCTGGGGTAATTCCAAAGAAATCCACTGAATTACTCCAGAATGTGGTATAGTTTTAGGATCGTCTTTTTTTTTTTTTTTTTTTTTTTTAATATATAAAAGGACTAGAAGGTTAGCCAATGCCCCTCCCTCTAGATAGGTGATTTCTCCCCTCACCCTCTCCCCCCGCTGCCGTAGGTGAACTTTAAAGGATTTTAAATTGGCAAGAAATCTCTAGGTCTTAGATTATTATAATGAACTGGGGTGTGCGCATGTGTGTCTGTCCGTCCATCCATTCCCTTATCCTCATCCTCACCGGGTGGAATCAGAATTGTTTAGAGCCTAGCTCCTTTAGCTCAAAATTAGGGAACTCGGAATTTTGAAGTATGATGATTTGAGTTATATCCTGTTTTTGCTTTGAATTTCCAAGTGGTCCTGGTGTGCAGAATAGTGACAACTGTGAAGTGATAGGTGGCCATGGGTTTGTTACTGCATCATTTTGTTACAGTATTGGGCTTAAGTACACAATTATTTTTTGCTTGTCTTGGGAACACTGCCTGATATCAGAACATGCATTTGACAGCTATCTTGATGAGACTACCTAAAAATAAAAGGTATTTATTGTACAGACCAATTATAAAAGCTGAGTAGTTGTATTAAGCATTTGACCTCTTCACTTCATTCAGTAGCTACCACTTCTGCTGGCTGGAAGGGATATCTAAATTAGAAAGAAATTTCTCTCTCAATTAGTAATTAGCAGTTTCTTTTCCAGATTTTATGGCCCTGGTTTCCAGTTAGATATAAGCAGCCAGTTGGCTCTAAGGACCTCTACAAATGCCCTTTTGTTTTGCAGTTAAGTCAATGGACCGAGAAGATCAGAGTTCAGTTCCCATTTCTATTACAGATTTCTTGTGAGACTTTGGGAAAATCACTTAATTGCTCAGTGCTTCAGTTTTCCATATGTAAAATGGGGATAATACTTGCTTTCCCTCACCCTTTGTCTATCTTGTCTATTTAGATTGTAAGATCTTTGGGGTAGGGCCTGTCTCTTACTCTACAGTTTGCAGTGCCTAACACAATGCAGCACCAATCTCAGTTGAGGCCTCTAGCCAGTACTGTAATATAAGCAAGGTGTTCAGTATGTCCCAGGATTGTCCCTAATTGTTGTTTTTTTTAGTGGGTTACTAGTGGCATTTACACAAAGCAACCATGTGAACAGAAGAGTGGCCATACTGTGTCAGACCAGTGGTCCATCTGGCCCATTGTCCTGTCTTCCGACAGTGCCAGATGCTTCAGAGGGAATGAACAGAACAGGGAAACTTATCCCCTGTTGTCCAGTCCCAGCTTCTGGCAGTCAAAGATTTAGGGATATTCGGAGCATGGGGTTGCATTCCTGATCATGGACCTGTCCTCCATGAGCTTATCGAAATCTTTCTTGATCCCAAAAAAAGAAGAACAGGAGGACTTGTGGCACCTTAGAGACTAACAAATTTATTAGAGCATAAGCTTTCGTGGACTACAGCCCACTTCTTCGGATGCATCCGAAGAAGTGGGCTGTAATCCACGAAAGCTTATGCTCTAATAAATTTGTTAGTCTCTAAGGTGCCACAAGTCCTCCTGTTCTTCTTTTTGCGGATACAGACTAACACGGCTGCTACTCTGAAACCTTTCTTGATCCCAGTTATACTTTTAGCCTTCACAATATTCCCTGGCAATGAGTTCCAGAGGTTGACTTCCTTATGTTTCTTTTAAACTGCTGCCTATTAATTTCATTGGGTGACCCCTGGTTTGTGTTATGTGAAGGGGTAAATAACACTTCCTTATTCAGTTTCTCTACAACATTCTTGATTTTTTTTTTTATAGACCTCTATCATATCCCCCTTGTCATCTCTTTTTTTAAGATGAACAGTCCCGGTCTTTTTAATCTCTCCTCATATGGAATAGCTTCCGTACCACTCATGATTTTTGTTGCTCTTTTCTGTAGCTTTTCCAATTCTAGTATATTTTGAGATGGGGTGACCTTACAGAACTGCATGTACTATTCACTGTTTGGGCATACCATGGATTTATATAGTGGCATTAGAATATCTTCCGTCTTGTTATTTGTCCCTTTCCTAACATTCTATTGGCCTTTTTAACTGCCACTTCACATTGAGTAGATGTTTTCAGGGAACTATCCATGATGACTCCAAGATTTCTTTAAGTGGTAACAGCTCATTTAGACCCCATCATTTTGTATGTATAGTTGGGATTGACAGGTTTCAGAGTAGCAGCCGTGTTAGTCTGTATCCGCAAAAAGAACAACAGGAGTACTTGTGGCACCTTAGAGACTAACAAATTTATTAGAGCATAAGCTTTCGTGGACTACAAAGAAGTGGGCTGTAGTCCACGAAAGCTTATGCTCTAATAAATTTGTTAGTCTCTAAGGTGCCACAAGTACTCCTGTTCTTCTTTTTAGTTGGGATTATGTTTTTCAATGTGCATTACTTTGTGTTTATAAAACAGAAAACTGTTTTCCTTTTAATTTTTAAGGTTCTTAAAAATTGGGGGGGGGGGGGGGGAGGGATAGCTCAGTGGTTTGAGCATTGGCCTGCTAAACCCAGGGAAGGGGGCCATTTGGGGATTGGTCCTGCTTTGAGCAGGCAGTTGGACTTGATGACCTCCTGAGGTCCCTTCCAACCCTGATATTCTACGATTCCACCATTCAGAAACAATCACTTGAATCTTTGCAGGAATCATGATCTTTTTAGACTGCTAATGTGATGTTTCTTGGGGCTTCAACCACTAAAATTGTAACTCATAATGTTTATATTGTGTTTAACATGGTGTTACCTAGGCATAATTAAACCTACATTTTTCTCCCTCAAAGAAAAGGCCAGAAGCTATCCTAATGTCAGCCCATGATAACCCAAACTCAAGTCCAAACAGGTAAAACTTAATCATTGTTTTGCCCCAGAAACTGATGATCCAAACTTTAAAATCCTGTTTGCATTAACTGAACAACTTGTCCAACCTGATGCCAAAAATGAAACTGGCCCCTTGCTTGCCTTGCCTTGTGAATGCTATGGATCACCCTGATGAGAGAGAGAAATAGATTTAATCCTTCTACCTCTTCATTAAATTTTTCCTCAGGCTCCACTCAGCCAGATGTGGTTCATAAATGTTTGTGGATGTAATGTCTGTGTTCCCCCTACAGTGCAGTATGGGGTGCAACTAGCACTCGGTGCTCTTTACAAGAATCCTGAGGTCAAAGATTTGTTTTAATTTTCAACCTCAGGTCAATTCCATCAGTCAGTCAATTCATTCAGGATTTTTAACTTCAGATCAACAACTTGTGCTTATGGGAGGAACATGCAACACAGCATTTAACTTTAAATAAATGTATGTATGTATGTTGTCTATAAATAAGCCACTGCATATTTTCTTTTTTGATTTCCAAATTGAGATCCAGGTTTTCCGTAGACAAATCACTTGAATATAAATTTTGTTCTTTTTTCCTTGCAAGTGTGCTCAGTAATACTGAATATGTAGTTTGGCTAAGAGATGACTAGGTGGGGTAGGGAGGGAATATGATAGCAGCCTGGGTGAAAATTTTTGGCCAAAACTTTTTTTAAGCACAAAATGCAGATGTGATGACACTATAAAATATTTAAAAAATTTGTTTTGGTTGTACCAGTTTTAGGTTAGAAAAAATTGGAAAAATTCCATTTTTTTCCATTACTTTCAAAACAATGTTTCCATTTTTAAGTTTGGAACAACTTGTTTCAGACTTTATTAAACAATTTAAGAAAATTAAACTAAAATTGTAGGTTGAGTAAGCAAAATGTGGTGCTCAACCATGAAACCAATTTTTTCTTTTTCCAAAAATTAAAAAAAAACAAACCACATTTTGGTCAACCTGAAACTAATTTTTAAACATTTTTTTGGAATTGCCGGTGAACTGAAATCAATTATTCACACAGCTCTACTTTCAGATATTGGAAAGGTGTAAAATCAAAGAGAAAAGGACCAGTTTCAGGTGGTTCAAGGGGCGGGTTATAAGTAATGAGATGAAATAAATTTAAAGCTGAATATTTATAAGAACATGCAGACAGAACGATTTATTAGACGCTCAAGTCTAATTGACTCTTAATCTCCTACTGGAGGATTTGAGAGCGAGTGAGTGAGTGTGTGGCTTAGAATGTTTACAGCTGGACTGGAGAAAGCACCAGCAAAAGAGAGGAGACCTCGTGTCTCTTCTGTTGGTCCTTTCTGTGATTCCATAATTGTGTATATCTTGGCATTGAGTAACAGCATTTAGGAAATAAAACCCATTAATAAATAATATTAAACTATCAGACTGAAATAGCATTGCACATGGTGCAGATGTTAACCATTGCACTTTATTCCTTTGTACATGTGATCAAAAGGATGGCAAAACATCATATCCCTCTTCACACCTTACAATAAAGGAGACGGAGAGAGAAGGTGAGTGAGGTCTCTCACCAACAGAAGTTGGTCCATTATAAAATATGACCTCATCCACCTTGTGTGTCTCAGATCCTGGGACCAACACAGCTACAACACTACATATAATAAAGGAAACCTACAGTTTGAATAATTTTTGTATTTAAACATTGCATTTACTTTACTGGTATTTCTCTTCGGCACACTGTTCATCTGAACTAACTTAAAACATACATTTGATTTTATTCTCTATATTTTAAGAAAGATTATTGCAGGAAAAAACGACTCCTTGAATTGGGTTATAGATTATAGCGATGTTCCTGAATTGTACGTTAGGTAGTTGACAGCTGGGAACACTATTTTATTTTGTAAATGCTGTTTTATGATTATGATTGAAGACCTAAAATGTGAGAGTGTTCTTCATAGCAGACTGGCAAACATGAAAGTTTGAATGTAGGGACACGAGTATGTTCTGCAAGTTACTTTTCCCTGGAGGTTAAATTCTTCTTGCCCTATTCATACAACTAGTTGTGTTGGCTTCAGTGTCCTGGGGCTCATATGGCTAGAGTGAGGTGGTAGACTCAAATTTTTTTTTAATGGGTAAAAAAAGTCACATCCCGAAAGAAACCAAGGTTATTCTCCAAACCACAGAAGTGTTGGTCATCAGTAGGGCTTTGTAAAGCACTAGCAAGTGCATGTGTAATACTGCCCTCTACTGAATGGGACTGGGAACTTTCAATTTATGATCATCTGTAATACTATTACAGCAATAGTTTTCTTAAAAGCCTGTATGTTTGAATCAGAAGGATCTAAGCAAGTTTTAACCTTGGTTTCCTAAATAGGGCTGAACATGATTTGTCCTTGGCTAAATTAGGTTCTGCACTGATTCAGCTGCACCTGCTGACACAATTTGACAGCAAAGGGTAGTTTTTCTAGTGTAGACAAGGGTTCCGTGGTTTTTAACCCTTTATTACGAGTTTTAGGAACCAACTCTGTGGCAGTGAAAGTTTGAGTAGAAAAATATGGTCTAAATTTTAAAAAGTAACTAATGATTATGCTCAGCACTCACCCTCTGCAAATCAGGTTCCTTTACAATGTCTCAAGTTGGGCACCCAAAAAATCTTTGGTTCCCTTTGGGGGAGTCTATAGTGATGTGTATTGTATTCTAAGTCAATGCCAGAGACCCATGTCTGTTATCCTTACTCTGACTATACCAGTAGAGCCCTTGTTATACATGTGGCAATATGAAGTCTGAATCTAGCATATATCCTTACTGAAAACACCACATCCAGACAACACTTTCTAGAAACTATGGGGTGTAGATGTAAGTATTCTGGGACTCGATTTAACATATAATCATTTGACTCCCATTTTAAACTCTGCCCAAACTACATTCAATTGATTTGTTGCAAGACATAGTAGTATTTGATATTTAGATTTCCTAGGAAGAGAAGATAGGTATGACAGAGAGCTTATTGTTTAGGATGCTTAATATGTTAATTTGTAAAACAAAACAAAAAAACAAAAAAACAAAACCAATGTACCTTGCAATGTTTTCCTTATACTTTTGTAATCAGATTCAATATTTAGGTACTCTGAGTTGCATGTAGCTGTTACTCCTTTTATTTATCTCAATGCAGTAAAAATAAAATAAAACACCACTGAATTGTGTTCTTACCTCATGTATTATTAAATGACCTGGGTTAAATGAATTCCATTCTGAGTTATATCAGCACACCGTTTGATGGTAATAGTCTTGATAACCTTAATATGCTCCAAATGACTTGGCAGATGGAAGAGAATTTTCTGTACAAAATGTTGGCTTGGCTATTTTAATTCTTTAAAACTCTCGAAGCAGGAATGTTTCAAACCTTTCAATTACAGCATCAGGACAAACCATAGTTGAAGACCTGCCAAAGTCCTTTTCGAGGAGCCACAAACATTTAAATGTGTAATTTTTCTCTCCCCACCCCTTTTCCCCCTGTTGATTCCGTTCATGGTGTTTTTATGTGCTAACAAAGCCCTATCTCCTCAGTTCAATGGTAAAGGAAAGAAGGACTCATTGCCTGCCTGTCTTTCCCACCTGACCTCTTCCAATGCTTCAGCTGTCGTCTTGATCTCAGTACTAGCCCTGCTGAAGCTGAGTGGACAATTTCTTCCAAGTCCGTAAGGATGTTCTTAGCCTAGCTGCTTAGGGCTGTGACAGCACAGCCCTCCACTCTCTCAAGACTATGATTCAAGATGGTCGAAAAAAGAGGAAGCTTTCATGGAGGGAGACGGTGAAAATTCCCCCGTTTTTGTTTTAAATTTGAAATACTGTATTTCTGGTAGCTCTGTGGTTATTTTTTTTTTTAAAGGAATGAATCACTGAAATGACTTCTAATTTCTCAATTTTTTTGAAATTTCAAACCCTGTAGTTTTGTTGAAAATTTTAAACTCGAGAAACGTTGACCAGCTCTAGCTGTGGTGCTCCTAACTCTCACTAGCTGGAAGCGTGCCATCCTCAAAGTTGTACTTGAGCCTGTGTCTTTGGCATAGCAGTAATAGCCTAGTCGTTAGCACTGTTTATCGGGGGCCCCTCTGCCAAGTGATATCACCCTTAACTCTTGTTACATGTTACTTTGTGCGTTCTGGGTAGGATAAAAAGTCTCTAATGCAGACTAACTACTTACTCTGCTTGTACTTCACAGCGCTGCACAAACATAATCAATATGGTGATCTTCAAGTGATTGTCCATACATATTTCACTCTTGATACGTGTTCACCCTCACCAGTCAGTTATTTGATTACCTTTGTTGCATTCATGTTCCCACATTATTAATCTGTTGATAGGTAGTTCAGTGTGTGCAGTTTTCAATAGGAAGGTCTTGCAGGCAGCCATAATTCCCTTGACTAGGGCAGCACTTCCAGGTCCTTCTGACCTGGAGCTGTGTGTGAGCCAAGTGGCAGCTGGAGAAATTTTTCTTATGTCAGTTCCTTTCTGTGAATTACCAATCTGAACCTGCTCTCATTGGACTCTTGATGTAGTCTTGATGCATCTAGTTCTTCTGTGGATTTTAATGGGAAACAAGCACTGTGTGGGTTTCGTAATGTTTTTTACATGGCACGTTGGACTC
Source organism: Chrysemys picta bellii (assembly GCF_011386835.1). NCBI lineage: Eukaryota > Metazoa > Chordata > Testudines > Emydidae > Chrysemys > Chrysemys picta. Next base: position 71,666,821 of record NC_088794.1, on the reverse strand, counting down.
TTACCAATTTCTACAGAAGTAGGGTGTAGGAGTTTTGTGTGCGCGCATGACATCTTTGTTATTTTTCTTTCCCAGAAGGATTGTGTGTTGGAATTCTATGGCCCAATCTACAAGAAAATATCTGATTCCAGGCAGGTGCCTGGTGGCTTTGTGCCAGTTAAGCCTATCCAGGGAAAGATGTCCCATTTCACTGACCAGGTTAGTTGAAGAAGCCCAGTTCCATGCAGGCCAATAGGCTCTTGATTTAAGAGAGTTTAGATGGCTATGCAATATCCTACTAGGCAATATGTGCCTGCTACCATAGTGAAAGTTAACCCCTCAGAATAGAAAGTATTCCCTCTTGTGTAGTCAGGGAAGCCTGCAGAATTTCTGAGACAGTGGGAGGCAGCTTTGCATTGTGTATATAATCATCATTAGGGCCAGATTGAGGGTAGCTCTTGTGTGGTGTGGGGTTAGAGTGGGGAAAAGGAACTTTCTCCTTTCATACCTAACTCATGTATTCAACAAAGACATTTGCAGGCCTTGAGCTCTGGGAAGTGTAGGAGTGGCCCCCAGTACACCCTAATGGCAATAGAGAAGGCTGTGCTGTGTGAGTTGTCGTTTTTCACTTGGTCGCATATGGATTTGGATGCATACGAGAGAATAAGCTGTATTGTACAATAGTATGGCCTGTGAAGGTTTACTCACAATGTGGTACTCTGAGAAGGATCATGCCTCTGTGTGGCTTTCCATTGCCTCCAATTACTTACCCCCCCTCATGATTTTATTTACCTGTTAGCAACATTGTTTTGTTTTTTTTCTTAGCTAAATCCCATCTCGCAAGACATGATAGTTTGGCAAGATGCAATTTTGCTTTAATTATGATTAAATTACTCCATGAATTAACTGGAATATCTCCAGGGATTGGAAACTTTTGACACATGAGAAAATTGTCTGTCTTCACAAGCTGCTTCAAGCATTGCAAGGTAATATTAACAGTTATAGCTTCAGGGGATTAAATAATAAGAGGAGTATTCTACCTAAAACTGTGCGTGTGTGTGTGTGTCTTCAAATCCAGTAGACATTAGAGAAACCAGTTGAACGGCTGAACAAATGACATTTTCCCAATGCAAATGTAAGTTGGGATATTTTAATATGAAATGGCTAAATTGCTTGAGTTTTTAATCACAGATTTTATAAAGGATCTACATGTTTCTGAAGAATAACTATCTACAGACTTGTAAATATTGCAATTTGAAGGCATATGACAAAATTGCTTTAACTTTAAATAGGTGTATCAAGCTTAGGCTAGTGACTTGAAGGCAAGTGAATGTTTTGGGGTTTTTTGTATGTGTCATTCTGTTCACTTTTCAAAGGTGGTAATTGTTTTAGCAGCAAGTAGTTAAGGTTAAAAGATGTACTACAAGATTCAAATGTCTTTCATAAAACAGAAAGCGCTGAACTCTGGGTAACAGTGCATGTTATCCATGTGTAGCTACATATGTACAGTCCATGTGCACTAATCCTGGATCTAAAGATGCCTTATGTTCCATTTACTTTAATGACATTACTCACATGCTTAAAGTTCAAGCACGTGCTTTAGTGCTTTGTTTGATCATATCAGAGTGCTCAGCACTTTGCAAGACGGAGCCTTTAGCAACTTTTTTCATGTTTACAACTGAACTTCTGATTCCTTCCCATGTTGACCATGACCTGTTTCACACAAGTAAAGTCTACTCGTCTTTTATTCACTTGACTACTGAGAAATGTTATGCATCTGCTCTGTTAGTCCAGACATAGCACACCAGTTAGGCTATGTAACATTCCAGATACATCTTCACATACCATTAATTTCAGTGGGATGTCCACCATTGGAGGGAGCACTGACAATAAATTATTTTAAACTACCACCACTTCATTTGTCATTTTGTATTTCCTTTGTACTTTTCATCCAATACGGAGTGGCTCAGTTAATTTAGTCTCAACATTAGGAAGGAAGAAGCATTAATGGGTGTAATAATACTTTGTTTTGTCTTTTAATGATATAACAGAATATTACAAACACCAGTTAGTTATGCCTCACAATACTCCTGTGAAGTGGGTAAGTATTACTGCACTCGTTTTAGAGACAAAGAGACAAAGGCAACAAAGGGGCTATATGACTTATCCAAAAATCATGAAGTGACTCAGTGACAACCTGGAATAGAACCTAGGTATCCTGGCCTCCCAGTCATGACACATGGTTGCACATAAGTATGAGGAAATAATTTTCACATTTTTCTCTTATTTTAATGTCTGAAATGCACAGTAGCATGCACAGATACAGTAAATCAAGTTTAAAGAACTAGCCCATCTACCCTTACAGTCACAGAAACTAGTTCAATCTTCTTACAGGTAATATCTGCTACAAAGCTGGACCGTGCTGACAGAATAGTTTATTAGCTATTGCCCACAAGATGAATGGCATAAATTACAACACAAATGTTATGCAGACTAGATCAATATGGTGCTGATATTCCTGTGGTCATGTACCACTGTGACATTTATAAGAAATCTTTAGGAAAAAATCACCCAACAGGCATATTTTGTCTTACCTCAATAATTACACAGACATTTTTTCCTTGTATAAAAATCAATCCCAATAGCTAATGTGTGTGTTGTAAATCTGCAAGATTTTTTTGTATGAGATTATCTCCTCCTCCTATTTTTAGAACTTCTTTTCATTTGTTGTTTGTCACCACAAGTTAAAGACTCTCTGGTTCTGTGGTGAATGGAATTCAGCTGGCCTAGGGGATTGAACCTGGGGTCCTACCCCAAAAAGTTTAGTCCACATAATTAATACAGATGCAAGATATGACAAGACCTAACCCCGGTTCTTCTGGCAACCACAGATTGCTGTTCATGAACTGCTGTGTTACCGTGATTACTCATTGTTTGTAGCCCATCAGCCAGTTTGCAATCAAAGTGCAAGTGTTCACATCCAAGCCATTTGAATTAATTTTGCAGGCTTCCATAACACACTGCATTAGATGCTTTACTAAATTCAGATATATTACATCAGCTTCGCTCCCTTCATCAACTTTTTTTTTTTGTAATTGTATCAAAGGAAAAGTCGTCAAGTTGGGCTTGATTTGTGCCTTGTGCTACAGTAATCAGAGTCTTTATTCTGCAAGAACGTTAAGTGAACTGAGGCTGTCAGTCTGGCTTCCACCCCCCCACCCCCCCATCAGTTATTCAACAGTTGGGGTTGGCTGGACAGAGCTGTTTTGGCTAGGATCCACCTTTCCCTCCTGTGTGGAGTCAGTTGAAGCTGCAAATTTATTTAAATGAGTATCTGAAATCCAACAAAGGTCTGCTCGATTTACCGCTGCCAAATTTTTGTCCTCTGTAAAAACTGTTTGTCCCCCTCCCCCACTCCCCACATACTCTTTTTTGACTGTTAATCTGGCTTCAAGATGAAATAACCACCTTTTTGCAAAGCTGCTTCACACAGTCTGGGTGCTAGAGTTCTGCTGCCATTCTCAGTTTAGGCCTTTGATTAATATTTTAAAATTTGTTTTTGTTTCAAGACTCTCTGGCTAATCAGTAGCGTGTGTGTGTGTGTGTGTGTGTGTGTGTATCCTCCTTGAAGCCCAAATCCTCTCAATAGTGGGGTATAATTAGCAGAGTGCTTATATTATCCACTGTAGCCAACATCCCCTGATACTGGCAGAGGAGATTGGTTTAGAGGTTTAAGTATTGGTTCCTCCTCTGTCCCTGCCCTCCCTCTCTAGGGGTGAAGAGACACATGATGTTGAAATCCAGAGGAAGAGATTCCTTGTACTCTGTTGTTTCTGTCTCCCCAATATTAAGTTCTGTATTGTGTGTCTGTTAGAAATGGATGGCCATAACCACTGATTTTGGATCTGGAACAGAGGGTTTCCAACATTATGAAGCTGGGGGAGAGGGGTTGTATTCTTCTCTACTCTTTGATATTTTATGAATGCAAAAAGAGGAGAATTTATAGAAGCCAGAAGTATTTGCATTTTTTTTAAAATTGAGATTGGAGTGGGGGGAAAAATCTGTCTATAAAGGAGGATTTGATTGTGGCCTTGAGAGTTACTGGAACAGTCAGGGAGTTTGGGGAAGGCATTGCACCAGAGTGTCATTCTGCCTGTATGGAATACAGTCAGATGTCCAGGCAGCTGGAGGAGCATGCTTAGGATGGCTTTTGCATCACCTTCTGGAGGAGCAGCGTGTGTCCCTCTTCCCTGTCCCCTCCAAATCTGCCAGCTGGTGCAAACTGTGGGGGTCGGACCTTGGCGTTGCCTTGCCATGTGCCCTTCAGGTTGTCTGGCACAGGTGGCAGCTGAAATACTCGGTAGGTGCTTGTCTCTGGCCATGCACAGGTGCTAAAAGAATGCAGAGAGGGGCAGTCACAATCTGTCCCTAATAATGGCATTTTTATTAATTAAACCCTAAATTACTTGTTTAACAAGTCTCCAAAGAGTGGCATGTAAGCCTGGCTCAGGCTAGCTTGTTGGAGTGAGTGGTGGTCTATTTATGCTATGGGCATTCTGAGAGAATCACAATCCAGTATTCTGGTAGTTGCATTTGTAGATAATCAGCCACGTTTTTTATAAAAGAATCTCTGCTGAAAATCATCTCTTTGTAAACCCTCTTAAAACAGAGATGGGTTCTAAAGATCCTTCTGTGAAGAATGTGCTTAGTTCTTTATATACATTACTGTGCAGTGGAGCAGTCTTTATTTGGAAAGCCATTGTAATGGTTTTCTGTGTACTGTCCCTCAGTAAAGTATCTTCAGCTGATGTTTGCAATCGAGATGTTTTCCCCCAGGATCTAGGAAACACTTGTTCTAGAAGACAAGCTAATAAAGCTTATGAGTTTTATCTGACAATAGCAGGTATATGAAAGTACTTTTCCAAATGTACATCTGTATCTTGTAGATATTTATTCAAAAATTGAATGTAATCCAGGGCTGTGAGAACAGTGTTGTATTGACAGAGTGTATTTATGTCTTCACTTTGAGATGGGAGTGTAATTCCCATCTTGAGGAGACATACGTGTGCTAGCTCAATCAGTGCTAGTGTGCTAAAAGTAGAGGGTAGCTCTGGCAGGGTGAGCAGCAGCAGCGGGAGGAGCTAGCTGCCAGAGTACATACCTGAAATTGGAGGGGATTGTACTATGGGCACCTAGCCCCTCCTGCCACTCAAGCTGGTATGGCTACACTCTGTTTTTAGTGTGCTGCCTCAGTCACAGCTAATACAGGTATGTCTCTTCAAGCTGCTAATAACACTCAAGAGACTAGGCCCTCTCTTTTTCCAAAGAGTAAGCTGTTACGGAGTCACCTGGTGATGCTCTGGAACTTCTCTATATGAAGCAAGTCAGGACTCCGGGGGAGCATGCCTCCTCTCTCTGAGCATACTGTCTCCAGGGCAAGAAGCTTACACAGCTTCGACCTTCCTGGATCTGACTTCAGAGCATTCAGCATCCCCTTCCACACCATGCGCTTCCCGCAGTGAGTCTGCCTGGGTGGGGCTCCTGGGGAAGCCAGAGGGCCCTGAACCCCAACTCCACAGTCAGATGTGACTCTCAGCCAGCCAGTAAAACAGAAGTTTTATTATTCGATAGTAACAGCATAGAACAGAACTTGTTAGCACAGAAATCAGTGACTTTCAGCCAAGTCCATCTTGGGGATTCCTGGGCTGGAAGCCCTGGATTCCCCCTCTTCCAGTCCCCCCAAGCAGACTGCCAGCTTCCAGTGACCCAACCTCAGACACCTCCATTGCTCCTCCTCCTGGTCTTTGTCTCGCTTCCCAGCAAAGAGTCACCTGGTTGTCACTGGTTGGTTTCATCCCCCTCCTGAACCCGTCTCAGGTTACGAAGGGCACAGGTCATACCATATGTGCAGGCAGCTGGAGCAATCCCATCTGCCCCAGAGGTGTCAGCCCAAGTCACACAGCCCTATTCCCACCACCGAGGTATTGGTGCAGCACACGGAAACTGAGGCGCACACAGTATTCATGCAAAACAGTAAAACTCTCATAGGCTCAACAGTAAGACTCACATACAACATAACAAGGGAAAATCCTCACTTCGTCACATCAGCACAGCATGGAGAGTGGCAACACAAGCTTCTCTATACATCCATACTGCTGTGCCTCAGTCACAACCCGGTGAGACCTCCACCTCAAAGGGGTAGAAAGCAATAAGTTCTCCAGGGTTGTTTAGTCCTAGCCCACTACAATGAGGCTCCAGGCAAGAATGCCAAGAAGTGTCTAATATGAAGCTGACAAATTATACCTGTCCAGTAACAATTGGACTGAGCGTTGATTCATTTCACATAGTTCATTGAAGGGCTTTTTGGTAGTATTGACTGTTGGTCATTGGCCAGGATTGAATGTTTAGCCTAAGTAAAAGGCTTTTTATCTCAATTCAGTTGTCCTTTGAGCTATCTCATTCTATACTATTAGCAACCACCAAATCCAACTTGCCTGTTGCTAATGATTTATTGACTTAATCAGGGCTCCTCCTGTCAGTAAAACCAATCACAGGGGTACTGATGAAGGATGTCTCTGAAATAGCTATGATTTTTGTTAATAGCCACTGTAAATCCAGAATAGCTTCACTGAAGTTACTGGCCACTCTGAATGTACTGTAGCTATTCTGGATTCACACCAGCGCACTGAGAGCAGATTTTGTCCTCTGTCCCCATAGCTGTTTCCTAGTTCTGTTCCTTCCTCATCTCAACTCTGCTGTGAGTTGAGGGAATCTTTTTCTTCTGCAAAGATAAGCCTTTAGATGTTTGGTAAACAGGATCCTAGATTAATATTTTACAAAAATGTAGGCTGTGATTTATAGGAGTAACATGCATATTTTTATCTTGTGAGTGAATCTTTTTAGTAATGCATTTTATGGTAAATTGATCTAAGAATTTCATAATTTGTGTCTGCCCTTTTGGGACCAGTGTAAAAAACCTACTGTATTTTAGCTGCCTAAATGTGCATAGCCCAAACCTGATATTGGCTAGACTATACTAACATATTGTAACTAGGCAGAGTCTGATCCAGAGTCCAGTGAAATCTTTCCATTGGCTTCAATAGGCTTTGAATCAGACCCAGAGGAAATGAACCCTTTCTCACACAACAGTTATTGAAGTGTAAAGGCAGGCTGCAAAATGCATATATGCGGTAACCGATTATTTCCAAGGACTGCTAGGAACACTTTACTAGCTAATATAAGTCTACTATGCCACAATGATTAGCTTACATAGCAGAATCACTCACAATCAGCACTGAAGAACACTGTCAGTTGTGCAACATCCTCTAATTTCTCCACCCATCAGTTTCTTGCTTTCCTGAAAGGAGCCTTGTCACTAAGGTAAGCTTTTGATCTAAGGTCTAGAAAACTATAGCCATATTTTATGACCTGAAAGGATCAGACAGCCCATGTAACCTTTGATATTAAGGGACTACATCACAAGGGATTAGAAAATGTTACCACCTTAGGCTTTGTAAGGTAACTGCAGTGGGTCATTTTGGGAGGCAGTCTTTCACACGGATGTTAGTATAAAACAGAAGTAGAGATTGGAATCGCAGTAAAAGCAAGGGGCTTGAAATACAGCGTAAACCACAAGAATTGTTGATTTATTATAACAGTCTTCACCGTCACTGCTCACAGTATTTATCTATACAAGATTTAGAGGCATATTGAGTTGTAAAGCTGTTCCCTAAGCACCCCTGTGGCACCAAATCTTAGCTAGTGGCTTTGACTAATAGCTCATTAGTTGTGATTGTCTATATTTATTATGCGAGTGGGGTATTTATAAGCAGTAAAGGGTTACCCCAATAGTCCTTCAGTCTGCATCTTGTCACCAAGCAACCCACACATTTCCTTCTCTTCAGACTCCTGCTTTGCACTGTAGCTCAAGTCTTCCAGCAAACTAACTTGCATTGCAAAATAATCACCACCCCACCTTTGTTAACCAGTGATTCATTCATCATATTTCACCTGTCTGAAGGAATACTTCCCCCTCAGGATAACCACAGGATTAAATGAATTATGCTGATCAGACACCAAGCCTGACTCATTTGACTCATCACTCTCATCATAGTAGTCTGGAACAAGGTAATAAATGCATCTCCTAATTCCTGTGCAGTGATCTCTAAATTCAAGCATTACATGACTAATCAAAGCTATAGCTAGTTGGACATTTTTGATGAAAATAGAAATCTGAACAAAAGTGTTTATTGCATAAATATTTTCAATTCCCCTTCCTCTGCCCAATTGTCTGACCATATTTCACCATGAAGCTAGTGATCTGACTAAGCTTTCTCCCAGATAGTTGCAGTCATCTTTGTGGGTGATCATCTGTCCTAAACAGAAGTATAATCCCTGTTATGGTCAGAGGGAAATCAGTGAATGGGGAGGTAAATAACACCAAAAGGCTTCTAAGCTGAGTTGTCCCAAAAGCCATTCAGTGGGTCCATCTCTGACAGCAAGGTGGCTTTGATCCACTTTTCAAACATGGCCTCCATTTGTGCATGTGTTCTTGAGCAGTGTCTCCTGCTCATGATGCTGCAAAACCCACTTGGACAAATGGGATTTGTGTGCTCCTGCTCATTTACAGAAACATTTTCTCTCACACAACTTTAAGATTGTAGAGATGGAGGCCAAGTTGAGGCCCCTTTTGAAAACTGGGCCCTGATTTCTCAAATTTCTCCCTTGTTTTCTTGCTCCTGTAGTTTTCCTATGCCCTTGAATCCTTTGTGGGTCTTCCCTAAAGCAGCAGTATTGTCAACCCCAAGCATTCAAAAAGCATGAGTCAGGCCCCTGAAATCATTCAGCTAGCTTCAAAATAATGAGATTTTATTTTTAAAAAGTTGGGTTTTTTTATTTGCCTTCTGCCTTTTGAACCTCTAAAGTGCAGTCTGGTGACTTTCGTGGCCTCATTTTTGCAAAATAAAAACAACCCCCTCCCCCTCCAGAAACTTACCGCTTTCCCTCCTTTTTAAAAGGTTCCTATGTATTCACAGGACTCCCAAGGCTGGGATTTTATTAAACCACCAGATATTGCAAGACTCATGATAAAATCACGAGAGTTGGCAGTGCTGCTGTTTGCTTCAGTCCTTCTGATAGGAACAAAACGCATTCACAGGATTTTCTCTGGGCCTTCTTGCTCATCTCCAACTCCTATTTCTTCCGCCCATAATTATAAACCCATTGTTGGAACAAATCCCCTATCTCGAAATGTGAGTGCACATGTGCATGCTTGTGCTTCCATACACACAATCATGTAGTCCATTCTGATGGCAATTAAAAGGCTTTACATTTTAAACCACTGTACAGTGAAGGAGAGGAAAATCCATCACACGGGGCTGCCCTTTCATATAGGTCTGGATTTTCAAAGTATAGTTTAGTATCCTGTATCTTTGCTTGTCTGGAAACTGTGTCTAAATCCTATTAGATCACCTAATTCAGCTGCTGTCTCTACTGGGTTGTTGTTTTTTTTACAATATACTGTTGCAGTGCTTTGTCCACTCGTTCTAGTTTTAAAGGTCTAGAGCAATTCAGCCCTAATAAAAAGCTACCTTGAAATAACACAGCTTTGAGTGTTTGTCCTAATTATTCACAATAAAACACATGCCAGATTTCTCTTGATCAATGTGCCAGACAAGCACAGACTGTTTATTATTTGCATGCAGATAATATTAGCAGCCTAGAAGGCTGCATGACAGGTGATCTGTTACTTGTCCAAAAAGGTTACTGTTCCCTTTGTTTTGTTTGGCTTTTCTGTGCCTCGCTACCCTATGAAGCATAATTAATCCAACTTGAATTCTTTGTTTTGCCTTAAGTTAATATTCCCAAAGTCAAGCAGCAAACAGTAGCCCTTCATCTGGCAGTTGAAATAGACCCAGGGAAACAGCTTGAATTTGGAACGAAACATAGTATACATATAAATATACTGGGGTAGCAGAAGGAAGAGGGGAATGTTTTTCTGTTGAGAAAATACCAACCACCTTATATGGACCACGTTTGGATTCATTGACTGTGCAATTGGCCCAGGTTTATCTGAAGTCTTGAATAGGAACACTCCACATACTAGCACAGATGCTGAGCTGCAAAATAGTCAGCCTGGTTATTCCTCTCAGCAAATGTGACACATAAGTAACCATTACAGTCCCCGAGCAGGTACGATGACACGTTCCTCTTCATAAATCCCAAGCATTGCTATCAGGCGCCAGGTTTGTGGGTTTTGTAAATTCATCAAGTTTGCTTAGTCTTCAATTTCCCTTTGATGGCTCTCACATTCTTCTTGCTCTGAACCCCTCCTAGATGGCTAATGCAAGCCTGGTGCACTTCTGTCTGATGCTTATTTCTTCAATCAGGCACAACACTGATCTTTTACACTACAGAGACTTCCACACACTATCTCTCTCTCATTAGTCAAGTACATACAGCAGGGGAGTAAGAAGTTATTCAGCTGGCTTGCTGCCCAGGGCTGGTGTCCAAAGGTTGGCATCATTATATGGGAACACATGGAACAGGAACATATTTTCCCTATGGTCTTGAGGAATAGTGCCAACAGAGCAGCAGCAGTGTGGCTGGTAGAGGCTAGTTTACCAGTTGAGGGCAGCTGCAGAGGCTGGAATAGTTGGGGGGGAAATTGGAGGCAGGGCATCAGTATCCAAATATACCATATGCTGATCTTCAAGTGTAAGGGAAGGAATATTCTAAAGTAGAACAGGATATATTTGAATCCTTATTCATACAGGCATATTAGTATTAGTTGCGAAAGAAAAATAATCCAAGTAGGTAAGCCAAATTTTCCTTTCAGGTGACACTGTTGGCAACCCCATAGAACTCAATAGTATTGAACCAATATAACGGAGAAGAATTTCTTCCAGTGTATTAAATATTATTTGAGGAAGTGTTCTGAGGTGGGTAGAGCACAGGACTTGATGGCAGGAAATCTGGGTTCTAGTCCTTCCTCTGCCACTAATTCATTCCATACTCTTGGGCAATCAGAATCAGGACTTGATTCTGCTTAACCCTGTGCAGGTGAGTGTGTTCAATACCATTAGAGATTGCAAAGACTACTTCCTTGTTCTAGCACCAGAGCTCATGTTGGTTACCTGATGGGGGAAGGGCTGTGGATGTTGCATCCTTTTAAAAAGGTGGTAGAAGTCGCACTGCACCCTCTCAAATGCAAGTCCGGGTTTAAAGGCCCTAATCTGGCTTTAACATCTCTCTGCCTCCGCAGCACGGGGAAAGAAACCGGTGAGTTGAGAGATTGACGTTTGTAAGACACATTGTGATTCTTACATGAATGGCACAATAGAAAGGCTGACAGTATTATTAACAATCATTCATATGAATTAGCTTCCTCCAAGATCTCAAAGGGAAATAAAACCCTTCAAATTTTGTGCCCCCCCCCCCCCTTAACCCCTGTTCCTCAGACCCAAAAGTGTCAGTCATTAAATCATGGAAATAGCATTCTAAATACTAAAATTTAAAATTCATATAGGGGAAAAATCCTTGTCTGATGACTGAAGGGGTCATTGGATGTCATGCAGCTAAAATTGACCTTATTACTTTGTAATGCCCCATGTATAAAGAAAAAAGGGAAATATTTACTTCTTAAAAACCCTATAGTATTCCAAAGTAATGCTCCACAACACTGCAACAGGGGTGCTATATCATTATTAGCCATTATTGTTGCTCATTGTCATTTTTTATTTTTTAAAGGCTGCCTTGGAGGGGAGAGGGTTGCTAACTGCCAGTAGATAATAGTTGCATAAATGAAATAGGCCTGGGTCCTCCAGCAATCCAAAGGCTTTCTAGCCTGAGGTTAATAATTAAAATATTCCATAGTAAAATTGGAACATTTTCTCTTGTGATAGACGTTTTCAGTTAAGGTTAAAAAATGAAGCTGCTAAACAAATATTTATTGGAACCATCTATGAAGACAGACAATATAAAAGAACATAAAGGATCTATGTGAACTATTAACATACTGGGAAAATTTGTTATGAAAACAAAGACAAGTAAGGTTAATGCTTCTCTTAGCTGTTAACGTATTTCTGCACATTCATTACATCTGTCCTTTTACCTTCCATTGTTGGTTTAAAAACTGTGCAGTTTGTGAAATGCTGTGTGTGTGTGTGGGGGGAGAATTACTTATGATATTTGGTACTGAGAGAGGAAAATTAACCTGAAAGGGAATGCAAGTTTGTTTACAATGGGTTGTTTTTTCCATAGTGTGTACTGGACATTTCGATTGGTCGGTGCTTTGAAATGACACTCAAGGTTCTAGAGAGCTTTTAAAAAAATGTTTTTTGAGAACAATCCTATCGGTCAGCATGCATCTTTAGGAGACAATCCTTTTTTAATATTTACCAAAACTTCATTATTAATGTTTAGTGCCTTAAAAAAAATAGAACCCAGTATGATGCATACATTGACAAGCAAGTTTTGCACCGGATGCAATCCAGAGCAGTAGGGTTTGTCACCACCTGCCTTGCAACTTTGTGTGCCTCACAATACTTTGCTATTGTAGCTCCCACCCAGAGCTGCTCACAAACAGCATGCAGGTCACACCCTGAGTCCCTGTGTATAGCTGCAGTCCTGGTCCAGCAATTCTGACCCCAGCAGCATGTCATTAACACTCCTGTTACACGCTGGTTTCCACCAGACTTGGTTACTACTTTCAGGGTGACCCCAAAAACACTCCTAGTCCCAACTTTTTCCCCAGAATGTGTGCTCTGCACTGTCCTGCCCTCCCTTGGACAGTTCAGATAGTAAAGGTCTGTTGCCCCTGTAAAGGTTCAATATTCCACGGTTTGCTGTTTCAACTGGAGTTACCAAACAGTTCAGTTTAAACACAACACTGGATTAATTTATATTAACAATAAAACAAGTTTATTTAACTATAGAGAGAGGTTTTAAGTGACTGTAAGTATAAGGTATTAAAGTCAGAACTGGTTACAAGAAGAATAAAGATAAAAAGCTTCTAGTAGCTAAAATTTAACAAGCAAGGTTTGGTTCATGGTAAAATCCTTACCACAGGATCCCAGCGACATGGCTGACCAAATTCTCAGGTCAAGATCTCCCCCCAAAGTCAAAGGGCTGATTTCTTTGTCATAGCTGAAGGAGAGAGAGCTCTTTTGTAGTCCAGTGTCAGCACCCGCCTCTTGTGAGTGCCCCCTCTCTGGCCAATACGTGCCTGCAATGACTCAGCTTTGAATGGGTCGACACTCACCTCTCGCAGACGCCTCCTTTCTGGCTGTGTGTGAGCCTGCTTTTCTTTCAGTTCTTACAATGGGGTGGCACCTGCCTCTCGCGAGTGCCCCCTCCCAGCCAATGGTTCTTTCGACAGGTCTGCAGTGATTCAGCCCTCTGGCCGAGTCATGCAGAGTCCCTCCTTCCAGGGTATACAGTCTCTAGTTCTTTCTCGTGGCCCTGGTATGGGGCGGTAGCACCAAGGCTTCCTCCCTGGAGGCACTGCCTTCTTTAACAGCCCAACAGGGGTCCATTTTGGTACCCTCAGTTCGTGTCCTTTCTGCAGCCCTCGTCTGGGCTCAGTCTTCAACCATGCCAGCAGTAAAGTTGTGTATATTTTCTCCTTTTCTAATTTTCAGTCTTGATATTCCACTTTCCCATATGCTAATATTGCACCATAGGGATGTTTCAATCATGACATATTGGGATAATTTTAGGAATTATCCTAAAATTAAGTGCATTTGGAAGGCCATTTTTTCCCTTGATTTTTATTATTGAAAGTCAAGGTGAGCAATTTGTAGCATCACACTGAGGATGTAGCAGTGGGATTGTTCGCACTAGAACTTGCTATAGCTGTTCAGCAAAGCCTTTGACTAAACAAGTTGCACACTATTTCCTGTTTTGAAAGTATTTATTTCTAGAAAATTTCTCTTGTTTACAAGTTGTTGGCACCCTGCCATGCCCTAACAAAAATCCTCACCAGTGATATTTAATCTTTGATACCTTGGAGCCATTGTGAAGATTTAAGAGAACGCTAACCTTGTGCTGTTTTTACAAGGCAGTAATCCAGATCCCTCAAGATAAATTACAAGGCCAGATTATTGTCAAGGAAAAGCCATACGTTGCTACTGTTATCTTTGTTATATTGCAGGTTTTTACAATGTAAGGTTTTAAATTGTTCAGTTCCAGTCTTACCGGGCTGGAGGTAAAAATGCTCAGTGATTACAAGGTTCTACCATCCTTATTTGCAGAGTAAGGTGTTCCTAAGTAAGAGCTAAGGTGATAAGGTACTAATATGAAAAAATGTGGCAGACTCCTACCCCAAGTGTGGAGTAAATTAAGGTGTATGGAGTAGCTTCTTAATGAAGGGAAGATCTCTGGTTTTCATCTGGTCTAGCGCTGAGTCTAGAGCCAGGAATGGCAAGGCTGAGCCCACATTCAGTGCTGAACTGAAGCATGTTGTGGCACTGAGATAGGATGGGATGTCTGATATAGGATTCAGTTATGAACTGGGGTGTTTCTATTTCAGAAAATCTAGGATTTCCTAAAAGACTTTGGGAAGGGAGTTAGGTGAGCCATGCAATATCATCATTATATTTAACAAGACAGGCCTGGAGAAGAAACAAATGATTTTGGGTGCCACAATTTTTGGTTCCTACTTGGAGCTACAGTATCTTAAAGAAGCCTGATTTTTGTTTTTTTAAAGCACTTGTTACTTCTTGTGTAACCCAGGATTGAGTGACACTGTTACCCTTCTGCCTTACCAAGGGTGAGAGCTTTGCTGCTGCTGCTGCTAAGCAATGTGTCTGCTCCCAGACACACAAGCCTATCTGCCTTCCCAGCAAGCTCTACAGGACTCTGCCAGTCCAAACCTTGCCTTGCAGGTAACAGCCAGTGAACTCCAATTCCTGAGTTCCCCTGAGATGTCTCTGCAGCATCTAGTCCCCTCTCACTGGACACTCATTGAAGTTAGCTGCCTCCAGAGACAAAGCACACACATCAGCCTGGTAGGGTGGCTGAAGACCCACACTTCACTTCAATATAATAGCACTGAGATGGTTTTGTAATAGAAGAAGTGTATTACCAAAGAACATAACCTTTGTGATTTCCAGTAAATGTTGAACATATGAAAGGTTACAAACCAAACATGCTTCATAATGCCAAAAACTTAACCCTCAGCAAGTTGCAATCTTTGTCTAATATGGTTTCTTACCTATAGTCAGTTCCCAGAGACTTCAACCCCCTTGCATGAAGGACCCATCTTTCCAGATTTCAAGAGCTCTGGCCTTTTATGTCCCTTAGCTGATGGATGCCAAAATGGCTTGTATTTCCCAAAGTCCATTGTCTGTTTCAAGAGTTAGGAAGGATTCCTGGGGGTACAGCCTCTATCCCCCATCATGATCATTAGGTGGTCATCTCTCCTATTTGCTAGTTTGATGGCTTTGTATATGTAAATATATTTCCATTGTTTCTGGCCTCACCTTGCTCAATTTAAACTGGAGACCCAGACAAGCAGGCAAAACAGCATTCATTTGTTTATGGCGGGCTAGGATTATGCATGCTTTAAGACCATGTTTCCAGCACACATCCATAATTCTTCATGCACCTCCCGTACACACATGATGCAATAATATTAATGACCAGCATGTTACCAATTGGCATACGATACCTTACATGAAAATTTTCAGATACAGATTGACAACATTGTGTTGAGGCAGTGAGAGTATCAGGCCTCATGTGACTTATGGTATGATGCGCTCTCTGCCAGTTGGCATTGAGGGGCTCCATGGGTGTCAGCACTTTCTGAAGATTAGGCTCCTGTAAGCACCCCAAAATTACTAGTCACTTGAAAATCTTGGCCACAAAGTACTGATCAATAAAGTTCCTCCCAGGTGTAACACTGCTGAAATTAATGGAGAAATTTCACATGGGAGCAATTTTTGCTGAAGTTTTTTGGTGTATGTTCTGTTCCACTAAGTTAAAGGTGTGAGGAGCTTTCTGGGAATCATGGGGCCAGAAAATGGTTCTTATGGTTTTTGGATGAAGTCCTGAATTCTACCCTGTAGAAGCAGAGTGAACACTCAGTTTCTGCTAAACTTGTTTTCTGAGTTTCATGAAGCCATTATTATTGTAAGTAGCAAGATGATATCATAATATGCCTTTGGAGATGGGGCAAAGGATAATTAATAGAATAGATGTTTTAAAAAAGTAAATGGGAAACTTTTCACATAGATTAAGTTGCATTACCTTTCAAATGGATAGGGCTTTGGGGGATATAGCACTCTGGATATTGCCAGAACATGCAGATGTGATTTACAGAGCTGAATTCCTTGGGCGTGCTTTGTTTTGCATTTACTGTGGTGTAAACAAGGAATAATGACTTTGAAATCAGTGGGGTTGCATTAGTATAAAACTACTTTAAGTAAGAGGAGAATATAGTCCCTTGTTTCCATGAGTGAATGATGTATTTGTTTTTTTAAATTAAATCTATAATTAAATTATAGCTATGTGCCAAATAAGTGATTGGACAGTCTTTGTACCCTATCACTGTTTTGGATAACAGCAAAGTTGGTGCACGCTCTGTGGGGGGGGGGGGGGAGGATATTTTCCATGTTTTGATCTCATTGCAAAAATCCAGTCTCTGTTGATAATTTCTTGTTTTTTTCCATGCCAAATGGCACTGACATGCATGTCAGAAACCAGCTAAGGCAAGTTAAACATTCGGAAGCAGTGCAAACGGTTTATCTTAGCAATCATTCCAAGTTTAGCAGTTTATGCTATTTACTGGCTTTGCCATTTTTAGAGACTTTTATTTGTTTTTTCCCTAAGGTCTTACAGAAAAGGTAAATTTCTGTGCAGGTGCCATGAACAGAGTCATGTTGAGAGCAGATGGCCCTTTCTTGGAGATGGTCCCAAACAATGGATTACTCCTCTGATGCAGAATGATGCACCAGAAAATTGCAGATTCACTGTGACCACTCTTTGACTTTTTAGTGCTTTGATTAAAAAAAATAAATAAATAAAAAAAACAAACAAAAAAACTGTGCTTGGTGCTGCTCAAGAAACCTTCAGTAGAATAATACATGTTCAGACAAAGCTGGAAAGATATTTATCATTGACAAGTGAAACTATTAGAATGCATCTAAAGTGTGTGTGTGTGGGAGGGAGGATGGGGGAAAAGATTCAAGATGCTCTTATTGTTGGTAGTGCAGTACATTAAATTTTCCATTAGGGAATTACCCGTGAGAATGTGATTTTTGGATAAGGACAAAGATTTAAGAATGTCTGCTCTAAGCCCGCAATATAATGGATTTCTTTGCTACTTCTGTAAGTAGGATCAGTTACTGTATAGCTGATATTTCAATTTCTTAAATCTACAGACTGGATCATTTACTCTGTGTGCATTATTTTACACTTCCATATGACCCATTATAAAACTGCATTGATACAAGGACACTGTGTAATTGATTTTATGCACCACGCACAATTTTCAGAGAGAGAGAACTCCATGTGTGGTTGAGAATTTTTTTGTCAATTGATTTCTTTTTAAATGCATAAAGTGAACTTATTATTTTGGAAGTTCAGAGCTCAAGGCATCATACAAATGAGATTGGCAGTAGTCCAGAGCTAAGGGGCTGATTTTTCAAGTATTTTTCTTCCTTCCATCCCTCTGACCTGCCACTTTGTTCTCAGTATTCCCTTCTATGTGAACAGCTACATATGCAGCACTCACCCTGCAGCTGGGTGCCTGCAACTTCCCTAATCTCTCCCTCAAAGCTAATAGGCTCCTTTTGTTAGCTGCTCGAGGTGTAACAGAGCCATATAAACAGGGTCATTCTCAGCCAGAAGGAATAATTCCTCCAGAACAGATTGAACTTCCACTGGCCTAAAAGGGCAAGAATCATGATGTAATTCCGAAGCAAGGCATTTACTGTTATTGGTGAAGTCGCATGGACAGTGGAGAAAAGGGGGTTATGTAATTTTACATCTTTAATTATTTGATTAACGCTGCCCTTCACTGATCAGATTGACACCTGCTATTGAACAGTTCTGCAGCAGAGAGGGCAGGAAGGGTGGCATAAAAGTGAGTGAAACAGCTGTTCTTCCCAATTGTGCTATACCTGCATCCAAATCATATTCTTTTCATGATCAAAGAAAATAATGAGTTTGAGCTGCAATAACTGACTTCCACACCCAATGGCTAGGCCAGTAGGAGCTAGCAAAATGTCATCGCACCAGCATAACAAGAACTAATGGGATCACTTTTAAAATCCTAACAAAGCATGGAAAGGCAAGTTGAAGCCTGATATCATTTACATCCAGCAATAACACTGGTCAATCCCAGATTATCCGCAGTGCTCCATTTGATCAGAGGTTCTCTAGCTTTTCTTTCTGGGTGCTGCTTTTGTAAGAAAGAGATCCTCTTGCCAACCCACCCCTCTCAACTTTCCAGTACATTAGATAAAGGGTGGGTATTTGCTCAGCTGTTGGAGTGATACAAGTTCTACATAAAATAGCCAAAATCGTCCGATATCTTGAGCTACCAGCTATGAGCCTGATTATGCTCTTTAATTTACACCTGTTTAATTCCATCAACTTCAGTGGAGTTACCTCTGATTCTCACTAGAGTGTGAGAAGAATCAGGCCCAATACTGTTAATGGGTTGGCAAGGCTGTAACATTTTGTTCCTCTGCTCATGGGGTTGCTAAGTTTTGGGATATAGATCTATATATAATCACCCCAAGACTTATAAAATTTTATATTAATGTAATTTGAAGATTGATTGGGGCCCTAACAAATTCAGTCCATTTTGGTCAATTTCATGGTCATAGCACTTTAAAAAATGTAAACTTCATGATTTTAGCTATTTAAATCTGAAAGTTCACGGTGTTGTAATTGTAGGGGTCCTGACACAAAAAGGAGGTTAGGGCGGGGGGAGGAAGGGGAGAGTGGTCTCAAGGTTATTGTAGGGGGTGTTGGCGGTAATGCTACCGTTACTTCTCCGCTGTTGATGGTGGCGGTGCTGCCGTCAGAGGTGGGTGGCCGCAGAGGGGATGCTGCTGGCCAGGAGCCCAGCTCTGAAGGCACAGCCGCCGCCAGCAGCAGCACAGAAGTAAGGATGGCATGGTATGGTATTTCCACCCTTACTTCTGTGCTGCTGCCTGCAGAGCTGGGCCCTTAGTCATCAGGCGCACTCTGGCCGCCCAGCTCAGAAGGCAGTAGCACGGAAGCAGTACTGGGTTTACAATGGCACCAAGCTCGTGCTCAACAGGGACCTGTCAGCTGGCCGGGAGCTGCACTTCACTTGTGCTGCCAGACGAGGGGCCACTGCAGGCTGGCTCCTCTCCTCCCCAGCCCCTCCCCCATGCTCCTCTCGGCTGTCCGGCCAGCCCAGGTATCCCCGTCCCCTCCGCCCACTTGCTCCTCTGCTGGCTGGCTGAGGGGCTCTCGGGTCACATCCCACAGGGGTCTGCCTGCCCCGCTTCCCAGTGCGACTCCGGCTCTCGGCGGTCTTGCTCTGCCTGCCACCTCCTGGGACTGAGTCGCCTGAGACCAGTGCAAGGGCTGGGTCATTCTCAGCCAGTATGGGCGGGGGGGCTCATCTGGGCCCCAGGCAAGAGGGTTTTGAGGGAGCCCGGCCTGGGCAGGCCCTCCCACTCTGATCCCTCACCAGCCCCAGCTGCGATGGCAGCCCAGCAAGGCAAATAGCCCCCACCTAGCGGGCTGGTGAGTGTGGCTGGGGGGTAGGCAGGGCGGGGAGAGTGTGTCTCTGGGGATGGCAGTGGGTGGTCTTTGTGGGGTACTCCTGGGCCCCAGGGGGAATGAAAACAGCCCAGGTCTCCCTCCTGCAGCATTTTTTGCTTCCCTGCAGAAAGTGGAGGAGGAACAGGGGTGTGTGATTGGGAATCTCCATGGCATAGTTTGTTGGCATTGCCCCCCAAGTAGAGGCAAGGGATGGGGGCCACATGGGGTGCAAGGTCACATGCCATTGCCCCCCACCATTTCTGTGAACGCAGAGCTGCCCAGCCCATCTGAAAAAAGAAGGTGCTGCTCAGCTCCCTGGACTCTGCAGCTGGACACCACCTTCTGGGCCCTAGTGCTGGTTGAGCTCCCTTGTGTGTGCTGGGAGCCATCCTTCATTTTGCACAACAGTGAGTGCCCACAGTAGGGCAGGGCAGCGGGAAAGAGGCATTGGGGAAGGAAGGGGGTGGGATGGAGAGGAGATGGAGCGGTGGGGAACAGGCATGGGATGGGGAAGAGAAGGGGATAGAGGATGCGGGGGCCCAGCATGTGGAACCCCTTGGCAGCAGCTGGGGCTCCCCTGTTAAGCAGGCCTATCAAACCCTTACTCTGACAAGTCCCACCTCCCCTGTATCTCTACCACCCCACTGAGCCCCACCACCTGCACCTAGACCTCCACCCAAATGAACCCTACCTCCCCTACACCCAGACCCCTCCCCCGCTGAGCTCCAACCACTTTCACTTGGTCCCCCCTGCAGACTCCCATTGCCCCTGCACCTGGAACTTCCCTGTGCATCCAGATCCCCCACTGAGCTGCCTGCACCCAAACTGCCCCACACAGAACTCTTACCCGCATCTGGATCCCCCCACACTAAGTCCCTCTGCACTTGGATCCTGCTGCCAGGCTGAGCCTCCCTGCCCACATCTGGTGTGCCTGGCGCAAAAGGGGCAGGGCCTCAGGGTGTTTCTGTGGCAGGCCTGGCCCTTGTGCTGTGTCAGGGTCAGGTTCAGCCTCACTGCCAAGTCCCTGTCCCAGGGGGGCGGAGGAGGCTGCAGGGTATTCTCCCATCTCCATGCAGCCACTGGCCTGTGCTCCCCCTGCCATGGTGGAACTTCCACATTTATTTATTGTGTTTAAAAAAAAATGCAGAATTTAAATATATTATGCACAGAATTTGATACATAATTTCCTCAGGAATATGGGGCTCTGTGATGGTGAGACTGTGAAGGGGGTGCTGGACAGTAGGGGATCTGTGGGTGGGGGAGCTGGGCAGGGGGTATGGTGTGCAGGATGCTGTGCAGTTGTGGTGGGAAGTCAGCGGGAGGGGTCTCTGGGCATAGCGGGCCTGGGGGCATTGGGCATAGGGATCTGTGGGGGAAGTCTCTGGGTGAGGGGGTGCTTGTGTGACAGATTTCTGTTACCAATCTGCCTGAGACATCAGGTGATCAGGCTGAGGCCACAGGACTGTTAGGGGAGGAGATGATGGAGCACACCAAGTAACTGAGTTTTAAAGATTTATTGATTAAAAAAAAATAAAATAACAGCGGAGAGTGCTGGGGGCTCCCCACGTCACTCAGAGGAAGGAAGGAAGAAAGCATTAGTGCCCCAAGCCCTAACCCACTTTCATATTCACACCCGCATTACATAAGGCTGGTCAGGCCTGGGTGTAATGTAAGAGGAAGAGGGGGAGGTATGGACGGGAGTTCTTGTCCCGTGCATAGGTCATCCAGGGTCCGCTTTGATCTCCGATTTGCCTCAGCTCCTGGGTGGGTGGGGGGGGTTAAGTCTTGGGGGTGTCTCCTTCCGGGACCTTTGTTCCCCAGGTTCTGTCTACCAGTTCAAGCTGGCCTTCCGTGGCTTCCTCAGCTTCCCCAAAACACGCTGGCTTCAGGGCCGTGAGACGGTTATTTTTCCCTCGTTGACCTTCTTGTCTTGCTCCTTTTCGCGGCCCCTGCAATTTTGTTGAGCAACTCTCCTTTCTTACGGCTGGTCGGGAGTGGTGGACTCCCTCCCTCACCCTTTCTTGGCAGGTAGCAGTGTGTGTGTGTGTGTGTGTGCAATGGCCCTGGGCTGGAGTCAGCTCCTTATCTTCGGGTTTAGCTGGAACATCAAGTTAACGAGTTCTTTTCTCCTTTCCTCCCCCTCCAGCCTTTCGCCGCCTGTAAAGAAACCTTTCGTTCTGCATTCATACCTTTAACCCTTCCCAAAATGCCTTGCGATGCTTGTAACAGCATTAGCAACATACAGTGCTGATCTGCCTCCCCAGGGGACCCCTTGAGGGAGGGGCCATTGGGTTGTAACACTGGGCATAGGGATCTGTGGGGGAAGTCCCTGGGTGAGGGGGCGCTGGGCATAAGGGCAGGGCATTGGGTAGGGGGGCAGTGTGGAAGGGGCATGCTGGCAGTGCAGGGCTGGGCGGGCCAGTGTGCATCTAGCGGTTATGGGTTTGTAAACTGTGCCCTTGTGCTGGGCTGAGTGGGGCCACTCCTACTGCGTGCGCCTCATTGCTCCCAACCAGCCCCTCTCTCTGTGGACTGTCCCCCATCACATGTCATATTTCCCCAGTGGTGGCCCAGAAATATGTTTGGCAACAGGCCCACAAAAAGTTAATCCGGCCCTGCACGGAAGTAAGGGTGGCCTGGTATGGTATTGCCACCCTTCTGTGCACGGCTGCTGGAGGGGTACTGCCTTCAGAGCTGGGCATCTGGCCATGGCTCTCTGGCCGTCCAGCTCTGAAGGTAGTACAGAAGTAAGGGTGGCAATACTGTGACCCCCTTAAGATAACCTTGTGACCCTCCCTGCAGGACCCCCAATTTGAGAAACAGTGGTCTCCCCTATGAAATTTGTATAGTATAGGATTAAAAGCACACAAAAGATCAGATTTCATGGGGGGGACACCAGATTTCACGGTCCGTGACATGTTTTTTCATGGCCGTGAATTTGGTCGGGCCCTAACTATAATACACACCAAATTTCTTTAATAGTTTTAGAAAACAGTTATCGTTAATTGTAAGGCTCATATGTAGAGGGGATTGGAATTTTTATCAGAGAGGTTGCTATTGCTGGACAAAAATTTTCACAAAGTTCTGCTGCTTTCTGTTGAGCTCTAGTTACGTGTAAATCTTTACTCAAATATGCCACCTTATCTTTATTTAAAAACATTTTAAAAAGGAAGGAATTGCAAAAAGGGGGAAAATCATATTTTTCTCCTAGAATTCTTGCTGTTAGTATTACAGTTGACTATGCCAAATAAAGAAACTCAACTCTGTTGAATTTGGTTTTTAAAGCTGTATGCAGTAATAATACAAGAGATCAGTTTGCAGTTTTTAGAAGAACACAATTCCTTGGAGGAGCACAACTCCATTATAATAGATGAGCAATAAACTGAGAATCATGAAGGCTGAATGTCCTGCAGGCATTATGATTTCTACTGCAGTTTCTCTGCTAGTGTATTGTATACCCAGGACTCAAGTGATTTAACTTACTGTGAGCTAATAAACCTGATAATTCCAGGAGGATGGGTAGAAGTAGTATCATTCCAGGACACATCTTGCAAAACCATTACTCAATGAAGAAGGAAAAAGAGTAACACAAAATGTGGAAATGGCAGAAGTGCTAAATGACTCTTTAGTTTGTATTCACCAAAAAGGTTAGTAATGATTGGATGTGTAACATAGTGAATGCCACTGAAAATGAATTGGGATTAGAGGCTAAAATAAGGAGAGACCAAGTTAAAAACGAAGACCTCTAACTTGTCTAAGTAAAGTCACCAGGGCCTGATGAAATACATCCTAGAATACTTAAGGAGCTGACTGAGGAGATATCTGAGCCATTATCAATTATCTTTGAAAAGTCATAGAAGATGGGAAAGCTTCCAGAGGACTGGAAAAGGGCAAATATAGTGCCAGCCTATAAAAAGGGGAATAAGGACAACCCAGGGAATTACAGACCAGTCAGCTTAACTTCAGTACCCGAAAAGATAATGGAGCAAATAATTAAGCAATCAATTTGCAAACACCTAGAAGATAATAAAGTGATAAGTACAGTCTGCATGAATTTGTTAAGAACAAATCGTGTCAAACGAACCTAATGCCTTTCTTTGACAGGGTAACAAGAGTGGTGGATAGGGAGAAAGCAGTAGATATTGTATATCTTGACTTTAGAAAGTCTTTTGATACTGTCTCGCGTGACCTTCTCATACAATAAGTAGGGAAATACAACCTAGATGGAGCTACTATAAGGTGTGTGCATAACTACTCTTTGGGAACAGTTTTTTCCAAAAAGTTATCAGTGGTTCACAGTCAAGCTGTAAAGGTATATCGAGTGGGGTCCCACAGGGATCAGTTCTGGATCTGGTTCTGTTCAATATCTTCATCCATGATTAAGATAATGGCATAGAGAGTACACTTATAAAGTTTGTGGACGATACCAAACTGGGAGGGGTTACAAGTGCTTTGGAGGATAGGATTAAAATTCAAAATGATCTGGAGAAATGGTCTGAAGTAAATAGGATGAAATTAAGTAAGGACAAATGCAAAGTACTCCACTTAGGAAAGAAGAATCAGTTCTTCTTTGAGTCATTGCTCATGTGTATTCCACAGTAGGTGTGCGTGCACCGGTGCCGTTTTTCTCTTAGCAGTACCCGTAGTGGGGGAGCCCCGCTGCGACCCCTGGAGTGGCGCCTCTATATTGCGCTATAAGGGGCGCTGCGCATTCCTCCCACCCTCAGTTTCTTCTTGCCGCCAGTGAAGGTAGTTGGAACTTGTGCTCCAGCAATGCTGGAGCACATCTTCCTTAGTAGTACGATCTTCGACCGTTACTAGTTTCTCCAGTTAGTAGCCTGGCTCGGGGCATGCCCCAAGCGCCAGGCTTCAAGTCGTGTGACTCCTGTCGCAATTCCATGCCCAGAAGCAATCCACACTCCGAGTGTCTTTGCTGTCTGGGCGAGGCTCACATAAGTGAGCGCTGTAAAATCTGTAAGTCCTTCAAGCCCTAGACCAAATGTGAATGTCAGATCCGACTCTGGGCCCTGCTTATGGAGTCTGCTCTGGCCCCAGCACCGGCGCACTGACCCGACCGCGAAGCCCCACCCACCAGTCGGCATCACTCCCCTGCCAAGAAGCAAGGCTCCTTCTTATGTTTTGTTTATCTGCTTGCTGTTTGCTAAGGGTCCGGTCTCGCAAATGTTTGCACCCATGCTTAATTGTCCACACAAGTCCACAAACATATTTATGCTGTGAAAGGCCTGGGCTTCTAATCTAGCAGAGGAGCTCACTGGCAGGAATGTTTACAGAAAGAATGAAATTTAATCAAAAATATTATTATTGTAGTAGTGCCTAGGAGGCCCAGTCATCGATCAGGACTCCACTGTACAAACACAGAACAAAAAGATGATCCCTTGAGGGACTAGCAGCAGAAAATGAAAGCTGAATATGTATATGAGCATCATACTAGAAACTTGATGCCAAGAGTTACATTCAAACCATCAGGAAGAAGAAAAATATCATGCAATGCATGTCCAATCAAAACTAACAAATCCTGCTGAATTTCCAATGCTCCAAAGGAGCTGCTCATGAACAATCTACAGACCAAACATTACCCACAGTGGTGGTGTGGCTAATAACTGTGAATAAAGCATTGCCTGCTCTCAGCAATTTATTAATAGAAAAAGAGGAGAAATTTGTCATAAATATTTATCACAAATTATTCAACCAGTTCTTGTCAGAAAACATCCTAGCATGTAATTCCTTTTGTTCATACTCGTTTACTCGGCATCCTTTAATGAATTTTGGACTGTATTTCCCCCACCTCCCAGGAATATGTCATTTGCTAGAGTTGTTCCTTGTCTCTCATGCTAACCTGGTCCTTGCTGGAAGCGGTACAGTTGCATATTTCCCCTCTAAAAACTTACAAAGGTTTTGTCAAGATATTGATGGTCATGGTGGGATGTTGCTTTTCCTGTGCTATAAAGCCCAACATTTTGAGCTTCTAGATTATGTTAAGGATTATCTTTAAAAAAAAAAAACTCCAACACCACATTCTGAAGGTGGTAAACTCTACATCAGCAGGTCAGAAAGATTTTGAAATCTGAAATATAAACACTGAGATGCTTTTGAATCTAGTTAAAGGCTAGGCTGCTACAATAAATTAACATGTTCTGTAAATATTAAGCTTAAAATTTGGAAGCAAAAGGTTGAAAATTTTGTCTACTGAAAAACAGTCACTCAGCAGTAGTATATTTTTGTCTACATTCATAGCCCATTCAGAAATCACATTAGCTCAAACCTTGCAATATTTGTTAAGAAAACTATTATTTGTGGAGGATTTTTGAAAAGGCTTGTTTCTCCAGGGAACTGTCCAGAACAAACTGGTAAAGCAAAACCTTCTTTTTGTTCCATGCAACATATATAAATTGCTCAGTTCCCATCTCCCGTGACACTTTGTGTCCTTGGATTTCTTATCTCCTTGCTGTTTAAACCCAAAAGATTTTGTTTCCTTTCATGCTAGAGTGAAAGAGATTGACAGCTGAACCACTGCAAAGACTGCATGGCAAAGTGTAATGTCTCATAATGTTTTTACTTTAGGGGACTGAATGGCACTCTGCCTGTGCTCAGGTTAGTTACAAAATCTGATCAGCCTGACACCCTTTGTGAAAGGAGTGCTATTATTAAGCATCAGTTGGGTGCTTTCAACCTAGCATGGCTAGGGTTGTGCTTAATGTAGTGCTTAAGCAGTGACATTCTGAGGCATTCTGCCTCTGCAGGTCAGAGGCTTGCAGAATGCCTCTGTGGGTGCTGGGGGCAGATTGATACTCATCACTTCCCAGTACTACTTGGGAGAAGAGAGGTTCTGCTATTCCTTTACAGCCAGAGGGATCCTGAGAGGAGCTGAGCACTCTCAACTCTCAAACTTCAGTGGCTGTTGTGGATGCTCTCAGGAGTAGGCCCTTTAAAAGGAGCCAGTGAGCCTCCAGTACCTGACGTGTCACTCTAGCCAGAGCACGAAGAGGGCTGGGGCATGGGGTTGGAGTCCAAGAACACCAATAGGCATGTTTGCCAGCTAAACAGCTTGGTGCTCAAGGAGGCACTAGCTGAATTTTGGCTGCTTCTTGCTTGGATGTGTTTGCGGAGGAAAAATGCTCCTTGGCTACATCTATGCTGGCAAAAGTGAGACCTGGAATGAGTCTCCACTGGAGGTAGCAGGGGTGGAAACTATAGTTCAGACAGGGCTAGGTCTCTTTTTATAACCCTATACAGAGGTAAAACCGCCCAAGTCCTGTCTCTGACCTTTGGATGGGTCATTATTCATAATATATCTTTGGTGTCATGTAACACTGTAAATAATATGATTAAGCTTAATAATTAAACTTCTTTGTCAAAGAAATATTGCAATATAAAATAGATGGGATTGATTTTTATTAAAACTGCTATAGATTTTTTTTTCAAGCATTCTTCATGAATTTCCTATTTCTTTGGTCTCCATTTACCCCAACATCTTTTCCTTATAAACTGATCACAGTGTTATTGGTGGACACTCACTTTTTTCTTCTGCAATACACTTACCTTGTCAGATCACTAAATCAGATACATATGTAATGTCTGCTTTAAAAAATAGACTGTTTAATGAGATAATTAAATTGGGGTGCTTGCTAGAGATGAAGAGAATTGCTTTTAATTACAGAAGACAGGTGCACATTTTTAGAATATCTCCTAGTTTATTAAATTCAGCAGTTACAGTGAAAGTTATTAAATTCAACAGCAATATTAAAGATAAAGTCCAAGCCTGTCCAAGTTTAGGGAACCATGTGTGAATGGTGAAAAGGAAGAAGGGGGCTTTTGTTTAACTGAATGTAAAAAAAGCTCTTTAATAATCAATGTGCTTAAAAAATACCTGCTAGGCAATTCTTGTGCCCCCATCCCCTGGCTACTCGGTGAGCCAAAGGAGGATTGTGTGGTTATTACAAAGAGAAGATTATGGAACTTTATTTGTCCAAGTTGTTCAAAGATTAAAAAATTCCAAACATTTGTGATCACATTCATTAAAAAATTCCAGTACGTCTTTGCAGCTGTATTTTTTGCAGTTCCTTCATTGATGGATATAAGTTAGTCACTGAACTCATTAGTGAGCTCAATATCCTTGCTTCTTTATAACACACTAGACAGTTCTGCCTTTCCAAGTTCCTAGGACTGCACTTTTAATGGAGGTGGAGTTTACATCATCCTCTTTAACACTGAAGTATATTTACATTGGTGTAGGACAAATGTGTCTTTATAAGGCTTTGTTGTTTCTGAGGCCTAAGTGGAGGAGGAATAAAAAAAGTGTCAGTTTTAATCAATATCATCTGACATTATGGGAATTGAATGTCTACCTTTCTGCTAATACATTAGGTATATTCTGCCTTATCTCCTTCTGCAGAATTGATTTGCCACCATTCAGTTCACTTGGCTCTTGTCATGCAAATTGTGGCATTTCTCCCCCATAGACTTCTGCACAAACTGAGATTAGAGTTGAAAATCAAGTCTCACTAACCAGCTGCTGTGCATCTTTCATTTTATTCCCCCCACCACCACTTACTGGTTCCATTCTCTTGTTTTCACCTTCTTGGCTGGTAATGTGCTGATAATGCTGTCTCTAGAGACTGGGGGGCAGGAAGCTGTTGGGAATCGTTTGTGCAGCTGTGGCCGGAGGCAGAGAGAGTGAGTGTGTGTGTCTGGCTGTGTGGATATTTATGTGCCGTTAGTGCATCAAGATACACCACATGAGAAGTATTTCTCAGGGTAGCTCTTGCCAATGATCCCTAGAAGTTTGTGGAGCAGGAGGGTGAATTTAGAAGCCGTTCTTTGTTTGTATTTTAATAGAGCACATAGGATATGCAGGAAGGAGGGCAGGCCATGGGGATTATTTTCTCTCCTTGTCCAAAAAGGGAGACATGGGGCTGGGTGGAGATTGTTCTCTTTGACCTGCATGATTCTAGAGGAGGGAGAGAGCCTAGCGGCAGCTCAGACCAAAGCAGGGCTTCAGGATGGGTCTGTCGCTGATGCAATCAGAGCACTTACTATTCAGAATATTTTCCTCAGAAATCTATTAGCAGTAATATGGGAACATGCTTCTGAACACAACAGTTGTTTGTGTAGGATAGCTGGTAAGTGGAACCTTGGTCCAATTGCCACTCTTTACACATACCGGGTTTCCTACAGTAACCAGCTCAGTTCACCAGACTGATATTGCTCCCGCTGAAGAAAGGGGATCAGTTACTTAGTGTCCTCCTTCTGACCCATACTGTGTGATTTAGTTTCAAGGCAGGGATGGGAGAACCAGTCAGGTTTCCCCTGCAAGATTCTTGTTATGGAGCTGCTAAATGTACAGAAGCAGAGGAATAAAATACACCTCTACATAACGCTGTCCTTGGGGAGCCAAAAAATCTTACCGCGTTATAGGTGAAACCACGTTGTATTGAACTTGCTTTGATCCACTGGAGTGCGCAGCCCCGCCTCCCCGGAGCACTGCTTTACTGCGTTATATCCTAATTCATGTTATATTGAGTCGCGTTATATCGAGGTAGAGGTGTATTTTAAGAAAGAGAGGAAAAAATTAAGAGTAAAACAAAATGCCTTTTTTTCCTACCTCAGTCTTTCATTGGGAATGCCTAGAGTGAATTAAATTTAACTTTGCTGTAATATCCTGCCCTGTTATATTGAATTTGGTAGCTGATTACAAATTGTAGCTCCTTTTCCTTGGCTCGTAAAGGCTAGCACTACTTAGTACCTTCCCACCTATCTACCCTTCTCTTTCTACCTCACCCCTTCATGTTACCCAGTCTTGTATTTTTCCCACACTCCCTTTTGTGCCTTCTTCCATTTGTCCATCTTAGGTACTTATGGTTCCCACTACTGAAGTGTCTGAACAATTTTTAATGTACAGCTCTACCTCGATATAACGCTGTCCTCGGGAGCCAAAAAATCTTACCGCGTTATATCAAACTTGCTTTGATCCACCGGAGTGCGCAGCCCCCCCCCCCCCCCCCCGGGAGCACCGCTTTACTGTGTTATATCCGAATTCGTGTTATATCGGGTCGCGTTATATCGGGGTAGAGGTATATTTATTCTCACAATACCCCTGTGTGGCAGGGGAATGCTTTTATCCCCATTTGAGAGATGAGGAACTGAGACTGTCTTTATTGCCAAAAATAGAATTTTGCTGTAAAAAGCACACTCATCATGCTGTAAAATCTTAGCAAAGACAAGGCACAGATAGTTTTTTACCTCCGTGTAGTCCAGAACAACCCCACGTGGAGGGTATAGTGTTGATCAGGGGTTGGCAACGTTCGGTACGCAGCTTGCCAGGGTAAGCACCCGAGCGGGCCAGGCCAGTTTATTTACCTGCTGATGTGGCAGGTTCGGCCGATCGCGGGCCCCCCAGCCACGGTTCGCCGTCCCGGGCCGATGGGGGCGGCGGGAAGCCGCAGCCAGCACATCCCTTGGCCCGCACCGCTTCCCGCCACCTCCATTGGCCCAGGACAGTGAACCGCGGTGAGTGGGGGCCGTGATCGGCCGAACCTGCCGCGTCAGCAGTTAAATAAACTGGCCCAGCCTGCCAGGGTGCTTACCCTGGTGAGCTGTGTGCCGAACGTTGCCGACCCCTGGTGTTGATCTTGACTGGCTACACTGATGTAAAAACTATTTGTGTCTTGTGTATAGTAGGTAGGGTGACCAGACGTCCCGATTTTATCGGGACTGTCCCGATATTTCCTTGTTTGTCCCGCGTCCCAACCGACGTGCGGTCGGGACACTGGACAAACAAGGAAATGCCCCGGAGCCTGGAGCCCGGAAGTGCTCGCACCCCCCCCCCCGCCCCGACTCCACCCCCTCCTCCCCCGATTGGCTCCCTCCCCGAATCCCCGCCTCTTCCCCGGGCTCACCATTCCCCCTCCCTCCGCAAGCACTGGAGGGAGGCCCGGGAGACGCAGGGGAAGCGCGGGGCCGGGGTGAGTAACAGTCCGGCTTGTTCCCTTGCAGGCAGGACTCAGTCGGGCGGTTGGGAGAGGAGGGGGGCGGCCCGCGGGGCCAGGCGGCGGCTGTTGTTGTCTCCCCGGGCAGCGGGACTCGGGAGCAGCCGCTGCTGCAGCTCCCACTGCCGCGGGGGAGGAAGCGGCCATGGTGCTCCGCGGCTGCGGCGCCTCCGAACCCCCCGAGCCGGGGCCTGCTGCGGGGACCCAGCAGCGCGTACGCTGGGCCCAGCCCCTGGCCAGTCGCGTCTGGGCTGCTGCCCAGCTGGTGCTATCCCGCGGCGGCCCCGGGTCAGAGGCATCGGCAGCCCAGCCCCGTTCGTTCCCCTGCGGGACGGGGGGGCTGGGGCCTGCTTCCCCCACTCCGGGGCCGCCGCGGGATAGCACCAGGTGGGCAGCAGCCCAGACGCTGGCCAGGGGCTGGGCCCAGCGTGCGCGCTGCTGGGTCCCCGCAGCAGGCCCCGGCTCCGGGGGTTCGGGGGCGCCAGAGCTGCAGCCGCGGAGCGCCATGGCCGCTTCCTGCCCCCGCGGCAGTGGGAGCTGCAGCAGCGGCTGCTCCCGAGTCCCACTGCCCAGGGGGGAGAACAGCCGCCGCCTGGCCCCGCGGGCCGCCCCCCTCCTCTCCTTACCACCCAACTGAGTCCTGCCTGCTCGGGACCAGGCCGGACTCTCACTCACCCCGGCCCCGCGCTTCCCCTGAGTCTCCCGGGCCTCCCTCCAGCGCTTGCGGAGGACGTTTTTTTTTTTTTTTTTTTTTTGCCCCCCCCCGCCACGCCCCCCCCCCCGCGTCACCCCCCCCCTCCTCCCCCCGCGTCCCGATATTTGTCTTGGGTGATCTGGTCACCCTAATAGTAGGATTTTATGGTAATATAGTTAACTTGGGGTAGCTCTCTTGCTCTACAAACATATATTTTTTTTGCCAGTGAAGACACAGATTAAGTGACTTGCCCAAGATCACACAGGAAGTTTGTGGTGGAGCAAGGAATTGAACCTACGTCTTCTGAGTCTCTGGCAACCTCCCAACCACTGGACCACCCATCCAAGGAGCTCTTTATGTGCAGAACATCTATGTTGAACGCAGCAGCTAGGGATCAGACAGATCTGTCATCCTGACCACATTGCTTTTGCTTGGCTATATCGCTGAATCTCCCACCTGCCTGCTAAGTTGGTTTGTGAAGCCACTTGGGAACACCAGAGTGGCTCAAATCAGCTTTCATAGGTCTGAAGTTTCTGATCCGAAAAACTTACATTGAACACAACTGGACTATTTGTGAAAATAAAAATGGCAGGATCAGACCCTTAAATTGCAAGCTCTTGTGGGAATGGATCTGGGGCTTAATTCTCCACTCCGTTGCATGTTGTGTAACCATTTGCCACTGTAAAATGTGAGAGTAAAGTGATTCAAAAATACTATCCACCTGACTTGACAGCATTTATATTCCATTTTGCAGAGGAATACATGATAAAGCAAGGTATAAGACAATAGGTTCATGGATTCCAAGGCCAGAAGGGACCCACAGATCATCTAGTCTGACCTCCTGTATAACACAGACCCTGGAACTTACCCAAAATAATTCCTAGAGCAGATCTGTTTGGATGTTTTTCTATTTTGACATAAGAATTGCTTGTGGTAACTAGTTCAAGTGGTTAATTACCCTCACTATCAAATTTATACCTTTTGGAGAATCAGGCTCCTTTGGCTTAATTCTCAAGTGCAAAGTGAAGGTAGAAGGCTACAGTTCTATTTGGTAGCAGTTTACCCCTGCTTCGCACAAATGTAATTGACTGTACGTAGTGCAAGGCAGCTTTTCTTCTTGCTCTTCTTCTTCTACCCTACTACACTGGGTTCTGAATCAATTCCCAGAGAAAACTACCGGTATGTTGAGATGAAGTTAAGATTCAGAACATATTGGTAATTTGGAGGGGGGAAAAAACACATTACAGGAATCTTGTAATTACCTCCAAACAAAGTGTTGTTAAACCCCGGAATTTCAAACTTATGTGTGGATTTCTTTAAAGTTTAATTTGTAAAAATAGTTAGGGCACCCAGACAATCTTAACTCTGCCTGTTAGTTATGCTGTACCATAAAGACATTAGATTTTTTTTTCCATATTTTTCCCATCATGGGGTCACTACAAATGTAGCCAATACACATGATTTCAGTGAGTTGTAGCTATATGGGAATCTTGAAGACTTCCATTTTATTACATTACTGAGATCTTTTATGAGAAAGAGAGAGGAGGAAAGTCTGATACCTGATGCTAAATTTATAAATGATTGATTTAAAAAAAAAAAAAACTTTAACTCATAAGCTTAATCATGGATTTTCTTGTAATTATCAGAAAATTCATGTTGAACTCAGAATAAATGCTATAAATTTGGGAAGGAAAGAGTACAGCAGAACCTCAGTTATGAACACCTCGGGAATGGAGGATGTTTGTAACTCTGAACAAAACATTATGGTTGTTCTTTCAAAAGTTTACAACTGAACATTGGCTTGATACAGCTTTGAAATTTTACTATGCAGAAGAAAAATGCTGCTTTTAATCATCTTAATGTAAATGAAATACGCACAGAAACAGTTTCCTTACCTTATCAAATCTTTTTTTAAACATTCCCTTATTTTTTAGTAGTTGACATTTAACACAATACTGTACTGTATTTGTGGGTTTTTTTTTTCTTGTCTCTGCTGCTGCCTGATTGTGTATTTCTGGTTCTAAATGAGGTATGTGTTTGACTGGTCAGTTTGTAACTCTGATGTTCGTAGCTCTGAGGTTCTACTGTATATTTATTATGTATAACAAAGAGATGATATCCCTGGTTTAAGGGCAAACCTTAGTTGTGCAGCTGCATCCAGTGTTCTTAGAAGTAGTCATAGTAATAATGTAATTACAATATTTAAATGATCTTGTTGAAACTGTCTCTTGGATCTTGAAGTTGGGCAGGAAATACTGTGTTCTTGGGCCCCAATTCTGCAAAGATTGACAACTGTGCTTAACTTTGCATGGTATGAGTAGTCCCATTGAAATCAATGGTACCATTCATAGTGTGCAAGGTCAAATGGGTGAGTAAATCTTAGCAGGATCAGGGGCTTGGAGTGTACAGATTAATTCTTGTGACACAGTAGGAAGAGGTCCTTTCCTAACTCAGTGTTCTACAGCAGCATATGTAGTCACTTTATTTAATGTTAAGAAATGTGCTCTGAGCTTTTTCACATTTTGGCTTTAAATTACATTGGTTTTGCTGTAAGTGGCAGTCTCCTGGGGGCAAGCAAACACCCCTATGCCCCAGGGCTGGTGACAGAGGTGGAGCGGCTGGTGGTGTCCTGGTAGCCTAGTCTCAGCTCACTCTCATTGAATCAACAGGCCAGAAGTTGCTTTGCCCTAGAAGATGATCACTCAGGTTTCTAGGCAACCGAGCCCGTTTTCATTTCACCCTATTGAGAGAGAAGAGCTGACTCCTTGTGCAGGGAGGTGAGATGATGATGATGGATTTCAGCAGCCTCTAATTTGAGCTGAAAATGAAACTTAGCCACTGACTGGAAGGCCAAGTCTGCTTAAACACATAGCGTTGGGAGTGTTCAGAAGCAAATTGCTCCTGCTAATTAAGCAGAGACACGAAGGATCTGTGATGACTGATGCCCATCTCAGGTGCACAGAAAAGCATGTGCCAGTGTTCATCAGCCTTGCTGCATGCTCTGTTATGTCTTACTGCAGATATCAAAGGCAAACTGAAAGGGGAAATACCCTCCCAATTTTTATATATACACCTCTACCCCGATATAACGTGACCCGATATAACACGAATTCGGCTATAACGCGGTAAAGCAGCGCTCTGGGGGAAGTGGGGCTGCGCACTCCGGTGGATCAAAGCAAGCTTGATATAATGTGGTTTCACCTATAACACGGTAAGATTTTTTTGGCTCCCGAGGACAGCATTATATCGAGGTAGAGGTGTATATCATTCTAGACTGGCTTTTTTTCCCTCTGAAATGCTCTGACTACCGCAGGGCTCCCAAAAGCTCCCCTGCAGCTCAAGCCACTCCATGCCAAGTGAAAACTGCAGATACCGGTGCCAAAGGGGAATGCCAAGAAGACCCGTCACCATTACAACATTGCAGAGTGAATAAAAGGTGGATATAAATGCGCCTATATCTGTGGGGGCATCAGGGAAAAGTGGCCTGTTCATAGACTAGAGACAGAGGGAGGTGATGCTAGGGAAGGGAACCTGGGAAGTGGCAGCTTTAATTGGAGAACCATGCCATGATGTGAAAAGTGGTCCAAGCAGCTGGTAGGTTTACTATTTGGACCACCAGTCTCAACAGTTTCCCTTTATTAGAGTGATTCCACTGATTTACAGGCAAAATGATAATGAATGGATCCTGGAATAGTTGCCAATTTTATTTTAGTGGGCAGGGAAGGGCACTGGAGTAATGGTTAATTTGATGAATAATAATTAGTTTGTCCATATTCTCTGCCCAGTGCTGAGCACCATCAGTGAGCTTTTTATGTTTGAAAACTGAGAAGTCAGGAAAGGACTATTAAAACTTCTCATTCTGTATTTGTCCTTTGATTATTTTGCCTGATCTACACTTGACCAAATGAAGGAAAACCTGTTTACCAGAGCCCCGCTTCTTACAGAGCAATAGCCTCTTGCTAAATGAACTAAAACCCGTAGCTGCATTTATTTAGTTAATGTTCTGCATATTTTATAAATCCTCTTAACAGAGAATTATTTTATCTGTGCCAACTGCTGTGTAATACAGCTGCAGTGATGACAGATATTGGCTTGGTGCTAGCAGACAGATTTTAAAGAGCAATGACCTGCAGGGCCACTATGTTGGGAGAGCAGATGAGCTGGGTGCCGCAGGTGCTCAAGTGTTTTTGCTGATTTAACTCTTTACAGGCTACTTAAGCCTGCAGATGAAAGAATTTCAATTCCATGCACTTCTGCAATCTGAGAGACAAAGAGCAGTATTGTTAGGGGGGAAAGGTTTTTGTCATTATATCTGGGCTTGTGTTTGTCCTCGTTTATTGACATATTGGTATTCATTTACTGTCTTACAGGCTCTAAATTGAGGGCAAGGGGTTAAATGTTATCACAAGTTGTAGCTGTGTTCCAGTATTCATCACCCTTCAGAGACGTATATGCTTTTTTTATTCCTCTGAATCACTTCTAATCAAAAATCCTTTTGTTTATTTCCCTTCATTTGAAAACTGTACTTCGGGTGATTTTCCAAATATATGGTTTCTGTTTTGAAAGCAAATGAAGAAGAAAATGTAGCTGGGAGTGGAATCTGACATTATGCTGCAGTTGTCATTGATGTGTGGTGTTCATAAGGCTCAGGCATTACAGCCTCCTTCAGATCTGCACTCAAAGGGATCTAGTCAGGTAATCTTGTGAACCTGAATGCATATTGACTTTAGTATTGCAGGGAACATGTAGAATCAGGCTCAAGGTATGCACTCACCCACATGCTATCCTTTGTACTTTTCTAAGTAGAGCCAAGAGAACAGGCTAATTGTCTGTTGATGATCTGTAAACAGCATTTCTGCCAGGGCATTTGGCAAAATGTGCCCAGAAACATGTGTGCCATTCTTGTGATATGAGCTTAATGGTGGTGAACCAACTACTCACATTTTACTATGACTCCAATTTGAACTATATTTCAAGTCCGAGTGATACAAAACTTATATCTGCTAATCAGAGCATCCTTCCTTTGCTCATCAAATATGATATTGACAGAGTTTTCTTCATTCCTGATATTGGTCTCAGTCTCCTCCTTTTTTCCCCCTTTTTTTATGAAATTTGAAAATTACCTCCTGGGTAATTTTGGCTTTTCAAGGATCACACTGAATAACGAAGTGCAAAGCAGTGTGCTTGATACAGGAATTGTATTGAAATGAAGCCTTTCTGTTAGCAGAGTTGGGGAATCTAGACTCTCTTTAAATTACCACAGCAGGGGGTTAGAAAATGGGTTGCACAGAAGGAAGAGGTAGTCAAAATTGGGCAGTTAGACACTATACATGTGGGAATTGGTTGTTATGTGGTTCTCTGACAAGCTCATATTTTATTCAGTTCAAAAACAGAAAAAAGAAATGCAGTGGCCATCAGCATTGTGGTAGCTCAATAATATCTTAAATTCATAACATCTGACCTGATCAGTTTTTCAAAAAAAAAAAAAAAAAAAAAAGTAAAATAGAAAGTCATGAATAGGGAATAATGTTCTGTAGGAATATTAAAGTTTTGAGGAGTAAAATGTTGTTGGTAAATATCCTAACAGTATTCTCATTTAAGTGCCCAAAGGATCATCACTATCAAGAATCGAATTATCTAGAAACATTTAACTAGTTTTATTTCAGTTTAGTGAGGGCTGTATCCCGCTTACGCTTATGTCTCCAGTGTGTATAGGGCTGCTAATGTTGAATGAATTCAGTGCTTCCTATTGCTATTTTACTAACCTCTATAGTAGGAATGCCCCAAATGTGACTTTTCAAGTGCCAAAATGCAATTCATGGCCCCCCAGTCCTTAAATATAGAGCTGCTGATTGCAGACTACCTTTTCCAGTATGTAGTGCTCCCTCTTGTACCAAGCCCAGACCAGTCAGATAAAGGTAGCGTGCTGGAAACAAGAACGTAATTAGAGAAAATTTTTGACTAAACAATTTGGTCAGAATTTGCTGATTCATCAGTCTACATGTTTTGCAGAGAGGAAGTTGCAACAAAACATGCCAAATTACCTGCTAGGCTTCTCTGCAGTCTGTCTGGTGGGCTGGCAAGGAGCCAAGAGCCTCGATGCCTCACTGGCTGCTCCTTGGCAGCCTGGGCTCCTGTGGCTTTCAGGCTCTTGGATTCTCGGCAGCCTGCCTGGTAGGTTGATAGGAAGCCAGGAGGCTTGGGAGTCCCAGCTCCCAGGCTCATGCTCCTTGCCAGCCCAGGCGATCAGAATCCATGACACTGGGGCAGCCTGCCAGGTAGACTGCCCTGCAGCAAGGGCTCGATTCCCTTTCAAAGAGAATTTCAAACTTTGGTTTTCATTCCAAGTTTGGTACAAAACCAGACTTCAAAATATCTAAATTCTCTATGAAAACACTCCCCAGCTTTACGTAAAATTCTTGCATGGCACACCTCCCTATTCAAGATGAGGACTATTGTAATTTGCTCTTTCATGCTGATCAGGCACAACCCTCGTGATCGTGGCAGGTTGGCAACATGTCCCTGATGCAGGCAAAATTTGTCGTAGTAGAAAAATAATAAGCCCATGTGCAGAAATTTGTACCAGATAAAAAAAATATAGCTTTCTTTATGATAGTCTGACCCTTCTGCAGCATTTGTACCCACATGCCTTAGGGACAAGCACAAGCGAGTGTGAGAGGTTAGCTAGATCAGCAGTGATAAGGATAAACTGATATGCTGCTTGATCCCACTAAACAGGTTAAATAATGCAAGAATTGGATGATATTTTGTCAATAATTCAGCAGGTGAAATTAAATGGCAGGTAGTATTTTAAAATTTCAGTTTTCCTTTGTATTTTCTTATTCGGAATCTCACCCAGCTGCACAAAGAAACTTTCCCTTTTCTTTGGTGGAAGTACCAAATGATCATGAATGTGGTAGAGTGTTCTACTTTAAGAGCATAGAGCCACGTTCTGCCTTCCGGTGGAATAAACTAAAACCTGGATTCCTCTAAACTCTGGGTCCCTTATGTATTTTTCTTTCCACATCTCCTGACTTTGATCTTTGCAACTGAAGTAAGTGAAAACAAATAGTGCTTTGCAAGGTTGGGCTCGTTGGCCAAACTTGGTTAGACACCAAATAGGTGCAATTTTCAGAGATGGACACCTGAAGTTTCTACTGAAGTTAGTAGGAGTTGTGGATGCTCAGGATCTCTGAAAATCAGGCCACTTTTGTTTAGGTGTCTAAATATAGATTTATGTGTTGAACTTTAGGCACCTACATTTGAAAATTTTAGTCTGTTTCTTACTGTTGCATTGGGCTCCCCCCATAATGCTAGGATCACAAGCATCCTGATTATTCCATATGTAGATGGATGTGTACAACTTCCAGTTAAGTTGTATCAGCATGGGCTGAATTTGGCCATTGATGTTTGCATTTTCTCCAAGTTTCTTCTGTTGGGGTTTTTTTGGTAGCAATAATAATTCATAACTCTTTCTCCTCTTGTCACAAGGCTGGACTAACTACTGCATTAATGGGCTATAATGTCTTTGTCTCTGTGGCCAATAAGAAACAATTGGGTTTGGAAAGAATTCTGCAACATAGTTTAGTAAGTTAGGGCTGGAAATACCATCTCCTTACATGACCCTCAAAGAGATACCTAAGAATTGAAATTAACCTTCACGCTCAGGAAAATGAGTCTACTTGAAAGAAAAACAGCAGAAAATAGGAATATGTAGCTTCCACACCAGATAATCTACAATTCCACTGACTATCTGTTTTAGAGAGTATATTAAGGGTTTCTATTTCCCAGGACAGTACTATACTTTGTAGTCTTGGTAAAACCAGGAGTTGGCTTAATTGTATTTTTTATTGTGTGCTGAGCTGTACTGCATGTTTTATCAATTCCTATCAACTCTGTCTCTAATGGGCATTTGTTTGGCTCCTTGGATAGGTGGTATTAGAGGCCCTGCTGGGTCAAGACCTCTACTTACTGTTCCACAAAGATAAGGTTATGAATAACTGCCCTGCATTTTTGGCCAGTGGTTACTCCTCACCTTCATATTGATCACAGGATTTCTACTGATTTTGTGGCCAGACTCTAACAAGCAAGAAAAAAAAGAGTTAAACACTTACAGGCAAAGAGGAGGTTCAGAATTTATGGATTTAATCGAAGGATGGGCTTCAGTGGCTGGAGAGTGACTTTTTATTTGCTTTTACTTAATAAGGGTGTTGCACTTTCCACAGCAACTTGTCTGTAGTGGATACACAACCATATTTGGGGGGCTGGGGAGCTCTGTTTGGATTGAAGGCTCATTCCATATGATCAATGGCACACCTTTTTGGCTAGAGAAAGGAGAGAAATCTCCACTAGTTATGTAGGGTAGCAACCTAACTTCCATTGAGACTTGGTCTGAAATTACCAGTAGGGTGTAGCTTCATCCTTTGAGGCTGCATTTGGAAACTGGGTGATTTAGGCTGCCCTATTCAGATAGTCCAACCCAGCTACTTGTTTGGGCACTGTTGTGGAAGTTCTTTTTATCTGGGCTGGTGCATGAGGATTTGGGGAGAAGATCATTTCCTATCTGCTAATTTGTTTTCTCTATGACCTTTCT
The DNA here is from genome assembly GCF_011386835.1 of Chrysemys picta bellii. NCBI lineage: Eukaryota > Metazoa > Chordata > Testudines > Emydidae > Chrysemys > Chrysemys picta. Next base: position 71,626,803 of record NC_088794.1, on the reverse strand, counting down.
TAGCAGCTGATACAACCTTCCATTGCTGCGTGCCATTTGGGACTAGTGTGTGCTATTCAGGCAAATCCCAACGTAAGTGATGGCACAGAGCTGCCCAGTCCCACTGACTGACAGTCTTTGGTGGGAAATGCTGCTGCTGCTGCTGCTGCTGCTGCTACAGCATTTCACGTGGTGTTTCTGAGCAGTTAGCCAGCTCCACCAGCCGGTGCTCACTTTGTGATGCTGTGCATGGGTAGAACTGTGTGATTATTACATAGTCTATACGAGGAAGTGTGTGTGTGGGGGGAGGTTTATGATCTGCACTCTACTGTGCAAGGGCTTGACAGTATCTGGCCATTATATTGTAAGGTCTTTGGGACATGGACCATGTACTGTTTATACTGTGAGGTGCCTATAAAATGCTCTTGGGTCCTGAAATTAGTCATAAAGAATCTGCAATGTTCATCATTACCATGTATTTTTAATATACTGTGACTTGTTAAATAACCAACCCAAGAGTGATAGCCAGCAAACTCCTAATAGACAGTCACAGTACTCTGTTCTACCAGCTGGAAGAGAGGATGTCAGAGCTGCTAGAGGAGGACTGCAACACTATAGGTGGCCTGTCCACTTAAGGGCCTGGGACCAGCCATCACTATTAACTAATCCGATCCAGCTGAGAAAGCAACAGGTGTTCCCTATAAAGAGCTGCAAGAAGGAGGCTAAGGAGGACTGGAACTGTAAAGAGAGATGCTGCTGGATGGGACAGTCTACTGTACAGTATCTCTGAGGAAGGAAGTCTCCACGTGGGAAGCCCTGGGAGTTGTGGCTAGGCAGAAAGCCCCAGCTGGAAGTTTTGCTTTTCTTTTGTGGGAGTACTGGTTATTTGGACAATAAACCGCCCCAATGCAAGGGTTAAAGACTAATTTGGGTGTGGATGATAATTCCCCAGGCTGGTGAGGAAGGTTGTCAAGGTTACAAGGATGCTGGCAAAACCAAATTAAAAGTCAGGAATTGTACCATTCCAATCCCTCACCTCTCTCCTGACATTGCTAACATGGATGCCAGTTAGAGTTGGTTGGTAAACAGGAACATTTTTGAAAATTTTCACTCAATTTTTAAATTGATCATCATATTTTACATGGCAGTTCCCAGGGGCCGACTGAGAATGGGACCCCCTTGTTCTATTCACAAACCCAAGGTATAGGTAGTCTTTGCCTGAAGAGCTTACAATCTAAATAGATGAGTCAGACACAGGGCGAGGGAAGCAGAGTGAACAACAGAATGGTGGCAATCATCATGTTAGTTCTATGCTTTTTCCTCTTTTGGAGGAGAATGTGAGGGAGTTTAGTTAGGAGATTAACTAAACAAAATGAACAGGGAAAAGAGGGGATGCTGAAGGGAAGAGCTCAGGGGGATCGGTTAGAGCAGGAGGAGGGTAAGAGGCATGTGTTGAATGAAGCTGAGGTGAAGAGATTGAAGCAAACCGCCAATCAAGGCAAGGCAGAGACAGTCCAGTCTAAACACTAGAAAGCTCTCTGACGCCACCAGTGTCGAAAGATCCCTGTTTTGGCAGCTTCTGTGTTTGCTCCCATATTTGGCGTCTGTCTGGCTCCTTCTCCCTGCAGTTTTCCCCTAAAGTCATGGAGCAGGTGGAAGGAAGAAGTGCTTCTGGGTGCTGCTGTCCCTATGGCAGGAGGTCTCCCCTAGACAGTTTTGGATCTCCAGGGTGCTGAAGGAGAGGAGTGGCCCTGGTGGGGCTGTATTTTATCTTTCTCCCCAGCAAAACAGTCCATGCTATGGTTGTTTCTACTAGCTGGAGTATTTTTTGTTTAAATTTCTAAGTGGCTGAACTGTTAGTTGAGATGGTGGCTTTTGTGTGCAGACATCTGTTCATTTAGAAATGTATTGAGATCAATTCAGGTAAACTCCCAAATAGCCATTCCCTGGCTCCAACTTTTAGACCGTAGTATAGTTTCATATTGACAAGCCAGATATGAAAGGTTCCCTAACCTATTAACAAATCCCTGTGCCATTAGCATCCTGGCACTCTCATTTGGACATGAAATGCCCCTGTGTTCCTTCATATATTTCTGTACCAGTTTTTACTACTTGTGTAAGCATACTTCCCAATGTTTACTGTGCTTTAGTTATTTTCTAGCATGAATAATGTAAAAATAAATGTTTCAGTTGAAGCAGGTCCAGAGTAAATGTAGATCTATAGCACCTGTGCTTTACAATACCACTAATAATAACTAAGAGTGAAATGCAGATTTTCAAAAGTGACTGATTTTTGAGTCTCATTTCGTGGACTCTGCACTTCCTGCAAATCAGACTCCTTTTAAGGCATCTCAAGTGGGGTTATCTATTGTGGATACATTGGTTTATAACTAGTCACTTTTGAAAATCTGGCTTGAATATAATACAATATATTTTTAAAAAGTCTAGAAAACTAACATCATGCATTAGCCTTGCTTGTATTTATAAACTGGGAAATGTAGATTCTTTTAGTAATTGCTAGGCTCTGGTTGTAATTTGCTTAAAAATTGAAAAATTAATGTACTGGAACAACTTTGAAAGGCCCATAAATAAAGAGCTGAGGACCAAAAGCTTGAAATGTATCTGAGGTTATGTTAATTATGATTAATTACATCTCCTCAAGGTTTGTTAGAAGTCTGTTTGCAACCATGAACGATAATGGTGTAAAATAGCCTGATAGTGTAAGGTCCTAGATGTTCTGTAAGCCATTGCAATTTATTTGTATTACAGCAGACAGCCAGGCCTGCTATAGTTAAGGTATAGATCACGTTTCTGTTTAAAGCTTGACTCTAAGTGCTCTAAAATCCACATGGTTACGCAGATTGCCTTGAAATTCGAGGTTAAGTTACCTAGCTGTGGTTCTCAGTCAGTTCCTTAACGCATCTGATCTGAAAAAAAAAAATCAAATGCTGGTGCTAGCTATTTTGCCCAAACAATTTAAAACCATTTCTACAGCAGAGTGATATTACAGCAGAATACCAACTCAGGAAAGGGACCTAGGAATCATTGTAGACAGCTCCATGAATTCCTCTGCTCAATGAGCAGCTGTGTGAAAACCATAAACGAGATGCTAGGATGCATAAGGAGTGGCATGGTGACTAATACTGTATGGTGAATATTATAATGGCTTTATATAAATCAGTGGTGCAATGGCCTCATCTGAAAAACAATGTGCATTACTGATCACTGTGATGCTTCCTGGGGATACCCAGTGTTGACACCTCTCTTCTATCTGCCCTTAGTGTCAGAAAACCTTGACTCATGGTAGGCACAGACCACTCCCCAACTCCTCTGGCCATGGTTAACACAAGCATTCCCCTCTAGGCCTATGCTGGCCCCACTCTCTCTCTAAGTTAGTGATAGGGACACTTTAACCCTCAAGCCCTCTGAGAGTCTCCCTGGTGTGTTTGGCCCCTGTTCTGTGGACACTAGCAGCATTCACAGATGTGCAGCTTCCAAACAAACAGTACACCCCATCTTACCAGTCACACCTCAAATCACCAATCTGCTTGACACCCAGTGGTGATTTTTGGAAAACAAGTACAAGTTTATTAAACAAAGTATAGAAATTCAAGGGATAGCAAGTAGAAGTATTGGAAACAAATGGTTATACATAAAACAAAATCATAACACACATTCTAGAACAGATGTGGGCAAACTATGGCCTGCGGGCCACATCCGGGCCACGGGACCATCCTGCCCGGTCCCTGAGCTCCTGGCTGGGGAGCCTAGTCCCTAGCCCCTCCTCCGCTGTCCCTCCTTTCCCGCAGCCACGCCCCTGTGCGGGCCGCACTTTGGCCTGCTGCTCCCGGTTGGCAGCGTGGGGAGCGCAGCTGGCTCTGGCTGGGTGTCACGGCTGCAAGCTTCTGCTGCTAGTAAGGGGGTGTAGAGCGGGGAGGTTGGGTAAAGGAGCGGGGGTTCCTGGGGTGCGGTCAGGGTGGAGGGGGCGGAGGTTCTGGGGGGGGGTAGTCAGGGGATGGGGAACAGGGAGGGTTGGGAGTGGGAGTCCTAGACAGCCTGTCGGGGGTGGGGATGTGGATAGGGGTCGGGAGGGCAGTCGGGACAAGAGTAGGGAGAGTTGGATAAGGGGGTGGGATCCTGGGGGGCAGTTAGGGGCGGGGTCCCAGGACGAGGAGCAGAGGGTGGTTGGATAGGGGATGGGAGTCCCGGGGGGACTTTTAGGGGATGGGGGTGTGGATAGGGGTCAGGGCAGTTGGGACAGGGAGCAGGGGGGTTGGATAGGGGACGGGGGTCCCGGGAGGGGGCAGTCAGGGGGCAAGGAGCAGAGGGGGTTAGATAGGTTGGGGGCTGGGAAGTGGGAGGGGGCGGGGGCCAGGCAGTTTGGGGAGGCACAGCCTTCCCTACCCAGCCCTCCATACAGTTGCGCAACCCCGATGTGGTCCTCGGGCCAAAAAGTTTGCCCACCCCTATTCTAGAACCTAGGCTTACTTAACTAGATCTTTTGTGCCTTAGAAGAATGCTCACCCAAAGTCCTTCCAGAGTTTGTCAGGCTTGACACTGATCTTCCAGTCATGAGGCAAGCCACACTGTCAGCTTGCCTCCTTGGTGAAAGATGCCAGTTGTCTCTTGGTATCATTAGATTGATCAGGATAGGCCTTTGTTCCTTTTCATAACCAGGACACCCCCTGCTGATTGTTTTTTTTTCCTGTGGCTTTCCTCTCTTGTTCATTTTGCAATCTTTTGATTAGCATCAATATGTAAATAGACCATCACTGTGGAGTGGACAGTACACAATGAGATAAGCATCTGTTATCCCCTGCCCAAAAGGAACCTGAGACAGGTCACCTCCTGGTAGCCTGCCTTAAGACTATAATTTTCAGTATAGACACACAACTTCTTAAATATCATCAGTACATACATTTTGCAATGATTATGATGACCAGTGGGGCAACTGGCTATAGTTAGAGACCACACATGTAACCCTTTGGTGAATTATTATGGATATATCTGACCCTGAGGATCCCTGTAAAATTCTATGTACTCTCTGTGCCCTCTGCCAGTTGGCACCAAGAAGTTCCTGGCTCACAATCACCCCATCTCAAAAAGGATATTGCTGACCTAGAGGGGGTTCAGAAAAAGGCAGCAAGAATGGATGGATCTCCCACTATGGCAATTCTTGTATACCCAAATTAGAACAGAATAGGTACATTGATGAGTGTATGAATTTCATGATTAAAACTGGCTGCAACAAATGAGTTCAGGGCATTACCTATATACAAATTGCTCACTCATCTCTCTCTTTAAGAGCAAAATACTGCAGGAAAAATAGATTTACTTGACAGCTCAAAAAGAAGTAGAAAAAAATTACTTAATGCAAATGAAACCAGAAAATGTGACTTCATGAATAAGAAATAAGCAGAAGCTTTAACTTCCCATAGGCAGTATCACGCACTTTGAAATTAATTGCACTATTCACAGCAACACAAGTACTCCTTTGTCAGGAACATCATGCATAAATATAAAACTTTCCCCTAGCCTAAATGGGGTGATGAGGGGAAAGGGGAAACATGTTTCAATTTTATTTTGGGTGTATGTTTAAAATGAAGAGTCAGAATTACTTGCAAAGATACTGTATTCTAAAGAAGCACAGTCACAATGTTTAGGATTACCGGCCTAGCAGCAGCAAAGAATTTAAAAGACAATATGGAATGCACAGTATTATAACAGTTGGTGCTTGTAGTGTCATTAGAGGGAGTGTGTCTAGTGTTAAGAGTGGGCAAGAGTCAGGACTTGTGGTTTCTGTTCTTGGTTCTGCTATAGAATTTGCACAAGTCATTTAACTTCTGTGACTCAGTTTACCCATCTGTGAAAATGGGCATATTTATCTATGTATTTATTACAATTATAGATGCCCGTTCAACATATCTAATCTTCATATATGTCATGTTACCATGATATGAGTGATATTTTAAATGAAATGACTAGTGTATTCACATACCTCTGTTGGATTGAATCAGAAATAGTGTATATCATAAACCAGAATGAAAATATGTGCCATCCTCCTATACTACTACTGGAGATTCTCCTTTTCACACAACTAGTAGAGGGCTGAGCTTCAAGAGAGAAGGATCTGAGGTCTATCCATGCTTTTGTCATTAAGAGCCACATGCCCATGGGGTGCAGTATAGTGAGTAACAATTGTGCTACAATACCTCCTCAAAGGGGTGTTGTGAGGATGAATGAATAAATGTTTATGAATTACTCTGATATATTGAGATGAAAGGTGCTCTGTAAAAGCAAATTGTGTATATTGTGTGCAGAAGGCAAATGTTCTGTTCAGATCCACAGATAATATGGAAAGGCCTTTGCTGGCATCCTGATGAGAAATGCCAAAATATTCAGCTCCCAAAATATGTGCCGAAATATTCCGCTCCCAAAACTCTCCTTTATGATCATTTTATTAAAAAATATGTAAATTGTCTTAACTGAATCTGGGTCCTATCCTGCCTCGTTTAAGTCAATGGCAAAACTCCAGTTTTTGCTTGGAAAACCTTTGGTAGGCTTATTTCTAGGGGATTATTCTCCCATTCAGATACCATGGTGTTCCGAATGTAGCTCCCATTAGCGTTAATGGGATTTACGTGGGTAAATTTCTCTCTGATTCAATGTGAGGCTACAGCGTAAGGCTAGATCCCCTCGTCACTAGTCTGTGATATGATGGGGTTTCTGCCATTTATCATTAGCTACAAATGCCTATGGTATTTCACAGTCTATGCACATTGATGCACCAAACAATGACTGCATTGCCCCTTGAGGGGTTTCTAGTTTGGGGGCATAGGAGAAAGCAGATACAAGTAAAACTTGCATTTTTGGTCCTTAGTGGATTAATAGCTGGACTGGAAGCATGATTATATTGCACAGTGAGCAGTGATGGCATTATCTGACTGGCAGTGCCTTGAGGCAACTTTGACAAATCTAGAGGAGGAGGAGGAGGAAGAGGAACGGGGGGAAAAAACCCTGCAATATCTGAGAACATGGGAGAGAATCTAGGATCACTATGCCACAGATCTTTACTTTTTGCCAATGTAGTGCAAATTGCACAGTGGTCTAGAATACAGGGGAGATTATTTGATTTTTTTTTTTCCATATCAACATCATTCACCACAATTCCTAGATATACTAGAGTTAGTCTGGCAAAAGTAGGAGAGGGGAGAAAGCGTATTCTAATTGGAATAAAAATTCCTTAAACGGTGTTACAAGCAATGTTATCAATACCTGTGTGTGTGTACAAAATGTTGTTGTTGACTGGATACAGTGTAGTTACAGTAGTGTTGCTATGGTGACTGAAAGTGACAGCTGTTGTCTCGTGTTCCCCAGAGGGACTGTATGGTAATGATAGTCATTCCCCTTGAGGGATGGGCTGGTATTAAAAACCTGAAAATGGATGAACAGGTAGTATGTAAAAGTCCATTCTGATTAGCAGTAATTCACTAGGTCTTATAGAATTTTAATAGGAAATAATCAATTTTGTATGAAAATATATCCTTGTACACAGTGGGTTTAAATGATTATATTTGTTATAGGTAAAAAGCAAAACCTTTAAATTTCACTGTGCTAATTCTCTGATTAATCTGGAGTACCCAACCCTTATGCAGGGATGCGGGGGGTATCATTGAAAGCATTGTAGTACAGTAACTCCTCGCTTAATGTTGTAGTTATGTTCCTGAAAAAGTGACTTTAAGCGAAACGATGTTAAGCGAATCCAATTTCCCCATAAGAATTAATGTAAATAGGCGGGGTTAGGTTCCAGGGAAAAAATTTTCACCAGACAAGACTATATATATATATATATATATATATATATATATATATATATATATATATATATATATAATTAGATAATGCTGCCTGCTTTTTATTTACAGTGTCACCAGAAAACAGGCGTTTGCCTGGCACTTTTGTAGCCGGAATTATAAGGTATTTACATGCCAGTTATGCTAAACATTCATATGCCCCTTCATGCTTTGGCCATCATTCCAGAGGATATGCTTCCATGCTGATGATGCTCATTTAAAAAAAAAACATTAATTAAAATTGTGACACACACACAGTATAAGTTTTAAACAAACCATTTAGTACTGTACACAGCAATGATGATAGCTTTCTTTGATAGGATAACGAGTCTTGTGGATAAGGAGGAAGCGGTGGATGTGGTCTGCCTAGACTTTAGTAAGGCATTTGATACGGTCTCGCATGATATTCTTATCGATAAACTAGGCAAATACAACTTAGATGGGGCTACTATAAGGTGGGTGCATAACTGGCTGGATAACCGTACTCAGAGAGTAGTTATTAACGGTTCCCAAGCCTGCTGGAAAGGTATAACAAGTGGGGTTCCGCAGGGGTCTGTTTTGGGTCCAGCTCTGTTCAATATCTTCACCAATAGCTATTGGCATAGAAAGTACACTTATTAAGTTTGCAGATGATACCAAACTGGGAGGGATTGCAACTGCTTTCGAGGATAGGGTCATAATTCAAAATGATCTGGACAAATTGGAGAAATGGTCTGAGGTAAACAGGATGAAGTTTAACAAAGACATGCAAAGTGCTCCACTTAGGAAGGAACAATCAGTTTCACACATACAGAATGGGAAGAGACTGTCTAGGAAGGAGTACGGCAGAAAGGGATCTAGGGGTTATAGTGGACCACAAGCTAAACAAGAGTCAACTGTGTGAGGCTGTTGCAAAAAAAGCAAACATGATTCTGGGATACATTAACAGGTGTGTTGTGAGCAAGACTCGAGAAGTCATTCCTCCGCTCTACTCTACGCTGGTTAGGCCTCAACTGGAGTATTGTGTCCAGTTCTGGGCACCGCATTTCAAGAAAGATGTGGAGAAATTGGAGAGGGTCCAGAGAAGAGCAACAAGAATGATTAAAGGTCTTGAGAACATGATCTATGAAGGAAGGCTGAAAGAATTGGGTTTGTTTAGTTTGGAAAAGAGAAGACTGAGAGGGGACATGATAGCAGTTTTCAGGTATCAAAAGGGTTTCATAAGGAGGAGGGAGAAAACTTGTTCACCTTAGCCTCTAAGGATAGAACAAGAAGCAATGGGCTTAAACTGCAGCAAGGAAGATTTAGGTTGGACATTAGGAAAAAGTTCCTAACTGTCAGTGTGATTAAACACTGGAATAAACTGCCTAGGGAGGTTGTGGAATCTCCATCTCTGGAGATATTTAAGAGTAGGTTAGATAAATGTCTATCAGGGATGGTCTGGACAGTATTTGGTCCTGCCATGAGAGCAGGGGACTGGACTCGATGACCTCTCGAGGTCCCTTCCTGTCCTAGAATCTATGAATCTATGAAGTTTGGTTGTGGTGGTGAAGTCAGAGGGTGGAAGAGGGTGGGATATTTCCCAGGGAATGCCTTACTGCTAAATGATGAACTAGCACTTGGCTGAGCCCTCAAGGGTTAACACGTTGTTAATGTAGTCTCTCACTCTACAAGGCAGCACAAATGGAGGGAGGGGAGACATCATGGCAGCCAGAGAGAGACACCCTGTGTGTGTGTGTGTGTGTGTGTGTGTGTGTGTGTGTGTGAGAGAGAGAGAGAGAGAGAGATATGCGCATTGCCCCTTTAAGTACTCTGACCCCACTCTAAGTACACTGCCTTTTTAAGTAGATCAGCAAGTTGAGACAGCAGCTGCAGCCAGCAAGCTCCCTCCATCCCGAGCCCTGTTGTGTCCCCCCTGCTCTATGGAGATGGGGATTACTGGGGGCAGGAGCAGGGGGGAGGGCGACACCCTGACATTAGCCCTCACTTCCCCCGACCCCCTGCACAGCGCAGAGGGCAGGAGCAGCACATGGCAGTGTGGGGGAGAGACAGCTGAACTGTCGGCAATTGATAGCCTGCTGGGTGGCTGCTGCACAGGGAACTTAGGGGAGCGGGGAGCTGATGGGGGGCTGCCGGTCCACCTGGTTACAAGCCCCCACCAGCTAGCTCCAGTGGGCAGCTCTTTCTGCAAGCAGTGGACAAAGCAGGCGGCTGCCAAACAGTGTTATAAGGGAGCATTGTGCAACTTTAAACGAGCATGTTCTCTAATTGATCAGCAGTGTAACAATGAAACAATGTTAACCGGGACGACCTTAAGTGAGGAGTTATTGTATACCAGTACCTTGTCGGTATTGCCAACCTTAAGCATTTAAAAATCCAGTCAGGGTCCCCGAAATTATAGTTTTTAATACAATTGTCTTCTCTTTTCTGAACCTTTAGGGTACACTTGTGTGTTCAAGCTTTTCTTCAAAACAGGAGCGCTAGAAACTTAGCAACAAAAACAAAAGCTGAGATTCTAACCCAATCTCTTGATTCCGGCAGCTGGGGCTTAAAGAAAGCAAGAAATATCACAAGACTTGCAATAAAATCAGAAGATCTGACAACAGTGGCTTTTTAGGTACCTGGTTGTGTGCTCTGTCTACCATGAATTCCAAGGCAAGGTCTGTTGGCATTCCAAGTACTAGGCTTCAGAGAATCTAGTCTTTAGCTGGTTCCTATTAAACACTCCTGCGCTTTGAATCAGTAACTGAATTCGTTTAGTAAGGCTGGCAGATAATACAGTCTGCAGATACTGTAGGCACAGTGACTTGAACCATCAAAACAAAAATAAAATAGTTAATTCAGCCCCTGGGGATTGTCCAAAAGTAACCACTTCTCTTTGGACTCTTCACAGCTAGTGCTTGAGTTCCCCTTGCTGTTCATTCTCTGAAAGGGATACTTAATTGTTGGTCTGTAAGTCCCCTCATTCAGAGCTCAGCTCCACATTCTGTGGTGTCTTTGGGTGCCCCTCTGGTTCTCCAGACAGTAGTCACCCCTTGCTTTCTGCTTACTTGCAGGCTATCTTCCTTCTGTCCTACTGCTACTTCTGGACTCCAGGCAGTCCAAGACTGCTTCCCAGATTGGCTCCTGCCCTGTGTAGGCCTAACCTCTCATGCCAGATCCCAGGTGGCTGCTTCCAGCCTTCTCTTCCACCCTTATCCTCCAGCTCTCTTCGAGTTGGATGTATCCCTTCTGTCTTCAGCATGCCACTTCCTTTTCCATTAGGCAGAATGGAGCCCGCTACTGGCTAGCTACTGAAATGGGTAACACAGTGCTCTCTATTTCCATCCAGATCATTCTAGGCAGGGCCGGCTCCAGGCACCAGCTTAACAAGCAGGTGCTTGGGGCAGCCAAGGGAGAGGGGCGGCACCTGCAGCAATTCGGGGGTGGCAGGTCCCTCACTCCCTCTAGGAGCGAAGGACCTGCTGCTGAACTGCCGCCGCCGATCGTGGCTTTTTTTTTTTTGCTTGGGGCGGCAGAAATGCTGGAGCCGGCCCTGATTCTAGGGAGGAGAGCGGACTACTTAGTAATAAGCAAGCCAACTTAATTACAATATTAAATCTAGGTTGGTAAATAGATTAAGATTTAAATCTTCAAATTGCAAATAGGAGACCTGATCCTGCAAATGCTTGCTGCATTGACTTGTGTGACTACAATGAGTAAAGATACTTGTGTATACATTTTTGAAGGATCAGGACCATAATACTGATCCTTTAACTTCTTCAGTCAAATTGATAGTCGGCAGTGAAGGAACAATAATGGCTAACCTCAGTTACTGTATGTATCTGTCTTCTGCACACTTGTGTGTGCAGTCTCTTTCAGCTGTCTCTTACGGGGCTGTTGTGGGGCTTGCTTAATATTTGTTAGGCCTTTGCCATTAAAGACTGCAAGGTGATATAAAAGTTCAAAGTATCCTTTTTCCTCTCTGAGACTTTGATTCCTATAGAAGAGTTAATTGAGTAATAGGGATGTTAAGTGACTTGCCTAAGGTCACACAACTAAACAGTGGGATAGTTTTGGGAATAGAGTTCTGGAGTCCTCTCTCCTAATCCCTTGTTTTAATCACTTCACTACATCTCCTTTACATTTGTGATTGATCTAGTTTACTGTAACTGTTTCCCTAATTTCCTCATCTTTCTGAATATCTGATATGAAATCTCAGGTAACTGTTCTGTGGGTTTGTCTCTCTTTTCCTTTGTTTAGATCTTGAAGCTTTCCAGTCTCTGGGCCATTTGTACCTTTTTCATTTTGCTGCAGTAGAGGACATCATTTTTCATTAGATGTAACTGAAACCTGCACTGTGAATTCTCTCATTTAAAAAGCTGACAAGCAAATGTGGCTATGATTTAATTATCTGTTGAAAGCATATAACCAAGAGCTCTGGGGAAACATTTGAAACCAAGAGGGAACTGCTGTAAGTAGGTGCAAACTGAACAATAATCATAGGTAAAAATAATCAAAGGATGTGATCATTGAGGATAGCACTGGAGGGATAATGCTTCACCTTGGCAACAGTTAAACTAATATTCTAAACACCGAATGATACACCAAATTAAAGTCTAGGTAGCTAAATAATGAACCATCGGTCTTAAGTTGCTGTCAAAGCATATTTTTTCCTATTACTGTTGCGAGAATGTTTGAGATCAATTATAGAAGATCCCAAAAAATTAAAATACATTTTTTGCTGTGACTGCAAACCTACAGCTTCTAGCCTTCTTAGGATTCTCCACTTTGTGGCAGCTGTAGTTTATGCCTAAGAAAGTGCTGGCCCTTAGGAGAACTGGGGGCATTATTAGATTATGGTAAACTGAACAGAATCTCTGAGCCATTTGTTAACCTCTTAGTGATTTTGTTCAGGGATTTTACAGCTCAGCTAAAAGCTGTCACAATTCTCATTCTTCATAATGTTTAGACAATTGAAGTATTTTGTCTGCTTTGTGGTGCCTCTCTCAAATGGCATCTCTGTGCAGACAGGATACTCTCCTGTAAAGGAGACATAGCTTCTTATCAGATATAAACCAAAGCTGATGTTAAAGTGGCAGCTGCTGTGCTTTGGTTATTAGAAGTGAAATTTGCCATTAAAACTTGGGTCTTTTGAGAATGAAAACTTGTATACTTACTGCAGATGAATGGTATACAATGGATAGCTTTGTCTAATGCTCTGGGGCTAGAAACTCAGTTGGTGTAAATCAGCATATGTAAATCATGTTATTTCAATGGAACTACAGTGATTTACATCAGCTGAAGTTCTGGTCCCTAAAGTCCAAGATGTGATACTGCAAGTTCCTTACCCCTATCCTGTCGATGTGCTTTAACCCTGACCACATGGGATCCCCACATGGGTGAGAGGGATAGTTCAGTCTTGACGTCCATTCTGTTTTTAACATTTAAAATCAGGGTTTTTTATAAAGTCCACGCTCCCCTGCAAAATCTCCTAGGGTTCGGCAAAAACAATCACAATACAATACAACTAAAAGATTAACACAATAAAAGTTTGTTTCATCTTAGTTGATGATGTGGTTGTTGAAAGGGGGAGGGAAGTAATGGGATCTCTTCTGAGATTCCATGTATGAGCAGCTACTCACACATCTGAGTAAGGGGTTCACAGTCTGGCTCTCTGAGAATTGTCTATATTCTTTGGGTGAGATTGTGCATTGAGTCTCTAAAAGGCACAGCACAGAACTTTTAGCTCAGCGGGAGGAGGGATTAAGGTGGCTCTAAGCCACCTTTGCACAATCCTGATCCTGGGCTGCTTCAGGGACTGAAGTGATCCCTGGTGTAATTTAGACAGCACTGGGGAGGTAAATTATGGCAGCCTCCTCAGGCTGCTCTATGGGCTGCAGAGACTCCAACTCTGCTCCTGGCTTGCCCCTGTTCCTGGGTTTGAAGGTGGGGTCCTCAAAGACAGCCTTATGGCTGTCTTTCTCTGTTCCTGCTCCAGGAGAATGAAAATCCCAATTTTGCTCAGGGAATCAGAGCCCCTTATTCCCACTGCTGCCCTTTAACATGGTGTAAATGGGATGGAAGGGGGGTGATAATCGTAACCCTTGTATTTTAATATTATGCTTCCTGTGCTAACTGGAACCAGAAAGGTTGGTGGAACTTGAAATTAAAATAAATAATTTAATGAGCTCTCTTTGAACCTCAGGATTTAGGTTTAGTTCAGCTCAAGGGATGAGTGAAGGTTTATTTGATCAAAACCACACCACCCATAACTAGTTTCATGATGGCTTCCAGGGACTTTATGATGTAGAAAGCAGGATTAGAGATTTAAATCTGAACAGGAATTGGTATGCCAAATCCAATTTTCTGTGTAGTAGAAAAATCTAAGGGAAAAAGGAGTTCAGCAGAACTGTCATTTTCTCAGAGACATGATATTTAAGGCACAACAGCAAGTGATCCAGTGTGAAGAAAAGAGAGCCTGTGGCCAATTTGGCTGCATCAGGGCTCTTTAATGATCTGAAAATCAAAAAGGAATCCTATAAAAAGTGGAAACATGGACAAATTGCTAATGAGGAAAACAAACAAGAATAGCAAAAACATAGGGACAAATTTATAAAGGCTAGGGTACAAAATGAGTTACATCTATATCAAGAGACATAAAAGGCAGTAAGAAGTTATATAAATACATTAGGAACAAGACCATGAGTAGGGAAAGTATAGGCCCAGTACTTAGTGGAGAAGGAAAGCTAATAATGGGCAACACCAAGAAGGTGAGATGTTTAATGCTTATTTTGCTTCAGTCTTCATTAAATAGTTTGTGACCAGATGCTTTACACAATATTGATGACATAGGGCAAGGCAGAAGCTAGAATAGGGAAAGAACAGGTGGAAGAACATTTTAGGTAAGTTCGATGTATTCAGATTGGCAGAGACTGACAAGATTTACCTTAGGTTACTTAAGGAACTAGCCAGCATGGATTTATCAAGAACTAAAATCCATGCCAAACCGATCTAATTTCCTTCTTTGTCAGGGTTACTGGCCTAATGGATAAGGGGAAAACAGGACAGTGATTTATTTTGATTTTAGTACAGTCTGTGACAGTCCCATGTGACAATCTCATAAGCAAACTAGGGAAATATGGTTTAGATGAAATCACTATAAAGTGGGTGCACAGCTGGTTGAAAGATCATACTCGGAGTAGTTATCAATGGTTTGCTGTCAAACTCTGGGAGGACTCATCTATTGGTGACCTGCAGGGGTCTGTCCATTATTATTTAATATTTTCATTAATGACTTGGATAATGGGGTGGAGAGCATGCTTATAAAATTTGCGGATGACAAGCTGGGAGGGGTTGCAGACACTTTGGAGGAGAGGATTGGAATTCAAAAGACCTTGATAAATTGGAGATTTGGAACAAAATAAACAATGAAATTCAATAAAGATGAGTGCAAAGTAATGCACTTAGGAAGAAAACATCAAATGCACAGGTACAAAAGGGGGAATAACTGGCTAGGCAGTAGTACTGCATAAAAGGACCTTAGGGTTATAGTGGATCACAAATTGAATGAGTCAACCACATGATGCAGTTGCAAAAAGAGACTATCATCATTCTGGTTTGTGCCTAACAAGTGTTGTATCTAAAATACATGAGGTAATTGTTCCACTCTACTCATCACTAGTGAAGCCTCAAATTGGAGAGAGTCCAGAGGAGAACAACAAAAATGATGAAAGGTTTAGAAATGTGATCTAGGAGGAAAGATAGTGTTTTTAATTTTTTAGAAAAGAAGCCTGAGGTAGGGGCAACCTGATAGGTTTCAAATATGTCAATAGTTGTTATAAAGAGGAGAGTGATCAGTCGTTCTCCATGTCCACTAAAGGCAGAACAAGAAGTAATAAGATTACGCTACAGCATGTGAGATTTAGGTTATATATTAGGAAAAACTTTCTAACTATAAGGACAGTGAAGCTCTGGAATAGGCTTCCAAGGGAGGTTGTGGAATCCCTGTCATTGGAGGTTTTTACCAACAGGTTGGACAAACACTTGTCAGGGATAGTCTAGGTCAGGGGTGGCCAACCTGAGCCTGAGAAGGAGCCAGAATTTACCAATGTACATTGTCAAAGAGTCACAGAAATAAGTCATCAGCCCCCTCCTGCCCACCAGCAGCCCCGCCAATCAGTGCCTCCCCATCCCTCCTCGCACTTCCCGATCAGCACCTCCTGTTTCATGGCATGCAGGAGGCTCCGGGAGGGAAGGGGGACGAGTGAGGGCATGGCAGGTTGGGGGGGAGGGGGTGGGAAGAGGTGGAGTGGGGGCAGAGCCTGTGGCAGAGCCAGGGGTTGAGCAGTGAGTACCCCACAGCACATTAGAAAGTTGGCACATGTAGCTCCAGCCCTGGAGTCGGTGCCTATACAAGGAGCTGCATATTAACTCCTGAAGAGCCGCATGAGGCTCCGGAGCCACAGGTTGGCCACCCCTGGTCTAGGTATACTTGGTCCTGCCTCAAGGCAGGAGGATGGACTAGATGACTTCTTGAGGTGACTTCTCTGATTCTATGATTTATGTAATAAAGATGGGCTCAAGCGAGAACTCAAATCCAGATTTCAGGGTGTTCATATCTTGGGTGTTCAGTTTTATGGGGAAATAGTTCTGAAAAGCAGTCATGTTCTATGCCAGCATTTCTCAAATGGGGTTTCTATCCAAAAGGGGGTTGCAAGGCTACTGTAGGGGGTTGAGAAATCAAAAAAAAAAATTTCTGGGTGGAAGAGTGGGAGGGGAGATACAGCAGCTGCCTCTCTCTGGCCACCCAGTTCTGAAGGCAGCAGTGCTGCCAGCAGCAGCACAGAAGTAAGGGTGGCAATACCTATGAATATGTACAGAGTAATTTGCTATCGCTCTGTGTGTGTGTGTGTGTGTGTGGTGGGGGGTCATTGCAGCCTGAAATATTTTCAAAGGGGGGCCCAGCAAAAAAGTTTGAGAACCCCTGTTCTATGCAATTCATTGCTTATCTAGTGCAGTGAGATATATCATTTTATATACTCCAGATTATTGAGACAATGGAGTCTTGTGTGTGTGTTTGACCTTTGCTTCAGCCTTTCTCTGTTTGGTTATCTAAAACTAGCTGCTCTCATATACTTACGTTTCTTTGTGGATTGATTACTGATAAGGTTTGTTGTACCACGATCCCATAAAGCATGGAGATTCTCATTCTCACTATTATAAACAGTTGTAATGACCCAGCTACTGTGTGTACCACTCCCTTCACCTGGATGAAATAAAAATACTCACCTATCTGGCCCTAACTGGATAACAGCCAATGGAAATTCTTTTAGTAGGAGTCTATCACATGGTGCGAGGGGAAAGAGGAAGACCCACTGTTTATATAAAGTTTCTAAAGCCATGGTGTATGCAGCGTCATGACAATGTGAAGGCTTAGTTGGTCATGGATTTGTCTATCTTATCTCTAGGTTTTCATGTTTAGCTTTTTAAAAAGATGACTGAGATGACATTAGTGTATAAGTACCTTCATGGGAAGAACATACCAGGTTTAAAGGGCTCTTTAATGGAGAAAGGCATAACAAGAGCCTATTGCTGGACGATGAAGCCAGACTAATTTTGACTAGAAATTAGACACAAACTTTCAACTACAGAATCGTAGGACTGGAAGGGACCTTGAGAGTCATCTAGTCCAGTCCCCTGCACTCATGGCAGGACTAAGTATTCTCTAGACCATCCCTGACAGGTGTTTATCTAATCTGCTCTTAAAGATCTCCAACGATGGAGATTCCACAACCTCTCTAGGCACTTTATTCCAGTGCTTAACCACCCTGACAGTTGGGAAATTTTTCCTTATGTGCAACCTAAACAGCCCTTGCTGCAATTTAAGCTCTTTGCTTCTTATCCTCGGAGTTTAAGGAGAAAAACACTGCTGTAGGACCGTTAGGGCCTGATCCAAAGTTCATTGAAAATAATGGGAGTCTTTCAGTGCACTTCACTGGGCTTAGGGCCTGTTCCAATCTCCAGAAAAGGTTCAGCATGGGCTGTGGCAGTGAAAGCTCTCCCCAGGCTGTACGTTCAACTTGTTTCGCTTCCAAATTAGAGGGTGATAGGGGAGACGTGAACCTAAATGTTGTACTTTAACTACATACCAGTGTGCTCTTTAAAACTCTTGTATTATTTTCCCTAAAAAATACTTGAAATCTGTTTCACATGCTGATAATTTAAGGTACCAAAGACAGCCCAGTTCAGTGGATAAATGGCCCAATTCAATGGAAATCTAGGCACATTGTTCTTAAGGTAGAAATCCATTCAGAAGGTAGAGGGATTAAGTTGGCAGGAAGCAGCTGTCTGTGAAGGGAAGTGGTGAGCCCGAAGGGTTAGCACAGCCAAAAAGTAGCCAATGCTGTTTCGTAAAGCAACTCGGTTGAGTGATGTGTTGATTTGTTGTGTTGAGCATGGTATAGATGCCTGGGTTAGACAGACTGATTCAGCATGGCCTCTTGGTAGTCTGAGGGCTGCACTCCTTGGAAACTCTTGGCAGAAGTTAAAGCAATCTCTCCCCAAGCGAAACTGAAAGATATTTTGTAGAAATAGTGCCTGCTTTCCCAAGATCTGAACCTCTGCTGAAGTGCAGTGGTGGCAGGATGACACAATGAGGTGTCAGTCACATTTCCTTGCCTTAGCATGAGTGAATCTGGTCAAAAGGAACATGCTTTATTTCAGAGATAGAGAGTTGAAATCCTGATTTTTATCTTTAATCTCGCATTGGCAGTGGGATGGACAAGGTGATCTAATAGATCTTTTCCACCTCTAATGTCAATGGGCTTCTGTTTTTGTGGGCTGGTGTATTTGGACTGAAATTAGAATCTTTCTTTTACTTGTGCATTTGCAAAGTGGTACATAGGATTTATATGGCTATTACGTAAGTGGGGGCAGGGGTGAAAGTAACTTAAAGGACTTACCAGTATGCAGGGAGGCCGGGGTCCTGGGCAAGGTGGGGGAGTGGGGGCTTGGGCAGGAGGGGCGGGGCTGGGGCCAGACTCCCCCAGCCAGCCCTTCAGCGCTGCCCAGCCCGTGCTGCCCAGGGCTCCAGCAGTGATTTAAAGGGCCCAGGGCTCCGGCCGCTGCTGGGAGCTCTGGGCCCTTTTAAACTGCCGAGCCCCAAGGGAAGCTGCCCTTTTTGCCCTACCATCAGCGGCCCTGCCGGCACAGTCGGCTGTGTGCCGGCGGCCACTTTCTTACTGGTACGTCGGACCGGACCGGACGGGCTTACTTTCACCTCTGAGTGGGAACTGCATAGTTAAACCTTATGGCTCTTCGTTGAGAGGTTGATCCTGTTTGTAGTTTTAACTTTAACACATACATGTATGTGAAATTACCTAGTACCCAATGTCACCCCCGTTAAGCTTGAAAAGTTTCATGTGCTCATATCTTCCTTGGTGGGGAAAAAATCCTTTTGAGCAGAAACTTTCCACAGTAGTTTTTTTTTTTTGGTGTGGAAACTGACTTAAATTAAATCTATTTTAGAAATATGCAGGAGTCCATTCCTATAACTCTAAAACATCTAAGATATGAACTTGACATGACCATTTTCTTCACTGAAGAGGGCCATATTTGGCTTCAAGCCATATTTGAAGAAAAACAGCATTGTGTTTTTAAAGTTATGAATGATTAAATATTACAGGCTTGAGTGTATATAGAAAAAGAAATCAGTTTTCTTTAAGGCACCCTAATTGCAGAACTTTAAAATTCTGGCTCACGTTGAATCATTTTAGATTAAGGAACCTCTTCAGTGCTAAATGATTGTGTACTTATTTTTAAAGAATAACAAATAGGGAAATTAAATAAAAATAGTGCATAAATGAGAGGAAATCTGAAAGTTAAGATTCCAGCACCAACATTAACTTGGCAATGTTGCACATACACTGTGTAGTGCTTTCTATTCCTGTTTTCTTTTTGAATGTATCGCATGAAATACAAAGTATGTGCAACATGATTGAATTACAGTTGCTGCAGAAACTTATATTTCCATGTCTTCACTTTTTTGTGTGCCTAATTTCATATCCTTACTATTAAATGAGTATTTTTTTAATATATCAGTTGCTATACCTGCATAGATAGGTAGAGGTGTGTGTGTGTCTATATCTATTTTAAAATGTGCCCGTTAAAGTCCATGTATTAAAGGCTGAATTTTGTTGATTATATTTTATTGGTTTTTAAATTATTAAAAATCCATTGCTGGGAGAAAATAAACTTGGATTCCTACCCCATTTACTGATATGTGGTAAGAGCTCCGTTTGGAACTGAATGCTTCACCAGCTGCTCAGAAAATTATGACTAGGATTTTCAAAGGGCCCTAAGGGTGTTGTGCAGTTGTAAAGGATGTTTTTGTTGCTTTCAGAAAATGAGTAAGAGTGTTTGTTGGGAATACACTGACTGGCTGTTACAATAAGATGCCTAATACCCCCTCACTTTCAATAGGAGTTTAGTGCCTGCCTCTCTTAGTAATGCTTGGAGTCCAGCCTAAATCTTTTTGACCCTCTTACTGCTGTGCTATAGATACAGTACTAAAATCTATTGCTAGCAAATTTCTGGTAAATATATTTAATAACAAAGGGTCCGATCTTGCAAACAGCTTATTAGGGAGTGTAGTAGAAGCTCCTACACCTGCAGGATCAGTCTCTAACATTGTTAGGTTTTTTGTGCGTTCTTAAGGCCCTTCCCCCATTTTTTCTTTTTTTTAAAGAAATCACCCAACAGACTAGGAAACGGACAAAGGATGAGGATGGAGTGCATGAATTAATTAATGATCCATATAAAGCTGGTAACCAAGAGTGTTGACTTGCTGTAGAGTGGAGCTGACAGCAGTGTGTCACTGGTGTTTCATTACTCATCTGCTAATTGTGGCAAATAGCAATTTTATAGATCCCACAGTGCTCATTCTATGTAATGCCTACACTTGGAGGAAAAATGGAAGGTGCTGATTTTTAATACCTCCTATTTTGAACAGAGAAATAGGTGCAATTCAAGTTTGTTAAAAAGTCCTTTCCTTGTTTGGTTTAAATAAGTCCTAAATTCTGTTGTTAGTGGTTTTCAGCACCTTGCTCCATGATCAGCAATTGTTGTGTGCTCTTTGACCAGGCAGGTGGCAAATGGCACAAAAAATAGGATGGAATGCTGAACAGAACTGGGCTGGATTATGTTGCTCTAATACAAAGAGAAATGATGGGGGATGCAAGCTAGGGGATTGGTTTTAAAATAACGGAGTTATTTTCAAGCAGCATTTGAGATACATATTGTGGGGAGTGGGAACAATGCGTAATTCTTTAATAACGAGAAAATGTCCACAGGAACCCTGTTTCTATGGTTACAGGATTGTGTCCTCTCATGGACTGTAACACTGGTGATAAATGGATAAGATGGTCCTGTACTACACCTCAAATGCTTACAAAAACATGAATATTTTCATGTGCTGAAGAAACCCGTCTAGTTTATTGCCTTCTAAGGAGAATATTTATAACTCTTTTGTTACTCAACTATAGTATAATATGAGTTTGTTTTAATAAATTTTAATGACTAGAAAAAATTGCAAGTAAATATAAAAAGCTGCTAATGTGTCCTTTTCCAAAATGTCACATTTTAGGTAATTAGATTAGAAATGAAAAGTTCCCCGTTCTGAATTAATAGAAGCTCTGGTGAAATACTATTTTGTGATTGTCACTTTGTTTCAGCTCTGGTTTTTGTATCTGAAATGAAAAAAAAATCACCAAAAAAAATAAAGAAAAATTCAGTCAAAATTAATCTGAAAATATTCTGTGTATGACTCCTACTGCAATTTCACTCCTATTTCAGTTGTTCATAATGCTTCTGTAACCCTCCAAACACTAATGCATTGGTTACAGTCTAATTAATGACTTTATCAAGTATAATGGTAACAAAGTGTGCAGTTGTAAAGGATGTTTGGCTTGTGTTCAGTGACTGAATGCGTCTTATACTAATGTATGACTCTACTAATTAACGCTGCATAAAATATTACAGTTCACTTTTATGCCTGAAATTCAAATTTTATTCATTAGACTTGCAATTAATGCAACCATGTTGTTGCAGAGTGTAGAGGTCACTGCTTGAATATATTCCTTTCCATTTGGCTTGAAATAACGACGGGGCTAGTGTTAGATATTTGCATACTATGCCTCAGATCCTCAGCTGGTTTAAATCAGTGTAGCTTCATTAACATCAGAGTGGAGCATTGTTGATTTACACCAGCTGAGGATCTGGACCTCTGAACGCATTAGTTTTACATACAAACATACTTGACCTTGGAAGGGTCTGTGTAAAGATAACTTGGGAGATTACACTGTATTGATTAGCCCATGAAAATTTTAGTATGGTAGAGGCTAGTCTGAGAGGACTTGGGTCTATAATCCAAAAACCACAGTGCAGTTTAACATCAGTGCTCAGAAGGGTTCTAGTTAGTAGTGTGTTTTTCAGGACAGGATTGAGGAGGTACATCAGTAGAAATGTGCGGAGAGGATGCATTCTCAGCAAATGGCCATAAAATACCTTATTCAAGCCATTCTGTTGTTTCCCCACATTAGAGGAAACCATTCAAAATAAGTCACTAAACACTGCCCATATCATAAAAATATGAATATTTCTTGCAGTCAACTTAATTGCTTAGCAAGAGGGAAACCACTAGACTCTTTGGGTTGTGATTGTTGCATATAGCGGTGGTTTTCAATCAGGGGTACGCAGAGGTCTTCCAGCGGGTACATCAACTCATCTAGATAGTTGCCTAGTTTTACAGCAGGCTACATTAAAAAGCACTAGCAAAGTCAGTACAAACTAAAATTTCATACAGACAATGATTTATTAATACTGCTCTATATACTATACACTGATATGTAAGTATAATATTTATATTCCAATTGATTTATTTTATAATTACATGGTAAAAATGAGAAAGCAAGCAATTTTTCAGTAATAGTATGCTGTGACACTTTTTAGTATTTTTATGTCTAATTTTGTAAGCAAGTAGTTTTTAAGTGAAATGTAACTTGGGGATACGCACGATAAATCTGACTCCTGAAAGGGGTACAGTAGTCTGGAAAGGTTGAGAGCCACTGGCATATAGTATTTTATTTCTGTAGTTTATGAAAATAGCAGTTGAAAGAGCTTAATTCATTACAAAAAGAAACCTTATTACATAAATTTGACTTTTAGTAAAGGATCTTTACAGTTGACGCCACTGATAATTTTACTCAACTGCGGGTTTGGGTTCCGGTTTAGTACACTGAATCTGATTACTTGTTAAGTTACTGAAATGTGGTGTACGCTAAAAACAAATTATACTGTATATATATTTCATTTTAAGCCCTAGTATAATCCAGTTAAAGCCATTTAATTTTTCCTCTGAACCTCAGTGAAATAAAGATGTGTAGAAAATGGGATCTGTCTTTCTAAGGTGGTTATGCCAACTGAAGATGAATCCTGAACAAAGCTGGGTCAAGGGTAGGAATTACTGCTTCTCTAGAAGTGGAAAGTGGTGGTGCTCTTTTACTAGAATGAAATATTACAAGGTTATAGTGTTGACAGAGAGCTGATATGATACTACAGAGGTTGATTGGATTATAAAAGGATTAAATAATAAAGGGATAGGAAGATACTCCTTGAATGAAAAAGCATCTGTAGAGGATTTTGAAAGCAAGGTTTATAGGGTCGAACAAGTTCAGTGACGTGGTCGTAGTCTTGTCCCTAATCAGTTGACTTCAGGGAGGTATGGCTGTGCCCAGCAAAACACTCAGAGCTTTGAGAGTGAGAAACAGAATACACAAGTTAAAGTCACATCTGAAGACTACATGATGGGTTGTATAATTATCTTAATAGGCATATTGTCATGTACTCTACATGCTACGAAAAGTAAGCCTACACAAATGATTGCCTTTAACGAAGGTAAAGATTATTAGAGACTGTATAGTAGCACATTCTAAAGTATGTGCATACTAGTATTCTTACTGGTGTTAGTGAGTTCATTCTTTATAAATACTTTATAATGTATTTTATCATTGTAAGTGCCCATTACTATGATATGTCTAGATCCAATTTACCCCAGCTTAAAAAAAAAATGGGAGCACATACTCTGCAACTCTCTGTAGCCAATCAATACGTTTCTCTAAAGGGGGGATTATTTCGAAAAGCAAGGGCCTGCCACTGTAAATGCTCTATACGTAGCACCCTTGAGCTGTATAATAGTCAAAGCATCCCTTCTGTATCGAGCCAAAACATTCCTTCTGAACCCATTTGTGTTATGGGACATAGAGGCAGTCTGTTAGACTGGTGAGCTACAGGCAATTAAGGGGATTCATAGATCATGAACAACCCTTGAATTTCATCCAGAAGTGAATTGGTGGGTGATAGAGTTTGCAGCTCATATGTATGATATACTCTCACAGGTTTATCCCACCAAAAGGGCAGGCTGCTGCAGCTTCCCGGTGGCCTTTGATGGTGAGGTGTGCATCTTGGAGGAATAGGATCCAGCCAGCTGGAGATAAAAGAAGGCATTTCTAAACCTTTCTGCTGCATGGCCATCCAGGAGCACAATGAGGCATCCAATAACAACTGGAGAACATGAACCACTTTGACAATTGGTGGGCATATGCCCTCAGCTGAGGGAGCCGTTGTTTTTGACAGTTCTTCAAAGTACTTTCTTCTTCTGACCAGAATCACTGCTATCTTGTATGGATTGAGTCTGAACCAGATGGCTCTTGTGTGGGTCCTTTCCTCTGTCAAGCACTGGATGAGCAGGAATACGTTTAGGTCAGGAGCTGTAGGAAAGGAGATTAAGAGCTAAGTGATGACAACATGTTGATGACACTGTAGTCTGTTTCTCTTCACAACTTCCATAAGGTTATCACATGAACGCTTTCTGAATGACTGTTGCCAGAAACACCTCTGAACAACATACTAACCCACAGAAACCTTCCTACCAACACTACAAAAAGAAGGATTCTGGGTGGACTCCTCCTGAAAGTCGAAACAACAGACTGGACTTCTACATAGAGTGCTTCTGTCGGGCTGAAATTGTGGAAAAACAGCATCACCTGCCCCATAACCTCAGCCGTGCAGAACACAGTGCCATCCAGAGCCTCAGAAACAACTCTGATATAATCAAAAAGGCTTACAAAGGAGGTGCTGTTGTCATCATGAATAGGTCAGAATATGAACAAGAGGCTGCTAGGCAGCTCTCCAACACCACATTCTACAAGCCATTACCCTCTGATCCCACTGAGGGTTACCAAAAGAAACTACACCATCCACTCAAGAACTCCCTGAAAAAGTACAAGAGCAAATCCTCACAGACACACTCCTAGAACCCTGAGCAGGGGTATTCTATCTGCTGCCGAAGATCTATAAACCTGGAAATGCTGGATGCCCCATCATCTCAGGCAGGATTGTCTGGCTATGTAGACTCCCTCCTCAGGCCCTACTCTACCAGCACTCCTAGCTATCTTTTGAGACACCATTGACTTCCTGAGGGAACTACAATCCATTAGTGATCTTCCTGAAAACACCATCCTAGCCACTATGGATGTAGAAGCCCTCTATACCAACATTCCACACAAAGATGGATTACAAGCTGTCAGGAACAGTATACCCGATAATGTCACGGCAAACCTGATGGCTGAACTTTGTAACTTTGTCCTCACCCATAACTATTTCACATTTGGGGACAATGTGTACCTTCAAATCAGCGGCACTGCTATGGGTACCCGCATGGCCCCACAGTATGCCAACATTTTTACGGCTGACTTAGAACAACGCTTCCTCAGCTCTCGACCCCTGACGCCCCTACTCTACTTGTGCTACATTGATGACCTCTTCATCATCTGGACCCATGGAAAAGAAGCCCTTGAGGAATTCCATCATGATTTCAACAATTTCCACCCCACCATCAACCTCAGCCTGGCCCAGTCCACACAAGAGATCCACTTCCTGGACACTACAGTACTAATAAATGATGGCCACCCTGTACAGGAAACCTACTGACCGCTATACTTACCTACATGCCTCCAGCTTTCATCCAGACCACACCACTCGATCCATTGTCTACAACCAAGTTCTACAATACAATCGCATTTGCTCCAACCACTCATACAGAGACAAACACATACAAGATCTCTATCAAGCATTCTTACAACTACAGTACCCACCTGCTGAAGTGAAGAAACAGATTGACAGAGCCAGAAGACTACCCAGAAGTCACCTACTATAGGACAGGCCCAACAAAGAAAGTAACAGAACGCCACTAGCCATCACCTTCAGCCCCCAACTAAAACTATCATCAAGGATCTACAACCTGAAGAACGATCCATCACTCTCACAAATCTTGGGAGACAGGCCAGTCCTTGCTTACAGACAGCCCCCAAACCTGAAGCAAATACTCACCAGCAACCACACAACAAAAACACTAACCCAGGAACCTATCCTTGCAACAAAACCCGTTGCCAACTCTGTCCACATATCTATTCAGGGGATACCATCATAGGACCTAATCACATCAGCCGCACTATCAGAGGTTCATTCACCTACACATCTACCAATGTGATATATGCCATCATGTGCCAGCAGTGCCCCTCTGCCGTGTACATTGGCCAAACCAGACAGTCTCTACATAAAAGAATAAATGGACACAAATCAGACGTTGAGAACTATAACATCCAAAAACCAATTGGAGAACACTTCAATCTCCCTGGCCACTCGATTACAGACCTAAAAGTCGCAATATTACGACAAAACTTCAAAAACAGACTCTAACGAGAGACTGCTGAATTGGAATTAATTTGCAAATTGGAGACCATTAAATTAGGCTTGAATAAAGACTGGGAGTGGATGGGCCATTACAGAAAGTAAAACTATTTCCCCATGCTTATTTTCCCCCCCTACAGTTCCTCACATCTCCTTGTCAATGGCTGGAAATGGGCCATTTTCATTACCACTACAAACAGTTCTTTTTCTCTCCTGTTGATAATGACACACCTTAACTGATCACTCTCCTTCTAGTATGTATGGTAACACCCATTGTATCATGTTCTGTGTGTGTGTGTGTGTGTGTGTGTGTGTGTGTGTGTATATATATATATATATCTTCCTACTGTATTTTCCACTACATGCATCCGATGAAGTGGGCTGTAGCCCACGAAAGCTTATACGCAAATAAATTTGATAGTCTCTAAGGTGGCACAAGTACTCCTGTTCTTTTTAGATGAAATTCAGTCATTGAAGACACGGAACCACTTCCTTCAAGTGTTTCTTCTTCTTCTGCAGCTCCAATGAAATTGCTTCAAATTTAATTTATTTTCTATATGAAGTATAATAAGAGCTCCTCACAATGGCAGACCCACCTCACATTTTGGTTGGAGACAGTCTGCATTAATCAAAGTTGCCCACTACCTAGAAAAATTCTGCTGTCTGGGCCTCCAGTTCACTGTATAATAGAACTGCAACCTCCTCCCCTCGCTCCATGGTTCAATTGCTTACAGTAGAATCTCAGAGTTATGAACTGACCAGTAAACCACACACCTCATTTGGAACTGGAAGTATGCAACCAGGCAGCAGCAGAGAGACCCCCCTTTCCCCCGAAAAACCAAGTACAGTACTGTGTTAAATGTAAATTACTTAAAAAAAAAATTGAATGGTAAGGAAACGGATTCTGTACTTCGATTTAAATTAAGATGGTTAAAAGCAGCGTTTTTCTCATATTTCTTCTGCATAGTAAGTCAGTGTTCAGTTGTAAACTTTTCAAAGAACAACCATAACATTTTGTTCAGAATTACGAACATTTCAGAGTTACGAACAACATCCATTCACAAGGTGTTCATAACTCTGAAGTTCTATAGTATATATTCCCTATTGCTCTGTTACTAGAACTTTACAGCCCAAGAAACTTGACAAACATAACATCGTTTTTAATAAGATGATCTTCTGCCAAACAGTTTAAGGAATTTGGTCACCACATTAATTCTACTGGTTTGAACTGATTCATGGATCATTTCCCTTGTATGAGTATCTGCTCTTCAGAAAGGCAAATAATTGAAATTATTGCAGTTCTTCCAGTTAATATAAGAGATCTTGGAGTCTTAGATGAGAGTAAAATGAACATCTTATATTAATCTCTAGCTCTGTGGAGACCACAAACATTTTTTTTCTGTTAACCAATATTCAATTGTGACTTAAAGCATTAATGTAGGAACATAAGAATTACCATACTGGATCAGACCTGTGGTCCATCTGAACCAGTATACCATCTGGCTGAGAGGAAGGAATAAGTTATGGGATAACCTACTTTAGGGGAAATTTCTTTCTACCTCTTCTCCTCCTCCGCCCATTAGTTGCATGTTGGCTTATGCTCTGAAACATGTAGGTTTTATACCTCCCCAAACTTTCCCCCCTAATTTTCAGTATTGTAACTGCATATTATGATCCATCTAAAGATCCACTTTGAATCTTGCTAAGCTCTTGACTAAGTGGTATCTTGTGACAATGAGTTCCACAGGCTAATGTGCATTTTATGAAAATGTAGCTGTTTTAAATTCGCTGTCAATTTCATACAATTTTTATAATATGAGAGAAAGCGAATAGCAGTGCCCAATCTACCTTCTGTACCCATTCATTATTTTGTATGTCTTTATCATGTCCCTTTTTGTTCATTTCCTCTTTAATGTATTCAGTTCTATTCTTGCAGGAATATTTAGCCTAATCAGGGCGGTAAGGTGTGTCAATGAGGTGTGAAAGTAGAAAACCTCTTAGGCAATGGATGATTTCTTCACCTGCTGGGACCACAGGGTTAAATAGTATTTTTTACAAAAGCAGTTATTTGCAACTAGAGCTGACCAGAGGATAATTGTGTTTCACAACAACTTTCATTGTTTTGAAATTTGTTTGAATGCAAACAAATCTTTTTTTGAATATCTTCAGGAAAATGGAATTGTGTTGAAATGTCTGTTTTTTAGATCAGACTCTAATTTTTTCCATTGGAAAAGGGGTGGATGTAGCCTGATTGGGGGAACTGGCCTGGGATGCAGGACATCAAGGTTCAAGTCTGTGCTCTGTCTGATTCAGAGCAGAGTTTTTCATATCTGATCACTCTGAATCAGGCAGAGGAGAGACTTGAACCTTGATATCCCGCATCCCCAGACCAGTACCCTAGCCGTTAGGCTATAGTGTGAGAAATATAGAATCATAGAAATGTAGGGCTGGAAGGGACCTCAAGAGGTCATGTAGTCCAGCCCCAGTGCCGAGGCAGGGCTAAATATACCTAGGCCATCCCTGACCAGTGTTTGTCTAACTTGTCTTTAAAAACTTCCAGTGATGGGAATTCCATAGCTTCCCTAGATAACCTGTTCCAGTACTTAACTATCCTTAAAGGTTAGGGGATTTTCCCCTAGTATCGCACCTAAATCTCCCTTGCTGCAGATTAAGCTCATTATTTCTTGTCCTACCAGATCGCTGTCCTCTTTAAACCAGCTATTGACCTATTTGAAGTCTGCTATCAGGTCCCACATCAGACTTCTGTTCCCAAGACTAAACATACCCAGTTTTTAATCTTTCCTCATAGGTCAGGATGTCTAAACCCGTTATCATTCTTTGGACGCTTCCACTCCCTCTCCTTCTTGCAAAATGAAATTTCCAAAAATGAAAATGTTCAGTTCCATTCGCAACCTGTTTTATACCATGAGCTCATGGTATAATAGAAAAAAGTTTCAGGACTGCTCTCCCTTCATTTTGGGACTCCACATCCATCTAAATGTTTAATAAAAAAGGGACAATAGTTTGTTTCCCCTCTCCACCCGATCTGCTTGTGACACTCTATGTGTTGCAACCATCAGGTTGAGGAACCATCTGCTGAAAAAATAAAAAATGATCCGTGCTTTTTGTGCAGTAACTTTGCTAACACCGGTAAGATCATGTGGAAAAAAATAGTACAGCCTTAAAATAAAATAAAAAAACTCTAAATCCAAATTGTTTAAAATAACCCCAAAAGGTACATGCTCAATTATGCCATAAATCAAACACTCTTTGGCCAGTGTTTCCTTGTCTTTTAGTGGTCCCGTGGTGGTTTACGGTTTTGTTTCACCTTGGTTTTATAATAAGCTTTTAAACTTTAGCATTTGCAGCATAGTACAAAATGACACTTAGTTCTTTTTTGGTGTCATGTGTTTTCTTAAAAATCCCTTTTCTGTTCCTGATGAATTAAATGCTTTCAGGATCACAATTTTGTTATGATTTAGCTAAAAACTTTGAAATACATTTTGTCTTGGTACTAATACCTGATGTGTGGGTAGACAATGAGGAGACATTTGCCACCTTTTTGACAGATTGATGCATGTTTCATATAACCTTTGGGTTGACAGCTTGGAAGTCTAATGAGACTGAATTATTCAGAAGCCGGTTAAGATTCACTTGATGGTAGTGATATTATGTCCTCCCTTATTGATCTGCCAGTGTATTTTCTGCAGTTTTGATCTTCCAAAATAAGGCAGACGAAATATTAAACAATTCCTACATGGACTTTTTACAGTGACAAAATGAATTGTTGATGTTGATTGCCTTCTTGCTCAGGTATTTCTAAAATTTCTGTGTTCTTCACTGGAACTTAACCATTGGCTAAGAAGACCTAGTTCTTCCCAGGAGGTGTGTGTGTGTGTGTGTGTGTGTGTGTGTGTGTGTGTGGCCTTTCAGTATCGGGGCTTAGTTTATGTAGGGTTACCATATTTAACAAATAAAAAAAGAGGACCCTCCATGGGCCCTGGCCCCGCCCATTTCCCACCCTAGCCCCGCCCCAACTCCACCCCTTCCCCGCCCCCAACCCCACCCTAACTCCGCCCCTCCCACTCCCAGCCACGCGAAAAGGGCTGCCCAAGCGCTACCGGCTTCACGGTTTGCCGGGCAGCCCCCAGACCCTGCGTCCCCGGCTGGCGCTTCCCCAGCGCAGCTGGAGCCCGGGAGGGGAAGTGCCCAGCCAGGGGCGCAGGGTCTGGAGGCTGCCCGGCAAACCGTGAAGCCGGTAGCGCTTGGGCTTCGGGCAGCCCCTATGCCTCCGGACCCTGCGCCCCTGGCCGGGCACTTCCCCTCCCGGGCTCCGGCGCCGCAGGGTCCAGAGGCATGGGGGCTGCCCAAAGCCCGTAGCGCTTGGCTCTTAAACAGAGCTGAAGAGTCAGGGGAGGAGCACAGCCACCGCAGCCAGAGGCTCTGCTCCTCCCCTGACTCTTCAGCTCTGTTTAAGAGCCGAGCTGCCTGAGCGCTACCGGCTTCGGGCAGCCCCCGTGCCTCCGGACCCTGCGCCGCCGGAGCCCGGGAGGGGAAGTGCCCGGCCGGCGGCTGGGGTCCGGAGGCAAGGGGGCTGCCTGAAGCCCATAGTGCTCGGGCAGCTCAGCTCTTAAACAGAGCCGAAGAGTCAGGGGAGGAGCAGAGCAGCCGCGGGAGGGGAAGTGCCCGGCCGGCATTTTCCCTGACATGTTCGGCTTTTTGGCAATTCCCCCCGGACAGGGGTTTGATTGCCGAAAAGCCGGACATGTCCGGGAAAAACCGGACGTATGGTAACCCTAGTTTATGCTTTGCCAACCATTTCACCTCAGGGCACCTTTGCCAGGAGGGCACTTGCCCACTCAGCATACTGAACTACTCCACCCCTTTCTCCTGCTCTTTTCTGCAGTTAGCTGCTGTACAGCGTGTAGCATAAAGGGCAAATACCAACTTGAGTGGTAGTAGCACTCTGAGCTTTGGCTGCTGGAAGGGAAGTAGAGAACCATCTGTATGTATCTTTTCCTCCTAAAGCATGGAGATGCCAGCAAGGCCTTAGGAGTGACCCAACTCAGGGAACAAATTGCATAACAATTTTCTGATTTTTAAATGAAGGAGAAAAGCCTAACGTACCCCACCCCTGTCATCTCTAGGGGTAAATAAAATGAATGAATCTGTTATTGCAGTGGCTAATGATAGAGCATGTCTGACACCATCTTATATCTCTACACAACAAGATCTGTTACATTTAGGCACTTACCAGTGGCTTTCAGATCAGATAGACAGTTTATTGAGTTTCCCACTGTGCAGCTACAGTTTTAAGGAACTGATTACTCGATACCAGAGGTTTAGATGGTAACATGGAATTTATCTCAGTAGAACATAGTGAGAGATGTGGCTGTGTATTTTGGTTGTTCTAAAACACATAGTGACTGCATCACTGTAACTGCGATTAATGTCACTTCACTACATAACAGAAAAATCCAAGACCGTTCTCCTACAAATTAGTGACAGTGAGAACTGCAAAATTAATGGATTTTTGAGTAAGGAAAGTATTTTAAGAAGGCCCAGCCATTAGTTTATAATATGTTTTTAAACCCTTAATGAAGGACAATAGTAAAACTGAGTGTTACAAAGGGAATTTTTGAGGCACCACCTGAAACATCCCAAAAGCTGGAGTCATTGCTGAAATGTGGTTAAAATCCTCTCACTCATCACATTTACAAAAGATTGTTAAATGTTAGAGACCTAAAGAGAGTCTCATTCATATGCAGACACTGTGCTCCCTGGATTAGCATTCCATTCTCAGCACTTCAACTGCACTAGGATTTCTTTATGGTGGTGTTGCTTTTAGAAGGTAAGTGTAGTTATTTTAAAGTGGTTAGCAGGCATTCATGCTAATTATATATTCACAGATGCCTTCCCATTAGTTACATTTTATCTTTGTATTATTATTATTATTATCTAGTTCTGAAAATTACAAGCAGTAGTTCTAGCTGAAAAGTCGCTTTGTGTTCTTGCGCATCATCCATATTATGCTTGTGTAAGTTACAAGCTTATGCAAATGTTTTTCATACTGCCATTACTCCTAAGGCTGAACATTTAGTTAAGCTTTGGAAACTGCTTTGTTATTTTGTGTTATACATATATGTGTACGCTGGAATTGGAATTTTATTATATAACTGATATATTTGTGCACATAACTAAAAATGGACAAGATGGATAAAATGATATTTGGGTCTAATAAACAGAAGTTCCAATATACAAGCTTTTGGGCCAAAAGCTTCTGTATTCTAATTTAAGAAAAAGGTCGTGTATTATCCCCCTTGGCCCATATTTTTCACTGGAACCAATAGGATTACAAACACTGCCTGCATGGATAGAGAGACGGAATGTTGCTATTCTTTACTATTTTTATATGTTGTGCCATTAAGAAATAGAAGTGTACAACAGCTGTTCGTCCTTCTACTGCAGAATGGGAAATACTGCAGAAAACTCTGTAAGTGTGAGTGTAATGACAATACCCAGTGTAGTGACACCTACATCTATAATGGTATTTATGTATTTAACAAGCAAGTGTACATTTATTATCTGTCTGTGTAACTTGGATAAATAAAGTTGGCTTCTGTTAATTAAATTATGAAAGAGCAGAGTTTATATTGCACAGTGCAGAAAGGATGCTTGTATAGAATCATAGAATATCAGGTTTGGAAGGGACTTCAGGAGGTCACCTAGTCCAACCCCCAGCTCAAAGCAGGACCAACCAACTAAATCATCCCAGCCAGGGCTTTGTCAAGCCTGACCATAAAAACCTCTAAGGAAGGAGATTCCACCACCTCCCTAGGTAACCCATTCCAGTGCTTTACCACCCTCCTTGTGAAAAAGTTTTTTTCCTAATGTCCAACCTAAACCTCCCCCACTAAAACTTGAGACTCCTTGTTCTAGCTTTGGTGACTGTACAATGCACCGTGCTCTTCAGTGATGTGTGTTTGTTTGTTTTACTTAGATTTGCACAAAATGTAAAATGTGCTGATCCAGGGTCGTAAGGACCCTTGCTCTGTATTCAAAATGCAGCCAAATTAATATGACAAAAGTCAATGCAGCAACCTCTTCAAAACCAGTAGAGTGTCATCCCCCCTGCCCCTCCCCCCACCCCACAAAATCGCCTCACTTCTGTTATACCTCCCAGCCTTCAGTGCATGTATCCTAATCCTCAACTCACCTCTCTTTTCCAGCCTGGGTAAAGCAGGAAGCCCTGAAGATTTAGGCTCCTTTGGACCAAGACAGGAATTAATTCCATTATTCAGTATTCTAGTGGACAGTAACTGGCCAGCTGCACCCTCCCTTTTAATGCAAGGGGGCTCCAGCTTCAGTGCTTTTACTGCCCACAGCTACAGCATTATAGCCTGGGTTGAATACCAATCTTTCAAATAGGCCCCATCCCAAGGCATTTATGGCTTTATAGGTCCAACATCTTAAACTGTATCTGGAAGCCAATAATAAGCCAGTGAAGATCATGGAGAACTGGTGTTCTGTGATCATGGCAGTGCCCTCCACCTGATAAGCGGGCCACAACATTCTACACCATGTTCAGTTTCTGAGTTGACTTAAGGTGTAGCCTCACACTTGCATATTATAGGAGTCTGATTTTTGAGGTGACAAAGGTTTGGATCATAGTAGCAAGGCCTGAACATTAAAGAAACCATTGCATTCCTCTGAGCAGACATAGATGGAAAAAGTCCATGTTGATCACTGTTGCTGTATGACTGTTTAATAGAATCTGGGAATATAACAGGTTGAGAACTCTAATAACATATGACAGATACATGTGAAGGGGAGATATAATTCTTGCTATTTTCTCTGGCTGCCTCCCCCATCCTTACAGCATCACTTCTGTCTTACTCAGGTAGAGCACTCACTCGAACAACAAGAGTGCCTCTGTACCCATCCTAGATATGGGCCTAAAGCCCAACAATCCAAATGTGACTCTGAATTTCCCACAGATTTGGGGCTGATTCAGATTTGGGCTTGTTATTCAGCACATTATAGATATAAACCAGAATTTTAAAAATTTGGATTCGGATTCTTCATCTCCAACCCACAACAGTTCATCAAGTTCGGATATGAAGGTTTGGTTCTGGTCTGTCTCTAGACCAAACTTGATCCAAGAAAATTCAAGTAAAGGAAATAAATATGGAAGCATGGGATCTGATGTTCATACATATGAAATGAGATTTCATCAGTTCCTTGAATATGCCAAGATTTCACAGCACCTGTAAGTCCATTTCCCTGACCATTCAATTAGTTTCCTTCTTTTGCAAAACTTTAGTTAAAATTAGGTAATGGAGGCATACTTTAGTAAGCCCCTTGTTTTAAGGTTCTCATTTTCAGAAGTGCACAGCACCTGCAACTTCAGCTGAAGTCAATGGGAGCCTAACCCTTGAGAAAATCAGTCTGATCATTTTCAGTATGCATGCTAGAGCTTCACTGAGCTTGTTTTACTTTAACATAATTTTTGTTCTGTGAGGAAAATCCTCAAGACACAGACAATCCCACACCTGTCATTATTGTTGCAGTTGTTAGAACTAGTTAGCCACTTCAGTTCCATTCTCAATTTCTCCCTCTATTTGGAAAACATTTCTTGAGCCCTCTTACTCCTGGATTTTGTATTGACACTAGATGCGATTGATTAGTTTTGGTTGCAGTTCAGTTTTTTTCCCAATTGTGAGCTACAATTGCATGGTAAATTTTCTCTCTCTCTCTCTCTCTCTCTCTCCAGCTGTAGTCCCTGCAGATGTGGTAAAGGGGACTATCAACCCCTTCCGATATACTCTTTGAAACAAAATGGCTCCTGCATACATTTCAGTAACAATGTGTTTCTCACCCTCACCCAAAAATCCAACTCTGGACTTTTTGTTCTTTGTTTTACTAATGTAACCCTTCTGCCCATCTAAGGTGGCAGCAACAAGGGCCGGGTTCTGTATCTAGGGGTTCCGTTTCAATAACGCAATGCAAAACCGGCTCGAGCCCCCACCCAGTGACCTAGGACAATTACATACCACCCCCTGGGTGCCTCTAAGAGGCAATACTTCCCCTCTCGCAAGCACGGAGTGTGAGTGTAGCAGAAAATGTTTAATAACATGAGGTAAACGACATCAGCATTAAATTGGAAAAACACCACAAACAGGATTCATAACACAAACCATGAGCAAAAACCCCACCCCAGCAAATTGGGCTGTGTCCTTTCCCTTTGGTTCTTGAATCCAGCAACCCAAAAATCACCCAGTCTCCAAAGTCCAACACCCCCAAAGTCCCTCTTGGGTCCCGCAACCACCCAAAGTCCCAAAAGTCCAACAGACCCCAAAGTCTCTGTCCCTGGTCAGTGCAGCCCCAGAGTAAAAGGGGGGGGGCACACAGGGTGTTAAGGGGCACCTTACGTGATCTGAGGCCGGCCGGCCGTCTCTCCGTGGGGTTCCGCCACAGCCATCACCACGAGCCAGTCCACTTCCTGCCGTCCCACAAACTGCTCCGCTCTACAAGCTGCTCCACTCCGCTCACCGACCTGTGAGCCGCTCCAGCCGTCCCCGCAAACAGCTCCGCTCGCCGTTCCTTGGGCCGCTCCAACTGGCCCCGCAAGGCTCCGCACTGCTCGCTGCTCCTCCAGTCGTCCCCACAAATTGTTCCGCCAGCTGCTTAGCAATATAGCTTCAGGCTCCCCCACTAGTTAACACAGCACTCAGTGATCTCAGCTCTTAATAACTTTAGCTCTTTTGTGATTTCAGCTCTTAGCAATTTCAGCTCATAGTAGGGGAGCCCCAGTGCTAGTGAACCATTGGACCAAAGTGAATTCAGCTCAGCAGCCTGTAACTAGACTCCTAATGGAATCAAAGTTAACTCTGACATTCAACCGTGGAGAGAGGAAGTAGTGCAATTGATGTTTCAAACTCTCGGGGGGCGGGGGGGCCATACTATCAGGTACAAATACCCATCCCCATCCTCTCTCCATTCATTGGGTTTTGTAACCCATGCCCCTTGTCAAGCAAGTGCTACTTAGGTAATGGTGAAGGACTCACTCAGTCCTTCTGTCATACAACAGTTCCACTGGCCTTGATTCACAGAATCAGGGTAACAAAACTTTATTCTTCCTGCCCCAATAACAGAGAAAACTGGGGATCCCACACCAGCCAAAGTAACCACTTTGGGTTGCTGTTGTTTCATGGCAGGCGAGTGGGTGTGCCTATGCAAACAAGATCAGCCCCTGGAGTTCTTTTCCACACTCGCCATAATTCACCACCAGATGTCAGGGTAGAGCTCATCCTGACTCTGCTTACACTAATAAGGGATCTGGAACAAGGATGGTAACTCTGGACTGTCCTAGGTCTGTTAGTTCTATTCTCCTCTCCCTTGTCTATATATCTGAGCAGGAGCATTCTAAGTGCGCTGCACTCCAACTCTCTCCATATGAATAAAATTGAAATAAGTCATAAAGTTCTTTCCTTGAAATTAAACTTCAGAAATAATCTCAGTAACTGGACTGGTTCAATATGTCACCTGTGTGAAATAGGTTTGTAACATTATATGCTTCCTTTTAATATAGAATTAATTATCTATAGTTCAGAGAGTTGTTTTTTTTCCTTTTTACTGAGCAGTAAGATAATTGCATGTTTGAATCCTGATCTAATCCTGCATAACTTCAGTAGCACTCAAACTCATGTGTCATCTTGTTAACTTCAAGGCCAGCACTTTTATAGAAACACCTATTGCAGTTTGTAACCTTCGTGATCCCAATCATCCTCTTTTTAAAGTAAGAATTCAATTAAAAAAAATTAAAATAAAAGCAACTACTGTTGTTCCCACTAGATCAAGACATGTTCCAGTTAAAGATTTAAGTGTATCCTTTTGAAATTGGTCTCACGTTTCCAGACAGTTTGGCAAATGATCCAATGCCTCCTGATTAACAGAGCATTTGCTGTATAAACTGAGGTGATTTCAGTGCAATAAAAAGCAACACAGTAGTGGCAAATCCAGTTGTTAACTTTTCCTCCTCTGATTTAATAAAACGTGCTTTATGATGTTGGAGGGAGCCAGCACTTTGCTGAGAAAACACACGAGTCTGGAGACACACAAGTCCAGCTTGCTAGGCAATGAGGCTTTGATTCCTAAGCCCTTTAGCACCCATCAACCCTTAACCAGGAGGCGGGGCTACTCAGGAAGACCAGGGCTTTAAAAAGCCCGCTCCTAAACGACCAGAGGAGCTAGTGAACAGGAGTAGCTAAAGGGGGAGTGTGTGGGGGCGGGCTAGATACACTTAACATTCTTTAAACTTAAAGCTGAAAATACCCACTGGTAAACACAAAACATCAACAAAGGAATGAGCTGCAGGAGGAAAAAGAGACTGCAGGCCAAAGTCCAGCAACAGAGTGGGGGCTATCCAGTTTATTGCACCCAGTGGAACATGTATGATTACCTGCCCTATGGGCAGGTGGCGTATGTATGCATTCGGTGCAAGTAGCTCCTGGTCCTCAGAGACAGTCTACAGGCTTTGGAGACCAGAGTGACTGAACTGGAGGAGCTAAGAGAGACAGAGGTACATAGATGAGACTTCCGGGACACAGTAGACCGGTCCCACACCAGGTCTGACAATCTCTGTGCTGTTGAGGCGGATGAAAGTCTCAGGGAAGGAGAACATCCAACTGGAGCAGAGGGAAATGATTCCATAGTTGGGGACCCTCCTTCCAGATGATGATGTTTGTAAAGGGAAATCACGCCTCACCAATGTACTAAAATTCTTTGAGGGGGTCAACAAGCATGTGGACAAGGGGGATCCAGTGGATATAGTGTATTTAGATTTTCAGAAAGCCTTTGACAAGGTCCCTCACCAAAGCTCTTAAGCAAAGTAAGCTGTCATGGGATAAGAGGGAAGGTCCTCTCATGGATTCGTAACTGGTTAAAGGATAGGAAACAAAGGATAGGAATAAATGGTAAGTTTTCAGAATGGAGAGAGGTAAATAGTGGTGTCCCCCAAGGGTCTCTACTGGGATTAGTCCTATTCAACATATTTATAAATGATCTGGAAAAAGGGGTAAACATTGAGGTGGCAAAATTTGCAGATGATTCAAAACTACTCAAGATAGTTAAGTCCCAGGCAGACTGCGAAGAGCTACAAAAGAATCTCTCAGAATTGGGTGACTGGCTAACAAAATGGCAGACGAAATTCAATGTTGATAAATACAAAGTAAAAAGCAACAGAGGGTCCTGTGGCACCTTTAAGACTAACAGAAGTATTGGGAGCATAAGCCTTCGTGGGTAAGAACCTCACTTTTTCAGATGCATCTGAAGAAGTGAGGTTCTTACCCACGAAAGCTTATGCTCCCAATACTTCTGTTAGTCTTAAAGGTGCCACAGGACCCTCTGTTGCTTTTTACAGATTCAGACTAACACGGCTACCCCTCTGATAAATAAAATGTAATGGTCATTGGAAAGCATAATCCCAACTATACATATAAAATGATGTGGTCTAAATTTGCTGTTGCCACTCAAGAAAGAGATCTCGGAGGTCCTTGTGGATAGTTCTCTGAAAACATCCATTCAGTGTGCAGCGGCAGTTAAAAAAGCAAACAGAATGTTGGGAATCATTAAGAAAGGGATGGATAATAAGACAGAAAATCATATTGCCTCTATATAAATCCATGGTACCTCCAAATCTTGAACACTGCATGCAGATGTGGTCGCTCCATCTCAAAAAAGATGTATTGAAATTGGAAAAGTTTCAGAAAGGGGCAACAAAATTGATTAGGGGTATGGAATGGCTGCCGTATGAGGAGTGATTAATAAGACTGGGACTTTTCAGCTTGGAAAAGATGACTAATCGGGGGGGGATATAACAGAGGTCTATAAAATCATGAGTGGTGTGGAGAATGTGAATAAGGAAGTGTTATTTACTCCTCATAACACACGAACTATGGGTCACCAAATTAAATTAATAGGCAACAGGTTTAAAACAAACAAAAGGAAGTATTTTTTTCACTTCACTTGCCAGAGGATGTTGTGCAGGCTAAGACTATAAGAGGGTTCAAAAAAGAACTAGATAAATTCATGGAGGATAGGTCCATCAATGGCTATTAGCCAGGATGGGCAGGGATGGTGTCCCTAGCCTCTGTTTGCCAGAAGCTGGAAATGGGTGACAGGGGATGGATCATTGGATGATTACCTGTTCTGTTCATTCCCTCTGGGGCACCTGGCATTAGCCACTGTCGGAAGACAGGATACTGAGCTAGATGAACCTTTGGTCTGACCCAGTATGGCCGTTCTTATGAGTTCCATCTGTAATGAGCTGTTTTCTGGCTGACTTGAAACCCTTGTCTCCCTCCTGTACCAGCAATGGAAGGGACATAGCAAAATAAATCTGGCAACAGATATATCTAGGTCAATAGACCTTGAAGAAACAAAAATCTTAAGAATATTTCCAGATCTTCACTACAGTAAAGACGACTGATAATGTTTAGAAGACTTAGGGCTTGCCTACACTACCA
The DNA here is from genome assembly GCF_011386835.1 of Chrysemys picta bellii. Taxonomy (NCBI): domain Eukaryota; kingdom Metazoa; phylum Chordata; order Testudines; family Emydidae; genus Chrysemys; species Chrysemys picta. The sequence goes on along the minus strand of NC_088794.1, from coordinate 71,586,680 downwards.
CTTAAGTCGATGTAACTTACATTGTTCATGGGTGTGAAAAAGACCCCGCCCCGAGCGACGTAAGTTACATTGACTTAAAACAGTGTCCACACTGCTTTACGTCAGCAGGAGACATTGTACTCTGACATAGCTTCCGCCTCTTGTTGAGGTGGAGTAATTATGCTGATGGGAGAGCACTCTCCCGTCTTCACCAGACAGGCTACAGCAGCACAGCTGCATTGGTAGTGTAGACTTGCCCTTAGTGGGTGAAATCCTGGCCCCTTTGAAGTCAATGGCAAACTTCCATTGACTACAGTGGGGCCAGGGTTTCACGCAACATGCATGGGACATTGTTTTTAATTTATTATTTCCATAATAAATTAACACTAACCTAAACAGCAATGTGCTTAAATTCATTGCCCCAGAGATTATGCACATTTTATTCAATGCCTGCATAAGTTCAGAGGGCAGAAAGGCTTGATTTACTTTAGGAAAGTTGATTTACTGCCATTTTCTGTTAGATGTATTTGTAATCTTTCTCAATGGGATTCTGACTTGGGCAAGAATGGCTTTGAGTATTTGTCAATTTTGGATTACTTCGATGCATTGTTGAGGATGCAACTTAATAAAAGGGTTGTGGTGATTGCAGGCATTTCAGTTCTTTTACCATGTATTTTTTGCAAAAGCCCTGGGGCTGATTATATTTGAGACCTATTTGAATTGTTTGGTGGCTTTTTTTTTAAACCTTTCTGTTCCTGTTGAGTACAGAGACACTCTATTGCCTTCATGATAGCACCTCTTAGTGAAAGAAATGTGAAACTGCTGTATGATTGAAATACTCACCACCTACCTTTCTGTGGTTTAGGTTCCAGTTCAGTAGGTTTCTTAGGCTTTAAGCACATGAGTAATCCCATGGATTTCAGTGAAACTACTCAAGTGTTTCAAATTAGGCATGTGCCTCTCTCTACCTTGCTGAATTGAGACCTTAGTTTTTGAACAGATTTTGTAAAAATAAATAAATACGTGAGCAGCATACACATTAGCACATTTTTTGAAAGTTTGCTTTCTTCAAATAAAATAATATGCTGTAATAACTGTAATAGAATGCTAAACTGTGTCATACCGTTCAACCAGTGTATGGGTAAAATACCTTATTTAAGCTAACCTTAGCCAGACCTAGAAGTGCATTAAAGGATCTTAGGATAAGCACATCTGGTGTGCACTAGGCTAAAAAGGAAGCTCTGTAGCTGTTCCATATCTTCTATTGGAACATTCATTGAACCATATCGTCCGTTGCTGTAAATTGGTGTAGCTCTATTGATGTTGCCTAATTTTAACCACTTGAAGTCCCATTGAAGCCAGTGGGACTACTCAGCTTCTTAAAGTTAAGTACATGCGTAAGAACCTTGTTGAATAGGGGCTCAAGCCACTACAGAGGTACAAAAAGACTTAAATGGAGTTATGCTGATTTACACCAGCTGAGGATCTGGTTCTGTCTGTAGAGAATATTTTACCACTTAGTTTTCTATAGCACCTGCTGTCTAAGATAAATCTCTCGTACTTTGCCATTGTTAGAGCTAAACATTGTTACTTTTTTAAAAAAATTGCAAGATGTGTGACCATAGATAGATACGATAGATAACAGCAGTGCCATATGGCTGTGCACACAGGCTGAACTTTGACACAGATGTATAGCTTCACAAATTGTTGAGAACTTGGCTTACTAAGACTTCAGGTTTTTATTGAAGGAATCACAATCCAAAAAGGGAAGGATTTTTTAAATTAAATAAAAGAAGAACAGGCTGTTACTCTGAAACCTTTAAATTAAATAGAAATACTCTTTTTGAGCTTCTATTTTTAAGAGCAGAATATAACTCTCTTCCAGCTTCTCAGTCTTTGACCTGATCCTATGTGGTACTGACTACTCTCTATATCCATTGAAGTCAGTTACAGTTGGGGGTGGATACCGAGTACCTCAGAAGATCAGGTGTTTTATTTGGTGAATTGTGCACAGCATACATCTAAATAGAAAAAGCCTGTGTATGTGGAGTAACCCACTAGCTCTTATATTGAAAAGTATGGGCTTGATGCAAAGAGAAAAGATACAGCAACTTCTCACTAGGATAAAGAATCTCTGAATAATCCATTCAGGGGTGGGGGGCTTTTGTAGAATGGAATCTGATCAGATTAACTGTGTCAAACTGAGGTTCAATTAGTATTCTTCGTGCATGATCCTCAGTTGAACCTCAATCTTCAGAAATGTCTAATCAGCCATAGTTATTGCTGTATTCTTAGCTTTAGCACTTAGCACCTGACTCGGGTGCAGGTAAATCAAAGGTATGGACGGTTCTGTACTTCACGTTCGCTATATTGAGGTTAGTTATCATGTCATCTGTATTTGGATATATGTTCTTAATAATTATAATCATTTGAACATCGCTTAAAATTTTACTTTGGGAATTTCCTTCTTGCAAACCCCATTTTATAATTAGTTTATTTGCATTCTCTTTATCTCTTAATAATAAATCATATTTCAGCAGTTTCAGCCATCTCCTTTGATCACTGTGTCTTGGTAATTTACAAACTGAGTTTCATTCCCCACTGACATTTAAAATGCAGGGATGCAGACAAGCATAGTTCACTATGGTTTGAAGAATTAGTAATTCTGCTTATTGTAATATAGCTATGTATTGCTCTCGTTTGCTCACATGCGGAGCTTCATCCCTGCACACAGTGTTAGGTGAGGGCTGTCCTTCATAACTCTTTTGTGACCTGACCTCAAGGTGGACCTTTGAGAATGGATATAACTGCTATAGCTTCTGTTACCCATTAGTTTTAAACCAAAGAAAAGAGACATAACCAAGGAAGAGAAAAAAACACTTCAGTTATCTGCTTCTGGCAAACTAAATATTGACCAACAGTCCTCTAATGAGGAAAAGAAGGGTGAAGAGGAAAACAGATAATATACAACGAAACTTTTAAGAGCCCAAACACTCTTAGGAAGAAGCTTTTGATCACTGTTAAATACTTTGAACTGCACTGAACACTTATTCTCCCTTGGTTGATTGCTTGTAGGTAGATTCAGCATGTGAATTAAAATCACACAATATCAGGGTTGGAAGGGACCTCAGGAGGTCATCTAGTCCAACCCCCTGATCAAGGCAGGACCAATCCACAGACAGATTTTTGCCCCAGATCCCTAAATAGCCCCCTCAAGGATTGAATTTGCAACCCTGGGTTTAGCAGGCCAATGCTCAAACCACTGAGCTAATACAGCTGGCTTGGGCTTGTTTGCTTACCTTAATGCTAATGAGTTTCTGGGTGCTAATGTAGTACTTCTTATCCCCCCATTACCTAGGGCCAGATCCTTGGCTGGAGTCAATTGACTTTGTTGGAGCTATGACAGTTTACAGCAGCTGAAGAGCTGCCCTCAGATGACTATATACTCAAGGCTGCAGTCCTGTCCATTTCCTGACAGAGATGCCAATGGTCCTGGCTGAAGCATGCTGCTGCCTCAGCAGAACTAGTGAGCACCAGTGAGTATTTTCAGTGAAGGGTCTGCTGCTAGCAGGTATAGATTGATTTTTTTCCCCCCCTTGGGATCAAGAAATAGCATCTCTATTTGAGATATTTATACCAACCTGCTTATAGTAGATAAGGCTTGGAAATACTTTAGAGGATCTTGCTCTTTCACTTATTGGAATATATTCCATACTTGGTAGGTAATAAGCATGCTTTTCTGGTTCAGACACACACGTTATTGTGGCTCCATGGCACAAGGTGAAGGGTCAGGGATGCTGTGTCCTATTCCCAACTACGTCACTGACTTGCTGTATGCTCTTGGGAATATTGCTTAATCTCTCTTCCTTGGCAGTAAAATAAATAAATACTTATCGTGCCTCGTTCTCAGGAGTGCTGTGACACTAAATTCGTGAATATTTGTAACATACTTTCCATCCAGGGAACTCATAGTATTACAGAAGTATAAATCTCTGCTTGTTGTTTATTTACTACTGCATTACTTGCATGAAGGTGAAGACCTTAATGTAAAAAAAAAAAAAAGTTCTTTATTCGTATGTTAAACATTCTGAAAAATGCACTGAATTGAAATAAGAGCAAAAGTATTTAAGCTCATCATTGCTCAGTAGTATAAAGAGAGGCCAACAGTATGCATTTTGTTGAAAGATTACATTTTGCTCAACAATAGCTTGAGACAAGTTGTGAGTGTGTGCACAACATAGCTCATTTTTAATGATTCATGCAAAAGTTGTCTCCCACAATTACCCAAACCTTAATGTTATCCAATGGCTTGAAAAGCTCAGAATAAAAATGTTTCCCGCATGCAGAGGCAGCATTTCAATGTTTTCAAATTTTCCTGTTTGGATTTGTTCATATATAATGTGGCATATAACTGGAAGAAAGTGCTGTCAAGTGATTGAAGCAAAAGACTTAGGAGATGACACTCCAGGGATCTCTTCCTGGTTCTGCCACTGAGTGCTCTTGGGTGAGTCAGATAACCTTTCCTGGTCTTCAGTTTGCCTACTTGTAAAATGGTTATCATAATAACTCCACACAGGAATTGTGAGGCTTCATTAGCTGAAATGTTTACATATCTTGACATCATTGGATGACCGGTATTGCATACGTGCAAATGCAAATGACTTTCTCTTTTTCATAGGTGGGTAGGAAGAAAAGAAATACCATAGCTTAGTTTAATTAAGTTCAGTGGTTCTCAAACTTTTTTTTTTTTTCACGGACCACTTGAATATTGCTGAGTGTCTCAGCAGACCACTTAATGATCTTCCCAAATGTTGTTTATACCGTTAGCTAACTATTGTAAAGCGCCTTGGATAAGCGCTCTGTGTGTGTGTGTGTGTGTGTGTGTATAGATATATATAAAAAAAACTCTAGTTTTTTGTTCTACAAATAAAAGCACACAACTTGTATTTTATCGGTAATCTTACCTTTCTAATGCGATGGATGTGCCCTCTCTCCCCAGCCACAGAGCTGAGGGTGGGAAGGAGGGTCGTATCTCCCCGGCAGCCGCAGCCCTGGAGCTGGGGAATGTCACCTCTTTCTCTGGCTGCCACAGCCCTGCACGTCCCAAATTCCCCCCCACCTCCTCTTCTCACCCCACTGCCCCCTGCCATCTACCCCCTAGTCTTCCCAAGGCCACCACCTCACTTTACATGTGCATCTTCTCCAGGGTCCAGGCACCTAATTAGTGGAGCCACGCCTGTGCGGCTCCACTAATTAGGTGGGTGGCCTTTCATTCTCTTGTGTGTGGTCACCCAGACGTGCACCTTAGAGGGAACTATCCACGGACAGTGAATGAGACCACAGTTTGAGAACCTCTGATCTAGTTGCTTCAGTTTTGCCTACATTTTAAGTTTGAACAGCTTCATACTGTATGTCAAAGCCAAAATGAGCAATAGCAGAGCAACCCAAACCTTAAATTTAAATCACTGAAATGATCAATTCATTCTTGCCCTTAAACACATTACCTGTACCGGTGCAGCACTTTTGAAATAAACACGTATTCGTAGAACTGCCATTGAATTCTTGGTGGCTATTTCCAGAAAATGTAGTAAGAAATATTCTGTCCCAGAAGTCAAGGAAGCTTGTTCAACTGTGTGCATTGAGAACGTTGCATGTAATTGGAATATTCTTTTCAAACAGTGAAACAAATTTCAATGGTATGTTTTGATTTTGGGATATAAAATTAAGGAAGAATTCATCAATATACATCATCTCTGTGTGATGATTTTTATAGTAGTAGGGTCAGATGCACTTCAATGGGAATTCAATAGGACTACTGTTGGAGTAAGGTGCTACTCAATGTGATTAAGAATGACACAGTCTGGCTTGCAGCAAGAAAGTGTCCTAGTGTGTGTCACTTGATGAGACAATTGAAGCAGGTTTCAGTATCTCGGTGATGCCCTGTGGCCTAGTCATGCAGCTAGGGGAGCTCCCCTGCCTTTCTTTCCCCTTACTAGATTTATTTAATTTCTTTATTTAAATATTTAAAATGGGAAAGGGGACTGTTTTCCTTCCCCACCATAATTCAAATCCTAGGTCTATATTTCTTTCGGAGAATAATCCCATTAGTGTCAATGGTCATTTATGTGCATGTATCAGAGAGAAGAATTGAGTCATTGTGTTGAGCCCGATTACCCCAGTGGTAGTGTCCTAGCACAACTAATCCTGCATCAGATCTGACTTTAGATGGTACGGAGATCAAGAGGTGCCTGTGGTGTTTCATAGCTTGATCCTCAAAACAGGTATCATCTTTGAATACTAGAATGTTAGTTGGACATTATTAGGGGAAACATTAGCTATTTGAATGATAAATTTATTTCCAAACGACACTGAAATACAATTGCACCAGATCTAGACTTTCCTTAAATCGACGTTTCTCGCTTAATTTTCAAGTTGGTGCGTAGAATTTGATCCATGCACCTTCCATTAAAGTCCATGAGAACTGCTAACTATTTATATATTTAGGAAGCTTTAATAGGTTTGCAGATCTTGGCCATGTAAATATCAGAGATAAAACAGTAATCATTACAACTGAGCTTTTGTTTAGAGAAACATTATACAGTAATACAACCATCAGCTCTTTATTGAACAGGGTGTTTTTCCATATTAGAGTGAGCATCTTTACTCTATCCATGATGTGCTGTTTCTGCTGATAATATTAAGTTGAGTGAAATCTCTCATTTCACACATTTAACAAGCCAGACATGTCTATCAAATATGAATATTAAAAATTGGGTAGGTGTATTGTTTTTTTGCAGATGTATATTTTGGCTGAGTATTGAATAAATGGTAACCAAATATCTAAGTATCTATTTGTCCTCTGTCTATTTTGCTGGGTAGGTAATTGGTTGGTTAATTCTTCCCATAACAGCAACCTCCCATATTTTTGGAGCCATTCCTCTAGAGCTGTGCTATCAGTAGCCGAGCAGCTACTAGCAGATGAGATGAATTCTTCATTTCCTTTTGGGTGACCATTTCCACTAGGAAGCCCCAAGAAGATTACCAAAGGATTATCTGGTAATTTAATATCCAACAATTTGTAATATTTGGTTACAAATTGTATCTCGATACACTCTGACTAGACATGTGCACTATATATGCACAAAATCTCCTGTCTCACTCTACAACCTGAAGTTAAAGATGAATTTTCAACAGGATATTCAGTGATTGCCAGGACACGCTCCCAGTATTCCTGTTGAAACTGGTATATGTAACACTGTACTATTCAATATCAGATATTCCTATAGTGAAGTAATGATAAGCTTCTTTGCAACGGGGAGCAGGAGAGAACCATTATTTTCATTATGGCATATCATTGATTGATTACAGTCTTTCCTGGAGTACAATATGGTAGAGATTCTTAAAGGCACAATGGGATTAAAGGCACAATGGGATTTCAAAGGGAATTAAGCACCTAAATGCCCTTTGTGTCTTTAAGAATCTCCCCCTAGAACAGAAGATAACAGAATGGAGTGGGGTTTTGAGGGGGGGAGGGACTTCTTTCACTTCTGTAAGTGGAACTGTAAAGCAGACATGCTCCAATAATAACAAAAAATAACCTATTGAGCATGTAATCTGGCTAGTAAACTACCGAAGATGGAAAAGAGGGAGCATGTAGTATATGCAGCATGTCCTTACACATGAGACGGTAGGTGCTTAGAGCAGAAAATTATAATTTGTTCTAATTCAGGAATAAGATGACAGGTCTGTAGCTGCCTTAACAATCAGAAGGACTTAGAATGCAGAACATGCCAGAAGAAAAGATATATGTCCCTGGGATTTGTAGGGCCCACAGGAACTATTTCCTCAGTGGGTCATTTTATTTTGTTACAGTTAGAAGTTATTGATCTGAACTGCATGCCACCTGGTGTCTTGTACTATGGCCTGATTCCACAAAACCTTACTTGCTTGAAAAGTCTTATCTGAGTGAGCACTACTCATGTAAAAGTGTGCAGATTCAGCTCCCTGCTAAGAGAGGTACTGTATTTTAGTTCAAAAGTATGATTAGTCCTTTTAGTGTTCAGGCAATGGTTAGATGGAACATATTTTGTACCTAAATAAAATGAATTACATTTCATCTTACAATTTTGATTCAGCAACACTATGACTATATAGAGTAATAATAGTTGGCATTGAAGGCATGCCCAAATGAAAATCCTGCATATAAACTCCACAGAAGTTTGAATCTAGATCAAAATTTTATTGCTCATTCTCTGCCTAGCATTTTTATATAGTGTTTTTATCTTCAAAACCCTTTCCAAGCATTCATTAATTAGTTCTCATCACTCCTGTGAGATGTATGGCTACAGAAGGCAGGGACCAGAGGACAACATGTTAGATGGCTGTCTAAGTCAACAGAGAATATCAGGTCTGGGATTAGAATTCAGGAGTTCCTGGCTGCTATCCTTTGCTCAAAGCACTATCCCACCTATCTCTGAAATCATTTAAAGAGGTGTAAAACCAATAATTTAGATGCGAGGCCACCAACAAAAACCTTCTGAAGGTATTGCAGAAAGTAGTATAGATGGTGTATTTTCCTGTGAATTAGCACTGAAGCAATGATACAGCTTGGTGCTAGATGTTGCTATGCTCCTGAAGGTGCCATACTTTGGATGAGGCAGAAAACTAATAAGCTCACTTGAGCTTTAGTGACTATAGATGACTATGGCCCCAATATGGTCCTTTTCATCAGAGAGGTCAATCTCAAATTCCAGACAGGAAGGACTGGTTAATTCTGGTATGGATTAACTCCTGAAGTATGCTTTTTTTGTATCTCATAGGCTGTCTAGAAAGCAAGTAGAAATAGAGAGATATGAGACAGATTTCAAGGCGTTCTAGTTTAATATCAGAGGGGTAGCCGCGTTAGTTTGGTTCTGTAAAAAGTGACAGAGTCCTGTGGCACCTTATACTAAAAGACATATTGGAGCATAAGCTTTCATGGGTGAATACCCACTTCATCAGACAGAGGTTTAATATGTTACTACTGAGGGCATTCTGTGCCAAAAAAAAAAAAATTGTGCACACAGTATTTTAAAATTCTTCAAAGTTCTGCAGATTTTATTTGTCAAATAAATGTGGAGGTTCCAGCACGGCATTGGAGAGCACAGGCCACTGACTGCACAGAGGTGGGAGACAGACTCAGTGGTGAAGCTGCACCCAACTCTGACACAGTGCAAGGACCCGGCCTGCCCCAGAAACACCCCAGGGCCTTGCCCCTTCATGCCAGGGCACCAGGTGTGGGCAGGCAGGCTTAGCAAGGCAGGATCCAAGTGTGGAGGAATGCAGATGTGGGTTGAGAGGGATCTGTGTGGGGCAGTCTGGCTGTGGGCAGCTCAGTGTGGGATCTGGGTGTTGGGGGTGAGGGGATCTGGATGCACAGGGGCTTGTTGGGGGGTTCTGGATGCAATAGTAATAGGACTCTTCAGGGAGGTCCAGGTGAAGGTGGTTGGGGCTCACCAGGGTGTGGTGGGGGATAGAGCTCGGTGGGGGGAGGGGTTTGGTGTGTGTGTGGGGGTCCCGATCTGGGGGAATGCGGCTCACTGGAGTGGGGATGCAGGTGCAGCTGCTTAGGGCTCGGTAGGGTGGGGATACAGGTGCGGGTGGCTCATTGTGGGAGTCCAGGTGCAGGGGGAAAGGGACTTGAGGGGTTCTGGGTGGGGGTGAGGCTCGGCGGGAAGGTCTGGGTATGAGGGGGTCTGAATGCATGGGGGTTGGGCGGATGGGAGCAGCTCCCTATAAAGAGATCCATCCCCCTGCAGCTGAGGAGTGATGGATGTAGGAAGTGCTGGCGGGGGAGGGGGAGGGGAGCAGTTTGCAGAGCTTCCTGCAGTTGGGGGAGAAATCTAGGGGTGAGTCTGACCCCGGCCCTGGATGCCGTACAGAGGAAGAGGAAGTCCCATCCTCCCCAGCCAGGACTAGCAGCTGATCCCAGCACGGGATAGGAGCCACCTGCTGGGTCTTTCTCAGTCCTGCGCCCTGCCCAACAGTGATTTCCGTCGCTGCCCTGGGCATCCAAAACATACTGCTGGAGAGTATGATCATATGATCGCTCTTATGGCTTCCCTTTGCTTCCCCATCAGAAAGTCATTTTTCTGTGGGAAGCAAAGAAATCTGTGGATAAATTCCGTGCAGGCGCAGTGGCGCAGAATCCCCCCAGGAGTAATATGTTGTCCCTCAAGGATAATAAATTTAAATTTTTGTATTTATTTAGATTTAAATTTAAAAGAAACTTCATACCGAAGAGCATTCATCTAAATCTCCAGGTGTCCTTGATTTATATGCAGAAACACAACAGCAAAGGGGTTACAGAATATAAATAGTCTAAAGCAGCAGCATTTCTCCTTCCTCACATCTCACCACATATGCTTAATCACCAGTCATGTGATCTGTGCAGTTTAAAACCCCATCACACAGAAATTCCATTCTCAACTGCCACAGCCTCAAACATTTGTGCTTTAAAGGGTCCCCAGGAGGTCAACTCATTGGGCTATTTCAGCTCTTGTTGGGATTAAGTAAGGTAAGTATTCCAAAGGCAAGGGGCCCTTTCAGAGAATGCTTTGCCAGTATATCACTTTTTATAAAGAGAGGGATCAAACTTATATATGTGATGGTGAGTCTCTTAAAAGCTACAATACAGGTGTAATTTCAAAACTGTAATGCTGTTGGTAGGATCAGTAAGTAGCTCATAAACTAATGCATGAAGCCAGTTATTAGAGCTCTTCCAAAATAGTGTTGGATCTATTTCTGTTTTTCCATATCTGGATTTACTTGCCACAAGGCTATACAGTGTACGTAGGATAATAACAATAATACCTATTTTTATATAGCACTTTTCACTGTGAAGCACTTTGAGATCTACCAATCTTTAACATATCTGTCCTCACAACACCTTTGGAGGCAGGGAAGAAGTATTCCCATTTTAGAGATTGAGAAGTGAGGCACAGAGAGGCTAAGTGATTTTCTCAAGTCACGGAGGAAGTGTGTGGCAAAACAGGGAAATGAAAGTGGGTCTCCTAATTCCTGAGCTAGTGCCTTAACATTGGATCACATTCAGTTAAATTCCCATGGTAATTGTGTGGCTTAATACTTGGTATCTGGAATGTATTTTATGTGACTGCTATTGGATTTTGAAAATAAATTAGGTGTTTCTGACCTATGAAAAATTGCAATTATCATACCTGATTAAGTTCATTAAGGGGCAGATGCTGCTACCCGTACTCATGTTGAGTAATACTTACTCACATAAGTAGTCCCAAAATCAGTGGAACTACTCATATAAGTAAAAGCCACCCAACTGTGAGTAAGGATTGTGAATGTGGAAGGCGTTAAAGGAGCTCTAGCTATAAAAGGATGCTGCTATTGTTGCTATAAATACTGCTGCTTTGTAACTGACCTGTTGAGGACTATGTGGGGAGACAACTAAGACATTCAGGACACAGGCACATTGACTCTGTCTCCATTGTTCTGATCAAGATGCAGTTTCTTAATTCCAAGCTTATTTCCACTTGGAGTGTTGTGATGAATTGAGCTGTCCTCATTTATCATGAATCTGGGGTTGGTCGGATTCTTCAGCCTTTTCTCTTAACTATTTAATTATTTCCTTTTATCATCCCCTCTTTGGCTCCTTACGTCCCCTCTCTCCCTCAATGAGGGAGACTCCTCAGAACATCCTTTGTCCTTTGGACTGACAGGGCTACTGGGTCAACCCTGCAAACCCCCCAAATCCTGTACACCCATGGAAGGACTTGCAGGATAGAGTCTTGAGAAAGATCTTGTGAAATTATACCGGGGAAAGCAGGATGTACACAAATTTCTTTTCTTTGAGAAGCAATCAATTTTAGGTAATGTAAATCCCCCCCTCCCCCTGCAACAAACAACTTGCCCATTTTAATTAAGGTAGAATCTATGTGAAGTAATCCATTTAATTTTTGTACACACATCCAGCCTGTTATCTTTCTTTATTTCCCCCAATGAATCCCCTCCTCTTCAAGAAAGAATAGGGATGAAGATTACGGGCCTGATTCAACACCCATTGACGTCAATGGGATAGGCATTGTCCTACTGAATCAGACCCATTGTTCATTTAGACCAGGATCCTATCCCCAATACTGACCAACACCAGGGCTGGCTCCAGGCACCAGCGCAGCAAGCAGGTGCTTGGGGCGGCCAAGGGGAAGGGGCGGCAGGTCCCTCTCGGAGAAGAAAGAAGAAAGCGGCGTGGTGGAGCTGCCGTCGAAGTGCTGCTGATCGTGGCTCTTCCCTGCCCCCTCCCCCCCGGGCGCTTGGGGCGGCAAAAACCCTGGAGCCGGCCCTGGCCAACACCAGCTACTTCAGAGGAAGGTGCAAAAAATTCTGCACTAGGCAGATTTGGGATGATCTGCCTCCATGGAAGCCTGCCTCCTTTCCCCTAAATCCTAATAATTAGAGATTTGTTTAAACCCCTTAAGAATGAGGATTTGAATCCCATTTAAACCTTGTTGTTTTGGATCAGGCCCTATTTTCTTAATTTCAATTTATTCTCAGTGACGCTTTTGTGATTAACTTCAGCACCTGTACTGACTCCTGCTTTCTTTTTTTAAACAAAGGATTTAGTCAATTTAATCTCACATTGGGGATCATCAGTATTCTAAAGTTCTGGTCAATTTGCCTAATACACATTGGATTAAATTCTTACAGCACAGTGCAGGTTGGCTGGAAAGCTTTCTTATGGTCTTAGCCTATTATTCTATATCCCTTTAGTAAGCACACTTTTGTGGGAAATTGACAAAAGTGAAATAATAAGTAGAAGGAAAATGTCATAATTACTGGATTTTCTTTGTTTAAGACCTACAGTCTGTTTATTACTTAATTTATTTTTTGTTAAATACAAAACCAGACAGCTATGGCTAGAATTAGGCACTCTGCCAGTTATTTAAAATGACAATCCATTTGGAAGAATAACTGCTCAGTGACTTATCAAAACCTCCCACGTCAAAGGAATCAGCCATCCAATAATTCAAAATTAAAAGTACAGCCAGCTGCCTAAAGACCCTTGTGCCATCTGTACAAGCCCTCCCCAAGTGGCTTAGCAAATAGAAGGGCTTTTCAGCATACCCTGCAGGTTAGTTTTCAGACCAGGATAGAAGGCAAGTTCTAGAGGCCTCCTGGAGAGTGCCCTGTGAGTAATCCCCTCTCTTTTAAACTGAGGTGAATCTAATTTGAGCACCTTCACTGATCCCAACTGCAGTAGTATTGTATGTTGAGAGAAGTGCTGCAGCCTCACGTGGAGCACACTACCTTAGTTAAGTCTTGTGATGACAAAGTTAATGATCACAGTAGCAAGGTGCTCATCCATCCAAGTGGATCTCTCATTCATAGTTTTATTTTCTTAGGGCCTAATTCCATAAAGGGGTATCAGCCAATTCACTAAGATCTTCTTGATGATGTCTTTTTTAAAAAAAGGAAGAAATTATATGAATCTGGAGAGTAAAAGTAACCTAGCCTTGGTCCTGAGTCAGCTCAGGGGGCTGGATTAGATGTCTCCCGAGGTCCCTTCCAGCCCTACATTTCTATGAATCTATGAAGTCAGGGCCCAACATGATTCCCACAACTTCCATGAGCAGAAGGGACTAAGATCCAGTAGATCTCTCCTGAGCGACAGGGACAGGAAACCATGGGCCTTGGAATCCAATGAATCCTGCTGGGAATACCTCTGTGACGTATGGATTGTGAGGGAATAGATAATCTGTTTTATATCCTATTGTGTAGCACCAGCCCTTGCTCAGCACTGAAATTTTCAAGCATCACTACCTTCTGCATGGCACCTCCACTGGATCTACTGAGCAATCTCGGGGAGGCTCAATGACAGCAATGGCAATGTCTTGCAACCCTGCTGACAGAAAAGAGTCAGAGCAGAAGCACAAAAGAGCTCACTCAGATGGCTCCTGCTTCTGCAGAGCTGATTAATCCCTTACCTGATCAGCTCCTGGATAGGTAGTGTTGGAATGCTCCTTCCACTGCTAGTCAACCTGCCCCCTCACCTCAAACCCATATATATTGTGCTGAAACCACAGCAAGGCAAACATTGTGGAATTTTCAGTTCTCTCTCTGGCCTGTGTTTTTCTATGGGAAGGAGTGATCTGGCCCAAGGTAATATGTAGTGCATTCTGCTTGGGCTACAATGACAGACATGGAAGGATTTAATGTAATTAATAAGAACCAGATTCCCAGGAATAAAATTGCCTTGCTTCTACTGTTCTAAAAGATCTTTCTTAAATACATAAAAGAACAACCTTCCTGGATCCATTATCATGTCCTAGAAGAAGGACTATGTATTAGTTTCCACGTAGTACATAGTATGGAAGAGGCCAAGTTTACGAAAGTCCAGTACTCAAAAGAATGCAGTAAGTAGGTGTTTACAAAGAAATTGGTGGTAATTTTATCATTCATGTGTTGTGTACATTTAAATTAGCGGTATCCAAAATGGCAATATTGCATCATAGTTTGCTATTGGGTGCTCTGTATTAATGCCAAACTTCCTAAACAAATGGACAATATGAGAATTCAGAATGCTGAACATAAAAGAAAGAAAATCAAATCTATTTCATACAGAGACATTGGTTTCTGTTGGCTGAGATGAGAGATTAAATGAGACATCATACTAAACCACTTTACACATTTTAGAAAATGTTTATCAATTAAAAGCTTGATTTTAAAGATTCATTGGCACAAACTACATAGGAAACTACCCGGGCCCCTTACAATTGTGTAGTTACAGAGCTACCGATGACAAGTCACCAGCTTTATGCTAAGCTAAACACCCGTTTAAAAATAGTTCAACAAAAATTAATAAAAATAGGATTTGACTGTGAAATGCACTTCTAGAAATGAGGCTAATCAAGCATTTGACTGCTTTTTAGAGCTTGCGACAAGACCCTAGTTTCATTTATAATGGAAACACTTTAATAAAGGAGGACATAAAAGATGGAGGTGAGAATAGACAGCATGAACCTCCTGACAGTTAAGAGAATTATTTTGCTTCTAGACTCTTGCCTCAACCTTGCTTCTCATATATTAATACCAGGAAATAGAGCAAATAATTTAAAAAAGGCAATATTCACAGTTGTACTTTCATAATAATTTTATTTCATTTACATTTTTTGTATGGCATGAAGCCTGGCTTGGACAACAACTTTGGAAGAAACTCTTATGTTAGATGTGAAGAAATACCTATATTAAGAGGGTCTGGACATTTCCCTGTGCAGAGAAGTGCATACATAATAATTTACATAATATCACAACCCCCCATGTCCCTTGCATTCAAGGTTATTTAATTCATTTGGAGGTAATGGGATTTGAAAACGCATATAATTTATTATTTTTTTTACATTCTTGTATATTGCCAGTTTGTTTCCCCGTTCAATTCCCATCCAGTTTTGGGTTTCCTGAGGCACTTTATTGCAAAATCAACATATTCTAGGAATTAGAGACAAGGTGGGTGAGGTACACCTCCACCTCGATATAATGCTGTCCTCAAGAGCCAAAAAATCTTTGCGAGTTATAGGTGAAACTGCGTTATATCAAACTTGCTTTGATCCACTGGAGCGCGTAGTCCCGTTCCCCCCCCCATCCCCGAACACTGCTTTACCGCATTATAACCTAATTTGTGTTATATGGGGTCACATTATATCGGGGTAGAGGTGTAATATCTTTTATCGGACCAACTTCTGTGGGTGGGAGAGTCACACTTTTGAGCTACACAGAACTCTTCTTCAGGATTGGGAAAGATACTGAATGTCACAGGGAAAAACAAGATTGAACAGATAATTTAGCATAAGTGGTTAGCACATATTGTAAGGGACCATTCAAGGTGAAGTGGCCCATTAACATCCCTGTGTGGCCATAGGACAAAAAGGGGGGTTAGTGAGTTACAGATTGTTGTAATAAGCCATAAATTCAGTGTCTTTATTAAGACCATGATTTTTTATTCTCACCCATCTTGTGTCTGTAATATCCTGGAACTGATGTGGTTACAACAATACTGCATATACTGGGAGTAACAGTTATGGAATAACAGCCACTGTCTAATTTACAGTGGTCTATCTGGTTACTGTTTGCCCTTCTGGTGGTACACATCAGCTGTTAGGCAATACACACAGTGCTGTACAACTCTTTTATGACAGGAAGTGAACAGGCATATCAATTGAAACTGAAATATGGATTAATGTAGGCTATATGCAATTACCCAAATTACCTGGATTAGACAAGATAGCAGAGTTAACAAAAAGTAGAAAAATAGTTGCATGGCAGTGATCTCAACTGATTGAGACCAAGTTCCATGCTTTGATCACATTGAGTCTGGATTATTCCAACACACTCTTCCTCAGGCTGACCTTGAAGGCCATGTGGAAACTGGTTCAACATACAGTGGCTGTTCCACTAATTGGAGCACATTGTTAGGAGCACAACATCCTGATTCCACACAAGCTAGCTTCTTATCTAGTATCAAGCTCTATTTTCGATTAATCTGATTAATCTCTTTACAGCCCTAAATAGCCAAGGACCTGAAAGACCACCTCTTCCTGCTATCCCACCAGAGCAGCTGTATTCAAAAGGGATGCTAAATTCCAACTTGCTGAGAACAGGTCTTTCTCAGTGAAGTGCCCTTGACACTGGCTTGCACTAACACTGAAAATCAGGTTGACAGGGCCGGCTCCAGGCACCAGCTTGGCAAGCAGGTGCTTGTGGCGGCCACTCCTTAGAGGGGCAGCAGGTCCAGCTATTCGGCGGCAATTCGGCGGACGGTCCCTCACTCCCGCTCGGAGCGAAGGACCTTCTGCCGAATTGCCGCCGCAGATCGTGATGGTGGCTTTTTTTTGCTGCTGCTGCTTGGGGCGGCCAAAGCCCTGGAACTGGCCCTGCAGGTTGAGCATCTGTCTTGGGGTGGTAGAAGTGCTATGCAAGACTCATCTTTCACCCAAACCTTTTCTTATGGAAGTGCCAGTTTGGTAGTCATACCCAAGAGCATGATCTAGGAGATATGCAACCTAGAGTTGACTCCTCTTAATCAGAGGTTTAAATCTGTATGGATTAGGAGGTCAGAGAGTTTTCTCATTTGAGGAATCAGTTATTGTTTCTAAATTTATGTAATGAACACCAGATACTATGGCAAAGAGTGGCTTAAAATGGATGTATAATTATCAATTGCATATTTTACAAAAGATGGGACCTCCAGCAACACAGTGCTTTCTATCACTATTCTAGGATATTGGTTTGCTACTGGCTTAGTGGGAAGTATTCCATCTGCTTTATCAGAAACAATACCTTCAGGTCATTCCAGGTCACATCCAAATACTGACCTAACCTACTCCTAGACCTGATGATAACTGGAGGTCATAGCCAGTAGCAAGCCCCAAACCATGTTATCAAGAACTACAACATTCATATTGTCTGCTTAATTTCTGATGGGGACTCTTTCCCTCTCCCTTTGGTCTATCAACACTGACAGTGAACTATAACAATACTGTTTCCTAACTAACCTAATAAAATAAAAAAATAATTGCTGATTTCCTCCAGAGATGTGTCGTTCAGTCCATTTATTCTTTGTTTGTTATTTTCCAAAAATTAGAAATCAGTGAAAATAGGAATTCATACCAAAAAAATAAGATAAGCAGACATCTTGTTAAAATAGCAATCACAAAAGCAATAGGCTGTGTGAGAATCCTTCACATTTCAAATTCCAAGCGTTAAGGCATTCAGAGCAGTAAATTATATTACAGTAATCTGCTTCACCAAAATATACATTTTAAATTTAGTTTACACTGACAAGCTATACTCCTAAATATGTCTGATCCATATTTGATTGCTAGGCTTGATTTCCGTGATGTTTAGTACCAATTAAACAGTTCTATCTTCCACTAATTTTGTATTTGATTATTCATACCCTTTGCTACTTAGATTCACACTGCAGCTTCCCTGCATTCAAAATCTCAGTGTTTTTCTCATCTCACAACCCCAGCAAAATCTGGTTAGACTCAATGTAGTATTATTAGACCCTTTTCTTTGTCTGAAAAAGCAAGTGGGGAGAGGGTTTGTCTCTTGTATTCATCTGGTAAATTATTAATGAAGCTGTTAAATGGAACTCACATGGTCAGACTGGGTGGGTGAAGTTAGCTTTAGAGGATGATGCACACAGGGGAAGTTGGGGAGCCTTAGGCAGTTGATGCAAAGAGTACAGATGGTAGGGATGCACAGCTAAGTGATCTCAGGATTTGCGCAGGTTGATTTTTTTGCCTGAGGGCAGGATGAAAGGGTGCTTTCCACCAGCGAAACAAGAAATAAAATGGACTGAATTTTGGACTGAGGAGTGTGTGGCACTGAGTTTTCACAGTTGATAGTCATTGAAAAGTCAGGGTTTTTCTTTTACCTTCTCTGATTTAGTTCCCAGAAAATTGATCAAGGTATTATTTGGAATGCCTGTTTACTGGGTTAGCAAATTGGAAGGGAGTAGGAAAATGCACAGCACACTTAATTATGTTTGTATACTGTTCAACTGGCTGTGTAATTTATTTTGTTGGTATATAACATCATATACAGGGTTCATGAGTACTGGTGAGGTAATCGGGAGATGGATCTCTTTCCACCCGAAAGACATATACACAACCGTTGGCAAAATTCTCAGCTTCCTCACTTGCTACAAAACTCTTGAGGAATCCTGTATATGCATCAAATGCAGCTGCAACAAACTAACACTCACTCTCTAGATTTTTTGAGAGTATGGATGAACGTGCTTATTGAATTATTCAGTGTTACAGATTTTACGAGATTATAATTTTTTTTCTTTTTGGTGAGCTGTAACAACTGAAGTGCATAAACTGTCAGAATGTTAGAGGATTGTCAGTCCCAAAGCAGCATGGTTCAATGTGCGATTCCCTGGGGCAACAATAATATAAATGGAGGAATTTCCTTTCTAACCATTCTTGTAGGAGATAACGTAGAATCACTAGTCTCATGCTTATTTGGCTATAGTGTATGAGAAGGAGCAAAATAGCCAGGGGTAAGTTGTGGCTAAGAGGCTATTAAACTTCAGGTTTGAATTATTTATACTCCCTGAAACAGCATCTTCAAATGCCAGGAGGGTCGACTTAGCCCTTCAGCCTTAGAAGGTGTATTTGAGTACCATAGATCCTTACAGCAGATTATTCGAAGGGGTTCTCGGTGAACAAACAGAACCTTATTTTTAACATCTCCATGGATACTAAAGATCTCCTGGCATGTTTTGCAAGAACAGGAGTATACACTGGAAACATTAGAACATTTTTTCCAGATACATGTCTGTTGGGCTGAGAGCCTCTCTCCATCCCAGCGGTGGCTGCATTTCAATGATGCCACATTTAGGGCTCTATTTTACCCATTTGTAGTAAAAGTCATGAAAAGGAGACTGGGAATTCTGTGAGCTGAATCTTGTGGAGTTTTATACAAATGCTTCCTTTTAGGGGAGGAGGTCAGAGTAGAGCTGGGATTCACCCTACAAACCCCAAGGAAGTACTAATTCAAGGAAGGGGTTGTCTCCCTGTAACATTTTCTGTCCTTCTGGGAGAATGGCTCCTGAAGGAGATCTGGAATGGAATCTCAAATCAAAAGATCTTTGTAGAACAAATTGATTAACAAAACTCTCTCATGTTCTCTATTGTATACTCATTGACAATTATTTCAATTATGGTTATTGTTGTCAGCATGTTTAGGGCTGTGTAAACACAGTGAGGTCAATGCCCACTAGCTTGAGGAGGGTACCATCCAGAACAGAGAGGAAAATATAGTTCAGCCAAACCTAATAAATTGGATGAAGAGGCCCATATTGTTGAGGGACTGGAGTGTTTGGTTTTCTCATGTCTTCTCAGCATGAATTGTAGAGGTCTGTGGATGCCTCCCTGGACAGGCATGTTTAACTCAACAGAACAGCTGAGAGAGGAGCAACACATCTCACTCTTTTTCAGTTTTGATTCTCATCTCGCCTACTCTACGTACTTTCTTCATGTCTCTAACTGGAATATGTCTTTCCCAATAAAACATGCAATCAAAACTGCCATTTGTTGAAGGAGCCTTTTCATGGAATATCTTTTTTTTTTCTTTTTTTTTAGGACTGGTTCTGGGACAAAAAAAATGACATTTTTGTATTAATGCCAAGCCTTGGTGGGCCTTCATTATGGTGATTTTTAGGGGATTGTGATGGTTTTGTTTTGGATCGTTTTTTTCCCCTCCTCCTCCTAATCTTACTGAAAAAAAAGACTTGATGATCTTTGTATACATTTTGTCTGCTTATGCAAGTGAAGAAACGAGCGCTAAATCATGTGAGTAACAGCAGGTGTAACCCTGGTCTTCTGGTTAATCTCAGGCCACATGATGGGCTCATGAGTACCACCAATTTACCTTGTGCAACTAACTAAAATGTATTACTAAATGGGTATTTGTCCATAGAAAGGAAGATACAATCATTAGCTTAGTTCCAAAGCAACAAAACTCTGGGTAGAGAAATTAATTATAGCTTAGAAATGTCTAGGTGTGTATTCCAGTTATCTGTTTCGCAGGGGCATTTTCTATGTGAATCACAGAGAACAGTACTGTTAAAAGGTGGTTAGTTGTTCCTCTCACTCATTTGCTCATGAATGGCTTAGAAAAGCATAAACTGCCCTCTACTGGGTTTTGCAGGAAATGCCCACGGGTGTAAGGAAATTGCTAATGGGAAAGCTCAGATAATGACTTAGGAGTGAATTGCATACCCAACTTTAAACCAATGTTGCAAAGCTTCCCTGAAAATCTACCAGCCTAGGCTCAAGTCTGCTCTTCTGTGCTTTACCATGATAATTACATTTAAAAACTTCTATTTTACAGACTCTGCTAAAACAAGCAAACAAAACTATTCACTCTGGGCAGTGTTCAATCAGAATTTTGCAAAGTTGTTTGAAACCCATTCAAATGGCTTCAGATGATTTCATTTTTGAGTACAGGGTTTTAGGGTAAGACAAATTAAGGATCCAAAATAATTGATTTATTTTTTCTGTTCTTTAATATTATCTCAAGTGTTTAAGCCCCACCTCACCATTTTATTCTTTGTTACAAAGGTTCTAAATGCCGAATCTGCATCATCGTATCCTGTCAGTAGCCTAATAATTCTTTCTTCTGCAATGCCTCCATGTTGTTTTTCATTGTCCATCTTTTTCTATTTCTTCTGTTACTGATTCTCTCCTCAAAAATATGGGTTAAATTGTCATTGTACATGAGTTGAAAATGTCAGTGAAAGTAGCATTGAGTGGTGAGTTTGTAAAGTGCTCCGGAATTCTTTAAAATGAAAGGTCGTAGATGATGATGATACACTGAAAATAGTGAAAAATCTACACAAATTTATACAGTCCAAAAACATTCAATAACACTATTTCTCCTTTTAGCCTCAAAGAATGGATAGCCACTACTCAGCCCTTCTGTTCTCAGAGAGTTGTTTGCTTGGGAAGTCGTTTGTATTCAATTTTGTATGCAGATCTGCCTAGAGACATTGCATCTAAATAGAGAAATTTAGGAAGTAGCTAAAAGAGGAAGCCTGGTCCAAGATTTGGGTAAAAAATACTCATTTTCAGAAAAAGAACCACGTGTAGGTTACACCACTGTGCTTTTAGACTTCCCCTTTCCTATAGATATTGTAATCTATAACACCCATCTCAGTGCTAGTGTTTGTGAGAGACTGGATTCCCTGCATGTGTGGTGGCAGTTGATGGTACCTCGGGGCTTTTGAAAATAGGTATAACTTTCATTTTCTGGCTGATCTGTGCCACTTATCAGAGTTCATTAATGAACCAGCATCTGGAAGCCAGCTTTTAATGTCAGAACCAAGAAATAGCTCAATAGATGATTCATACAGCTAAACACACGACCTCCATTGTGGAATCCTAAAACAAATAATGATCTTTGGATTCAGCAGCAGGACAGTCCTGTGATAGGGAAATTGACTACTATCCTTTAGGATAAGACAGACAAATATGACCAGCAATGATAATTTAAAATTAAATGATTTGAAAATCTAGGAAGGGGATGATCGCTCCTAGTCTAAAGAGAGAAGCTGGGGCTGCTAGTGGGAGTACTAATCAATATTTGTACCAATGTGAAGTAGGACTATGCCTGCTTTATCCTATAATCTTAAAATATGGCCTAGCAACAGAAGAATAAATCAAGTTCAATGAAACCTGTCCCATTTATGATAGCATAGCCCATATATTCTCCATCAAGTACAATAGCTCATAAACAGAGGCTAAGTGTCTGCCATGTTAGCCTCTGTGGCAGCAGGGACAAACTGTGTTGACTGTTCGTTTACTAATGCCTGCCCTATTTAACTTTACAATGAAATAATTAAAAACATCCACATCCATTTATTGTACTCCTCAGCCTTTTGGTGTTAATTTAACATTGATAAACAATCTAAACCTGTAAAATAATATAAACCCCAGAAATTAACCCAGGGCTCAATCCTGCAAGGTTCTGACTACTCTGGCCCCAGTCCAGCAAAATATGGTACTACTCACGTTGAAAGCTAAGCATGTGCTTAAATGCTTTGGTAAGTTGGGGCCGAAGTGCCTCAGTGTCTTGCAGAACGGAGCCCTAACTGTGAAATATCAGAAACTTGAGCTATATAGGAATCCGAGCAGGTTTTGAGTGATTGAAGGTCCATGAGCAGTAGCCACCTGCTTCTCATTGAAGTCAGTATATAACAGGTCTCCGTTTGTGATGTTATTGTTCAGTTGAATCTTAGAGCCTACAGTATATCTCACAAAAATGAGTTGCAATAGATCTTTTAAATGACACTTCTATGAAATCCCAGTGGCTGCTACTAAACATTTTTTTGTTGCTGTCCCATATTGCTCTTTTGGAACTAAAAACAAAAGTCAAAAATATTGCATCTGACTTGTATCCATGGCCAGCTGTCTGATTTGAGGGGAGGGGCGAAATCCCAACTATTGTGGATAGTTCTCTGAAAACATCTGCTCAATGTGCTGCAGCTATCAAAAAAGCTAATATCATTCTTCGAGTAGTGTCCCTAGGGATGCTCCACTTGAAGTGCACATGTGTCTCTTGAGCCCTTGATCAGACTTTTTTTTCTGTTAGCAGTGCTTGTTTGGCCCATGCACGCATGCTGTGTTGCCTTGTGCCAGACCCAAGGCTATATAGGGATGTGCAGGTGAACAGTCCTCATTTCCTTCAGCCTGAGATGGCACTCTAGTGTGCCTTGGCTATTTTGTGGCCTTCTAGTTGTTTAGGTTTTGTTAGTATAATTAGTTATTAGTTATGATTAGTAAGTGTTAGTGAGTGAATAGGGTTTTTTTATTCCTCTTTTTTGTTGGGGAGCCTTTTCTTCTTGGCAGGGCATGCCTAGCTCACCAGGCTTCAAACACTGCTTCTCCTGATGAGAGGCTCTATCTGTGAGCCAGCCATTCTGTGTGTCTGTTGTTTGGGGGAGTCCCATGTCTGTCAGAAGTGCAATTTTTGCCTCGCCCTCAAATTGAGGATAAGGAAGAACAGGGTATAAACTCAGACAGTTAATGAAGGAGTGCTCATTTTGACCAACATTTGAGTGCGGTCAGGAGACCCCTCCTATACATCTGTCTCTGGGCAGATCCAGCACCTTTCCACCTTGACTCAGGCTTCCTGTAAGAAGAGGAGGTCTTTTGAGAGGGCTCTCAAAAAGAGGAGTATGGACTCTCATCTGAAGGCGACTGCTCCGAAAAAGCCCAAGTCCCTTACCATCTCCAAAGCCTTGACCTCTCAGCATGGTACTTTTGAGTCAAAGGATTCCTCCTCTGGTACTGGCAGTTACAAACCTGTCTAAGGGAAATTAGGCTCTGGCTGTCGATGAGTCCAAAAGAAGCCCTTATAAATTGTATCTTCTTTACAGGGATTTCCTTACAATCTATTGGAGCTCAGGGCTGTCAGGAATGCCTGCTTCCATTGGGGCAAATTAATCAGTCATGATGGACAACATGTCTTGCATGTTGTGTGTCAAACAGGGAGGACAAGCTGTGTACCCTTATTTGCTTTATTTATACATCCATCTACCACTCGAGCTCCTGACTACTCCTTATCTCCTCTCATAAGATGCAAGTTGCATGCTTCGCCCCAGTCTAGGGGTTTTTCTACCTTTGGGTGTGATTCCTTAGTGGTTCTCAGTGTTAGACTCTTCCTGCTCTGAGGAAGTGCAACAGGTGTTACTGAGTAGTAGAGTCAACCCATACTACTTACCTGCAGAAATGGAAGAAATTCTCCCATTGATGCTGTCGTTGCCACTTCCTGTCTGGATCTGTGCCTCTTTCAATCAGCCTGGTTTATCTGCTGGATCTGAAGAAATCGGGATTATCAGTTAGCTCAATTAAGATCCATTTGGCCACAGTATCAGCCTTTCATCTGACAACAAAGGGTTTTTTCATATTTTCTCATCCTGTATTGTCTATTGGAGAATTCCTGTTCCCGGACTAGAGATTCCGCTCTGATCCGGGACCTGAACCTAGTACTCAATTACCTTATGAAACATCCATTTAAACCTATGGCAGCCTGTTCTCTACTCCATTTATCTATGAAGGCAGCCTTTTTAGTCGTCGTCACATCAGCCCATAGAGTTGGGGAGATTGGTGCCTTGATGGCAGATTCACCCTTTATGATATCCTTCAAGGATAAGATTTCTTTATGCCGAAATCCTAAATTCTTATCTAAGGTTCTCTGAGTTCCACCTTAACCATTCCATTCATCTACCATTATTTTTCCTGAAGCCACATAACTCTCTGGAGGAGTCCTGTTTTCCTATTCTGGACGTTAGAAGGGCTCTGGCCTTCTACTTGAATAAGACCAAGCAATTTCGAAAGTCATCCAGGCCATTCGTCTCCTTCATGGGCAAATCCAAGGGAGCCATAATTTCTGTTCAGACTATTGAGAAAGATATCTGGGTATATTGTCACTTATGAGATTGCAGGCATTCATCCTCCTCAAAGGGTGATAGCACATCATACCAGCTCACAAGCAACATCCACAGCATTGCTTAAGAATGCACCGGTTTCAGAGATGTAGGACTGCTACGTGGATTTCAGTACATACATTTTTTTGAAGCACTATGCTTTAATCTATGCTGTCTGATACAATGTGGCTCTGGGTACTGCAGTGTTATCTTCAGTTCTGAAGCTCCCTCTTCCCTCTGTGGAAACTGCTTAGAAGTCAACCGAAGTGGAGCACCCATTGAGATGCTACTTGAAGAAGAGGTTACTCAGCCTGTGCACTAACTGCAGTTCTTCAAGATGTGTCCCTCTATTGGTGCTCCACTACCTCTCCTTCCTTTTCCCTTCGCTTCAGACTGTTCTCTGTAGAGGTGTTTGGGTAGAGAAGGAATGGAGAGCGGTTTGCCCGCACATCCCTATATAGCCTTGGTGTCTGGCATGTGGAGGCACAGGGCATATGCGCGGGCCATACAGGCACTGTTAGCAGAAAAATCTCAGATCAAGGACTTGAGGCACCTGCACACCTGAATTGGAGAACTTATAGAGGGATGGACACATCTCAAATAACTGCAGTTACTGCACAAGCTGAATAACCTCTTCTCAGGAACCATTAGGAAAAGGATAGATAATAAAACAGAAAATATTTTAATGCCGCAATATAAATCCATGGTACACCCACAGCTTGAATATGCCATGCAGTTTTGGTCACCTCCCCTCACAAAAGATATATTAGGATTGGAAAAAGTAAAAAGAAGGGCAACAGAAATGGTTAAGGGTAAGTAACAGGTTCTGTATGAGGCGAGATTAAAAGACTGAGACTGCTTAGCTTAGAAAAGATACAGCTAAGGTGAGACTATGACAGAGATCTATTAAATCAGAGGTTGGCAACCTTTCAGAACTGGTGTGCCGAGTCTTCGTTTATTCACTCTAATTTAAGGATTCACGTGCCAGTAATACATTTTAACATTTTTAGAAGGTCTCTTTGTATAAGTCTATAATATATAACTAAACTATTGTTGTATGTAAAGTAAAGAAGGTTTTTAAAATGTTTAAGAAGCTTCATTTCTTCATTGGTCCTGCTTTGAGCAGGGGGTTGGATTAGATGACCTCCTGTGGTCCCTTCTAACCCTGATATTCTATGATTTAAAATTAAATTAAAATGCAGAGCCCCTCGGACCGGAGGCCAGAACCCGGGCAGTGTGAGTGCCACTGAAAATCAACTTGCGTGCCAAAGGCGGCACACATGCCATAGGTTGCCTACCCCTGTATTAAATCATGAATGGCATGGAGGAAGTGTTATTTACCTCTTCTCATAACACAAGACCTAAGGCTTACCCAATGAAATTAATAGGCAGTAGGTTGAAAACAAACATAGGTAGTACTACTTCACAAAATCAACCTGTTGAATTCACTGCCCTGGGATGTTATGAGGGCCAGAAGTATCACTGGGTTAAAAAAAAATTAGATAAGTTCATGGAGGATAGGTCCATTAGTGACTATTAGTCAAATGGTCAGGGGGCACAATCCCATGCTCTGGGTGTCACTAAACTTCCAACTACCAGAAGCTTAAACTGGATGACAGGTGATGGATCCCTTCTGTTCAGTCCCTCTGAAGCATATTACACTAGCCACTGTCAGAGACCGGATTCTGGGCTAGATGAACCATTGTTCTGACCCAATATGGCCGTTCTTATGTTCTTAAGTTCTTATGATTTATGTTACTGTATATAAGACTGTGACCAAAGACAAGCAGGAATAAGAGCTTTACTTCATGGATAATCACTTCCTCTCATTTCCTTTCTGAATAGTATTCTCTAGTATTTAATGCTTCCGGTTCGAGCATTCAAAACTAGTGATTCCTGCCACCCTCCACCTTCCATTTAGGAAAAAGTGTATGCACACTTTATATGCAAATACAGATCCTAACTCTGCACTTGCATCTGCAAAGTTGAATCCTTTTGCCTATATATAGACACCCCCATTAAGTTGTAAGATTGGGACCTTATAGCTTGAAGCTCCACAGAATAGATACAGTATTGGGCAGTGGCAATGCAAGTTTTTCCTGTGTGTACCTTTTAAAGAGAATGTATTAGTGAGCCCAGGGGTTCCTTCCACCAGTTCTGTGCTACTCTCTGAAGAAAAAAATTAACTGGCTGTAAATCGTGCTTTTACATGGAAAAGTCTGAGTGGAACACGTCAGAAGTGCAGGTGTCTGCCTAGAATCCTGTACAAGCCCAATCTACAGGGTTAAGACTGACAGGTGCTTTAGACCAGAAAAGGGGGTGTGGAGGAAAGAAATTTTTTTACTGTCTTTTTATTATTTAAAAAAAAAAAAGGGCAGTATAACCCTTCTCCCTCCCCTCCTACCCCCACCACATTGTTATTCTTTGTCCCCTTCTCTGGTGGACACAGTGGAAAATATCAGTGTCCTGGCCCCAATAGACAAAGATGTATGTCACTTTTCCTTCAATTTATTCTAATTATAGTTTGTTTCAGAGGTAGAGACAAGACTGAAGGACCCTGCCAAGCAAACACACTATAGTTACATTAGTAGCAGATACATCTCCATAATCTAATGTAGTTTCTTTTACCTGTCCAGTCAATAAAGGTAAGCCTTATGGAACCAGGAGGTGGCAGTGGAGAACACTCTGCAAAGCTATGAGATTGCCAAAAGGATATTTCCTGTGCTTTCTCTGCTCACTACAGAAGTGCATGTTACTATTGTGTAGTGAGTGCTACTTCCCCCCGTAAGATTTATTTCCAGAATCTCAGCCTTCTTATCAACATTAATTGGATGCCAGCATTAGAATTCAGCTTCCAGGACAAAAGGAGGCCCTGCTTTCATAGTGTGACCTCTGTGATGAGTTGTAGTGGGGGGCTCCTTCTTGAATGATCAACCCTGCAATAATTCCAACCCTGATCAGGACCCCATCCAGTACACTCAACAAAGGGGTTACATCTGCTCTGCTCTTTTGAAGTTGTTTAATCAAGCACGTTATGTGTTAGTTCCTTGTTACATCTCTCTCGCATATTTGAATAGGGTGACCAGATTTTATAGGGACAGTCCTGATGTTTGAGTCTTTTTCTTATATAGGCTCGTATTACCCTCCACCCCCGTCCTGATTTTTCACATTTGCTGTCTGGTCACCCTATATCTGAATGGTGGTTCAGCTGTCTGTTCTCTTTCATCTGACTGTGGGAGAATGCAAAGTTTGAGCCTGAACTGTGGCAGAAAATTCAAAGAAGGGAGGGGAAAATCTCTTGACCCAGGCATATTGCTAATCAGGTGCAGCTGTTTGTGCTACTGTTGTGGGATCTACCTGCATCTCCTGTTCAGGACACGAATCAGCCTCTCGTTGGGTGTGACACAAAGTAGCCACAGTTAGGCTCTTAGTTACTATCACCATCACAGCAACAATAACGTGCTCCACTTTCCTATTCCTAGTTTGAGGTTTACTGGCAATGAACCAAGTCACAATAGATGTCTAGGGCAGTGGTTCTCAAAGTCGGTCCGCCACTTGTTCAGGGAAACATCCCTCGTCCCGCCCTGCTTCCTGCAGCCCCCATTGGCCTGGAGCGGCGAACCGCAGCCAGTCGGAGCCGCAATCGGCCGAACCTGTGAACGTGGCAGGTGAACAAACCGGTCCACCCACCAGGGGCTTTCCCTGAACAAGTGGCGGACCGGCTTTGAGAACCACTGGTCTAGGGAACAACAGGCTTAAATGTCTCAGGCAAGGCCTTAAATTTGGAGATGATTTCCTGTTGTATTAGACCTGCATGGGTATACCACCAAGAAAAGAAAGAAAATACAATCCTGCTTGGTCTCTTTTAATGAGAAGGTCAAATTTGGGACAGTGGGCAGGAGAGTACTAGTACATTATGTAAAAGAGAGAGTTTCAGATGAGGACTTAGCTGGGTTGGGGCTAGTTTTTTAAAGATAAAGATTCTGTCTTTGCTAGTTAATTTTCGAGCACCTAAGTTTGTAGTCTCACTTTAGAGGCTCATCACCAAGGGCCTTTTCAGCAGTTTAAAATGCCTCTTTATATTTTTCCAGTGTATATTATAATGTAGAGAACAATAAAATTGCAGGCAGAACCCTGAGTCCTTGGATTTATAGTACATTTCCTTCAGACCCCATTTTGATAGGGTTTTTGGGTATGCTTCCCCGGACAATGAAAGGCTGGAAAGGAGCCTTTTTGTAGGTGGCAGACTGGCAAAGTTCCTTTTGGAATGGTTTTATTAATGCTGCTGGCGGGTCCTGTACTGATTGTGTTAGGATGCCTAGAGCCTTGTATTCCTGTATATAGAACTGTCACCTTCACTATTTTCCCTTAAGCCTTGACTAGGTACTTTCCTAGGGCTGATTACTTGGAATTAGACTAGTTCTTTGTATTGCAAAGAATGAGATTTGAATTCATATCCTGCATTCTTCCAAGCATTGTGGGCTGCCATTGCTCTGTGCTTCCCAAATTTGGCTGCTATGGGTAGTGGTTTTATTTTATATTGAGGATGTAGCTTTTGATCAAATTAGAGTGCCGATCGCACAAGTTTTTACTCAAGCGGCTACGTAAGAAACATTATTGTTTGAGATTGGAACATACACATGCATAGAAATGTGAAACGTTTACTTAAGATCTAAGCCAATCCAAATGCAAACAATAATGCACAGTAAATGATGCAAAGAATAAAGCAATCCCCAGAGTTGACATACAACATTATGAAGGTTGATGAAACAATGACAGAAGTAAACAGTCAGTGGAGACCATCAGAAATGGAAATGACATTTGAGCTGCCACCATCATTCCTATGATCCCCCTCATGAATATTCATGCATCAGTTTTTATACCCCTTCTTTTCAAACACCTATATATCCATGTCTGAATTTCATTAGGTTTTAGCCCACTGTCCATATGTGGCTTTCTGAGGAACCATAATTGGGGTTCAGATTGTTGAGATAGCTATTTGCATTGATATATTTGTCAATATTTCCAACACCTCAGTGGGGTTAACCTCAATGGAACATGTATCCAATCCCCCACCCCAAAATTCCATTAGGTTTGTTCTTTTGCATTTAACTTGTCTAGTACAAAGAACTTATTGCTAAATCTTATTACAATAGGTCAAATACTCATACTAACAATTTATAGCTACAAGACAGGCCTTATTAGGCCTTAGTTTATTGCCAAGCCTATCTTAATGTTAATATACTTTTATGTATGTTCTCCTACTTGAATTTCAGTTGTATTGGCTTTACTCATAACTACTAAAAAAAAAATTGCAGTATATGAATTAAGCTAGCCTAACAACTGTTCCAGGATTAGGTCAGTGGTCACAGGTCAACAAGAACGATTACTGTGACTCACAAGTGCAAGATACACTCCCAGTCCTTTCACCCAGCTGTAAGAAGCCTGGATGGACAGAGTTTTCTTGTCATTTTTCAGTTTCTTTGCAACTTGATCCAGACAGCTTGAGATGTTTTAGAACCGTGCACAAAGTGAGAGGCTTCAAAAGGGTACCTGCCAGCTTCTTGGATTTCAAGCTGCTGTTTCAAAAGCTTTTCTCGGATTGGTCTTTCCAGGTGATCTCAGATGATCTGTGAATTGGGAGTTGCATCACCCTGTTAAAAGTTCCATCTGGAGAGCGTTGTCTATCCTGTTTGTTTATTTTTCCTTCCTATAGTTAATTGAGCTTGTCACTTGAAATTTGACACTGTCCTGGCAGTCTTTTCATCTGGATCCTGACATCTTGGATCATTGCCTCTGTTTTTAAGGCAAGATTTCAGATTTTGGGTTCCTTTAAAAAGAGGAACATTTAAGTTGACAGTGTCTGTACGAGTCTGTTCCTGACTTAACAGCAGGGCCGGCTCTAACTTTTTTGCCACCCCAGGCAAAAAAAAAAAAAAGAGCGCCGCCCCGCCGTAACACCCCCGCCCCGAGCGCCGCGCCACCGAAATCCCTGCCACCCCCCCCCCCCCAGCGCCGCGCTGCCGAAACCCCCGCCCTTCCCCGAGTGCCACACCGGGCCGCCCAAACCCCCGCCGAGCGCCGCGCTGCCCAAACCCCCGGCCCCCGCCGAGCACCGCGCCAGGCCGCCCAAACCCCCGCCAAGCGCCGGGCCGCCCAAACCCCTGCCCCCCCCCCGAGCACCGCGCCAACCCCCGTGCCCCCAAAGCTCCCGCCCAGTGCTGCTGAAACATAAACAAACAAAAAACCTCGAGCACCGCCCCACTGAACCAAAAAAAACAAAAAAACCCCAAGTGTCCCCCACCACCCCAAGATTGGCCGCCCCTTCCAAGGTGCCGCCCCAAGCATGTGCTTGGTCAGCTGGTGCCTGGAGCCGGCCCTGCTTAACAGGAATAAGAACCGTAAGGTTAAATTATTTCCAGGTATATTTGACTTTTGTTTTCTTGAACTTTACAAGGTTTGAGAAGTAGTAGGTGAATGCTCACATCTCCTGGAACTGTCAAGCCATTCTACCTGGTGCTTGCAATAGCAGTAGGGTTCTAGACAAGTACTAAGAGTAAAATAGTGGCTCCATTGAATTCAGTGGTAAAGCTGCATTGACTTCAGTGCAGCCAGGATTTCACCCCAGTAGTTGAATCTTCTGAGGTAAAGGAGGGCATGGAAAGGAAGGAAGATTAGTTCCATGACACAATCTATCCCCCACCCACGTTCCCACAGAAGACTTTCTACCCAGTCAGGGTTCCACTGCCATACAGGAGATGTAGCGAAGCAAAGACTCACTGGCATGGCGCCTCCTGCTGGTTGTCTTGGAAATTAGCTCTTGTCCAGCCCAGAGCGCCCTCTGCAGGCCAGTGTCTCACCTCCCTTAGGGCCCCTGTGTGCCTCCTGGACCCCGGTGCCCCTTTACCTCGGGGTTCTGCCCCAGCAGTACCCCCACGCTCTGGGTCTCCCCTCCCTGGGGAACCCCCAACCTTCTAAACCCACCTTGCCTCAGTGGCTACTATCAGTCATCATCTAGCCCCCGCTCACTGGGGCAGACTGCAGTCTGTAATGGCCATTCATCATTGGCAAGGGGTTAGGATCTGCTGCCTTTGCCTATTCCCAGGCTGTATCTCTGCAGCCTCAGTACCTCTGTAGGCCTTCGACAAGGCCCGCAGCATGAAGTTTTACCAGTCTGGAGCTCCCCAGCGCTATTCCCCAGCACTGCTCCCATTCAGCTATCTTCCTCTCAGGCAGCTAGCCCTTTTCACTCCAGGGCTAGAGTGAGACTCCTTCAGGCAGCTAGGTCCTTCTCTCTCCAGAGAGTTGTGTGTCTGCCTCCCGTCTCCCCAGGAGCCCTTCTTATACTGGCCCAGCCGGGCCCTGATTGGCTGCCTCAAGCCTGCCTGTGATTGGATCCCCGGGGCAGCCCTTTCACAGGGCTGTTTTAACCCCTTCAGGGTCGGAGCGGGGTGACTGCCCTGCTACAGGGAGATAGCAGGGTATCATCGCTCCTTTGGAAACGTGTGTGGATGTCAGCAGCATTTTCTTCTGTGGCCTCCTGGCCAAGTTATTGAAACAGTTCACTACAATTGACACTCGGCCTGAAGGGTTGCTAGAGAACTGTCATCAGGCACTCTTCCTTCAGTGAGCATGCTGCCTTATCTCACTCCTGGCTTCTAATTGCCTGTATGGGAGAGCTCTTAGCCATCCTTTGATTACTTCCTTGTTTCCTTACACACACTTGTTTGTGTGATTGCTGATCTAAACTAATGAGAATATTTTTCTGACATACATTTTACTCCTTGCTACATCTCCTGCCTTTTAAACTGCTTTTGAAAATGCTACCAAAATTATCAACATTTTCCTATGCCAAAATGCTGGTATTCAGTAATGTTTTTGACCATATATTTGATTCGTATTTTGATGAAAAATGTTGCAAAAATTTCTTAAAACTACAAAATTTTAAAACAGTCAAGTTCTTTTGTGCAAATTTTAATTAAGAAGAGTGCCATTTTTTGTTGGAGAAAATCTTTGTTCAAAACATGTTAAGCTGCTCTAGTTTTTAGACTCTTAGCTAAACAGCCTACAGTTTCATTCAATAACAGCTCAGCTGGAACAGCGTTTCCCAGTTAAACATGAGGCCCTGTGTAAGAAGCCAGTCTAGATTGAAGCCAGAGCCTGCTTCTTGGATCCTCTTCCATGCTTTAAGGCCCTAATCCTGTAAACACTTATGCACCTGCTTAACTTTACTACTACGAGTCTCACTGAAATCAGTGAAACTACTCATGGCAGTTAAGCATGTGCCTAAAGCATTAAGAGGATCAAGACCTAAATGACTAGTTCCAGTAAGAGGAGGGAAACCAAAATGGCTGTTGGAATAAACTCATGTACAAACCCCCTTAGCTTTGAAATTACATTTCTTTTTGTTCCAGGGTTAGCTGTAACAACATGTTAATGCAAGTCTCAAGAATAGTAGTATTTGGGATGTGTGTGATACATAATCCATATGTAGTCAACCAATCATAGGGCTAGTATATGTTATGACAGACATTTAAATAATCAAAAAACCTGCTTTTTCCTCTAAACTCCCTCTCCCTACCAACTATGTATGAAGGCATGTTGCCACCTAATGGGATTCAGTAATAATAGCAGCAAAACGTGCTCTGTCTCTCTCTGGTTTTCTTTACGTGTTCTCATTTACATCCTGTATCCATATGTCTGAAAGAGATAATCCAGGCAGGGAATTTTGTGAATGTTTTACTGCCAGATGCCATTCCCAGGGGGGCAATTCATAATGCAGACTTTATGGCAATTTAAATGCTTTGCAAGTAAAGGTAAGGATTGCATGTAATCTGGGATATCCTCTAAATCCCCCTCCTTCATAACACTTCCCTCTCTCCCGTGATGCTCTGAAGAGGCTCCTTAAAACCAGTTTATAAGGGAATACTAATGTATATTAAGGATATCAGCCACAGTTGGCTAACTTTTCATTTTATCTGGGAAGAGTCAACTGTACAAGAAAGCAAGGGAAAGAACTATTGGAGACTTAAATTTTTTATATGAATCGGCACTGAAAAATTACAGCATATTAAAAAAAAAGTATGGATGAAAAAAAGTTTAACTTTTCTGATGCAAATAGTAGGCAAAAGTTATGATCAGAATTTCCACTCATCCTTCTATATCCCATTTTACTGGCAAATGAACTGAGGGATATCAGCCCTCTGGTGTTGGTTTACTGGGAGGAGAATTAATGGGACACAACATCAAACACTACTGAATTATATTCATACGTTGTCAGTTTCCTCTCCTGAAGGAAATTTGGTGGGGGTTAGAAAAGCAATTTTTATGTATGTATTTTTTATTTTGTACAGATGTTTTCTGCTAACACAATAGATATAAACGAGGTATGTGCTCAGTCAACTTCAGATTACAGCAGCAAAAAATCAATACACACAAGAGAATTGAATACATCCAAATACCGGATCAGGCCCCCATTTTTAAAAAACCCATCAGTTTGGTGGAGGGGAGAGGATGAACGGAGGAAGAAAGCATTGAGAATTTCCCTGATGTGGTCATATTTTTCTTTTATCTTTCCTTGTTATCTATATTCTTGTCATCAGAAGGCAACTGTCATTATTTGTTGTCTTACAGATTCTAGCAAAGGAGAAACATTCTGAGCATACAACTTGATACAGGCCACAGCCAATGCACGAATCTCTTCCCGTAATGGAAGTCCGGTCTATGTAAATATATATAACATCCTGCAAAAACTTAAGCACATACATAACTTTGCAGATATAAGTAATCCTGTTGCGTTTCATGGGACATCTGTCTGAATAGTTATGCACATGCTTAAGCATTTTCAGGACTGGAGCCATAGTGTACACCAGGGGTCGGCAACGTTCGGCACGCGGCTCGCCAGGGTAAGCACCCTAGTGGGCCGGGCCAGTTTATTTACCTGCTGACGCGGCAGGTTTGGCCGATCGCAGCCCCCACTCACCGCGGTTCGCCATCCGGGCCAATGGGGGCGGCGGGAAGCGGCACGGGCCGAGGGATGTGCTGGCCGCGGCTTCCCGCCGCCCCCATTGGCCCGGGACGGCGAACCGCAGCCAGTGGGGGCCGCGATCGGCCGAACCTGCCATGTCAGCAGGTAAATAAACTAGCCCGGCCCGCTAGGGTGCTTACCCTGGCGAGCCGCGTGCCGAACGTTGCCGACCCCTGGTGTACACAGAGAACACTGGTATACAATCACCTCTGGGATAGAAGAGTGGCAGCCAAAGGAAGAAATGAATCTATGGCCTAGGGCAGCAGGGCAACCCCCTACTCCTATGAAGAATGTCCAAAGAGAACAGGCAAGGCTCCCTTTTCTAAGGGTCCCTTCTGAAAGATACCACCTCCTCCGCACCCCCCACCCCCCAACACCACACACACACACAGAGTAAACTACTTGTGGAGTTCAATGTATCTGAGTTGGAAAGATGAAGAGCAAGTTGACCATGCTGAGATTTAAACCTGTAGATCCAGGAAGTATTTTATTCTAAATGACTACCCACTAAGCCCTCTGTTCTGGCTAAACAATCTTATCCCGGGAAGGATCTGCTAGTGTAAATGTTTTATTACTGGACATGGTATATAGGAATCACTTATTTTCATCACTGCGCAAGCGAATATATTTGGTAAGCTATTGCATTCTCAAGAGCTTGGGGGACGGGTGCTTAGAGAGAACCCTGCCTTACACTTGAAGTATAACTATAGTTTAGACAGTTTTTGTTTCTGAATTAATTTGTGATGCTACAGTGTACTTTCCCTGAAGATGCACAAAAGTCAGGTGACCATTTTGCTGTGCATTTCCAAAGCAATGGGAAAAAATGACACAGGTTTTTCAATGATTCTACATTATTTTTGCCTTACTACTCTATATTATCCTTGGAAGCATAGTTTCTCTTCCATATGTGTGGAAATCTCCCACCGTTGCAAATGCGGGTTGTGTGTATTGAGGAGATCAGAGACCCCTTTAGTGTTCATGAATTAAAGTACTACAGATGCTTGAAGATGAAATTTTTTGTATATCCCCATGCATGTTTCATTATCCATAAAGCTTAGCCATTACTGCAGCTTTTGTATTAATACTTTGGAAGAGATGATTTGGGTTCATTAGCCCTATATGTGTTAACTCTTTAAACAGGCTTTGCAGAAGGCTGAGATTTTTACTAAGCTCTTAGGAAAATCATACTTCTATATCATTGTTATCTCTGTTGTGGCTTCGCTGGCTCTAAACTGAGCATATCTGCAGCCCCAGTGGCTTGGATGGCAGTGAATTGTGGGACACTCATGTCGAAGATAAGGTCAGAATTTAACTAATATGTGGACTGATCAGGACTTTGGGGAGAGGAGAGAGAGGCAGCAATTTGAGATGTGGAGAGAAGGTAGAGCTCTTGGTTTCTTCAGGAAAGGGGAAGCTCGTATCATTATGGAGAAGCTCCTCCAGTGGCTGCCATGGATTCTGACTTGCATTAGTAGCTTTGTTTTTGAAGAAACTGTTTGCCCTTTGGACTGCAGAATAAATGAAGCCTTTAACATGAAGTGTGAAGACAGCTTTGAGCTTTTGGCTGCATCTGCAGAGCAGTTTGGTATTGCATACTAGTGTCCCAGACATGACTGAGTTTTGTGTTACAGTCAAGTGCAGGCTATATGGAAGAGATCTATACTGGGAATAAATCCAAGAGCAGAATTTTGCCTATTATGGGTGAAATCCTCACTCCATTAAAGTTCATGGAAGTTTTGCCATTGACTTTAGTGGGGCCAGGATTTTACTCTACCTGTACATCAGTGGATGGCTAAACAAACTGGCATTAAATGCCGGCCCATGAGGGAATGGAATTTCACATCCTCACGGAAATTGGCTACAGGTAAGAGGAGTATGAGAGTAAGGTAAGGAGAGCCCACATTTGTATGAGTGCCTTTTGGCCATTCTTCCACAGAAACAGGAGCTAAAACAAACTATGCTCATGATGTAGTGTCACTTAGTATTTGGAGAAGGCAACAGGAAGATAGGATTCCTGGGTTCTGTGAATTCTCATCTCGGACACTTGGGAGAGGCATTTAGGGTATATTTTCAAACTTGAGTGCCTAAAGTTAGAGAACAATGTTGATATTTTAGGCACCTTAATATGTGAACTGATTTTCAGAAAAGCTGAGCTCCAACTGCCTCCTTTAGCCCTTCTCCCCAGTCCACCAACTGCCTCTCCTTCCTGAAAAACCATTTAGATTTCTGTTTGGCATTTGCAATGCTATTGTTGTGAGTAGACGTGGTGACCTGTGAAATTAAATTTTGCGCCTGGCACAAATAGCAAAGAAATATACAGAGAAATGTTTGTTAATGTACAGCACTTTGAACCTAAAATAAAGCACTATGTAATTTGCTAAGTATGGGGGCTGTTTCTATCGATTTATAAACTTATTTTATTGGTCTATGAGATTTCCAGAAAATTGCCATTTTAGCCTAAGAACTTTGAATCGTGTTGGATGATTAAAATACAGCATTGTGTATCAAGAAATCAGTCCCTCTGTGTATTGTACATTATTTTCACTAACAAAGGTCAGGTTCCCTTTCTATTAAATTTGATCTCCATCAGATTTGAATTTGGTGACTTTCCAAACTGTGACTCTCTAATTATCCATTGGCTTAAGCTGCTTTTAATTGCTGTGCCTAGCTAAAATGCTAATTCACTCTCATTCCTCATGCAGCCTTGGGCCTTGTTTCAATAGATATTGCCAATTAACTTGATTTGTGGGTTTTGCTTTTTATAAAAAATGATTCCAGTGCACATAGGGCAAGTGGGGGACTTCATAAACTTAGTTAGGCCACAAGCCAAATGAATACATAGATGTGTTAATCCATTATGTCACCAAACTAGATGTTCCATGGATCTTACCCTTGCAACCTTCCCCAAAAAGACAGGATCTGACAGGTCAAGTTTCATTGTTGTATAGAGTAAGGCTGCTTTCCTCATTGCATCATTTTGGAAACTAAAATGTAGTAATTTGTCATAGTCACTTTTAAAATGTGAACTTTTTTAATTGCAGAGATTCACAATAATTGCCACTAATTATTTCAGAATGGTAACACAGCCCAGCGTAGCCAGCTGTCAGTTAAACAGATGTCTGTGTAGATGCCCTTAAACAGTTCTGTTCTCCAATTAGAAATTGTAATGGAGATGTAAGGGCAGTTACGGAGCCACATCTGTTAAATTTAAACGTGTCTATAACAAACCAGAACTGTGACTATTCTCTGGCAGGGCTTAGTTCAAACGGTAGCATGCTAGCAAATTTGAAGGATTCAAGCTGATAAATAGGCCATTTGGATTCAGAAAGAAACAATAAATTGTTAAAATTTAGGATTACAATGCAATCCATAATGAAAAGGCTGAATTAGGTTCTGTTGAAGTTATTTGTGGGACAACAATGAGGCCCTACAATTACATAATTGTTCAGTATCAACGTAAAATAACAATAGTCATGTTACTATTATAGAACAGTGGCTACTACTCTATAATTATATTGCAACCGAGTTTCCATGAGAATTCTGATGTTTGGCTCCCTTTAAGGAATATCAGCTTTCCACATTGAAGATGGTTTGGGGCTTAGGTTGATTTATCTTATTCTACCAAAATTCAAGTGAATTAGAACACACTAAAAATACTCATCTCCACCAGAGCCCAAAAAGTCTCCTACTTACACCTGGTTGAAAAATGTTACTTTTTCACAAATAGCTTTGAATTTTTTTCAGAAGTTTCCACGAACTGTTCGTGTTAAATTAAAACAATTTCCCCACTATTTTATCCTCCTTCCCCTCTCTTTCGAAACAAGAAAGATGAACTAAAAAGGAGAAATAGGGAGAGAAAGGGGAGGGGGGGTCAAAACATTTTTGTTGGGGAGTGGTGAGGTGGCTGTTTTATTTATTTATTTATTTATTTATTTGGTCAAATGGTTTTTAACAAAAAATGCTGGCAATCTGTCCTAATAGTTTATGCTCCTCTTTAGCAGGACATTAGAAAGGATGAGACTTATCTGTGAATTGTCATGGACTCATCTAGTGCAGTTTGCTCCTGTGCACTCAAAGTTTAGTCAGTCAAGGGGCTAAACATGATTTTAAATAGGTTCTCCAGAAAGGCATGTCAGGTCTGGCAACCCAATTCACCTGCAGCTCTGGAACCAGTCTACAGAATAGAGAAAGGTGGCTTGGGGAAGTGGATTCTTTATTGCTTTGGACTCTGGCAGCAAGTGGAAGCAACTGGGGTGAGCAAGAGAAATAGTCTTCATGTGTAGGGTCTTGTGCAGAGGCAGAGAAATGCCATACTGCTGTGCTAGCTTCCATCTCCCCACCCAGAACCTCCTAAGGTATAAGAATGACGCTCCCCACCTGGCAACCATTGGAGATATGCAGAAGTGGGGTTTCCTTCTGAAGACCTCTCTACTTCCCACAAAAATCCCTGCTTCTCACTCTGTGACCACTACTAAGGCCCAGGCTAGGTGACTGCTAGGCCGTGCCCCCCGCCACCTTCAATGTGAGGCTTTTGTTGGCTTCACCGCTACTTCCTTCTACTCCTGTGATGCAAAGGAACTGCTACAGAATGTTACTTATGGATGTGGTGTGGCTCCCTGTGTGGGCTCTTCTCATCTTTCCACTGTATGATGAGGGGAATACTTCTGTTTTTGCAGCTTTAAGAGTCTATAGATGAAATTCTGACTCCATTAAAGCCAATGGCAAAACTCCCATTGACTTCAATAAAGCCAGGATTTCACCTGTATCCTCCAAAGGAAGGGAAATATTTCCCCCAAGAAGCATGCTATCAGCTTCTCAGTCCTGATCTGTTCTCATCTCTTCATCAGAGGCTAGTTGTGCCAAATGGATGATTTTGTGATATGGACAAAAACCTACCACAAACCAGACTGAGATCGTTATGCTCATGTCACTTGCAACTGAACAAAACTGGCATTGAAACTCTGACTCTGTAGGTAGGAGGCTAATGGGTGAACACGCTGTGCTGCTAACCTTCTCTGTTACCCAGTTGAGTTTATAAATTCAGAGACTTCTGAACTTTTATTACATTTTCCTTTTATTCATGCACACAGCTGATGTGTTGGTTTTCTGCAGCAATTGATTTTAATACCTACATCACTGAGAACTTTTAAAAGCTGTTGTATATGAATATATAAATATGGTGTCATATCCTTTCTATTTTCATGGAATCAGAGATACTGCATAGGGAAAACAAACTGTTTCGGCATGTCTCTCTACCTGCAAATAATAATGCAGGAACATTCTTTAACATGTAAATAAACATCCTGAAACACCTCTGTGCGAACTCTGTTATAAATATATATTGATATTTCAGTTACTCTGATCCTGCCGTTTGCCTGTTGCTGCAGGGTATCATTTGTAATTTTCTGACAACAGGGGGCAGAACAAGTTTATGTTTCAAAGGGGGAGGCTGACTGTCTGAGATGAGTCAATGATCTATTCAAATGAAAGCCTCCTCTCATTGAGAGAGATAATAGCAAATACTTTTCTGTATACATCTCCTATGTTTAGTATAACTTGTGGTGCTCTAATCATTGCAGGGCCTCAATTCCTATCTCAGATGGGCTTTTATAAAGCAGATAAAGCAGTTAGTCAATAAGTTTGTATTCATTGTGGTTGACTCAGTCTTTTTATTAACTGTTTATTTAATTTTAGTCACCCAATATGGCTCTGGCAAGCTCTCAGCATACTTCTGGCTGCCTTGACTGTCTAAAGAGACTTTTGGCAGGGTCCTAGGTCTGGGATTTGCACGCTTTTTCCATCCTAACAAGCATGCTTGAGGCGCCGAACCATACTTAGAAAATAAAAAAAGGAACAAACTTTACTTAACCATGAAAGGAGTAGGAAGGGAATCTGTTGCTTCCATTATTACCTCCACGAGCCTTGATCTAATTTATCTTCTGATATTAAAGAAGAAATGGTCCCCAGCCCCTACTGAACACAAAGAAAAGCATAAAAATATCACCGACAGTCTTCCAAGTGTCAATGTTTTATATTTTTAAAATCTAAGTCATCATTGGGATCGGGGGGACAAAGGAGGGAAAGCCGTAATGATTTTCAGACCATCTTCACATTTATCTGAGTAGATACCACATCACTGTTGGGAAAGGCAAATCTTCATTTGCATTTTATTTGGTTCTTTTCTAAAACAATCCATCAGCTCAGGGCTCATAAGGCACTACTGGCCTGATGCTTTTATTGACCCGAGGCCTCTTTACTCACATGAGTAAAGACTATATCCCCAAATAAGCATTTTCAGGAGCAGGCTCCTTTTATGTTAAGTGTCAAAACTGTCATTAATAGCCTACAAATAATCCCACATATATAGGCGTGAATTTTCTGATTTTTTTTTTAATGGCTGTTTAGCAAGTAAGTTATTTGCATTACCTGGTTTCTGTACTGGGGTCATATTGTTTTGTGCTGAACTGAGCTGTGTCATTACAGTGACATTCTTAGTGGTTAAGGATTATCTTCATTTAGAGTAAGACATTGAAAATTATATAACATAAAATTTTCTTTATATGGAAATGTTTATACAATATAAACGTTTGCTTAGTAAAGCAGCTTTTTTTCATCTGGATAGTCTCTCTATACAGTACATCATACCAGACAATAGACAAAGTGTTTTAGTGGTGGCAGCAGTAGATAAATGGAACACAGCTTCATTTCCCTCCTGCTACAGGAGATATTATCACACACTTAGCACCAACTGCAGTGTTTAACTCCTACTTATAAATGCATCGTATCTCATTCTTGCCAAATGGACAAACAATGGGTGGTAAATACAGTTTGCAGGTTATGGTGGAGCAATCCATTTATTCCTTGTCATTTATAATTAGGAGTTATTGGTCTTGTCAGCTACAGCTGACGGTATCAGGAAATCACTGCTGATAGTATCTTTATCTTAAGTCATTATTTAAATTAAAATAATAACACTAATAAAGGCATCCTGAAGGTGATGCTAATCCGTTGTATAAAATTCCATTGAGCCTCCATGTAGCAGCAGCAATTTGTTTCCTAAAATTAGCTTAATGTTTTTTTTCAAGGGTTCAAAAAAAAAAATTATAAATAGTACTGCTATCTGTGCTTACAGAGTTCTGATCACTCAATCTATACAAACTTGGAGTGCTTTTGGTTTGAAGGGGAGGCTGAAGACAGCACAATGGAATGCTGTTTCTGTAATATTTATAATTGCTGTATAAATATTTCTGTCTAGATTATATTCCAATATTTCCTTCTCAGCATATTCATACTTTAAAATAAAAAGGGAAATATCATCCCCTCCAAACACAGTATCTGACTGTGGACTCCTCTCTATTCCCATTACATGTTGTTCCAAGGCAATGCTGTGTATCCTCAGGAGGCTCTCACCTTCTTGAGCTGGAGGCTTAAGGGTATCTGGGATGGTTCATTCTCTGCTACATTTTTATGTCGAATGCTTTCGGTACTACATCTAAAAGGCCAAGATCTGCATTCATGTGAAAATCGAAGACCAGGTTGGGAATCACAAACAACAATTATTTGTGCCCTGCTTCTGGCTTCCTCAAAACCTGCAGGGTAAACTTGTCAAAGCTGTTCTCTCCGTTGCATTGTAGCGCAGGGCTTAGGACTCTGGACATGGTATGTGTGCTTAAGCATAGGTTTCAGGGTGTGTGATCTGTGCAGTTAAGCATGGACTTCCCTGATGGGGAAGTTGATGGCACAAACAACTATGAGATCTGTCTTGCAAAGTATTACATGCCCTTAGCTCCTGTTGTCTTATAATGAAAATTCAGTATTATCCTTAATAAAAAAAAAATCCGCCTACCAATATTGCATGCTATGGAACAGCTATCTATGGTATTTTTGAAAGACTTATGTCACCATAGTGTCTATGGGTATGTCTACACTACAATAGAACTCCCTCAGCTGGGCTGTGGCAGCTGACACTGGCTGCCGGGCTATAAAATTGCCATGTGGATGTTCTGGTTGGGCTGAAACCTGGGCTTTGGGACCCTGTGAGGGGGTAGGATACCAGAGCCTGGGAGCCCACCCAAACCCAAATGTTTGACTTCAATGGCACAACTTAGACATGTGTGTAAGTGCTTTCCTGAATAGGGATACTTTCCTGAATCAGGACCTAAGTGACCATCCACATGACCAGTGAACCTATGTTACATAGCTTGAGTGATCATAGTGGTGCTGATCTTAGAGTTCCTTGGCGGATAAAATGCAGAGTCAGTAGATGATACATTTTTGCACATTTAAATCTGCCCAGGAAATGTTTTGGACAAACATAGAGGCTTAGCTCACTAAGTGAATTTGTACAAAAGGGCATTTAAAGTTGAAGGGCTTTAATCACAAGCCTATTTATCAGACGCCACTATTGTGGTACATATAAAGGCATCACCACATTCGTTGCAGACTGGAGAATCAAAATGACCCCTACATTATGCCAATGTACTCAGGTTGGCTTGTTAACGTTTTGACTTCTCCGGTTCTGCAGCTGGTATGTATGCAGATACAGAAATAAGCCCTGGTGTGACATTTGATGTACATCATGCTTCCTGGGGGTACCTATGGTTGCAAGGCACCTTGCTACTACCTGCCGTTAGCATGAGGA
Source organism: Chrysemys picta bellii (assembly GCF_011386835.1). Taxonomy (NCBI): domain Eukaryota; kingdom Metazoa; phylum Chordata; order Testudines; family Emydidae; genus Chrysemys; species Chrysemys picta. The sequence goes on along the minus strand of NC_088794.1, from coordinate 71,543,030 downwards.
AGCCTTGTCTATACCTGATGGGTCAACTCACCAACTCTACTGGCCATTGGCAACATATGCACTGCCCTCCAGGCCTAAGCAGGCCCTGTTCTCTCTACAGGTTAGTGATACATACACTCAAACCATTGAGCCTTTGAGCATGTCCCTGGATGATCAGCCCTTGGTGCAGGAGACACTCACAGAATTCATAGATTCACTGCTTCCAATGGAACAGTACGCACCTGTGGTGGTTTTTTTTTTCTTCAGATCAGTGCTCTGCTAAACACGCAGTACTTAACTATATTTTAGTGAAAACAAGTAAAAGTTTATTTTACAAAGTATAGAGAATCAAGAATTAGCAAGCTGAACTATTGGAAACAAACGATTATATGTAAAATAAAATCATAACACACCTTCTAGATCCTAGACTTAATTAACAAGATGCTGTCTTCTAATGAATTTAGCTCACCCAAAATTTTTGCATTTTCTAGCCAGGTTGTCTGTGACCCTCCTTTTATAAGACAGAACATGCTGACAGTTAATCTTCTCAGTGAACGATCCTGGGGGTACTCCAGGACCTCCAGATATACCCTCCAAATCCATTCTTTATTCATAAATAGGATGGTCCCTTGCTGGCTTTTTTGTTTGTTTGTTTTTTGTTTTTAACTGCAGATCTTTTCTCATGAATTCACAATTTCTTTATTAGCATCAGGCTCAGGAATGCAAATAGGTGTTTTGTGTGTCTTACAATATAAAATGACCAGCCAGAGATGTGTCTACTACCCCCTTTCTGAACAAAACCTGTTTAAAACAGGTTACCCGAAAGTGATAACTCCCATATTTTAAGAATATAGTTTTCAGTATGGATTCATAACTCCTTAAATATTATCTGTACATAGATCTTGCTATGATTAGGATAACCAGTGTGTTACTGGCTGCCACTCTTTGGCATGCTCTTATGTAGACATCAGATCCTGGGGATCCCTGTAAACCACTATGTGGTTTACGCCATCTGCCAGTTGGCACCCAGGGGGTCACAGTATATCTGTGTACCTACATGCTGGAAAGATTTGCTACTTGTAATTATTATCCACTCAATTCCCAATGGGCTCCTCCCCACAGATAAAAAGCTTCAGTTCCAACATCTAGCCTAAATAGGCCCATTGCAAAGTCTCCTCTGGGTGACTTTCTAGGTTTGGCCCCACACAAAGGGTAAAATTTACAATATTTCTCACCACTTCATTGATGGAGGCAGTGTCAGCTTGGAATGAAGTGAAGAAAAAAATGTTGAATGTTCATGAATTCCAGGAAGCCCAGTTAAGGGATTAGGAGCAAATCTCCAGAATGGTTCCTGACTGGCCAATTCAGTACAACAAGTTTTAATGCTAAATTAGGGGGGAGGGATAGCTCATTGGTTTGAGCATTGGCCTGCTAAACCCAGGGTTGTGAGTTCAATCCTTGAGGGGGCCACTTAGGGTTCTGGGGCAAAATCAGTACTTGGTCCTTCCAGTTCTAGGAGATAGGATATCTCCATTATTTAATTTTTTTTTAAATGCGCCATTAACATGCTGTAGATGAAATTGTGACCACATAACAGAGAGAGGTTTTCTGAGTTACAGGGTGACAGGAGGGAGCCAATGGGGAAAATGAGGGATTGACAGAAAGAAGGTGAAAATTGGGGCCATATTGTATTACTTTCATGAGCAACACTGATCATGCTTCATGATAGCCTCTTAGATATCTTATCACTACAGAGAAGAGTGGTACTGATGAAGTTTCACAGGAAGGGGACTCAGTTTTCCCTTCCTGCCCCACCCATAATGAAGCACTTTTGTACAGTTCTAATGCATTCATCGGCAAGTGTCTTGATACCAATGTTGTTAGAACTTTGGGAATTAAACAAATATGAAACACAGACCTTAAAATTATTTGAATGCTAACTTAAGTGGGTACAACCAAGAAAACTCTAATTCAAGGTGGTGACTTCCTTTTCAATCCTTCCTCTCTACTGCTGCACCTTTAGTACAGAAGAACACCTAATTGTGTGAGGTTCCTCCCGGAGCTAAAGATAAAGGGCTGAGTGATGGACAGAGTTGCATCCTTTAGTATGTATTTCCTTTCATCTTTCAGATTAGTCATGTTGTTTTAGTGTCATTTTTCTATGTAATTCTCTGTAAGTGGTGGAGGTTAATTGCCTCTCTGTTCCTGCTTGCAGCAGTGCCGAAAAAGGACTCCTTTGCAGATCTTAGTTTAAATGCACGTTGTTGTTTGTTGAAGATTAGATTTGACATTGATGAACTACTAAACATTTTTGAAGTCAGATGGAAAACAATAGGTGGTTGTTGCTTATCATGTTCAATCCAGAACAATGGCAGAAAGATGGCCAAACAACCCAGTAGGTGGAAAATGGAAAGTACACAATATAAGTATTCCAGTTTGCACTACTTTTTTTTGTGCAACTCCCATTTCCAAGTTCAGCTGCAGCAACAAATTAGTTGTCGTCCTGTTTGTAAGACACTCTATATTACATCTATAAATGCACAGTATTTGGCAAACAAAGAAGTAATCTCAACAGGACTAGCTTGTCTTCCAATACTCTTGAGTTTTAAATCATTACAACTAGGCAAGCATGAAAACCACCATGCTGTTAAACAGTGCTAAATTGAAAGTACTCCACCATCCACAGATCTTTCTCTCCTGCGTCATTGGACGGGACTTGGCCTGTTCATGGAGGATGCTAAATATGCTCAACTCCTGTTGACCTAGAAAGATCAGGCCCTTGTCAGGAAGGATGATAGAAAATTCAGATTTCATATGAGATTTTCAGATGGCAGATGATCTGTGCAGGTACTTAGGCCAATTTGGGTGCCTAAAAGTTAGATGCCTAAATCCTTGTTTAGTCACCAAAATAAGTGGCTTGGTTTTCAAAGGGGTTGAACATCTGTTGCTCCCCTTGCTTTCTTTTAAGGAGGGATGATGTAAATGTAGGTATCACACTATCTGGAGTGGTTCATGATCAAGAGTGCCAACCGGAAACTGCTGGTAGGTTCTATAATGAAATTGTACTAAACCAGTAACAAAGGTGAACTTCCAGAATGCTACATTAGTCTTATAATGGAGTCACAGACAGTCACCTTAGACATCTGGACGCTCAGGCAAGCTGTACATATTGATAAATGGTCACTTACACCAAAGATCACAAAATAATCAGTTTGCTTCCATTCTCAAGAGACTAGTTGCTTATCCCAGATTAATTTGTACCTTAGATCTCACCAGAATAACGCTGGTAACCAATCCTGTAATAAACTAAAGGTTTATTAATTAGGAAAAAGAAATGAGTTATTTACAGGTTGAAGCAGGCAGCAAATACATACAAGTGAGTTCAGTCTCTGGTTTCAATAGGTGACAAATGTAATCTGTTAGCATTGAATGTCTTTTCAGGGCTAACCCATGCCAAGCAGTATGGGGATCTCTACGCTTACATTTAGGAATCCTTTCCCTTGGAATGCAGTCAGGATAAAAGACCCCAGTTTCTCCATCAGAGATTTTTATCCCCTCCACCCCAGAGTCCAAAATTGGTGGGATGAGGTCATGCATAAGTTCCTCATTCCTGGAGGGAGTTAGAAATGCAATTAACACTCTCTCCTTTGATGCTACACAATACCTCAGTTAACGACAATGGGCCAGTCTTGTATGCAGTGTGAGAACTTGACCTCAATCAATGTTTCTTTTTCCTGTTTGTTGAGTTACACAATTACAGAGGTTTATATTGAGTATTTGCACTATAACTTTATACCATGGGCTATAGAGGTTATAAGTGAGATTAATTCATGCAGCATTTTATAAAGTCTAAACACATTCTTACCAACTTAACATCTAATATCTATTTTGATGATGCTAACACACAGGTAAGCCAGACTGGTTTCCAGCTGTGCATCTGTAAGTGTTCAGTGTGGCCTGGGGTCTTGGCATGAGCGGCACCTGGTCTGCCAGCATCACAATAGGGTTCCAACAAAAATAACCTACAGGCTCTTAATATTCTTGTCATTAAACTGTTGACTTATTCAATGCATGAGATTTAGTAAAGAAATCGAAGCTCATGAGTAGTGGGGAGAGACCCTGGTGTGTGAATGGTTTCTTTTACTGTGCATCTCAAAGAAAGCTGCATGTCTTGTTTATTTTGACCTTACTGGCACTGGAAGAGAAGCAAATAGGCAAACTACTTAAGGGCAGCTCATAGCAATGGGCCCACTGCCAAGTGGAGACCAGCTTCCTTTGGAGCTCTACCAGCCTTGAAAGTATATGGCAATGCCTGTGTAGCACAGAAAGAAAAAATGCATTTTCTTTGCCAGATTTCCTGCTGTAACCAAATGAATATTTTCCCTCCTCTCTGTGTTGCTCCATGTTCTATCTTTTTAACAGTTTCATTTCCTTTCTTTTCAGCATATCTACGAACAAAATGCTTTCCATCGTTTCAGACTATTTTTATCCTGTTATCATAGTTATTTCCTTCAGTAAATCGTTTCCTGGCATGGCTGCTGGAGCGTACCGCTGGGAGCTGGAATGCACATTAGGGTACAATAGGTGCTGCGTGTGTGGGAGGTGTGAGCCAGAGCAATAGCAGTGCATTTCTTTTTGGCTGCTTTGTATAGAACAGCTCCCACATCTGCATGATGATGCTAATTTTAATTTTAAAATTACAACCTTTAAGAAATCAAAAGATATTTATAAAGTCAAAGATGACAAACGCCAATCATTCCAGGGTGCCAAAATAGCTTTGAAATCATCCTTTGTTTTATTTTTCAGGAGCTTCTTTCATGGAGAGTGTCCCACTCCCAATCACTTGGTAGTGGGGACTACACAACATGGAACCATGATAAATATCAAGTCTGTAAATATGATGATTTAACAAATAAAACCAATATGGGGAGTCCAGTCACAAAAAAGCAGAGAAAGAAGATGGGGAATGAATATGAAAACTATAGTGGTTATAGAACTTGCGCTCCTGCAGCAAGCGAGACTTTATATGCCAGTTTAACCATGCACTATTTGTTATATTAAATGTACAGTTTAACTTAGTCTTTTCCGTGGAACCAGATCAGTGTTTCTTTACACCATCCCATGCATGAGAAAAATGGTAATTTTCACATGTCCCCTTGTTGAGATTATTCCAGGGAGTTCAGGGAAGAAACAGTTCTGCTTTCTCACTTAGACATAGCGGATTTATGAGCACAACTCCCATTGCCATTAATGGGAGTGTGTGGGGAGGGAGTTACCTCGATAACTCTTACACATCACTGGAATTATTGATCCCCCTAGTCTTGTTTAGCAAGATTGTTCTATAAAATATGTGTGACCCTTGTCCTGGGCTATAGACTAGCTAATAAATTATTTTTTAACAGAGCAAATATTGATTTAATGAACGTTTATTATATATAACACTCATTTGTGGGGGAGGAGGGTGTAGGAGCAGTTTCTAAATTGATGACTTCAAAGAAGCGCACTTAGATTATTAGAAGGTAAATTTTAAGAATACTTATTAACTTATGTGACTTTCTGACTCAGGATGTTGCTATAATCACTGTTACTTAGTACTATATTACGTTCTGCCAGCCACTACTGCGCCTCAACAATTTTTATGCAGCTGATCTTAAAATATAAAATTAGTGTTGACTTTGAAATATTCTTTTTTTTAATTCCCCCCCCCCCCCCGATTTCTGGCCCAGAGCGTGAACAAGGATTTCATTTTAGACCCCAAATTGGTGCTAGTTAATGAGCTGGTAAGTCTTTTTTTAATTTAAATTGAGTTCAGTGCTGATGAATAATGCCAGATTTGTAGCACTAGGGACTGAAGATCTGTCCACACAATAGGTACGTAAGAGCGGTGGCTCTTGTCAGCTTCCCCTCCAATGCTCTGCTAATGTACCTCAGCCTTGTTATGGAGGGACCCTCTCTAGATAGTACATTAGTGTACAGTAGCTCATTTGCTATGCCCATTCAATGCTTGGTCTCTGAGTCTGATTTTTTTTATTGTTAAATAACTCTATCCACTAGGAGATGGAATGAGTCTACTAACTCATTCTATAAAACTGGGCCATATTCAAACTAAGAAAAACCTACTGAGGGAAAAGTTCTGTTTTACAATATCAACCTCTCTTGCCATTTTCTTAAAGCCTTGCTTATTGCATCAGAATCTCAGCTTTCATTTAAAGAAAAAAGTAAATTTCTAACCCTCATGGTTGCAGAGAAAAGTTTGACAGGAAGAAGGGAGTTTTGACCCAAAAGCTTAAGGCTAATAAAAGAGCCCAACTTGTATTGTATTAAAATAATCTCATCGTATTTTGGGGCTGGACTCGTACATTTGAACATGTGGGGTTGTTTCCATTTCCAGTCAAACATACAGAGCCCATTGCAAATGGGACGAAAATGATTCAGAATGACTTCTTTTTGATTCAATTGAAAGATCTACCACACTTAATATAGGATTTGGAAAGCCCTTTTTAAAAAAAAGTCTGTGTGTGTATGTGTGTGTATATATCCCCAAAAGGATATTGCTCCCAGGGGAATTTCTTGGTTCAGTAGCAAAACATAGTGGCACTCGCATTTTAGAAAGCACTGTATGTGAAGCAAAATGCACTGCTCATCCTAGTTAGTGTTCAGTGTTCTCTGAATTTTTCTGAACCCTTCAGCCCATTTCTTGTCCTGACATACGACATGCTTCTGTCTTGATAGATGCCGTGTCTTCCACCTATCCAAATGTCAGTAGGAAGCTGTGTAGTGTTGCTGATGCACTCTGTCTCTGCTGCTTTGGAGCTCAGCCTTTGCTATTATCCCAGTGCCAACTTGCACTGCTCCGTGAACTTCAGTGATACTCTTTTTTCATTTTGCGTCTCTATTATTTATGCTTCCTCTCTATTCATACCTTATTGCGTTGTGTCTCTCTCTCTCTCCTGGCATAAAAGGTTAAGGCTTAAAAATCTTATTTTTGTCTGATCAGATCAGATTCTGGGGCCCATACTATTCTGTTTCTTCATTTTTACCTCTGCTTGATTTTTAAACTTGGTTTTTGGTGTTGAAACTATGTGTTAAATTCCTCTAAGTGTAAATGCATGTGTTACTAATCCTGGTTTAAAAAAAAAGAGGATGATGGTGAATTCAAGATGATACTTCAATGGAACGGTCTGGAATCCAGCTTTACTGCCATTTGCCTCATTACCTTTCTCTTTAGTTTTTAGAATTCCACTGCTTGCAATGCATTAATATGTTAAATATACAAGCCTTAATATCGTCCTGACATTTTCACTTACAACACAGTAGCGGCTTTGATGGATCATGTTTTACAAAATACTGCTCTATTATAATTGGCAGTTTCTAACAGATAATTGTGAGTATGGGTACTAAGGTGGGGGAGGAGGGAAAGAGACATTTTATCCCATCGTGTGCTATTCAGAAAATCTTAGCAGGTGGGCTAGGGTCAAGTCCCTGTCCTTTTCTATTGATCTTTCTCTTATGTAAGCAAGTACAGCTTAAGTAAAACAAAGACTCAGCTGGCTTGTGTTAGTGAAGTTGCCCCTTCGGCTTTAGTTTCCCTCTTGTGGCTCCTGCTTTTGGAACTTAAAATATAGACTCTAGCTCCAATAGCAACTCAGTATAATTTATTAATCACATGTGCAGAGTATTATAGATCTATGAAGAAGTGTATGATGCCATTAGGATTTGATATGGCCCATAACTGATATTCAAACTCCTTTGAATTCTCATGAAATAAATGGACCCAAAAGTGCACAAAAAAATCCCCAAACAAAAATACAATTCATAAGGTTAACACTACTTATAGATGTGCTGTTGATATCATTGATATTGAAAACAATTGGCCTGTTAATGGAAAAATGATTAGTCTTTTGCAAAATATCAATTTTTAGTACACACAAACGTCACCAACACATAGGAGTCTGGAATTTTGATTCCTGAGCTTTGTATGAAAGGAGAGAGGGGCTGAACTGGGGATGGGCTGGAACGTTGGCTCTGAGGTCTATAGAACTTAGCTGAAGTTTGCTGTCAGAGGGAGAGCTGAACACCAAAGCTTGGGCCTCTCTGTATAACGACGTTATCCCGAGCTCCCTGGACCTGAACCTCCTGGATCTTTGGCAAAGTTCTGATCCAGATCCGATTCTGCATCTGAACTTCATGACTTGGGCTCATCTTTCCAGATGAAACCGAGAGCTTGAACTTGCTAGTTGTGATGGAGACAAAGCTTCCATTGATATCTGTATACAATGAGGCCGATGAGAGTTTGGTTCTGTGTGGTGTCTGCGGGGTGGGGGGGCGGAATATGTTTTTTAAAAATAAAACAAAAAAACCCCAGCAGCAGCTTTGGAAAACTCAGGCAGCACATGTTGTACTTGTTTTCATGCAGTGCCCTAGTGGAGCACACCCTTTTTCAAAAACACTGGAGTTAGATGTAACGATAATTAAACTAATCTAACTAAATATGTTGTTTTGCCACAGATATTGCAGATCTAATGGTGTTTTGAAAACTATTTGCAAAAGCATTTTGGAAACTATACTTTAAATATGCTGCCCACCCCTAAGCAGCATCCCTTTCATTTGCAAATTTAAATTAGAGAACGTTGGCATATTTAGCTGCCCTCTAATGGAAATCTCTTCCCAAAGAGATCTGCCTGCCAGACTCAATCATCATTTTAAAATCCAAATTGAGGACCTTTCCTCTCAATGTATGGTTGTAGCTTTTTGCTGTGTTTCAGTGGGCTTTTAATGTGTGGAACAGTGATGCTCTGCATTATTGAATTCTGTTATGTGGATTGTGGACCAAATTCTGCCATCATCACTCACTGTCAGTATTACCATATTTCTTCAATAGTCCAATTGATTTAAAAATAAAGTATTGGTCATGGTGAGTAAGGGTGGCAGAATCTAGCCTTAAATAAATGTTACAGCAAAGGGCAAATAAAAGATTTTAAAGAAAATCCATTGTGGGATCAGAATAGGCTAATGTATCAAGCTGATAGCCCTTCTAGTCCAGTATTTTGTCTCTAGCAGTAGCCAATACCAGATCTTCAGAGAAAGGTGTAAGGCATTAGGCATGTCAAGTTATACCTTCTGGGCAAGAGAAACTGGCCTCAACAGATTCGTTTCCTTTCCCAAAGAAAAGAAGCAAGGAGTTCAGGGATCCTCTTTAGACTTCAAGCAGGTCGCATGAATGTCCGTGGGCCCACGTGAGCATCTTCAGTATAACAGGGAGTGTGAAGATCTTCTTTCATGATGGGCTACTATAAAGAGGGACCAAAGCATCCTAGATAACATATCATATGAGCATACAACTGAATTCAGTGTCAAACAGTTTGAGCAATTTTTACATTCAGACATCCTCCTCTAGCCCATCCAAACAGCAGGGAAATCAGTATACTTGTAACTACTTTTTGTAATTCAAATCCCTTATTCTCATGCTGGAGAACTAAAAGAAACAAAGAAATTTACTTAATCCATTTCACTGTCCCAAAAGAAAAATACTACCTGAATTTGAATATATTAGTGCTTGTAAAGTGCAGAGGATCAGAAGATTAATCTGTGGCCTAGATAGTAAGGCTTGGTCTTTGTTACTTCCATTACACTGTTGCTAAAATATTTGGAAATTGCCAAACGTGCTGGTTTGTACAATGATACAATGGCTGATGTTTAAGAATGGGTGTGAGGAACTGACTTGAGAGAAGAGTTCAGCTCTGAAAAAAGTGACATATTTAAGAGTGCCAAATAGACCGGTAAGTTTCAAGGTAAGAAGGGACCATTTTGATGATCTAGTCTATCCAAATACCTGGAATTAGCTGGATTGTCTTTCCCTTGTGGGTTTTCAGCAGAATAAACTGCCCAGAATGCAACCTGAAGGCCAAATGCAACCTATGGAGCTCTAAAATGTGGTGCACCATGACTTTTGCTTGAAGTCTCCTGAGGAAGAGAATGCTGCTAGCCTGCAGATGTTTGTTGTTGATAGAATTACACAGCAATCTGTTTTATTTCATGTCTGAAAGAAACTACAAGTTCAAGCAATTGCGATGATTGTGGTGAATTTCGTTTTGTTAAAAATGTACATAAATTATGTGATCCTTGAACTTCTTGATGCTTTCCAAAGGATACCTTCATAGTATGAAGCATGGGCTTGATTTAAGCCTGTAAATTCAGATTGAACGTTATAACTCTTGCTTACTTCCCAATTCTTTAATCTGCTTCCAGCTGATCCTAATTTAAAAACTATAGCCATATAGATAATTCTTAACCCCAGGACCATCTAGAATGTCTCATTTTTAATGAGCTTTTGTTAGCATTTAATTGTACTCTATTGCTATGATAATTACTGAGTCCAGAAACAATCATCGACCATGTTGTGAAAATGAATCAGCAGTAGTGGAAAGGCTGAAATCAAATAAAGCAATGCCTGCTAGATAGTACTTGGCATTTCTCCAAGGCTTGTCACTGCAGTGACCTCCTGACCAAAAGATAAGGTGCTGCAATCATAGAGATTGCTTTAGAGGGGGATAAAAGGACTGTTTTAAAAGTCTGGGTAAGTAGGAAGCTGACTTCATCATATAGTAGGTGAATCAGTCTGATAAGAGAAGGTGTTGCAGAAAGGTAGTTCAGAGATAAAAATGGGGAAAGACTCTTAGGCCTGGTATACTCACTGATACCTTAGGGCCTCTTACACCTCTTCAGCAGTGCAAAGCAGCTTTAAACCCAGTTGAACTGGCCACTGAATGATTTTCCCTCCATAGGGGCCTCCATGGATATCACAGAGCCTGTAATTCACGCTGTAGATCAGACTGGTGCTTGAACATCCCCAAGATTGGAGGAACATATGGGTGGTTTTGAGCCACCTTTTTGTGGATCTTTAATCTTCCCCCACACCCAGCCGCATTGAGTGCTCTTAGCCACATCTGCGGAACTGCCCCATAATCTTTAATTTTTCCAATCTCAGATCTCAGTGGGATTTATTTCAGGTGACTGATTAGCAGTATTCACTTCCAAAGAATCATCTGTTTATAATCTCAAATATCTAGGTATCTTGTGATGTAGGCTGGTGCATATGCTGTACAACACACACAATTTTTGTATCTGAGATTGGGCGTTAAATGTTACTATACTGAGTTGTTACTTTTGTAAAACTCCAACCAGAAATGCATTCTGCTCCAAAGTATGGCCACTCATTTCCACATAATGAAAAGACCAAGCTAACCAGCTCTAAGAGTCTAATTATTTAGCAAAACTACAGTGAATCTGCATATTTGTTTCTTTCATTTTAGTTTCATAATTAATCCCACTTTTAAACTCTAATTGCTCAAATGGTTGTAGCTTGTGGGGCCTAACAATTACAGACTTTTTCATTGTTGTGCACTAACACAGTTCTCTTATCTTTGCTATGATATGCAAATGACACTTATTCAAAAAGAAGTTGATATTAGTTGTATCATAAAGAATTGTGATCACGTTGTTTGAAATGATATTTTAAAATTATATTCATCAGTGAGATTGTACAGTAAAACCTTTGCCATCTTCTCTAGCTGCAATATACCAGTTTTTTCATTTTGCAACAGTTTGGTGATCTTACATGTTCTGAGATAAACTTATTTGATTGGAAGTTACATATTGGGATGTAAGTTACTTTTTAAAAGTGTCAGAGTAATAGATTTTGAGGCCAGAAGTAACCACTGGATCATCGAGTCTGACCTCCTGTATGATACAGGCCACTTGATTTAACTCCATTACTTTTGTATTGAGCCCAATAACTTGTGTTTGACTAAAACATATCTTCGAGAATGGCATCCAGTCTTCAAGATTTCAAGAGTTGGAGAATCCACCATTTCCCTTGGTAGTTTGTTCCAAAGGTTAATCACCCTCATTATTAAAAAATGTGCCTTATTTCTCATTTGAATTTGTCTGGCTTCAACTTCCAGCCATTGAAGTTCTTATTCTTGCTAGAAGAAAGAGCCTTTTAGTATGCAGTATTTTCTGCCTGTGAAGGTACTTCTACAGTGCACTCAAGTTGCACCAATTTGGAGCTGATCTACTGTGCAAAAGGAGTCTATCTTCACTAAGGCCCGCTCCAACTTCCAGTGAAGTCAAACCCTTGAGTGACATACGTTTTATGCCGACATACACCATAGTGTAGACCTAGCCTCAGTTAACTAGTGGCTGGAAAGTATGAGTCTTACTGTAATAGGGAGCATGGTCAGTCAGAGTGCGTTTCAGAGGCCAAAGTTCCACTGGCAATTAGCTGCTGAAAGTGACTATATAAGCAGGGCTGCCCGGCGGGGGGGTGGCAGCCAAGTGGGGCAATATGCCCTGGGCCCCGCAGGGGCCCCCACGAGAGTTTGGTCCTTCACTCGCTCTGGGGGCCCCAGAAAACACTCGTGGGGCCTGGGCCCCCAGAGCTTCTTCCGCTCCGGGTCTTCCGTGGCAATTTGGCGGCGGGGGGTCCTTCTGCCCCGGGACCCACCGCCGAAGACCCCAGGCCCCCTTAATCCTCTGGGCAGCCCTGTATATAAGTATTGTTGCCAAAGCAGCTACATGGTTACTTTAATTCACACCCATAACACTGCAGACAATGACATCCTCACTGCTCCTGGCAGCACACTCTGACTAACAGGAGGCTTTCAGCAGGGCCCTAAACAAGTCTCTTCATGTTACCTTTCTTCGTGTGGTGGCCTGAACAGCTGCAAAGGTTGCTTTTCCTTGTCTCTTTGGGATTCTTTGGGTTTAGCTGCCAGCCTGTCAGAATTGCCATCTGCTATATCAGCAAACTGTTTTCATGTTTAGCTGTGTAAGCTCCGTTATAAAGCATCCCTAGGTTGTAGTCAAATTCCAGTCCCACTTTCATGAACGCCTATTTTAGGCCCTAATTTATGCAGGATCAAGACCTTATTTTGCCTCACTGAATCCTAATTTTGATGTTCACCCTTGACAGTGTCTCAGTTTGAGCTGCACCCATTTGCACTTGCATTTCTGAGTTTGACCCTAGATGTTCTTGAAATACATTAGCACCAGAAATGTTCATTGTGGTCATTCACTTCATTATTAGATTTTGAGTTTGTTTAAATTGACACTTACTGGAACTAGGTTGCCCTGGTTAATGTAAGAGATTACTTACCTAGTTAATGTAAAGAGAGTTGGGCTCCGGGGTGGGGGGGGAGGAGGCTATTCTTCCATTATGACATTATGGGGTGCAATCCAGACCAGTCAAGGGCTGTCATCCCTGCCCTGCTCCCTGGAGTGCCTCACAATGCTTTGCTGCTATAGCTTCCAACCTGTGCTCCTCACAAACAGCGGGCAGGTCATACCCTGAGTGTCTGTGTATAGCCACAATGGTGATTCAGCAGCTGACCCCAGCAGCCTGTCAGCACTCTGGCTGCAAGCAGCCTAGGTTACTACTGGCAGGGCGACCCCAACACCCTCCCACTTCTGGATTCCCCCTCCCCCCCAAAAGGACAGTTATCTCCTATGTCTTACATTTGATGCTCCTGTTGTTACACCCCAGAATGATATTAACATTTTTAGCAGCTTCATCACACTGTTGGCTCATATTCAATTTGTGATCCACTATAACTGTCAGACCCTTTTCAGCAAATCTACCATCCAGCCAGTTATTCCCCATTTTGTAGTTGTGCATTTGATTTTTGCCTGCCTAAGTGTAGTACTTTACACTTGTCTTTACAGAATTTCATCTTGTTGATTTCAGACCAAATTTCCAATTTGTGAAAGTCATTTTGAATTCCAACCCCTCCCAGCTTGGTGTCATCCACAGATTTTATAAGCATAATCTCAGTTCCATTATCCAAGTCATTAGTGAAAATATTGAATCTAGGACTGATCCTCCAAGACCCCCTTAGCCACATCCTGACAGTTTGACAGGGAACTCTTCATAGCTACTGCTTGATTACTCTTTCAGCCAAGTGATAGGGTAAAAATGCAGAGGTGATCTAGCTGGTCTTTTCCAGTGCTACTATGTGCAATTCCTTTTTTCTCATTGTCAGACAATTTGCTGAGTATTATCACAAAATGTGAAAGAACAGCAATTGATTAAAACATCAACTTTATATAATTTCATGTCTAAAAATCATTCTGAATGTTTGTGACTTCTCTGAATTCAGAATGTGTAAGAATTGCTCTGTCAACAAAGGACAGCTTTGTACAATATAGTCATTAGTTCTAGCACACAGACTTGCAATCATTACTCATGTGAAGGGTGCCAATGGGTTTTAATGGGACTACTGGCATGACTAATGGTGGCAGGACTGGTTTCTCAACTTCCACTTAAAGGCTGAGGTTTTAACAGAACTCTTCAGTTCATTTGTAAATAACATGAAATCCCATTACCAGTGGGGAAGTGGATGCTCTTGGAACATTTTTGTGGATCAAGACCACTTCTTGTAACAGAAACTCAAAGAAATGCCACCACAGAGGAAGTGGTTTATGCCACTCTCTAAGCTTATATATGCTATTTAACATTAGTAATAGCCAAAGATATGTAAAAACCAAGGTCATTTTGTCTATTAGAGGCTATCAACTTTCACACCCTGCTAGCTTTAAATTCTATTGGTTGTAGATTTAGTAAATTGATTTCTGTAGTTCTTAAGCTGTGATACTTTCTTTGAGTATCTTTTGCCTCAGTGTAGTGTAATGAATCAGGGTGTAATGAAAAGCCAAACTCACAATAATTTTGATTCTGTTTTTAAAGTGAACTGTGAAACTCATTAGCACCTAAGTGGTCTGGCAGAAGGTAAAACAAATTTAGGTTGTTCCGGATGTGACTGAATGGTTTTAAAAAAATCCTGACACTTTTTTTTTTAAAGTCATACAAAATGCTAAATTAAGGGAGCATTAAGGTAATAACAAGGTTAATCTCTCAAATGTCAGGAAATGTCACTGATAAGATTTCACAATTGAACAGATTGGGCCTTCAGTTCTCGGGTCTGCTTCTTTGTTTGCTTCTGACTACCAGTGTAATGCTAGGCTGGAGGGACACTCCTAGCTCCATTTGGGATTAACCGCTAGGTATCCTCTCCAAGAGTTGGGCAGCTAAGCCAGGACAGCCCTTTCTCACAAAGAACAAGAAAGAGGTTGTGATGCTTCCCCCCTCTTTAAACCCAATAGCAAGTGAGCTGAGGATCTGGGAAAGCCAGTTTCAAATTCCCATTCTGCCTGAATCCGGGTCTCCCATCTCCCAGGTTGGCCATAACCACTGGGCTATGGGGTGGGTGTCTTCTGTTGAAGTTGTTGCATTTTGTATAAAATATTTAAACATTCATTGGAGCAGGGACTGGAACCTGGGTCACCCAGGTGAAGGTACTAATTACTAGCTTACAGAGTCACCCACACTCTGTCCAGCCCAATGGATATTTAAGTATTTCATACGAAGTGGAACAGCTTCAGCAGACAATATTGAGAGAGACTCACCCTAGAATACCTTATAGCCCGGTGGTTCTCAACCTGTGGCCCACGGGCCATTTGCGGCCCAATCAGCACACAGCTATGGCCCATGTGACATCCTCAGGGCCAGACAGGTAGTATATATATTGTGTGGATGTGGCCCGCATAACACATAGCTGCATATGCAGCCCACAGTGGTAAATAGGTTGAGAACCGCTGCTATAGCCCATTGGTCATGCCACTCACCTGGGAGCTGGGAGACCTGAGATCACTGCTCCAAATCAGGCAGTGTGTGTGTCCTGTCTGGGAGCATGCGAGCTGCTTGCACATACTAGCGTGATCAGGGACAGCTGCTGGTGACCCTGATGCCTGCCCCAGTGGGCAGGGCTAGGGGCAGAACAGCCATACCGGAAGAGCTGCCCAGACTGGATGTTAACTCCTGCGAGCGGCCGTCTGACATGCTGCTGCTGCTTTTGCTGCTACTGTTTCTGGCCTGGTCGCTGGCCATGTCCCTGCTGGTCACACTTGTTGTCACCAGAGCCCTGCAAATCTGCAGATATCTGTTTTATATCGGTGGATATCCGCATCCCTAGATATAAATTGTGCATCCACACGGGGCTGTATTGCTCAGTGCAGTCAGGACTTAGATGGCTTTGCACGTGCCCACTGGCAGAAATGTAGGCACCTATAGGGTTAGGCAGCAGCTGAACGGGGGGGGGGAGGGGGAAGCGGGTTTAGTATGTAAAGTTTGGACCTAGGCACTTAAAGTAGCAATTAGGTGCTTAAATCTCTATTGATCTAGCAGTATCTCTTTACAATGGCCTAAGAAGACCTTGCTCTAGTTTTTAAAAGCTTTGGGTTCTGTCCTTCCCATGATGAGTACAAGTTACTCTTTTTAAAGTTAATCAATCAACACTTAATAAAATACGCTTTGACCATTAATGGAAGTAATGTGCATGCATAGAGAGGAGGATGAAGCTGCATATGTCGTGACAGCATACAGAATATGAGAATTGAAGAAGTAAAGTGGGATGCTTGGTGTGCTTGTCTGTATCCTAGACATTTTTCACGGCCCTGTGGCATGGCTGAGCTTAGGGAAAGACTGACAGATTTAGAGCTGCTGGTGAGTGGAGTGTTGCTGTCAGTGCTGTGCTGTGCATACCAGGAAATGGAAACAGAACAAGCTTTAAAAGAATCAGTGAAAATTACGTTGGGGAGTGGGGAGGGAAAGAATGTCTTATTTTAAAAGAAGTATAATACACACTTTCCCTTCCTTTCTTGACCTGCAGTGCAAGTTTGTTTTTAAAAAGGCCTCCATTTGTACAGAGCACATCTATGTAGTCACCAGCTGTACCATATATAGGCACATTTCCAGAATATTCCACCTGAAGGTGTTCTGAGATATTTGATAATTTATATTGTTTGGGGGATAGAACCAGAGACCTTCACCGCCGAAGCATAAGACTTTCCACACCTTCAGATAAGGAGAGCGCTACATTAGTGGGTGGTAGTAGTAGTAGTATTCTTATTCTTTGTGTACCTTCACTAGGAGGACCTGAAACACTTAGCTACAGGTCCCAATGAAATGCCCATAAATGATCCTCTGAGGTCAAGTGGAATTCACTGTGATCACTGATCACTATAGAGGAAAAAGCTAAGGAGGCTTTAACTCACTTGCTCTGTCTTAGCTTAGAAATACATCACCATTAACGAATTCAAGGAGCATGCGGTGAGCATAAAGCATGGTCACATATGACCCCAGCACTGTGGCAGTGTTCAGCGCTGCAGTAGACACTGACATTTGCCACAGCCTCTTTGGCAGCTACGTTGTGGCACAGAGGTTGTACAAGTTGTGAACCTCTGCTTTGCTTTGTTCAGTAGCAGGTGTTGGTTTCAGCAAAAAGAAATAGTAATGAATTAGAATTTGTTTGGCAAAAAAAAAAAAGTGTAAGATAAAAATTAAAGGTATGGGGAAGTGTATATAGTCAGTACATGGCCTGACATTGTAGTGTGCCAGGCAGAAAATAGCAGGCCTGAGACAGATGTGGCCAAGAACATACAATGACATACATGGTCACATTCAGGAGTGATTTGCAAGGAGATATAAATGACATCAGTATATGAGAGTGAGGACATCTAATGGAGAGTAAGGGGGTGTAAGTTGGTGTGATTTAAGTGTCAGCATGCTAGAGGAGTGGCTTGATTCTTGTCACTCACACCAGCTTTACCCTGGTGTAACTCCATTGATTTCAATAGAGCTAGCACACTGATGTAGGTGACAGGAGATTCAAGTCAGTAAGGAGTTGGCTGACTTAGCTTGTTCCTTTATGCACCTTGTTAGCTGTTATCCTGCCATAGTCTCTTTGCAGACTGTCTGTGTGCATAATGCATCAGTTTAGCTTTCCTCAGATTCAGTTTGACTCAGTGAGCCAATTTCAGATTTTATATGTAAAAAGCAAAAAGTTACATATTAGCAAGTGGGTGTAAGTCTAAGGTTGTCTAATTTGATGTCACTTATATGCTTAGGGTTTGAAGAAGGAACAAGTTGCATTGTTACTGTAGATGCCCAGGGATTCACCTCTGAGTTTGGCCCATCATGGCACAGTTTCTTTAGTCGGGATTCATGAATTGAAATTTCTTAGAAAATATCAGTGTGTGTATATATGTACAAGTACATGTTATGTATTCAATTTTTCAGCAAAGTCAGTGGAGCTGTACCTTCTACACCAAAGCTGACTCAAGCCCATAGTTAATTATGAGTTGATGAAGCTATAATTGTAAGCAGCCAAATGAAAAAAGAATCAATATTCAAACAGCGATGGCTTTATTTTTGCAGTAGTTATCATGGCATCCAAGCAAATCTATATAGTTTTGTTTGTAGCTGTAAGTGTTTCACTTTGTGACAGAATTTTTTTATAATATAATAAACTTGGAGGTGAAGGACTTTTTTCCGAGGCTGAGATTTTTGTTGCTGTTCTTAAATTTAAAACTAATCTATTCCCAGAAAATGAATTCCATGTGTACTAAATGTTGTTTTTCTGAGTTTGAGCAACTTCTTTTCAATATACCATATTTTGTCTCTGGAAAGAAATTGAAAGGATTGGAGCACATCTTTTGATTTTTATCATTTTCTAGTAGATGACTTACAGCAAATTTATTTTTAGAAACTATTTGTTTTCCAATAAAAATAATAAAGATGACATTGGGCATAATTTTATTAACTTATTATTTCTTTCCAAAGTGGAATTTTATGAATTAATTCAGTTGACCAGGTGAATTGCAGTCTTTCCTTAGTTGTGTAACTTAATAACTCTGCACTCAGGATAGAGAGGAATTTCCTGTGAAGATCATTTTAACTCCTGCTAAGTTGAAATAGCATTTGAATTTTGAGTCATTTTTTATAGTAAGGAAACACTAGTGCATTGTCTCACTTCTATAGTTTTAGTTCTACACTGTCTTGAATTATGCATGAGTGACTTAAATGGAATCTCAAGCATGACAAATATCTGTTGAAGGAACTATAAAGAAGCCCTGTATAATCTCAGAAAGCAAAATCTTAGAATGGGATATACAAGCAGTCACTGATTGCAGGCTAAGGTTGACAGTGGTGCCAGCTATCCTTTAGTTACTCCCTGCAGTAGAGGCTTCTGATAACTTCAAATTTGTTTCTTTTTGGTTCAGAAAAAATTACAGATGCTGCTCTTTTGTAGAGCTGGTTACCAATTTTCTAATGGAACATATTTCTGTTGGAAAATGCTGATTTGTCAAAAGTGAAAGATTTTGCAGAAATGTGTCAATTTCAATGAAAATTCAATTTAGAAAAAAATTGAGATGACTTGTTTTAATAATTTTAATCTGTTTTGAAATTTTTGGAACATAATGTTTTGATTTTTCATTTCAAAAGAAATTTGAAAATGAAAAGTCACTTTATATTTTAAAAGTTTAAAATGTCCGTCAAATTTATCAAAATGAAATGAATTTTTTTTTCAATTTTTCAATTCATTCTGTGGGAAATTTTGGTTTTTGGTCCATTTTGGAATAGAAAGGAATTTCAAACTCACAGAATTTTCCTCTAAATGGAAAATCTGCTTCCTGTCTAGCTCTACCTGTAAGGCTCTTGGGGTTTGTTAAATAACAAAGCAGTGAATGAGAGAGGAATAAATCTTTAATAAAACAAACTGAAAAGCTACTGTGGTGAACTGCTGCACACAGCCATGCGGTGTCCCCCTTATTCCCCTTCTCCCCCCCGCTCTAGGGCACATCAAATTCCGACACTCACAACTCTCTTATGAGGGAGCATCTCCAAATCACAATCTTTCATAAACATACCACTCCATTACACTTTTGACTTTAAAGTGTTATTGAAATTGCCAGGGTATTTTGTGGGCTCTCATGGGCATTTTATACACTAACCCATATTCTTAGGACCTCATCTGGGAGACCCAGGGTCCAATCCCTGCTCCAGAAGGGGCCACCAGATCATCTAATCTGACCTCCTGTATATCATGGGCCACCAACACCCCCCAGTTCCGACACTCTAACTCTAACAACAACAACAAAAATTAGACCATAATATTATAGCCCACAAGCGACTAGACTGTTGTGTCACAGGCAGAGAATAGGAGGGACTGAGGTGCACCAGTGCCTGAGACCCCCGCAATAGCAGGAAAATGACTAAGTGAGATATACCCAGCTAACCCTGGCACCCACGCTCTGCAGCAGAAGGCAGAAACCCCCAAGGTCGCTTTCAATCTGATCTTGAGGAAAATTCCTTCCTGACCCACATATGGCAATCACATTCTAAGCATGTGCGCAAGAATGAGCCAGGCAAGTCCCTGAGAGAGAGAATACCTGATGCCTCCTCAGAGCACTGACTCACTGGTCAAGAGCCCTTGTTACAAATGTTAGTCACATCTTTGGATTAGTTCTTCCCTTTTTCCTCTAGTTTTGTTCAACTTTGGAAGTATGTTGATTCCTCAGCTTCCATAAACCTGGCAATGTTCCTTGTGATGCCCTAGAATTTATAAGGGAAATATCCTTCCCTTTATGCCACTAAACAGAGAAGAAGAGGAAAAAGAGAGAGAGAGAGAGACAGCATGAGAAGGAGAAGAATTGAGAGTTTGCATTGGTGTAGAAAACAATGGAAACTGCCATCAAAATTTCATTACCCTTTTTTCATTGATTACTGCAAAAAATACACTTTGGAAATCTTACCATCTAATTTGATAGATGTGGCATTGGTTGTGAAAACAGCTCGTGCTCAAATTTGTAGAATAGTTTCTCTTCTCCCTTCAGTTTTTTTTTAAATGCAATTTGTTGCGTGAGAGCATAGGAACATTGCATATATTTTATGGATTACAGCTTCATGGAACAATAAGATAATACAGGAATCACTGCAAAAGAATAGTAATGTTTAAACCATCTGTGAAGGACATCTTAATTCCATTTAGTTATTTCCAAATACTATACTGTAACATTGGAGGAACAGAAATGTTGAATTTTTGTGATCCCAAAGTACTTCAAGCTTCATTTCACCTGTTAAATACAGTTGTCTCTGATTATATTAAAAACAGTCCGTTTCTGCTTTCTAATTAGAGAACTGAGCAGTTAATAGGAGAATGCATAAAATAATTGTGGGTTTGGAGACCTAATTCTGAGAAGTACTTAACAAATGGCTGATCTCAATGGAAGTTTTTATTTTTAGTTTATGATTATTAAATATTAGTATTGTGGCAATGCCTACAAGCCTTAAAAAGGGATTGGAGCCCCAGCATATCAGGCATATACATGTTATATATTATTTCAGGATGTGAATGTTTCCAAGCCATAAATAATATTCAACTGATTCTTTTTTTTTTTTAATAAAAAAAAAAATGAAGGAACTGACCTGGGGGAATAACATTCAATTTAACAGTATGATTTTTCCAAGCTATAAACCAAAGATTGAGTTTTCATTATGGCAACCTTCAATTATTTAAAAAGAACCACACACAAACCAGGGAAATGTTCTAACCTGGAGGTTTTATTGTTTTCAGTTACCTAATGGGTTGGATGCTGCTTCCAATCTATTGATATATTCTAGACCTCATCTTGTTAAATCATCATGCTGACTCACCTAATGGGGAAGTTGTTTTCCTGATGCACTGATGCGGCACCCACATGTAATGCATTCACATCCCTTTGATTCAATTTCTCTGTGGTCAAGGGGTGGCTGTGCTGATAAAGGTTTGAAATCTATTATAGAGGGTTTGTGCTGATGAGGGCTTATGAGCAAATTAAATTCTCATGGAAATAATGAAATGGCCACTTAGCAATGGGAGCAACTTCTCTCTCTTTTTAAGTATTTTGGCCAGGTGCAGTTAAAAATAGCTGTGATATATTTCTCTTTCCAAATACTACACTAGGAAATGTTGACTAGAGTAGCACTATCAAGATATTATGTACTGCTCACAGAGCTTTTTGAGGAAGCTCTCATTCTTGCTTGCTTGTTTGTACTCGCCCAGAGAAGGATTATTTTGCTATTTGTTTATTAGTCTTGTTAAGGATTTCCAGTCTCCTGAAGGAATGATCTCAGTCCTCGACTTATTACAGTAAGGAAACAAACACACAAAGCATCAACGTCCTACAATTGCTGATTTATGTTCTTTGTTTTTTAACTAAGCACATTGCTAAAATATGATAAAGTATTGCATTAAACTATAGTGTACAAGAACAACCCAGGATATAATGAAAGGAAAGAAAAAAGAACAAACAAATGTACACTGCTTAATACTGTTCATGCACCAGTTAGCTATCTCTAGTTTTTTATACTGTATTTGTCACCATAATATGTGAGCACCTCAAGTAAGTGTCACCTCAAAAGAAAAGGGTGTTCTTCCATGATAATCCTTTTCACTCCTTGTTTAGACCCATTCATCCTTTTCTGTCAGTATTTTTAGTCTGAAGCCTTAGTCTAGTGTCTATCAGATCAAGTTCAGGGAAGTTCAATGGGCGGGATAGAGGAGAGTCAGAGTAATTTCCATGTTTATGATTATCAGTTCCAGTAATAACAGCAACTGTTACAAGAAATGGAGATGCAGTTTTTACTCATGGGACTAAAATCTGGCAGGAGAGCAGGTTCAGACTGCTCTCTACCCTGAAAGAGGCTGGTTGTGCTTTTTCTGGCTTCTCCATTCTGTCACAGGCTTGGTGATTAAGACACTGAGTAAGTTAGTTTTTATAATGTGAATAGCAAGTGTTTCTCAACACTAGTAACCACACAGGTTCTGAAAACAGTTTTACGCTGTATTCCATCACCTCTGTCTGCCAGAATGACTATGGATTCCAATCAGCAAGTTAAGACTCCCTGCATCTGCTCCTACATCTTCCACACAGTCGTAATGCCCACCAGTTGGCTGGGTGCCACTGACAGATGAAAGGGAAAGGTTTATTATCAGAGGTAGTGGGGACCTAAGGTGAATGTTGTGAACATCTGAATGCGACTATGGCTATGTCTACACTATCACTTATGTCGGTATAACTTATGTCGCGTAGGGGTGTGAATAAGCCGCCACCCTGAGTGACCATCTCCAAGGAAGCTGTCTTCTCCTTCACTTAGACTTGTTACTTATAAGCTATCTACAAGCACAGCATAATAGCATTTTCATTCACACCACAATTGTTTAATTAAGTTTGTGTCAGCTGCTTGATGTGTAATGGAAATCTGGCAGAAAATAACTAGATTAATTGAAACTGCTGTTAAAAGGGAGCCAATTAAAAAAAAATGCTTTTATCAGTCTGTGTGTTTAGCATCCTTGTGCAGTGTTTGTATTTTACAGTTACCGCTTTTAGAACAGCACAATAGATGAGAATAGTTAGTGGCATACTATTTTTACAATTTATGTTTGCGTTAACTGTATGTTGAATTGAATTTTGGAAATTTTATAGACTTTAAGGTCAGAAGGGACAATTATGATCATCTAGTCTGTCCTCCTGCACAATGCAGGCCACAGAATCTCACCCACCCACTCCTGTATCAAACCTGTGTCTGAGCCATTGAAGTCCTCAAATCATGGTTTAAAGACTTCAAAGTGCAGAGAATCTTCCAGCAAGTGACCCGTGCCCCACGCTGCAGAGGAAGGCGAAAACCCCCCAGGGCTTTTGCCAGTCTGCCCTGGAGGAAAATTCCTTCCTGACCCCAAATATGGTGATCAGCTAAACTTGAAGCATGTGGGCAAGACTCACCAGCCAGACACCCAGGAAGGAATTCTCTGTAGTAACTCAGATCCCACCCCATCTAACATCCCATCACAAGCCATTGGACGTGTTTACCGCTAGAAGTCAAAGACGAATTAATTGCCAAAATTAGTCTAGCCCATTATGCCATCCCCTTCATAAACTTATCAAGCTTAGTTTTGAAGCCAGATATGTCTTTTGCCCCCACTGCTCCCCTTGGAAGGCTGTTCCAGAACTTCACTCCTCTGATGGTTAGAAACCTTTGTCTAATTTCAAGTCTAAACTTCCCGATTGCCAGTTTATATCCATTTGTTCTTGTGTCCACATTGGTACTGAGCTTAAATAATTCCTCTCCCTCCCTGGTATTTATTCCTCTGATATATTTATAGAGAGCAATCATATCTCCCCTCAGCCTTCTTTTGGTTAGGCTAAACAAGCCAAGCTCTTTGAGTCTCCTTTCATAAGACAGGTTTTCCATTCCTCGGATCATCCTAGTAGCCCTTCTCTGAACCTGTTCCAGTTTGAATTCATCCTTCTTAAATATGGGAGACCAGAACTGCACACAGTATTCCAGATGAGGTCTCACCAGTGCCTTGTATAACAGTACTAACACCTCCTTATCTCTACTGGAAATAGCTTAGCTTTTTTACCGGCCATATCACATTGGCGGCTCATAGTCGTCCTGTGATCAACCAATACTCCGAGGTCCTTCTCCGCCTCTGTTACTTCCAACTGATGCCTCCCCAGCTTATAACAATAGTTCTTGTTGTTAATCCCTAAATGCATGACCTTGCACTTTTCACTATTAAATTTCATCCTATTACTATTACTCCAGTTTACAAGATCATCCAGATCTTCCTGTAGGATATCCCGGTCCTTCTCTGTATTGGCAATACCTCCCAGCTTTGTGTCATCAGCAAACTTTATTAGCACAGTCCCACTGTTTGTGCCAAGGTCAGTAATAAAAAGATTAAATAAGATTGCTCCCAAAACTGATCCCTGAGGAATTCCACTAGTAACCTCCCTCCAGCCTGACAGTTCACCTTTCAGGACGACCCATTGTAGTCTCCCCTTTAACCAGTTCCTTATCCACCTTTCAATTTTCATATTGATCCCCGTCTTTTCCAATTTAACTAATAATTCCCCATGTGGAACCGTATCAAATGCCTTACTGAAATCGAGGTAAATTAGATCCACTGCATTTCCTTTGTCTAAAAAATCTGTTACCTTCTCAAAGAAGACCAGGTTGGTTTGGCACGATCTACCTTTTGTAAAACCATGTTGTATTTTGTCCCAATTACCATTGACCTCAATGTCCTTGACTACTTTTTCCTTCAAAAATTTTCCCAAGACCTTGCATACTACAGAAGTCAAATTGACAGGCCTGTAGTTTCTCGGATCACCTTTTTTTCCTTTCTTAAAGATAGGAACTATGTTAGCAATTCTCCAGTCATACGGTACAACCCCTGAGTTTACAGATTCATTACAAATTCTTGCTAATGGGCTTGCAATTTATGTGCCAGTTCCTTTAATATTCTTGGATGAAGATTATCTGAGCCCCCTGATTTCGTCCCATTAAGCATGTCTGTCTCCTTGATATGTCATGTCACAGTAATACATCAGCTTGTAAGAGCTTCATTTTAGGCTGTATTTTTTTTACAAATAAATTTTAAAAGCATCAGAGTGCAACTCCCCCTCCACAACCTCTCCCGCCCCGGGATTTGACACAAAAATTTACAAGCCATTCTCTTATAAGCTTTGTTACATGAGGGTTGTGATAGGTTCCCTGTGGGGTGCCACCTGGAACTGGGGTACTGCTGAGCCCCCGACCCACCAGCCTGGGCTCCCTCTTACAGTGTACTGCGGTGACAATCTGCAAAGCCCTCCAGCCTGCACTTTCACCAGCATTCATACAGGTAGGGACACACACAGCTGCAGTTACATGTAGGCTCTCTGACCAGCTCCTGCATAGGAAGGCTACAGCCAAGGCAACTGCCAGCTTCCCAGGCACGCACACCCTCTGGAGTATAAACGCAAAATTATACCATCTTGCGCTGCACCGCAACATAAGCTCATAAAGTTCGTCCCCTCCCTCAATGTGAAGAGGAATATGCCCCATGAGCTATGATGCCCATACACTTCACTCCAACTCACTAGTTTAGATAAAGCAAAAACAAGTTTATTAACTACAAAAGATAGATTTTTAAGTGATTCTGCGTGATAGCAAACAGATCAAAGCAGATTACCTAGCAAATAAACAAAAATGCAAACTAAGCTTAATATATTAAATTAATTGGAAATGAATTAGCAGATTCTTAAGGGGCAAGCATTTATAGCTTGGAATCCCCAGGTGTTTCATTCACAGGCTAGAAATCCCTTTAGCCTGGGTCCAGCACTTCTCCCAGTTCAGTCTTTGTTCCTCAGGTGTTTCCAGGAGTCTTCTTGGGAGGGGAGTGAAGAAGCCAGATGATGTCACGCCCTGCCTTATTTAGCTTTTGCATATGGCGGGAACCCTTTGTTCCAAAGCTTGGTTCCCAGACCAGCCTGTGGAAAATACTGACATCCCAAATTGGAGTCCAGAATCATGTGGCCTGGTCACGTGTCCTTATAGAGTCATAGCAACCATTACTTACAGGCTGTTTGGAGCGTTCTCAGGAAGACTCACCAAATGGGAGATAAGCTTCTCCCAAGGCCTGTTCTTTCTAGTGGCTCACTGCCCTGAATACGCCCTTCCCAACCAGCTATCTAGACTGAAAGCATCTTCTCTAGTGGGTGTTACCCAGGTGTAACTACATTTCAAGTACAGATACAGAGTCAGTATTTATAACTGCACATACAAAAATGATACATGCATACAAATAGGATAATCATATTTAGCAAATCAGACTTTTTCACTGTGAAGAATATAGGGTGCAGTGTCACAAGGGTTACTCATATAAATTATTGGATGTAATGATGGAGAAACTGAGGACTCTGCATGGCATGCTTGGCAATTCCATGAGGACTCTCTCAATTCAGTAAGAAGCCTATCCGTTGACTCATCATAGTATTCAGCTCATATAACCTTTCCTGTCAGAGGAATTGCTCTGAGGCATTACAGTAACCCAGGACATGTAGTAATGTTGACACTTAAAACAAACTACAGAGACATTACTAGTGACTTGAACAATAGACACTGATTGTTTGTTTGTCCTCACATTTTACTGTTGTAAAATATTCATGGCTGAAACTCAGGATTGTGAGTAAATTCCAGTTTCAGGAATTACTAAACAGCAAGTGTTTATCCCCAATTAAGCTATTATGATACAAAGACCATCTGTGATGTTCCTGTGTGTGTGTGTGCGCGTGCCTTGTCTGAGAATTTGGTCCTGTGTATGGATATTCTACGTATACGCTACACACAGGACCAAATTCTCAGGCATTATATACATACAATATCAAATGTGCATATTTCTATTCTAATCCTGATGTTTGAATATAGCTTCTTCTTGCCAGCAAACGGGGACATTGCAAGGGACATAATTTCCCTGTATAATTTTGTCTTCATAGTTCAGAGTCCCTAGTTTCTTCTGTCACTGATATTTATTTCTTATTACTACACAACTGTCATCAACTCCTCAGCATATATGTAAACAGGCACACATGCAGAAAAGACAAAGTTGACACAATGTGAAACACTAAGTCCCTAAAATCTAGGGCTTTCCCAAACTCTTCCTTCCCCTTTAACACAGGGTTTGCACTATGTGCTGAAGGCCAACAAATTAAGGCTCCTTTGTACTACATTGGAGAGTAAGTTCCAGAATCAAAGAACTTTCATTGAAAATATCCTGTCCCTTCACACATTTATCTAGAAGTCTAGCATTTTTCTGGGTAAGAGTTCTCAGATCTTCACTGCTAAACAGCTATATGAAAATCACTAGGACATCTAGACACGTTTGACAAAAACTATGTGTTGGGCATGGGAACTCTGTCTGATGCAGCCTTTGGTAGGAAAGTTGCACAATTTTTCCTCTGATAATTCTGTACTATTTTGGGAAATGCCAAGTGTCTGAACTAGGTTATATATAGCATGGTTGTGCGGTCCCAGAGTACTAAAGAGACAAGGTGGGTAAAGTGATATCTTTTATTGGACCAACTCCCATTGGCAAGAGAGACAAGCTTTTGAGCCACACAGAGCTTTTCTTCAGGTCTGGGAAAAGGAACTGCCGGTGTTGTAGCAAAATGCAAGGTGGAACACATTGTTAAGCATAAATAGTTAGCACATATTGTAAGGGACTGTTCAAGGAAGAGTGGCCCAGTAACAACTCTGGAGTCATAGGACAAAAAAGCGGGGGAGTGGGTAATGGATTGTTGTAATAAGCCCCAAACCCAGAGTCTGTGTTCAGTCCGTGGCTTTTAGTGTCTAGTAGAGTAACGAATTTATGTTCCCAGGCTTTGTCTTTTGAAAGTGTTGTGCATGTTTCCTTTGAGGAGAGGACTGATAGGTCATGTATAGAGTGATCGCTTTGTGAAGTGTTCACCCACAGGAGATAGGATGCTTTTGTCTTTTATCATTTCCATGTGTGAGCTTATTTGAGAGTGTAGTGATTGTCTGGTTTCACCCACACAGTTGTTGTTGGGACAGTTAGTGCACTGGATGAGGTACACCCAGGGTACATCTACACTACAGCGGGGAGTCGATTTAAGATACGCAAATTCAGCTACGTGAATAGCGTAGCTGAATTCGACATATTGCAGCCGACTTACCCCGTTGTGAGGACGGCGGCAAAATCGACTTCTGCCGCTTTTTGTCGGCGGCGCTTACTACCACCTCCGCTGGTGGAGTTAGAGCGCCGATTCGGGGATCGATTGTCGCGTCCCGACGGGACGCGATAAATCGATCCCCGAGAGGTCGATTTCTACCCGCCGATTCAGGCGGGTAGTATAGACCAGACCCAAATGTTGTGATATGAAATGTGTAGGATCCATGCATCTTGAAAGGTGTGTTGTGAGGGGTGTTGTAGCAGCAGAGATGTGTCTTCAGGTTTTGCATCTGTTGTTCTGGCAGGGTCTGGTGCCGCTTTGAGTTGCTGTGTCCCACTAACCCTCTCTTTTTGTCCTATGGCCACTCTACCTTGAATGGTTCCTTACAATATGTGCTCACTACCTATGCTTGACCAGCTGTTCCACCTTGCAGTTTGCTGTGATACTGGGAGATCCTTTCCCAAACCTGAAGAAGAGCTCTGTGTGGCTCGAAAGCTGGTCTTTCACACCAACGGAAGTTGTTCCAATAGAAGATATTACTTCACCCACCTTGTCTTGACTCTGTCTGGACTAGTATACAAAAACCACGAGAGTGGTACAATTCTTTTTTATGGGCTTTTGTTTTATACCAAATCAGACATCCACCTTTATCCTCAGTCAAGAAATTATCATATAAGGGAGTGTTTGATGTATAGTTTGTGGTTGCTTTGCAAGCCTCATTGTAGGATTCTGGCCTGATAAGCCTATTTTGTACAGGCAGCATTAGTGCTACATGAGCTTTTCTATGACTAGCCTCAGCTGGGGGCTGAAGGGAACATAATGTACCTCCCTGACACCAGGTTCACACAGTGGGGCGAGGTGGCACCCACTACTCTCAGATTCAGAGCATCTTGCTTATAATCTCTTCTCCCTCCAGATGGACCCTCCCCACCATGCAGTGGGTTGGGGTATGGACATGAGTGTTCAAACAGACTATAATGTAAAATCCATGTGGGTAATAGATATTCAGTTACCTAGCTGAGATATCAAAAGACACCTTGTCAAATGTCATTTTATTAGGTTATATTTATAGTTGAGATATTGAATTTGACTTTAAAAACCAGCCTCGCATTTTCAACCCACAAATAACTATGGTCACAATCACAGGTTCAAATGTTGGTATGTACATATCTACCTACCTACTATTTGAGCACATTTAGGAAGTTTGATGCCTAATGGCCTTCACTGGCACCTTAGGAACTAAACAGAACTTAATTCATGAAGAGGCCTTGTGCTGGACCCTCGGTCCACTGTGCAGTGATACATTTCACCATTACTAAATAATATATGCCTTTCTGGGATATATTCCAATACATCCTTGATAAGCAGTTGCTATAGTTTTCTCTCTGTTGCGATTTTCCTCCCACTTATGCTTAACTAAAAATAGATTTTTATGTCAATACTTACCTCAAACTGAGCAATTCTTTACAAGGTTTGGTCCTTTAAAGGACCTGGTAAATACTTTGACCTGCACTCTATGGGATAGATATTTGTAAGCTGCTTTTTCAAAAATCACATTAAGGTGCAGAGTGGGCTGGTATATTGTTGGTTTCTTTGCTCTCCTCACTTTTGTTGTGCTCTCCCGCCCCTAGTTCCATTCTCGTAATCAGTAATTAATTCATGGAATGAGGGTGGTTGCTCTAATGTGAATATAGTGCCTGGGGAACAAAAGAATGAAGTAGACTTTGAAAAGAAACCAGATAGTGAAAAATGATTACAGCTTTCGTAATCATAGGTTTTCACAGCAGCAGGTTTCGTTTTGCACCACTCCAAAATCTAAAAACAAGACAGTAAAAAGAAATCTGCAGTACATTTTATTTATGTATTTATTTTTATATATAAAAGGGAAGAAAGAAGTAAATGAAAAAAACCTGGGAATTTTTTTCTCTATCTGGAAAAGCTTAGTCTTGAGCATAATTTAAATCACTACATCATTTTATAAAAAGAAAACAAATATCCACTCAAACTACAACAAACATGATTCACCATTTCCACCCAGCTGTTTGATCAGGATTCTGGTGTCTGATCCTGCTTTATTCATCATGTCTTTGACTTCAGTGGGAACAGTTCAGGCCCAGGGTGAGGAAGATTTTCTGGCACTGATATGCTTTTACTTCCAAAAAACCCTGTTCCAGTTGAAACAGAACATTTCCCTCATTCAGGGCTGAGGGTTGGGTGGCAAAATTTCAAGAGGCCCCCAAACCAAGTGGACCAGGTGCACAGGGTCACAGAGTTGCTCAGGTTTGGCCTGCCTACCCCTTGTCTTCATCTATGTAAGGGGAACACTTGCCATCTGCTGGGAATTCTGCCAGTATATGCAAGTACCAACAACTCCAGAGATACTCACCTGCTCTGCAGCTGGGAGCCTGAGGCAGCGAATCAGAGAGCCATCTCTGGCTGCTTTTCCTCTTTTCTGTTGTCCTTGGCTGCCTTCAGTAGCTGTATAAGAGAGAAGGAATCATCCTTTTCTAGATACTACCCTAGGCTCAGGCAGAATCACTTGAGCTTCTGTCCTCTTCTCTTTGAGGTTTCTACACTGTGAGTAGTTGCTGTCCCTTCTCAGTTGTAGCTGCTCGGTAGCTCCCAGCTCCTAACTCCTCCCCATAAAAATGGGGCTGATTCAAGCGCTTCCCTTTTTAAAATCACAGGTGGAGCAGGGAACACATTTTCAATGAATCAAAATCAATTTTGCTTAACATAGTCACTCCTCAGGGGTGACAATGTAAAGGTCTGGAAGTGGTTCTCAGGCCACAGATTGACCAACAATTACCTAAACCTTTTATATCGCTTTCTTGGCAGGGGAATTTATTTTTCTGGATAAGAAAACTATTGTCCAATGTAATGTTCCTAGTTAATCCACTCTGTTCAATCAGGGCAAATTGGACTGATTTTTTACTAATCTTCCTGATCCAGGTGTGAGACTCCTAATTTTCTTGTGGCGCTCCAGTCTGTTACCTGATTGTTCGCATTCCCTTCTTCAAAAATTGCAGTTTTACTAACAGGTTGACAGACTTTTATTCACCCTCTCCCTAATGGAGCTGATGATGTGATACAGGATGCTGCATGGGTGCATATCCCAGTTGTACATCTTACAGATCTTGGCAGGTATGTGTTTTTCATACAATAGAAAAGGCACAAGTGAGTAATTTAAACATATCCTTATTCCAGTCACTATAGTCATAGAAATCACACAAATGTAGGGCTGGAAGGGACCTCGAGAGGTCCTCTAGTCCATCACCCTGTGCTGAGGTAGGGTCAAGTATACTTAGGCCATCCCTGACAGGTGTTTGTCCAACCTGTTCATAAAAACCTCCAATGGCAGGGATTTCACAGCCTCCCTTGGAAGCCTATTCCAGAGCTTAACTATCCTTAAGTTAGAAAGTTTTTCCTAATATGTAACCTAAATCTTCCTTGCTGCAGATTAAGCTCATTAGTTCTTGTTTTACCTTCAGTGGACAATAGATCGCTGTCCTATTTAGAACAGCCCTTACTATAGCTGAAGACTGTTATCAGGTCCCTCCTCAGTTTTCTGTTTCCTGACTAAACAGCTAGGTATTTTTTTAAACTTTCCCGACTAGTCAGGTTTTCTATACCACTATCATTTTTGTTGCTCTCCTTTGGACTCTCTCTAATTTGTCTACGTCTTTCCTGAAGTGTGGGACCCAAATCTGGACTCAGTACCCCAGTTGAGGCCTCACTAATGCTGAGTAGAGCAGGACAATTATCTTCTGTATCCTCATACCACACTCCTGTTAATATATCCCAGAATAATGTTTGCCTTTATAGCAACTGAATTATATTGTTGGCTCATATTCAATTTTGATCCACTGTAACTCCCAGATACTATTCTGCAGTATTATCTAGCCAGTTATTTCCCATTTGTAGATGTGCATTTGATTTTTTCCTAAGAACAGTACTGTACACTTTGCTGAATTTCATCTTGTTGATTTCAGACTAATTCTCCAATTTGTCATGGTTCTTTCTAATTCTAATCCTGTCCTCCAAAGTGATTGCAACCCCTCCCAGCTTGCTGGTATTCACAAATTTTAGAAGCATACTTTCCACCCCAATATCCAAGGCATTATGCAAATATTGAATAATGCCGAACCCAGGACACACCCCTGTCAGCCCTGAGGAGATATGTTCTCCTGTTTTGACAACAAACCATTGAAAACTACTCGGTGCCTAATATGTGCCAGGAGTTACCAGGGCTGAGCCCTGGTACCTGCAGGCTTGGCAGCTCATAGCCCCGACACCTCTGGGCTTGCCGCATCAAAGTAAAAAAATTGCTTGAGCCCCGGCACATAATTGCTTCCAGCATCTCTTTGATTACAAATTAAGCATTGAAACTACGGAGTACATTTTTTCCCCAACCATCTTTTAGAAATGGTACATTTTTCAGTATTAGAATTCAGCAGCTGGAATGGGCCATTTTCACTGAGCCTGATCTCTTAGCACAGGCAGGGTGTTTAGGGGGAAAGCTGGGCTCCTTAAATTACTGGGACTCAGCCTAGTCATCATTCAAATGTTGGTTTAGCAGGATCCTGTGTTTGCCAATAGCTGAATGCTCGGGTTAGACTCATGACATTAAATCTTTTATCCAAAGAAATAGGATATCAGACTAACAGCCAAATCTGCTAAGTGTTGTCAAAAGCTGTATTTTTCACTGTGTTGTTTTACACCATGTAATGTGCTCTGATATGAATCATGCAGACAGGTGTCATTTTACATTAATTACACAGCTGCTGCTTCTAAAATACCATTGTAATGTTGACTGATTTCATGGTACAGCATACAGAGTATATGCGAGGTGTGTGTTAAGTGATCGAAATTTGATGAATTGAGAGGAGTTGTGATTTTTTTAAATCAGACTGTTTAAAACACTTTTGTATGCAGTGGCGTTGTAGCCCTGTCAGTTCCAGGTCTCTCTCATCAACAGAAATTGGTCCAATAAAAGATATTACCTCACCTTCCCTTGTCTCTCTCAAACACTTCTGGGTCTTTGGCTGTTTTTGCTAACCATCATTTAACCACAAACGGCTGCATCAGCAGTTGGGGAAAAACTCTTTGCTAAACATTCAACCCTGTCCTAGTTCTTCAATGAGATACTGAGGAGGCTCACTCATAATCCACATCTAAGATCTCCAGCATGTGCCCTAGAAAAAAACACATTTGACTTGATATGCCTCATATTTATAAAGTAAACAAGAAATGGGGGGAGACATCTTTTAAAAACCAGCCAACCAACCGACCAAAAACCATTTCAGGCCCTTTTCTTTATACATCACAAAGAAATAAAATAAACATAAAATAAAAATCGCACAGCCCTCCTCCCTTTATATTTAAAATTTGCAGATCACTTTAACACAAAATCAAAAGGGACAAGCAAGTGCATTAGTTTTAGGAGTGAGTTGGACACATTTATGAGTGTGATTGTATGATGGGGTTACTTGTGATGGTAGGCAGCAGGGCTCCACTGCCCTCCAGCTCACTTCTAGTTGTCTTATGTTCCTAAAAGCTCATGCTTCAGGGCTTCAGCTGGCCACTGGCAGGAGTTAGGAAGGAATTTCTTCCTCCTCTTCTCCATGTATTCTGGAAGGGTTTTTTTTTTGTTAAATTCCTTCCTCTGAAGCATTAGGGATGGGCATATCTGGACATGGGACATTGGATGGGTAGGGCCTGGACTCTGAGGTGGTACCAAGCATTCTCTCTCGCAGGTGACTGGGTAGCTGGTTCTTGCTAACATGCTTAGCATCTGATTGATTGCCATCTATGGCGCTGGGAAATAATTTCCCCTAAGTCAGATTGGCAGTGACCTTGGGGTTCTTTTTTTTTTTTTGCCTTCCTCTGCAATGTGTGGGTGCACAACACTTATCAGAATTATCTGGGTATATCTCACTTAACATTTCTCTGCCATTGCAGGGGCCTCTGGCACTAGTGCATCACAGTCCCTCCTGTTCTCTGCCTGTCACCCTTCCTATGTAACCCTAGTCACCTATTGGCTGTAATACTCTGGTCTACTTTAGTTTCTTGGGTTTAGTGTGTGGGTGCTGAGTGGTGCTGGTGGCCTGTGCTATATAGGAGGTCAGACTAGATGACCTGGTGGTCTCTTCTGGCCTTACACTCCATGACTCTGACATTCTTAGCTCCCATCTCTGCATCCAGGTACCTGCTTCAGCCAGTGCAATAACTGTATGTAAATTTTATGTAGCAAAGCCCTTTGTTCACCTTCATCAAATATGCAAAGTTTCTATTGGTTTGTAAGGTGCAAATCACTATTGTACCTAGGTACTTGTAGTACTACCAACGTGGAAGTTTTATTTTACAAATTTACCAGTATAATTGAAAGGGGGAGGGGAGTAATAAATAAATAAATTTTATTCAACCAACCATGTCAAAATTCCTGAAATTTGTTTGGATAAATCAATATTTTAGCAAAACATAGCTTGGATGACAAAGGTGCTTAAAAATGAAAGCAAAAACATGGAATCTGTAATTACCTTAATTGAAAAAATTCCATTTCCCTCACCCCAACCAAAACACAGCATAATGCAGTCATTGCAGTCACTGTCTGACCTTCCAAGTTGCAGGCACATCCACATATATTGCAAATTCCAGGCCTGATCCAAAACCCATTGAAGTCTGTAGAAAAACCCATTAGCTGCCATGGGCTTTGGACCAGGCCAGCATGAAAACATTGCACAGCACTGAGGTGAGAAGTCTTGCTTCTCTGTGAGATAGGGTCTGAGGAGGCCATGGGTGGAGAGCAGGGAAGGACTAGGTTAGGGGAACAGTGGTGCTGGAAGATAGGAAAGATTGTCTGTTGGTTAGGATTTTAGCCTGGGACTTGCGAGACCTAGGTTTAATTCTGACGCTCTGCTTCAGTCTTCCTATGTAACCCTAGATAAGTCATTTATCTCTAAGGTGCCACAAGTCCTCCTGTTCTTCATTTATCTCTCTTTCTCAGTTCCCCATCTGTAAAATGAAGATAACTTCCCTACCTCACAGGGTTGTTGAGGATAAATGCTTTAAAGATTGTGTGGTGTTCAGGTATGCAGGTATGGGTGGGGGGGATATAAATATCCTAGAGAGACCGATTTCCTACTTCTGCTTTTGCCCACCCTCTCAGGCTGGTTGCTGGTGTGAGGGTTTACTCCTCATGAACTAATGTACAGATAGGTGTACATGTAGGTTGTCACTTGCTGCTTTTTTCCCACCTCCCTATTATATAATGTCCTGGCTTTTCTCCCCCAGCCTTCCAGGCCCTCATATTCACAATTGGGGCCTGCCTCTCTAGCAACATACAGCCCTAACGGACTGTCACTTCCAAAATCCCAGGAGAAATGTTATTCTGGAAAGGGGTAGGTTGGCAGGGGGAATTTTGATGGCACATGCTAATAAATGTCAGTTTTCCACACTGAACTTCAGCCTCTAAGAACTTAAAACCCTCAAGCTGACAACATCAGTAAAAGCAGGAATTGGACGAAGAATATAAATTCTGCTCTTTCGTGTCATGGAAATTGGGAGGGATTCTACTTTCAGTGGTGTCATTTAGATAGTAACTGTGAATAGAACATGGCCTTGCCTCTCTGCCATTGGCATCTTCCTCTGAAAAGCCTAGAAAACATTTATAAAATGTGATGCTTTGTTTCTTACTGCAGCACAAAGGCCAGCGTTTACGTTCAGTGCTATGGCATTCTGCAAGCATACCCTTTTCTGATGGCATCTAGTCAGATCGCAACAAACTTAGGTCACTGTGCCTGCATTGCCAGAAGGGCTGGTTCTTACATACATCTCTGTGTGGGGGACGTAAGTGTCAGAAAGCTGAGTGAAGCTTTATTTGAACTGACACGTTTTCTTAAAAAATGACTCTGTGGAGCTTTAAAGCAAAACGTGTCTCTTAAGAGAGCTGTAAGAGTTGTTTACTCATGAGGGAGGTACCTCTATTTAGGGGTAGATACAGACTGCTTACACGAAAGGGGGACAAGAACTGATAAATAATCTAACTTGAAAGTGTGTGCTTGGCAGGCTCCGTTCTACCTGGCCCTCCACAAGGCTTATTACCATTTAGTGTGAACCAAGCTTTCCTCCCATGTCATGCCAACTCATAGTATTTGGCCCCACGCTTATTTTCCTACACTATAGTCCTTTGTGGCTTGGGAGCATGTTTGTCTGTTTGCATGACTTTTCAATTACAAGCACAAAAATGGTATGAATAAAGGCAAATGCAAAAATGCTCCTTGGATTGAGCATATCTTGGACTAAGAGCTCTCAAAATACCCATTGTTCACTTACCTACATTTCTGCGATAAGCCTAAATATCATGTTGGCAGATAGAAACTACTGAGCCCTCCTCCCATGCTTAAAAATAGTCTGGCATGTATATTAAGGCCTTTCGCTGTAAAAGTTCTCAAAAGCACCATGCAAACTATGGGCCTGATCTGGAGATCTGAATCTTATTTGGTCCTTACTCAGGCAACTCCCTCTGATGTCAGTGGCTGTTTCCCTGAATAAGGACTGAGTGAGAATCTCAGGCTTTTGCTCTGAATGCATATGGGAATTTTCTCTGGTCTGGATGGGAGTGAGAGCGCATCACACCCTGTAACAGTGGGGAGACAAGGCAGACAAGACCATTTGGGGAAACGCATGCAATTGTGTAAGGAGCTGTCGGATCCTTGCCGTTCATGCAGAGTGCACAGGCCCTTGGTTTTTAAGGGCTCATCTGAAAGATACCCCACTACAGAAATTGTATGGAACATGATTGAATGATGTGGGTAGAGTGGACCCTCCCAACTTTGAATGACTAAAGAGAAAAAATCTAGGCTTTTTAAACTTGGTGTTTAGATCCTATGTCCAGAACAATAACACGCAAGAAAAGAAACACACCTTAAAGAACAAAACTTACAATATTAAGTTCTCCTTGTAGTCACACTGTTGCATCAGTTTAACTGAGAGGAGAATTTAGCCCTCTACTGGTTAAGGGAGCAGGTCTTGAATGAGCCACT
Organism: Chrysemys picta bellii; assembly: GCF_011386835.1. Classification (NCBI taxonomy): domain Eukaryota; kingdom Metazoa; phylum Chordata; order Testudines; family Emydidae; genus Chrysemys; species Chrysemys picta. The sequence continues at coordinate 71,505,615 of NC_088794.1, read as the reverse complement.
GTCCCTCCCTTTATGTTTTGTAATAACAGCCTGAGCTGCTGCATTTGAAGGTCATTGAGAAGGTGGTGTTCTTAATGTATTTGAAGCAGGGCGGGCTCTAGGTTTTTTGCTGCCCCAAGCAAAAATTTTTTTGACTGCCCCCCACCCCAGCCTTGGGCTCTCCCCCCCACCCGCACCCCCTGTCGCCCCAACCCTGGGCTCTCCCTCCCACCTCACTCCACCCGCACTCCCTGCTGCCCCAACTCTGGGCTCTCCCCACCACCCCACCCGTGCCCCCTGCTGCCCCAACCCTGGGCTTCCCACCACCAGCGCTGACTCCGCCAGTTCCCCCCTCGTCTCCAGCCGGTCCAGCGCTGGCAGGGTCAAGGTAAGCAGCGGGGCTCCCAGGCCGTGCCTCAGCCCAGGGTCCCTCCAGCCGGGGTTCCTGTCTCCAGGACCAGCTGGGACCAGGGAGGACAGAGCCGGGGGACCGCCCAGCAGGGAGCTGAGGAGCTGGGGCAGGGCAGCCCCAGAGGGAGAGGAGCCCCGGAGAGCGGGATGCGGGCCCCGCATGGCAGCGCCCCGCCCTCTATGGCCCCGCTCCTCCTGCTGCTCCTGGCCGCCCTGCTGCAGTCTCTGGACACTTCGCCCAGCTCTGGCTGCAGCGCTGGGGGGCAGCCGCCCTGCGGCACCTGCAGGCGGCTCCGTGTGCCCCGAGGGGCGGCCCCCAGACTGAGTGTCCTGCACTCGGAGCCCGCCCGGCCATAAGGTGCGGGCACTGCTCCCTGATGCGAACCGCAGCGACCCCAGGGCGCCCCTGGTGCAGGACGCGCTGCTGCTGCCAGGGCCGGCTCCAGGCTTTTGCCGCCCAAGCGCCAAAAAAAAAAAAAAAAAGAGGGTGGCTGGAATGTGCCGCCCCAAGCACCTGCTTGGTTTGCTGGTGCCAGGAGCTGGCCCTGATTTGAAGCATCAGTTCTCAGTGACTTTACGCTAAATGCTGTAAATTCCCATGGTATCAAATAGCCCTGAAGCCCATTGCTGACCTTAGAATGAGCTGGTTTACTGGGCACATGTTGGCCTGTAAACATTATGAAGATTCACTGTCTTAAAGAATTTTGTTTTTACAACTGGTTATGACGTGTCTCTATTTGTATTTCATTATTTATGTGTAATTCTCTGTTTAGGTGTTTGCATTCAATGCAAGACAAAAGTGGGGTGAAATATGCTACCTGTAATGGTAAGAACACACTCAAGCTACCTAAAGAGCCTGATGGAGCAAAGGTACAAGGTTAGCTCTGAAGCTGAGAGTCCCTCAGTGCAATAAAAAGCATTAGTGGTAAGTCATAGATGTACAGCACATGAATGGGTGTAAATAGGGAGAGATGTTTTGATAGGGTTGAGTACAAGGGGCCACACTGGTTCCTGGTGTAACTCCACTGTGTTGAAGGGATTTGGCCCAGTATGGTTATCACAAGATGAACTTGTGTAACTGTGTTTATTGTCCATGAACAGATTTATGAATTGTAAAAGTATCCGTATCTAACAGAGCACAAAAATAGACTTTTAACAGAAGGGTTCTATGAGTCAGTGGGGGAGAAAGGATAAATCCATTCACTATGGACAGACTTGCTGTGCATTGTAATAGACAGGAGTATGTCGATAGTTTAGGGAACAGTGCCATTCCTGTACCTACAATCCATCTGAAATAATCATCCCTTACATTAGTAACTACTTGATCCATAGGTATAAGGGTAAGCATAATGGAGCTGTTTGCCAAAATTATCATGAATAGCTGAACTGAGGGGGAAAATATGTGTTTTGTCAGATTTGTGATGAATGGAAAATATTGCTTTATTTCCTCTGTGAGTGTCCCTCCCCTTTTGCTGGAGAAACCGTGCAAAATGCACAGCCAGAAGAAAATTGTTTTAAAATTTATCTGGAGAGGAGACCCTGCCACTCCCATGTCCTACATTGTGATTTTGGAGGTCCCCCAACTAATGAGAGTCTAATGAGATGTCCCCTAGCCTCCTTCGAGTTGTTAGCCTGTCCAGAATGAAGATAAATTACAATGAACTACCTCTCCCAACAGACACATGCAGTACTGTCTGCATTCTCAATAAATTTTCAAAATGCTTAAAAGGACAAGAATGAAAAAAAAATAGTGATTTGTGACAGCGTGATTAGCAGAGTTAGCCTTAGTCTATGATTTCAGAACCATGGAGGCTTCAGTCCTTTTATGTTAATTATTTTAATTAAATGGACTTATAACTTTTAAAAATAGATCCTAAGTGCATTGTGAGCATCTCCTTTGAGTGCAGGGCTGGGGCATTTCACTGAAACACAAGCTGTGCTTTCAGCATTTGAATTAGTGTGGTGCTGCCAGTGTCTTTCATTGTTGGCTTTCCCTCAATGACAGTCATAAGGTGATTTCAGAGTTCCGGTGAATGCATTAAATGGCTTGGAAAGCTGCCTGCCTCCCTTTATATCTTTTTTTTCTTTTGAGCATGACATTTAAGAATATAACTCCCCTCTTCCTCTCCTAGTCTGAAAAAGGCCTCCTTGCTCAAACCTTGCTTCTCACATTGTGTTCCCCTGCTAATGTTTGTTTTATTAACCCCCTTCTTTTTCTGGCAGCACACTCAATGACGTAGCATCCAGGGCACCTTTCCAGGCTATGAAATTTTACAAGCAATACACAGTGGAAACATTTACAAATCAGTTCCAAGACACATATACACTGCGTGTATATACTCAATTGTAGATGTTCAGAGCTGTTCGTTAGGGTTTCTTATTTGTTAACTTGTTAAGAGTTTCTTTTCATGTGTCCATTGGGGAACTGTCATTCTGCAGGTCAAGTGACAGCAGGTTCCTCTGGGAAATAAAATGACTAGTTCAAAACTTCGTGTCTCTCAAAGCAATACTAGAATCCTTAAGCACCGGATTGCTGTATGTTGACAAGGAGAGAATTTGCAGTGTGACCTGGTCCTGCGTTGCTGGATTGTCCTTGCTATATAATAATCTGTTAAAGTGATTGGCTGCTCCAGGTTTAAGGTGCTGACTGAGCACTCAGCCTATTCAATCTCTTAATGAGATTGTTTTCTATTGCTTCGGTGAATCAGAACTTTTGCTGAAGAGACAAGACTTTCCTGAAGTTCAATATTTGCTGCATTAAAAGCTCTTGCACTTTTAGACTCTTTGGAGCAGGAGAGACTGGAGGCCTTGTGCCAGCATGGGGAATGGATGTAATTACTATAAAAAGCAACACTCTACCCTCCACAAGGGGAAAATGACACTGTTTGGGTTTTATGAGGTCAGAGTAATTTTAATGGTTTGAAATTTGATTTTATTGTGTGTGTTATGTGGAATTTTTAAAAACTTGCAATTAAGGTATTGGCTCAAATTAGACAGAATCCCTTTGGTTTTGTGGTAGATGATCAGATTCTCTTTAAAAAGATAATCAGAGATAGGTTTAAATCAAAACTGTATATCTGGAAAAGCAAAAATTTTGCAGAAGGTCCATTCCAGATTCGGATCTGACTTTTGCAGCTAGGCTTATTTTTGTAATGGACTGAACACAACAACTTGTATCCAAAACTGCTTGAATTTAGATGTCCAGATCCTGAGCTAAATGTTCTGATTTGAGCCCCTCCCTGGGATTTAGTGTGGGAAACTGTTCTGTACCTGGAGTACCTTTTTAAGAACCCCTGGGATTTTACTCATCTAGTCAAGTGCCAATGAACAGTATGTTCCTTTTTTGAGAACTATAACTGGCAGTTGTTCAGGATCCCATATGTCAAATGGCAATGAATGCAGAAGTGGAGATGCTAAGCCAACTTTCTTGGCACAAGATTGCCCCCAAGCTCATTTGAATCCATCAGCGGTAAAGCAATAAATGTATCAGCATGTAAATACATCCTTCTTTATTGTCATACTGCAGTAACCCAAGTCACCTTGCTTCTCTTTAGCTTTACCAGGAAGGCTGTGATTTAATTCCAAAATAAATGCAAAATAAGGGAAGCGTCATAAGAATGGGAAGTAATATTAGGAAAGCTTGGAATAGTTACAATAATATATATTTTTAAATTCACAAGCATTGCTGTTATTTTGAAGGCTGAATTCCAGGCATGTTGTAGGATTTATGTTTTTACATTGGCAACTAATGGGCTGTTGCCCACTTCTGCATATAGAAATCTTTTAGGGAATCTTGAAATAAGGAAGATTAACCACCTAGAGTCAGACACAGAGAGCCCTTAATTATAAGCTCTTTGGAGCAGGGGCCATCTTTTTGTTTTATGTTTGTATGGTACCTAGCGTAATGTGGTCCTGGTCCATGACTAAGGTTCCTAATAAGCCATTTGCAGGTCTTAACCACCCTGGAATATATTGTTCTTTAGAATGATTTACACCAATGGTGACATCTTCCAGTAGTTTACAAGTACTCTGTGTTACATTTCTATTTGGATTATTCTGGTCCAGTTTAAGACAATATTGCATGCTACTGCTGAAATATTGACCTAATGGTATAATGGAAAAGCAAGGTATAGCCAAGCCCAGTCCTCTGATTGCCAGGTCAGCAGCATCTGCGAATGATATGAAGTCAGCATGCTTGGGTCTTGCTTCACCACAGCACTTAAACCTGGGCTTTAAGTCCCATTGATTTCAATCTGATTTATGCACCTGTTTAAAGATAAGCACATGCTTAAGTGGTTTGTTGAATCATGAATCAGGCTTGTAGTAGGAGGGGAAAATAGTGGTTTTCCTGTTAGGAGTGCCCTCTGATCATCAAAGAATTCGTTTGACTAACTCCATCATGAGTAATATTCAGCTCTCTTGGCTAGGAGAGAGGATGAATCTTGAAAGACTTTCTTATAAAGAAAAAAATAAGTATGTAGGTTCCAATTTTCAGTTGGCCTCCAAATTTTGCAGGCAGTCCAGATGGAATTCAGAAAGTACAAGTAATTACCCATTTTGGCACTCATGTACACAGTTAAACCTGAAGAAAAATAGTCCCCAATTGCCAAATATTTAGACTGGTAGCAAAACGTATTTGATTAAGGCAGCCATTGCATTTTTTATTTTCTGGTTGTACCTAGGTTTTAGAATACATGTGTTACAGTGGGCTCACCCAAACATAGAAGTCCATATGTGCTTCAAGACATCTAATGAAACAGAATCTTCTCAATGCACAATGTTGAAAAATGTTTACATTATTTATGCTGTATCCATCTGCAAATAAGCTGCACAGCAATCTTGCCTTTGGCTTATTGTTTTACTAAATTAAATGTTGCCAGTGCACACCTATAATCTTTTACTACAAGTACATGTAAAGGAAGACATTATCTCTCTCCCCCCACAAAAAATCTAGGGCACCCCGCCTATACCCTACCAAGGACTCAAGGTGTGACCAAATCAATTTAGGCATCCCCACCCTTTCCCTTCTGAGGGCTCAGGGTGTAAGGCCCACGGGGCTCAGGAAGAAACCCGGTCAATTTAAGTACTCACCCTTTCCCTCAGGGCTTTACAGGTCTGTGGAACCTTTTCCCAGTGAGAGAGCCTTACAAAGCTGTGCGCTAAACATCTATTTATTAGCAACACACACAGAATATATATACCAAGCAAATCTCTTATGCTCACCACTCCCAACATACAGACAAAATTCACGCGATGGCCAGTCAGGATCCTCTCGTCTGGTGGTTCCAGCGATGTCTCTGCACGTCACGGTCGTGCAGAAGGGTCAGAGTTCTATCAGCTTGATGTTAAATTCCAGTCCAGAGATGGTTCCCAAAGAGCATGAGGGTTTTTTTGTTACATTATATAGGTAAAACTAGCTACCTCCTTTAACTTCTCTAAACCTATCACATGATTCAGTACCCCTAGGTAATATTGGTAAAATTTAACCAATCACACACTGGCACCTATGTTTTTCTCCTTCCTGCTCAACTCTTTTTATGTTTTATCTCTGATGCCTAAATTGCAACTTATTTATGTCCTTCTTTGTGCAGATGGTCAGCATAAATTCACTGATCAGAGCTTCTCCTATCTATTTTACCAAATTGTGGGTCTTTCTGTTTCCTCCCTAAACTTCTCAGCATCTGGGTGTGTCTACTTTACAACCGTTGGTGTTATAACTCTTGTTAGGGGCGTTCCTGAGGTGGGGGCACCTTAGCAATAGTGGAGCATTTTTCCCCCTTAATTTTAGTGTTGAAATCCCTGAGTTTCACCCAAGGCTGGTTTAGTATGAGGTGAGTTAAATCTCAGGCCTACACACAGGGCACAATTAGAAGGAAATAATGAACAGGCTGCACATTTATAGAAACAGACTGGGTTACAAAATAAACAAAAGCCAGTAGATCTTATGGTAATGGAGCATCACAGTTGCAAAAACCGGATGGTCCCAAGACCACTAATATGGCCCCAGGACTATTTGGCTCTCATCCTCCCTGAATCTGGCCATTTAAACTAGATAAGTGTGTACTCTTGTGGAAAGTATTGGAGTAGCTACTAAGTTAACTGAAGATTTTTTCAAACCCTTGAGGTTTGAGATCCGGCACCAGGTTGGGAGGCACCTCTCCAATGTCAAGTTAAACTATAGTTAATAATTTAACTCTCCTGCATGGCTACCTGCCTTTTTCCAAATAACACAAGTTGCAAAAAAGTTTCAGACCAATAGGTAGAACCAAAGAAGAGAACTACTGACACCCACACAGTGAATTCACATTCCTGATAAACAAACAAAAAATACTGTGGTTTAGTACAACAAATAATAAATTAAATACAATGTGACACAGTAATATAGTGCAAACATGGTAAATAATACAAACATACCGTACATATAGATTAGGTGTTCCATTGACTTCTCCAAAGCATCCTACATGACCACATTTATATTGGCATGTGTGGGGATTCCAGCGTATCTCACTGAACTCATAACAAGCCTCTGCTGTCAACAACAGATCACGGTACAAATAGCAGGGGTGCCAGTGAGTGTTTTTTTCCACTGGGCAGGGTGTGAGACAAGGGTGCATTATGTCCCCAGTTCTTTTCAATGTGAACACAATTTATTGTGAGACAAGCTTGGGAAGGTTTTAATGAAGTGGAAGAAGCTGGGATTTCCATTGGTGGGCACCTCCTAAAGGATCTGAGATATGTTGATATGATTCTTTTTGCTGCAACCATCGATGCCATGCAATGAATATTGGCATCTGTAAAAACAGTTAATGAGGGATTTGGACTATACCTGAATGTGGTGAAAACCAAATGGATGTATGTTGACATGATCAATAATAACAGGTGTGACGGGGGGCCCTGTTTGTCGAGCCGGGCCGCCTCCATTGGCCCAGCGTGAAGTTGGTATACTCTGTCACGCAGGCGTCGGGATTCCCTGTTAGATCAGGTAATTGCAGCAAAGTGGACTCCAGACCCCCTAGGTGAGGCTGAGCAAGCAAACAGTCTATGGCCCCTGAGCCTCCAGGCTGGGGCCAAGAGCAAGCAACAGCTAGGCCTATGGGGTGTGGTAGGGTAATCCGGCCCTGCCAGCTCCACAGGGCCCTATGAAGTCAGGAACTTCCCCATTAAAGGTTTAGGCATCGGCTTTTACTACATCCCCTGGGTCACAAGTTGCATCCCAGGCATTTGCTTGCTGGCGGCAGCTTGGCATCCCCATCTGTCTCCACAGTTGGAGAGTTGTCCGCAGCGTAGTCTGGGTCCACGGGCTCTACTGCCTGGAGTGTCTCTGCAGAAGCCTACAGTACATGTCCCCTGCACTCCTCCTCAGCCAGCCCCAACTGAGCTGGGCTGCTTATTTTTATCTGGCTCTTACATCTGGAGTATGCACAGCAGGGGAAAGGGGGCATGGCCTCCTGGGCCACAAGTGATTGGTTCGTCCCTCTTGGCCCTGTGTGGGGTTGGTACACCCCGTCACAACAGGATACAATCCAACATCATGAACAATGTTCAAGGTGTAGAGGTAGTAGATGCATTTAGTTATTGGGGATCATGCAACCCAACCCAATCAAGGAGGCTGCTCCAGAGAAATCAGAGGATGACTAGGGATGGCTTGATCAGCCATGACCTACCTTACGAAAATGTAGACAAAACATAGCATCTTGAAATGTACAAAAGTTTGACTTGTGGAAAGCTTAATTTTGTCCATTTCCATAGCAATTTGTGGATATGAATCCTGGGAAACTAATGCTGCTATCAAGAGGAAAATTGAAGACTTTCAGATGTGGTGCTGATGAAGATTCTCATGTATCTCCTGGGTGTAAAAGAAGATGAATGCTCCTATTAGAAATATTATTAGAGAGAAGCGGACTGCTTTTGGAAATATAACAAGTGCAAATAGTTTGGGTACATCGGCGTAGAGATGGAAATAACCTTGACAAAGTTATCATGTAAGGAATGGGGGGCAGGTCATTGTAGTATGGTGTGATCAGCAAGGAAATAGATACATGGTGTATGACAGATCAGTTCGGAGGTCATCTGCTGAGTGCCTAAAGGGTAAGGATGGATCAAGAAGGCTTCAGAATATTCTGCTGTGATGTCACCAGTATTCAGACATGAATAAATAAACTTCTGTATTTCTAACTAACACTACTCCACTCTAGGGTAGGCAAGCTTGCTCAAAGGTGGGATAAAGGAAAATGGCTTGGTGTTTGGCAGCTCTACTCATGTACAGAAGCTGTCTCTGAGTCAGCCAGCTGATCAATTGCTGTTGCCCTTCAGGATAAGTAATAAGGAAACCAAGTGGCTTGACTTTAAAATCAGTGACAGTGATTGGTTAGCTGGCCAGGAACCTATTGGATTACTTGTACTGTCTTCTCCTTCCATGACAATTTCAATAATACAGCCGTGCCTTCCAGGATAGGCAGGACAACTTAACACCTCATACATTTCCTTGTTTGTTTATAGTGAGATGCTATGTAGGCCAAATGGGTGATGCTGCTCTTTCCAGAACTTCGTTTTTCTTTTAATTGATAATTTGTTGAATTTTAAATATAGTCAGCAACACAAGAAATGAGATCTCATTTGAGGCCAAGACAGCATAATATTCATTGTACCAATCAGTGACAGATAACTGAAGATGTAATTGCAAACAAAAATATGCCTAATAAAATAAAAACAGAAATTGAACTCTCTCTGCTAATCCACATGGTCCTTAGACCCATCTATTCAAAAGAAACCTATTGCCCCTGTTAATAGTTTCTGGTTCAAATAGATTCTTCATTCGAACTGAGCGTAGGTACAATGCTCTTTGCTGCCGCCTAGTTGTAGGGATAGGTTTTGGAGACTTCTAACAGTTGCTGCTTAAAAGCTATTATGACCTAACAGATAGGGTAGGAGCTTTTTTGGTGTTAGGAAGCAGATGCAGTTTCCACAAACAAAGCCAGCAAAGCCAAAAGGGTTGGCATCCCATATTCTGACTTGAAACATGGTCCCGAGTCTTTAAATTATATCCTTATTTTTGCAATGACGGGTGGCCTGAATAATTCTGGGGGCTAATTCTCTGGGGTGATGGGTTATGTTTTCCAAGTCAGAGAAAGGAGGTGGTCTGTATCCTGAACCCAGGATTTGTGTAACTCAAGTACTATGGGGACTGTTCATTACCAACCGTTGCAAAGTATTCGCTTCAATTCAGGATTCAGAGAAGAATCCAAACTGATCTGCAGATGGGAAGGCCATCTTCTTCACTTTCCCTAGAGCTGTGATTGATGAGGATGACGATAAAGCCAAAAATAAAAACATGGTTTAAAAAAAATAGTTGAGTTGCTAAGTGACGACAATATAATTCCTTAGCACATCATTTACAAAACCAAAGCACTTAAAGGTCAGGAAAGCAGTAGATAAGGACAATATAAGTTCTACTTTGCCAACATGATAAATGAAATATTCTTATCTCATATAAAGAAAGGCTAGTAAAGGCTCCTCTGGGGCCCTCTTCAGTTAATGCACACCTTACAGAATATGGCAGGTAAGTGTTAGACCCAACCTCAGAACACAACTTACTTCATTCTATAGCCAGTATTGAAACTATTAGGTTGTTGTATCTCACTTCCATGGCACTCAATTATTTTGTGCCTTAGTTAGCTCATCTAAAAATGTGTAGCTAATACTTTTGCACTTGCCTGGTAGCTTTCTGGCTGGGCACTTTACCAAGATAGGTTAGCAGTATTATCCCCATGTTACAGGTGTCCTAAGCACAGAGATTTGAGCCAGCTTGTATAAGGGGCATTGTAGATAAACAATGATAAGCGGGATCTGTGGTCATCTCAGCCACAAGTTTAACCATTGGTAAACCATTTAAACTGTGTTCCTCAGTTACCCTGCTATGAAATGGACCTTTGCACATCCTCTCTAGCAGAGGTAGCATTTGACAAAAGAATGCAGGAGGAAGAGACATTTTACCAGATCCTGGAGTGTCCCCTTCCTTTTTAAAAGGAACTCCAGCCTGCCCAGCGGACACACTGTAATATTTTGCATTTCTATAGCATTTTGTCTTGGAGCTGCCTGCAGTTCTATAGTAGTACAGCACTTCACATATGTTAATGGATTAAGCCATTCATTATTCCTATGAGATATGTAAATATTATTATCCCCATTATATAGAAGGCAAACTGAGATACAGAAAGGAAAAAAGATTTTCTCAATGTACAGCAGGTGAGCTGTCATGGAACCCAGGAGTCCTGGATCCCTATTCTAACCACTAGGTGGCATTTTTTCCTAGAACTACCCAGATGGTTGGTCTGAAAATTCATCAGACCATTACAATGTGATTTGTCATTAAAACCACTTGGATATAGATAGAGTTTTTCAGCATGGCATATTGAAGACAAAGGTTGTCATGGACTACAGTCTTCCTTTACTTTAAAAACAGCAAGAATATGATTGGATTCTAAATGAACATCATTTGCTAATTACATCAAGGTATGAAGGCAACTGTAGTGTCTGAAAACAAAGAATCAAATGCCTTTGATATCAACACTAGGGTGAAAGAGGGGAGTGTCATAGCCCCTGTGCTTTTTAACATCTACTTTTCATTCCTGCTTCTTCACACATTTATGGACAGCAGTGATAGCATTTAACTTCAAACCAGACTAGATGGAGGCTTGTGCAACATCACAAAGTTGTGCGTGAAAAGCAAGGTGAAGGCTAGTTCTGAGACATTTCCAGATTGCAGATCATGTGGTCTTAGTTGCCCACAGTGAATCTTCTCTGCAAAATCTCGTGGGTAGATTTTCTGCATCACGCAAGAGCTTTGTGTTGACAGTTAGTTTCCAGAAGACTCTGATCATGGAAGAACCAATGCCTGACATTCTGGAGGGTAAACTGCTTGGCGTCATTAACAGCTTTTGCTAGTTGGGGTTTTATGATCAGCAGGAATCTTGACCTTCAGATTGAACTGACTAACAGAATTTTGGGCTGTTACAGAAATGTACATGGAATAACAGCACACTATTGACTAAGGCGAAGATGTAAATCTACAAGGCTTGTGTGCTGTCATCAGGGTTCCGAAACGTGGACGACACATGCTAGGCATATCAGAAGACTGAACAACTTCCATGTGAAATGCCTGCGCAAGATCCTGAACATTAAGTGGGAAGACAAAGTACCAAATACAGAGGTGCTGGAGTGTGCAGGACTGGCACATTTAAAAACCACTATTAAGAGGAGGAGGTTGCAATGGCTTGGTCATGTCAGAAGAATGGGAGGAGACCGTATTACCAAGAATATTTTGGACAGCGAGATTCGTGATGGCTATAGAAAGTGGCGTCACTTTTTAGGCGGTACCATGATGTGTGTAAAAATGATACAAAGTCATTCAACATCAATGTAGAAAGCTGGGAGGAGTGTGCAGAATCCCGTCCAATCTGGAGGAAATATCTGGTACTGGGTGCAGCTGAACATTAAGTGGCTTTGATCCAGAGGATGTAAGCAAAGTGAGAAAGAAGAAACAGCGTGCTGTAATCTTGGATTCCAACTCAGACAACACATGGATCTGTGAAACTTGTAACTAGCTGTGTCACTCTCAAATTGGGCTTGTCAGCCATAAGCTGATTCATCGGGTACGTGACTAGACCTCTTACACGTATGATCCAGCGGATCGACGGTTGCCTACGATAACAAATGTGCAGACTGTGACCTTAAATTAATGAGGGGAAATTATCTTCCATTCAGATGTTTCTCTCTGAGCACACTTGTCTCTTTAAGCTAAGGATGCTGGAGCTTACGGGCCCAGCAGATGAAAAGATCAAGCAGGCAGGGGAAAGGAGGGAAAGAAAGGTGGGGGGGAGGTTAACTTACTTTGACCTGCAATAATCTAGAAAATTTTAGATAGTTGTTTGGACCATAGGTACTAAGGTGATAGACGCCATAAAAATACCTTGGATAGGCAGATTTGTGTAGCACAGTGTAAGGGCTGGAACATTTAGAATGTTTTGATGTTATGGATGCAGCCATGGTATTTTGCCTTTAATGATTCTGGGACTCTGTGAAAAGATTGGCCAGCAGACTGGCCTTTGGCTTGGCTGCCAGATGTGACCTTTGGCAGTGTTTAAAACCTGTCTTGCAAATCTTCCTTACTAAAGGGTATTTATTTGTTAAGGTTAAACTAGAATCCACTTTTAAAAAAATCGATTTATCTGAAATGGGTTTGGTTAGCTCTTTAATTGGCGTGGAAGACCGTATTTATTTTTGCTGTAGGGGAAATGAGTAGGTTTATGCATTTTAGATACATAGTTAATTAAATATGCTGTTGTGGGGTTATTTATCTCAGTCTTCAGATAACCTCAAGGTACTAAAAGCAAGGTAATAATACTGATGAAATATTCTTTGCCAAGCTTCAGTGTCTCATCTGCATTTCTGTTCCTCTTACCTTTTGCCCTTCCCTCATGGAGTAACTTACACAGACTAATTGGTGTAATTTTATGTGCCATCACGTTGTGTTACTCTTCTGCCAGATCTCATGCAGATCAGGGTTGGGCTAGTTTAGGCTTTGAGCGGGAGGACTAGATGCTGCAGAAAATTGTGCTGGCAATTTACTAGATCATGTCCCTCCCTCCAAGTCAGAATTATTCCATTGATGTTTGGGGTTGGTGCTCTGTTGGGGGGCATGCTGCTTTGGTGGTAAGGCACACAGGATGTAAAGTTTTCAAGTGTCAGACTTGAGCTAACTCTAATCTGACTAGCATGGGTGCCAGTAACAGTGAAACTGCTGCAGCATGAGCTTCAGTGCAGGCTGTGCAAGCCTGCCTGGGACCCTGGGTACATACTCAGGCTGCTTGCTCATGTTGCCACAGCTTCACTGCTATGGGTACCTGAACTAGCTAGATTAAAAATAAATTAACCTTCTATTGCCATGTAGACATACCCTAAGTGACTTAGAAGTCTGAGTCCCATTTTCAAAAGAGACTTAGGAACCTAAATCTCAATGAAATCCAGTAGGTCTTAGGCACCTAAGTAGCTTTTGAAAATGGAACTTTAGGCTTCCAAATTACTTGGGTGATTTTGAAAATTTTACCCAATACCAATTTCCTGATCACTTGTAACTGTTAAAGATACCCAGGGCACTTTCTGCGAGACTGTGAATAACAGGTCTGGTTGTCCTGGGCAAATTCCAGCTTTGGTTTAAAATGCTTATTTTAAACTCCACCCCATACCCCCATTTAATTTTTGGCTTCTAAATGCACCTAACACACAATCCCTAGACAATACCTGTCAAGTATTTAAAAAATAATTGCACATGTGCACGTGAGTCAAATTTCTGATAGTGACTAGTGCTGAGTACTCACCTTCTGAAAATCAAGCTCCTTTAAGATGTTTCAGGTTGGGCCTCCACAAAATTGAAGCACCCAAAATCATTCGTCACTAAAACCAATACATCTTAAAGTGCATGATAATACACATTTTACCCCACAGGCTGCTGCACTTCATTGTAATGAAGTGATCCCTGCATGTAGTTTGTATATCAGTTTGTAAAGTACTCTGGGATCCCTGAGAACAAAAGACAGGTATAAAGTGATTGACTCAAAATGATGATTTCTCAAGTTTTTTTTTTTAACTGAATCCACTCAAGGGTTCTGATTAAATGGAGCTGTCATGGCCAAATCCTTTGTATATGTTGTGCAATGGAAACATAATTGCACCAACAAGGTCCATGTTACTTTAAAACACTTAATCCAGTGCAATTTGATAAAAGAAAAAGCAGCTAGAATCACTTTGTCTTGGGCTTATTAATAAATGATCACTTTCTGCTTTTCTTTGTTACCTGCACTGTATGTTTATGTTCTCAGTTTCCAAATGTGAATATTGTTCTTAACTGCATATCCGGGCAGAATTTCATTGTCTTTCTTCAGACCCTTATTTAAAAATAAAACAGTTACGTGCATCCAAGTGTCACAACTAATTGCAAAGTATTTACATGACGTATTTAAGAGAGAAGACAGCTGCATGCAGACCGATTTGGAAATGCTGGTACAGGAGATAGCACTGTAATCATTTTGAGCACTATCAGTGCACATAAACTAGTTATTAATGTTTGCTGCCTACTGTGAGATAACAGCAGGGGAAAATGCAAAGGTAGTTTTGTTGGGTCACTGTGTAACATTAAATAAAAAAAAATTAAACCATTTGTGTTTAAATTTTAATTCCTTTGCTTCTTTTCATTAAGAAATCCAGAAGGAGGTGGGTGTGTGGTTAGCTCTATTATCTGTGGTCAAGAGACTAGAACCGAATGTAACGTCATTTTGAACTGTAGTTCATTATTTTTGCATTGGTGTAAACTACTTGTGTGGGTGTTCTGTCATGTTTAGCCTTTTCTGTGAGCTTCGGCATTAACAAACTGAAAAATGTCTTTATTTTTGACCCTCTGATTCATGATTTGCAGCCTTGTGCTTCTCTAAGATGCATTTGTTCACTTGGAGGACTTTCAATATGTGAATATTCATTTATGCGTCAAATCTCAAATTCCTTGGTAAGGAACGATGACTGAAGCTTTTCAGTGCTTTAAAATGATGTACAAAATGAGTCATAAATCAGACTAAGAATTCTTATTTTTAATCCTTCCTTCTATCACAGTTACTACAGAACATGTGTTCAACCTCCAACAGCCTTAGTGAGTGTTTTGTAAGGTAGCCAACACTTACTATGATGAGAGCTTGATCTTGTGCCTGACGGAGGCTGAAGAATTGGCTCCTATCTGAAAAATGTATGTGCTGCTTAACGTAACTTGAGGATTCCCCATAGCGCTGGCGTTTCAGTGCATCATCTACTTCTATTAGAACACTGGAATTATCCAAAGGTCACAGCAAAGGCTCCTCATTTTGTGTGTTTGTTATTATGATCTCTGAAAGTGATCTATGTGTGTTTGTTACTGTGATCACCTGCTAGTTACATACCAGCAAATGCACACTCTGTGTCTTTAAATGCTACTTTATAAGAATGTGGTTTGATTTTCAGTTATCTGTAGCTACAGAACTTCTGTGGTTTAGTGAGCTGTAGAGAAAGATGAGAGAAGTTGATCTCCTGGTGTGTGCGCTAGGTTCTAGCTTCATTTGTTTAAACAAATGTATGCTCAGATGTACCTAAATCTTGTTTTGTCTTAAGCATGGAAAACAGTGGAGAAACTAAAGATAAACGAATTGGTTCAGGGTCTAACATGCCTCAAGCAGTTTGTGACAATACAACTTTTAAGTTTGAATGTGGCATAAATAGAGCAAATTTTTCTCCTAGGATATGTATGTACATTCTAAGCACTCACGAGAAAAGCTGCAAAAGGCAGGTGCTGGGTGGAGCTGAATGGATCAGGGAATTGGTAATGGGATCTGGAGCTTTATACTTCTAGGTCACTGGTTCAAGCCCAGTCTGGGTCAGTAGTAATTAAAAGGGTTTTTTTTTTATAGTGTAATGGCTCTTCAGTGGCCTCTATAAAATGAGTTGGCAGTTTCTGTCTGGTTTCTAGTGGCAGAGTGTTGACACTGCACACACAGCAATGACATTAGCATTAAACAGTCTCTGCAGAGGGTCGAAAATGGGCATGGAGATTCCCCTCTTATCATTAGATATGACAACTACCGCGGGGGGGGTTACATCCGTCTGTGCTGTGGATAGGGATTTCCCCCCTCCATTACCATCAGTCTGGGACCTGGTGCTAGAATTTTTCAAGTTAGTTCCTTCCCACAGATAATGCATTATTTTAAAATATCTAAGATCCCAATCCTCCAATAACCATTGGGCTCCTGTGCCCAGGCTGCAAATCATGCTCCATTCTAAGAACCAGAGGATCAAAGACAAAGATTTTCTTTTTCGGTTTGTTAATGTCAAAGCACACGGAAAAGGCTAAATGCCCACACCAGTGGTTTACACCAACGCATTCTGAAGTCAATGGGGCTGTGCCTGTGTGGAATTCATTGCAGGATCAGGGCCTTTGTCTTCTTTTGGTATCTGGTAAATACTTGTTAGTGTCTCAAAGGGCATTTCCTTGGCAGGAATATCCTGGAGAATCATAATGCCAAGTTGGTCTCACAGCTAACAAAGGGTTGCCCATTAAGGCCTCTGGGAATTGGGGATTGTTAATAATTTGTCCAGGAGGTGTTCTCCTTTGGACTGCTTTCAAACACCATATGATGAAGGCTGTGTGGATGGTATAATTCTTAATAAGTACTACTCTGCTGTAACCTCTTGTTTAATCAATTCTTGTCCTGTAGTAGACATTTAAAAATAATACAAAAAAACAACCTAGTGTCTGATCCAGATGGCTAATACTGCAGTTATCGATGTGTTTCCTCTAAGCAGGTATGGTGATTTATGAGCATCATTTAAACTTCTCCTGAAATTATTTTGCTTTGCAATAAATTGGTTACTTAAATATGATCACCACTCTGTACTTTAATCTGTGTGTATATGTACAAGAGTATGGGTCATTACTGGAAGGAGATGTCCTCTCTGCAATTAATCCTATAAAAGAGAGGTTTAATTTGTCAAGGGTATTGTGAAGATACATTTTAAGAGACTTGAGCTCTTATTCATCTCTGTTGTAAGTGCCACAGCTGTATCCTTTGCATACCAATATGCTGCTGGATTAAGTCAGTCACACACTTACAGAATACTACCCCAAAAAGTCTCAAAGCAGCCATTCAGTGTATGTGAATAAGCATGCGTGTGCCTATGCATGCTTCATTAAGTAGTGGGTAAAAAGAGGTGTAGAAGAAAAGATGACTTTGATGTTCATCCGTGAGGGTCAAAAGTTCTCCAAGTGAACCAAGAAAGTAAGTTGCATGGAACATTTGGACCAAAATATGTTCATTTTCAATTGCAGAAACTGTAAGACATGTCTAGTTTGGGATGATAGCTGGGAAGATGCAGATTGGAGTTGTGAATCTAGTAAATTCTCTCTATTCAGATCTTCTCTACCAGGCAGATGAAGATATGCAAAGCTGTGTGTATAGTGTTTTGCCCTAGGTCTGCCCCATCTTCCTAGCAATAACAACAGTAATCACAGCAGACTGGCGATTTCTAGCAAGTCCCAATAGTTCATTGTTGATTTTCACTTTGCTTGTTTTTACAGTCATGCTGCTGACGTTGCATGAACAAATGACAGCATAGATCTACATGAGAGGTTGTGTAGTTTCATTGCTGTCCTCTGCTTGTAGATGCTTTTCCAAAGGTATTGTTTTTCTCTTCCTGGCCTCAGACAAGTGAATCTCCTTGAGTTATTATGGAAAGTATCAATATTGATGACAAGCTTATTAGAACAATGTATTCAGGGTCATGGTGGATTCTCTATCGCTAGCAATTTTTAAATTAAGATTGGATGTTATTCTAAAAGATATGCTTTAGGAATTATTTTTGGGAAGTTCTCTGGCCTGTGTTATACAAGTCACACTAAATGATCACAATGGTGCCTTCTGGCATTGGAATCTGTGAGCAAATTGTGAGAATTAATTGAGGTGCAATTAAGTGTCCTGTAGTCACAGCGCCTTTTGCTATGACCATATCAAATCTCACATGCTAATTAACATCAGTTTTTAAAGGGGAGACCTCCAAGGAGCACCTTATTACTGTGGATGGTACGATAAGTGATATTCCTTGAGTGTTGGTTAATGGGAGACAGTACTGCTGCAGTTGCCATCTTTTGGATGGGATGTAAAATCTTGGTCTTGACCGTTTGTTGTTAATACATGTCTCATTGCGATTTTGAGAGTCTGAGCAAAATCCAGTTTGGGTTGAGGTTCTAGCTCCCCTGTCATATTCTGTCTTCAGCTGTTGCATTGTGTTGCTGTGTGTTGTTAAACAACCACTCAGAGCTTCATCTTACAGGTGGCTATATTTGTGTGGTAGGTAGGGTGACCATATGTCCCATTTTGGCCAAGACAGTCCACCTTTTTGGGGGGCAAAACTGGGCGTTAATCATCAGTTGGCAAGAGCAAATGGGACAAATGCTGTTTCCAAAAAAAAAAAAAAGTTGGGCGTGCCCCCCTAGGGGTGTGTGATGGGGGGGGGCTTGGGTGAGCAGTGGCGCCGTGGTGGGGATCCCTCGGGCCAGCCCAGCTCAGGGGGGAGAGTGGATGGGGTGACCCTCAGGCCAGACCCACTCAGGAGAGGGTCGGGAGGGCTGGGAAGGGGAATTCCTTGGGCCCAGCCCTGCATGGTGTCTCGTTTCCACTTTTGGAAATATGGTCACATTAGTGGTGGGTGAAGTGAGCCCTATCCAATAGCAGAAGGGTGTTGTAATGTTTAATTAATGTTTTGAGATCATTGCCTGGGTGGTGCTGTAGAGCTGTGTACCTTGACTTTTGTTATATAGCACAGCAAACCAATGGCAAAGACACATGTATAACCTAGGAGTCTAGAATTCCAGTCTTTTCTGTAACAATGAGAGAATGTTCTCTCCCTATCAATATAAACCCCATAGTATAATTTTAAATGGATGCACTTCTGTGTCTCTTGTCAGGAGCGGTACATCTTGCACCCACAGTTTATCAAGTTTCACACCTCAAGACTGTGCCTGGTGCTTCTCCTGACAGAGAGAGGGAAGCACATCCATTGAGAGCTTCTTTTCCATTGTGATAATGTTAGACACTCTACATTAGGAAAAGTACACCAAAAGTGACACTGAAGTACTTGTATCAAACTGCTTGAGCATATTTGTTTACATCCCGGTCTGCATAGCATCCCTATTCAGGCAAGTACATACTTAACTTAGGTCACTTGAAGTCAATGGGCAGCAAGCATGTGCTGAAGTGCATTCCCAAATTAGGGTCTCATTCAGTGATACTTTAGTGCTTCTAGAGAGAAGTCTGTAGTTCAGGTTATTAGTAATAATACAATCCCCTCAGTCAGTAAGGCATTCCCAAAGCTTGATCATTTGTATTAGTTATGGGAGTGTTAAATTTTTCTAGTTACATGCGTTTGTTTCATTTGCTTTTAATTCATAATGTCTGTTTGAAAATAATTTTTCCCATGGACTGTCTCCTTTCCCCTTGTGGGAAACACTTTATTTTCTGTATGTTTTGAATGGAGCTTTAAGCTGTTTTTTGCTTTACGACTAAACAGCTTTATGCGTGCACTAGCATACCAGCTGATGTCTATACTGTACTTTTGTAAAGCACAGCCATTCTAGTTGGCATGCTATGTCTTAGATACCAAAATGTCTACCCAAATGTTCATAGCCTTACTGATTAACAAATAGCATCTGCTTTATATGTATATAGTCACCTTCACCCTGTGTTTTAAGTCATAGATTCCTTTATCAGTTCTCATAGCATGAGGTTTGATATAATATTTCACTGTACTTAGATTCTAATCACTTAACTCGACAAATTAAGAGGAACATTAAGCCTATACAACTGCTTCACTGGGAGTTGAATGCTGTTCCAAATTCTCCAGATTACTTTTAACTTTTATTTCTCTTTTTTGAGGTTTCACTATGAGCTGCTTTGTGTCCAAGACCTGTGAAGAGCTTCAAAAGATTTCTTGCTACTGGAAAATTAGAGTATTCTCCATCTCCAATACTACTTAGTACTTCACAGCCTCTCCCCAGTTCAACCCTGCTGAGTCTGCTTCTCTCTGATTCTAAGGAAAGTTTGCATAGGCTTAATTCAAATTCTCCAAGCCCCGTAGCTATTGAACTATAAGTCCTACATGGTAACTTTTATGAACATGGCAATCTTATGAGTCTAAAATCAAAATATTCTTACCATCAGAGCTGTTGGGTGGACATGTTACATGTTTTATTTCTGCCCAGTCCCTTGTATATTTATGGTTGTTCTTCGCTATGTTTAGTTTATATGATTGAGTTCTTTTAACGTAAACAAACAGTGTTTAGAAAGAAAATGTTCCAAAGTGGACCACATGCTTTCCTCTTGCATGGTATTTTTGTTTGTTTACCCAGCATACTGTGTCTGTGGAACTGTGGTATTTAAAGAAAATACACATTATAAACTCCAGAGAATATTGATTTACGCAGCAATGTTAATGCTTAACAAATGGCCTTCCTGATCACAAGTAAACAGGGACTGAGGAATTTTAGAAGTCTGTTTTAATTTTGTATTTTCTTTAAAATTGATATATAAAATAGTATGGCTCTTTGTTCCATGTTGCCGTATAATTTTTATGAGTGAGAGAGCTGACGAACAGTGACTCAGTCTGGGGACTCAATTATGAATTCTAGAATATCTTCAGTTTTGCCCACACAAATCGCTGAGAGAATTTGAGTTGCCCAGCTTGTATAGCTGTTATTTACATTCACATGGCTAAATCACCGTGCACCACTTTGAAAATTCAGCTTTATATCTTTCACATAGCTGAGAATAATTGACTAATCTAAGTTCATGATAAGCAGTGCTAAATGGCCTACAGTGGTTTTGGGTTACACAAATGCCTTAAACATTGAGGTCTGGTAAGGGTATAGCATGTCATAACTATACTAAACCAGCTGTCATAACTATACTAAACCAGTGGTATCGTTTTAGTATTGCTTAAGACTCTGTTGTGGCTTTTAAAGTAAGCAAAGTGTTGCCAGAGAGGTGCCGGACCTGATTGGCAGCTGCATTTGGCTTGTGGACTGCTCCAGGCAGACAATTCTAGGGACCCTGCTTAAGAGACTCTTACAGGTCCTGTCTGTCTGGAGATTCAGTATGCACTTCCCTAGAATGCCCACTGATGCACAGGAGGGAAAGGCTTTGGCCATGCCCCGGCTGTACCTCAAAGATGTGTAGCACTTCTTGTATCCCCCCGTCCCCACATCTTGCACTCAAGGAGCAGGCAGAGGGAGCTTGGTTCCCAATAAACAAATGCACCAAAGAGGAGGAAAGATACCCAGGACTTTCTAGCCCACCTCTTGAAAAATCACAACAGCCAGGATATGGCCTTTGGTGTTTTATGGTCTTCTAAGATGCAGAGTTCTAGCTCCTTAATTAAAGTGGCTGTACTTGTGTTAGTCATATGGAATGCACCTCTTGGATTGTTGAATCCAGCCCCCCCGAATCTAGCAGGAAGGACCCTATAGTCCTTACTCCTGCAGTTTATCTAACATTTCCTTCAACACTTCCAGAAACACAACTACTTCATTAATGTTGTTTGGCAGAATGTCAGTGGTAGGTAAATCCTCTCTTAGACAAAACATAGCCTCTGATACACATCACATATGCAACCCAGTAAAGTTTTGCAGAGGTTCAGGGGTGAAATCTTGACGCCATTGAAGTCACTGCCAAACCTTTTATTGACTTAATTGGGGTCAGGTTTTTGCCCCAGATGTCCTATTAGCTAAATGTGTTGAGATTAGTCCATAACTTACATGGAACATGTAATGCGGGAGGTGCATTTAGAAGTCATACCATTTTCACAGAGACCTTTGGAGGCCTGAACTACTCATGTTTTGTCATGACCAGTGTGACATGTGTCCCAATTGAGGATCATCTTCTCATATCTTTTTCCATAGCATCTTGTCTTTTGTCATAGTTACTTTTCCACTTTACAGAACAGATTGGGGGTAGTATGGGGGAGTACTCCTGGAACATGAATCCTCACTACTCCCCTGTGAGGGAGGTAAGCATACTTAGATTGGAAGCTCTTTGGAGCAGGAACTATATTTTCGTTCTGTGTTTGTGCCGCACCTAGTAAAATTGGGTCCTGGTCTGTGATTGGGGCTCCCAGATGCTATGATAATACAAATAATAAATAATTATTATTCTGTTCAATTTACAGATGGGGAAACGGGGGCAAAGAAGTGTTAAGTGACTTGTCCAAGGAAATACAGGAAATCTGTAGCAGAGCTGAGTATTTGTTATTTGACACATTCTGCTATAACCCTTAAACCACCCAATCCCCTATAGAATATAATATACCTTATATCCAGCTTGAAAAGTTATAGATAATGACATTTTAGAGCTAATATTTGAAAACGTACACGTCTGTGTCTAACAGACCCCATTTTAGCTGCCATCCAGGTTTGAACATGGAACCTGGAGAGCTAAAAGCATGAGCTTCTACCACTTGAATGAAGGAACAAAAGATGGGGTTTTCCAAAGCACCTAGTTGGCAGGTGTAGCAGAATCATTCACATCTTACGTGGGCCAGCACTAGAGGAGAATAAAGACGCACTTACTTCTAGTATGAGTTACATGTGCATTTTCTGTGAAAGAATTGATGTCATCCCAAGCACATAAAGTAAAGTGTTTCCCCATATCCCCTACCTTGCCTTGCCAGTCACTCTGTAAAACTGCAGGCAGGTTGAGACTGCAATGCCATGAGCCAGTTTAATAGTGATGCAAATAATAATACACTGTGCTTCTACAGGGCCAAAGGAAAGTCTTCACAACATCCACTGTGAGGTAGGTAAGAGGGAATCTTTTCACCCATCGCTGAAATGCAGCCACCTCTGTGGTAGAATCTAGCAGCTGTCTTCAAGGCATAAAGCAATGCTACATGATGTGAGAGGATGTGAAGAACAAATTCAAACTGCCCCCAGTATTTTGGCATAAGTACATTGCCTGACTTGGAGTTTTCTTATGCTTTCACAGAAAATGGCAAATCAGAAGTGCCTAATGGTCAGGCTATCAGTTTTGCATCCTCTTCAAAGGTCTAAGTGTGAAGACAGTGGATTAGTGCCAACTCACTCACTAAGCCACCACCATCACTTCCTGCAGCACGTAGGCATCCCACAGAGCTCTCCCAGCCAAGTAACATTTCAGCTTGGCACTGCTTCTTTTAAGCTCTGACAGAATCATAGCCTGACATAGTATGGTTTGCAGGAGAAGTTGCTGTTTAATTAGTGAACTGTAGAGCTGTCCAAGAGTTCGTAGTTAACACACAAGATAAATTAACCAGGGTGTAATGCAGTGACACTCCCTAGGGGTACCCTGGGTTGTGAGGCACCTCATCACCACCTGTCTGTAGCAATGTCTTCAATGGAGCTAAGATTTTGCTCCAGGTTTATAGCACCAACATTTTTGTCAATGCGTTATTCAAGATAGTTACACTCCATTATTTTAAAATATGCAGGCATCTTTGAGTGGAGCATTTGGGCAATATAAAGAAGTAGCAGAGGAATTTGGCTCTTTGTAAGGGAGAGTGATCAAGTCGGAAGCTCAGGTAGTAGAGCAGAGAGAGGAACGTGGGTGTATTTGATGTCTTGTCTTTGCAAAGCTTTATATACTGCATATCGGCCTTGCTGTATTGCAGCTCTCCTGCACGTGCTGTGTGCCCAGAGTAAGTGTTTTGTGTTATGCTTTGGGAGGTAAGATGAGTGCTGAGCAGCATTAACTCCTTATGCCGCTTGTGAGATACGGTGCTAGAGCAAAGCGCTCAGAGCAGTGACTTTGAAACACAAAACTAATATTTTTTTTCAGATAACTTTATTTTCTTTGTGTTTCTTAGGCTCCTATCCACGGAATCTGTCTTCTACCCTTGTGTTTTTGTAACATTGTAATGTTTGTTGCTGTTCAGTTCTTTTAGATCATCTCTTCCCCATCTCCGCCCTTTAATTTCTGCTAGCACCTTAAAAATGATGTCTTTGTTTGGCTTTACATCTGCAAATGTTAACATATCCTTATCACATCAGAAATGTTGGTTTAGCATGTGTCCAGCTGCCCATCTGTATATTTCAAGCCAGCAGTTTTGCTGTGTGAGTAGTTTGCTCTTTCAAAGTATGCTAAATAGACCCATGCTGATTTCCACAGTAGGTCAGCCTGCAGCTTGTATGTATGAAAGCATTAGCTCAGCAAATAAAGATGGTCAACCAGCAAGACGTAGGTCTGCACATTCATACAGTATTTATGCTGTTAAGTGACATGGAAAACAAATCCACATAAGCCAAGTTTGCCTTTAACAAAGATGATTTGCCAGTCTCTCAAACTAATCGCAGTTTGCCAACCACCAGGATGAAGAATTAAAATGTATCAACCCAGCTGTACTAGGAAGAAGAGATCTAAAAATACAATAGCCACTAGAATTATTATAGTTACTTGCATCATCTACACAGTATAAAGTTATATAAATAAATGGCTTTGTATAATTTATGGTGATGTCTACTTTAAGCTTCTGTGTATTGATTAACACATTTCAGAATCTGCTGTATGCAGAAATTTCTTAAACAGAATAGAATTTAAACAGTTTAATAAGAGAAGTTGGCATTGATCAGTCCAGTTACATTTATAAAACAAATATGTCCCTGTAGGTATTGATAGAATGTGATGAAGCTCTTAAAGGTGCTTCATAGCTCAATAAATAGGTATAATTTGATGATGACTTATTTTCACACAATCTTGCAAATTCCAAATAAAATTGTCTTAATGGTATTATTATAAGCTTTTTTCACAGAATATGTTAGTGGAAGGGAAAAATAAGATAACCAATGAGGAAAGATTAATAAAGATTCAGCCTTCAGGTTGCAAACATTAAGTACCAAATGGTTAACGTATATAGAGATGAGCAAATAATAGAAAGAGTACACTTTTTTTATATAATCTCTGCTGCAGCACAGGAAAATGGAATCTGTTTTCTTTACATAGAACAGTTCAACAAGCCAACATAGGCTACGTTAAATATTATTGATGCTAATGTTGTTAGGGCTAGATTCCAGGAGAAGGCCTATGGACAAAGGACCTTGAGCTAGAGATTGCTGCTTTATGTCACTTAATGTTAGAAAAATCATGCATTTTATATTTAAAAATAAATAATTGTTGTTCTCTGTGAAAGGGATAATTAAGAATTATCATATGGTTACTTCTGAGTCCCACTGTGAGGCTGTATTTGAAGTGTGTGTTTCTGCCTCCTGCTTCTTCCGTTTAAGTATGGCAAGTATAACTTGTTTCCTAGCAGCTGGATTTATGTCATTGGCATCTCAGCAGGGTGGCTTATTCAAGGAGTCATTACATTGTTTGTATTAAACCTCTTAGATGTTTATGGATTTCTTTTGTCTGAATATTCTTCAGAATAACTGAGTGTTTCTACAGCAAGTAAGGAAACCAGAATGACATGGATGTTCTCTTTGTCTTGATACATGCCATAGCTGCCATTAACAGCATATATGCTGATCAGTTGAACTGTGACGGGTTGGATCACAAAAACCCACTTGGGGCTGTTAACTGATGTGCCAAGACTACTTCTGCCCCTGCCTTCCCTGCCAGCTTGGGACTCCAGAACCCTGCCTGGTTGTCGCAGACACACTTGCTGGCCACAAACATAGACCCAGGTCTGAACCACGTCCCACAAATTGCAAGTTTAACTAAAAGCCACCTAAGTGGTGTTCCTGTCTTTAACACTCAGATGCCCAACTTCCAATGGGGTCCAAACCCCAAATAAATCCGTTGTACCCTGTATAAAGCTTATACAGGGTAAACTCATAAATTGTTCACTCTCTATAACACTAATAGAGAGAGATGCACAGCAGTTTGCACCCCTCCCCAAGTATTAATACATACTCTGAGTTAATAAGTAAAAAGTGATTTTATTAAATACAAAAAATAGGATTTAAGTGGTTCCAAGTGATAACAGCCAGAACAAAGTGAATTACAAGCAAAATAAAATAAAACACACAAGCCTATGCCTAATACAGTAAGAAGACTGAATAAAGATAAAACCTCACCCTCAGCGGGGTTCCAGTAAGTTTCCTTTTACAGACTAGTCTCCTCCTAGTCTGGGTCCAGCAATCACTCACACCCCCTGTGGTTACTGTTCTTTGTTCCAATTTCCTTCAGGTATCCTTTGGGGGGTGGAGAGGCTATCTCTTGAGCCAGCTGAAGACCAAAATGAAGGGGTCTCCCAGGGGTTTAAATAGACTTTCTCTTGTTGGTGGACACCCCCCTCCACCTGTGTAGAATCCCAGCTACAAGATGGAGTTTTGGAGTCACATGGCCAAGTCACATGTCCATGGATGACTCAGAATTTACAGGTAGCAGCCATTGTTCACATGCTACCTTGAACGTCCTCAGGCAGACTTCTTATGTGGATTGGAGCCTTCCAAGATTCATTGTCCGTTAAGTGTTTCTTGATTGGGCACTTAACTTGCACATTCCCTTCTAAAGAAGCTGACCAAATGCCTTACTAAGGTTACTTAAAATCAAAAAAGTATACAGCCAATATTCATAACTTCAAATACAACAATGACACATGCCTACAAATAGGATGAATATATTCAGTAGCTCATAACCTTTACATAGATTGTTACATGGCATATGTATCATAAAACATATTCCAGTTATGTCTTATGTACATTCATAAGCATATTCCCATAAAGCATTATGGGGTGCAACGTCACACAGTACAGCCCACTGTCCTCCCACCTCACAATCTTCACCTATCACTTTCGGCCAGAGGAGGGTAGGGCACAACTCATTGCAGACTGCGTCAGCTGGCAGTGGGGCATAAGGTTGGTGGTAGGGTGATGGCACTTGAACAAAATGAAGCATTCCCACCAGGGGTGGAATATGCTGACTCCATAGTGTTATTCCCACAGAACCAAGGAAATGATGTATCAGATCCCTGGAATGGCGGTGTTTTACTGCCACTAGCCCACTTGTCCAGTCGGTGCTGTAGTGTCTTTAACAGATTTCAGGAATACTTTGCTAAAGTTTCAGAGTGGTAGCCATGTTTGTCTGTATCAGCAAAAAGAACGAGGATGCATGCATGCATCCGATGAAGTGGGTGTTAGCCCACAAAAGCTTATGCCCAAATAAATGTTAGTCTCTAAAGGTACATCTACACTACATGGGGGAGTCGATTTAAGATACGCAAATTCAGCTACGTGAATAGCGTAGCTGAATTCGACGTATCGCAGCCGACTTACCCCGCTGTGAGGACGGCGGCAAAATCGACTTCTGCGGCTTTCTGTCGGCGGCGCTTACTCCCACCTCCGCTGGTGGAGTAAGAGCGCCGATTCGGGGATCGATTGTCG
Organism: Chrysemys picta bellii; assembly: GCF_011386835.1. Taxonomy (NCBI): domain Eukaryota; kingdom Metazoa; phylum Chordata; order Testudines; family Emydidae; genus Chrysemys; species Chrysemys picta. The sequence goes on along the minus strand of NC_088794.1, from coordinate 71,478,248 downwards.
CGTCCCGATGGGACGCGATAAATCGATCCCCGAGAGGTTGATTTCTACCCGCCGATTCAGGCGGGTAGTGTAGAACTAGCCTAAGGTGCCACAAATACTCCTCATTCTTTTTACTAAGGTTGAGAGTCCCACTGTAACAAACAATACAAAGCAAACCTCAAAGCAAAGAGCACAATGCTACAGCTTTATTTTCAAACAGCGTGATGAGCCCTGTAGATAAATTTGTGCACTAGGACTAATATTGAATCTGAAAGCTTATGCAGCTGAGTACAGGAGGAGCCTAACTGACTGTCAGCTTTAGTTTATCATTCATAGTATATTTCTATATTCATCTAGTAAAGATCAGAATGTCTGAAAGCCAGGGGGCTCACTTTAAATCAGTCTGGGTGTTCATGACTGTTTTGAAAAATATGCTTTGTATAGAAAAGCTTTTTCTCAGCACGCAATGTGGGTTGGTGCCAACCATTGAATTAGGGGAGTCTCTCTAAGTATGGTCTCACTATCAATGAAGTTAGAGAGTCTTGACACTGCAGTTGCAAGTGTGATTGAAGCTCAGGTAGGCGTACCTGTGCTAACTTTAATCTAGTTTGCACAGCTAAAAATAGGAGGAAGATGTGGCGGTGTAGAGCTTGCCGTGGACAAGCAACACAAGTAGGTACCAGGGTTCTGGGCAGACTTGTACAGCTAATGCTGAAACCTGTTCCATTGCATCTTCACTGCTGTTTTCACCCATGCTAGCTAGATTACAGCTAAAACAGGTATGCCTGCCCAAGCTGCAGTCATACCTCTGATTGCAATGTAGATGGACCCTGAAGAAGAGCCTGTGAATATGTCTAAAAGGTACTGGCCAAATAAAACTACAAATTCCCTTTGATGGTATTTGAGGGGAGGTGGGAGTGGGGGTTAATTTGTTTTCTGCAAACATTGGTATGAGTGGCTTTTGTTCACAAGAATGTTTGCTGAACTCTACAAATGGCTCTGCCACAGACTTTGGGTGAATCTCTTAATCTGTCTATGCTTCAATTCCCCATTGGTGAAATGGAGAGGATACTTCCTTTTTCCTATCCTTTATCTGTCTGTTTAAACTGTAAGATCTTTGAGGCAGGGAACGTCTCTTACTCTATGTATATACAACAACTAGCACAATGGGGCTCCAATCTTCGTTGGGGCCTTTACATGCTAAAGTAATACTAATGAAAGGGCTGGTCAAAACTGTTTTTAGATGTAAAATTTGGTTTTCAAATAGATATTTTTCAGAGTTCTTTGCCACTTTTGTTACTGTTGCTTTGGTTGGGCTCAAAACAGATTCAGTGTCAGAACATTGTTTCAATAATGCTGAAAACTATTTTGATTATATCATTCCATTTATTTTTCCTAAGTTTTATATTGTATTAAAATATCAGTTCAAATATTTAATATTTTATAGCCTTTAAAATATATTATAATGTTTCAGTATTATTGAAATGTTTATAGATCAGATACTTTGGAATTTCCATTCTATGATAAATTTAAAATTTTCAACTATTCCAATTCAGGACAAACAAATTTCAAAATGCTGGAATTCCTGCAGAATGGAAATTGTTTTCTGACCAGCTCTAACAGCAAGGTTCTTCAGGAGGGTGTTTTGAAATGAGTGTGGACTGGAGGAAGATGAAAGAGGATGAGGAGAGACATGATAGCAGAGATGTCACTGCCAGTTGGCAGTGAAGGAGTTATGCGGAAACCTGATGATGAATGTTACAGCTACAGGGCTAGCAGCAACTTTGTCCCATTTCTGGTTTCTCTGAGTGAACCTGGTAGCACTACCCCTTTTATACCAACCACTATTATCCTGAAGGCCCTATGTGGTCTCAGCATCCGTTTTTCTTCCCTTTGGGACCCTGTGACCACTAATACAGTGACCAGCAGCCTTCTTCAAGCCCAAGTATATTTATTAGCAATTGGAACAAAGCATTCAAGAAAAAAAGAATTTTAAGACAAGAAGTACTCCACATATGTGCCTGACACCCCATAATGGCAACCTAAGTAAGCTATCTTCTTCAGTCACCCCATGGATTCATGTGTCTGAGTGTCTTTCATCTGGTTCTCCCCTTACACCTCCAAGAGAGTGTGCTTCTAAATGCTACAAGTTTTAGAATCATAGAATCATAGAATATCAGAGTTGGAAGGGACCTCAAGAGGTCATCTAGTCCAACCCCCTGCTCAAAGCAGGACCAATTCCCAGCTAAATCATCCCAGCCAGGGCTTTGTCAAGCCGGGCCTTAAAAACCTCCAAGGAAGGAGACTCCTCCACCTCCCTAGGTAACGCATTCCAGTGTTTCACCACCCTCCTAGTGAAATAGTTTTTCCTGATATCCAACCTGGACCTCCCCCACTGCAACTTGAGACCATTGCTCCTTGTTCTGTCATCTGCCACCACTGAGAACAGCCGAGCTCCATCCTCTTTGGAACCCCCCTTCAGGTAGTTGAAGGCTGCTATCAAATCCCCCCTCATTCTTCTCTTCTGGAGACTAAACAATCCCAGTTCCCTCAGCCTCTCCTCATAAGTCATGTGCTCCAGACCCCTAATCATTTTTGTTGCCCTCCGCTGGACTCTTTCCAATTTTTCCACATCCTTCTTGTAGTGTGGGGCCCAAAACTGGACACAGTATTCCAGATGAGGCCTCACCAATGTCGAATAAAGGGGAACGATCACGTCCCTCGATCTGCTGGCAATGCCCCTACTTATACAGCCCAAAATGCCGTTAGCCTTCTTGGCAACAAGAGCACACTGTTGACTCATATCCAGCTTCTCGTCCACTGTGACCCCTAGGTCCTTTTCTGCAGAACTGCTACCTAGCCATTCGGTCCCTAGTCTGTAGCAGTGAATGGGATTCTTCCGTCCCAAGTGCAGGACTCTGCACTTGTCCTTGTTGAACCTCATCAGGTTTTTTTCGGCCCAATCCTCTAATTTGTCTAGGTCCCTCTGTATCCGATCCCTACCCTCTAGTGTATCTACCACGCCTCCTAGTTTAGTGTCATCTGCAAACTTGCTGAGAGTGCAGTCCACACCATCTTCCAGATCATTAATAAAGATATTAAACAAAACCGGCCCCAGGACCGACCCTTGGGGCACTCCGCTTGAAACCGGCTGCCAACTAGACATGGAGCCATTGATCACTACCCTTTGAGCCCGACGATATAGCCAGCTTTCTATCCACCTTACAGTCCATTCATCCAGCCCATACTTCTTTAACTTGGCGGCAAGAATACTGTGGGAGACCGTATCAAAAGCTTTGCTAAAGTCAAGGAATAACACATCCACTGCTTTCCCCTCATCCACAGAGCCAGTTATCTCATCATAGAAGGCAATTAGGTTAGTCAGGCACGACTTCCCCTTCGTGAATCCATGCTGACTGTTCCTGATCACTTTCCTCTCCTCTAAATGTTTCATAATTGTTTCCTTGAGGACCTGCTCCATGATTTTTCCAGGGACTGAGGTGAGGCTGACTGGCCTGTAGTTCCCCGGATCCTCCTTCTTCCCTTTTTTAAAGATGGGCACTACATTAGCCTTTTTCCAGTCATCTGGGACCTCCCCCGATCGCCATGAGTTTTCAAAAATAATGGCTAATGGCTCTGCAATCTCACCCGCCAACTCCTTTAGCACCCTCGGATGCAGCGCATCCGGCCCCATGGACTTGTGCACGTCCAGTTTTTCTAAATAGTCCCGAACCACTTCTTTCTCCACAGAGGGTTGGTCACCTTCTCCCCATGCTGTACTGCCCAGTGCAGCAATCTGGGAGCTGACCTTGTGCGTGAAGACAGAGGCAAAAAAATCATTGAGTACATTAGCTTTTTCCACATCCTCGGTCACTAGGTTGCCTCCCTCATTCAGTAAGGGGCCCACACTTTCCTTGATTTTTTTCTTGTTGCTAACATACCTGAAGAAACCCTTCTTGTTACTCTTAACATCTCTTGCTAACTGCAACTCCAAGTGTGATTTGGCCTTCCTGATTTCACTCCTGCACGCATGAGCAATATTTTTATACTCCTCCCTGGTCATTTGTCCAAACTTCCACTTCTTGTAAGCTTCTTTTTTGTGTTTAAGATCAGCAAGGATTTCACTGTTTAGCCAAGCTGGTCGCCTGCCATATTTACTATTCTTTCTACACATCGGGATGGTTTGTTCCTGCAACCTCAATAAGGATTCTTTAAAATACAGCCAGCTCTCCTGGACCCCTTTGCCCTTCATGTTATTCTCCCAGGGGATCCTGCCCATCTGTTCCCTGAGGGAGTCAAAGTCTGCTTTTCTGAAGTCCAGGGTCCGTATTCTGCTGCTCTCCTTTCTTCCTTGTGTCAGGATCCTGAACTCGACCATCTCATGGTCACTGCCTCCCAGGTTCCCATCCACTTTTGCTTCCCCTACTAGTTCTTCCCTGTTTGTGAGCAGCAGGTCAAGAAAAGCTTTGCCCCTAGTTGGTTCCTCCAGCACTTGCACCAGGAAATTGTCCCCTACACTATCCAAAAATTTCCTGGATTGCCTGTGCACCGCTGTATTGCTCTCCCAGCAGATATCAGGGTGATTAAAGTCTCCCATGAGAACCAGGGCCTGCGATCTAGCAACTTCTGCTAGTTGCCAGAAGAAAGCCTCGTCCACCTCATCATCTGAGAGGTTTCTGAGAGAATACTTATTACTGCATTGGTGGATTTTATGCCTTTCCTGGTAAAACCAGTTTGACAGGCTGGCAGGAGACTGAGCTAGAATTGTCAGAATAAATATTTGTGGCATTGACTCTTAATATCTCTTAAGTGGAATATGATAGGTGAGCAGCTTGATCCATCTCCTCCTCTTTTCTGCCTGCCCCATCAGACAGACCCTCATCTAGAAGCATTTAAACCAAAATGTTCATTCAGAAAACACCAGGCCAACACACAATATTAACAAATTATTATAGAGCAGCTCTGTTCATCACTGTGAGAATGAGACACTTGAATGTGATGCAGAAGAAAAGGGGAAGCCATTTACGAGAGAGGGACAGTGCAGCTGGGTCCATACTATTTTCACGGGACGGGGAGGGGGGGACTATAACAGAAGCAGGAGGAAAGGCAGGCCTCATTTGTTGGGCTCTTTTTGCACCCTTCTTCCCCCTTTTCTCCTGTGAAAAATGTGAGAGCCCTGCCTGCTCCCTTCCTATTGAAAATCGACTATTGTCTCCTTCTCAGAGGCCTCTCTCTGCGCCTTGGAAGGAAAGGGAGCAAAGTGCGCTGAGCTGTTGGAGGAAGGTCTCCTCCTTCCCTCACCTCCCAGCTACTTTCTGTCCTGTGAACTGTCGGCTGACTATGCAGTGAAAGGCGCAATAGGGAGCCAGAATCCTCTGTGATACAGGATATGCTACCTAATGTGATACAGTGGAGAGTTCCGATTATAGAGCAGTTACTGTAAATTCCTATTGGACAGGATGCACCCCTTCTGTAACCATTAGGGATGACCGTGCTCTATTGATTGTATTTCCAGTAATAGTGAGTAAACTGAAATGCCAAATATTAAACACATCTGCTTCATTCATCATGCACTGGGGATAATCCCTTCAAAATTGACCATGATTGTTGCTAAAGGTTGGTGCTTAAGCCACAGTTCTTGACCTCCACTTGGGCATTAAGGGCCAGTTTTTTAAAGATATTTAGATGCCTAAAGATGCAGATAGGCATCAAGTAGGATTTTCAAAAAAATTTTCAGTTAAATCAGTTGGAGTTAGTCACCTTTGGAAAATCCCAGTAGGCATATGACTATATTTTAGGTGCCTAAATACCTTGAAAAATCTAGGCCCAACTATCTAGAGAATAACTGCTGCTGCTGTCTGTTTTCTAGAGTTTCTGTATTGCAGCTAAAGACTTTAATGCTGAAGACAATATGTTGCTGGATTTCTGTGATAACTTGAAGGCAAAATTCTATTCTTTGCCTTGCGTGCTTTTCCTACTCAGTAGTACAGTCATGTTGTAGACATGCATTAACTATATTGGAAAATGCAGTATTGCACAGAACATATTGATTATACAGCAGAAATTATTAGCTTACAATTGTTTTAGCTGAAACAAAAATCTGCTGGTTACGGAAGCTAATATAGAATAATAAAATATTAATATAAATAACAAGGTAAAATAATGTATTCTTATGTAACATTAGAGTTGTTTTTAATTTAATTGAATTAACAAAATCACTCTTTGTTTCTTGACCTTGTTAAACAAATCAGGTTTCTCATTTCTCTGGCAGCCAATGATGATGTAGTTGATTATTTGTTTCAGAGAAGGTTTTGATAGGTCACATTTAAAATGTATCCTTCATGGCTCAGCGATCAAGGTATAATTGAGCTTTAAATAATACAGTCAAACATGTCAATCCTAACAAGTTCCTTGAAAAGAAAAATCTGTTAACCTTTTCTTAAGGCTGGGGCTTCCCATACTGTAATCTCGCTGCAGGATTGTAAAGCGGACGTTTGACCATATCTGTCAGGGTGCCACAACTGACTTTTATACCAGTTGTCTATATGCACCATTGGTTTAAAACCTTCTGCTACCGATGTAGGTTCACCTTTGACATGGTAGCAGGTCAGCACATTGTAGTATCTCTGTGTGGTACAGTGGCTCAGAAGCAAAAGGCATAAGGGAGAATGCTGTGCTTTTACCATTGGATGTATGATGTACCCCTGAATTGCCAGTGGACTTTCAGAAAATGTAATACTGTTTGCAGTGTACAGACTGAGAAACAGACACAATAGGAGGACAACAGACCTCAGACTTTTCTTTCTTTACACTCTAAAAATATCTCTTTATAGTACAGAATGTTTGGAGATTCCTTTTTTAAATTAGGGAATGATTCCTGAATGTTAAAGATATTCAAACTTCAGTATATCAGGTGTCAGTCAGTTTTTGCCTACACCAGTGAGGCTGATTCCACAGTGAAATGAATGAATCGACTTTACTTTTCTCCTTTGCTGAAGTAGTTTCAGAAAATCTTCTTTCTCATCATTATTAAGAAAAATGCTCCAACATCATGAGCATCACAAGTGTAACTCTTATTGTAAGGTCCCAGCAGGATATAAACTCCCACCAAGCAGAGAATAGTGCCACTGGTAAAATGAGCAAATGTCCTTGCCTCTGGAATCAGCAACTCTTTTGAAGGGCATTATTCTTTTACTCATTTGCTAAACTTGTCATCCACTTTAAGTGGAAGTTGGAGTGAAAAATGTACATATATTTCTTAACATACTTTTCAAAGCATTCCTACTCCACTGTGTGTGGATTAGAGATCTAAATCTGCTGCAATTTCACTGAATCTTTCTACTTCTCATTTAACCATTCTTAAGTTTATATGCTGGTCAAAGTGGATACCTCTACATATAGAAATAAGTGGTGTGTGAGCCAAGTAAAAAGAAATGTCCTGATTGTCCTGAATATTAACCTTCTTCAGGAATTCAACTGTTTCTTAAGAATAGTCAGAAAATATTTGACACCTATATATTGAGGAACATAGGTGCCAGATTGGGTATGGAATAGATAGATATAGAAAAGATGTGGGTTAGGTGTTTACAGGGTTATTGGTTAGAGTGAGATTTCCAAGTTTCACAAGCACATTCCAGTCAATTGGTGCTTGAATCATGTGACCTATGTGACAGGCCTAGTAGAAATAAATTGAGGAAGGCCCTCTGTTCCCTTTTCTCCTTTGCTGCCCACAATTTCTTGCCCATCTGAGTTACCTCTCTTAACTTTAAAATGGCTAATAGGATATCTGTACCCAAATAATGCCAATTAGCTCCTAAATACCAGGACCAATCTCTCATAGTCATTGGAGTGTGCCAGGTGACATTTTGGAGACTGAACTAAGGGACAAAAACCTGTAGTCAGAGCAATCTGTTATTAGCAAGGCTGATACTTTAAACAAGATACACATTCTCCCTCTCTTCTACCTATAATATTTAATTGTTTTTATGTGTATACATGCATCCTCAGCTACTTAGGTGACCTGCCTTACTCCTTGAAGTAGTTAAATGTGAGAGACTATAATACGCTAACAAATTATTTTTTCATTGTACAGTACTGGTGGGCTGACAGAAAAGAGAAACTTTGTAGAAGATCTCTCCACCATGCTTCAGAGATCAGGATTCTAATGGTATGTCTACACTGCTTAGGTTACCGCGCGGCAGCGTGTGACATGGGCAGTATAGTTGTGCTTTATCGCCGGGGAGAGCTCTCCCAGTGATTTAAAAAAAAAACCCACCCCGAATGAGGGGTGGTAGCTTTATTGCTGGGAGCACAACTCCCGGTGATAAAGCGCTGTCTATACTGGTGCTTTTCAGATCTAAAACTTTTGTCGCTTGGGATGTTTTTTCACACCCCTAAACAGCTAAAATTTTAGCGCTGAAAGTGGCAGTGTAGACACAGCCTAAGATTCACTCTGCTGCCAGCCCATCATGCAGAGCAAGGATAATGAGTGAAGCTTGATTGCAGTTCTTATCCTCTTTCTTTTACTCCTGGGATATTGAATATATCTTCTAGTAGAATACATACAACAAAACAAATCTCGGATTCAGTTCTCATCATGTATTTATCCATTCTACTTTAGTATGTGTGAGAAAAATTCAGTGAAGCCTGTGATTTCCACCTATTGTATATCTTCCCAGGATATCTCAGCTGAATGTTAGGATGATCATTATGTAGAGTCAGCTATCACCATACAAATCCACTACTTTTTATAAAACAGAAAGTATGTGGTTCTTGACCTAAGTCAGTGAGGATTTCATGGAATAACACAGCACACTCAGAACAGTGTATCCATTTTAAAGTTGAAATGTGCCACTGTGAATAAACAGAGTAGAAGGTTTCAATTTTTAATAGCCGAACTTGAAATGATGCCTGCAGCCATGCCACTCTGGGCTTTGATCTTGTCAGATTTAGCAAGCTGAACAGACTCAGAACTGCTTTGTATATGGATGGAGACCACCAAGGAATATCCAGCTGCTACAGCTAGTAATGTAGGTGATTTTAACAAATACCCCTTTTCCCTTGAATGGGAATGGAACCAGTGTCCCAACTTAGTAGTAAAGGTCCCTGTTGCTAGAGGTGCCATCTGTTAGATAAAATGAAACTGGTGATGGTTCGTGATCATTAAAGATTATGGCACTTTATATATAAGAACAGGGAACTAATGCTATCCTGGCTAGATTTCAGTGTGGATAATTACATTTTGCTTATCTAAAAATCTTCTGCAGTTTCCACTGGTTATGGCATTTCTTTTCCCTTAGTGTTCTGAACTGCAGAATGTTGTTGCTGAAAACTGTTACACAGCTACTGAATTCACTTCAGAAATGGCTTCATTTTACATATGCAGTTTGCAAAAGGAGTTAACAGTGAACTAGTCCCCTTGAGGGGTGAAACCAGTCAGCTTTAAAATTTTACAGTAATTGAATAACATCAATATAGCTAAACTGATAGTGAGAGTCCACACTGCAGTGCATGCACTTGTTTAAGATAACTCATGTGAAGCACCGTGACTGCACAGCACTGTTTTGGTATAGGTGCATTATATTCTGGGTGGGTATCCCAGGGTGCCAAGTACTGCGACAAGAGTCTGTGCATTCTGGGTGATTTTCAGGAACATGTTAGCGTTCATAATTTGTACTTGTAATGAGCTCTGGTCATACATAGGTGCTTGTGGGTGTGTGCCAGCAAAATTTAAAGAGAGCGGGGACATCTGGTCCAGATGACTTCAAAATTTCATAGCAGTAGGGTGCACACAGGAAACCTGAGAGAAGACCACTTCAGGTGTGAACTGATGCAGTTTGGGGTAGTAGTTGGAGGACTACATGACGTGTGGGGTAGTATTATCAGAAAGTTGAAGCATCCATCTGGACCCTGCACCTGTATAACTCCCACTGGGAAAAAAAAATGAAGTTGATTCCAAAGCAATTTAGTGATTTCATTTTAAGTGGTGAGACAAACTGGTATAAAATGATTTGTGCCTAGACTCGAGGCAATTTCTACTGCCCTCCACTGAGAACAAGAAACTCAGCACATCATCATCCGATCTCTAGCTATACCCATCAGAGCCTGGCTTCAAACCCATGACAGAAACATGGAAGGGGTCAGTTAGTGCTTGAAGTTAGCATGCCAGCTTCTTTGAAACTAAGCGATAGCTTAGGGAAGTACAGACTCAGATAATTTTAGGTGTATGTCTGAGGACAGACAAGTGTTCCCATAGGACAAGTACTAAACAAATAAATACAACTAAAATAAAAATCTTCCTTCCATATACTTGCAAGGTTGTGGTTCAAGTTCTTTGTTTGACATTATATTCCTGAAAATGAGTGATGAGTGGAGGAATAACTTACATATTGACTTGTGAAAGGAGATAGTTTCATCCCTTGACAGTGGTACTTTTAAAATGATGTATTGGGGTCAGACATAGGCAAACACCATTGTAAAAATATATAGCAAAGATTGAGAGTTCATGGCAATAATTTTAACATGTTCTATTTTATTGATTTTCATGTCATTGATTCTCCAGGGATAGCTTCATCCATCCTTTTATGCATACAGAGCTAATCAGGCAAATGCAGTATAGGGCCATTTTTAAATGGGCTACTTTTAGCAAGGAATAGATTTGCCTCCAGAATCACGTGTATGGTTTTGCTGCTTTAAATACCTATATATGCCATTCATTTTACATAAAAAGTTGCCTATAGAGTCCTTTTGTAGGGAAGGAATGCATAAGCATTTCTTTCCTTCCCTTTCAGTTAGTGTTCATTGCAATCCATCATCAGATGCACAGTTCACATGCCATTCTTTCCTTATTACTGATAGTGATTAGAGCAGCTGTGTGCCAATTAATATAGTCAATAGTTGGACTTTATATGAACCCAGCACAGAGATGATTGTGAAGTAGGGACCAGTGGAGTCTGGTTTTAAGTTTAGTGGAGTCTGGTTTTACATTTAAGTGGCAATGATACTTTTTGCTTTATTTTCTCTGTTGCCCTGGAATTGTGTTGAAGTTACTACTGCTCATCTCTGGTTAAATTAGAGCTGTTTGATAACCCCAAATTATTAGACAATGTTTGTGCCTACAGTGGGAGTTATCCATCCCATGAAAAGAACATACTAGTTGTTTTCCTGCTTCGCATGTGAGCTATTGACTTCGAAGCATCATTTTGCTGCCAGTATTGGCCCACTGCCTGTCTGTTTCTACCTATGGTCACTTGTCTTGTGCTTAGATTGTAATCTCTGTGGGGCCAGGATGGTCTTTTTTGTTCTGTTAGTAAACTGCCTAGCATAGTGGGGCCCTGATCCAGAATAGGGGTCCCTAGGTGCGATCCCAATACAAATAGTAAATCTGCTAGTGATAAGGTAGTAGGGATTGCTTTGGGCTAACCAATGGGAATGGAAAATCGCTTGAAACTGTGATGGTGAAAATTCTAACACAGATCCTTCCAGTGTGGTCGTGTGATTAGAAGGACAGTCAATCAGAATAATGTGACTGTTCCTAGCTCTGTCTCTCCCCACCCCTACCCCTTTTCAGAACGAAAATGAAGGTGATATCCACGAATCAAAGGGTCTAGGGAAGGGATGTTTGCATTGGCTACCCAAATCCTGATAGTTCCCCAGACAAAGGCTGGGAAATTGTATTTTCTCCACTTGGAAACAGTTAAGCTACTGTACTACCATGTCCTAGATCATCTGCTTTGAACAAAGCAGACTGGTGTCATTTGGGTTGCAGGATCTCCAGTAGAACTCCTGATTTTTCTCATCCATTCATGTGCCAGATGTTTGAAAGAAGAGCCTGCCCCTGTCTGCCTGACATGATTAGTCCTGCAAAGTTGCTGCTCATCACATTGATTTCCAGTATGGCTGGTAGCAGCAGACAGCCTAGTGCTACCAAAATGTGCTGAATCACTGTCCAACCTTAGTTCGCAGAAGACTATAGCAACTCATTTAAAATGGGAGATTAGCTATAGTAAAAATGCACATGTCCAGAGCACTGATTCACCACTAATTGTTGGGCATTGTCCAGTACTTTTTGCATTTTCACTAATAATGTATGTCTCTTAGGCCCTTCCTTGTTGGTCCATTTTTTAGAATATGTCACCTCTGTCCCCTCTCCCTCTGAAACCATCTCTAGTTACAATGCAGTTTCACAGAAAAGGCTTTGACTTATAAAAAAGAAATTTGCAGAAATCACTACAACATAGAGATATTACTGACCAAATCCTCCCCACTTTTCTGTGTTGGGCCTGGGTAGCTGGACACACAGAGGAATCCCACATGGGAGTGAAAGAAGCTTGTAGTTCTTTAGCCCTTGCTCAACAGGGGGGCAAGGGCTGGTGGATTCACGTATCAGTGAATATACTTTTGCCCAGCCTACCTCTGCCCCACCCCCCAACCTGGCTGTGCAGACACACACAGAGCCCCTAGGGAGGTGGACTCCTAATTAGGGGAGTGGACTCTGTGTAGGCTCCTTGAATCCTGACTGCCCCAAACTCAGTGGAACTGCGCTGATTCTGTTGCAGGTGGAGGTCCTATGGGAATGCAAAGGAGGGACCAGGATTTGCCACATGCCTTCTTGTGGCCTAATCTTATCATCAGCCTGCCTATGGTACTTAATATATGGTAACCATTACCACAGTGTCTGAGCATTCGCAGTCTTTAATGTGTTGACCTTCGGGAGTAGAATCAGGCCCTAAATGAAAAGAAGCTGAAAGCAAACTGCTTAAGTTGAGACAGATCCCTAACAGGGGAAAGGTGCTGCTCAGAGCTGAGACTTGGTGAGATTCCCAGAAGCCCACTGAGTATTACAGAGCCCGACATGATGTCTCTTTTATTACTTACTTGTCAGAAGACTGGCTGGCTGTTAGTCATTTAAACACTAATGCCTTTGATCATCAAATGCCAGATGCTTGTCCATAATGCAGCATTACAAGTTCTTTGCATTTTATAAAAATTAAAGGGCTCTGTGCCCAGTGGTGTGGTTACTCCTCAGATGAGTCAGAGGATTTACAGTTTAACTGACTAATAGAGTGCCTGTTTTCTCAGATGTTAGAGTCTGAGCAGCCTTCCTGAATAACTGTTTTTATTTGAATTCTAGAATGTCAGGAGTATACTGCAGTATCGAAAAAAGTAATTGAAGGTGGATGCATCTGGAGTATAATTACATTTTGCAGTCAGATCTGTGAAGTTGTTTTCTTCTTATTTATTATTTAATTACCACGTTTAATGCTTGTGAAAATTACCAGACTTGAAAGACCTGGGGACTGGGGTCTTGTATATAGCCTGGTTAGCAACACTACCTTGCTAATCATCCTCATCCCTAACTTAGAGGGGACCCAGAGGGTAGTTCAAGCTCCGGAGCCCTTCAACTCTTGACCATTCTGATGAGACTGCCAACAAATAGTGCCATTCATGGTGGTAGCTTTGTGAGATGGGACACTCGTCCACTAGGAACTGGGCTCTATGTCCACTAGGAACTGGGCTCCACTAAGTCATTTCATAGGGGCCACTCAGTAACCGTTATTAGATGATGACTTTCTTTCACGACCAGTCTAGACTGGGATTGAAATGGTCACCTGATTGTGAAAGTTTCCCATTACCAGTCCCAAGCCATCTGGTTTTTCAGACATGGGATATTGCACTGTATACACTAACAGTGTAACCAAGAAAACCTGTAAATATATCGGTGGACTGGAGGCCTAGTGGTATTGCCACCAGGCTTGAGTCCAGTGCTCACCCTCAGCAAGGAGAAAGTGCCTCCTATCGCTCACCAGCCAATTCCTATAGAGTATAATGGTCTTCACCCTGATTCCATGGAGAACATCTTGACCAGAAACTGTGTCCATGATATGTGGTCAAGGTTGACCTTAAACACAGCCAAAGCAAGCAGACATGTGAAATGCTGCTCCTTTGTGGGCTGCACATCTCATGCAAGCTCTAAAATTTGCAGGTTGGCCTTGTCTCCCTCTCAGGCATTAGAACCAGTGGGAGAGCTGACTTCCCTTTCAAACATCTTAGGGCAGGGGGAGGCAACCTGCGGCACGCGAGCTGATTTTCAGTGGCACTCACACTGCCCATGTCCTGGCCACTGGTCCGGGGGGCTCTTCATTTTAATTTAATTTTAAATGAAGCTTCTTAAACATTTTAAAAAACTTATTTACTTTACATACAACAATAGTTTAGTTATATATTATAGACTAATGTTTTTAGAAGGTCTCTTTCTATAAAAATGTATTACTAGCACGCAAAACCTTAAATTAGAGTGAATAAATGAAGACTTGGCACACCACTTCTGAAAGGTTGCCGACCTGTCTTAGGGCCTTGCTCTCTTGATTACACAAATTTTGTAAATTCCTATTTTCTACCCTTCTGGCTTTACAGGTACAAAACAGTATAAGAAAAACAATGGAATCATTCTAATATGCAGTAATATTACACACACAATATGGAATGAAAATAGAATGTGTGGTTTTTACGTAGGGCCTATTGAATTGTTGTGTTGATATTTTGCCTGGTCCTTTTCTGTCCCAGTCCTGATAAATTCCTACCTATAGTAGGACTTTTACCATCTCAACCATCTCCTCAGGACCTCCTTATGTACTAGTTATTCTAAATAATTTCTTCTGCAGCATTCAGGTTTCATTGTAAGTTTCCCATCAAAGTACTGATTTAGCCGTATGCTTCTTACTTTGTGAGAGCTGATAATATTGCAGTTAGAAGGTGTGTGACTGTAGGCTATCAACTGTGCCCAGCAAAGAGGTATGTGGATTAAGAACAAATAAATATTTGTCTTAGCTTTAATCATCTATATACCTACATGGCAATATCATAAAATGGGGATGATGATGAAAAGTCTTATTTGCACCAAGTCACATGAGAAAGCATTTGTTTAAATATTTCATTTTGAACACCCCCTTGTATTTTGATTTGTCCTCTTCATACCCAGGCTGACAACTGGTTGAGAACCACTGAACTTGCCTTTCTCTGCCATTCTTCATCATCTGGAACTCTGTAAACAAAGGTTTTGTTCTAAAAGGCCTTTCCTGGCATTCCTTCAAACACAGCAGACATTATTATCTCTCTTTTTATGAGCGATATAGCGGAAAGACAGCGCTGTGTAATTTCCCTGATGATATAAATCTGATAAAGTGTTCCCATAGAAGGCTGATTTACTGGAAAGGGAAGCCTTGATTTAGTTGTGGATGATCAAATAACTCAGCCCTAATGTTCACTGAAGTCACTGAATGACCAAGGAAGTAAGTCCTTTGGGCCAAATCCTGAAGCTGAATAAGGATTCAAATTTTTGTATTGGGCAGTTGGCCCAGGTAAGGAGAGGTGGAACCGCTCTGTCCCAGGGGAGTACAGGAAGAGATTGTGCCTCACCTACTGAGAGACCTGACAAGAACAGGAGACTGTACATTATTTAACATGGTGCAGCCTAATCTCCCTGCGTGCCTGGCAGCTATTCAGGAGTGGAAATCCTCTGAAGTCAATGGTAGTTTTACTTCAGTAAGGACATCAGGATTTTGGCCCTTAGCAGCTTATTTGTGTATACTGACCTTGATTCTCACACATTAAGGATGGGATTTTCAAAAGCACTTAGTATTGGTCTAACTCGGCTCTCATTCAAATCAAGGGAAAAGCTCCCTTTAGTTTCGTTGGGAGCAGAGTTAGACCAATGCTATGCATTTTCAAAAGTCCTACCCCACCTCAGAAAATATGTGCGCTATTGGAGAGTCAGTGTACTCTACTGAATACACTGGAGTGGGACTCAAAAGACTTGGTTTCTATTCCTGGCTCTGCCACTAATGTTGGACAACTCACTTCACTTTTCTGGGCTTCTGTTTTTCCTCCCTCCCTTTGTTTAAAAAATAACACCACCATGCTATTGGCTTAATATAACAGCTTAGAATAAAACCCTAGTTTAGTAACTGTGGATATTGTGGGCAATGAATAAGGGGAACAATCTGCATTATGTGACCATATAAGCAAGTTAGATTGGTGCCTTTAAGTAACAGTGTTGAGAAAAAGCTTCCATCCTCTGAGAGTCTTTAGAAACCAGAGATTAAATCATACTAGGGGATTCAGGATCTCACAGGGTCACAGGAAAACTTTAGTAAAGCTTTTGATACTGTCTCACATGACTGTTTCATAAACAAACTAGGGAAATGCAACCTAGATGGAGCTACTATAAGGTGGTTGCAAAACTGGTTGGAAAACCATTCCCAGAGAGTTATCAGTGGTTCACAGTCATCCTGGAAGTCCATAACAAGTGGGGTCCCGCAAGGATCGGTTCTGGGTTCTGTTCTGTTAATATCTTCATCAGTGATTTAGATAATGGCATAGAGAGTACATTTATAATGCTTGCAGACGATACCAAGCTGGGAGCGGTTGCAAGCGCTTTGGAGGATAGGATTAAAATTCAAACTGCTCTGGACAAACTGGAGAAATGGTCTGAAGTAAATAAGAGGAAATTAAATAAGGACAAATGCAAAGTACTCCACTTAGGAAGGAACAGTAGTTGCACACATACAAAATGGGAAATGACTGCCTAGGAAGGAGTACTGTGGAAAGGGATCTGGGGGTCATAGTGGACCACAAGCTAAATATGAGTCAACGGTGTAATTTTGTTGCAAAAACGGTGAACATCCTTCTCAGATGTATTAGCAGGTATGTTGTAAGCAAGACACAAGAAGTAATTCTTCCGCTCTACTTCACGCTGATTAGTCCTCAACTGGAGTATTGTGTCCACTTCTGGGTGCCACATTTCAGGAAGGATACATTGGAGAAAGTCCAGAGAAGAGCAACAAAAATGATTAAAGGTCTAGAAAACATGACCTATGAGGGAAGATGGAAAAAATTGGGTTTGTTTAGTCTGGAAAAGAGAAGACTGAGAGGGGACATAACAGTTTTCAAGTACGTAAAACGTTGTTACAAGGAGGAGGAAGAAAAATTGTTTTTCTTAACCTGTGAGGATAGGACAAGAAGCAATGGGCTTAAATTGCAGTAAGGGAGGTTTAGGTTGGACATTAGGAAAAACTTCCTAACTATCAGGGTGGTTAAGCACTGGACTAAATTGCATACGGAGGTTGAATAATCTCCATCGTTGGAGATTTTTAAGAGCAGTTTGGACAAACACCTGTCAGGGATGGTCTAGATTGGGGTGGCCAACCTGACCCTGAGAAGGAGCCAGAATTTACCAATGTACATTGCTAAAGAGCCACAGTAATATGTGAGCAGCCCCTCCCATCAGCTCCCCCCGCTCCCAGCGCCTCCTGCCCACCAGCAGCCCCGCCGATCAGCGCCTCCCACTTCTTCCCTGTACCTCTTGATCAGCTGTTTCGTGGTGTACAGGAGGCTCTGGAGGGGAGGAGGAGGAGTGAGGGCATAGCAGGCTCAGGGGAGGGGGCAAGAAGGGGTGAAGTGGGGGCAGAGCCAGGGGTTGAGCAGTGAGCACTCCCCGACACATTGGAAAGTTGGCTCCTGTAGCTCCAGCCCCTGAGTCAGTGCCTATACAAGGAGCCGCATATTAACTTCTGAAGAGCCGCATGTGGCTCCGGAGCCACAGATTGGCCACAGCTGGTCTAGATAATACTTAGTCCTACCATGAGTGCAGGGGATTGGACTAGATGACCTCTTGAGGTCCCTTCCAGTCCTATGATTCTATGCCATTCCAATAACCATGAAAGGGGATGAATGGGGATATTTACATTAATTTATTTTATTGAGGACTCTTAGGGATGGCTGGAGGTTTAAAATTTTCCACTGATCCACCTCTACACCTTTTTTTATGTGGTTGCACTTATGGTAATGGGCTCGTAAATCCCCACAGTTGAGCTGGGCTGGTTCTGGGAAGAACATTAATATCAAAGGATGGAGGAAGCTGGTGGAAAGCACCAAAAAATAAATATATATATATATATATCAGAGGCAGACTTGCTGGCCACTGGCAAAAGTTTCTCTTTAGGAAGATATCCAGTAAGTTTCTCCTTTAGACGTTGTGCAATATTTCGAGCCTATTAGAGTTTTGGGAGGAAAAATTATTGGTTCGAAGATTTATTTAACAATGCAGGCTGGAGCTCTAGTGTTCAAAAAATCTGTATTAAGAATATTTACAGGGCTGCCAATTAAACAGAGATCCTGAAGGTCATTACTAAATGTCCTTTTGGAATAGCAGGTCTAGTTTCTAGGGGTAGCTTGAAATTCAGGTAGACTTGGCACAGGCTCTTTCCCTTGGATCACTGTTGTTCAAGGTTTTTTTTTTAACCCCTGTATGCTTCCTTTTTACTATTTTTGATGTCCTGTAGAAAGTCCTGACCCCATGTTACAATATAGCAACGTATCAGGCCAAACTAGTCTCACCTCAGTACAAGGGTGATGGGCTTACTAAAACAGGAACACCTTGACTTTGTGACAACAAGTGCCATGTTGTTCACCCAAGGGACATCCGTTCGAGCCAAGCTTCTATACAGTAGTGGCTTTCAGGCACTGATCCCATGCAGTAAGATGAGACAATAACACCACAGTAAGGAGTAGATTGTACCAGATACGGCCTCTCCATTTCCTCCACAAGCATTAAGTACAGTCAGAGTCCTTGTGCTCAGGGAAGCACATAGATTGGTCCTTCCTAGTGTCCTCAAGGGTTCAGGCCATCTCAAAAGAAGTGGAGGAGGTGGCAGAGTCAAGGCTAGAGGATGGGTGTGTTTGTTCCAGGGGTTCTGAGTGGCAGAATCCCTCCTGGAGCTCTCTCTGAGGCAGTGCTGGTCTGCACCACACCAGTGCAGGCCTACAGCATTTGGCCCTAAATAATGTTTGACCCTGTATCAGCTTATCATAGCTATTCAATTACCAGCATAGCACATCATCAGAATTGAGTATAAGGTGTAATGTACTGGCAGTCACTGATCTCAGCCAATATGCAAGGCTTTTTGTTTTCAGGTTTTGTTTTGTTTAAAATTTCCCAGGAATTTATCCATGTTTAGTACAAAACATTAAAAATGGATAAAAATTGGTACAAAAAATTAACTGAACAGTTTTCAGGATAAATATTGGGGCATGGCATGGCAGCTTGGTAACCTGGGCCTCTCTCCCTCCAGAGTGGCGAGATGGTTCTGGGGAGTTCCAAAATTTGGGTGAAAATTGGTTTAAAAAAAACCACACCACACCAAAAAACGAATGATAGCATTTGTAAAACCCGAGAATTTTTGAGTAAAAGTTGGTAAAACTGAAAGCATGGGGGCCTTTACCAATTCATTACAGAGGACTACTCTTCCATGTCCCAGACTACAAAGTTCAAAGCAGAAAGAGCAGAGGGACTTGAGAGGGGCCTCCAAGAAAGATATAAACAGTAAGATAAGGTTAAGGGGCACAAGGGCATGTTGGCATGAGCTTATGGAGTGCCACCTAGGGCGTTGCTTTACCATAGTGATATATGGATTACACATAGGCAGAGGGAAAGGATGAGAGAAACTTTGAGCTGGAGCTTGCCATTAGGGTTTGCATCCTAATTTTCAAATAAATCTGTACATACTTTTAAAAAAATGCCCCTTCACAAACACAATCTTTTTGTGCACTTCTATCTTCCTTGGTAGATTAATAGAAATTGCTTGTTCTTTGAGTTCACCAGTAGCAAACACAAAGGCGTTGATAGAACCATTCAAAAGGAATAGTAAGCTGAGTTTTCAAAGGCACACAGGGCAGTTAGGCGCCCAACTCTCATTGATGCTGACCCCTCTGAATTTGAATTTTCAGCCTCATTTTAAAAGGTTTTATACACAGCTTCCAGCTGGATGCCCTAATGTGAAAAGTAATGGTACTTTTAGTGTAGGATCCTTTGCAGCAGCTGTAGCTGCTGTATATTCAGGGAGCTGTATTAAAAAATAAAAGGCAGAAAGTTTTCTTCTTAGGTTAGCAATTTACAGATTTCTTCTTTGCTGCCTAATCTTCTCATTTATATGCCATTCATATATTATCTGTGTTGTGATTTAGATTTTTTTTTTGCAATTCTAAATAGAAGCTGGAACAGAAAGTTCGTTTTCATATTGCTCTTTTATCTTAAGGGTACGGAATTCTACATTTCAATGGGAACTGAAAAATGTGTGCAGATTTGCAATAATCTGGTAAGGATAGAACAGTGACTACGCTGCAATAAACAGAGTTAAAGGTTAATTTTTGTCATGACTTTCTGGACCATGTGTTAAAGAACCTCACATCTTTGGTTGCACCCATTGGTTTAAGCAGTTACAGCTCTTGCACAATCAAATTAGGAAATGGCATCCAATTGACTTTTTGCATATGTGATTGTGATAATTGTATGTCCATATGGATGCCAGTGCAAAATCTTCACATTCCCAAAAGGGAAGTTCTTTCAAAATGGAGTCCTTTGCATAGCACTTATCATTATATTGTTGCATATCAGCAGACACGCTCTGGGATCTCCTGGCTAATCAAGAATGTTTCCTTGCAGGTTTTTAGAGGTGTTTTCTAAATCATTCCAGACTCCCTTCATAACAACCTTCTTTTAGGCAACATATGTTTTTTGGTGTTTGGCAAAGATGAAAGATTCATGTGCATAGCAGGGACACTTAGGGAGAGTTGGATTATCCCAATGGAAGGACCATAATTGCATCCCTACGGTATTTTTTCTCCCTTTTTGAATTAAAAAAATGATTTTCACTGCTATCTGATACTAATATTTGTATTTGGCATTTATATGGCATTTTCAGTGCTCAAAGCACTTTACAAACATCATAGCAGCCTGATGAGTCTGAGGTATGAGATCATGTACATTAGCTGATTGCTACATAAATGGATCAAATGAGAAAAATACTAGGGCAGTGAGTTGAAGACAAACCCATCAGTTTGGAGCATAAAAATTCTGTGATCATTCAGTAGTTTAATGGTTCTATCATTTTTCAGGGGAGTGGGCTGTTAGTCTGTTTGTATGGTATGCTGATATAACTTTTTAGTGTGGCCCAAGCTTTAATGTATCATGTCCCTCATATATTAACAACAATTTTTCTACGGAGGCAGCCCCGTTTGCCTACAAAGTCTGCAGCCTAACCACTGCTTAGCTTGCTGCTTTGGAAAATGTTTGAAATAACCATAGCGTGAAAGTGTTTAAAACAAATTCTGTGTTCTCCTCCTCTCCCCTCCCCACCCCCAAAAGTTCCTTTGGTCATTGGAGCCATGATCTTTGCCTGAAGCATGTTCTATACTACTAAGTTAGGTTGATGTAAGCCGCCTTGAAACAACCTAGTTGTGCAAGTGTCTACACTTCAGTTTGTCTCCCACCGATGTAAGCACCCCAGTACACCACTTTCCCAACCGATGTTGAGCCATGGTCAATGTACTGAGGTCAATGCAGAATGAGTATATACACTCTGTTACTTATGTTAACCCTAACAATCTTCCAGCAGCTGTCTCACAATGCCTGACACTGATTGCTTTGGTCACAATTGTGAACTCCACTGCCCAGGGGTCATGGAGACCTGAAGGTGCCCTCACCCCCACCTTTAAAGACCTATGATTTTTTGAAATGCCTTTTCTTGATTGTCCAGCTTGGCGAACAAACCTAGCAGCTCTCCATTGTTCTGTGCAACTGCCCAGATGACCAGGCTGGCTCCACACCCCAGACCCGTAGACAGATATAGACAGGAGATATTGGATCTCCTTGACCTGTGGAGAGAAGAGGCTGTGCAGGCACAGCTCTGAACCAAGCATAGAAATGTCAACATCTATGAGCAGATTGCTCAGGGAGATGCAGGAGAAAGGGTTACGACAGAGACCAGCAGCAGTGCCAGGGAGGTGGCCAGTCAATCAGATGCTGAGCCACAAACCTGCAGCTTTTACAAAAAGCTGTATGCCATATTTGGCAGAGACATCCCCCTCCCCTATACACACACCATCAAGGAGCCCAAGCCAGAGATCCCTGACATGGGACAAGGAGGTGGAGGAGGATGGGAGACGTGACCAGGAGGTCCAGCTATGCTGCCAAGCCAGGACCAGTTTGAGACTCCACCGCAATTCAGTCAGTCCTGGCAGTTGAGCATGGGTGAGCCTGATGCAGGGAACGGAACCTCAGGTAAGTGTATAATTGTATTTCTCATTACAATGATCTATTGATGGTGCCCCCAACTTAACAGGACAAAGCAATTGCCTTTTCATTAATTTACTCATATCAGAAGAGGTAGGAGTTACAACAAAGAGAGGGAGTGTTATCTGCTTTTTATTCCCCTGTAGAGTTAGGTGGGAGAGGGTCATGCAGAGCAGTTAAGGAACACAGGGGTGTCCCTTGAATTCTCCTGAGAGATGTTGATGAAACTTCCATGGAGCTACTTTGCAACCCTTTTCCAAAGGTTTCTGGGGATGGCAGCATTATTTCTTACTCCGCAGTAGGACACTTTCCCACACCACTCAGCGATAACTTCAGCAGGCAACACTGCAGTAGACAGGCTAACAGCACGCAGGCCTGGATAGCTTTGGGATGCCAGCAGCAGCTGTGCTCTCTCTGCCTCTGTTACCCTCAGGATTGAGATATCAGCTAAACTCACCACTGCCTGTGGAAAATGGAGCCATTATTCAGTGCCATTGCCTTGTACTCATAGTTTTATGCAACTGAGCAATTTCTTCCTCATTTCCCTCACCCCTGCTGGGCCATAGCTGTGCATAAGCACTCCGAAGCAGAAGTGTCAATAAGCATTAGGGTTGCCAACACTCCAGGATTGTCCTGGAGTCGCCAGGAATGAAAGATTCATCTTTAATTGAAGATTGTCATCTGATGAAACCTCCAGGAATATGTCTCACCAAAGTTGGCAACCCTAATAAGCAAGTCTTGTTTAAAACTTTAGGGGAACTAGGGAAGGTAGTGTTGAATCTTAAGTTCACTTTCCGTTGTGACCTTACTGACAGTGGTACCTCTGTGTTTATCTGCAGCTGCTGCTGTTGCGGCCTGGGGGAGGAATGTCCCTCTCCATACCCGTGGAATGCCTGAGTCAGATAAGGAGGAGAAAGAGGAGGATTGCATCCCTCTCCCTGCCATTCCACCCCAGGGAACATTAAGAACAACCACAACTTCATATACACTGATCTATTAAAGCCGCAGTTATTGTATGTATAGGTGAAATGGACATGAATGTTCATTCCCCTTGTTAAGTTAATTTATTAAATTTTTAATGTATTTACTTTTAAAGTGAACAATTTTATTTCCACTGATATTGTTACTAAATAAAATTATACTATTTGGAAAATAATTCATCTTTATTAGTCACAACATATGCTGCAGAATGCCTAGCAGCGCTGAAAGCACCCAGGTACTTGTTACTGTACAGTGTGACACAACTCATAGGATCAGTGACAGTGTAATCATTATAAATGTACAGCAAGCGGCGCAAAATTAATAGGTGCATTGACAGTGTTATATTCCTAGATGTATACCAAACATCACACAATTCCTAACAGTCCCCAAAACATCAGGGCCATGTAGAGCACAGTACACCCCAACACATTATTGTGGATCACTGTTAAAGACTCTTTCAACTTCTCCCCGATCCATATAGCTCTGCATTGAGTTCTTCTAATAGCCCTTGTGTTTGGCTGTTCAAACTCAGAGGACAGCTACTCAACCTCACACCCCAATAGCAAGCTTTTCCCCTTCGCTTCACAAATATTATGCAGGACACAGCAGGCAGCTACGACCATTGGGATGTTTTTTCACTGAGATACAATCTTATGAGTAAACAACGCCGGCGTCCTTTCAGTCTACAAAAAGCACATTCAGCTGTCATTCTACACCTGCTGAGCCAATAGCTGAATCTTTCCTTGGTGTTGTCGAGGTGGCTGGTGTATGGCTGCATGAGCCATGGAAGTAAGAGATATGCTGGGTCTGCCAGGATCACTATTGACATTTCAACGTTGCTAATGGTAGTCTGTCTCTTGGGAAAGAAAGTCCCTGCTTGTGGCTTTCTGAGCAGGCCTGTGTTCTTAAAGATGCGAGCATCATACATCTTCCCTGACCAGCCAACGTTGATGTTGGTGAAGCCTCCCTGATGATCCACCAATTCTTGCTAACCATAGAAAAGTAGATGTACTCTGTTGATGTACTCTGTGCCAAAGTGGTCTGGTGCCAAAATAGGGATATGCCTGCTGTCTTTTGCTCCACCGCAGTTCGGGAACCCCATTGCTGCAAATCTATCCACTGTGTCCTGCACATTTCCAAGAGTCTCAGTCCTGCTTAGTAGGAGATGATTAATGGTCTTGCATACTTACATGACAATGACCCCCACAATGGATTTTCCAGCTCCAAAGTGATTTCCCACTGACCAATAGCAATCTGGCATTGCAAGTTTTCATAGTACTATCGCCACTTGCTTCTTCACTGTCAGTGCAGCTCTCATTCTGAGCTTGGGTGAGCTCAGCACACAGATCCAGGAATCTGGCTTTGTACATCCGAAAGGTCTGCACCCGCTGCTCATCATCCCAACCTTTCATTCCAGGCCCACCAGTCAGTGCTCATTTTTGGGGCTCAGAAGTGGCACTCCACCATCTACAGCTGCTTCTTGAATGCCATCAGCAACCTTGAATTGGTTCTCACAGCAATCTGTCCTCTAAGAAATAGTCATGTTCCCCACTGATTCGTTGGTTCTTAGTCTGAAAATCCTGGAGGATCATGTGTCCTATGCTTGCAATGCTTATGACAATATGTGCAGAGCGGCGCAGGCGCCATGCTTCTGTCAGATGGCAGACAGCAAGGAAGTCCATGTGGGTTTGTGGAAATTTTATTAAAGGCACAAAAATTATGGGTGGAGACAGTTGCATGCTGGGAAGTTGCCCCTTGTTTCCAGTCCACCCCTGTGTGACTTTTCTACCCCACTATGTATTTCCAAAACTTCCCAAAAGTGCGCTGGATGGTGATGGGTTGCAAACTGGGATACCTACCCATGATTCACTGCATTGTGCATCAACACAAGCCCTCCTGGTGAGTATGCACAGCACCAACACAAGGAGCTATGTATACATGCACACAAGAATTACACTACCTGCGGTGGCTTTTTTACTGGCATTGATCTAAGTTCGTAGTGTAGACATGGCCTCAGAAACACAAGACAGGAATCTGGATTAATGGATCAGGTGGGATGCACCCGCTTCATTCTCCACCTTCCCCGCACCCCCAATCCCTGTAATATGTTGGGAGGGAAGAAATTCCTTCCTGACTCTCTTTAAATGCAGTGATCAGTTCAACTCTGTGCATACAAGCAAGAATCACCATGGTTAAGCATCTAATCCAATTTATCCCATGAGATATCACTGGTATACAAGTAAGCATCCATTTTTATTTGAATCTTGGTAATTTGGATTCTGCCATGGTTTCCTCAGGCCAAGAATTCCATGTGGTGCATTGATTAGCTTCTCAGGGGAAAATAGCCCCTATTTTTAGATTAAAACAAAGTACTTTAATTTTAATGTCTAGAAGTGTCCACATGTTTTGTGTTGCTGCTTAGTTCAAATTTATCCATCCCCCAAATCCTTGTGATCTCCCTTAAGGTACTTATATAGTACAAGAAGATCCCCCCTGTAGCCTTCTCATCTTCAAACTGTATACACTTAAGCTCTTCATCCAGTCATCATAGCTAAGACCTTCCATACTTTGGTCAGTTCTGTAGCTTCTTTATGGATCTTTCTCCAGAACTTGTAGAAAACTGGACTCAGGAATCCAGCTAGGGCCTCAAACATGGCCTATTATGGTGGTATAGTAACTCCCTTCATTTTGTTTAAAAACAATCCTTTGCTGCTCTGCTGGAAGCCAGACAGCTTCTCTTAGTACTGGAATAATGTGCTCTGAGCTCCCAATTCTGGCAAGTACTCTGGTGATACATTTATTGCATTGCAGTCAGGTAGCAGGGTTGGGGAATCCTGCAAAAAAGTCACAATAATTCAGCCAGGGTATGCATTAGGGATCAGAGCATCCTAGTGGGATAGCAGCTGCCTTAATAAGACATAAAATCAACTCAATCCTTAGTACAAGTTGGATTACAATGCAGAAAACATTTTTTGTTTGGGACCAAAATATAGGGGTCGAGTAAAAACAAACAACCCCCCCCCCCAACAAACATTTTTCTTGTCTTCAAAACCCAGTAATAAAAATGTTTTCTTTAGTTTTCTTAAACTTCAGTTCGAACATTCTTTGTATTTAGACATTTCCTTGCAGCATTTGCAACTTAAATGAATCGCTTTACTCCTGCACAAGAACCAGGAAGTGAAACTTATGAGTCTTTCCTTTGGGCCAAGTTGGGTGAAATGCAGAAAGTAAACAAACTGCATAAAAGGTGGTAGATTTTAAATAGGTGTCATTTGTATTCCTATTAAATTTTTAAAATAGAATTTCTGACCTAACATCATCCAATTTTTTTAGTAGCAAGAAACAAAGTAAAGGAAAGATGAGGCTGACTGTGCAACCAGGGGTGCCATAGCATCTCTGCCTCGTTCAGTGTGTCTGGTGCCTTTTGCCAATTTTTTAAAGACTATCATGGTTTTGGTGACAAATATTAGCCTGTATTTTCAAGTCTATTTCTTAGTGATCATATAGTTTTAAAAAAGAGCTACAGCCGCTCCCTACTTCAATATTAAAGTAAAAGAATATGCATCAGGTGGGAACCTACAGTGGTAGTATGGGATCAGGATGAGAGATTTAGCGGGGGATTAAATGAGAAAAGCCGAGGGACTGGGGGTGGGGTAGATCTGTAACTGTGGTAGAAAAGGCTGACAGGTGTGTCACAGATCTGCAGTACTGTTCAACAATGATGAGTCATTCTCCCCAAATCATGAGATTTTAGAAAATGATTGATTTTTTGGGGTTCTTTTTATTTGCCCTTTTGTTTTGGAGTCTTTAGCATGCACTCAGGTCACATTTTCAGGTTTTTCTATGTTCATGAGAACTAGAAATTTATTCTACCCCTCACCCTCTCTCCCACCCCCAAAGAAAGCTGAGATTCTCACCTAATCACAGGATTCCACAAGCTGTGGCCTTAAGAGAAGTTTCCATATCATGAGACTTGTGATAAAATGGTTAGTTGGCAACACTGCATTCAGGTGGAGGGATGTTGACCAGTGGAGCTGGTCATTTCTTTTTTGGAGACAAGATTCTCATCTAGAATTGCAGCTCCAGTGGTTTTGTAGCCATGGTGCCAGTGCTTTTAAGAATACAACAGATTGTTAGGAATGCTGTGCACAAATAAGATATAGAGCAAAAATAAATCAATCCCTGACTCTGTCACTAATACCTATCTGTAGCATCAGATAAGCATGAGCACAAGACCAAAATATAAGGTACCAAAGGGGATGAGGAATATGTGTTAAAGATTTGCTCCTCTACCCTTGCCCTTACCCAAAGTCAGGCCTTGTTACTTTCAAATTTAATACAACTATTAACATTGCCTATGCTTTTAACTATGTAATGACAGCTATTCAAGCCCCTAATTTTTGATGCTTACAGTTACCATAAGGAAGAAAAAGGGTGAGTTTCCATTGATCTCTCTTCTTTGATGTCTGATTAAACCTATTATTTTGTTTGATGATTCTCTCCACCCACAAAACTCTTAAAACTCTCTGAGCTCACGCAACCTATAATCTAGTCTCTCTTGGATGCCAAAAGCTTTAATGATAGCTCTGCACAAGCATAGCCTTGCCACTGAAAATGAAGCATCTTGGAGACCAGGACATTTTCAGGGTCCTGGGACAGTGACTCCACCAAGCGTTCTGGTAATTTAGCTAGTGATTGAGCTATTTGAATGACCCATCTCAGTGAGCTGAGAGCTCCATAAAACTACAGCTCAATTTTCTTCAGGTTTTAAGAGGAGCCTGAGCTGCAAAATGTGTGTCCGAATCCAATCTTTTCCAACATTTTGTACCTGGTTCTCCCCTACCAATAAATAACTGTCTTCTTTTAGCCTGGTCAGTATAGCTCTATGGGGAAAACAAATTCAAAGAGACATTAGTGAGATGTGTAAAGATTCTATATTGGGTCCAGCCTGGTTAACCCTATGGTCAATGGTCTGTGTAACCACAGGAGACTGGGATTTTGGTCCAAAATGGGGTCCCTTGGTACACAGGCAGGGCTTGGAAGTGCTCTTAAGGGAGCATTCCCCAGTACTAGGGGAGAGAATTACTTGTACCATCTAACTGAAGTAGGAATGGTGCTGATGGTCTCTGAATGGGAGCCCTTAGATAGGTAGAACTTTGAGTGGGAAGTAACAATGAGGAGACTGCTGGGGCCCTTCAGAGACAGATGGGGAACATCTTTCCAATAGCCCCAAAAGGGTTAGTTGGAAGAACTTTCAGAAGGTTTGTTGTTTTCATTTTTGTTATGGGAAAATTTGACCTTTCGGTAACACAAACTAATACTTAAAACTGAAATACTGAGTCCATTGAACCTATCACTTATAGTAAACAGAAGAAGCCTGAGCTATAGGTGTGTATAAGAAAGTCACGTTCTGAGCACAGGGCTGGATTCAGCAATAGCTAGTCTCTAATCCCAGCTCTAATATGGACACATTCTGTGACCTTGGAAAAGTCACTTAAACTCTTAGACTCTATTTCCCTTGTAAAATGGGGATAATACCACTGACCTAGTATGTCTCACAGGGTGTGATGAGGCTAGCTTTTGCTAAGGGCTTTGAAAGAAAAATGCTATATAGTTGCTAAATATGTTGATTTATTCTTCAAAAATGTTCTGCCCACCCCCCAGCCCAATGATAGCTGGGAAATGGCTGTGTTGGTATCTTTTTGTTTCCTTCCTTTCACCTACAGCACTTGCAACTGAATAAACAGCACTGCGCTTTCATGTCTGTGGCACCCAGCTGCTGCTTGGCGTTTACTGAGCTGCTGTTCAGCCACCAGTACAGTCATTATAGGCATTTAATGCAGGCTTCCAAATCAAGTAGCTATTTAAAGCCTCACTGTTTTGGCCACTGTCTATAGCACAAGCACTGCAGCTCATAGATCAGCTCTGTGCGCTTCTTCAATCTCCTTATCTGTTCTCCTCCCTCAGCACGAGCAGAAAGGGAGAGAATGCTGTGCTGCCAGACCCCAAATGCTTTCCACCCTGCAGCAGAACTGGGGTAGAAAACCCCAAGATAGGTCTCTCATAACTTGGGGGTTGGTCTTGATAAGAAACTATCATGGTTGACAGGTCCCAAAATTTAATTGGTATCAAAATTAATTTGGTTTACAATTAGTCCGCTGTCACCTTCCCTGCCCTGAATTACTGGAACTTCAAAGAAACTCCCGAAATTGTGGGCAGCAACTCTGTGAAAATCCCAGCATTGGAGCTGGATGACCTGCCAGCAGCAAACTCTGAGTATTGGTTTGCCTGTGAGTATTCCCCGTGCTTTTCCATGGCTCTGTCATGCCCCTCTCCTTCTCCTCCTCTTTCATGTGAGCAGGCAGGCAATTGCAATTCATGGATTGTTTCCATTTCTGTTTCAGCTCCCTGCCAAGCTCACAGGAGCGAGGAAAAGCACCATGTACAAATACACAGCTGTCAGAACAAACCGAGGGTCGACATTTTTGCATTGTCAGGTGACCCAGTTCAAGAACGGGAATTTTTCTCAGTGTTGCAGTCTTTTTGGGAGGCGCACCCAGATTTTCTTCCCCAGTAACGGGGGTCAGGAGTGTAATCTTGTTTGCAGTGTTGTTCTAGCTATATTGGTCCCAGGATATATGAGAGACAAGGTGGGTGAGGTAATACCTTTTATTGAACCAACTTCTGTTGGTGGAAGGGACAAGCTTTTGAGCTTCAGAGAGCTCTTCTTCAAGTCTGGAGAAGAAAACTAGTGTCCAAGCTAAAGACAAGATGGGACAGATTGTAAAATATAAGCAGTTCACACATGTTATAGGAGCCCACTTGAAATGAAGTGGGCAATCTGCATTCATAGGATAATGGAGGTGGGTAGTAGTAGGCAGCAAGGTGTATTACTAGTTATTTTAAGGGGCCATAACCAGTGTCTCTGTTAAGTTCATATTTTGTAATGTCCCGCAGAATTATTACTTTCCAGTCATAAGAACATAAGAATGGCCATAATGGTTCAGACCAATGGTCCAACTTGTCCATTATAATGTCTTCTGACAGTGGCCAGAGCCAGATGCTTCAGAGGCAGTGAACAGAACAGGGCATTTGAGTGATCCATTCCCCTGTCATCCAGTTCCAGTTTCTGGCAGTCAAAGGTTTAGGGACACCCAGATCATGGGGTTGTGTCCCTGACCACCTTGGCTAATAGCCATTGATGGATCTGTCCTCCATTAACATGTCTATTTCATTTTTTAACCAGTTGTTCTTTTGGCCTTCATAATATCCCCGGCAATAAGTTCCATAGGTGGAGTGCATGTTGTATGAAGAAGTACTTCCTTTTGTTTGTTTTAAACCTGCTGCCTATTCATTTCATCTGATGACTCCTAGTTCTTGTGTTACGTGAAGCGGTAAATAACACTTCCTCATTCACTTTCTCCACACCACTCATGATTTTATAGACTTCTATCATATCCCCCCTTAATCATCTCTTTTCTAAACTGAACAGTCTTTTTAATCTCTCCTCTTATGGAAGCTGTTCCATACCTCTTATAATTTTCTTTGTTTGTCCTTCAATTCTAATACATCTTTTTTGAGAAGGGGTGACCAGAACTGCACACAGTGTTCAAGGTGTGGGCATATGGATTTTTATGATGTAATTATGATATTTTCTGTCCTTTTTATCTGTTCTCTTTAATAATGGTTTCTAACATTGTTAGCTTTTTTGACTGCTGCTGCACATTGAGCAGATGTTCTCAGAAAACTATTCATGATGATTCTAAGATCTCTTTCTTGAGCGGTAACAGCAGCTAATTGGACCTCCTCATTTTGTATGTATAGTTGGGATTATCTTTTCCCATGTGCATTACTTTGCACTTATCAACATTGCATTTCATCTGCTGTTTTGTTGCCCAGTCTCCCAGTTTAGTAAGATCCCTTTGTTACTAACTCTTCAGTCAGTTTTGGACTTAACTATCTAGAGTAATTTTGTGTCATCTGCAAACTTTGCCACTTCACTGTTTACCCCTGTTTCAGCTCATTTTATGAATATGTGGAACAGCACAGGTCCCAGGACAGATCCTGCTATTTATCTCTCTCCACTGTGGAACATGAAATTTATTTCTATCCTTTGTTTCTTATCTTTTAACCAGTTACTGATCACGAGAGGACCTTTCATCTTATCCCATCACTACCTACTTTGTTTAAGAACCTTTGGAGAGGGACCTTGTCAAAGGCTTTCTGAAAGTCCAAGTGCATTATATCAATGAGATCACCCTTGTCTAGATGATTGTTGATACCCTCAAAGAAGTCTAATAGGGTGGCGAGGCAAGATTTCCTTTTACAAATGCCGTTGACTCTTCCCCCAACATATTGTGTTCATCTAGGGTTCTGATCATTTTGTTTTTTACTATAGTTTCAACCAATTTGCCTGTTAGTGACATTAGGCTTACTTGCCTGTATTTGCCAGGATTGCCTCTGGAGGCTTTTTTCGGTGTCACATTAGCTATTCTCCAGCTATCTGGTACAGAGGCTGATGTAAGTGATAGGTTACATACCACAGTTAACAGTTGTGTAGTTTAATATTTGAGTTTCCTCAGAACTCTTGGGTGTTTCAATTATTAATTTGTTCCAAAACCTCCTTTATTGATGCTTCAATCTAGGATAGTTCCTCAGATTTGTCACAAAAAAAGAATGGCTCAGGTGAGGGAATTTCCCTCACATCCTCTGCAGTGAAGACTGATGCAAAGCTTGTCAGCTTTGAGTGCTCCTTTTAGCACCTTGATCGTCTAGTGATTGTTTGGCAGGATTCCTGCTTCTAATGTTCTTTAAAAAAATTGTTGTTAGTTTTTGTCTTTTGCTAGTTGCTCCTGAAATTCTTTTTTGACCTGCCTAATTATACTTTTACATTTGATTTGCCAGAGTTAATGTTCCTTTCTATTTTCCTCAGTAGGATTTAACTTCCATTTTTTAAAGGATGCCTGTTTGGTTCTAGTGCCTCTTTGCTGTTTAATCATGAAGGGATTATTTTTTTGGTCTTCTTACTGTTTTTTTAATTTGGGAGTATACATTTAGTTTGAGCCTTTATTATAGTGTTTTTAAATAATTTCCATGCAGTTTGCAGGCATTTTGCTCTTGTAACTATTCCTTTTAATGTCTGTCTAACTAGCTTCCTCCTTTTGTTGTAGTTTCCTTTTTTGAAGTTAAATGCTACTGTGATGGGTTTCTTTGGTATCTTTTCCCTGCCCCCACCCCAAGAATGTTAAATTTAAATATATTTTGGTTCCTATTACAGAGCAGTTCAGCTATACTCACCTCTTGGACCAGATCCTGTGCTTCACCTAGGACTAAATCAAAAATTGCCTCTCCTCATGTGGGTTCTAGGATTAGCTGCTCCAGGAGGCAGTAATTAAGCTAATCTTTTAAAGTTTTTGTGCAGGTTTCCTTTGAGGATGAAGACTGAGAGGTCAGATATAGATGATAGCTTTTCGAAAAGTGTCTACCCAAAAGTGAGGTGGTGGTTTTTGTCTTTTATCATTTTTCTGTGTGAGTTCATGAGAGTGTAGTAACTGTCTATTTTCACCCACGTAGATGATGTTGGGGCATTTGATGAACATGTTGTGATAGGCATGTGTCGTACCCATGGATCTTGAAAGTTGTGTTTGGGGGGGGTATTGATCGTCATAGCGGTGGAGACAAGTTTGCAGGTTTTGCATCTGTTGATCTGGCAGGGTTTGGTGTCACTTTTGAGTTGGTGTGTCCTGGCCTACAGGGAACTTGCTTCTGATGATGAGCTTGGTGAGGCCAGAAGAGTGGGTTCAGGAAAGATTTGTCTCAGGATGTGGTCCCCATCAAGTACGGGTTGTATTGTTGGTGATACCCCGTGTGGGGTAGTACATGAGAAGTAAAGATTTGCGGACCGTGGCCGTTTTTCTTTTTTCTGTGTTGAATCCGGTTCTTCTGGGGTATTTGGGTGTCCCGTTCCATGATGTGATCTGTTTCTTTGGTGTAGTGTCCTTTTTTTGGTGAAGTGTGTCCTTTTTTGGTTAATTGTGTTAAGGTTCATTTCCTAGACTTTCTATTTGAAGCATATTCTGTGGTATCTGAGTGTCTGGCTATAAACAATAGATATTTTTGTGTCTTTGGTGTAGTTACTGGATCTGTAGAGGTAAATGTGGTGATTGGGTGGGTTTCTTGTATGTAGTTGTGTTTAGGGTTCCATTGTTGAAGCTCATTGTGGAACTTGATACTGGTGTGGGAGTATACTAGAGAGTTTGATGCATGGGTGATGGTGGTTGAAGTTGTGGTGGAAATCTGAAGGAGTTTAGGTTGTCTGTCCAGAGGATGAAAATACCATCAGTGTATCTCAAGCATCACTGATTTTATGGTATATTTTCCCAGAAATTCTTCCTCTAGGTGGCCCATGAAGAGATTGGCATATTGGGGAGCCATCCATGTACCCATGCCTGTTCCCACAATTTGGGCAAAGTGTTTGTGTTAAATGTAAAGTTGTTATGGATGAGTTTGGCGATGCATTTGGGGTGGATTTCTGAGCATTGTTATCATCTTGTAGACAATGGCCTCCCTGAATATCTACAAGACAAAGGACAACACTCAGAAATCCCCTCCAACTCATTGCCCAATTTATCCACATCGTGTGGTCTCCCGCATCCTGTGTGAACCCCTTATGCTTAACAATTTGTCCCATTTTGTATTTAGCTTGGACACTCTAGTTTCCTTCTCCAGACCTGAAGAAGAGCTCTGTTGAGCTTGAAAGCTTGTCCTTTCCCCTAGCTGCAGTTGGTCCAGTAAAATATATTATCAGGAGTGTAATTTGGCAGTTAGAGAAGGTGACTGGATGGCAGGAATCCTGGGTTCTGTTTCTGATATTCTACTGGCTCACTGGATGAATTTGGCCAAGTCATTTGGGGCTAGAGTGTGATTAGCACACATCCTGAAAGTTATAGCACTGAGCTGAGGCAAAGAGAGTTCCCAAGGGGGTTGTGCTTCAGGGCAGTGCAGTCTCTCTCCCTTATCTCCCTGACAGGGAGCACGTCCCTTAGGATTCTATCCTGTTCTATCCTACATAGGATCTTATACCGTGTTCATCATCATAGCGTCTATGCACCTTCCAGTAGTGCATTAATCCATATGGCTTCACATGATGGACAGCCTTCTTCCTTTGGTACACACAGCTAGCTCTGCAGAACAATGCTCTGTGCCGGTGGCTGTGCCTGCTCCTCAAACTTCACATCACTTTGTGATCTCCTGAGTAGTACAAAGACTGCAACTGAGGCCTGTCTTTTCATAGCTGGGGCAAAATGTGAAAGTCGTCTTGTCACCGCAGCAGCATCCCACAATGTAACCCTTCTCTGTACCTCCATTTAATACATCTTTCAGAATGGGTATAAAAGTACTAATCATTATTGCAGAGGATACTCAAAATATGTAGAGTATTTTGAGTACCTTGTGTAAAAGGATAGATAGCAATGCAAAACTGTACAACAGATTTTCTGTAGACCCCATAGTATAAATCTGGGGGCCATTCATACTGCTCTCTTTCCCTGCTTCTCCCGCTCTTTTAAAAAAGAATTCTACTTAGCTGAGCTCATCTGTGACTCTCAGAAGCTGGTATAGCTCATTCTGATGAGAATATTTGCTCCTTCTTTCCCTTTATGACTTTTTCCCTGTCTCAAAGGTGCACACAGTGTATTTTAGGCTGTTCAACAAACTTATTTTCTGGTACACTGAAGTAACTGGACCTTTTGCTTGTATGTTGTTTTGTGATCAGAGAGCACCTCCCATACGATATGACCATTACTATTTAGCTGACAGAAGTCTTCCACCTCCACTCATGACTGAGATAAGAGTTTGTTGTATAAAATGAAAAGAAAAATTACAATTGGACATATCAAGGTAAGAATAATATTGTAAAATCCTCCAAAAATATAAAGGGGTCAGTTTTCCCCTCCTAGAGTTTGTGTAGCTCCCATTAAAATAAATGGGAGTGGTAAAGGCAGATATATAATTCTGCTATGAAGTGCTTAGTATATGGAGAAAAGTAAAGGATGAGTAGTATGTGTTACAGGAAAGAATTGCTCAAATGCATGGACCAGTCACCATTACTAGAGGAGACACTGGAAATATGGCTTTGAATTAATTTTACCACTGATAATATTTTTTATGATTTATGATTTAAGTTTCAAGAATATGTATTAAATGATATCCGAATTGCACTGCGTCAACTCACAAACAGCTTGGGTAGACAGAAATACGTTACTTTGCGTCAGATTTCAAAAACTAAACCAGGTCAAGGTGAGGGAAATACTTGGAGGTGAGATGTGCAAAGGAACACCTATTGGTAGAGGAAGTTTAGAAGTGATCATTCTTCCTTCTTAGTCTGTACTGTGCTAATAATCTAGCCATGGTACTAGGGCAGGATTGACAGGGAAAGCTAACTGCTGTCACAACAGTTGTCTATAATCTTATTTTCATGTATTTATAGTGTGTAAGGTAATGTTTGTCCTCAAGTGGGCTCTCTTGTTGGCCTCTTGGCACAAAGGGATCCTTTCATATTGACATATTATGGAGCAATACTCTTATCACCCTTAGTACAGGGGCTGTTACTGCAGCCTTACTAGATTTCATTGAATGAGTTTTCAGGTCAGACCTGAGAGCTCTAATTGTCTTGATTATATTCTAATAAAATTGCTTGGTGCTATGTTCAGACCCCTGCGTATCATGAACTCTAAACCGTGATGGAGCTGAAATGTAAGACTTCTGGGACAGTTTCCAACCTTGCTTTATGGTGATTCTTTTTGTATGTGACTCCATTAGTTATTTTGTATGGGGATGAAAGATTGTTTTAATATCCTGGCTCTTTGTTTCTCAGGGCTGTTTTCACCAATCAACCAATGTCCTTAGCTACTGGATTTGCTTCCACATCATTAGAGAGAGAGATTAATTTTCTTTGCCTCAGTTATCTGCTTCTAGCACAGCTCCTAGCACATTCACAGCTTCAGACTTTATTTGAAACTTCTGCCCTTTTTGCTTTTGATTTATACCTGTTGAAATAGGGGAAAGAGGATATATTTATTATGCTGTTTCAGATCAGGCAGCTGGGAGGGTTATCTAGTGACATTTGAAACTTGAACTTTTCCACTGTCCTAAATTTGGGGCAGGAACTCAAAACACCAAGGGTTAAAAGAAAAATAAACCATAAATTGTCATGTTTTTTCCTGCCCTCATCAGAATTACCTCCATGATCCTCCCTAATTTTCACCTTATTTGTCTGTGCTTCAGCTGTGCTTTAAACAGAACGCATCCAATCAACGCAGATTTCCACATGAAAAGAGACAGCTGTTAACGTTTGTTTTTATAACTTTATATTTTTGTTTTTATTCTTCAATGGCTACAATTCCCTCCCAGAAGCCTGACAATATTTTTTCCCTAATGATTTTGTCTTTTTCCACTTGGCAAACTTTAATTCCCTGCCCCACTTCCAACCTCTCCCCTGCTGTGCTTTGTACAGAGATTAAATTAACATGGTTGTTTTGTTTAGCTACCACATCATCAGTTTGCATAGTTCTCCCTGGTATGTCAAAACACCTTTGTTTATGGGCCAGCCTGGAGGGTCGATGTCTGCTGTATAGATCAGGAAGTTACTAATACGCTATTTTTTGTGAACCACGTTAAAAATAGTAGCTGTTTAAAAAAAATCTTGCTAATGGAGAGGTGATTTTTTTTTAAAACATTCTTTTTTACTGCAGTGAATTTAGGCTGTTGAAAATTGCCAGATTGACCAACCCCAGAGAATAAGGCCTCTTACTTAAGCACTGAACAGAATCAATAGCAGCAGAGCTTCCCCATGCTATCGTGACGTATACGGTACATCTACACTGCAAGCAGCAGCCCACGGCAGTGAGTCTCAGAGCTGGGGTCTTGCGGAGCTCCTGCTACCGCGCTAAAAATAGCTGTGTAGACATTCAGGCTCTGAAGCCCACCCCCTTCCTTGGCTTCAGGTAGGAGGAGGAAAAACCCTGAGACAAACAGGATCTGCAGAGAAAACCCTAAATACAGCCAAGCTTGTGGAGAAAACTTAAACTAAGTTTTATATTTTTATTTTGTTACTGAAGTTAATAATAAATCCCAGCCCCAGGAAGTAGAAAGTTTGGACTCTATAGCATGTGTGTACTTTTTTTAGAGCAGGGTGGGAACTCCAGCTACATACTGGCATTTTTAGACAGACTAGTCTAAAGGGCAGCCATGTCTTTGTTAGTGTTTGTATATAATAGATTGTCATGCACCCAGCAAAACTTTCAAAAAGTGCATGAGATCCTTAACGTTCTGCTAATCTAGCTTTGGTATATAATTTAATACGGTGCTCCAAAGCATGCTAGGTGTCTCACTGTACAAAGAGAAAGACAGACCTTGCCCCAAAGTAGGGCCAGATGCTCAGTTTTAATTGAAATCAATGGAAGTACACGGATTTACAGCAGCTGAGGATCTAGGCCATCCCATTTATACAGACAAAACCAGAGAACAAGAAAACAATGGGGAGGGAGACAGATGTAGAAAGATAAGTTGCAAACTCAACACTCAAAAGTTAAGCAATGCCAGAATTAAGGTTGCCAGTGCTACCTTTGTTCAGCTCCCTTGTGAGTATGTATTATGATGCAGTCTTTAATTATATGATCACATACTAATTTTTCCACAGGACGCCTGCCTGATTAAGAGCACAGGATGGACCTGCTCTGAGGATGAATCAGGATTGTGAATCAAAGGAAGCTGTTGTCTGTAAGATCCTGCCACATTTATTGCAAATGTCGAAAGGTGTTTAGTTAATGAGGCAAGTGGGGAATGCAGGAAGAGGAGGAGGATCTCATGGTTAAAGCAAGTCAGTGGTTCCCTGAAGAACGAGTTTATCCCTGCTTCTGCCACAGAGTTCCGACTTTTCACAGGTGTTCAGAGAGTACCTCAGTTTCTGGGTTCTCAGTTTGAGACCCT
Organism: Chrysemys picta bellii; assembly: GCF_011386835.1. Classification (NCBI taxonomy): domain Eukaryota; kingdom Metazoa; phylum Chordata; order Testudines; family Emydidae; genus Chrysemys; species Chrysemys picta. The sequence continues at coordinate 71,440,171 of NC_088794.1, read as the reverse complement.
GAGGTCTGATTTGCAGAAATGCTGGCTTCTCACAGCTTCAAGTGAAGTCAATGGGAGCTGTGTTTTGAACATATGAAATCCATATAGAGCTAAGTACTCTGAAAAATCAGGTCATAGGTGTCTCAAATAGGATGCTCAAAATTAATGGAGACCTTTTAGCTTAATCTCTCTCTGCCTCAGATTATCATCTGTAAAATGGGGATAATACTTCACAGAGTTGTGAAGGAAAATTAATGAATGATTGTCAAGCACTGATAGTGATGTATGCCATAGAAAAGCCTATGAGGAAATGAATAATTCTGTATTCAGAGCAGAGTTTGAATAACATGCAGTAAAATAGGGCATCAGGCCACACATTGAACGATGAGAATAAAACAAAATAATGAGTAGCTATTTATTAACTGAGCATCGTCCATTCTGGACACTGAATGAGGCACTGGTCCCATGGAAAACAGCATGTGTTCATGTCATTAAAGACTGTGTCATACAGTAAAGGGGGCTGAATTAGTTCTGGCATTTCCTAACTTTTGAGTGCTTGACTTTGGAATCTTTAACGTTATTTGAACACATATACTGGTACATATATTTGTGTGTGTGTAATTGCCTAGTTTTTTTTAATGAAAAACCGAAGTTCCATTATGTGGCATCATAGTTACACTTGCCTGATTCATCATCAGGATTGGAACCTGTAGAGTACACAGTCCTCTGCCCCTTGAGCTAATTGATAACAGTAGTAGATTGTCATCCTCTATGTGGACCTGCACTAGAGGGGGATGAGACACACCCTTTGCCAGTGGTTTTCACAGATATTTGCCGACAGCAGAGGAATGGTGAGACTAGAAATCTTAGGTTCCATCCCAGGCTCTAGAAGGAAGTGTGATCTAGGGAGCACAAACTCTTCTATCTGTTTCCCCAAAGCTTGATCTCTTCTCCCCTGTCCCTTCCAGCCTATCCCTGTCACAATCCAGACTCTTCACACATCTGGGGTCTTGTCCCAATGTTATTTCCCCATGTCTGCCCACTCCCAGTCTCCGCTCCTCAGGCTTCATATCCCAGTCACAATCTCTTTGCCCAGCCAGTCCTAATGTCCCTCTCCCGACTCGCAGTACAGTCCATAGCCACCAATTCCCAGTCACAGTTTCTCTTTTCCCACTCCCACCTCCATTCCCAGTCTCCCCTGGTTCTTTGTCCCATCTACTTCTTTCCTTCCTCCCTGGTCCGGGTCTTTTCCTTTTGGAATTTGAGTCAGGCGACAGCAGGGGAGGTCATTGAGAGTGCACAAGAGACAAACTCCCTGCTCTCAGCTCGAGTGTCCAGACCCCAGCCCACCCAGAGCCACGAGGAGGAGCAATTGCAGGGAAAGTCCAGCTTCTCCTCTGTAGCACTGGGCTGGAACATGCTTAGTTCTGTGAGGTTGGCTCATGCGTAGGAGCCGTGAGGGGTGGAGCATGCTCAGTGAGGATGGAATCTTTGACTATTTTGGCTGCTAGACTAAGAAGTCTTTACTGAGTGTGTGTGAAATCAGATTTTTTCAAAGACACCTCCATCTGGTTATAACTTGGCCAAATTTGGGCAGCTATTCACAGGAATGGCGAAAAGCACATCCCTTCCACAAAGGCCACCAGCCTGCCAAGTTTCACTTCCCTGCTCCCAAGTATGAGAGATGTTAGAACTTTGCAAGGAAGAGGTAACCACATTTTTTTTAATGGCAAAACACCATTAAAGTTTGGCAGAGTTATAAACTGCTGAAGACAGGGTCTTATAATGGGAAGCGTTGGCCAGCTTTATAATGGGTCTTATAATGGAAGCGTTGGGCAGTTCTACCAGCACTATACTAATAATAACCTGGAACTCCTTTAACTAAATATTACCAGCTGGGCTGCAAGTTTCCTATCAGTAACACTTCAGTGATATAGACACCACACCACATCACCTCCCTGAACTCCCATGTTTGAGTAGCCAGTGCTAGTGAGCTTATAGTGCTGAATTCTTATTGATTTTTCTAATGCAAGGTTAAAGCTTGGGTATTTGCCATGCTCTAATTTTTATACAGCATGCTAATTACTCTTTTGAATTCAAAATGCTTGTTCAGCACAATGTAAAAGAAATCTAAAATGACATTGTGATGCTGTATTGTGAATAGCCTCCAATCTTTTCCAGTTTACATAGAAATCCTGGTCTAGTTTTCTTAGGCCTAATTGAACATCAATCACATTTTTATTAAGTTTACAGCGCGCACACATGCTCCACCATACTTATTTTCTCATTGTACCAGCAAGGACGCTGTCCAAAAGAGGTGGTTTTTTTCATAACACAGTATTGGAATTAGGAGGGAAAATTTGGAAGTGGATGCAGCTGTCTGAAGATGAAAAGAAAGCACCAAACAGAAATGCAGAATGTTTAGCACTTAATTCCCAACTTTATTTTTTTTAAGCAAACACAACTGAATTGGATTGAGCTGGGCATTAGATTTTACTGCAGACCCAAAGCCTAAATATTTGGAAGGATTTATGCATGATGACACCCCAATGTACAATGGTTCTGTTCTGGTTGGGAATCCTAAGGCAAATGGTTGGCAGGCCAGTCTGTGGGGAATGTTGCATGTAAGGTAGAAAACTCTGCTATTCCCCAGTAAATATTATTATTTCAGTTTTAATAATAATACTTCTTAATACTTCATCTTTAAATTGCTGTACAAACATTAATCCTTACAACAAGACCATGAGATAGGTTAGTGTGCCATGTATACAAGCTCTACAGATGGGGAAACTCAGGCAGAGAAAGGTTAAGTAACTTGAGCGAGGTGATTGCTGGAGTCCATTTCAGATCTAGGATTCGAAGTCAGGAGTTTCTGTCTCTCTGTCCTGTGCTCAGACCACTAGATCATGCCTGTTCACATAAACATTTTGTAATTGCAGTTCACCACCTTGATCGATTGGTCCTTCAGCCCTCATATAGATTGCGCCGATCACAACAGTTCTTCCATTCTTCTCTTATCCTGGCCTTGCTTCTCTGTGTGTGGCCATGTAAGGTATGGCTGTGACTGCAGTTAGCTCAAAAAAATTACTAGGACCGACTCTCGTTTTAGTTACAGTGAGGGAAATTTCCATTAATATTACCCAAGTCACATACTAAGAGGAGAATTTAGCCTCTGGTCCAAATCCTATAGGAGTGCTATTACTGATGCAAGATAACATATCTTTAAAGATTATTTTTTACATGTCCTATATATATTTCACACCCTAATTTATTGATGCCACTAGAATAGCATATTTTAGATCCATAACACTGGTGCATTCTCACAGAGCGTCTCTTGCACCCTTCCATCTGGTTATTAATATGTTTCTCACTGACTGCTTTTTCAGTGGATTCCAACTACGTAACCCTTTTCTGTTGCTAAAAAAGAGAGATATGGATGGTTCTGGTATGGATCAAGCTCCTCTGGAAGCAAGGGATTCAAAGCAGTATTAGTGATCCAATCAGATAGCAAAGATACTTCAGTGATGAATTTGGTATGATTGCTAGATAGATAGAAACATCATTGTGGAACATTGTTAACAGTAGGTTTTGTGTTTTGCCAATTAGATTTCAGACTGAGTTAAATACCCATCTGTTTTTGAGAGGGGAGGAATCTACTTCAAAGTAATTCTTAGAAGATAAAAGAAATTTTGAAATTCAGCTCTTGTAGCATCAATAGTACGTCCCTTTTTAGGTGACTTATTGGGGTACAATCCAGACTAGTGGGGGGTGGACTGTGTCACCTGTGTCCTGTAACCTGGGGTGCCTTGCAGTGTCTTGCTCCTGTAGCCTGCCTCCAACCTAGACTGCTCAGAAACAGCCTCCAACACACAGGTCCTTTCCAGATCTGTTTGTGTCACTGCAGCTTGCTAGTCACACCTTGGCTCTCACCAGCCTTGATTATACAGCAGGGTGAGCCAAATATACTCCCATTCCTGGATTTCTCCCCAGAAATGTATGTCCTGTACTGCCCAGCCTTCTCCTGGATAGTCATCCATTAGTCCTTTAAGGATATACACAACAGCTTATTATCTTAGAACTACCCAGACACTTTAACTTAAATACAATGGATCAGATAAAACAATGAAACAAATGTATTAAACTACAAAGAGACAGATTTTAAGTGAGTACAAGCAATAAGGCATAAGTCAAAAAATGGTTACAAGAAAAATAAAGATCAAATGTCTTCTAGTGCCTAACTTACCAAACTGTATTAGATTCAAGCAAAGTTTCTCACCACATGCTTCCAGCAGCATTACTGACCAAACTCTTCAGGTCAGGACTCCACCCCCGGAGTCCCCTTTGTCTTTTCAGGTGCCGAGAATGAGATGGGCAGGGAGAAAGAGGAGGTGTCTTGGGGTGTTTGCCTTTCCTTTCTATAGTTTTTAGTCACTCTTTGAAAAGCATTTCCAGCTGAGACCCAGGAGACGTGCAGTCTGCTGGAAGAAGGAAATGCCACGCTGCTGCTTTGCTAAGATGCAGGTCCGTACCCCCTTTCACTGCCAGAGACTGGCCACTGGATAGGTAATGGCCCATTAGCTTGGTTAACAATGGGCTGGAGCATCAGCTTGCCCTTTGTCTTTGAGAAACTGGTTTAACCACTTCTAGACTTATCTGGAAAATGTACTTCAGTCATGATTTTAGTTTATGTTCATAACTTTACCTATAATGTTGCTATATGCACTTTATTGTATTACTGACCAGCAAGTTATGAGTTTTCAAATGATAGCTCACAAGGCATACCTTGTACAAAGTTTATTACAATTGTGTGTAGGGTGTGGACATGGGTGTATTCCAACACAGCGTACTAACCTGGACATGAGTGGAGCAGAGTCTACAATTAGTCTTGACCTCTAACAAGCCGTCTTGCGTACGTTTCACATTTATTTCAGAATGATTGATTTAGTATTCCGTTCCAGTCAGTAATGCATGGTCTGTACTTTTCATTGTGGACCAGCATGACCAGGCAGCTTAATTTAGATGCTCAATGGACTGAAAAAAACTTTTTTCTAACTCCAAATCAATCTAAAAAATGCTGGGACTTTTGCCACTAGGATGCAGGACTCTTCCCACCGCCCACCCCCCCAATCAAATTAGGATCCCTCTTTTCTGTATAAGAGGAGTTGGTGTCCAGTGCAAGTGCAAGTATGTCTTCTACAACTAATGTGCACCTACAAATACTGCAGGAGGAAATGTAAATACAGAAAATTGGATCTTTCAGTGCTGTGTGTGTCATTTAACTGTTTGTTTACACGCATTATGTTTTAGTCAGATCTGCTTTGGGGAAATTACAATATACAAAACTTGTGGGATGTTTTGGCATTGATAGCTCTTGTGGATATTCCATCTCAGACATATCACAGGAGTGGGTTTTATGATTCTAAATGCTACGGTTGGCATTTTGCCATTGTTAAAAGTCATGTGATGGGATGCTTAAGATCAAATGTAATCCACTAGGTCTGTGCAGCCAAATGTTGAGCACCATGAATTCAGCACAGCATCATGGGCAAAATGTAGATTGACAAAAAGGCTCAGAGTAGAATAATATGCCACCCTCCTTCAAAACTGTGATTAAATGTTTAAAAATCATAGCTGTTGAGGAAACCAGTCAACCATCATCATATCATCCTTTGGTTTGAGATGCAGCAAAATATTTGTACAGACACTACTCAATAACATTGCCTTTGGTTGTGAGTGCTTAGTTTTCACATTTTTTATTTCATTATTTAATGGGCGGGGGTGGAGGTATCAGTTGTCAATTCACAAGTGGGAAACAGGAAAGGTAAAAGATAAGTGAGCACAAAAGGCAATTCTTCAGATCCAGAAAGCAACTGGTCATTGGGCCCTGCAGTGCCCACAGCTGTGAACATCCTGATTTGGGGGAAGTGGAACTGGAAAAAAGAAAAAGAAAAGAATGCAACCCAGCTTTCATTGAAAAACAATTTCTAACCCTTTTCTTTGCAAGGAGATCTTGAAAACTTCAACCAATGTAAATTGATTACAAATGTTGAAAGGTACAAGCAAAGCATTTTCAAGTAAAATGAGTCAGATACATTAGGGTGCATCCCTCTCCGAAATCCCTACCAGGCGTGGTAGTATAATTATGATGGATAGGGGTTGGTTACATTTGGAGAGAGGGTGGCAAAAATTGTTTTACAGGCCGGCTGTGCCATCACATTCATCCGAGACAGTGAGCTAGAGGCTCATGTCATGCATGTAAATTCAGAGTAAATCCACTGAAGTTTCTAAGTGAAATCCTGGCCCCATTGAAATCAATGGCAAAACTCTCATTTACTTCAATGGGTCCAGGAATTACATGGCCAGTGTCTTTTGAAGTTGCATTTTCATTTTCTGTAAAAGTTACAGCATCATCCAGTGTTATTTAAAGGAGCTCTGGAGACACTCAGGCAAGTGTCCTAACAACATCTTTTGCATAAAGCCCATAAAGCTCTCTGTTTCCTTTTCCATCATTGTTGATTATCCAGGTATTCGAGAGAGACTTTCTACACATTTCTCTCTAAATAGCCTGCTCCACTTTCCTGCTTCATTCAGCATTCACCGATCCAATGTTTGTAAAATCGCAGTTCATCACCATGGAACGGTATGATGTGCAGCAAGCAACTTCCAGCTGAGCATAACTCCCAGTGGCTGTGCTAGGGGAGGCGTTCCTTTTTTGGGGCTCCTACGGAAGAGCTGTTACCTACTGATCAAGAAGGTCCAGGGTTTGAGTCTTGGCTATGGAACATGAAGGATGTACACTTGGCAAGTCCAGGATGTGGGGGACTCCGCTAATTGTGCTCGAGTATCTGGCCGCCAGTTGGCAAGTATAACAGGAAGCATTTGTGATGGCTCAAGCACTGGGCTGTGCATCATTGAATGAACTGGGCAGGAACTGTCTGAATGGACAAGAGAGCTTCTATTTAGCAAAAATTCCTTGCTAATCAGCAGTTCTGGGAAAGGAAATAGAGAATCAGTGCTTGAGAGTTTAATGGGATTTTGAGAATCTGGCCCTAAAAATGTTATAATTTATCAAATTGGCATCAGTGGAGCTATGCTGATTTATGCCAGCTGAGAATTTTTCTCTTCATTTTTTTCCTTGTACGGTGTCGGTGATGCTTTGATCTTTAGGAAACAGGGTATGTCTGCATCCTTATACTTTAAGGACTGGCCATTTTGATGGGATTTATTTGATACTTCTAGGGTTGCTAATGTGGGAGGGTTTCTGGCTCTAGGGCTAGATTGGTATAAATGAGTGCTGCCTCTCTCTGCCAGGTTGATCCCCTTTTCCTAGCCTGTCTTCCAGATGTTCCCAGCACTAGGCCCTGACTGCTCTCTCAGGCAACAAAGCAGCTGGATTTGGTGCACATAAGCAGAGGAAGGCAAGGTTTGAGAGAAACTGTCAGGGAAACAAGATTATCAACCCGTGAGGATGGGGTTCTCTTCCAACATTTCTCAGGGAGAGCTGTGGAGGTAAGAAGAACAGCAAAGGGAGTACAGGGAGGATAAGAGAGAGCATCCAAGTTTTTCAGTTCCTGTCTCTCAGATTTGACTTGATCCTGAGGGTTCTTAGGGTTAAAGGTAGTTTAATATTTGGCTCATTGTCACTTTCTTTCTGTGGTGTGTGTGTTAGTGTGAGCCTAGTCACCAATGTTTTCTTAGCTTTCCCAAGCAGAGGAGGCTAGAGGCAAAGTCATGTCAGACATAAAATAACATTTAAACTAGTGCTGTGAATGGAGAGGAAAGAAGGGCACATCTGTGCATAGGACAAGAATACCCAGATGTGTATCTTTTGGGAAGATGAGATTTGCAAGGATCATTCTAAAGTGGTGTATTGAAATAGTCATTCCGGATACCGTTAGAATATGGAGTCGCTATAAAAATGCTTCACATCTCTGTGACGTTGCAGATCGCAAAGTACTGTATAAGCAATAATGGACAAAGCTTCACAGCTCCCCTGTGAGGTAAGTGCTGTTACCTTATTTTACATATGGGGAAATTGACTTCCTTAAGGTCAAACACGGAGTCTGGTTAAGTGCCTGGGTGTCTGTCTGGAGCCTGTTAGGAATATGATTTGGGGATATCTTCTGAGAAGACATGATCACGGGTCCAAAAATGACTGGAAAACAGTGAAATCACAGAAGTGGCTGTTGGTCAAAAGGTGCTTGGCATGGTAGCTAATATTTGTGCCGCTCATCATGTACAAGTAAAGTATTTCCAGGATTTCCACTGACTACAGAGATCAAAAATGACCAGATAAATTGCTTAGGGAAATTTCAGGGTATTGTTGAATGGTGTTGGGTGGACCAGTTGCTTGGATGCAACTGCAATACCTGCTGTTACTGTCCTCACAGGCACTACCAGGTGGAGAATGGCCTCATATAGGATCCAATGGTCAGGAGTATTGCTCGGAGCAGTGGTGGTGCCAATACCTTTACAGTGCTGCTTTTGCTGTTGCAAGAAGTTTTGTGTGCAGACATGATAGGCCTGCTTTGCATCTTGTGTAGCGATTTACACTTGTGCAAAGATGATGTAAAATGCCACCATTATGATTTATTTGTTCATACCCACTTAGCAGTCATTTTGCACAGGTGTGAATGACTGCACAAAGTGCAAGGCGGTGGAGAATCAGCCTGGTAGGTGTCAAAAATATTCCAAGGGTTTGCAAAGGTGATGGTAGGATCAAAATTCTGTAGTGTAGGCAGCTTCAATGGCAGAGCTGGGAATAGATCCACAGTCTTCTAATTTCCTCTGAGCACTATACAGAGAACTCCCATGCAAAGATTGATTTCCCTGGTGCAAGACATAAGGATGCCAGATCAGATAATTCATGTACATGCCTGTTTTCTAACAACTGGGCCATGCTCCCTCCCTCAGTATCATAGCAAAAAATTGGAGCTTGATCCGCAACCCTTATTCATAGAAGCAATTCTTATTCACATGAGTCTGGACTTCAAAGGGACTTCTTTCATGAGTATGACTTGCGGTATTAGGCCCTTGGTTTTTAAATAATATGACAAAAGATTGATTTAACTATTAAAAATGCCTGCATGCCAAAAATAGGCCTTGGCAGAATTCCACTGAAGTTAATGGAATTATGCCAGGGATGACTTTGCCTACAGTCCATAGGAAAACTAGTCTTCTGGCAACTGTAAATTTTGAAAAGAGAGCTTTTGCGGGAACAATTTTGGTGGCAGATGATGACATTTTAGGTAGTTTTACACAGACTTAAGTGATTAGGCTGAGATTTGAGAGAGTTCCATAAATGACTCAAGGAAAAAGAAAATATTGATGATGGTATCTTTAACCTGGTGAATGAGTTAAGCTCAATCATCATTGCTGAATTATCAGCACACTTAGCCAAGGCAATATTATTAATTATTATTATTATTATTTATTTTTACTTTTTCTGATTCCCCTTTCACTTACACTGGTGCAAATCTGTTGCCTTCATTGAATAAGACGATTTTCACTGGTGAGAGAAGAATCAGACCCACTGTTTGTAAAATGTCCTATAAGGAGAATGAAAAAGGAACATAAAATCCCTGCACATTGTGTCCATTTATGTATGTCAGATTTTGATTGTCATTCCCTCCACACCCGTGACCCTTGTGTTTTTGGATGGAGCTGAAATCAACACAGCTGTTTGTGTTTAACAACTGCATATCATAAAGCTTCTTGTTATGCCTGAAACATCCTGGTGCACCAGCATCAGCGTTTGCTTTCATCTCAAGTCTGAGGACGGTGCTTCTTGGTTAATCTATGCTGCACCAGCAGCAGAGGGAGCCCCAAAACATTAATTTTACATAGGTCTGACAGAAATAACGTCTCTTTCGGTTTCTTAGGGTCCAGTTGGATCCACTGTAGGAAACTTGATTTTTTTTTTTCTGTTCACTGATTTATTTTTGCAAACATTATATGTTAAGAGTAGGGCTAGTCAAAAAATTTTTCACTGGAAGATTGGGTTTTCAGATAAGTGAAATTTTTCACTAAAAATGTCTTTTTTTCCCCCCACAGAAAATGTATTTATTTATGTCAAATAATCAGATGCCTGAAAAGCAAAATACTTCAGCCAAAAGCTACACTATTTTGATTTGGAAATGCAGCTGCGGTGCCTCATGGGATTTGTAGCTCAGTTGCCTTGTGTCCTCATTGTCCTCTATGGAGATACCATAGCCAAAGACAGCTCCCCTCTGCAAGAGAGAAGACCATCATGCATCATGGGAGATGTAGTCCAATCAGAGAACTCCGTCTCTAGAGAAGAATGAGAGCATGAGGCACCCAAATGACAACTCCCATCAACCATTGTGACATTTCCAAATTAAAATATTGCATTTTTCAGCCAAATATTTTCAATATTTGAATTTCTTCTGAAAATTACCCCCCTAATTTGTCAACCAGCTTTAATTAAGAGCATTTTTCATAACATTAGAAATGCATGAATAAAAGCCAAAGTCAGGACAATTAATTTTGACACGGGAAGCATACATTTATACTGGAAAAGCAGCATTGTTTGACCCATAGCCCATCTTCAGTCTAATTTATGGCCTCATACAGAGTCCCCCCCACAGATTATTTTTGTTACTGTCATGAGTCATATGGTAAAACATAGTCCTCATGCCCTCAGGTGGTGGAGGATCTGCACAGTGTGACCCCTCATGATATGGGAGTTAGGTTTTAACCATTATAACCCATTTTTCCTTACTACAGAAAACACTCCTGCACCTTAAATACACAGAAGAGGCAGCTTGGTCATAACATGAATTACTGTAACTTATTGTAAGGTCATCCTAGCACCGTTGTTGCCACTGGAGGTGAAGTTAATTATTAAAGCTTAAACTATAGGAGAATTGCTATGCTTGTTGTTTTTTTAAAAGGAATGTAATCGTCTCATATTCTATAAAAGGAAGCACACAGGAGGCATACACAAAGTACAGGAACTGATATAGTTCCCACAGAGATTTTGGACACCAAACCATGCTCTTTCCAAATTCCAAATAGAGGGGCAAAAAGAAGGGAAGCCCTTATTAGAATACTGTAGGTTTGTCCAAAACTACAAAAGTTAGAAAGTCTGGCAATTCCAAGTTAAAGACTGTGGCCTCAGAGTCTAGGTGCTTCTCCAAATTCAGTACATACCTCATTGGGGTGAGAGAGATTAAACAAACACTACATGTGTTCAGGAACAGATTCTCTGAAGCTAGCACAGGAGTGTTAATTCTACCTGTCACCCTCTCTGGGGCTTCTTGCTATGAAGGGAAGGTATTTAAGTTTGTGGCAGACCTTCTTGGGCTCCCAGAAGCCCTGATCATCCCCTTCTTGGCTAGTGCTGCCTAGAAGACTGCTTCAGTACACCACACAGCAGCCAGGGGGCATCCATGATTCTCTGTTAATGGCAGACATTCCATTCCCTAACTCCCCTCCTTGAGAAGCTGCCCTTTGACTTACTGCCTAGTTTTTCGGCTCATGTAGGAGATTCACCCAAAGGATCTTCACAAACAGGTGATGACCATGATCACGACTGTAGGAATGAAAGAGGGGACTAAGAAGGGTGTTGTGCAGGGGAAGGAGGGCCTAGACAAACATGGAACGGACGCTGGAATGGGCCCTGCACAAGAGAATTGAGTTAAAAGGTTTCTTGCACTTTCACCTTTTCCCTTTGTGTGCATGGGTAGGGGCCAGTCTGACACATGTGGCAATCTCCAGGGAAGATAAGGTTCATGGTTTTTGATTTGGATGATTTTTACTGAAATATCGCCTTTTAATCATAGTTTATTCTTTCTTTAGTATTGGAAATTAACCAAGGTATTGAAATTGGGTGATTGAAAATCCCAGCCTAAATTGTTTTTCTAAGGAGGCTAAGTGAGTTAGATGCCCAACTCCCATTGACTTTCTGTTGTAAATAGGCACATTTGAAAATCCAAGCCTTAAGGAACAACTGAAAATAACTAATAATCTCCAAAGATGGTTCAAGGCAGAGGGATAAAACTTCAGATTCTCCACCTTTGCAAATGTAGCCTGTAATGTGACGTGTTAAAATGTTATGACATCATTTTGTGACGTGATGACATTGTGTCTTGCCAGCAGGACACTGTATCTCAGTGACATTGGGTTGCATCATTTGGATCTGGTAAAATAGTAACAACAGACACACACACAAAGGGTGCCTAGATTACAAGGGATTAATAATAGACGTTTCTACTTTTAGGTCCCTAGTCCGTATGTGACCCATAACAGAAGCAGAGACTGTAAGGTATTTCCATTTGTTGGCTGTTAAGTTGCCTATATGGAATTCAGGTTAGATCCTGGTGGATAGGTGTCCACATCATTAAACCATCAAAACAACTGGCATTCAGCAGAAGACCTGGATTGGATTCTAGAGTTATTCCAGTAGGTAAAGATAGAGACAATAGGGCGTATTCTGTGGAAACTTGACCTGTTGTTGTCCATGAGCATGGCCATTCTTGGGAATAAATATAAGATTCCTTCACTAGGGAATTCAATCTACCATCTTCGACAAACATGACATTCAATAGCCATTAAAAAAGTAGCACTGAAAGTATTTATTTTTCTTTACTCAAATTAATTTTGTATATTTCTTTGTATCTGCAAGGTAGGTAGTTAGCTTTTCAGGATGCAGACAGATCCCCGAAAATTGGCAGAATCCTATGAAATAGGGGGAAGATGCACTGAACCTAATCAAACTCATAAGCAAAAGACGAAAAATAAAGATATGTTACCTTTTCTGCTTCTTCAATAGCTTATGAATATTGCAACAAAACTAAAATTAGTAGCATTAAATAAGTTTTAGTTCCCACAATTGCCATTCCTTTAGTGTGATAAATCTGACGTTGGTTGTCAAGTTTTATGCTTAAATTTTTCTTCACAGTAATTTCTAGCCAGAAGCTGTGCTTCATGCTGTGGCAGGAGAGAAAACATTGGAAGGCCTATCTCAGTGAGATGGAAGAATAAAGATGAGCAGTTTGTAATCTGAGATTAGTGGATAAAGAGACTAGAGGGAAAATACATTTACTGATAAAAAATTACCCACTTAGAGTTAATGCAAAGCATCCCACAGAGCCAGTGTATTTGAGGGTCAGGGTGTCAAAATCAAAATAAATATTTAACATGTTGACTTTGTGCAAAATTACAGAAGCATCACATAACTCACTTTAATTATGGAGTCAGTAGCAAGTGCTAAGCAGGAGAGACAGGAGTTTGCAAGGATAGCATGTCAAGGCTTTGTATTTGTCTATAAATAACCTACTGGGTACTAGATATGAAACCTCTTGCAAAAATACTTCACAGTTTAATATGATCTGAGCTTAGGCTATCTGTTCAAAGAGACAGTCTGTAGGGATTGTTTTACATACAAATGTTAGGTGGGAAGTGTTGTGGATAGGGGTTAGAACAGGAGGTGGGTTTTATTTTTAATGATGCCAGTTACCCATATGTGACCTGGAGCAAGTTGCTTAGCTCTTCCAGTATCTTGCTGTAAAATGGGACTAATTATCCCTTACAACCTTTGTCAACTGTTGGCCCGATGGCCATCAACTTGGCCTAACTTGCTAGGAATTGATCTGGAGACCTCCAAAGATAAAGCATAAGATGATACAACTTGAGCTAGAGAGCCCAGGCTCCCCAGTTTGGGGCTGTAATAGCTCATGTACTCTATGTATCAGGGTAGAGCATTACACTTGGAGATCCTTAAATGCAAGGTGCTCTACATGTGCAAAGTACTGCTGACAGGTTAAATTAGTAAGCCCTTATTCAGAGAAACTCCTTTACCCTTTTCAGGGTTTTTTTTCCTGAATGAGGCGTGAGTAAAAATTGACTGATGATTCAGTCGCAGGTGTTTTTATTTGAAAATGCTTTTTAAAAAAAATATGGGTAGGAAACTCTAGTGCATCTTTAACATTAGCACAGCTCAGCTGTGAGTGCTGCTGCAGAGCTGTTACAGATCCTGCTTTGTACTTGAGCACAGTCACACGGTTCCCTGCCAGTCACAGGAGTTGAAGCCACGCCTCTTTTGCAGAGATATTTTGTTTCTGATTTGAGTTGGGAGGACCAATCAGAGGGCTGCACTGTTTCACTGTACTGTCAGATTGCAACCTTCCCCTACTCCAGCTAATCTCTGTAGCCTTCTTTGGTGTAGGCACAGCAGGCTGCCTCTAACACACACAATATATTAGCAGTAGTGCTGAAGCCTGTGTCAGTGCCGATGTTTAAAATGAGGTGGTGGCTGCTGTCCCTCCTATTTGACAGCTGAATTTTTACTCCGTGTTTCACGATCATCACTGGAAGAGCTAGGAAATTTTGTTGCCACTGGCATTTTTTTTATTTAAATGTCATCAATGGGCGTTTCTCCTTCTGCTCTAGCATCATTGTCCTGCTCACAGATATTAAGACTAAGAAGCTTGATTCTCTAAGGCTTGTATCCAAGGGCATCAGTCATTAACACACTGAGCTACATCTGCTTCTTGGCTAAGACTGAAGAAAGACATCTTAAGCTGGAAATCCTGCTTGCTCGCCGCTCGCTCTCTCTCTCTATCACACACACTGCATATGCTGCAGCAGGTTCTTTTTTTATTCCAAAAGGCTGCCTCACTTTGGAGATGCAGTGACAAGATAATGAAGTAAAAGTCTCCCATTTCCAAGAAAGAAAATTATAGGAGTCAGCAATCAAAAGGGAAGAACAAGTTAAATAGCAGTAGCAACAGAAGAGGAGTGGAAGGAGGACAGTGGTTCAGAATTAAAATAAAAATAGAGGAAACAGGTGGAAGGCTCACAAGACACTGAGATAATTTAGGCTTAAGTGTCTGTTTCATTCATTCTGTTATTTTCTAAGCAGTTTTTGGAGATTCCTAAGCAGTGCTGTTTTACCATAGCAGCTTCCCAAACCTGCCTTTTCACTCTCCCTGGCTGCTGCTGCTACTACTGTTGCTGCTGCTGACAGAAACGTGTTAGGAAAGCAGAAAGAGAAAATGCCAGCCATCCTAGTGGCCTCCAAAATGAAATCGGGACTACCTAAACCCGTACACAGCGCTGCTCCCATCCTGCATGTCCCGACGGCCAGGACCATCCCGCAACCCTGTTACCTGAAGTTTGGGAACAAGGTGGAGGTGACCAAGCCATCGTATTCCAGCCAGATCCCCCTCAAATCACCTCATGGACATGAGAATGCAGGGGATGGGTTCCCCCCCAGGAAGAGTAACTCTCTAGAAAATGGATTTGACACACAGGTTAGAAAAGTGTGGTGTTTTGGGAGGGGTGTGTGTGTATGTGTAGGGAGGTGGTGTTTGGTGGGGGTGTTGCTATTTTTGGTAGTGGCAGGAGGTGATCTTGGTTTTTTAGTTGGTGTGGTGGCGGGGTGTTGGTTGTCAGGTGTGCTGTGTATTTGGGGTATGTGATTTGTATTTATAGGGGTGTTGACTGGGTGGGTGTGTTCTGTGCTTGTCTCTGGTGGTGGAAGGGCTGCTAGTTGTGATGAGTGTATTTTGTATATGGGGGAAGTGGTTAGTTTGTGTGTGTGTGTGTGTGTGTGTGTGTGTGTTGTAGTTGGGATTGTGTGTGATGATGGGCAGGTTGACATGTTCTATATTCAACTGCAATGTACAGAGAATATATTATCAGTTAGATTGTACCCTTGAAGGCAACTGGCTACCTAGGAAATTCATTCTAAATGGAATTTTTTGTCTTTAGGCTGCAAATACATGTCATCAGAGACAGCACTTCATTTTTAATATGCGGTATTTAGATTTCACTTGAATGTGCATCTGTATGGTTCTTTAAATATGTTGCTTTCCACTGTGAGAGGAGAAATGTAAGTTCCTCCACTTGTTTTATTTTTGCTAGTGAACTAACGTTTTTGGCATGGATCAGATTGCCTCTCTCCTGTTGATGCCCCAATGTGCTTGACAGCAGTGTAAGCAGATAGTATGTTAGAGTACTATGGTGTGAGCAAAGCAGACGGTCTGCTGCAGCAGCAGCAAACTGAACTGATTAACATTATATAGAGGTTGCTGTGTAGGCGTGTGGTGTATTTTGAAAATAGCCCTACATATCATGAACCTCCTCTGCAGGCATTTGAACCTGGGAGAAGGTGGGTGATGCACTGGAAAGCGGTCTTTTTGAATGAATCCTAGCTTTCCCCTCTTTCCCCCAGAATACTGGGTCATCCGTGCTGTCTAGGTGCACACTGTGGCCTCATAACCTCTTCTCTTAGCAATAGCATGACTGCTGATTTGGTGCATTTGGCCTCCTGCTCTGCATTTTAGGATATGCTGCATTTTTCTGGCAGACAGGGTGACGTATCAGGCTAGTCAGGCCAGACTAATGTGACTGTACCAGTTCCTGAGGGATAAAAGCAGAAAAGGGAGACATGCTAGTGGTGTCAGGGAGGTGGCAGCAGACAGACTGACCTTTGCATCACATCATGTTCTTAAGAGAGGAACAAATGCTATTCCTTCTAATCCTTGAGTTTTCCCTTCTAATTCCAAAATGTCAGCAAAATCTCTGCATACACTGCTTGCTATCTTGCTGAGACATGCCTTGGTTCTGTATTTAAGTTTTCATTGCTGCATAAATGTTTATTATTCATTGGTATTGTCTCATTTTAAATAGTAATTTAGTTATAAAGAGACTACTAGAGTTGTGGAGTTTTGGGAGGATGTATTTTAACCCATATATAGTTGTGAATCACGTTTGTATATCATGATATGGAATTGTGTGTTTTAGCAAGGCAAGAATTTGGCAAAAAAATGAAAGAGTTACTTATTGAGTTTGGGATAATTTCTTGCCACAATCTGTGGGAGAAATCCTAATTTATTAGCAATGCCCATTGACTTATTTGGGTCCAGATCTCAGCAGGTGACTAGCACCCCTTAGGATTGGTCCGGACCGTATATGATTACGTATTTTTGGTGTTATGTTAACTGGGTTAAAACTCTGGTAATCACATTTCTTTTATGCTCTGTTTATTGTTCCCACCCTAATTACCTCCATGCCCATGTGGACATTATGCACAGCTGTTCCCACCCAAGATACTGACTCGGGACATTGATCTACACCTAATGAGTTTTTTCCAGACCAATTCTATCAGAGCTACTGTTCTCTTCCCCCTACCCCACTATGAGGGTTTCTCCTGTCAGATGACAATGGTATTTTCCTCCTAAAAAGCCTGCAGCTGCATCAAGGTATAGGAGACATAGGACGGAAGGGACCTCGAGAGGTTGTCTAGTCCAGTCCCCTGCACTCATGGCAGAACTAAGTACTAGAGAGGATGCCGAGCCTAATAGTCCTACACAAATTGATTCTAGAACGGTTCACCCAGGACTAAATATCTCTAGAAGGTTCCCAGAGCCTACTTCTAAGGAGTGAATAGCCATGTCCACAGCAATACTTCTATCTTAGGTACTCATATAGCCCCCACTACCAGAATATCTGAGCACCTCATCATCTTTGATGTAGTTATCCTCACAACATACCTGTGAGGTAGGGAAGTGTTACAGATGGGGAGCTGAGACCGAGAGAGAGACTAAGTGATGTGCCCAAGGTCACAGGGGTAGTACATGGCAGAGCAGGGAATTGAACCCAGGTCTGGAGTTCTAGGCTGGCACTCTTTTCTAGCAAATTTGGTCAGCGACCTCTAGTCAGGGGCTTTGCCAGTGCACCTCAATCCCAAGCCACTGTCCATGGCTGTTTTAGTGTTGGGCTCCCCTAACTTGACATCTTAGGGCCTGTATGGTACTTTGGAAGATGGCTGCTGAGCCTCTGGCCTAGCTGAAATACTCTTTGTTTTTAATTTGATGATAGTTTCCGCAGTCACAAGCCCTAGGCCTGGGTGCCATGTGACATCCTGTTCACCCTACAATTTGCTACCCTCCTTGACTGCCATGATGACACCTTTCTTGTGGTCTGGGATGGGCAGCTTCCCTCTCCTCCTAACCAAGCCTGCTCTTCAATCCGGCCAGAAGGTAGCTCTGAAGGGCTGCAAAAATCAGACTCTTCTCATTGTCACCCTGTGGCAACCTGTAGTGTGAAGTAGCCCAGGGAGTGGCAGCCATGACTGCGTTCTTAGATCGTGTCTCAAACATGGCAGAAAAGTGAGCTGGTTGACCCTGTCTGCTGGGTCTTTCATCATGTCCTGTTTTGTAAATGTTTCTACTGTGTTGTTGCTATTTTCATTGGGCAGAATTTTGGCTGGCTGTGTAAATATGCACTTAACAAACTCCCAGCAGGCAGAGGAAGCGTTGGGAGGAAACTGAGTACCCAACTTCTGGCACCTTTGAAACACAGTTGCTGCTCTACAGGTGCTGCACTGGAGGAGCCAGCACAGGGCATATTGGGATGTGGTCAAGGGGTCTGGAGTGAGGTACAGGTATTAATGGCTGCTATGCCCAGCCTTCCTACAGTAAGGAAACAGGTGCAAATTAATGCGGCTTTCGATGCATAAATTCTCACCAGTTTCTCTCTGTCTAGGAATTTATGCTTTTATCGTGGTATCTGAGCTCCTATTTGGAGGATGGTTATGCCTCTTTCCCTGCACTTGGCTCTGTGATTTATTGTGGGGAAGGAGCTCTGTTTATTGTTTAGAGCAGGAAATTAGGAGTCAGAACAACTGGGTTCTAGTCCAGGCTGGTTTCCATGTGTGTCAAGTCACTTGCACATTAATAATATTGGATGCTTCCATTTTTGAGTGTGTAACCTTAGATATTTTGAACTTGATTTTCAGAGGACCTGTGCAGTCTATTGCTCCCACTGACATTAAGT
Organism: Chrysemys picta bellii; assembly: GCF_011386835.1. NCBI lineage: Eukaryota > Metazoa > Chordata > Testudines > Emydidae > Chrysemys > Chrysemys picta. The sequence continues at coordinate 71,421,388 of NC_088794.1, read as the reverse complement.
GGAGTTTGGGGGTCACAAAAATTCTGAAAATCAATCCCAAGTCGTCATCAAGATGGGAACACTGAAAATCAATGGCCACGTCTGATTATTTTGACTTTGTCTTTCTCCGTAATCTGTAAAATGGGGATAACACCTATATTCCAGGCATGTTTTATGCCTTAATTAGTACCATATAAGTGAAATGTAGTAGTTAGAATGTAGTAGTTAGGCCAAGAAGTAGTTAAAATCTGTGTAATTTTTATAAAAGCAATTTTAGTGCATTTTAGAGGCACTTGCTAAAGAAAGATCCAAAACTCTTAGCTTCAAGTTCCAGTGCTAGACTGAAACCTTAAATTAATGAATCACTATAATGTCATTGCTGTTGTATTTTCACTGATTTGTGCATTCCATTCATTCTTTTCAGAGTAGCAGCCGTGTTAGTCTGTATCCACAAAAAGAACAGGAGTACTTGTGGCACCTTAGAGACTAACAAATTTATTTGAGCATAAGCTTTCGTGGGCTACAGCCATTACACACATTGAATCTATTTCCCCATGTTACGTATCCTCACACCTTCTTGTCAAACTGTCTGAAATGGGTCATCTTGATTATCACTACAAAAGTTTTTTTTTCTCCTGCTGATAATTGCTCATCTTAATTATTTAGCCTTTTAGAGTTGGTAGAGCAACTCCCACCTTTTCATTTTCTCTGTATGTGTATATTTATCTCCTTACTATATGTTCCATTCTATGCATCCGATGAACTGGGCTGTAGTCCACGGAAGCTTATGCTCAAATAAATTTGTTAGTCTCTAAGGTGCCACAAGCACTCCTGGTCATTCTTTTGTGTTTAATTCCCCTGTATGGTCAGGGCCAGCTCTAGGATTTTTGCCACCCAAAGCAAAAACAATTTTGGCCGCCCCTCCCCCCCGTTCTTTAATTACCCCACCCCTGGCCCCGCCTCAACTCCGCCCCTTCACCAAATCCCCAGCCTTGCCTCCTCCCCCCAGGCTCTCAAGCCTAGGAGGGAGGGAGGGAGGGGGAGAAGCGGCGCCCGCGCTGCGGCCGCTCGGGATCTCCCCCTCCCTCCCAGGTTTGAGAGCCTGGGAGGGAGGGGGAGACTCCGAGTGGCCGCGGCGCGGGCGCCACTTCTCCCCCTCCCTCCCAGGCTCTCAAGCCTGGGACGGAGGGGGAGCAGCGGCGCGCGAATCAGCTGTTTCACGCGCCGTGGCAGCAGCAGCGGAGGTGAGCTAGGGCAGCCGGGGCACATTTTTAGGGGCGGCATTCTGGCGCCGGCCATGCCGCCCTAAAAATGTGCCGCCCCAAGCACCAGCTTGTTTTGCTGGTGCCTAGAGCCGGCCCTGTGTATGGTGAACAGTGGCTACCTCCTTGTGAAGTAATACTTACATTGTCTGATTTGTAAATATCTACCAATAAATTATACCCATATTTAGAGAGCAGTTTTGGAAATATTTAACTTTGTTTCCACAGAAACTTCCATATAACAGATAACAAGATAGGGATCTGTCCTTTACTAAATGGGATTCACTAGTTATTTTGTAAAAAGTCATTTTCATTTTGAAGAATTATTAAATTTGTACTCATTTCTTAAGACAAAAATCACTGTTGACTACAATTCTTCTGGGGAGGAGAGTGTTTTAGGGATTCAATAATGAAACCATCAAGAAGATAATATTGCCTCAAGAATACAACCAGTTGCAACCCTGCTCTATTATGTTAAAATTATAAATCTTGCCTTAACCATAAAAGACGATTATGGATTTAATTAGTGCATTTTTTTTTTTTTGCTATTGTGTAATTGTCTCTAGCTTCTTGCTCTTAACTCCGTGGGGAGAACACAGAGAGTGGTTATCTGCTAGTATCTGAGAACATTCATAGTTCAGACATTGTTTATTATTATGTTTTTATTAATTTTATCAAAGACACTTTATAGCGCCAGATCACTTTCTCACTGATTGTAAAACTTGATAGGGGGAAAAGATGAAAAAGCACATTGCTGAGAAATTAAACTCCCTTACATGCACAAGAGCAGCAGCTATCATAGCTCTAGCATTTGCTCTTTCTACAGGATGGCTCTGTAGTGACACAGTGGAAATACAGAGCATATCTACACTGCGCCTGGACTATGGGCATGTAAAATATAGTGTGCACTGGCGTGCTGCACCGTAACGGCTCTGTGTAGTCCCTGGGAGCGCAAGCTAAATGGTACCTAGTTCGGGTTAACGTTGGCCTGTTTTCAGTGGGGCACTGCAGAGCCATCTTGTAGGAGGGGGAGAAGTTAAGCAGAGCCTAGTCCCAATTGTGACCTCAGATATACACATACAGGTCCCACTGACACCAGCTAAAGTTGCCTGGGGGTATCTGGGGCTAGAATTGGGCCTCAGATATCGCCAGAGCTATGCTGAGTAACTAGGGTTACCATACGTCCGGATTTTCCCGGACATGTCCGGCTTTTTGGGCCTCAAATCCCCGTCCGGGGGGAAATCCCAAAAAGCCGAACATGTCTGGGAAAATAGGGAGGGGCAGGCGCCGCTGGGTGCTGGGCCAGCGGTGCTGGGCCGGGGGTGCTCGGCCGGGGGCCGGGCCGGGGCCAGGGGGTGCTTGGCCGGGGGCTGGCCCGGGGCCGGCTCCCCAGGAGCCGAGCCAGGATGGAGACGCTGGGGCCGGGGCCGGCCGCCGGAGGGAGCCGCTTGGTTGGGGGGGCCAGACTGGGTCGCGCCTCCTCTCCCCACCCCCCCGCCCCCCAGCTTACCTGCTGCCTGCTTCAGGCTTCCCGCGAATCAAATGTTCGCGGGAAGCAGGGGAGGGGGCGGAGTTGGGGCGGGGACTTTGGGGAAGGGGTGGAGTTGGGGCGGGGGCATGGGTGGGGCTGGGGGCGGGGCCGGGGCCCCGTGGAGTGTCCTCTTTTTGGACACTCAAAATATGGTAACCCTACTGGTAACACAAACATAAAGGAGGCAAACTTATAATGGCTTTTGATTTGTAAGAAGCAAAAGTAAGAAAGTTTTTATCATGTATAAAATGGAGAAAAAATGGTAGGAAAGAAATAATATTTTCAAACTTTTATTAGGGAAGTTGCAACTATCAGTGGAGGAAAAAAACCCAAGAAATAACATCTTGCATCTGAAGAAGTGAGGTTCTTACCCACGAAAGCTTATGCTCCCAATACTTCTGTTAGTCTCAAAGGTGCCACAGGACCCTCTGTTGCTTTTTACAGATTCAGACTAACACGGCTACCCCTCTGATACAAGAAATAACAGTGGCCCCAATCCAGCCAAATACTTAAGCCCATGCTTAACTTGGAGGAAAATAGATTTTGGTGGGACTCCTCATATGATTAAAATTAAGCATGTGCTTAAGTACTTTCCTGAATCATAGACAATGCCTGTACCTATCAACATTATAATTATAACTTTCTTTTTGAGGGATTCCCACTAACACCTGTCATGAGGAAATTCAAACAGAAGTCGTCAGCTATGCTGTAGCCAAACTGTGCCCTATAATTGTGTTTGATAACAGTTTTGATAGCACTTTAATAGCTGCATATTAATGAGTGCCAAATTACGATGAGATTCCTCAGGAATTGTTACCACATAGAAATGGGGAAAAAAAAGTATTCATGCTTTGTTTTATAGTGATCATTAAAGAGAATATAAAGGGCTGTCATATTCCTCAAGCATTTGTACTGAAGACAAAAGATTTACAATGAAAACTCATGCAGTTTTTTTGGGGGGGTTGTTTATTTTTTAAAGACCATGAAGCACAACTTGTTCTCAGTGTCCAATTCAGTTTTCACTCACTGTTAGTTCTCTTTCTAGTCCATTATAGGTTAGATGATGAACAAGCAGGCACTCATCATGACTATCCTTCTGATTACAGGATAATTGGGGCACTCCTTCACGATGCCAGTAAATTAGCACCTGGTCACCATAAATACAGGCTTTCAGAAGTTCACTGCCCTCCTTGCGAAAACATCCAGGGTAGGATTTTCAGAAGTCGTCAATGTTGGCCTGACTCTGCTCCCATTGAAGTCAATGGGAATTTTACCCTTGACTGTACTGAGAGAAGAGTTAGACCTATGGTGACCGTTTTTGAAAATCCTTCCTTTAAGCTGAATATTCTTCCTATTTTCCATTTTCTAGCTGTGTATGGTACTTCTGTGTCCTCCATTACTGGAATATCTGAGCACCTTGCAATCTTTAATGTATTTATCCTCACAACATTCCTGTCAGGTAGTGTAGTACTATTATTCCCATTGTACAGATGGGGAACTGAGGCAAAGAGAGACCGAATGACTCGCTCAAGGTCACACAGGAAGGCTGTGGCAGACCAGATAATTGAATCCAGCCCTTTAGAGTCTCTGTATAGCACCCTGACCACTGGACTATTATTTTCCTTTCTGGTATTTGCTTATCATATTCTCCCTGTGTATTCTGACTATGCCCTTCAGGCTTCAGCCCTTGAAACTTCTGTTTTCCCATGAAACAAAATTTCTCCAATGAGTACAGCCCCACTTTTGTTGCCCCTAATTTTTTAAATAATTGTTATGGCCCACCACTTTAACCCTCTTGTTTTTTTTTTTTGTATAACCGTGTTTAAACTGGACACCACAGTCCATCTGTGCTCTAACCAGTAATGAGTTCATTGTGGAGAATAATTTCTTCTTTCTTGTTACTCTGTTCCTCTGTTTTTATAAAAAGGGTGACCCGATTTTATAGGGACAGTCCCGATATTTGAGACTTTTTCTTATATAGAAGCCTATTACCCCCCCACCCTCTGTCACGATTTTTCACACTTGCTGTCTGGTCACCCTAGTTTTTACATCTTAGTATTCTGTTTTCCTTTCAAGCTGCAGTGGGATATTTCTCTGACAGCTTTAGGGATTTCCTTTCTAGCACGCCTGCACATCTCCCTTTTAATGTATGTTTTTTGTTTTCTTTAATTCTTTTAGACTCCAGACTTTCTGATTTAGGCTCACATGCACTGAAAAACATCAGCTATTTCTCCACATATGCCTCAAACCTTTCTGACTCTTTATGGGTTTAATTCCATTCCACTATTAGCTGCTCGTACTCCGAGAGAGATTCCACATCTAGTCTGGTAGTACTCAGAGAGATGTATATATGTATATACAGCGTGACCATGCAGAGGTAGTGAAATTCAGAGAGAACGAGCATTCTGCGTGTGCCAGGAGATTGGCCTGACTAGCACTTCACTCTCCATGAGTATTCTTAGCAACATAAAACCATGCCAGCCCAGATGATGGAGACTGTCATAAAGTAATTTTCTCTGCACCGATTCAAAATGCTGTTGTGAAAAAATTAACAATATGAAATGTAAAATATATCACAATGGTGGACACTGTAGATCGGGGTGGGCAAACTATGGCGCAGGGGCCGCATCTGGCCCTTCAGACATTTTAATCCAGCCCTCGTGCTCCCACCATGGAGCGGGGTCGGGGGCTTGCCCCGCTCCCCATGTGCCGTGGTTCCACGCAGCTCCCAGAAGCAGCAGCATATCTTCCCTCTGGCTCCTATGCTTAGGGGCAGACGGGGCTCTGCACGCTGCCCCCACCCCAAGTGCTGCCCCCGCAGCTCCCGTTGGCCGTGAACCATGGCCAATGGGAGCAGCGGGGGCAGCGCCTGCGGACGGGGCAGTGTGCAGAGCCACCTGGCCGCGCCTCTGCGTAGAAGCCAGAAGGGGGACATGCCGCTGCTTCCAGGAGCTGCTTGAGGTAAGTGCCACCCAGAGCCTGCACCTCTCACCCCCTCCCGTGCCCCAACCTTCTGTCCGAGTCCTGATCCCCCTCCCACCCTCTGAACCCTTCGGTCCCAGCCCACACCCCCAGCCAGAGCCATCACCCCCTCCTGCACCCCAACCTCCAATTTCGTGAGCATTCATGGCCCACCATACAATTTCCATACCCAGATGTGGCCCTTGGGTCAAAAAGTTTCCCCACCCCGCTGTAGTTGCAGGGAGGGAAAAGGAGGCTGTAGGAGAAGAAGGGATAGCCGGATTTCTGTTCATTTCCACTGTCAGAAACCTCTAAGACTGCACCTGCAAATATTAAAGACTATTACCTCCAGATGCATTTTCTGGAAAATTGGAACTATTTACCTGAAACCTTACTGTCATCAAATTGGGCGGGGGGAGAGGGGGGTTGGATAAATAGGGCCTGGACCTTTGTCTATTTTTCCCTGGACACCAAGGTAACAGGCACCTAAAAGAGATGGAGTGAGCCCCAAAACATTCTTTCCAATAGAAGTTTACAAAACCCCAACCAGTCCATTTTTGGTGATCTCGGTATACAGAGGGACAAAAGTACAAACATTTATTACCTCCCCCCAGTTTTGTTGAGGGGGCGAGGAAGGATTTAGTTAAATGGGACCCAAATCCAAACCACACCTGTTTTTTGCTTTGGAAAACCGAATCCTGAGTGAGGATGTTTTTTGCAAAACTGGGGTTGCTTTTACTGATATCTGCTTTCCATTGATCAGTGCTTTGAGAATCATTGTCCATGCCTAAGGCCTGGTCCACACTAACCCCCCACTTCGGACTAAGGTACGCAAATTCAGCTACGTTAATAATGTAGCTGAATTCGAAGTACCTTAGTCCGAACTTACCGCGGGTCCAGACGCGGCAGGCAGGCTCCCCCGTCGATGCCGCGTACTCCTCTAGGGTGACCAGACAGCAAATGTGAAAAATCAGGACGGGGGTGGGGGGTAATAGGAGCCTGTATAAGAAAAAGACCCCAAAATCAGGACTGTCCCTATAAAATCAGGACATCTGGTCACCCTATACTCCTCTCACCGAGCTGGAGTACCGGCGTCGACGGTGAGCACTTCCAGGATCGATCCGGGATCGATTTACCGCGTCTAGACAAGACGCGATAAATCGATCCCAGATCAATTGCCTGCCGCCGAACCAGGAAGTAAGTGTAGACCTATCCATAATCTTGGTTCCAAGATTGTTAATTCAGAGGTGAGATGATGTCTCATTTTTGTCACTATAGATTTGTAATGGTCTTTGCCTATAGATCCTTTTCACCTTTTCCTATCAAAGGAGACAATAATTGATATCAATAATTAATTTCTTATTAATTTTCCTGAACCTGTAACACAAAATCAGTACTTTGAGAGGCCTTAAGAAGATCCAGTTTTGAATAGTCTGACTGATGGGCCTTGAATTATACATGACTTTTTCCATTCATCATTTCAGTTTCTGCCTATTCCAGATTTTGGGCCAAATTCTGGACTATAACAGTGGTGTAAATCAAGGGACACTCCTATTGAAGTCAAAGTCCTGAAGGCCTTGCTCTGCTTTCAGTTATATCAGTGACTTTAGTGGAGGTACTCTGGATTTATACTCTGGTAAGTGAGAGTAGAATTTGGTCTTTAAATTGAGTTTCTTTCATTGGGGCGAACTGCAGAAACACAGTGTGACTCGGATTTGTTCCCAAGAGATTTTTACCTGGCTAAAAATACACTGGTAAAATATTATTTTTAGAAAATTTTATATTTGAAGCATATAAATTGCCAGGCTCCATGTGTATTATTAGTCATGAACTGTTGGTACATTTTGTAACAGGGAGCTGCTGGTTTTCCATTCACCAAGTACTGGCATTCAGTCAAACACTTGTCACTTATTTGCAAGCCTCTAATTTTATCTGAAAATTGTTCTTTGTGAAATAGTTTGTAGAAACATTTGAAGTTTCTATAGTTATGCAAAGAATGGGCATGGAAATAATTACTAAAACATAGTAAATAAAACATTTAAACAAATTGATACAACAGACTGCTTTATATTTAAATCAGCCTCAGATCCCAGTTCTTGCAATGGTTACACCATCTTATTTTTTCCCCTTGAAAGTATTTTTAGGTGTTGACCATGGATTATTTTTCATCCTATACTTGGCTTATTTTAGAACTGGAAGCAGCATGTGGGAAAACAATAAATGAGAAGAAAAATATCTAGTTTTCAGATCTCAAAAATATTGATACCTTGTTAAACTGCCTTTACTAGTTTTGTCTCTGTGTTGGTACCATTTTGGATTGTGATCTCATAAGTCTTCGTTTCCTCCTAGACCTTCTCTTATATCCTACACTAGCTAGAGTAGCCTCCTTATTCCTGAGTGTCAAGCAACCTCTCTCTCCCCCGCTTCAAATCTGTCCTTATGTCCCCTTCTTTTCATTAGTCCTCCACTGCTATGATTCCATCTGCTCCTATCTTCCTGTCTTGTACTTTGTATCACATCCATCCTTTTATACTTTAGGCAGCACACATCAGGGACTTTGTTTGGTTATGCGTTTTGACAAGTGCCATACACACATGTGGTACTGTGTAAGTATTGAATAGCAGTTTGGCAGTAGATAGAGTCAAGGCATGGCAGAAGGCGCATGGATAAGCTATCAGCTAGAAAAGAGAACTCATTGACTCCTTCCCAGGAGTTGGTTTGCTTTTGAGTTTACTTTAACATTCAAATAGGCAGGGTAACTGTCAGATTAAAAAGACTAATATTGGGGACTACATTTCAGCTTTATTAAGAACCTAGTGAGTCTTAATTTGGTAATAATGCTTGGGAGGAAATATAGCCAGTGCTGTGAATCATGAGACTTAGTGCAATGGGTTCATAAATCCCTCCGTCCTTAATTTGGAATCAGTAGTCCTTCCAGTCCCAAGACTACTCAATCCAATTAGTCCTTCCTTCGGAAACAAGGAGGGAATGGTGTTAGAGATGTTTCACTTGACACCCCCAACCCACACACTGGATAGTGATACTGCAGATGCAATTTTGACAGTGAGCCGTACCTTGGAGGCGCAAGAGAATTGGGCCCTAAAGTGTAGATTCAATGGCAATCAACACAGACAAGTCCAGAACAGTGTGGCTCACTTTTCTTCACTACAGGAGTCTGGCCAGGCATATTCAGACAGAAAGTATCTCTATGGCAGTGGGTATAAACAGTCAGGGAGGTACCTAAAACCGCTGCATGGCTTTGGACGCAGTTGTTCACTTTGCTTGGACTTTGTGGGTTACATTGTGTTTGGAGGAGGGAAGGGTACAAGGGGAACCCTCTTGGTCTTCCCATATCCACCCTCTTTTTCTCCTAATAGATGGCCAAGTGTTGTAACTTGGCAGTAATTACATTTTCAGAATTGGGTAAGAAGAAAATCTCCCATCATGAACAGTTGAGGACATAATTTCCCTGTTTTGGGGGCAAGAGGAAGTGGGAGAAGATAAGCTTGTGGTGTTCAGTTTCTTCAGAATCCATGTAGCATATAATCTTCATGTCTTTGATTCTTCTTCTTTATGTACTTTCCCTCAGACTGAGAGGTATTTGGGGGCAGTGAAAAGGATGACAGTGGTATCTCAACTGAAAATACTTTTTTTTACTCTACAAGAGAAGAGGGGAGTCTTCAATGGAGACATCTAGTTTTCCACTTAAATAAAGCAGTGGTCAGAAATTGCCTTGTGTTTTATTCTATACACCATCTACTAGTTCCCATTGATTATAATGAACTTGTTGATAAAACAGCACTGATTAACTTTGGGATCCATGTTGTTGAACTAGATCAGGGATTCTCAAACTTTATTGCACCACAACCCCCTTCTGACGACATCACATTACTACACAACCCCAGGAAGGAGGACCGAAACCTGAGCCCTGCCACCCTGGGTGGGGAGCCAAAGCCAAAGCCCAAGGGTTTCAGCCCTGGGCAGGGGGTCTGTAGCCTGAGCCCCATCATCCAGGGTGGTGCAACTCAGGCTTTGACCCAGGCCCCAGCAAGTCTAACACCAGCCATGGTAACCCCATTAAAATGGGGTCGCAACCCATTTTGGAGCCTTGACCCACAGTTTGAGAACCGCTGAACTAGACTGATTAATAGCATATGATGGCAAAAGTAGACTTCTAAGCCAAATTTCCCTTGTTTACCCCCAAAGCAAAGGACATTTGGAAATTGATGGCCTGTTCATTGGTATCGAGACTTCATAGCCATGTGTATTACTAGAAATTACTATTAGAGCTGTAATGAAATGCAAAGTTACATTTTCTTACAGAAACTTCATTACAAATGGTGCTCTAAATGTGTGTCCCCAAAGTGAAGAAGTTCAGAATAGGCTTAGGGAACACATTTACAAATTGAAAAAGATCAGTGCACAATTTTCATTGCGGCTGGCTAACTTAATTGTCAGTGGAGCAGTCCATTGAGGCAAATTTGATCAAGGCACAAAGTCCTCCTTATTCAAGAAGATCATGTAAACATCTTAGTCTGATTTCAAAACTAGTTTTAAAGACAACACACTTGTGATGAAATCAAACAACCACTTCACCATTTGAGGCCAGTTGAGGGAATATTGTAGTGGTGGGTTTGTTTGTTTTGCTCGAGGACTAATCAAGAATTAGTCAGGTTTTCAGGATGAGTTTACACATACTGGTCTTTTTTGTGACTTTGTTGGGATTGATTACTTTGAACAAAAGTGAAGATGTATTTATCCTCATATTTTCAGCTTTGCCACTTTACTCCTCTCCAAACTGCTTTGGAATGCACCAGCTCCAGGGTCTTGGACATACTGTCCAGTCTAAAAAAAACAAACCCTGCCAAAAACTGACTGTTAAAAATCTGGCAAAAAGGTATGTTTCCTCTAGTTCAGAGAACAGAGTGGAGAGTTAGCATCCTATTGCTAAGCAACGGGCTAGCAGGGGAATTCTAATGAACTTGCTTTAATTTCCAAAATCAAACCATTTTTTGCTTTTTTAAGAGGGAAAAGGAGCTGTTGCCTAGGATTTCATTTCCAAGCAAGCCGATACAAACTCTCCTCTCTCTTCTTTAAAACAGGGCAGACTTTATGTTCTGTTGGCTTTCTAAGAGGTGATAGCTTTTTGGCCCTTCGACTGTATGGCTTTTAACCTCATGGCATAGTGATCTTTGGGGATTCAACCATTTGACCCCAAACCAATGAGACCAGTAGTACTGTGAGACTCTGCTCTTGTTTGCCATAGAGCAGACCTTTTTACAATCTTCCTGCAGACAGGAACCTTTCTTGCACTCAGGAGAAGAGACAGACTCTCCCTGTGACTGCTTTTCTGAATAGCTCAGTGATAGGAAGGAAATGCAAAATTGAAAGGAAATGGGAACAAGCTCATTAGTTTGACCCATGCCTACAGTATCTTTGTGTAAAAAGACAGACATTCCATTTTGTGGAAGTGCACCTTTTGAGCACATCCCCTCGCACCGAGTCTAGACAAATTGTCTGTCAATGCAAGAATACTTGCTATAGACGGAGCGTTACACTGCACTGTGGCTATAGCCACAGATCGTTGCTGCTGCTGCTGTAGCAGCTTGAATTCTTTCTGATCTGTGACCAGGAGAACTTGGCACATCATCATGTGCTTAGTCATTCCAGTGGAGGTGTGCAAAGGAAGAATGGCCAGCTGCATTACTTGTCAGCACCATCTGCTGGCCTGTCTACAGATTTTCAGTAGTGCAACCCCAGTGTCTCTCCCAAGAAGGCAGTGACATGTTAGTCTCTAAGGTGCCACAAGTACTCCTGTTCTTTCTAAAACTAGGAATGTCTCAGAAGTTTCCAAACTGGAGAAGGAAGAGGGTCTCCCTTCTTCAAAGTTAATAGTAGGAAAACGAGAGAGAATGATCCAACTTGCCCCAGGGGGCTGGAATCTGGGTCTTCCTGTTCTTATCTCACTCTTACAGCTAAGGTTATATAAGAGGTTCAGAGGAAGAAAACCTGAATGAAGTGTTTGAGCAATAGCAGCTTTTCCTAATTGACCACTGGAGTGAAAAAGTGGGGAATAGTGAATGAGACTTCCTTTAGACTGAAGAAAAGTTGGTAGTGGGTAGGGAGAACGAAGGCCACTCAGCACAATGACTGTTACTCGCTCTCCGTTCTGTTTCTTCACTGATTCTATTTTGAATGGCTAGATTTGCTGTGTTCTCTTAGGAGATCGGGTGATCCTGTCATTGACATTGGACTGGGGCAGTGGAGATCTGGGTTCATTTTCCTGCTCTCACACAGACTTCCCATGTGACCTTGGAGAAGTCACCTACTTTGTGTCTGTTTCCACATCTGGAAAATGCAGATAATAGGGAAGAATTATCTCACAGGAGTGTTTGAGGTTAAATCATTAATGTCTGTCAGACTTTCAGATACTAAAGTGATGGAGTAAGTACCAAGAGAGTTCCTTTCCCTCTAGTTAGTCAGTGGAAGGTTGCATTGTACTTACTATAACGATCAGTGAATGTTATTCTACCCATATACATGACCTCTGAGAGCCCCAGTTTGTGGTGCCTGTTGCTTGGTTTTTCAATCAGTCAAGTTAGCTAGATCAGCTGTTTTTTGTTTTTAACATAAGTGCTCTCAAATTCACTTGGTGAAGCAAGTTTGTGGCTGTCTTAAACCAGGTTCAAAAGAATCTGAAATAAAAAAAAGCAAATCTACAAAGGCCCAAAATATATTTTGGCAAATCAGCCGCTCTATCGTATAGTTTGAGGTTTGGGATGAAGCTTTATCTTTTGGCCAGAACATATAAGATTTAACCCTCACTCCTGCCTTCTGGATTCTGTGGGATTCCACGGAGGAAGAATTTACACTGAACTGTGGAATGAAACGGGGGAAAATCACTGTAATTTTCAGATGAAACACAAAAGGCTGCAGAGAAATACCCGTTGGTATTGGGCATCCTAATTGTGACAACACCAACTTCTGCCAGCTCAGTGTTGCTGTGTCGTCATTTAAGAGCTGGCTGAGTGACCGATCCAATTTATATTTATTCCAAAGTGCTAAGGAGGGACAAGTTTGAAAGTCCAGTGTCCCCATCAGTAATAATTTGATTTTAAATAATTTTGCCCTGGTTCTTAGCAACTTACATAAATGTATTTTCAAAAGCAACCCTGTCTCCTGCCAGATTTCAGCCAAAAAAGAGCAGTAGTGGGGAGGGGTGTGTGTGTGTGAAGGAAGTGCCCTTTAAATCAGAAGTGTAAATGTTGTTTCAATACTTCTCCCCAACTGCAGTTGTCCTCCTGCCTCCTTTTTCAACAGTGGCTGAGGTGGCAGATGTGGTTTGGTCGGTGCCTCACATCATTGTAAGAGTGCTGTTAAATGCTAGCCTGAAATGGATGGTAACTAGGCTAACTCACCTGTTTAATTTAGAGCTGCAGGTGTACACTTAACTCCTTCAGGAGAATACTTCACAATACTCAGCAAGATTGTATTCCCTGGAGTGGCACTCTGCATTTTTTTTTAACTATTTGTCCACTCTCTCCACAGTTGCCTAGAGAATTTGAAGAAATTATTATTTATACCATGCCACAGTTGTGCATTGTGCTTTACAGCGATGTCCAGGGCTGGTGCAACCATTTAGGCAACCTAGGCGGTTGCCTAGGGCACTAGGATTTGGGGGGTGCCATTTTCTTCGGCATTGACCGCGGTGGCTGGATTTTCGGACGCCCTGGTCGTCGCCAGCATTTAGGCGGAGGGAGCTGGGGCAGTGGAGCACGGGGAGGGCCGCCTGCAGCAAGGGGGGGGGGGGGCGGCACGCAGGGGAACTCCCTGCCCCAGCTCACCCCTGCCCCGCCTCCTCCCCAAGCATGCCGTGGCTGCATCACGTCTCTCGCCTCCCAAGCTTGCGGCTCCTAAGCTGATTGGTGCTGCAAGCCTGGGAGGCAGGAGACGTGAAGCAGCCACGGCATGCTCGGAGAGGAGGCGGGGTAGGGGTGAGCTGGGGTGTGGGGGGGTGCCTCATGGTGGGGGCTTGGGGATGGGGGGGTGCGCAAGGTGGAAGTTTTGCCTAGAGTGCGAAACATCCTTCCACCGGCTCTGGTGATGTCCCTGCTTCAAAAATCTTAGTCTAAAGGGTTGATACTGCAAAATGGTGAATATCAGCTGTGAGGTCCTGAGCATCATTCAATTCCTACTGACCTTGCAGGTTCAGACCCTAAATAATGAAGGACGGTCAGATTAGTGGGAGGGAGGACAGGTGTACAGTCCTGGATTACATGGATTACTGTATATACTGTGGATCCAACAGTTAAATTTCAAGGCTGATGGTTAGTAATTCCATGTCTCTTGGCATTCTGCAGCCAGTAATGGAACATTATGATGGCTTGAAGAGCTGAAGGAATTTCTACTCTGCCCTGAATAATTAACAAGAACTCAATGAGAGTATGGTGGCAACATAATCTTTTAATAACCAACCTCTTTGAAACAGATTTAGTCACAGACAGATTCTGCTTGGGAGGAGATGACTGTGACAAACATATTCTCATGATATGTGAAGCCCCTTAGGACTAGTTATCTTTTATTTCAGAATTCTCTCATCTTTCTTTCAGCAGTTGGCCCATATGTGTGCCACAGAATTCAGGATATCCCTTGAACACATCTTCTTAAGATTTTTCTGCAATGAAGATTGACCTTTACTGAGGCCAAAGCTTAGCCAAGGCAGCTACAGTGAAGCTTTCTCTTCCTAGTGAAGTCTTTTATTATGTTGCACAATGAATGAGGCATGCAGCTGAGTTCCTTCATGGAACAAGATTTTAAGTTTTCAGTTAAAAGAGCCTCATTAAATCCAAATAAACTTCATTCAAGCTAGGGAAGAAACAGCAGTATTTGTGTTCTTTTTAAGTAAGCAAGCCTTCCTATATTGGATCTGAATTGTAGGCATTTTTATTACCCACTTAAACCTTTGTGTTAGAAGATCTGCATCATTATGTCAATGCTGATTTTAGTGCATCATTGTGAAAGACGTGTCTCAGCAACAGAAAGGAGAATGCTTCCGCATGAAGACTGATTGTCGTTTTTTGTCCTGAGAATGAAACGTCTAGGAAGATGACTTGCTATGATCTTCCTTCATGAATGAAGGCAAGATAAGTTGCCCTTTGTGGATGAGACAGTCTGTCATTTAGTCTTACCTTGTGCATGCACGAGTAAATTACCTGATGGTCATTAATGTGCATGCATGCTGTGGAAGATGGGAGGCTGATTTAATGAAATTATGTCCTTTTTCTGTACTGTCAGATTATTTAGTGTCACGGGCAGTGCATTTCCAATGCAGCTCACTTAAAACCTTGCAAATTTTCTGATGTAGAAAACAAAAAGATTTTGGAGATTTAGAAAGGAAATCACTAAATTATTCCCAGAGGCAGTAAGCACATGTAAGCAGAATTTACCTGTCCTTTAAACAGATAAAAACTATTTGATGAAACATTATAGTAGGTAATTCTATAGATCAGGTGGAATTGTTTGGTGGTTTTATTATTTGAATAAATCTGTTAGGCCACTGAAAATGCATTACACTTTTGTGCTATGGCAGATTTGACCCTAGGTTTCTAGAAAGGAGATAGGTCCTTTCCATCTATAAAGTCTGAGAGATGTGATAGGCTAGTAAGTGCATTAACTCACCATACTACTGGGATGCTTATGTTCTGTCAATAACATTCTTTTATGTTGAGGAAAAAAAGTTTAATTTTATTTTGTGAAAGACCCTTTCCTCATAAATCTAAAATTTCCAGGGATCCAGTCTTCGCTTTTTGATCTCCAGCTCTTAGCTTTTTATTTCTATTGCCCACCAGAAATTTATAACTCACCATTTTTAGGAACCAATTACACCTTGGCTTCTGTTTTTTGTCTCGGAGGTCAGACAAACCAATCCGACCATGCCTGCCCTCCAAGCTCCTTCACAATGAGTGTACTAAGAGTCGTGCTGATGACACGCTCTTCTTGTGTTTTTACGAACATCAGGTTCCTGAGGTTTAGAGAGGAGGGATGATCCAATGGGTTAGGGCACTAGCCTGAGACTCAGGAGACCCTGGTTGAATCCCCTCCTCCACCACGGACCTTGGGCAAATCACTTGATCTCTCAGTGCCACAGTTCCCCACCTGTAACTTCCCTACCTTGCAGGGGTGTTGAGGGTAAATACATTAAAGCGTGTGAGGTGCTCAGATACTATGGTAATGGGGGCTATATAAGTATGATGGATGGATGCATGTCTCTCAAGGCTTCATTCCCCAGTGTGGTATGCTCTCTCCATAGCATCCGTTTTGCCTTAAGGTAATATTTGAATCAAAACAAAGGGGTTTTGTTTTAAAATCCTGTTCCACCAACTACCGTATTTATGGATTTTTAATAAAGTGCATGGAGATACAAGGTATATAATCACTTCTCTGCTGTATGGGGGAAAAGGTTCCCTGCTGTAAACAGAACAGATACTATTATTTTTGGCCTTATCTCCTGAGAACAACAATGCATCCTCTAATGCTAAAAATAATTTGAAGAAAAGATAAGAATCAAAGGACCCGGACATGCAATTTCAAACAGTAATGAGAAGCTTGTGGGCTGGGGGTTACCATCTGCACTCCACTTTGATGCCATCTGCCTACAAGGAGAATATCACCATAGGGGAAAATAGCAGGATGTCCTGCAGTTATCAACCCACACAACCACCAGTTACACATGAAGACCTTCTGAGATTGGTAATGAAATCCAAACCTTTGATAACATCGCTCTGAAACAGAGAGAAGGGCTGGGATGAAAAAAGCAGATCTTTGAAATTTTGGAAGATGGGGAGGCTTGTGGAGGGGGTTGGGGAGGCCTGTGGAGCGGGTTGGAAAGGCTCAAAAATTGCCACATGAATTCTTTGGTTGATCACATTAAGGGAAACATTGTATAAGTAGACGATTAATTTATACCAAGTAACAGCAAATACTGGAAACCATTTGTGAAGGCTGAAATTATGTTAATTTATGCAGCTCCCACTGCTACAGTGGTTTAAAAATAGCTTCATTTCTAGAAAACTGGTGCTACTGTATATCTGTCTGTATGCTGCAGGTTGACTTTGTGTTTAGCTTTTGCCAATTTTAATCAATTGAACGCTGAGTGAAACCCCAATTATATGAGCTTTTTTTGTGTACGGGTCCAAGAGGTATTCTGCCACGTATGATTTCCATTGAAAAGGCTGACAGTTGAGTAAGAACACAAACAAATTAGTGGCTGCTGTGAGTAGCCTGCAATGCTGTGCTTGAGGCTGAATACCAGAGAAATTGATTTTTTTTTAAACTTTAACAATCAGGTTTTTTCGGGTCAGGTTTAGTTTTGCAGAACTTGACACCCACCACTCGAATGAATAGTCCTCTGGAGCATATACCCTCGGTGGGGTATTTGACTTGTTCTGCTACAGTTCAGTCATTTTCTGCATTTATGGAGGTAGGAACAAGAAGAGAAAAAATAATACCTCGGTTAGTCTTGTGATCAAAATCAATTTTCAGCTTGTCTGTCAGATCTAAGCTGAATTTCCAATGTTTATGGATGTAAATCTTAAGTTGAATAACATATGTATCTCAATTGGAGTCAGTGGGTGAAAGTGTTATTCTAATAAACTGTTATGTGGGAAGCACAGTGATCATGATAAATGAAGGACTGTCAAAAAACATTGGTACAGCATATTTTGAATGATTACAAAAAATATAACTGCAAAGCATAGTAAAAATGAAGAATTTTAGTAGAATCATCCTAGTATTCCTTTAACAATGCTATACATTTCTTCGGCACCTTGCATTTGATGATCTCCAGGTGTTCACAAAGGTTCATTAATGAAAGGTAATGTAGGTAGCTGGTGTTACAAAATAGGTACAAGAAGAAAATCATGGTTTGTGATTGGCTAAAAGCAACCGTGTGACTAGTCATTAGTAGGCTGTTTACCTTCTCAATCAGTAATACTAAGGTCTAAATAAATATTAACCAATCAGATAACATATGCAAATAATACATCCTGACTGGATGTGGTAAGTTCCATTAAAATGATTATTCTTGTCATGGACAGAATGGCTAAGGGTCTAAACAGGTTAGAGTAACTTAGATTCTAGATTACCACATGTTCAATCCTTCTTCCACCTAAACAGATGTATTGAATTCTTGTGCCATCTGCTGCATGTGGGTTTTTCAAAATACAGCTCAAAAAGTAGGGTCCTGTCTGCTTGCCATGGATGCTAAGAACCGTGGCACTTCTGGTAAGATTAGGAGTTTGGCTCATCATATTTGGCCAAACATTATTTTCGCCCCACTCTTCTGCAGCCTTGTGTGTGCCAGTTGGCTGATGCCCTCCATATCAAAGAGAGGTGCATTCCAGGAGACTTGCTTAGGGAACCTCATGAATGAAGAATGCTGTATACAGTAAATGTGAAATATTACTGCTTTATTAATAAATATTATGTTATAGTTTAGTTGCTTACAAAAACCCGTACAGACACAAATGGCGGGCTCTTTTCAGAAAAGGGCCGGGACTGGCAGTAGTGATGGCGAACTAGTCCATTTATCAAGTATTCTAGATCATGGCTGAAGACCATTTTCAGCATTCTGTGATAGACTTGTGCAGGGTCTGCCTACAAAATGTCTAGCAGTAACTATTCCTGTTGTTGTTCTTCCAGAGCTTGCTCATGACCATTCCATGTTAGGTGTGCGCGTGATGTGCACCGTTGCCGGAGATTTTTCCCTTAGTGGTATCCATTGGGCTGGCTCTAGCACCCTCTGGAGCTGCGTGCTTAAGCCCTACAAAAGGAAAGGGAGAAGTTATAAATGGTGCCAACGACTCCCGTTCACCTCAGTTTCCCAGTCGGCATCTCAGAGATACTCTGGTGGGCCCAAGCAGGCCTTTTGAAAGTGCACCTGAGGGCACTATACCAGTCACCGTTTCAGATCCGCTGCCCCTTTTATTTTTGGACCATCTATCGTTCTTCAGCCCAGCATGACCGTTCAGTACATCGGACCATTGGGTCCTGAGTACAGTGACAGTCGGATATACCGTTCGGTTTTTATCCACCCCTCCCTCGCATCCCTGTCCCTCTTCAGGGACCCTTCTCATGAGCAACTCCTTATCCAGAAGGTGCAATCCCTCCTACATATGGGGGCTGTGGAGGAGGTTCCTTAAGACTTGGGATGGAAGGGGTTTTACTTCCAGTATTTCTTATTCCCAGAGACCAAAGGGGGGGGCCTCCAGTCCATTTTGGATCTGCATCACATCAACAGATATCTCAAAAAGCTGAGGTTCTGCACCTCCATCATTCCCTCCCTGGATCCAGGAGACTGGTATGCTGCCGTGGACTTAAAGGATGCATACTTTCACATTTCTATCTTCCATGGCCACAGAAGATTTCTCAGGTTTATAGTGGGTCAATGCCTTTACCAGTTCACCATGCTTCCCTCTTGCCTATTGGAGCCCCTTCAGTTTTTGTTAAATGTATGGCAGTCATAGCAGACTTCTTCAGATGGCGAGGCGTAGAAGTTTACCCGTATCTTGATGACTGGCTGATCAAAGGTCAGTCACAGGCTCTAGTACAGAATATCATCAGCACAGTCCGAGTGCTGGGCTTGCTGATAAATGAGCTGAAGTCAACTCTTGTCCCAGTTCAGAGAATAGAATTTATTGGGGCAATGCTCAACTCAAACCAGGACCTTCTTGCCAGAAGCCCAGTTCCAGATCATGTCAGACCTGATACCCAAGATCATGGCTCAACCAATCACAACAGCTCAGGTTTGCCTCAAGACACTGGGGCACATGGCAGCATCTACTTATGTGGTTCAGTCAGCACACAAGGCTGCACCTCAGGCCTCTCCAGATATGGTGAGCATCAGTTTAATCTCTGAGCAGACACCACTTGGACTCAGTGCTCATGGTCCTTCCACTGGTCCTTGCCTCCCTGGACTGGTGGAAAGACCCGAGATCGTTAATGATGGAGGTTTCCTTTGTTACCCCTCAACCGTCAGTAGCCTTAGTCTCAGATACGTCAGATCTAGGGTGGGGTGTCCACCTCAACAACCTCAGGACTCAGGGCCTCTGGCCCCAAGAAGAACTCTCCCTGCACATAAACTTCAGGGAGCTCAGGGTGGTATGCTTACCACGTCAAGTGTTCCTTCCCCAGATTTCAGACAATGCTGCATCCATGTTTTACATCAATAAGCAAGGAGGAGCTCGATCTTTGACATTGTGTCAGGAGGCCACCCATCTGTGGGACTTCTGCGCGAAGTATTGCATTTATCTTGAGGCATCACATCTCTCGTGAGCTTGGAACATACTGGAGGATCACCTCAACAAATCCTTTTTCTCTCGCCGGGAGTGGTCTCTCGCCGGCCAGAGGTCACCAGATTCATCCCCCAAAGGTGGGGGCCTCCTAAAGTGGACCTGTTCACTTTGAGGCAGAACAGAAAATGTCATCAGTTTTGTTCGCTGCACGGACACAACCCGGGCTCCATCTCCGATGCTTTCCTGATCCTATGGATGGACCTCCTTCTTTTATAGCTTTCCCCCGATCCCCTTGGTTTACAGGGGCCTCCTAAAAATCAAATGGGAAAAGGTGAAAGTTATTCTGATAGCTCCAGAGGGACCATGCCAGCATTGGTTTGGCATTCTCCTGGATCTCTCTGTGACAACCCCACTCCCACTCTGTCTGCATCTGATTTCACAAGACCACGGCCAGTTGCTTCACCTGAATCTCACCTCCCTGCATCTAACTGCATGGCTGAACCCTGAAGAACAGGCCTGCTCGGAACAGGTTCAGCAGATCATGCTAGACAGTAGAAAGCCTTCCACCAGGGCTGCTGACTTGGCCAAGTAGAAACATTTATCTTTTAGGGCTTCCAAACATGTTCTCTCTCCATCTCCATCATCCCTTCATTCTAGCTTGGACTATTTGCTCCACTTTAAGCAGTAGGGCCTGGTTGTCTTGGCCACTAAATGCATTTTAATAGACATCTCAGCCTTCCACCCTCCAGTGAATGGCAGGTCAAGTGTTCTCCCACAAGATGATAGTACGATTTTTCAAGGGGATGGATAGGCTCTATCCTCAGGTCTTAAATCTGGTTCTGTCAAGACTCATGGGTCCCCCCTTTGAGCTATTACCATCATGCCCTCTGCTACTTCTCTCTTGGAACGTCACCTCCTGGTGGTGATCACCTCTGGCAGAAGGGTCTTGGAAATCAAGGCCCTTGCGTCAGAACCACCTTACATGGTGTTCTTTAAGGACAAGGTCCAACTGCGACCCCCTGTGCCGATCAGCATAGGTAACCATACAGAGCTCATCAGCACAGTCCCAGAATCGAAAAAGAGTCCCATGCAGTCCCAGAATCAAAAAAGAGCTCCAGCATGGACTGTACGGGAGGTACTGGATCTGATCGCTGTATAGGGAGACGAATAGGTGCTATCAGAGCTCGGTTCCAAAAGACGGAATGCCAAAACATTTAAAAAAATCTTCAAGGCCATGATGGACAGACTATAGGCTGAGCAAGTGCAGAATGGTGGTTCACTCTACTTCCCTGTAAGCCAACCGCCCTCCCCTCCCCCCTTTCATCTCTGCTTGCAGAGGCAATAAAGTCAGTGTTGTTTCAAATTCATGCATTCTTTATTACTTTATCACACATATGGGGGGATAACTGCCAGGGAGGGGTGGGGAGCGAGGGAAGCAACGGGTGGGGTTGTTGTATGGGCACCCCCTAGAATGGTATGTAGCTCATCATTTCTGCGGGATGTCTAGGGCTCTGACACGGAGTGGCCGCTTGCATCTCTGGTTCTTTAGTAGGCTTGTCTGATATTCTAGGCAGCACTGAATCTCTATTAGACAAAACTTAAAGAAGAGAATGACCTGGGGAGTCATTCCCATTTTTGTCTAGGCACCCCTGACCGACCTCACGGAGGCCGGTCAGGAGCACCCATGACAGCAGCAGACGGTACAATATGACTGGTAACGGTCTTTGCCAGCTTGCAAAGCAGCAGACGGTACAGTATGACTGGTAACCATCTTTGCTAACTTGCAAAGGCAAGGAGCTGCAGCTGCTGCAGTGTAGCACTGTAGTACTGCATCTGTCAGCAGCATCCAGTAGACATAAGGTGACAGTGAAAAAAGGCTGAACGGGCTCCATGCTTGCCGTGCTCTGGCATCTGCTCGGGCAATCCAGGGAAAAGGGCACAAAATGATTGTCTGCCGTTGCTTTCACGGAATGGGGGTTGACTGACGACATTTACACATAACCACACGCGACAAATGTTGGGCCCCATCAGGCATTAGGAGCTCAACCCAGAATTCCAATGGGCAGCGGGGACTGCGGGAACTGTGGGATAGCTACCACAGTGCACCACTCCGAAAGTCGACGCTTGCCACAGTTCTATGGACGCACACCACCGAATTTGTGCTTAGTGTTCACGCGTGCACTCGACTTTATACAATCTGTTCCCAAAAATTGACTTCTGTAAAATCGGAGTAATTTCATAGTGTAGACATTGTCCTTTGAGGTCATAGGCAAGTGGGTACAACTTGGAGCTCAAACCTACACAGCTACAGGTTAATGCAAGCTTTGAAGATATTACTTCTCCTCTTATGCCAGTGGGTTTAACAAGGACAGTGTATTAATTATGCAGCCACATAGCTGATAGTAAAGTAAATATTTGTATAGCAAATAAAAAACCTCAGCTGACATGCATCTTGCAGTCTAGATCATAATGTAGCTTTATAAACAAAATTACACACAATACTGGAATTGGTATTAAAAACCCAACCAAGTGGGGTCAAATAGTCGTGGCATGTAACTTTCAGCCACAGAGCTGTTCCTTCAACAAAAGATCACGATGGGTTTTGCCTGCATCCTTAGCACCAGGGACTATGGCTGCACTACAGAGCTTACAGCAGTGCAGCTGTAACATGGCTAGTACAGATGCTCTAAGAAGCCATTGTGAGAGAGCTCTCCCATCGACTTAATTACTCCAGCCCCAGTGAGTGGTGGTAGCTATGTCAGTGGGAGAAGCTCTCCCACCAACATAGCGCTGTCCACACTGGCGCTTAATCATAGAATATCAGGGTTGGAAGGGACCTCAGGAGGTCATCTAGTCCAACCCCCTGCTCAAAGCAGGACCAATCTCCAACTAAATCATCCAGTGTAACTCTCGCTCAGGGGGATGGCTTATGCATATCCCTGAATGACATAAGTTGTACCCACATGCGTTGTAGTGTAGACTTCCAAGGATGAATGTACTTAGTCTTGGGATTCTGATGAGGGACAGGAGCCAAGAAAACTTGGTTCACATCTCCTCCTCCTCCACCACCACCCCCTTACTTTTTTCTCCCCACAGTAATGCTTCCTTCCTCAGTCTCTGCCTCCCCTCCATTTCAATGTGCCCTTTCCAAAAGCATGAAAATTGCCCCCAAAGTCTCCTGCTCTGCATCTGCCTAATTTCTTCCTCCCTTCTTCCCAGCTAGTTCTTCAGCATTAAGCCATTTTTTGGATCTCTGCGGGTCTGATCAACCTCAACAACTATCTAATATATGGGAGCTCTTTGCCCCCTGATGCTTCCCAGTGGGACTCAGCAGCAGCCAGTTTTCAGGGCATAGCAGGGATATGTGATGGAGGAAGGAGGGAGGTTTCAGGCAGGTGGAGACTAGCTCTGCCCAGTACTTAGCCCTAGCTCCTCTTTCCCTTCCAGCATAGTGCCTCTAGAGGCTGCCCCATGCTGCAGAAAGGTGCCTAGTCCTGGTGGTCAGAGCTGTGCGGATCACTGAGTTTTTTGATTCACTGGTTGTACCAAAAAATTGAACAAAGAAATTGTTTGGAGTCAAACAAAACATTTTGTTTGACCCAAAATGAAATATTCAATTTTTGAGTTTTTTAAACCTTTTTAAAAAAAAAAAAATTGTAGTAAAATGTGAAATGACAAGTGATTACATCACTGTCCCTATTTCAGATCAGTAGGGACCGGAAACTTTCTGCTCTGGTGGTGGCCTGTGTGATTTGCGCCATCTGTTTAGTGGCATGTGTGAAATGTGATTGTGGTCTCAGTCCAGGGAACTAATGTCTTATTAAAGAAACACCACCACAACTAGCACTAACTGGCATCCATCTTGGAATTCAACTGAATGTGTCTGGACCAACATGATGAGTTGGCTCAACCAGGCCAGGGTGAGGGCATTATGGGTAGAGTATTCATTGTTAGTCCCTGTGCTGGTAAGATTCATTGTTACTGTCAATCTGATACCTTTTAAAAGCATTCCAATTTGCCTTTTTAATCACCCCTGCACAGCCCATGTGAGGGTAGCTCTTGGACTGTTCCCTCTACCTTCCCAGGTGTTAGCAGAACGCTATATACAATAGGGGTGTGTATAGTGAGCTCATAGAGCACCATCTAGGGGCATATAAAATGTTGTGGCATTGTCTATAAATTAGTGGGTTTGATGATGTTGTTATGCAGAGCTAATGGCTTCCTGTGTACGGCTGATACCATCAGATCATCAGCTGGTGCCCCAAAAGAGAGTGGGATGTTGCAGGCCATGTTCCCCCATCCCTGCACTGGTGCCCAGACAGAGGGATCTGTTTGGAAGAAGAGTGAGCTGCATCTGATAATGGGCTGGTGCAATGTGCACACTATTACTGTACATTAGGGAGCTCAGAGAGGCATTGTGAACATAGTCCAGGATACGGTGATATTGGCCAAATTTGACTTTATATTCAAAGATTCTCAATATTGCCCAGGAGTGGTCAGATCTTTGGAATCCCAAGGACAGTAAGTGTGGTCATATGGCTTCCCCCTTTTTTTTTTTATTAGACTGACATAGAGTTTAACTGGTAGCAAATTGAACTGAGCCTTATTTTAGAAGGATATGGGATAAGAATAAATACTTTCTAGAGTTCACAGCTTCTGCACTGGTTAACTGGGCTGCTATTGCCACCTGGTGGCTTTAAGGAAAACCACATGAGCCATTATGATTGATCAGTTTTACTTTAATGTTCACCGTTTAGTTGCACCAGAGTGGATAGATACTTGACACCAATTACAAGCATCAGTTTGGGGGTATATAAATGTATTCCTTTAATAGGCAAACACTTCCATTATATTTAATCCTGTGGGTTTAGGCTGGGTGCTGATAATATCTACAGTCAAGCCTGTCAATCTTTTTAAAAGTAGTTTCAGATTCAAAGGAACAGCAAGTCTGGGAAAACTGGCTGGGATGTGGAAGAACTGACTCACGTGTGTTAATGTGTAATCAGCTGGTTTTTAGCCTTTTAAAGTATTGAAAGGAACGAGCATGAACTTGATAGAGATCTGGCACATACCTGGACAAACAGACTGGTTTAATTTTTTTTTTCCAGTAGAAGTAAACTTCGTCTCTACCCCAGGGCAGTGTCCATAGGCGTGCGCAGCACATTTCATTAGGGTGTGCACCCAGGAGGTCCCGCCCCCATCCGTTCCCTCCTACTTCCCGCCCCCTCACTGCCTCACTCAGAACCTCCCCCCCCCCCGCTCCTTCTCCCCTGACTACCCCCTCCTGGGACCCCTGCCTCTAACTGCCCCCCCAGGACCCCACCCCGTATCTAAGCCTCCCTGCTCCTTGTCCCCTGACTACCCCCTCCTGGGACAACTGCCCCCCAGGACCCCACCCCCTATCTAAGCCTCCCTGCTCCTTGTCCCCTGACTGCCCCCCTAGGACCCTACCTGTCTCCTGACTGCCCCAACCCTTATTTACACCCCCGCCCCCAGACAGACCCCCGGGACTCCCACGCCTATCCAACTGCTCCCTGCCCCCTGACAGGACCGCCAGAACTCCCGACCCATACAGAACTCCTCCCCCTGCTCCCTGCCTGCCCCAACCTCTCTTCACACCCCTGCCTCCTGACAGCTCCCCCCCAGAACTCCCAACTCATCCAACCCCCACAGCTCCTTGTCCCCTGACCACCCCCTCCAGAGACCCCCACCCTAACTGCCCCCCCAGGACCCTCCTTGCTCCCTGTCCCCTGTCTGCTCTGACCCCTATCCACCCCTGCCAGACCCCGGGACTCCCATGCCCCATCCAACCCCCCCAGCTCCCTGACTGCCCCCTCCAGAGACCCCCCCTCACCTCTAACCACCCCCCCGGGATCCCACTCTCTATCCAACCCACCCTGCTCCCTGTCTCCTGACTGCCCCCACCCCTTA
Organism: Chrysemys picta bellii; assembly: GCF_011386835.1. NCBI lineage: Eukaryota > Metazoa > Chordata > Testudines > Emydidae > Chrysemys > Chrysemys picta. The sequence goes on along the minus strand of NC_088794.1, from coordinate 71,395,433 downwards.
TCCAACCCCCCTGGCCCCAGACCCCTTACCATGAGGCTCCTAGCAGCATGTTTTGCTCCGCGCAGAGCCAGACACGCTGCCCCGTGGGAGCGGGCAGCTCCGCCCCTCAGAATGCTGCGCACGTGGCGGCATGGCTCCGGATGAGAGGGGAGCGTGTCTGCCTCCCCGCGCAGCCAAACACTGCCCTGCGGGAGCGGGCAGCCCCAGCCCCCAGAGCGCTGCGTGCATGGTGGCATGGCTCCAGAGGAGGGGGGAAGGCGGGGGAGGGGCTGGCGGTTTGCTGCGCTTGGCCGGGTGCTCTGGCCCGGGAGTGTGGACCCCGCGGCTTGCCGCGCCGGGAGAGTGGGGCCATTTGCCCACCCCTGCATTAGGGTGTGCCTGGGCACACCCGGCACACTCCGTGCGCACACCTATGGCAGTGTCCTTAGTTCTAGATACTATCTATCAGCAAACAAACATTTCCCCCCTGTTTTAACAGTCTTCTTGGCAGAGATCTGCTCTTTCCCCTTTTGATACTGGCCATTTCCCTCTTTGGCAACTGCAGCTGTTGTAACACTTTTGCACAAGAAAGGAACTGTACATGAAAGGAAAAGATCCTTGGTGCTATACCCATTTCTGACCTGTCTAGTGACTAAATTCTAATTACAAAGTTTAAGCCAAGAGATCCTTGTCACTTTGCCATTGCGGCTGGAAAGCTGATACATAATGATCTGACTGGGCTTCCTGTCTTGTGGGGACAGCACTGACAATCTCCAAGAATTAGTGAACCCTCCAAGGGCCTCTGTTTCCCCCCTCCACTCCAGGCTCAAATTACTAATGTCCTTTGAAGCTGAATGAGATTTTACCAGGCTGGATGGGGAGCAGTCCATTCCGATTTCTTGTGAATTTGGGAGAAGCACCTCACCTAGGGTAACTAGTGTTGGAATTATGCCAGTTGATCCTGGTAATTCAAGGAGTCCTCTTATAATGGGCAGCAAGACTGAATGAAGATTTTTAGCAGCTGAATTTCAGTTCTAGGTTAAGACTGTATATAGTTTGCCCCTAAGACGCACCTCTACCAATGGTTGCTTTAGGACATATCCACACCACTCTGAGGTTAGGGGGAAAAAATCCCCTTGGTGTTTATTATTGCAAAATTTCCCATTATGGTGGTTCCTGTGGAGAAACTGGTACTGGTCACTGCTGGAGACAGGACATGAGTCTAGATGGACCATTGGTGTATAGTATGGCAACTTCTATGTTCTCAGGATGTACCTCAGGTACATTTGTTCAGTTCCAGATAAAGAACTGAGCAGGGCTGCCAAGCTGTTACTTTTTGCCCTTTAGATCCCAGGATAACACGTGTGACCTGAAAGTCTTCTATCACCCGTCAGTTAGTGTTTGCAAAATGCATCTGTGGATTGCCTTCTTACCTTTTGGATGTTGCTCAAGAAGACTTTTTGGGGAAAATTTTGCATATTAAGCATTGTTTCTCAAAAGTTTCACAGCAGGCGATCTAAATATCAGACACTCTTTTCTTTCTGCATATGATCCAGTACCCCTGTGTGAAGTGGGAGTGCTCTTGTCTTGCTCCTGTATGAAACTGGAGGGAGGTTTTCTCCTGAAATTGGAGGCTATGGAGTGCAGCTCCGTGATTCCTAGCTTGAGAAAATAACCTGCACTCATTCCAATCAGTTATTTCACAGCTGTCGATATTATAATTGCAAATGTAAAGTGGAAAAAATATCCCCAGAGGACTCAGTTACATAGCATGTGAACTCTGAGGTAGATCTCAGTGCTGTCCCATAACTTGAGACATTGCTATACAATGGGCACAGGCTGGAGTTGTCTGCTTGTTTACATTGAGGGTGGGAGTTTCAAAAGCGCTCAGTTCCCCCTTGAAGTCAGTGGGAGCAAAGTGAGGACAACACGGAGTGCTTTTGAAAATTCTGCTGTTAATTGATTGTTGTTTTATCTGCTTTAATACTGGTAATTATTTGCTTCATCAAATACCTAATCATCTAATTGCAAAATACCATTAGACCACAAGTACTTGCTGTTTTGTTTGAAAACAGAAAAATGAATACCTGATGTCTGAGATCAAAAGGTGCACTTTCTAATGTAATGCATGAAAGAACTGTAACATGATGTAAAGTATTATAACTTGTCAGCCAGCCTTGGAAGCTGACAACAAACCATATTTTGGTGGCATGTGGAAGCACAGTTAACGTATATCTCCTGACTCACTTCAGAGTAGTGTGGTTCAGTACTAATAGCAGAGCAAATTTGATTTTCATAAGTGATTAGTGTCTGATCTTAATTAAGTTAGTGGATGATTATCAAATTATGAGTTTTTGTACTTATGAGTAATTGTCTCTTAATTATCCTTTTAATTTAGACAAAAATATTGCAGTATATTTAGTAAAAGAATGTAGATAAACTGTAAAGTTATAAAAATCTACTCTGCAGTCTAACCTACAGGTTGTCAGGTCCTACAAACCGCATGCATGTTCTGGTGTAACTTTTTCAGTGAAGTACAATGTAGGTTACTGTGTGTGTGGCTTCTAGTCAGCACCTTAAACACTAAGGTGCTCTTTGTTCTGTATTGTGCAATTTTTGTAGGGGTTTGGTCAAAATTTCCCCTTCCTTCTGTTACACTGTGATCTAGTTAGCCGCCACTCTCTAGTGTACCCTCTGATTCAATAGTGAGGTATATATGGTCAAGTGTATGTTGGTATAGTAATTCCATTGAAGTCAATGGGGTTTTTCCAGAAATTTAACCCAGAGTTTGTACAGCATTTTTTGATCCTTGAGAATGAAGGTGCCCCATTTTAATGGAAAATAATATTGCCTTTATTGTTATACCACTACCCACATTCAGTCCATCAAAATCGTCCTCAACGGTGGCCCGGAGGTGACAGATCTTATGATGCCTTGAGGATGGTGTCAGGGGAACAAGCATGACAGTTTGAGACATTTTTGGCACCTGAGCAGGACACTGGTTTCTAGTGGCTGAGCAAAATCTGAGTCAACAGAAGAGCAGAGCTACACAGTGGGAGTCAAGATATGACTACCCTGAGACAATTGCTTGGGACCACTTATGGCAGTCATCTCCCTTTGTTTAAACTTCTTCCTTATTTTTGTTAGTTATTCTTTCTCCATTTTCCCCCTTCCTTGTTCCTTAACATGCTAAACACCGGATTTTGTAGGACCTGAAATGTTTCTGCATAGAATGCTTCGTGTTAGAATTCACTTCCTTCACAAAAGTTAAATGTTATTTTTATTCTGTTGTTCTGAAGAAGGTTCACAATCTATTATTCAGTATAAGAGGCTGTTTTGATTAGAAAGCATAGTTACTCCTTAATTTTCTGCCCTTTGTAGTTAAGCAGTAGTCACAGTTTCAACAAAAAACAATCACTGCATCAGGAAACAGAGCAGCTACTCTGTCCAGGTGTGTGTACGTACTACTTGAATTAGTAACATTTCCTGTAATGGAAGCCAACAGTAATTCTCATCTATGGTCTCTTCTTCCAGCCCAGGTTTACCTGTTCCCTGCAGTACTTAAAAATTAATTGGGTAGTGGTAATATAATGCATGCTGCCTACAATGGGCTCAGATTGTAACATGCAATTATAATGGACCAAAGCAAACATATTAAATTTGATACAAAATTCTCTCTCAGCAGAAATGTTGCTTGTAATGAACACTTTCTGGTGTTTTATGGGACATTGCTAGTGCACCTGAGGGAAGTGAGGGTAGAAGCAATGGAGAGAGTTGGCAAGTGAGTGGAAGGGGCTGAATAGGTTTTATTTCCCATGGAGTAATTCTCTACACAAGCTGTGTAAACTTTCTCTAGCCAAACAAATGTTCCAGAAGACATGGGATCTGATCCTGCAAATGGCTACTCTCATGACTAGAAGCTATTTGTGTGAATAAAATGTTTGCAGGATTGTGGCCCAAAGACTATCCAAGCTCTGTGAAATGCTTGCAGTAACAACTGCCTTTGTTCTATTATCCAGGAGCCTCAACAAACGGTAATATTAAATGCAAGCTCTGCTCACATACTCTGTTCTCTCATTCATTCCATGTGTTCTGCTCCCTCTGACTATAACAGTCAAAAGGTGGGGGAATGGATATATCCCATTGAGCTAGCAATGCAATGTGCATTTTTAGCTTCCAATTTTAGGCTGTATGAGAGGATGTGGCTTCTCAGATGGACTATTGTTAAAGCTAAATAGCAGGCAGTGGAATAGGGGCACTGATGAAACAAAATAAGAACTGTCCTGATGATCTTATTCTGTGCATTACGAATACCAAAAGCCTGGGATGAGGTATTTAACTGAGTTGTCAGTCATAAGTAAAAGTAAATTGGAATAAACTTACATAATCATCCTTTTCATTGTACTTGCTTCTTAAGTTTCAAACTACCCAATGTAATCTTCTTAAGGGAACAATATCTGACCTAAATGTTTCAGATGTAGACTGCGGTTAGCATGATGGCAAAGCTTCGATCCCCAGCTCGTGTAATCTTATCTGTATGTTTCAACTTAACCAAAGAGACCCTTAACTTTGTATTGTACAGGAAAACCCTGCATCTGTAAGGAAAGTGTGGTGGTGCACTTCCAAAGTAGTTCCTGGAATATATATTTTTGGAAGCAGTCCTTAGGCAGATGTTATTCTTTTCCTAGCCCTCCTCCCTCATCTCCCCCCCCCCCCCAGCTCTGTGACTTTTATGAATCGAAACACAAGGTTCACAAAAACCTTTCAAGTGTAATTTTGAAGAATGTTTTCCACATATCTGTGGGTTTAAGGGAATCATGCTATGTCCTGTCAGAAATTTTCTCTGTGTTGGTGGATCAGATATGGGAATGAGAGTTTGTGGGAAAACTCCTGCTCCTGGATTAGATATTCATAGCATAGGAAGCAACTCCATGGGTGCTCTGGGGCTCAAGCACCCACAGAAAAAAAATAGGGGGTGCTCAGCACCTACCAGCCACAACTGTTTGGGGCAACCAATCAGCTGTTAGGCAGCTGGCAAGAGGTACTTGGGGGAGGGTGGAGAGCAGCGGGTGGGCTGAGGGCCTTTGGGGAGGGGGCGGAGTGGGAAGAGGTAGAGCAAGGGTGGAGTCTTGGGGGAGTGGATGGAGTCGGGCAGGAAGAGGTGGAGTGGGGAGAGGGCAAAGTGGGGGCGGAGCATCCAGGGGAAAAAATAAAAATTGGCATCTGTGATTCATAGGATAAATAAAAAAATGCTAGACTGCCTCAGAGGACAGATATTAATGGGATAATCTTATGTACACATGTATAGTGTTCAATTTTTACTAATTCTTTACTGAAGTGCAATAATCATGATGATTCTGGATCCTTCCTGTGTCAATCCAGTCCACAGTGGTTTTAACTCTCACTTCTCACAAGCAGGATAATTTTGGAAACTAGTTATTTCTTCACCTGCTGGAAGTGAGGAGCGGTATCTCTGCAATGCAGATAGGTGAATTACAATTCTGCCTTCCATATGTGTTGCTAACACCTTTTTCTCATTTGAGCTGGACTGAAGTTGCCTCTGTCTAGTTTAGAATTATTCATCTAAGGTTGTCACCCATTCCAGAAAAGCCTAAGGCGGGGAGGGGCAAGCAATCATTTTTAAGCAAGTGGTGGGTGGGTTAGGGAGTGGAGAGGAGCTAGTGGGTAGGGCCATGTCTGCTGTACTGCCCAGGTAGGTTGGAGACTGTGGGGATCAGCTAACACAGTATCCCCAGCCCAGGTGACGTGACAGCCAGTGATGGATTTAGAGTTAGTGGGGGCCTCCCGGCTGTGCTCAGCTTCATTTTTGGGGCCTCTCCTTGGGACCCAGCCAAGAAAAAGAACATTCTCTCTTATCTCACCCTGCCCCCGTTTTTCATTCTTTTTTTGTTCCTCCTCCTCCTATAAGTAATAGCAAGTAAATGAAAATAAAGTGAGGTACCTTGATTGTTCTTGAGTCTAATATATTTTTCCACAGACCACTTGGAAATTGCAGAGGTGTTGCATTTAGTGAGGTTTGGAGACAACTTTTTTATTTGACTGAATCCTCTGTGGAGAACTTCTGCAGGTTTTGCAGATCCTTGTTTTTGGAGAACAATGCATATTTCCCATATTCATTTTTTCAATGTCCTTTTACCTCTTCACCTGCCCATCATCTTCAACATCCCAATAATTCTATACTTTGGAAAGCTCCAAATAATAATGTATAAGTCCCTCCATCTCTAATATTTAGCAGAGTTCTAGCGCACAAAACTTAGCCCAAAGTGGTAGCACCTTACTACTCGGTATTTAGAAAGCAAATGGAAAAATCAAAGGAGATTGAACAGAGAATCTGTTATAAAATATAAAACAGCCTGTCCTTGAAGTTTTAGAGTGAACTGGGTGCATTTCAGTTCCTCCTTCTGGGTTTGAGAATTAAGCTTAATACTTCCTTTGTCTATAGACTTAGCGTTTGAACACGCATACTTTGAAGTTAATGACCATTTCAGACTGTGTGGCTATTTTGAAGATGGGGATCTTGGTAACACTTAGATGATTACTGTTGTGTTTGCCCTTTGACAAAGCTTTCCTGACAAACTGAGTAAAACTGCAATCCTTTCCACAAGGAAGGCAATCTAATAGTGACAGGAAGACAGCCTCTTCTCACATAGTTTATGGAATATAGCAGAATCCTGTGAAAAGCCTCTAGCCAGTAGATTCCAGAGATTTATACTGACCCTTATAGCGTCAGAGTCAAAGACTTTGACTAGAAGGGACCACCAGATCGTCTAGTCATCACAAGCTGTCAACACCGTCCTGCCCCCACACACTAAACCCATCAGCTGAAATTTGACCAAAGTATTGCAGCCCACAGGAGACGAGGCTATTGTGTGCCACAGTTGTTATAACCGGTTTGGGGGATTTCCCCCCTCTTGAACTTCCCCCTCTAAGCTTTCCAACAACGCAATGACACATTTAGAAAAGAGCCAGTTTTTGTAGTCCTCCCCATCCACACCCCAAAAGCTGTGCACTTTGCAATGATAGTTAATATAGACACTGCTTTCCACCTTACATTTTTGTAAAAGTAGAATTAGTGTAATAGTGAAGGATTAAAAAAATCAAAATATATAGATTTCATTTGTTAAAACTTTAGTTCTGTGTGGGTGGGAAGAATTGCATCTAGGGTATAATTATTTTTACAAAGTACAGATTTACTATAACAGCCATATTCAGATTAAAGATCCCACCTTGTACATTGGCAGTAAAGTTTCTGAAGGTTCATGTGCTTAATAAAAAAGCCTACAGTGGCCTGTTTTTCAGTAGTGCATGTAGTGGTAAGAGCAAGTGGAGTGGGGAGCCAGGCTAGCCCCACAGAACAGGAGTTGCCACTGAGGGGTGAATATAGGCATGCGGGGCCTTCCACCCCAAATCTCCCTGAAATTAATTTGAAAATGTTGGTCAGTATTCTAGTGGGCTGCACATGCAGCTGACATGCAGAAATCTTTCCTTCAGGCTGCTGAACATCTTCATATCACACTGTGGCTGCTATAGAGTGATGACGCTGCTATCCCACCTCGCCGCTATCTACATCCCTACTCTTTGGGGGTGAAGGCCAGGGCATGTACCTAGCTCAGCACAGTCACCGTGCCCTAATTCTTTGCATATGGCCAAACAGGATGCTTTAATGAAGTCAGATTCATAGTTTGCACCCCCTGCACAGCCACCCATGCAACAGAACTCTATCAGTTTTGCTGTATGTAGGGACCTCGATATTACAGTGGAACAGGAAGGATTTGCCCCTTAATTACACTGCAGCCATGTGTGTGTTTCAGGACCTTTTCTCCAGTATAAAATGAGTGGATAAGTTAGAGGAAACAGAAGAAGAAAACCTAGAAAACTGAATGGCTGCTGTTGGGGTCAGAAAAACATCCACACATATTTAATACATTTGAATTGTTAGTCTATTGTTCAACAGTGTGATTAAAACTGCAATTAATTGCGATTACTTTTTTTAGTTAATTGCATGAGTTAACTGTGATTAATTGACAGTCCTAGAACAAATCTATTATTTTTACACAATCTCATAATTTTTTGTGAGCCTGACTCATGATTTTTGAACATTTGGGTTGACAATACTGTTGTTCTGATCTTGCCTAAAGAAGGGTATATGATGAGTAACTCCACTAAAGTCAATGGAGTTACACTGATGTAAAACTGATATCAGAATTAGGTCACTAACTTCAGAGGGACAACTCATGTGAGTAAGACAATCAGGATTTTGCTCTATGTATTACAGTGTTTTAAAAATTTAGTTAGTGTGTTAAAACCGCTTATAAAATTCTGATATATGCCACACAAGGCATACTGGGATATGGGGGTCAGAGGAGAAAGAAGTTTAGGGTTGCAGGTCTAAAAATGGATGAGAACCCCCTATCAAAGAATTTTGTATTAGTGATATTTTCAGTTTCAGAGCCATGGATTTAATTTTATTTTCCTTTTACCTGATTAATATGCTGAGCTAACCTATTGAAAGATTGACCTATTAATCACAACAAATCCAGCTCCTGATGTGAATTTAAAATACTCATTATGTGGGGTTGTTTTTTGTTTTCTGTAAGTTCCTCTTACTGGGCTCATTGCATACAATTTCACCTCAAGCAGAAAAACCAGGCACCTTGAGAAGTAAGGAACCATCAGCTTATCTTGTTGTGGTTTCCATAGGGATTTTGTGTATCTGTGTTTACTCTTTTGAAAAGGCAAAAGAGTCCAATCATAAGGCACATGAATCCCTGCCAGCTGGAAAACTTTGAAAAAAAAATTCAATGTATTGCTTCAGTCCATCAGTCGGACAGACATCTCTGTTTTGAAGAACACTAAAACCATAGGTCATCTTTGGTGGTTGGAGCCATGGGCTTTGCCTTTGTTGCTTTGCCAAACCCTTGATTGACCCAAAAGGGAGCATGTTGTGCATAGACAAATTTGGCCTGTATAAACTTTCAGAGGTTTGTCTTTTCTGTCTGTTGTTTTCAAATGAATATCTTAGTAACAGACGAGACTTGTTTTAGACAAAATTCTGAGGTTTTCTTATTTATCTAACTTTTGACATACAAAAATATAAAATTAGTACCACGGTTACAGAGCAATACAATGCAGGACACTCAAAGCATGGTTTAACACTCTGTCCTTATACCTGCTGAATTGCAGGTGAGTATTACTAGGGCTTGTTTCTTAGGGGAGGAACTGGGACTTCTTTCATATCCAAGATCTATATAACTGCTGCAGTACCTATTCTGTTCTTATCTATCTGATTCTTATACCATGCTCATCAGTGTGTCTGCACATAATAGTGAATGGACTTTTTATTCAAAACCTTAAATTTATACAATTATACGGATCTGATTCTCTGCTGTCTTGCACCTTTGGAGTCATTTGCTGTGCAAAGTGGGTGTAAAAATATCTATCCAGTCCAAATGGTGTATACATTTGCACTCACTTTGTAGAAAGTGCAAGGCAAGGGAGGGTCAGACTCAATATGTTTTAAGTATATTTCTTTGTCAACTGTTATTTTTAATGCTTATTTTAAGGTAAGAGCTGGGGAGATTGGGAGCCTTTATGATATCCTGGGTAAATAGCTAATTAGGCAAAGAAGACATTAGCAATACTTACCCAAGAAACATGAAGGGCACAATTAGGAAAAATATTACTAGCACTATTTACCTGATTTAAGTGAATACAAAATTAAACCAAACCCAAAGCATCATTCACTCCAGGTACTCCCTTTGGGGAGTCCTTGAAATTACCCAGTGAGTAAACTCCTGGTTATATATAATTGTAATAATTAAGGAAAAATGTTATACACATGCATAGCATCCAAGTTTAAACCTGAATTTATGTTTGTCTCTGGTTTGGTCAAACTATTATCGAAGTGGATCAGGGAATTTTCGAACTATTACCTAGTACTGACTAGAACTTAATAGATTGTTTCCTGGACATTTCCCCTGCCATTTGCAATCACATGAACTACTTCCCCTCCCATTCATGATGGTGACACCCACTTCTTCTTCACTTGGCAATCACAAAAATCACTGTAGCAACTACTGCAACTGCGTACTACAAAATCTAACGTTAAGGAAGTGTTTAACATATATTTTGCCATCTCTTAATGTGATTTAGCAGATGAGAGCAGGAAGGAAAGTAAGTTATATGTGACCAGCTAAGCTCCAGGGCAAACCACAAATGTTTGTGTTGGAGGAAACATTTGTGGGGTGTCTAGATTAGCATTTACAAATGTATTGGATAGCTCAAGTAAAATGGCAATTAGTTAACTCAAGTTACACTAGGACCACAAACTTTAATCTAGACACAGCCAATGTGGGCAGGCTTAAAACCATAATATAACCCTTTGTTTGCAACCAGCTAATGCAGGCAAACTCCTTCAGATGAGATCTGAAGTTTATTTATTTATCAGTGGTCAAACTCTCATGGAAGCAGGAAATGTTCCGCTCAGTGGTGCAATATTGATAGCAGAAAGCATGCATCCCGTTGTTTGTTTATGGTGGGACATGCTATAGCCTCTGCACCTTGTTTCCCTTTAACAGCAAAAATTGGTACAGAAAGCAAGCAAGCCCTGCATGGAATCCTTAAAGTAAAGATTTTCTGTACGGAAGAAATGGCAAATTAGATTATTTTTTTGATCTGTCTTGACTGTATTCCTTTAAAAAGAGCGTGCTCTCTCTCTCTAGATTGTGTGTGTGTGTGTATGTATGTATGTATGTATGTGTATAGAGAGAGAGAGAATGCTTCCAACAAACAAACCAAGCAGATAATCTGGTAAAATGGAATTTCTGCCCAGAATGTGTTTCTTTTCATCCTAGTTATAATCTTTTTAAAAGATTGGAAACATTGGCTCAATCTCAACTCTAGTGACTCAGAGCTCTGTTCTAATAACAGGCATTCTGGGGCTCCCTACTATGGCAGCTAATTATTCACTCACTCCTTTAGAGCAATATTATTATATTGGGATGCAGATATGCATATCCTGCGTCATAGAACAGAATTTGGATTTATATAGAACTTTTTGTACTTGATGAATCCCAACGCACTTTGGTGATGAATTTGATCACCCTCATTTCTGTGTTTGCCGGTGTAGCTGATCCACTTCCATGTCTCCGCCCCAACTCTCCACATACACACACTCCACCACCTCAAAGAGGGAATAGTCAAAGAGTATCTTTGGTTGAGTCTAATCTGCTAAAACTCTGCTTAAGCCTTCAGCTATCACACTGTTTTATTTGGTGTGTTTGAGGGTACAGCAGTGTGTACACAGGGCAAGATTAGAGACAAAAATTGAAAGCAGAGGGCATGGAATGACTCTCAATAATCCTGAGAGAGAAAGATGTGGAAGGCAGCAAGTAAAGAGAGAGATTCCATGCATAAACACCAAAGTAAATTAATTTAGTTCCATTTTGTTTAGAGTCCAGATGAAATGCACACTGTGGTGGTTTAAAAAAAACAAAACGCACCCCAACTGAGCTGCACCTGAAGAAAAGAATCCAAGTTGATGGATTTAGGGTACTGAGGAAAAACATGTACCAACCCCGGTCCCCCTCTTCTCTCTCTCTCTCTCGCGCTCATATTTTGGCTGTAAAAATGCAATGAAGAAAAGTGAGACTGTCAGCTCGTGAGAGAAAAGATCTGGAAGGAAAAAAGGTAAAGGGGAAAATAATACAGGCAGTAATGAGTGGAAAAGAGTAAGGAGGAAATGGAAAAAATAACTATCATGTTTAGCAAAACATGGAGACACTGAATTGAAATAGGCTGAATTGGGTTAACTGTATTTTGCAGTCAGATTTATTAACAAGGAACAAAAACATGAGCTTTAGAATAATCTGGGATGTTCTTCCTATATCATGCATCAGTCGATCTCCTCCAAGCTATCTGAAGCATAATCTCACTCCCTGTCTCTCCAGCGCTAGTGAAAAAAGATTCTAGGCTCCCCGTCCTCTCTGAGATTTAAGCAATACTGCTGCACATGCTGCGACACATACATTTTGAAAGCCATTTATCTTAATTTTGTACCACAGTGTTTCCTCAGTTTTATTACTGGCATTTTGTTCAGTTGTTTTATAAAGTGTATGCATCATCTAGCAATCCGTGCTCTGTGAGGAGAGACTCCTCAGGCTACTTCTTTTAGTGTGGTATCTTTTGATGATGTACTTTTCATTTCTGTTCCAAGCTGTCTGGAATATTTTTCTTTATGGTTGTTGAAAGTTTATGTTCAAATTGTTTTAACTTATCCAGGGCTTCTTATTCTCTTTACCTGTAAGAAATTGAAAGTCTTACATAGAAGGTGGCACAGATCTTGTTGAGCTCCTCCCCACCCCACTTCTTGGGTGCTCACCAGGCTGCTGTGAGGGAATCAACCGCTGGATCCCATGTACTTTAAGCCTCTTGAATCTGAACAGGGTCTCCGGTTTCGAGACTCTGCACACTCTGAAGATGAAGATCCTCTAACCTTAACCAGCTACCTTAGCCCTAGCGACTAGAGTTGATCCTTCAGACTCTCCCAGTAGCTTAAACACACCCCTCCCAGAACTCCAACTGTGAGGGTACTCTGGGGTGACAGATTAATTCTTCAAGGGCACATGGTAGGTGTAACACATAACACACACTTTGCATAGGATTCTAAACCACACCATTGCTCTATACTTAGTCACATGAGAAATACAAAGTTCTATGCAAAAATAATGAGCCCTACACACGTTTCCCTGCCTGTTTTCCTCACCATGCAAGAGCTTTCTTTGGGCTAGAGTCAGAGTCCTTAGGGGGCATCCAGTGTTGTCCTTCTACAGTGCATTTCTTGTCTTCTCAAACATGGAGCCTCTCTCTGTTTCTCCCTCCAGGTCAATTTGCTTTGACCTTGTTTGGTCCTGCATGTAAACCAGGCCTCCCCTGCTATGAAAGCATCTCTTCTCGTCTCCTCTCCTGCCCAAGACTTGCTTCCCCATCCCACCCAGACTGTGGTTTTTTAGCATCAACAACTTGGAGTCTTTATTCTATATTTGGGAATTTTCCATTCTCTCTCCTTCGTCAACCCAATATAAAGAGGTCAAGGCTTCAGTTAACTCATTGTCTCAAGGTGCTTCCACCTGAATAGTTGGTTGCTGAGTTCTAACAACTCCCCCCACCCCCCAAATTGTACTCAATTGTAGCTAGTCTGGGAGGAAGGTGACACAGCTCTTGTCAGCAAGGGTGCAATTGACATACAGGTAGAGGTAATAAAATACAGCAGTTTCATAAGAACAATTTCATAGCATTAACCTGGATTCAGAAATGTTACATATTCCCAAAAAAGAACAGGAGTACTTGTGGCACCTTAGAGACTAACAAATTTATTTGTGCATAAGCTTTCGTGGGCTGCAGCCCACATCATCGGATGCATAGAATGGGACACACAGAAAGAAGATATTTATACATACTGAGAACATGAAAAGGTGGAAGTAGCCATACCAACTGTAAGAGGCCAATCAATTGAGATGAGCTATCATCAGCAGGAGAGAGAAAAAAACCTTTCATAAATGTTACATACTTCCCAAACCATCACAGTAGGTACTCTATAAATCTAAGTTTGCCAGTAGTGAGCACTGAAAATCTTTCTGTTTGGGTTTATCTGAGAGATGCAAAGTGTTGCATACAACTGAAGCCAGTGTAGTTTTCCATGGGTCATTGACAACACTGTGAAAATCAGTCCCAGCCCTGGAGTACTGACGATTAAGGGCTGAGTAAGAGGAGGAGCTAGCTTCTCCACCTCACCAGAGCCCTTGTCAGCTAGAGAGCAGGCAGGAAATCCTATTCCTACTTCTAGCTTTCCTTCTATTGGAGGATGGGAATGCTGCTCTAGAAGAGACAGTATGGTGGAGACATGTGTTGCGGATGCAGGGATATGGACAGCCCGGAGCCTGAATTCTTAGGTTGGGAGACCGGGCGAGGGAGCAGTATGTGTATGCAGCTACTGGGGGCTTGGACTGCATTGCATTCAAGAACTGGTCACTGCCCAAAGGTAAGGAGATGCCTAAATCTGAGGTGAAGGGCCAAGGTTGGAGAGGCTGTTGTGAATAGTTTGTTATTGATGGAGTGGGAGCTCCTTTGTTAGACATCTTGAATTTGTTTTATTATACTCCAAGTAACCCTTCCGTTTAATGTCAATGTAGTTCTTTTGTTCATTCTGTTAAAGGTGTTGCAATGATGCTTGACTGACTTCCTGGCTCCCCAAAAATTGTAGTTTTGCCAACTCTCAATTTTATCATGAGTTTTACAATATTTGGTTCTTTTCTTAAAGCCCCTGATCCTGGAGTCATGTGAATAAATGAGAATTCCAACTTTCATTTACAATAAAAGTATCTTCTTAGCTCTCATGGTTGTAGAGATAAAAATTGAAATCATAACACATGTACACCTTGAAGTTGAAAATTAGAAGGAAAAAAAACCCCAACCCGAATGTATTTTTCTTAAATATCCTGATTCTGGGGTCCTGGCTAATGATTTTTGGATGCTTTGTGTTAGCAGTACTGAAAGTTATGCCTGGATTTTCCATGCCAAGGCAGGTGATGGGAATTTGGAATAACCTATCGCTAAGAATAGATCCTACACCACACCAGTTTCAAACACATGATTGAAAGTAGCATCTAGCAGAATCGTCCTGTAAAAATGCACTGTATTATGTATGCAACTATGGAACAATAGGACCTTTTTCTTTCTGTGCACTGTACCTTTAAATTTCAAAGCATTGTCACTGTTTTCAGATTTCAGCAGCTATTTTGTTCTCAGGTCATGGCAGACCATCAAAGGAGACACACACACACTGTGCTCTCTCAGAAAGACTCTGCTTTTCTTCTTGCTTGTTCTTTTAATGTAAAATAAAAGGTGCTTCTGATTGCAGGTGTGTGTTTGCTCTATGGAAAAATGTGGCAAGCTGAGCTATACACAGCATTCCTTGAAACTAATATTGGACTCACTTCATTTCATGCTGTTAACAATTCATGACAGAGTGTTATTTTTATATACAAAGATGAATATAAAGATAGAGAATTAGTGCATTCATCTTTCAAAGCACCAATATATGCACATTATAGCCTTTCATTTCTATTTTATCTGAGCATACCAAATAATTTCCATAGACTGTAGACTTTATCTCTCACTTACTGTCTTGTTTCAAGTTACAATAAAAATAATACTCTGGAAGGAATCCTTCCCAGTTTCTGACTGTAATCTGGTTTCTTCAAATCAGATGAAAACCTCACTTAGGTACAGAATGCCCATGTACATTTTATTTTCAAATACTTTCTGGTATGCTACATAATCTATGTCCTTTTAAAGGCCACAAATAAGAGAGAAGAATATCTAGAGTAAGCAGTAAAGTGTGTTTTCATTAGATGAATTACAGTCAGATATTGACTGCCTGCTTAAATCTCAGCAATTAGTCCCATATGTGAGCTGATTGTGGCTGATGTCTGAAATGGAGATGATGCATCTCTGCAGAGATCTCATCTGTGCTTTACAGGCTGGGGAAACTGTGAATACAATGCAATGCTGTCAGGTTATCAGCAGCTCTGACTAATCTATATTTGAACATGGGAGGAGTAGGCAGCAAAACAGATCTTTGAAGTGCATGGAACTGTCCAACTCTCAGACTGCTGATGTCATCCCAGGGATCATTGAGAGATAAGCATGAGTAAAGCTGATGACTCAGTGCTGCATAATGAGGAGGGCAAGGGAACACTGAAATCTTTCAAAGATAATGCTCTAATAAACAACCAAAAATAAATGGATACGCCCGTAAATCCATTAAAGCAACAGATACTGCTTTGGTCATTATCAAGCCAAGGAGCAAGCATGGTTAGGACATTGTGGAAATCTTTTCCTGTTTAATATCAGAGTTCCAGTCTCAGGAGAAATTGATGGTACCCGGACACTTAAAGTGCATATTCTGTGCATAAACCAATCCAGCTCCGTTGCAATCAGTGGGAATAATTCCATTAACTTCAATGGGGATTGATCAGGCCCAGACAGAGAGCTTCACGGCTGTAATTCTGGCACCCTAAACCACTACTGAAATGACTAAAACATTTCTGCCTGGACTTAACTCCCACTGCTCCCCTGTAGTTAACAAGGGGATGTAAGTCAGGGCAGAAATTGGCCTTTCTGTATATATTTATAGACTGATTATTTTCACATATTAAAAAAATCAGAATGTAAAGTTCTAGAAGACGGTTATGCCCCTGCCTGCCTATTGCTTCCAGTGATTTCGCAGTGGTTGCAATTGACAGATGCACTTTATTTAGTTGCCCCCAGATTTAAATTATAGGGCCGTGCAGAGAGGATGTTTTGAGCATGCAGTATCCTCTCTCTGCTCTGGCAGAGACCCGGTATGAAGAGCTCCATGTAGAGCTGGTCAAAAATTTCAATATTTGAAATTCCAATTATATATTTTGTCAAAGTTTTTCAAATTTTGATTTTTTTTTAAAAAAATGTCATTCTGGTTTTCAACCAACTCTAGTTTCTACATGTATTACAAGGTCCATGTTTTGTTCCGAGCTTTTCTGGGACAGGGAGTTGGTCTGAGTGGGATTCTGGAGGCATAGCTGAGGGAGTTCTTTTGTTATTACAGAGCGGTTTTGTTAATGGTTTGTGGTTTATTTACTTTTCAGAAATGTTGTGCACATCCTTAAGGAGTGTTGATCAGTTCGTTTTAAATTATTGTTTGTTATTTTTTGTCAAGTGCTCATAGCTCTGGGTGACATAGCACATAAACAATACTGCCCGGGAGATGTTAAAACTTTGTGAATCCATAGCTTGGTTTCAAATGTAGTAAGAGTATTTGTCCATTTTCTTTGAATGTGTGGTTCATCAGTACAGAATATCCCAGTGCCAAGCATAGTTTCTAATTTTTGGAAAGTAAAATTTTCTTCAGCATATCATCACTGTGTTTTATCTTTTGGAGAAAACATAAGGCTGAAAGAAAGGCATCAATTACTGAGTAACCTTTTGTGCACCACAGCACTTTATAGTTTACGGTATATAGAGTTCCACATTATGAAATGGGTAAAACAGATGGTAGGTCTCTGTGTGTCTGGGCAAGGGTCCTCTCTATAAATGCTGTCAATATGCTCAAGGATAGCTCCTTAATCTGTGCCTCTGGCCCTATTGATCTGGGAGAGAAAGAAGAGATTTCATTACAATCACTAAACGACTGGCTTCTGTTTTCTTCATCCACGACAGAAAAAATGAAGCAAGTCATGCTTCAATAGCAGTTAGATTCCCCATTAAATAGGTTCCCTTTCCTTTCCACTAAATACAAGTTGAGCACAGAACTATATAGTTATTGTTTTCATATTTTCTCAGTAAACACAATTCTGTGATTAATGCCATTTAGACGAAAGGGGTTTTACTAGAGGCCAAGATTGAGCCTGATCCTGAGCAAATGCTCAAGGTGATTCAGCAGAGGACCCAGGGACAAACCATTGGTTGCTTTAGGGACTGGATTCTGCAATGTGCTGCATGCCCCCAGGCAGGGCTGGCTCTAGGCACCAGCGTCCCAAGCATGTGCTTGGGGCGGCACCTCTGCTTCGGCGGCAGCACTCCAGCCTTTTGGGGGTTCTTTTTCGCTTTGGCGGCGGCACTGCCCCCAAGTCTTGTTGAACTCTGTGAGAGCTGAGGGTGCTCAGGACCTTTCAGGATCAGGTCTCTGGCACAAAGGGACTAGGGAGTTTAATGCTGACTTGGAACTGGAATCCCCAAAGGGGGAGAAATGAACCATGACCTTGTCTTTTTTTTTCTCCACACTGGCCACTATAGCAGGGCTGCTGGGTGAAGATGGAGTGTGCACATTGGAAACTGGTTTGGAGGAGCTATGGAGCACAGACTACTGCATCTCTCACAGAAGGGTTGTGCACTCGGCAGGCACAATGCCTTTGCAATTCACAGCTGCTCCTCAACTTCCCACCACTTCAATACAGGAAGTGATTTACAGCTAACAGAAATTCATTAAGGCTCACAAAATCCCTGTGAGGCAGGTATTTATTATATCTATTTTAAAGGTTGGAAAACCAAGGAACAGAGTGTTTAAGTGACTTACTCCAGATTACACAGCATGACAGTGGAAGGGCTGGGAATAGAACCCAGGAGTCCTGATTCAAAGATCCTCTGCTCTCTATCTACTAGATACCGTTCATTCCTATATATAGCAATTTGGCAGCAGAGCTCCAGAATGTTTTCTCCACAAGTCAGATTCCTCAGCTGTCATTTAATTCAGTGCAACTTTAACATAATTTCTACTTTATTATTAGAGTAGATTGCATTGTTAATATTTGCACTGAATACAAGTTTCTTTAGCTGTGTCATGTTATGGTGTAACCTGTCTGAAACTGAGTAAAAACATTTACACAGTTTTACATTTCTTCCAGTTTTTCTTTGGCTGTAGTAGAACGTGGCTTGACTTTAAGGGATAACATATTACTGTAATTAAGGAATGACTTTGACAATTTCTTTAAATTGTGCCTGCTTAGGAACAAGTTGCATCTGAGGATTCAGCTTTCCCTTCAATATTAAAACATATAAGTAGTGGGGGGCGGGAATGGAATTGCACATCTATCTTGCCACTTGTGGTGTGTGGCATCACTACTGAGGCTTATTTACATTAGTGATAGCACAGACAAAAAGAGTCTCTCATGCTTAATTCTGTAGATAAGATGGTTCATATACCCTATGTGAAAAATCCTGATGGGAAAATCCTGGAGGTCAGACCAATGCTGTCTCAGACCTTGTCTTCATCAATGGCCTTGTGTGGTACACAGAAGAGTGGAAGGGGTTGGGAAGGAAGGGGTCCTGAAGGGAAAGAACATTTGAAAGGGCTCCTTCCTACTGCCAATCTCCCCACAACTCTCACTTGGGGTTCATAGAAGTTCTCCGCTTTCCAAGACGGGTAATCCTTGTTAAATATGGCAGCTCTATCTAATGAATGGATATACACGGTTTCATTTATTTATTTTGTCTTTCAGTGACATTACTTGATTGATGTAGTTTACAATGTCACTGGAAATGTAAAGAAATGCTTGCTTATTAGCATGCTGATGTATTGAGGGAGACATTCAGGACTAGCATTTGTGGTTGGGAGCATAAATGGCTTTACACTACATTTACATCCTCGCCAATATTGGGGACTGCAGGCAGTCAAATTGGCTCCTGGCAGTGTTAGAGAAACCTTAGACACTTTTGCAGCCCTAAGGCTGCTCTGCCTTGTGCTGGCAGATAGTGCACTCTGGCCTCATTCCCTCCCAGCCCTGACAAGGATCAAGGATCTAGCCCTAATAGTCCTAGCACCTTTAGGCTAAGACCAAAAGGTAATTACATCAATGATGCCTTTTTTTTGCTGTTCGATTAGGGTAAAGCACAGCTATTCTCCCCAAACCTCCTCTCTCTGGTAGAGCCACAGTTGTAGAAATGCTTTTCTGCTGTAAGCTTCAAGTGATTCTAATTGCACGTATACCTATTCTCCTAGCTAAAACCACTTGTACAAGGAAGGTTACAGTCTCCTGTCATCTTGCAAAAGCAAGAAGCTCAGGCTTAACTAGTCTATAGGGCCTCATTGTACAGAGGGTGATCTACACAGGGCTTGCTTCTGCACTTTTTTTATTAGCCTGAGGAAATCTTGCACGCCTTTTCACCTTTCTGAAATTGATGGAACTATGAACATGTGCAAGGGTTTGCAAGGAACAGTTCCATAGAGCTAGTCTACACTACAGCACTACATTGGTGCAGCAGGGTGACCAGATGTCCCGATTTTATAGGGACAGTCCTGATTTTTGGAGCTTTTTCTTACATAGACTCCTATTACCCTCCCACCCTTGTCCCAATTTTTCACACTTGCTGTCTGGTCACCCTAGCGCAACTGCACTGCTGTAGTGTGTCTGGTGAAGACACGCCATGCCGACGGGAGAGCGTTCTTCCATTGACATAACTACTACATCTCAATGAGAGGCGGAAGCGTATCTCCCACCGACTTGGTGGTGGTATGGACAGCACTTAGGTCGATGTAACTTGCGTCGCTCAGGGGGGTGGCTTTTTCACACTCCTGAGCGATGTAATTACATTGACTTAAACAGTAGTGTAGACAAGCCCATAGTTAACTAATGGAGTGTCATTCTAAAATCAGAACTGGATTTGTTTTCTTAGTTTACAATCAGATAACAAACTGAGTACAGCATCTTTGAAGGGTTACATTCCAGGATTTTTGTACAAAAAATTAAAATTTGAACTGATTTCATTTCACATTATTCAAATCAGAACCACTTTTTAAAAAACTGGATTTTTTGGGTAGGGAGATTTTTATCAAAAAGTTATCTGAATAGTTATTAACAACTTTAATTTACCACCCCCATCCCCAGTTGAAGTAAAAAATTTAGATCCTCACTCTGGTATGTTTTCAGTAATTTTGATACAAATGTTGACCAAAATATTTAAATAAAAATTGAAAAAACCACAACGTTTTCTGCGAAAACAATGGCTTTCTTTTTATAATGTTGACAATATTTTGCCCCCCCCCCCCCCCAATTCTCCTCTCAATTTAGGGGAAAAAATATTTTTTTGGACCCAGGCCCCCTTTTAATTAAAACAAATATTGATCAGCTCTAAAATTTACATAAAGGCTAGCAACAAAGAGCAGTAACTAAATGTTCTAATTTTTTTTTATAATGGAGATATACCTATCTCCTAGAACTGGAAGGGACCTTGAAAGGTCATCGAGTCCAGCCCCCTGCCTTCACTAGCAGGACCAAGTACTGATTTTGCCCCAGATCACTAAGTGGCCCCCTCAAGGATTGAACTCACAACCCTGGGTTTAGCAGGCCAATGCTCAAACCACTGAGCTATCCCACCCCCTGATTGTCAAGCAGTAATCATAAATGAGATAGTGATATGTGATTAAAAGCAAAAGTAATTATGACACATTCAGTACTGGAGAATTATATGCAGTGGTCAAAGAACAATCAGTTATCATACATATTTTTCCTTGGCCGAACAATGGATTATTAGTTAACGGATTTCCCTGAGCTTTCCTTGTAGTAACTGCTGTACTGGCAATGATTGTATGCACTGAATTCATTCATAATGTTTCCAACATCTGTTTCCTCCTGTTTTCCCTACAATTTTATTCAAAGAGCAGTGGAAGCTAGAATTATATCTCATTTGGGTGCTTTGTATGCTGGAGTCATACATACTTCATGCCACTGCAGACCCACAAGCGAATAACAACAGTATTGTTTAGCACATTAATAAGGATGTTTAGATGCCCATTAGAGGTGTAAACAATGTCCTTGTAGGAAGATTGCATTGTGGGGAGTGGAAGGAGCTAATATTGTGCTGCATCATCATTTGCAAACAGTCAAAGTTCATAATAAAGCTTTTGGGGACCCTCTTGTGCATTATTTTTAGAGAAATCAGATGCAAGCATGTATCCTGTCGTCTTTCCCTTTTACATTGAGAGCTGTATGTAAAAGGCCCCTTTGAGGTCAGTGCTGCCAGTGCTCCCCCAGGGATTTTACCAACTTCAGCTCAAATTGAATCTCTTTCACTTTGTCAGGAGAACCTGATGGAGAAGCGGGAGGATGAAAGGTAGCTCCCTAGTCATACTTTTTGATAGAACAAATAAATACCTGTTACACCTAGCAACCCTATCAGGATCCTGTGGGTAAGAACTCTTCAGCCCAAATCATGGTTTGTTCACACCAGTTTGTTAAATAAATGTCTGACAGCAAAATGCATTTGTATGCAGGATATTAGATTCATTTGTTGGTTATTAAAAGGGAATGGGGATGGTACAGATAGAATTTGCACTCCAGCCTTGGGAGCATCACACCATCTGAATAACATTTCAGACAAACTGGGAACTTCCCCAGCCCTCATTCAGCATAGTTGACTGTTACATACATCTTGTAGTTACATGTGCTGAAAGTCTGCCACTTAAATTCCTATCCATCTATCTTCTGACCATAGGACAGATTCTGGCCCCTTCCTGGCTCCTAGTCACTGCTGCAGCATATATATGGGACTACAACTGTGCTGCCAGGGGCTGAGGGAAAAATTCTCCAGTGAAGGCCCAGTGTAGAGCCTCTTATTGAGGTCTGCATTGCACCCCTCCCCCTTCCCCAATCTCCAGCACAGGGGGCAAGTTGGGAGTGGGAAGAGAGAGTCTGAGCTGCTCCAAATGCAGAGTAGCTCTTAGGAGGATGCTCTGAATGAGAGTACCTCTGGCAGGGCCAGCTCCAGGCACCAGCGAAAGAAGCAGGTGCCTTGGGCGGCCAATACAAAGGGGCGACACGCCGTCTGTTATTGGGGTGGCATGTCTGGGTCTTCGGCGGCACTTCCGCGGCAGCTCAATTGTTTCCCCTCCCCCCCCCCCCACCCTTCGCCGCTTGGGCGGCAAAAAAGCTGGAGCTGGCCCTGATCTCTGGGCAGCTCTAATTTATGCTGTGGGTTGATTTGGCCCTCAAAATAGCCCAGAATCCTCAGAGCACAAAGGTGTCTGAAAGTCACTTTTTTGCCCCCTCGCTTTTCCTGTGCTGAACCTTTTGTGCTTCCTGGAAGCACAATATAGAATCTCTAGCCATGAGATCTAGCCAGTAGCTAGTATGCTGACAGGAAGACCTTTTGGTGTTTTCCTTGTGTCAGCAGCATGGAAGGGACAAATTAAACTCTGTTAAGAGAATGAATGAAAGGCACTGGCTGTTCATGTGAGAACTGGTGAGATGCTTTTACATAATTCGTTTATAAGTCCCTTTGGCTTCACAGCCAAGCTTCTTTCTAGGAGTGTATTCATTCATTCATGGGCTTGTCAGCAGGTTATTGTATCTGCCCTTGACCCTCCTTAAAACCATACATCTTATTTTCAAACCCTCCAATAGGCTGTGACCCCCCTCTCTGATTTTGACTGTTGTGTGAGTGACCTCTCAGCCGAATACTCACTTAAGTAGAAGGCCGACTAGGAAGATTTGCTGTGCTGCAAGTGCTTTGGTCCATGTTGTCACAAAGCGAAGGGAAAAGAGGCCTCTATTCTCAAGACAGGACTAAAATTTTACTTCTAATGTTCAAATATAACTTCCTGAAAGAATGTAAGACTCTGTACATCTGTGCATCTCTTTCTCTATGTGTAGCTATTAAGTCTGCAAAAAAAAAGTACAGGTAAACTTTTTTTGTTTAAGGGATGAGAAATGATTGGGCCCTTTTTTTGCACAGTTTTTCATACACAGTCAATCAAAAAATGTTTTTCAGAGTAAAATAATACAGTTCAGAGTTAAAGAATGAAGGTAAAGGCAGAGAAACATGTGGAGGCATAGTCACTGAAGAGAAGACTTGGTCAGTTAGGTGAGAAATGATTCTTTTCCTATCAAAAATGTAGGTGCACATACAAAATTATATTGTAAATGTTCCTTTATTGATTTTGAAAATATTTTAGCAGCAGCAGCATCCTGTTGATGGTTACTGTTTTCCTCAAATTTTGCATGCAAAGTCACAAATTGGTTTTCAACTAAGCAGCCTCACTTGGGTGGATAAAATTTGCACCCCTATTTGTATATCTGCAATTGAATAGAGGGCTCAGATTGGACCATGTACTCCTTTGGCCACCTGGAGTAAGCACCAGTTTTGGCTGATAGAGGCACAAGTAGTCCAATTTGTGCCTGCAGTTGAGTTTTGCAGGAGCAAACAGAGAGACATAAGTTTTGTGGGTGTAAATTGTGCTCTGAAAATGAGGCAGGACTTCCTCTTGCTGAAATGATATCCCACTCTGTTTAATGCTAAAGCGGGCAGTTCTTGAGCTCTAGAAAGCATACTTTCTATCTAAAGATTGAACCTTTTTCCTGGGAAGTTATCTGTAGGATTATGTTCAGAGTAACTCTTATAGTGCTAAGGAAGGTTCCTGGGTCAAGGTGTACAATAGGACATGGGAAACATGGACCTGTTTGTACCCCCCTTATCCATATGAAAAGGGTCTCAGCTGTCCTTGTAACACTGTTTCTTCCACGCCGACCCTGCAGAATCCCTATTACATGAGCAAGGCCTGTATTGAGAGAGAGGGAGGGAATTGGATGGCTCAGGGCAGGGCCTAGGAGGTATCTATTGTTCACCCTCCAGTTTCATGTAAAGGTAAGGCATTTCCATGCTGTTACCTTTTCTTGGTACACCCTGCAGTGCTCCTGGGGGCTGCTGAGAGCAAAAGAGCCGTGATGCCAAGGAGGCAGGTGAGGATGCACCTGGGGTTACAGTTGGTGTAGGGTCTTTGCTTGAGTTGCCCTCATCTTCTATAGATCCATTGGGATCCTCCATATTTGGGTGCAAGTAACACATTCTTTTCCATTTAGGGGGCAAAGTCAGCTGCCCAGTCGAGATGGCAGGGGTGGGGGGGGGGGGAAGAGGAAGGGAGAGGGAAATCCTTTGAAGAGATTTCACAGGAATGATATTGGATCAGATTCAAGGTCCATCTAGTCCAATATCCTGTCTCTGACACTGGCTCATAGAGATGCTTCAGAGGAGGGTTTAAAAACCTCACAATAGCCAGATGGGATAATCTGTCTCCCACATAGGTTTCTCCTGATATCTAATAGAGATTGGTTTAAGGACCTGAGCATGGGGTTTAATTTTGCTTCCAAAATTATTATTGTTGATTATAACAACTCTGGATATTCTTAATATTCGTATGAATATCAGGTTCTTAGCCTCAATGACTCCTGGGTCAATGAGTTCCACAGTTTAACCACATGTTATTACCAAAAAAATCCCGATTTTCTGTGGCTTTTACTGAGGGAGGGGACAATCTGGCCCCATGTAATCTAGCAGACTGGGAAAAAAGAAAATCCAAGTAGAAGCTGTATAAGATTCTCTAGTTGCACTAACTAGAAATAAAATGATCCAGCTTCAGGAATCACTCTCTTCATCAGGCCAGGTAAATGGAGAAGCACTTTGTAACTCAGTTCCTCAGGACCTAATGAAGAGAGTGGGTTTCTCCATAGATTGCTCCATTCCTTTTTATGTTTTCTAATGCATATCACCTGAAACTGCTTTTGTTCCAGAAATGTTTCTTTAAGGAGTTATTAAAGTTAATCAAAGGGGAAAGAAATGGTCCATATTTATCGCCCTGCCCCTCTTCTTTTAAATAACCTAATTTGAATTCCTCAGCCAGTTTGCAGGGCCAAAACAAAACCCCTCCCTGAAGGGGTTAAATGCAATTCTTTTCTGAAATGATGAACGGCCCATTGAACCAGGAATGCCCAATCTGTGAAGTGCTTGTGGTTGCCGGGGGAGGGGAGACTTCCTTGTCCTGCTTTCACTCCTGCAGCTCCAGCTGCCTTCTCAGAGCTCCTTTCAGGAGTTGTTTGATTTGGCTGAGAGGGGGGTGGGGAGAAAGGCAGAGAGAGTAGCCTGTGCATAATGTTTCTGGTTTTCCTCTATCCACAAGAAATCTAACTCTCCAGAACAACATGAAAATGACTTGCCTTAAGCAAGAGGGGAGAAAAGCTTACTGTAACACCTGGATTATAAGGAACTGGAGACACGCATGAGATGGATTTGTAGCATTCCCTGGTCGAGGCTCCTCTGGCAGGTGCTTGGTTGGTTCTCTGTAAGGAAAATGAGTGTGATGCTGTGGCGCTGGGAACAGAATAACATGACTATGAAGCTGGTAAGAATTTCAGAGTGCACAAACGTGGATTGATTAAGAAGTAAAATTTCAGTTTATGTGGAGAGTTGTTCTGTAACATATTTGAATGGTATTATTTCCTGTGTGTTGATCACTGGAAGTGAACAGGAGTTTTGGTCCAAGTGGTGTAGCAATCTTAGTAAGGTGAAATAGATTGTTTTACAACAGCTGATGCTGAAGTGAGGCTTCTTCCACGTAGTCTGGTGTATTGCGGGAAGGACCAGTTCCAGATGGATCTGTTAGTTATTAGTTCATCTTTTTGTACTGCTGTAGATTGCTGTGTATGTTTAAGTTTATTTAAAAGTAAAAATAGAAATGTAGACTGAGTATATGGTTCTTTTCTCTTCCTTTTGTGGGGGGGGGAGAATTTTCTTTCTTTTTCAGTCTTTTGGGAGTAATTTTCCAGAGAGGAGCAATTTTGGGTTCTGGGTTTGTTGATCAGTTTGTTCTTATCTCCTCATTATTCTTCCCAGAACAGTAAAATAAACCACAGTTCCTTGTAACCAGAAAGCGTGTGGATTCATCCTTCCTACAGCATAAATAAGATCAGGAAACCCACGCATCTGCCTGTCTTTTCAAATGACTGTCCATACCAGGACTTAAACTGTGGTCAAAACTTAGTGGAATTGCACATTAGCACATTTTTTAAAGCTATTTATTAATAGAATATTGAGGCAGTGACTCTGTGAGATAGAACAGAGAACAGCATTTTAAACTACTAGCTTATTACTTTAAGCAACAAAAACAGATTTTATTTTAAAGATTTTTCCTTAGAAGTTTATAATCAGTATCAAGGATTTGTGATGGGACTAATGCTTTAGTCTTTATACATGGAAAACCTTTGCTGAACTCCGTGGGATTGAGGGTGCTCAGCATCTTACAGCATCTGGCCTTGTGTTGACAGAAATGTATAATGTATCTAGCTGTAGTTTAAAACTCTTGTCTAAAATGTTTTCCTGTTTGATGAAGAGATGTCACCTAAGGAAGATTGTTCTTGATAGAGAAACGGCTGCGTGCATGGGATCAGATAGTGTCAGATGCTGCATGCATGAGTACCTCCTAGAATATTGAATTTTTGAGCTGGTAAGGAAAATGTGCAGCTTGATTGTGGGGGTTGCCCAAGCCTGGCTCAAACTGCTGCCAGGTATGCTCAGAAGAGAGGCTAGTGCGAGTCCAATCGACTAGCTTATTACTTTAAACAATGAAAATTACAGTTCTATGCAGATTTTATTTTAAAGTTTTTTTCCTTAGACATTTATAATCAGTACCAAGGATTTGTGATGGGCCTGATCCTTTAGTCTTTATACATGGAAAACCTTTGCTGAACTCCGTGGGACAGAGAAAGTTGTCTTCAGGAGGTAGAGTGAATTAGATACACAGGTATATAAAAGGCCATTATTTGCACACACACAGACTTCTAAGCCACTTTTTGAATGGGCTTGACAAACAGGATGAGTTTTGGTCAGCACCTACATATCTCAGCCTGGGGAGAATGGAGCAGTTGAAATCAACTAGGGAAAATCAGACTTAAACCGAGAAGGGAAAATAGGAATATGTTAACTGGAGAAATGTTATGAAAGCAAGCTCTCTGCTTTCACTACAAACTATCTCAAACAGATCATGAAAAATAAGAAGGTTGAACAACAGTCTGAAAAAATATTGATTTGACCTCATGTGCTACTTTAGATGGTGTTACAATGTTTCTCCTCCCTCGCACATACGCCAGACACAGTTGCACCCCTGTGCTCAGGGGAATGCAGAGATTGTTCCTTCCTAGTGTGGTGAGGAGGGGAAGGTGAGTGGGTGGGTGATGCAAACCTGGGAGAGGGTTGGAAGGAGGCAGGGTTAGATAGTGCAGTATTCACATTATTCCCCCAATTGCCAGGGAATTCTGGGAGGGATTGTGCCTTAGGGTCTGGAAGAGATTGTTCCTGAGCAACCTTTGGGCTTTGTGTGGCTCTACTGAGCCTAATAGACCCAATATGGTCTTTAGTGATAAACTGGATCAAAAGGCAGATTTGTAAACAAAAACCAAACCCAAACAAATACACATGTAGAGTGTCAAAAAAACACCCAATTCAAACAGAACAATAAACTTAAAATACAAAGAGGAATTGCTTTCATAGATAAAAATGTTAAAATACTGTATAGTCATAGAACAGAATGAAAACTTACAACCGTATGTAATAGGAAATAATATTGTAATGAGTATGCATGTATAACGTGCCTGTTACTGGACCAAGTGAGAACGGCTCAGGGGCATGCCATAGGCCCTATAGTGCTATCCACTAATGGAGAGTCTCCCTTTGTTCAAGTGGTAGGGGCTGTGCTTTTTCTGTTCATTCTATGGCCATGAAGAGTAGCACAGTGACATGTATAACATCATAGTTTGATACAGATTTGTTGCAGTATTCTGTGATTCTTGAGCATCTTTCATCCAAGGATCTTTGAGCACTTTAGAAGCCTTACTACTTCTGTGTAGATGAAAAAGACATAGTGATTCCTTAATTTGCTGCTGGAATGCTGGCAGTGCTGGGGTAGATTGTAGCAACATCTGACAGCCCACAGCAATATTCCTAGTTGAAACCATAGACAGAATATTTTAAAATCTTTATTGTCATTATCAGTGGCAGAGGGTGCACCTAGGGAAACCCTGTATAATATGACTGTCACTATTTTCTCTTTCCTTTTCCCTATCACTTTGCTTTTTGTTTATCTCAGTGAGGATTGTGTAAAAAGAGGGTGAGCACTCTTCAGGATGAGCTAATTCTGGTTATCCTACTGAAAATAAGCAAATACGTAGTCAGTAATGGGACTTCAATAATTAAGTTAATTTTTTATACAGCCTACTTAATAATAATTACATTTTAATATATCTTTAAAACCAATAGAACTAAATGATGATTTTTCATTGTTTATTATTTGTATCACAGTAGTGGCTAGAGGCCTTGACTGAAATCAGAGTCCTGTTGAACTAGGTGCTGTACATACACCCGGTGAGAGCTCGCAAATGAAGGGCCTGCCCCCACTGAAGCCAACGGCAAAGGTCCCATGATTTCAGTGATGCCAGATGAAGTTCCAAATGGATCAGTCAGACAAAGCAGGAAATAGAGGTGAAGTAACTTGCCTAAGGTTGGACAGCTGATAAGTGGCAGAGCCAGAAATAGAAAAGGTACAGGAAAGAATTAACGCTGAAAACAAACCAATAGTGTAGCAATTTCTCAAATGAATAGTAGCTTCACTATTACGTTATATCAAAAAGTGGTTCTTTTTACTCAAATCTTTTCAAAGGCTAATTACAGTAAGAGTGCCACACAGCAGAGAGTGTTTGTTCTCAGTCACATTGATTGGCATATACATTTCAGCTGTTCACCAATCCACCCATGCCCCTTGACTTCACTGAGAGCTGAGGGTGTTCAGCACCTCACAGAATTGAGCCCCAGGCAGGGGCGGCTCTATATATTTTGCCGCCCCAAGCATGGCAGTCAGGCAGCCTTCGGCGGCATCCCTGCGGGAGGTCCGCTGGTAAGGTGGATTCGGCAGCATGCTTGCAGGAGGTCCACTGGTCCCGCGCCTTCGGCGTACCTGCCGCCGAACTGCCGCCGAAACTGCGGGACCGGCGGACTTCCCACAGGCATGCCACCGAAGGCATCCTGACTGCCCCCCCCCCCCCACGGCAACCGGCAGGCAGCCCCCCGCGGCTTGCCGCTCCAGGCACGCGCTTGGTGTGCTAGTGCCTGGAGCCGCCCCTGGCCCCAGGTTTGGCTCCCTCCAGCTGAAGCATGAGTGGAGGATGCAAATAGTCTCACTTTCTAATTATCAATCATCTGGCTGCCAGCAGCATCACCCTGGCAAGGTTAGTCCTCCCATTTTTATGGATTGGCTCATGGATCTTGTTTTGTTCACATGTTGCTGAGTGGCTTTAAAATTTCCATGTAAAACTGCAGCTTTTATGACAGCTGTTCCTAACTGCTTGTGTTTATCATGTTTTTATGGGGACTGTGAGGATTCTTTCTTGTTTCCTACCCCTCTCCCGCCCTGTCAGGGTTCCATATGCTGTTATCACCTTTCTTACAATGTATTAGGCAGAGCACAGAACTGGAAGTGTATGGAAATGGATCCTCCACTGTGTTATACCTGGTGTATATGCAGGTTTTGCAGTTGGATGATTTACTGCGTGGTTTAGTATTTTATAATTTATTTGTCCTTGGCAGGAATCCTCAATGAGTTTACTCAGTACTGATTTTGTTGTAGGTTTATTGGCTAGTGGAATGGTAGTGATGGGGACATGGGGAAAAAAACTCATTGTTCTTGTAATGGTGTACCACCATTCTCTAGTTATTTTAAGTAGTTTAAGTGTAGGTGTTTGTACAGCATGTCATTTTTGCATTCCACATTTTTGGCGTAATTCATCTCTGTGTCTCTCAAGTTGAAGGTGGCCTGCAAAGAAAAGAATGGCTTTATGTCCTTTTAAGAAACATATTTGTGATGTATAAATAAGGCCTGATGGTGCTTTGGTTTGTGTTGTTTCTTAAGTGAGGAGGGGATGGTTCTTCCTTATATTTCTAAGATTAAAGGAAAAAAAGAAAGATCAGGATTCATTCTCCATTGGTTTGCTACCATAACAGCATTCTACACTGCCACCTTGAACTCATTAACTATGAGGGAGGGACCAAAACATTGCCGTTGTGTCAGCTTGATTTGGGGCCCGAATGTGCCTTCAGCACCTAGCATAAATGAGAGCAGTTTGGGGGCTGCTCTTAAACCCATCTACTTACAGCTCCAGGAGGGAGCTAGGAACAGCTGGAGGACAGTGGCATTACAACTTCCTCTGTTTTCCCTGATTATTGTGTTACCCCAAGGACTGCAAGGGGTGACGAAGGAACCATTACAACAGTACTTTGCCACCCACAGATTCTATCTTTGCAGGAGCTGCTTCCAGATGGCTAGATTCATTGGCTTTCAGACCCCTTTGTGCCATTGAGTGGTGCAGAGAAGTTGTATCATAACTGAGAAGTGGTCCTGTGATGCACAAGGAGAGATGACTACTTCACAAGGTGCAAAGCAGTGAAGGATAGGCCCAATGAGTTATAAGCAATGTGAATAACAATCACTTTCTCTACCATGTTTCACTTCCTTGCCTTATGTGATGTCATAATTATACTAGTTTTCCAGTTGTCCATATGGTCTTCCAGGAAAAACAGGATAGATAAGACCGGAATTTCTAATATAAAAATAACTAGGACTAGGGTTGCCAATTTCTAATTACACAGAATTGATCACTCTTGCCCTGCCCCCTTCCCCGAGACCCTGCTCCCCCACTCATTCCAGCACCCTTCCTCCGTCGTTCGCTCTCCCCCACCCTCTCACTTTCACTGGGCTGGGGCAGAAGGTTGGGATGCAGGAGGGGGTGTGGGCTCTGGGGTGGGGTCAGAAATGAGGGGTTCAGGCTGGGGTACAGGGTGTGGGTTCCAGGAGGGGGCTTAGGGGGTTGGGGTGCGGGGGGGGTGCAGGCTCTGGGAGGGGGTTAGGATGCGGGAGGGGGTTCTGACCTGAGGCAGGAGGTTTGGGCTCTAGGAGGGAATTTGGTGCAGGAGAGGATTCTGACCTGGAGCAGGGGGTTGGGGTGCAGGCTTTGGCTGGGCAGCACTCACTGCAGGTGGTTCAGTGGGGCTTACACAGGCTCCCTGCCTGCTCTGGCTCCGCACTGCTCCCGGAAGAGTCTGTCATATCCGGTTCCTAGTGGGAGGCGCAGCCACGGTTCCTGGTCAATGGGAGCTGCAGAGGCGGTGCTCGGGGTGGGGGGCAGCGCACGGCGCTGCCCTGACCGTACCAGTGCCTAGATCGGAGATGCAGGGACATGCCGGTCACTTTCGGGAGCTGCGCAGAGCCAGGGCAGTCAGGGAGCCTGCCTTAGCCTCGCTGCGCCACCAACAGACTTTTAACGGCCCGGTCAACAGTGCTGACTGGAGCCACCAGGATCCCTTTTCGACCAGGTGTTCTGGTGAAAAATCGGACACCTGGCAACCCTAACCGAGACATAAATATTTTTAGAAAGGAACAAACTTCTTTATACATAATAAAAAAATGAGAAGGACACAACTGAGGTGGATAAAAATCAATAATTAAAAACAATGGATTTAAAAAAAATTTTTTTTATTTAAATCTGTTTTTCATTTAAATTAAATACTGGTTTATTAAAAAAAAAATGAAATTATGACAATCTGTGTTAAGGCCTAAACTTACTATAATCCATTAAAATCATTTAAATTAATTTTAAAAATATTAAGCAGCAAATGTTTGTTGCTAACTTTTAAAGAAACTCAAGCCACTGAACTGTGGAAGTCAATGGCTAAGCATCTGGAACCAATTTGCTGAAGTGCTAAACCAGGTTTTGACCGCAGTAGGCTCTTCTGCAGTTGCATAGAGAATATTTTCTTCTGTTCAGTTTATTCAGCTAGTTCAGTTTAATAACTAGTTCATTCATAGTTAAGAAATGAAATAGGAGTTGGGGGAAAAAAAAAAGGCAGGAAAGCGGGTTTTCCTCTTCCAGTCTATGATAAGAACTAGATGTAAGTGGATCAGATCTACTAATTCTAAAACCTTGAATGACATGGTGACCAAAAACTGCATTAACTAATTACAGATAATACTTCCTTTGTTTAATAAATCAGTTTTAAAAGCAAAACATGTTTTGATACATTTTTTTCTTATATATCCAGCAAATTTAAGGTAGCATTATTTAATTAATCATAATAAATAAATAAAATGTTCTTTTGTGCAGTAATTAAATTTGTTTCCATCCAAGTAGAACTTGACACAAATCACAAGTAAAAAATGTCGTAAATAAAAAATGCATCATAAATAAAATGTGAAAATTAAGAATCTAAATAAATATAAGTTAGCTATATGATGACTTATACTTTATTCTATACATATTTATTTATCTGTCTAGTTAGCAAAAGAAGTGCCAAATTTGGTGTAATAATTAAATTTAGTTGGAAATCAACATTATTTTACTGGTTACCAACCAATGAGAATCAACTTTTCTTTACGAAAATAACTAAAAAGTAAAAAAGCAAAAGAAGATTTTAACTGATTATTTAAATCAAGGTTTTCTGCTTGCTGTTTTAAATTATTAAAATCAGTGATTTTAATAGCTGTGATTTAAATCAGCCCACCCATAATTTCTCTTTGCTGAATTTATTTTCTTTCTGTTGGAAAGATTGTTCAGGGGTGTGGTTCTTTTTTCTCTTTTCCTCTTGGTTGGAGCCAATACTTTATTATCTGAAGCCTACTTAGTGTATGAGGAATGATTGTGTTGTGCTGTGTGGTACTATCATCAGCAGTGTCTTTCCAAGGTTTACTTGCATATGAATAATTAACTGTAATTTGTAATTAAAATAAACTGTATTTCAAGAAAATACTAACAGTAAGTGTCTGAAGCAGTAACTAGTATTAATTTAATGCCTGCCTAGAAAAGCCATGTTTCTTTGGAAATGCCGTAAGAACATGTAATCATCAGCTATCAGCTTACATATATGCAGATACAGTAATCCTTTTAGGAAAAAATGTTTAGGTGAAATTCTAGACTTAAAAAGGCACAAAGACTAAATTTCTTTCCATGCCTTGTAAAAAAAAAAAAAAAAAAAAAAAAAAAAAAAGGTCTAGCCTTTTATCTCAATGATAACCAGCAGTGTGTGTGGATGTTTTCATATGAAATGGAATTACTGCTTCAATTGATCATGAATATGCGTGGAGGGAGTATTAATAGTGTGTCATATAGATAAAGGTATGGCAGAAATAAGGCAGTTCAGCCACCATTTTCCCATGCAAACTGCGCTTCTAGTGTGGAAGTCAGTGCCCACACAAGCATGACCAAACCTTTCTGTTTGTTCCCAGGACTCTCAGCTAGCTGTGAACTGGAAATGCGCTCTTGGTATTGACATGCAAATGAATATACCAAGCTTCCCACTTGATGTCTAGAATCCCCTTATCCAACACTGCCACGAAACATAGACTTCTATAGGTCTGCTGTTTGGGGGTTGAGAGACAAGACCAAAAGGATTGGACAGGTGGCTTCCCTTAAGCTGCTGCTACTACAAAAATATTGTTTCAAATCTTTCTTTTCAGCTGTTCGATATCCAGTGCTGATAATTGTCCTTGTGGCAGATTTCCTTACATTTTGTTTTGTTGCACTTCTGTAGTGGTGTAGAGAATAAATAATTATCAAAATGTGTTTGGGAAATAATGTGTTGTCTTTCCTAGTATTCAGAATAAGTGGCACAGGGTTACAGTGGTAGTTCAGATGTGATACTAAGGTCCAGTGTAAAATAACCGAAGCATATGTAAGCACGAGAAGAAGGATCATCTTGAAACTGAAAGCAAAGATCTGAGAATCAGGAGGTCTGGATTCTATTCCCAGTTCTGCCACAGACTTCCTGTGCGACATTGGGCAAATCCACTTGAGGTGTCTATTAGTGTCCCCACACATAAAAGGGCAATAATAATAGAAGATGTTGTGAGGCTCATTCAATTATTGTTTGTATAGATCGTTGGATGGAAATTGCTGTAGGAGCTCAAAGGGCAATTAAGCACCTAGCTCCCATTGAAAGTCCGTGGTAATTGAGTTCCTGACTTCTCCCTGTGCTTTTGAAAATCTCCCCTGAAACATTTTTATTATTAGTAGTATAGGACCTGTTATATACAACTATAGAATACATAAGCAACCTGCTTAAGATTACTTTATGTGTGTAATCTCTTATTATTTTTGTCAAAAAACAAAAGGAAATATGTCACTGAGAGTGCATATCTGTTACTTACTCAGGTAAAGATAACTTGGTTTAAAGAGAATTTTGTGATGTTTTAAGGGGGCTGGTAGGGCTTATAAAGGTGCATCTCTGATTATCTTATTTAAATATTTGTCTTGCTATTTCTTTGGGAGTAGAAAAGGATTCTTAAGGTTTTAATTAGTAACAGAAAAACAAAGAGAGACAGAGGAGAGTATACACAAGTTCTGCAAAATACGCTATAGACAGCTGCAAAGAGACATTGTCATGCTACTGACATAACATTTTATTTTCCAGCTTTGTTTTTCTGTGGGTTAATTAAGTACCTTATTATAACACATGCATGTAAGTCAGTGCAGAGTTTGCCCTTCAGTACTCTCCAAACAACATTTCAAAGACAAATGCAAACCAGCTAGGAATATGTCAAAGGTGTGTTAGAAATAGGATTTTAAAATGGGGATGAATTAAAAAAAAGTTTTCTTGGTAATCCTCCATCAGTCAGCCACTTCTCCTTCCAATGACTGGAGGTAGTTGAAAAAAGGGGGGAAAGAGAGAATCACACACAAAAAAAATCAAAATTTTGAAACAAGCCCATTTTTTATATTAAAAAACTGTGAAGTGTTTATCAAAGTAGTTATTTAAAAAATTATTGAAACCAGGTTGTTGATAGACTATTTCAGTAATGTTTTCATTAACATTTTTGATTTTTAAAAGTCCTGAAAATGAAAAATTTAAACAAAAATGTACTTTTTTTGTGAAAAAAATTTGTTTTCCTAAAAAAGACCAATTTTCAGTGCAAAGGTTTTTGTTTGGAATATTTCAACCAGCTCTACCAATAACCTCACAGCATATGAGAGAGATGACACATGTGATGTAACTCAGCTGATGTAACTTGATATAGCTCCAGGATCTGTCCCAAAGCCTTCAAAAGAAACCTTTATTTAGTAAGGTCTTGTCTACACTGCCATTTTACAGTGCTGCAACTTTCTCTGACCCCTCTGAGCACTGCAAGTTTCAGTGCTGTAAAGTGCCAGTGTAAACAGTGCACCAGTGCTGGGAGCTACTCCCATCGTGGGGGTGGGTTTTTTACAGTGCTGAGACTACACAGCCACATTAAAGCACTCCCGTGGCAGCGCTTTAACGTTGTTAGTGAAGACATACCCTAAAACGAGGTAGCATGAAATCGAGACCATGTCCTTCTTTCTTTCTGTAACAGGAAGATGTCTTTAAATCCCACAGTAGCTTGAGTAGAATACTCTATTTGAGAAAGTGGAAGCATGTTATGCTCAGATTAGCACTTTCCACCTTCCACAGGGTACAGTATAATTCCTAACCAGTGTATTCCTGGAATACAATATTCTACAGTATATTATAAATTACTGTAACTTTGTGTTCAATCAATACTATACAGCTCATATTTTTTTTGAGCAATTTGGACTTTTTTCTAAAACCTTATAGTTTGATCTATTTTGATCTATTGAGGAACTAGAGTGTTTCAAGTGTCCAGTTGTTTCTGGAACTTTCAAAAACTTATGCTATATGACAACAGATAATTATTTAGTTGAAGATAACACAAACCACACATAGTGCCATGTTTGAATCATAGCTTTTTTGATAGCCAACCTTTAATTTTAGGTACCATGTTTATTCATTTAACACAAGAATCCAAGCAGATGCCTTTCACAGAAAGGCAAGCACACAAAGCAAATACATTATTTTTAATGTTAAACAAGTAAGGGGAACAAAGACTTGGAGGTGTTTATGAAGATCAGACACAAAGTCCTCCAGACTCACTTTGAATATCTTGATTTTTTTAAATGGATTCAATGCGGGTTTTTTTTTTTTGGATTGGTTCCCAGCTCATAGAAGCATGAGGCAGAGGCACATTGATTTCTTAGATGTTCCAAACTTTTTTCTGGGCATCTTAAAAATTCCTAGTTTTACTTCTTTTAGAAATCTTCTGATGTGGCCAACAAAAACCGTGGTGGTGTGCGGGGAGAAAGAGGACAGTGATCTGGAGAAGAATATCTGTTCAAATCTTCTTGTCATCCTGAACCCTAGGATTTGCTACATGACTCAAGGACTTGCTTTCGTTGCTAGGCAAATTGCTAAATCTTAATTGTGTTCTCAGAAATGTTGCCATTTTTGGCAAGGTGGTCCTGCCTTTAAGGCCATCATGCCATGGTAACAGTCCCCCAACTGACCATGGGGGGTGCATCCCAGTCCTTCTAGACTCTAGAGCACATCTGTGCTATTCTTGAAACAACCAGAGGAGCAGCTAGAGAGCAACAGGAGGTATCTTTCTACCTGGTGGACTATGTGCTCACTCTCTGGAGTACTGCCAGTCCAAGAGAAAAGATTGAATTTGAGTTTCTCACTCAGTATGGTAGCCCATTTGTGCAGATGCCAGACCACTGGGCTGATCCCTAGCTGTGCATTATAGCCCACCTTAGTTAAAGAGTGGTGATTCCCCAGTTCTTGAGCCACTAAACACTGAAAGAACCATTCAAATCATGCTGATTTTGTTACTGTATTGTAATCAACATAGGAAAATAAAATTGACATATAATCTAAAACCTGCTACTTCAGAATTTTTAAATGAAAAAAAATTAGCAGACTACATTCCTCTTGCCAACTCCTTCTTTTTAACGTGACCAAAACAAGGATCTGTTCCCTTCACTGCTGTGTGCTTTGTGTATTAGCAAGAGATGACGTATTGTTTTTATGCCGATTGTTAAAGGTGGTTGTAAATAACACGTGATCCTTTCTCTTGATACAAGGTTTAATGATCCTGTTTTTGGAGCAGTGGCCAGCCTTGTAGTGTATGCATATACAACTGTGAAATCTGAGAAGGATCCTGCTCCTTTATAGGTTAATCTTTACCATTACATCAGTAAAAGAATAATGACAAATGTAATTGGATATAACCAGCATCAGATAACCTTTCCTGCTTTGGTTGTCTAATCTGTTTGAGTCTGCAAGCAACTGATGAAGTAAAAAAAGTGGCTACGTTTCAGCAAGTAAGTAGCGAAAGAGCCTGGATCTGACCCTGTTAAAAGTTTGATATTTACCAAAGGGCTAATGTAAATTTGTTTAAAGAGGTATTTTAGTGGCAGCAGCGATTCTTGACAAAAGCATTATAGACAATGGCATTTTACTTTTATTTTGTTAACAGCCATCAGATGTAAACAGTTGCACCCTGGTCATACTTCTCCTTAAATAGTTTATTTTGAGCTAAGTATTTCACTTATAGCTAAGTGAGGAGTACCTCCTTCTTAGTGCTCCCCTCAAATTGGATAAGGTTATGTGAGACTCTTGTGTGGCTAGGCAGAATTGAAGGGAGGGGATTTAGCTTTGTTCACCTCTGTTCTCTGTACCGTCATCCTGTGACCCCAGGAATTGTCTAGGTGCTTCTCATTCAGGGCATGGAAATTTTTTCCCCTCATAATCCTCTTGCATTGTAGGTAATATGCTTAGCAGCACATTGTGCAAATGATGCAGAAGTGTATTTGCCCTTGCTTAAAGTTCATTTCCATATAGAAAGAGATGCAGTTTTAGTCAAAGACCTACGGCCAGACTCTAATTTCAGTAGCACCAGTGTAAATGCAGAGTAATTCTATTGACTTCAGTCTAATCTGGATTTACACTAGTGAAAATGAGATCAGACTCTGGCCTTTACTTTAAGGATACTGATTGGGAGAACAATGAAAATCAAAGACATGCCTGTTTGTGTGTGGCTCTGCATGGGTGTTCAGGGGGAGGAAGACTCAAGGAACCTTTCTTTCTGTCCTTGCTCACCCTCTGCAATAAAAGACCCTGAACTGAAAGAGGTGCAAGACTTGCCCCTTCCTAGTTCCCCCGAGAGTCCAAATCGCCTCCTAGGGTCAGAAGGTACAGAGAGGAGCTGGACCCTGCCTTCATCTCACCTCCACGTTGACACTGGAGCTAGACAGGCTTTTTGAGGGGAGAATGCTGCGTCAGCCAAAGGGACAGTGCAACTTCCACATTCCTTCCTGCTGGTTGGTAGAGAGGAGCCTCCTGCTTGTGCTGCACCGCCCCCAATACGAGCCAGATTGTGTCTGTCTGTACAAATGTGTAAAGCTCAAGTGTAAATCTACCCCGCAGTAGCCTACTGTGTGCTAAGTGTCTGTGTGGACGTTGGTGTTATGCACTAAAATTCTCTAGTGCACTTTAATCTACTTCCCTTTCGGGGGTGGGAGATAGATCTAGGTGCACTAGGGAATTTACAGCATGCTACAGCAGGGTAGATTTACACCTCAGTATGCTATGAACTAAGTGTTTGTGTAGACAAGCCATAAGTTACACAACCTGGCCTGGAGTCTCAGTTCTGCAGAATTTCACTAGCTGTAAAGTTGGATGGAATATTGGTTTTAAAAAATTACAGTTGTGTTCATGTGAAATTGTGAGGTAATTAAGAATTCTCCCTGTGAAGACAGTGTCAGAAGGTTTATCACTATGTATAGGATATCTGTTCTGGTTTACACAAGACTTCCCCTTCTATTAAATATTTCCCTTTAATTCTCTTATCTCAATGTGCCTTCTGGGCTAATGTGGAGCATACCGCAAAGAAAATATGCTTATTTGGAAGTAACATTTAGTTCTGGAAGAGATTTTAAGTGCTTAACTCTAAAATTGCAACAGAAGAATTGACTCGGAGGATAAGGGGTTATGCAGTTTGGAGAGTTATGGCTTGATAGATCTATTTTTGCCAACTGACTTAGCTAGTACTTTTTATTAAGGAAAGGGAAAGTAATTTTGTTGTTTTCAAAGCTTTTTCCCTTCTATATTAGTGACATATAAGATTTTTTTTGGATCATATCCTAATATCAAAAATTAATAATTTACTCAACATTGAAATTGGACCACAACTGAAGTTATAGAGCTATTCCTAAGCTGAAAAATTTGGATTCTAAGCCAAACTCTTTCAAATCTGTGGAGAATTTATATTCGGCTTTGGTTCTAGCCCTCTACAGAGATAAGTTTCACCAGCAAAATGCAGTTCCCTACTTGTCTGAAGTTCAGGGATGTTTGTGTAATATACTTGTTAGTGCATATGATCATGTCTCCATCTATTGGCTGGCCTCAACAATTATAACAGCCTTTCCTTACTCATAGGTAAAGGAGTTCTCCTTTTGACTCCGAGGCCTGTGATTTCTGTGCTTAAGTTCCAGGGTTCAGAGTTCACTGGGTACGTCTACACTGTGTTTTAACAGCAATTCTCAGATCCCCGGTCTACAGACTTGGGCTGGTGCTACAGTGCTAAAAACAGCTGATGTGTGGGTTCAGGCTGGAGCTCAGGTTCTGAATCCTGGGAAGGGGAGGTGGGCTTCAGAGCCCTGAGTTCCAGCTGGAGGCTGAACAGCTGATGACTGCTACGTTTGTATATATTTGGCCATGGTTCATGGTTTTTTTGATCCAGGGTTTGATGCCATGACACACAAATTAGAGAGAACATCTGGAAGATGCAATTTGAACAAGAGAAGCCCGTCTTGGTATAAAAGGCACCAAAGATATTACAGGAATCTGTCCATTTTTCAGTGTAAATGTCACACTGAATGGGAATTCTTAAAAGTTGGATTTTCAAAGGGATCTATGATAATTCCCCAGATCCCATTGAATTTTGATTGGAATTGGATACCTAATTCTCTTAGGTTCCTTTGAAAATCCCAGGCTAATCCGTAATCTAGCATAATTTGAGATTTAAGTATGCAATATATGAGCCTCAGTTAATCCTACTTTGTAAATAGGGTGTGGTGGTGAACAGAGGCTTGAAAGGGAATTGAAGAAAGTTACTTATTGAGAAAAATATCAATTACATGATGAGATGTACATCTGTGGAGGTGCTTTTTGGAAGTACAATTGGAAGTAAATGTACAGAGAGAGGTGGTGAAGAAATAAATCAAACTAGAAGTTTTCCTAGGAGGATGAGGCTGTGGGAAAGAATTACATAAATTGTTGAAAAAAGACCATGTTTTTCTTGTAAATTGCCTGATTAGAGCTGTCACCATGTGTGTTAAGAATTCTACATTGTGGAGAGCACTGGCATAGTGCTGCTGGGTATTTAATGAATCAGTAATCACTCTCAATCTGTTTGAATGGCAGCAGATATAGATGCTAAAGATTTACTGATATGTAACCCTTGGTAGTGGTTATGATTATTAAGATGAGAGTCTACCCATTAAGATTTTCCCCTATGCTTCAGTTATATTTGGAGTGCTGAGAGCTCCTGTCTGATGAGGATACTGGCATGTTCATTTCTGTAATGTCTTTTGTTTCTGTAATGCTACACTCTTTTACTCAGAATACATGACAAATGTACTGTAGACCTACAACTCCCTCTATACAATTTTTACGGTTTATTAGAACGATCCTAATCTTATTACCAAAGGGTAATGACTAAATAACTTTTTGTAAATAATCATTCAGAGTAATTAGTACAAAGGTGAGAAAAGTGGTTTTGATAGAGGAAGTGCATGTCCTACCAGAAAAAGGAAAGACTTCTAACTAAGCAGCTGCTGTGCATCACGTACATATTTACGGTAGTATTTTTCAACTGTAGAAAGCTATGTTAAAATAACACAAAGGATCTGGTTTAAACTGACCAATGGGTTTCCCCATCCTTCCTGCACCCTGTCATTCTGCACATGTTGTAGTATGCAGAATCCCTGCCTATTTGCCATATAATACATAGTCATAAAGGGGTGAGTTAATTTCATCTCCTGTGTTGCACATTTTGAACAATTGGCATTTGATAGGCACCATTACTTCATTTCATTTTCTTTTCAGGATCTTGAAAAATAAATCCTTATTTATAGACCAAAACGTTCAGAAACAGTCTAGGCTAAAGAAAGGACTCTCACTGGAGTCAATGCTGGAGAAGGCTGATGGTCAAAATTTTCAAACCTCAGTACCTAAATTTAGGTTTCTAAATGCACTTCAGTGGGAGCTCTAGAGGCCATTGTGGTACTTTTTTATTAGGTGCCTATGTATGAATTTTGGAGTCTAACTTTAGTCACCAACGTTTGAAATTTGTTGTTATTTATATTACAGTATCTATCATCTAATGGCCTTGCTGAGATCACAGTCCCATTGTGCTTGGTGTTGTACAAACATGTAGTAAATGACCGCCTCTGTCCCAAAGTGGCCCAGAGGAGTGAAGTGTTTTACCTAAGCCTAGTAGATCAGTGGCAGAGATGGGAATAGACCTCAGATCTCCACACTCCAAGGCCAGTTCTCTCTACACTTGACCATGCTGCCTCCCAAAATGTTGGCCTGTGTTTTTAATAAAAATCCTTTAATGGAAATATGACTGCTCCGGAGATATCACTGAAGCTGTTGTGGTCAGTTATGGTCCCTGATACTTAACTATAAAAGCACAAATTGAGGGTTTGATCTAAAATGTGAAGAGAGAAAATAAAAAAGCTGTCATGGAATGTCTGATGCATGTTATTGGATGGATGGATAACATTGATGAACAAATCCTAATAGAAATACATTGGGCCTCATTGGCCTCTCTTACCAGTGCAAATTAAGAATAATTCAGGAAAAGTCAATAGAGTTGTATAATGAAACTGGCCCAATAATGGCTGGTTAGTTATTTAAAAGCCTTCACATGTTCACAATGACTAACTTCTTTGACCCATACAGTGTGCAATGCCTAAGCATGTATATTCTATTTTGATGCTGAAAGTAGCTGCTGTTCTCAAAATAGACCTTATGGAAGAGTAGATACATCTGCCACCCTTCATAGTTTATGGTGCTCTCTTATTTAGATGCAGCTTTCTCTAAAAGTGCCACATCAACACCCTGTTTCGTAAGATTCGTCAAGACATTTCCTGCTTTTCTTTTTATTTTGTTGGGAGAGAGTTAGTGTGTATCTTGGAGCCCTGCCCCCACACCTCTGCCTCAGTCATCCCCAGATAACCTGCAGTTAACTGCTTAACAGCTACTGCACTGAAGTGCCTGTGGTGAGCTGT
The DNA here is from genome assembly GCF_011386835.1 of Chrysemys picta bellii. Classification (NCBI taxonomy): domain Eukaryota; kingdom Metazoa; phylum Chordata; order Testudines; family Emydidae; genus Chrysemys; species Chrysemys picta. The sequence continues at coordinate 71,352,924 of NC_088794.1, read as the reverse complement.
AGAGAAAAGCCGATATCGAACTTTTTACATTCTCAAAAGCATCTGCTGCACTACAGTATTTTCATGCCTTGGAATCCCCACGTGCAGGACCCAATCCTGTTTCGATTGAAGTCCCGTCCCTTGCAATGCTCCCATTGGCTTAATGGCAGCATGAGTGAGCGAGGCATTCCTTGCTACACTGGATATACCAGCTGATCTGTTTTAGGTGTTTCTATGTAATTGTTTTCTTTCATGCTGTGAACAAACTACTGCAGAGAGATTGAGAATGAGGATAATGGAGGCTAATACGCTGTGACATGGGCTGTAAGTGTCACTTATTTCCTCACGGGGCCTCATCCAATCCCAGTGATGTGTGTGGGAGCTGGAGGGGGGCCTGTGTGTGTGTGTGTGTGTGAGAGAGAGAGAGAGAGAATGAATATATTTCTAGAACGCAGGTACACACTCACACAGTATAGATGTGTGTGTACTGAAAATGTATTTACAGTCCGTTTCAGTAGAAGGGAAAATAACTTGACATAAATCTACTGCAAAATGAACAGCAGAAATAGCACCTTAAATTGCTATTGCAAAAAAAAAAAAAAAAAAGCCGTTCTGAAGTAGCCCTTAAAATAGTTTTAAATACTAAGCTGACTTTCACTTCTTGAAGCTAATCTTTTGATATCATTAAAACTGAATAGTAGCAGCAGATATTTCCTTGGCATCACTTTAAGCTTCTTTAGAGAATAAATTGGTTCATTTTGGAGGTGGAGCTAGTGGGGATTGACTACTTACATTTAGGAGCGATGTGAATGAGGCCATGTGTGGGGTTCTATTGGGTGCCAGCTGTCCACTGCCGATTTTAAACTGGTTAATTTAATGTTTGCTGACATTTGCTCGACAAGCTTTTTTTGCTGGCAAGTGCTCTCCAATGAATTGACTGATAGGAAAGCAAGTGAGTCTCAAGATGAGCAAGAAGCAATGAGCAATACATTTTGGGGGCTCAGGGATTCTTTGCTAAATAGAGGAAGAAGAGGGTTATTTTTCATGAATGTAAAAATTACAGGTTTACTGTTTTCAAGATAGCAGTCTTATTGACTTCGACACAACTGATGCTAATTGTGTTTAATCCTCTCATAAGGAGGAGGCAGGTCCTTTTGCCAATAAGCACTTTTGATGAGGTCTGTCAGTCTTGGCTGGGCTCACAGCAATATCAGATTCTGATAATCTGAGCCTCCATTTGTTTGTTTTGTGAGACAAGCATCTGCAAAGAGTTGGGAGAATAAAACGTCAGCTGCCAAAGACAGAAGCAGGTGTCCCTGGAGTATTCCCAAGCCTCTTTCTTTATTTGAGCATTATCACATCCGTGTTTATAAAGATAAAATTTAAAGGCACCTGCTTGGTGTACGTAGATTCAAGTGTTAAAAATCCTACACAGAAAAGATCATTTATCTGTTTAAAAATGTTCAGAGTACTTTACTTGATTATTTTCTAACTAGTAATTATATTGAAGTAAGAGAATTCAACAATATAACAATACAGAAGCAAAGCACCTGTGCTGAATAAAATTATATCACCTTGTAAAAATCTGTTTCATTCTGAAAATTACTGTACTCATTATAATCTCGCATCTTTCATCAGAGGTTTGCAAAGCATTTTACAAACATAAATGTATTAAGCTTCATAGACTCCTTGTGAGACAGGCAAGCACTGGTTATACAAACTTTATACATGAGTAAAATGAGACACAGAAGGTTTAATTGTGGAGTTACCATGAGCTATGAGTGAGAGGCACTGCACAGTTTTGTTGCCCCAAAAGTAGAAGAGGGACCAGATTATGACTCAGAGAATTACAGACTGGTTTGTGGATTTCCCTTATTCCAAGGCAATAAGATTTACCTGACCTTTACCCATCAAAGCTTATTTCTAGCTCACCTATGTGTGCATTGGTAGGGTGGAGTCCAGGCTCAGCCCTCTCCTTGCCCACATGCATGGGAGTGAGTATAACAGCCTCCCCGCACACTGGGACCTGCAAAAGAAGACTTTATACCTCCTTGCTCCCTTGTGCAGGCACATGCCACTGATCATGGTTTGGCCTGCAGTGGTTAAAGGCTTAATTCCAAAGGTTCTGAGTGGCCCTGGAAGGCACTAAGCCCCTTTAATTTCTGTTAAGGATGCAGAGAATTTTCCAGAGAGCACTCAGCACGCTGCAGGTCTCGGTTCCAGTGACTTGCTCAAGGTCACACAGCGAGTCAGTAGGAGAACGAGGAATAGAGCCGAGGGGATTTCTGTCTCCAAATCACTTACCTCTAAGCCACATAGATGGTCCTGATTCATGCAAGTAGGCCCACTGAATACTAATCAAGTTGAAAAAGCATTGCAGAATTAGGGGCTTTCCATTGGAACCTTTGTCATCTTCATAAAAGTCTCCTTTAAACCACTGTTTTTATTATTATTAAATATGGTCAGTCAAGCCAGATCCAAAATTCTGGATCAATACCTAAACTACTTATCACTTTATATGAGGTGATCCAAACTCTTCTGAATTTGAGATTGTAAAATCACCATAAGAATGGCCATAAAGGGTCAGACCAATGGTCCATCTAGCTCCGTATCCTGGCAAAGGCAAATGCCATGTGCTTCAGAGGAAATGAGCAGAGCAAGCAATCATTGAGTGATCCATCCTCTGTTGTCCACTCCCAGCTTCTGACAGTCAGAGGCTAAGGACAGCCAGAGCATGCGGTTGCATCCCTGACCATCATGGCTAATAGCCATTGATGGACCTATCCTCCATGAACTTATCTAGTTCTTTTTTGAACCCTGTTATTCTTTTGGCCTTCACAACATCCCCTGGCAATGAGTTCCACAGGTTAACTGTGTGTTGTGTGAAGAAGTACTTATTTTTGTTTGTTTTAAACCTGCTGCCTATTAATTTCATTGGGTCACCCCTCGTTGTCGGGGATGTTGTGAAGGCCAAAAGGAAGGAGTAAATAGCACTTCCTTATGTGAAGGAGTAAATAGCACTTCCTTATTCACTTTCTCCATACCAGTCACAATTTTATATCCCCTCTTAGTCATCTCTCTTCCAAGCTGAAAAGTCAGTGTCTTTTTAATCTTTCCTCATATGGAAAGTTGTTTCAAACCCTTAATCGTTTTTGTTGACCTTCTCTGTACCTTTTCTGATTCTAATTTATCTTGTTTGAGATGGGATGACCAGAACTGCACACACTATTCAAGGTATGGGCGTACCATGGATTTAAATGGTGGCATTATGATATTTACTGTCTTGTTATCGATCCCTTTTCTAATTGTACCTAACGTTCTGTTAGCTTTTTTTGACAGCTACTGCACATTGAGCAGATGTTTTCAGAGAACTAACCACGATGACTCCAAGGTCTCTCTCCTGAGTGGTAAAAGCTAATTTAGACTCCATCACTTTGTATGTCTAGTTGGGATTATGTTTTCCAATGGGCATTACTTTGCATTTATCAATATTGAATTTCATCTGCCAGTCTCACACAGTTTTGTGAGACCCCTTTGCAACTCTTAGTTAAGTCCAAAGATGACTATTATCTTGAGTAATTTTATATCACCTGTAAATGTTGACCACTTTTTCCAGATCATTTATGAATATGTTGAACAGTGCTGGTCCCAGTACAGATCCCTGGGGGACACCACTATATACCTCTCTCCATTCTGAAAACTGTCCATTTATTCCTACCCTTTGTTTTCTGTCTTTTAACAATTACTGATCCATGAGAGGACCATCCTTTATATCCCTTGACTGCCTAGTTCAAGTATGCTATATCTACTGGATCACCCTCGTCCACATGTTTGTTGACCCCCTCAAAGAATTCTACTGAAGCATGATTTCCTTTACAAAAGCCATGTCCACTCTTCTCCAACAAATATCATGTTCATCTATTTGTCTGATAATTCTGTTCCATTACTGTAGTTTCAACCAATTTGCTTGGTACTGAAGTTATGGTTACCGGCCTGTAATTGCCTCTAGAGCCTTTTTAAAAAAATTTGTGTCAGATTACCTAGCCTCCAGTCATCTGGTACAGAAACTGATTTATATGATAGGTTGCATACCACATTTAGTAGTTCTGCAGTTTCATATTTAAGTTCCTTCAGAACTCTTGGGTGAATACCATTTGGTCCTGGGGACTTATTACTGTTTAATTTATCAGTTTGTTCCAAAATTTCTATTGACACCTCAATCTGGGGGAGTTCCTCAGATCTGTCACCAAAAAAGAATGGCTCTGGTGTGGGATTCTCCCTTATATCCTCTGCAGTGAAGACTGATGCAAAGAATTCATTTATCTTCTCTGTAATGGCCTTATCTTCCTCGAGTGCTCCTTTAGCACCTCGATCGTCCAGTGGCCTCACTGATTGTTTGACAAGCTTCCTGCTTCTGATACACTTAAAAAAAATTTTATTGTGTGTGTTTGAGTCTTTGACTAGTTACTCTTGAAAAAAAATTTTTTGGCCTGCCTAATTATATTTTTACACTTAAGACTTGCCAAGTTTATGCTCCTTCCTGTTTTCCTTAGTAGGAATCAAAATCTGAACTTTCTCAAATTTCAGGATGTTTGGGTTTGTCCCATCTATTCTGAGTAGCAGGCTTTTATCTGAACTGGATCTAGATTCTGGATTTTGTTTTGGGTCCAAATCTGAATGAAATTGGCCATAGTGGAGCTTGTAGGATTGCACCTCAGTTGGACCCAAAGAGCAGAAACTAGCAGCTTCCCTTTGTATTTTCTCTAGTTGTGGTTGCTATGATTAATAACTTGTTTGAAACAGAATTCCAAACTATTGCAATTAAAATGAGTAAGCCAACCATTTAATGACATTAGAGATGAAAGCTTAGTGCACGCTAAGATAAACTTTATTTTCTGTCCATTTTTGCACAATAAGTTTTTTTTTTCTCTGATCATAATTTTAACATTGAAGACAGCCTGGTTTTGAAATAATTCCATCTTTGATCAGTGATATGTTTACCTAAGACAACTCAGTTTTACTAACTGTACCTCAGGCTAGCCAATTTTGCAATAGTATTATTCTTTCTTACAGTTATGTTGTGCCTCTCCAGTACTGATTGATACTGCAATGAGACTGATCTAATATGAACAGAACTAAGGTGCTCATATTACTCTAATTTTTCTTTGCCCAGGGGGATTGTGTAACTCAAACCAATAGTGTGGCTGTCTCCTTCTAATGGCTAGTCCACATAAAGAGGTTTATGTGTCTGCTCCTGCCTTCAAGCTAAGAGACCATGTCCTTATAACTCCAACTGTAGAATCTTATGCTGTTAAAAGTAGGGGTACTGGGTTTGATCCCTTCAGGTGACCAATTTTGGGGCATTTTTACATGACTAAATATCTAAATGTGTGTCACAGAGTCCACTCACCACTAGGGCACCACCTCCTAGCTGCTCTGAGCATTAGCTCCTTCCAGGCCCAAACTGTGCCACCTCCACAGGGGGTAGTAGGGACACCCGGGCCTGCTCTCTACTCCAGGTTTCAGCTTAGAGACCCTCTTAGCAGCAGCCAAGGTCTGCATCATCTTAAACCTTGGTGTCTTTTTTCCTGAGCCCCTTCCTATACCCTCTCCACCAAGTTTCCCTTCTTTCTTTTTCTACTGTCCAGAGTGTGGCTACATGCTCCCTTACTGCAACCCCATTCTACTGCCAGCTTCCTGGCTTTATCCTAGCCCCAACTGTTCCTTCCCAGCTGGGTTCTATCATTATTCAGGTGTTACTTAGGCCAGCTAATTCCCCTCAGCTGTGGCCTATCAGGTCAATTGGCCTTTCCTCAACCTCATTAACCCCTTATAGGTTGGAGTGGGGTGAACATCTTATCACAGTAGGCCTTATCTGTCTTAAAATGTGATTTCATGTTTTTATTTGTAAAGTTGCAGATAATGAGGTCCTGGTAGTTAGAAATGAAAAAGATCCACTTGATCCTCAATTTTATTACCCCTCCAAGTGCATTTACTCCACTCAATAAAGAATAGAACAGTTATTAAACTAATACTAATTTCAGCATTGCCAGAAGTCTTATTAAATAGCATACATTGGATCGTTTAAGTAGCTGACCTTGACAGTTCTTCCAGATTCATGTATGAGCACAGCTGCAATTCTGTAATCTGTACGGACACACAAATAACTATGTTAAAGTAACACAGGGTCCTACATGCTCTTGTTTTTACAACACAACTGTTTCTGCTCTTAAGTGTGTATAATTTCTATTAGCAACTGCAGATTTTAGGAGAACAGGAGACCTTAAAGAGTTTGTTTCATAGCAGCAAAACTCCGTTAAATCGGCTGCAATACAACAACCATTTAAGCATTCATTTACAAAACCAAAATTAGTGTGTTGGAGGTATTGTGTTCTAATATGATAGTGCCCCAACTATGTTATAACAGGATTTGATTGTGCCTTGCATCATGTAAAATGATTAACTCACTTTCTACACAAGCAAATTGTTCAAGGCACTCTCTGGTAATAAAATCAAGACATGACATATTTGGCTGAGCATAAGTGCCCTTAGCTTACTCCATCACATTTAGACATTGCATTTGCTTGCACTTAAGATCCTTAGTATGATAGAATTTTCCACTAGATGATGAGCTCAGCTGTATACTTCCCCAAACAGGTATGGACACTGTAATGGAGTGTAACTAAAATGGTACTACCTGGCACATGTGTAAGAGTTTGAAATAAAGTGTTACTTCGGAGACACCATGAAATAGCCGTGCCATACACAACCACTCTATTTATGTATTAATTTCATTTAGAACATGAGCGTCATTTAAGGTTCCTTTAGCCAAACCCAAGAAAATTACTAATGCATTATATTTGAAGATTTTGGGGCAACAATACTTTGGTTGTTCTCAGCCATAGTGCTGTAGTAAAAGGAACGGTTCCTTTTATGAACATTAATAGGCATAGGGAGCAGGATTTCCCTACAAAAAGCATAGTGTGGTACTTGTACAAACTCTTCCCCCCCGCCTCCCCCGGAACTTAAAAGCATTTGTGACAACCTCTTCAGAACTATGATTGTTCCCATGTACTGCCAAGGTTATTTTTTTAGGCACGCATGTGCTTATGCTCACTTTTGACACAATAGGAGCCCTCCAGGTGATATTGTTTTGCATGGCACAGTTTGTCACAGTTAGAAGCTGGAGTTCTATTATGTGCATTGTAATTCAGGGTCAGAAAGAAAATCATGTCGAGACAGTTCCCCATTTCTTCTCGGGGATAGGAAAGTTTCCGCAGGTGAGGAGGAGGTCACTCTTTCATCTTCACAGGGCCGGTGCAAGGATATTTTGCGCCCTAGGCGAAACTTCCACCTTGTGCCCCCCCCTCCCCCGAGCATCGCTTATTATAAACTTTAAAAAATGAATACTGCATAATGTGGCATTGTTCATTAGAATTAATACACATTTGGCTTGAACATTTATTAATTTCATTATTTAGTCTACATATTTAATGAAAATAAATGAATAACCTGACAGGGTGTGGGGCTGGCTGGCTTCGGGCACGGGGGTGCAACAGGGGCTGGCTGGAGATGGGGGTGTGGGTCTGCTGCGGGCAGAGCAGGGGGGTTGGGGCTGGCTGCGGGCAGAGCACAGGGTGCAGCTGGGGCTGGCTGGAGACGGGGTGCGGGGCTGGCTGCAGGCAGGGCAGGGGTGCAGCAGGGGCTGTCTGGAGATGGGGGATGTAGGGCTGGCTGTGGGCAGGGCGGCGGTGTGGGGCTGGCTGCGGGGAGGGCGGGGGGTGCAGCAGGGGCTGGCTGGAGAAAGGAAGTGCGGGGCTGGCTGTGTGTAGGGCAGGGGGTGCAGCAGGGGCTGGCTAGAGACAGGAAGTGCGGGGCTGGCTGCGGGTAGGGCAGGGGGTGCAGCAGGGGCTGGCTAGAGACAGGAAGTGCGGGGCTGGCTGCGGGTAGGGCAGGGGGTGCAGCAGGGCTGGCTGGAGACGGGGTGCGGGGCTGGCTGCAGGCAGGGCAGGGGGTGCGGGGCTTTCTGTGGGCTGGGGGGTGCAGCAGGGGCTGGCTGCGGGCAGGGTGGCGGGTACCAGGGCCGTCCCTAAATATTCTGGGGCCCTACGCAGGCCCCCCCCCGGTGGGGGTGTGTGGTGCCCCAGGCCTCCAGGGGGGGGCGGGGCTGGATTGGAGTTCAGGGGGGAACCACTCCCCAGCCCTCACTGGTGGCACGGCTGGGGCCGGGTCTCTGTACTTCCTGCCGCCGATGAGTGCAGGTCTGGCCCTGCTGCAGAGCTCAGTGGAGTGGGGGTGGGGCCAGGCGGGGCTGAGCAGGGGTGGGGGCCCTGGAGAAGAGCCAGAGCAGCAGAGAGCAGTGCAGCGCCCCCGGTGGCTGGAGGAGGAATTACATCACTTCCCAGCCGGCTGGAGCTGATCAAAGCCGCAGCGCCCCCTCGCACAGCGGCAGGAAGAGGGTTACATGTTTAGCCGGCACCGGGTGAGCATCCCAGACATTTTGGGCCCCGCTTTTTGGCGCCCTCAAATCTTGGTGCCCTAGGCGGCTGTCTAGTTTGCCTAGTGGTTGCACCAGCCCTGCATCTTCATTTATGACTAATAACGTTACAGTTACACTTCAGTAGCTTCCAGAGTTGCTGTATTTAATTGCAAAAGCAGGTCCTTTTCTAAATCGTTTCAACACATGTAGGGCAGAAACTATACAAGCCACTTTTGCTGCTTTGGGTTTCAAGCAGAGATGATATTGAGGCAGAGCTCTTAAGACTTTGGGTTGTGGCAGCATTTCCATTATTAAGCCTGTTTTTTTTCATGGTCATAAAAGTTTGCCATGGGCTAAAATCTGGCACACAAGTGTCTTTGTGTTGTAATTTATAAAATAAAACCCTCAGCAGTCTTTTTTGAAATGTTGTCATATAAAAGAAAATCAATAAAAGTAGGTTGAGTTCAGATGCTTCCATCCTACCCTACCCAACTCCTTACTTTAAAAACTAAAATTTGGAAGTGATTCGCATTGTGCTCTAGTTACTTCCAGTCTCTCTTTGAAAAGAACCATTCAGTTTCTTACCTGATACTGTGGCTACAGTTGATGATCTGAAACTAATTTCCATTAGTATTTATTTTTTCCACAGCTCACGCTCTACATACAAATTTATCCTGCGGAGCAGAACAGCTAACAATTGGAACAGCTCTCATGCAGTTCATTGAGAGAAGTTTTTTCTTCGTCTTGATTTTCATTGGCCAAGGTGTTACAGCAACGCTAATGGGGTATATGCTCTCCTTAATGCATGCATGTAACTCCCATTAATATGAAATGGCCAAGACGCTCTTCGTAATTTCTAAAAGTGTCAGGGTAAATTGGGTGGGCCTGAGTCTGAAGTCATCCTCTGTTTAAAGACACCTTGCAATTATTAATCACATGATGAAGGACTGACTCTGAGTTTAAATCTGAAGTTCCTATTTTATATTTAATACAGATGAAAGTTGCTGGATTGAGAACACTAATTGCTATTATTATTATTTATTTGTATTACTATCAGGCCTTGAAGCCCCAGTCATGGACCAAGAACACATTGTGCTAGGCATTGTAGGTCCTTGTATTGTGCCCACTGAGGTATCTGAGTGCTGGAAACTGAAGTCCTCAGTTTAAGTAAATAACAGGTACAGCATAGGCAGAATGGGATCGGGTACTTTCAGATAGTCATCATGGAAGCATAGCCTGTTTAGGAAAGCTGGGAAGAAGATTGATGCAATACTTTTTGGACCACATACCAGGTGTTTTGATTTGTTTTCCCTCTCTGCTCCAGCACCCTCCCCAATCCCTCTCTGTTTGGCCAGCTTTCCGAACCCCTTTTATTCCCAAAGAATCTCATTGGTATGCTGGAGAAATGACTACTGAAGAAAAGAGGAATAGTACAGGTCCCATGTCCAATTAGCTGTTTGGCTTCTCTACTGAGATAACTAACAGTGGTGTCAGTTGTGGTGGTGATTGTCATGGTGATGAATGTGAATTGGACCCATCACTAGGATGGAAGCAAGGCCCCCAACTCATTCCGTATAGGCTGCTGACTAGAAGGTATAGTTAGTCAAGGTTTTTGGACTTAGCTGACCTGAGCTAGACTTGAACTGACCATCAGAAGGCAACAGTTTAGTCTGATTACTGATTCCCTGAACCTCCCCTGTGGTTCCCCACAGCACATATGCCTGCTTATACACATTCAAATATATTTGTTGTGTTTAATGGAGTGTAGGAACTCACGCTTTTTCACATTATTGAAAATATTATGCTTGTGTATATATACAGGTATCCTACTACAATACTATTCCTCTTCTTCGGAATCCAACAACTACAGCTCCTAGAATAACCTGCAGGAAGCACATTGCCTTGGCAGGGGAAATTGTTTGTTGAATTAAGAATGGAGCATCAATCAATTTTCAGGGTATTAAGAGACTGCAAAGATTAAACCTTTATTGGAACAAATCCCTGAGAGGTCATCCAGCTACTGGTGTTCAGTGCTCAAACACAGCCCTGCAAAACTGTGTGTTCTACAATAGAATTTCCCAAGCATTTACAGAAATGAGAGGTCCTCTTCTGTTACCATTTCCCTCTGATTGAATCTTTTCGATACAATTCCACTAAGGTTCCCAGTATCACTCTTAGCTCCCAGTTGAAAAACCGACCCCTAAACCAGCCATTTCCCCCACCCCTATTCCTTTTCCTTCAAAATCTCTAGCAATTTAGAGCCTTGATAATATTACTAGAGTGTCTATAGTAACTTTTCCTTGTTGGCCTTTTCCCAAAGCTTTTAAATTGAGCAGGTAAGATTACACGGGACAAACCATTGGAGAGAATAATGTGATACGGTACAGTCCTACATTGGTAGGGAAATAGACTAGATGATCTGATAGCTCTTTTTCATCTCTAAGTTCTGCAATTTTGTAGCTAATTTTTGAACAAAAATTAGAGCAAAATCATGACGACCGGGCCAAATTCTTATATCCAATTGAAACCAATGGAGTTGCATGGTACAAGCAGGGAATAATTTGATCCTGTATATGACTGCTCTCAGTATATTCTTTTAAATTGTAAGTGGAACTTTGTATTTCCTTTTCAGGGGATTTCTTAGAAATATCCCCTTTGGTCTGCCTTTCTCTCTCTCCTCCAATCCCTGCTCCAGGCTCAAACAATAGCTGATGTCCTTTAGCATTGCGTCAACATGCACAAATCAGTCCTTCCTCTTTGCCATTTTGAGTGATTACTGGTAAATTGCCCTGATTGTTTCTGCAAGTAAGACAGGGCTCCCATTTCCGTGTTTCCCCATGTACACATTCATTTTCATGTCCACATGTGCTTTCACCTACATCATGTGTGCATAATTAAGCACATGATTGAATGGAATATTACCATTTGGTATCTAAACGAGGGTCCCTGTGGAGAATTGTGTAGTGCTTGCATAAGTCCTATATGGAGAAAAACAAACTCTAAGACAGAATTGTTGCAAATGCATGCTATCCTGATTTACTAACGTTGGGACCTCCTCATTAAAGAGCCTCGTGATCTGGAGTTAAAGGGACTCATTTTCTGTAGATTACGTGTGCTAGTTTTCTGTGGAATAAAATACACTGTTAGCTGAAGAAGAGTAAAAAAAATAGATTTTAGATGCAGTATTCTGTGTCTTAAAAGTAATCTATCCAATAGCAGAAATCATACAGAACTAAGATATTAAGTCGGGTCTTAACTAACCATATTGTTTTAAAATTTGCATAGTGTGTTTTTTTTATGGGACTTGTAAAATTCTATGCGCTGAGAAAAAAATACAACTGATTTTCCTCATGACCTTTGTTCCAGACCATGCCATATATATTTATGAATGAAATCGTAATAGCAAGCCAATTGTGAATGCAAAAATGGTCTTGCTCACTTAGGGTCAATTTCATTCAAGTCCAAAAGGCTTGCAGAAGGCCCTTATAGTGCCATCAGTGGCAGCTCTCAAGGGCCCAGTGTGCCATTCTTGGGCCCCCAGCACTTCTGGGGATTTTAGCTGTACTTATTCTCTTTATCAGCATATTGATATTGTTTCTGCAAATCTATGACTTGCAGAAAATTTTATTTGGATGGATTTTTTTTTCTTTTTTTAGGCCAATAGATGGTCTGTGTCAGATTTTTGAGCTAAACCCCAATATCATCAATTTTAATCACCAGATCAATGAAAGCGTAGTCTAGTGTCACTCTAGCAACTCTTTCTAATTAAGAACATAAGATTTTCCATACTAGATTAGACCAATGGACCTCTGAGTCTAATATTCTGCCTCCAGCGGTGCCCAAAGTCTGATGCTTCTGAGGAAAGTAAAACCCCTCTTCAATAAGGCACTATACAGATTACAGAGTGGAGGGCAGAATTTTTCCTTATACCCAGTAGAGACTCATTCTTCATGCTGAAGACTGAGAGTTGATAACCTAGATTTTAGCTTTTGTATCTACAAATATAAATTAAGAATATAAATTATCCATCTCTTTACAAAATCCAGCCCCTGGTTAATTATGGAGGCTAACTGTGCCATGTGTGAAGTGGTATTTCCTTTAATTTGTCCTAAATTTACAAATACATTTAACCTAATTGACTCTCTGTTTTTGCACTATGGACCATGGTGGGAAGGAAAATTGATCTGTTTCACTATGCCCTTCATAATTTCAAAGTCCTTGTAATGATCCAAGTTCTTACATTTTCTATGTCCCACTGTATTTCTAATCATCTTCACTGTCCTCTGTGTACATTTTCTACTGATCTCATGCCAAGTGTGCAGTGTTAACACTTACTGATTGTATCCTAACCACATAATATATTTAGCAAGTACACCATTATCCAGACAACATATTCAAAAACTCTAAGTGAAAGGAAGCAAAACTGTGCTAAAAGCAGTGTCACAATAGACAATTTAATTTAGAAAGTTATCAGTCAATAGAAGATTCAGTTAGATTTACAACAGATGGCCAACCACAAGCTGATTAGATTAGGTTTATTATGTTTGTGGAAATTAATTTGTCACTTTATTTTTTGTTTTTTTTTAACCTATATGATTTTGTTAACTGTCTAACAGAAGTGATTTATGGCGACAACCTTGTTCTTTAATGTAAAAAGTGGCAAGTCCCAGGGAACATTAGATATGCAGAAAGTATCTAGCTGCGGCCTAATTTCTAGTGCATACCATGATGTAGTAAATGGCATTATAGAGTAGAAATGCTGCCACCTATTGATACATAGCTGATAGCATTTTCAATCTTTAGGACTTCATATAAGAAAGATCTCATTAACAAAACATTTAAGATCCGATTTATAGATTCTAAGGCCAGAAGGGACCATTATGATCATCTAGTCTGACCTCCTGTATAACACAGGCCATAGAATTTCCTCCCAAAAATTCCTAGTATATATGTTTTAGAAAAACATCCAAGCCAACTTCACCTCTTGGGTAATGCATGAGCTATGCTCTGTCCTCAAAATCAAGGCCCTGAGACCATCAGTGTACCATCCGCAAACAGACGGCCATGTGGAAAGATTTAACAAGCCATTGAAAGAGATGTGGTTTGTTGGGACTGAGCCTGGGCATTGGCACCAACTCCTGCTGCTGTTTCCATGTGAGAGGTACTCTAAGGGCTGGTCTACACTGGGGGATGGATCTGAGATACGCAACTTCAGCTACGTGAATAGCGTATCTTAAGATCGATTTACCTGGGGTCCACACAGCGCGGGATCGACGGCCGCGGCTCCCCCGTCGACTCCGCTACCGCCGCTCGCTCCGGTGTGGTTCCGGAATCGACGGGGAGCGTGTTCGGGGATTTATATATCACGTCTTAACGAGACGCGATATATCGATCCCCGATAAATCGATCGCTACCTGCCGATACGGCGGGTAGTCTGGACTACCCCAAGCCTCCCCAAGGTTCCCACCCTTTGAACTGCTCTACAGATGCCAGCCCAGGGGAAACTTGGATGTGTTGAAGGTTGGGAGGAGTAAGATGCAAACATGCTCGAGGGTATGACCCAATACATCATCTGCCTACAGGGTGCTTTTACTAATGATAGTTCTATCACAAAATTTGACATTTACCCAATGCCGAGGGCGGATGAGCTGTTAGAGTGATTGGGCCTGGTGTGACATCTCAGCACATTTGACCTTACTAAAGGCTATTGGCAGATTTCCCCCCGCCCCCGTCTCCATCCTCCAGGAGAAGACCACATTTTCGACCCCCTTTGACCATTTCCATTTTAAAACCATGCCTTTCGGCCTGCAAGGGATGACAGCAGCATTCTAATGCCTTATTAATTGAATTGTGTGATCCCACTAGCAATATGCTGTGGCTCACCTTGACATTGCAGTCTATCGCCATATGTGGGAAGACCACTTATATTGCTTAAGAGTGGTATTGAGATCCCTACAGGAGGCTGGCCTCACAGCTAACCCTGACAAGTGTAAGTTGGGTATGACTGAAATGACTTATTTAGGGTATCAGGTAGGAGCAGGCCTTGTGAAACCGATGCTTTTACTAATGATAGTTCCTAATCAAAATCCTTGATCCTGCCCCACACCTCAGATGAGAAGACAGATATGATGCTCTTAGGTTTGGCAGACTGTTATCTCTGGTTCATCCCCAACTTCACATTGATCTAAGCTCCTCAGACTGATCTACTAAAAGGCAGACACCAAAAACGTCTCATGGGACAACCAGTGCAATGAAGCTTTTAATACCCTAAAGGTGCAGCTGGGCCAGGTGCCTGTCTTAACCCACCTGGACTTCTCTCAGTTAATTCTCTATATGGGCGCTTCTGACATAGGCCTGAGAATGGTGCTCTTCCAGGACTTTGAGGTCAAAGAGCACCTAATCCTATATTTTAGCAGAAAGTTGTTTCCCAGGGAGAGGACGCATTCTATTATTGAGAAGGAAGCTCTGGCTATCCAGTGGGTTGTGGACTCCCTCATGTATAACCTGCTGGATACAGTAGAACCTCAGAGTTATGAACTGACCAGTCAACCACACACCTCATTTGGAACCAGAAGTACACAATCAGGTAGCAGCAGAGACACCCCCCCCCCCCCAAAAGGAAATATAGTACAGTACTGTGTTAAACGTCAACTACTAAAAAATAAAGGGAAAGCAGCCTTTTTTCTGCATAGTAAAGTTTCAAAGCTGTATTAAGTCAATGTTCAGTTGTAAACGTTTGAAAGAACTGTAGCGTTTTATTCAGAGTTGCGAACATTTCAGAGTTATGAACAATCTCCATTCCCAAGGTGTTTGTAACTCTGAGGTTCTACTGTAGTCCCTTTTTCCTAGTCACAGACCATGACCCTTGCAGTGGCCACATTCTGTGAAGACTCAAAACCAGGAGATTATGTGCTGGTTAGTCTCAAAGGTGCCACAGGACCCTCTGTTGCTTTGTGCTGGTATATAACACTCCAGCTCTATAGTTTCCAGGAGCAAAGCTGAGCAGGGAAAGAGCAAATGCAAATCCTCCCTCTCCCCCCAGACATTGGGATTGGGGAAATGCTTGAGCAAGAAATCTTTCTGGTTTTGAGAGGTGGGGGTGTGTGTGTGATGGGATATGCCTGTCTCCCACTGATTGGCAATCAGGCATTCCTGCACTCAGGCAGTGCCAGTTAGACACAGCTGCAGAACATTCGCTACCTGGAGAAGGGGAGTTTAAAAAGGTGAAACTCAGTGGTGGGATGTGAGGTGCAGGGAGAGTTTGCCCAGGAGGAGCCCAGCCTGAGACAGAGGGTCCTGTGGCACCTTTAAGACTAACAGAAGTATTGGGAGCATAAGCTTTCGTGGGTAAGAACCCTGTTGTTTTGTTTGGGGACAGACTGACACTACAAACCTGATGTGAGTCAGGGGCCCTGGAGAGCTGCTCCCAGCTAGTGACCTGTGATGAGACCTGCAGAGCACTTCCGGGGCAAGAAACTCAGAGACTATGGCCAAGCCCAGATTGAGGGTTAGCTGACTATAGCCCCCACTTGCTTTTTATCCATGACAGTTCCCTTTTGGTTGCATCCTGCCTGATCCCTTCTCAAGCTGTGGAGACCTTTCTGCTCATCTGTATGGTCACCGGCGACGGCCTCCCGTACAAAGGCTGAGCCAAAATGCAGTGTACAGAGTGAGGGAGATGAGGCAGTGTTCATTGTCTGTTGGCTTAAGAATCAGACATCCTGTTGATAGGGAATTG
Source organism: Chrysemys picta bellii (assembly GCF_011386835.1). Lineage (NCBI taxonomy): Eukaryota > Metazoa > Chordata > Testudines > Emydidae > Chrysemys > Chrysemys picta. The sequence goes on along the minus strand of NC_088794.1, from coordinate 71,336,728 downwards.
AAGAACACTCTCTGGCTGGTTGTTTGGAATTGTGAATGCAAACATAGGTCTACCATTGTCACTCCTCTGGTTTAAAGAGCATCATTTCTGGACTCGGAAGGGACTCCTAGCCTGTCATTCTTGGCAGAAGAGGTATGTGGATTGGGTCTCCAAAATGGTGGGTGTAAAAGCCGGGAATGTATTGGAGAGGGGATTCATAGAGATTCCTCCTCCTCCTCAAGGAAATTACCAGAAATAGTCAACGTGCAGTATTTTCCTTTCCCCCCCTGCACTATTCCTCATGGTAGTGATTATGAAAGGCTTGTGTACTGGTTCTGTCATTACATTTTGGATGAGCTTAGTTACGCTGCCCTCGTTCTATGCACCACTGGGAGGTGAAGTGGAATGAGATAATTTACCTCTGAGACATGGACACATTAATCGGCATTTTGAGTTAGTTTTTCCTTTGTTCCTTTATGTTCTTGTAAAATTCTTGGAACAATCCTTTAAGAATTTAAACCAGCAGTGCAAGGGAAGGGGATAGGAAGAATGGCTTTGTGCTTAAGGCCCAGCACTGCAATTCAGAAAATCTAGGTTTGGTTCCCAGCCCTGCCTTAGACTTCCCATGTGACCTTGTGCTCAAGTAATTTAATCTGTGCCTCAGTTTCCCATGTGTAAAATGGGAATAATACTTATCTCACAGGGGCACTGGGAGAATGGATGCTATGGTAATGGGGAGCATATCTCCTAGTTTTACAAGCAGAACATAGGTATTATTATTTATATCACTAGCTCTTCATCAGTAGATCTCAAAAGAGATAAGTATCATTATCACCATTTTACAGATTGGGAAACTGAGGCACCAAGAGGTGAAGTGACTTGGCTAAGGTCACCCAACAGGCTAGCGGCAGAGCTGAAATAGAACCTAGGTCTCCTGAGTCCAATGGGCAACTTTACCTATTAAAAATCTAAATTCGTCTTTATGGTTTAAGGAGAGAATGAAGCACTATCACTTGGGAAGGATCTCACTCATCTCCTATTTGTCTTTATGGTTCGGTGTCCCCCCCCAATGACAGTAACATTGAAATCATGTGGATCTGTAAGCATGAGGTGCCATAGGTGGGAAAGATCAATTAAATGATTGTGCCCGCTGCCTGTAACATTCGCTGGTGCTTTCCTTACTGAGTTTCTGAAGCAGGAAGCAGAAGGCCATCAGATTTAGAAATGGTCAGGAGATTTAAGTGCTGACAGTGACCAGACCATGACAAGTTTCATTATGTTTTGACTTCCTGCCAACTCAAGTATTTTGACCCCAGACATTTAAAAAAACACCTGTAGTTGACTTTAACTTGTAAAGCTGATCTTTCCTCTGTCCTCTTTAAAGGGTTATTTTTCAGAAACTCTCACTAAACCCCCTCCACCCTCTCTCTCTCTCTCTCTCTCTCTCTCTCTCTCTCTCTCTCATATCCTGATATGTATCAGTGGAATACTGGAACTATTGCTCATTGCTTAGTCAAGTTGTTCTCCAGTCACCGCAGAGGCATGGCACCTAGCACTATGTGAGTAAGGCAGCTAATTCAGTTCTTTGACAGTTGCAGTACAATAGGTCCTCTTCAAAGTGCAAGAAATCTCTATTCACTTAAAAACCGTTAGCTATGAGTGGGCCGTACTGGAAGGGGGAGTTGCTTTGGAGACACTGTTGCTACAAAGTTATTTTTGTTTCATGAAGCAGTTAAGAGACATTGAGATTTCATATTGGAAAAAGTGTTCTTTTGAAAAATAAACAGTTAAACTGTCAGGCTGCTGTCCTTAGGCTTGGCAAGGGAAGCAGAGGTGAAACTGTTCCTGGTTCTCTCCCCCATCAACTGCTGCAGCATTATTTAAAATACAAAATTCAAGCAAAACAGTTTATAAGAGGGCAATTAAAATATATACTCGAGATATGGCCCAATCAGGGCATTAATGGAGAATGAGAGCCAGTCTGAGGATCATAGGACTTCTCTGATCTGCATTTCAGCCAGAGCAAAAATTTAGTGCCCAGTTGTTAATTAATTTAACTTAATTAAGTGTTAAATGATTAAATGAATCTGTTGAAAGATGACCTAAATATTGTACCACACATGACAGGTAAAGCTAGCAGGGAGCTATTCCAGCTAAGACTGTAGGGACAGAGACTCTTTTCTGTGGTGTGTACAGTGCCTAGCAGAATTGGACTCTAATCCCCAGATGTGACTTCTGAGTTACTGCAATACAAATATTTAATAATGTGATCTGAAGTCAGTAGCAGAAGGCACAGGCATATGAAAGGACAGATTGCACCTTTAAATTGAAGGCCTTTGATACGGACACTGCAAAACTACCCCACCCCAGTTCAGAGCTCAAAGAGGCCTCTTTCTCAGATGTCTCCAGCTGCAATCTTGCACAAAGGGAAAGTTGACAGACTGAAACATCCTTTCATAGGGTACTGTATGTTTAGGGTGACCAGATGTCCCAATTTTATTGGGACAGTCCAGATTTTGGGGGCTTTTTCTTATATAGGCACCTACTACCTCCCACCCCCGTTTTTTTACACTTGTTATCTGGTCACTCTATGTATGTTCTCCTCTGTGCATCTGACAAGTTCTGCTGACCATGGATTGGGGCATAATATTGCCACCACCCCTCCCCATTAGGGTAGACCTGGATCTCTAAGGGGTACTTATGAGGGAGCAGTTCCTGCTGTATGTACCTGGCACCTGGTGTGAAAGGAGAGCAGAAGAGTCCTCAGGCATCTGCACATGGGCCAAGCCCAGTCTGGCCCTAAATATTTATCTTGCCCTAGAGATGAACTCTCAGATCCAGATCTAGAATGTGAATGCACCAACAGTTTAGGGTGGATAGATCTGGGTTTTTACTTGGCCTATTATAAACCATTTGCAAAGTTTGAATCTGGATCTGCATTCAGACTGTGAATATCCACAAAAGATATCCCTGAGGAGGGAGTCCCCGACCACCACCACCCTCCTCCTCCTCCTCTTGGGAGTGGTGGTTGTGGAACCCTCATCTCTAGGACAGTGCATCTTTTGCCTTCCAATCGGTGGAGTCTCCTTCTGCTCCCTTCCTTCAGATGGGACATCTAGTCCACTCTCCGCATTAGTACCTGTAGAGAGAACATGGAAACGATTGCTCATCTGTATCTCCATTGCTGGTACATGGACGCTCCTCTTTCTCCTTCTGGAGGTCACATGCTGCCAAACTTCTTCACCATCCTTCTGTCCCTGCTGCGCTGTTCTGAATCTTCAGAACATTGTGGCCGTAGAAGCATCTCCTGACGTCTGTCCAGGAAATCTTCATTTTCCCTTATGCAACGCAGAGTCGATACTTGTTTCTCCAGACCTCGAACCTTCTCTTCCAATATGGAGACCAGCTTGCACTTTGTACAGACAAAGTCGCTTCTGTCCTGTGGAAGAAAGACAAACATGGCACAACCTGTGCAGGTTACAACAGCTGATCGCTCACCTTCCATATCACCTTCCTCTTAAGAGCTTCCTCAGCTGTTGCAGTAACTACTAAGAGAAACCTGCAGATGAAAGCCTTAGAGAGCTCTCCCCAGGCAAACTCCCTCTGTTAGCCTCTGCTGTTCGCTGCTCAGCTGGTTCGCTGCTGACTGCCCTTATATACCAGTCAGGTCCACTCAAGGCCCACCTGGAACAAAGCACTCCAATTCACACTTTTCAAACAAACAAGCAAGCAATCAAGCACATGGTCAGACTGACAAACTGTCCCAGCAACAGACACTCAGATACTCACCAACACAGCCCCCCTAATGCAGCACTTAGCGTACCTCCTCTCGGACAGATCCCAGGCAAACTCCCTCTGTTAGCCTCTGCTGTTCGCCGCCAAGGCCAGTTTTGTTTAATATCTTTATTAATGATCTGGAGGATGGTGTGGACTGCACGCTCAGCAAGTTTGCAGATGACACTACACTGGGAGGCGTGGTAGATACGCTGGAGGGTAGGGATCAGATACAGAGGGACCTAAACAAATTAGAGGATTGGGCCAGAAAAATCCTGATGAGGTTCAACAAGGACAAGTGCAGAGTCCTGCACTTAGGATGGAAGAATCCTATGCACTGCTACAGACTAGGGACCGAATGGCTAGGTAGCAGTTCTGCAGAAAAGGACCTAGGGGTCACAGTGGACGAGAAGCTAGATATGAGACAACAGTGTGCTCTTGTGGCCAAGAAGGCTAACGGCATTTTGGGCTGAATAAGTAGGGGCATTGCCAGCAGATCGAGGAACATGATCATTCCCTTTTATTTGACATTGGTGAGGCCTCATCTGGAGTACTGTGTCCAGTTTTGGGCCCCACACTACAAGAAGGATGTGGAAATATTGGAAAGATTCCAGCGGAGAGCAACAAAAATTATTAGGGGTCTGGAGCACATGACTTATGAGGAGAGGCTGAGGGAACTGGGATTGTTTAGTCTCCAGAAGAGAAGAATAAGGGGGGATTTGATAGCCGCTTTCAACTACCTGAAGCGGGGTTCCAAAAAGGATGAAGCTCGGCTGTTCTCAGTGGTGGCAGATGACAGAACAACGAGCAATGGTCTCAAGTTGCAGTGGGGGAGGTCTAGGTTGGATATTAGGAAACACTATTTCACTAGGAGGGTGGTGAAGCACTGGAATGCGTTACCTAGGGAGGTGGTGGAATCTCCTCCTTGGAGGTTTTTAAGGCCCGGCTTGACAAAGCCCTGGCTGGGATGATTTAGTTGGGAATTGGTCCTGCTTTGAGCAGGGGGTTGGACTAGATGACCTCCTGAGGTCCCTTCCAACCCTGATATTCTATGACTCTATGAAAAGGGTGGTGGTGGGGGCGGGGATTTAATCAGGGATTTTGGTGAGGATCTATCATTAGTAAAAGTTTTCTGTAATTATGTAATGGTTATGCAACCCCATATGCCCTTTCGAATAATCTTTTCTTTATGCCTGCTTGGTTGAACTCAAAAGGGAAATTTTTCAGTAACCAAACGTCTTCTCTTTGGTTGCAAATAGCTTATGTTAAGCTGTAGATGTGAGATCGTTAAAGAAGGTGTCCAGTGTAAACACAAATATATATGCACTGTTTGAACTTTAGGATGAGATACATTGAACAGGAAGAGGAGGTGACAAAGAGAAGCAAATTTGCTGGGATTTGGGGAGGAGTGGGAGTGGAAGAGCTGCAGCAGGGGCGGGAATTGCTAACACAGTAGTAAGACATTAACTGTGTAAGAAAATCTGACCACAGTGTGTGCATGACTTCAGCTAAAATTAACCATCCAATCTTCACATGCCAGTGGATGTCATCATTTAACTGTAGACCCCCCTGAGAAGGAAGAACAAGTTGGATTGTGGCATTTCTGCATTCATGTGAAATACACCAATATGAACTTTCGTGTCCCTGCTCGTGGGAGAAGTAAATTTTCCTGTGATCATTATAAAACAGTAAGCAGATCTTGGCTCCTTGTCAATGACAATGGTGCTGTAAAGGGCTTCAGAAATCTTTTCTCCCTCTGTTCTGTTGTTAGAGATTTCCTAAGGTTTTCTGTGATGATATGGTTGTTGGGGTTTTTTAGTAAGAATTTTAAACTTTTTATATAGGCCCTTTATCTATTTGCTAAACATGTATGGTTTTAGGGATTAAAGCCCCATTTATATCTATATGAAAGTTGTGGCATTAGAAAACATTGTGGTATAATGTTATTGATGGCTTGTTCGAGACAGTTGAAAGTTCTTCAGTAAGCTTGTTGCTGTTCTTGTTTTAAGGACAATTACATTTTGTGGACAGAAAGTTCATCAGATCAGTTTCTTCTTTGTGGCCAAGGAAGATCCTAAGATTTCAAGGGAGAAGTTACTTTGATCAATGCAACTATCTAAATCTGTTCCCCTTTTCTTTTGAATGCAGAAGGGAATTCCTGTATGCTTTAATGTTGTCTCACTTCAATTCATGGTTAGTAATGTTGTGTAAGAGTGAGCATAAGGAAAAGGGGCCACCTGCTTGCCTTGGTGTGACATGTGGCTACAGCTTGAAAGGGATTTGTATGTGGAAAATACGAATAAAGCGGAGGTATTGAGAACAGGGTTTTGCAAATACCAATGCAATTGTTAGTGTCATTTCACATAATAGGTGGGCTGCTGTTTCGGACAATGTCACTTTGTAGATGTAACATGTAGGCTACTGTATATAGCCAGTTTCTATCAATAACAGGAATTCAGAAAGCTAGTGATACGGGGTAGAAGTAAAAAATGTCTCTTTCCCCCTGTACCTCTTGATTATATTGTGTATAGTTAAATATTCATCGCTATGGAAGCAGTCACTAATGAATAGGGGAGCCTGTACAAAACAAAGATGAAAGCAGTCCCTCCCCTGAAGTGTTGACAGCCTAATGCTCCAATCCTGGAAAGGCCTGCAAACATGCTAAATTTTACACACATGCTTCACTTGTATGCACTGTGTGTCATCCCACTGAGTTCAAATGCGACTCACATGCATGAGAATGGCTCTCCCAGTTGGGATATAAATAAATAGCTGTGGTGATGTTTGTTTAAATTACCCAGTGTACATCTAACTTTCAAAGAATGCTGCATGTATGTGACACACATGAATACCTAATAGAATGTAGCACCCATTGGAATATTTAACCTAATTTTTAATGATCTGGAACCTGAAACACTTGCACATGTGAGTAAGTTAAATCACATGAGTTAGTGCCACTGAATTCAATAGGTAAAATTACTTCTGTACATGTGAGTATGCAGGATCAGGCCATTAGTCTGCTACAGTGCTAACCCCATTACATGATGTTGTTTGGAAAGTCATGAATTTTTGAATAGTTAAATTTTGTGTTTTATTTGCTATTTCAGCACCTATTACACCAATATTTTCAGTGGATTGTGGAAATACATTTTCCAAAACTCGCATTCACTTCCTTCCATCCCTCCCATATGCAAAAGGGGTGTCTCCTCTCCCACTGAGTTGGACTGGTCATCTACTCTTATTTGAAGGCTCCAGCTATTTTTCTCATGTTAGACTACTGATTCCCTCCCTTTTCATAGTAGTTACTAGCAGGATACTGTAAGGATGGTCTGTCCCTGGAGTGACTGAGATCTTCAGTTCATGAGGTTTCCAACTTCTCCTGAACAATAGCAAGATAGATCTAGCCTTTGGCAAAAGCAGCCACTTGGGGCTCCCTGGATCTGTGCTGACTTAATCACTCACCATCTGCCCCTGTTCCTTGCCTCTGTCAGCAGTGTGAGACCTCACTAATTACACTGGACTTGTACTAAACCCCAGTGATGCCTTATTTTATTTCCACTTAAAACCCTACCTTCCACATGTCTTTCACAAAAAAGGACCAGAGAGGGCTAGTTCTTTAATAGGCAGGAATGTGCATCCCATATTCTGTTAATCCCCTTTGTGGATCTAGCCCTGTGCTACATCGAAACAGCACCAGCGCTTGATAACTTTGGCCCTTGTCTTTAAAATGCTTTGAAACTAGATGACACTTTCTTGGGGTGGTTCTTTTGGCTAAACCTTTGGAGTTAACATGTTTATTCCTAGACTTTTTAATGTTAAAATTCTTTGAACATAAGATTTGATCATTTTACTGTATCGTAGTGAGGTTTGGTGGGAGACTGCTGTTAATGTTATCCGAGTCAGAAATACATAATCTACGGCTATGTGTGCCCGTGTGTATGTAGCATATTCAATGAGCATTTGATGGGATTTTGCTTTACACATAACACACAATAAATACAAATATTCCCATGAGGATCAACTCAACACACTGTGTCTAATTTTAGGAATATTGTGAATCTCAATAGCCCTTTATGGTTTGTTTAGCAGTGAGATAGGCATGGCATTGTAATGCATGTTTTTGTGGGGATGTTTGGTGTGACTAACCCTGTCAGCCAATAATGAAAAACCCGTTGCTCAATTCTAATTATGGTATTTGCTCTTTAAAAAAAAAGAAAGTGTTCAGCTGTTACTGTGGTGTCTCCTTGAGTCATACTCATGAGAGCTTGATTCATAGTAATCTCTCCAAAGGAAACATTCAGAGGCAGCAAATGTCTGATTAGTTAGTAACTGACAAGGACTGGGTGGGAGAAGTTCAAATAGGAAATTGAACATTTATTTTAACTAGAAATTGTTAGTGAAAGTTAAAATGATCTGAGGAAAGCCTTTTCTTCTGCAATAAATAAGTCAGAGAATAAATGTAAATCCCATCGCCCTAATTATTCACACATTTTAAAAATACCTGCAAGCAGTTATGAACCTGTAGCTAGTTAATAAAACTCCATTTTCCTATTCTGGGCTATTGTCTCAATTAAGGGAGACATCTGTTGTAAATGCTATGCTATAGTACCAAGGTCTAGGAGGAGATACATGGGTAGAAATTCTCCCCCCATTTACTATTTCCTGTCTGCCTATCCCCTGATCCATTTGATGAAATGGAATAAATGTCCCAATGACTCTTTGGCAAAGCAACTTTCTGCTCCCTATTTTTGACTGCTTGTGGTGGTGGGAAAGTGTAACCCTCCAGATTGCTTTATTGGAACATTTCCACTGGTAGTGCAAACAGCCCCTGCCCTTTGGCACAAGGGAGAATTCTGATATCGGTGTAGAGTTATAGATGACAGCTTCTCAAAGGGCACTCCAACAAAGTGAAAGTGGGACACTGGCTTTGGCCTATTGTATTCAAATTAAGTGGTTTTAAAGCTAACTAAAAAAGGTCACGTCAAATGTATCTGTCCCAAGTGGAAAATCTAAGCAAAACATTCCAAACCAAACTCATACTGTTGGTTCTTCCATCATTAAAAGAGGTGAGACTGCATCTTCCAGGATATACCCATTTTCTGACCCATTTGCTCCTCTCCATGCCACATGTGTGCAACTGCTCTGGCAATGCATCATTGCTGCCCTCCTGGCTCCCAAGAAAAGTGAAACACATCTCTTTATGGAGTTTAACATTGCGGTTCTAAGTAGCATCCAGAAGGAATCAGCTGAGAGCAATGTGAATCCTTTCCCCAAGAGTTGATTATATTGCTTCCAAAGCACTTGATTCTTGCCAGGCTAGGAATGACATGCTGCAGTTATAGATGGCATCAATGTGATGGCAATATAGAGAAGGCCCATCCTGCTATTTTCAAAATATACCGTTTTTTGAAATTCTCTCTCTCCTAGATCTTTACCAGGATAAGGCCTATAAACAAACATGTATTTTTACTAGTTAGTGGAACTGTCAACCAGTGTGCCAACTCACTGGCCAGTTCACCAAAGAAAGCTCTCAATAGCAGCAGAATTTCAGTCCCGTTCTTCAGGGATGGGTTCATTTATCAAAGCCAAAACAATCCATCACAAAGAAAACAGATAAACCAGGTCCTCTCCCCTGACCGAGGGTAAGGTAAAAACCTGCCTGTAGGTCTCTTTCTCACCAAACTGCTTGCTGGCCATTTTTCTGAGGACCAGGTCACCTTCAGACTATCACCTGATCCCTGGCCTCAACACTGCTTGAAAGGACCAGCCACCTTGTGACAGGATTCAACATGTGGACATGGTGTAAGTGTTTTGAGTAACACCTCAGAAGTGATACCCACATTCTCCAAGGGTAGAAAGAGGTGTCATTTGTATCTACATGTATGAAGTTATCTTCTGACCTCATGAAACAGAACAGCCCAATAGGTCTCCTAGCTAGACATAAAGATTTCTTGTTCTTTGAGGAGTCCTTTTTTATCCGTAGAGATTCTCTGCAGCTTGTTTAAACTAATGCTAGAGCAAGTTCTTATGAATGTGTTTATCTTAGGGTGATAAAACACAAGAGAGAAAATCATGAAATGATGGGGGTAAGTTTGTTATGGTGCTGGGGAACTTGCAGTTTACATAATCTTCCCCATATTGCATAGAAAGCAAAGGAGACGTTCAGTCAAACAGTGACATACAGTCAATTAATTATTACAGGTTTGCCAAAAGGAAGTAAACTAGTGTTTATGGGTATGATAGTCAAAGAGTTTCACAAGAACGGTCATTTTGGAAAGCATTGTGAAGCCTAGAAGTTCCTGGCATATTTTCCACACAATTCATTAAAGAAAAGAAGAAGAAAAACTTCCAATTTTAAAAAGTACAATTACTTATTAATTCTTTGATCCTGTCTCTTGACAGACAATGTCATGTATTTGTTGACTTTAGAAGGTTATTTCTCAAAACCTTGTTCATCTTGTGCATGGTATTTTGGCTATGAACTGCAACAGGTTCAATATTTCCAAAGTCAATGTTTATCTGACACACCCCTAATTCAAAGCCAGTGGACTGAAAGAAAAGAAAAGATGCCATTCACAGTTGTCTTTGCTTTGTTTCCATATAAGTGGAGTCCTAGGATCATAGAAGTAAGAGATTAGTGGGGCGGAGGGAACTACTATGCCTCTGAATCCATCCCCCTGCAAGAGCAGGTTCTGAGATTAAACTGTTGCTGCACCTGACTGATCTCAGGCACAAAGGCATGCCCGGGCTGCAGTGCTTGCTCACTGCTGAATGTTTTTGAATAAAATAAGGAAACTGTCCACAATGTTGTTTATAGTATGCACACTACAAGAACATGCTGATTTATATAAAAAAGCAGTGGGTCATTATCCAGTAACTTACTTTTTGATTTATTGGGGGGACTGAAAGGGAAACTAATTGCCTGATTAGAATTGAATGTACAATTCACAACAAATCACTTATCTGATTAATTTAACCTTTTTTATCATTTTAATTCCTTGCTGAATAGCCCTGGTCAGATTGTGGTTTTCTCAGATGTATTTGGTTTTGAAGTAGTAAGTTAATTAGTTTGCAATTAAAAAAAGCTTCTATATAGTGTTCCTGACTAGATCTCTGCAGATATTTAATATTTGCCTTTTATGCTTTGTTCATTAGTTGTAACTGGATGGATGAGTCATATGGCATTTCTGTTTTCTAATTGAATGAGTGTGCAAGTAGTTCCACTGCAAATATTCACACATCAAATTTGCTTTCTGCAAACATTTATGCCAGAACAACTGAATTAACAAATGTATATGAACAATTAATTCACTTACAAATCTGAGCATATGTTTATGTACATTTTCTTAGCAGTGTATTCCTAGCTCTTTTATTGCTGTTTTTCCCAATTATTTGACTATTTTTGAACGTTTGAAACCATTGTGTGGTTTAAAATATTTTTCATGCATCTCAAAATTAGCAACCATTGTACAGGTTTTCTGCTTGTTTACGGGAAAAGGAAAAGAAGCATTAGGAATCATGTTTGCATAATAGGGTACAAAGACTGGCAACAAGCAGCTTTTAAATGTACTCTGGGAGGTTTACTCAATGAACCTAATGTATGTTAAGAGAGCAAGCAGTGAATGTAGATTGAGGAATTGTTAAAAATGATCCATGACCTTGGTAGTGTTGCATTCACAAGAGTCCTAAAAAGCACAGAACTCTATACTCCTTCCAGTTAAAAAAATAAAATAAAAAAAAAAAAAAATTGCAGGAGGTCTGCATATAATGGAATACCTTTTGTTGTAGCAAATGGGTGGTTCAGTTAGATTTTTTTAAAAAAAGTAGATCTGTATTTTTCACAAGAAGCTTTATTAATTCAGCTGGTTGACTAAACCAATACCCCTCTCATTTAAATGCCCCTTCCAAGCATTCTTGCCCCACTGGCATGCATTATTGATGGTTTGTATTTCTTTGAAATGAAATTTTAAATAAAGGGTAAAGCAGCATTATTTGTAATTCTACCAGCAATCATAAAAATGGATTTCAGTGTACAGAATAGCCGTTGTTTACTTCTTTTGCATAATATGCTTCTCTCCCGGGCATGAAAAAACGAAAGCCCCAAAGTGATGTAAACATGACATGACAGGAGGCCAGTTTTGTGTATCTCATTGTGGGGTGCGATTAAAGATATGAAAATCATAGTGGGGAGAGATGAAAATGGCCTGTTAAACCATTTATTGATATAGGATTGTTACTGTTCGAGTATTATTTAATGCTTTGTCCAGTCTAGTTTTTGCTGAATCTCAAATGACGGTCCAAAAACACCATAGGTTTGATTTTGTACTATTATTTTTCCATTTTTAATAATAAAACAGAACAGAATATTCTGTGTATGCCAGACAGTGGGAATGTTAACAATCAGGTTCCATTGTGTTGCGTATCAGTGTTCTCATACAGTTATGCATGTGAATTCTCTACACTGTGCCTATTTTAATCTCCTGATTATTCACCTATTCAGGTATGCATTCGCATTATGTATCTGCATGAATTGCTTTGTTTAATCTGTTTGCTTTGCTTTGTTTGCTATATAGTTATTCAGCTTTGTTGTGCAGTGTTGTTTTGTAAAGAAGTTTAGGTATCAGAGATTCTTTTGGAGCAGAATAGTAGTGAAGATTTATTGGCATACTAAGTGTGAGAGGGAAAATAAGTTTATAAGAGCAAGTCTTTAAGGATTTTTTTAAAGATATGAGGGTAAGGAATGGATGGGGGGGATTATACAGGAATATTCATACTAAATCAGACTGATAGCCCATCTAGTCCAGCATCATGTCTCTGACAGTGGCAAGCACCAGATATTTATGATAATGGTACAAGAAACTTCAGTGGACAGTTAGGGAATAACCTGCCCATAAGGGATAGGTATCACATTTCCCCTTTTGACCTGAGCAGCTAAACAATATTTGGGGTCTTGCAGATTATATATGTTAGGAAGAGGTATTAATGATGGAGTCAGGTACTTCTTTGATGCAATCCCATGTACACAAAATGTTTTCATGAACACAGTAGGAATCGAACAGGAAGCAGTTTCCTTATTTCAGAGTTCCCAGCTTGCCTTTCCAACCAGCACTGGTGCTAGGTATAGCAGCCTAAGCAATTGCTTAGGGCACAGAGCAGTTCAAGGTGCTCCCCCTTCTCTTTTGATTATAAGAACTTGCCTGTTTTAGTATCGGGGGAGGGGAGGCACCAAAGTATTTCTGCTTAGGGCCCCCAATGGGCTAGCACCGGCTCAGTTTCCAACCAGTACTTTGCCCAAAAGCTTTTCCTCAGGGTCACATTGGCAGTACTTCTCTTCCATCTCCTTGGCTTTCCTGCTGTCTTCTCTTTTTTGTTTCTGGCTGCTTCTTGCTCTGTCTGGCTACTTCTGCTCACAAACATTTCCCCCCCCCCCCCCTCCACCAAACAATACCTAGTAGGGGTATTCAACCCCCTAGTGAAACCAAATTCACCCACATAGCTCAGCTTCTGACTGGCTTGCAAATGATCTGAGTTTTGAGTGATGGGGCTTGTTGTTTCAGCTTTTTTACTCCAAAATGGAGCTTAATTGCTTCTTAAATTTATCCTGAAGGAAGGGGGGGCTATCAGCGAGGTTTCATCCAACTCCATCGTAACAATAACTTCCATCACTTGGTGGTTGGTTTATAACCCAAAGCAAGAGTATTTATATCCATTCTTTTCACACAATGTTTTATCCTTTCTAATCTGCAATGTTTCCCTCTCCTCTCTTGTATATCTTGTCACCTTCTTTTCTCTGGAATACTCTTGCTGAATGAGCTAGTTTAACATACAGTAAATGAATCAAATATGTAGATTACAAGAAAGTAGAAAGGCCGGTTAAGGAAAAGTGCTCTGTTGACTGATGCATATGGTATTGGGTGTGTTTCCCTGGTTTGCCCATCACTGGAAGGGAATGTTGAACATGTGGGATCCTAACTGCATATGATGATGTGATTTTACAGGTGAATGTTTAATGAATTGTCTTCAGAGTTGATAAAGCATCATGTGGTGTTTGACACAACTGTGCATTTATACTAGCCAGTGTCTTGTACCAGCAAGTGGAAACTATGTGAAAACGGTATTAATAGAACCTGCTCCTCCATTTTCTTTCAGTTTTCTGATTTTTCTCACACACTGGCATGGTGAATCAGGCCCACCAAGTTCAATGAAAACATGGGATGCAGTAAGCATAAGCTAATGAGTTGCCTATGTATGTTCCATTCCTGATTTGTGCATAGCGTGAAGTAGCAGGTAAAGATACTATTCTCTCGTCACTCACATTTCAATGCTCACCCACTCCCTCCCAGCAGACATCCAGGGGAGAATAGACCACAGAATTAGAGCTGGTCAGAAAATGCTGATCCATAGAACTCTCAGTGTTCTGTGGGTACTTGGCCATTTTGATGAACTTTGGATAGAAAAATGCTTGGCTTCCTGCCATCTCACCTCCCAGGCTCCCTGCCAGATTTTTTTTTTCTCCCTCCCAGAAATGTGGAATTTCCACCAGGATGGAAATAGCTCTGTCCAGAACACAGATCAAAAAGGGTACATTATTTGTTGCCACCTCTACTAGTCTTTCTTTTAAATACAAATCCCAGAGGTGCTGAGATGAAGATTATATTGTTAATGCAGAAAATACTAACACAGGTACCAGGTGTAAATATCTGGAATTCTAGCTAAAACCTTCCAGTGTTTTGTAAACTAAAAAGAGGTCAGTGCAAACTTGAGGTTTAGGATTTTACTCATAATATAAGGATGCTTTATTTAATACATTTCAAGCCATAGTCTCCTTAGTTTGTAATGCAAATTTCAATTGATTCTTTACAACTAGGTATATTTTTGTGCTGTGCAATTCTTACTTCACAGCAGCAGTAGAATTTAATGGTAGACTCAATCTTAGTTCTTTAAAGTCCTTACACATTTAAAAATGTCTTTTTGTTTGTGAAGGGGTCCTTCATTGTGGCTGGGTCAGGGTATTAGTTCTTTCCCTGTCTCATGCTCCCTTCTGTAAATTGCACGGACTGTGGCCCCCCTCTCTCTGTGACTTGGGATGCTCCCTGTGTGTGACTCGGGCCTCCAGCCAGGCCACTGTACAGTCCCCACCTTCTTGGGTAACAAGGCCCACCAGAAAAGCTGTCTGGACACTGTCTCAGATGGTCTCCTGATCCAAGACTCTAGGTCCTTGTGCCATTTTTCCAGTGGCTGGTAGGGGAACTCTGGGGTTCTAGCCCAGGGACCCTATGGCTAGTTATTTAGGTCTGCTCAGTCTCAGACCCTGTTGCTGTTTCCCTGGGCTTCTTCCTACCCCATAACTCAAGCTCCTTGCCTATCTCTGGGATTACCACCAGAGATTCCTCTGCTCCCCATGGCTACTTCACCCTTCTCGGCCTCTTGCAAGACTGCCCAGTTCAGGGCAGGAGCCTGTGACTTACTGTTCCCCAGGATCTCCTCCTTTTCCCTATTCAACTCCCTTTCTCTCTGAGGAGTAACTGCAGACCTCCTTCCTGCAGCCTTTTCCGGCTCTCACTTCCTGGTTTATAAGAACATAAGAACGGCCATACTGGGTCAGACCAAAGGTCCATCTATCCCAGTATCCTGTCTTCTGACAGTGGCCAGTGCCAGGTGCCCCAGAGGGAATGAACAGAACAGGTAATCATCAAGTGATCCATCTCCTGTCACACATTCCCAGCTTCTGGCAAACAGAGGCTAGGGACACCATCCCTGTCTGTCCTGGCTAATAGCCATTGATGGACCTATCCTCCATGAATTTATCTAGTTCTTTTTTGAACCCTGTTATAGCCTTGGCCTTTACAACATCCTCTGGCAAGGAGTTCCACAGGTGGACTGTGCGTTGTGTGAAAAAAATACTTCCTTATGTTTGTTTTAAACCTGCTGCCTATTAATTTCATTTGGTGACCCCTAGTTCTTGAGTTATGAGAAGGAGTAAAATCCTATCCCAGCTCCTTCCCCAGTTGGGCTTCATCTGCCATTAGGTCTTATCCAACCTTAATTCCCTTCCAGGTGAATTGGCACCTTCTGACCCCTATTACCCTGCTCAGGGCCTGTGTCGAATACAGACCCCATCAACTGTTGTTAAAATGTTTTCCTCTGTAGGCATCTAGGAAATACAATTTCTGGTTTGTTGTTTTTGTTTTTTTGGTTATTTTTTTCCCAACAGCAGTGTCACTCATACAGTCAGTAGGCAGCATTTGTTTCACTCAGATGTTTTTCACTGAGATGTTTCAACCTGTTTTTCTTTCAAAGTTCACAATAACGCTGGCCTAATAGGAAATGCACATCCCATTTAATGTAACTTGTAAAGGTGGAAGTGGAGGACAAATGAGGGAAAGCCATGAAATATATTTCAGTTCATGAGTGTTATGGTCAACACAATCAACATTGTTTTGCAGAACTTGACACCTGAAAATAAAAATAAGCAAGTGATGTTTTATTCCAAGAGAAAAATACTAAAGTGTAAATATTTTTAATGAGACTGGTAGTTACCCTTCAGGCAGTGCCAGTTCTAATCAAAATAGCTGCACCTTACCCTTCTGCATTGACATCAGATTGGCAACAGCAACAGGGAGTCTAGGTTGTCCTTACTCTCTTTTCAGGATTCATAAGGCAGGAAAGAAGGAACATTTAGTGTTAGGCTTGGGGGTTGATTTTGGATTCTCATGGAGAAGGAAGACATAAGCCCTTGTACCTGCTGTTTGATTCTGAAGGTACTTCTGAAGTTAGTAGGCCTGATTCTGCTCTCATTTTTACACTGGTTTTATACCCATATAATTCTAGTGACTTCAGTAATTTACACTGATAAAAGATGAGAATCCAATCCACTATATGTAGATTCTACCCTTCACCTCCTGAGAGCCATTACCCAGTAGGAGGGGAAGTAAAGGTGGCTATGAACCCCTTTTGCACATGACCACGTTTTGCCTACACTGGGGTCTGGGAGAATCCTATTATACTAGCTCTAACTTACAGCAGCTTCCCTGTTGCTGTCAATGGGATGCTCCATAGCCCATAATCATAGACATGAACAATATGGTGGTCACCCCTCCATCCCCCGATACCCCCTTACACCAGAGGCTGTGAGGGAGGGCAGTATAGGGCTGGACCTATGCAGCTCCTCCTGCACATAGGAATTTTCTCCTGGGAGCCCCTATACATAGGGCTCTGTGTAAATCACAATTTTTTAAAAAGAAAATTCTCAATAGGGTAAAATGAGTATTCAGTTTCATAGACTATGCATGAAATTAATTTTAGAACTAAATCATTTTCAAGGAATATGCAAAGAATTAATTTCACAATTAAATTTAATCAGTTTTACAACTAAAATCGTTAGTAAACACAAACATACGTAGTCCACTAAATGTTGATCTCTTTCTGTTTATAGTTTTTAATTAAAGTTTAAGTATCATTAGTTGGTTTACTTGTTCCTCTTTCATGGGTTGTCTCTGCGCAGTAAGAATCGCCCATATGCCAAAACACGCCGCTTGGCATCCGTAGAGTCAGGGACAACAGAGAAATATCCCTTGGCCAGTTTCACAATGTTGGGGAAGCATGGTTCTGAAAACTTTCGTAAAGCAGTTAGTGAAAGGTCACTGCTGCATTCCTTTGCACAAAACCAGTTGCCTTCTAATTCAGTTTTCCAGCTCCTGTTGAAACAAGGTATGGAATCCAATGGGAAGGCATCCAAGTTTAATGTACATGCTTGAATGGGATCAAATACTGTACCGCTTCAAGGAACCAAAGTGCTGGCTCAGTGAAACAGGGTTTTCTTTCACTCGTATCAGAGAGATAATAGTTTGAAAACTTATCTGCAATTTCAATAAAAGTTTTAATAGATTGGTTTTGAATCCCTGCTGTGTTACTCACATTTATATGCTTGATAAATGTTAATTAAGTCAACTTTGTTTTTTATTTTAAGCTTGATGAACACGAATCTCATGTCTTTCAAACAATTTGATTAAATTAACAAACTCTTTGTCATACCTCGCGATTAAGTTGAGCTGTAAAATTTCTGAATTGTCCAACAGATGTTTCAACTCCTTCAGCTTCTGTGTTTGGTGTAATTTTCCTTTCCTCCTCCACAAAACTTGAGTAAAAAGTAATGTAGTATGCATGGTATTCAATAGCAGCATACCAGCTTCTCCATC
The DNA here is from genome assembly GCF_011386835.1 of Chrysemys picta bellii. NCBI lineage: Eukaryota > Metazoa > Chordata > Testudines > Emydidae > Chrysemys > Chrysemys picta. The sequence goes on along the minus strand of NC_088794.1, from coordinate 71,318,777 downwards.
TCACCTAAGAGGGCAATTTCACATAAAGATTTGATCCCACCGCCTGGACTATGATTTGGTGATACTCTTTAAAATGCTATTTTCAGCTTGCACGATGTTTAAAAAAACGTTTTGACTGTTGCTGTTAGCTTGTTAATGTCTGGGAAATTGTCAGGCGTTGCCTCCTGGTAGTCAGGCCTAGTGGTTGGAGCAGAGGTCAAAGCTGAGTGGTCAGAGCCCAAGGACAAGCCAAGTCAGTACTGTAGCCAGAGTCCAGATGCATACCAGGGGTCAAAGCCACGTGGTCAGAGTCCGAGGGTCCAGAGAGGGTCAGGAAGTGGAGGCAACCTGGAGCGGGTCAGTAACAGGGTAGGGCAAGGACAAGACTGGAACAGTCTCTGGTAAGGCGGGGCAGGAACAGGGTCAAGAGTAGGCTGGGGGTTTGAGAATTTGATACTGTGAGGCAGCAGAAAGGTTCCATGATGGATAGTGCTGTTGCACAGACTGAGCTGCAGCCCTGCAGGGTTGAGGAAATACCTGAGCTGGAGGGTCATCTGACCTAACCTCTGCTCCTGGATAGGGGGCTGCCTTATGCTTGAAGGTGAGTCACTGCAGGCTCTGTGGGAAGAGTAAGTTAGTGGTTTATTTGGTGACTCTGCACAGCTCTGTTGGAGGAGATTCTATTGAGTGAGCAGTCCCTGGTTTGGCTGTGGGTTTGCCTCACCAGTTGGTCCTCCAGATGTCAGTAGCAAAACTATGTGAGAACTGCAGGTGAACTGAACTGTTAGCCAGTAATCTCTTAAACACTTGATTGTAAGCTTTTGAGGTAAAAAATAAATGCATTGATATTATCAATATCCACCCTAAAGGTATTATAATAATAAATAATAATAATTAATGGAGATATCCCATCTCCTAGAACTGGAAGGGACCTTGAAAGGTCATTGAGTCCAGCCCCCTGCCTTCACTAGCGGTGACCAAGTACTGATTTTGCCCCAGATCCCCAAGTGGCCCCCTCAAGGATTGAGCTCACAACCCTGGGTTTAGCAGGCCAATGCTCAAACCACTGAGCTATCCCTCCCCCCCATAAGTATTCAAACACTTTACAATAGTGCACTGTGCAGTAGTGTTGTAATTAACAGCCTGTAAGTAAATTGTATCAGGAAGGACAGCTTTCATTTCCAAGTCAGATGCATTGTCACCATTTAAGTCTTTCTAAACAAATAAAATCTGTTAAACATACTGATTGTGGCATCAGTCAATTTGTCAGTGACCAAAGAGGAGTAACCTGACTGCTTCACCAACTACACAATCTGCTGCTTGTCCATGCAGCAGCTTTAGGTAACTGTTCACGTTTCAGCTGATTTAGGGTTGCCAACTTTCTAATCGCACAAAACTGAACACCCTAGCCCCGCCCCTTTCCCGAGACACCCCCCCCCGCTCACTAAATTCCCTCTCCCTCGGTGACTTGCTCTCCCCCACTCTCACTCACTTTCACTGGGCGGGGGCATGGGGTTGGAGGGAATGAGGGCTCTAATTGGAGGTGCGGGCTCCAGTGTGGGACCAGAAATGGGGGGGTTCAGAGTGCAAGAGGAGGTGAGGGTTCCGGCTGGGGTGCAGGCTCTGGAGTGGGGCTGGGGATGAGAGGTTTGGGGTGCAGGAGGGGGCTGCAGGGTGAGGCTGAGGGATTCAGAATGTGGGAGGGGGCTGCTGGTTGAGGCAGGGTGTTGGGGTGTAGGAGGAGGTGAGGGGTTCAGGGTGTGGGAGGCGGCCTGGGCTGGGGCAAGGGTTGGAGTGCAGGGGGAGTGAGGGCTGGGGGTGCAGGCTCTGGGATGCAGGAGGGGGCTCTGGGTTTGGGAGGGCTCAGGGCTGGTGGTTGGGGTGCAGCGTGGGGTACAGGCTCTAGGCTGGGGGTGCAGGCTCTGGGCTGGGGCCAGGGATGATGGGTTTGGGGTGCAGGAGAGGACTCCAGTTTTGGGTGCGGGGCTCAGGGCTGGAGTTGGGATGTGAGATTACCTCTGGCGGCTCTCGGTCTGTGGGGCTAAGGCAGGCTGCCTGTCTATCCTGGCTCTGTGCTGCACCCTGGAAGTGGCCAGCAAGTTCACCTCCTGGGAGGGAAGGGGGCTCTGTGGCGTGCGCTGCTCTTGCCTGCAAGCACCACCACCCAAGCTCCCATTGGCCGGGAACTGTGGCCAATGGGAGCTGCGGTGGCAGCTCCTGCAGACGGAGCAGCGTGCAGAGCCACTTGGCCACACCTCTGCGTAGGAGCTGGAGCGGGGGGGAAATGCCACTGCTTCCGGGAGCTTCTTAAGGTAAGCGCTGCCCGGAGCCTGCACTCCTGCCCCAACCCCTGAGCCCCTTGTTCCCACCCCAAAACCCCCTCCTGCACCCCAGAGCCTTACCTCCACCACGCCACAACCACCCTGATCCCCCTACTGCCCACCGAACCCCTCATCCCTAGCCTGGAGCTCCCTCCTACACCCCAAACCCTCATCCCCAGCCTCACCCCCAGAGCCCGCACCTCCCCGCCAGAGCCTTCACACACACCTCGCACCCCACCCCCGCCTCAACCCGGAGCCCCCTCCGATACTCCGAACCCCTCGACTCCACCCCCCAGTCCAGAGCCACCTCCTGCACCCCAAACCCCCCAGAGCCTGCACCTCCAGCCAGAGCCTTCATCCCCTCCTGCATCCCAACCCACTGCCTCAGCCTGGAGCCACCTCCCACACCCTGAACGCCTCATTTCTGGCCCCATCCTGGAACCCTCACCCCCTTCCATACCCCAACTACTTGAGTCAGCCTGGTGAAAATGAGCGAGCGAGCGACAGGGGTGGGGATGGAGAGAGCGGGGGCGGAGCTTCAGAGGAGGGTCAGGGTCAGGGCGAGGGTGTTCAGTTTTGTGCGAGTAGAAAGTTGGCAACACTATTGCATTCTGTTTCCAACCTAGATTGTGTTTAGGGATCAACAGCACTCTATGCTGCATGTTCACACAGCACTCTCTTCTTCTGCATGCACACAGCACTCTTATGCTGCACGTGCAGGAGGCTAGTGCACACAGGTATGAAGCAGCTGAGCTGTACAGTTTGCTAAGGTGATTATTTTGTATGAAATACTTTATTATACACATTTTACTTTTTTATAAGAAATTTGAAAAAAAATCATGATTTGGAGATATTTTCCTGATTTCCATGCACTCAGTGAACTTGTGATTGTCACGGGGCCCGAACCCATACACCATTGGCATTAGCATGTAAGGGCCAGAATCTGTCCCAAAAAGTGTTTGAGTGCTGTTATTCTAAAGAAAGAACTGATCTTAATATAGAAATGGGGCCTTTACAGATATTTTTTAACATGACTCTTTTTTCTTCTTTTTTTTAAAGAGTCTCTCATGTTTCCTTGTTTGGAATGAGAACAAACAGACTTTACAGAGGTCTGGTTCCCTTTTGACCCTGTTTTAATTTAGTATAGTAACAGCTGGTACGGTTCTCTCTCCGTGAATGAATACTTCCTGAGCTACCAATGCCAATCATTACTACAGTGTTTCAGGAAGAAGGAACCAAATTAATAGTGGGGATGAACATTGTAAACTGTGGGGTTTGTTTATGAAGATTCTGAAATTAAATTGAATTCTACCGTAAATAGATAACCAACTGTGCAACATTAATACAGATGTCCCAGATTACCTGGCCGTGAGTCTAGCAGTTATGTATATGGAGTACTCTATCTGCTAGCTTGATATTATCTGTTTGTTTGTGTCTTTGATCATCCTTAAATTTATATGAAAGACAGTCTTTGTTTTAAAGGCAAGGTAGAAATCAGCATTTCTACCTTGCCAATCTCCAAATATGGAAGTAATTGTCCTGATTCTCACTTATATTTGTGTAAAACTGGCATAAGTGAGGAGATTCTGGCTCCACACAAATCTCTAAAAGCTCTGCCATTGTTTAGCATTACTGTCATTTAGGCCATGTTTTACACTAGTGAGTTTACTGCAGTACAGCTGTACCGATTCAGCTGTGCTGCTGTAAGATCTTTCGTGTAGCCGCTCTATCTTTCGTGTAGCCGCTCTATCTTTCGTGTAGCCGCTCATAGCCGCTGTAGCTATGTCGGAAGGAGAAGCTCTCCAGCTGACATAGCGTTGTGCACACAGCCAGTGAAACTTATGTCGCTTGGGTGTGTTTTTTCCAGATCCCTGAGCAACATAAATTTTTGCGACATATGGTAGTGTAGATATGCCCTGAGAGTCATTTGGTTTTGGTGGTCAGGCACATGTCCTAGTTTATATAAGATTCGGCTCACGGTTTTTGGTCCTCTTGGGTTTACTTTTTCAGATGTTACCTGACTGTAGTCTTTGTGAGTTCATAAATTCATTTACTTTACCCAGGAGTCCTCAGGGTTCATTTTGAGATATCAAAGTTTCATCCTAGCATTTTCAGGGACTTCAAAATCAACAGGTTCAAAAGAGAAAGATGGTGGCTACTCCTCATCTGGTACAGGAGTTGGTTCGACAAGTGTCTGGACTTCTCCTGCTCCAAAGAACTGTAAAAGAATCATGGGCCTCCTTTACAAAACTCTAGGCATTGGGCTGAATTCTTTGACTACTGCTGAGGGAATAAAGCAGGAGATAAAATCTCTCTCAGAATATATGTAAGGCAGGGATGTGTTAAACTAGCAGTATTGGAACTCCTTCGTGTTTGACACTATACACATTCACTGAAATAGGATGACTGTGTCTTTTAATAGGCTGGATACCCTTGAGAGTAAAGTTGGAATTTAAGGTTGACTTGAAAAAGAAAAAAACAAAGGACAAAGTTCAGATGTCTAGATTTTTTGGCTTTATTCGTTTTGAGTTGAGATAGATCATAGACGGTGCGTTTCTCTTTAATTTTGTCCTGTCTGGGAACAGGGAACAATATTGGGCTCATCAATGGAAGTTCCTTAATAGGTTTTTCTTCTTTTTGATAATGCACTCTGAAAAGGTTATGTGTTTGACAAATAAGTTATGTATCCTGAATACTGTATTTACTATTGTTAAAAGCAATATAGTCTGTGATGAGTAAAACGTGGCCCATAAATAAAAATATATTTAAAATCTTGTGGTTTAATTGCTTGATTAATATTTGCTTGGATTTCACATAGAGATTTATTTTAAAGGAAGTAACTGTAATTACAAATCTGTAAGGGAATTTAAAATCAGTCTAATGGACATAGTAGATCCCATGCACTAGGACTTTAGAGCAGTTAGATCTCATGCATCAGAGCTTATTAGTTAACATTTAAACGGAACTTCATCCTGAAAACCACGCCATAGAAATTTTCCTTAGAAATGAGTCTTTAAGGTTTCTCAATAACAGAAAAGGAATGGCACAGGGAAAACACAAAATACTGAGTTTGAAAATAGAAACCAATTCCATAACCTTGTCAGTGCTGCAAAACATTTAGTTCCATGTCTGATACTCCATTCATGCCATAGCATGTTTAGAAGCATGCTATAGTTCAGGGGTTCTCAAACTAGGGGGTCATGAGCTGTCAGCTTCCCCCCCAAACCCCGCTTTGCCTCCAGCATTTATAATGGTATTAAATCTATTTAATTTTTTTTTAATTCATAAGGGGGGTCGCACTCAGAGGCTTGTTATGTAAAAGGGGTCACCAGTACAAAAGCTTGAGAACCACTGCTGTAGTTTTTTCCTGAGCTCTAATGTTAGATTTCTCAATAGAAAAAAGCCATACCCCATAGTATGCAGAATACTTGATCTGCACAATACCTTGAATTGTAATGGTGCTAAATTGTTTCATACAGCTCACAAGCAGGGATCTTCTGTCCAAGATCTGAAAATGTGAGAGGTGGTTGTGCATGGACTAAGAGATGGGATTCTCATTTTTAAGTTTGATCAAATACCTAAAATTTAGTTTTTATGTATTTCTTTTCCTCCTAATAGATTTACACGGATTGGGCTAATCACTATCTCGCAAAATCTGGTCACAAACGATTGATCAAGGACCTACAGCAAGATGTGACTGATGGAGTCTTACTGGCTGAAATCATACAGGTTGTAGGTGAGTGAGTTTCTCTTTTTGTGCCATGTATACACCTATTTTGTCAGAGCTAGAGCTTGTTTTTTCACATAAATATGGGAAAAAGAAATAGAAACCATATGGAATTAAGATGATAATTCTGCCTCACAGGCTTTGATAGTTAGTTTGATAAAGCTTTATGTTCGGGGATTGTGGAAAAATATTTGATCTTGATAAGATCTCCTGACACAGCATTATCACCCAGGACAGCTGAAGGGAAAAAGCAGCTGATGAGCTTTTTTTCTGTTGGGTGACTTGTGACCTTGCTTGTTATCTTTTTGTTATCTTTGTTCCTGTTACCTTTTTTAGACTGGTCTGGAAATAATTCACCAAGACAATGGTGTGTTATATTAAATCTGCCACTTCTGAAAAATTCCAGTGTGCAGTTAGGATTAGGGAAGAACATGATTAGTATATGGAAGAAAAGAAACCCTTAACAATCTGTTTTAAAATAAGGAAGCTCATTTGTTGTCAGGATGGCCCCAGGCGCTAAAGGGGCTGATGCCAATGGGAGTTGAAGGTTCAGGTTGGGCCCTGTGCAGGGCTCCACATTCCCCCAGTTCCAGGTTCTTCATTACTTCCTTTAGAGACTCATCCATCTGGTATTTAGGTTATCACAAAACACATGGATGGAGCTATGGAGAATGACAGAATCAGGAAGCCCATTAATAGGAATTAGAATGACTGTTATTGACAACAAGACTGACAGACTTGAGATGCAAATGAAGAAGACTGTAGTGAAGTAACTAGACACCAAAGCTTGTATAGTTATTTCTGTTACAAATGCTGTGCAAAAGAATTAGAGCCCTGAGTTAAGTTTATGAATGTATGGGTCAGATATTCAGCTGACATAAATTGCCATAGTTTCTATTGACTCCAACTGAGCTAAATTGATTTTTACCAGATGAAGATCTGGCCCGTACATACTGAACAAACAACATATTCATTGCTGTCTGAATATAGCACTCCGAAAACTATCCATGTAACTACATGGGTATAAAAATTTCACATGAATTACTTGTGTATCTGTGTATAACAAAACTCCATCCAATATCTATGTAACTGTGTATACCAACACAAATATTTTAATGGGGAAATTTTCAGAGGCATAAAGTGGAGGAAGACACCCATCTCCAGTTGACTTTCAATGGGAGTTGGGCACCTAGCTGCCTTTTGTGCTTTTTTTAAAATCTATCCCTACATACATACAGTTACATATATGTAACATTGCTGCACAAATTCCTTGAGTAGAAACATGCATATAAGAACACTACCAAAAACAGTGTACCTAACTGTGTCAAATACTTGTATGCATATTTCCATGTGCACCTACTTGTGAATGCTCCCATATGTTTAAAAATATGTCCTGTGAAAAATATTCAGAAGAATTATTGTTTACTAAAATGTTTGATTTAATTCATCTTTGCATTTTTTCTGCTTTTTCTCATTGCTGTTTTAGTGTTTGGATTTAGCATTTTAAGACACAGCTGTGAAAGGTTAATACCTAAGGTGAAGGATTTTCTTTTTCATAATTTTTTCCAAACAAAAGAAAATCCATGTTTAAACACACAAATTCCACTTTAATCCCCCAAATTGGCACTGAAAGGGAAATATTCATTTGCATCCCTTATGCACTGGCCTTAGGCAAGCTGCATCTCATTGTCACATTAGAAGTGGTAACTTCCACACATGGAAACAGCTTCAACTGCAGCTATAAAACCATGACCTATCCTCATAAATAAGGATTTGTACTATGAAAGCTTCTGAATGGTAATTTCTTTTCCCCTTCTGCATGCAGTGCTCTCTGGTGTGTGTGTGTGTGTGGGGGGGGGGAGAGGGGGGGGCGGGAGCGGGAGGGTACGAGAAAGCAGCAGTAACATAGAGACATCCCTGTTCTTTCATGGGCATTGGTGGTGTATTTAGAGATTATCCCAGGTTAACAAAACCTTTTCAAGTGAATTTGTTGATTATGAACATTCCTTTTGGTCACTGCATGAGTTTTGTATTCAAGACTTCAGTGCTAACAGTGATCTGCAAAGGGAAATATGTTTGCGCCTTTTTATGAAGAACGAAGAAGAGCTTTTGAAAGGTTTTCTGTTCTCTTCTGAATTCTCTTTTCTGCCTTTTTGTTTTAAATATTAGAGATGCAGGCCTTGTCTTCCCTTTTTTCCCCTAGGAGATCCTGTAGATGATTAGAGAACTGGTAGGATTATGCCATCAGAGATGCCATGCAGTTAAACCTGATTAATTAAGAAGGGATGTAATTTTTATTCTGCTTCAAACTCTTAGTTTTTTGTTAACATCAGTTTAGCTCAAATGCCTAAATAGCACAGCTGAGAGAAGCGGCCATTGTTAAGGATATAACACCTCTGCCCTTTTGGGTAAGGGCTCAGAAAGCTCATGATCTATAATGAATCCTCCAGCAAAATTAGAGAAAAAACAAGCTTGACACGTCTGATATTTCTAAGGAAAAACAAGCAGAACAAATCCTAAACAAATATTTGAAGCCTTTGTTAAACTTCATAAGGAAGGGAAAAGTGCAGAAGTGCCTTTTAAGACCTTATAAAATCTGAACTGTGTATTCTTCTTATTGAGATAGTTTGCCAAACTATCAGCTCTCCTTAACAGGTGTAGATTTTCTTCCTGTGGCACCTTTTCCTACAGTTCTCCCAGTTGGTTAAAATCTTCTTTTTTGAAGTCTACTATCCTTTTTCTGCTCCTCTCACACCTTCCTTTCCTTAGAGTTGTGAAATCTATCATTTCATGATCACTTTCATCCAAATAGCCTTCAACCTTCAGATTCACTACCAATTCTCCCTTCTCTCCCTCCATTAGTCAGAATCAAGACTAAAATATTTGCCCCCCAGTTACTTCCTCCACCATCTGAAACAAGAAGTTGTCCCCACTACATTCCAAGAAACATCCTATTAGTGAGATTATCTTTTTGCATGGTGAACACCCTGGAGACAGTCAACTGTCACCACACATCAGGGCCATCAGAGTGAATTATTATCGAGGTTTACAAGGTCCAGCACTCCCTCGTTCTGTGTACATTCCTGTCACTCAAAACCAGATGTATATTTCTGGAAAGAAAAGAAATCTGATTTAGGAATTTATAACTTGGTAACTTTCATTCACTTTTTATTATAACTTGGCATCCATATTTTGAAACAATGGGCAATTCTAAAAATATTTGAAACCTGGTAGGGATAAATTTGACACCGAAGAGCACAGAGATATAATCTTCAGATTTAACTACTAGCAATATTGTACTTGAATTATTTTGTGTGTTGTACAGTGACAATTTGTCATAATATTCTCAAGTCAATGGGGAACTTTATTGACAAAATGCTAGGTTATTTTGGTTCAAAGCTTGCAAAGATTTACACATCTGTGTAACTTCATGTATATGCATAATCCCACTGCAGTCAATGGGACTGCTCCCATGTGTTACTGCTTGCAGAACCTGGATGTCAGATTGTAAACTTTTTGGGTCAGGGAATGTGTCTTAAGGGGGCAGGACTTACAAACAGTGAAATGCCATTGCATAGCGTGCTAAGCCTTTCTTCACTTGGCCAACTAAGGGTACTGGTACTCTGAAAGGTGGAATATATACTGTGGTGTTACACTGGTATGGGAGCACAGAGTTAAGATGTACATTGGCACAGATGATTTTGACATTGTGAATAAACCAACACACTGAATGCATGTCTGTACACACACAAATACAAAGTGATATAAAATCTAAATGGCAAATGTCACACCTGAGACACTGAACTTAAAAAACCGAACTGTCAATCAAACTTTTGGCTTTTGTTTTGACTGAAGTTTTTACTGAGAGATCAGTGGAGCTGCCAACATAACCAAAATGAGCTTTCTCCTCCTCAACTCTTGGCCAACCATTTTTAAAAAATTAGATACAACAACCATTGAACTATTTAAAAATGGATCAATTTAGGTGTTTCAGGGTAATTATGATTCAGGGGAGGAGCTTCAAGAGACTCTTAACACTACATACCTGGGAAAAGTTCCAAGGGGAAAAGAGAGAGTTTTCCTGTGGATTTTCATCTGAGGCTGTATTGGGGGGACTGCCAATTTCTTCTGTTTATCGAATCCAGCATTTTTTAAGAAGAATGTAATATGATGTTCCAAAAGTTACAAATGTAGGGACTGATGGAACAGAAATTAAAGTCCTTTAATTTGGGTACTGGAAAGGATTAAGTTGTTTGCTAAACTGTAGCTAGCTTGAAAGATTCTGTGTTATATCCTCGCACTACACTGCACTACTTATAAATCTCTTTTGTTTCCATGATTGAAAGTCTCTGTTAAGATGACAGATTTCTACTACCATACTCAGTAAGTGGAGCACTTCAGTTGACAAAAGTATGCTCTACACTTACAAAGATGGGTCACTTACCCTTGTTGGCTTTGTATCAGCATTTTCTATAATATACTTTCACTTTGTACATTTTGTAGTACACTCTCTCGATCTTCTATAGAGATCTAAGTATTCGGGGTCTGCTCCCATTGAAGTCAATGGGAACTTTGTCATTGACTTTAATGGGAGCAGCATCAGACACTCAGTCTACTTTTAGAAAGCCATTTATTTAATAGCACAGAGTTCCTAGTGTCTTAGTTTTCTTGATTGAACGCAATTGCAGTACAATTTTCCAAGCCTGGTAATCTTCATAAATAATGGACAGTAATGTCCTATTTTGTCAAACTGCTGCCTCTGTCACATTACTGATCTCTCAGTTAACATTGTTGCTTACTAATGGCTTGTCTGTTCCTGGAATTATTTAGGAATGACTATTCAGGAATTTTCACCTGGAAGTATGTCAAATTAAACTAGAAAAAAACTCTCTTATTCCAGAATAAGAGTGTCCAAACATGGAGTTAATCTGGAATGGTTGTCCGCTTTAAATACACAACCTCTTTTATTTCAGAATAACTTTCATGTGTAGAAAAGCCTTTATTACTCTCACCTTTGGGCCAGAAGGTTGTGGGTTTATGTTCCAAATCTGCATCCGGACTCATATACAGTCAGGACATGCCAGAATCGCAATTTATCCTGTGGATGAGCCATTAAGCAAAGATTTCTTCTGCTTGGGTCTGGATAGCTGTCCAAGTAAAAGTTTTAGCACTTTATGAACAGTATTAGCCAACATCCTTTTACTCGGGAAAAATTATTGTAAGGTCCAAAGATGTGGCTGAGGTTTGTAACAAAGCTGTTTGTAACAAAGAACTTAACTCATTGTACAGTGTGTTGAGCTACTTTTTGTATAAAAAGTTCTATATATCCACCCATGTTCTGCTCTGCATGGTCCTTATCCAAGGCAGTTTAGAATCATTCCTATTATAACTTTTCATGTAGTGTATCAAGTGCCATTTGTTGAGGATTTTTATTTTTGTGGGGAATGCATATCTATATCTGGGACACCAGCAGCTGCCTGACCAAGAGATTTAAAGAACACTTTACAGTACGTTGTGGTAGAGACCCTCTTTCCCCCTCATGTTTCCATATACTTTTGACTCTAATAACCTGTCTCACAGTATTATAATGCACGTGCCACAGAAGAAATAAAACCAAACCTTCCTTTAGGTTCCCTTCTCTCTCCTTTGATTCAGATTCTATCTATGAAAAAATGGTTATTTCTGTTCATACTACTTTTATCACTGAGTTAAGCTGCTTTTGCTATGTCTAGCTTAATAAAGGGGAAGAGAGAAGTCATCAGACATCCTCAGTGTATACATCAAAAGTGGCAAAAGTTTAGAAACGTTTAAAAATCTCAGGGTGAAATTCATTTCACTCACATAAAACCAGAGTAAAGTGCCATGGGGGAAATGGTGAAATATCTCTCCAGCCTTGGAGCTGTACTGCTATTACCCCATAGTGTACAATGTTGGTTTTAGAATAATTTTAGGCCAGGCTAATGATACAGAAATCCATTCTGTGCAGGGAAGAGCCTATTAAGATAATCAAAGCTTGATGGGGCTGCAGTAAATAAGGGTTAACGGGAAAGACCCATGTAGTCCGGATTCTGAGGTTGCAGAATTTGCAATGGAGTTTACTTCCTGCTGAGAACTGTGCTCCAGAATCTGATTGTTTCAAGCTCTTATGGTTGCAGAGAGAAACTCAAAATTGTGAATTGTGTAAGTGATGCAGTGTCATCTGCATGAGTCTGCAGAGAGCCATATTCAACTGTTCTCTAGGCAAACAGAAAGATAGGGGTTGAAGTTCAGCCAGGCTGCAGTCAAAGACCACTACAACTATTGCTGAGCAAGCTGCAAATATGACCCTTTGCCATTTCTTCTAGCAGCTCTCTCTTCCATCTGCTATCCCTAGCCACCTGGAACCACTGGGTGGTGTGGACCATGCTATGGGAGTTGAGGCCAGGGAGTGGAGCAGGAGAGAATGGTGGTGGTGGTGGAAAAACTATCCTTGAAAATAACCATTGACAAATTTTGGGGCAGTGAGTATTTCCAGCTATGCTCTACAGTTGTGTGTGCTTGTGGCTAGAGGGGAATGGAATGGAATACATTAACGTTGCTGTGGATTATAGAAGTTGCTGCCACAGAGTTTAGGGGTTGGTAGTGCATTTGGTCCCATTCTGCTACAGAGTACACAGAATCCTGTTTATGGGAGAGCCCTGAGCCTAATCTAGTTCTTTTTTTCTGTAACCCAAAGATTTCCTCACAGAAGATATGTGACCCCAACTCCAATTCTTTCTTCTAGTTTATAATGTATTGATACCTGTCCATGATACCAAATCAGCAATATATACCCCTATGCTTTAAAGGTGCCAAATTTACAAAGCAGAAGAGAATTATGAGACAAATTAGCTGAGAGAGAATTTAAACAGAAACATGTGAATAAAATTAAGAACTATTTAAGAATGTTTTCTTAGATGCCCAAAGAAAGCACAGGGTCACAATTGGGAGAAAGCTACACTGGTTAAAAAACCTGCCTGGCTTAGAGGAGAAGTGAACAAAGCTATAAAAATATTTTTAAAAACACAACAATCTATAACAAATTGGAAAAAGGGGCATTGATAGCAATGAATATAAATTAGAAACTAGAAATTATAGAAAATTGATAAGGGAAGCAAAAGGACACTAGAAGATGTCAATGGCCAGCAGAGTAAAGGACAATAAGAAGGAGTATTTTAAGCATACTGGGAACAAAAGGAGTTCTAGCAATGGTATTGGTCCAAATGGTAGAATTGTCAATAATAATGCAAAAATGCTGAAGTCACTGTGGTCAGATGTTTGGCTGCATGTGTATGTTTTCCCTGTGTGCTGTCCCAGCTCTACACAGACAGTTGGCAGAGCAGACCTTGAGCGAACCACCCAATGATCACAAGATCCATTAAGGTACGAAGGCATCCAGCCAGGTTTATTGTTGAGGAAGCACGGTAATAGCACCTGGCAGATTCCATGAGCTATTGAGACATGTATACCCATGACAATGGATGCAGCTCAGTCAATGGCGGGACTTTCCACTGCCCCCTAGGCTAGCCAAAGATACTCCCTCTGAGATACATTTTTATACCCTGATATAAACAAGTTACGTACTGTCATCCTGACCTTATCTTTTAGGGGGGGTCAGTGTGTTTCTGTTATCCTTGGGGAATGTTTTTGTACCATCCTTGATATCAGGATGTTCTGGTACCACTTGATATGAGGATGTGTTTGCGTGAGTACTCTGTGCTTAGCACTTTTTTAGGAATGTGTATTTCTGCAATATAAGACCTGTTCTTGCCATATTCTGTGAGCAGGCTCTGCCTCATACCAGATCTCTGATACAGGGCTTATGTCTCAGGCTCTCTTCCTACTACAGTCATCAGTAAATATTTCCATTCTGTGTTTGGAGGAAACAAAAAAGCACTTTTTTAGGAATGTGTATTTCTGCAATACAAGACCTGTTCTTGCCATATTCTGTGAGCAGGCTCTGCCTCATACCAGATCTCTGATACAGGGCTTATGTCTCAGGCTCTCTTCCTACTACAGTCATCAGTAAATATTTCCATTCTGTGTTTGGAGGAAACAAAAAACAAAACAAAACAAAAAACAAAAAACAGCCACCCCAAAAAACAAAAACACTACAGTTGATATATGGATAGATGATGATGAAATACTTTCCATTCCAACAGTAATTCAGGAGGATATTAAACTGTAGCTACTAAAGTTAGACATCATCAAATCTGTGAATCTGAATAATTTGCATCCAAGAGTTTTAAAAGAGCTGGCTGAGGACTGCTTATATTACTTTATCAATAAATCTTGGAACACTGGGGAAGTTCCAGAGGACCATGAGAATGCTAATGTACAAAATTTGCAAAAATATAAACAGGATTACCCGGGTAATTATTGGCCTGTCAGCCAGACATCAATACCAAACAAAATAATGGAACAGCTGATACCGGACTCTATTATTAAAGAATTTTAAAAGAGTAATATAATTAATGCTAATAACTTGGGTTTATGGAAAATAGATCTCATTGAACTAACTCAATATCATTTTTGTGACATTATAAATTTGGTTGATAAAGGTAATAGTGTTGATACAATAGACTTTGGTAAGGCATTTGACTTGGTACCACATAACATTTTGATTAAGAAACTAGATACAAAATCCATATGGCACATGTTAAATGGATTAAAAACTGACAAGTCTCAAAATATAATTAGAAATGGGGAATCATCATCAAGTGGGATTTTGGCACAGATTGATTCTTGGCCCTATGCTGTTTAACACTTGTCTTGGAAGAAATCATAAAATCATCACTGACAAAATTTGCAGATGACCAAAAGAGTGGGGGAGTGGTCAATAAAGAGGAGAGGTCCCGGATACATAGCGATCTGAATCACTAAGTAAACTGGGCACAAGGAAACAACTTGCATTTCAATACAGTAAAGATGTAAATCTAGGAGAAAAGAATGCAGCGATACTTAAAGGATGGGGGATTATATCCTGGGAAGCACTGATTTTGAAAAAGTCTTGTGCGGGGTGGGGTCATGGTGGATAATTAGCTGAACATGAGCTTGCAGGGTGACAGAGGCCTAAAGAGCTAATGTGCTCCTTGGATGTATAAAAAGAAGAATATGGAATAGGAGCAAAGGGGATATATATTATCTTTGTATTTGGCATTGGTGGAACTGCTACAGGAATACTGTGTCCATTTCTGGTGTCCACACTTCAAAAGGGCTATTCCTAAATTGGAGAGGGTCAGAAAAGTGCCATGAGAATGATTAAAGGGTTGGAGAATGTGCCTTATAGTGGTAGATGCCAGGAGCTCAATCTAATAGTTTATCAACGAGAAGGTTAAGGGGTGACTTGATCACAGTCAGCACCTACGTGGGGAATAGAATTTTGATGCAAAGGTAAAGCAGGCAAAGGTATAACAAGATCCAATGGCTAGAACATGAAGCTAGACAACTTCAGACTAGAAGAAAGGTGTAATTTTTTAACAGTGAAGGTAATTAACCACTGGAACAACATACCAGGTGTTGTGGTGGATTCCCTATTAATGGAAATTTAAAATCAATATTAAATGTTTTTCTAAAATATATACTCTAATTCAGCCACAGCTGTTGAACTTAAAGCAACAGTTAATTCAGGGAAGTCTGTATTAGGTAGATGTCATCACATCAGATTAGATGACCACAGTGGTCCCTTCTAGTCATCAAATCTATGATATACGCATACACTTTATGAAATTAATGATCCCTGCGCACATCCATCTGCACACATGTTGTGTGTGTGCACTCACGCGCGCACCAGTGATGCAGTGCAGTATCCAGTTTTTAAGCATTTGGTTGTATAAGGAGTTACCTCTCACTTTAAGAAATGTCAGCCCAGTTGTCTCCTTGTGAAATGATGATGACCTTGCTCCAGCTGTCTCTGGAGGAATGACCCATGAGAAAAATCCAGCCACTGCATGGGTCTCAATGTTTCACACATTTGCTTTGATTGGACAACTACAATCTTAGGCCACTTGATTTAGCTAGCAACAAGAGCTCTGGAAATAACTGGTACTTGTGTCCTTACTACACTTTTTGCATTACCTTTTATATTTGTTTTTCAGCGAATGAAAAGATTGAAGACATCAATGGCTGTCCAAAGAACAGATCTCAAATGGTAAGTGGCAAAGCAGCAGTGCATATGTGTGTTACTCGATTCCTAGTAAAGTGTGACAGTTAATTTAACTGAGTATTGTGAAATGCTTGCACCAATATAGAAGGGGAAATCTGGACTGTTAGTAGAACTGATGATCCATTTCTCATCCTATTGAAGTCAAAAGGAGAAGGATTGGATCTGAATCTATTAGTACAAGGTACATAACTTTTCTTTCTGTGATATTTTAATGTTTTTGTGATAGTCTGTTTAAATAAGAATATACAAAAAGTAAATACTGTGCTTTTATTTCATAACAGTTTTTGCAGAAGCAGGAAAATAGATGTGCAACTGGCTTTTTGTCAAGGTTGCTGCAAATAAAATGAAGAATTTTAAGGCTAACAGACTATGATCTCTTAGGCTCTATTAAGATCATCTCAATATTTTAGGTCCTTCCAAAAGACAGAATTTTTTCATACATTAACGATGGTTATGCCAAAATAGAAAGGAATTTGCAAATGTGTCTTTGGAAGTTCTAATGAAAAATTTAAAATGTGCATTGTCTTTTTTGATTCAGTGATGAGTTTTTATCTGTAAAACGTTCATACTTATCTGGTTTGTATTTAATCTGTGAAACCAAGCACCAAAAGATACAGTAGGAGAACTCAAAGTATACAGTACATGAAGAGTATGTTTGCTATTAGTGCAATTAATATTTAGACAAGATATTTGAGAATATTAGCAGTAATAAGATTATTTAAAATGTACGTAAGAAGGAAATTATTTAATATATTTTAAATAGAGGCCTTTGTTCTTCAGTATTTTTTTACAGAATCCATGTGATGACATTAAATCTAAAATATGTACAAATTACAGCTGGATACTGAATTTAGGATTATTTTAGTATAACTTCTATACCATATTTTATGTGTGGTTTTAATTCTTAAATTTTTTCACTGTGTGTTCAGTTTGTATATATCTGATGATGGAACCAGTTGAAGGGTTAAAGGTTTGGCAGCAGTTTTCCATCCCAGAGCCTGAAACTATTTTGTGTTTTACTATTCCATTTCCCCCCGTCTTTGAGGTTATCCTCTTTATATCCACAGAGAACCACTCCTTAAAAAGAAAAACATCTTTACAGATTTATCTTTGCTACTTTTACTCCTTGGTAGAGATTGGCTGCTATTCTTGCTGTAGCCACAGCAGCTGTCTAGATTATAAATAATTGAGGAAACTTTCAAGATCACTGTAATTTAATGTTTTACAAGTGTATTGTAAGAACTGAATTTCATTCATGAGCTACAGGCAATATCAAAATACATTAAAAATATCTATTACATTGTAACTGAAAGTTAGATTAACTCACTTTTTCTCTAAGAACTAAAGTATCTCTTCTGGTGTTTGCAGCCAGAGCCGACACCAAGGGTTGTTGCAGAAGCCAGGTTTGGGCATAATGGCTGTCAGCATGTGTGCTAGAGCAGGAGCTGTGTAACATGCTAAAAGAGGGTATTCTCCCTTCACTTCCTGCTCCAAGGTACTGACCCTGCACTCCTGGTGTGTGCAGAAGGATGGATTGGGGCAGGGCTGTCTACCCTATCCCACTCAGTTTAGGATGCTTAGCACTGTAGTCAGTGCTGGACACTCCGATTCTTTACCAATGGAAACACAAGATCATCATGGCTGTTCCATGCACTGATGTGCATATCCACGTGGTTATCCATGACTGAACACTAAAGGCCAATGTTTATCAGTGTCTGTGCTCTAAGAATATAATACAATGTAAACCAGAGGGGGTAATGTTTGCAATCATTTGCATTGGGTCAGTGGGCACAACTTTTCTCTAAGATCGACACTGTTAATTTGGATGGTGCAGTCTGCATCCCTTGATGCACTTGATCGCGGGAGGCCATGGCTTCATCTCAACTCATCCCATTTGGGTAATTTCCACCTCTGATGACACTAAAAGGGATCAGTCCCTGCCCTCCCCAAAGCACAGGGACTGTTATTATGCCTGGCCCTTGTGGAGAAAATTCCTTGTGTCCTTCCAGCCCTCACACTCACACCAGGACACACAGTCTCGCCCTAGTTTTTTACCTAATTGTTCAGTCACAGCTGTGTATAACTACATTACAGCTTCTAACAATTGGATGTTAAAGTTCAATAGATGGAAAAGGCACATGACATCTTTGCCTCTCAAATAGAAATACAGCACAGCTTACTATGAAACTGTACTACTTTATACATACTATTAAATGCCTTTTCATAACTGTCCACTATATAAGAACTAATTTTTCTGGATCATATGTATTTATGTAATATATATTTGTTTAAATAGAACAACAAAGGCCTATAATTGATAGTGATTAGTTCCAGTTGACATGAAGACAATGTATGGTAAACTAAGCATATAGCGGTATAGAGTGGTCCAGAAAAATTCAGAGACCATCCCTACAATTGTAGTTTTTCTGCATAGATTGAGACATGTCAGAAAATAGCTTCATTCTTGAAGAACAAAAGAAAAAAAATCCATTTCCTGTTTGTGTGCATGTTGTAGAAAAAACTATTGCAGACAAACATGGGCCAATGAAGCACAGCAAGGGATGTCCTTCTCTTAATATTATTGCATTACAGAAGCTAGGCAACTGTTTTCTTATCTTATATTGATCTATTTTTTCACTGTCCAACGGCTGATATTAAAGACTCAATATCTGCCATTCTGCAGAGTTTGCAATACCATAGTACCATCTGTTGTACTTATAGGAAGTTACTGTAGTTAATGCTGGTTCCTTAGGGAACAGATGCTGAGTATTTAATGGTGCTTACAGTCTTGTAAATATAGACATAGTGAAACTTCCTTTAGAGTAAAGTAGAAAGAAAGGCACTGCGTATTTCAGTAAATTCTGATGTATAAATAGCAGTTCTGGTTTTAATGACTGCTGATAGAATGAAGTTCTTCTGTGACACAGTGATGTCATTATGCAGATTCTATTCTATATATGTGAGCATATCTCATGTACAGTGGTCTCCATTTTTTAAAAAAATCAGCATTTGTAAACTTCAGTACACAGCGATATCTGAAATTATCTTCTTCTGTTTCATATTTACCTAGGGCCTTCCATCCATGGTACTAAAGAGAAAACAGAGATAAAGCTCCTTACCCTGAATAGCTGAGGCCTTGATCCTGCTATCTGGTCTCTGTGGACACTAACACTAGTCCCAAACCTCAGTGAAGTCCGTGCATAGGGCTTGTGGGGCTCCATGTGGGCACAGGCATCCACCCACCCTGATCAGATTGGTGGATGGGGTCCTCTGTTACATAAACATAGGAAATTATGACAACACATAAGAAAGAGTGAAGATGGAGATGATGGTTACAAGACATAAAGAACATGCAAAGTGTATATTTTGTCTGAAGCTTGAAAGATGAGAGTATTAAACTGGAGAATAAGACGGAGAAAAGAAAAGCATAATAGCACAGGAATAGAGGTCAGTGGTGGAGAGCTATGTAAAGGAAGAGATTTTTTTAAAATAGGGATTTGAAGGTAGATGGGAGAGGATGTTTGATGTAGTGGGAGAATAAGGATGTTGCAGATGATAAAAAGCCTGAAGGTGGAAGTAGGAGGAGATAAGTGGAGCATCGGGGTAGGAAGTAGGTAGAAAAAAGGTGTCAATATGTAGGCTGGGACAGAGCTGTGCTGTGCCTTCAACATCAGGATGAGGAGTTTTAAAGAGATTTAAGAAGGAGGCTGATATGGTCAGAGAAGTGGGAAAGGAAGATCATTTATCCAACAGGTAAAATAAAGAGGCACAAAGTAAGAGACCGAGAGGCCTGAGAAGGGGTGTTTACAGAGGTTGAGATCAGAGAGAATGGGAGTGTGAGCCAAGATTTTGGCAGTGTGGATGGACAGGAAGGGACAGATGTTAGAAATGTTAAAGAGGAAGTAGTATAGTGACAATATTTGGCAAGAGCATGGATAACCAAAGACAACCCCAGTGTCATATGAGTTTGAAGGAGTGGGAGGAGAGAGGAGCTGTTAATAGCGAGGAAGGGGAATCTGTAGACAGAACGATGAGAGGGTTTGATTTATCCATGCTAAGTCTGAGGAAGCAGAGGGACATCCCAGAGGAGATATTGGAGACACAGGAAGCAAAGTAGCCTGGGCAGAGAGACCACAATTTCCCCATATACTTAGAATAGGAAATAGCTGTGGTAACCATGAGGTATCTGTGGTCATATGTCAATTCATCATTTCAATGGTGACCACTCTTGTATATCTGTCTATGAAAAAGAGATCATGACAACACCTGTCATACTTTGGCCTGTAATGCTCTGAAATATCATCTATGATGCAGATATCCTATCATGTTGCATGGATAAAAAGAGGGAGTTCAGTCTTTCTGTTACTGTTCATTTGGCTAGAGATTGTGCAGTTAGTCTATTTTTAGTCCAGTATGGGCCAGAGCCTGCAATACTTCTTATTAACATCATTGGCATGACTCATTGAGTAATGATCAGGCCCATATTATCAATATGTTGACTTTAACTTGAAAGGAAAACCTGCTTCAGCAAAGGGAAAAGGAAGATGTAGCCAAAGATAAAAGATATCAGGTATATTTAGAATATAGAGGTGAAACATAAATATTAATTAATGTTATAATACAGGGTGTACAAGACTCAGTCCTGTAAAATATTTAGCTTAGCAAAATTAGACCATCGGACTTAGGATAAGTTAACATAAGCAAGTTAATAATAAACCTGCCTAGCTTGGGTCTATGTTTGTGATATGCTGATTTTCTGAAATAATTGCTGAGTTTGGATAACATCTGAGAGAAAGATTAGTAGATGACCATTGGTAGCCAAGGTGAGATGTTGGAGACTTTCTTAAGGTAACTGCCTATTAATATGGTGATACGGTGGTGGAAATGTTAATAAGTATAAGGGGAACTAATGAGTTAGCCTATGAAAAATGGGGCACTCCAAAAGTAGAGGGGCATGGAAGTTCAAATAAGGAAAAGGAGTTAAAACCTTCAGAGATATGTATGGGCATCAGCATAACACATTATAAAATGTGTTGTGGCTCGTGTGCCTGGGTGTGTGGGAGATACCAGGATGATGACCACTGGTGGTGGTGATGGTGAGGGTGATGATGAGGACTAACACTTCGGGTGTTTCTGTAAGGCCTTGTATGAGTAATGCAAATATTATTAATTTTGTAATGATCTCACTTTACCAGATTGCAGTGTGTGTATTGTTTGGTTGGCTACTAAAAGTAATGATTGTAAAAAGAGCACTGTGTAGACTCTATTGTGCACTATGTGGTCTCCGTTCTATTAAAAACTTCTCTCTACTGTAGTTGATCTTGGGGGCTGAACTCTCACAGATTAAAGTAGGTATAAACCCTCACTTGGGTGGGTAATTGGTTAAAATAGCCCATAACTATAGAGGTGACTACAAAGGTTTGTTGTAAAATGATAACATCTTGGTTTTAGTGCAGCACAGATGTGATTCAGCAGCATAACAGCTCTGAACGATATAGCGTTACATGTAGATGAGATGTCTGATTTGTACTTTTGAAGTGAACTGGTAAGTAATGTGTGAGATGGCCCTTGCAGTAAGCCTGAGTGGAGGGCTGTGGGAAGCTGAGCCCAGAACAAAGGATCAGGCCGTGAGGGATGTTATCTGAGCTGAGAGGACACTCAGGGTATGTCTACACTACAGAATTAGGTTGATTTTATTTAAGTCAACATTGAGCCTCCGATTTAAGCAAGTTGATTCTGCATGTCCCCACTATGCACATTGTGTCGGCGGAGCGCATCCTCACTAGCAGGGCTGGCATTGACTCTCAGAGTGCTGCACGGAGCAGAGTGGAATGTTGTATTGGGCTTGCAGTGCCTCATAGGACCAAAACATTTGTGCGGGTGGTTATGAGAACATGGTATTAACTTCCCGTGATGCACTTACCTCCCTTCCTCTCTCCCTGAAATGAACGTCAAACAAATCAAGCCTTTTTCGCGTCTTTTTTCCCAAGCCTGGGTTACCTGCACAGACGTCATAGCATGGCAAGCATGGACCCTGCTCAGCTGTACACTGTTGTTGTGAGTATTGCAAACACCTCATGCCTTATCCTGCAGTATTTGCTCAGCTGAAGCAGGAACTACCGCACAGAACAATATGATGCCACGCAAGCAGACATGCTGGAAGCCATGGAGCGGAGCAATATGCAGATGCTGGTGACAGTTGCACATCACCTTGACATGGTGGTGCGCAGCTTCTGGGCCCGAGAAATAAGCACTGAGAGGTGGGACCACATAGTTATGCTGTCGGGGAGAATGGATTCTCCTCCTCCCTTCCTCAACAACAGTGTTCTACTTGTTGTTGCCCGAGGTCACCCTGGGAGGTATCCACAGAGCATTTGGGGGTAGTGGTGGGGTTGCCACGTAGAATCACATGCAGCTCCTCATAGAAGCGGCATGTCTGTGGGGCAGAACCAGAATGACTGTTCGCCTCCCTTGTCTTCTGGTATGCTTGCTGAAGCTCCTTTATTTTCATGCGGCACTGCTGGGTGCCCCTGGTGTAGCCCTTCTCCCCCATGCCCTGTGTGATTTTGGCATAGATGTCAGCATTTCTTCTGCTGGTTCGGAGCTCTGCCTGCACAGACTCTTCTCCCCTCCCAGCAATAAGATTCACCATCTCCTGTGTGCTCCATGCTGGAGCATGTTTGCAGCCTTGAGCATCCATTGTCAGCTGTGCTGAGGAGCTCTCCATGCTGATCAAACAGGAAATGAAAATTCAAAAGTTCCCGGGGCTTTAACGGGGCGATTGTTTCGTGTGTATCTGGCTGAAGTGCAGTGGAGTTGAAAGTGCTGTCCAGAGCAGTCGCAGCGGAGAATTGTGAGACACATCCTGGAGGCCAATTCATTTGAATTACACAGTGCAGTGTTTACGCTATCCCATTGTCGTCGCATGGATGTCGACCGAAGCGCTATGCCTCTCATGGAGGTGGAGTACAGAAGTCGACTTTACAAACCCTTTAGGTTGGCGGAAGGGACTTGGTAGTGTAGACACCTACATTATTAACTCGACCTAACGTGGCATATGTCGACCTAACTTTGTAGTGTAGACCAGGCCTCAGACAGGGAGGCTTGGCTGAGTGGAACACTGCAGGGATTCTCTCTCAGGAGACCTGACTTGGGGCTCTGGGAGACAAGTCATGGGGGACAAAAGTGAAACTGGGAGCTCTCAGGTGCCTGGTCTGGATACTGGGGCCTTGGACAAGGGGAGAAAGTGTAAGGGGGCAGATGGTTAATGACTCTCCAGTGGGTGAGCTGGAAATGATATCCCAGGAGTGGGTGTGAAAATTTTTGTGAACCTGTTATATTTTGGGAGAATGGTTTTATCATGAGGGTGCTGTGGGCTGTTGGACATGTACAAGAATAAATACGTTTTCCCCCGGCAGACTTTTGAACTGGACATTGAGAAAGACTGTTCCTTTCATGGGAGGAAGAAAGGGGAAATGGAGGCAGGCATACCTGTCATGGTGAGGCCTGTTGCACGTGGGTGCCCCAGGCAGGGATGCCTTGTCACAAGGGAAACCTTCCTCTCCCCTAAGAAATAAAATAAAGATACTTTACAAAGTGCCCTGAGGGTCAGTAAATTTAAGGGAGAAAGTAAATTCAAGAGTCAATGATCCTCAGCTGCCAGGATCAATAACAAAATGGGGTTTGTCACCAGGACACAAACCATAAAGAAATTTAACAATTAAAAGAACTGATCTTCATTTGCACCCCAAAACAAATTGGAATCCAGTGGAATCTTGGAACAGGTGTAATATGATTCATATGTCAGATGTATGTATGGTGAATATAAATGTACATTATTGAAATAATTGGATCTGCAGCCATTTACATCCGATGAGGATCTGACCTTATGTGTGTAACATCACTAAGTGGGCAGCTGCCTTCTGCACTAACCACCAGATATTTAATTGCAGCTTTATAGATATCAAAAACAGAGACTTTAGGGCCATGCCTTCCAATTTGTCTCTTAAAAGTCATTTTTGTTACAGTTAGAGACCTGAAAATTTCACCTCTGCAGTTTCTCACCGTTAGCACTACAGTTACTATCCACCCAGCATAGGGAGATTGCAGAGGACACACCTTGGAATTTGTCAGTTAACTGCAGGGATCACTTTTAAATGCTGTTCGGCATTTCCTATCTGATGCTGAGCTGAGGATGCTGCCCCATGTTACTCAAAGCCAAATTCAGCCCTGGTGTAATTCCATTGTCTTCAGAGTAGTTGCACTTGGTTGCACCAAGGTTGAATCTGGTTTCAGGAGTGGAAATTGCACTCGAGCTCTAACACCCTACAGAGAAATTCCACAAAGCTGCCTAGTTGTCCCTCACACTGTCTTTATTTTTGGATAATCAGCAGTCACTGGAGCCTGATCCTCCAAACGCTTTTATGCCATTGTTGTCTAGATGAGTGTGACTAGTTGCAATAAATCTTTGGGGGGGCCCCTCCCAAGAACCTCTCACTTTGGGGGGGTCTAGACACTAGAGCATCCCCTTCCCAATGCAGAGTTCTGCTGCCTAGAAATGTGCTGTTAATTCAGAGACACAGCAGTGCAGAAGAGATGAAAAGCATGACAAACATTTTTTTCTCCATAACTTCCAGGCACAGGATTTCTTGGAATCATAGTTCGATGGTTAAATAAAGATGTGTATTTTCAAATAATTCTTCTTTAAAGTTATCCTGAGAAATCTGATGCAGGGAACTTTTGTGTCTTGGTTTTTGTTAGGCCTTATTATTACCTTGACTTTGTTACCCAGAGTTTGTGTTTAAATGTTACATCTGTTTGGTGTTCCTATAGTAACAAATGGACATCTTTTGGCTTTAGCCTGGTATTTTTCAGCACAGCTGTATGTTAGTCTGAAGGAAAAAGCATTACCCGGATCAATGCCAGACTTACTATGGCAGCCACTGGCTTAACTCCTTGACTGCATGCTGAGACACTTGGCTAAATATTGAGTATGGGAATGTCTAACACTGCATTTTTTTAAGGTAGTCTCAGTCTCACTCGATCACAGTAGGGGCCTAAATAAGAACAGAGCCCCCTCAGTCCTCAGTCGGAAAGGGCACAGGATGCTTTCTCTTGCCTTTTGTCCTTTAAAGAAAGAAAAGAAAAAAAGCATTGCTGCAGTGTGCATGAGCTTCTGCATCTTGCTATATATTGAAAGGGGATCTTTTTGGACTGGTCTTCCACCCAGGAATAAGCAAATATGTGCTTTACATGTGTCACACTCATGTTAGTAAGTGATAGCTTTGATGTGCTGTAGATGAGATTTTTTTTTCCCCAGTAAAAGTGACTCACATTTTGATGGCTATGATTTTATTCTGGGGCTGCTTAGTTTATTTTAAAAATTGATTACTTAATGCAACCAGAAAAGTAAAAAAGAGAAAATTAATTTATTGTAACAATTCAAGGTTTAATGTCATACTAGGTGTCACGGAGTGCCCGGGCAATGCTCTGGAACTGCTCCCCACAAAACCAGTCAGGACTTTGGGGGGGGCCTCCTCTCCCTTGGAGCAGACTGTCTTCAGGGCAAGAAGCTCACACGTCTTCACCTCCTGGGTCTGACCTTGGAGCATTCTGCATATGCCCCTCCGTGCGCTTCCCACAGCGACTCTGCCCAGGTGGGGTCCTGGGGAAGCCAGAGGTCCTGCACGCACCCCCACTTCGCAGTCAGATGTGACTCTTAGCCAGCCAGTAAAACAGAGGCTTATTAGATGACAGGAACACGGTCTAAAACAGAGCTTGTCGGTACAGCGAACAGGACCCCTCCGCTGGGTCCATTCTGGGGCCCAGCGAGCCAGACACCCATGTCTGCACTCACTCCACGTCCCCAGCCAGCTCCAAACTGAAACCCCCTCCAGCCTCTCCTTCTCTGCTGAGTTCCTTTCCCGGGCCAGGAGGTCACCTGACCTCTTTGTTCTCCTACACTTTTAGCATCCCCTTGCAGGGGGGAAGGGCCTGGCCATTAGTTGCTAGGCGACAGAGGGTTGGTCAGAAACTGAGGCACCCACACAGTATTCAGAGGAAACATTAAAACCAGTCCCACTTCATCACACTAGGATTTTGACATAAACCAGAAAACCAGAAAGGACATCAGAGATGAGGCCGTCCTTCACTCATCTTATTGTGCCTACATATTATAGCACATCTGTTATGTAAAATTGCCCATTACTGAGACCCTTGTAGGAACAACAGACACTATTCAGTTCAGTGTGGTTTCACTTGCTTGCACCAAGGTTGAATTTGGTCTCAAGAGTGGAAATTGTGCTCAGGCTGAAATGTGCAGAGTGAATTAAGGACAGATCCTTAATGATACAGTACTTGTCTTTGGTCCTCAACATTATTTTCACTTGACCTTTATGGTAAAGGCCTTTTTAAAGCTTCCTTGCAGGGAAAAAAGATTAAAAGCAAGGGGTTAGGGAATTAATCAGACAGGAAATAAACTGTAGCTATAAATTTATCTCCCCTTATAGGATTAATTAATTCATTCCCTTTCTGAGCCCCAGCTATGGGGAAATCTTTGTAGATTTTCTAAATGGGATGGATCTGAGTAATGTAAGTTTAAAGCATACGTTGACAGCAAGAGATACCTGCTCATGTTTACATAGTTCAGGTCCTGCTTTCTGAATTCCACATAGTGGCTTTATTTTCTGAACAGAAACCCTATTTTCTCTATCCATAAAAAAAAAATGTGCAGTGAGATACGTCATGAAACTCTTCATACTAACCCAGAATGTGACAAAGATTCTGTGTCAGGTTTGTGATTTAGTAGCTGAAGCTGTTTATACAACTGTTTCTTTTGCCACCTAGGCTTCTGTCTCTATTTGAATATGTCTCTATTTATAGAATACCTAGTACAAAGCTCTTCACACTCAAATATCCAAAGCAGGTCATACTTTTGACAAAGGATTATCCAGTCCAGAGAAATTAGCTTTCACCTCTGTTAGAGTGTCTGTTTGTAGATCTTTGATTTCAGGCTTCTGCTGATGCACTGTCTCTGTGTAAGTATGTTTAATTTGGTTATTTTAAGTAATTAAATAGTCTTACTCTAAAGCTGCTGTGATGTATGTCCAGGACAGTTTATTCTCTGGTTTTTGGCTGGATTTATTTTTATAAATCCCTAATCTAACTTGCTTATTTTGGGCTAAACTGTGCCTTTGTCCTGGCTTATGCAGCTATAGTGAAGAGTGAGGAGGAGTAAGATCTTAATTTCCCCAATACTAATTTCTCCCTACTGTTACTCACACTTTCTTGTCAACTGTCTGTAATGGGCCACTCTCTTACCACTTCAAAAGTTATTTTTCCTCCCTTGGTATCTTGCTGTTAATTGATTTATCTCATTAGACTTACCTCACACTTGGTAAAGCAACCCCCATCCTTTCATGTATTTATACCTGCTCCTGTATTTTTCACTTCATGCGTCTGATGAAGTGGGTTCTAGCCCATGGAAGCTTATGCCCAAATAAATTTGTTAGTCTCTAAGGTGCCACAAGGACTCCTCATTGTTTTTGCTGATACAGACTAACACAGCTACCACTCTGAAACACTCCCCAGTGAGACTGTGTGTAGGACCTGGTTGCTGGGTCCAGGCACAGGAAGGAGAGCAGGGACTGTATACCCAAAACATTCGCTCTTCTGCCACCCCAGCAAGTAAGTGGGCACAGAGTAGGTGGAGCCATGGACTCCACCCTCCTTACCACTCCCAAACACACATGTTGGCCAGCCATGATGGCGAGGCTATGCTGTGTCTGGTAATGGGCTGTCACTCCTTCTTTCTTGCCACCATGGAAGAGAGGAGCTGTGTTCTTTAGAGAGGTGTATTCTTACCAGAGCTGTTGCTGGAGTGGGTAGCTATGAACTATCCCCTACACTAGCTTGAGCCTAAATGCTTGATCTAGCCCATTAATATTGAAGAACATGGTGCTAGATCAGCAGATGGATGGAACTACATCATTTTATCCCAATTAAGGATTTGGCCCATGATGTTCTTTCCTTGTTTGAAATTAATCCATACATGCTATTTTAATTTTGAAAATGAAATAAACTATTTATTTATATAAAGAAAGTGGCCCAAATCAACATACAGACAGAAAATGTTTTATTTAGAGGAAAGAATTCTAAAGCCATATTCTAAATGTTTCATGTGATTATTATAGTTCTTTGTTTCAGGGTTTGATTGATTTCAGAATTAATTTTACACATTCAGGTTACAGATTGAGATATCGAATCCTTCAGTACTTGAGTTCCTGGATGGGGATGAAAAACACAGCATCCAGTAACCAGTACCACATATTTCCATGCCTTCTGCAGGCGTCTAACCTCTTAATTCCAGTTTGAATTTTTTTTTATATGTAACTTAAAGGTTGGTGGTTCTTATAGTGATTGTTCCTATGTATTCTTTTTCTGATGCACAGGCACCATAGAACAGATTCTTTTTGGCCACACCTGCGCCCCGGAAATCTTGGCGCCCCCCTTCACCATCCCCTAAGTACATAAAGGGCAGAGCCAGCCCAATGGACCCTCAGTTCCTTCTTACCATCCATGGCAGCATGATGGAACCTATGCAGTGTCCCCTTACTCGGCTCACCGTGCAATCTCTTGTTAGGCTAGTTAGCTGTCTCTAACTCGTGGTTTCTATAGTTAGTGTAGTTAGTATCATTTTAATTGTTTGTATCATGCCCAGTAGTGCAAAAAAAAAAAAAAAAAAAAAAGGCAAAACTTATTATAATAGATTTGAAGATATCCCTGATACTGGGACCCAAGCTGCTATGGCTGAGTCCTGCTATATTGATCTGAAGGGTCAGAAGAGTGACCGATATTATAAACACTTGCATTATTCAACATGAAAACAGTGATAGAAATGTGTGGGTTTTTTTCTACAGAGACCGTGGCTTATATGGCTGCTTGGAATACATCCAAAAGCATTCATTCATTGATCAAATGCAAGAAAGAACAAGAAATCAAAACAAGCATTTATATTGAAACTAAAATAGTTATGCAAAACAAACTTAATAAAAGCCTATTAAAATCTCTCTTCTTTTGGAGGCAAACTGTCACTCTCTTTTTTTCACTAACACACTTTTCTTTGATGAAAAGGAAATGGTTAATTTCACTCTGTCTTGCTGTCTGAAGTACATTCACGTCTCCTGTTTTTAACAGACAGGCACAAGGTGAAGGAAATACGTGATAGAACTGGTGGGGGAAATATGACTTTTGTTGATGTTCTTGGAACACTGGATGGCTGGTCAGTAATGAATGGATACTTTAGGCTTGCAAGTCGGGCACGGTACTGTTGCTTGGCTCACATTACAGTCAAGGACATCATCTGATTTGGGTCCTTTCTTCTCAGACAAGGCAGGGTTGGATGTGGTAATACGTGTAGTGCAGTTGATTTCAGAATCTGTTTAAAAGTTGAGTGGGAGAGGGGTTAGGAGGAAGAAAAATAGTGGCGCTGAAAGTAACACAAGGGGGGAGGATGACAGAACAGGATCTTATGTGCCTCTGCAGTGCTGACAATTGAGTGTCACCACTTATGGGCTGAGGACTGGATGTCATGAGGATATGATGACTTTCAGGACTCTCAGGTGAAAATAAAGTTCCTTAAACAAGAGCAAGGCCTGCTGACCGTCCTCTCGGGAAGAAAACCCTGCGGTCTGGTCTGCTGTGTCT
Organism: Chrysemys picta bellii; assembly: GCF_011386835.1. Taxonomy (NCBI): domain Eukaryota; kingdom Metazoa; phylum Chordata; order Testudines; family Emydidae; genus Chrysemys; species Chrysemys picta. The sequence goes on along the minus strand of NC_088794.1, from coordinate 71,288,863 downwards.
GCTTGGGATCGAGGACGTTGAGACGAGATGCGATAAGCTGAGCTGGAAAGCCATGCTGCTTTTTTCAAAATCTCCTTTTAAGGACCCCAAAAGGCAGGAGAGGGGAATGGGTGGCGTAGTTCATCCCCTTGTTATTTTATTCAATTAAATCCGTTTCTGTAAGGCCAAACTTGGTATAGGTAACGTTAAGTCCAATCTCTACATAGTCTTTGACCCCTGTCAGTAGGCCCTTTTTGTTTGGACTAATTCAGCCTCTGTCTGGTTTTCTTGCACCTGTTTATAACATTCTTTTATTAAAATAGCGTGACCTATTTTCATGGTTAATTTCCAAGCAGGCAAAAGTTATAGACCAGTTGTCACAATAGTCTCCAGGATTTAAAATTTGCCCTTCTTGAAGGCTGCTATCAGATGAATGATGGGCACTTTACGTGCCTCTTTAGTCTGGGTAAAGGGGCACATTCCTGATGTGTTCAATTGTTGTTCCTTCTCCAATAAAACACAGAAAGTGAGGAAGGCCTACTTCAGGGTCTTTCTGCTGGAACACTCAAGGGCCGGGGGGTTGATTCCAGGTTCGCGGTCACATGCCTTTGTCATCTCATGGGCTCCGTGGCTCATGTAGGCCTACCCACCAATCCTGTTAATATTGAGAATCTTGAGGAAACTCAGACAAGATTCAGTTGCAGTGATCATGGCAGCCCCAGACAGTTCTGGTACTCAGAGTAGGTGAACCTGCCTCCTCACAAACTCTGCTCACACTACCTGGTCTACTGTATATCGTTTAGTAAAATGGATGTTCGCACATACACCTGGATCCAGTATCATTACATCTGACAGTCTGGATGCAGGCTAGATAGCTGCCACGAAAGAAGTTGTTCAGCTGATATCCAGACATCTCGGTGCATAGCGGCAAAGCCTCTGCTAGACTGTCTTGTGCTGTTGTGCAGCAAAATGCAAGAGATTTTCTATTTGGGAAGTACAGCGTCCCCTGTCTCCCTTGGAAGCACCTGTTTCTGCTATTCTGAACTATCTGCTAACCCCAAAATATTAAGAACTATCCATCAGCTCCCTAAGAATACATTTAGCAGCAATAGCAGCACATCCTCCTCCTATTCAGGGCTGTATCATATTTTCCCATCCTACAGTTGCTAGATTCCTAAAAGTTCTCATGCATGTGTTTCCTTATTCTGGGAGCCACCCCCTTCCTGGGACCTCCACGGTGTTATCTGGCTTAATGGAACTTTCCTTTGAGCACCTTGCAACCTGCTCTTTTTACCTATGAAGACAAGCTTTGTAGTAGCCATGATATCAGTTTGGGGAATTCAAGCCCTTGTGGCTGGTTCCCCTAACACATAGTTCCATAGAGATAATGTGACTCTTAGGCCGCACCTCAAGTTCCTGTCTATGATTTGTTTCTGAATTGCATTTAAATTTTTTGGTTCATCTCCCAGTTTGTTCCCCAAACCACTCAAACCAGACGAAAGCCAAATTGTAGTCCTTTAACGTGGGCAGGGCTATTTCATACTAGCTGGACAGGTCAAGACCCCTCAGGAGCTCCTCCAGACTGTTTGTAGCCTTTGCAGATAGGATTAAGGCTCAAGCTACTTCCACCCAAATGTTGTCTAAATGGGTATCTAACTGTATTAGATCCTGTTATGAAATAGCCAGGTTAGATCTATCTATGTAGGTTAGCAACCATCCTGACATGGTTCAGGCAGTTTCTGTGGCTATTTTAAGAAGTATGCCTTTTTCAGAAATTTGCTGGACAGCTTCACAGGGATCAGTCCATATTGTCACCCAGCACTACTACTAAATTGTGGCTTCAGGATCAGATGCCCACTTTGTTACAGCTGTCCTACGGTCCTTGTTTACATAGGGCTCCTATCATCCACTTTCTACCTATGAGGTCACTGCTTGCTAGTCACCAGAACTGGGATCCATGAGGCCAATCACTTGAAGAAGAAAGAATGGTTACTTATCTGACAGTAACCATGGTTCTTCAAGATGTGTTGTCCATGTGGATTCCAAAATCCGTTCTTTTTTCTGCTTCTACAAAGTCCTATAGATACAGGATTCAGTACTGGCAAAAAAAAATTGAGGGATGGTTGGGTCCACTCTGCCCTTTATGCCCTTGTGTGGGAAGGTGCGGGGATCCAATGGACATAGCTAGCCAAAAAATATCTGATCTCATTTGCACAGGACACATACTCACCAGAAGCGGAATACATATGGACTACACATCTCAAAGAACCACAATTACTGGAGAGAAGTAGCCATTCTTTGTTTAAGAAAGGGCCACTTTCCTCTGATTGGCTAGAAATCATGCTTTGCTGCAATGTCTGATGGAGATTGAGAACAGATGATTCTCATGCTTTGGGTATTTCCTGAGACATTTCTCCTATTTTGGGGTTGAATATTTAATGCTCAAAAATGAGACATTGATAGGACTAGCTAGAGCCATGCAACTTTGTTATGGCATCTCAGTACTGACCTCCAGCTCGCTATTCCTGTCCTGAGTCACGCCTAAGCAGAGCCTCTCTGCCATTGGTGCAAAGTTTGTGTTATGAGCAAACATCCACTATGTACTAGGTTGAGACCAGCTCCGGGCAGGAACTTTGTTGATACGGTTCTTGTACTTGTTGAGCACGTTGTCTGTGTTTAACAAATCATCCTTATCATTTTATCCGAGTCAAGAGTTCAAAGGATAAGCATAATAACCTAGTGTACTACTATGACTTCTCAAACATTGAAGCTGTGAGTATGTAGCACTTCTCATGATCAGACCTACTCAATGTTGAGGATACTCATCAGCTTTTTGTTGCAGGATTAGGCCTTTAGCATATGTGTACACTACAGTTAAACTCCCACAGCTGGCCCGCATCAGTTTAATCAGGCTTGCAGGGCTTGCGCTAAAAGGCTGTTTAATTCCGGTCTAGTCGTTCAGGCTTGGGCTGGAGACCTCTGAGAGCTGAATGTAGAGATGAAAGAAAAGGACTTCCCCCCCTACCCTTACTCTTCCCCCCCCCCCCCCCACACACATACAGAATCATATTTTAGAAATTTTAAACAGAAAAGACATCCTGGCTTGGGTTGCCCCAAACCATTCTGAATAAAAGAATGCCCTTTGAAGGGAATGGAAACCTAAACTCGAGCCTGGTCTACACTACGAGTTTAGGTTGAATTTAGCAGCGTTAAATCGAATTAAGCCTGGACACGTCCACACGACGAAGCCCTTTTTTCGACTTAAAGGGCCCTTTAAACCGGTTTCTTTACTCCACCTCCGACGAGGGGATTAGTGCTAAAATCGGCCTTTGCGGGTCGGATTTGGGGTATTGTGTTCGGAATTCGACGTTATTGGCCTCCAGGAGCTATCCCACAGTGCTTCATTGTGACCGCTCTGGACAGCACTCTCAAATCAGATGCACTGACCAGGTAGACAGGAAAAGCCCTGCGAACTTTTGAATTTAATTTCCTGTTTGCCCAGCGTGGAGAGCACAGGTGACCACGCAGAGCTCATCAGCACAGGTAACCATGATGGAGTCCCAGGATCGCAAAAGAGCTCCAGCATGGACAGAACGGGAGGTACAGGATCTGCTCACCATATGGGGAGATGAATCAGTGCTAGCTGAACTCCGTAGCAGTAAACGAAATGACAAAATATTAGAAAAAGTCTCAAAGGCCATGAAGGATAGAGGCCATAACAGGGACGCACAGCAGTGCCGCGTGAAAATTAAGGAGCTAAGGCAAGCCTACCACAAAGCCAGAGAGGCAAACGGAAGGTCCGGGGCAGAGCCGCAAACATGCCGCTTCTACGTGAAGCTGCATGCCATGCTAGGGGGTGCAGCCACCACTACCCCAACCGTGTGCTTTGACTCCATCAATGGAGAATCACGCAACAGGGAAGCGGGTTCGGGGTACGAGGAAGATGATGATGAAGATAGCTCACAGCAAGGAAGCAGAGAAACCGGTTTCCCCAACAGCCAGGATATGTTTATCACCCTGAATCTGGAACCAGTAACCCCTGAACTCACCCAAGGCGTGCTCCCAGACCCTGAGGGCACACAAGGGACCTCTGGTGAGTGTACCTTTGTAAATATTACACATGGTTTAAAAGCAAGCGTGATTAATGATTAATTTGCCCTGGCACTCACGGCCAGTACAGCTACTGGAAAAGTCTGTTAACGTGTATGGGGATGGAGCGGAAATCCTCCAGGGACATCTCCAGAAAGCTCTCCTTGATGCAAAAGGTTTCTGGGGAGGGCTGCCTTATCCCGTCCACCATGGTAGGACACTTTATCACGCCAGGCCAGTAGAACGTAGTCTGGAATCCTTGCATAACAAAGCATGGCAGCGTATGGTCCCGGTGTTTGCTGGCATGCAGACAACATCCATTCCTTATCTCTCTTTGTTATCCTCAGGAGAGTGATATCATTCACGGTCACCTGGTTGAAATGGGGTGATTTTATTATGGGGACATTCAGAGGTGCCCGTTCCTGCTCGGCTGAACAGAAATGTTCCCCGCTGTTAGCCACGTGGTAGGGGGGAGGGGTGAAGTGATCATCCCAGAGAATTGGGTGTGTGTGGGGGGGTAGTTGGGTTTGTGCTGCATGTTAACCCAGAAACTGCAGCCCCTCCTTTTACATTGCAAACCCATTTTAAATGGCCAACCCAATGGGTGCTTGGTATGGGAAATGAGGGCGCTACTGTTTGAAACCATTCCCACATGTTAAGAAGGTTAAAAAAGCCAAAAGACTGTGGCTTACCATGGCTGCCTGCAAGCTGAAATCTGTTGCCTGGCACTGTGTGAGTGATCTCTCACACCAAACCGGCAGGCCCTCAATATAAGAGGAAAAATGCGACCTTGTAACGAAAGCACATGTGCTGTGTAATGTGAACAGCAAAATTTAATGTGAAAGAGCATACCCATTATTCTCTAAAATGTCTTTTTTAACTACCTGTCCCTTCTCCACCACCAGCTGCAAATGTTTCTCCTTCACAGAGGCTAGTGAAGATTAGAAGGAGAAAACGGCGGACTCGGGATGATATGTTCTCGGAGCTCCAGATGTCCTACCACGCTGACAGAGCACAGCAGAATGCATGGAGGCAGTCAATGTCAGAGTGCAAAAAAGCACAATATGAACGAGAGGAGAGGTGGCGGGCTGAAGAGGATAGGTGGCATCAGCTTGCTGACAGAAGGCAAGAGTCGATGCTCCAGCTGTTGGAGCATCAAACTGATATGCTCCAGCGTATGGTTGAGCTGCAGGAAAGGCAGCAGGAGCAGAGACCGCCACTACAGCCCTTGTGTAACCAACAGCCCTCCTCCCCAAGTTCCATAGCCTCCTCACCCAGGGGTAGGCTGGGTCCCCAAGGATAACAATAGGCATTTCAACATGCCGGTTATTTTCTGGTCCAGGAAGAAAGTCCCTTCCTCCAGCTTTTGAAACAGACCAGAGTTCCTGAAGACGTGAGCATCATGTACCTTTCCTGGCCATCCCACGTCGATGTTAGTGAAACGTCCCTTATGATCCACCAGGGCTTGCAGCAACATTGAAAAGTACCCCTTGCGGTTTATGTACTCAGTGGCTTGGTGCTCCAGTGACAAGATAGGGATATGGGTTCCGTCTATCGCCCCTCCACAGTTTGGGAATCCCATTGCAGCAAAGCCATCCACTATAACCAGAGTCACTACCCTTGATATCAGCAGGTCTTTTATTGCCCTGGCAACTTGGATCACAGCAGTCCCCACAGTAGATTTGCCCACTCCAAATTGATTCCCGACTGACCGGTAGCTGTCTGGTGTTGCAAGCTTCCACAGGGCTATTGCCACTCGCTTCTCAACTGTGAGGGCTGCTCTCATCCTGGTATTCTGGCGCTTCAGGTCAGGGGAAAGCAAGTCACAAAGTTCCATGAAAGTGCCCTTACGCATGCGAAAGTTTTGCAGCCACTGGGAATCGTCCCACACCTGCAACACGATGCGGTCCCACCAGTTTGTGCTTGTTTCCCGGGCCCAGAATCGGCGTTCAACGGCATGAACCTGCCCCGTAACACCATGATTTGCACATTGCTGGGGCCTATACTTTGTGAGAGGTCTATGTCCATGTCAATTTCCTCATCACTCTTGTCGCCGCGCTGCAATGGCTGCAATCTCCTCCTCGCCTGGTTTTGCTTTGGCATGTTCTGGCTCTGCATATACTCCAGGACAATGCGCGTGGTGTTCATAGTGCTCATAATTGCCGCGTTGATCTGAGCGGGCTCCATGATCCCAGTGTTATGGCGTCTGGGCTGAAAAAAGGCGCAAAACTATTGTGTGATGGAGGGAAGGAGGGGCGAGTGATGACATGGCTTACAGGTACAGGGAATTAAAATCAACAAAGGTGGCTGTGCATCAGGGAGAAACACAAACAACTGTCACACAGAATGGCCCCCCCAAAGATTGAACTCAAAACCCTGGGTTTAGCAGGCCGTTGATTTCACGGAGGGAGGGGGAAGCAAATGAATACAGAACAAATCTGATCCATCTATTTTTTACATCTTAAGCTAGCAGCAGACGGTGCAGCATGACTGATAGCCCTCGGCATCTTCTGGGTGCTTGGCAGAAGATGCTGTACTACGACTGCTAGCCATCATCGTCAAGACGGTTCAATAGGACTGCTGGCAAGACTGAGTCTCCAGGAGACAAAACATGTCTGTTCAGGTGCCTCTGATCGAACTCACTGAGGAATACGATGACGATGGATACCAGTCGTAATACACCGTCTACTGCCAAAAGGCAATTAGCTGCTGCTATGTAGCAATGCAGTACCACGTCTGCCGGCACCCAGATGACATATGGTGACGATGAGCTGAGCTGAGCGGGCTCTGTGCTTGCCATGATATGTTGTCTGCACAGGTAACCCAGGTAAAAAGGTGCGAATCGATTGTCTGCCGTTGCTCTGACGGAGGGGGAGGGGCCTGACGACATGTACCCAGAACCCCCCGCGACACTGTTTTTGCATCATCAGGCATTGGGATCCCAACCCAGAATTCCAATGGGTGGCGGAGACTGCGGGAACTGTGGGATAGCTACCCACAGTGCAACGCTCCGGAAGTCGACGCTAGCCTCGGTACTGTGGACGTGGTTCGCCAACTTAATGCACTTAGAGCATTTTATGCGGGGACACACACAATCGACTGTATAAAACCGGCTTCTATAAATTCGACCTAATTTCGTAGTGTAGACATACCCTCGTAGTGTAGACCAGGCCTTAGATATCATGAATCAGAGCTTTCTCCGTGGTTCTTAGTGAATACATTTCTAGTGCTGTTTGGCAGCTGCAGATATGTTTGTGGAAAGAAAAAAATCAAATATTGATGGGGATTTGGTGCCAGCCATGTATGTTGTGGTTTACATAAGAACCACGTGAGCAGCACACGATTTGTGTCTTCAGGCTCTGTACCTTCTAAATACAGACCCGGCATCAATCATCCTGCTTTACACTGTGAAAATGTTCTATCAGCTCCAAGCTCGTTTGCTGTTAACATCCTGTAAACTTAGGTTTTTGGGACATCCCCATCAAAATATTCATTGGTCTGTCTAAATTTGGACTGATAGCAACCTTACATTAGGTTGCAAAAATGAGCATATATTAGTATTTATACAGATAAGAGGTGCATTTTGAGCAAGGTAATATTATTTATATCATTTATATCCTTTGAGAGCAAGCCGTATTTTCAGTTTTTCCTTGCCATTTCCTATACAGTGTATAGGAAAATTTTTAAGGAATAATGCAAATATGGAGGTAACTTTGTCTGAAACTGACAGGATTTTAAGAATTGCCAGTGTAATGAAACTTTTTTGTTTGTTTTGTCTTTTAATTGCTTTTTTATGTAATGAAGTAAACTGTTAAGCATAACACCATGGCCTTGAAGTGTTTTTTACCAGAACAAACAGGTTTGCGGATATAGTTCAGCGTGCGGATTGGGGTCTTCATTCTGTGTTCTGTCATTGTGTACCAGGAGAGGGCACTGAGCTTTTTAAAAATGCTTCAGAAATTAACCTTCATTTTTCTTCTGTTGAAAGTTTTACAGTCAAGATTGAAAACTTTTTACTGTCCCAAATACTGAGATTGAAGTGAGATTGAAGGCAATATAACTTAGTTTGAAATAAAGAATATTTCTTGTGGAGAGGCATTCCATAAAAGCCAAATTCCTAGCACTGTACAAAATTGAGGCTTACATTATGATATATAAACATTTTCTAGAGTTTCTGAGGGAGAAAACCTATAGTAAGAGCCTGAGACTGACCTTTATTTAGGGAAAAAGTGCTATATCTCAGCATGTCACAAGGGCAGCACAATTTACAAATTACCCTGTTACTTCTTACTGGGCAAAGCTGTGGGTGGAGTTTCCATGCCATTATGTTACAAGCACAAAATCTTCTGTGGATAATTGTGTTCATACTTTGTTAGAAGTGCAGAGCTATTCTAAAGTACCTTTCAGCATACAAGAATAGTCCTGAGCCATATACCTGGGAAAGCAGTAGTGGTATGAGCACAAATGGGAATCGGAAAACCTTATTATTCCTGTACCTTATACAGAAATTCAAGGAAGTTCTCCGTAGCTCAGTTACTGTCTCTGTAAAAAGCAGGGGGGGAGGATGATGCTTGCCTACATGTGTAAAGCACTGTAAGATCAGTGGATGAAAAGAGCTATACATTTGTATAGTAATACTTATTAATATTGTGGAGGAGAGACTGATGGTAGCCCCTCAAATGCACAGCTAGTTCCTCTTTGCGAGAGCAGGCTTCACAAATTAAGATTTCAATTTAGAATTGACTCCTAAGACTAGGAGGATAAATGGTACAGAGGATAAGGACCCTGAAAAAGAAATTCTACAAGTCTGACCCAAAAATGAGTGATATGTGAATTAGCTCCCACTGTGACGGGAAAAATATTTACAATACAAATTGTATGGAAATGCAAAATTAGGGTAGTGCCAAACATACAAGGCCACAGTCCACATCCTGGGACATGTCAGAGTCATCTGTGGTGCAGAGATAACTTTGTGTCAGTTTTGCCTCCCTCCCTCCCCCCGAGCTTGGCACCTGTCCAGTGCCTAAAGCAGCTGGATGGCTGATCTAAGTTGCTCCTGGCTGTCCACTGCCCCGTGGGTCCATTCTGGTAGCTACTGATCAATAGGACACAAGATTCTCCGACCTCTTCCCCTTCTCATGCAGTCATGCCCCCTACATCACCTAGTGAGTCCGTTGAGTATAGGGAGTACTCAGGTAGCTGGTTAAACCGGCTTTCCAACTGCTTTGCAGTGCAAATAGCAGAATGTGTGGTTCAGGGTTATTCTCCAAAGTTATTCTGAACAGAATCTCTGGCTTTTACATTATTGTCAATAAAGAGAGATTTCTCTCCTCACTTAATTTAGAAGAAAGGGGAAATCTGACAAGGAATATTTATTTTCCCTCTCAAGTGACAGAAGAAGCTTAGCTTGAATTTGGGAAAAGATGATCACTAGAGCAATTAAAGTAAAATTACTTCATGCAGAAAGGAGTTCACATGTTAAGTAAATTACCATGTGCAGCAATTGGAACAACTAAGCAACAAGGATTAATCAGTTTTTATAAAGAAAAACCTTAATTAAATATGGGGAAGTAGAACTGCCAACCCAGCTCTCCATCCTACTCCCCCTACCCCCAACCCTGTATAGTTTGCCTGAGCTCCCTGCATTTTCCCAAGTTCCTATTTATAACTCTTTATGACAATGTGTTATCTGATGACTGTTGAGTTTCTTTATTACACTGCCTGTTACCAGTGGAGTTTTAGAATCAAGACTTCCCATATAGGAGCAGGACCTTTCAGGGTTAGAATCAACTGTCCTTTAATTTGTGTTTAGCTTTACGAAATGTCAGAACAAATAAGTGTCCTGCATGTTGTGGAACTGGTATTGTACAGCTGACCATGCCATGGACATTTAATATGCTACATCTCCTCGTAAAAACGGATTTGTGTATAGTGTTCTAAAGAGCAACACTTATGGCTTCTTTGGGGAGTGAGAGTGATTGGGGGGGGTCACTTTTTTCTTTTTTTGGACATTTGATCTGACTGTAGCTGTTCTTTTCAAATAGCAAGTAATTCAAATCACATGTCGATCATTGCAGTGGATGACTGTACTCCCATTTACCACCAGTCCCTCCCCTCTATGCCTACCCAGCTTCAGAAACATCCAATTTCTCCTTTTCCTCTGCTGTGTTAGATGTTGCCTGCGGCAGGAGGCAGAGCAACTGAGAAATCAGAGCTGCCTGCCAAAAGCCAGTCATGGCTCACAGCGAAAAAGAAAATACACACTCCCTTTTGGCAAATCAACAACCTCACATCAGCTTTAAGGGCTTAAACAATATATGGGCTTGGCCCAGAAGGGTCTCTCCGAGTTCAACAACAAGCGGTCATTGAAAAAGTATAATTTTAAGGGGACAGCTACGCATGCTATGCTGAGAGTTAGTGCAATGCAGTGTCATTAGAGTTCTATCTGTATAAGCTGGTGCTCAGTTGTGATCTACTCAGGAAATTTAGTTCCACCCTTGACATTTTACACCTATGTGGTCTTGTTACCATAAATTAAAATAAATAAATGAATAAAAATAATGGAGATATCCCATCTCCATTAACTGGAAGGGACCTTGATAGGTCATTGAGTCCAGCCCCCTGCCTTCGCTAGCAGGACCAAGTACTGATTTTGCCCCAGATCCCTAAGTGGCCCCCTCAAAGACTGAACTCACAACCCTGTGTTTAGCAGGCCAATGCTCAAACCACTGAGCTATCCCTCCCCATGCCACTTCAGAATCCATTGCACGTCCATTACTGCAGGTAATATATACATGAAGCAACAACTGTTTTGCATAGATAGTTTGCATGGAGTTCATAGTCCTAGCTACATTAGTATTCTTAGAAAAATCCCATGACAATTGCCACAAAAGACTGTATTTGCTCTGCCTCTATGGCTATGTCTACTCTACCACTTATGTTCGCAAAACTTATGTCGCTCAGGGATGTGAATATTCCACCCCCCAGAGTGAAATAAATTAGTCCGGCATAAGCACTAGTGTCTGCAGCACTATGTCAGTGGCAGAGCTTCTCCCGCCCAACATAGCTACCACTGCTCATTAGGGGTGGATTATTTATGTTGACAGGAAAGTTCTCTCCCATTGGCATTGGATGGATACATGAGAGATCTTACAGCAGCGCAGCTGCATCGGTACAGCTGTGCCTCTGTAAGCTCTCTAGTGTAGATGTAGCCTTAGATACAGAACAAATCTTCCTTAATATCCAGTACTTTTGTCATTATTACAATGTTTTGATGCTATGCTCAAATATTGTGAACCCAAACTATTTTATTGGGAAAAAATGATATATAAACATTTAATAATTATTTTTTTACAATGTGTTAATATTAGTTTGTTGAGATTTTCAGAGTCTTGTCTTTAATACTTTTTATAGCCAAAATTCATGAATTGTTTATACTGTGTGTCAAGGCACCTCTTTTCTCTTGCCAGCCTTAGTGTTTCTCCCCTCTGGTGATGGTGGGCCTGGGGTACTCAGTCCCACTCAGGTAGGGTTTGCCTTCCCCCTTTGGTGCTCCCTTGGTTGTGTCTTCAGGGCAGGCCTGAGGGTAAGCCTAAGGGGTGCTCCTTCCCCACTCAAAACGGGAAATAGTCCCATAGACCCAAGCAAAGGGTGATACCTTTCCCTGCCTCCTCGCTGGGATGGAATGTCGTCCTGGGGTGTCAGTCCTTCCCCTAGCCAGCACTCGGGCTTGCCTCTGTTGTATTTTCCAACTCCTTCCAAGGGAGCATCCGGAGTTAAACCGGGAATGGGTGTTTGTCAAGTGAGTATAATGCTCACCAGGTAAAAGCACTGTGTGGAGCTCAGTCACAGGGAGGGAGGGGGGGAAGCCTGGAGTCTTGAGAGACTTGGAAGGAGACTCCCTGGAGCAGTTCCAGATCCCTGGTGACGGTGAACTGGGGAGGTCAGTGAGGACTCTAGCCTAGCTAGAAGAAGGAGGGCTGTCCCAGGGGAAGAAGAGGATTACAGCGCAGCCCCAGAAAAGAGGGCAGTGGATACTGAGTTTCAAGGAGAAGCTGGGGGTTGGGTGACGCCTGCCATAGTAAAACACAGTCCCAGGAAGGAGGGCTGTGATCACCTTGTCCCAAAAGAGAAGGCGTTTGAGCTCAGAAGAAAGTCAGCAAGTATAGAATGAGTCTCTGGAAAGGAGAAGCAGGGCATCTTGGGGCTATCGGGGTGGGGGGTGGGGGGTCAGAAAGTCCTGTTATTTAGGGTTGACAGGGCTGGGAACCCTTGGTAGAGGGGGTGCATATGTTTTCTGCTATGCTACCACCGAGGCAAAAGATGCAATCACCACTGTTATTAAGAGGAGGAAGAAGGAACTCACCAGAGCTCTGGAGCTGGAAAAAGAGAGGTCAAAGATTGTTGCATGCCTGGCACAGGTCTGGTATGGCAGATTAGTCGTTTCCTTTTGATTTTGATTACCCCAGAAAGGGTGGACTTTTGAGGCTGGAGGGTCAACTCACCTCAGCAAATGAACTGTGTTGGAGTCAAAGAGAGTCATTGAAAACCCAGGAGGGACCAAGAGGCAGGTTGATGCAGTGCCGCACCATGCCATCGGGGCCCTGATCTGGGACTGCACTCTACTACAGGCATTAAGGTTGGAGAGCTATGGAGCATCTATTCTTCCATTAACACATAGTAAGATTAGTAAGATGTGGCATACATCACAATGATGATAATTAGTGAAGCCTTCACTGTGCCTTATGTGGTTGTCCTGATTAAGGGAAATCATTTAAAAAAAAAAAGTCATTGGAAAAAATTACAGTTAGGGGGAACTCTACACTGGAAATTCTGTGACACTAACTTCACAGTGTAGTCTTCCTTGTTACCTGAAAGAACAGGGGATATAGGCCAGATTGAGGGAGTGAGGTCTTGGAATCCCACAGAGTCCCTAGGATCTGTGAGCTTCATTTCTGCAGTTTCCCAGGCAACCAGAAGCTGAAGGTGCCAGAGAACAGGACCTCCATGTTGTTCTCTGACCCATCCTTGCCTGCACAGCTCCTAAAGGAGCAAGAAGGGATAACTGTGTGGTATCAGGCATGGAAGGGTAGTTAATATTGCAGAGAGAGGCCTCTGTCTCACTTTGCTTACCTGTAAAGTGGAGGTAATAATACTTCCCTGGGGTATTGTAAGGATTAATTAATGTTTGGAATTTGCTTTGAACATGGATAGCCCTAGATGTGCTACATATTATTAACTGTTTTATTGTTTACTGGGTTATTGATTGCCTCTTGATTTCTTGTACTGGCTCTAAATTGAAGGAGTCCAGTTCCGTCTCTGTTACTGATTTTCCACAGCTTGCCAAATGCAAAAAAAAGAAAAAAGCCCAGTATTCTATTCCAAGGTCTTCTGTGTGTAAAAGGGTTCTACAGATCCCTCTGGATGACTTGTCTTTGCTGTAATTCCTGTCAATTGCTAGATAGGAAACATTCTCATTTTACTACTGATTTGTCTTCCCACCCCTATTTGTCCATTTCATCTGCCTTATGCATCTTATTGTAAACCTATGTTGTGAGCTTTCTGGGGTAGGGACTATCTTATTACTGTTTGTACAGCACTTTAATTGGGCCCACACATGCTACCGTACTCCTAATAATAACCATAATAGTAATAGAGGGCTTTTATGATCTGGAAACATATTTGGGAGTCTGATCCTACAACTTATCTGCGCATGGAATGCCCAGTGACTTCTTTGGTTGTTTATACAGAGGTCTGCAAGGAGCCCTGATGGATTAGAATTTAGTTACTCAAGCTTGACCTTTTGCATATAGGTAGGGTATGTTGCTCAGAGCTTCCAAGAAGGGGAGCACATTACATGTGTCTCTCTCTTCTTTTAGTAACACAAAGAACAATGTATCAGCTCCCAGGCAAACCACATCAGGCCTCACCTTATGAAGAGAGGATGGGTCATTGCAGCTTGGGGCTTCCAAAAAATAAATAAATAAAAAAGAGGAACGACAAAGGTGAAAAAATGAGGGCTCCTCCAGGGCTCTGAGAAGGATTCTGTTGATCCTTATTCCTGGGGAGCAAGGGATCCTTCTGAAAATTGACCAACTGTGGCTTCTCGGCTACTGTGTAGACATACCCACACAGTGAGATTTTCAAAAGCACTGGTCATTGGCATAACTCTGTTCCCACTGCAGTCAATGTAAATTTCATCCTTGAGTAATGAGAGTGGAGTCAGGACAACTCAGCACCTTTGAAAATCGCACCATATATCAACTCTGCAAATGTTCTGATGCACACTTTCTCCCTGGTGCCCCACTTCAGTAATATGACTGGAAGGTGGTGATTTCCATGGAAGGAAGAGAAGGATGAATCCTGTTCCCTCAGGCCATGGGATGGATATGGGGCTGCTTCACTGAGGCTACTTCAATCTAGTGAAGTAACTTTTGCAGTTGTAGCACTCCACTGAGGGGTAGTGAATACAGGCAAAATAGGGTTGTCGAGTCTCCGTGAATCAAAGGTTAATCTTTAATTATAGATTATGTCATGTGATGAAACCTCCAGGAATAGGTCCAACCAAAATTGGTAACCCTAGCAAATAATAGTGGCTCCCAAACAACTTGCCGGGGATCCCTAGAGAGCTGGATGTGCATACCCTGTCAGGCCAACTGAAATCCTGCCCCCTCCAACTCAGCATAATTGCACCAGCTCCCTGCACCCCCTGAAGAGGCAAAATTTGGTCCACTGTGACTAACTGCAGCCTGTTTCAGTATGTAATTTCTAACATCCAGGGAATTTTGTGAGTAAACATTTTCTGGATTCCAACTGAGGTTTCTAGTTACCATTCTTACATTTTACTGCCTCCATGACTGGAAATTTCTGCCAGCTGTCTGCTTAAGAGCAAGTGGTAATCTCTCTTCTCCTCAGGCAAATTTGGCACCATATTTATTTTCAGTATCATGTTTATCATAGGACAAAAATCCTAGCATGTTATATTTGGCCGTCTACTGAGATGCAACGATCATCTTTCTTGGATCTGCGTGGGTAGAGTATTAAATAACTTGCTCCGTACAAATACAAACTAAGAGGAGCCCTAATCAACACAGTGTTGATTGTCTAATAACTTAGGAGTTTTCATGTTGTTATGGTTCCAATATTAAGAACCCTTTTTCCACTGCAATGAACAAAGGGGCTTTTTCTGTGATACAAAGGTTGTAGGCAATAAAATGTGACTGTAGATTAAGTAAACATTTACTACAACCCGTATTCTTTTGTCTCCTTGTTTCTTGTTTAGATTGAAAACATAGATGCATGTCTGAGTTTCTTGGCTGCCAAGGGAATAAACATACAGGGTCTATCAGCAGAGGGTGAGTCAATCTGTCATTCCAAAATTTATCTTGTAATGAGGGACATTCAATTTAGGTTTTTTTCCTCCATTTAAAAAAATATATACATCCAGGATCACTGGAGATTTAATAAGACTTGTGCTGTTGTGTTTTCCTCTCTTTTCCGCATCCACTGTGTGAAAGGTACGTAAAATACATGCTGGACTCAATTCTGTTAACTCTTTTACTGTAAAAATAAACCATGGGAGGGAATTAGATTCATTCACTTTTTAAAACAAAACACACACACCAAACAAACTAACCTTGCAGCTGAGTTCTAGAAATGACACACTGAAAAACCAAAGCCTGTGTATTTATGGTTGTGACAAAAGCAGACTGTTTCTGAAATAGCAGCATGTGAAAAAAGTATAGAATTAAATAACTACAGAAAAATACATCTGTAGTCCTGTGATGCAAACGTTTGCTCACATGCATAATTTTACAAGTGCAGTAGTCCCGTTGTGGTTGAAAAATAAAGTTATGCATATGTGTAAATGCGTGTAGGATCGGGGCCTATATTTTTTACCATATTAATGATTAATTGCATCATTGCTAAAGAATCAAAGTTTAATTTTAAAGTGAAAACTGGACTATTAACACTTCATGACTTGACACTTTACGAAACTAGAAATGCTTTATCCAGTTTTCTTAAACAAAAGTTTTAGTAGCTATGTACTGAAACAAAATGTTTTGTTGTTTTTTGTTGGATGTCTATTGAAAGGTGTCAAGTTACATTTTTTAAAAGAAACTTCTGTTTTGCTGTTCTCTTTATTTTTCTGTAGTATGTAAATTTTTACATTTGCCTCTGTAAGTGCATGTAACAATGAAATAAATTCAAATGTTACAAAACGAAACAAAAATAAAAAAATTAGATGCTGTCAGTCCATCCATCAAAACCATTCGTCCCCAGTCACATTATATTAATAACCACCTACTGCACAGACTGTAGTGCCAGCATGTCGTACATCAGGTTTCACCTTACTTTCACTTAAGTATGTTTGAAAAAGCAAGCAGGTGCCAACAACCAGAGTAAGCAACAATTAAGTCGGACTCTGAATGTATTAGGTTACACCTACCTCAGTATTTCCCAGAACAAGTAATCGGATTTGCAAGTTCAGGTGAGACGACTTTCTGGGTTTAACTTCTCAAATAAGTTTCCTTGCAAGCTTGAGTTTGGGGAGCTGGTTACTTTGCAAAGTTTTTGCATGAGTATGCATAACTTAGTTACCTATGTACTTAAAGCTGTGATTTCTCCCTCTCCGCTCATGTTGCTGCCTAAAAAGCAAGGTGAATTTGATAGCCTGTCTGATCATGTGATTGACAATTCTTAAAGAGAATTGCTGCCGGCCCTCTCAGCTGGAATAGAAAAGCTTTTCTCTCTTGGCTTTGACTGCCTGGTTGCCAACAACCAAAATCTCCTGGCTGTAAGCATTTGTGTGCATAGCACTGGGGGGATTCCCAACTCTTCATGCCAAAAGGATAATTGTATTCGGTTTCTAGCTGTCTCACGGTCTTAGTG
This sequence comes from Chrysemys picta bellii, assembly GCF_011386835.1. Lineage (NCBI taxonomy): Eukaryota > Metazoa > Chordata > Testudines > Emydidae > Chrysemys > Chrysemys picta. Next base: position 71,271,904 of record NC_088794.1, on the reverse strand, counting down.
AAAGACTAACTAATTATATTTATGCTTGAAGTACAGTACTCAATGGACGAGCAGTGACTACAAAATTCCCGGCGTCCTGCTACCAACAGAACCTGAGTGAGAATGTTTAGAAACAAGATGCATTTCTTTTAATTTCTAAACAATTGGGACATTAGCATTCCTCCCTTTTGGGGTTATACTGTGTTGTTACGTACATTGATAATATGAGACACATACTTTGAATTAAATGTGTGTGAGAAAGAATTCCCCTTTAGGAGAAGTAGATTATTATCTGCAAAACACAGATGCCTTCCTGCAGCCTAAGGGTGTAAGAGGACAGCCAGTGTTTAGAAGGAAGATCTTTAACATAAATGTGGTTTAACTAGAAGTATTGTTGTGGTGAGTTTGGTATTCACAAACTACTAGTTCCACATTTGTCCCCCACCTCCCCCCCCAAGTGGATTTTCAGTGGGGTGATAATTACCTGAAATAATTGCTTCCTCTAAGCATAAAGTCATATTTAATGTCATTTGTTTCAGTTTCAGGGTTTTCCACGGAAGTTTCTTTTCAGAGCACTTCACATCTTACTAGACTCTGGCTGTGAGCTTAAGACTCTTTTTTGATGTGGTTGGATGGTGACCCCTGTAGCTTCAAGTCTTAAATGAAACAAACCATCTCCTATTGAAAATAAGTGATGTTATTAAAATATACCCCAAATAATCCACAGGGGATGAAATATATGGGGAAACTGTTGTGTACATAGGTTTTCTGAATGTAAAGTACATTCAAATAATTTAATAAAGATATAGCATCACCCAGGTGCTAGGCATAAGTGGCCAGCAACATTTGCAACGTCCACCAAATGCACTTTGCCCTACTACAGCATATTCAAATATGCCATATTGTAGGGAGTAGAGAGCTAGTGCAATTCCTGCTTCAAACTAAAGATGCTCTTTTGAGATTCGGAAAAGATCTTAAAGGCCCCCTTTCTCCCTCCCAGTCACCTTCATTTCATTTGCACCCAGGACTTATTGTCTGAGGCTCTCCCTCATTGCAATACATAAGGATTTAACTTCCACTTTAAAATGTTGTGGGTTTAAAAAAATAATAATTTTATTCATCTTGATAATGATAATGTGCTGAAAGTAGGGCAGCAGACCATTAATACATGCAGTAGTATTCTGATGATATGAGAACAGTTGGCTCAATGTAAATAATACTTTCCTACCGAGTGCCCTAAATTGGATTCAGACATAGGGAACAGAAGTCGTCTTCCCCTCTTAGGAGAAGCTTTAAGATAATGGGTCTCCCATTTTCACCCAAATAGTGCCCTTGTAATCAATGGGGCTACTCAATTGAGTGAAGTGAGTGGGATTCAGCCTAAAGCCTCTAAAAGTAGAAGCCCTGCATGTCAGTATATGATGATAAAACAGAAAAGGCGAACCTGGCTGCTTCTGCACAATAAACTCCTGTTTTCAACCCAGATGAGAGAGAGACATTCCCATGCACGTTTCACCTCGTGGAACTTTGTCAATGTGTTACAAAATCCCAGACAAACCAGCTGAGGTGATGAGAAAACTGTCTTGAGTAAAATTCTTTACTCTGCTAACCTTAGAGGTCCATAAGCTCTCCCACCAGATCACAAACCACTCTCAGCAGAGCCCAGGGTATCCCATTCTCATGACATCTACTAATTCAGTATTTATATACGGTACCTTTCACAGTGGCACAAGTCAGTCTCCAAAGGATACAACAGTGCAAACTTGATGGCAGCCAGGGGGATGCCACTAATGGCTACCACAATAGTAGTGGAATAAATTACCTGTCTTACTGTTCCATGTATACTACTACTAAAAAGAATGTATTGAAGATTGAAATTTTTGGGCTTGAAAGCAACATTTAATTTAAACCTTACTCTGGGAGATGCATGTTAACCATGACGGGAAGCAGGCATCTCATAAAAAACAAATAAAAACATTGAATCCGGTTAAACAATGCCATAACCAAACAAGCCAGTAAAGTGTTGGGCACAGGTTGCTAAGATCCAGTGGGTCAAATGCAAATAATTGTATTTACTCCCTTTGCAAATTTTCAGCCAGGAGGAAGTAGGAGTTTATAATCAGTTCAGAATGGAAATATAAACTGAAGCCCCCTCTACATTTTTTTTCTACACTTTTACTATAAGGAGGAAGTTCATTATGACTGGAAGTATAATTTGTACTCCTCAGTAAAGTAAAGCTACACTTAAATAAGTGGGCTCCAATGTATGCACACTTTTATTATTTCTATTACCCTAGGAGCCCCAGCCATGGACCAGGACCCTGTTGTGGAAGGAACGTACAAATATAGGACAAAGAGACAGTCCCTGCACCAAAGAGCTTACAAACTAAGACCTCAGCTGTTAACAAGGGGAAGTTTCTGTGGAGATGTGGAGGAGCTCTTGTCTCCTCTTTCCACTGCCATTTTCCTTCTAGTTACTCATCAGTTTGAGCTTTGTATGCATGCCCCTGCTGTTCCCTGGACTGATGCAGACCCACTTTCTGGCCTGTTGGAATTCCAGCTCTCTACTTATTCTCACCACTTTCCAAATAGTGTTTCTAATTGCCAAGGTTTTGCAGATTACAGATGCTGTGTATGTGCAGTAGGAACTAATACTTTCTTTGAAGATAGCAGTTGCACCACCTGTGCATTAATAGATTAGCTGGATAGAGATCAGCTGAGCAAATTGTGAAGCCATAAAGTGATCAAAGGAAACATTTTACTAGTCTTCAGAACAACCACTATCTAATTTTGGCCATGTCTATATTTTTTTCCCCCGTACTGAAATTCATGCTCCTGTAGCTAAATTATTTTCAGCTCAACTGCAGCTTGTACTTTGCAAGCAATTTTTTCTCTCTCTTTCATTGACAGAGTCCTAAGCAGAGTCTGTGTTTTTGCCGAGTTGGTTTGAATTTATTGGAAATCTGTCAGTGCTGTTTCCCACCTCTTCTTGGTAAATTAAACAATTTTCCTCCTTTCCCTATGGCTAAATCTCTTAATCCAAGAGGACTTTCTGCATATAGGGATGCCACATCACTCTTGGCTACTTTCTAATGTTATTCCCTGGGTGGGATTAATCTTTTCTAGAACACACACCGCACCATTAAAAGGAAAGTGGTAGCAGCTGGCTTTCTGGATAGGCTCTGAAGAGTGTCTACCCATGAAATGTTTGGTCATCCAGACCTATATTATATGCAGTTATATTGACCCTTTTTTTGGCAGGGTTCCCTTTTGTTTTCTTTAATAGCCTATCTCAGCCTCACTTCTTGTTCCGGCTGAGAAGGGATGTAGCTGCCTTCAAAGACTCTTGGTGTTGGCCAGAGAAAGCTTCCTAAAAGTGATGTGAGCATCGCTCTCCCATCCCAAGGAGCTGCATGTGTTGCCTCTGCAGGAGGCCCACTCTCTGTCAGCCCTTGCGTTCAGAACCAATCTGTGCACCTGAAGTCTGGTCTATTGTTTAGTGCTACAAAGTGCTCCTGCTAAACCACCTGGCTAGCCTATTCTGATCATTGTAAATCTGTTCATTTTATTCAATCAGTATTTTTTCTCCTTCCATTCCTTCTTGGCTTCAATCTTTTAGATTCCATATGTAGTAACTTTTTAACTTTTAACAGCTGCAGTATAGTCCTGACATTTCATTCTAATTGTCCCAGAAACTAACATTATACATATCCTATCAATTTACTTCCTTGTTTTCTGTGGATTTCCCTGTTGCCTTGCCACTGAGTCTTGTATACTTTTGTATCAAGAAAGAGAGTAGCTTGGGCAGCTTTTCAAAATTGGAAGTCAAAGCAGTAGGAGCAACAAACAGCAGACGACGTCACTGCATGGAAATGTCCAATCAACAGATTGGGAGGGTTCTTTTTAAAACCCTGCATTTCCCTGAAACCAGAACATCTGGCAATATTTGTTTAAAACTTAAAATATAAATAAAGAACCCTTCTTTTTTGTGTGTGGCCAAAATGAAAATGATTGGGTTACATGCTCATGCTCTCATAACTCAGCATGCGTGTTTAAACTGACGCAAAACAGAGAAGGAGAGTTTGAACTAGAAGTAATTCAGATGGTACTCACTGGCAAAACACAGTGAGGCTGAAGTACTCTCTGTGTACAAAGTCCAGTGGCAAACTGCCAGGTGAATTACCTCAGTCCATCTTTCGAGATAAGAGAACCAGAAGTACTCCTAAAAGGCCTGTTTGAAATATTTTGCTTCTTCTTAAAGGGCCATAACCTGCTCCCTATGCAGTTAATGGAAGTTTTTTCTTTTACTTCAGTGGAAACAGCATTGAGTCCAAAGTCTGTGGGTATAATTTTTCTTGTATCCTGTTTAGAAGATACATTTTGCTTAGGCAGATTACAGACAATGTGAAAATATTGTCAAAGTATAGAAGAGGTTTTCTTTGTTTCTTGTTTTGCTTTTCATTGTTTTAAGGGTATATTTTTGTGTGGGTTCTTATTTTCTGTGTTTCTAAGACAATGTTAAAACCAGGTTTCTCTTCTGATAAACACAGCAGATGGGCATGCACTCACATATATCAAATTATACATTATAGGTAGGGTTGGTAGCACCACTTATTATTAAGGTCGCCTGACATCTCCTATTATAAGGTCCTGTTTTCAGTTGCTTATCACTTGCTAAATTTTAACCATTTGGGCTGAATTTTTCCTTCCTGAGTGTCCGTCTGCCTCAGGTTGAATTATTTTGAAATATTTTGCCAAAACAGTTCAGCTATATCTGAGAACAAGGGGTTAGGGGGGGAAAATGTTGAATCGATGTTAAAAAATTCTGGCAACTTTTAGAGCCCCCATGCTGTGAAACAGGAACTTGATATTTGGTAAGGTATGTCGTCTTCTGTTCCTGTGAAAACCAGTCCAAATTTGGTCAAGTTATAAGCCTTTAAAAATTGCTGTTTGCACATACTCAGTAGAGGCTTCTTAGATTTTAGCAGCTATATTTCCACAAGATTCTGTCTACACTTGGGCTAAGAAGGACTTTCCCTGCAATTGCAGCTTGGGTGAGGTGTGGCCCCTGTGCCCACAGAGCCCCCTCCCGCACTCTGAACCCCCCATTTCTGGACCCATCCCAGAGCCCACACTGCCAGGCCAGAGCCCATACCCGCTCCTATGCCCCAACCCCCTGCCTCAGCCTGGAACCCCCGCTCCCCCCACACACACATTCTGAACCCTTTGGCCCCACTCCCAGCCTGGAGCCCCCTCCTGCACCCCAAGCCCCTCATCCCAGCCCCACCCCAGAGCCTGCATCCCCAGCCAGAGCCCTCACCCCACTATAATCCATCCCCCTGCCCTAGCCCAGAGCCCCCTTCTGCACTCTGAACCCCTCATTTAAAAACACTTTAAGACCGCAAAGTGGAGCACTCAAAAGTTAGGAAATACCAGTTTTAAAGTTGTCTGTGCAACCTTAATTTAGCCCCTTGTGCATATGCATTACTGTATATAACCACATACTATTTTTCCCCCACAGGACCCTTGTTCTTTTAAGAGTGTGTGTGTGTGTGATATAATATGCAAGATAGTACATGTGACAATCAGAAACTTAAATGTTGTGGATACCAGGTCCTTATTGCCTTGTGAAAAGACCAGACTAGTAATTATCTAGTTTAAGTATAGCCACTAATATACACACTAATTCTATTTCTTAATTTGAGTATATTAGATTTTCATAATTGAAATAAATTAGACTGACATATAATGAAATATATGTTTTCATATATAATGAAAACAATGCAATTCTGTATCACTGTGTGGCTTCTCCCCATCATGCACATTGAGGACTAGAACTTACAGCAAATCATTTGCAGCATGATGTTGCTACATTGCATTTGATTTTTGCATCTTAATTTTGGCTTAAAGGAATTCTTTATTAAAATGCACCAGCTCACAACATGTCTTTCATTTCTAATACATCCACTGCAATCACTGTAGGGGAGAAATAACTAATTTACTTTGTGGTTGATGCCCAATGTTAATCAACTGTGATACCAATTAGTTTTGCAGGGAGTCTGTCGTATCCTAAAGGAATTAAATTCAGGCAGTATTAGGAACAGCGTGAATGCTGAAATAAGCCATTGTACTGTAAGAAAAAACTAAACTGGTAGTTGACAAGTGACTTTTAAAAAATTGCCTTACAGAAATCAGGAATGGGAATCTAAAGGCCATTCTAGGACTTTTCTTCAGCTTGTCTCGGTATAAGCAGCAGCAGCAGCAGCCACTGAAACAACATCCGCAGCACCATCCATCTCAGCAACCTCCACCAGTATCCCAGCAACCAGGGCCTCCATCCCAGTGTCCGGTCGGGGTGCAACAGCAACAGATGCCGGCTTCGCCCCAAACACAGTGCCAACAGCCCCAGCAAGCTGCACATCATCAATTAAAAGCACAACCAGAAATGCAGTCAAGGTGGGATGTTTTCTATATATTTTTTCTGTTTTAAAGCATTTCAGAAACAAAAACAGCCTCTATAGTAGTTTCTCCTTAGAACAGAAGGTATTTAGCATCTCAGCGTATCAGAAGGTGAAAGCTGCATAGCAATCAATTTCACACCCCTGGAATTCAAACTAGAAGCAATAATTAAGTTCTGTCTGTGGCAGCAATATTCATTTATACAGGGTTAAAATGCCTGCTACATGAGTAAGCAGGATTTGGTTTTTTTATTATTATTATTTTTTTTATTAAAGTGTGGTGGCTTTATTTTTTTTGCTTTATGCTAGTAAAGCATTTAATTAGGTGTACTTGTCAGGCAACAGCACAGTCATTTACACAAAACCAAGGATGGTGGCCTAGAGGACACTAACAAGATTAAGTCTGGACTTTATATTAAATATATCTTTACAGGGATTCCACTAAGCGTGGTAATTTGTGTCTTAGTTTTTTTATTTTAAGATCCTTGCTGAAGCGTTCGGCTAAAAATGAAAGAAATCTCCATTAAGAAATACCTTCACCATTACTGTTGGTTCAAATCCAGCCTAAGTTTATCCAAAAGTCATTACCCATCTGATAGCTGTTTCATGGCTTATAAGAAATGAGTTTGATGGTCTCACTCTGGTTGTCATTAGACAAATGTTCACATTACAACTGGCATCTTGTTGGCAATCCCTGAAGAGAGACCAGGCATTGAATGTACTGTGAGGATTGAGCTATCCTCTGATACTCAGAGATGGTCCTTCCAAGTTAGATTTCATGCACAATAGTGGAGACAGTGCCCATGCTGTATCTATTCTGTGTACTTCTGTCTATTGGACTACATACCCCTGTGAGGGCAATGGGATTCCTGGCGGGAGTAAAGTGAGCAGGATTTAGCACCACTGAAGACATACTTGTACACCTCTTTTATCTCCTGTTCTAAATATATGGGCACTGATTTGTTTTCAGTGTAACACTGCAAATCAGTTTGTAATTTTAAATTTGAGTGCTACAGCAAGGCTAGTTTCCAAATACCAAAAACACCACCAGAGGTATAAATCCTTAAGATGAGTCTGGCCAAGTGGGACAGTTGTCAAAGCTTCTTCCATTTTTGGCCTTTCAGCATAAACTGGCTTTCTTTTTATTCAACAAAGCAGGGATTTTTTTTTTCTGTAATTGAACATAGCCATTTTTCTTAACAGCCATATGAAATCGTCATAAGCTTCAGTGCAGAATAATTACTGTAAAATGAAGTTGAGCAACAAGAACTTGTTTCAGTGATCCTTTCCCAACACTTGAACATTGGTCTGGTGCCTGCAAAGTATTTTATGAATTGAATTAAAATCAAAGTAATTTAAAAAAAATCAGTCAAAACCAAACATCTAACTTGAGGATTTGTATATTGGGAGAGTTGTGATGAACTGTAGCATGCATTAATGTTACCAATTCATTCAGTTTCTTCAGACCATTGTATATAATAAAAAGTTAGAAAGAAACGAATAATGAAACTTGACTTTGCAGTAACATACAAACCTGGTCAGTCTAGGCAAGTGCTGCACCTCAGTTCTGTATCTGAACCTAATGCACATTATAGAAAATGAATAAAGTCTGAGGAGTTATGCTGGGGGAGAAGTTCTTTGTCATGTGAAACATATGGGAAAAACTCCCTGTTCTAAAATCATTGGCTCAGCTCAGTAGTGTTTTGTGAATGTTTCTTCTTTGCTCACTCTTTTTCTTCCGCTTTTTCTTTCCTGTCGTACAGTGCATCACCCAGGGACTCATCTCAAAGCAAAATCATCCGATTCACTCTCGGTCAGAAAAAGACTTCTAGGTTAGCACTTCTTCCTCTTCTGTGAAGCATGGATAACCCTCCTTGCAAGATTTCCAACTGCATGTTTAGGGTTCATCTTTACATTATTTGTCTGATGATTTGTAGCCAAGCTTTAGAATAGCTAAAATATACGCAGTATTAGAGACCATCCCCTTGTGTTCTCTTTAATACTGTGTATATTTGGTCAACTTTTCTTTTGTTAAATAGGAGAGAGGGTAGAGTCACTCAGGTTCACAATCATGCTGGAAGGACATAACGAGTGAGGTCCCACAGGGATCGGTTCTGGGTCCGGTTCTATTCAATAGCTCCATCAATGATTTAGATAATGGCATAGAGACTACACTTATAAGTTTGCGAACGATACCAAGCTGAGAGGGCTTGCAAATGATTTGGAGGACAGGATTAAAATTCAAAATGATCTGGACAAACTGGAGGAATGGTCTGAAGTAAATAGGGTGAAATTCAATAAGAACAAATGCAAAGTACTCCACTTAGGAAGGAACAATCGGTTGCACACATACAAAATGGAAAATTACTGCCTAGGAAGGAGTGCTGCGGAGTCAACAGTGTAATGCTGTTGCAAAAAGATCAAACATAATTCTGGGATGTATTAGCAGGGGTGTTGTAAGCAAGATACGAGAAGTAATTCTTCCGCTCTACTCCATGCTGATTAGGCCTCAACTGGAGTATTGTGTCCAGTGCTGGGTGCCACATTTCAGGAAGGATGTGGACAAATTGGAGAGAGTCCAGAGAAGAGCAACAAAAATGATTGAAGGTCTAGAAAACATGACCTATGAGGGAAGATTGAAAAAATTGGGTTTGTTTAGTCTGGAAAAGAGAAGACGGAGAGGGGACATAACAGTTTTCAAGTACATAAAAGGTTGTTACAAGGAGGAGGGGAAAAATTGTTTTCTTAACCTCTGAGGATGGGACAAGAAGCAATGGGCTTAAATTGCAGCAAGGGAGGTTTAGGTTGGACATTAGGAAAAACTTCCTGACTGTCAGGGTGGTTGAGCTCTGGAATAAATTGCCTAGGGAGCAGGGCCGGCTCCAGGGTTTTTGCCGCCCCAAGCAGCCCCTCTCCCCAAAAAGCCGCGATCGTGATCTTCGGCGGGAGGTCCTTCGCTCTGAGCAGGAGTGAGGGACCCACTGCCGAATTGCTGCCGAAGAGCCGGATGTGCCGCCCCTCTCCGGTGTGGCTGCCCCAAGCACCTGCTTGGTAAGCTGGTGCTGGAGCTGGCCCTGCTAGGGAGGCTGTGGAATCTCCATCACTGGAGATTTTTAAGAACAGGTTAGACAAACACCTGTCAGGGATGGCCTAGATAATACTTAGTCCTGCCATGAGTGTAGGGGACTGGACTAGATGACCTCTCCAGGTCCCTTCCAGTCTTATGATTCTATGTTGGCAAGAAAATAATGGACCTTGGTCATTCTTGTGAGCTTTTCATTTTGAAAAGGGAAGGTTTGAAAAGTGAAGAGTCACACAATTTCTGAACCAGTTATTCTTTTCATTTCTACACTGTTGAAATTACTAATGTCAGGACTAGTTTTCTCTTGGGTAATAAAAAGTGGAACTTAGTCAAGTGTGTCAGATGAGACAAAACAACAGAGTAGATATATATCTCATCACTGGTCCTGGACTCCCTAGTGCCTATAGCAGAGAACAGCTAATCTCCATGAAAATGAGTAATAGGTGTTTCTGTCCATTTTGGCCATAATCATAGCTTGACTTGAATGCCAACCCCTATGAGCACCTCACAGCAGCACTTAAAAGGTCTGCTCTAATCATTATTAATATCTTCGGTATTAATCATGGATTTTCTTGTGATTAGTATTACGCTTGATATTATTATGCTGTCATATGTACTTAATTAGGAATTCCACTGTAGTTCTGCATTAACTAGTGTAGTTTATTTGACATTTTTACTCCTCTTGTGCACTAACCAGTAAATTGTATCCCTTTCTGTAATGTGGAAATGTAACCGCATTACTCCTGTCCTATAATTTGGATTCACTTCCCCCACATCTTGTATTTTATTTGGTGAAGGGAAGGTCTAGGCATCAGAAAGATGCTTTGTGCTAGAACCCGTACTCTGAATCACCTTTTAAGCCTTAAAAAGAAGAACAGGAGTACTTGTGGCACCTTAGAGACTAACAAATGCATCCGAAGTGGGCTGTAGTCCACGAAAGCTTATGCTCTAATAAATTTGTTAGTCTCTAAGGTGCCACAAGTACTCCTGTTCTTCTTTTTGCGGATACAGACTAACACGGCTGCTACTCTGAAACCTTTTAAGCCTTGTTGATTCTCCCTACTCTGTTTCCCTCCTAACACTAACTTGACACCTGAGACGCATCAAGTTCACCCTCAGGCATGGTTACAGTCACATATTAGCTAGCTAAAGGGGCTGAAGAGAAATAACCGAGAGTGTTCTCTTAACTTTGTACCTGATCTCTGCTAACAAGAAGCCAGCAGGTCTATCCTGAAACTAGATTTTTCCCTACAAGGTTATGGCTACAGAGCTTACAGCTGTAGAGTTGCCCTAGCCAAAGTAGCTACATACACTTCCAAAGTGTCCTGGGCAAGTAAAAAGATATGTGCTTAAAACAAAATTAATCAGATAAACACACATCAGGAATCTGATGGAAGGATAAGTGCTTTAACAATATATCTTCTTCCTAAGTGTTTTATTCTTACATGTATTTTCTATTTTATACATATTTATATAACTAGCAATTACAATGATGACTGAATTGACAACCTATGCTGTCCCCTGCTGGTCAGTGTGTCTGGGCTGTCCCCTTCACTTTTCTGAGCAAACCATTGCTGGCTTTTCTGAGCAAACCATTTTGGTCCACATCTTTACAGCACTATTGAGGACTGTTTAGGAAGAATAACTTTTTCTCATCCACTAATCCTATCAGAAGAAAAAAAAAAAAAGAGTAGGGAACGAATTCTAAAATAGTCCAGTAGCTCTATTGTGGGGCTTAAAACATACTAAGTAACAAAGTGGAGTCTTTCTTTAGAACAGACTGTCAAGTGATGTGGCCTGAAGGCTCTTCCTGCCTGCAAAAGACTGAATTCAACATCTATTCAATAGTATGGGCTCTGCATGAGCTCTCTTGCCCTGCCAACTTCAAGGAAAACATCAAAAATGGGACCGAGAGCCCTAAGCGTTCATGTTTCCCATCTTTTCTCCCCACCACCTTCTGCCTCTTCATTTGTAGCCTTCTTTTCAATAGATAAAGTATTTCAGGGTGTTCTAAGTTTAATTTGTTTTTGATCAATTCCATATATAATTTTCTAGCATCCTTTAGTGTTGAAACTGGCTGAGGTTCTTCATATACAGTTGAGAACTTAAGGCGGTTGTCTGGGATACAACAAAGTAAACCTCAAAACCCATAATGTTGTGTGCCAGAGGCTGTGGTAATGTGAATTTATAAATACAATATTTTTGTTTTTAGTGGTGCCCATATATTTTGTCCTCCTCTGAGCTTTGGAAGCATGTGCATGCATGTGTTAACATTTATGCTTTTCCCTTTTTTATTTTTTCATTTCCCTTTCACTAATCTCTGAAGAGTTGGTTGATTTTTGAAACCAGTGTTAAAGCCCCTCTCCCGACTTTCCAGCGCTAATGGTGCTATAGATGTAACAATGATTTTGCACATTGCATCCCCCATGGCAGTATTCCCTGTGTAAAGTTTTACTACACTCTGATAATAAGGGCTTCTGGATTAGGCTCTTTGGTGGTACACTTCATTTAGGTCACAGTGATTTTATAGACAATTTTTTTTTTTTTACTTATGCTGAAAACAATGAAGGTTGAGTAGCTCATGTCTTTCAATCTTGCCACCATACATGACGTGTGCAGATTCTGGCTTTTAGCCTCAAAAATGAAGATGTCACACTACTTTTCAAGGTACTCAAAAGTCTCAACAATTCTCTACAGGTATGTACTTTGAGGGCATTATTTCATATTTTGTTGTATTTCATTTATTTAGATTCATAAAAGTGTGCTGTACATATATTAAAACTATGATTTTCAAGGGTGCCTCATCTGAAGGAATGAGAAGCCCATATCTTATTCAAATTCACTGGGAGTTGGTCATCATCCTACTCTATAACCCCAATTTCCTCTCCCCAGAAAAAGCCTGATAAAGCAGATAAAGCTTGCAAGCCTGGGCTCTGCTGGATCAAAAGGGAGATGCGTTCCAATGAGGACCCTTCATTGACAAAACATGACTATCAGCATCCTACAGTTTAACCCAGGGGGCTGCTCAGTTCCTCAAGCTCCTCAGCTGATTCCATTGCTGTGCTACTACATGGGGAGAGTAGTGGTTTCCGAGGCAGCCAGAACTCAAACCTTAGAAGGTTTTGTAGATCCAAAAATAAACAATATTAACCTTCTATTGAAAATCAGTTGGTAGCCAGTTCAGTTCAAAGAGCACAAATATAATGTGCTCCCTACAGAGAAATGCCAGTTGTTAAGCAACAGCCACATTTTGCCCCATTGTCTGTTTCTGAATTGGATTGTAGTCCTGTGTAGAATGAATTTCAGCAATCTAGTTTAGGAACATAGGGCCAAATTGTGACACCAATTTTACAGCAGCATAAATCCATTGAATTCACTGGAGTTGCTTCTTGTTTACACTGGCATAAGGGAGAGGAGAATAAGACCAAGGGCTACAGCACTGAAGAAAAATGATTGAGGACCTGATTCTGCGACCTTTACTTAGATTGAGTAGTACTTCTAGTAGTCCCATTGAAACCAGACTACTTGCCACGTACAGTACTAATCAACTTAAATAAGGATGTCAGAACTGGGTTCTGAATATTTTAAATCTGAAAATCGCATCTTACAATAGTACAATATCCAGTTCAAGGGGTTTTCATGATGTAAAGCAATTCAAACTACTACTGTAGTCACTGTTATGTATATTTTTATCCAGGATATTTTGTGGTGGCTTGGTTAAATTCCTTACAAAACCCACAAAATTCTCTTGCCTTGCTCCCTTTATTCTCGGATTACGCATGGTTTTCAGTTGTCTTTTCCTCTTCCAAATTGTTGTGGTTTTTCTTATGAGTACTTTGTCCTGTTTTCTTATTTTTCTTAACAGACTTCCAGGTCCCACCACGAGGGTATCTGCTGCAGGCAGCGAAACCAAAACTCGTGGGTCTATCAGTGCCAACAACCGGCGCAGCCAGAGCTTTAACAACTACGACAAATCCAAACCTGTTAATCCACAACCACCTCCATCAAATAGCAATGAAAAAGGTAGGTGCCATGAATCTTTTGTACTTCCTCAGATCTGCTTTGCTTTGGTTTTGTTCAGTGGAAATGGAGTACGACTGGAGCTCCAGAACAGATGGAAACATCTCTCTGATATGTGGTCTTTTGCAAATACAGGGTCAGATCCTAGGGCCCGTGCATAGCTTTCACTCAATCCTTCTGTAGCACACTTCCACTGAAACCAACAGCAGTTCTTCTAGTAAGGACTTAATAAAAACTGTGTCTGAGATCCTTTTCCCACTAAAGTTGGTAGGGTCTTTTGCTGTCAACTTCAGTGGAAATAGATAAAGTCACTGGGGTGTGGCTGATAGGTATTTAACAAAAAGAGGTGACAAAAAATATGTGCCAGAAGGAAATACACTTGAATGAGTAAGTGGCAATCTCATGTATGCACAGGCATTTTTAAAACAAGACTGGGGAAAAGTTTAGGAAGAGTCAGCGTAGGTACCTGCATTTGAGACCTTCCCTCCCCAAAATTTGTTTGTTTTCCTTTTAAAACAGTCCCACTGCTAGAGATGTGCCGCTCTTTTTCCTATGGCCCTCTATGGTTCCATGCTTGCAAACTTGTCTTCAGGCCTGAGATAAAACTGATTGAATTCAATGGGAATCTTTATATTGACTTGAGTGAGCTCTGGATCAGGCATTCTTCAGTGCATGCTGCATAGATGAGGATTTCTGTTAGCAGTATGTTTTGACTTTGCTGTACATCTTCATTGTTCCTAGCCTCCTACAGTGCTTTGTCATCTTTTTTTTCTGGATAAATTATCTTTCAAAATAATTCCAGCCACCACTCCTTTATTTTTCTTGTTGACAGGCATCTCTAAGCTATCCCAACATTTAACACTCATGCTCGATATCCCATTGTATTACTTCTGAGCTTGCTGTATACATAATAGAGAAAAAACATAATGCAAGGAGGCTCTCTCAGTGGTGTTAAACTTAAACTAGATAACAGAACAGTTTAGTACTAAATATGACTGTAGTGATTCACATCAGGCATTATGTTTCAGCATGAATTTAAATATATTCCTCATACTGAGGAACTGTAAATAAGTGTTCCTTTTTATTTAACAACTGTATGATACAGCTCTTGCTTTATAGATCAATACTAGTTTTAGGTAGGAAAGAAATATGTTCCTTCCTGTTCTTGAAGGTATTGATTTTTTTTCCCCTCTCCTGCTGCTGCAATTCCACCTCTCCTATTTGGTTCTTCACTAGTCTTCCTGCTGTGTATCTTCCCACTGTGTCAGTTTTATTTTCATCTCGATCCCTGCAGCCTTTTACAAGAGGGAGAGCAGAGGTTCATGTTGATACGATCTACAGCTCTGCTTCCTCCCGCGAACTATTTCCCTATAGAAGGAGCTGAATGAGCTTCACTGATTTAGAATGTTTATAAACTTGGGGAGGGGGAAGTTATGGTATTTTTAGATTTACTATTTTCTTTCCATTCACTGAAATAATTTATCAATTGTTCAGTCACAAAAAACTCAATTTCCTATGTTGTAACTAATTCCTTACAGACCACTGCAATATCAATACTATCAAGACATCATCTTACTGCTACTAATTGTGCCATCTAAGATCCTACATGCTCAGGTTCATCTAATAAGAGCAGACAGCAAGTTAACAGCTCTTGGACTAAGGACTCATGGGCAACAATTCTGACCTCATTTAGGCTTGGTCTACACCTAAAACTTAGGTGAACCTAGCCACATTGCTCAGAGCTATGCAACATAGTTTGGTTGACTTAACCCCCACTGTAGATGCAGCTAGGTTGATGGAAGAATTCTGTCAACCGAGCTACTGCCTCTCGGATAGGTGGATTATTAAATTGACAGAAAAACTCCTTCCATCTATGTAGGAAGCATCTTCAATACAGTGGCACAGCTGAAGCTCCATAGCTATTCTGCTATACTGTAGACATACCATTATATAGGAATTAGACCCCATTAATCAGAAGGGGCAGAATTTGGACCATAGTTTCAATCTGTAGCTGTGCCAGTGATTCTCTGTGCCCTTGGGCTGGTCATTAGAAGACATACTTTCTAAATGGTAATTGTTTTGGGTGCCTCAATTTTGGGGTGCCTTTGTGATGATAAGGGGATGTCTCAAGCCCAACAAGGGAATAAAAGTCTTGTTTGCTGTTACAACATTAAACTGTTAAATGTGGTCCAGAGTTTCATATCAGTTTATCGCTGGCTTACATTGAACCAACCACCAATAAAAATCTTTGTAACCTTTTCTTAAAGACACAGAAGAAGAAAAACAAACAGTTAAAGCATTTGAAGTGTAAAGTATTAAGTGAGGCTTTCATTTTAATAGTATTCCTTATTCCCTTTAGCTGTATAAATTCTTTTATAGGGAAATCTGTTTGACAGTCTTTTAGATGGTATTAAATGTCCTCTTGAGCAGGAAAAACAAAGTTTAGCTGAGATGGTTTGGAGCTACTGCTCTTCTTGGAGTCCAATCCTGCTTACTTTAAGACAAAACGCACACAAAAGGGTAGAGAAAAGAAAGATAGTAAATACAGCTCCTGATCTTTGGTGCTGATTTTCATTTGCAACTTTGCTGCTGGAAAAACACAGGCCAAGCACATGGACTTATCAGCAGCTCTGAGTCCTGGCATTAGGCTGTTTATGATGTTGCTTTTAGCTGCCTTTCTGGTTCCAGGCTCACAGCAGTTTTGCTAAGGTGGAGTTGTCTTGGCTGACTTAGTCAGACTCTTATTATACAGAAGGCAGCAAGAGAAAGATAGGACGGAGAAGAAATAAGGTGAGGAATGAGAATAACACATGAGGGAGGGAGCCCAATTTTCAGGTTCTGTTCATTATTTAGCCTCAGCTGGTGGAGGTGGTAATGCCATTTGGTTTGCACTCTCTGGCTCGGTCTGGTTAAGGTGTCTTTCAGGATGAGGACAACAAAGGTCCCAGGAGATGGAGGAGATGGTAGCCATACTTGTAAAGTTTGCTCCCTCCAGTTCATGTGTCCCGCTGCTCCCATTGGTGACCCAATGATAAGCAGTGCCCAAGAAGTGGTAGCAACCTCATCATATTAAAATTAACCAATCAAAACACATTTTGGTACTTTCAGCTATAAACATTTCTCACATTTCTAAATTTTTTATCTCGTTGTCATGACAACCTGGACTTTACCAGGAGCCTTGCAGATGCCTTACCAGTTTTTTTTTAACTTAAACAATCCAGTTTGTACCAGTCTATTTGTCTCCAACTTCTGCTGATTTTTATAGACAATTTTATGTAGTAGCTGGAGTTGGACTTTTGTTACCTTAGACAGCCTAGAGCCAACTCTGCACAGCATTTCAAGTTGGGCATCCAAAACTCAGGGCCGCTTTTCAGAATATGGTTGTTAACCTCTCTGTGTTGGTCCAATAAAAGCTATTACCTCACCCACCTTGTCTCTCTAATCTTCCTATGTTTCAGTTTCCCTATTCATAAAATGGGGATGATAATACTTCACTACCTCACAGGGATGCATTCCCTCCCTCAGTTTCTTCAGTTCAGCTTTCTTTCACACATACACTCTTGCCCTGTTCTCCCCGAGCTGTCCCCTTAGCCTCTCCCCTTCGCTGTCCCTTCTGTTCACTTTTCTTCCCATTTAGCTTATCCCTCCTAACTAAACCCACCAAAATAAAATAAAATAAAAAATATGGAACTAACATGATGTTTGCCACCACCACACTGTACATGCTTCTTGTGTGTTCTTCTCCTTCCCCTGCTCTGTGTCTGTCTTTTCTATTTAGATTGTAAGCTGTTTAGGGTAGAGACTGCCTAATAGATGTTGAAATCCTTAGCTACAAGGCATTGTGACGTATAATTCATTTATGATTTATTAAATTCTGATCGTGGAAGAAGGAAAATGTTGAACTGTTCCAAATGAGTCCTCCATATGTGAGCTTATTCTGCATAGCTTTTTTATTAGCTGATGAGTTAACTATTGTTGTTATCATAATTTATTTGTAATGCAAAAAGCACAAGAAGCCACAATCAAATTTGGGCCCCATTGTGCTAGGCCGTGTGTGTGTGTGTGTATATATATATATATATTGTGATAAAGTTCCTCCTCTATCTTTGTGGGTCCTGCGCTTATTGGCGGATTTTCTTGCCTCAGAGATTCACCATGTGGGTTGGGGAACAGCCCAGAGACCTTCCCCTCTGGAAGAACCCACAGTCCAGGTCAATTGGGAGGTTTGGGGGGAACCCAGGCCTGTCCGCTACTCCAGGTTCCAGCCCAGGGCCCTCTGGACTGCAGCTATCTATAGTGCCTCCTGTAACAGCTGCATGACAGCTACAACTCCCTGGGCTACTTCCCCATGGCCTCTTTCAAACACCTTTCTTATTCTCACCACAAAACCTTCCTCCTAGTGTCTGATAACGCTTGTGCTCCTCAGTCCTCCAGCAGCACACCCTCTCACTCTCAGTTCCTTGCGCCTCTTGCTCCCAGCTCCTCACACTCACACCACAAACTGAAGTGAGCTCCTTTTTAAAACCCAGGTACTCTGATTAGCCTGCCTTAATTGATTCTAGAAGCTTCTTCTTAATTGGCTCCAGGTGTCCTAATTAGCCTGCCTGCCTTAACTGGTTTTAGCAGGTTCCTGAGTACTCTAGTGTAGCCCCTGCTCTGGTCACTCAGGGAACAGAAAACTACTCATCCAGTGACCAGTATATTTGTCCTCTATCAGACTCCTGTAACCCACTGGTCTGGGTCTGTCACAATATATATATAATATATAAAAAGAAAGAGACACCCAAGGAGCTCACAAAACAGATGGATGAACGAAGGTCAGGTCTAGAGGTCTGCCTTTTCTAGCCCAGAGACATGAGGCCTGGAGATAGCATTCTTGGTTCTGAAGGGAAGATTTAGATGATACCCTTCCCTCATTGAGCCATTCTCTCTTTGGATATTGTTAAATCAGCTCTGCTAGAGATTACATATCCCTGGTTCCCTAGGACTCATAAATTCTGAAGAACAAATTTTTACCTTTAGAATTAACCGAATTGGACCAAGAACCATATATTTTCTTGGTGTCCTAGGATAATACCCTGGGTTCCCTGCAAGGGATATTCAGTATAGCTACAAGGAATACAAGGAATGAAGTATTAACCTTCCTTTCACACTCACTTCATATACTTGCCCCCCCGACTCTGAATCTATACTTCGCTTTGGCAACATAAATGGGGAGACTATATGGGTTGGTGAGAATTTCCCAATTGCACGAAAAGAATAGAGCCAACATAAGGGTCCCAGTTCTGCTCCTCCCCCTGTTACACTGGGCATTCCAGAGAAGATGGGGATGGGAGCAAGCTCGTAGTATAGAGCAACCTATAGCAGCCCAGGTAAACCTCCAGGGCTGCACTACTATGTTTTAGGCTCTGCTCCAGTCCCAATGCAGGCAGCATATGGACTACACAAAGATGGCATAAAGCTGCCTTTGCCTGCCGTCCACCAGACCCACACCTTCGGTTCTGTCTTTCTCAGGAGCTACTGCACAGAATCTGCCCCACTGGTTTTCTTTTGAATGGCCCGATTCCAATTTACACTGAGGCCCCTGTCTACTGCTCTAGCCTTGTAAAGTGCCTTAAAGTTAATAGAAATGTAATTTGCCATCATTTTATGGCCTCTTTACACTGCTCTGAGTGTGTAAAGGGGTCATGGGGTAAATGAGAATAAAACCTCAAGTGACTCTCCTTTCTCTTTTGATTATGGTTATGAGATAGCATTCTTTGAGAAAACAAATTGCCCTTCCTCTTTGTAACTGTGCACACACATGCATACCCTTCTCAAGCTATCAAGGTTGGGGGACATTTGTGTAAGAGTCCCTTGCTAAAGTATTAGTAGTGTAGCACTGGCATGGAATACAATGTCATAACTGTTAAAATCGAACCACATTCCAAATGTAAAGGTTAATAAAACATGTACATTATAAACAGAGCCTTAATTTTGTTTTTAACTCCTTAGTTGTTCACTGTGCTGATACTCCCTAGTACCATTCAGGCTAGGGTGGCAGTTGAGTTCTAGGGCAGGAGCTCTCACCATGCATTCAGGTCTAAGTTAGGGTTACCATATGTCCTCTTTTTCCCGGACATGTCCGGCTTTTCGGCACTCAAACCCCCGTCCGGGGGGAATTGCCAAAAAGCCGAACATGTCCGGGAAAATGGCGGCTCTGCTCCTCCCCTGACTCTTTGGCTCTGTTTAAGAGCCGAGCTGCCCGAGCGCTATGGGCTTCAGGCAGCCCCCTTGCCTCCGGATCCCAGCCGCCGGCTGGGCACTTCCCCTCCTGGGCTCCGGCGGCGCAGGGTCCGGAGGCACGGGGGCTGCCCGAAGCCGGTAGCGCTGGGGCAGCTCGGCTCTTAAACAGAGCCGAAGAGTCGGGGGAGGAGCAGAGCCTCCAGCCGCGGCGGCTCTGCTCCTCCCTGACTCTTCGGCTCTGTTTAAGAGCCGAGCGCTATGGGCTTTGGGCAGCCCCCATACCTCCGGACCCTGCACCGCCAGAGCCCGGGAGGGGAAGTGCCCGGCTGGGGGCGCAGGGTCCGGAGGCACGGGGGCTGCCCGAAGCCCAAGCGCTACTGGCTTCACAGTTTGCTGGGCAGCCTCCAGACCCTGCACCCCCTGCTGGGCGCTTCCCCTCCCGGGCTCCAGCTGCGCTGGGCAAGCGCCGGCCGGGGGCGCAGGGTCTGGGGGCTGCCCGGCAAACCGTGAAGCCGGTAACGCTCGGGCAGCCCTTTCCCCGTGGCTGGGAGGGAGGAGGGGGCGGAGTTAGGGCGGGGAAGGGGTGGAGTTGGGGCGGGGATGGGGTGGGGAAATGGGCGGGGCCAGGGCCTGTGGAGGGTCCTCTTTTTTTATTTAATAGATATGGTAACCCTATCTAAGTGGCATTGGTGTTGCTGGCTCTGAAAGACCCACTCTGCACCATGAAGGAGCCTTTCAAGGGGAAGATAAATTAAAACCTTGAATGTTGTAAATGCATGACATTTACTATTTGAAAAATAGCTGGCTTTACCCAAGAAAGGTATACTCCTGCTCCAATGTAATTGAAGCAAATCCCCTTGTAATAAAGGTAGTTTTGTGACCTGCCATCTTGAGCACACACATAAAAAGAGTAGGTTCAATAAATACTGTTTCCCTGGCACTTATGATACATGCCTTTTCATTTTGTTGTTTGGAAGGCTGCATCAGTCCCAGACAAGGGGGAATAGAAAACGAATCAGCAAGTAAGGTATTTTTGATGAGTACTGTGACAGGAATGGAAAATGGCCAGTGGAGGCTTCCTTAGTGTGTTCATGTGATAAATAGCTCCATTTGGCTTCCTCACCTCTTTTATAACTAAGGTGCCAAATGTGCATGATTTAAATTTAATTTCAAGGATCATTTAGTGTAGATTTTTAAGATGGAACAGACGATAGCTTTATGGATGTTGCAGAGACTGCTTATATGTGTGGCGGCTCCTCAGAAATGCCAAGCTCAATGTTCTCTCTCTGACAATGCTCAGTTGAATGACATTTACTGAAATTGTGTCCCCTCACTAAGTTAGTAATTTGACAGTATTCATTAGCTTGAGTTTGCATCTCAAAGCTCTATAATGGAATTTGCATCTATGGCCTTTTAAAGACATATGTAGCCTGTGAGGATTGAGCGATTTATTTGCAAGGTCACTCTAGTCTGATGCAATCAAGCCTGTGGCTCAGCGGGACAGCTAAACTGGCGTCCCTAATAAAGTCACTGCACCAGTACACTTAGAACAGAATGATTTTACTATCAAAACATTTCTACCCTCTTGTAGTGGAGATGGCAGTCCTGCGCCCATGGGTTCTAGTCTCCTCTTGGTTATGTGTGCATAACTTCCATTGACATTAGTGATACTTTTGGGTAGGAGGTGACTAGAGCCCTGGTCCAACATGCCTGTGGTTCTTCATGCTGACTTGTTTCTTTTCATTAAATAGTATTTTTCCCCACTCCCACCCACCATCAAGTCCTTTGGCCGAGCTTCACTGATCTTAACAATATTATCTCAAATGCAGTTATAGTAGGGCCCATATCTCAGCTCTCAATGGCATCAAGGGAGTATGCTTAGCACTGTATAGGAGGCACTCAGAACCTTCATATCAGGAGCTAGATGAGAAAAGACTTTGCATTTACCAGAGAAAATGCTTATATGTCAAAAAGTTTACAGTAATTTATCTTGGTAGATCAATTTTCAGGTATTTTAGAGGGCAAATTACTTAATGATTTAGCTGTCTTTTCTGTGGTGACATTAACCCTGACGATCTGAGTTACAAACATTTGGCTATTTTCTTTCTAGAAAATTGTATATACAGTGTATGGATCAGGATGTTTTAATTGTTTTAATGTCAGAACAGTGCAACGTGTCTGGTAATCTTATAACTATCTGCAGTTAATCCAAGAATTTGGTGGAGCCAGTTTGTTTCATAGTTTCATATTTTCCACATGTGGACCCAATTGGAGAGTATAGTAAAACTGAACTCAAGTGTGGTTCTGGAGACATTTGAAGTCTTAATAAAATCAGGGGTTCATGACAGAATTTTGGTTTCGATAAGAATTTGAGTATTTAATACAGTATATAGGGGTTGGAAAAACAGGATTTATCTGTCGTTCTGAAATAATGTCAGTTATCTTCCAATCCATTGTAATATCTCATGCCAAGCAGATCCCACTGTACTAGATAGATTATCTGTTTAAGGGGTAAGGAAGTTAAGAGGAGTAAGTGTTCCTAGCACCCTACACCTAAAAGTGACTGATGATAAAGGTGTATGATAGATAAATTGTATTACCTCTGCATATATCATCATATATCATAGTAACAAGTAATATTTTGGACAACAGTGCAAGAACTCTTGGTTTTCAGTTTTAGACTAACAATTCACTTTTTGTCATTTAACAATTATAGTTCAGCTAATGCTTATAAAGTTTTAACTCTTGAACTACACCTGCTATTCTATCTACTGTCCTTTGTTGAAATAATGAATAAACTGGGCAAGTTCAAGAGCACAACAGGTACATTTCTCTTGGACATAAGGGGTGGGAGATTAGGGCTTGCTAATATTTTATAATACACCCCCTACTTCATTGCGTGTTTGTGGAATGGGGAAGGGAGAAAGGGAAGTGTGCTTTAAGAGGTCCCAGGCTTTTGGGACACGTGATGACTTGATGGTATAAATAGGCCTCAGGGTAATACATTTATATTGTTTATTATTAAGTATGTTTGTAAATTGTACCTTTTAGTAATCTATGGTCTTTTCCCCCCAGATGTAAATTGTCTTGTTAGTCAATTGTCTGTGTCTTGTGGCGATGAAAATGAATTAACTGAAGCAGAATACATCTGAAATGAAAAGGACAGTAAATGGAGCATAGAGGAGTAGCTGGCTACAGGAAAAAAAATAACCCTACATTTGAGGAGAGATCCCATTAATCAATAAAATTATATAAATGGGTTTTTTAAAGACTTAGGGAAAGGCTTTATCCAATATTGTTATACTGTGTTACAAAAAGGATAGATTCTTAAATTACACATATATCACTATCGTCTGTCCACCCAGCCTTAGCAAAGGAATACATATAATGACTGGCTATATCATCAGTGTGTTTTCCCCATTAATATTGACAGTACTTTGTACTTGGTTAGAATCTTACATAGAGTATAGGGCCAGACAGGACCATTGTGATCATCTTGTCTGACCTCTTGCATAACACATGCATCTACATAACACAAACCATAGGACTTCCTTGCATTAATTTCACCAGAGGATCTCTACAAACACTGAAGTAGATTGTGACTTGGACTCTGCAGCATCCTTATGCAGGTTGATCAGACTTGAATCTGGACATGCAAAACGAAGCAGTCAATGCGCACCTGCTACTTCCCATCCTGGAGAAAGTGGGTAGGGCATAATCAGAGCCTTGGCTCCGTGTGCTTCTGTCCCATACACATACCCACACACACAGTGCACTGTCTGTACAACTGAGCCAGCATGAGCAAATCACTTCTATCCTTCCTTTGGAACAAAGAAGGAACAAGGAGGCAACTGTTCATCAGAAGGGTATCTCGGAGGCACAATGCCTACCAGGGCTAATTTTGGGATGTTGCAATTTACGTATCACCCCTTGCTCAGGGTTGTGTCTAAAGATACAATCTAGCCTGTTCTGTCCTTTACAGACGTTAATGAAATAATTCACATACAGCTTCTGTAAAATAGGTAAATGTCATTCTCATTACTTTTTCTGTGAGAAAACTGCAGTGCAGAGAGGTGAACCCAAGACATTTGTGACAAAAACAGGAATAGAATTTCTCAACACCTTGTGCTGTGGTCTACGAACTAGCCTGTGATCATTTCCACTTCATTTATCCATTGTGTAGCCTGACATTGCCCCTGATTGCTTCTTAACATTTGGCTTGATAAACTACAGTTTGCAAGACATGGAAGAGAATATGACTTTCATTGGCAAAACATATAAAAAATAATCCATTAGCTCCTGTCTCCTTTCATTTAAAGTCTGAACAGCTTGCAAGAAAAGAAACTAAGGCGGTGATAAGGACTTAAATATAGGTGTTATACCTTGTGACCCAGCTGTCCCATAGGGTGTGAAACAACAGTTACGTTTTTAATCTTCATTTTCAAATACCACTGCTGTCACAAGAAGAAAGCTAAGTCTTTGGCAGTACTTCACAGTATATAAAAGTGAAGCCAGACTCTTCCTGAAGTTTATAGGTCAGTTCAGTACAAAGATTGGCCAATTTGGTGTAACATGTTAAACACAAATGAGAAAGAAAAGAGATGCACTCATTTTTTCCCTAGTGACAGACCTTCCATATAACCTCTTCAGCAGCCACAATATTCAATTTAATATTTGCAAACAGTAATCCTACATTTTTAAAGGAAATTAAAAGAATGCAGACTTAATTAGAGGTTTTGTTTATAATTCATTGTTCCGTTTGATTATTGTGGCTCCTATTGACTTCAGCTGGGACTTTTGGATGCGCAGCACTTTTGAAAATTGAACCCAACATGTCTCGGGTAGGACATCCAAAAATGGAGGGAACCAAAATGAGTGGCTACTAATGAAAATTTGGCCAGAGTCATAAAAGGCATCACTTCAAGCATGTTGAGCACCTGAAACTTTTATTAACCTCCTACTGAATTGTGGAATCAGAACTTCCTATCATCAGGCTTGTAATCTCCCATACTTCACAAACCATGGTAACACATTTCAGTACATTGTATTAGTTATCAGCGGGGTAGCCGTGTTAGTCTGTATCCACAAAAACAACGAGGAGTCGGGTGGCACCTTAAAGACTCACAGATTTATTTGGGCTTAAGCTTTTGTGAGTAAAAAACCCACTTCTTCAGATCCATGCATCTGAAGAAGTGGGTTTTTTACTCTCAAAAGCATATGCCCAAATAAATCTGTTAGTCTTTAAGGTGTCATCGGACTCCTCGTTGTTTTTATTGAATTAGTTGACTCTGTACTACAGCTCTGATGTCACTAAGCCACACAAATCCATTCTTTTCATAGTAACTTTATGTACTAAAGTAAAAGATGGGGAAAAATCAGGAGGAGACTAGGAAAACAAGAAGGGAACAGAATAAAGCAAATTATAGGCCTTAGTATCTGTAATATAAGAAAATGTGTGATGGCTGGTGTTCAGGCCTTCAAAGTTTTTATTAGAACCATCTCAAAATTTACAGCAATAAAACTTTACTGTAGCCTCCCCACCTATTACCCCTATCCCTGTATGTACATATTATACATATCAAAAGCCTTGGAAGGGAGTTGGCGGGGGGGGTCCAATTCTGCAGTCTGTATGTGATGATTTATGTTCAGAACTCCATTCATATTAATGGAAATTCAATGCACAAATTTCCCCCCGCAGCACTTTGATAATATGACCTTCTGTGCTAAGATGTTTCATTCATTTTCATGATGATTAGCCATTTATAATAGCAATAGCATTCTGGGCAGTGCAGTTTGATGTAAATTATTACTCTTTTAGGGTTGTTAAAGGCTCTTGTAATAATAATAAAAAAAGGAACAGGACTCCAATTACAACTTGGGGTTTTGAAGAAATGATGAACTATTCAAGCTTGTGATTTCTGATGTCACCAGAACCCCTCATGTAATTAAAGCCTTGTAATTCACATCTGAATTGTCAATTGTCATTTAGTCCATGTATATATAAACATACTCCTGTCTGGTTTACTTTTATGTCCTTTTACAAGTAAGACTGTGAGTAAACTACAGCATAAATAACATCTGCCGCTGTACAATGTCACTGCTGAACTCATCTTAATTATCCAAGACACTTCTAAGTAGTCCAAACAAATGTAGGAGTCTTGCATTCGTATGCCTGCTCTGTGAATCATTGGGGAGTGGATATCTTGGAGATCCCTCATAGTCCTGTTCCCTGTGGCTGTTTCACAGACATAATCTCTAAACAAATAAACAATTACCTTAATCTGAAATCTAATTTGCATATGCAATGTGCAGTGGAGAAACATTTTCTTTCTCCTTTGTACTGGAGGAGCAGAACTAGCCCCTGGGCAGAAACGCTATTGAAATTTACAAATACATATGAATCGAGTAATGGGCCTGTTATGTCAGGTTCTCTCCTTCATACAGCCTAGGGGTTCAAAAAGCCATTCAGCATTTGGAATGTTGAAAGCAATGCATCAGGTGCTCAATCCTGCAAGATGCTGGGCACTTTTACTAGGTGCTGAGTGTCCTCATTCTTCCACTTTCTTCATTGCACTTCAAGGACACTGAGCACTTCAGAAGAGGGCTTTGAATCTTGCAGGATCAAGCCCTCAAAGCATATGACAGCAATCCTGTATGTGACTGCTCTGTTCCCCTGCCCCCCACAACTGAAAATTGCACTAAACATAATGTAAAGATGTAGTAAACACTAATGTCTTTGTGTTCTAGCTATTTTCCATGGGGTCCTAGGTAATACTGTAAGTGGACTAACCCCAATGCTTAATTTGTGCCAGTGCTTGCCAGGACTGAGCCTCTAGGCTTGGCATTTCATAGCCCCAGCACCTTTGGGCTTGCTGCATCATTTATGAATGTAAAAAAATTGCTTAAGACCCAGTACCTAATTGCTTGAGCCCGGTAGTCCTTTCCAGCTTTCTTTATAAATATTGCTTTTTTAAAAAAATAATCCTGCAGAGGGCAGTAGAACTCTATGGGGAAAAAAACTGTACTCTAGATTTTCTTTCAATATAAATGTAAGGTAAAATGATAGTAAAAAATAAATGCTGTTAAAGTAAAATCTAGGAAGTTTACCCCTCTACTGTCAAGGCCAAAAAAGATTTATATTTTTCAGACTGTAAAGAAGGAAACTCAATTACTGTTCGGTTCCTAGTGGACAGGTGTGCAAATCAGAAAATGATGATGATACTTATTATTTCATATCTTCAAAGTATTCTAAAAGCATAATGAATTAATCATTTAATTGCAAACACTGTCACACTTCTGTTAGTCTTAAAGGTGCCACAGGACCCTCTGTTACACTTAATCCTGGCACCCCTGGTAGAAATCTCATGAAAGAGGCCCAAAGACTGAATAACTACAGTGACTAAACTACCATTTCAGCTCCATAAGTGGGAGTTATCCCAGGTGTGACTAAGGCAACAGGGCCGGATTAACTGTTTGTGGGCCCGGCACCAAACATATTTGTGGGGCCCCCTTGGGGAATGAAGAGTCCAGGGGCAAGAGAACGGCGGGCAAGGTGGATTTGATTTAATCATTATTTAAATCACTAGTCAGGAAGACTCGATTTAATCATGGTTTTCTACATAAAAGTGCGTTCTTCTTGATTATATCCTTAATACATATTCTTCATAATTCAGAGATAGATGTAGATTTCATTTTTAGAAGGTACACACTATACATTTTGAAACACTTTATTTATTTTGAAAACTTTTCAGATGAGTTTTACAGCTATATCAGAAAATGAATGATTGTTTGGTTATTTCATTTACCAAAGATAATTGAAGTAGATATTTATGAAGTCACTGGGAGGTGAACTATCTCCAGTTCAACAGATTAATCATTAATATTTAGAGGATTTTCTTGCCAGGCTGTATTAGGAGGAGAACATCACCAGACAGACATTTAAATTGTGTTATTTAACTAAAACAACAACGTTAAGTATTCTGGATTTTTTTTCTTCAACAGCAAACATAATATTTTAACAAAAAAAGCATATGTCCCTCGCTTCTCACATTTATCTCCAGACTTCTTCGCCTTGTCCAGATCTATTCCGCCCCCAACAATCTTCTATGCATTGAACTTTTTGAAACTTTTCACTTTTAAAGAGAGGTAAGGGATTGACTCTGTGTACACAAATTTGCAGAGGGACAACAGAGTTGAGGTCTGTTATTTCTCACTTCTATATATTATTTATTTAAAAGCATTTTTGCTATTAACAAGCATGTTACCTCTGGAGACACAAATCCACAGTTTGAGAACTGTAAAACTAAGTATCTCTGATGGTATCTTCTAGACTGAGCACTGAGTCCCAGTGGGTAGATAGAAAGATTAACCTAAATAATCTATACAGAAACCCGTGGAACCTCATAAAATTGGGTCCCTAATCCATGAACTATTAGAACTCATTTACAAAACTTTACTTAAACATTACCAGAATATATTGTCTCATACTATAGAATTAGAATTTATAATTCCTATTCCATGATGAGATATGATGTATCTTAATTAAAACTATCTTTAGGTAGGTTTTTTCCTCAAAAATCAGATTTTTTTAATTTTTTTAAAAAGAAGTCATTGATTTTTATCCACCCTGACAGTAGGGCATGGTTGGGGGGGAAGGATTGGTCCCCAGCTGGAGCGAGGCAGCCAGGGGGCAAGAGCACAGTGGGGCATGGGGTGAGGATTAGTCCCTGCTGACTGGAGCAAGGCAGGGGCCGAGGGCAAAAGCACAGCACAGTGGGGCGGGAGCTAGGGTTGCTCCCTGGAGCAAGGGAGAGGCTGGGGGTAAACTGCAAGTGCAGCAGGGCTGAGGAGGGGATAAACAAGATCCCCCCCTGCCCACATAGAGCAGGTACTTACCTTCTCCCTGGTTCTAGCTCATTCTCTTCGTCTCTCTCTGAACTGAGCTGAGGGTGGGGATACACTGAGCACAGGGTTGAGGGTGCAGGGTCTGAGAGGGAGTTAGGGTGCAGGAGCAGGCTGAGGGTTGGGGTGCAGGCTCTGGCCAGGAGCTCAGGGTGGGGCAGGAGGTTGGGGTGTGGAGCGCTTACCTGGGGCAGCTCCCATTTGGTGCTCAGGGTGCAGGTGGGAATGTGGGTGTGTGTGTGTGTGCAGGACCTCCCATTTGGTGCTCAGGGTGGGGATGTGAGGGGGGTGCAGGAGTCAGGGCATCGGGTGTGGTGGGGCTGGGTATGTGTGGGGGGTGCAGAAGTCAGGGCAGGGTGCTGAAGGGGTGTGGGGGGGGGTGTGCAGGAGTCATGGCAGAGGGCTGGGGTCATGGGGGTTGCTCCTAGCCCACACCAACGACTCACGGCAGGGGGCTGGAGGTGGTATGCCCTGATTCCACCCCCTTCCCCAAGGCCCCTGCCTCTTCTCCGTCTCCTTCCCCAAGCGGTGAGCGCGCTGCAGCTCTGCTCCTCCCCCTCCCTCACGTGGGCGAACAGCTGTTCGGTGGCGGGGGAAGTGCTGGGAGGGAGAGGGACAGGAATGCGGCACATTCGGGGGAAGAGGCGAGGGCAACGGCGTATTATTGCCTAGGCCTAGGGCGGCAAATTTGCAGGGGCGGCAAATTTGAGCACCCATGGAGAAGCTCTCCTGCTCCAGCTCGCCGCCTCCGCGAGCGCGCTGCTATGTCCTGTTTCTCTCTCCTCCCTCCCAGTGCTTGCGCCACGAAACAGCTGTTTCGCGGGGCAGGGAGGGAGGGGGAGGAGGGGGAACGCAGTGTGCTGGGGTAGAGGCAGGATTGGGGCGGGGATTTGGGGAAGGGGTTGGAATAGGGGCAGGGAAAGGGTGGAGGTGGGGCCAGGGGCGGGCGGGGCGGCAATTATTTCAGGGCCATGGGGCAGCGAAATCATTAATCCGCCACTGGGCGGAGGGGTGGGGGGGAAGCTTGGCTGCTGGCGGAGCCCGCCCCGCTGCAGCAGGAGCCGTCAGAACCAAGCTTCTGCCCGCTGCCCCCACAGGAGAGAGCGGTGGGCGGGGGGTGGAGAAGAGCAGGCCGGGGTTGGACCCCTTTGGAGCATGGGCCTGGCACCAGTGGTGCCATGGTAAATCCAGTACTGCTAAGGCATATTTGTGGGGAAAACTCTTGCTCTTACTGCTTGTGTTGTACCTCTTCTGTGGAGAGAGTACTTTAATCTCCAAAGCTTCCATTCAGCGTATATCACTTGAAAAAAAACATTTTTGTAAAAAGATGCTCAGTTTCTTGGCACATATTTACTATATATTTATATAAACTAAAGTAGTTTTTAGGAAACGGACTAAATCTGGCTGCTCTGTAGATGACGCACAGAGAGAGAGAGAGGGAGATTTCATACCTAGGAGTGTTCAGGATAGATTAGACTTCTGTGGAGCGAGAATTTGCAGCAGTAAGGGACTAGATTCACCTTTGCTTCTGCAGTAAAGAGGATCAGAATTTTGCTTTTTAACTATAGGTTTTGAGAGATGTGAAATTACCACACTTTAAAAACCTCTGAACCGTGTCTCCCTTAAAAAAAGAAAACAAAAGATAAAGTATGAAGAGAATAATAGAACATTTTAAAAGACATTTTACAATTTTTAGGTCTTTAGAAATGCAGCTTTCTTTGCTCTATTGCATCAACCTTGTCTGTGTTGTATAAAATGGCCTGATAGTCATCTAGCAAAAACACACTAAGGAAAAATGACCTTCAGTCTGCTAATCAGATAGTTCCCATAGTATGTTTGTTTGCCAAGCACATTATTTGCACATACCTAATTATTAGCAGGTACAGGTAAATGATCAGAGATGTATTGCCATTGAGCCAAATTTCAGAGGCTAAATGCATTCTTGATTTAATAACTAAGGTCCTCCAAAATGGAAAACACACATTTTTATTTATACTTCTATTATTAAGAACAAGAGATTGTGTGACAGAGAATACAGGGGGTGTGAAATCCATAAATCCAGTGAATGACTGTAATAGTGTGTTTCTATAATTCTGCTTAATTGAATTAGACATCCGCAACAGGCAAAGTACCAAAGGCTCTTGTTTTCTACAATTTAGTTACCAGGTAGCCCCCAAATTATAATGACGTAGGGACAAAAAGCGGGGGGGGGGGATTTGCACGGCAAATCTGGATTTTTTGTGTTTTGTTTTTTGTTTTTTTACCCAAATGGCCTGTAGTCTCAACAACAGAAATTTCTAAATTTGAAGCCATACTAATTAAAAAAAAAAAGAGAGAGAGAGAGAGAGAGGGAGATTGACAAATTGGAAAAGGTTTCAGAAAAAAGCTATAAGAATGATTAATGGTCTGGAAAAGGTGCCTTTATAGTGAGAGATTTAAGAAGTTCAGACTATGTAATTTGTCCAAGAGAAGGTTAAGAGGTTTGATCACAATCTAAAATACCTATGTGGTAAAGGGATTTTTGATAGTAGAGGGCTATTTAAACTATCAGAAAAGGCATAACAATGTCTAATGTTTTGGAAGCGGAAACTAGAAAATTTTAGATAGAAATAAGGTGCAAATTTTTAACAATGAGGTCTTCATTCAGGTCTCTAAATCAAGGCTGGGTATCTTTCTAGAAGATATGCTATAGTTCAAATGATGCTTGATGCAAAAATTACTGGGTAAGGTTTTATGGTTTGTATTATGCAGGAGATCACACTAGATAATCATAATGGTCTCTTCTGCCCTTAAAAGCTGTGAAAATGTAGGACTAAGCCCTCTTCCATAGCTGCACATATTATAAATATCAAATATTTGTTAAATATTTACAGAAACACTTGGATTCACAAAGGTCTCCTTATCAGCAAGTGCAGAATCACCAGATACTTTGTCTTCTAAGGGCTGGTCTACACTGGGGGTGGGGGGAGGGGGAGGGAATCAATCTAAGATACGCAACTTCAGCTATGTGAATAGCGTAGCTGAAGTCTAAGTATCTTAGATTGATTTACCTTGGGTCCTTATGGCGCGGTATCGACGGCCGCGGCTCCCCCGTCAACTGCACTACTGCCTCTCGCTCTCGTGGAGTTCTGGAGTCGACGGGGAGCGTGTTCGGGAATTGATTTATCACGTCTAGATGATATGCGATAAATCGATCTCCGATAGATCGATTACTACCCGCCGATCCGGGTAGTGATCCGGCGGGTAGTGAAGACATACCCTAAGATTGCAAGCTCATGGTGGAAAGGACCTTATCTACTTCATGTTCTGCACTGCCTCAAGCACTTTTTCCATAATCAGCAAACTCATAATAATAAATAATAGAACCAAAAAGCAAGATAT
Source organism: Chrysemys picta bellii (assembly GCF_011386835.1). Classification (NCBI taxonomy): domain Eukaryota; kingdom Metazoa; phylum Chordata; order Testudines; family Emydidae; genus Chrysemys; species Chrysemys picta. Next base: position 71,239,858 of record NC_088794.1, on the reverse strand, counting down.
CTATTTTCCCCCGGTGGTATATGTGACTTGACCATGTAAGTCAAGTAATATTGCAATAAAATCTGTTGTGAAAAGTGTGTCCTCATATTTATTCTCCCTATATGTATTAGCGTTCTGTTCAGGATTATGATTGTGACACTGAAGGATTCTTTCTTCTGCCTGGGTAGCAGCACTCATAATTTCCCAGCATAAGAGAGTTAGGCTGGCAGATTCAAATCTTGTGACATTTGGCCAACTTGACTCAAGGCAAAAAAAAAAAAAAGTACACTAGCTGGCTAAAAAGTAAGACAGAGCTACTGAAGATAGGATATATGGTCAGCCTATTCAAGGATTCAGCCCCTCGCCCCCCAAAATGTTTTCTTTTAAACTTTATAGTTGAGGTTACATTATATCAATGAATATAACTCTATTAAACCGTAAATAATATGACAGACTTTAAAAAAAATCAAACCCACCTGTGCCTTTTTTATCAGATGACATACAGATGACAGGTCATAGACTGTAGTTATCAGATGAAATACAGGTTATAGACTGTAGTTTCACTGTTGGTGAATGTACCAGTATTGTATGTGCCCAGCATTCAGAGCATTTCCAAAAAATTGTATATATTGATTATTATTTTCCTGCTTAAAAAGGTTTAAATAAATGTAGTTTATCTTTCTTAATATCAACTTGCCAAGTTGCTGAGGGCTGTTCCATATTAAAGAAACAAGCATACAAAGAAGAAGAGAAAAAGAATATGTATCACAAGCAGATATTGCTAAATTAATCTCTTTAGGCCTAATCTGGAAGTTCTGCTCACTCTTTTTGCTAATTCTGATAATTTCCCAGGAAGTTGATAGTGGTAGTGTGGCTGAGTTTGGATAAAGTTAAAATCAAAGCAGGACCTCTGGATTTGGTCCGTTAAGTGTGGCATGCTATACAGAACATATATTTTTAGAGTTTTTGTTTTGTTAAAATATTTTCTGCATTACTTTAAACTATCATTACCTTTGTCCTGAGTAAACCAAATTCTTTAGAGGCTCATCAGGATCGTTTGTCAGTTACTCTGATCTCCTAATTAGTGTAACAAAGGGAAGCTATTCACAGCACCACAATGTAGCTTCTTCTTTTAAAAAAAAAAAAAAAAAAAAATCACCCTTAAAATTCTATGTCCTGTTCTGTGTCACAAAAATCATTCCAGTGTTGGTTGATTTTATAGGTCTTAAACAGATGTTTGCATTTTGGGATCATTGCATTTACCAACCTGATGAACTTGTTTGGCTCATCTGTACTGAATAGTCGAAGATTTTCAAGAATATGAATTTTAGGAGAGTTAGTTTGTACAAGTAGTTCAAGTTAACTTACATTTGTTGCAATTCACTATCCCCAAAATATTCTTCTGCTAAGTCAATGAGCGTAACATACTATTGTAAATAGGTATGTTATTAAATTCATATAGAAATGTGAATTTGAAAAGCCTGATATCTCAACCAATGACCCTTACATACAGTATGTTACTGTGATTTCTAAATGAGAACTCTGATATACTTTAATTGATCCTGAAAAGTCAGTGACCCTTTTTTAACAAACTGCCAGATCATCACTGAAATTGATTTTTAACTGTGCCAAATTCAGTAGCATCCAGTTCAACTCTGTGAGGAATGGAGTGAGGGTGGGGGGAGAGGTGGAGTAGGAAAGTCTCTCTATCCTAGGGAACATCAGAAAGATTAACAGTTCATTAGAGACTGAAAATTTAAATAGTGGATCTTGAGGTGAAAAAAAGATCATCCTTGTTATCAATCAACACAGCATGAGCAAGAAGAAAACTGGAAAGAACTTTTATAGAATGAAACATTTGGTTCATGCAACAAATAGCAGTAAGTTAAAGTATTTTTTCTCAAATCCAACATCCATGTTCATTAGTCTTTGCTGTTTACATTTTTGACAAGTTTTTGAGCTTTTTCTGTCTTTGTAAAATTTATATGAATCTAATGTTTACGTTCAGAGGTTGAAGGAGCACCCTTTTGCATGTGCTAATTAATGCTAACAACTGCAATAGTGGGTAGAGATTTTAAAAGGAAAGCATAAGTACATGAGGTTAAAAATTAAGTTGTAAATTGGCTATACTTTTGAGTTTGCTTTGTAATGAAAATGTTTAGCTGCAATAAAATGGGAATATCTCCATGCTTGGAACTTCACAAATTTTAGCAGTTTCACTGTGTTAAATTTTTTTTTGAGGTGCTGAATGCAGGGCAATTAACAATTTGCATTATTTTTACGTATTGGACTGAGTACAGCCAAAAGCACATGTGCTCACAATCCACAAATGCGTGCTGCTTAATTCCGTGTAGTTAATAACTTAACAAAGAAGTTGTGTCCCAGGTTAAACAGTGGAGGTTACATTTATATTGGAAACTGATATTATAGTTTAAAAATTAAAAAAATGCTCTAATGCAAAAAATTTCAGGCTACAGGTATACTGTTTAATACAAAAATGCTTTTTAAAATAAACAATATATTGTGCATAGAGAAAACAAAAAAATTCCTACCTTCTTTCTTAAAAAAAACTATTTTAGAATAATTGTTTGTAACTCTTTCACACTTGATTTTAAAGTTACTTCTGACTGATGACCTACCTCTGCAAATCAAATTGCTGATCAAAGCAGTTTACGTGACTGATCTTGACAAATCCATAATTTCAGTGGTACAGATGCAAAATTACTGGCATTTTTCTTCAGTTGTGCTGTGTGTGTTAACTGAAACCAGAAGTGGTGAAATACTATAATCCTAACCTATTTTCTATACTATGATTTATGTTGAAAGCATTTGATAAATGTTCGTTATGTCCAATTTGATCCTCAGTACAATATGACTGACTTGTCTTGATCGAAAACATGTTTGTGTGTGTATGTGTTCTGGTTTGAATGATCTATTTGTCTGATGCTGGAGATTTTTTCTGGGAAGCCTGTGCTTTTTTTAAATTTATCTAAAAGAGGTGTAAAATCTTCAGAACATATTTATTCCTGGTGTTACTTGTTGATCCTTTGCATTTATATCATAGAATTTGCTTGGGTTCATGCAGTTATTGGCATTTGTTTAAAGGCATAGGCCATATTCTGTGACCATTACCCAAGACTAGATTGAAAGGAATTATGCCCCAGAAACACCCCTCTGTATCAAAATTTCTCTAGAGTGCCTCTTTTCCACAGAGGAGAGGGGGCATGCTGTGTTAGTCTTTTACCAGTTGCAACTTTCTCTCCATCTTGCATCCAGCCAGTTGCACTAGCCAATGCATGGGAGTGGGGGTGTGGCTTCATCTGCTATCCATCTCCCCCTATCCTACTCCCACAGCCCCTGCCTTCCTTCGCCCTGTATCCTGACCCAAGATCCAGGTTGGTCTTATGCAGCTGAGTTACAAGGAAAGCCATTATTCCCCTGTATGGATAATGGTCATGATCTAGCTCTCAGTTTTTACTTTGTCATTCCTCAGGCAAAACTCTCATTGACTTTGAATTTGCCTGAGTGAGGGCTGCATTACAAGGTCCACAGGATTTGGCTCATATGGGTTTGTGTGTTACAAACAGTTACTAATGAATGTTGTAGGAGTTCGTTTTTAAATACAACTTACTCCTGTGATTTTAGGGACAAATTTCATAGTATTTTTCATGGGTAGTCAGGGTAGATTTAGTAGTTTGATTTCCACTGGTTTTAAGTACAGTCAAACAGCGAAGTACCAAGGCTTCTCTTGGGGACGCATACTCCTTAGTGTCTATGGGATCACCCTTCCACGTGCACAGCATCTTTAATAGCAGCAATGGCTCACATTCTTGTGTCTCTGTTTATAAGCCTGCGTTCCCTTTACAAAAAGGAACAGAATAGATTGGATGAGGTTAGTAAAAGTTGACTCAGTAGTGCTTGACAGTTGTTTAGAAATAGCTTTATGTACTTAAGAGTCTCACAGCAATAATGGATCCCCCAAAATGTAGCAAATTGCTGTACACTTCTGTATCTGCTACCAGGCTAGGACACATGTGGTGCTGCCATTTTGGTCTGCACAAAGAGTAAAATTTCTCCTCGGGAAATGGTAAGAACTTTGTTGCAAGATTTTGATAAAATCACTGCAACTTTGCAGCATATATTCCCAGATTAAAAACAGTAAGGAGCTCTCACTGACTCCTGTCATAAGGAGGAGGAGGAGTACTTGGTACCACAAGTACTCCTCATTCTTTTTGCTGATACAGACTAACACGGCTACCACTCTGAATCCTGTCATAAGGTTATCTCCCAAGGCTGATTAGTTGCCTCAGCAAATACCTATACTAGTGCTATACTAATGGCATTGATTTATACAGATGGCACCCCCTCATCTGTTAAAAAGCCCTGATTTAGTCCCTGGCATTCTCCTGCCAAACTTCAGAAAGCAGTTTGACATCAAGCAGTTTCACCAGGTGCCAATGGTTTTGCTGCTCTGCTCAGTTCCAGCAGCTAGAAGTAACATGGAAATTGACAAGGGCCTTTACAATGTTAAGTAGTGACCTGTAGGTGACAAGCTGGCAGCAGCTTCACCTGAGCGTCTCTATCTTTTGGGTGCAGCAGGAGAAATGGCCAAAGCAGCAGTATTTTTGCAATGAAAATGCACCTCAAACCATTCTTAATTCTGTCTGTTAAATCTTACATGGTGTACTAGGAAATCTCTATATTCTACTTCTTACATTCAGGCTTCTCATTAGAGCAAATCTAATGTAATAGTGGTGAAGCATTAAAACGCATCTTAAGGAGCCTGGAAAGGAGTTTTGACTACAGTGTATATACATTTCTAATTCTCGGTTAAGCTTCAAATTTCTTGGTTAGCCTAGAATCTTACTCTACAACGTTTCATTGTGAATTCTTATTTTAATTATTTATTTATTGGTGTAATTTTAATTTTGTGTTATGATTTTTGTTGCACTTTAATAAATCCACATTGCACAGTTTTAACTAGCCTCTATCCTACTATTTATTTTTCATTCATTAAACATATTTTTAGAGGACAATTGGCCCATCTCAGTTAATCTTGACTGTATGTTTACATTGTGTACCCCATGGGGTAGCTTAAAGACATTGCAGAGTAAATCCAGCAGTACAATACAGTTATGGGACAAGATATAAGTATGCAGTAAATCATGTCCGTGTTTAATCTTACAACAGTTTAACTGGCTAAATTTGGCATTTCAAAATATGCCCAGATCTTTTTACCTAAACAGAAAGAGTCTGAAGTTTCAATAACAACTGAAATAGACTTATACAAGACTGAGAAACTTTGCCATAGTTGGTATAAACTTTAGGAATATTAAAAACAAAATAAAACTATATTTAAATAACGTTTTGAAACAGCCGGCAAAAGCCAGGAAACTTAATTGGTGTCCTTAATTTGTACAGTTCAGCAGGAAAAAAAATCAAAACCCAATAGTGAAGCTTAAATCGAAACTTGAGAACCTTGATGACAATGGAACTATGATGAGTTATACCAGCTGAGGATCTGGCCCAGAATTTCCTGGTTGTTTGATCATTGCTGCAACAATTATTACACATTTCCAGTTTTTATTTTTTTTTAATATAAATTTGCATGTATTTATTGCTGAGTGAATTGATTCAGATGGGCAGCCACAAAAACTGAAGTCCACTACTCAACTACAGGACAGACACAGCAGCAACACTAGCTTCCAACAATGCTGCACAAATGCCAGTGTTTTTCTACCCTCACCTGGAAGGGACATCTCTAAGGCAAGAGGGTAGTTCAGTCTGCGTGGTCCATTCGGTCTTCGGCCTCTTTGTTGAGCCTGCATAACTGTCTTCCCCCACATTCAGTTCCTGTGTGGGGGCCAGCTATAGTGTAGCTGAAAAATGCATACTTGGTGCTAGTATCATAACCTCCCCAGAAGGAGAATAAAGCCATGGCCCCACCCTTTCTTCACATTAATTTATAAAGTTGCAGGGGTAGAGCAGAGTGCATGCTGCACTGTCTCCTGGAGTGGCAGATCTGCCACTGTTGTATTCGCACCCCAGCAGGAAATCTGGCTGACTCAATACAATTCCTCCTCAGGGCTGTTGCTTACAGTATGTCCCATCCTACCCTCCAGCGCAGGCTGTGGCTTTGAGGCACCGTCTGGACCTTTATGTGGTGAAGTACTAGAAAGTACATAATGACGTCCATGCTGAAACTCTTCTATGCTGGCAGACTTTTTTCTCCACTCCAGCTACCAGACCTTGTATAAACCAACTAGGTCAGAGCGGGAAAGGCAGTCTCATTGGTCAGAAAGCAGAGATGGAAGAAATCCTGGCCTATAAGAGGGAGTTGCTCATAGAACTACAGCAGGTGCAGCAGAAAAGACCGCGCCTGTGGGCATTGGCCATTTTGATAGCCAAGTTTAACAGATTTTGTGTTCGTGTGTGTGCACTGGTATGAACACAAACATTAGCCAAGTATTTGTACAGATACAGATTTCAGATCGACTCACTCAAAATGTAAATTCAGTCTTTTAGAATGTGTTGATGTCATATCTAGAGAGAGTTTAAGGCCACATGAGACCATCAGATCATCTAGTCTGATCTCAGGAGACTATACTTTGTGTTCCGCAGGCAGAGAACAGGAGAGAGAGACTAGGCGTACCAATATTTAGGGTTGTCAACCCTCCAGAATTGTTCTGGAGTCTCTAGGAATTAAAGATTAATCTTTAATTACAGATTATGGCACGTGATGAAACTTCCAGAAATACATCCAACCAAAATTGGCAATCCTATCAATGTTACTTTACTGTTACTGTTGCATGTTACACAACTTTACAGATTGGCAGAGTAAGTCATTCAGTAACAAATATTGTCTGGTTTGATGTCTGAGTGCCTGCTCAGTATTATCAGTCTAAATTTTTCCTAGTGCTTGCCATTTCTATATCAGAGTTCTGACTGTAGTTAAAGTGTGCCCAGATTGGAACACTGAATATTAACTTACGTATATCATCCAAGTGAGGGGGTGCAGTTACAGCCCCTTGTCTGCAGCCCATTAATGCCTTTTGATGGCTCTGTCACCCCAAGCCTTCAGGGATTTATTTTTACAAATGAGAGAAATCTTTAAGAACAATGAACAGGGGTGGTATTTGTTTAGGTTTAAATTAAAAACTCACTGGTTTCGAAAGGCAGTCCACTTGTCTCATTATTTCATAATGGCATAACTTGTATTCGGACGATAGAGGTCCCTCTGGCCTTGTTCTTAGCCAGTCATGTGGAGAGTCTTTTGAGTTTTACTGTAACTAAACAAAAACAACAAGGAATTCAAGTGTCTTAGTCAGTTATGTCAAGACAATGAGCGAAAAGTGTTGTCTGGGCTCCAGCTTTTTCCCCCCCCACTCCACTCTCAGAAACTGCTGAGTCTTAATGAAATAAACCCACAAACAACTGAACTGTTGTTTCAAATACTGCAGCTTAATGTGAACAAAAGAGGACTTTGCAGAAATGTGAAAGTTTCCTGACTGACATTTCCACAGATCTTGGACCCGGTTTTCAGAAGTGCTGAGTATCCAAAACAGCAATTGAAGTTTACCATATAGAGCTTACCTCCTGTTGGGGGGAAATAATGCTCCAGATTTCAAGGAATAAATGTGACTTTTGTTTCATATTACAGAAAATTAAATCCCCTCTAAAGGGGAAACATCTTGATAGAAATCCTATGAGTAAAAGTGGAAGCAAGCGATTCTATCCAGTTCAGTGAAGTGTATTTCTTTTCTGTTAAATGAGATGTTTGTTGTACACTTCACTATGGGATCACAGAGCATTTCCCTTTCTGGGAATCTCTGCTTTTAAAGAAAAAAAAATGATTGTGCACCTCATGTGGTTGCCCCTGCCGCTGGCATAGGCTCAGTCACTATTCCACGGCAGATAGTGCATCCTCCCATACCAGAGGGCCTGCCCAGTCAGGCAGTATGCTCATTACAGCTCCATAGGCAGCAGCATTACTATTGAAATGGTACCTTTTTTGTTAATCATAAAGTTTGCTAATTTTGACAAAGGCCATGTGCAGAGCTACCTCATTAAGCAGATTCTTCTGTACATGGGCTCATTATTTAAGCTTGTGGAAAAAGTCCAATTTTACAGTAGACTCCTGATAGAAATATGTAAGCCTCAATAACCCCTAAACATTGTTTGCCAAGCATGATGAATTACTAATGAGGCAAAGGTGGCTATCTGGTATGAAGCCTTCTTTGCTGTACTCCTTCAGTAGTGCCAGGAAAGAGGATGGTTTGGTGGCTGGACAGGGGAGGAATCAAGATACACCAGTCATTCCTCTACCCTGGGAATGGAGCAACACAACAGCCTTCTGCCGTTGTGAGACTAGAATAATGGCCATAGAACAGGTCTTCTACCACTTCCTAACCTGGACTTCAAGTGTGGATTTCTCTCTTCTCTGCATCTATTACACAGAATGCAGCCTGGTTACTTAAGCTATGCACTGGACTAAGGATTTGTCTTTTCATGAGAACATTTTGTTTGTTCCCCATAGCTGTGAAATCAAGGGACCTTTTATATGCTTTAATGGAAAGATACTGTAAAGATCTTGACCTTTTTACTGAGAATGTTGAGAACATCATCTGTGTAAGTGCTGCTTTTTGCTGCTTCTAGTGACTGCATTTCAGATGGTTTTCAGTTGAAACAAATGAGAATGCACTTGTTTAGACTTAGCTTGACAAATCATAGGAAATAGCATCTATTTTCTCTAGCCCTTATTATAATATGTGCTCTCAAAGATTTAAGTGGGTAATTTAAATCATAAGACTCTAGATTTTCTTTTCTCATCACAAATTGATAGGTCTGCAGATGCAGTTAAGGTTTTACAAGAGCAGCTGAAATCTGATTTACCCATATTACAGTGTATATTGGCATTGGTACTAGACCACCAACATCTTTTTAACAGAAACATTGGGAATAAAATGGACTTCAGGCCAACATTTTGTCTTTGAAATGAGGAGAGAAATGATTATTTAGCCTAGGCTGTCTTTTGGTTTTGAACACATTTCATTTGTTGTCAATTTAGTTAATGTAGGCTGCCGAGGAAAGAAAACATCTCCACCACAAAGGAACACAAGGGAATTAATAAACTTATCATAAAACTCACTCAGCTTTTCATCAGGTCAATGCTCTTTTGAATGAACCTTTCCCTTCATACTAGTATATCTTCTATGCTGGGATTTCTGTTTTTTTTTTTTTTTTTTTTTTTTTTTTTTTTTTTTTTTTTTTTTTTTTTTTAGGAAAAAGAACATTTTAATACACACTTTTGGACAGGGCCGGCTCCAGGGTTTTGGCCGCCCCAAGCAGCCAAAACAAAAAAAACCCCACAAAAACAAAAAAGCTGCGATCACGATCTGCGGCGGCAATTCGGCGGAAGGTCCTTCGCTCCCAGGTGGAGTGAGGGACCATCTGCCGAATTGCCGCCGAATACCTGGATGTGCCACCCGTCTCCAGAGCGGCCGCCCCAAGCACCTGCTTGACAAGCTGGTGCCTGGAGCCGGCCCTGCTTTTGGAGTAGAACCCAATTCTTTTACCAATATAAGTGGTTGGTTTTAGTAGGAATAAAAACATTTGGCAAGCTGGTTGTAACAAAGGAACAGATAATCCTAGATGATTGGAATTTTCTTATATTGAAGCAATTTTCCGCCCCTCCACAGAACAGTTTTAATTTGGCTATCTGGCTTCATGAGGTTTTACACATCTTATAATAAAAGCAGAGATGCAAAGTCAGACATTCATGGACAACAAATGGTTTTCCCTGGAAAGTATTAGATACAGAAACTAATAATTGCATTATACTGGTTCATAGATTATTCCACCCCCCCCCCATCTAGTACCATACTCCAATGTTTCACAACGACCTAATTCTGACTTCATTGACACCAGCATAAATCAGGAGTAACTCATCTAAAGTTACTGGAGTTACGCTAGTTTTACATGTGTATAAGTAAGAGGAGAATTGGGTCCCACATTTAAGTGTGTGTGGTGAGGGACCAGTGGCCACTGTATGTGTGTGGGAGAGAGAGAAGGTTGGGATTGGCGGGGGGTGGAGGGGGGGGGGAGTTGGGATTGAGTAGACAGGAAAAGAGAGAGATTGAAAGAGGGGAATTGGGAACCAGGAACTCCTGAGTTCTAACCCTAGCTCTGATACTTCCCTTTGTAAAACCAACAAGGAGTCTGGTGGCACCTTAAAGACTAGTGGATGTATTTGGGCATAAGCTTTTGTGGGTAAAAAACCCACTTCTTCAGATGCGTGGAGTGAAAATTACAGATGCAGGCATTATATAGTGACATATGAAGAGAAGGGAGTTACCTCACAAGTGGAGAACCAGTGTTGACAGGCACAATTCGATCAGGATGGATGTAGTCCACTCCCAATAATAGAGTGGCTCGCTCATTACAAAAGCAGTTTTGCCTCTCCTGGAATAGACACCTCCTCATCTATTATTGGGGGTAGACATCCATCCTGATCGAATTGGCCCTGTCAACACTGGTTCTCCACTTGTGAGGTAACTTCCTTCTCTTCATGTGTTTTTATATAATGCCTGCATCTGTAATTTTCACTCCACGCATCTGAAGAAGTGGGTTTTTTACCCACGAAAGCTTATGCCCAAATAAATCCATTAGTCTTTAAGGTGCCACCAGACTCCCTGTTGTTTTTGTGGATACAGACTAACACGGCTACTCTAGATACTTGTTCCCTTTGTAGCCTTTTCCAAGTCACTTAATTTCTGTAACAAAGTTTTCCCTTTGTTAAATGGGGCGTGTCCCTGACTATACAAGGCCACTCCTCCAGAGTATTGGTGAGTGCAGAGGTAAGGTTGCAAGAAGAGTCAGATAAAACATGGTCTGGTGGACTAATCTAATCTCAGTACTTGGCTAAAGAAGCAGGGAAAATGTACATAGATTAGAGACAGACCATTTCTCAGATGCCATTTTTTAGTATCCTCATTTGCAATCACTTAACAAAGTGATTAAAACCTACAGTATATTAAAACAAATGTACAGTTAACTGACCTACCTTTAAAAATCATTTATTGACACTTACCTAAAATTGGTGGTCTAAATCCAATACCTTTCCCTTTTATTTGAATGCTGAATTAGTTTGTTCTTTCCCTAACTTTTTACTTTCTGCCTTATAACAGAAAAATGGCAGCTTTTATGCCATAAATAAGTTTTTAACAGCCCCCCCAGACACACACACACAATTTCTAATGTTCACAGGTTTAGTTGTGAAAAAAAAATGCTGGAGTGTTTTTCATCAATATTTTCAAAGAGCCAGGTTCTTTACACATGCTGAGCTGCATCTTACTCCATGGTCCCATTGGACTAGATTGTTACTTTAGGGACAGCCCTCAGCAAGGTATAGTTCAGAAGCTACACCACCGCAAGAGTAACCTTTAGGGTATGTCTACACTGCATTTAAAAGAGCATGGCTGGCCCATGTCAGTTGACTTGGGCTTGCGGGGCTTGGGCTAGGGGGCTGTTTAATTGTGGTGGAGAGGTTCCAGCTCAGGCTGGAGCCGGGCTGAAGGATCCTGCGAGGGGAGGGGGTCCCGGAGCTCAGGCTGCAGCCGCAGCCTGAACATCTACACCGCAATTAAACAGCCCTTTAGCCCGAACCCAGGTCAGCTGGGCAGGGTCGGCTTTAGGAAGTGCGGGGCCCAATTCGAACATTTTCGGTGGGGCCCCAGCAGGGATGACTTAAAAAAAAAATGGAAAAAAAAAACCCTTTCATTTCTTAGCAACCGATTCCCTATAAAAAGTTCTGATTTAAGGGATGTGCCACAGTATGTATTTATTGTACCAATAGGGTTACCATACATCCGTATTTTCCCAGGAGGAATTTTTAAATTTTAAAAATTCTTCCCGGGCGGCGATTTAAGAACCAAAAAGCCTGACATGTCCGGGAAAATACGGATGTATGTTAACCCTACCTAAAGTTCTTTTTTAAAAAGATGGGCCTGAACTAGAAATGAGCTCCATTTCACATGTGTGGGTCCCCACCACTGCCTGGGTGTGTGTGCGCACATGTGTGGGTCCCAGCTGCTCCCTGCCCCCCTCATTGAAGCAGGTGTGAAGGGTTACTGCCCTGGGAACTGCAGGGCACCACTGGACATGGGGCTGACTGGAGGTAGGGTCTGGCTGCAGGCAGGGCCAGGGGTGCCGGGCTGGCTGGAGACGGAAGTGTGGGATGCGCTGGCTGGCTTCAGGCAGGGCCGCAGGGGGGTGCGGCAGGGGTTGGCAGGGCTGGAGACAGAGGAGGGGGTGCAGGGCTGGTGTGGGCAGGGCAGGGGGTGCAGGGGTGTGTGGGGCTGGCTGGCTTCGGGCAGGTCTGCAGGGGGGTGTGGCAGGGGTTAGCTGGAGACAGGGCAGGGTGTGCGGCAGGGGCTGGCTGTGGGCAGGGGGTGCGGGGCTGGCTGGAGACAGGCTGGCTGCGGGCAGGGGGTGCGGGGCTGGCTGGAGACGGGCTGGCTGCGGGCAGGGCAGGGCGTGCGGGGCTGGTGAGGGCAGAGGGTGCGGGTACAGCGGGGTACTGCGGGGCAGCAGTCCAGGGCTCGGGGGCTATTTAAAGGGCCCGGGGCTCCCCTGCTTCCACCGCCCGGGTCCTTTAAATAGCCTCAGGAGCCCTGGGGAAGCAGCGGGGCTCCAGCGGCTATTTAAAGGGCCGGGGCAGTAGAAGCAACGGGAGCCCTGGACTTTTTAAATAGCCCCCAGAGCCCCGCATCCCTAACCCAGGGTCCCAGCAGTGGGGCTCTGGTGGCAATTTAAAGAGCCCTTTAAATTGCCCCCTGGGGAAGCCGGGCCACCCGGGTACAGCATACCAGCTCTTCCTGGTATGCCGTACCGGGGCTTGGGCGTGGGGCCCTCTTAGGGGCGGGGCCAGATTCAGGGGAATTGGTTGAATTGGCCTAAAGCCGGCCCTGCAGCTGGGACAGGCCAGCCATGGGTGTCTAATTGCAGTGTAGACATACCCTTAGGACGCATCTACAATGCACCCTTCTTTCGGCAGTGTGTAGTGTACATACACATATGGTCCCCCTAGCAGTGCCGGGTTTACAATGGCGCCAGTGGCACCATGGAGTCAGGCCCATGCTCAGAAGGGGCCCCAGTCTGCTCTGCTTGCACTATGCCCTGATACCCCACCAGTCCCCTGGTCTGGGGGGGGCGGGGGCCCTCTGGCCATAGGGAATTGGGGGGGGCTATTCTGGTTCTTGGGCAGGGGGCCTGTGGGACACGGCATGGGCCCACCCCTGAGGGGAAGGTGCGTGCTGGCAGCATAGGGGAAGGTGGGCCATTGTGCGTCTGGTATCTGCCGGTTTGTAAATAGTGCCCTCGCACTGGGCTGGGTAAAGCGGGGCTGCCCATGCCATGCCCCATTGCCCCTGGCTGGCCCTTTGCTCCGGAGACCGACCCCCTTCCCCCTCGTGTCATGCTCCATTACCCCTATGGGGGGCCCACAAAAGGTTAATCTGTCCCTGGGCCCTAGTATGGGTATAAATAGTGTAGATGGTGAAGCATGGCTTAGGTGAGTAGATTACAGACACACATGAAGGGTATGTGTATGTACCTGAATACATTACTCTATGTGGCTCTCTACTCGCCCAAGTCCTGTCTCCCTGTCTACACTGCTATTTGTAGTGTCCTGCTGCCTCCTTGCAGCTGGAGCCTTTACCCGCTACAGGAAAGGCTCTCTGCTGCTGGAGCAACTCTGGCAGCAGTGAAAGGCTCTGGCACCAAGGAGCTGCTAAAGCTTCCCCCAGACAGCTTTTCGCTGACATGCGTAGCTACGCATCGAGTGTGGACATGGTATGCTTTTCATTGCGGAGTGTAGCTACATGTATGCTATGCACCACTGCCAGTGGTATGTTGTGTAGATGTAGCCTTAGAGGCACTGTGTTTCAGGCACAATTCTTACCCTGCTTCCTCCTTGCTATGGATGGGGGAAGTGGCAGCAAAGAGAACCAAATTACTGCCAGAAACCTGGAGTGAAAAGCAGTGGTGCTGCAGCATTTTGAAAACTGGGAGGGGACAATATCACTGACTGCTCTTCAAGCAGCTCCTGTCTTTCTCATCCCCTTTTTCCTCCTAGTTGGGGGCAGAGTTGATGGCACTGAATCCTTCTTTTCCCTCCCCCTGTGACTCCTATACCATCCAGTGCATTTGCTCCACACTCCCTAATCCTTATGATTGAGTTGAAGTGCTGAGCTCAGGCAGAGAGAGTGGCACTCAAGCACCACCTGGCAGAATAGGATGTGGGACACTTGGGACTTGATTCTGCTCCTACACTGGAGTAAATCAGGAGTAACTGCATTGAAGTCAATAGAGTTGCTCTAGTTAAACCTGTGGTAAATGAGTTCAGAATCAAGCCCTTGGTGCCCCTGTATACTGAGGTAACCATTGCCTCTCTCCATCTACCCGAGAAAAACTTTCCAGAGGAAAGGGCTAGAAAGACCAGCCACTCTGGTAGTTGGTAGTTAATAACAGAGCACTGGAAATCTTCCCATTTAAGTAATGACTTCTCTTTTAAAAAAATTACCATTAATTCCTGTTATTCCATTTGGTACATAACAATGTGAAATGACTCTGAGTGTATTATAAAGGGATCTCCAACACTCCTAAAAACACAGATCTACACTAAGTCATAAAGATGTATGTGCTTTAAATCTTCGGGAGGTCTGGTTTGGATCATACGAGTGAGGTTAACAAAGCTATATCTTCAGTGAGCAGCTGAAAGTGAAGTAAAACAGCCCCTGTGTGGTTGCAGCGGTTCATGATTTACAGAACTGAATTCACAGTGCTGCTCCGGCTGCTGAAAACGTACGTTCTCAACTGCTGTTTATTTTTAAATTAAAAAAAGCAGCTCTATATTCAGTTTACTTTATTGCTAGAGGGCAGGGAAATATAGGTAAAAGCCGTTAATCCCCAGCAGGCTGCTGGGCAGCCGAACAGTTAGGGATGACAAAAGTTAATTGGAAACATGAGCTGTTTAACAGAAAACATATTTGTGATAATTGAGAGAGTAACGTCTCCAGAAGGGAAACTTTGCAAAGAGAAACTTCGGAAGAGGAGAAGTGGCCACTGATAGGTGAGTAAGCCAGTGTGATTTTCAAGCTCTCTTTAGGTGCTGAATTTATTATTTAAGAAAAGCAAGTAACGTTAAAAAAAAAACTAAATAAACAAGAGATTCATGCTCTCTGAAGAAGGGTTTGCAGTTACTGACATTAGCTCTTCTTGCAGCTGGATGTAGTTATTAGATAAAAATGTATCACTTAGGTTCACTCCATGAATAAGGGTACAATTGGTTTTATTTTTGCAGAATGGGATTGCCTCTGTTTTTAATGGATATCAGAATTTGAAACCACCATTAACTGGAAATAACTTCAGTGTTGTTGTTTTTTTCTTTTTCTCCATGCAGTTTTTCTTTCTAAATACACTTGAGGTTTTTCTAAGAAATGAACTTGAACAGTAAGGATTTTTTTTAAAAGCAGAGGGAAAGCCTTGGTCAGATAATAATGCACATGTCATTTCTAATGAAGATGCAGTGTAGATCTACAGGACTCTCTAAAACACATCTGGCTTTTGCATGTTTAACTTCATTTAGGTGTGTTTGTAAAACTGTGAATACATGTAAATTGCCATAGTGAGAGTTTTTTGATTTTTTCCCCTCCCCTCAATAAAGTAGCAGTCTTACTTTGTTTAGTGACACTGCTGTAGTTTGTAATAATGAGAAATCTTTCTCTCCTAGTAGTAGTAGTCTAAAGCACCAGCCCTTTTACGGTGGAAAGGAATTGCATTAATCAGAGCTGTTTTAATACCAGGTACTACTGTTTGTTTGTTTTTCCCAGAGCCAGCAGACAGTACAGCCTCCCAGTCCACAGGAATGAATGAAAATGTACCATCTTCAGTTCAAAGCAGCAGCAGTACAAATGCTGTTAGTTGCAATAACTCATCGGCCATACCCCAGCCCAGCTCTGCCATTAAACCCTGGCGCAGCAAGTCCCTTAGTGCGAAGCACACAGCCACGTCTTCCATGTTATCTGTAAAGCAGCCAATTCCAGAGTCTCCAAAACCACCTTCAGAAATGGTCAAAGCCACTCCCAATGGTCAAAAATCCATGCTTGAGAAATTAAAACTCTTCAATAGCAAAGGAGGCTCCAAAGCAGGAGGAACATCCCTTGAGTGCTCAGGGTCTCGGGACACTAGCTGTGAAAGACTAGAGGCACTTCCCAGCTTTGAGGAAAGTGAAGAGATAGATGCTGCAAATCGGAATATGAACAACCCAGGACCAACATCCAGTAGCCCCAAAATTGCACTGAAGGGCATTGCACAAAGAACTTTTAGTCGGGCACTGACTAATAAGAAAAGTTCCCCAAAGGGCAGTGAGAAAGAGAAACAGAAAGAGAAGGAAAAGGATAAAAGCAAAGACATCGCAAAAAGGATATCCGTAACAGAGAAGCAGGAGATGAAAGAGGAGCCAAAAGAAGAACAGACAGCACCAGCTACAACAGAGATGCCAAAAAAGTCCTCCAAGATTGCAAGCTTTATCCCTAAAGGAGGAAAGCTGAATAGTGCCAAGAAGGAGGCCTCTGCCCCTTCGCACAGTGGCATACCAAAACCAGGAATGAAAAACACCACAGGGAAATCCTCAAGTGCCCCAACTTCTGCAAAGGAAGGTGAGAGAAGCCGCAGTGGAAAACCTGGCTCAGGGTTCTCTCAACAGAAGACCCAACTAGACAGCAGGAATTCCAGTTCCACTTCAAGTTTAGCCTCCTCAGAAGGAAAAGGGATAGGAGGGGTGTCTGCTCTTAACAGTAGCAGCAGCACCCAAGCTGTCAATGTGCCAGTTAGTACCACACAGACTACCGGAAGCAATACTGTGAGTGTTCAGCTACCTCATCCACAACAGCAATACAACCATCCGAACACTGCCACAGTAGCTCCTTTCATGTACAGGTAGGGTGTTTTGAACCTGAAATTTTTATCCATTTATGATATAGTTACTTGGAAGCAGGGGGAGAAAAATTGTATAGCAGTTGCATTGGTGCTGACAGTTCTTTTAAAAAAGTGACATAATTGATCAAGTTACTGTTAAAAACCAACAGTCATAGCTGAGATAGTTATTGTTCCCAACAGTTAATAAGTAAATTATTGCTGCCTCAGATACTATGTTCGCTTAAAGCTGACTTTATAATACTGGCTTATTAATAGTATGTATACAGTGTGTGTGCTTTAGATGTAATGTTTATATGGTTCAGCTGTGGCAGTCTTAGCCTGTGGTGGGTTGAGTGGAGTTGCAGTGTAGCACTGGGAGCTTCTGTAGGCATTGTGCCTTAGGCAGGTATGATGTCTGCAAAGCTCTGTCCAAAACTTCCCACTGTTGGAGACACCAGTTCAGTTCCATTGGAGTGTGTGCCCTGTTCGGCGCCCTAGTGTAGATAGTCCAGCTGCTGATTTGGTCATTTTTAATATTGTGTTGATCAGACTGGCTTTTATATGTCATAGTGTTAAAGATGGTTGCAGTAGTTGGTGGCCCCTCTACATCAGTGCTCCTGATGTCGCTAACAGTGGTGAAGCTAACTCAGTGTTAAGGCTGAGATATGTATAGAAAATGTCACTAGTGGAGATGAGGCCTAGGACTGAAGGAAGAGCATGGCTGCAGCTCGATCCTTGGTTAGGGTCAAGCATTCATTCCCCAATTAGTGGGTTTTACTCTGTTGGTAGGTGTTGACTCAGGGGAGCTGGGCCATAGCCCTGCCTCCTCCACAGATCTGTAGCAAAGGTGCATGGAACAATCCTTGTCCTCAGGGAAGCAAAAAGATTGATAGTATGTTCGACCCCCATATGGAACATAAAGTGTGATCCTTGTGCCTTCTGCCCCCTCCTCTTGGGCACCTGCCCATTGCTGGACATAATCAGGCCAATACTGTTTTTCTGCATTGTACAGGATATTTATAAAAAGCTGCGCACACTTCCTGCTGTGCCAGTGCATGAAAATGAGCCACCTGTGAATGATTAACCTGATTAAGATACATATTAATATTACATTCTTCTTGGTGTCACTATTAAAATACATATTAAAATTTCTGGATTCACCCTGCTCTAAAACCCACTATTTTCAAATCATCACCAGTGCAGTATCTTATGTTTGCCTGATGGCGAGCTGGACCAAGCCTGCTGTTTGTTTACCTACCCATTAGAGGTGCAGCTCTCTGTTTTGAGCTGGAGAATGCCAGTGCATTTCTTAGCATTATAATGCTGTAGATAAAGATTGAAAAGACCTCTGTGTTTGAGCCTGTCCCCCAACATGGGACATAACATAAGTTAAACTGATTTGCATAGTAGCCAAAAGGACAAGTAGTGCTCATATGTGTACATATACACACACACACACTTTTGAAAAAATGGACATAAAATTAAAAAACATTTTGAGCTGGCCTCTCAAATACTCCCCCAGTATTCATGATCAGATCTCAATTGTTACATTTCTTACCCCCATGAAGATGCAAGGGTGAGTTAGGCATTGGATTGTTGTCTGTTTATGACTATAATGTCCTGATGAAAAAGCCAAAATAAAACCCAGTGTAGTAACTGACTTGGAGCTGATCTCCATTCAGTGTTTTCAATACTAGTATTATCTGAAGCATGAAAGCAGCTGAGCTGCTAACCATACTATTTTTATAACTCTAATAACAGATTGGTAGTCTCAAGGTAATATTTATTTGACCTTTCAAAAGAATGCAAAACAAACTGTACAATTCTGCCAGAAAAACTGCTGCAGACTTGAAAAAAATATCATATTTACTTGCCCAGCCAGAAGTCAAAGTGAAAGGTCAAAATGTATCATCTTGGTTTTTTGAAAAATGAAGAGGAAAAGTAAATCCATGCTTAATAAAAAGGGATCCAATCACTAATAGTGTGCACCTATTTGGAAGACCTGAGGAATATAATTTGTAGCATTAGTTTGTTCCAAACTTTAAACTCTGCCTATTGTTGTTTATTCGTATTATCATAGTGCCTAGGAGCCCCAGACCTCACTGTGCTAGGAGCTGTACAGATGCAGAACAAAATGATGGTCTCTCCCCTAAAGAGCCATTATGTGCTAGACACAGCTGTAGGGGACTCCCAAAGGAGCTAGTGTATCTTCTTGATTTTGGGGTCCTGCCCCCTAGGGTGGGATGTCAGCAGCAGCAGGGTTTGAATCTGGCACATCAGGATGTTAATGCATGGGTCCTCTACTGCCTGAATTCAAAGATCCAGCTCTATTAGCTAAGGGCAGGTCTTCACTACAGGGGGGGGGTCAATTTAAGATACGCGAATAGCGTAGCTGAATTTGACGTATCGGAGCCGACTTACTCTCTGTGAGGGCGGCGGCAAAATCGACCTCCACAGCTCCTACCTCCGCTGGTGGAGTAAATGTGTCGATTCGGGGATCGATTGTCGCGTCCCGACGAGACGCGATAATTCGATCCCCGAGAGATCGATTTCTACCCGCCAATTCTGGCGGGTAGTGTAGACCTAGTCCAAGTCTATGTTAGGCTCATCAACCTGTATCTATGGCCCAGCCAGCACTAGAAGGGGACAGACTGCTACATCGAGGGCATGTCTTCACTACCCGCCGGATCGGTGGGTAGCAATCGATCTATCGGGGATCGATTTATCACGTCTAGTGTAGACGCGATAAAATCGATCCCCGATCGCTCTGCTGTCGACTCCGGAACTCCACCGCAGAGAGAGGCGGAAGCGGAGTCAGCAGGGGAGCGGCAGCGGTCGACTCGCCGCCATCCTCACAGCCAGGTAAGTCGACCTAAAATACGCAACTTCAGCTACTCGAATAGCATATCTTAGATCAACACCCCTCCCCCCCGTAGTATAGACCTAGCCTCAAAGGTTACAAGAGCAGCCTCAGATTTGCTCTAAACTATCTCAGTAGGCAATAGCTCTAAGGGGGCAGTTCACTATCTGGGAATCACTGGGACCAATCTTGCCATCCCCTTCCCCTGCCCACAACCCCTACACAAGGAGCTGAGAAGCAGATAATCAGTTGTAAATATACTTCTCCTCCTGGTTTTTTTAAACTGCAAACAGAGAAATTGTTATACCCTACTGTATGTTTCCACATGGTCTTTTAGCTGAGATCAAGCGTAGTATCAGTGAAATATCTTCTGTATCCTCCTATCTAGGAACTCTTTCGTGCACTTAAAGGAAGCTGAGCTTCTAACTGCTAACTGCTGTGGTCCTAAGATCCAAAACATAGTGTAACCAGTAAAATGAAGTGATCACAGATTTATACTAATACATAATTGAAAAGCAGATTCTTAGAAAAACACCTTCCACTGAATAATACCATGTCCAAAGTTCTTCTTGCAGTCAATTGTTATTATTTTACCTAGCTGTTTCTTTTAAAAAAAGAACTGGTGACATTGCTAGTTAACAAAGGGAATTCTGCACAGGTGTGAAGAACTGTCACATATAAACTCCATTGTTAACGAAGATCAAGGTTTCAGCCCAGTGTGTGCTGCTGAAAATTTGAAATGTCTTAGTGTCTGGGGGTCTGTGAAGTCTACAATTTGACTATGAATATTTCATTTTTTTTTTTACAGTTCAGTGCCTGTTTCCGTTTCTAGGACATAGCTCAACATGGGACTAATGAATTATGTAAAGTCAGTCTGCTAGTGTATTCTAGAGAAAAGGACACAGTGGATGATGGCGGGTGCAGTTTTGTCAATGTTACACTTGATATATTTTTGGTGGTGAGTGACTGCATATCTCTATTTGTGTTGCCTTTAAGATCACAGACAGACAATGAAGGGAATGTAACAGCTGAGTCCGGCACGGGAGGGGTGAGCATGGATACTGCTCTTTACACTAAAACTGGACAGCCTGGTCTCGAAGACCTTTCAGGTAGGTCCTGGAAGATGTCTAGATAACTAATTCTGTGCATTGTATATAATGAACGAGAGTGGGCTAAATGAAGTTTGTTTCCCCCTCAATAGGGGGAATTTAATTTATGTGGTTATTCCTAGTGCCTTGTTTTTGGTGAGTTCTAATATTTGGTCCTTCAGAAACTGGGTAAAAATCAGAGTTTTGGACACTAGGGGCTTAGTTCTACAAGATACTGAGCATTGAAATCTTTGGGAATTGAGGGTAGTTAATATCTTGCTTTAGCACCTTGCAGCAGACATTCAACATCTTGCCAGATTTGATTAAAATATTCCTCAAGAGCCCCTAAGGAACTATGTATCTGATATGGTTTCCATTTTTTAATATTTCAGACTTCAGAGATTGTGGATTAGATAAAGCTAGTTCCTTTGGCATTTTGCATTAGTTTATAACTTTGGGGAAACCCCAACATTGTCACATTCTGTCTGAATAATTTGAGAAGTAGTGTGCTTTAGCTTCATGTTTGCATTTCCCAGATTTAAAATGATAGGTTAACAAGCTATTTCTTGTTTTGAAAGTTTGGAGTTTTTACAATTGCTCATTCATCATAAAATCAGTCATTACATCTGTACAAGAAAGGAGAGTAGCTCTCTACAGCATTCATCAATTTGATGACTAAATTAATGGGGACACTCCCATTGCTGCAATGAGAAATATAAAACTAATTTTAACTTACTGTGTCTATTGAATAAGAAGTGTGCTGAAATTGATTTGGATTAAGATGCTCTGGGTTGTAAAGTAATTTCCTGTGTTGTGTGTATTCTAAAATTCCTGCCACTGCCAGGAATAGCTGATAATTAACAATACATGTTCACCAAGTGACTTTTAGCAACAACATTGCAGTACAAATGTGAGTTGTGCTGGTAAGTCTTTGGTGTGTCTCCAACCTTCATCCCTCTTTCTGTTTTTAGAGAACTGTGTGTTTTTGTTTATAAACGAAGTATGTCTTTAACATGTCTCATAATTGGGGTATCACTGTAGAGTTCTTTATCTAGTTAGTTTATGCATTCTCCAGACTAATGTGAGCTTTGGAACTGATCCTTCTGCTTGGGAAGCCATGTGGCTATAAGCTTCACAATTGGATTAATTTCATATTTCATTATATATTCTGCCTTTGCCACGGTTACACCTGCATGTACGCATGCTGGCCGCAGAACCAAGAGGAAGAGTCAGTGGTGAAGAGGAGAGCAGCAGGAGTGCCCATATGCACATATCTGCATATATAATTTATATGTAAATACATGAAATATTAAGCAGACAAACAAATGGCATTAGGGTTACAGTCCTTGTGGACATTCCTGCAGTGATACATAAATAGAGGAGGCAGTGCATTGTTGGTTAGAATTGGGGGAACAAACATTGGGCTTCCTGAGTTTTCTCAATAGTGCCTCTTAATCAGTGTGTTATCTTAGGCAATTCTCCCAAACTATATATATTATTTCCATTTTACAAATGGATAAAATGAAATATATATCTAATTTTACCCATTTGTAAAATGGTAATAATACCTAGTTTACAGAGGGTTTTCAGAGCCCTTAATGGAAGATATTATTTAAGTTCAAAGTATTATTATTATATATGCATGTTAGTTTGAGATCCAAAAGTACACAACAGCAGCACAATCTGTATATCATACAATGTGGATCCAAAGAGGAAATTGTTTAAAGCCAAAGTCAACAGATAGTGGTATTCAATCAAGGAGCATTAATGGAGAACAAACAAAACAGTTCCTCAACCCCAAAAGAGAGGACACTTTTAAGAAATAAATCAGACTTTAATGTCTCTTGTTTCGTCCATTCACGCATGCAATGAACATTGTTGCTAATGAGTTACATGTGCATATGGAGAAATGGAAGTAAACAGTTCACAGACACTATATACAGAATATCCATGAAGAGAAGAATCTTGTAAAGAAGGTGATTAATGTCTTAAGTGTAGTCTAATTGGATATTTTCAATGAAAGTCAATATAATGTCTTCTAAAGAGCTTACAACTGATCTCTGAATATGACTTTCTCTTTTGAAAAACATTATCACAATTTAATTTTGTGAGTCTCCAAGCAAACAACTTTAACAGCTTTTACCTCAGCTAAGCCTCTTATTTGTGCTCTTAATAGCTTATCTAGATCTTGCCTTCATATTTACAGAAGAAATAATCTGTGGAAAGAGCACTTTTATCAGCCATAGTCCTAGAAATATTATTTTTAAATGTTCTTTAGTGTTGCAATAATTTGCAGACTAATGAGTGTATAAAAATGTTTACATCCCAGAGACTCTATGGCTGAGAGAATTGAGCTCTATTAGGTTTCTATTTCCAATCTTGTCAGGTCAGTAGTGATGAAGCCATAACTATCTGATGGTTAGGTGGCCTATGTGAAATGCATTATTAGTGTCACTCTGGATCCCAGAGACAGCTGTCCACATCATGGAAAAACATCACTAACATGGATGATAATTGGCCCCTTGTTATCTATCTCAGAAAGGCCAAGGACTGGATGAATATGAAACTACTTTCTTTTCCCTAGAAATGATACCTACAAGTCAGAGCTGAGGCACATTGATGGGGCATCATGGGACATTTGCACTGATGCCTTGGGGGTCTTCATCCTCCAGGGCTAGCAATTTGGCACCTTACACAAGCACTAAATTTACTTCAAGGGTTGAGAGAAGCTTTCTTAAAAAGCAGCAACTGTTTGGAGACTGTTTTCAGTCTTTACTTAAATCAGAAATTTTAATTTTAATGTGTAGATTCTCATCTGAACTAACCATTTTGTGGATTAGTTCAACTTCATGGGAGCTTTTAGGGAAGAAGGCTTCACTTAAAGAACATGCAAGAGTATCAAGACTACAGTATTATCAAAAATAGCTAAATTTCGGATATGAAGCATTTTGCTATTTAGCTGTAAACCTTTTGAATGAGCTCATTCCCTGCTGTGAAGTGGGCCTAGCTAGTTAGCAGGGTTTTTTTTTTCTTCTACATCCTGTGTGGAGATTTTCTAGTTCAGTTATGTTCCATGCTGACAGCAAGCACCTTGGTATCACTAACAATCGTAAGTCACTTCTTTTTAACACCCAAGGAGCTTTTAAGTAGATAAAATATAGCTGAGCTAGCAGTGAAGTGGTTTTTAATCAATTACAGAGAACAAGTAAGCAACAGAGGCCACTAGGAGGTTTTATAAAATGGAAGTAGATTCCTTTTCTGGTCCAAAAACAGGTAATATGCTGTTTCAAATGGACCATATTAGGGAATGCCTTACGAATTTCTTTAGGGAAATAAAAATGGCAAAGAATCCTTATGCAAAGCAAAAAAACTAGTTGTTATGGCCTTGAGGATTTAAGTAACCTATCAATGTGTTCTCGACTATTGCTGGTCTAATTTGGAAGGTTTCTATACTGTTATACAATAATTCGCTACTGGAACATGAATCATGCTGATCGGAATGTGTTACAGCCTTCAAGGGAAATTAATTTGAGTTCCTACCAAAAAAACAGAACAAAACTTTCTCTGTATCATAATGCATTCTGGTGACCATACCTGCTCTGTAAAGCTCATTTACATGAATGAAATAGCAGGATGAAGCTGGGCAGGCAACTGCATTTGCTGGAATACCTGGTACATCATTCAGCTGTGGAGCAATTAATAGACATGGTTTAGTTCGTTCCCAAAACAGCAGCTTTCTAATAATCAATTTGATTTATTTAAAATGAGAAAAGGATATCTACTGTGATTATAACCTTGCAAAGAACAGGCTTTATCAAGTACATGTTCATCATGCCAGTCAGGGCCGGCTCCAGGGTTTTGGCCGCCCCAAGCAGCCAAAAAAAAAAAAAAAAAAGTCGCAATCGCGATCTGCGGCGGCAATTCGGCGGAAGGTCCTTCACTCCGAGCGGGAGTGAGGGACCGTCCGCCGAATTGCCGCCGAATAGCTGGACCTGCCGCCCCTCTCCGGAGCGGCCGCCCCAAGCACCTGCTTGCCAAGCTGGTGCCTGGAGCCGGCCCTGATGCCAGTATGGGGAATGGAGTGGGCTGCCATATGCTCTAACCATTCTGGCTATTAAGCGAAAGTGTACCTGGGAGGTTTGAGTAAAGTCCAATACAAAAATATTTGATTACTTTATGGTTCTAAGAAAGCCCATGAAATGAAGTTAACAATGCAGCGCTATTCCTCAGTCTGGCCAAGGCAATGGAAAGCTCCTTTCAGCAGTGAATGAAATCCTACATCATATTTAGTGTAGGATTGGATATTAAATAATGTAAAGGCAGGGATTTGTGTTTGACTCAGAGCCGTGAAGAGATGATAGTGCATGTCTTGGCTCTTGCTAATTAATGTGGGCTAGTTCTTTCCTTCTAAAGGTCTGTTATTTCATAGGGGAGGATCCAGAAACTCGACGATTGCGAACTGTCAAGAACATTGCTGATCTTCGACAGAACTTAGAGGAGACCATGTCCAGCTTACGGGGAACCCAGGTCTCTCACAGGTAGTGGCATGAATTGCTTCTTTATTGAACAGTGAAATAACTGTGTTCTTATAGTACCTGTCCCGACTCTGGCTGGGTTGTGCCCTTGCAAAAATTATTAACGCTGACAATGGAGGAAATTAAGTTGGCTAAGCATTTACTGTGCTTTTTTCTTTTATTGAAAGCACAGATTCTGATCCTTGTTTAGTATTTATAAAGATTTATGAAGAGTAAGCGGTGGTGGTGCAGGGAACAGGACGGTTGGATATAGAAACACAGTCATAGAAAGAGCAATGCTTGTTAAGTGCATTAGGTGGTGGTTGAATAGAATTGTGCAAAGGTTACCATTTAAAATGTTACTTTGGTTTACTTATGAGTGACTTTAATGCATTTCCCTCCCCAGATCTATAATATGCTGTTTAAACAAGCAGGTGAACTGTGTTTGACCTACTTGATAAAGTGCATAACTTGAATTCCTAACTGGTCTTTGAACAAACAAAGCTTTATAATATTATTAGTGATGCGAATGTACAATTTTTTTAGTAAAGCAGTATTTAGAAATCTCCAGTAATATTTAAAATATGCTCAAGATAAGCAAAAGCTGTGATTACATTTGAACATTCTATGAGCTGTTGTTTTAAGTGCTCAACAAGAGGCTTAGGAGAATATGATGTTTGGCCGCATGAAGGGCCTGATCCTGTGAGGTGCTCAGCTTCCTCAATTTCAGTTGACTAATGATGCTGAACCCTTCATACGATGAAGCCCTAAATAAGCTCAGCAGATGAAGGTTTGTATTTTGGCTAAACCTGTGCCAGTGCTTCCACAGATGAACTCCCAGTGCATCTGTTTTCCTTTTAAAGTCTCGATTAAAGTGACAGCTCATTATGATTTAATTACTGTAGCCACAGGATACTTAAGCCTGCTCATGGTTCCACAGGAATTATCATGCTGCGAGTAGCCTGAGCCCATTTAGTCCATTTTAGCCAGAGTCCAGTAACAGTATGTATATTCAGCCAGAAAGGAAATCAGGGTTGGTTGGTTTGGTTTGGGAGAGGGAAGCTGCAGCTCTTGAAGAGGAGAAAATAGCCTATACTAGCATTTGTCATTGAAGGGAAGCAATATACTCGTCTATACAGGCATGAAGAATATAGTGTATATTTGAGCCTTAGAAAATGTATTTAGTGGTCATGAGGTGAAATTGAAAATCAAAGTACTGTGTAAATCAGGGGTCGGCAACCTCTGGCATGCGGCTCACTAGGGTAAGCACTCTGGAGGGCCAGGCCAGTTTGTTTACCTGCTGCGTCGCCAGGTTAGGCCGATCGCGGCTCCCACTGGCCGCGGTATGCCGCTCCAGGCCAATGGGGGCAGCGGGAAGCCACGGCCAGCACGTCCCTCGGCCTGCGCCAAGGTGCTTACCCTGGTGAGCCGCATGCCAGAGGTTGCTGACCCCTGGTGTAAATAGATACAAAATTCTTAAGTTTGGAAAAACATATGAAATTAGTCTAATTTTTATATAACTATTTTTTCCTTTAAGTCTTCATTGAGAGAGGCAGAAGGATTGTTAGCTATCTTGAGCATCTCCAAACTGATAGGGTATTTTGTGAATGCAGCTAGGAAGTAAAGCGGTCTTTTTATCAGCTTAAGCCTCCTGCATTGAATGGTGACAGCATCAATTATGGGTTAGGTTTGACTGAAAGAGGAAAAGTTGTGCTTGGATACTGGGAAGAATCCATGCCAAAAATGAATAAACAAATAAATAAATAACCCTCTTTCTTTCTACTCCCTTCCCCAACACAACACTGATGGCCTGGCTAGGGAGACCCTTTATTTTTAAAGTAGTGTTGTTAAGGTGTGTAAAATACATGAAGAGATTTGTTTTAGGCAAATGCTGTTAAGTGTGTCAGCTGCAGTTGATACCTTTGCCACTATTTGGAAGTTACATTCTTTTATGATGTATGAAGTGGCATCACCTGAACTCTAATGGTTCTATACCATGTCAGTGAAGACTAAATCAATTGTTTTTTTTTAAGCACATTGGAGACCACGTTTGACACCAATGTCACTACTGAAATAAGTGGTCGCAGTATTCTCAGCTTGACTGGAAGACCAACGCCTTTATCGTGGAGACTTGGGCAGTCCAGCCCCCGCCTTCAGGCAGGTGATGCTCCATCAATGGGAAATGGGTATCCTCCAAGAGCCAATGCCAGCCGTTTCATCAACGCTGAGTCTGGGCGTTATATGTATTCAGCACCTTTGAGGAGACAGCTAGCATCCCGCGGTAGTAACGTTTGTCACATGGACATCTCAGAGAAGGGTGGTGATGAGATAGATCTTGAAACCATCAGCATGGATGCCACTGGCTATATGAGCGATGGCGATGTTCTGGGCAAGAATATAAGGACTGATGACATTACGAGTGGGTAAGTAAAAGTCATTTGGATCTTCATGCACAATGGAACTGTGCATTTTTCAGTCTTATACTGTTGCTTTAAATGGGTCAATTTAAATGGCTACTTAAAGGTAGCAAAGAGATTGTGCCCATTGTTAATGAGAATTTGGAGCACAAGCTCCCAGCCACACTTGAATGAGTGGTGGCTAGAGTCTTACTCATGTTGTCTCTTTCTTCCTTTCACACTTAAATCAGAAGTTTCTGTGATTAGTTCTGAATAGCTGAATCTCTTGAATCTACCAGCCTGACCTAGAACTCTTATAGGAAGAGCCTTTTCCATGGAATTTTGGCACCTAAGGTCTAGACAGAAACGAAACCTCAAATTGTTAGACGTGTTTGAAAATGGTGGGGGGTAAAATCCCAACTTTTTTCAAAAATTTTAGTTTGGAAAAACATATAAAATTAGTCTAATCTTTATATAGTTGAGTTGTAATCAAAATTTCAGGTGAAGAAAAAGAAAGGATTTGTATTTTAAGTGAATTAGACATATTTCTAGTAAATGTTGAAAAGTATGTATGTAACATAGGTTCTTCTCTCTGGTGCCATTTTCAGGAAAGCATCTGTATACAGCAAATCACTTAATCATATGCTTAATTCTTCTTGAAGTCAGTGGGATTTTATCACATGATTAAAGTAAGGCATGTTTTAGTGTATTCCTGAAAAAGAACATACTCATGGACGTGCTTAAATGCTTTCCTGAATTAGGGTCAGTGGTTGTCAGATGTTTGCTGCAATGTTCATTGTCCCCACAAGATGGTGAAAATGTTGCATTTTTTACATTGCAACTGAAAGTATTTGCTGCGTGTCCCAGTGATTTCTCTGAACTTGCAGTAGAAAGTCTGTGTGTTTTCAGCAGCAAAGAGTCCTGTGGCACCTTATAGACTAACAGATGTATAGGAGCATGAGCTTTTGTGGGTGAATACCCACTTCTTCGGATGCATCCGAAGTCAATATTTTAGCATTTCTTTGGCTGGGAAACTCATTTTTATGTAAATACATCAGCACTTGATTTATGTTACAAAACTCAAAATCATTGATCTGAAAATGATAATTTTTTTATAACTAGTCTTTTTCTTTTTTTGGCAACATTACATCCTTTTTTTAATCTTTAACATTTTAGTATTGTTTATAGTAGCAATGGCTTTGTCAGAAGATTTAGAGCCTCTTACTGAAACAGAAAGCTAGAATCCAGCTGTTTGCCAATATGCAACCATTATTATGAAACAAGGTTCAGCAAATTTAACCACAGAGGACCCTGGAAACCTCCAATTGACTCTGTTCTACCAGAGAGTTTGGAAGTTTTGCTTATATTTTCTTTTTTCCTTTAGGGATCATATACTAAAGAATCCAATGGGAAAGCTGTTTGGAGGAGATGTAGTAAATTCTCTATTTTATATAAGGAACTACTAGTTGCTAGTGTACAAAGACACACATTCCTAAGATCGTCCATGTTTACACAAAATAAAGCAGCTTATGCCTTTGTTTTGCAATGTTTATTGTGCTAAAAGTTATCACTCTTTCTTCAAGACAAACGACCTTCACCCAAAACCAGATTTGTAAAATTGACGGGAAGAGAAAGAAAACGATTTTGACTATTGCTGTGGTCATTATAAAAGACGTAGTGCAAGATCTGTGTGGGTTCTAGATAGTGAATGTAATTTGAAGGAAAGGGCTGGTTTTAGCTATATAACTGAGAGAAGTTTGTTCTCATATGGTAAAATACCCCGGTATAGAGGGAAGACCAACTCACCACCTTAGTCCCACTTGGGCCCTATTTTGAGAATTTAATTGGTGTATGGGTCTAGTGCTGGCCCTCTGAACATCTCATCTGTAGCAGTCATGGATTATGATAGGAGTGGACAGTAACAAGTTTAAGGCAAAAACATTTATTCTCTCAGATTATGCCTGCTGAAAAGGAGGGTAGGCCTGTCCAGTGAAAAAGAATGACCTTGGTAGAACTATAGTTTTCTCTATCTTTACCACCTTTTTCACAATATTAATAAGCCTGTCTGCAGAGATCTGTCGTATGTTCTGAACCATGCGTATAAGGCTACTGTGTGTGGCTCCATCTAATGTTTTGCTCAGGAAGTTCATTTCTTTATCTGAACTGAAAATTGTCCTCAGCAGAATCATAAGATGATATTTCCAGCTTCAATACCTCACATTCTAGAAGTTCATCTTACAAACAAGGATGTAATTATGAAAGGCACAGAAAAAAGAGTTTAAGGTCCCGGATGTACATTTCCAGAGACACTAGTGACTGTATAGATCTCCACATTTCATTTTTTACTTTGTACTAATTGGTCACCCTGCACTATATAGCAGTGAACCTGCTGAAGTTCAAAAATATAACACTTTAAAATATTGAATAACAATCTAGAATGGAGCTCACAATGCAATACACATGAAATAATAAAATAGATTAAAATTTGGTTTTACCAAACATTTCTCTCATTTCAGGTATCTCAACATAATAAGTACCAGTGGTAGCATAACTGCATAGGCCAGTAGAGCAACCATTAGGTACTCAGCAAGAGCTTACCTGTAGTATTGTATATTAGAGCCTATTTAATTGAGGGAGACAGAATATGAGACAGGACTCTTATCTGCTACAATTTTTCAAAAGTACTCTGGGATCATTGCCTTTTACTTGGACAGCCAACCAAAGACTGATAGAAAGGACCTCAGTTTCAAGCATAGGATCAGAAGCATGGCTGTATATAAATGGCATTTTTCTTTCTAACGTATATGTGTCCTTAATGTAGTGAATCATGTCTGCTGCCGTCGCTGACTAAAATGTTTTCATTTATGTGAGCACTGCAGAACCAATATAGGTATGGGAAAGTGAGCTGGACTCTTTTCTGGCCCACGTAGCATTATTTTAATGGTGAATTAAGTTCCAATGACAGAATCTTTATTACTGGTGATGTCAGAGCCAGAAAGACCAGATTCACTTTGAGATAATTTATCGAGTTTGAGGTTTGAGCAGTTGGGGGACAAAAACCTACCATATTTACTTATAAATGCATGCACATAGTCACAGAGACAATGCAGTACCACACAATCCTGACTTTGGAGACATTCTTCAGAATATAATCACATGGGAAGGTTTCATCAGAAGGGAGGCAATCCTCCAATACTGCATTGAAATGACAGCCCCGGATATTATCCCGGTACCAACTGGGGGACTTGAACTTCTGTCTTGAAGGTGAGGGTGTTACCTTCAGTGAACCCTACTGACACCTAATAATGCTGGATTGCTGTCTTTGGTAAGAAAAGATTGTTTTGTAACCTCAGTGTTATGAGTCATCTTCCCTGATGTGAGTTATTCACAACAACAGAAAATGGGATAGCAGTGTATCTCAGTGGGACAAGGGTAATATAGGATCTAGAAGTGAGAGAACTTGCTTGTAAAGACAGCATTGATGTGGTTTGCTGCACAATGGCGCTTTAAGATAAACTGGAGGACAAATGAGCCCAATATTTTCCTAAGTTATGCTACAGAATGTAGAAAACAGCACAAAAAGGCATTTATAGCATGAATAGCCCTTTATTAGTTGGTATACATTTCACTTTGTCATTTTCAAAATTGCTACAATGCTGTAGTTTGAAAAACCTTGGATCTGTGTTTTTATTGGCAAACTGATAGGAAAGGAAGCCAAAATATTTGTTACAGCCAAAATAAATCATTTTAGCCCTTGGTTCCTGAGGTTTTCTTTTAAATGCACCAGGTCATGGGAAGTTCCATTTTTCCTGCCTTCCAGTTCTGTTCAAGAAGGGTTCTGGCAGAAATTAGTATTGATTTCATAAGGTTAGAAAGAGTGCCATTCCTTATGGCCTGATCCAGCAGAAAAACATCTGTGGTCTCCCAAACCTTTGCTAACCTAGGAAGACCACAGGTGCTGGATCTGTAGCAGGCTGACCCATCCAGGTGAGAAATTGACTTCTTCTGGAAACCAAAAAGTTGACCAAACAAAGCAGCAGCGCATAACTTGAATTTTCCTGGAGCAGCGAGCAAACAAGATCCTGTATCACACTCCCTGGTTTATTAACTCCTATTGGCTGTATAGCTCCAGGCTTTTACAGGCCTTGATGTGAAATAATTCATTCCCCCTAGGTGGGCTTGGAATCATGTAACCTATCTACTTCAAAACCAAAGCCGTAGTTTTAGGGAGACTTTTAACCTCCCCCAGATCTGAAGAGTGCTGCTAACTGAAAAGGGCTTGTGACCTGATGTGAGGATCCACAAGTCTTGAACCCAGGTCCGCGAGCAGTCTTGGCATCCCAACCACCATCTGGCAGTTTGCTAGTGACTGGTGAGCGATGTGGCACTGCCCAGGGGAATCCTGATTGTACAAGCGCCCGGTCCTACCAATTGGTCCGGCTGCGCTATTTAAGCCAGAAGGCGACACAGGAAGTTGTCTGTGCATCTGAGTGAATTCCTATCTGGCTGCTACATAGGACCCTGCCTTCTTGCTTGACTCCTGAGCTCTGCTTTCCTGACTTGTCCCTGATTCCTGATTCCCTACCTGTTGCCATTTCTTGCCTTCCTGTCTTGTTCCTGATCCCTGCCCTGGTCTCCGGCTCTGACCCTTGGCTTGACTCCTGACTCCAATTCCAGCTCTGACCCTTGGCTCGACTCCCGATTCTCACTCTGGCCCTGATCCTTGACTTAACTTCTGGCTCTGAGCTTTGGCCTAACTCTGACTCCTACTCTAACCACCCAAGTCCTGGTTGTGACACCCCCAGCCTCCCCTTGATTTTGGTTTACTTGTCAAGAAAGGGCAATTTACTCTAATCTCCCTTTTGCTAGGATGCTCATTTTCCTTCTGTATATTTATGTATGAATTTATTTATGTGGTTGTACACATGCACACACATATTGGGAGGTGATCCCTCTTTGCTTATTTGAGGCTTTGTGCTTTCTAATGATCTTCCTACAAGGATTGTGAAGTGAGGATGTAGAGCTGAAGTGGAGAGAGATTCAAAGGGAGAGCAGGTTGGGGCAGTTTGGGAATTCAGGCTTTCTCATGGCCTACTGTCACCAGAATTAAACAGGGCCACAGATGGGGAATTGGGAATGGCATTTTAGCTGGCAGATTGTCTATCTGGTGCAGGATCCTTGGAAGAGATGTACCCACATAAACTACATAGACCAAAGCAATCACTGAAGCTGAATTTTATCACAAGCTGAATTTTAATAGTCTGTGGCTATAGTACAGCAGATAAGAGTGCCTTACTAGAGAAGTGAGAGGATGGATTTGCTTAGGTGTTGAGTAACGTGAACAAGATTTTTATGTGACTCTGACACCTCTATTGATTGATATTGCAATATGCTCTCATTGCCTATCTAGTTATTGTCTGGAAGGCATCTTAGATTCTGAAGTTATTTTCCATTTGCACGTGGCTTGTCAGTCCTTCATTAGGGTCGAGGTGAGCACATTTATTGGAAAAGGAAAAGAAGGGTTTATATATTTCACAAGAAGTAAGAAACAAAGTTCTTGCTAATAATGGTTGCTTTCTTACCTGTTCTCCGTAAAAATGATTGCTGCTACAGATTGCCGCTAATGAGAAGTAAGGAGAGGTGAGCTGGTGAAGATTAAAATAAGAACCTATTTGACTTGCACATTATTTGAAGTTAAGTTGTCTCTCTTTCCTCAGTATTTTTCACTGTTTGTGTGGCTGTGTAATTTTCAGTTTCTGATGGCACTAGAAGCATAGGTGCTGCCATTTAGCATGAGAAGCCTGTTCCAGCACTGTATGATTTAAGAAGATCTACATTCAAACTTTTTGTTGTGTATCCATTCTGCCATTCTGAACCTTTTGCTTTCTACATCTCAGTATGTGTACATGCTAGTTAAACTGACTCCCTGAATCCCTGGTCTACATTACAAATGTATGTCATGTTACTTCTTACTTACTATTTTCCACACCCCTGAGCAACACTGTTATACTGACCTAGCCCTCGGTATAGACAGTGCTATGTCAAGCCCTAAGCCTTAAAATTCACTTCTTCTGAAAAAAACTATCAGTGTTGAATTGGCAGCAGCAAAAATGCCATCACTCTTCCAGTAAATTTAATAACCAAAAGCCTGTGCTCTAAAGGCCCAATCCAAATGCCCCTGAAATCAATATTAGTCTTTCCTTTGACTTCAGGGGCCCTAAGGTGGAATTGTCCTCTGGGTCACACCACACATTTTGGTTCTGGTTTGTGCCATATCTATGCAAACTATGAAACCACTCAAGGATGGGACCATGTCTTTCTTTGTATCTTTTACAGAGCTGAGCCCACTGCTGCCACTCAACAATTAATAAATAATGATGATAAGAAGATGGAGTATTAGCCATCAAAATCCTGCATCCAAACACGCCTCATCTTTGGGGTGTTTAAAATACAAATATGGATCAAGGCCCAAATTTTGAAGCCTGGGCCAAATTGCAATGTTATGGCCCATTCAGTACAAGATAAACTTTGTAACCTTTCTCATATCCATGCTCTGTACCTTGATTGATTCAAATTAATTTCAGTGGTTTGGTCATTTCATTAGGCACTGCAGATTAAATGGTTTAGCATGCATGATAGGACTTGATCTAAGTATGAATAATGAATGAAGTTGAAAACTACAGATACCATATATGGTTGCAATACTCCATGATGAATAATCATTAGAATGTAATTTGTTATATTTTCTCTTTCTCTGAATGTGCTATTTGTTTGAACTTTCTTCTGTCTTGTAGGAACAGGCTTCTTACATTTTGATCCTTTTAATACTGTAGCACAGTAAATACTGTGAGGGTTGGTAGTTGTTTGATTTCTTTATTTTTACCTATGCTAGCCCCAGGAGTTCTAAGTAGACTCAGAACAACTCAGTCTGCTATCAGTGACCTTTATGAAATGGCATGAGGAAATTCTGACTTCTGGCTCCTCAGAGAACTGTTGTGATATCCAGCTTTGGATGTAGGGAATTGTGGCTATCCCTGTGTTGTAAAAATGAAAAGACCAAAAATAAGGTAATATTCAAATATAAAGTAAATCATGCCCTGAGAGCCATGCCTAAAAAGAAAAATAAAATATTACATTAAAAAAGCTATTCTGAGTGTTAATATTACCCATTTAAGCATGCAAGTCAGCAAATGTCAAAGTTAATGTTTCACACTCAACATTAACTGGGTCTCTTGTGAATAACAACACAGTTTTTAATAAGTTATGACTAACTACTTCACATGTAATACAATTGGATATCATAGAGCTTTTTCTACAACTCTAGGGCTCCATCCCAGAGACCTGAAGGCATAGTGCTTACCAACAATAGATCCTTAAGATATGACTACACTGCAAAGAAAAACCTGCATCACTGCGTTTCAGAACCTGGGTCAATTGACTTGGGCTTGCGGCATGTAAACAGGCTTGACTTGGTCTCATGGGACTTGAGCTGTGGGGATAACAATGACAGTGTAAATATTCCTGCTAGGGCTGCAGACTGGGGTCTGAGACCTCCTTTCTGGGTTTCAGAATCTAGGCTCCAGCCCAAGCCCAAATATCTGCACTGCCATTATTAGCCCCGCAGCTCAAGTCCCATGACCCAAGTCAATTGACCTGGGCTCTAAGGTTCAGTGTGGGGATGTATTGGGTGGTTTTTTTTCGTAGTGTAGATGTACCCTTAGAAAATAATGGGACTACACATTTTAGTACATTTTAGGAAGTACTATACCAAGTCATAAATGTTTGCAGGATCCAGGCCCTTAAATAACTTAGTTGGAGTTACATGACTGCACAACAGTCAGGAGTAGGAATGTCTTAGCCAGTGACAGCCAGAAAATCCCTTATTATGGGAGAGGGGGAAGAAGCCCACTGGGTAAAACTGTGGCACCTGGCTTCCAACGCCCACATGGGCTTTCTGCTTCTTCTCTCTCTGGTCCCTGGTCAGAGTGAAGGAGTGGGGAGAGCAAGAGGGAGGATATCTCAGATCTTTCCCAGTTACCCTCAGATTGGCACTATGCCATAAAAACCGAGTCTCCGGGTTTCTCCAACACCCACCCACACCAACGTTCCCAGGGACCCCCAGCCCCTCAGCAATTCCTCTTTCAGACTCGCCCATACCCAATGGCTTTGCCAGGACCTTTGGCTGTGCTAGCAAGCCCATAAGCCACGGCCTTCAACTCCCTTCCCCAAGCCTCATTTGATTCTGACCTGTTTGGGAAATAGTTTCCTACCTGCCCAGCAGGTTCCTGGGGGCAGGGGGAAATCAATTACTTTGTTCTCGGCATTAAGAAAAGTCACATATGGAGCTGCACAAAATTTGTCAGGTGGGAATGGGTTACTCTGGGGGAGGGATAGCTCAGTGGTTTGAGCATTGGCCTGCTAAACCCAGGGTAGTGAGTTCAATTCTTGAGGGGGCCATTTAGGGAACTGGGGTAAAAATCTGTCTGGGGATTGGTCCTGCTTTGAGCAGGGGGTTGGACTAGATGACCTCCTGAGGTCCCTTCCAACCCTAATATTCTATGATTCTATGATTCTTCTGGAAGGGCATGGGGGGGGAGCGGAGAGGGGGTTCATAGTCCTATCCAAGAATGCCACAAGGTTGCTTTGCCTTCTTTACAGCTAGGACTGAGCAGGTTGCTACTTACGCAGGATATTTCTACACTTTAAACGCTACAGCAGTGCAGCTGTACTGCTTCACTGTGGACACTATCTATGCCAACGGGAGGGTTTCTCCCATCTGTTTAGGTAATTCACCTCCCCAAGAGGCAGTAGCTAGGTCGACAGAAGAATTATAGTGAAGTCCAGGCCTCAGGCACCTGTCATGCCATAGGTGGCTATGACATGGCAGCTGCCTGAATGAGGCTGCCAGGGGAACTCCTCTCCTGTCTCCTACCAGCACTTCTGGGAGCACATCATCTAATGTCCAGGCTCCTATTCTCAGAAGGCTACTCCAGCAGCGCCCATAAGAGACAGAGACCCAATGTGTTGCTGTGCTGAATGGGAGCCCTGAACAGCTGCTCTCCATGCCAATGCCTGCTTACTTAGCCACAGTTGGGAGTTGAAGAGTCTGGAGTCCCCCTCCTCCAACAAATGCCATGATTATTCTCATCAGTCAATGAAGGAGTTGTATTGATGGATTTATATAAGGAGGAGAGAGAGAATGGAATAGTTGTTTGTTTTGTTCCCAAGGTCAGGGTGGAATGTATAAGGAACAGTATTTTACCCAGGGTGTGTCACATTTATCACCAACTGAGGTGGAATTTTTGTGTATGGATTTTGGTGGCGCATCACTGTTGTGGAAGAATGAAGGGAAGAGGTGAGGCTGCTGGGATCTCATTGTGATATTTTGTCTGGACTGTGTACATTTTTTCTAGACTGTGTATAACAGCCCTGATTCTTAGATTTTTTAGATCATCCACTCTATTGTAAATAGTGGGGAATCCTTCCTCTCACACTTCTGTGTCCTGTATCACCTTCCCAAATCCAGCTCACCCCACCCTTGCAGCTCCCCCACAGCTGGCCTTCTTCTCCTGCACCCTATAAGGACTGAGAGGGCTATCCACTGTAGTGTTTAGGCTTTGAAAAGGTGAAGGGAAGTGGAAAGTGATAATCAGCTGCAAATGTGAATGAAGCAACAGCAGAATGGAAAAACCGGGATGGGCAAAAAGAACAGAAAAGAGATCCATTGTGATTCATGGTGGGGCAGCCCTCTGGGTCACTTGCATCAACTGAGACCTATAACATCAAATGACATTTGCTATTGTGGGCTGCTCCTTGGTACAAGAAGAAAATGAAAGGCAATTACCTTCCTACCCTTTTTTTTTAATCTGTAAAAAAAAAAACCCTGTCTGCATACACATGTAGACACCAGAGCAGGGATTGAACTGAGGACCTTCTGCACCAAAAATATAGGTTTACCATTTGAGCTAAAGGACACCTCATTTAGCTGTAAGAAAGGAGTAAACTGTAGGACCAGCCACTAGAGGGCGATACAATCACATACACTAAACCAGAGGATTACAACTCCCCATAATTTACAGTTTAGATTGTTTGCATTGAAGAATTGGATACTAATGCAATTTGAAATGCAACTACTTGTTTCTTTCTAATTGTCTTTTCCCTGTTTTTGAAGAAACAGCACTGCCCTGATTTTTTTTTTCGTACATATTTTTCTTCAAAAGTAGTTGCTTTTCCTGATACCATTAAAAGGGAGAGCTGGATAGTGGGTCAATGTATTTAATCTTGTCCTTTATATTATAGTGGCTTAGGTTTGAATAGTGCTTCAAAGATGAATTCTGGGCAAACTCCTTCCCTGCGCAGCTTACAATCTAAAGCAGAATTGGCAACGGGAGGCTGTATCAGTGTCTGAAATGTTTGCCTAATGTCCAGTATGGGAACCAGGATTTTGAACCAGGACAAGCATGTGCATTTAAAAATTTTTTTTTAAGATCCTCTGACCCCAAGAGAGCCCTGCAGAAATAGTGACAAATGGAATCATTTTAGTAAAGGCCCAGTGCTACTGTTAGTGTGACAATTATCAAAACTCCCACTAACTTTGGTTGTGCAGGATTGGACCTTAAATAAGCAACTGTGGCTATAAAGCATATAGAACATACCACTCATATCTGAGATCTAATCTAGTACAACAGTAAGCACCATATCTCTTACAGGAGATGATGTGCTTGATACCCATTCTTCTAGCAAAGGAAAGATCTCTTTACTGTAGAATATCACCAGCACAGCTGTGGACTTTATAATAAAGTGTGGACCCAGGAGACCAGGCAAGCAGAAATATTCTTAGTCCTCAGCTGAAGTGACCAAAAATTGTTACCATGTGACGGCTGTTCCATGGCGTATGAGAAATGTGTCCCAGTGGAGAAGTATCCTGGAGAAGTATGCATTTCACAGAAACCATCTCCCCATGTTAGTGGCTTTCCCAGCGGAAAGGGTCAAGATTAAATTGGCATGGAGAATGAGCCCTCCAGGGGGAGCTGCTGCTTCCACTGCTACTGATATAAGTATATTGCATTTACCTGGTTTCTCAAACTAAGCTGTGAAATTTACTCATGAGATTTTATTAAAAGAAATTGCCTTTCTCACCTATCTCTTAGATGGCTATCTTCTTCTTCGCAACCCCAAACAATGATTGCTATTCCAGAGAATGCAAGGCATGGCTGGGGGCAGAGGGGTTATTCTATACTAGGGCTTGTCTCCCTCCTCCCCTCCCCCCCCCCCCCCCCCA
Organism: Chrysemys picta bellii; assembly: GCF_011386835.1. Lineage (NCBI taxonomy): Eukaryota > Metazoa > Chordata > Testudines > Emydidae > Chrysemys > Chrysemys picta. The sequence goes on along the minus strand of NC_088794.1, from coordinate 71,200,763 downwards.
CACACACACCCAAAGTCCATCTGTTTTGCACAATCTAATTAGATGTAAAGTGAAGTGCACACTGGGTATGAGTTGATGAGAACCTGAAAGGAAATATTTGGATTGTATGTTGAGTATTTTGGCCTTGTGACAACAGAACCATACTGAAAAAGCTCAGGACCTGAGCACATTCCTGAATGCCTTTGCTGAATTGTTGAAATGTATGTGAATCAAAACTTGGAATTTAAACCAGAGACAAAACCCAAGCTGACCTTGCTTGGCTGGTTATTTATTTCTTTATTTTTTAATTTAAAGGCAGGCTTTGTGGGCAGGGTGCATGTTCCACCCTTCGGCTAGAAAGATAAAATGCTGAGCTGATGGTTGGCAGTGGCAGGATGATGGGTGGTCAGGCAAGATTGATGGGTGACAAGAATTTGGCAAAAAGTGAGAGACAAGCTTATGGTCCAGAATATTGTCAGAACAAAAAAGGCAAACCCAAATTATACTAAACTGAGAAGTTTCTGGTTAGCAGTGGTCCTTCAGTCAGTCGAGCAGCAATAATGATATTTAGTTTAGTCATATTTTAAGACGATTTCCTGGTTTTATCAACAGGCATATTTTGATCACATTTATCATACTTTGTGAGCAGTAGTAGAGATGTGCTGTTTACACACATCAAAGCTTTAATGTACTTTGTTCTTGTCTAACTAACCACATTGACTGGTTGTTGCAGCACTGACACTTAGCAATTAGTAATACCCATGACACTGTAACTGAAGCCTAGAAGAGTAAATGTTTGTATTGCCTGATTGGAAACCTTGAGATGACCAATCTTTTGGATTCACTATCCTGTCTGGACTTTGATTTACTTGAGATGATGAATTTAATTTTATTACTGAGGCAAAAAAGTCCTTGGAATGTCAGATTGTATGTTGAAGCCTAGAATATCCCTTAGGCTGTATATACTGTACTCACAATTTGAGAATTCTGCGCTCCTGGCTATCTGTTTTGAAATTTAGCAGCAAAGTTGAATAAGTATGAGAGTTGTCAGATGTGTAGCCATAAGCATGCTGTTGGTGCTCTGTATACATGGGCAAGTACAGAGTGCATACGAAAGTCAAGTGACTTGGCCTGCTAAGTAAGACTTTGGTTGATCTGTGGTATAACTTGATTCTGTTTTCTGTATGTGCACTTAGGGAAGGGGGAAAAATCACTTAGGCATCAGAAACATCTTAAAAATATTGAACTTGGAAGGATACGCTACACCATACAAAGTTTCAGGGGCACTTACAGGGGTGTAGTTGGCAAAACGAGAGCAATTCAAAGATCTAAATTGCCAAGGGAACTCAAAAACAGTTGAAACAGAAGAGAGCAGGGCACTTTTTTTCTTTTGCCTAGAAAGTATCATGTATTGTTTTGTTTCCATTTGTGCCATGTACTTTTAATACACTATTAAGGATGCCTGTGTAAACAACACCTGTGTAGTCGAGAGGCACAAGTGTGGAAAATTAATTGTATTTCCTTGTTGTTAAAAAGTAAAAATACTGAGATGAGTCCTGAGGGATAATCCACAGAAGGCAGATAAGCTCCTTATTATCAGTGCTTCATTGTCCAGTCTAGTTGTTAACCTTGTTAAAGCTTGGCTGTTAAATTCTCCTGAGGAACTAAAATTTACACATCTTCATAAAAAGTCAGTGTTTGGGGGCCTCTGGTTGTTGTTACTGAAATGCCAGAAAAGTTCCTGAACTATGTCATTTAAACTTTTGTTCATTTAGATATTTAAAGAGTGTTTGACATTGAGTGTGTTAGCACGGTACTTCTGATGCAGTAGTCTAATAAGGCAATTTAATATATTGTCTTGTAAAGACAAGTAAAAAAATTAAACAATATTAGAAGCACTATGTGCAAGCATACTGGAGACACTCTATCACAAGGGAGTAAGGAAACTTTCCCTGGGCTGATGGACACAGCGAGTATTGTGGATGAGTTGTGGTTAGTCTGAGGCTGGCTGAAGATGAAAGAACATCATCTTAGGTGTAAGAACCCAATAGGTGATGACTGGGAACACGCTAACAGCAGCCATGGCACTGAACTAAAGGGTAGGTCAACCTTCACAGCATCGAAGAGGAACATATTTATGTAGTTGCTTATCAGGAGTTGTACGGGGAACATGAAGACCAAAATACATGCGAGAGAGAAAATCCTTCCTTAGGCTATTCTAGCATCCTGCATTTCTGCTTCGGAGGTACATCTGTTAGATCCCTTAGTCAACACTGTGGGTGAGGCTTAATGCTCTTCCTCATCACTAAATATTCATATCACAATATATTATAATGTTATTAAATACAACCCCTTGACACTGGCTGACACAAATCCGAGCTGCTATTACCAGGTGCTTAAAAGTAGTGAATTGTGATGTATCAGGACAAGACTAGATCAATGTCAGTGGTAGCATAGGCATTCAGTTTCTTCTTGCCCAGCTGAGGCAAGAGTATGAGAGAGCCTTCATTCCACTCCCTTGGACAGAGTGTTGTGAATTTGTTTCAGAGCCTTTCATCTGTACAGCCCAACGTACAGTCCAACCTGTTGTAAGTAACCAATGAAGGCATGACAAATGCTTAAAAGAGCTAGACAGGTACTTAATAATAAGGTGTAGGATTGGCCCCTAAATTATGATGGGAAGCAGTTACAGCCAGTAGTAAGTGTTTGCAGAGTTAGGCTCTTAATGGTATTTATGCTTCATAAGAACACTTCTGTAGGCCTGCCTTCCTTCTTAATTTCCCTAATATCTTTACATATGGGGGGAAGGGGTCTTATAGCCAGTTGGCTCCTCTGTTTCCTCTCCCCCGCAGCCAACCTATAGGAGACAGAGAAACCCACTTCCCCATTCCTCCATGCACAATATAGGAGATGGGGCCCTCTCCAGCTCCCCCATTTGGCCCCAGTTTGGAGTTAAGGCATCACTCCTTTTAGTCCAACCAAATTTCTCCCTAACTAGGGGAGGGGCACCCACATACTTAAATAGAATTTATGTATAATAGCATTCCAGCTGTAAAACTTTTAATTCTACCAGCTGTGCTACTTATTTGACAATGTTAAATAAAACTCCTGTCTATCTAATATTTAAGAAAACAAACCCATTATGCCATTATTTTTATAGAGCGAGGTGAGACTACATAATTTGTAGCTGTTATAAGATTAGAGTTCACATATTTTCTTTTCGCCACACTTTAGTTTCCCTTAAAAAAAATAAAAAGTAGTAATAAAACCTGCACACATCATTATCAAAGGTGTTGAGCACCTGCAGCTCCATCGACTTATATTGGGTTTATGGATGCGCAGCGCTTCTGAAAGTCTGTCCATGAAAAGCTATTATTTGTGCCAGATGGCACAAGTACAGAATTATCTGACTGTATCTGATTGCTGCACATATATACAGAGGGTGAACTTCTGGCCTCATTGAAATCAACAGGAGTTTTTCCATTGACCGGGATTTCACCCAGAGTCTGCATATTAAGATTAGTTAGTGTATGTAGTGTGTATGCACAATATCATAATTTTCAACTAGTATCACATCTATTTTAGCTTAAAAAAATCTTGGAAATTAGTTCATTTTATTTAAAAGGATTAGTTATATGCCAGATGATGATGACAAACGCAGACCTAAAAGCTACATTTTCGAAGTGTGTAACAGGTACAATCACAATAATGTTTCTGCATTTGAGATGCAAATTGGTCATTGCATGTGCAAACAAGTAGTGCAATTAGCTGATTTGCATATGCAGATGTGAGTTTTTGCAACATGCCTGTAGTATGAACATTTAATGATATGGTCTTACATAATTAGAGTGGTATACTTTTTTCTATCTTTTTTTTTTCTTCTGTGATTGGCTATGAATAAAATTTGCTCTTCCATTTTAAGGATTTTATGAGTTTCTGACAAACAGAATGGAAGACCTGATGTAAGCTATGCTCTAGCAGTTCCGGAGGAACAGTTATAATTCTTTTAAGCCTCCTTGTTTATTAAATTTGGAGAAAAGGAATTGTATCTTATCCCTGTAGACTCTGGAGAACTGAGAATAGCCTTGTCCCTAGATTTACTAGCTTAGCAACCTCTTTGTAAAACTCCCAACAGGGACTCTTCTGTTGTTCTTGAAAAGGCCCAGTACAGACCTATATAGCTAAATCACATGTAGTGCAGGGTTTTTAATTTTTTTTTAACCTTCCTGTCTCATGTAATTGTAATAATTGAGTCTGGCTGCACAGTCAGCTAGGTTTGTTACCAGAGATATTGTGACAGAAATTATACAAAAGTGAAAAGATGGAGCCAGTGCTGTCTGCATCATGATTTTTTCCCTCTAATCCATGGATATATTATGAGTTTAAGGCTAGATTGGCTGTTCTTTCTTCTTGTGAGCAAAAATAGGCCCCAGTAAGAAAAATCAGTAATTGGCTTTGGTCCTTTTAAAACAGAGAAAGAGATCCTAGGGGTTTGGATATAATTTTGGTGTTGTACCACTATTTCCTTAAGAGTGACAAAAGAATTGAGAGGATATAGGCATTTCAATTTACGAGTCACTAAGGTATGTTGAACTGCATGCCAAAGATATCAACTCTACCACTGTAGCTGTCATATATTTATTTGATTATAGTATTGTTAAATAGTTGTACAAATACGTACAGATATAAAGCAAGAACAAAAAATCCTGTTTTCTTTGGACTTTATGAACTTCTTTGCATGTTATTTTCCAAACGGTTTTAAAAAATCTAGTTCGAATGTTTAATGTATATGCATTATTTATAAGTTAGTTGTTGTTCTAGAAGAAAATTAATTGATCTATGTATTATCTTCAATCTTTGTAGTAATGTGCCATGCAAAGTGTTGTTTTGGTATTGTTGGGGATTTTTTTTAGAGGATTGGGTATGAGATTATTGCATTTTTTTAAATTTACCAATTTGCAATTTATTTGCACTAAATAAATGCAAGATATTTTAACAAAGTTTTTGTCTGTTGAGGATATACTTTACTTGCTTTAGAGCATTAATGTTACACTCATTTAATTCAGTAAGAAGTTTAAAAAATATTTGACTTAAATTTTAAAAAGTCTCAGATCATGATTCATAATATCAATAATGAAAAATATATTGAGGGTATTTTTTTAAAAGACCGGAACATTTGGGATGAGGTGTCATCTGAGATGTTTCAGTTGTTCATTTCTCAAACTGCCTATATAAAGATGTGTTGCACGTACAGTCAGCAACTCCATTCAGTCACTTTTTTAAAGCTATTAAGAAGAAATGCTCTCCTTTTTTAAGGCAGAAAATGTCTTTTAACTATGTTACAATGAGGTAATAAATTTGTTCTGTAAGTTATTGATCTGTAAAGCTGGTTTCTAGATAAACATTCAGAGTATCTATGTCCTGAGGTTTTAAGTCCTGTTGTTCTTTTACACCCCAGAACTATATAGATACTTTGAATTGTTTATCTAGAAACTAGCTTTGCAGATCAATAACTTACAAATGAATTTTTTGCCCAATTATAGCATAGCTGAGAATGTTAAAAAACACAATTAAAGTAATGAGATCATGTATATAAAAATCTCAGTGAATATGTTTAAGGTTTATATTCTCATGCTATTCAAATACAGAGTATATGATGTTTTTGTTCATTTGTCCTGCTATATGATTATATTCTTTACCAGCATATATATACAACTGTATAGGGTGTATGTGTACAAAATGCACCTACACAAGGCATATTAGTTAGGGGGTTCTGTCAACAGCAATGCTGTTCCAGGGGGCAGGAGTTCCAAAAGAGAAGGTATTCTTTTCCTACTTCGACTTCATACTGTCCTGGGCTGACTCCAGTGAGAACACTCATATCCCATTAAGACCATAGCTGGATTATTGAAAGAAGAGGTGGTGAGATTCATCCTCACCCTGCCATCATTTCCACAGCAGATTGTCATTTTAGGATGAAATCACAAGTCAGGCTGGTATTTTCATGCCTGCGCAGAATCAGGGATCTCTAGACTGTTCCTATAAACCTCCAGTATAAAGCAGAAGGGATGCTTTTAGTACTTGTACTATACATACCCTGTTCCTAGTTGCACAGCAAGTTTCCTATGTTAGATTCTCTGCAGTGATCTAGAAAACAATTGGGAAATGAAAACTAAATTGGATTGCTTCTGCCCCCTTCCCCCCCATCATGACTAGGGTGGAGAAAGTAAATAAGGAAGTATTATTTACTCCTTCTTATAACGCAAGAACTAGGGATCACCAAATGAAATTAATAGGCTGCAGGTTTAAAACAAACAAAAGGAAGTATTTCTTCACACATTGCACAGTCAACCTGTGGAACTCTGCCACAGGATGTTGTGAAGGCCAAGACTATAACAGGGTTCAAAAAACAACTAGATAAATTCATGGAGAATAGGTCCATCAATGGCTATTAGCCAGGATGAGCAGGGATGGTGTCCCTAGCCTCTGTTTGCTAGAAGCTGGGAATAAACAACAGGGAATGGATCACTTGAAATCCTTTCTATGTTCTGTTCATTCCCTCTGGGGAACCTAGCATTGGCCACTGTTGGAAGACAGGATACTGGGCTAGATGGACCTTTGGTCTGACCCAGTATAGTCATTCTTATGACAAAACTAGATGCAAAAGGATTTCTGTTTGCCTTGTTGGCCATGCAGAAGTCCACAAAATACAGACTTATTTCATGTTCTTTAATGGTCCAACATAATACATTTCAGATGGATCTCTGTTTTGTTTTATTGGACTGGACCCACTTCAGGACAAGGATGTTATAATATATGGAGATATACCTATCTCATAGAACTGGAAGGGACCCTGAAAGGTCATTGAGTCCAGCCCTCTGCCTTCACTAGCAGGACCAAGTACTGATTTTGCCCCAGATCCCTAGGTGGCTCCCTCAAGGATTGAACTCTCAAACCCTGGGTTTAGCAGGCCAATGCTCAAACCACTGAGCTATCCCCCCATCCCCTGTCTTATTCATTTGTAAAGCTCCATATGTGCACACAGTCATTCATAAATATTTAATAATAATAATAATAAACCACTGAAATGTAGCCACCTCTCCAGTTGAGGAGGGTAGTTACAGACAGACAGCACAGTGCACAAAAGTGGAAGAGCAGCCACTTTTGGCCAGTGGTGCAAATCCCCTTTTTCACACAGAGTGCTATGAGATCTTTAATATAAATGTACAGCAGATAGGACCTTAGGTGGAATCCCGATCCTACTGAAATCAGTGGGAGTTTTGTGAATAACTTCAGTGTCTCCAGGATTTCACCCCCAATGTTTTAAACAACACAAAATAGCTGGGGAATGAGTGAAGAGAGCTGAAATCACAAGTCATTTAGGAATGATGCATGTGTGTGTTTAATGAAAATTGTATTCCTCCTTCTTCATATTTGTCTCATTTTGCCTGGGGGTGAAAAAGAGAAGGGGGAGGGGGCACTGAGTTCAGGGCCAGAACTCAGCAAAATGACTCTGGAGTAACTGAGAGCAAAGCTTGCTCCGTCTCTGAGTACTAGGTATAAAATGGATATATGAACACCACCAAAAGTGTGGAAGTGCTTACAAATTGTTTTACTGAACATTTGATATCATGTTTTGTTTTTTAAAGGTACATGACTGATGGTGGTTTGGGCCTGTACACTCGTAGACTGAATCGGCTACCAGATGGGATGGCTGCAGTGCGGGAGACACTGCAGCGTAACACCTCACTGGGACTAGGAGATGCTGACAGGTATGCTAGTGTCAAGCAAATGCATGTTTAGATTGTGCCTTTTTACAGTGTCATAATTTGCAGCTGCTAATGCATGTTGAAATTCAGGTAAACAGCTGTGTAGTGGAATCAGTAGTTGACTATCTGGTTGTAAGGACTCTAATACTGTGTACCACTTAATGTGTTAGGAAAAGGGCACAGACACAGCAGAAATCCTTTAAAATATGGTCCTCTGATTGTAATGTGGGTTTCTCAAGTGGGTTTTTGTGAGCTGGAAAGAACAAAAGCATATTTTAAAAATTCTACTTTTAATACATTGGACTTGAAAAAGAAAGGCACAATTCTCTTCTCCCTTTCATTGACGTAACTTCATTAACTTCCATGAGGAGAATCAAGCCCAGAGACTGGTATGAGGGCTTTTTCAGGTTATTAAAAGGAACATGATTAACTGGAGAGAAGAGAATTTAGGGTGGTTGATCCAAAAGGAAGCTTCTGCAGAAGATATGTGACGTACATAGCTGGGTTGTGATGAATAGAAAAAGCTGAGTACTTTTGCTTTGTAACCGGATTTGATTAGGACTTCCTATCCCCTCCCAACCATCGTGCTTGATGAATTTAACGTAAGCAGTTGATGTATTGGTTGAACCTAGCCTTTGCACTGAGAACATTTGCAGAAGGGCCCATGCATGGCCTCTACATTTCCATAAAGTGCCCCTAAGTAGTAGATTTTGAGCTTCACTTTTTAATCAGATTTTGAAGTTAGCAAATGTTTTTTTCACCTTTCCTGGAACATTTTGTAATAGACTTCATTTGCTGTGGTTGAGATCTTCTGGTTGGTGACAACTAGATTAATAAGGGTATAATAGAGTAAAGGAGAATCTAGTATAGGAGAATCTAGGTGTGGTTTTTGAGGAGATCAGATCTGGATTACCTCCCCCTCTAATGTTTACAGCATCTGTCACACTTTCATTTGGTATGAAAATCTTCCTGAGTTCTATGTGCTAAGTCACTTGCCTGAAATCCAGCCTGCCTGTGTGTGGTTTTCTTATTTCTTACAAGAGCTTTTTATTTCAGCTTTAAATAAATTCCAGTTAGAGGAATCATGTCACATTGCAAAAGAAAAGGCAATTACTTGCTAGTAGCAACTTGTTACAGAGAAACCAAAGAACACATTTGGTGAAAGACCTTTCATCATCCTCATAATTAGAAACTAAGGAGAATGGGAGAGAGAAGGAGGGTGGTTATGAAAATGAATCTTATAACTCGAGTTGGAAGAAGAAACCATACAAGTACTGAAGGCTGGGTCCATGTTGCTGACTCAGGAGCAAAACAGGATCATGAGCACTAGATAGATTCCACTTCGTCCCAGATACTGTGGCTTTATTATTAATAGTTTGGTTAAAACCTTTCTAATTAGAATACAGTAGTTGTATTTATCTATTTGTCTTAAACAGAAGTTTGGTGCATTCTGCTATAGGCTAAGGCCCAGAGTTTAAAGGCATTTAGGTATCGCTGTGCTCAGTATTGCAATGTCTAACATATCTAGGAGCCTAAATCTCAATATCAAAAGGGATTTAGGCACTTAGGAGCCAGAATCCCATGGACAGTTGATGGGAGCTAGGATCCTACATATCTAAATCCCTTCTAAAAATGAGATTAAGCTTCTAAATCAATTACGTGTTTCAACATTGAGCTCAGCAACGCGTAAATAACTTGAAAAATTTGAGTCTGTGATTTGAAAATAGCTCCTATTCAGTCATTGAGCATTTAAAACATGAGATTAAAACCAAGAGCTTGTCACACGGGCCTTTGCTGCGTGGCAACCAGGATGTGACCGTGCACTAGCCTGCTGCTCATTAATGTCCCATGTGGACACTGCACAGCACACTGGAAGGTCCATAGTGCACTTTGACATATTGCTGTTTGAAACGGGAGTTTGTCAAAGCACATTACTGTACTTTCAGCGTGCTGTAGCAGTGACCACGTGGGATGTTACTGTGAGGCAAGCTAAAGCACTATAGATTCACGCCCTGATGTGTGATGTAGTAATGTTTTGTGTAGACAAATCCTAAATTTTAATTCATTTCTCAACTGAACTTTTACTCTAATGAAGGGTAATCTAATAAAATGATATAACAAAGGGTTAGAGTCTACTCCATCTATGAACAGAGTTAACGATTGTTCAGTTCTGCTCAAGTAGTTTACCTAGAAAATATGTATGAAGATTAAATTTAGCTCACCATAAATAGCTGTAAACTGAATACCATGAGAAAACCCAGTGTGAAAATATAGCAAATCACACCTAAATGGTTATTTAGTTAAAGAATTCCCAAAGGAGTTTTTGCAATTTGCTTACTTGTTTTACTTACTAGTGTGATCTCATGAATTGTAGATGGCTAGTAGAGAAGCTTTTGTACATTAGCTCTATTAGCATAAAACATAGCCCTCACAAGGTACATTTCCCCCTGCAGCAGGAGAGGAAATCTGAATTAGGCAGTTTAATTTAATGCTTGATTGCAAGGTTAATGGAATCATCACACAACACAGCTGAGTTTATTTACTCACTTGAAGAAAATTTGTGTGTGTGTGTGTGTGTGTGTAACAGACAGCATTTTTAATGCCTTTTTATTGAGTGGTTTTTTTTTAAAGTTTGTAAATTAACCACCTATGGTTTCATCTCTTCCATGTTTATGGTTTGGTGTTTACCATCTGGTTGCTTAAGTTTGTTTCACATTGTCAGAGAGGGCTGCTTTATCTAAAGCTACATTAGATTCATGCTCAAAGCTCCCAATTACTAGAGTGCACGTAGTAGAGGGGCAGAATATGGATCTCCGAGTTGAGAAAAAAGTTTAATATATCTGCGTACAAACATTTCTTGTTTCTTTCTGTGTAGATAATTTGAGACTGACATGTAGCTACATTACTGTATCTTCCCGAATAGCTCAGAAGACTGTTTTAGTGAATATGACTTTATCAAGAATAACTTCAAAGCTACTATTAAATATATGATAAGGAAATATCAGTACATCTGTCGTTTTTAAGCCTTAATGAATGAGTGCTTATGAAACTACTTTTGAGTATGATTAAGTTGGAATATTTCATTTTTTTACTTTAGTTTGAGATTGAAAAAATTAGAATATTTTAATATGAAAAGTAAAACAGCTAAAAGGATTTAAATCATGCTTCACCTTTGCAATGGCCAAGGTTATAGCACAGTCCAGGAACACAATTATTGAAACTGTACATTTCTGCGGTACTGTGGGAGCAGATTGAGTTTAACTGTGTCACAGGAGTGTGCCATGATGTAACTATTTCCTGCAACCCAATAGCATTTCACAGCATAGACAAGAGTCTCAACTAATCTTATGATGATTATAGACATGGGTATGGACCTAAGAGAGGCAATGCACTGTGAGATACAGGAATTAAGAGTGAAACTGAACCAGAGCAGAATAAAATCAGGGAAATATAAAACACAAATGTAGTGATGTTAATATGAAAGTTGGTCAATGGAGAGAAACCCAATATTTTTAATGCAGTCACCACTAGGGAATCTTTTGGATAAATGTGTATAACTCAGCAACATTATTTTTGTTTCACTAATACCATCTTAATTCCTCTCGCTTACACCAGTGTAACATTATCTACTTCCATGGAGTTAATCCTAATTTACAGCAGTGTAAGAGGGGAATTAAGCCTAGGGATTTTTCCCCATCTGCTCAAACTCCATAGTAAAAACTGAAATAGAAACTTCAAACTTGCAACCACCTGTAGGTATCAGTGATTAAAACTGTAGATGTCACTGGTTGTGGATTTTTACAGTTCCTTTCACAATAGACCATGGTCTATAACTAGGGCTCCTAGGTGCTGTGGTAACACAAATGATTAATAAAAATTGTTGCAAGATAAAGATCGGAGCTAATGGATGCACACAACAGAATGAAAAACTAGAGACCTTTTGACAATGTCAAAAGACAGTGGCAGAGGACAGAGCAAGTAATGAAAAGCAGACAGCCATAGCCAAGGAATAGATGTCTATGACTGAAGAGTGCAGAGGAAGAAAATAACATAATTGTCAGCCCACTGACCCCGACAGCAAGTTATAGATAGCAAATAGCTTACTGTAGCCCTAGTACTGTTTAGACTCTAAGGCACTATGTCCTGTCATCATTCATCCCATGGAACTGCATGTGAATTGATGGTAGGTTGTGACCTTTATTAAATTGGCTATAAACTATACTATTGAATAGCCTGTGACTTGACTGGAAAATCCTTCATTTTCCTCATATGACAGTGTTGTGCAATTCTCACATATCAGTTTACCTCTAATTTAATTAAAATATTCTGGGCAGATTAATTGCTTTTAAAGTCTGTATTCATTTTATGTACAAAGACTTTAAACAACTACAGCAAATTTCAGAAGAAAAAAATTGGTCCATAAACCTGAAAGAGGATTATACAGAATACAAAAATATTAATGCTTTGCCTGGGAGTCTATGCCAAATGTAGGAAGAGGTTCTTTTTTACATCACACATACATATTCTGTTGTGTTGTATGTTTTTCTCTTTAAAGAATGCAATACTCATTAGTAATATGAAATATTTATTTTAATGGCTTTCAAAAAAGCAAAGATCGATTCCTTTGGAAGAGAGTTGACTCTCAGAATGACAGCATCTACAGCAATTTACCTGAGATGAATGGCTACTTTTTAGGCAGTGGGAAGAAATCTGTATTTCATGTTTGCAGGGAACTTGAACAAATGTTAGGTGCAAAAGAAATGGTAATAACAAATGGGGACTTTCAATAATAATTAACAGTAATACATTGGACTTATTTCACTTTTCATGCAAACATCTTCATGCAGCTCACAAAGGCGGATAATATTATCCCTGTTTTAAAGCTGGAGTACAGAGAACGGTTAAGGGACTTACCTAAGGTCATAGTACAAGCCAGTGGTAGAGTTAAATGTAGGTTGCATTCCTATATTTTGACTCTGAGCAATAGACCACACTTTCATGGTGTAAAAACTGTAGGTTGAAGGATGCATAGGATCACTAGTTGTGAGTTAACGTTGTGAAGTATAACAGGATTACGTTGCTTTAAAATGACAAGGTTAGTAGTAAGTTGTGTTAGTGCTCAGTGGGGGATAGAGGTGGTTATATTATCTGGGTAGACATGGGAACTAGGAGTGCACTGCAAAAGAGTTGAGAAAAAGGTTGTAGATGTGATCATTTTGGAAGTAATACTCTCAAGTAATGCGATCACTTTTGGCAGGATAAGAATACTATCACAGATGCTGCAGTAATATAAAAAGATGAATGGACTTATTTTTTTTATGATGTTCATCATGAAAATGTTGCCATTTACCATTTGCAATCAACACAATTCTACCACATGTCCCATACTAAAGTTAATTACTTGTAAATAGTAGCATTTTAGTGGAAACTGTAGTGGTATCTTCCTTAGCTGAAATAAGAGAGACAAGGTGGGTGAGGTAATATCTTTTATTGGAACAACTTCTGTTGGTGAGAGAGACAAGCTTTTGAGCCACAAAAGAGCTCTGTGTGGCTAGAAACTAGACTTCCTCACCAACAGAAGTTGTTCCAATAAAAGATATTACCTCATCCATCTTGTCTCTGTAATATCCTGGCTACAGCTACACTGCATACAATAATTAGCTGAAATAGTACAGTTATTGTTACAGTAAGGTGTCTCTGTAGTTCCTGGCAAACAGGGTGATGAATCCTTTCTAGAGCAATGGTGAACCAAAAAGCCCGTCAAAAATGGTATGCACCACAACAGTCATACTCCTCTCATCTTGGATTCAGTTTTATATAATTATGCTACTTTAAGAAGGGCAGCATTATATTGCTGTCTGTTACTGAAGTGCAAAAAACCCATTGAAAACGTGTCTGGAATTTAAGACAGGCTTTATCCTAAAATGTTAAAGCATGACTTGTTACATTTTAACCTTTAGGTTGTCAGCGCCTTGATTGCTTAGAGTCTGAGTGCACAAGCAGATACAGAACAGCTTTCAAGGTTAATGTGTAAGAAAACTATTTCAGTATATTTTTAACTCCAGAATACTCGTGACAATCTCTCTCCCCTTCAATGGCTTCTCCATGTGCTCACATGTTAATCCCTTATGCTCAGAGGCAGCTGTTTCAGTGCCTTTCTTATCTGAAATTGTGAAATTGCATCCAAAGTCTTGTAGTTCACATCAGGATTTCCTAATTTTTGTCAGACTGGAGAGATCTGAGTTAACCAGAGCCTTCATCCCACAACAGAAGTGCAGTTGCTCTTCCAGCTAGTTGTAGCAAACATAGGAGTTAAGATGCTACAGTTGTTGCCATTAAAATGCTGTCATTTACCTTCTGGATTTCACTTTCCTACCCCCAACCCTTCACCTGCCTAAAGCCTTAAAAATTGCAAGTGCATGTGGTTGTGGAACAGCAATGTGGAGCAGGATACCTTCAGACAGGTATCAAATATAGTAGGTAAAATATATTTCACAAAAAATAGTGGAAAAGCCATAAATCTGGTAGATTTCAAATCCATCAAAGCATAAATATATATTAACACCTGTGCAACATCTGTGCACTAAGTCATGCAAACCATATGATATAAATATATATACAGTTGCTTAATAGCAAAATCAAAGGATTACTCAGATGTTCAGTCCCACCAGATCTACCACTCAGCTGCATAGTCTGCTTAGATTTTATCAGTAAACTCAAGAAGAAGCGCCACTCCAAAGATGTAAGATATACTTTGGTGCATGTTGATAATCATCCCTCAGCCTTTGAAAGATACCATGTTTATCTTGAAAAATCAGATACCACAGCAACAAAAAAACAAGTTTCTTTGAAGCTTTTGGCCTTGGGATTTTGTAACAAGGAGCAGCTAATTAAAATTTCCAGCAGTAACAATACAATATACCTTTATTTTGTATAGTAGCTTTTGTACAAGCTGTAACCAAAAATGCTTCTTAGGGCTAAATAATACAATTACTATACTAAACAACAAATAAAAGCAGAGGGCAAAAGTGTAGAGGCCAGTTCTGGGGGCTTTGGGGTAACAGGCCCTGACAGATCAAAAGACATTCTGCTCTCAGTCCAAAGAAAATAGGACAGTCATAGGGCAGGCATCCTTGGCCATAGGTCCAAATGAGAAAATAAACACAGGGCAGCTTCCTTGTGCCTAGATCAAATGGACAATGATTCCCATTCTATGATTCTATGACAAAACAAATAAAAAAAGATACTGATTAAAGTCCTGGGCACAAGCATAGACCTCATCCAAACAAGACAAGCAGATAATTATCAAGTTCTTCTTCTTCCCTCACCCGTATCTGGTTCAGGAGTCTCCTGGGCACAGAAGCTACTAGAGAACAACTCCTCCCCTTTCTCAAGAACCTTCTGCCACTGCGGAGCTACATACTGCCACCCAGCAGTTTAACAAGCCACTCCTGCCAGCTGCTCCAGGGCTGGCAGCTCACCTCGTGTAGTCTTTCCAGGCTCGATTGGTCTCCATAGTTCAAAACTCACATCCTGAATTGGCTTCATCACAGAGATAGATACTAAAGACATGGAATGGATCTGGACCCCAGAGAATGATACCTATCTTTACTCCTGGTCTGTCTAGGCCACCCCCAGAGATAGCCATTGTGGGCCTGATTCTCCATTGCCTTATACTTGGCGTTTTCATTTTACACCTATGAAAGTGGGTGTAAAACACGACAGATCTTACCTGTGTACATTAGAAGGGACTTCTGACTTTTTCAAAGCATTGGGTATTGCTTCCAACTATAAAACCATGTTGACCACTAGTCTGATCCAGTATGACTAAACTTATTTTCCTACACATCGGCCTAAATTTTCCTAAAGTGTTTTTTCTTTGTGTGTAAGCATATATGTGTGCATGTAAATATAGTGATGTATATGCAATTCAGAGGCTATGTGAAGCCAGTGATATTTTGTATTTCCAATGCCATTGCCTGGAACTAGCATTCTCTGTTACGTGCAATTTCTTTTAAAAATGCTTTGGGCATTAAGCTTGTATTCCACGAGTAAACAAGTTTTGCTGATACAAAGGCCATTTTAAACTGTATCAGGGACTTTGTGCTTTGCATGACAAACCAAAGAATGTACAATGTTCGCTGACACAGTGCAGACCCTGTTATTTAGTTTTTCATGTCTAATAGCAACAATGTCAACATAGTCTCAAGATTGACCTACTCTAGTAACCTCTGAGTTTAGGATTTGGAGATTGGATAGATAAAACTAATGACAGTTTTCAAACTCCAAAAGCAGATTCACATGTTTGTACTACTTGACCAGCTTGAAGGTTTTGATATGGCTGTAAAGCAAATGTAAAGAGAGTTGGGGCTGAAGGTAGGTTCTTTTTCATTCTGTGTGCAGTCTGAAATGTCTCCTTTTTTAAAAGGTGAACACCACAACCACAACTCCTATGGCCTGTGTTATATTTTTGGGAGTTCGATGATACTCAGTGCAAAAGACTTTTTATTAAAAAAAAAAAAAACCTCAGTGCTTAAGAAAGGCTCAGGAGACTGAAGTCGTTAGCCATTGTCAGGTATAACTTGGGTGATAGTGGTGCAAGCTTTCCCACACTGTTCTGCCAATCTGTGCCACTGCTGACCTAGAAAAATGTCTAGGGGTGAGAAAATAATGTCGTTTCCATGCCTGTTTAATGATTGGCTTCCCTGCTGAGGTGACCAAGAAAGCTATTTAGTTGGTTTTTTTGCAATGGGGACACCTTTCCATTAGAAAATGGATAAAGACTGCCAGCTCATTTCACTTACTGTGATATGATGACCCATGTGTCTCCTGTTGATAATCAATGGGAGTGGCGTGGCATAAAGTCAATCCAGCACTTGGAAAATGTACCTTTATGATTTCTAATTTACCTCACTTGGACAGTGCATTAGGCCTTTCAGTGGAATTGTTCACAGTTGTATATAACGCTAGTGTGGGATGACAATTATATTTGCTTGTATATCACAGATATCTTTTCAGTTGGTATGTGATTCCATGTCATTTGTTAATAAACAAATTTCATCTTAACAGCCAGGAGATTAGCATTTTACACAGTGACTTTACTTCAGCAATAATTGTACTGCTTTGGCAGTTATATAAAGAACAGGCAGTCCATAACCATGATAAGCTTGTCTCTCATCTTCCTTGCTGTGCTTCTTTTGGCTCTTTTATCTCCTTATCTTGAGTTGTCTTCAGCAGACTTGCTGAATTTTCAGTAGATTTACCCCAAAACTTGCTTGCTTCAATTCAGTGAATAAGAATTGTCCTTGTGATTAGGACACTAAATATCCAAAAGAAACTATAAGGGTTACACTGGTCTACAATTTTTGAGAAGTCGTCTGCTTCAGAGATAAAATGTGCTATTTATTATGTATTTTGATGTGCTGAATTCAAATATGACAGTTAAAACAACTGATTGGCTACTGTTATTTAAGTTTTTACATTTTAGGTCTATGTATATTGTGTAGATAGTAGAGTTTTAATCATAAATTGTAAACCTAGGTCTTTTCATGTGTTTATGGTTGCTTTACATGATAATATTTCACCTGTCCTGTTTATGTAACACTTTAAAAATCAGCAAAAGGGTTATATAAATAAAATTTATTATGAAACAAAAGGCAAAAAACTATTATGTACATAGTTTAGTCCTGTTCAGTGTCTACTCGGCGCTTCTTGGCTTGTCTCTTGTATTCATTAAATGGAGCATCTCTTGTCACTGTCCAGCAATAGTCTGCAAGCATTGATGGGCTCCATTTGCCCTGATAGCGTTTCTCCATTGTTGCAATGTCCTGGTGAAATCGCTCGCCGTGCTCGTCGCTCACTGCTCCGCAGTTCGGTGGAAAAAAATCTAGATGAGAGTGCAAAAAATGTATCTTTAGTGACATGTTGCAACCAAGGCTTTTGTATGCCTTGAGGAGGTTTTCCACCAACAACCTGTAGTTGTCTGCCTTGTTGTTTCCGAGAAAATTTATTGCCACTAACTGGAAGGCTTTCCATGCCGTCTTTTCCTTGCCAGGCAATGCTTGGTCAAATGCATCATCTCGAAGAAGTTCACGAATCTGAGGACCGACAAAGACACCTTCCTTTATCTTAGCTTCACTTAACCTTGGAAATTTTCCACGGAGGTACTTGAAAGCTGCTTGAGTTTTGTCAATGGCCTTGACAAAGTTCTTCATCAGACCCAGCTTGATGTGTAAGTGTGGTAACAAAATCTTCCTTGATTCAACAAGTCGTGGATGCTGAACATTTTTCCTCCCAGGCTCCAATGACTGTCGGAGTGGCCAATCTTTCTTGATGTAGTGGGAATCTCCTGCACGACTATCCCATTCGCAGATAGTACTTTGTGTATCCAGTCTACAGACCAAGCAAGAGAGCAACAACCTTCAAATCACCACAAAGCTGTCACTGATGTTGGTCATAGTTTATGCACCTCAAAAGTTGTTTCATGTTGTCATAGGTTTCCTTCATATGGATTGCATGACCAACTGGAATTGATGGCAAAACATTGCCATTATGCAGTAAAACAGCTGTAAGACTCGTCTTCGATGAATCAGTGAACAGTCTCCACTCATCTGGATCATGAACGATGTTGAGGGCTGCCATCACACCATCAATGTTGTTGCAGGCTACAAGATCACCTTCCATGAAGAAGAATGGGACAAGATCCTTTTGACGGTCACGGAACATGGAAACCCTAACCTCACCTGCCAGGAGATTCCACTGCTGTGGTCTGGAGCCCAACAGCTCTGCCTTACTCTTGGGTAGTTCCAAATCCCTGACAAGGTCATTCAGTTCACCTTGTGTTATGAGGTGTGGTTCAGAGGAGGAGGATGGGAGAAAATGTGGGTCCTGTGACATTGATGGTTCAGGACCAGAAGTTTCATCCTCTTCCTTGTCTGACTCAAGTGAGAAGGATTCTGGTGCATCAGGAACCGACAGTCCTTCTCCGTGGGGTACTGGGCGTATAGCTGATGGAATGTTTGAATAATTCACAGTCCACTTTTTCTTCTTTGACACACCTTTCCCAACTGGAGGCACCATGCAGAAGTAACAATGGCTGGTATGATCTGTTGGCTCTCTCCAAATCATTGGCACTGCAAAAGGCATAGATTTCCTTTTCCTGTTCAACCACTGGCGAAGATTTGTTGCACAAGTGTTGCAGCATATGTGTGGGGCCCACCTCTTGTCCTGATCTCCAATTTTGCAGCCAAAATAAAGGTGATAGGCTTTCTTAACCATAGTGGTTATGCTGCGCTTTTGTGATGCAAAAGTCACTTCACCACAAACATAGCAGAAGTTATCTGCACTGTTCACACAAGTACGAGGCATCTCTGCTCACTTTGGCTAAACAGAAACGTGTCCCTTTGCAAAATCAAACACTGACAAATAAGAGAGCACGACACTGTATGATTTCTAGAGCTGATATAGGGCAATTTGTTCAGCAGAGTGATGTAAGCTTCGTTATGATTGCATCATCCATGACTTCTAGGAATAACATGATGCAATTCATATCATGTATGACCAATACCAGCTTCAGATTGCATCATTCATTGTTTTGTCTAAAAAGCAAGTACTGTCCAAACCCAGTCATAGATTTATTCATAGATCCAGTCAAAGATGTATTTTAGTCATTTCTGGTTTAAATTGAGATCCCTTCCCTTTATAACTCACTTATCCTCCGCCATTCCCAAGTCAAGGGTCGTATATACTGACCCAATAGCATATCTTGAAAACTAGAGCCAATTAACAATTTTAAGCATCATTTTCATTCTCAGTGACCCAGAATTAGTAAAGTTTGACTACATTTATTTCAGAAGCATTTTGGCTGTAGAGCAGTGTTATATACCAATGAAGTCAATATATTTACAAGATTACATATTTCATAAACAACCACCTCTCTCAGATGTTGTATATGGCAGCTTGTCTACTGGACAATGACTTCAAAGGAGAGAGTTTCCCTGTTTTGCTAGGGAACTAAATGGAGTTCTTCCTGCCTGAGCAATGTCAGGAAAAACTGAATAGGCCACACAATCTAGAACATGTGTCCCTGACTTGACACACCTTAACAGTGCTGCCATCCGGGGAGGTGATGGGATCTGACAAAGTGAAGATTCCTTCTTGCGGCCATCAGGAAAGAGTCCCACTGACCAAATCAACCCTGGTATCTGCATTTTCATAAAGGATTCACTCCCTCTCCTCACTCCCACCCCGTCTGACTCAATGGCACTTACTGCTACATCATTGCAGAGTGACTCCTGAAGGCTATGCAAGAGGAAAAGAGGGAAGATGGAACTACAGAGCTCTGGGGGTGGAGACTTCATATCATAAATGGCTCATTTGAATGGGTCTGCACCTTGGGCACGATTCTGTGCCATATCTCAAAGGAGGTGTGATCCATATAGGGGAGGGTACAAACCAAGAGATCCCCTGGTTTAAGTTAGAGCAGCTCCTGGCATTTATGATTGCTGCCCATAGCTGCAAATGGATTGCTCCATAGCCCAGGTCACTAGTGTTCCCAATTCTGATATCCCATCCTGCCCTCAGCCACTCAGCATTCTGCAGGGGCTAATTAAGCTAACTTTGGGGCCCCCTTCTGGCAGTTGAGCTGCTGAAAAGGGCCCACAGAAGAGTGCAGACTCCACAAAACAAGTAGCCCCTCTGCCCCTGCTCCTACCGCCCTGAACCACAGGATCTTGAGGCTGAGACAACTTGTGGGTTTAGGTACTCTTTACAACCACATTGAGATTCCACCCGATATTTGTAAGTATATCGCTTAAATATATATATACTAAGTTTACATTAGACAATTACACACAATACACTGGAAAATCTTTGTCTGTCAAGACAGCTACTGTAAGACAGTGTAACTTATTTTTTATTAGTAGTAGTTTATTCTATTCAGTTTTTCAGTAAAAAATAAAGCACTTGATTCTGATTTAGCTTACAGCTGTGTAACTTGAGGATAACTCCTTTGAAGTAAATGGAGTTTTATTTTTGTAAAATGGGTATAAACCCCAAAGGGGGCTTCAGGGAACTCTCTCATTGTGGGAGGCCACACTCAAGTATATCAGGATGTGAATGGTCAATAAGTAGCCAGAGGGTCACACTGGACACTGGAACTCTAACCTTTGAATAGTATCTGAGCAAAGCCCCAGGTCTGAGTTTAAAGAATTTTAGTTGCTTAACTTTTCACTCCTTAACTGACACGGGTTCAATTCAGCTGATACTGCCGTGCTGCTGCATGCTCTCATCTGCCTCAAGTAATTTTTTATCTTCTTAATCTAATTTTAACTTTAAATTGCATCTTCACTAATTATTCTGTAGTTTGAGTTACTCTTAATTTGCATCAACTAATTAATCAGTTTGTTTTTGGAGGAAATGAGATATTCCTTTGAATTTTTCAAATAGATATCTCCTCCTGTCCCCCCCAATTCATGGTCTAGCATAGATGATTTATTCTTGTCATGAAACTTGCAACCAGGAATGTTCATAGTAACATTCCTGGCTGTGCTTTGCATTTGTTTGAAACTATTGATACTTGGTAGGTGCTATCTGATTTGTATGTAAACAGTTCTGGGTTTCACTTGTTTTTTGTTAAGTGTTTTGATTTTCAGAGAGAACAAAATGCAGACTCGATACTACATTCCATGTGCCCACACATCTGAAGTTGAAAAGCTGTTTTGGATGTGTAAGGAATGAGGGATCAGGAATAGTCAGAGGTGAAAACATAGAAAAAGGAGAGGGAAAGGAGGAGGGAAAATCATAAATGAGTAAGCATCCGAAACCAATAGATATTAACATCCTCATGCTGGGTGAAGTTCAGATACCACTCCTGTCTTCAAATTGGAGTAGGAGTGAGCATCGTACTGTTCCTTGTCTGACTACAATAGGGATACAATTGCTGGTTTTGTAGCTTATCCGTACCTGGTATCTCATGACACCTAATGTGCCAGCTCTAAGTTTTGCTGTTTTTTGTTTTTTTTTAATATCACTAGTTACATAGTGGTGCCTTGGGATTAGTGGCAAACTGTAATAGTCAGCATTCTTTACTATTGTGGAGGAGGGTTGGGTTTTGCCCATAGCCCCAAAATTTAGACAGTGTACCCTCAGATGTCTTCTCTGTGGCTCAGAGCTCTGTTAGCTGAGTTTCTGCAATGGCTGCTTACTGTTCCTTGATTTTTCTCTCTCTCCCACTCCCCGCCCCATTTCTGTTCTTTACCATGCTACATTGCTTACAGTCAGTTCAACATGAGGCTGCTAAACTTTTCTTTCCCATGAATCTTACTGTGTGTCATCCATCCTCTCTCCCTGGCCCTTCCCTGGTTGCTTAAAACAACTCTTTCATCCCCTCCCATGTCACCTGCTATTTCCTCCATTCTACCCAAGCTGGCTGCTTCACTGTCCCTTTTTTCTTCCATCTCACACTGTCTTCTCTGCAGCCTAATTTGAACATTAGCCCCCACTAGCAATTGCTAAGATCCCTCTGCCTCTACTTTCATGAAGCTATTCAAACCATTTCTGTTAAACAGATGTTTGAATCTAATGGTCATACCCCACTTTGTAAAAGTTGTTCTCTTGTGGAGTAATATCAGTCACTGATTGGATCTATAGATTTTAGCCCTTTGGGATAGAGAACCACTTCATGCTGGAAATTGACCTGCTGCTATAAAGAGTAGAGAACATTTGTGGCATTGTATGCA
The DNA here is from genome assembly GCF_011386835.1 of Chrysemys picta bellii. Taxonomy (NCBI): domain Eukaryota; kingdom Metazoa; phylum Chordata; order Testudines; family Emydidae; genus Chrysemys; species Chrysemys picta. The sequence continues at coordinate 71,178,277 of NC_088794.1, read as the reverse complement.
TTTTCAGAAATGATCACATGGTAGGAAGGATTGCTGAGGAAGAAAAAATTAAGAGAGCCAAACATAATTTATAACTTCTTATTTGGCTAAGCAAGGATGGGTGAGAAGGTGGGAGAGAGGACATAGCTGTCGACAGATATTTAAAGGATACTAGCACATCATAATTTAGTGTTGTTTCACATAGGAATAATGGAATCAGATTAAGACAGGGAACATTTACACTGAACATAAGGAAAAACTCCTTGACACGTAATGAACTGTGAAATAGTCTCTTAAAGTGGGAGAGGTGGCAGATCTAGTCCTTGGAATTTTTAAATCTGAACTGAGCAAAACATTACAGAAGAATTGCACATTGACAGGAAGGTGGACGGGATGATCTAGGACATATTTTCCAGATCTAACCCAGGGAATTTAATATTAATATGAAGCTATTATTAAAACACATTACTTTTCTATTTGATAGGTTAAAGTATTTTGCTAGTCCTGAGCACAATTCTTGAGTACGATGCAAGATGGATAATTATCCATTAAACACCCAGTGGAATAGACAAATGGGTACTACCTGAAATAATTTAATATGGAGCCATCTTCCATTATTTTTGATTGATCCGAAGATGACGCACATCATTTTGTAGTCCTTTTGTAGTTAACCTCATGCCAGAATTTCTCCAATAGCTGGTGTAATCCCTTGGCAGTGTTGAAGTGTAAAATATTATCTATCAGTTGCAACTATAGTAACGTAGATCTGTTGACACATTCATCTGTCTAGTGATCTTATGTAGAAGATGTTTAAAAATAGGCTGCAAGAAATCAGAGCTTGCACCCATGTGTTGGTGTCTGGAATGATCTCAGTATGCTGTATAATACCCTTGACAAGACCTAACAGCAATGGAAATGTCTGTGAAAATTGTTTTTAAATTTCATAGGAAACAGTTTCATTTCTGAAGCAGTAACATTTATATAGCACCTTTCCTTCTAAATGACAGGTTTCAGAGTAGCAGCCGTGTTAGTCTGTATCCTCAAAAAGGATTTCAGACCACTTCCCCCTTTTCCACTGAGCACAAAGGTGGGGCTCCATGGGTAGAAAGTGGGGAGAGGGCTGAACTTTTGCTTACTCTCCAACACATGGACCGACCACTGTAATCCTGCAGAGATTTACTGAGTTAATTTTGGCTTTGTCAGCATTAATTTATGACAGTTCCCCAACCACAGCGTGAAACCTCACTTCTTAGCCCATTGCAGTTAGTATCAGTAGTGTGGCTGTGTTCTGCTACTACTCAGGCAGGGCAGAGAAAAGAGAAAGCACTGTGGAGATACAGGATCTCTACATTGCCAACTTTCTATTTGCAGAAAACTGAACACCCTTGCCCCACCCCCTGCCCCACGCCTTCTCTGAGGCCTGCCCATTCCATACCCCCTCCCTCCGTCGCTCACTCACTCATTTTCACTGGCCTGGCGCAGGAGGTTGGGGTGCTAGAGGGGGTGCAGGCTCTGGCGTGGAGCCAGGGATGAGGGGTTTGGAGTGCGGGAGGGGACTCCAGGCTGGGGCAGGAAGTTGGGGTGCAGAAGGGGGTGGGGCTGGGGATGAGGGGTTTGGGGTGCAGGAGGAAGCTCTGGACAGGGGCTGAGGGGTTCAGAGTGCAGGAGGGGACTCAGTGTAAACTGGGGTAGGTGATTGGGGTGTGAGAAGGGGTACAGGCTCCAGGAGGGAGTTTGACTGCGTGAGGGGACTCGGGATTGGGGCATGGGAGGGGGTTGAGTGTATGGGATCTGGGCCGCACTCACCTCAGACAGCTCCCAGAAGTGGTGACATCTCCCTCTGGTGCCTAGGCAGAGGCGTGACCAGGTGGATCTGCGCGCTGCCACTGTCTGCAGGCACCGCCCCCGCAGCTCCCATTGGCCACAGTTCCAGTCAATGAGAGCCCCTGTGGCTGCCCCTATGCCTAGGAGCCAGAGGGAGATGCCGGCAGTTTCCCGGGAGCCATGCAGAGCCAGGCAACCCTAACCTTGCCTGCCCCACTGCGGGCGGCCAACCGGACTTTTAACAGTCGGACTTCCAGTCAAAAACCAGATGGCTGGCAACCCTAGGCCTCCATTTTCTGGGGGTTTTATTTCTAAACTCCTTTGAAGGGCAAGAGGGGACATAAGGCTTTGACAGTGTGAGGACCTTAAAGTGGGGGTAAATTATTACATTAAGCCCCCTTTATGTTGTCCTAGTAGTGTAAAGGGGCCTCAGTGTAACTGGGAAACAGGCTCCTAAAGTTTCCAGTCTCCTATTTAAAAATACCCATTTAGGGCTGAAATTGGCCCTATATACATATTATCCAAGAAAAACTACATTAAGAGAACACTAAGGTTGCAAAGTCGAGCACTCCTAAGTTAGGAGATGCCAGAACTAAGGTCAACCTTAATTCGGCTCCCAAGACAGCCTTAATTTGGCTCCCTTGTACGTGTGCATTATGATACAGTCTTTAATCATGTGATCATGCATTCTTTTCCACAGGTCCCTTGCCTCATTCATTGCACAGAATGGACCTGCTTTAGGGGATGAATCAGGGTTGTGTAGTGAAGGAGATTGTCTGTTGGACCCCTGCTTCATTTGTTGCAGAAGTTGGAAGATGTATAGTGAATAAGGCAGGGGATTGCAGGGAGAGAAAGGAGGGTCTTATGGTTAAGAAAGTTGAATGCTGCTTTGGAGAATTGGATTCTATCCCTGCCTCTGCCACAGAGTTCCTGTGTGATGCTGGGCAAGTCACTTCGTCCAGACTTTTCACAGGATGACACTAATTATGTGTTCCTCATTTTCTGTTTGCTGAACTTGAGACTCTGGGGTCTGATTTCCCTCCTTTCCCTTCCCCTCCCCTAAGGCAAACATCTGGGATGGCAAATTTCAGGCCAAACTGTTAAAGTTTGACTAATTTATATGTAACTAACGACATGGTCTTATAATGGGTAGTGTTGGTCAATCTTAATAACAATGCTACCAGCCTTGCCTATAATATAACAATTTCTTCACTACTGCATTATAGCTAGCTATCTCTAGAGTGAACGGTGTAGACATATCCACAGACAACAAACATGCCCAAAGCTCAATGGGGGTGAGGGAAATATTGGATAAGAGACAGCTGAGCAAACCTCGACTCTTATGAAAATGTAACAGAATCTTTAAGCATCTTGCAGAACGGACAGGACCTCAATCTTCTGCAAAATGGGAAGTGGGGGGATGAGACATCACCCAGGAAATCAGTGATATGGGATATTTATGGAAGCAGATGGCTAACAAAACTGAGCCAATAAAAAAGCTTTGTTCAAAACTAGTTAATAAAATGAATTTATCTGCAGCAATTCATTGTTGGAGTAATTAAATGGTTAAATTTATCAGGGGTTCAATCTTAGATGAAAAGGGTAGCAGGACTTAAAAGGGTTTATGATCTTGCATAGCTGAGCTCTTATTATTATTATTATTGTTATTGTATTATGTTAAAGAAAAAAGAAATTCAACTGCTTGTAACTTTATATTAGTTTGGAAGTAAAGAGAGAAATATAATTTAGGCAATTGTGCATGTACTATCCGTTACTATGAGTTACTTTTAAGCAGTCTGCAGTTCAATGCTGTTGTGGGATATTGTACCATGGGAGTGACTCCACTGTGCATTGAACAGATCAGATGCCTGAGGGCAATTAAATACACAAGATTCTCACTTTAAACAAGGCACTGAAGGGAGGCTCCCTGTTTCTGTGCAGTTAATCATCAAGAAAAGAATGAGTAGGAAAAGAAATAAGAGATGGAGCTTTTTAAGGAAAGGAGGTTAGACCTCTGCAGGATGTCTGATTGAGTTGCATCTCAGTAAATAATAAGCACTTGTTATGTTAATGGCCAGTATGTTCAGTAACGTGGTTTGCCTTCAGATTATAGGTATATTAATTAGACTGTGCACATAACCAATAATATAGCTGCTAGTTTTTCTCCTTCCTAATGTTCTTGCTTTTTTATTTATAAAACAGCGCCAGATATTAGGGATTATTGCATATTTTTAGTTTGTAAAAGCACAGGTAATGTATGGATTCTGGCATTCTCAGACAGGAGCTCATTGATGATTTAAAAAAAAAAAAAAGTACATCACAAAAGTTTAGAGAACAAGACCATGACATATCTCACCTTTGGTACTGACTGCTTCCACTGTTGCACCTGATTATAATGAAACTAAAACAATTTAAAGAATTCTACAAAACCAGAAATAGTTAAAACAGCCATGAAAGCCTGAATCTGAAACATAATAAATTGATCTAATACCTAGTAATAGATGTCTGCCAAGAGCAGCTTCCTTTTCTTCTTGTTTTGTTATCTCCCGCTGCCTTCTGTTGCATCTTATGGACTTTATCATTTCTCATTTTATCATATCTTATTGAAGGCCAATTCCTGCTCATCTTTCTCACATAAGCAGTAGCGTTTACTTCACTGAGTAAGCCATCTAGGAATTGGCCCATAGATTGAAAGTGCCTGGCCTGGTTTTCCTACTTGCCTGAAAACTGCTTTGGTTCTCCATTAATTAATTAATTTCATTATATAGATATAAAACCAAAGAATTGTGAGATACAGTATACATCACAAAAGGGACTACATGAAGTCTGTCCATTCATACTGATGGCCATTTTGTTTTAAGCTTGCTCTTCTTAAGGATGACATTCACTCTAGCGTGAAGGACCTTATCAAAACAAAACACAGCACTTATACCCCATTTACTTTAACTAGACAGTAAGGGTTTGAGTCCCCATTGCCTGCACCTTGTAGAGCTTGTAGGTTTGACAGGTAATTTAAAAAATGTCTCATTTGTAAGTTGAGTATCGTTTTTCTCAGAGCTAGCTATAGATGTACCTTGCATACTTCTCTTTAGGCCGTATCTCCTTTTCTGCCTTCTTTAGTCACTGTTTTCTCTGCTAGTGTGAAGAGAAGTAGTATATCAACAATCTCTGGAGATGCACAACTTCCTGGATTAACGGCACCCCTTTTTGTGACTACTGTATGGGCAGATATTGGGGCAAAACTTGGCCTAACCTCACTTGTAAAGCAATTGCAACATTGGGGTTTGAAAGCAATTGATTATTTTAAAAGAAAAGGTTATCAGCAGAAACATGCACACAGATCTCCTCTCCAGTGTTCTTTCCCTGTTTGAGCATAGTGTGGGTGACTTTCACATCAGCTTGGGTGTCTAAATATTTATCAGCGTTTGGGAGTATAGGTTATCCTGATAGTATTTTGACTCCACTGACCTCTGCTTTCTGAGCCTCAGTTCTGCAGCTCATTAGACAGAGGAAAGAATGATTATAAGGAATTTTAAAAAAACAGTATCTTGGGGAAAGATCTGAGATTTGTCATCTGGCACTCCAGACTAAATATTTAACATAGTCCATAAGGTATATAATGGAAATATTTACTTTATAGGCAACTGAAGGAATATAATTTACAACTCATTATCAGCTTAGCTTTTCAGGTATCGGGTAACGATTATAGCCCTCCAGGGCACAGAGATTTGGGGTAAGTAATTCTGTAAAAAAAATCAGAATCCCCAAAGTAATTCTGTTACCAGAGAAAATAAGGTTGTTAAATACAATAGCTTGCCAGATGCTACCTTGGCTATTACTGTCCTTTGTGTCTACACATACCTTTGCAATATGTGTTCTCCATAAAATAACTGAAGAGTTGTTTGTTTAACATGTTGATTTCATGATGGTATCTCCATTTTTTAAAACAGTGCTCTCTTCTGGGGAAAAAAGTCCAGATTGTTAATCATTGCTAAGGAGGAAGTGTACAGCCACTGTAATGAGGTTGTGTACTGGGGAGAACCTCAGGAAGAATGAAAGTGGGCAGTCTCCCCTTTTGAGGCTATGAAGCACTAGTGAAGCTACTCCATAGCCACAAATGCAATCTCGAGCTATTCTTCCTCATTGAAGTGCCTGGAGGGAATAGCTCATGGATGATCCAAATAGCTGCAAAATATCTATCCTTGCTTCAGCCCACACACCCCAATTTTGATGTATATGGGTTTTCAAATTGTGCCCATCACTATGGTAGCTAAGCACTCAATACATGGGTAGGAACTGAAGTGAAAACCATTATTATGCCAGCCCAATCGCATCACCATTAGACTTTGCAGTTCCTGTTGCTGATCCTTAGTTCCCCAAATCCTGCTCCCTTCTGCAGTGGAATGGCACTGGTCCACTGTGTGTATGGTAGTCTTCACCCATGACTGAAAGGAGTGAACAGGATTTGCCCAGTCCTCCACTGTGTACTGGGTAGCACAACCTGGGGAAGGTGTCTTCACTCCTCACCCCCAGGCCAAGAAGTGGTGGTCACAATTGCATCCACAGGCTGCAGTAGACCCCACAGATCCTAGTGAATTATTGTCTGTGAAGGGAGGGAAGTTGGCAAGATTCACATATCTGTAGATCTTTGAACCCAGCTCATGTGATGCTGTACAGGAAGCCACCACAGAACTAAATGCCATGCTGCAAAGGAGGTGTGCAACATCAGTGCAAAATCTCCCCCACTCCAACTCCTTTGCAGAATGAAACAAAACCAGTTCTGCCCCTGGAGGCCATCTGCACCTGCAGAGAAAGGGAGTGAGTTTGCCCCCTACGTGGATAGTCATGAGTAAGTGCTGGAAGATACGTTTTCATCTTACTGACCATTAAAAGTTTTAAATGTTAGCCTTTTGATCATTATACTTCTACAGGCTGAGGTTTCTTCCAGTCAAACTCCTTGAAGCTGATATGTTAGCTACCTAAAAGGTTTCACTGCAGTACTATGATGAGAAAGGGCCATTAATATTCTCAAATGATCTGAAGGCCTTGACTGGGAGCATTATTACAGACTAGTTCTCTTTGTAACAGTCAGGAGTTCATATGTGGAAGTGCCGATTTACACCAGATGTTTATGGGATAATAAAGGAGTTTCATTTATGGCATATGTCTGATCAGTCACACTTTTCAAATATTATTTTAAATTCTAAGCTTTATTTGGGGAGCTTAGAGTTCTCTTATTGCTTCATTAAGAGTTTATAACTCCAAAAGGACAGGAACATAGACTCCATGTTAGTTACTGAAGGTCAGACATTACAATGCAGAATTAGAAAAGGCTTTTGTTAAAATGCACTCACCAGTTAAAGTCAGTGTTTGTAGGCAGATAATACATATCAGATTTTGAATAAATTCCTTTTATCGTGGAAAATTGTAGATTGAAAGGAAACTCGGGGCTGTTCTTGCCCAGACATGAGTGAAAATGGTATGGGTGAAAAAAAGAAAGGAATCTGAAATCTTGATTTAGTTTCATTAATATTCTGCTCAAGAATTTGGAAATGGAAAGAGAGTAGATTTGACAGGCAGGTAACAGTGAGAGAGAGAAACAATTCACAAGGGAAAGGATGCGAAAACTCACGATGAAAAGATTTTACAAGATAATCTGAACAAGAAACCTGCTTTTGGCTCAGATGCACACTCCAGCTCGTTCATCTCCTGTGCAGGTAAAATGGATCACTTTATTTTATTTGCAGAACACAGATGTGTTTTTGAAATGTATGTGGTTGTGGATTTGTATAAGGAGATCAATTGTGTTAAAGGATGAAAGTTTGTGTGTCTGTTCTTTCACCATAATACATTTTTTTGGGGGGGAAACTTTTGTTTTGGGATTTCTAGACTGCCTGATGCAGAGGATTTCCACTGGGATCTTGAGCCCTTTGCTAAACAGTTAAAATCCAAAATATTAAATATCAGTCTAATTTGATGTTAGCTTGATTTAATACTTATACTTTATTAACTGAGGTTACTTCTGTGATGGAATGCATTAGTTTTTTAACAAGAACGCTACCCAAGTATAAAAAGCAGAGAAGGGTCTGACTGAAAAGACAGGTGGAATTTAGATGGGCAGATTGTAATTATGACAATATCTGAGCTAGGATTTGACCAGGACGTAGTTAGCACCTCTGCTCGTACAAAAAGTGCCATGACATTTTTAATGACCTCTAATGGTTAAGGCCTTTTGTATCTCATGTGAAAGATGGCATATTCGGAGCACGGTGCTCTTCAAACGGCATTGGTGTAGCACTGACTCAGATAGTGCTATGTATTGAAAGCTGCAGCACCTAAGTATTCCCTAGAGGATAGGTATGTCAGATTGGCTGAATGCATCCTCTTGACGTTGTCCTGAAGCTCCTAACAGTTTATGCAGCAAGAGACAAGGATTCAAATTTATCTTCCCCTCCCTGGCAATGAAGAGCATCACTACTAGACTTCTGAATTTTTATAACCTTATTCGTATTTTTAGCTTCTGTCATTTACTGATATATATATTATATTACTAGTCCTGGAAACTGAAAACAAACTTATAAATCGTATATGCAGATAAGCCACCATATCCATCCCAAATTCTTTCTTCAGACGGCTGATAAGAGAATAACGCATCAAATTGCACTGTTTTTATAACCCTTTTGTATTTCGGGGATCAAGCTAAAATCTTAAAAGCTGCTGAAGACAAGGATGTCTCATAGCATTAGAGAAATAAAATGTTCTGTTCAGCAGCTTAAACCAGAAGAATGGAATGTTTCTCTTTAGTCGAAGCTTAAACTGAAATCTATCATTCACAATGATATATTCTTTACAGCTATGAGATACTGGTAAAAAAAATGAGTGTATCTTTTGGGAAGACAAATTAAGTTGTATGATTTGGAAAAGGGAAAGTAGAAAACTGTATTAAAAAACCAAGGTGAATGATACTGATTTAATTCTTTTTCTCCTTTCTTGGATCGATTGTTTACATTTGAGGGATTGTAAAAAAAAATTGGCCTTTTTATGTAGACTCTATTTGCTAAGGGACAATTTGTCTTTCACAAGTTGGCGTCTTATTTATTGTTTTATTTAGGTGACATTTAATATTATTTTTTATTTATATGCCATATACATGCAAGACACATTATACACCTGCATGCACACACACACACACACAATGTCTTGCTGTGTAGATATAAACAGACCAGGTCCCTGCCTCCAGGTGCTTGACATTTGACAATGTTTAAGACTTTAGGACAAATCCTATTCCCTTGATTCATGTAAGCAGTATCATTGGATTCAGTGGTCACCTGGGGTTTACTTAAGTTAAACTACAGAAATAAGTGAAAATTACATGTTTGCTCAACTGCTTTAGTTTGGATAAGACCTTTCCTGCCTTCCCCTTTCCTCATTCCTTACAGAAAGTAACCATTTACACATGAGGCCAGATTCTGCCACCCTTGTTCATTTGAAAAGTGCATCGGTGAATGTGTACCCAGCACTTAAGTGACACCAACCTCGGCAGTATTGCAGGGTCAATCTTTAAGCAAAGATAAAGTGACGTTAAACAATTTCTCCCATGTACTCTGCACAAGCAGGCTTCTCTTTTCCATCAGGTATATATGTCCTATTGCTGGAGTTATTTGTTGTCTTGAACAAACAGTTTGGTCAGTAAAAGGAAATTCCCAGGATTTAGAGACTGAATGTCTCTTACAGTATCCCCCTAAGGCTTTGTCAAAGCACTTGATCTTATTCCAAACATACATGATTTGTCTGTCTGAAATCCTGGTCCCTTGAAGTCAATGGGAGTTTTGGTCTTGACTTAAAACAGGATCAAGGTTTCACTCCAGGACTCCTTTGCTATAGAAATCCCAACATTCAGAGCCCTTTCACACCAAAAATCCTGTCTTTGAGTATTTACAATAGATTTTCATTATGCCTTTATGAGAAGATACTCTGCTTCGTGCTTGAAAGCGTTGGATAGCACCATTGACAATGGTATATGTTTGCTGCTTTAGGGCATCAAAAGTGGAAGCATCTCCAGGAAATCTGATAAAATAGGACTAGGGGATTTAGAGTTTGAGTGGTTCTTACATGACATACTGTGAAATAGATCACATTGTTGGAGGCTTTGAATCTTTCTTGCTACATTTGAAATCTTTCCCTAAAGGCATGCCTGGCCTGTCCTACATGTCATATGTGCACCAGCGTACTAGAATGTATCAGTGATTCTTTTTTATTTTCTGCATGTTTAAGTTTACCAATATTCAGAACAGAGCCCTAAATTATTTTGTTAATCTTTAATTATATTAAATCCCCATAGCAAGCCAGTACTCAGCCTAAATCAATAGATTGGTTGCCAGAGAACTCTACAGGGCCAAGGCAGGAAGAATCCTACCCCCAAAGGTACAGAGTGAAAGTAGAACCAATCTATAACCTGTACCCTGAATAGGTTCTGCGGCTGTAGTGCCCCTTCCATCCAGTGGCGTGTGAAAGAAACAGAGGATCATTATTGCTTAGGGTATGGCTATACTACCCACCAGATTGGCGGGCAGCGATCGATCCAGCAGAGGTCGATATATCGCGTCTAGTCTAGACATGATAAATCGACCCCTGAGTGCTCTCCCATCGACTCCTGTACTCCACCAGCACGAGAGGTGCAGGCGGAGTCAACGGGGGAGCGGCAGCAGTCAACTCACCGCAGTGAAGACACCGCGGTGAGTAGATCTAAGTACGTTGACTTTAGCTATGTTATTCACATAGCTGAAGTTGCATAACTTAGATCGATCCCCCCTGCAGTATAGACCAGGCCTTAGATGTACCCCACCTGGCTCCCAAGCTCCTTTACATGAACACACGCAAGAAGCTCTCATGGCAGCCACTGCGAGACCACAGGAAATGTGCTCTCTATATCTTCTCCCCCATTCTTGTACAGTGGAACCATGCTGGTTCTGCTGCACCTCTGCATTTCATTAGAAATATCTGGTCTGATTCTCCTATCACTTACACCAACTTTTTGGTGGTGTGATTCCACTGATTTGACTCCTGCTTTACTTCAGTAAAGAGCAGAGGATCAGGCAGTCTTATTTTCCATTTCAGTTTCCTGTTTGAAATTTGTTTCAGTTTCACACATTCTAAAATAGTAAATGAGGTTAGGAAAGAGTAAATTTAAAATATGCTTATTACATTAATTAAATTGATCATTTATTTCCTATTGATAAGTGCAGAAGTACCATTTTTAATCTGATCAATGATAGTTGTAATAGGTACAGAAACCTTGCTACATTTATTTTTCTCGTATAATAAATACGAGCACAGTAACAGCACTGAAAAATTATTAATAATTTGTTTTATTTTACTTTTAAAAATTGATTTTTGTTCTAAATGCTCCCAGATTAACAGAGGGAAAGAACAGAAAAGCAATAGGAGTATATGCAAGACTCCTCAGAATATTTTGTGTGTTGTAAATATTTAAAACATCTCTCATCCGAAGGGAGTGTCAACATCCTTTTAAAAAATTAACAAATTGATATGTGGATTATTAAAAGAGATCACTTTACCAAATTCTGAAATGCACCTCTTCTGAGATGAAATACTGCAGACACTAAATTAGAGACACAAGGTGGGTGAGGTAGTATCTTTTATTGAACCGACTTTTGTTGGTGAGACAAACTTTTGTCCTAGGACAAAGAAGAGGATGCTGTGATTCTTGGAGTACCTTTCCCAGACCTGAAGAAGAGCTCTGTGTAGCTCAAAAGCTTGTCTCTTTCACCAAGAGAGTCGGTCCAACAAAAGATATTATCTCCCCCACGTTGTCTCTCTAATATCCTGGAACAGACACAGCTAAAACTACACTGCAGACACTAAATGGCATACAGCAACACTACATAACAATGGTGTCTTTACAGCAGGGGTAGGCAACCTATGGCACGCGTGCCAAAGGCGGCACGCGAGCTGATTTTCAGTGGCACTCACACTGCCCGGGTCCTGGCCACCAGTCCGGGGGGCTCTGCATTTTAATTTAATTTTAAATGAAGCTTCTTCAACATTTTAAAAACCTTATTTACTTTACATACAACAATAGTTCAGTTATATATTATAGACTTATAGAAAGAGACCTTCTAAAAACGCTAAAATGTATTACCGGCACGCGAAACCTTAAATTAGAGTGAATAAATGAAGACTGAAAGGTTGCCGACCCCTGCTTTACAGTCTCTATTAAATGCAGTGTGGGATCCCGCCATGCTTTTTACTTCCACTGTAATCCTCAAACCCTACTCTAAGTGGTACAACTTGAATAATTGGAGACAAAAGTAGAGGGAAGTGGTATAACAAAATAAAAATCAATGTTCAAGTATTACATTGCTGTCTAAGGCAGAGTTTGAAATGGGATAGGCTTATGCATTTTTAACCTCACATGAATAGAATGTGATCATATAATTGTGGTCTTAGAATCTGGCACTTTTCAAAAGAGACGTAAAACAAAGATTTACTTTTTATATGCATGTATTAAGTCACATACTGTTTTATCTCCTTTCAATGCATGGGCATAACTCCAATTAATGTTAATGGAATTTACACACATACATAAAGAGGAAAATGTACCCCGAAACTGGTTGCTCTTTGGCTTATCGTTCTGTGATTTTATTACCCTAGGTATGTATGACACATTGCAGTGTTTTCTAAGCAGCTGCTCTTTAGGTAAATTAATATCTGGGGTCTCTTTACTTCTCTCTTGAACTTTAACTACTGTAACAGAGCTTAATGTAAAGCTGCTCATAGCTTATCTCACCAGATTGCTATTTGAAAATTCTAACAAAAACACCTTCATAAACTGTTTCCATAACACGCTAATCTCCTAAACTTCCTGACACTTTAAACTATGATTATAACTAAGTGTAAAACCAGTCTTGAAATGTCCCTCTGTGCATCTTCAGTACCATGGGCGTATGCTGCAAAATCCCTCTCACTTCATAGTTACAAAATAGGAATTGTTAAGGAAATAAAGACTGAGGCTGTAGCTTTGGGTACGGTGAATAGCATCATTCCTTAAGACTATGATCTTGTTTTTATTTGAATTTAGAGAATTAGCAGATTGGATGCTATGGTTTTTTTTGCTATTTGCTAGGCTGAAGTTTCAGATTTGATTTGACACTGAAAGGAACTAGAATATGTCATGCAGAACCCCATTATTTCCCCTGAGCATAGACTTTTTAAAATGAGGGCTGGATATTGAATTGCAGACTTACATCATTGTTGTTCCCTGTGGTAATTACACTAAGAATACATCATAGCATAGTATATAGTTGTAACACTCCGATAAAGGTTGTGTCAGGACTTCCGTTCTAAATCCCCATTTTAAGTGCTTTGATCACTATTAGAAAAATCATGTTTGATTTCAGTCCTGGTATATAGGTTTTCAAAATAAAATGAAATCTAATCCTTCCTTTACTACTCTGATTTAAATAAAAAAGTCCTAAAGAATTTCAAAGTGTTATATATAAATTCAATAGGAATTATTTTTAAAATGTATAAGGACTCTTTCTGCACTGTTATACCAGTTCTATGACAGAGTGGCTCCAGTGACGACATGTTGGTGTAAAACTGGTGTTGCGGAGTGGAGAATCAGGCCCACTGAATTTAATAGACAGATAGGTTTTTTTAAATCTACTCTGTAAAATGCTGTAACCGGGATAAAATTTAATACAAAATTGTATGGGATGGATCTGAAAACCTAAAGAAATGCTCTAATTTTCTATAAAATCCAATAGGGCTTTCCTATGTAGGCAAGTAACTAGAAATGAATGTTGTTGTATTATAGCTTATAAAAGAAAAATGAGCTATTTCAGTTTGGTTATCCAGCATAATAACTTTTGTATGATCAAACTAATAGATGACACACAAATTGTTCATCAAAGACTGTTACCATTGGTATCATCGGAGGCAGGAGTAGGGCATGAATAGCACATCAGTGTTTTCACTCTCTTTTTATGGGTTATGGATAATGCATATTTTGTTTAAAGTAGTGCATGCTGTAACTACCTTAATATCTCTCCCACGTAATCCTCAATAAGCTAATGAGGCTTCTAGCCTTGTCATTATACAAATATGCAGTGAAAGAGTGGGTGACTGTGCTCCAAGTTGGAGACACATTAAAAAGCATAAGAGTGGTGCTCCTATCTTTTATTCATCACTAATCTAGTTTAATACAGATAATGGTCCAGCTGCAGAAAGGAATTACATTAACAGCCTCTCTTTTCTTGCTAAAACACAAACGTTTATGTTAAATGCTTTTCCAAGTTGCTTTGATTATTTATATTGGTTCTAAATAGCAAATTGTCACATCCACCATCCTCTAAATAACCAGTCTTCTGTGTTACTATAGTAACATGGTACCCACTAAAATATAGGCTCCAAAATAGAAAGGGAAGTTTGGGCTTTGACTCGCTTATTTGGAGGTTTTGGCAGGAGAATTTATTTCCTAGAGCATGTATTTTAGAATCTTAGGAACACTTGCATTTTAACTCTTTCAACCAAAAAGATGTCATAATGCAAAAAAGATATATATTTATATGCTGTAGAATATTTAGTCTCAAAAGGGTTAATACTCCACTATGGTAGACTTTTTCTGACTTCTTTCCTTCTGTTCTCTTTGACTTTCAAATGAATGACTGGTGTTTTTCTAGAGATGAAACTAAGGATACAGCACAGTATTGCCTCTCCCTGACCCCTTCATGTGAAAATCTGCCCATCTTGCTTCCATGACACAATCACTCATCAGTAACCTGAATAACTGAGATCTAACCTAGATAGATTAGAAATCTAACACTAGTTTTTAGCCTGATGAATAAATCGTCTTGCAAAAATGAATGAGTATGTCTGTTCCTGTAAAGCTGGGAGTCAGTGTGCTTGAAGGTGGTAGGGTGACCAGATGGCAAATGTGAACAATCGGGACAGGGGGTGAGGGGTAATCGGTGCCTATGTAAGAGAGAGCCCCAAATATCGGGACTGTCCCTACAAAATCGGGACATCTGGTCACCCTAGAAGGTGGGCAGTAATAGTGTAAACTATAGGAAATGTCATTTTTATATAACACAAAAACTATATTAAAAGAACATCATTGTGGTTAAGTATCAGAGGGGTAGCCATGTTAGTCTGGATCTGTAAAAAGTGACAGAGTCCTGTGGCACCTTATAGACTAACAGACGTATTGGAGCATAAGCTTTCGTGGGTGAATACCCACTTCGTCATTCATCTGACGAAGTGGGTATTCACCCACGAAAGCTTATGCTCCAATACGTCTGTTAGTCTATAAGGAATGATGAAGCGGGTATTCACCCACGAAAGCTTATGCTCCAATACGTCTGTTAGTCTATAAGGTGCCACAGGACTCTTTATCATTGCGATTGCAACCTTAATTCACCCCTTTATGTGTTATGATTCAGTATTTAATTGCTCAATCACATAATATTTTTTTCACAGTTAGTTGCCCCCAGCTCAAGTCTACTTGCTCAGTCAGTCCAAGTTTCCCCCTCCTGGTTTCTCATCCATTCTGTCTCTTCACTCTATGACTCCCGGGTCCTAGTCCCAGTCTCCCTGCTCAGGTTCCTCATCCCATCTCAATCTTCCTTGGCTCATAGTCCCAGTCTTTTTGCCTAGCAGATCTCAGTTCTCCCTCTGCCTATCAGCTCCTTGTCAGATCTCTTTCCTGCCTCACTGCCCCCATTTCCCTGTCCCTGCCCACTGATTCCTACTCCCAGTCTGTTCGTGTTTCCCTCACCAGCTCCAACCCCAATCTCCTGGCCCAACCACTTCCAGGCTCCCCTCCCCATCAGTTACCAGTCCCAGTGTCCTCACCCAACCAGTCCTAGCTTGCCTTCACCCCAGCTTCCCAGTCTCCTTATTAATCCAGTCTAGGGTGACAAATATCGGGATGCGGGGGGGGGGGGGGGGGTAACGCGGGGGGGGGGCGTGGCGGGGGGGGGCAAAAAAAAAACAAAACAAACTTCCTCCGCAAGTGCTGGAGGGAGGCCCAGGAGACTCAGGGGAAGCGCGGGGCCGGGGTGAGTAAGAGTCTGGCCTGGTCCCTTGCAGGCAGGACTCAGTTGGGTGGTAGGGCTGCTGCCCAGCTGGTGCTATCCCGCGGCGGCCCCGGAGTGGGGGCAGCAGGCCCCAGCCCCCCCGTCCCGCAGGGGAACGAACGGGGCTGGGCTGCCGATGCCTCCGCCCCGGGGCTGCTGCGGGATAGCACCAGCTGGGCAGCCCAGACATGCCTAGCCAGGGGCTGGGCCCAGCGTACGCGCTGCTGGGTCCCCGCAGCAGGCCCCGGCTCGGGGGGTTCGGGGGCGCCGCAGCCGCGGAGCGCCATGGCCGCTTCCTCCCCTGCGGCAGTGGGAGCTGCAGCAGCGGCTGCTCCCGAGTCCCGCTGCCCGGGGGGGAGAGCAGCCGCCGCCTGGCCCCACGGGCCGCCCCCCTCCTCGCCCTACGGCCAGGCCGGACTGTTACTGTTACGCTTCCCCTGAGTCTCCCGGGCCTCCCTCCAGCACTTGTGGAGGGAGGGGGAATGGTGAGCCCGGGGAAGAGGCGGGGATTCGGGGAGGGAGCCAATCGGGGGAGGAGGGGGCGGAGTCGGGGCGGGGGGGGGTGCGAGCACTTCTGGGCTCTAGGCTCGGGGCATTTCCTTGTTTGTCCAGTGTCCCGACCGCATGTCGGTCGGGACGCGGGACAAACAAGGAAATATCGGGACAGTCCCGATAAAATTGGGACGTCTGGTCACCCTAATCCAGTCCCAGTCTCCTTGCCCAAACATTTCCAGTCTTATCCCTCCAAGTCCCAGCCACAGTCCACCTCCATCACAGTATCAAGCATTTTTTAACATGGGCAAAACAATGTCTTTTCCCCTAGCCTTGTTTTCTGAAATGACTACATCATTTTGCTGAAATTTCCCAAAAAATTCAATCTGAGGGAGAAATATAGCATAGAAAATTTCAGCCCAAAGAGTTAAAAGTTTGGCAAAGTTATAAGCAACTGAAAACAGAAACTTCTAATGTGAAATGTCAGGCAACCTTAATAATAGGCAGTGCTACCAGCCCCACCAATAATTTTCCCCCAGACCCTCCATTTTTCAAGGGAAGTTCTCTCCCCAGAAACTGAATACACTTCACATGTGTCGTGTTCTTTCCTGGTTAGAGCTTGAACTACTTGGAAAATATGCTGTACCATAATGGACTTTATATATTGTATGTCCTGAACCACATTAATTATACAGGCATTGATTACCCTTAGGAAAATTACCAAATGAATCATTCCTCATAACTTGCTATGTTGCATAGATCCAGAACAGATAACTCCCATGGACATATGTTAATAAATGCTATTTAAAACAACAAAAACTGGGAACACTTATGATCTGATCTAACCAACACTCAGTGCAGCCAAAGGGAATCTTTGCACTTACTTGATTGGGCTTTGGATCAAGCTGTTCTATGTAACTTTGTGTTACTATTATTCTCATTCTTGTCTTTCTCCTTCCTCTCTGTATTGAGTTACATGAACGAATAGGTGTTTTCTTGATCCTACGGTTGGATCCATCTGTGTAGAGCCTCATATCCACGTTGAGACTTCACATAGGCTCTACACACGTAGATGCAACTGCAGGAATCTGGCCTTTAAAATAAGAGTTCCTGCCCCACAGACTTTCAGTTTATGTTTGTACAGCATCCAGCACAATCTTGACTGGGGCCTTTGGGATCTAGTGTAATACAAATAATAAATATAACAACATCATTTCCCGTAGTAGAATTTCAAAAGTGATTTCATATAAGAGATTGCAAAGTTTTTTGGAAGAATTCTATCAAGTTGTATTTATTTCATGTTGGCTTCAAAATTATTTTTAATCTTAACTGTAAAATAATTTTTCATCTATTCAGTATACATAACTAGCCATTTCTGTTTCACTTGAAGTGATGTAATATACTCCTTATTTTACAGTGATGAATATGAATTAGTTAATTCAAACCCTTCTCAGACAAAATCTATATACCTTGCCACAGTACCATAATAATTCCTCAGGCCACATATGCCACAGGCTTTGTATTGAAAACACTGGTCTACAATTTTTGAGAAGTCGTCTGCTTCAGAGATAAAATGTGCTATTTATTATGTATTTTGATGTGCTGAATTCAAATATGACAGTTAAAACAACTGATTGGCTACTGTTTCTAAGATATTTAAGTTTTTACATTTTATGTCTATGTATATTGTGTAGATAGTGGAGTTTTAATCATAAATTGTAAACCTAGGTCTTTTCATGTGTTTATGGTTGCTTTACATGATAATATTTCACCTGTCCTGTTTATGTAACACTTTTTAAAAATCAGCAAAAGGGTTATATAAATAAAATTTATTATGAAACAAAAGGCAAAAAACTATTATGTCATAGTTTAGTCCTATTCAGTGTCTACTTGGCTTGTCTGTTGTATTCATTAAATGGAGCATCTCTTGTCACTGTCCAGCAATAATCTGCAAGCATTGATGGGCTCCATTTGCCCTGATAGCGTTTCTCCATTGTTGCAATGTCCTGGTGAAATCGCTCGCTGTGCTCGTCGCTCACTGCTTCACAGTTTGGTGGAAAAAAATCTAGATGAGAGTGCAAAAAATGTATCTTTAGTGACATGTTGCAACCAAGGCTTTTGTATGCCTTGAGGAGGTTTTCCACCAACAACCTGTAGTTGTCTGCCTTGTTGTTTCCGAGAAAATTTATTGCCACTAACTGGAAGGCTTTCCATGCCGTCTTTTCCTTGCCAGGCAATGCTTGGTCAAATGCATCATCTCGAAGAAGTTCACGAATCTGAGGACCAACAAAGACACCTTCCTTTATCTTAGCTTCACTTAACCTTGATAATTTTCCACGGAGGTACTTGAAAGCTGCTTGTGTTTTGTCAATGGCCTTGACAAAGTTCTTCATCAGACCCAGCTTGATGTGTAAGTGTGGTAACAAAATTTTCCTTGATTCAACAAGTGGTGGATGCTGACCACTTTTCCTCCCAGGCTCCAATGACTGTTGGAGTGGCCAATCTTTCTTGACGTAGTGGGAATCTCTTGCACGACTATCCCATTCGCAGAGAAAACAGCAGTACTTTGTGTATCCAGTCTGCAGACCAAGCAAGAGAGCAACAACCTTCAAATCGCCACAAAGCTGCCACTGATGTTGGTCATAGTTTATGCACCTCAAAAGTTGTTTCATGTTGTCATAGGTTTCCTTCATATGGACTGCATGACCAATTGGAATTGATGGGAAAACATTGCCATTATGCAGTAAAACAGCTTTAAGTCTTTCGTCTTTGATGAATCAATGAACAGTCTCCACTCATCTGGATCGTGAACGATGTTGAGGGCTGCCATCACACCATCGATGTTGTTGCAGGCTACAAGATCACCTTCCGTGAAGAAGGATGGGACAAGATCCTTTTGACGGTCACGGAACATGGAAACCCTAACATCACCTGCCAGGAGATTCCACTGCTGTAGTCTAATCCATTTAGAGCCCAACAGCTCTGCCTTACTCTTGGGTAGTTCCAAATCCCTGACAAGGTCATTCAGTTCACCTTGTGTTATGAGGTGTGGTTCAGAGGAGGAAGATGGGAGAAAATGTGGGTCCTCTGACATTGATGGTTCAGGACCAGAAGTTTCATCCTCTTCCTCTTCCTTGTCTGACTCAAGTGAGAATGATTCTGGTGCATCAGGAACCGGCAGTCCTTCTCCATGGGGTACTGGGCATATAGCTGATGGAATTTTTGGATAATGCACAGTCCACTTTTTCTTCTTTGACACACCTTTCCCAACTGGAGGCACCATGCAGAAGTAACAATTGCTGGTATGATCTTTTGGCTCTCTCCAAATCATTGGCACTGCAAAAGGCATAGATTTCCTTTTCCTGTTCAACCACTGGTGAAGATTTGTTGCACAAGTGTTGCAGCATATGTGTGGGGCCCACCTCTTGTCCTGATCTCCAATTTTGCAGCCAAAATAAAGGTGATAGGTTTTCTTAACCATAGTGGTTATACTGCGCTTTTGTGATGCAAAAGTCACTTCATCACAAACATAGCAGAAGTTATCTGCACTGTTCACACAAGTACGAGGCATCTCTGCTCACTTTGGCTAAACAGAAATGTGTCCCTTTGCAAAATCAAACACTGACAAATAAGAGAGCATGACACTGTATGATTTCTAGAGCTGATATAGGGCAATTTGTTCGGCAGAGTGATGTAAGCTTCGTTATGATTGCATCATCCATGACTTCTAGGAATAACATGATGCAATTCATATCATGTATGATGCAATACCAGCTTCAGATTGCATCATTCATTGTTTTGCCTAAAAAGCAAGTACTGTCCAAACCCAGTCATAGATTTATTCATAGATCCAGTCAAAGATGTAGTTTAGTCATTTCTGGTTTAAATTGAGATCCCTTCCCTTTATAACTCACTTATCCTCCGCCATTCCCAAGTCAACGGTCGTATATACTGACCCAATAGCATATCTTGAAAACTAGAGCCAATCAACAATTTTAAGCATCATTTTCTTTCTCAGTGACCCAGAATTAGTAAAGTTGGACTACATTTATTTCAGATGCATTTTGGCTGTAGAGCAGTGAAATTGAAAGAGTCACTAAGAAATGGATTTATGTTTTATCCATTTAAGGCTCTGTATATGTTATGGTAAAATAATTGGAATGCCTATTATTCTCTTTTGAAACTGCTAAATTCTCATTTAAATACAATAAATGTAAACAAACAAGTGTATTGATTCAGTGTTATCAGAGAGTCTTCTGTGAAAATGTTAAAAAGGAAAAATGTTTCTAATTTTTCATCATGGTTTAAATCAAAATGGATTAGGAAATGTGTTTTTCAGATTAAGGGGTTGCAGCTGTGATCAAACTATGCTGCTGAACTAGTAGAAAATACAAAGTTACAGGTATTCTCACTTGGGCTTTTACTCCGTACCTTATGATATCTGATCTAGAGGTTTGCATAATCTGGCCGCTTCACTGCCACCACATTACAACTTTTCACAGATGACCTAGTACCAGCAGAAAGTCTTGACCTCTCACTCCTTCAGCACTTCAGAGGTTAATTCAGTGGAGGGATCAGATTTCTTTCCAGGGGAGTTTGATGATCACCTTCTAGCTAGCTCTTACTTTTAGTGTCTTTCAGAGCTGCTAAGTGTTGAGTGCTCTGCTGAAAAACAACCTTGCTCTGCTTCTTAAAATATCTCTTAATATATTTAAATTAAAAGCTGGTTTCTTTAGCAGAGTTTTTAATGGTAGCCTGATGAAGGTATCAACGTGTAAAATCAATCTAAGCCCTTTCTCTGGAACTCTTCATGGGAAGAAAAGTGGAGAAATGCTTTGGCCTAGGAATATTACAAGGTAGGAAGTTTTCTATACTTTCAAAAGCACGAACTCTGTGTAAGAGCTTTGTTTAAATAGTCAGTTTTTACACCGGAAGCAACATTGGAAGCAGAATATGTGATGAATTATGCAGTAAATCTTAGAACTTTGCTTCTTTCTCACTTCACTCCGTATTCCATTTTAAGTGCAGAATAATAAATTAAATCAGGATTTTATTGTTTTAGTTATATTTTCATAAAATAGAGAATTTAATGTGCAAGAATTGACAGATAGTATATTTTTTTCTACTGACTTCATCTATGCTTCAGCCAGTTACAAATATATCTATTGACTAACTGTTAGCATGAAGTTGTTCTTAAATTATTTCATTATAAGTAACTTGGTTTAGAAATCAGTATCTTTCCCATTAGAATTACAGACCTTTCATCCCTCTCAGGAAGCTATGTTAGGGGCTTTGTAATATTCTTGCACTGTTAGTTTGCTTTTTGTGCAAAATTAAGAACCTGCTTTTACAAGAGTGAGCGTTCTCACGCTCTGCACTGTGTAACAATAGCTTTTGGGGCTGTTGTCACGCCATTGTGAGTGAGGTCTGCTCTTTGACATTTTAGGATTTGATCTGCAGTCTTTTTTTCATGCATGTAGTTCTTACTCATGTGCAAAGTTTCATTGGCTTCCATGGAAGTACTTGCCTGAGTTAAGGAGTAAGATCCTTTACATTTGCAATTTCTTTGAAACAAGCCTAAGACTTATTGATGCTACTTAAAATGTTGCAATTCCCCCAGAAAACCAACTGCTTTCTGAGCTGATACTGACATCTTCAGCACAATGTGTCTGTATAATTAAGTAGTAAAAAGGATTCTATGGATTGATTGTGTGTGTGTGTTTGTTCTTTTAAATCATGGCATGATAAGTCATTCTTTCTTCAGTGGTTTGGCTTCTTTGGGGTCAATCCTGCTCCCAGTGATCAAATTAACTACTTTTATTGCCAAGTTTGATTTTATTCAGAACATATGTTGGCAAATTCTAATGTTTTAGCAAGACCAAATTTAGTCTCTGCCCTCTTTTTACTGTGGGAGCACAGTGTAAGTGTGCGTACATTATCCTTGTGTCTGTGTGTGTTCAGCTGCCTTTCATCAGTATTGTATGAAACAAGATGTAAGAGATGTTCCAAATGTGAAAAAACTCTGTTTGATTGGATGCAGTTTGGGGCAGGAGCTGTACCTTAATTATTTTATAAAGCACTTTTATGGTCCATTATAAATAATGAAGGAAAGCTTCAATGACTGGCAGTTACTTCAGTTCTTGGCTTTCTCTCTGCAGTTTCCTGTGCTGAATCCTGATTGAGGCGGATAGCAATGGGCAGACCTGAAGAGATTGGAGAACTTTTGTATAATGCTGTCATTCTTCTTAACATATGCACAACTACACCTCTATCCCGATATAACACTGTCCTCGGGAGCCAAAAAATCTTACTGCGTTATAGGTGAAACCGCGTTATATCGAACTTGCTTTGATCCACCAGAGTGTGCACCCCCCCCCCCCCCCCGGAGCGCTGCTTTACCGCATTATATCTAAATTCATGTTCTATCAGGTCGCATTATATTGGGGTAGAGGTAACTCAGGTAGCATGTGACCAGGATTCATCACCAAATTTGGTCCATTGGTTGGATCATTAGCTTCCCTGGCCCAGTCTGGGTACTGACAGGGAGTGCAACATGAATGCTGATCCATGCCCCCCATGTTGTCATTGCAATACTGCATAAAGGCAGGAGAGGAAAAACGGGATGACAGGGAAAGAAGAGGTCACATTCTACCATGCCACTTACAGGTATGTTTCAGTTATGTGAGTGTATGGAGTGTCCATCCATCTTTTGGGATGGCCTTCTCAGTGAGTTCATGGCACTTGACACTCACATGTGCATATAGGTTGTCCTGTTTGAGTGTGAGCAGAAACACCAGCGTGGGATAATAATGGTCAGAGCTTTCCCCACTATGCTTGCTATTCTAATGCTGGCTATTCTATCCATCTAGGTTATCACCGTGGAATCTGAATACCTGTTGCATTTCAGGATATTTTTGTTTCTTTACTGTAGTTCACGCCTTTCCTCCCACATTTTAATGGTTGATTTACATCAAAACTATAAGAATCCAGCTCACTAGCTCTTATTCCAAATGCCTTTGCATTACGGACAATATTTTTATATTGTATCAGAAATGTGGATCTCTAATGTACAATTTTTTCTTAATCTATGAAGCAGAATTTCCACAACTGTATCTCCTTCTGATGTGATCCTATAAGATCTCACAAGCTAAATAAGGTCCGGAGCTAGTACTTGGATGGGAGACCTCCAAAGAAGATCTAGGAATTCAGAAGGCATTGTGTCAGGAAATGCTGTTGGTATTTCAATAGGTAGCACTCTCTTCTTTGAGTCGTTATTGAACTAATGCCCTAGTACTGTGATCCTGGAGGTGTCCGCTTTTGGATCAGGAGAAGTGTAAAATCTTTGGCAGGGGCAAAATCAAGGGGCAACTACAGAAAGACCCAAAGAGTCTGAAATTCTGCAAGGTAATTCTCAACACTGTGGAAATTGCTCTGATCAGTCATCCCGGAGCATGTTTCTTAGCCCAGTCCCTCTGCTCCAGTCAATGTAGATGTGCTCTGCATGTTTAGCTCTGAGTGTTCACACTATTGATTTCCTCCAGTTGGAGAGAGGAGGAGAACATTTAATGAAAAAAGAAAAGGCAAATCCCAATTGTGATCCACATGCAGAACTCCCATATATGTCCATGAGGAAAATCCTGCACTCTCTCTGTGGATGTGGAAGAGCCTGAAAACAGTAAAAATACTACAGATCAGTTGTAAAGGGGAAAAATGCAGAGAGTTTGTGCAGTGGCTTAGGGAACGCAACAATTGCAGGGGCCACTACAGCCCTCAAAACCACCTCTTTCAGCTCTGTGGGCCTTCTCACTTCACCACCCATTTATACAAAGTGTACACTGGATCAGAGTTTATATCTTTGGTTGGTGTGTGCGTGTGTGTGTGTGTGCGCGCGCGTTTGGGTGGGGTGTAAATAAGTACTATTGATTTCCAGCCTTGATTTGTTGCTTTTACTGTTTGGGAAACAAAGGACTTATCTGTTACTAAAACAAAAGTATGGTACAACATTTTTATAGGGATTATTATCACTAACAGTAAAGCTTAACCTTGATCTCAGCAATGGTACAAGAGTTCTGATTCTCCTGCCAACTTCCACTAGTGTAAATCAGGAGTAACTCCAGGGGAGTCAATGGAGCTGCAAGAAAATGGGGTGAGATCCAGGTCAAGGCCTAGGCATTCAACTGGTGGCTAAATTAGGCCCTGATCCTGCAATTGACTATGCAGGCAGACTCAGAGGCACAGGGGCCCCTTCCTGTGCACTAATTTCAGGATTAGTCCCTTACTTATACACTTCATAGGTACTCAGAAACTACAGTAAAGGGAACTATGCAAGTACTTATATAAGAAGATCTACAAAATATGAATAGTGAAGTGCAACTCCAGCAAACAAGAGTTAATATCTGACTAAAAACGTTTTACAGGATTCCTTTCACTTTGCTGTGGGTTAGTGCTAATCCTACATTTGGGTCAGACACACTAACTCATACTGATTTATCTGCAACCCCTCGAGGCAGTGTAGTTTCACAGGAACAATTGTGTTGAACAATGGCCAAAAAACAAGTTCCACCAGTCAAATGTTTGCAACTTAATACAGCAGTCTGGCTGCAGTGCTTAGTGGTTATATATAGTGATTAGCTGATGATTCTTTGACTCCAAATACGATCAGGTAAAGCATGATGATATCACGCTTTAAATTTCTGCTTTTCCAATGTGAGATTACTAGTTTCTATAGAAACTGACATGGTGGGTTTTTTTTTTTCCTGAGATCTTCAGAATGTTTCTGAAGGTAGATTCTATGGGACAAGCTCAGATGGGATAAAAATCCCCTAGGTGGTGTGCGCTTAATTGTGCACACAGAAAGTCTGTCAGTGGCTAGTCTTGTTCCTGTTTTAAAAGAGCAGGAAAGGGGGAAAGAATACTATGTCACTGCTGATAGAAAAATTTGGATTAGGGACTAAGAAAGGGGGCAGAGTAAATATGAAGAGGGCACCTATAACTTTTATAAATCTTTTAAATGTCTTTTGCTAGACTAAATATTATCGTCTGCTGATTACTATTCTTTTTCTAATATAATCTTCAAAAATATTCCTGAAATCATATCTTAGTTAAAATAAAATTTAATGAAACGGAATGTTTTATTGAATAAAAACTGAATATTCCCTAAAAACTAAAATGGTCTGAGCAGCTTTGGCAAGATTTCTGAAAGTCTAACAATGCAGCATGATATGGGATGTCATTAAAAGGATTAGATCTGTCTCAACAAGACCAGCTGGAAACTTGCTACATGATGGTCAGATCCTTCATGGTTTGCTTTTTTAAAATGTTTTGGCATTATCACTTTTCAGAGCTGTTCAAATGTAACATTGGTGCCTCTAAACTCCAAATTTGGTTGGCTCTGAAATGTTTCATTTTAAAATTTAAGTAAACATATAGAATTGTGACAAAGGGGACTTACTGAAGAATATTGTAGATGATTCATATGCATATGAAATATTTTCATTAAATTCACAGTTACTCTTTCAAATAGATGCTCTCTTTAGCCACTCTTTTGCAGACATTTATTTGACATTTAGTATTATAACATTTGGGGGGGGGCGGGGGAGCATGCAAGTGATTCTATATGATTTCTTGAATTCCTGTTACAATCATGTCAGTATCATTCTGGATCCCAAAGGAAACAATGGAAATTGAAGTATAGCTTTATTGTGAGACTTTCTTCTTGGAAGATTTTATGAGTTTTTAAGTTTTTATGTGTTTGTTTTTTAATTTTGTACTATGAAGTTTTTCTTCCTCAATCAGCAAATAAACAGTTAAAGCTTTAGGTGGAAAAGGGTAATTGCCATGTTTCCAGTTGAAATGCTGTAGATGCCCCAAGGCTCTGCTTCCCCTCTTTGACAAACGATCCTTTTGAGCTGTTCATTGTAATTTTGTAGCTCCAGAGAGAAGTTATAAAATACACACATCAGTTTAAGGGCAAAATTCAAACTTCGACAATGGCACTAGTTAGTAATGATTTAATTGATAGTTTGCATTGAATATGCTAATATATGCTAATATGAATGATATCACTGCTGTGATAGGCTGTCCTGAGGATTGTGTGGTGATACTTACGCACCCTCCAAATAGACAAAAGCAGGCAACTCTATGGACAAGAATATTATTAAATGGGAATATGCTGATAGATTGTTTTAAAAAAACAGGTTTCAGAGTAGCAGCCGTGTTAGTCTGTATCCGCAAAAAGAACAGGAGTACTTGTGGCACCTTAGAGACTAACAAATTTATTAGAGCATAAGCTTTCGTGGGCTACAGCCCACTTCTTCGGATAAGTGGGCTGTAGCCCACGAAAGCTTATGCTCTAATAAATTTGTTAGTCTCTAAGGTGCCACAAGTACTCCTGTTCTTTTTTTAAAAAAACACACACACAACAGCAACAAGCAGGACCGGATTAACCTTTGGTGGGCCTGTCGCAAAACATATTTGTGGGCCCCCATGGGGCAATGGAGCATGGTGCAGGGGGGTCGGTCCCTGGATTAGAGGGTCAGCCAGGGGCATGGCATGGCAGAGGCGGCCCTGCTCCGCCCAGCCCAGTGCAAGGGCACTATTTACAAACAGCAGTTGCAAAACGCACAATGGCCTGCCTAGCCCTGTGCTGCCGGCATGCCCCTTCCCCTCGGGGTGGGCCCATGCCGCACCACACATTCTCCCCCTCCTCCCGCCCAACACCGGAACCCCCCCCCCCCTCCCGATTCTCTATGGCCGGAGACACCGCCCCCGGACCCACTATGCTCAGCACCCGCCCCCCCCCGACCCTGCCACAAATGCACAGCACCCTGCACAACACCTCCCCTGCCCAACACCCCTCTGCCCACAGTCCCCCCATTCCCTGGTGCCCCACCACACAGATCTTCCCCATCCCCTCACAGTCCAGCAGTACTCCCCCAGGCCCTCCAGAGACCCACTCCCTGCCTCCTGGCCTCACTCACCAGCCCTGCTGGGAGGCGACTGTGTCTGCTGGGCTGAGCAGCCAGGGCTGGTCCCGGGGCAGGGAATTGCTCTGGCCCCTCGGGAGTGGCGCAATCAGCCAGGCCACACCCCAAGCTCCTCATCCCCAGCTCCGTGGGGTCGTGGGCATCAACAATTTTCTTCAACTAGGTCGCCAGAAAAAAAGTTTGAAAACCACTGGTCAACTTTTTTTCTTTCCGAGGCCCTCCCCAACACGCTATAAAAACTCCACAGCCCACCTCTGCCACAACAACTGGCTTTCTGCATAGAAAATCCAGGGCCGATGTTAGGGAGTAGAAAGCAGGGCAATTGCCTGGGGCCACATACCACAGGGGCCCCCGCAAAGCTAAGTTCCTCATGGCCCAGGGTTCAGCCTCATTTGGTGGGGCTTTGGCTTTCTGACCTGGGCCCCAGTGAGTCTAATGCTGGCCCTGCTTGGCGGACCCCCTGATACCTGCTCACAGACCCCAGGAGCTTCGGACCCCTGGTTCAGAACCACTGCTCTAAAGCACCTCTTAGGAGAAACTGCTGCTATAGAAGAGATTGTATTCCTGTGCTAGCAGAGAGCATGAAGGCAGCTTTCGAATAGGAGGAGAAGTGTATGTGGGTCAGAGAAACAGTAACTGGGTGGGTGGGGGTGAAAACCCAAGGACCCTTAGTTAATTCATTATTTTGATCAGCTTGTTGTCTATGAGATGGTGAGTCACACAGTAGAACAGGGTAAGGTATGAGAGAGTTAGGCTGACAGTTGGATGCTTGACAGGAGCCATCCCCCATACTCCAGAAATAGACATGAAAATATTGAAGTTGATATGTTGATACTAGGCTATTCAGGTTCTTACATATCCCGGCTTTCATTGTGAAACTTTATTTTCAATTCAGAGCATCAGGAAACAGATGCTATTCAAATATAACATCGGCCAAAAATTATTATTAGTGGTATAATAGAGTCTGTTCCTCAGTGCATGGTGTAGGCCTGATCCTGACCGATAATTAGCACCCAAACTTCCATTGATTCAATGGTTCAGAGTCTAACTGATCTCCATGTATGGGGTTGGGAAGGAATTTTCCCCCGGGTCAGTTTGGCAATGACAGTGGGCATATTTTGCCTTCCTCTGCAGCGTGTGGGGTGTGGATCACTTGCCAGGATTATCTGGGTATATCTCATTAATTATTTTCCTGCTATTACAGGGTACTTGAGCACTGGTGCAAATCAGTTCTTCCTATTCCCTGCCTGTGGCACATATTAATCTAGTCTTCTGTGATTTGTAGTGCTTTTTTTCTTATTTCAGTTATTAGGTTTAGTGCATGGGTGTTATGTTAACATCTTTGGCCCATTTACTCCGACTTAATTAATACAAGTATGTTGGGTGGTGTTGGTGGCCTGTGATATACAGGAGGTCAGACTAGATGATCTAGTCGTCCCTTAAACTTGATGGTACTGTGACTGAGAGCTCTGAGAGCTCCAGGCCTCTCTAGGGTCTTGTTACACCCTTTGGATGTCTCTTATCTCTTCAGATGTTACAATATCTGAAATCACAGGCTATACCTTGACCCCATTTACAATCTGACATATTTTCAGTTGTGCTGATATCCTTTGAGAATGTTGTTGTACTACTTCCATGCACATGGGGCAAGAGGTTGAAATAAATATACTTCTAAGAATTTATGTAATTTTGAGTAACCCAAGTAGAGTTTCAGTTGATTGATCAAGTGGATGAAGGAAACCCCAAAGGCTCCAGCTTTGCGTTATGGCTGAGTTGACTTTTGCTGACATCAGAAATTATTAATTGCACCAGCTAAATTACAAAGAAGTTATCATGGCTCAGAGAGCCAGGAATGTTGTAATTATGAGGGCTGTTAGAGTTCCCTTTCTGCTTCCTCTCTTTTGCCTTTAACCATCAAGACATGGAAGCAAGGTAATAATGTGAACTAATTCATGTGGTTTTGGGGCATCTTTTAAAGAAACAATGTGAAATGGACATTTATCAATTTGGTAACTGATTAGGTCCTCTATGAGGAGACTATACCCTGCCTTTGCAGGGCGATGTACACAGTGATTCGATTTATACATTTTTTAGAGCGCTACATTTTTTATGACCCTGTGTATATTATAGGATATAGTGTACTGTGTACTACTCACCATATTATTATTTCTTCAGAATACTGGACGAATAACTTTACATACACTGGAATGAAGAAAAAGAGGTTAAAATATGCATGTATTTTAACTGGATCAAATTAATCCTCCTACTGTTTGTAGTGAGATGTATGTTGTACAGATTTTATTTTTTAAAGATTTAGCCAAGTAACAGATAAAACTACTTCCATGATGATCTTATCTACAGAGTGCAGAGTACAACAGTTTATTTTAATATAAGTCAAGGATCTGTCTTGCTTGAAAGTACGGTGCGAAGTAATTGCTAATATAGCCTTTTTTTTAAATTCTGTTTTAAATAGCACAAGGTTTCTTTTTCCTGCCTATCTAATTCTTTCCCTTTTTGTTAAAGACTGATTTCCCCCCCACTCTGGAATGCTTTGGAGTAAAGCTGAAATTGACCTGGTTGATTTTAGCTTATGTCCCATCTTATCCTGTCAAAACAGTTTTGCTTGTGTATCAGTATCATTTACTGGTGACATCAGCATTGCTTCAAGAATAGTGTAATTTAGCATTCAGGCAAAATGCAAGATATTCTAGCTCTGGGCCCCACATATGTTGCAATTCTGTGTGTTTTTTTTATTTGGTAATGAAATAGTATATTTTTAATACATAAAATTTAAATGTATTAACCTTCTCCATCAGAGTATAACAAATTTAAGGTAGATCAAATATTTAAACTAAAACACTTTGCAGTCTCTGTTTAAAGCCACAACAACTAGTACAGTCACATGCATGTTTCTGACTTTGTTCACAGGCATTATGTCTCCAATTCAGCAATCACATACTTCACTGTAAGCATGTAAACAGGCTAATTGAAGTCAAGGGAACTGTCAATAGGGCTACTCAGGTGCTTAATGTTAAGTACATGCTTAAGTGTCTTGCTGAATCAGGGCCTATTGGAGTTCGAGAATGCCGTGTGGTCATACATAATGGGCTGTGGTATGTTACAAGGAATACTAGAAACAGCAATTGCAACAAAACTGTTGTTGTAGGGTCTTTTTGCTTATTTAGTTATATTCCAAGGATTCTTAGATTTAATTTAAAAAAGCTTATATCTTTGTTTTTCTCTTACTATGTGCTTCTTTTTCAAAATATAACCAAATTAAACTAGCCCTAGGGGGGGAAAATCTTTTTCTTCTAAACAATAGTAACACCAAATTAGGGTTACCATACGTCTGTTTTTTCCCGGACATGTCCGGCTTTTTGGCAATCAAACCCCCGTTCGGGGGGAGCCCGGGAGGGGAAGTGCCTGGCCGGGGGCGCAGGGTCTGGAGGCATAGGGGCTGCCCGAAGCCCAAGCGCTACTGACTTCACGGTTTGCCGGGCAGCCTCCAGACCGTGCGCTCTCGGCTGGGCGCTTCCGCTCCCGGGCTCCAGCTGCGCTGGGGAAGCGCCGGCCGGGGGCCAGGGTCTGGGGGCTGCCCGGCACACCGTGAAGCCAGTAGCGCTCGGGCAGCCCTTTGCGCGTGGCTGGGAGTGGGAGGGAGGAGGGGGCGGAGTTAGGGCGGGGAAGGGGCGGGGAAGGGGTGGAGTTTGGGCTTGGCTGGGGGTGGGAAATGGGCGGGGCCAGGGCCCCGTGGAGGGTCCTCTTTTTTAATTGGTTAAATATGGTAACCCTACACCAAATATGTGAACTTCTGT
Source organism: Chrysemys picta bellii (assembly GCF_011386835.1). NCBI lineage: Eukaryota > Metazoa > Chordata > Testudines > Emydidae > Chrysemys > Chrysemys picta. Next base: position 71,147,083 of record NC_088794.1, on the reverse strand, counting down.
TGTCCTTTTGAACTTAAGATTCAGGGTCTTGCACACTTCTCAAATTATGTGTTGAGTTTGCAAAACTCAGGGCTTGTCTGCATGGGGACCCTCAGGAAAATTGATCTAAATTAACAAGAAGTGTGAATTTAGCAATTAAACTAAACCAAAAGTAAGGCCACTTTAATGCCGAATGAGAGGTGCCACACGGGGATGTATTGTGGTTTAACCAATTCACTCTAAATGCATATCTTCAGTTAATTTGGATAAACTTTTAATGTGCCCATGTAGACAAGCCAGCCTGATTTTGCAGATCTTTTTTCTTGTAATTTTAAATGCTGCTTTTATATACTCTGAGCAAAAAGCACTTTAAAAAGACTTATTTTAAACTTCATGCAATACATTAGAGTAGGTATCTTTGTAAATGCAAATAGGGAAAGTGAAGCACATGATTGAAGTGGTTGCAAAAGGTTATGCAGAATGTCATGGCAGACCTGAGAATATAATACAGGAAAATCTGGCTCCCATTCCTCAACTCTAACCTCTACAACCCATTTGTCTTTGGGTTTATGTATAATCATACAATTAAAAACAAACAAATTTACATTACGTAGCCTATGTATCCGTTTGTCGGTGATTTCTAAACAATGGTCCAGCGACCCTTATTGGTCTCAGGGAATACAGGACTATAAAAGCAGACAGGAAATGTTGTAAGAAAAGTAGGGGATTGGATTCCTCTAAATCTGCGGACCGTATTCTAATATCGCTGGAGAAGCACTGCCATAGATACTTGGGCTTCTTTACAGCTAACACTTTGTCCATGAAATATTTGTTTATACATTTTTCTGAAATGTGTATTTACCAGTAGGCTGCAAGGGCTCCAAAGGCATCTTTGGAGAGTTGCCTGTAGGACAGTTATTCAAATGGGGTTTTATTATCCTTAGAAAAGAAGCCATTGTATACTAGTTTGTAAATCTTTACTTGAGCAGTTTACTTTAAGTGCACATTAAGGGTGGAGTGTCTGCCTTGATGTTAGAATTTTTTTTTCTTTTGTCTGTTATGACCTTCCAATTGCTTTAAATATGTGGTTATTTTTTGTGCTAAACTTCCAGTTATGTCTTTCATATTTGATGGGAAAAGCTGCAGCTAGCATGTGCTGGAAAAGCTGGTCCTAAATAATAAGATATTGTCTTACCTAGCTGGCAGGAGAATGAATGTAAGGGTTAGCAGGGTTATGCATTAGTTAAACAACAAATGCATTCTTTGATTAAAGCTTTAAAAACTACAACCAGCTGGCTATTTCTAAATAAATTTCTGTCCCTTTGTCTTGTTTGGCGACCACACAATATAACTAGGTGCTGATGATGGTGGTGCTGGTGATGGAAGATGATAGTTTGTTATCCAGGTTCAATTAGTAAGACAGAGTCCAGAAGTTTGCTCAAAAATTAATTTTGCCACTGAATTTAAGTTCCTGTCCATGCTGATGAGTCAGTAAAGTCCTGTTTCATCTGTCAAGAAGTATCTTCTTAAACATACCACTTCTCCTCTGGGACTGAGGAGGTAGGGAGTGATGTTTATGTAAGTGGGGGAATGGTCCCGCTATTGTGGGGAACTTTCCTGGCTTCTGCACTACCCCGGTGAAGTGGGCTAGCGAAAGGATCTGAGTCCTCGCTCCCACTCCCTTTACCCAGAGGCCTCCCTGCCCCACTCTCCTGTCTGGCAGAGTCCTTGTAACCCCAACAAGGCTGGCCCAGGATTCCTGGGGGGCTCAACCCCCAACCCTGCTGTGGTCACCTAGGACAGGGGCTAGGGTGTCCCCACTACGGGGTACTCTCTCTGCACTGGGCACCTCTCTGACCCACTGATTATTCCATACAATTTAAAGCAAATACAAGTTGTTTAATTAACAATTAATCTAAAGAAAAGAATAAGGAAAAATGGGAGAGGTTAAAGGAAAACACATCACCCCGCTCTGTGGCAGGGAACATCACAAACAGTGTCCCTGGACATCAGAGCACTTCGCAGTCTGTTCCTTGTAGGTCCCAGATTTCCTTCTCAGGCCCTGGCTGTGCTGCAGGTATGCTGTGGATTGGACACTTGCAATGGTGGTGGCCACACACCTCCGGGCTTTGAGTGGTGGGACCCTTCTTCCCAGCGTCAGCCCCCCGTCCGGTTAAGGTCCCCCTCCCGGTCTGGCCTGCAAGGGCCCTTGGCTGGAGGTGTCTTTCTGTGCTGGGCCCTTTGCCCAAGGTCCCCCCTTTGCTGGCCCCACTTGCTCGCCACACTTGGCTCTGTGGCTGCAGCTCTGCTCCCAGCACCGGATCTGCTCTCCCTGGGCTGTGTCTCTGGCTCTGTGGCTGCGTCTCTGGCTCCTCTGGATCTGGCATGGTTCTGCTCTCCTGCTCAGCTTGGGCCCCTGCTTTCTCCTTAGCTCGGCCCCACTCAGTCTGGCCCAGGCAATTCCAGCTCACATGGAGGATGGCACCCACCTTGGCCTCCTGTCATGCTGATTAGCCTGCCCGCCCTGTCAATCAGGCTGACCTGGAGCATTGGCCTCTCGCCATTGTTCCTGGGGACTGTCAGCCTCAGGGTCCTGATTTCCCATCGACCCCTCCCCTTTTAGTGCTGGGAACTAGCCAACCAAAACACCTCCACTGAATGTTAGTAAGGGGCAACAGTCCCCTTACGTTTAGTTTAAACTTTGTCTTGCTATACAAACTGGGGGCTAAGCCAGTATCCTGGTGGCAGGATGTTATTGCTAATACAGAATAGTTGATCATAAAATGATGATCTATAGTATTGAGTATGATATCCAATAGAAAGTAGGTCTCCAAGAAGTAAAGCCTTATACCGGTCAAAAGTTGCACTTGGATATATCTGTATCAATAATATTTTTCATCTTGAGACTGTTTTATCACTTGTATGTCTTTTGATTCCTCGACAGCTATAGTATTGTCTTGCTTGGATATAAAGCATGTGCTTCTTTCCGCAGCTGGGATGACAGCAGCTCCGTCAGCAGTGGGATCAGTGACACCATAGATAACCTCAGCACCGATGACATTAACACCAGCTCCTCCATCAGCTCCTATGCCAACACACCTGCCTCCTCCCGTAAAAACATAGATGCACAGGTAAAATTTCTGTTTCCTTTGAGACATACAGCAGCATTGATGGAGTTATTGTCTCTAAGCAATAGCTACAATCCCTTAAAGTGAATGAGCCTGTCTATTACTTCATCCTTTCAACAGTTCAGTGTTTTCTTGAAATGAAGAATGAAATGCATCAGCATATTTCTTATAATAGTAACCCTAGACTGTGATATTTGGCTCCTTTACAGCCTTTCAGCAACTCACGCTGAAATTGTTGGAAACCTGACCAGAAATAAAATAACAAACTCCAGCTGTCAGAATTTGTTTTGATCAATGTTTAATATTTTACTCTCAGCACTTTCAACCTTAAGGGCTCAATTCCGTCCCCTTTACTGATGTTGAGCAGTACCTGCACAGCTGGTCCCACTGAAATCAGTGGGGCTACTTGCTCAGGGCCGGCTCTGGCTTTTTTGCCACCCCAGGCAAAAAACCCTCCCGCCGCCCCCTGGTGGGGAGCGTGGCAGGGGAGGGCGGCGAGCCCGTCCGGGGTCCCGCTCTCCCCGACTGGCCGGAGCACCAGGAGGAGGGCGGAGAGCCCGGCCGTGGGCCCGCTCTCCCTGATCGGCCAGAGCGCCGGGAAGAGGGCGGCGAGCCCGCTGCGGCTCCGCTCTCCCCGGGTGAGCGCCGCCCCCCTCCAGGTGCCGCCCCAAGCACATGCTTGGTAGGCTGGTGCCTGGAGCCGGCCCTGACTTGCTACCCAGAAAAATTAAGGGAGCAGAGTTAATCACTTTTTTCTGTACATTTTTTCTGTACATTCTCGAAATATTTTACTTTCCAGTTTATTTATTTTTTTTACAGATTTGCTACTTTGGAAGGCAAGTCTGATCTTTCAGTGTTCCTTTTCTCTTTAACTCCTTTATATCTTTTCAACAGTACCCTTAATACTCCCTTGTGTCAAAATACATTGTGCCATGTGTGCATAACAAGTATGTTTTCTGGAAAGTACTTGGTGTAAACCTAATGATCAAATAAGAATTTCTGATATTCGCTTATAAGAAGGTCACTTTAGGAGGAGTTTGCTTAGCGATTGTAATATGTTTGTGCCTTAAAAGGGTGCAGATACATTATTTCCCACATCTGCTCTGAATTGTGCTAAGTGCTAGTTTGGCTGCTGCCCTCCACACCAAAAGTGATGCTATATGTATATGGAGCTGATGTTAAGAAAGGCGAGCACCCACAACTCCCATTGATTTCACTGAGGGTTGTAGGTGCTCAGCACCTATTGAGAACAAGCTTAGAGTTGGTAAAGTGCTATGGGACTGTAAGTGCTTTTTAGTCTTTATTTTAATGAAAAATATTAACACTAGTAGCCTAAGCAACTTCATCCAGGGTCAAGCTATGGAAGGAGTTCTGCACCTTTGTCAATCAGGCCATAGGTAGTTAGTAATTATTCTCTCTGCACACATCCCAGTACAATGGTTATCATTAGTGCTTACCACCCTGGTGGTGTATGGGAGATACCACCATCTTTCTCTGGATGTGAAATTTGTGACATCTCTGCTACCACAGTGTTAACAATTAAGTGTTAATTTTTTAATAGACCCACTGTATATACAACATTATAAGTAACAGATGTGATTTTTTCTTTCGCACTAGAAAGTATACTGTACCATTTATTAAAGAACAGTTTAATTAAGTGAATGCCAGAGTTTAAAGATTATTACACTTTCAGCGGAAATGTAAACACACATTGGCTAAGGAATAGTATTATCTTAAGCTTCCTGGGCTGCACATTATTGCAGGCTTTTTACTTTTGGCAGTATTTCAGTAGACCGTAAATTTCATATCCATAGGCATCATGCATACAACTCTTAGTGCTCAGAAACCACATATCCAAATACAGCAGCAGATGTCCAGTAATTTCATTTTCATACAATAGATTGTTCATCACTAAACGTTGCAATAACATACGTGGTTTTCTTTTCATGTTGATACTAATTTTGTCATGAAAAGTGCAGGACTGAAAAACCCATTTTTGTTCTTTCTAAAACAGCTTATGAAGCCAAGGTGTTTCTGTTATCACAAATGGGACACAGGGTGTCTTATTTTGATATCACATGTGGCGTTGCAAAGGGATCCCTATGGTTACAATTTTTTTAAGGGGGAAGGGGGCAGGTTGGACTGGGTTCTGAATCTTTTTTTAATGGCTGTTTTAATGTAGAAATGTGGTTGCTGTGAAGGGTTGCACTGCCTAAAGTACTGTGTTGCAAGAGTGTATGACTCTTTTTTGCCTGGCCATGAGGTTCATATTTGAGCCTACATTAAAGATTTAGCCTCTGGTTATGTCAGTGATTTCATGTGTGTTTGAAATTGCTAATGCAAGTCCTCCACCAAATTGGAGAAAGGAGTTACAGTCGTTGAAGTACTTCTTCAAGCATGTTACAAAAGGAGTTACACAGGCAACCTGTGAGTTTTCCCCAGAATTGTTAAATTAGAAGTGTCTGAACATTAGAATACAGTGAGGAAAATAAAGGCAAGTGACTAAATATTAGTCTGAAATAGGTGACTGAGTTTGACTCATGCCTTGTAGTGGGTCAGATTCTAGGAAGTATTTCTAAGAGATCACAATCTAATAGTACCACCAAACTTACTTCCCTTTCTCCCACAACCATTCTAGCATCCAAGGGAATGCAAGCTTTTGGTAGAACAATAGGGTTCCAAACTTGCACAGGTAGTACAATCTAGTGATTGGCGGAGGGATGGTCCCCCGGGATGCCCACGGTGGTGAGGCACCTCATCAGCACCAGTTCTTAAGCATCAGGCAGCCTGGTCTGTGCCTGCTGTGAGTCAACTCCCTGAAGCCACTCACTTCTGGCAACATAAGTGCTACCTTCTAGACCTCTGCAGGCCTTGCTCCCTCTTTGTAGATTAGTGAATGGCACACACAAATCCCCAAGCCATCTCCAAGCATTCCCTGTAGTGTCCAGTCCCTTATCTACTGAACACTCACAGAAATATCAGGTCTGCTGTTCCGAAAGGAACATGCAACTTAGGACCAGCTCTTTGCTTAATACTAGAGCACTGACATATAGTTATACTGAAAACAAGAATATTATCAAATACTAGAGATTCAGGAGATAGTGAATAAGGATATTGGAAATGATTATATCTAAACAAGTTCATTACACGCTCTCTAGAGGCTAAACTTAAGTAACAGGTAAAGTTACTGAGTAAAGAAGTTTATCTCACCCTAAGTTCTCTTTGGTGTTTTCAACCAAGGTTGGCTAAGCGCAGTGGCGGATTAATAATTTAGCCGCCCCTAGGCCAGGAAATAATTGCCGCCCTGGTCCCGCCCCAACCCCGCCCTTTTCCCGCCCCCATTCCAACCCCCTCCCCAAAGTCCCCACCCCAACTCCACCCCCTCCCTTCCCCTATTGGATCCCTTCCCCAAATCCCTGCCCCCGGCCCCGCCTCTTCCCCCGCGCGCAGCGTTCCCCCTCCCACCCTGCCCCGCAAAACAGCTGTTTCGCAGCGCAAGCGCTGGGAGGGGAGAGAAATAGGACACGGCGGCACGCTTGCACAGGAGGCGGAGGTGAGCTGGAGCAAGGGGGCGGGGCACGGAGGGGAGCTTCCGCCCCTGCAAATTTGCCGGCCTAGGCCTTGTTGGCCTAGGCAATAATACGGCACTGGCTAAGCGCCTGTGTTCATGAATGCAAATGTGATGTCCGTTTACTTCCCTAGGTGCAGGGTCTTCTAGAAATACCCCCAAAATTCATCGTCTTTACTCTTACACAGGATAACCTCCCATGGCTCGTTTTTTCCTGCATGCTCTTTCCTGGTGATTTCATCTCTCTTCATAAACATTTGACTTTGTATGTAAATGGGTTTCCACTGTGTTAGCTTACAATGCTTAATATACATCCCAACAGAGAGATGGTCGCTATACCTTGGTACAGACTCTTAAAAACATATTTTCAGTATATCTGTACATACTTTTGGTGGTGATATTGATGATCAGTGTGACACCAGCTTTCATTTGAGACCTCTCATGACATTCTTTGGTGAACCAAAATGAGTTCCTGTAACCCACTTCCCTCTTGGCATTAAGGGCTTCTTGGGTCACACCAGGATGAATGGGTTATATTTGCAATTCTGCCATTTACTTGCCGTGACCTATTGCTCAGTTTACCCATTTTATAATGCCTGTGTGAGAGAATTATGAGACTATCTCACAAAAATATTTAAATTCTTTAAAGAATTTCTGATGTGTTCTGCTGTCCTTAAATGAAAGGTGCTGTTAACTGCAAATTATTATTCACAAAATACTTTATTTCATCTCTTAAAAGCCAAATCCTAATCTCACCAACATAGAGCAAGTTAATGGGCTTTGACTGTGGGAATCTTGCTTAGCTTGGGAGTGGACTCAGAAGTAATGCCGCAGCTTATGAAAGTGGAGTGTTATATATTGGCCACCACGCTCCTCCCTCTCTTGTATTCTTTGCTTAGACCCATGTATTATGGTCTTTGCCTATTCGTATTTGTCGTCTTCTATGTGGTGAGCCGCAAAGACCTGGCACAGAGATCTTCACAGCACACAGGGATGTGGTGTATCCGTTCTCAAGGGTCCCTACTGCTTTGGTCCCCGTGTCACAGGTTCATAGCTTTTTAGTTGTGGTCTTACAACATCTGTTTAAGGGAGTGCAGGGTTTGGATTTCAGATAATTAAAGAGAGATTGTGGAGCTCATGCATGTGAAACTGGGAGCCCAGACCAACAATACAACATATCAAAAGGGGAGGGCCCTCACATGTTAGTCTCTGTAGATGTAATCAGTAATACATATACAGTATTATCTTAACAAAAGAAACAAGAAAGGCAAAACAGAAACAAATCTAATTCTGCTAAATACAAGACCAAGGAACTGATATTTAGATGTACTGAGCACCCACAACTTCAACTGAAGCCAATGGAGCTGTGAGAATTCAGCACCTCTGAAAAACTGACTGTAAATGTGGTAAAAGTTTAAATCTATGTAGAAAATTCATGGAGGTTGTTCCTTCCCACAACAACCAAAAAAACCCCTAAAATTCCATCATACACATCTTCTGATGGGAAGTAAGAATTAGAAGACATTTGAAAAGAACTCAAACTGCAACAAGAATTGGGAGAGAGAATGAGATAAAATAGCTTGGAAGTTTTGCTGGCAGTAGATTAAATGCTAAAATAATTCACAAGAAAAAGCAGTTCCTTCACAAAGGTAACAGCAGCAGTAAATTATCAGATGAGTCAAGTTATCTAAAATCAAGACCCCATTATTTGGAAAGGAAGGTAATGGAACCTTTTTAAACCAAGCAAATCTCTGGGTTTGCTATTGTAGTCATAAAGTTCTAAGAGTCTCATTAGCTGGTTAAGGTTGCTCCCGACTCAGCCAGTTGTCAGTCCTTGTTCACCTATTATGTCCTGTGCGCCTTCTGATGACCTTCAGCAGACAGCTGCACCCCCGTCTCAGGATTTCCAGGTTCATCCAATTTAATGGTCTCTCAAACTGGGTGGCGTTTCAGCTAATGTTGGAATGGCAAGTTTCTTTGTGTTTGGGTTCTGGGCCTCAGCCATGTTTCTGTTCTGTTCTCATTGTCTGGCATGAAACCGTAGCAGCTATGGTCAACTTGTTTCACGAGTGGACATGCAAAATTTCAAATACCAGGGAAGGTGATGCTTAGTACAATAGTTGCATCAAATAAAGGAAGGTGTGGTACAATAATTGCATCAAATAAAGTTGAAGTGAACAAAGATGTTACATTGTCAGAGAACTCGCTCTTAGGCACTCTCTGGTGGTGAGATTCTATCTTTCTTTTGTTTTCCAAAGGCAAACTAGGGAAGTGTAAAGTAAAGGAACATTTGTCAGTAGGCACCCAAAAGTGTGTTAAGCACTTCGGTGACAAGTAGACATAAGTCCTACTCTGGAGGGTTTGTAGGATGATTAGACAATGGACTGGGAGTAGCATACACAGGAAGAAGACGACTGAATGGTGATGATAGGCTTGGATTTATTGGTTCCATTTTTTGTTTGTAAGAGGTAGATAAACTTAGGCAGTAGTTAAGTGAAGCTACATTGTAGTGAAGAACACCTGGGAGATGTAGCCAGATTCTGTTGTTTTATGACAAAGCTGATATTGTTCACAAGTTTATAGTCACAAACATTAAGCCCCAAATCTTGTATCCATCAGAGGGGTGTAAGGAGAAAGCAATATCGTGTTTCTCAGAATTGGGGGATTATGCTGAGACCACTTTTTTTGAATAGTGGACTATGTTTTATCATTTAATGAGCTAATAACAAGAAAAATAAAATAGCCCCAACTATTTCATACAACTGAAATAAACCATTACAGTTTATGGTGTTGGCTTTCATATACTGAACACTTAGAGGCTATTTTTTCTTGATCTCTTTTAAATATCACAGTAAAAGGCAAAAGAAATTAAACCAAAAAATCCCCTTCACTCATATAATATTAGGGATGTGATGTGATCAAAGAAAATAAATTATAAAACTATAGACAGATTCAGGGAGATGGGAGGTTTCAAAATAAAATGTAGTATCTTGCAGAGAGCATATTAAATTGTCAGTCACTTTTTTCTGTATTTACTTTTGCCATTTTGCTGATTACCCAGGTATCTGAGGGTGTTTTTTAAAAAAGCTCTTGGTTAGTTAAGACCAGATCTTTTGAAGTTCTTGAAAGCCTAATACAAGGTTCTCACCACCCTCACCTCCCCTGGGGCCAGTGGGATGAAAGCACTTTTCAGCATGTTGCAGAAACAGGCCTTAGGTAGCCTCCTTCTGCACAACTCAGTTCAGTGAGACACAAGCAAGTTTGGATTGACAGTTGCTTCCATGAAGGTGCTGTGATTAGAGAATAACCTTAGCTATCACTTGGAGTTCACATTCTCCAAGATGTGGGTGGTGGTCAACTTTTATAATTGGTTGTGATATTACAGACTTCCAATTGTTTATCACAAAATAAGTTTGGCAGGGGAAACCTAATTCAGTAAGAATTTTTAATAGGTGTATCTTTTAATAAACATTTTTAATAGGAAAGGAAAGGGAGAATGGGTTTGGGAATATATAGGATAATATAATGGGATATTGATAGGGTTGTGTGGAATTTGGCTATGGTTTGTTCAGGGGGTTATTCCATCCTTGAGCGTGGTTGTGCAGAATTCTCCATAAAGCATCTGACTTTATAAATGGGATGTGCAGTAGGATTGGCAAAATATAAAAAAGTAAGAGATGGAGTTTCAGTGCAAATTATGAACTAACTTGCTTTGGGGATTTAAGTCGGATTTTAATGTGGTATAATGGGGTTTTATTTCTCTCCAGATCTTGGGTGTCTTTTTAATGGGTTAGATTAAAACTAACAGCATTCCACATCTCTCAGTCTATGCAAAAAGCGACCTCATTGTGCTCTTAAGATCAAATTGCCAGACGAGAGGTAGGAAAGCAGCAAGAACAAAGAAAACCTAGCTGCACGTGTTTGAAATGATCTTTATGCATTGCACTGAAAGGGTTCACATAAAATTCAAGGAGGAGGTAAATGGCAATGAACTGAGTATTTTCCTTATTATTTATTAATCAGATGTTTGGTGTGTGTTGGATAGTTGGTGGTTTTTGGTTTTGGCTTTTTAGTGATTGTTCCCCAGTGTATCAGAAAGCAAACACAGTTAGTAGAATTCATTTATCTTGGCTTTTGCCTGGCAAAAAGCAGGCTTAACAAACAAAAGTAAAATGTCTAAGTGTAATCAAAAATTATTAGTGATTTTTTTAAATCAGCTTGGTGGTTCTAGATTTTGAACCCTAAAAAAAGGAAGGATTTCAAAAAGGAATTTGCAGTAGAGATTCTGTTATGATTTATTGTTTCCCTTAGACTGATGCAGAAAAGCATTCGCAGGTTGAGCGGAATTCCCTGTGGTCCAGTGATGAAGTCAAGAAATCTGATGGAGGATCAGATAGTGGCATAAAGATGGAGTCTGGATCTAAATGGAGGCGAAATCCTTCCGATGTGTCTGATGAATCTGATAAAAGCACTTCTGGTAGGAAGAACACTGTCATTTCACAGACTGGTTCCTGGAGGCGGGGCATGTCAGCTCAGGTTGGCATTACTACACCGAGGACTAAACCTTCAACTACCTCAGGCTCACTGAAGACACCTGGATCAGGTGAGGAAAAATGTAATACACAGGCAGGCCAACAGTTTACAATGGAGAAATAAAGTGCTTAACTGCTTTCCTGTGGCAGGAGCTGAACTTCAACTCATTCTATATTTACTCGTAGATTTTGTGTGTGTGTGTGTGTGTGTGTGTGTGTGTGTGTGTGTATATATACAAGATACTAAATCTCTGTGTTTCTGTTTTATGGCTGTATGTGAATTTTAAATGATACTTATACTAAAATGCTTTGAATATTGTTTGCCTGTTTTGAATGTCCCTTAAATTAGACTGTTCGTTGGACACAGTGTTTGCAGTTCAATATTCTTGTTTCTTGTAATGGTAATTAATGGAACTCCATTTTCATAGTCCTGGATTAAGAGTAACTCAGAACCTAGACTTCATGTGGCTAAGGATAGTTGTGTGAAAGAAGCTTTTTCACTGCTAAAATAGCAACTGCATCTTAATTTATATTAAAGCAATTTTCAGATGGACTTCATCAGAGCTCTTAGCACATGCAAATTTGTGCTTGAGCATTAATAGTATTTGTGCATGCAAATAGATGAATTACACTTTCACTCACACTTTGTTGTATACCCTATTGTGAATGGAAATTTCAAGGTCTGGTTTGAAAATGTGGCCTTCACCAGTTATATACACATTTTTTCTAAAGCTTATTTATTGTTGCCATATCATATCACTTCACTATTGACAAAAAGGGATCCAACCAATGGTAGTCATGAATGAAAAACACTTCTTATTTATCTGTCACTCTTACTTAACAATCTGTTCACTGTTTTTTGTATTCTCAAGGTAAACACACCAGATACTCTCTCCTGGCAAGTCTGCATATATAACTCTCAGTAGTGCATTATAGTTTAATACAAACTGGATCATAATTCTTAACCACACTTCTGTGGCTAGAATACTTTTGTTTTTCATGATGCTTTGATGCTTACCATTTGCTTAGCATTTTCAATTTAAGCATTTGACTTCTTTTTCTATTTTTTAGGGAAAACTGATGATGCCAAGGTATCAGAAAAAGGTAGACTTTCTCCTAAAGCTGGACATGTTAAACGTTCTCCATCAGATGCAGGACGCAGCAGTGGTGATGAATCCAAAAAGCCTCCCACAAGTAACTCTAGAACAGCTGCTGCTAATACAAATACATTTGGATTTAAGAAACCGAGTGGGTCAGCTGGCGGCATGACTATGATTACTGCCAGTGGCGCGACTATCACCAGCAGATCAGCTACACTGGGCAAAATCCCCAAATCATCTGGACTCATGGGTCGGTCCACTGGTCGGAAAACTAGTGTTGATGGCTCACAAAACCAGGACGATGGCTACTTAGCACTTAGTGCCCGCACTAATCTTCAGTATCGTAGTTTACCCAGACCCAGTAAATCCAGTAGCAGAAGTGGAGCTGGTAATAGATCTAGTACCAGTAGCATAGACTCCAACATAAGCAGCAAGTCAGCTGGGTTGCCTGTCCCTAAAATGAGAGAGCCAGCTAAGGTATCCCTCGGAAGCTCTCTGCCAGGTCTAGTCAACCAAACAGATAAAGAGAAAGGGATATCGTCTGACAACGAAAGTGTGGCTTCATGTAATTCTGTTAAAGTGAACCCTGCATCACAGACTGCTTCTAGTGGAGCTCAAAGCACTCACCAACAAGGAGCCAAGTACCCTGACGTGGCCTCCCCCACTTTGCGCAGGTAGGCACAAAATTTATTCATTGTGGAAGTACATTAACTGGAGTTATACAATTGTGGCTGTTTAGGCCAGGGACTGGCTAAGTTTTGTGGGCACTTACTAATGCGTGTGCTAGGTTGAGGTCTTTGTACTGAAATTTAATTTCACAGCTAGTATATACATGTGCTAATCAGGGCCGGCTCCAGGCACCAGCTTGTCAAGCAGGTGCTTGGTGCGGCCGCTCCGGAGAGGGGTGTCACGTCCAGGTATTCGGCGGCAATTTGGCGGACGGTCCCTCACTCCGCCTCCGCTTTTCTTTTTTTTTTTTTGGCTGCTTGGGGTGGCCAAAACCCTGGAGCCAGCCCTGGCGCTAATAATATTGTAAATATTTATTGCATTACGAGACAGCAGCAAATTTAAACATTTGAAATTGATTGTTAAACCCTCCCCAAAATGCTCGCAGTTGTGGCTGATTCAGAATAAAGTTAGTACTTGAAAACATTATAAAGGCTGTAATATAAACCCACAGCAACAAGGTTACAGGCTCCTGTAGAACTATTGATTCCACCCCATTGTACTTACACATCGTGCAGCAACACAGGGAAACTGTCCAAAGTTCAGCCAGATTTACACATGGAAGTCAATGGAGTTACTCCAGATTTGCATTAGTGTGAGAACATAATTTGACCCAGTATATTTACATTTGTTCACTTACTTGGCCCAATACAGTGTCTCACTCTGTTGCATGTAACGTTGTCCTGTGTGGTGAGACTCTTTACCTTAGGTTCCCAAGTAGGGAGGTACAGAGCAGCTTAACTAAAGGTACTATGTCAGCCGCATTGAATTTTCTTATTTTTTACAAAAATCTTCTTACATGTAATGATCTATTTCCTAGCTCTTTCTGACTGTATATATTCTCCTCCCTTCCCCATTATTTTTAACACAAGTACTTGGGTGAGTGGGAGTTAATTTCCTTGCTTTTCTGCAGCATTTGCATCAATGTCTTGACTGTAGCAAATATATACATTAAAATTATTTTCCACTTTAATTTTACATCGTAAGTAACGTAGTCTCTTTTGAGTTGCAGTGTTCTGGATTTCATTGTTGTCTTGACATCATAATTTCATCTCCATACAATTACACTGACATTATCCTACTTCAAATGAAGTGAGGATGTCACGTTCCATTCAAGTTGCCAACTTGAGCGTAACTCTTGTAATGGTAGTTTGGGTTCCAGCTAGGCACAAAAGGAATACTTCATTTCTTTTTAGGTGAATGGCCATCTTTGAAAAGCCTGTGCAAGTATAATTCAGCATGACCTGGTAGTTTAGTGATTCTCCTATTTCTGGACATCATTAGAAAAGTTATGTCTAGCTGAAAATTTAATTTCTAGCAATTACTATTTTAAAACAAAAAAACTAAAAGATTGTTTGTTGTTATGATATTACATCATAAATGAAAAATGTCCATATTGCTTGCCTCAAATATATTAATAATCAAACTCAATCATACATTTCTGTTGATGACCAGAAAACCATTTTGCTAGATCCTTCATTGGTATAACATTTGAACTACATGCAACTTTTTAGAATAGACACTGAGAGAATATCAGGTGTCTTGGAGAGTTTTTTGTGGAGGAGGTCAAGGTTTAAGCTAAACCTTCATTTTCTTTGTTAGCTATTTCATTCTTCAGTTGTCACCAGACTATGTACATAAATGTATGCCTGGCACAGCTAAATCGTTTTTAGTGGAATTTGCCCAGTGTGTGTATTGCTGGGCACTAGCCCTGTCGTGTAATATTGAGAATTTTGTTGTACTCTTTGTGTTTAATTAATATTCCATGCTGATTTTACACAGAAAATAAGCATCTGTAACTATAAAAAGACAGCAGTAAAGACTGCTACTGCTATATGTTAAATACTATCAACCTTAAATCTGAAAGCAAATATATTTTCTACACTTCTATGAAGAGTAAAATTCCATAATTACAATTATTTTATGAAAGTCTAGCCCTGTCTTAATTGTTCCAGCATATCTCATCTAGCACTTTCTGTCATGTGAAAACAATTTATATTACATAGAAGACCATGCATGTTTTTATGCCACTTGTTTGTGAGCCTTAGTGTTCACTCTTCTCCTGATGCATCCCTATGGACACAACCCAACAATCAGCTCAGTTATGCCTGTTTCTTATCAAAACTAGGAGAGGAGCAAAAATATTCTTATTGTCTGTAGGATTTCTCCTTCCAAGGTTAACCTTTATTCTGACACTGCCAACTTGCTGAGTTGGGCTGGTTCTGCATTCAAAAGGTACATTCTTCAGACCCCAACCTCCTTGGATGTTCAGCTCCATGACTCTTTCTTATTTATTTAATTGCCTCATTTAATTAGGTTTGAGAAGCAGCATGCCAGGAGACATTGACTCCCAGCCCCACTGGGATGATCTTGTATGGATAGACATATTGACTATATTCTAGGTGGTGACAATCTGTTTTAAAGAAAGAATTTGTCATTCTTCTACAGAGCACTATGAAAATATCCCTATCTCCCTCTGAAATCTTTTACAGTCTGGTCTCTGAGTATGCATTGGGGGATAATTAGTTTCTTTTGAGGTATTGACTCCAAGTTCCGAGAAAAGTTAGCATTAGTTTGGCCTCAGAAATCTCCATTAGTCAAAGATGTTCATCACCTTCTTGGTCTGATGGCAGCTAGTAAATGCTTGTTGTAAGTACGCTCAGGAAACTAAGACCAAAGACGAGATTAAGCTAAACACCCTCATAGTACATTCTAGAAGCAGGGCTTGCTATATAAATTGCAGGAATCTCCACTGTCAAATCACCTCTATGTAGTGATCGTATCTGGTCCTAAGCAGAAGAAATCTAGGACTCCCTTAAGGAAGTTGTTTAGGGATAATAGAAAATGGCATATTGTTATGTTTCTAGAGAGAGCTGTCTGAAATGTCCTAATCACTGCTCCTAGTAGGTGAAATTTTCAAAAGCACTTCAGTGATTTAGGAGCATATGTCCAATTTTCAAAAGTGGTTTAGGCACTTAGGAGTCTAAGTGCCATTGACTTTCAATGAGACTTAGGTTCCAAAGTGCTTACGGCCCTTTGAAAATGGATATCTTGAATAGCTTAGGTGCTTTTGAAACTTTCTCCCAATAGCTCTTATGAAGATAAGGCTATTTGCATGATTTAGACAGTGCAATGTTTTTTAGCGGAAAATCGTAAGACTTTCCCTGCTAGGTGTCATTGGCTTTTGTAGGAGATTTCTTCAGATACTTACTTTTTGTATGGTCCACTCAGTGATTAGTACAAAAGTCAAACTATTTTCCTCAGAGATCTATGTTATCTTTCAAAATATGATTTGAGTGATCTGTATTTATAGATCTGAACTACAGCCAGTCTAATATTCCATGCTTTAAAGTAATCAGTTCAGTATTATCACAGGTAAAATCCATTTCCCTCAGGAAACAGAAGATAAAATGGCTAATATTTTTTAGTTCTGTGAAAGTTATATTTGAAGATTGAGAGAAGGAAAAGTTAAGATGTGTCTGAAATTGGCATAATAATTTTCTCGGGGTTTTATTAATGGCAAGGAAGGGAAAAGGAAACCCATCAATTCAAGGTTGTCTATATGAATCTAAGAAAGACCATTTACAGGCAGGACATTTCTTTAAGGCAAAGCCTATCTTTCTCTTTCTTTTTTCGATTTAGCTAGCAACAAAAAAATATTTTTCTGAAGCACCAGTTTTCAGTCTATTATCATAGTTATCATTGTATCATTTCCTATAGATGTAACATCTGGGGTCTCCATATAATTGAATATGTAATTTTCCAATGATAGCTTTTCAGGACAAATATTATATGTATAAAATATCTTTTGTACTTAGTAATTTTACATTCCATTTCATGAAGTTTTTGTTACATTCTCTGAACTTTTTTTACAGACTTTTTGGTGGAAAACCAAGTAAGCAAGTTCCCATCACAACAGCTGACAATATGAAAAATTCAGTGGTGATCTCCAATCCTCATGCTACCTTGAGCCAGCCGGGTAACCTTGATTCTCCTTCTGGCAGCGGTATACTGAGCAGTGGGGGCAGCAGTCCTCTTTACAGTAAAAACACAGATATGAACCAGTCTCCGTTAGCCTCTAGTCCCAGTTCCGCCCATTCAGCTCCCTCCAACAGTTTAACTTGGGGTACCAACGCAAGTAGCTCTTCCGCTGTTAGCAAGGATGGCATTGGATATCAGTCTGTCAGCAGTCTTCACACCAGCTGTGAATCCATTGATATCTCTCTCAGCAGCGGAGGTGGGGTGAGCCAGAACTCATCCAGTGGCTTGATCGCAGCTTCTAAAGATGATTCTTTGACTCCCTTTGTCAGAACCAACAGTGTTAAGACAACTTTGTCTGAAAGGTGAGTAGGTTTAAATTTAGACTCCATTAATATGTACTGTATGCTCATATCTTAAAAATCAGTGATGTGACAACTGTAACTAACATTCCATGAAAGGTTTCAGAGTAGCAGCCGTGTTAGTCTGTATCCGCAAAAAGAAGAACAGGAGGACTTGTGGCACCTTAGAGACTAACAAATTTATTAGAGCATAAGCTTTCGTGGACTACAGCCCACTTCTTCGGATGCATATAGAATGGAACATATATTGAGGAGATATATATACACACACATACAGAGAGCATAAACAGGTGGGAGTTGTCTTACCACCTCTGAGAGGCCAATTAATTAAGAGAAAAAAAACTTTTGAAGTGATAATCAAGCTAGCCCAGTACAGACAGACAGTTAGATAACAAGTGTGAGAATACTTACAAGGGGAGATAGATTCAATGTTTGTAATGGCTCAGCCATTCCCAGTCCTTATTCAAACCGGAGTTGATTGTGTCTAGTTTGCATATCAATTCTAGCTCAGCAGGTTCTCTTTGGAGTCTGTTTTTGAAGTTTTTCTGTTGTAATATAGCCACCCGAAGGTCTGTCACTGAATGACCAGACAGGTTAAAGTGTTCTCCCACTGGTTTTTGAGTATTTTGATTCCTGATGTCAGATTTGTGTCCAGGAAATGGACCGCTTGTGTACATTGGCCAAACCGGACAGTCTCTACGCAAAAGAATTAATGGACACAAATCTGACATCAGGAATCAAAATACTCAAAAACCAGTGGGAGAACACTTTAACCTGTCTGGTCATTCAGTGACAGACCTTCGGGTGGCTATATTACAACAGAAAAACTTCAAAAACAGACTCCAAAGAGAAACTGCTGAGCTAGAATTGATATGCAAACTAGACACAATCAACTCCGGTTTGAATAAGGACTGGGAATGGCTGAGCCATTACAAACATTGAATCTATCTCCCCTTGTAAGTATTCTCACACTTGTTATCTAACTGTCTGTCTGTACTGGGCTAGCTTGATTATCACTTCAAAAGTTTTTTTTCTCTTAATTAATTGGCCTCTCAGAGGTGGTAAGACAACTCCCACCTGTTTATGCTCTCTGTATGTGTGTGTATATATATCTCCTCAATATATGTTCCATTCTATATGCATCCGAAGAAGTGGGCTGTAGTCCACGAAAGCTTATGCTCTAATAAATTTGTTAGTCTCTAACATTCCATGATTGCAATTCAGATTGCCATTCCTACAAGGTAAATATTGAAGGATACTACCACAACATACAAAAAATGGCCATTTCAAGCAAGGAATTCAGTTCTGAATTACATTAAGCGTGGGGATGGGTTCAGAAGAGTCTTTCATTTGCAATTGCCACTGCTATGGGACATTTTAAATTACTCAATGCTACCTCATATTTGAATTTCACGTATCTTCTTATCTTTCTGTATCAGCTGATCTAGTTGTGGTGCACAATACACTCCACCAGCATTTTAATCTTGTCTTGAGAAGCCAAGTATTTCTGATTAAAATTAATGAGTTTTTTTTAATAATATTTCACACAATTAGGATCTGGACAATAAGTGCTTGGATACTGTGGTGATTAGTCTGGTATATGAATCGAAGTAGAACAGAAAATTTCTTTCAGAGCAAACAATAAGCGTGCACTGTCTGTAGAAGGCAGTGTAGTTTGAAACCTTGGAATTTAGCCTTACCTTATTGTATGACTTTGTTACTAAAACTTTGTTGCATCTTTGTAACAGAAAACAACTACTAAAAAAAATGTTCTAACAGTTTTTTGTTTTAACTACTTCCCCTTTCTCTCCTTTTTTCATGCTAATATTCCTTCTCTTGTTTTCTGTCTCATTGGACTTGTTCTTCTAGCCCTCTCTCTTCCCCTGGTGCTAGTCCCAAATTCTGCAGAAATACTTTACCCAGGAGACAGGACAGGTAATGCTGTCTCAAGGCAGTAGAATGCACAAAGGCTCTGGGTTTTGTTGCCCTCATTTATAAAGCAAAGTGTCTTGTGAGAGACGGGCTCAGTTGAGACCTCTGTTGTGTTTGTTTTTCAGATGTAAATTGTGACACATAGACATGCCAGTGAGAGTCCACTTAATTAAATCTGGGGATGGCATACGGCATAGTTGACAGATGTAGTTTGTGGGTTTTTAGTTGGGTTGTTTGGTTTGGTTTGGTTTGGTTTGTTTCTTTGCCAAAGGCAATTTTAAAATCCTGCAATTTGTATCTACCATGATGAACTCTCACTAGCATTTCAGCATTCCTATGGCATGCAGCTTTCTTCACTGCGTTTCAGGCTTTTCACCTTTGTCATGAAGTTCAAGTGTTGTTCAGTACACTCAGTGTTGTAAGTCCTTTACTCCAGTTTGGTTCGTAGGTGTCTTGCAGGCTTTTGTGTGTGTCTGTTCTTGTAACAATGAATGCAGGAAGATGGGAGATAGTGGACATGAAGCTAATGGTTCCAGCTTGCTTTTGCAATCCGCTATGATATTGCCACTTCTACATCTAGGAATTGACAGTGATATTAGCTAGAGGGCTTGACAGTAAATTATTTTATTTAAACATGATATATTTATTTCAGTTAAAAACAAACCCTCCTCACAAAATGAAAAGCAAGTTGTTCATTTGCCAGTTATGTGAAAACACAACTCTTTAAATATTTGATTTTTGCAAATACTAATAGATTGATATCACACTGAAGATGGAATTTCAGTTGAAATACAGAAACACTGAAAACTCTGGGCCCATTTGAAAAAGCTGCCACTATATTTACATTGCAACTTAGGCCTGGTCCCCACTAACCCCCCACTTCGGACTAAGGTACGCAAATTCAGCTACATTAATAACGTAGCTGAATTCAAAGTACCTTAGTCCGAACTTACCACGGGTCCAGACGCGGCAGGGAGGCTCCCCCGTCGATGCCGCATACTCCTCTCACTGAGCTGGAGTACCGGCGTCGACGGCGAGCACTTCTGGGATCGATGCGGGATCGATTTATCGCGTCTAAACCGGACGCGATAAATCGATCCCAGAACATCGATTGCCTGCTGCTGGACCCTCCGGTAAGTGTAGACGTACCCTAAGGTTGTGTCTACACTACAGCTTATGCTGACATAACTTATGTCGCTCGGGGGTACATATAAACCACGCCCCTGAGCAACGTAAATTACGCCGGCATAAGAGCTGCTTCCGCTGACATAGCTTCTGCCGCTCGCAGAGTTAGTTTTTTTATGCCCTCTCCCGTCTGCATAGAATGTTTTCACCACATGTGCTGCAGTGGCGCAGCTGTATCACTACTGCTGGGCCGCTGCAGTGCTGTTCATATTGACATGACCTAAGTGATAGCAAATTATTGCACTTGCTCTGTGATGAAGGCAGAAGGAAATGGTATGAGGGCATCTTTTGACTTTGAGATACTATCAGTATTCACAAGTAGGTGGCTGCACGCCTCTTTAAATGTATATTTTGAAGCATTCATTTAAAGCATGTTCTTTTATTTTTTAAAGAGCCATTTTTGTTCAGTATGAAAAGGGGAAATAGCAAGGCCACTATTGTGAGCAGATGAAATTCATTAGCATGATACCAAATGCATGTATAACACAATCCACACATGCCTAGGAGGCTTTTTTTTTTTTTTTTTGGTTGTTGCATGTTAGATAGGGTGCATCACTTTTTCCTCTGAAAATGTGATGCAGATGTTTATACTTCTCTCCTCATCCTGATTTTTAATCCTCCCCTTTTGTTCTTCTCTGAAGTTCTTTTCTTTTAACTTTTCTACAGCGACCCACATCTTGATAGGAACACTTTGCCTAAGAAGGGATTCAGGTATTGGTGTTTCCACATAGTATAACAGCTTTTGTTGTGGTTTTGGAGCTTTGCTTTGTGTTTCTGTTGTGGCTGTTCGTGGTAGTCTCTGCTTTTGCAGGGGGTGGCAGCAATCTTTCTTTCTTTCTTTCTTTCTTTCTTTCTTTCTTTCTTTCTTTCTTTCTTTCTTTCTTTCTTTCTTTCTTTCTTTCTTTCTTTCTTTTTAAAGTCCTCAAAGAAGGCCTTTTTCCAACATGTTTCTTTTCTTCATCTAGTGGCTTCACTGCTTGAGCAGGAACTGTGGCTTTTGCTGGCTGAATTGCTGAAAAGCGTCTCATAAACCATCATTGGGCTTGATTTGAAAGCAATAATTTGCAGCTTTTATGGCTAGTGCACTAAACTAGGTGTATTCATTTTCACAATACAGTTCCTGGAACCCTGAAGATTTATTTAAGAAAAAATTGATTTACAACAACTTAATGAACTTCTTAGGATGAAATTGAAAAAAAAATCATTTTAAAATTGTTTGCACTTCAGAATACACTTTTAATGGATCTCTAGAGAGACAATCTGTGGGCTGATAAAAAAAAAATACAACCTGACTAACATTTGGTAAATGTCTGTTTCTAAAACACCATTGATATGTAGGGGGTATTGAAATCTAGAAAAAAAAGCACCGAGAAACATTTTTTCTCCCTTAGTAGACGGAAGCAATTTTAGTGACATTATTTACTTTAAGGCTACAAATTAAATGCTTTAAGTCGATGTTACAGAATTCACGGAAAATATCTGGCCAGTTTAAAACATTTAAACTTTGACTTGCTTTATGCTGCTTTTAGGATCACTGAACCGATGGCTTCAAATTGCAGCTGCATTTTATTCTGCACTATAAACACATTGTTCTTTGTGTCGGCTTTATCACATTGAGCTGGGTGCTAAAAGCATTTCATATGATGAAATTTTTGCGTAAAATGTTTCTATGCCTGTCAAATGTGCATCTAGTTAATAAACGCTATCTTTTAAGATTGAAACATTTGAGGGCTGAAGAGGTAGGTATTAATTTTGTATTATTTTTATTTTAAATAGGTGTTAAAATTGACTATTAAAGGCCCCAGTCTACAAAGATGTATGCATGCGCATAACTTTAAAGATGCGAGTAGTCCTAAATCAGTGACTATAACTATAGGATTGAGGCCTACGGCATAAGAAGATAATGTACTTTTAAAAAACTCTCTTGGCCAAGTTCTTACAAGGTTCATTGTTGTTCTTAATTGGCAAACAATATTTTACTATATTTAATGCAATCTGGTCACCTTTATGCCTAAATTAGATGTTAAATAGAACTCCAAATTAATATGGGTTATGTTTGACTAATTGTTTTTTAATTTGAAGCCAAACCTCTTTATAAAGATATTAATTCCCCATAAATATGTACTTTCTAAGACCAGATGACATATCTTAGCAGAGATACAGAAACCCATAAGTAAAATTCCATTGAGCTTAATTGTGTGCTATTTTTAAGATAAAAGGGGCAATAACATTAGGGCTATTTTTGGACAAAAGTTATACTCTTTGAGTAAAAACAAATATAGCTATTATTTACAAGCTATTAGACCTCATGTAGGTTTGGTCATTTTAGCTTTTAAAAAAACATTAAAAGTATCTTGTCATTTGTCATCTGTACCTGTTTGGCGTATTTTATGACTATCTATATATAAGCAAATACTTCTCTTACAGTATTTCAAACTGACATCTGTATCATTTCACATCTCTCATTATTATTATTATTATTATTATTATTATTATTTATTGTTATTAGTTGTGTAGCACCTACAGTGGACTAGTTACTTCTCACACAGGTATAAGAGCAGGGGGAAAACCCTGCCCTGATTAATATCATTGGGAGTTTTAGAAGGTTAAACATAGTCTCCTTCATAATGATGTAATACTATGAATTTTGAACAAATGTGGTATATTTCCAGGGACCCTATGTATTAATGTCTCCCTAATATGAATCATTGCAATACACCTTGTTTAAAGGCCTACCTTTTAATGGCTCCACTGAGCTGAATCTGATTATAGTATGCCAAAGAGCCATGCTAAAGTACTTCAAAGATGAATTGAGATGTTCAAATAATGATAAAATTGTGGTATAAACTAAAAGAAGAAAAGAAATTCCAAAGTAAGGTGCTGATCCTGCAAATACTGACTTATGTGCTTGACATGTGTTTGCCAAATCAGATCTTAAGGCTCCTTCCCTTGTACTTACCCATTGCAGAATCCATAGTAAAAAGATGCACTTTTTGAACTCCAGTGGAATGAGCTGGGGTTGGGACAAGAGTCTTAATTCAGAATTATATATCTTTTATATCACTTAGTCCTTAAATTTTATCTGAAGATTGTTTTCCCAAATAATATTTCTTTCCAGTATATTTTAAGATAAGTTTTGAAATAATTTCTGGTTTTGTAGGTATACCCCTTCATCCCAACTTCGGAGTCAAGAGGATGCAAAAGAATGGCTACGTTCACATTCAGCAGGAGGCCTTCAGGACACTGCTGTCAATTCTCCATTTTCATCTGGCTCCAGTATAACATCACCCTCTGGAACTAGATTTAATTTCTCCCAGCTTGGTGAGTAATTAAGTGTTATGATAATCAGTGTAACATAATGTGACAGGGTGTACCTGGCCTTTGCAGCTCCCTGCAGTAGGCCCCGCAGTCCTACTTCACCCTGCCTCAGGAAAGGAGCAGTGAAGCTGTCTAGAGAAGCCTCACAGAAGCAGCAAGTCAGAGCCCAGCAGACTCACATAAAAAGAGCTGCAGGGCCTTAGCCGATCAGTTCCTGGGTGGGACCAGAGGGGCATGGAAGGATGCTCCTCTCTGGCCAAAGCAGCTCAAGGGAAACCAGTGTGTGGTTCTGGCTACATTTGCTTAAACTGGGAAAGAGAGGACGTGAAAACTTTAACCCTGAGGTATCGGGTGAAGATAAGGAACTAGGTGGGAAGCGGCCCAGGAAAATAGCGCAGCATTGCAGTAACAGGTACGTGGCTGTGTTTATAGGTTCCTGGGTTGGAACCCAGAATAGTGGGCCAGTCTGGGTTCCCCCACCGACCACCACTAAAATTGTGTAAACCCCGAGAAGGTGACAAAGCTTATTGGGAACCTCAGGTGAAAGGCTGAATTTAAAGGGCCCAGAGCTGGTGCTGCCCAGAACCAAAGAGGGCAGCTAGACAGGTTTTGTTGGACTTTTTGCTACCCTGGAAGGGTTTCGTTTTGACTGTGAGCCAGCTGAAGGGCTGAGTCACTGAAGCAGGAGCAGCAGGTGCTTAAGAGGTGAGTGCCCCCAGTTACACATGTTATCTATTTTGAAAGTAGTGAATTAGACAATGTACCTTTCTTCTCACAGGCCCAAATGCCCTGCCTAGCTCTGGGTACAGCATGCTACCATCTAGCTTCAATTCAGGAAGTATTTATCTTGAAAGTAATAAGATAGGCCTTTGGGTGCTGACCAGTCAGCACTGTTCTGTGGTGTGATCAAAAGTGGTACATCTGAATTGACCTTATTCAAAATGGTGCTGTGCGTATAATCAAATGCCCTACATAAGCTATTCACAGGCCTAAACTACTACTAAATTTGGAAGCACCTAAACTTTCCTACGTACTCATATCTACTTCATCTTTAAACTCCAAGCATATTAACAAAACATGATCATCTAAGCTTATAATGAAACCAGACAAAGCTTTATCCATCACAATCACAGACAAGCCAGTGGAATTTTAAGTTGGAAAGTTTACCATCCCTTCATTTGGTAACTTGGATTAAAATAAACACGTTTTTAAATGGAAGAAATGTTAAAGTTGCTTAGAAGAAGCTATAAAATTCTGCTAGCTTTAATTAAATGTACTAGCATATGAAACAAAGTAATTTAAAGTTCCCATAGTCCTGAAATTCTATCCAGTAATAGACTTGCTTTCATCGTAAAAGCAATTGCACACTAATTCCCTGTTCATTTAGGGCCCAGTTTAGATACATAAATCAGTACTTAGGCACACAAGTTGGAACATCTGAAACAGGGGGGTTTCAAAATATTTTATATAAGAAACAAATATATTATTATTTATAAACTTTCATTGTCTTTAAAGAGAGATATACAATATGCTTGAACTCTTGCCTGACACTATTTAAAACCATTTATTTCTCTGTGTAAGTATCCATTTATTTTGTGAGTTAAGCTTTCTGTGTGCTGTATGGACAGTTGTCTGTAGAAATCCTGTTATCACAAACACATCTGTCGTCTGCACCAGTTTAAAATATTTCTTAGTTACCTTTGCAGTTTATTTTGATGTGAAAAACATAAATCCTACGAGGTGACATATATATACTTAATGTACTCTAAACAAAGGTGGTATCTCAGATCATCCATAGTTAAGTTTTTAATTTTTGTATTAATTTTTAAAAATCTATATGCTAGAAAGATAAAGCAATAATATGAAAAAAAGTTAAACCTGTGCATGTGATCGATCTGCATCCTAGTATTTATGGAACAGTTTGTGTACTATGTGATTTGTAGAAACTTGCGTGGTCACTTATTTCCAGTGCAATTTTGAGCTGAAACAAAAATGTCCTAGCAACAATTTGAATGCACTGTAAGAAACAAGCTATAAGCCAATCCAAAATAGTTTTAGTTAAATCAACATCTAAACCAAAATTCCAGATAAATAGAGAGAGGGGGTAACTTCCTAAAGTGTTAGCAGCAAACAAGCTGCATCAGGAGCATGGAATTATATCACTAGTCAAGCCAAACCAGATGACAGTCTTTGCAGGCTCAGAAAGTTAAAATGTTGGGGCTTTAAACTACTTTAGAATTTACATGAAGATCAATTATATGACCATATTTCGTAAGTAATGCAGCTACCAGAAATGAAGTTCATTATGATGTTGTAAATCATTTTTTTCTTAAATAAATCTTCAAGGTTCCAGGAACTGCATTGTGAAAATGAATACACCTAGTTTAGTGCACTAGCCATAAAAGCTGCAAATTATTGTTTTCAAATCAAGCCCAGTGGTGGTTTATGAGATGCTTTTCAGCAATTCAGCCAGCAAAGTGATAGTTAACTTTATCCTCAATAGAAGAGAAAGGTGATTGATTTGGGTTTTATCCTCGGGACATTTTGGGCTCAAGAGATGCCCTGCAATGGAAGTAAACTTCCACTGACTTCAGTAGCAAGTGCTGGCATGCAGGGTCAAACCCTTTTGGACACAGGTATAATTATAGCTATTTTCAAAGAAAAAATAAAGTGACCTTTTGTTAGAGAAATAGGAACCATATCTCTGATGATAAATGAGCCCAAGATACCAAGAGAACATAATATCAGATATGAAATTATGAAATCAATAGACAGGACTCAGCAGTCAAATCTTCAACTTGACTCCCAACCAACAGTTTCTCAGTCAGAGAAACAAGTGAATAGTAACAAACCTAATGGAACATCAGACTTCTGGGTGACAAGTTTGGCTGATGTTATCAATTTTCTCCACAAAGTGATTGAATAATAATAAAAAAAACCAGGCATAATTTAGCGCATGCACACACACAAAATCCAGAAAAAAGGTGTTCCTGGATGTAGAACTTACATATTCTAAACAACATTGGTCATCATGGGGTATTTGAGGCAGGGGTAATATTTGTATAAAACCCTTGATCTATGTGTTCTGTATGCATGTATGTATGTGCATCACTCAGTTGTAACTTACTGAGATCCCTTTCTGGAAAACAACAATTGAGAAGTGCAGTACTATTATGAAACTAAAATTCTTTGAATTTGGAGCTACTCTTATATCCATATGAAAATGTCAGTCTTTCTTAGAGCTTTGAAGCAAATACTTCACAAATTATGCTGTGTATGCAAAAGATCGGGGTTCTTAAACGTCATTGCACCGCACCCTCTTCTGACAACAAAAAATATTTCATGACCCCAGGAGGGGGGTCCGAAGCCGGAGGTTGCCTGAGCCCCACTGCCCTGGGTCAGGGGACCCAAGCCCCACCACTTCAGCCCCAGGCAGGGGATCTGCAACCTGGTCCTGCCACCCAGGGTTGAAGCTCTAGGGCTTTGGCTTCAACCCTGGGCAGTAGGGCTCAGGCTTCAGCCTTGGGCCCCAGCAAGTCTAAGCCAGCCCTGGCAACCCCATTTAGAGAACCACTGCAAAAGATCATTTAAATTAGTTTGGGCTCTTTACTCCAGTTGGAGAGAGAATTATTCCAAATGAGTTTAGAATTAATTAGTTCCTGCCTATGAGGTGATATTGACATGACTGAGCTTCCAGTGTAAACATAAAGACTCAAAGACTGTGCCGAAGCTGACCTTTTTATTTTTAACTTAGTTTATATAGCTCTTGTATGAATCCACTATATTGTAGGAAGGAAAGTAAGCCAAGAAGATATGCAGGCAGAAATTTATATATGATTATAAGAAAACAATCTTTTTTTGGTAGCTGCACAAGAAATAGATATGTGAATTTCCTGTTCTACAATATATTCCTTACTTTTTAGCAAGCCCTACTACTGCGGTCCAGATGAGCTTGTCAAATCCAACCATGCTACGGACGCACAGCCTTTCCAATGCAGATGGTCCTTATGATCCTTACAGTGACACACGCTTCCGGAATAGTTCAATGTCACTAGATGAGAAGAGTAGAACTATGAGCCGTTCTGGGTCATTCCGTGATGGCTTTGAAGAAGGTAAATCAAGCATGTGAAGGCACTGCTAATGGACTGGAAACCGTTTACACTGAAATCAATGGAAAAAAGCTCCATTGACTTAAACAGGAATAGGATCAGACCCATAATCCTACCAATTAAATTATTTAAAATTGAATGTTGTTAAGTGTCAAGTTATTTTGTTCTATCAGTTTTGAAAATGGAGGAGAAAAGGAATGTAAGGCAGAATCAAAAGTCCATTACCATTAATGGAAAGACTCCCATTGATTTCACTGAGTTTTGGATCAAGCTCATAAAATGCAAGAAGAGAAAGACAAACAGATAGTAAGGACTTTGCTGATTTCTGTAGACACGAGTATATTGTCCAGCTCATGTGTAAGACTGAAATTTAACTAAAGGGATTGATGGAGGCAAAAGAATAGCATATTTTAATGGAAGGAATTTCAAACAAGATTTTTTTCTTCTGGGTGCATTTTGAGATTCAGCTTAAACAGTTAAATCAAAGATAGGCTAATACGATTTTCTTTTTTCTCCCCTTTCCATAAACCTACCTTTCAGTGTCAACTAGTTAGTGTGTTTACTTTATTTCATATTAACATTCAGAACAATGATTCAGAAGATTTATGACAAGTATGCAATAAGTGTAAAATTTTTAGGAGTATAAGAACTAATTGATGCATATAGATTGAACTATGCAAAATATTTTTCCATAACAAGATTAATATTGGACCAAAAGTGGTGGAACTTAATATACAGGTTGGAAGAGAAAAACTTACTATTAGTATTGCAATTTATTGAAAGGCAAGCATGTTAATCTTTTAAGAGGTTACAATTAAAATCTAGGCATTTTCTATGGTTAGATTTCATTTTTCAGGATACATTATGTTGCTACTGTGAGGATAAGGTAGCATGGAGTTTATGTTCACACAAAGGTCCTTTGGTATCAGCCCCCTACCATCTCTGCATCCCCAAAGCCCTTCCCTCTTGAAGGAAACAGGCTCTGAAAACCTTTACAAAATCAATTCTTTCCTGGGCTGCCTACAGGCTTTGCTGTGGGAGAGTACAACATCACTAGGTCACTGAGGCGGCGCACACAATCCCTAATGGTGAAATTCTGACTCCACTGAAGTCAATGGGAGTTTTTTTTAGGGGGGGTCAGGATTTCACTCTTAAGGGTTGATAAAGACTGGTAGGTTGGTAGGTTTTACTTAGAATCAAATTCTACTCTGGATTTATACTGGGGTTACTCCATAGACTTTGGTTAATTATTCCACAGTACAACCATGTAACCAAGTTGAGTTTGTTACATGGGGTTCCAAAGGGCCTAATTGAGCTTTCTGTGAGACCTTTAGTCGAACAGCCAGTGCACATATGTTCTCAGTCAGCATGTTAAGATGTGTTATCTCTGTAGGTGCTGAATAACTGATGCCTGTTTGAAATGGAATTCTTTTTTTAGTAAGGCCATCCTGGGGTCAAATTCTCTCCTCAGATACAGGTGATAATCTCCCACTGGCTTCAAGTCACTCAGTCAGAAGGCCTAATGGATTTAATGTTGTTGTTTTATATGAAAAATGATTTGAGGTATAGGAGCCAAATTATTTTTTCCTGTGTGAAGACATTTTATATAACTCTTACCCTTGTAGCAATTTCAACTTACATCTGGATACTTCTGCAAAGATTTGTCTTACAATAAAAAGTTTATGATGGATGATGCAATTTTGTTTACATTCTTATGAAAATTTGCTCTCAGTAGGTGAAAAATCTGCAGTGAATGCTCTGTATATGATTCCATTATGTGCTTACTATATTGCAAACAGATATGCAATTTGTTTATTTTATCTTTCCTTTAGTGCATGGATCCTCTCTCTCCTTGGTGTCCAGTACATCATCTATTTATTCAACGGTGAGTATCGTGCAATGTAAACCTTCAGCAGGAGCCTGCTGAGAAACGTAATATTAAATATTATTTTGCAGTTGTATAACTTTTTTTAGTAAAACAAATTAATTGATTGGACCAAGTGTGCTAATTGTTTTTGCCATGTAAAGAGGATGGCTCTTTGCATGTAAACATAAATAATGTATGCTACCTATGTAAGGTATTTTTTATGTTCCCAAAAAGGTGTTAATGGATATTTATCACAATACTCATGTTAGCCTGTTAGACCCTGATGACCCAGAAGCAGGAGTTAGTCTCTTGAATCAGCGATCCACAACCGTTCTAAGGAGGTCTTGATACAAAGGACCATAATTGATAGTCCTGGTCTTTTGTGCCAACACCACCCACGTTCATTTAATAGATAAAGCCATTTCAGTCTGATAGTTTAGTGATCTGCTAATTAAGAATTCTCTAAGTAGGTCTTAATGCAATGGATTTAATCATTGCAAAGGAGCCATTACTTCTCATTTTGCCAAGAGTTTTTGTATTAAAAGTCTTAATTGCATAGTCTCTTAATAATCTGACATTGCAAGAAGATTTAGTGGTATTGTGGGACAAATAATATAATTATAGTGTTTTTTAAAAAGTGTATTATATTATTCTCTTCTAATACTTTCACAAAAGCATCTTACTTCAGAATATGTAACATTAAAGGTTTACTAAAGGAAAATATATCTGAAAATCTGAACTGGCACTCTGGTCTTTTAAAAACAATGGACAACAATGGAATCCGGGCATTGTGTTAATAGAGGATGACCTTACAAATTGGTATGAAAGTATGATACAACCACACAACTACCATGCATCCATATTTGAAACAATGCTATACTTAATAATGTTATCTTTAAGGGCATGGTCCTGCAATTTTTATTCAGGCAAGTAGTTCTTTTCAAGTCAGTGATACTAACTGCATGAAAGAGTTGCAGGATCAGGCCCTAAAACAGAGAACCTGTTACCTTTGGTTAAAAAAAAAATCACCTTAGACTGTAATCCAATTACATGAAATTAAAATTCAAAATGACTAGATTGTAGAGCCCCTACTCAAATTGGTGAACATTTATTCATATAATTAATCCCATTGAAAACAAGAACACTACATAAGTAAGTGCTCACTATGTGAATAAGCCCTCCACCTTCTCTTCCAAAAGTAATTATGGTCACAATGAATGGTGCATGTAAATGTAAGATGTATTTAAAGTATATTATTCTAAACACTGAATATAAGTTTTAGAGTATCAGGATTACTGCTAGTAAATTTAATTTCAAACTAAACAGAGCCAAACATGTTCAGAAATACAGAACTAAGATTATTGATTTAGATTGATATAATGTCAAAGTTTTTAATGGTGAACATGGTGGTACTCAGTGGAATTATTCATGTGAATAAAGTTGCCTGCAAACACCTATATATGCTGAATCAATAAGTAATAAGTAAGGACTCCTATTTTGAGTTTTACTTGTAAAAAAAATTTGACCTATGCTAGTAATGAACTATTGTAAGTTCCTCATATGTTTTTTCCTGATTTTTTTTTGTTGCAGCCTGAAGAAAAATGCCAGTCAGAGGTAAGGAGCAATATGGGTTTTGTAAACATAAACTTTCAATCTAGACACTTTGCATGAGTGTCTTACACCTCTAATTCGGTAGATTACGGTACAATAAACTAATCTTTTAAATACAATATTTAGATTCGCAAGCTACGAAGGGAGTTGGATGCATCCCAGGAGAAGGTGTCAGCTCTAACAACTCAGTTGACTGCTAATGTGAGTACAATTCAGAAAAATCGAGGCTGATAGATAAATTATGTAGTGCACAAATCACCATCCCAGTTTTCCTAATTAGCAAAGAGATCACTAGTCTATAATAATCAATTCAGGTCACATATTTGTGTTAAAAATAAATATATCCATTTTGGGTCAATCTGAAAACAAAAAGCTGTCTATTCTAGTGTTCAACTGATTATTTAAAAAAAAACATTAAATACAGTTATACTGATTTGGCTATTCCTTTTGTATATGTACAGCATGGAGGTACATAGGTTTGGTTAATGCTGAAAGAGATTCTTTGAAGACTCAGTTCTCATCATAAAAGTGGGTCTTTCATTCACATATAGGTGTCAAAGGGGTCATAAGAGACAGATGAGAATTACAGGGGGTGCCCATGAAAAATGGGAAACCTGATTTAAATGCATTATGTTTTCCCATAGCATACAAACCATGCAACAGTGTGGGTTGATGGCAAGGGTAGACAAAACTGACTCACAAAAGGGGCCCTGAGAACCAGTTTATGGCAGGGTCTACGAAGCATAAGGCATCTGATTCAAATCAGAGTGTGCTGTGTTTTCACTTGTTTGCCTTGAGGAATATTCACTACCATGAAATAACTATCTTTGCATGCTGTTTGGAACAAAGGATTGAAAACCAAGGACACATTGGGGTTTTAATCCCCATTGAGTCAACACTGTGTAATCACAGGTGGCTGAAATCCTGGTTAAAAAAAACCCAGAAGCTCACTGGAGAAATAAGTGATTCCAATGTAAATAAGACAAAAATGAATAGTGACCATTTAAAAACCATTCTAGGATTATGGGATGGGTAGATGTGAGAACTCAGTTACCAAAGCGGAAATCGTGGCCATTAGCTCTTGAATGAGTAGTAATAGCAAATATATCAACATGAAGAATGAGTTTGACCTGAGTGATACTATCCTTCACAAAGTGGAAATCAGAACTAGAGCTAATGTATATCAGTGTGTTGGCCATACACACTTGAAAAATACAAAAGGGAAGCCAACTGAATTGTTAACATATAGGTTAAGGAAAGAAAATTAAGGCTACATCTAGTTCTTTGCCACATTCCAGGAGCAAAAAACAAAACAAACCCAAAAATGAAAGTTGTTAACTTTGCCCTGCAGATGCAAAATACCTGACTACATCAAATGATTTCATGCAAACCACCTCATTTGTATCTAATATCTTTTTAAATTCATCTTAATATGTAATGTCTACAGAAAAGTGGGCTTTGCTTTCTTAAATGTAGGCCAATTCTTTTACAGAGTTTTCTTAAGTTTGTTTTTTTGCTGACAGACTATTCTTGAATTACTCCCACTTCTGCTTCTTACAACAAATTATGCAACTGTTCATGTAAGCTGGGCTCCATTTTGCACTCAAGGGGCTGCTCTGCCTACTGATTTGGAAGAGTAACCTCTTCAGACTGTAGAGAAGAAATGTTCTCTCTAGGGCAGCAATTACTTCCCTTCTTTGTCTATATTAAGAGGCCATTCAGCATCCCTGCCGTTATTCCTCCTTCAAGGAGGAGGAACTGCTCTTTCCAGAAACTTCTAGTCTCAAAATAGTTTTGCCTGGTGCTTATGGTGCCATTGTCTGAACAGATTGCCCTCCATGTTGACACTCCATTTGCTTTTTGTAAAATTAGCAACATTTATACTTTCTTTTTTCCATTTCATTTTCTCCAGAGTGAATTCAGCACTGCTGTAATGTGCTAAGGCCCTGACAGCCCTGAGTACTGAAGTCCCTTATTTATCCACAAAACAGGTGCAGCTGAGTCACTGGCAGTACAGCCTTCCCCAGACTGTCCTGACAGTGTGCCCCAGCCTGAACCTGGGGTGAACCACCTTTCTGCAAAAGGTTACTTTATTTCCTGTGGCCACTTTGCTGAGACTACCATCGCGGGTGTTTGTTGTGGTGATAATTTTGTGGAAAGGGCTCGTTTTCACTAAAAAGTGAACCAAGACCCACCAACCTATTTCCTATAGCCCACTGATAGGGTTGCCAGTTTGGGTTGGACATATTCCTGGAGGTTTCATCACATGACATAATCTTTAATTAAAGATTAACATTTAATTCCTGGAGACTCCAGGACAATCCTGGAGGGTTGGCAACCCTACTCACTGAACAATTACTAGATAGTAACAACTTGTGGTCACTTTAAATGGTTTCAAAAGGGCAACTGAAAATGGAAAGGCTCTGTATCTGTTTACTTATCCCTTGATCCATGCAGTCCCATTCACCGTATTTTTTTCACTTTCTCAAAGATTTTAAATGATATTCCTCATTGTTACTGAACAGCATCCCCCCATAACCCAAAAGAAATTATTCAATCCAGTGTTTTTAAAATAAACGTTTTGGTTTTCCAACACATGTAGTGGGTATTTAACTTGTTTTATTTTCAGCCATTTTTCTCACAGTCTCAGCCCTGTTTATTTTCATAGGGTCTGAGGGGCATGTCAGCCACATATATCCTCATGTTATTGTACTATTCATGTTTGTTTTCATTGTGAGTGTGAGAACAGTTATTTGGGATAAATCAGCTATGTGCTGATGAAGTACAAGTCTGGAATGGCTACATGAAAGGTTTTACCATTTTGTATATACATAGATGAGAGTGGACAGATTTAAAATATCTATCTATATATATAGATATATACACACACAATTTGTACTTGCTCAGTGTATGTAATTATTTTTGATCTGAGAATAAAATATCATTAGTTTATTTTGATTATCATCAGTTGTCGTGGCAAAGGGTGGGCAAGTATGTATTCAATATTAAGTATATTAACGGTTTGTCAGGGATATATTCAGGATTAACTTTTTGTGAGAATACACTTATTCTGGAATAAGAGTGATTTATTCCAAATTAGCTTAATCTAGGTAAATTAAGATAATTTGGAATACAGCATTCTTATTCCAGAGTAGGAACATCCACAGATGGAATATATTGGGAATTGTTAATCCACTTTAAATTCACAGCCTGCGTATTCTGGCATGGCACTGGGGAAATGATTCTTCTGTCTCATCAAGTTAATTCTTACTATTCCAATCTCTCTCTTCTGGTCGGAGACTATGTATTAAATGTGATTATTTTTTCTTTGCAGATTGTGAGAATATTTAGTGTCTTATAGATCATGTATTCTGTTGCTACTGCTCACTGGTGTTTTGTTTTTTTAAAGAAAAGGATCAGAGGAAGGCTCAAATCAGAATTTTGGGGCCATTCAGATACAGGTCTAAAATTCCAAACTTCATTACTCTGGCCCCTGTCATTATAATGACCTGAATAAAAAATTTAGATCTGAACACCACCAAATTTCAGGGAAGTTTTAATCATAAACTCAAAAAATAACATATAGTATAGAAGTAGGGTAGGGTAGGGTATGGCAAGAAAGGAGAGATTTAAAAAGAAAATGTCAGGTTATTAAGGGAAATGGGTCCTGAAAAATGGACAATGAGCAAAGTGTTAAGATTTTGAGGATTTTGCTTTCCTTGGGCTAAACACGGCAATTTATTAAAAATAAAAGCCTCCCTCACAGTTCAAAGTTAGAATTAAAACTGATTTAAGATGGAAACTCCATCCTGTGAGACCTAACTCCTGCAATTTATAACGACGTGGATTATGTACCATTGTGAAGACAAGGTAGAAGTGTATAACAGAAATATTTCTCTTTATTTAGCTTCAAGCAATGAGACTGGACAGGTACCTCTCAGAGAATAGGTCTTCAGTGGTTACAGCTGCCAATTCCAGACATCATCTGGACAAAGAGATCAAAACCCTCCTTTCATAATAAACTGGGGTAGATAGGAAGTGAATGTTGAATTTACAAGTTGAAGATATATGGCTGATAACCTTCATGCCTTTCCTAATTTAAAGCAGCTGTAGACTTACTGTTAGCACTTTTCTCCTCCTCGCCCCCGCAGCCCCTATAGTTTAGACTTGTACAACTTTAGAAAATTCGTGTTTTTCTCAATACAGCATATAGTATTGTATTATAATATGTTGCAGTCAACATTATAATATGTTGCAGAGTACTAATGACAAATATTATTATGTATGACTCTAGAGAAGCAGGATTTCCTTTGCTGTTAGAGGCGGTTGGTTATCACACTGATCACCAGTCATTTAAAATATCCTAGATAATTATTTCCTGTGTTGATAGTGCACTGAGTATTCTGTATACATTGTAACAGCACTTGCATTTATGAGTCTATAAAAGTGTCATCTAGACAACTGCAGAAACTCTACAGAAATACAGAACTTCCAATTGCCCACATGTTGGTATCTGTTCAGTCCTCTTCATACTGGCTTATCTCTACTGTCAAACCCTATATTCTCAGTACAAAACCTTAGGGAGATTCACATATTTGCACTGCAGCCATTTAAATTCAGGGACCATAGCACTTCTCTTATCTCAAGGCAAACTGAGCTCCAATATTTTCGTTTTCTTGGTGGATGTGCAAGAAAGTGAGAATATTACAGAATTATTATTTAATTGAAGAGCAACCATTTCCAAGTCAATTTGGCAAATTTACAGCAACTTTAAACATTAGTGGTAAAATGATTTTAGCTACATGAATACCTCTAATGGAAAGTTGAGGAAAACAGTTCAAAGTTCATTCCTTATTTATACAGTGGAGGATTTTGCACTTCTACTTGCTTGCTTTTCGAAGCTGAAAATACGCATTTTGAAGTGATAGTGGATGTCAGTAGTAATGAAGGGGGAAAACAGTTGAACTTCATATGGAAGACCTGAAAATGAGGAAATTTGAAGGATGTTGCATCATTTTCTATTAGCATCAGTTATTTTATTTTCAAGCCTGAACTATATTTTTAATATAATGTTGCATTCCATGGAAATAGGAAAACATGAAGAAAAACTGGTCTGAACATCTGGAATTCCTGGAATGATATTTAGTCAATGGTTCTTCTGGCCCTCCTTTTGATGGCATCTCCATCAGCCTTAAACTTTTCTGAAGAACTCTTTAGCTGAATGCAAAATGTGAGCTCTGCAATTCTCTAGTAAATTGGCAACTCCTTCACACTGGCCTGGCCTCAACCATTATCCTTCTATGCAAAAAAGACATGTTGGACCTAAACTGACTTGCAATATTCTCCCTATTCGGCAGTAGGAAAAGATTCTCAGCCTCTGTTACCAAAATCAAGCTGCAGGCTAGTAAGGTTCAATCTTGTTTTCTTAAGACACTTATATTATGAATACTGCAGATGAATTATTGACTATCCTATCTAAGGAAAGGATAATTATCCAACTCAAGTTTAATATTTGTTTCTAAGCATTTCTGTGAGTTGGTTAATTAGTTACTTAGCAGTGTATTGTTTTTTATTTAACTTTGTAGATTTTCTAGTAAAATATTAATAGAGATCTAAAATATTAAGCTCTGTACAGCTCTGATTTTAATATTCTACATAGTTAGAATGAAGGGTTGGTAAGAAATGGAAAAATCCTGGTAATGGACTTTTGCTTTAGACTATTTGCTTGTAAAATTCCACAGTGCCCTGTTATTTTGCTGAGTGTCTACAAGCCTATCTGGGATAAGAGTTTTTTTTAAACCCCTACACTTTTAGTTTATAAATAGATTAATAAATAATTCATTTGACAAAAGCTCTCACTCTCTCTCTGGTGAGTATTTCTTTTAAGGTAAGATTAACACATCAATGTGTGATAGCGCTTTTGTAGCTTGACTTAAAAGCAGCTGTGAAAAATGCATTTGGAATTTAGTTTTGTCTTAGAAATTGATACTCTAACTACATTTTAACAATTTTTGAAGATAATGGCTGGTCAAACAGAAGCCAGCAGCAGCTATATGTGCAGTCACTAGCTTTTGCCAGCAAACTTAATCATTGCCTTCCCCCTTCAAAAGCATATTATTGTCACAGTTGTATCTGTGCACTTAATATTTATGAGAAACGTGGCATAGAATCATAGAAATG
The DNA here is from genome assembly GCF_011386835.1 of Chrysemys picta bellii. NCBI lineage: Eukaryota > Metazoa > Chordata > Testudines > Emydidae > Chrysemys > Chrysemys picta. Next base: position 71,109,508 of record NC_088794.1, on the reverse strand, counting down.
TAGGTCTGCAAGGGACCTTGACAGGTCATCTACCCTGTGCTGAGGCAGGATCATGTATACCTAACGCATCACTGACTGGATTTGTCTAACCTGTTTTTAAAATCCTCCATTGACGAGGATTCCGCTACCTTCCTTGGAAGCCTATTCCAGTATTTAACTAGTTTTAGAGTTAGAAAGTTTTTCCTAATACCTAATGTAAATCTCTCTTGCTGCCGTTTAAGCTCATTATTTCTTGTCCTACCTTCACCATTGCTCTTAATAACAGCCTTTAACATATTTGAAGATTATCAGGTTCCCCCTCAGTCTTCTTCTCTCAGGACTAAAAATATCCAATTTTTTTAACCCTCCCCCCATGTCATGTTTTCTCAATCTTATTTTTGTTGCCCTCCTTTGGACACATACCAGTTTGTCAACATCTTTCTTAAAGTGTAGGGCCCAAAACTAGAAACAGTACTCTAGCTGAGGTCTCACCAGAGCTGAGTAGCATGGGACGATTACCTCCCAATGTGACATTCCCAGGTATATTCTGGATTAATGGACAGCTGTGTCCCCTTAATTCTCCAACCCGGGGTGCCTTTTACACTGCTTTGCTGAGAGAACAACCACTCCTGGCCTTCTCTCTCTCTCTCTCTCTCTCTCTCTCTCTCTCTCTCTCTCTCTCTCTCTCTCTCACACACACACACACACACGCATCTGACGAAGTGGGTATTCACCCCTGAAAGCTTATGCTCCAATACATCTGTTAGTCTTTAAGGTGCTTTTTACACACACACTCACACCCTCCAGCATGTAAATGATTCCTAGCTGAGTTATATGAGTGCTCTGAGCTAACCACTCTTGAATTATATTGCAGAGTGACACCAGCAAATTCCGAGTCCCAGACTTTTCCCTAGAAATGTGTTTTTTGTACTGCCCAGTACCTTCCTGGACAATACGAGCTTATATAAGGTCCGTCACTTCATTAATAGAAAATGATATACACAAAAATTGTTATCTCAAATGAAGCTTCCTAAACATTTCAATCCCAACACACTGGCATAGATAAAACAATAAGACAAGTTTAACAACTACAGAAAGATAGATTTTAAGTGATTACAAGCAATGAAGCATAAAAGTCAGAATTAGTTACAAAGAAATAACTAATATCTAATTTATCAAGCTAAGTGAATTCAAAGCAAAAAGGTTTCTCTCACCATATGCTTATAGCAGTCTGGCTGGATTCCTCCTCTGTCAAGACCCCTCCCCCAGTTCAATCATGCTTTCATTCTCTTTCAAATGTTGTTGATGATGTGAGTAGAGATAAGGGGAGAGAGGTGTTTGCTCATTTTTATATCTTTTTCCTCCACTTTGAGAATCATCTCCCGCTGGGGTTCAGGCAACAGCCAGTCTGTGTACAAGGGAACCCCCAGCTGTTCCATTGCCAAGATGTAAATTTCTTGCTCACACCTTTCTTCCTACCAAAGAATGATCGCTTAATCAGGTGATAGTCCATATGATTATGTTGAGACCTGGCTGAGACATGAGTTTGTCTTTTGTGTCTGGGAAACTGGTTTGAAGTTGTTTCCGCAGACTTGGAACATGTCTTATAGAGTAGAATTTTATAACTCTACATACAATGTTGCCACACATATTTTACCAGGGCAATAATGTTCAGCAGATTTGAGTTTTCAAATGATACCTCGCAATGCATACTTCATACAAATCTATTATAGTTTTGTAAAAAGGATGAACACAAGGGTACACTGTCACATCTGGGTATTGCATATGACCCTCCTGTTAATATACCTCAGAGTGGTATTAGTCTTTTTCTGCAGTACTCTGCTTAGCCAGTTATTCCCCATTGTGTAGTTGTACATTTGATTTTACCTTCCTAAGTGTGATACTTTGAACTTGTCTTTATTGAATTTCATCTCATTTATTTCAGACCAATTCTCCAATTTTTCATGGTCATTTTGAATTCTAATCCTGTGCTCTAAAGTACTAGCAACCCCTCCCATCTTGCTGTCATCTTCACATTTTATATGCAGACTCTTCCACTGCATTATCCAAGTCACTAATGAAAATATTGAGTTGTACCAGACCCAGGACAGATACCTGCAGGACCCTACTAGATACATCCTCCCAATTTGATAGTAAACCATTGATAACAACTCTTTGAATATTTGAATATGGTTTGTCAACCCGTTCTCTTTCTTTATAGTAATTTAATCTAAACCACCTTTCCCTAGTTTGCTTACGAGAATATCATGTCAAAAGCCGTACTAAAATCAAATTATATCATGTTTGCAAACTGTTGCTATATGTGAAACCTGCAAATTTTGGTCATATTTTAAAATCCTGAAACTGAAGTATTTAAAATGTTTTGTGGAGTATTTTTTAATCATTCTACTGGCTGATTTCCCAGCTGATTTTTAATGGCAATTCAGTAAAGGGAAGATGCGACTGTTTCTGATTTTACCTGACATAGAATTCATACATATTGTTTGGGATATTTCATAGAGACGACATTGGTGTGTACATCTTCAGAGCATCATCGTATGCCCTTTAGAGTTCCATCACTGCCGTTATGTATGGTTTTTATATAGCCACTTCTTTATTATTTAATTCTATTGTTTAAATAATAGGGGGGACCTCCATGTCATTGACAGAGCCCTGGAGATTCTTTCCCCCTGCATGTATTCACACCCCTCCTATTCCTCCTATTTTAATCTTTCACTCTCCCTTTTCCACCCGTAAACAAAAATAATTCACCATATCATGGCCACCATGGAGTCTTTATATCTTTTTTGTAAAAGAATTCATGAATAAAGCAAGATGTTGTCATCTAATGGGATAGTGGGGGTCAAGGTTTCTGGGTTCTCTTCCCCACTCTGTCACAAACTTGCTTTGTGGCTTGGAACAAACCATTTAACCTCTTTATGCCTCGGTTTCCTCATCTGAGAAATGTCTATAGTAATACTTAACTACCTGTTTGTAAACTTACTGTTTGTAAAATGCTTTGAGGCTCTCTGGTAAGAGGTGCTTTGGAAGTGCAAAGGTACTGAAAACTATTAGTCTATATAGAGATTGTGGTGGTAGCAATCTGCTTTTGTATTGTTCCTTAATATTCAAAGGACAAAATTTAGTCCTTGAAATGTTCTTTACAAAAAAAATTAAATGATGTTGTCTCACATTTCCAACACTGGGTCTAATGGTTCTTTCCAGCTGAACAAAGCAGCAGAATAAAAGTTGCCCAGTTAGAATGAAATCCAGGCAACTTTAAACTACTATGAAAAATACATAAAATGGACTGGACCTATTATGAGGCTCAGTGTTTTTCAAAGGCATTTTATTCCTAGTTTCTCTAGAACAGTTCTCACTCTGTTATCCTCTATATGGAGGATTGTATTTTCTTTTCAGAATAAATAAAATCTCCAGTCCAGAACAGATTGCAATTATTTGCTGATCTATCTGTACGTTTGTGAGATTCCTGTTCCGTCCACTGATCTCATAGTGAAAAATTGTTGTAGAATATTAATCAGGGAGAACTGTAAAGAATATCTTTACTATAAGCAATATGTCTTTAGGAAACCTAAGTATTGCCATGCCAGATCAGACTAATGATCCTTCTAGCTTAGTATCCTGTCTCCAGCAATGACCAGTATCAACTGCTCCAGAGGAAGAAACACTGCAGTTGGCAATTGTGGGATAATCTGCACCCCAGGAAGGGTTCCTGCTAACCTCCGATAATCAGAGGTTGGTTTATGCCTCAAAGCTCGAGGATTTTCAAAACTGTTACCTTCTGGCATTGCTGACACTCCCACACATAAGTCACTGCTAGAAGTTTTGTTTGTAAATGTTTTTGGCAAGAGTTGTTCCTATTTTGCCAAGCCTACTCTAACCTCTCTACTTCTCTAAGTGGTATCTAGTTAACAAACACTGGAAGATGCCATATAACATTTCTTAAATACTTAAACACATACTTTTATTTGGGGGAGAGAACAGTATTCATTCTACATTGTCATTTAATTTTCAGGCTCACCTTGTGGCAGCGTTTGAGCAGAGCCTTGGAAACATGACTATTAGACTACAGAGTCTGACTATGACAGCAGAACAAAAGGCAAGTTTGAGAAACATTTGTTCAGTATGCGTATGTGTAGATGTACACATCCCAATGGGGAGGAGGATCAAGTGATTTTTAAAAATTAATTCACAGTAGCGATGTTTTTATCAAACCTGTCTTACAAACTCGGTAAGTTGCCCTGTTCTGTTCATTTCCTTGGAAGCATCTGGAACTGGCCACTGTCCAAAGACAGGATACTGGGCTAGATGGACATTGGTCTGACCCAGTATGGCCATTCTTACGGTCTTTTGAAAGAGGATAATCATTTTATTTGTATTTTAAAATAAAACTGTGCTTGTGATTGGTGGGACACAGCACAAGAATGGGAATTTGGATCTTTCCTAAGTTCTATTTCCATTTCTGACATTGTGACTTCCTTTGTAGCTTTGGGCAAATCACATAACCTTTCTGCCTCGGTTTCCGCACCTGTAAAATTGCTTGCTTACCTCATGGGGTGTTGTGAGGACTGATTAGATAATGACTGTAAGTTGCTTGGAACAAAAGAAGCGCTAATTATTGCTTTTTTGTACAGTTTATCTTCTTCCCAACACATACATGCATATATCCAGTAAAAACACTATTAGAAATTACTGCGCTATGTACAGTCACCAATTTTTAGTGCTACTCTAATGCACAATAATTTCTCCACATTGTGGAATGACACCATCTGAGCCCTTAGAAAGTAATGCTTTCAAGTTCCAGTCAATCGTACAATATACACCAAGCCTCAGCACATTTCTTATGCACTCCCAGACCATTCACCAAGCACCTAAACCAAGACTGAAAGGAGGCTGCCTGGGAATACTTGCATGGAATCGAAATGTATAGACATCTCATTGGTTTCTTTTTCATTTCAGGATTCAGAACTGAATGAGTTAAGGAGAACCATTGAACTCCTGAAAAAGCAGAATGCTGCTGCCCAAGCTGCCATTAATGGAGTAATTAACACACCTGAGCTCACCTGCAAAGGTAAAGAGACAAACTCTACTTTTAACAGCAGTGTAGCACTCCTGAGACATTAGTCCTCTTGGTAATATCTGATGCAATTTACCTTGCCAGAGACTGGCTTTGTATATATCATCAACTGTATTTGCTCCTGATTCGATGTAACATGGAGATGTATACATTTGTATCTCAGTAGAGCCCTATGATTTTCATTGGTCCCTTCTATTTAAATAAACTGTTATCAGACTCTCCTGTGCTGTCTAATAAGCAGTTTAACAAAACTTTGCTATCTGCAGTTGCTATGTGGCTCAAATTCACTGTAAGCATTTCATAATTCTCATCTCTGCACAGCAGCACAATAAAGGAACAGAATCCCCCTTCTGAGAGTTGCAGATACTGTGAAATCTCTAAGTAATTACCTGATTGTTGTTTTTTTTTATGTTTTTTTTTCCAGTGCAAAGCAAGGGCCTGATCCTGCAAAGTTTCCCTCACATTACTTGTCTCACTGACTTAAATTGGGACTATTTGCATGAGGAAAGGTTTGCAGGCTCATATGTGAAATATTAATTGCACCATGAGAAACAAGGAATATTGCTGTGAACTATGCAATGCATCATTTTGTGCAAGTGATTCTAAATGCGCTTAATTCCTGAAACATTTTTGTCGGGATAAGTGACCAGTGGAGATACTGAAATGTCTCCAGTAAATTTGACTATGTTGCTGTTAACATTCAGGTACTGGGACTGCCCAACCTGCTGACCTGCGAATCAGAAGGCAACACTCTTCAGATAGTGTCTCTAGTATTAACAGTGCTACTAGTCACTCCAGCGTGGGAAGCAACATCGAGAGTGATTCAAAGAAAAAGAAGAGGAAGAACTGGGTGAGTGTACTTCAGGAGATTGTGTGAAATGAATATAAAATTGTCCTATGAACATCCAGGTTAAAATTCACCCTTGTGCATCAGGTCAGCACAAGGACTATGCACCACTTAACTCAACCCTAAGCCCTATTTTGAAGACATACGTGAATCTTAAGTGATGCCTATGCTTGTGCTGGCTCTCGGCATGGAAAAGAATGGTATCTTCACTAGCCAAAAAGCCAGTCATAAAACCTGTAGTTGTTGTATCTTTCAAAGACTAGTCCTGGCTAAGAGACATACATAGTCTAGTCTATTAGTGTAAAACATTAGAGAAAACTCCAAGTACATACATTAAATGAAACAAATTCACAATGAAGGAAGATTAAGCCTCTTAGCTCATATTGCCTTCCTCTTCTGAGTGCATTCATTCCATTTTAACTTGGGCTGTGTTCTGAATGCTACCATGAAATTTTTAAATCAAATAAATCAGTTTTTCAAGTTTTCTTGTGATAGAAGTTTCTTCCAAAAGGTTTCAAAATAATCATCTTTCACTTTCCACTTCTCTTTCTTTGCTCATCATGTGTTCTATACAAGGTACCATGCACTGGAGGAAAGGTACACAGTATTAAACTCCATTTTTAATTAGACCATTGCTGCTGTAGTAACATTAGCTTTGTTTTTGTTTGGACTAAAATACTTAGTTCTCGTAATGTAGTCAATAAAGCAGTCCACACCCTCCTTCCCACTCAACGTAAATGTTCCTGGATCCTTAGCACACTGAAATTATAAATATGCTGCTACACAATGTTATAGTTTGCTCTTGTGAACGTTTATTCTGAAATTATCATACCTGTTATGGTTATGTATGAAACTCCCTTTGTACCATGAGACTGCAACATTTTACTTGAACAGAATCTCATTTTAAAGTATCTTTTCTATCTCAATGGTTTCACTTCCATATTTTAATCATAACACTTTCTCTCCCCTCCCCCCATTGTCCAAAACCTTGGGTTCAATGAAAACAGTGGCTTCTCCAAATCCTCACAGGGTGTCTTGTGTGTTACTTGTTGGGGCACTGTGCTGGCAAGGTGGACTTTATTTCTCTCCTCCTTGTAAACAGTTAATGAGTCTTTTTCACATCCGCTATATGATCAGTAATCCCTCAGTCATGATCAATACCTCATCATATCTTTTCAGTCCTACTTTATTAGTTATTTTATGTTTCCATGGTCTAGAAGATTTCATCCTAGCACCAAGCTACATATCTCATTTGTCATTCAACTACTCTTAGTGTGGGTTAGGGGACATTTATTTATAGTGTAAAAGATGAATATATAGGGTCTTAGTGAAGTTGTGGTAAACAGAGGAATAGTGTCTGGATTTCATCAAAGGAGCACATTATAGCAGAATGAAGAATGGATATAAAATTAATTCTTTATTTATAAACTGGACATAAGTTGCACCCAGTGAATGTAGAATGCTTATTTCACAAATATTTGTGAGGGCTTTTCTAAACTCAGAATGTCTAATTACATAGTGAAACATTACCTTCAGGCTAAAATAAAGGTACTTCAGAGACATATTGCCACTGAAAACTTAGTGCAATTAAAAAAAATCTTATTCACCTATAAAACATGTGAGTTACACTTTTGTAATGAACTGAGATCTCAGTGACCCACCAGTTTAGCCATAATCATGCTTGATTTTTCAGTTGTTTTGTAAATCGGATTCCCATTCAAAGGACTTACTAGTTGCGGATAGGTAGAGAAGCTGAATATTTTAATCTGATGAAATATTTATCCCTTGAAGGAAGACATAATACCGGTGCCTCACCAACTCAGTTAAGAGATTATTAGCCAAGGAGAAAATAAAATTTAGGCAGTATCGAGATTCAGATCTGTGTGCCATCCCCCATGTGATGTGAAATGACCATGTGTTCGAATTTTTAGAGAATATAGTTCCATGTACTCTGATTCCTGTTTAAAATTATTTCTGGTGTGTTTGTTGTTTATTGGTCATGTTTGTCTGAGATCCAAAGCTTTCCCCGTCACTGGCTTTCTCTGTTAAAACTTGTCTTTTTTCCTTCCCCCTTCCCTTTTGCTTGCGCTTCCTCTGGCAGGTCAATGAGGTAAGGAAGACCTACTTTAAACTATAAAATACAAAGCTAACCCATCCATTTACATGACTAACCCTATCAGCATCAGTAACCTTGTCTGAGCCATGTTGCTTTATAACTGCAAGTTGCAATAACATTGTTACAAAGTTTCTTGTGCTGAATGGAATTCAGTATTTGTTGTGAGGGAGACACTCTAAAAACAGGAGGCATCAACATCTAGCCCTTTCAAGAGCTTATTCTAGATTCCCTTATTAATCTTATAAAATGGCTAAGATTAATGTGAAGTATTTGTTGCCATTTTGTTGGAAAGATTTGCATGCTAGAGTTTTTACTTTGTGGCTTAATTTATTGCTTAGATGCATTCTTTATGATGTCTCTACTGTTATGGTTTTGTTGTTTCAGTTACGCAGCTCCTTCAAGCAAGCATTTGGTAAAAAGAAATCCCCCAAGTCAGCATCTTCTCATTCAGATATTGAGGAGATGACTGATTCGTCATTACCTTCATCACCAAAGCTACCACACAATGGCTCAACTGTTTCTACCCCGTTGCTCAGAGCTTCTCATTCCAATTCTCTGTAAGTGTCGTTTTTATTTTTAAAAATTTCTTAAAATGAGTGGTTTGGAAATGCAACAGTAGGAAATGTACTGTAAGAAGCAGTCCTGCATTGACAGAGAAATAGGACTGGATGAGCTAATGGAATGAGGAGTGTCATATATTATTTAGTGATATTACCCCAAGATGAGATTGGAGCCCCATTTTGCCATACATATATACACATACATTCACACAGTTCTGGGTGAAATTCTGAACTCAGTGTTTTCCCACTGACTTCTCTGAAGCCAGGATTTCACCTAATGTCTGCCCCGAAGATTTCACAATCTAAGTAGATAAGGTAAACCAAAGGTGAAAGAAAGGAAGTGGTAGTAGTATTATCCCTATTTTACAGCAGGAGTACAGAGAGATTAGATGACTTGCCAGGGGAGTCACAGGAAGTCTGTGGCAGAGCTGGGAACATATATCCTGAGTCCCAATCCAGCATCTTAACCATAATACTCTATGAAGCCAAAAGACATCAACTCTCTTCTATAGAGCAATTCAATATTTTCACCGTGTAAGGGAAGTAATTGCAACCAAAGTGATCTTGGACTGCAGAACTAATTGAAACTTCTCCTCGTGCTATCAGCTGTTCCAACACAGGTTGGCATCTGGAATTTCATATTTTCTGTTAAGTAAAGACAACACACATTGCTATAAGCTTCAGAGAAGAGTTTAATTTCAAAGTGGTTGAACTAGTTCAAGTAACGATAAGAATTGTTTCAAACATTTATGCCAAAAGCCCAATTCTCCACTCTGTCATTTGACTCGCTACAGGACCTTGAGCAAACCACATAATCTCTCTCTGCTTCAGTTTGACAATTTGTAAAATGAGGTTAATGGTCCCTCCTTCAGAGAGGTGTTTTGAGAATAAATTAATGTTTATAAAGTGCTGAGAGAACCTTGTAAAGCTGTTTTATAATTACAGTGCATCACTAACTTCTTCACTTTGATTTGGATCAGTAGAAATAGAGATACCACCTAGCTGAAATCAGGAAGCATTGAAAATATTGTAAAAGATCCTGTCTCATGAGACTTCCAGATTGATTTCAGATCAAATACATTTGAATAGTATCCAAACTTGAAGTTTCCCATCATTTGTTTCCATGTAAGGAGGTATGATTCAAGAGAACAATGGCAATAAGATGTTGCTAGCACGAAATAATCCCCCCCACCACATTTAAAGGTCACGGTTCTTCTACCTCTTAATTGCATCATCATCATCACTTTCAAGCAACCTCAGCCCATAATACTATAGAATAGGCAAAGCTTAAAGCCAGCTTTTAATGTTGAAATTTATCATATCTTTTTTTGATTATATCTGTCAATCAAAATACGCTGTGAATATGGCTAGTCTTGACAAGTATCTGGAGAGCCAATGGGCTAGAGATGAATTGAGAAAAGGTCAAATACTTCATCTGTGGGGAGGGCACCAGTATGAGTGAGGTGTACATGTTTTGGTTTATTTGTTTTCTGATGGGAGGGAAACCTTTGCTCATTACTTAGGAATTTAGGCAGAGACATTTTAAACTGAAACCTCCCTGAAAGCATACAGGTCTGGTGGTGATCTTCCTATGTACAAACTCGTGCACCTGAACATCAGCTTCAATCTGCTTAATCGCTTTGCATTGAGTAAAAGGCTCAGGCAGAGTGAAAGAGAAGGGCTAGCAGAGTGAAGAGGCAGCATGGCAATCTTCCAGAAAATGTATGTGCGGAAAGGCTGTTCACCCAGTGTCTTGGGGGAGAACAACAAAAATGCCATCAAAATAAACTTTTACGCGTGAGTGGTTTAAAGCGAGCAGGAATTTATCATGTCTGAATAGGTGTAGGGTTCCGAAGCCCTCCAGAATCATTCAGGGAAGCCCAGCTGTGCACACCTGTTGAGCTTTAAATCTTTCTGTAAACTCATCAATCTCCAAGTGACTGCTGCTACTCTCTGTACTTCCTTAATTTATTTGGATTTTTTGCATTTAAAAGATTTCCTGCATGACGACTACTTTGAAATAAATACTAATGTTATCCAAGGATCGGTAATGGCCAGAATTTAGTTTCATGTGCTAATCTTATTACCCTCAAAGAATAATTCCTGTGCTGGTAGAGACAGTTTCTGATGTTTGAGTCATAGGTTCATAGAGTCATAGATCCCAAGACCAGAAGGGACCATTAGATCATCTAGTCTGACCTCCTGTATAACACAGGCCATAGAACTTGCCCAAAATAATTGCTAGCACATCTCTTTAAAAAAAAAATTATCTTGAATTTAAAATTGTCGGTGATGCAGAATCCACCATGACACTTGGTAAATTGTTCCAGTGGTTAATTACTTTCACTGCTAAAAATGTTTTTTCAGTCTGAATTTGTCTAGCTTTCACTTCCGGCCATTGGGTTGTTTATAGGGTGACCAGATCACAGGGATGAAATATCGGGACGCGGGGGGCCCGAGCAAAAAAAAATGGCGGCAGAGCAAAAAAAAAAAAAAAAAAAGCAGTTTCGCAGGGGCAGGGGGCATTAGCAGGCCCCAGCCATGCCGGCCGCACGCGCTGCCCACCCCAGGGCAAAAGGTGGCCCTGATGCAGAGGGGGCTGGGGATAAAGAGGGCATCGGGGGGGGGGACTGAGAAGAAGTGCTGGGAAACAAAGAAGTCCGGGTGGGCGAGGGTGTATGGCTCCAGTGGGGACCCGGGCAGGGCACAGGCTGGATGGGTGCAAGGAGGCAGAGCCCTGTAGCGGGACCGGGCAGGCACAAAGCTGTCTCTCCCATGGAAGTGGCTGCAGGAGCCCCCGAGCCCGGGGCTGGCCGTGGGGCAGCGGCGGTGCATGTGAGCCGGGGACCCCGGGGGCGGCGCGGCGCAGGCGTGAAGGGAGCCGGGGCTGGCACAGCCGAGCCACAGCGGCGGCCGGTCTCCCGAGGGGCTCCCCGGGGCTCCAGGCTGGGCAATGGGCGGGAGCCAGGGCTTTTCCCGGCCCCGCAGAGCCTCCCGCCCCCCAGCCCGCCGTGGGCACATGTGGCGCGTCCTGCCGCCGGCAGGGAGCCCCATGCCTCTCCCGCTCGGCTGCGCTCCAGTGGCTCCTTCCCGGCAGGGCGAGCCACTGGAGCACAGCCGAGCAGGAGAGGCGCGGGGCTCCCTGGCAGCGGCGGGGAAGTTTATGGGTTATGGGGACCCCGGCTGGTCCCTCGCCCCTGTCCGCTGGCCGCCCCGCCTGGGACAAGTCTCGTCCCCGCAGCCCCTCTCTGCCGCGTGTCTCCAGCGGCCCACGCCCCCGGTCCGCGCTGCCCACCCAGGCAAGAGCCAGCCCCGGCTGCTGCCTGCATGCAGCCCGGGCCATGCCCAGCTAGCCCCCGGCAGCCGCGGCAACTTTCCCTTCCCCTCCCACGCTCCTGGTAGATGCCCGACCCTCCTCCCTCCATCCCCCCTCCACACATCCCTCCTCCTAACCTCCTCCCTCCATGGAGGGATCCAATGGGGGAAGGAGGGGGCAGAATCGGGGGGGGGGGCATGAGCGCCGGAGCGGAGGGCAAAATTGCTTTTTTGTCCAGTGTCCCGACCGAACTTCGGGACAAAGAAGGAAATATCGGGACAGTCCCGATAAAATCGGGACGTCTGGTCACCCTAGTTGTTTATACCTTTCTCTGCTAGACTGAAGGGTCCATTATTAAATATTTGTTTCCTGTATAGATACTTATAAACTGTAATCAAGTCATCCCCGTTAACCTCTTTGTTAAGCTAAATAGATTGAGCTTTTTGAGTCTATCACTATAAGGCATGTTTTCTAATCCTTGAATCATTCTTGTGAACCCTCTCCAGTTTATCAGTATAAAGGTCAGCAGATACTGGGCTGGGTGGGCCCATGGGTCTGATCAGGGGAAGCTGGGGGAGGGAATTTAATCCCTCGGTACCTCCAGTGGAGAATGACTCAGGACAACAGGTTCACTCCAAAAAAGAAGTGGGGGGGCAGCATTTAAAATATATGGGGAACGCCTCCAAACCTAAGTGGATTTTTTTCAAATCAGTACTTGGTAATTACATGAGAAATGGTAAAAACTGAAATTTGATATCAGTGTTCAGTGATTAAAAAGAAAAGGGTACGAATATGAGATCCATTGTCACAAATTAGAGGAAGGTAGAAAAGGTTGAGGGATTTTATAGCCATAGTTGACACATATAAAAAGGTAAAATTTGAGTGTATTTTATATCCGTATATGATAATTAGAGAGAAAATTAGCAAAATTTGCAAGGATTTTATATTCATCAGTATTCAAGAATTGGAGAAAAGGGCGTTTTAATGTTAATATCAGATAATTAGGTGAGAAAATCTCAAGGAATAACAAATCAGACATAGATAACCAGAGAGACAATGGGGCAAAATTTTGCAGGAATTTTATATCAGTATTTTAGAATTGAGGAGAAAGTGGGGCAAAAACTTCTATGTAGAACTTTATCTATGTCCTCATTGGTGCTGTAAGCGGCAACTGATTTTTCTCCATCAAGCACATCTTGCTGAATCAGAGAAAATTGTTTTTGCTTTATTAATGAAATACTCTGAAACAGCATTTGGAAGCAATGCTCCCAAACTCTCTGGTTAACTGACTGTTTTACAACCTTTCCCAGTATTTCTGAATGTACTGACAGTGAAGCTGAAACAGTCATGCAGTTACGCAACGAGCTAAGAGACAAAGAGATGAAGCTGACTGATATTCGTCTGGAGGCCCTTAGCTCTGCCCACCAGCTAGACCAGCTTCGGGAGGCCATGAACAGGATGCAGGTAGGAATGGAATAAAAACCAAAAAAAAAAAAAAATTTGCTTTTATCTGTTAAGGACTGAACAGTCCACCACAACATAATTTCAGAGGATGTGTAAAATCAAGGTCCACTGAGGCCTCATGGCCATTGAAGGTCCCTCAGCTCTTCTCACCAATGTAGACATGGTAACCCACACCTCTGGTATTACGCTTTCAATCTTACAAGCTACTTGTTTAAAGAAATCACTTAATCCACCACCAGTGGTCATTTAGCCAGTTGCCATGCTCTACCCAGGGGTGACTGCATGTCAATGGGAAGTGATGTGTAGTGTGCCTTGGGAAACTTTTATCAGAATGTAAAGGATTTTCATTAGATGAACTTGCAAAAGCCTTACACTTAACGGCATTTCTCTTTCAGTCCGTATGTAACACAATAATGTTTGAATGCTGCATCCAATCAATTCAGACATTTCAGGGAATATTCTAGGCATCAGTGGCCAGAATGCTGTTGATTTGGGGGAACATTGAAAATTCAAAAGGAGGAGATGAGGGACAGTATTTCTGAGTTGAGTATGAGGCCTTTGCAAGCTTGGCCAACTAGGGTGTTACCTCTAGGGAGAAATGGTCGGTACAAGGGGAAATGGGAACATGTACACAACCCTGACATGGTGAGGAGGATGTGGGACCCCTGGAAATGGAGGGAGGAGTAGGGGGAGGACTCCTAGAACTGGAGGGCACACAGCCCCGGTATAGGGGAGATTGGGGAACCCTGAAATCGGAGATTGGAAATGGGAGACACACAGAATCCCTGGTCTGGGAGAGACTGTGGGATCCTGGTATGGTAGAGGGGTGAATGCACACAAAGCCTCCAGCATGTGGGAGAATGTCAATAGAGCGAAAGGGGATACAAGAACCTCTGGCAGGAAGGGGAGATTGAAGAACCATGGTACAGGTGTAAGGGGGAATTGGGACACACGCTGAGCCTCTGCCTTGAAAAGAGAGAATGGGGAACCCAGAAAGGAGAGGAGGGGAAGTGGAGCGGTGCACATAACCCCTGGCAGGGAGAGAGATTTCAGGGAATCCCAGGAATATTTCTCCCAGGGATAGGAGGATGGCACACAAGGAGCTTGTGGGATGGAATGGAGGAACACAAGGAGCCCCTGATGTGTGCGTGTGTGTACACTTGGCCTACGGTCACTACAAAGTGCATGCCCCTTAGACTTCTTAGTATACAGGTTTTTCAAAGGGATTTTGAAAAGTGCATCTTATTAAACATCTGGGGTTTATTCTTTAGATACTTTAGTTAGTTTCTTGAAATGTATACTTGCAGCCACTCATAAATGAATTGAGGTAACATGTGCCTCTTGTCTGCTGACTTTTCTTTTCAAGAGCGAGATTGAGAAGTTAAAAGCAGAAAATGACCGGTTGAAGTCTGAAAACCATGGCAGCTGTAGCAGGGCTCAGTCTCAGGTTTCCATTTCATCCTCGCCAAGACAGTCCATGGGTCTCTCTCAGCACAGCCTGAACCTCACAGAGTCTACCAGCCTCGGTGAGCATACTGTGAAAGGCAATGGGCAAGTTTTATCCTGTAGTTGGAATGTTCACTTTAGTTAGCCATGAGAAACAAAAGAATAAGGTTTATTAATGGCTCTGGTGTGGATATGTGTCAGCCACTGGGATAAACCCTTCTATTAGAACGTTGTCATATTCTGCTACACCCTAAAACCTAGCTTTCCAATTATGACCTCAGCTACACAGAATCATGTTCAGAGACATTTAATTGTGTAACGTTCATTTGTGAACATTATATTTTGTAGGAAGGAAAATATGGGGTAACTGATGGTAATATTCTGTGACTTTCCCTTTTTGAGAATCGTAAGCAGATTTGGGAGGGATGTCACTAACAATATTCTCACGTTATGCCTCTATGCACGTGAGGCCTAAGTTGTGTTCTGTCACAGTGTAACAAAAATATTGGTGTAATGCTCTTCATTGCTGTCATTGTAAAACTAAGAGACTGATGTTTGCCATTCACAGACATGCTATTAGATGACCCTGGTGATGGCTGTGCCCGGAAGGAAGGAGGCAGGCATGTTAAAATAGTTGTTAACTTTCAGGATGAAATTAAATGGAAGGAGGTGAGTTGTGTTCTATATTAGGCCTCTATACCCTCTCCTCAGCTTTGAAATGTAAGTGGGTTGGGCGGGGCTTGATCCTGAACTCCTCTCTTTACTGCTTGGAAGCTGTTTTGCATTTATTTATTTTTTGCAAATATTTTAAAATTCTTTTAGCAGTTCTCCAGTTCTCATACTAATTTAGCATTCAAATCATTCTGTTGAGATAGGCAGTAAGAAGAGTGGCCTGCCTCACAGCAAAACTAATGGATCCAGTCTGAGGAGACCCAAAGTTTGTCATTCCAGCCCAAATTGTCTACATTTAAATCAGGGTCACATTTTGAAACTGTTCCAGGCTTAAACACCCCTATCCCCTGACCTCCAAACACACCTGGTTAATTCTAAACAGATTAAACAACAAACACGTTTCAAGTCTTGTGCATTGCAGTCCTCTTAATAAACGTGTAGTGCATGTGTAAATCTGCTAAATTGCATTTACAGAGCACCAATCAAACCAAATCATTGAGTAGCTGTTCCTTAATAAACACCTATTTGAGCAATCGTTTGTGTCACTCACACATGCATGTATTAAATAGGGTGACATAAGATAAATCAAATAATTGGAGATGCAACTGAGTCAACAGATCTGCTTTCCATTAAATGCCAAATGTACTTGAATAAATTCTGTGGGGAAATTAATTCACCAAGGATGCACCCATGTATAAGCAAATTAACTATAAAAATGATTTGTTTAATTCTATTTGACTAGACCTGTGTTCATGATCAGAAAAGTAATTAAATAAAAATGAAAGGTTTCAGAGTAGCAGCCGTGTTAGTCTGTATCCGCAAAAAGAAGAACAGGAGGACTTGTGGCACCTTAGAGACTAACAAATTTATTAGAGCATAAGCTTTCGTGGACTACAGCCCACTTCTTCGGATGCATATAGAATGGAACATATATGTATATGTATATATGTTCCATTCTATATGCATCCGAAGAAGTGGGCTGTAGTCCACGAAAGCTTATGCTCTAATAAATTTGTTAGTCTCTAAGGTGCCACAAGTCCTCCTGTTCTTCTTTTTAAATAAAAATGGTATCTTATTACACTGATGTATCTTGGAGTCGTATCTGTTATTTTTAATGACAACAACTATTTTTCCTTCTGTTAGCAGTGCAGATCCCATACAGTTGTTGCAAAACAAGTTGATTTCTGTTCTTTCTGTTCTCCCTTAGACAATCATGAACAAAATTGTCAGCTAAATTCTCATAGTATAATCTTTATTGCCAACAGATACAAAGAATCTAACTTGATTTTCAGATCCCTGGTGGAGTTTTCAGAAATGGGAAGGGGAAGACTTTTTTTACTTGTAAATTGAGCATATTAGATCTGGAAGTTATTGAGAAAATAAATATGGTACCACAAGCTCAGTTTCTGATTATAATGGCTATAATTTTCTTCTTCTTGCTAAGCTCTACTTCCTGATATTTAAAACTTCTGGTGGATTGAATTTTAAGTGCCTTTTATATTAATAACCATTATTTTAATTGTGCATTTAACATTGCAAAGATTATTCAGTAGAATAGGGAGGATTTTGGTATGGTTTTCAAAATTTACCTTATGTTGTTATAAAGTAGAGACCAACTGTGGTAGAGACAAACCAGGATTTTAAACAAATCATTTACTTTGGACAGTCTCACATCATTAGCTTTCTTTTCATTTTAATTAATATGTTTGTATGTATTAGGATTCCAGGCCCCGCCTCTTCCTCATTGGCTGCATTGGAGTCAGTGGCAAGACAAAATGGGATGTACTGGATGGGGTTGTTAGACGGTTATTTAAGGTAAACAGTGACAATTTACTGTGTATTTGAATCTTCCCACTCAGTAATAAATGTTTTCATAGTTAACAGTATATCTAACTACAATATCTTGTGGCCCTCCATGGAGACTTGGATTTGCATATTGGTCTGAATGCAAGCTTGGTGCCAGGGAGCACTGAATTCTAATCTTGGCTCAGACAGACATGCTGTGTGACTTTGGGCAATTCAATTAACCTCTTTCTACCTCAACTTCCTTGTTTGTAAAGTAGAGATAACAGTTACCATCCTACTTCAGAGGGATGCTGTGAGGACTAATTAGATAATGTTTGTATAGCACTTTGAAAATGCAAAGCACTACCTAAGTGTTGTGTGGTGGTGTTGTGACATAGAACCTTCAGGGCAAGTAGATTTTAGAAGTTTATTTTTTCACCCCAGGAATATATCATTCATGTGGATCCAGTGAGTCAGCTAGGATTGAATTCAGACAGTGTTTTGGGATACAACATTGGGGAAATCAAACGCACAAATAGTGCCGAGACTCCTGAACTGCTGCCCTGTGGCTATCTGGTTGGCGAAAACAACACCATCTCAGTTACTATCAAAGGTAATTATACTTGATCCATCCATTGTAGATCTCAGTAATTATATCTGATAACGCCCATGGTTTTAGGAAGCTCGGAGAATCGGAGAAGTTTTATTACATTTCTTTTTCCCTGTCTCTCACTTTAACCCACCTGTACCTTACTTCTTCAGTGACATTTGTTAATTTAAGCATTAGACTCTGAAGAGTTTTAGGACATTGGGCCTGTACCCAAATTCAGTATCACTGTATCTTCTTAGTCCTGTAATAGTAGTAATAACAATTGCACTTGCAGCAGATTTCATCCTGGATTCGGAATGCACCTTGGTCTAGACTCTGATACCCTTACTCCTATTGATTAGCACCTTTCTCCACCAGGGCCCATCGACTTCAGTAAAGGCCCCTCATTAGGTCACAGGTAGAACCAAGAAAAGGTCCTAGGATTCATGGTTTGAACTCTGCTGCGTCTGTTCTTTCCTTCCTTCTTTCTTTAATTGGCTGAGGGGGGGAGGGGGGGAATCTTCTATATTTCTTTTGGTGACTCATTCTGTCCCCTCCCTCTCTTCAGATCTGTGCCATAATCAACTTCCTTCCAGCTGAGGTGAACCGTATGGGAGTCCCTTTATTGGCTGACAGTGCTGCTCATTTAATCAACCAGAGGTGCTGTTAAGCAACAGAAAATGTTCTCTTCCTACCACATAAAGGACTGAACAGGCTTGCTGTCATGAAAAAGAGGGACCCAGGAATGGAATCAATTTCTCTTTCATGGCCCTACACAGCAGCAGTACCATTAAGTTACCACCACAGCCTCACCTGTGTAATTTAGTGCTGGTGTGCAAAGTATGCTTGAACATAGTACTGTTTGAAACAGTACTTTGTTAAAGTGCACCAGCAGAGTCTACATGGGCCAATGAATATGCAACACATTAGTGCACTTGAGAAATCACATGCCTGTGAAGCATATCATCCCACAGAATAGACAAGCCCTTAGTGTTAATATTAGCTGTAAAGTAGGAAAAACATAATCACAAAAGTACTGAAACATTTCATTTTATTCAGGTTTATCCAAGAACCAAGACATTCTTCTAAAAGCCCCACAGTACAATTTGAATGAAAATGTTGCTTGAAAACTTGTCATACTAAATAAGCTATATATTCAGCTTGTAATAGCTTTACTTGTTCTTTGTAGACTCATTTATGATATACTTACATTTTTATTTTAAAAATTCTATTTTAATCAATTTGTGGGAAGCCACTAATTCATTTATACCTTCCAGATATAGAGCTGTGCATACAAATGTTTGATCTTGTAAGTAATCAGTCAGGTGCTAACAATTCTCTCAGCCGTTGATGTGCTAACATTCCCTTCCTTCAGTTTATTTTTAAGCTTTGTGTGCTTGCCCTGAGCCAGTTCTGCCTAAAGTGACTGCTGACATTGCACAAATGCTCTTCTATGGAAATTGTTATGCCTGAAGCTGTGTCTATCATAATACACAGAAGGAGTTTAATTTCAAATGGTTTGGATGTTTGGTGAAGGCAGGGGGACTTGATGATAGATAGGTTTGTTTTGCAGAGCAAAAATAAATGGCTAAATTCTGGGTAAATGTATCTCTTTCTGTGACTGTACTTGACAATGAAATGGCCTGTGAATAGATTTGTCTACAATAGAACTGGAAGCCAGGCTATACCCAGCAGTTCTTGATAGACAAAATAAACTTTCACTGCTCCATGGTGGAGGAAATCTAAAGAATGATGATGGCTCATGGGCATATAGTTTATCCAGAAATTATATCTATGACCATTTGTCCAGGGCAGGACTTAGGAAGCGTAGGCTGTGTTGGCTAGTCTGGGAGCTAGAGAGCCAGGAGAGGTCCCAGTAAAGACACTTTGCATTCAATATAACTAACTGATTCATGACTCTTCTCTACCATGAGAAATGCTATAGTGTAGAAAGGAGTCTTCATCTGGGGTAGGGAAGGTTCTGCTTATGATTGGTGTGGGTGGAGTCTGCAACTTCTGAGTGAAGCTTTTGGGTTGTTTCCTGGTATAACTGGCCACAGGGTCACACACAATCAGATTTTCTATTTTAAATCAGTGCTTTCTTTTACCCTTTAGCTCTAATTTAGTCTAAACTTGGCAGTGGAAATGCATACATTTTTCTCAATGGGAACTGATATTTTTGCTACTCAGAGAAAAGTTTAAAAACCCTTTTTAAAAAAAACCCCAAAACTTTTAGCAACTTTAGCAAGTTATGGATCCCCTGAATGATGATGATTTTCTAAATGCAGGTATCTGTGAGAACAGTTTGGACTGTCTGGTGTTTGAGTCACTGATTCCAAAGCCTATACTTCAGCGATATGTCTCTCTCTTAATGGAACATAGACGGATTATCTTGTCTGGGCCAAGTGGCACTGGTAAAACGTACCTAGCAAATCGTCTTTCTGAGTTTATGGTACTTAGAGAAGGCAGAGAGCTGGCTGATGGAGTTATTGCAACCTTCAATGTGGATCATAAGTCCAGTAAGGTGAGAAAATGGAAGGTATCTTTATAGAAACACTGCTACTATGTGCCAGAAATGAGGAATTCAGCTGTTAAATTTTAAGTAAATATCAGTAAGCTACTGTGATGTAAAACCTTTGAGAGAGCTATTGGGTGCTTTGAAGAAAAAAAAAGGTAACAGTATAATGCACCTCTACGTTGTATTAACATAAAAGCTAGAGTGGCTATGTGCCTACAAATAATAGCAGCAGTATTTTTCTGTGTATATCTCTGGTAAGGTTTGTAGGTAAGAAAACAATGCTGTCCTGCCAAGCTATGTATGTGATGGCCTCAGGTGGAATAGAGAGTTCTTTGGAGCAAAGTGCTGGAAAGTGTGGTCACTAGCAACTGATATAATTTGGGCCATCCTGTTTAATGCACACTTTAGAGAAGATGAGAGCAATCTCACCCAAATGTTCAGCGGTGGCACTGAACTCATCCTTCTTTCATGGCATTGTCCAAGCCATCTAACTTCTGCCTCCGCAAATGAGCATCATGGCCGGGCTCATTCTCTGTGCTGTAGTTAGTAACACAATGGCAAGAATGTGATCAAACATGGCAAGCATGGGCAGCTGAGGTGCACTGCTCCTTCTGTAACTTTCTCACCTGCTTACCCAGTATACGGAGATATGAGTAAGTGCTTAAAACATCTCAGCGCTCTGTGTAGTGTTGCCAGAACAGTGTAGCGCAAGCTGCTTTAGCAAAAAGGCAGACGGCCCCTGGGAATCCCCAAATAGGCTTCCCAAACAGAACTCCTGGTACATCTTTGAGTCTGTAACACCCGAAAGTATTCGGATTAAAACAAAAATTAAAAGTAGAAGTCATATGATTATTCCACTTGGAACAATCTGACCTCTTGTGACTAAAGCAAAGCAGGCTATGTTATATTCTTTATCAGGAGCATTTCTAGAACTGAATCCAACAGTCAAATAGCAAATCGTTTTTCTCTGTTAACTGGGTTTCCAAGGAATAAGATGAAAACCAGCTTTCTCTTCTACATATACTTTGCAGGAACTGCGTCAATACTTGTCCAACCTTGCTGACCAATGTAATAGCGAAAATAATGCTGTGGATATGCCTCTTGTCATCATTCTGGACAATTTGCATCATGTTAGCTCCCTAGGAGAGATCTTCAATGGGCTTCTGAACTGCAAGTACCATAAATGGTAATGGGATATTAGACCCACACTTCAAACCCTAAAACAGATCCTTCCACATAGCCAGACTTATACCCCGGTCAATAAAATACATTCTAGACAACATGTATCAGATTATTTTTGATACTATGATCTGAGACAGCTAGAACTGATTCTGTCAGCAGAGTTTAGTTGCATAGAACTGTTAAAAAAATTATATATGTGTGTGTATCTATGTAATAAAAATGTAGTAAAGTATTTGGGTAAATTGTATTCGTCACACACAATAACCCTTGAATATTAAGAACCCAGTTTCAGTGACGGCCTCTATTTTGAGGTGTTAGTTTTGCACCCACAATTCATTGCAGGCACAAAAATGTGAGTGTAATTATTTATACCTGCAGATAAACTGCACTGGCAGACTAGGGGCTGGAGTAAACCTAGCTGAATATTAAGGTTGCAAAGGTCTTAATTTGAAAGTTACTTATTAAATGTGTTTGAATTATTGCCTAGAAATGAGTTTACAAATACTGATTTATTCAATGTTTTCTCATAGTCCTTACATTATTGGCACAATGAACCAGGCCACATCCTCAACACCTAACCTTCAACTACACCACAATTTCAGGTACTGTATGTAAATTGCCAAATTACCTGATGGTTATGGTTCTACTGCTTAGCTGAGAATATAAAGAGAATATCAGCTAGATAGGATGAACAAAACCCACTGAGGACCTAACCTGTCATTTTACTACTCTCTAGAATAACAGGTAAATCTCTGACACTTCTCTTCTTCTGCTTTAGATGGGTGCTATGTGCTAACCACACTGAGCCAGTCAAGGGCTTTCTTGGTCGTTTCCTGAGACGAAAACTAATTGAAACAGAAATCAGTGGTAGGATGAGAAATGCAGAACTGGTTAAAATCATTGACTGGATTCCCAAGGTCTGGCAGCATCTCAACAAGTTCTTGGAGGCTCACAGTTCCTCTGATGTTACTATTGGTGAGAACTGAGAATTCGCATTCTAGCACCAAAGCATTCTCTGACATTACTGAGAGGATATATTCCAGTTCCTCATACTCCACTGGAATTAAATAGCCATTGCGGGGAAATGATTTATAAAAGCCACATTTTTAGACTGACCATGCTATCAAGCAAAACTGTACCAAGGGTTCATAATAAATAGATTGTAGACATAAAGGAGTTTTTAAAATTCTGTTTGTGAACTCTGTAATTGGTTCCTTCTTGAATGCAATACAGTATCGAGGTAATTCAGGAACTTTCAAATTATCTCAAAAAGAGCAGGTGCTGACATTTGTACATTTCTTCTCACCACTTAAGTTACAGTCTCCAAAGAACTTAGAGTTGGTGTTTGATATTGCTTTTGAATTAACTGCTGCAAACCATGTTAATGATGAGACTTTAATTTCCCCTTCCAGGTCCACGACTCTTTCTCTCTTGTCCAATAGACGTGGATGGTTCTAGGGTCTGGTTTACTGACTTGTGGAACTACTCTATTATCCCATATCTTTTGGAGGCAGTCAGAGAAGGACTACAGGTGAGGAAGTCAAATGTGAACCCTGAATAGGGTTTCTGTCTAAATAGCAAGGAGATACTGGATGCAATAGAACCACATTAATACTTTCCTCTAGAAGCTACCTGAGATTTAGGGTAAAATTTTCAAAAATGATTTAGGCATTAGGAGCCTAAATCCCTTTTGAGTTTCAACGAGAATTAGGCTTCTGAGTGCCCTAAACCATTTTTAAAAATGGAATTTAGGCTTTTAAGTTTTTTAAGCTCTTTTGAAAATGTTACCCCACATCAAAAATGCCATACTTGAAAGCATCCATTTACAGTATTATCCCTAATTTTCCTTCTTAAAACTAAATGTGAATTTGCGGTATGTTTACAATGGCCAATGAACTCACAACCTTTAGCTATCTGTCAGCAGAGAAACTAAGCAGCATGGGGAGAGATTTATTGAACGAGTGTTAGGATCGTTCTCACAGGCACTTTGTCTATTTTTTTCTCAGTCCAGGTGATGAAATATTGATTGAATTTCTTTGCAGTGCCTCCGGGGTCTGTAAATAAACCTTCATTAATTCAAATTTTAGCAGAGTTATTGAACTGCCTGCACTTAGCATTTGATTAAAAATTCAGGTTCTCCAACAGTTTTAGAAAGCTGGGATAGTACTGGCACTTTTACCTTTTATGGGAGCCAGCATATCTTTGGCTAGAGCAGGGGGTTTGGAGTCAGGAGTCAGGAATTAATGGAAACATTTGTCTTTTTCAATACCCAGGAGCCTTATGTAGAGTTTACAAATCACTCCACCACTTAGCAGCTTAGCAGCTGTGATGAATGCTCCATACGTTGGGGAAACAGATTTAAATAGTAGACCCAGTTTACCACAACTTACATTGAAACCTAACTAAATGATTATGAAGAATATTTTCTTTTTGAGAAGGGAAAGATGGATTTAAGACTGTCTGGCCCCACCTACTGGACAACTGTGCCAACTCATTTGATCACTTGGGCATAATTTCAGAATGGAATAAATGCTAACATTTAAAGCAGTTAATCATTGCATAATTTCTTAATCTGCACTTTGTTGCCATATATATAAAAATCTATATTTATATACACCACCATTGCACATAAACTTTAAACTCCTTGGTGGCTCCAGTGGAATAAGCCACTTGGCTCATATAATTTGATGGGATCAGAATCTTCCAAGAAGGAATTAGTCTGTTTGCTATATATGTATCTTTGTAACAAAGTCTCCTCTTATATGACGTTGCCGTGGAGTTTTTCTTTCTGTATGTATTCAGGGCACCATTCTGCCACCCTTACTCAGACTGAGTAGTGCCTTACTTCATTTTTGTGATGTGTCTTCAGTCTGCAGGATCAGTAACAGAACTGGACCTTTGGCTATTAATCTTCCTGATCTAATTCACTATCACAAACATGAGCAAAAATTTGAGAAAACATTTCTCAGATGATGATGTTCCCTTTAAGTACATTAATCTCAGTAGCACATTTGTTTCATTGGAAGATCATTTTAATCGTGCTGTTTCTTCCGCATAGCTAATAGCATTCAAACACTATTGTCTTGGTGCATATTTGGTGCTGACACTCCCCATCACCATCCAGGAGAACTAGATTTGATTCTCTAACGAGGCCACTGGTTGGGACCATTCTTTTTGGATTGTTCTGGAGACAGCATGCTGGATTAGGAGGGGAGTAGTTGTCTATTGCTCCCAGTGCCATCGACAGTAATAGCCAATATAAGAAATAGCACTGATAGGCTTCAGAGTTTGCCCTGACGAGCCCTGCTTGGCCAATAAGGATAGCAGCCTCAATGATAGATGAGTGGAAGTTGGAGGAAACTGAGCTGTTCTTGAGCTCTGAAAGAGTTGGCAAATCCCTTTATCCCCACCACTTCTGCTAAAGGAAAAGTACTTCCTCTTTATAGGAGCTGTTTAGTCACTGAACAGCTTTCGTGACCGTTATGAAGTGGCTGTCTCATTCAGATATTTTTAAATCTTTAGTTTCCAAAATTGTCAGAGTCTGTTTGTCCAGAAATGAATGGAAAATCTGTGGTCTTGATTTTTCTCCTCACTTATCCCAGTATAAATTGGGAGTAACTGCACTGAAGGTAGTGTGTGGAACTGGTGTATTAATCTCTCTGTCTCTTTCCTCATTTATTCCTCTCCAGTTCCACCTATTAGTGCTTAATATATGGGGTTGTCAATCATTGCTACTTTTCAGACTATGATATGAAAATCAACAAATTAATCTCAAAATGATATTTTATTTTATTTATGTCTTGGTTGGTTGTGAGGAAGTCTGTTCAAGACTGTAATTATTTTCTGTAAAAATGCATCTAAAAACTCAGTGTTGGGTGGGGATAGATTCTGAGAGACAGAATGCTGACTGAGGGTGAGGAGCCAGGACTTCAGGAATTTGGCTTCAATTGAGCTTTCTAAGAGCGTAAGGGAGGATGGGTTCATGGCTAAATATCCTTTTTGTGGCTGGCTTTTGCATTCTGTATTGTAAACATTCTTGGGTTGAGGCTTTGTTCAGATGTCTGGAGAATAATCTAAAATGAGAACATTGGGATTAATCTGAGAGAATCTCACAGCTCAGTTGCTTTTCAGCTTTCTAACATACCAACATCAACCATTTCCGTGTGTCGAAACACATTTGCCTTCATCATAAAAAGTGTTCTTAATGTCAATAAAGGGATTTGGGGTGAGGGTTAGCACTGAGTTATACCCCGTGGATTAAAGGCATTCAGATGTTCTCATAATACAACCATGACCTCCTACTGTGTCTTATTGCTTCACTCATCACTGTACACCGTAAAGGGGAGTCTGAATCCTTTGAGCTCAAGTAACAAAGAGCAGCTACTGAAATCCAGTTCCTGAAGGGCAGTCACCCTATAGCAGAAGTGAAAACTTGAAGATCTCTTTTCATTTGGCGTCTGCTTTGGCAACCCATGTGGCTCAATAGTGAGTTTTCATCTAATGAAAACTAAGTGATCTGAATAGATCAAAGAGCGTTTATTTAAAAATAAAACAAATGATCTAGCTCAGCAGCACTGGCTGTGTTTTCCTGACCATTAAGTTCAAATCAAAACACCTTTCTGGAGGTGTGTGTGTTTCGAGGCTGATCATACGGAGCCAGATTCTGCTGGCACTCTCACTAGTGTGAGCACAGAGAAAGTCCAAAAGTCCAATGACTTCAAAAAGTATTTCCTTGGCATTCATCCCCATAGTTTCTGATTAAAAGCATCGAGCAGCTACACTTATATGTTCTAGCAACCTACTGCAACTTCTTGGTGACTTTGAAAGCAAATATTTGGTATTCCACTGCAGACAGGATGTGTACACTAGTGACTTGTATTTTGTTTATTTAGTCCAAAAGAAATAGGAACAGAGAGGTGGTGCACTCAACTTCTGAAGCAATGTTGTTTGTTCTCAGGTTCTCTTTCTCCCCAGTTGGTGGCAGATTAAGAGGGTTTGTGGTCTCAAAGGAAATGCTCAGCCTCCTCTGAGTCAGTTACCATTACATAGCTAGAACTTCACAGTCAGAGTAATAAGGATGAAAGTCACACCCTGTTTGACCAGCCTTGAAGTGGGCAGTAGCCCACGAAAGCTTATGCTCTAATAAATTTGTTAGTCTCTAAAGTGCCACAAGTACTCCTGTTCTTTTTGCGGATACAGACTAACACGGCTGCTACTCTGAAACCTTTCATTCAGAGTGTTTTCCACACTGGGAGAACCGTGACACAAGAGTTCACTTTGATGAGACAAGCATGGACTAAAGTAGTAGTTCCCATTATATTACAGACCTATGTTAAGAGATGCATTTGCTCTTGTTTTCTAGTTGTATGGAAGGAGAGCTCCCTGGGAGGATCCAGCCAAATGGGTAATGGACACGTATCCCTGGGCAGCCACTCCACAGCACCACGAGTGGCCTCCGTTGCTGCAACTGCGGCCTGAAGATGTTGGATTTGATGGGTACTCAATGCCACGGGAAGGTTCAACTAGCAAACAAGTTCCCCCGAGTGACGCTGAAGGAGATCCTTTGGTGAGTTCTCTCATCGAAAGCTCCAGAGCTAATTAGGATATACTGTACTTTCTAGGGGGAAAAACAAATAGGAATGAAAGAGTAAGTGACAAGCTAAGAGTGTTAAATGTTTTAGAATTACAAGGAAATATTTCTTGCCACAGAGTACAGTCAGCCTGTGGAATGCACTGCCACAGGAGACCAGTGTGTCAGGTGTAATTCTGCCAGATACAATGAAGGAGAATACTCAGTTCTCCTAGTTGTCAGAGTGTAGCTAAAATGACTATAAGAATATGAAGGAAACTTCGTCCACCTCGTGTAAAGCTTTGCACAATAAACTAGATGCCTTTTGCGTATTTCTGGTGTTTGTGTGTGTATATATAAAGTATGCAAATACATGATTTAATAGAACACATTAGTATAATGTCGTGAAAATTCTTGACCTAACCTGCCCGGCCAATATCACAGGATAGCTGTGTCACTATGATATTGAGCGATTTTTCTGGTTCAGGCTTACATAATTGGTGTCTAATTTATTAATCAGCAAGTAGCATGCAAGTGTATGGAAACCAAGATTTTAAACATTGTACACAATATATACAATAGTTTAAGCTTTGGATTTGCTTGCTAATGCACATTTGAATATGAGCCTGATGGTAACACTAGTTCATGCAGCTTTCTTCCTGGTGAAAACAGTTATTGCAATAATTGCTTGTTACTCTTAAACTATTGTTCGGAATCATGTACATCTCCAAAATAAGTTGGGTATATTGAAGAATCACCTTACATTTCCACTATGTTATGCACACATTCACAGAGATGTTATTATCTGTTGTGTAATTTAATAGATCTCTTTTTCTGACCTGTTTCTAGAAATACAGAATTCTAGTTAATATATATTAACACTGGTTAGTGCAAGTGGCTGGGAATAAGGAGCTGTGGAATCTTTATAGCTCTTCCACTGACTCTGTGTGTGACCTAGAGCAAGTCATTTAACCGCTCTGCATTTCAGTTTCAGTCTCTCATAGGAGGGGTGTAATAACAACTGCCTATCTCACGGAGTGCTGTGAGAATTGCTTTACATTTGGTATCCAGTTTGAGAGTCTCAGAAAGAAATATCCCAATTTTCCCCTCTCTCTTGCACTGGTTTCACATGAGTGATGTGAGTGCAAATATGACTGTTATATAGTATTAAGATTCTTTCGTCTCAGCAGACGAATAACCCTTAACCCTTTTCCGCGCTTTCTTAGATGAACATGCTAATGAGACTGCAAGAGGCAGCCAACTATTCGAGCCCCCAGAGTTATGACAGCGACTCCAACAGCAACAGCCATCATGATGACATCCTTGACTCATCCTTGGAGTCGACGTTGTGATCTTCAGCAGACAGAAAACAGGCGGTTTCCCACTGTCCCTCTCCTACTTTACAAGAATCTTTATCACAAACTAATGAAGATAACTTGTTACTGGACTGGGCAGATGTCTCAGTATTAGAGCTGCAAGAACAAGACACTTTATTTGAGTCAGTCTTGAATGTGGGTGCAGGTAACCCAAACAACTTTTGTACTGTTTTTCTTTTTACAATTATAAGAACTGCACTATGTCTTTGTTTTGTTCTGTTTAGTTACTGTAAGCCCTCATGCCTAAGATACTGAAGACATTTAAAAAAAACAAAACACTTCACAGCTATGAAACAAACAGCATTGTGCCATGTACTGTCCAGAAGGAGAGGGGAGGGATGTTTATTGCCTATGTTGCTTCTGACCAAACACATTTGGGTGAGGGCTGGATTTCTACGAATCAGTTTTGCAGACTAACCTCAGCTGCGGATAGTTCTGGTGCTATAATATGTCGCTTGCCTTGATAATAATGGTCCATAAAAGGCAAAGCTGCAAGACAGGGAAATTTAAAATAAATATTAAAATAAAAAAAAGCTGCTCTCCTTGCCAGTCTGAGACCTTGGCTTGCTTTCCTCTATTTCACCATGTGTTTATAGAGATTTACAGATATATAAATAGAAATATATGTACAGTCTAAACAAATCAGGTTTTTTTTCAAACACTGTGTAACCAACCATCCTACAGAATTTTAAAGACCAAGTACCCCTTTGATATTCAGGGCTTGATTCTCCTCTTACTTACACCAGTAAAACTCCATTGACTGTAGTAGAGCTACTCCTGATTTACACTGGTGTAAGTGAGCAAAATTCACTCCTCTGCAAAGGGCCTATGCCCCATTTAAATGCCATAGCTTAAGTGGAACTTCATAGGTGCATTGGTTCTCTGTTCGCCCTATGGATAGGGGGTGAATTTCACCCAATTAGGGTATAGTCAGGCCTTCAGTTTTTACCATTTGTATTAGAATTTTATAGCTGTTTTCTAAGACTTTTTTTGTCAGGGATTTCTCTCTCTGACCATTACAACTGCAAAAGGGG
The DNA here is from genome assembly GCF_011386835.1 of Chrysemys picta bellii. Lineage (NCBI taxonomy): Eukaryota > Metazoa > Chordata > Testudines > Emydidae > Chrysemys > Chrysemys picta. Next base: position 71,079,957 of record NC_088794.1, on the reverse strand, counting down.
TTCATTAAAGCTCAGCTCTGTAGGCAGGCCACTGCTACTCTGGTAACATCATTTAGTCTTGTTTGGTTTTTAAATAGCAGAAAGTAGTATTTTGGCGGTTCATCGAAGCTGTCTTATCCAGGTCTTAAAAAGGGGGGTACTATCTCTTTAAAGTTTAAAAGTTGCTCATGGGTTATGGCTGAGCTGTGAACCTGATTCTCTGTTTCTCCTCCTCCTCTCCACACGCACACAATACAGTTTCAGTATTAAGGCTTGTACTTCTGTTGGGGAGCAAGAACACCTCACAAAGAATTGCACTTTCCTTTCCTTGGGAGCAAATACTTTCAATAAAGCCACCACACATCAGCTGTCTCAGGCTGAACTCAGCAAGAGCCGCAGTCCTCAACATTGATCTGTACAAGCCTTTCCAGCTATATTTCGGTGCTGAATTTTAAAGCGATGCCTTACTTATTTTGTACTAATTGTATTAATTACATTAGTGCTGTATATTATGGGGTTTTATGTAAGTAAACAAACAGGGCTAAACAAGTCATCTCTTGGAATATAATAACAAATTGCTGTGAATATTGTTTGTGTGAAATATTAGATTTTGTTTAAATGTGACGGTAACAAAAGGAGGGAAATGAGATAACCTTTCAGGTTCATATCAATCTGCAGCTAATAGATCATTGGATAACTGTTTATTCAATGCAAGAAAAAAAAAGCTTTTCTATGATGAAAAATGCTATCGCTGCTAAACTACAAAAAGCGATAGCTGTTTTTTCAGTGTACAGGTAGAAAACTTATTACAGACACTTTTTTTTAAGAGCTTGTTAATCCTTCTGGGTTTAAAATAATGTAACAGACACAAGTCCATGCTTCTGTGACTCAGTTTGAATGGATAATTTTATTATCCCTTATGACTTTCTACTATCTGTGATTTGACTGTAGTTACTTTTTTGTCTTTATCCAATGAGAGCTGGTCATGAATCGGCTCCCATTACAGCTTTCAAGTCTTGATGATCTTTTTAAAAAAAGAAATTGTAAAAGAATAAGTAAAATATTTTAATGATGGGGAGGGGAAAATCCCCTGAGCTGGTGTCACTGCTTTAACCTTGCTGAACTCTAATTTAGATTATATCATTTAAATGGAAGGCAAAGTGTTACTCAATCAACCTTATTAAACCAGATCTTCTTACTGTAAAATGGGCTACACTCCTATGGAATCATATGCAGCGCGTGCTGATGAGTTAGAGTGATTCATTTCTCAGCAATCTGACAATTCTGCTTCCTAGCACTGACTTTACCTGCTACTACGGTGAATCTGGGTAGAAACTGAATACCTGAACCTGAGACTGAATCCATGCAAGTAGATCCTTGTGCCTGGGTGGATCTGTTTGCAGGATAGAGCCTAATCTAACTTAACATCACAGCATTTCTCAGCAAACTTTTAACTGAACCCTACAAATACATTTGAAATTGTCAGATAATTGTTTGTTTTTAATCCTGTGTTCAGATGCAGGAAAGGGGTTCTATCTATCTGCTCCTCTCTGATTGACAAAAATTTGGGGTACTGTAAAAGAGGCGACTTTGAGTAGGTTAGTCATTTTAATCTTCACAAAACTCAGTGTCCTTTCTGAAACTTCGGGAAGCAGGGTTATCTGTTATGCACATTTCTTATCTTCATCCTGATTTCAGTATAGCTTAGTAAACTTTGTTTTTAATGAATTTGTTCTCATTTTAAGGCTTTGTCCAAAATGCTTCCAATTTTTTTGCCTTTTTTCTACAAAGTTGGCTTGTTTTTTTAAAAAACAAAAAAAACAAACAAGATTCTATGCAACATTTATGTTGAGTTATAAATTGGAAGCTTAAACCATTTCTTTTCCTTCAGAACTGCCAAGAATTGTACAGGCCATAACTGAAACATGGAGACAGTTTTAGTTGAGGGTGGGTTTGGCTAGCTTTTTTTTTTGTACATTTTGGAAGAAAAAACTATTTCATTGTTGATGCTTAACTTCGATATTATGTGTATTGAATCTTGTCTAAACGTGGCAATTCTTTCAAGAAAAACAAAAAACAAAAAAAAAAGTCTTTGTGGATATTAAATGGAAGGTTACTGTTTTGATCTAGTTGTTTCCAGTGGAACAGTTTATGAAATATGTTCTATAAGATGTACATTTTTTCACTGTAACATAGAAATGTAAATATTTGATTAAAAGTGCTGCATTTTGATGAATTTTTTCTAGCCATTTTTAAAGAGAAAACTAGGAATTGAGTATTTTGTGTACGGTATGATGTTTGCCATCTGTTCCCCTCCCTATTTAATTTTCAGTTGTCATTTAGGATTGGAATTTGCAAATGGTCTGTTTGAGATCATGGCCTCCGCCCCCAGTGTCATGGAAAATAAAGCTGATGATTGTACCAGTCTTAAATTATTCATGATTCAATAAAATGATACTTATTTATTCAGATTTGTGGTTTTGCTGCAATTTTGTGCCATGTTGATCAAGTGTATCTGTTTAGTATACTGGTGTTTGCGCTTTTTAGTTCTTTAAAATACATTTATTTTTAGTGCTTGTGAAAGAATGCTGGCTTGACAGCCGTCTAAACTGAAGACCCTGTGTCCACAGAACAAGGCAGTGGAAATAAAGTTTTTAGTCCATTTCTCAGAGTATAGTAACATGACAAGTTTCATAAGGGCTTGTCTACATGGGGAAATTTGCCAGGAGAACTATACCATGGCCCAAGGACTATTCACTGTGCCAGGGACCTAGCAAGACAATAACTCTATAGAATGGTGGTTAGGCCACTCTAGGGTGTAAGGGGTTCAAGTCCCTGCTCCATTGATTTTATTTATAAAAAATTGAACAGGAAAGACTGAAGCTGTGTCTGTGTTATAGTTTGGTCAACATAAGTTACTCAGCTTAGAGCTGCCAATTTTTTTATATTGCTCAGCCACATGGGTGCTTATGTCAGCACTGCATGTCCTCACCACAGCTGGTTGTGTCAATAGAAAATACGGTAGGTATACCAGTGTACCTCACATCACCATCCAGCGCTACGCTTCATGGGACATTTTCACAGTGCACTGAGGGACACCAGCAAGTCACCCAGAAATTGCTGGGAAAGGGATCAAATCCCACAATCTCACTTTTTCCGTCCCATAATTTTCACACCACTTTTAAAATTCCTACATGCCACTTTTTGAAACTTCAGCACGTACAACTACAATCAAGTGTGCAAGGAGGAAGATGAGCTTCTCGCGGATGATGAATGGATGATGGACACAGTGAATAAAAGTCTCAGGTGGTTGCTGGTCTTCACACAGCAACTCCACATGGTGAATAGGAGCTTCTGGGCCTGAGAAATGAGCGCAGATTGTTGGGTGGCATCGTAATGCAGGTTTGGGTTGACAAGCATTGGTTGCAGAACTTTTGGATGCAAAAGCCCACATTCCTGCATCTGTGTGCCGAGCTCGCCCCAGCCCTCCAGTGCAGAGACACCAGCATTGGCAGCGTAAAAGCGAGTGGTGAGCATACTATGGAATCTTGCACAGGTACATTGCTATTGACCAGTGGGGAATCTGTTCAGAATTGGAAAAATCCACAGTGGGGGCCATGGGCATCCAAGTGTGCAAGGCCATCAAGTGTATCCTGCTCTGCAGGAAGTAGTAGCTGGATTTGAAGCAATGAGGTTCCTGAACTGGGGTGAGGCTAGATGGGGCAAACATCCTTACTCTGGCACCACCCCATCTTTCCCCGACCACGGCATTCACACTGGTGATGTTGAAATGATTATAGTGATTCTGGAGGAACTTTGTTCCCCTAGCTCATGAAACCGTACTGGCCATCCTGATAGAGCCCAGGAAAGATTCAATTCCCAGCTGAGTAGGTGCAAGATCCCTGATGAATGTCCCATTGGTAATCTCAGAGCTCACCCGTGATGTTTAATTACTACTTGGCTCTCAACAAGGCAAACATTCCTATTAGTATTGCTGCATGTAGTGTACTCCAGAATACCTGTGAGGTGAAGGGGGAAAGGCTACCAGCAGAGTGGAGGGGTGAGGTGGGCCTGCTGTCTGCTGACTTTGAACAGTCAGACACAAAGGCTATTAGAAAAGTCAACCATGGAGCTGTAAGGGAGGCCTTAAAAGACCATTTTAACTGTAAGCTTGAGTAGTGTAGTACTTCTGGGAACTTGTGTGCCTTCATGTGCATAGACCTTAAATATGGGTCGGTGATGAGGCCTGATATGACTTTTGTAATTTGGCTTGGCTGCTTGGTTCAAACTAATGAATATACACTGAGTTTCAAAAACTAAAACTTTGTCTGTAAACAAACAGGAAACAAAGGTAACGTGCAAATAAACAAGTTACAAATTTTTTTAGCAGCACTGTAATAGTGTGCCCCATTCTTACACAAACCAATTACAACAATAAACATACATGCTTACAAATTAAAAAGTAAAACACATTATAACTGTTCATCCATGTTTAAAAACTAGTGCACTGTGCGAGCTGGCTGAGCCTGCAGCTATCACAGGTCAGTGGTGTAGGTGTAACCATCATTCTTGTTCTCCCCTGGCGTGGAGTGGTAGGATTCATGCCATGATGCCACCTGTTATGCTGGGGAGTATAGGGAGCAGTGACCATGGAGTTTTCCATGGAATGGGAAGGCTGTTGTGGACAGGGTCTTTGGCCTTTTGCTCGTTGCCTGAGCAAAGCCATAATGCACTTTGCTGTCCCTTTGCCTCTTCTCCAGCAGCCAATCACTCCATGCCTAGACCTTCGCCCTGCTCTAACCCTTCTGCACCTCCAGTCCCTGTGTTTGTGGTCAGTAGCTGTAGAAGACTGGCGGAGCTCACAGAACATGTCCTCCTTGGGCTGCTTCTTTCTTCATCTAGTCCATGTAAGGCATTCAGCAGATGCAAAGGGGTCACCGCTCAAGGCCACCATGCCAGAGGCTGCTGAGCAGAGCAACAGCTAGTGTTAGATTTACAGTCACAACAGAAAGGGAGTGATGATAAGGCTCAAACCTGCCTTACATTAGTCCCATCATGATCTTTAATAAAAAATGCTGTCATTTTAGCCTCTCATTACAGCACCACTCTGCAGCTCAAGATGCACTGAGTCAGGACTATTGCATGGGAGTTTTATATGCTGGGCAGCCCTGGGTATGAGTACAGGGAAAGTGCAGTGCATGGTGCCAATATTTTCACAGCCAGCAGTGGTTTTGGCTGATATCTCAAGTCTAAGGGTGGCAAATGCCCAGAGAACACAGCTGCTACTGGCATCCCGAAGCCACCCTAGGGCTGCCAGCCTGCTTTCTGCACTGGTACCAGCGAAACCCTTCAAAGAGTGGTATGGGAATGGGTCCCATGGTGGGGAAAGAAATGATGGTGCCATCCCTAGAAACGTTCAGGAGGGGATGGCACAGTATCTCCATGAAAGCCTCATTGTGGGTGGTCAAGAAGCTAAACACCACATAGGGAGATTTATGTCCCCTGCCTCCCCACCCAACGAGCCAAAGGAAGGCAAAGCAAATGCCACCTCTACCTCTTTCTTCTACTTCTGTTGGAGCCCAGGGCAGTGAGCTGACGTAGACCGTGTAATTTGGACTGCTACACTCAGCTGTTTGAATTTATTTTTGCCCATGTTGTAGTTGATTGCTATGCATTCCAAAGCGTTGAATTGTATGCCCAGAGCTGGTTTACAAAGTAAATTGAAGAATCAAAAGTTGCTGCCTTTATTCTCTTAACTGGTACAGATGGGAGGGGGGCAATTTTTAAATAGGGAAGAAGGGCAGGAAAAGGGACACAGGGCACTAAAAAGGGAAACAAACATGCTCCTAAGAAATAATGCACCCATACACTTGCCTGCATACCCTTTCCTTCGTCAGCAGGCTCATCTGTGTGAAACTGGTGGAATTGGCTTGATTCTGGCAGAGTTTGAAATAGCTCCTGGCTTGCCCTATGATTTATGTCTCCCCACTCCTTACTGTGCACTGCAGGGGTTTCCACATCCAGCTCACACAAAGTGTCCCCAGTCACATCAAGGGTGCTGGTGGAGTCCCTGCCAAGTGTGGCATGCAGGTCATTGTAGAACAAGGGTGGGCAAACTATGGCCCATGGGTCATTTTAAGCTGGCCCCTGAGCCGCACCAAGCGCTGGGTCAGGGGCTGAGCCACGTAGTGCGGCCCCACTCTGGCCCAGGCGCAGGGTCGGGTCTGCACCACTTGTCTCGACACTGTTCTGGGGTGGGGGGAAGGAGGGTTGCTGGGTCAGGGCCACATCCCTGAGCCTTGAACCCATGCCCCAACCCCCCCGCCCCAGCCCTGATTCCCCCTCCCGCTCTCTAAACCCCTCGAGCCCAGACCGGAGCACCCTCCTGCACCCCAAACCACTCATCACCAACCCGACATCAGTGCCCGCACCCCCAGCCAGAACCTGCACCCCTGCCCCAGCCCTGATCCCACTCCTGCCCTCCAAACCCTTCGGTCCTAGCTCAACGCACTCTCCTACACCCGAGAATCCTCATCCCCAGCCCCACCCCAGAGCCCACACTCCAACCCTAATTTTGTGAGCATTCATGGCCCTCCATACAATTTCTATTCCCCAGTGTGGCCCTCAGGCCTAAAGGTTTGCCCACCCCACTTGTAGAAGCAACAGGTCTGCTGGGCAGCCCCAGATTAGTTACTGCCCTTCCTCACCTTATGATCTGCCTCACTTTCACTTGCCATTGATTCTCACCCCTATTGTGCCCCAGGCCATCCCCATGCACAATCTGCACTTAGCTGGCTCTATTCCTTTGGGTGCTCCTTAGCTGTGCTTGTCCGTCTCTCCTCCTCACACCCGCCCACCTGTCCAGGCCGAGGAGCTCCAGACCTTTGCTCCAGGCACGAGCACATTAGGTGTAGCTCTCTGTCCGCACTGAGCCAGCAGGGATGGAAGTGCACAAAAGTGGGTTAATATATGTGCTCACCAAAGTGGGCAACCAGGAAAAGGCATTTCAAAATCATGCTGTGTTTTTTAAGGCATGGGGAGGGGCGGTGTGTCAGGTGTCCACTATCAGTGCCACCCCAAAATAGTGAAGTTAAAAATTGTGACCAGAGTGACCACTGTTGCGGGCTAGCTGCTGGATGCCTGGGAAGGTTGACAAAGGTAATGCATTGTCTACACTAACACTACAATGCTGGAAGTAGGACAATTTTGGCTTGTATCATTTGGGGATGTGCTGTAATTGCATCAATGAAGTGGTGCTTACGTTGGCAGCAGATAAGTTTAGACGCAGACACATGCAAAACTAGTCGACTTAACATTCTAGTGTAGAGCAGGCCTGGGAAAGCTCCGTAGCAGACTATCGCATAGCCTAGTGGCAATGGCTCTTCTATAATGTAGGAGACATATGTTCAAATCTCTTCCCCACATCAAGCAGAGGGGAGAATTGAACAGGGTCTCCCACATCCCCATGAGTGCCCTAACGAGTGGGATTAAGGGAGTAATTCCCTGCCATTTTGTGACTGCATTCCTGCTTTGTTTTTGTCAAAATACCCCAAAATCCAATAAAAAAAAATGTGGAGTCTGGCCAAAACAACCCAGAATGTTTTCAATGTATTGATTCACTGGAAATCAAAATAAAATTGGTTTCAGCTCAACCTGAAACAAAACTTTTTTTGGAATTTTCAGAATTGGCAGCAAACCAAAAAAAAAAAAAAAATCCATTATTCACCCATTTCTGATCCTGATGCCACACAATGCTGGCCTTAGGGAGAACCCCCATGGGCCATCCAGGGTGTATCCTGCTCTGGGGCTTGGCCTCAGTTTTACCAGATCCCGCCCACACAAATGCACGCCAGCTGCCAGTTTGGCTGTGTCTTTTCTCCTCCGTCCCATCGACTTCTTTTTAGGGCACTGTTTAGAAGGCTCCTTATTCAGACAAAAACCCAGTGTAAATTCAGACACCAATGTGAATTCCACATTGTTCAGATGAGTAAACTGAGACACGGAGTAGCTAAAAGGCTTATAAGACTTTTTTCCTGAGTGGGTCATTTGAAAAGGGCCCTAAATTAAGAATCCACAAAACTAAGAAAGCATTTCCCCAGGACAGAGCCTTCATCTCTCCCATACAGTTCCAGCACTGAGTACTAGTTTTGCTATAATTTGAGCCAACAGTATAAAACTGAGGCCAGACCTTTGGGCTCAAGCTAAGGCTCTGCTTCTGTGCTGAGAGGTGGGGAGAAAGCACCTTCTTCTTGGTCCCTGATTGCTAGGTGTGAATAACCTGGCCAATGGGGGGGTTTCTATTGACTTCTCAGATTTCCTCTGATATGGGTTCACCTCAGCCAGTTTGTTATGTCAGTCCGCCTCAGCTGGGCAATACCCACACACCCCTCAAGTCTCCTTCATTTCCCCAAGAGCATACTTAACCCTTTTGCACAGGTTGTCATGGAGGAAACTGAGGCACACATAGGCTTCATAAAAATATTACAGAAAATTCCCACTGAGTCACAAGTAATTCAATGTATAGCTAATAATCTGCACCTGTGTACACCAGGTCTACCTGAAAAGGGCATTTTCACCCACTGAAGAGAAAGTGGTTCATTAACATTATTGTTGGCTTTCTAAAGGGACTCTCAAGACAGGAAAAGCTACCTACAATAAGCCCTGTCAGCTTTTTGTTGTTTGTTGTAAGCTAGGGAAAGGTATTGGCTGCAGGGCATTACTACAGCCTATTACAAGAAAGTATTAGCTGGTAAGCATTGCTCCCTTGGAGCACAATGGGGATGGAAATAAGGTTTGCTGAGTGTCAGATCTTTGTGGCATTAGTCATTTCCCTGCACTTTTCACTTCTCAGCTACAGGCCTTCCCTCACTTGTCTCTTAATAGTATAACAGAGTACAAACTATAATCTAGCACTGAGCAGCCAGTAACACAGCGTTTCAGTTTGTGGCAGGAGCAACTTTATTTCTAAAAGGTTCTTTTTAGCCAGCTGGTTTTTCCTGTTCTGCAGACTTTGTTTTGATTTATGGACATGCAAATTTGGGACTTGGTGCTGGAAGGTGCTCAGCGCGCTGGCTCTAATCCTGCAAAAATGCTTTGAGGGATTGGGGCCAAAGTGCTCAGCACCACGAACCTCTTCTTTCTTTCTCACTCTTACCTTCGGCCCCACTCTTTTTTGAACCCTTGCTGGGTCTACATGTAGCATCCTCAAAACATCCCCTGTCAGCCCACTTTCTCTTTAATTGCTGCTCTGTCTCCCTCCTTCCAACAGTCGACACTTCCTCTCTCCTCCAGCTCCTTCCTGTTGGTAGCTTCCAGGTTTCCTACCTTAGTCCCATTCTCTTCACTCTCTGTAGACAGCCTCACCCACCATTGATTACCACCTCTGACTCCTACATCTACCTCTCTACATGGGTGTTATTTACCTGGGCATGAAGGGTGGAAGGAAAACATCCCTCCTGCCCCGTAACTTTCAATGGGGGGCGTATCACTGTGTTTCTCTCCCAACTTTCAGCCTCTACTTGGAGGGGAGCAAAAAAAGAGAACTAAGGCATCAGCTCTCAATACACCCAGTGGGTCCATTGGGCAGGGAAGAAGCAGTTGCAGCTTACTGCCACTAGGCCCATACTTTCCCTTTGCTGGCCAGGCTGGAGACTACTTTCTGAAGCCAGTTCAGCTCTCGCTCTGCCTCCTTCCTTCCCCCACCAACCCACACACCATCAGAGGGAGCCAAGCAGGGCAGCCAAATGCACTGCACTGAAGAGAGGCTCAACTCCTCCCCCTGCAGTTCCAGCTCCTCCTCCTCTCAGCAAAGCTGTTTCAGGTATGAGGAGGAAGGGAGCTAAAGGTGCTCCAGGGGGAGCTGCACTGCATCACTGGAACACAAAAGCTCAGGGAAGGACTCTGGACGGACAGTCTCACAAGCCTGTGGCAGTGCTCTCTGAGGGTCTTTTTGTCCCATGCCAATCAAAGCTGCTGGCAAAGATACTCCCCTGCTTTCAGCTCCCAGCTAGCACCCCCCCCCCACACACACACACACACACTCTTGAGTTTCATTTTATGGCATTGTGTCTCTGGCATATTTGAACACCCTGCCTGCTGTCAAGAAGGAAACCACCAAGGCAGGAACAGCACAGATAGTGCACCTGGGATTGCAGAAAACACACTGCACTGGGGAGGTGCATGCTCACCCACCAGAGCTCTTACCGTAATGATAGTGTTCTCCCTGGCTGTCATTGGAGGGGGGAAGGGGCAGGAACAGATACATTTCCCAGCATTAGGAAGATGCTCTCTTTTTTTTTTAAATGGGTATTGAAAGCCTGACCTGTTCTATGAAACATAGGTCTCCTGCAATTCTTGGCCAAGCCTTTTACAAGTGACTCATGATTTTGAGCACCTATCATGAGATCTCTTAAAGGGGCCAGATTTTCAGAGGGTGGGAGCTCAGCATTTTCAGAAGATCGGGGCCCTTAACGGGGTCTCAAGTTAGACACACACATTTGCTAGTCACATCTGATAATTTTGGCATTGGTAGTGAGAAGCTCTCTCTTTCTCTCATCAGAGGCTATTCTTTTTTAAGATTACACATTCTAAAGAAATGTTTCTGATAGGAGATGTTAATCAACAGTGGCTAATTTTTTTTTTCAGATGAAGTGTGTTGTTTTTGAAGTGTGTTCAACAGAACTACAGGCCTGGGGAACAGACTGGCTGGTGTGAAAGCAGGCATCACTGTTCCTCTTACTGCTATAAGTAAAGCCCCACTGTTTCATGCTGGTGTGACAAACATGCTTTTGTGCATGTGGTGTTAACAGCTGTGGCTTATTAGCTGAAGCCTGTGTGTTTATGTATGCATCCGCTAACTGAGCATATTGCATTATTGACATCAGTCTGATGCTTAATGCAGTGCTGTGTGTTTTATTGTACTCATGGTGCAGTTCTGTAAATGGAGCCTTTAATGGCATATGTTCAATGTTTTTAACACAAAGGGCTCAGTTTTGCACTAGCCAGTTAGGCGTAGCTTCTATTGAGGTCAATGGCTCTGACTCTCCAGTTGGGGTATAAACCACTGCAGCTCCATGACTTCAGTGAACTTACACTGGTGTTACACAGGGTAACACAGTGGTGGGTCAGGCCCAGAGTACTTTGAGATAAATGACAGTTGTGCCTGTGTAGCTGAGGCCAGCCCTGGGCCCAAGGACTTCACACCATTCACACCTTGGTATCTGTTATTGAAACTCTTTTGGCCTGTGGCCCCAGCAAAGAGAGGTGGAGCAGGGCTGGCCTTGGAGCAGAAAGTGAAACAAGGCCCTTGACTCAGACCTCCTCCTGGAGACACCAGGCTTTAGTGAATTTACCAGCACTGACCTTAGCCAATGCCCAAGTTACATTAATTAGCTCATATGACAGCAATCTTGCCATTGTTATGTCTATTTGAGCACTTTTTTCCCCATATAACCCTTAGTTAATGGTGTTAATGTTTATACTATGTGTATAATATATAGTATTAACCCTCTTGCACTCCTTCCCGTCAACATCTTTGCCAGTATAGAAGAATCACAATCTCTCTGCACTCAGTTCCCTGTCTGTAAATTGGGGCTAATACTACTTCCTTTCTTCCCTTTGATTGTATTGTCTACTTGGACTCTGATCCTGCAAAGACTTATGCACTGGGGTGAATGGGACTACTTGGAGTGTGTAAAGGTTACCACACACATACTTCTTTGCAGGACAAGGGCCTTAGCTTATAAGCACTTTGGGATAGGCACTGTCTCTTAGTTTGAGAACTTGAAAGGTATTTAGGTACCTAAAACCAAGCCCATGTGTCTGTACAGTGCCTTGCATAATGTGGCCCTAATCTTAGTTCAGGTTTGTAGGAGCTACTGTAATACCAGTGAGAATAATGCTATTTTTTTTGTTTCATGTACTAAGCATACTATTCCAGGAGCCCTGCATGCCATAGAGGTGGGTGGGAAATCAAATAATGGTACAACCACCATTGTTGCAAAATAATGCCTTTTTCGTTCAGTATGAGGGATGGGTGCTTTCAGTTAATTACCACAACATTGCCACCAGATGGCAGCAAAGACAAAACAATGAATCCAAATCTCTGCCTGAGGCACTCAATTCCAAATGTAAGCAAGACAAAGTTATAAAAGAGGATGTATTTCTGAGATTGCCATTAACATCTGCCAATGACACTGAATTATGAAATGGTTTCACATGCAAAGCAGAGATGGTGCAAATTGACTATTCCTGTTTGGTGAAGGAGAAAATGTTTTGCTTTGGCAACAATTTATAGGAGCATATTTTTTCATTAAAATTTGATAGAACAAAGAAATACAAGCCAAACTCCATAGCAACTATTAGGTATCCATTATTTTATATTTTGTGGGTGCATGAACTTGGGAGTCAAGAATTTTAGTTCTACCACTGATTAATTCTGACCTGCGGAAGTGACTTTACGCCCTTCATTGCTCTGTGCCTCACCTATAAAATGGGGACACTACCACCTACCTCTCAACATGCTGTTGTCAGGACTATCATTTGTAAAGCACACTGAGATCATTTTAGAGTAACAGCCGTGTTAGTCTGTATCTGCAAAAAGAAGAACAGGAGTACTTGTGGCACCTTAGAGACTAACAAATTTATTAGAGCATAAGCTTTCGTGGACTACAGCCCACTTCTTCGGATGCATATAGAATGGAACATATATTGAGGAGATATATATACACTATATATAGAAAAACTTCAAAAACAGACTCCAAAGAGAGACTGCTGAGCTAGAATTGATATGCAAACTAGACACAATCAACTCCGGTTTGAATAAGGACTGGGAATGGCTGAGCCATTACAAACATTGACTCTATCTCCCCTTGTAAGTATTCTCACACTTATTGTCAAACTGTCTGTACTGGGCTAGCTTGATTATCACTTCAAAAGTTTTTTTTTCTCTTAATTAATTGGCCTCTCAGAGTTGGTAAGACAACTCCCACCTGTTTATGCTCTCGGTATGTGTGTATATATATCTCCTCAATATATGTTCCATTCTATATGCATCCGAAGAAGTGGGCTGTAGTCCACGAAAGCTTATGCTCTAATAAATTTGTTAGTCTCTAAGGTGCCACAAGTACTCCTGTTCTTCTTTTTACTGAGATCATTGTACTAATTAAATGCAAGGTGCTAGTATCCATTACAACAGCTTTATGGTTAATTCAGCCTTTATACCTGGTTAACTGTGATTTTATAAGTGTTTATATTCTCCTAAACACTTTGGGCCAGATTCTCTCTCTGGTGTAAAGCAATGTCGGTCCCCTGACTTCCTGAAGCTCTTGGAAGGAAGAAATTGTGGAAGGTGAGCGTTCAGCTGTTGTAACCTGCACAGGTTATGCCATGTTTGTCTTTCTTCCACAGGACAGAAGCGACTTTGTCTGTACAAAGTGCAAGCTGGTCTCCATATTGGAAAAGAAGGTTTGAGGTCTGGAGCAACAAGTATCAACCCTGCATTGCATAAGAGAAATTGAAGATTTCTTGGACAGACATCAGGATATTCTTCTACGGGCACAACGTTCTGAAGAATTGGAGCAGGCTGTGCAGAGGGGACAGAGGGTGAAGAAATTTGGCAGCATGTGTCCTCCAGAAGAAGAAAGAGGAGCGTCCATGTACCAGCAATGGAGATACAGGTGAGCAACCGTTTTCATGTTCTCTCCACAGGTACTAATGCGGAGAGTGAAGTAGATGATACATCTGCGGGAAGGGAGCAGAAGAGACTCCACTGATTGGAAGGCATGAGATGCACTGTCCTAGGGATGGGGGTTCCACGACCACCGCTCCTAAGAGAAGGAGGTGGGTGGTGGTGGTCGGGGACTCCCGCCTCAGGGGGACTGAGTCATCTATCTGCCGCTCCGACCGGGAAAACCAAGAGGTCTGCTGCTTGCCAGGAGCTAGGATTCACGATGTGACGGAGAGACTGCCGAGACTCATCAAGCCCTCGGATTGTTACCCCTTCCTGCTTCTCCACGTGGGCACCAATGATACTGCCAAGAATGACCTTGAGCGGATCACTGCAGACTACGTGGCTCTGGGAAGAAGGATAAAGGACTCTGAGGCGCAAGTGGTGTTCTCGTCCATCCTTTCTGTGCAGGGAAAAGGCCGGGGTAGTGACCGTCGAATTGTGGAAGTCAACGAATGGCTATGCAGGTGGTGTTGGAAAGAAGGCCTGGGATTCTTCGACCATGGGATGGTGTTCCAAGAAGGAGGAGTGCTAGGCAGAGACGGGCTCCATCTAACGAAGAGAGGGAAGAGCATCTTCGCAAGCAGGCTGGCTAACCTAGTGAGGAGGGCTTTAAACTAGGTTCACCGAGGAAGGAGACCAAAGCGCTGAGGTAAGTGGGGAAATGGGAGACCAGGAGGAAGCACGAGCAGGAGAGTGCAAGAGGGGAGGACTCCTGTCTCAGACTGAGAAAGTGGGATGATCAGCGAGTTATCTTAAGTGCCTATACACAAATGCAAGAAGCCTGGGAAACAAGCAGGGAGAACTGGAAGTCCTGGCACAGTCAAGGAACTGTGATGTGATTGGAATAACAGAGACTTGGTGAGATAACTCACATGACTGGAGTACTGTCACGGATGGATATAAACTGTTCAGGAAGGACAGGCAGGGCAGAAAAGGTGGGGGAGTTGCATTGTATGTAAGAGAGGAGTATAACTGCTCAGAGCTCCGGTATGAAACTGCAGAAAAACCTGAGAGTCTCTGGATTAAGTTTAGAAGTGTGAGCAACAAGGGTGATGTCGTGGTTGGAGTCTGCTATAGGCCACCAGACCAGGGGGACGAGGTGGACGAGGCTTTCTTCCGGCAACTAGCAGAAGTTACTAGATCGCGGGCCCTGTTTCTCATGGGAGACTTTAATCACCCTGATATCTGCTGGGAGAGCAATACAGCGGTGCACAGACAATCCAGGAAGTTTTTGGAAAGTGTAGGGGACAATTTTCTGGTGCAAGTGCTGGAGGAACCAACTGGGGCAGAGCTCTTCTAGACCTGCTGCTCACAAACCGGGAAGAATTAGTATGGGAAACAAAAGTGGATGGGAACCTGGGAGGCAGTGACCATGAGATGGTCGAGTTCAGGATCCTGACACAAGGAAGAAAGGAGAGCAGCAGAATATGGACCCTGGACTTCAGAAAAGCAGACTTTGACTCCCTCAGGGAACTGATGGGCAGGATCCCCTGGGAGAATA
Organism: Chrysemys picta bellii; assembly: GCF_011386835.1. NCBI lineage: Eukaryota > Metazoa > Chordata > Testudines > Emydidae > Chrysemys > Chrysemys picta. The sequence continues at coordinate 71,064,748 of NC_088794.1, read as the reverse complement.
ACATGAGGTGGAATGGAGTCCAGGAGAGCTGGCTGTATTTTAAAGAATCCTTATTGAGGTTGCAGGAAAAAAACATCCCAATGTGTAGAAAGAATAGTAAATATGGCACGCGGCCAGCTTGGCTCAACAGTGAAATCCTTGCTGATCTTAAATGCAGAAAAGAAGCTTACAAGAAGTGGAAGCTTGGACAAATGACCAGGAAGGAGTATAAAAATATTGCTCAGTCATGCAGGAATGAAATCAGGAAGGCCAAATCACACTTGGAGTTGCAGCTAGCAAGAGATGTTAAGAGTAACAAGAAGGGTTTCTTCACGTATGTTAGCAACAATAAGAAAGTCAAGGAAAGTGTGCGCCCCTTACTGAATGAGGGAGGCAACCTAGTGACAGAGGATGTGGAAAAAAGCTAATGTACTCAATGCTTTTTTTGCCTCTCTTCACGAACAAGGTCAGCTCCCAGACTGCTGGACTGGGCAGCACTGTATGGGGAGGAGGTGACCTGCCATCTGTGGAGAAAGAAGTGGTTCAGGACTATTTAGAAAAACTGGACAAGCACAAGTCCATGGGGCCGGATGCTCTGCATCCGAGGGTGCTAAAGGAGTTGGCGGATGTGATTGCAGAGCCATTGGCCATTATCTTTGCAAAATCATGGCGATCGGGGGAGGTCCCGGATGACTGGAAAAAGGCTAATGTAGTGCCCATCTTTAAAAAAGGGAAGAAGGAGGATCCGGGGAACTACAGGACAGTCAGCCTGACCTCAGTCCCTGGAAAAATCATGGAGCAGGTCCTCAAGGAATCAATTCTGAAGCACTTAGAGGAGAGGAAAGTGATCCGGAACAGTCAGCCTGGATTCACCAAGGGCAAATCATGCCTGACTAACCTAATTGCCTTCTATGAGGAGATAACTGGGTCTGTAGATGAGGGGAAAGCAGTGGACGTGTTATTCCTTGACTTTAGCAAAGCTTTTGATTGATCTCCCACAGTATTCTTGCCGGCAAGTTAAAGAAGTATGGGCTGGATGAATGGACTATAAGGTGGAAAGAAAGCTGGCTAGATTGTCGGGCTCAACGGGTAGTGATCAATGGCTCCATGTCTAGTTGACAGCTGGTTTCAAGCAGAGTGCCCCAAGGGTTGGTCCTGGGTCTGGTTTTGTTCAATATCTTCATTAATGATCTGGAGGATGGTGTGGACTGCACTCTCAGCAAGTTTGCAGATGACACTAAACTGGGAGGAGTGGTAGATACGCTGAAGGATAGGGATAGGATACAGAGGGACCTAGATAAATTAGAGGATTGGGCCAAAAGAAACCTGCTGAGGTTTAACAAGGACAATTGCAGAGTCCTGCACTTAGGATGGAAGAATCCCATTCACTGTTACAGACTAGGGACCAAGTGGTTAGGCAGCAGTTCTGCAGAAAAGGACCTGGGGGTTACAATGGATGAGAAGCTGGATATGAGTCAGCAATGTGCCCTTGTTGCCAAGAAGGCTAATGGCATTTTGGGGCTGTATAAGTAGGGGCATTGCCAGCGGATCGAGGGACGTGATCATTCCCCTCTATTCGACATTGGTGAGGCCTCATCTGGAGTACTGTGTCCAGTTTTGGGTCCCACGCTACAAGAAGGATGTGGAAAAATTGGAAAGGGTCCAGCGGAGGGCAACAAAAATGATTAGGGGGCTGGAGCACATGACTTATGAGGAGAGGCTGAGGGAACTGGGATTGTTTAGTCTGCAGAAGAGAAGAATGAGGGGGGATTTGATAGCTGCTTTCAACTACCTGAAAGGGGTTTCCAAAGAGGATGGATCTAGACTGTTCTCAGTGGTACCTGATGACAGAACAAGGAGTAATGGTGTCAAGTTGCAGTGGGGCAGGTCTAGGTTGGATATTAGGAAAAACTTTTTCACTAGGAGACTGTGTCCGAAATCCTCATCAGAGTGATGTCGCTCATGGTGACCTGCTTTGAATTGGGGGAATGTTAGTATTGGGACTGCTTGCCTGTTCCTTTACAGAACTGTAACAGGCGGTTTACAGCCACGCGGTGGAGGTGGGAGAGGGGCAGCTTTCAGGGATCTCTCCCGGGGACAGCCGCGAGGGGGTGGGACAGGAGCAGAGTTCATGCTTGCCAGATTGCCGGCAGCAGGAACTGGCCAATGCTAGGATCCCGGGATGGTTAAAGATTTGTGTATGTCCAGGTATCATATCCAACCTTCTCCTTTGGATTACGGTGCAGCAGGTACTGTACTTCAGCAGGGCTAAACTGCAGAGGGACGGGTGTTGAGTGCAGTGGGTACTGGGAGTCCGCAAGGCTGGACTGTGACAGGGCAGGAGTGGAATGCAACGGGTACAGACTGGAAGCCAGAAGGTTGATAAGAGTGTGTTGGCGGTGTCTGGTGGTCGCATGGGAAAGAGTTTTGCGATAACGGCTGCAGGGGAGGGTGGGCGTGGAGCTGCTTGGTTTGCAGTGCTAGTAGCGCCTGGAGCGTGTCTGCTTAGTGATCCATAGCGTTTAAGAGCTGCTCTGTGGCTTCATTCTGGTGCGCCACATTCTCCTTTCAGTCCCTCTTCTCGCTGTCCCGCCACTCCTTCAATTCTTATTTTTCGGAATGCATCATGACATCACTCATGTTCTTCATGGCCACATTCTAACTCTGCGCAGCCATTCAGGCAGCGATAACAAAGAAGGAGGCTGGGCTCCCAAGGTCATATCTGTGAAGCCAAAATGCAACATTTTACAGAAGCAGTATAGTTTGCAACACACAGACCACTGATTCAGTGATTTAAAACATCTACTATTCACATACCTGTCACTAACTGGCTGACCCCAGGCAAGCACACATGAGCCACAAGACCCACAGAATGGTGAGTAACCACAGGGAAAATCAGTGTTCCAGGACCATACTGTACACTGGGCACTTGGCTCTTGGGGAGAGCCAGCACTGCTGGGGGGGCCTTATAATCATTACTGTCCTCACATTTTCCACAGGCTGTGTTCATTATGGAAGATATCTCGCTGCTGAGGGTGAACAGGGAAACATGGGAGGGTCTTCTCCAGGACTGCAGCTTCCAGCCTGGTCCTTATGTGGCTCACCTGTGTGCAGCAATGGTCCCACCCCACCCCCCAGTGACAGCAGAGTGGTGCGGGAAAGTTACCCTTAATGGGACAAGAAACAAAGCACCTCTGCCAAAGAACCTGTGGCAGTGGGTTGCCCAGTATCTCCATGAGAGTTTCCTGGAGATCTCTGAGGTAGATTCCCATGAAGTGAGGGAGTCAGTCAACACCCTGTGCCACCGCACAGACTAGGCATGTGGTGGTACACACATCATACAGACACAAGTCTGCTTTCTGCAACCCTCCTGCCCCCAACAACTTGCTTCAGCGATTCCCAAAATCAAAGCCACTTACCAGGGGCCTCCTCTCCTGTTTGCGCTTCGCCAAGCTCCGTCAGCTGTGACTGGCTAGCCTCCTGAGGGGTAGAGAAGATCTCCGGGCTGCATGCATCTCTGACCTCCAAGTCGTCCTCTGCCTGTGGGTCCCTTTCCCCCTCCACATCCTCATCCAAGATTTCCTCCTCCTGGGTCGGTCCACTCTTGACTGACATGTGAGCCACTGAAGTATCCACAGGAGCCTTCACAGTGGATGTGGGGTCGCCACTGAGCATCATGTCCAACTCTTTGTAGAACCGGCAGCTTTTGGGCGCAGCACCGGAGTAGCGGTTTGCTTCCCATGCCTTGTGGTAGGCATGCCACAGCTCCTTCACTTTGACCCTGCACTGCAGTGTGTCCTGGTCATGGCCCTTTTCTGTCATGCATCGTGAAATCTGTCCATAGGTATCATAATTCCTATGGCTGGAGCACAGCTGGGACTGGACAGCCTCCTCTCCCCAAACGCTGATGAGGTCCGGCAGCTCGGCATTGCTTCAAGCAGGGGGATCGCCTGATGCGTGGAGCAGGCATGGTCACCTGGAAAGATGTGCTGAGACCACTGCATGCGTCACTGAGCAAACAGGAAGGGGACTTTCAAAATTCCCAAGGAATTTAAGGGGTGGGGCTAATGGTTGGTCACCTGATGGCAGGGCAATAGAGTTCAAACCAATGACCAGAGAGGCGAGAAGAGGCATTGTGGGACACCTCCTGGAGGCCAATCAGAAAGCTGTAATCAACCAGGGTATCTACACTGGCACTGCAGCGCTGTAGCCCCGGCGCAGAAAGCTGTACACCTCTCATCAGGGTGGGTTTTTTTTACAGTGCTGCAACTGCACAGTTTCTGTGCACTAAGTGGCTTGGCAGTGTGCACACCTCGGGAGTTACAATGCAGAAATCTGCTTTACTGCACAGATACTTGCCAGTGTAGACATTAGACATTAAAGGTGCAGTACACAGAAAAAAGGCAGCATATGAGCTTTAAATTCCCGCAAAGAGCAATCACCAGTTCCAGTTTATTCATCTGCAGAGGCAAAACCACTGAGGCTGGAGGGTAACCAATTCAGCATAGCCCCAAGCAGTCTCCAGCAGCAGAGCTCCTGCACATCTCAGATGCACTTTCAAACTCCCCTCTACCACTAGCAATCCACATGGCAGCGTAGCCCACACTCCATGACCTATAGAACTAATGGGTTCAGGAGTGCAATAGCCACTTCCCTGGGTCAGTGTAACCCATCGATCAGTAGCCAATAAGATGATCCTTCCCAGCACCCCTGTGCTCACAGGAGGGATTTACAGCAGCAAGGCCCCACATTCCTGATACCCCATAGAATCTGGATAGGGGGCTGTCATTTTGACCTTCCCGCAAAAGGGGATTTCTTTTATTTTTAACTTTTAAAACCCACCATCCAACACTGGATGAGATGAAGGTTGAGTCAGGCACAGAAATGGAACCATCTCATCTCCCAGGATTTAAAGTGCTTTGTTTTTTCCACCCTTCCAATTAGTTTATGGTTTCATTTTAGATGTGTACAACTCCAGCCCCTGTCAGTGTCAATAGCTCCTTCTGTGAGCAGATGTAATACTGCCTGCCAACAGAAAGCGCAAAATAATAGCTCTGAGAAAGGTATGAGCTGCTTCATTTGTGTGGACTGGATGTTAACTCTGAAGCCTAACAATGGTGGTGCACGTTAACTTTGGTAACAAGATCAAGAGTGAAATATTTAACAAAAATATCTCCCCTTCAGACTGATCTTCTCCTCTCCTGCCTCATGGCAAGGGGGAAAAGGGAGTCTGCTGCCGAAGGTTCAACACCTCCCCCCCAAAGAGTTTCAAGTCAGCTCCATTCCTTCTGCTGATACGGAATAACTAACACATAACAGCAATCCCAGCTGTGGTGTTCCTTAGACAAATGGTTAAATGTTTTAACATGGGCCCTAGTTTACACCAGTGTGTTAGACAAAGGATTGCTTCGTGCCAGTGTTTAGGCTTATACAAATATTGACATTAGGTATCAAAACAAAACATTGTGTGACACTGAAACCACTGTCTCCCTTCCTCTCTCAGAATTGACAGTAACTAGCACTCTGAGCTCTGTAGCAAAAAACCAAGCATTTATAAGGACCAGCACTTTAACATTTCCTCATCAGGACTAGAAAGCTTCAGGCCAGGGGCATCATGGGATGGCTAATGTCTCTAGCTCTGCCTCAGACACTCCCTATGTAAACAGCAAATCAAGAGGCCCTTCCTCTCTTCTAAGGGAAGGTCTAACCAGAATTCCCAGCACCACCATACCCTAACACAAACTCAGCTTGCATCAGGCTCTGGTACAGCCACAGAATTTCCTTCTTGTCTGAGGTAAGTGATGGGCCTTTTTGTATCTTTTCACCATGAAGAAACAAACATTGGCGCTTGAAACTCCTCACCTTGAAGGGCTTGTGCATGCTTGGAAATGTACTAAAATAGCTGGCTCAGAATAATTATTCTAGAATAGTTGTGTAAACACACCCTACGGAGCCCAAGGGCAAGGGCGGACTGTTACTCTTCGTTGAGCACTAGGTCTAAGGGAGCTACATATAAATTACAGTTCCCCATCCTAAATATGACATTTTGTGACTGTAGTTATATCTGTGACCTCTGAAGGAGCTGTGAGGGGGCCGTAATAGCTATAGGGTTGATCTGATTTAAGACAATTAGCATAGTGATGGTTCCCTGCTACTGGTTACTGAGTCCTGCACGACTGTCATGCAGTGCTGCGTCATGTACAACTGTGTGTGATGCCAATGGCAATGTTTTTTCCCCCACATGTGTGTTGTTATATGGGGGCCAAGGGTTCTTTTATTTAAGCCCAGTTGGAGCTGAGGCCCATCCTGTGAGTCTCTGTTTCATATACATTGATATGATCTTTTGGGTGATGGGGGGAGGGATTCTCTTTTGGAGGTGGTAGAGCTAGGCAATACTAATTTGGTCATGTCTTCCCCCTGCCTTTGTCCAGTTTTGTGTGTGTGTGTGTGTGTGTGTGTGGCGTTCTATCCTGTCTGAAGTTTGTGATTACTTACTTACATGATCCTCAGCTGTTAGTGATGCAAAAGAATTAATGGGAAGATTCATCCCAGGTGTTATAGGCTAAAGGAGCATGTGGGGACATGTTATGTGTTTCCTAAAAGGTGCTAGTCTACCACAGTCAACTGGAATGTGGATTGTCCCATCACCTACATTCATTTTGCATAGTGTGTTTTGCTGTTGGCCTTGAGAGGCACAGGTATAGCAAGGGGGGAAAGCTCTGTGGTAGTCCTAGTATAGCAAGCAGAGAGTAAAGGAAAGGGCTATTTGTTACCACCAGATTTCTAACACCCAAATCCAAGGGAAAGGGAGAAAAAGAATCAAAATACCTGTTGATATGTGTGTGCACAGAGAGTCACAGGCCATGATGGGTGACTTTGTCCGATGAGAGGATTTTGCCCTGCCCTGAACATTGTGTACTTGATTAGACACAGGTTGCAAGGTGATTCTAATCCTAGACTATAGCAGGCCTGGATCAGGTAGGGACAAACATCTCTTCCCCATTTTACATTACTGTCTCCTGTTCTTTATTACTTTAATAACAATGGCACTTTTCCCACACTAACAGGCTGAGCAAGGATGTCTGCCACTGATACTCTGATAGTGATTATTTTATTCAAACTATACAAAGCCAAAGAACCAGTTTACTAGACACGGTCCTGCAGAACCATGAGGCTTCACAGGCCAGTGTGAAGCTGAGTCCTGTTACTGGTGGTATGTCTACACTTGTAGGGATATTAAAGAAGGTTCTAACAGTGATTCCCCCAAGTAACAGTGACCCCCTCATAATTTGTCCCCCACACTTTAAAATCCAACAGTTTCACCAAGTACAAAAATCTCTTGGGTCTTCTGTTAAAACTTGTAAGCTACTGTCTGTAAAAACCATTGATTGTATCTATCCTGTGAAAGATACTTTATTACTATGTAAAACTTACAAACAAGTTAATTGACTTTGTTCTTGAAGTAATTGATACAATGTAAACAAATGCTATAAGCCATTAAGTGACTTTCACTTCATTGTAACAGCAACTAGGCTCCTAGGAACAGACCCCCACCCTCTGTGATTTTAGGGCTGGGAGTCTCAAATGAATTAGCACACACCCCGAAAGTGGTGGAGACAGCAAATTAAAATGTGGTTAAGATATGGAATGTATGCTGATGAATGCTTGATGTACATTAATGGTTAGGGAGGTGCCAGCCTAGAAAGGGAGTATCCATCGGCAGGGCCGGCTCCAGGCACCCAAGCACATGCTTGGGGCGGCACCTGGTAAGGGGCGGCGGGGGGAGCGCGGCACGGCATTCTGCGGGGGGGGGCGCTCCAGCGGCACGGCGCTCGGCGGCGGGGGCGGACTCCGGGGGCCCGGCGCTCGGCGTGGGGGCGGCGCTCCGGGGGGAGGTTCCGGCAGTGCTTGGTGGGGGGCGGGGGTGGGCTCCGGCGGTGCGGAGCTTGGCGGGGGGGCAGCACGGGGCTTGGCGCTTGGGGGGGGGGGTTCCGGCGCGCGGCGCTCAGCAGGGGGGCGGTGCGGGAGGGCGGCGCTCTGGGGGGGGTTCCGGCGGTGCTCAGCGGGGGCAGCGCGGCGCTCGGCAGGGGGCCTCGGGGGGCAGCGCTTTTTTTGCTGCTTGGGGCAGCAAAAAAGCTATAGCCGGCCCTGTCCATCGGCCGAAGAATGTGTCAAGTGGATGACCAGAACCCCCGGAGGGTAAACTGGGATTCACCCCATCACCTGGAAGGATGAGAAACACAAACTTTGGACAGTTTGGAGCCACCAGGAATGTGCCATCTGCTGATTGAGTCAGCAACAGCAGAATGAAACAGCTCCCATAGACTAACATAGGAATTAAATCCTATAAGAATGGAAAGACTGATGACTTTGAGTCTCTGGTTCTGCTGCCAACCTCCAGGAGCATCAGGTGCATCTGACACAGACTCGGCTCCATCCTCATGACCAAGATACCTGGCCAGTAACTTGGCATGAGCAACTTCTAGGCTGGTAACTATAACACCTATACAGAACTTGAATTAATCTATATCTATATCTATGTGTGTGTGTGTGTGTGTGTGTGTATAAGGAATAAGTAGTCAAACAACATTGTTTACTTTTATCTTTTTGCTTTACCATTATATTTACAATAAATGTGGAATCTTTGCCTTATCCCTCTTAATAAGATCCTGCTGGTTTTTATTCTATTGGTATAACACACTGGAGCTTGAAGCTTGCCTTCCAGTCTGAGTAGACAGACACTCGCTTGCTCTGCTTGAGCTGGCACAGTAAAAATAGCAGTGTGGATGTTGCAGCACAAGCAATGGCTTGGGTTAGCCACCTGAGTTTGGACCCTGGGGATGGGGCAGGCTTGTACTCGGACAGCTAGCCCATACTGCTGCCCGTGCTGCAATGTCCACATTGCTATTTTTGCCATGCTAGTTTGACGAGAACTAGAGCATGTCTCTCTGTCCTGGCTGAGATGCACACTCCCATCTGCAGTTTAGACATACCCTAGCATAGCCATTAGCATTGAAAGCATGAGTATTGCTTCTGCTGTGTGTACTGTGGGTAAATAACCCCTCAGGGCTGTTCTCTACTCTTGTGCGTGATTCAGCATAAGGGATATGGAGATGTACAGCTGAAGGTGTTATTTTGTGAAACCGCTTTCCTTCAGTCTCTAATTATCCTTCCCCCTCCAAGGGGCCTTTATTTGGAATGGCTGCCAGTGGTGGGTTCACATACCGCTAAGTAAATGATACAGGTTAACCGGGAAGACACCAACAACTGCTGAGGAGGATTTCTTTCTTTCTTAGCTATTGATGGTTCATCAATATTCATTAGAATCAGAAAGAGATAAAATGCTAGTGATGGAGGCCTATGCCAGGATTAAATCTCTTTGTGGAGATAATTCCTGCTTTGTCTCTTACTCCTGTTTGACCACGGCACATGTGACCCCATTGTCAAGTCGATTTGTTCTATTTACAGAGAGCCTCTACAATTCTCTGCTAGTTAGGACTTGATTTTGGTCAGTCAGATAAGCAGTTACAGTATTTCCTATTACAGCAATAGTAGCAATTCATAACAAGGGAGAAATCAACAGATACAGCCATTCTATCTCAATAGAGGCAACACAATCCAATGGACAGGGCACTCGATTAAGAGTCTGGTCCTATTTCTGGCTTAGCCACTAACTTGAGTGACCTTCAGCAGGTCATTTTTCCCGTGCCTCAGTTTTCCCCTCTATAAAATGGGGATTATGATACCTTTCTCTTTGAAGCACCTTGAAATCTGGGGATGAAAAGCACTATCTAAGGTTTAAGGATTATAATTGGAGTGATGATCCAATAATGTCATGTTGGCCTCCTATGCAGTGTTGGAATATCATGTGCCAAAGCACTATTAAAACGATGCTTAAAGCAGATAGTTAAAAGGCATGAGTGACACACAAATCTTCATTGAGGATCTTCATTCATTGAAGATCTGTGTAAATTATTAGCCCCTTATTTTTCATTATTTTATAAGTTGTAATGACTTTCAGCATGGTAGCCCTGCTGGAGAAAGTTTTACAAGTGAGACTCATCTTACAGTTGTATACTGCCTTTCACCCTGAAATCTCTCCAAACTTAAATGGAATGGGAAGACTCAGAAGAGAAAAAAACAGCTACAGTCACTTTGGGCTTTTCCTCAGGGGCATAGGAAGTTGCTATTACCAAGAAGGGAAGAAAAAGCTTGCTAGGTTGAGGTTCTGCCCTGTCTGATAACCTCTAGGTGTATGTCTGACCTTCAATTCCCAAAAGCGCTTTTCTTTTCTTTTTAAATGGTGAAACAGTCTATAGTCTTCACTAGCTACACTTTCTAAATACTCAGTGCTTTATGTCCTTCAGGCACAGTAACAAGACTTTTTAAATACTGCCCTATATCCCCCACTATTTTTACTGAATAACATAATGTAACTTTTGTTGCCTTAAGACATTTGAATTCCTCAGAAACCTTTCCCCCTTCTTTATCAAAGTCTGTACATACCCGTAAAGGTGCTCAGTTGTTTTTCACCACACAAGGTGCACATAGTTCATCTTTGTCTATTTATTTGAAAAAGATTTTTGTTTAAGCCACAACGGCCAGTTAGTACGCTAAACAAAATAACTTGGTTTTTCCTCTTCTTGCCCCTAAGTGTGTCATTATCCTCAACTCTAGGACAAAATTCAAAGTCTCCTTCCTCTTTTTTTTTTTTTATTATTCCAATTTTTTTTCCGTTTCTCTCCAATTTTTCTGCATTAGTCGTTTGAATTTCTGTTTACTCAAGGGTATTTCTATGTCAATCTTTCCATTTCTTATAATGGTTTCAGCTGCTTTGTCTGCAATTTTGTTCCCTGTTATCCCAATATGTGCTAGGGTCCAAGCTACTGTTACATTTATCCCTAGCAGTATTAACTCTGTTAATAGAAATATAATTTCATTGATTACATCACTTCTACATACCAAGACACCCTTTTTATGGCCATATGGCCTGAGATTGAATCCAAAAAAATGACAGCCATTGCTGAACATACATCCAAGATCCTATTTAATGCTAGCATAATTGCTACTAGTTCAGATGTCATGATAGCTACACAATTGGATATTCTTTTAGATGTACTAATTCCAATTTTGGTATATAATATGCTGTCCCTACTCTTCCTGATTTTTCTGTTTTGGACCCATCTGTATATATTTGGAAATAAAAACAAAAAACCCTCCACTTTTCATCTATGTGCTGACACACTTCATTTTTAATACCCACTGTCTATTTTTTACTCTAAAGTTTATAAAATAAATCTAAATCCATGTTTGAACATGTGACTTTCCATTCATAATTAATTTTCCTATGACTAAAAGTTTGACATCATTTTGCTTTTCCTTGTGTTTCTACTTCTGCAGCCACATTTTAACTCAAATGGCATGTACAGTTCTAACATTGGGTGCTATAGTTCTCCTATCGAATTCCCAACAATCTGCATGTATTTGTTTGGTATGTTCATCCTTATAGTTCCCATTAACTTTGGCCCAGAAAGTTAGGTACACTACAAATGAAACTATTGGAACTGGCATTTAATCAGAAACTATCTGTAGTTTACATACAGGCACTGCCTGCAATTCATAGTGCCTGGGCTTGTATTAAACCTAATTTTTTAAGTTCTGATTTTGATGCCGACCCAAAAACTTGGCAGCCACAGTTAACAACTGGTCTGATTAAGGCTCTGTGTACCACCACTAGCATTTTCTTATTCACCCCCCAATTAGTCCCACTAAGACATAAACAGGATAATCTTTCCTATATATTTATCTCTAACATGGTTTATGATCTTCCCAAAGTAATTTAGTATCAAGTATTACCCCTAGGAATTTGAAACTTTTTAATATGTCCATTTGTTCCTCATAAAGATACAGTTTACATTACTTTGTAACTTTTTTTTCAGTTCTTTGGTTTTGGCAGTGGAAAACCTCAATCACCATGCATTTCCCACCCCAGTCATGTCTCGTAATGCTTTGTTGATTCTCTTTTCTGCCACCTCAAATTTTTGCTCCTAACCCACAGAGCACAATCATCTGTGAATAGAGTGACATCTACTGCAGCTCTTATGATCACCCCAAACAAATTTTTCATCACATTAAACAAGGTTGGGTTGAGAACACTGATTTGTGGTATACCACTTTTTAAAAATTTTAAAAGCAAGCTCTTTAATCAACCACGTTTCCTTGATACATATATTATCTGGTTTAATTTTCATTTCCAGGATATTTTCTTTTAGATCTTAACCATGTGCTATCAGATTGTGGACATTCCAGAAGAGATTGATATACCCATTCTAGTCATATTTGACTATTAACCTCATTCAATATGGTCTATTGACAGATTGCTAACATACAACTATTTTTCTGCTTGCTATAATTTTCATTTTTTTTCTGTTTTTTTCACTGTTTGAAATATGCAATTTATCATTGCTGTCATAAATGCAATAAACCTTTCTTTTTCTCTACTAGTATATAATTGCCTTTTCCTTCCACAGTATTTATCATATTTTTAATAGAGTAAGGCTAAGTCTGCAGTTCCCCTTTCCCTGTGCTGATTTTCTCCTTTTGATATTTTGACAGCCTCCTTGCATCTTCTGCATAAGATATATTAACAACTTTTGCCTTTTGTATCTCCTTAGCTTGTCACTGTACACCCTCCATATGCTGAACTGTATTTACCATTGCAGTTATGACATTTGAACTCCACCCCTTCAATACAATTTTCATAGGCATGCTCTCTTTCACATTTACCACATCTCGTTTTCCCTTTACAAACATTTACTACATGTCTAGACTGTTGGCTCTGACACCTGAGGGTGGTGGGTATATGTCTTGGTTCTAAAGATCTTGGTTCTAAAACTCCCCCTGGGTTTCCTCCTTTTTCTCTCTGATGCCCCAGAGAATGACTGCATCCCTTTTCTGCTGCTGCAGCTCTGTAGTTGTAGCACTTGTAGTGTGACCATAGCCGTAGTAAGCAATGGAACCAGTTATCTGCAGGTCACTGGTTTGAATCCTATCCAGATCAGTAGAAATTAAAATTTGAATGGATGTTTGATAGCCTTTATAGGGGATGAGTTAGGTGGGTGCAACCCCAGAGTAGACCCATGGCACTGGATAAGTCACATCATTGTAGGCCTCGTTTTGCATCAAGGCAGTGTGTCTACATTAGGGCCATACACCAAAGTGAATTTCCCTGACCTAGATAAGCCCTTAGTAGATGCATGTAAGGGAAAGAGGTGAGTTTGTAGAACATGTAGTGAGTTCCAGTGGTTCCTAAAAAATCTTCCATCTATCTACTTTAGGGGGGATACGGTAACTGAAAGATCTAGTGCCATTTTAAAACTGTAGGCTCAAAGTCTGAAGGATGAAAGGTCACTTTGATGCATTGAATGGGTGGCACAGCAACATATGAGGAAGATGTTAAGAAGATTCAATTCAGAATTGATGGAAGTTCCTAATGAAGTCTCAGTGACCTGAATCAGTAAAGTTACATATGAAGGGGAGAGGAAAAGTTTTTTGTAGTGGATCAATTCTTAGGGAGGCATCAAGTTGTTCAGTCAGAGTAAATGTTGTAAGTCTTTTAGTCTATAACCAGTATACCCTACCTGATAAGCTTTATCTAGATTTATCTAGATTTCAAATTCCAGGGACCATCAATTATTACTTATTTCACTTCTGTCTAGTTAGGATTTTGAACTAGTGAATGCAAATACAGATTTGGAGTGGAGTCAGGATTCTTAATTACATTGGCTGGATCCATGACTAATGACTTTCTTCTACTTTTGGCACAAGTCAATGTACAATATTTAAAGCTAGATGTTTCTTAGCAAAAAAAAAAAAAATCAAATGAAATCAAACCTTTCACTTCTTCTACCAGCCTCATGTTTCTATTGTGGGTAATCCACGGACCACATTGCCTCTCTTTGGAATTAATTCATTTAAATGAGGTAACTTTTTGGTGTGTTCATTATAATTCAGGAGAAAGCATCCCATTTCAGACAAGCACATTTTGGGGTGATCATTGTTCAGAGAAGCAACTTTTCACTATAGTATTTCTGAGAGACCTACTAATAAAACCAGACATGGGGATTACATCTTGATTACAGCTGCAGAGCAGATAAAGATGGACATTTTGAATTCTCCATATGAGGATCTCGATAGGCAAGTTTCCATTTTGTACCCTGAAAAATGCAGGCTGCTTAGTGGAAATGAAAGATACACGCTCTCGAGATATGCTCAACAATCCTCTCTTTCATTTTAACACTGTTTGAGACAGAACAACAGTTTCACAGCTGCTGAACACCTGCTGCTTCCATTGATTTTACTGAGGTTTGTGGGTGGTCAGCACTTCTGAAAATCTGGTCACTAATATTTATATTCCAAAAGATAGATTTAGGCTTTTAGCATTAAGCACCTAAGTTTGAAAATTTAGGCCAGTGATTCTAGCCAAGTTCAGACCAGGTATTTCTCTACAATGACATGAGGAAATTTCCCCAAATTGCAGTCTCGGAAATTATTCAGGAAGCTTCTTCATTGGGTTATGTGCTTGGTTAACTAGTGGATTTGAATCAACTGGACCATCTCCCCAGCAGAACTGGTTGGTTGTATCTCTAAGCCCCAATGATTGTGGTGTTTCAGATACTATTGCTACATAATTATCATCCTCCCCCCTTATTTCATGCACACACACATCTCTCTTAAACCCCCTCTCTCCCAGAGGTTTTCCCAGCAGACATTACATCATCACTTCTGAAAACAGTGGATTTGTCTTGCCACATTTCTTTTTAGTTAAGAAGAAAAAGTGGCCAGTTTTGAGACAGACAAACACTACCTATAAGTAACTGATATTGAATTACTTGGCACGTGTGGAGCAAAGACCAGAGCCCAGCATGTTTCATGTTTCCTTGTCTTGCAAAAGCATTGACAAAAGGTGAGACAATCTGGTGAAAAATATCAGAAAGTGATGATTTTGGAAATGTTATTTTTTCTGTATTGACCCATTTTTCATCAAACCACCATGAAAAATTCAAATATTAGTCAAAATTCAGATGCTCTTTCATTTTTGCCATTTTTACTACGTTTTTATTAAATAAAAAGTGTACAATTCCTGTTAAACTTCTACCTAACTATATTGTCACAACCAGTTCCAGCATAATAAACAGCATTTATAGAAATTACATTTATGAGGACAAGTAGTTTATATTTTGTAATTTTTGTTGTTGTTAAAAACTTAATGAATAGGAAGATTCTCAATAAATGGCATCTTTGGATGAAAGGTTCTATAGAAATGCAAAGGAATACAAAGATCTCAAATTCATTTACAAATATTAGTTAAACCTTTTGAAACTGTTGTGAGATAATGCAAGTAAGTTTTAGATACATTTTGCAGATGCGTAAACTGAAGCACAGAGAAATTAAGTGACTTTTCCAAGAGTCATCTACTCTTTTACTAGTCATCTTAGATTGTGCTTCATTCACAATCATTCTTCTGTCACAAAGAAGGACAGAGAGCTTTCTAAATGAATGACATGCTATGGTGATTACTATTTTCATCTTCATCTTTAGAAACAAACAAAAATTGCTGCTAAGTGTGTTGGCTCAGAGACTGATGCTAATATGCCATTCTTTTACTTGCATATATGAATAACCTCTAGAGCAGTGGTTCTTAACCTGGGGTGCATGCACCCCCTTGGGGGTGTTAGATGCCCTTTCTGGGGGTGTGAGACATGCCAGATTTTTTTAAAAGGTAAATCATGGAAAACACAAATTAAGCACAGGCACGTAAGTATAACTACTTTGTTTCATCAAACATATGCATTTATTAACATTATACATTTTTAATGATTACTGCATTAAATTTTAATTGCGAAATTAAAATAAATATATAATTCTCTCTTTCATTCTATAGTTATATCTAGGTTTAAAGAACTGGCCTATTTCAACAGGCTGCAGTAAAGGTTAAGAACTACTGCTCTAGAGTAAGTGAAACAAGGTGGGTGAGGTAATATCTTTTATTGGACCAACTTCTGTTTAGTGAGAGGGAAAAGCTTTCAAGCCACACACAGCTCTTCTTCAGGCAGCCTTCTTGGCTGCTATTTCATTCTCCATGTCCGGACTCCTCATGAATACATTTTGTTACATTGGATGTTTATCATTTTAGGGTAGATTAAGAGACCTTGCTTTCAATTACAAGGCCTGAGAACTTGGTGTAGTGGTATATCCCGGGTCATAATCCCTGGTCTTCTGAAGCAGTCTTGCTAAGTGAGGTACTAAGGTCCTATAGGATCAGCATCTTTGAACATTAATCCTCAAAGCTCTTGAACTCCCATTCAGGTGAAGATATTTAACTCTTTGAGTATCTAGACTGAACTCTTTCTTTGCAATACATTGGCATTTGGTTTGATTTTTTTCAAGTCCATTTTTAAAGCAGATTCAGATGAATATTCATGACTCAATGCCAAGGGGTGGTATTTAAGTAGAGAGTGCAAACCCTGATCCAAGCAAAAAAGTCATCTTTGGAATAATTTTTGAATGCATTTTTCTTGTTTAAAAAAAAAATCAAATTCTCCTACTAGGTACACATTGAACTTTCACATATGATCTGTACCCTGGTGTGGTTTTCTTTTAATTAAAGGTAATTGTTTCTTCTGTTTCCCCCTTGGTTTTTGAATGCAATAGAGTCGTTACCAGAGAGTTGCCTCACTTCTAGCACAAAGGAGGTAAAAGATCAAAGAACAATAATAAAGAATACAGGCAAGAGAAATTTTACATACGAACATTCTCAGTGGAGTGAAATCATTTGCCCATTTTGTGTATAATCTGACAGAAAAAATGACCTGCACTTCTGATTAACACCAAGAGGAGTTGGGTTGGTTTTAAAAACAATATACTATATGGCAGTGCAGTAGAGATCCAGGTTATACATTTATTCACAAAAAATATAGTTAATATATTACATAGTTTTGATCTGCCTTCATAGCTTCCTGTTAAAGTAGCAAGTGAATAATAATATCTTTGTGCAATATCATATATATTTGGATGAGACTTACAAAGCAAAGGTTAAACCTCGGCTCCACTGAGGTCAATGTCAAAACTTCCATTAATCTCAAAAGGCTACCAAAAGTCTGATGCCCATTTAAGTATTAATGGTATCATCTTCACTGCTAAATAGTTTGGCAGAAACTATAACAATGCACCTATTTGACTGATACAGTGGCAATTATTGGAGCTGGGTGAAGTGGGATGGCTAATTTCTGTCAAGGACTGCTGGGATAGGGAAAGAGGAAATCAAACCATTCCCCTCATCCCCAGGAAACTGCATTGTTGTCCACTCCCCATGAGCAATTCCTATTAAAATCCTTATGAAATTCATCTAAAAATGCAAGCAACTATGCACAGAAAAATTTCTGCAATATTCATCTGGCCTTAGTCTGAATTAATGTTCAGCTAGTTTGTAATCACCCTTAATATCTGTCTAACCCAGGGGTGGGCAAACTATGGCCTGTGGACTGCTTCCGGCCCATCAGATGTTTTTATCTGGCCCTCGAGCTCCTGCCGGGGATTGGGGTTTGGAGCTTGCCCCACTCCACCCGCCTGGCACTTCCCAGCCCCCGACTCACAATTCCCTTGATGAGCACCATCTTCTGGCATGCAGAGTCACACTGCACAGGCGTGACTTCACTGTGCTGTTTCTGGGATTGGAACCCCACCCCTACGTGGCAGTCGCCCGCCCCCCCATGCAGCAGCATGCCCAATCCCCTTCCAGTCTCCTACGGCCCCACCCTCGAGAGCCTTGAAACCACCCAGGGGCCGCACCCATCCCAGCTACGGTGCCATGGCGGTGCCTCGTACAACTGCCTTGGTGTCACTGCCAGCAAGACACTTAGAAGTCCCTGGTACTGCCCCTGTAGAGCCCCCACCCTGTGGCACACTCCATGAGTCCCCCTCCCTCCCATCTCAGTAACATCCCTTATAGAGCCCTCCTCCATGCTACACCCCATAGTCCCCTCTCCCCCACTGGGCATACATGGCCCGCCATACAATTTCCATACCCAGATGCAGCACTCATGCCAAAAAGTTTGCCCACCGCTGGTCTAACCTTTTTAAAGACCAAAACCTTATAAGTTTGAATTAATTTCAAGCAGTGAAAAATGCCTTGGTTTAGTGGTAAGATACTGCTGAGCAACAATAACTAAGAAGAAGAATAGGCTGATGGGACAGTAGAAAGAGTGTTAAGTTTTGCTTTCTCTCCCTATCTGTATTTGAAGTTCATTTTACTTTTTTTACTTTTTTAAGAGTACAGAGCAACATCAAAACAAAATATCCAGAAATCTGCAAACTCAATGAGCCTTGTGCTCTGAAGTCAGGTGCTTTTGAAAATCCCACTCTTTGTCTGTGCAAACAAGAATCTGGGTGAAATTCACCCCATTGCAGAAAGCCAAGGACAGAAGTACTGTACAGGTGCTGTGCTGGTAGGGTGACCAGATGTCTTGATTTTATAGAGACAGTCCCAATATTCAGGGCTCTGTCTTAAATAGGCACCTATTACCCTCACCTCCACCCCCTGTCCCAATTTTTCACACTTGTTATCTGGTTATCTTATGTGCTGGCCCAATGCACCATGGTGTATTTCACCTTCATGGTATTGTGGGTATCGCCAAACTGGATCAGACTAATGGTCCATCTAGCCTGGGATTCTTTCTTTGAAAGTGGTGCAAGAAACCTCTTAATGCACGATAATGGAATAATCTGCCCATACAACAAGTCTTTTCTTAATCCCTGTCAGTTACAGTTTGGCTTCTCCATGAGTGTTTATAGCTCTTATTTTTTTACACATGTTCATATGATAACTAAAGTAACTGCAGATGGTCTGATTATACATATACCCATTGAAGTCCATGGGAGTTTGCCATTGACTTTAATAAGGCCAGAATTTCATCCCTAATCCTTTTTAGAAGCCTACTGAGCTCTTGACTTTAATATGATCTTGTAGCAATCAGTTCCAAAGGTTAATTATGCATTTTGTGTGGGTTTTTTTGAAACTCTGTCCAAATTAATGTCATTAATGCTATATGATGAAATCTTGACGAAAGCTCATTTTATGTTACATGAATTGAACTGTCCAACTGTGCTCAGTGGAGGTGATGTAATGTATCCACAGATAATAGGGAGGGAGCAGAAGAGGAGGGGGATATTGTATACTAACCCTGGACTAATTTGTCTCTTCCAGCTGCTCCCAAAAAAGGGAGAAATCCTCTCCAACTTATACTGCACTCAAATGAGACAAAAACTCCTGTTAATGTACAATTGTTAATTTTCAACCATCATGTTCAGAGGGGCCTTGAGTCAAGAGTTTTAAAAGTAATTAGTGTTTTTGGGTGCCTCCATTTTTGGCTGCCCAGCTTTAGACACCTTCATGGGGACTGATTTTCAGAGGATGGGAACACTTTAAGAAAATCAGGCTCCTGTAAGGCATCTCTGGTTGGACACCCAAAATCACTAATTACTTAAAACTCTTGGCCATGATTATTGTCATCTTATGTCATAAGTGGAGTTTTGGTCACAAAACATCAATTTAAATAAAATATCAAAGGATGAGACTAAGGAGAGAAAATGCTCTGAGACTTTGTCTTTCCTTGTCAGTGGACAGGTCATCAATTAATCCTGACCCAAATTTAGTTGTTGACAAAATGATAATATTGGAATAAAAAGGGCACAATGTATGGGATGTAACTGTGTTTTTAGCACTTAAGCACAGACCAATAAAGAACCTTCACTCAACGCCAAATAAGTGCTTTGGCAATTGTCAATGCCTTTTTCTTTGTAGATCAGCTTTACAATTACCCAGTGAGTGAATCATAGAAGTTAGAGATGAAAAAGACCTATTAGGTCATCTAATCCATCCCTGCAGCCAGTTCAGAACTATTCCATGCAGTATAATCCCCATTCCAATTTTAAATGTCTCAAGCAATGGGGCTCCCGTAATGTCCTTGAAGAGATTATTCCACAATTGTCAGGGATTTCCCCATAATTCCTGATATTCAGCCTAATTGTTCCTTTGCTTAATTTCATTGCATTACTTCTAGTTGTAAATCCTAAAGATTATTCTCCTTTCTTAGAACCCAATCCTGCTCCCTTTGGAGTCAATGAGAGTTTTGCTGTTGGATTTAATGGAAGAAGTATTGTGCTCTTGGTGTTTTAAATACTTGTAAATGGTTATCATAGACCTTAGTCCTCATCTTTAATGGAACATCATTGAGTCCCTAATATGAGGTTGAAACAGTTAAAATTATAAATAAAATATAAAAGGCACAGGCCCTACCCCAACTCTGCTGGCATTACTGATCTGAGGATAGTGTGGTATTACTAGCTTGGAGTGAGATCCTGGTAACATTGTCTTGTAAGCCCTCCACGCAATTGTGTAGGCAGGATGGGGCTTCTAAATTGTCTGCTTGTTCCAAACTGAGTTACTAAAAGGGTCACAGACTTGATGTGGTGTTCTCATATTTGGAGTAACAACTTGTTGTGTACCCGGAGTTTCCCTTTTTCTTTGATTCTTCCCTCCCCATGCAAACATTCTGACCACATAGGACCCAGTCTAGGACTTCAGGCTGCTCAGCACCATGTAGGACTGGGCCTATGGGGTCTAGGGTTTGCCCTCTGATGTTGGTTTGGGTGCGGGTTGGAGTTGGAGGAAAACGGAATCATAACTGAGGAAGATGCAAACTCTTGCTCATGCATAGCACTGTAGTTAGCGAGATTATTTGTGAAAGTACGGGCTACTCATAGGAATAAGGGTTTCAGGACAGTCCCATACCCTTAAAAACCTATTTAGTAACACAATTGAAATGTAGCAGTTTTAAATTAAAGTCCTGATATTCTCCTGTTGTTGTTCATACATTCCTTTGTTCCCAGACACAACCTACAGCGGCCTGTAAACAGACTGACATGACCAACCACAGAAATCTACTTTTTATTTGGCATTCATTCCATTTATTATATATACATATTTAAAATCTGTACACATAAAATACAAAATAAAAGTGTTTTTTATAAGTTACACAGTTAAACAGCTACTTTTTTTAGTTTAAAAACCATTAAAAAAACAAGAGAGAAATCTTATCAGTCCATCTTTATACTCATTCACAATAACCTTGGTATAAAACATCCATACAGCGTAAGTGTACAAAATAGTGTACAGTTCATAAAAGCTGTGCAAAGACAGCAAAGTTCAGTCAAAAATCGAAGAGGCATATCCATTATCCTCCATCCACATTAAACCTATACTAGAAGCAATGTAGAAATTGATCAGATGTGTGGACAAAAAGTGGTTTAGAGAGTGCTTCATATATAGCATTGCTGCACCAATTAAAATATAAACACATAGATCCCAGTTTTGAAACTCTTGTTCATGCCAGTTAGTCCTTACTTATGAGGGTCTATGTTCTCCCAATTAAGTAACCACATACTCCAAATGTGTCCTACTGACATACATGGAGTATGGTGCTACTGGATGTGATTAAGAGGAGCAGGGTCTGGTCCATGAATAGTTCCACAGGGATTACTCACATGTATAAGGACTACTCATGTAAACAAGGGTTCCAGGATCAGACCATACAACTTTCATCATTTCCATAACTTAATAATAGCAGGGAGTTCTCTTGAAATCTAATAAAAGGATTACAGCATTTACCATGATTTTGTCTCCAAACCACAGTCTCCACTCCATTTAATTACTTCCCCCTTGCTATATACCAAGCATGCCTTCCAAAGCAGGGTGTTCCAATTATCTTGTCTGTGGCTTGCATGGGGAAAATGCAGCTATCCTACAAGTTTGGTTGCTAAACATAGATACAAAGAGAGAGGCTAATGGATGCTATGTATACAAGGCCTCATAAGCAAAGCAAATAGACAAGGAAAGGAGTATAAGTGTAGGCAGACCCGGCTATGCCATAAATAACTTGCATGTGAGAACCATGTAGACATTCAGGAGGGACACCACCTCTTCAATTTTATAGCACTTCTATACTTCTATTTATTAAGTTACATCTTTGCAAAGTCTCCTGTTGTGGTGGGGGCAGGCAGGAGATCTAAGAGACTGTGATCTCCTCCTCTTCCTCTTCCCCCTCATCATCCTCTTCCTCCGAGTCTGAGAAGTCTGAAGGTTTGCTGGGGCTGCTGGAGTGGGATGGAGAGGGGGGCATCTGGGAGTCCAGTCTGTCCCTCAAGTGCAGGTGCTCTGGAGACTGGTGGTAGGTCAGGGTGTGCCGAGGGCTGGCTGGGCACAGAGGGGACACTTCCTCCTCTTCCTCCTCCTCCTCTGAACATTTCTTGCCTACGTCGCTGAGGTCTGGGTGAGGGTTGAACTTGGTGGGTAAGGTTTGTTCCCTGCAGCCCCCGGAGGAGAGAAGCTCTCTCTCTTTGGAGTTCCTCCACTTCATCCTTCTGTTCTGGAACCAGATCTTCACCTAGATAGAAAGGGATTCACAAAGCCCCGGGCTCCGGTTACACAGAATTGTAGTGTACGCGGCTGGGCACGTGTGACTTACAGCCCCCCTGGCTGCCACTACCACCGCCTCAATGCGCCGCTGCTGAAAGCTTGCCTCGGCCCAGAGGGAGTCTGATAGACTCTCAATTCATGTCAGCTCCCCGGGGCAGGCACTGAGGCCTCGGGGAGGGTGTGGTCGGTGCCCAGCGCGCAGTAGGCACTAGCAGACTGTGGATGGGCAGCCCTGCTCTACTGGCTCCTGACAGCGATGCCTGGCGTGCTCTCCCTTTCTCCCACTCTGGGCTCTCTGCTGGTCTTTGAAACGCCCCTCCCCAATCTGGAACAGCCTTCGGATCTCCCTGCTCCACCTGCCAGGTCGCCGCCTCCTCCCACTCCAGCCCGAGAGGTTACTGCATCCGCCCTGGCCCTTGATCTCTTCTCCCCTGTCCAGCGCTAGCCCGAGCGCAGGCTGGAGGCGGGAAGCATTACCACCCCGCAGGGCACTGGGTCCCAGCCAGCCCTACTGAGGTCTGTGGGAGCGAAGAGCGCCCGGGAGCTGGCAAGATCGGATCCCAAATTGTAAGATCTTTGGGGTAAGGCTCTTGTCCAGGCTCCATCGGTGTGCACCAGGCGTGAGAGGATAAAGGTAGCGAAGCGGTGACACGTGAGACGGGGAGGAAGGATAGGGAAACCCCATCCCAGCAAGCGAGGCGATCCCTCGTTGTGTACACGCTGTAACTCCCCACCCAGGGAATCCACATCTCTTCTCCCCCGTGTGTGTCTCTGGGGGCTCTACCAGCATTTGCTGAGTACATAAGGACACGCTGTTTATCCTGATGGGCAGTGTGCTAAGTGCCCTTAAGGTGGCGCCCAGCAGCTGGCAGGATTGGCCCCAATGGCCCAGTGACGGACATCCCCGCCAGTGGCCTGCGAAAGGCCCTCGCCTTGGATGGCGTAATGCTGATCCCATGGCTGGTCCTCGGGCTCCCATGCCAGCCCGCCCAGGATGAATGCCACCCCCCCCCCATGCACACACACGCGGGGGTTGTTAGTTACCTGCGAGTCTTTGAGCCCCAGTTTGGCTGCCAGCTTTTTCCTGTCTGGTTTGCTGATGTACTTCTGCTTCTGAAACATTTTCTCCAGAGCTTTGCGTTGCACGTCCGAGAAGACTGCTCTGCGAAGCATCCCTCTGCGGGGCTTCCCTCTAGCAGCCAGGGGCCAGGAGAAAGTGCCGGGGATCGGCACCACCGAGGAGGACGCTGGGGAAAGAGACAAGAGCAGAGACTAAGCTGAGCTAGCCAAGAAACTGCAAACAGGCTTTCCCCCCGCTTTCTACTTCTCCGCTTCTCTCCCCTTCTTTCCTTTAACTTCTTGGCACTTTCTCCAGCTTTTTCTTTCTTTCTTTCTTTCTTTCTTTCTTTCTTTCTTTCTTTCTTTCTTTCTTTCTTTCTTTCTTTCTTTCTTTCTTTCTTTCTTTTTCACTCTCTCTCGCCATCTCCCCCCCCCCCGTCTTTCACTCTGTACACACATCCCACTGAATGGACCAGCACCTATAAACCTGAAGCAATGAAAGGAACTTTACGCTTAAATAACTGTCCCTTTCAACAAGTAATAACTAGGATTAGATACATCAACTGAAACGTGTAAAATGTATCAATAGTGGGCTGTTTTGTTATGTGTTTCAAAGGTTTGCAGCTTGAAAAGGCAAAGCTAGGCGTACCAACTAAAATAGAGGTATAATAAAAAAGCTTTTTTCTCTCTCCAAAGTATTTGATTTTTTCAGAAGCTTTTATCATTTCAGACACTTTATTATTCTTGAGATGAAAATGAGGGACTTTTCTGGTTTGAACAAAAAAGTCCTCTTTAGATGCAGTTTTTGATCAATCAGTATTCATCTTTTTTATATTAATCTTCCCTCCCCCCTTACAAAACTTGAAGAATTCAATCCGAAGACATGAAAAGTAACAGCTAATTAGCACATTGACTGGTTCCCAATGGTATTGGTATGATAAAAAGGGCACAGTTTCGCCTTAAAAAAAATCCCGAAGAGAGACAGAGATTCTAATGAAGCGTGAATGGTAATTGTGTAGTAATGAACTAACAGAAAAAGACTGAGGACAAGCAGCTAAAGCCATATATTATTGGAACAAAAGAGATTTACACTTTCAAACTAAACACAACTGCATGCCAAGCTCCTTGGGAGAATACTGATGACACAGTCTTCTCTTTCCCCAAATCATTTTCATTAAATGAACATGAAAAGCTATTTATAAAGCTCAAGTTGTTTTTGTTAGGCCATTCACATGCTGGAGAAAAGAAGCAAATTCCATTATCAGGAGCATGAATGGAAGAGCTTGGATTATTTTCTTCCTCTTTTTAAAAAAAAATATTAATAGCTTGTTTGTCTAATTAGATTTTTTTTAATTGTTGCCCCAAATCCTGACACTATAGGACTCAGATCTCAATACCCTGAGCCTTCTTGATTTTTATCTTTCTTAATCGGTGTAAATTTTATGACATTTTAATAGCCATTAATTAATATAGATAAATATATGAAGTTGGAGACCCAAGAACGAAATGATTAATATACTCTCAGGTTGTATGGGGATAAGATTTGCATTTCAGTGTAACTATTATTGGGAGAAGGGGATAATACTTAGTAATAATATGACACTGAAGACACAAAGTAGGCAATGAAAAGGTTAATGGACTTTTCATCGTAGTCTTGATTTGTTTTGTTTACCTGCCCAGATTGTATTTGTAAATTTTCTAATGGACAGGGATTTGGGGTATGTATGTGGCTTTTTTGCCACACCGAATACCCAAACAAGGGAACGCTCCATGTGGTCTTGTGAAAATACTGGAACACTGAATGACCCTTAATGGGAAATTAGCCCATGGCTGGTAAATGTCTATCAGCAGCATGGTAAAGTCAGCGCTAGGTCTGTGTGTGGCTGCCCAGAGGGAGCTGACCAAATTGGTCATGGTGCTGAAACTTTTGTTGGGGATCACCGGCAGAGTGCACTGACTCTGTGGGAAAACCGCAGCCATGAAGAGGATGCCAGCAGCTTCTCTGTGAGAAGGGAACCGCCTCAAATTTGGACCATGACAATTCCGGCTAATTTGTAGATCAGGGGGGAATTGGTACGAAATGTCAAGCAGTCACTGCTTGTGCTAAATAGGGCATCAAATTGGCGCGACTGATTCTTGAATGTTGTTCTCCGTCCAACCTCTGAACTAGAGCATAACCCCCAAGGGTGGACGGAGAAATATGACTGGGATATGCCCGGAACAATTAAGGGGGGTGGGAGTGGAGGAGAGCGATGAGATATAGGAGTCAGGAGAGGGAAGGCGGAGGGGTCTTGAGACCTACCTGGGAAATAAGAAGATCTGATAAAAGGCTGGAAGGATCCTTCAAAGTATGGAAAGGAGAATGTCTTTGGAGGGACACTCGGAAGCAACGCAGGGGAGGTTTCTGGCAAAAATAAAAGCAAATAAAAAAAAAGATATTTACCGTCCATAGGATTCCACCAGTAGCAGGAAGAGAGCAGTGGAGATGATAAAGTAGCAGCTCAATACAACATTTCTTCCCTAAAGCAGATGCAGACGGATCAAATTAATCTGCCTGGTTCTAGTTTAAAAAATAATCCCCTTCCTGGGAGTGTTTTGTTTTCTTTTTGCCAGGGAACTGATACTAACGAGGCAGAGATTAGTCACTTTGGCATCGTTTATCAGAACCGACAAACAAACAAACCGCTCTGCTCTCCGAAATTTAGAGGGACCCTCATCATTTCTGCAAAGATTCAAGAGGCAATGCGGCAGAACGAACGGAGAGCCAGGGCCTCCCATTACTCTTCAACCAGTGCTCTGCAGAAGGTCTCTGATTCTCGATTGCAGGTCTCTCCCTCCCTCCCCCCGCCCCTTCCTCAAACACTCAGATGATGATCATTTCTTCAACATTGGCAGTGATGTATAGGAAGAACCCCTCGCTCCCCCTTAACGTACTTAATGGTTTTCCGATTGGAAAACACTGCACAGGAATAAGCTCCTGCTAGTCCTCCTGAAACACTAAATTGAGGCGCTAAAAGTTGGTCGCTTACCAGCTCTAGGAGTGGACGAGAGGATGGCGTTGACCCCAAACTTCAGGAAAGTGGAATCGTTATTGGATGAGACTGAAGTCTGCGGGGAACAGACCCTCCTAGCGCTAGAGGTGTTGCAGCTGACGAGCTCTGATGTCACAGTGTCTGTCCTGGCTGTGCTGGTCCCGGAGGCTGGAGGGGACATGCTAGGCGGAGGGCCGTTCCGAGGCAGGTAACTGGCAGGCCTGCTGATCCTGATCAAATCTTCCACCAAGAAGCTAGAATGGCTAGAAAAGGCTGACTGCAGAGACTGAGGCAAAGTTAAAGTAGGAGTTGGCCGCAGGAGATTCGGGTACACAGCCGGAGGAGCTATGAGACTTGGGAACATCATCGCAGAGGCTGAGCAAATACTTTTCAGGGTCCAAGGAACCTGGCTTGGTATTTTTTTCTGCTTTGCAAACCTCTTTAGTAAAGATCCAACTAGTAAGTCTGGCAGGGTTCTCTTTGCCCTTCCTCCTGGATGATGGGTTTTATAGTGGTCAGCCCTGCTAAAGCTCTTTCAAAAGTGACAGCTCGAACAAAGGGGTTCAACAAAGTTCTCCACTTGAGCTTCATTCATCGAGAGCTCTGGGCTTTCTGATTGGTCCAGGGGTGCAATTTATGATTGGATTAGACTTCATAAACAAGCAATGCACAATGGCCTTGCAACAAAGAAAGTGTAGTCATCAATTTTGCATATTGACCGCCTCTTTGGAATACATTTCTCCAAAGGCTCCCAGCAGGGTTTTGTTCAGAAGCAACACACACAAGCTAATTAAATGCCTATTTAAAAGTTTCAAATGACATCTTGCCTCATAGAAAAAGAATTATTTAAAGAAAGCACTAAATTTATTTGCTGCTCCCCTGCCGAGTTTAGGAAATAAATCAATAAATATTCATACAAACTTATCTACGGGCTGTCAAAAAAGCACCATTTTTGAATAATGGAAGATACAAATTAGTGAACATAAAATTAAACTCTGCTGATGAAAAGATCCTGATATTGGATCTGATTGTTTTCTGAAAATGTCTTCCGTGCTATCGTATGCAGTGAAATTTGAAAGTATACTGTACGTATGTAAGACAATCTTTTCTATCCAAAAAATCAAGCCTACAATCATTTGGAATAATATAAACCGATCTGAATGATTATATCTGGTTTTGTTACTAGGCCGATGATTGGATAGCAAATAAGTAATTTTATGTGTTCAAACAACAGGTTTGCAAATAAACTTAAATGTAATAGTTATTTTAGTTCATAAGGAACTATGAGGAAATATGAACATTAAAAATAGAAAAGACCAATACAACTCTTTTTAGTAACACAACAAACAATTGACATTTTAAGTCGGCTGTTAGGGTTTATCTAATCTATTTTTTTAAATGGTAGAAATAAATATTATTTGAAAGTGAAGGCGAGTGAAACATTCCAACGTCTTGATCCATATTACTAACATAAGTATTCTTTGAGTAAGTGCCATTTTTTGTAAACAGCAGTTTTAAAAATATAGCTTGAATCCTTCTCAGATCCCCCCAAATGCATATTCAATGGCTTTTTTTATCTGAGTCTCTGAAAGTATATTTTATTATGTCCCCCAAAACAGAGAGCCCACTACTTTTCTCTGGGAACAAGTACTATTTTAAGGGAATAGTTTAAAAAGTGATTTTCTGATAGCCCTTTTAATGGCAAATATGGAAATATATGAAATTGTAGTTAATTTTCGTTGGGGTAGGTCGATGAAAGAGGCTATTGAAAAGTGGTTTTACCTGATTTCTCTGTTAAATAATATAACAGATGTGTTAAATGTTTTAAAAGCACCCTATTCAGTTCTTTGGTGTTGCGGAACCTTTGCAAGCAGAAGTGTGCAGCCTCAGCCATGCAGCCTTTATCCTATTAACCATGAACTAACTGTCACCTTCAGCTGTTTTTTCTTTTTACTTTTTAACACAAAGCTTTCTCAAAAATCTTATTAACCAGCTTTATTTCTCTCGATGGTTTTTGTCCGGGTGTTTTGTGTTGATTATCTCCATGTCGATGCTTTAACCATTCAATAAAAGTGCATCTGCGATTTATATCACATTAGGGAAGAAAGAAAGTCTGTTAAACCTCTCCCTTGATTCAAATCAAACAGTTATTTATTAGAGAGGACGGAACTGGCCATCGAAATTATATGATGCTGACAAGTTTCCCCAACGCTATTCCAAGGCTCCAACAACCTATCGCTTGTAAGAGTATATGGTGATTCAGAAGATCTTCGGTATCAGTTTAAGAACTCTGCGATTTTTAAAATTAGTGTTAACGTTTTGCAGAAGGAAGGAAGAAAGAGAACCCCAGCAAGACCTACGAAGGAACTAACTAAGATCAAATGAAGCCCAGTTCCAAAACACCTGCACTTGGAAGCTGGCACAGTTTATGCACTACTCCAAGTCACAGTGGGGAGGCTTAGTCTGTCGGTACCATATCCTGCTCTGTTTTTTTGCATTTACTTCTTTTCTTACCATAGCATTTCCCTACGGATAGGGCGAGACCATGCTGTATGCCTGGCTGCTCTCAAGGTGTTACTTTCAGGCAAGTGGAACAGTAGCAAATAAAACAATCGAATAGAACGTTGCAAACAATAAATAATGAATTCTTCCCAACTCCCACCCCCAAACGCGGTATTTCCCAGCAGAACTTGAGTGTCTAGAAGAGCAGCCCAGGCGGATCTGAGAACACATAGTTTTTACAGTCATTATGTTCCATTGAGATGATTTACTCCTTTCTTTACATATACATCGGGGGCATTTTGCCTCACTATAGACCAACTGCTGCTAATTTCTCTGGTTTTTAAAAAAGGGGCTGACATTTTCTGGAAGGTTGGGTCAAACGCATGCTGTGGCACACGTGGACCCAGTTCCTTGTGATATGTCTTAGCACACTCATAAAGAATTCCTTAAGCACCAAGGCAAAAGGGACTAGACATCTATTGAAAGGGAAGATAGACCATAAGAAACCAAGAAATCGGACGAAAGGATCTTATTTTAAGTGATCTCCTTTGGAAGTTTCTTTTCAAAGGCAGTGATCGTTTAAGAGAAGGGAATTCTAATGTCTGGAGATAAAACCTGTGACTAATGCCGTTTGACCTATGCTCATGTGGTTTTGTGCTTCCTGCCATTCATTTTAATGTCGTTATCTTCAAATTTATTTCTTAAAAGTCACTCGCGTTCTTTGTCGCCCCCTCTTAGTTAAAAAAAAAATCGAGGAGAAAAACTTTTGAAGTCTGCGTGTGTCACACTCCCAGGCTGCTGGTATTCTGAGCGGACTTGTCCGAGAGAGCCAGAACTTCGCATTGGCACTCAGATTGCTTCACCTAATATACAGAATTCTGATTGTGTCAATTAGATCATCTCCTCCCGTTCAGTATCATTTGTACAATGTCACTCCGTGTCGGTCATATTTACAAGGTCTCAATCATTTTGGAGGGAGGATATGCGACGCCTGAAACGAAAAGCAGGAAATAACTTTTAAAGACCGAGACTGGGGATTTGATGCTACAGCACCTCATAAGCGATTGGTTGTTTTTGTAGGTCCCTGTAAAAGAGATGTGGTAGGGTTTTGTTTAAAGCTCTGCAACGTTTTACTCAACTGGCATTGCCCGCCAAGATATTTGCACAGCTGCCCAGCTTGCAAATCAGAAACATGAATCAATTTCAGAACGGATCGCGGGGAAGTATTTTTTATGAAAATAGAGAGCTCAGCGGTATTTCAGAGGCTGTGTCTCACTCACACAGTTATTGTGTCTTGTACCCGCCTTGGGCTTGCAGAGCAATTTCAAGATAATAAACAAATGAAAAGTTCTGATTTGTTTTAATTAAGCAGAACAAATCAAACCCAAACGCGTTAACGTACTATTCAGCTGTAAACTATCACAAAGGAAAATGATCGTGGAATGTCTTTATAAACCATCAACTTTAATTCACTATTTGACATGTGCAGCGATTAAAGGAGACAGATTTGTAGTCACCGGTTTGCTCCATTCTATTTATTGGTCTTTATTTGCTAAACACTTTTTTGCAAGCTCCTGGAGCTCTTTGTAGCGCTCTCGAGTGCAGCTGGGAGCCAGGTAGCAGTTTGGCTGGAGCCTCCCTGTTGCTGATTCAGAGAGCGGAAGGGCTCTGTATACTATGGACACTTGGACTTGTTGTTCTGAAAATCTATAGAGTAAAGATATACGTGGCTTTTATTTTTCCTGGGGGAGGGGAAGGTGGATGCTCTATCCCTCGAGTTTAATGCGTTTCCAAGCTCTTTAATGATGCTTAGCCACCTCGTTGAGAGCTTAAATGCAGGCTGTTGGTGCGAAGCTGTATTAAGACACCTAAGGCGTTCACCTTTAGAATTCAACACAAGGAACAGTAACTGTTGGTTCGTTCAAAGCTTTTCTAGATCCCCCTTTTTCTTGAAAATCCTTCTATTGTGCCAATCAAGCAGATGGTTTGCAGGAAATATAGCTTGGCCCCAGTGACCGAAACTAATTTTAATTAGCTTTCCAAGCCTGGCACGTTTGTTTTGC
Source organism: Chrysemys picta bellii (assembly GCF_011386835.1). NCBI lineage: Eukaryota > Metazoa > Chordata > Testudines > Emydidae > Chrysemys > Chrysemys picta. The sequence continues at coordinate 71,033,579 of NC_088794.1, read as the reverse complement.
TCTTACAAAATAGCTAAAAAACAGCTGGCAAGGGTGAATTAAACCCATTAAAGACACATTTATAAGAAATTATATTCACATAGGTTGCCTGAAACCCCCCCCCCCCCCAAGAGGGGAGAGAGGAGCGTATTGAAATGAAAATGTCCCCGAACACACTGCCCTCCTTAACATCGCTTGAAAGTCTCAAAACATTTTACTAAATAGATTAACTTGACTATTGTTTTGCATCACATTTATCAGCTTCATTAAGTGAATAGCTGAACAAATATATTACGCATGCATGAAAAGCTCTTTTGGGGGCTGCCTTATTGTGTCCTCAGCCCTGACAGGTGGTTAACTGTGTTTCTCCCCCCCCCCTCCCGCGTAAAGAAAGAGGGGATCTTGGATAGAGCGCACAACCCAGACTTGGCAGAGAGACCTAGAAGGGAGAGCTACTTTCTTCTACCCCACCATTCATTCTAGCCAGCCCAGAGTGCACACAATCTGTAATGGAACCATATGATCTGATCATGTCAAAAGTAATTAACTTTAGTTTTGTCTTTGTGTCTTGCTTGCGCTTTACTAATGCATTCCAAGCCTGTTTAATTTGCTTCTTTTCTTTCAACTTTTGATTATTTTGTCGTTTTCATCTGTTTATCTTTTCCTCACCTGTCCCTTTGATTTTTTTTAAATCTAGTGTATTCCAGTCTTCTACTCTCTTCTCCTTCGTTCTGTTTATTTATTAAAAAAAAAAACAATAAAAGAGAGGGGAAATATTTCGGAGGATTCCAAATTGCTGTATGGGATTTTCCTCTTTGCCGTATTATTGCTTTATCATTTATTTTATTGTGAGATCTGCGGCTGAAACGACACAGGAATTAGGAATTGCTTATTATTTGTATTCCAGTAATCCCGGAGGCTGTAAACTTGCTAGCCATTCTACAAGAGTCAGGGTTTGTGCCCCAAGAGTTTACAATCTAAATAGACAATACACGCAAAGAGTGGGCGAAAGGGATAGAATAAAATCAGAGTGAGCGAAGTGATGGTCTGCAAAAAGCTTCATGCTCGCTCTTTTTTTTTTGTTTTTTGTTGTTTTGTTTTTGTTTTGGTGCGGTTTGTTGCTGGGTTTATTTTTTGTGTGTGAAATTTTATGTTATCTTCCTAAGGGAGTTTCTAAAACCAAACAAGAAACAAAAACTTGACCCCAACCTTTCTCACAAATCGGATTCCTCCCCCGCTCCCCGCACCCGCCCCTTCCCCGTAAAACTCCCCCAAACAAACCCACAGCCCATTTCTGGCAAGTTTCTTATAAAGCCCTTCTCCAGACACACAGTAGCCTGCTGCAATCTCTAGGACGGGGGATAGGGTTTGCCAGCAAAGTACTGTACCAGGACTTTCCCTGAGCAAGCAGGCTGTCTCGTCCCTAAAAGCCACGGATTTCGTCCCCACTCGCCAGATTACAGCGCGAAAGAAAAAGGTCCCTTTGCAGATGAATTATTGAGGGGGTATTGGTCATGACTGCAGAGGCACAGAACTGGGGAATAAGTGTGTCCCTCGGTTCCTCTGCAAAGACCCTGGGGACTCAGGGTAATGAACTTTCAGCTTGGTTTAAGGCATTTATTTGCAAGCAGCAACTCTGGCGCTAGTGCAAAGGTTGAGATGACCAGGATTTGAGGGGGCCGTGAGCGACCCAGGGCACCTGAACCTGGGGTGTCTCCTCCTTTGGACTCCTAAATGTGATCAGTCATCAAGTGAGAAATATGAAGTGATGATGCCCCGCTTGCTCCCCTTCATCAGTTCAATTCCAGCCTCAAGCCACGTCCGGCCTCAAAGCCGGGCTGTTGATTCTGTCCTTAATTGACTTTGGTAAAGAGGTGGACTAAGGTGAGGTAGCAACTGACCCGACGGTAGTAAAGGGACGGGGGTGGAGAGACTGCTTTCGGTCTAGAAAATAGACCACTTTTGTTCCGAGAATGATAGGATGAAGTCTGTTCATTGTCTCTGTCTCCCTTCACCCCCTTTAGATGGTTCCTGTAAGGGGACCAGAGGCTGATCTCAATCCTGTGGGCTGCTGGAGGAGCACATGGAAAGTGTAGTCTGGCAAATGGGAAGGAGGGCAGAAACAGCCACTTTTAAAAAGACAATCCCACTCTGGGTTAAAACTAGGACCTCGCTTCCCACCTCCCACGCCTCTCCATCCCCCATCTTGCCAAAGGAAAAAGAAAAGTGAGACCATGCCCTTCCAGACGCCTTGACTTTGACCTTTACAACTAATACCAGACAGTATTTCCCTTCTTTGGGACTTAAACCTCAGTGAGCAGAAGAGGGCGAGTAAGGATGGCTAGTTAGTGGACTAGCAAATTCAGTAGGGGTGTGTGTGTGTGTGGGCAACACAGAGCTCTGCAGAAGAGAGCTCTAGCTATTGCTGAGAACATTAATTTGTTTGAAACACTTGTCTTCAGCCAAAGAGGAAAGGTTTCCTTGGCATCTGAAAGTAATTCTGCTGTGGCTAGTTGGTGATGAGGAAGGTGGCTGAAGAGAAGCCAAAGGAGGGGTTTTATTTGCTCCTTTAGCTGTAGGAAACACACATACATTGTGTGAGTCAGTGGTTAAACCAGCTCTCATTTAGGGGCTTTCAGGGTGCAGATGGTAGAGTGTACCCATAGGGTATGTATGAACGGGCTTTACCTGCTTGTTAGATCCTCTGCTCTTAACCAGCAAGTGATACCACCGCTTTGTTCCACACCGAGAAGTGTTTAGCATGAAATCATCCTCAGCGTACAACCATTAATTTCAGCAGAGGTATTGTACAGCTGGGATAAATGTGGAGTGGCACCGGGTGTTCTGGGAATTGGGATATCTTCTTCAAAACATACCCTCTCCCCACCAAAAGCACAGTATTAAGAATCTCATGAAAGTCTTGATTGGCAGGAGACAGTCAATTACCACTTTTAACCCACTACATCTTTCCCAGCAACTACCAAAGGCTTCCAAGGGGAGAAAAATAAGAAATTCAACCGCAGAGTAATTTTTCACTTGCAAGAAACTGACCTTTTTTACCTCTCAGATGCTGAAATCTTCTTAGCTCCCTTCTATTTGTATCTTAATAAGCCAAGAGAAAAATAAATCAATTGGAGTTCAAGGGTTACACTGCTAGAGGCATTACACTCGTCAATTTAAGATGAGGAAACAGAATAAGTTGATACGAAGTTCAATGGTTCAGTTTCAAGTTGGTAACTCAAACATAATTATCTTTATACACGTGGGTAACTGGCAGCTACTAGCCACCTTAACTCAGTTATAAGAAAAGCTCTGGCATCTTCAGGATGTGACATAAGCAAGATAGACACTAGGGGTATGTCTACACTTGCAGTGTTTTTGTGTTGTAAGTTTCACCGGTGATAATGAAACTAAGGCCTGGTCTACACTATGAGTTTAGGTCGAATTTAGCAGCGTTAAATCGAATTACCGCTGCACCCGTCCACACAACGAAGCCATTTACTTCGACATAAAGGGCTCTTAAAATCGATTTCTGTACTCCTCCCCGACGAGGGGAGTATCGCCAAAATCGACATTGCCATTTCGAATTAGGGTTAGTGTGGCCGCAATTCGACAGTATTGGCCTCCAGGAGCTATCCCACAGTGCACTATTGTGATTGCTCTGGACAGCAATCTGGCCAGGTAGACAGGAAAAGCCCCACGAACTTTTCAATTTCATTTCCTGTTTGCCCAGTATGGAGAGCACAGGTGACCATGCAGAGCTCATCAGCACAGGTAACCATGCAGTCTGAGAATCGAAAAAGAGCACCAGCATGGACCATACAGGAGTTACTGGATCTGATCGCTATATGGGGAGAGGATTCCGTGCTAGCAGAACTACATTCCAAAAGATGAAATGCCAAAACATTTGAAAAAAATCTCCAAGGGCATGATGGAGAGAGGCCACAATAGGGACTCACTACAGTGCCGCATGAAAGTTAAGGAGCTCAGACAAGCCTACCAGAAAACCAAAGAAGCAAACAGGAGGTCCATGTCAGAGCCACAACATGCTGCTTCTATGCTGAGCTGCATGCAATTCTAGGAGGGGACTGCCACCACTACCCCACCTCTGACCGTGGATTCTGAGGAGGGGGTACTCTCAGGTACCATGGCCGCATGCAAGCCGAATTCTGTTGCACAGCCCCGTGTCTGTGCTCTCTAACACCAAAGCTGCAGGCACTTAATATTAAGATGCAAAATGCGACCTTGTACCGAAATCACGTGCTATGTAATTTGAATAGTGTTGTTCACCGTGAAAGAGTATAAGCATTGTTCTGTTAAATGTATCTTTTTAAATACTTCTCTCCCTTTTTTCCCTCCCTCCCGCAGCTGCAAATTTTTCAAGCCTCCCTCCTCCGTCCCGAAGGCTATCTCAGATAAGGTGGCAAAAAAAATGGACGTGAGACTAAATTTTCACTGAAATCATGGAATCGACCCGCAATGAAAGAGCTCATCTGAATGAGTGGAAGGCCATGATATCAAAGTACAGGAAAGATGCCAGTGAACGTGAGGACAGGAGGGACCAACGTGAGGACAGGAGGGACCAACATGAGGAGAGGACAGATGCTCGAGATGAGAGGTGGTGGCAGGAAGATCAGAGGAGGCAGGATGCAATGCTGGGGCTGCTGCGTGAGCAAACGGACATGTTCCGGCATCTGGTGGAGCTTCAGGAATGGCAGCAGGATCACAGAATGCCGCTGCAGCCCCTGTATAACCACCCTCCCCCCTCACCATGTTCCATAGCTGCCTCACCCAGACATGTAAGAAAGCGGGGGCAGGGGAGGAGGCGGCTCCATGCACCCTCCCACTCCACCCCAGTGGACAGCCCAAGCAAAAGGCTGTCATTATTTTGAACTTTTTTTAGTAGCCTTTTCCTTTCCTCCTATCCTCCTCCCAAACCCCACCCGGGCTACCTTGTCAGTTCTCTCCCTCTTTTTATAATCAATTAATAAAGAATACATGATTTTTAAATGATAGTGACTTTATTTCCTTTGAACGCAAGCTGTGATCGAAGGGGGAGGGTGGGTTGCTTACAGAGAATGAGTCAATCAAGGGGGCGGGTTTTCATCAAGGAGAAACAAACAGAACTTTCACACTGTAGCCTGGCCAGTCATGAAACAGGTTTTCAAAGCTTCTCTGATGCACAGCGCTTCCTGGTGTGCTCTTCTAATCGCCCTGGTGTCTGGCTGCGTGTAATCAGCAGCCAGGCGATTTGCCTCAGCCTCCCACCCCGCCATAAAGGTCTCCCCCTTACTCTCTCAGAGATTGTGGAGCACACAGCAAGCAGCAATAACAATGGGAATATTGGTTTGGCTGAGGTCTGAGCGAGTCAGTAACGTGCGCCAGCGACCCTTTAAACGTCCAAATGCACATTCTACCACCATTCTGCATTTGCTCAGCCTGTAGTTGAACAGCTCCTGACTACTGTCCAGGCTGCCTGTGTGTGGCTTCAAGAGCCATGGAATTAAGGGGTAAGCTGGGTCCCCAAGGATAGGCATTTCAACATCCCCAACGGTTATTTTCTGGTCTGGGAAGTAAATCCCTTGCTACAGCCGTTTAAACAGATTAGTGTTCCTGAAGATGTGAGCGTCATGAACCCTTCCCGGCCATCCCACATTGATGTTGGTAAAACTTCCCTTGTGAGCCACCTGTGCTTGCAGCACCATTGAAAAGTACCCCTTGAGGTTTATGTACTGGCTGCCCTGGTGCTCCGGTGCCAAGATAGGGATATGGGTTCCATCTATCGCCCCAGCACAGTTAAGGAATCCCATTGCAGTAAAGCCATCCACTATGACCTGCACATTTCCCAGAGTCACTACCTTTGGTAGCAGCAGCTCAGTGATTGCTTTGGCTACTTGCATCACAGCAGCCCCCACAATAGATTTGCCCACTCCAAATTGATTCCTGACTGACTGGTAGCTGTCTGGCACTGCAAACTTCCACAGGGCTATTGCCACTCACTTCTCAACTGTGAGGGCAGCACTCATCTTGGTATTCTGGCGCTTCAGGGCAGGGGAAAGCAAGTCATAAAGTTCCATGAAAGTGCCCTTACACATGCAAAAGTGTCGCAGCCACTGGGAATCATCCCAGACCTGCAACACTATGTGGTCCCACCAGTCTGTGCTTGTTTCCTGGGCCCAGAATTGGCGTTCCACGGCTATAACCTGCCCCATTAACAGCATGATCTCCAAACCGCTGGGGCCAGCAGTTTGAGAGAATTCTGTGTCCATGTCCTCATCACTCTCATCGCCGCGCTGCCGTCGCCGCCTTCTCCTCGCCTGGTTTTTCAGGTCCTAGTTCAGCATAAACTGCACGATAATGCGTGAGGTGTTTACAATGTTCATGACTGCTGTCTTGAGCTGAGCGGGCTCCAAGCTTACCGTGGTATGGCGTCTGCAGTGTTCACCCAGGAAAAAAGGCGCGAAATGGTTGTCTGCCGTTGCTTTCATGGAGGGAGGGGTGAGGCTGTATCCAGAACCACCAGCGACAATGTTTTTTGCCCCATCAGGCATTGGGATCTCAACCCAGAATTCCAATGGGCGGGGGAGACTGCGGGAACTATGGGATAGCTACCCACAGTGCAACACTCCGGAAGTCGACTCTAGCCTCAGTACATGGACGCACACCGCCGAATTAATGTGCTTAGTGTGGCCGCATGCACTTGACTTTATACAATCAGTTGCCAAAAATCAAATTCTGTAAATTTGGAGTAATCCCGTAGTGTAGACATACCCTAAAGCACTGGTTTGTGTATCACTCAATTCCTCAGGAGTCATAGAGTGTTTACACTAGCAGCACTTCCATGGCCAATGAGAGCAGTGCTGTAGGGCAGCTATCCTATAGTGTGTCGCTCTCGATAGGTCTTGTGAAGGGTGGGGGTGAGCGGAAGGCATTTTGGGTCCCTGCTCAGTGTCCCGTGGTGCACTGCTTCATGTCCCAGCATCCCCATTGCTTCCTTGTTTCTTTCCCGGCTTTTTTAACCCCCTCCTCCGCTGTCTGGCTGCTTTCCCGCCACATCTACAAGCAGGAATGGATCCTAAACTGCTGTCCACTACTCTGCTAGCTGTCACTTGCACATCACGCTTGGCAGTGCAGCTGTTCTTAAACTTGCAAAGAGAGCTGCAGACAGAGATGCCTGATGAGTTGCCTGAAATTGAAATAGGCAACATGCGATTGCTTTTGGCATTAACAGAGGAGCTGTGCACTGTGGAATGGCATTTTTGGGCTAGGGAAACTAGCTCAGAGTGGTGGGATCGTATTGTTATGCATGTCTGGGATGACGACCAGTGGCTTCAAAACTTTTGGATGCAGAGAGCCACCTTCATGGAACTGTGTGCTGAGCTTTCCCCAGCCCTGCGTCGCCAGGACACCAGACTGAGAGCTGCAATCGCTGTAGAGACGCGTGTGGCAATCGCATTGTGGAAGCTGGCGACTCCAGACAGCTATCGATCGGTTGCGAACCAGTTTGGAGTGGGGAAATCGACCGTTGGTGCCGTGGTAACTCAAGTGTGCAAGGCCATTAATCGTGTCTTACTGCGCAAGACCGTGACTCTTGGTAATGTGCGTGACATTTTGGATGGCTTTGCAGAAATGGGCTTCCCTAACTGTGGTAGGGCGATAGATGGTATGCACATCCCTATTGTTGCCCCGTAAGGGGTACTTCTCCATGGTTTTGCAGGCACTGGTGGATCACCGTGGGCGTTTCACTGATATTAATGCTGGATGGTCTGGAAAGGTGCATGACGGACGTATCTTTAAAAACACTGGCCTGTACAGAAAGCTGCAAGTGGGACTTTCTTTCCAGACCAGCGGATCACCGTTGGGGAAGTGGAAATGCCCACTGTGATCCTGGGAGACCCAGCTTAGCCATTGATGCCATGGCATATGAAGCCATACACTGAAAACCTAGATGTCAGTAAGGAATATTTCAACAACAGGCTGAGTAGGTGCAGAATGGCTCTCGAATGTGCATTTGGCCGTTTGAAAGCGTGCTGGAGATATTTGTGCAGTAGACTGGAAATGAGTGAGGAAAATATTCCAATGGTTATTGCAGCGTGCTGTACTTTACATAACATTTGTGAGGGGAAGGACGAAAGGTTTATTCATACGTGGAGCGTGGAGGCCGAACACCTGGCTGCTGAGTTTCAGCCAGATACCAGGGCTATTAGAGGGGCACAACATGTGGCACTTTGGATCCCGGATGCCTTGAGGGAAAAGTTTGCAAATGAAAATCATTAAATTTTGCTGCTGTGTTTGGGAAAGGAAGTGTTAGCAGCATGTGCTGTGCTACATGACGGTTCTGTGTGTAATTTCAGTGAAGATGAAGTGCTAGTTGACTTGTAGCTGTGATGACATGTACAGATATGTGAACACATAAATAAAGCTTGCTTCTTTTTGAAAAATGTGTCCTTTTATTTTAAAAACAGAGAAAACACCACATGCACATATATCAATCCAGAGTGATGGTGGGGAACAAGGTGTGGGTGGGGGGGCTGTATACCTTTTTGAAAAATTTGTCCTTTTATTTTAAAAACAGACAAAACCTCCCTATACCTCACAGCTGTGTATAACTCCAGTTGTCATTTGACAAGCTGTCTGTGAGTGTGGATTGTCAAGGAATGAAAACATTTGCAGCAAGCCTATAAGAATGTGCAGTGGGAGTTTGGGGAGTACATGGGAAAGAATTCTGCACTTGCTACAATGAGGGGCGGGCACGAATCAGGTCACTCTGCAGTGTAATGAGAGAATGCAACGTTTCTGTCTGACGCTCCAGAATGTTGATTAGCCTCTCCGTGGCTTCTCTATGGAAAGCATTATTTTCTTTTCGATCTTGGTTCTCTCCCTCTTTCCACTTTGTCATGGTTTCTCTCCATTTATTTTTATCATGCGTCTCTGCTTGGGAGTGCTGAATCACCTCAAGGAACATGTCCGTCCTAGTGCATCTTGGCCGCTTTCTTATACATCGCAGACGGTCTGCTATAGTGGGGGGTGGGTCTTCCACAGTCTTTTCTGAGGAGACAAAAGCAACACATTGCTGTGAAACATGCATACAGGGAATCACTGTGTACATTGCAATACACCAGTGGTAAGAAATCACTGTCTTGGTGACAAAAGTCAAGCATCCATGGTGCAGAGGAAGCCAGCAATGGTGAGGGAATGCAGGGTTAGAGGGTTTATTGCATACACCCATTCGGAAAAGGGCTAGCATGAGGGGAGGGCTCCCAGCACACAAACACAGCCACCTTAGTACTTTTCTGTGCCCTGAACCTGCTTCATGCATTGTCAAAGCAAAGCAACTTACCAGAGCTCTGCTCTCCTGCCTCTGCCTCAGCAGACAGTGGCCGCTCACACTGGCTAGCCACCTCCAGAGTGGAGAAGGGGTCCTGAGTGCACACAGCAACGGGCTCCACAGCTTCCTCAGCCTCCTCCTCTTCATCTATGACCTCCTCCTCCTGGCTAGGGCCACTTTCCACTACCTCCGGACATGAAGAAGTATCCACTGGGCTCTTTGCAATGGAGGTGGGGCCACTACTTAGGATTGCATCCAACTCACTGTAAAAATGGCAGCTTTGGGGTGTAGCACCAGACTGATGGTTTGCCTCCCTTGCCTCGTGGTATGCGTTCCTCAACTCCTTCACCTTCACTCTGCACTGAAGTGTGTCCCTGTTATGCCCCTTCTCCTGCAAGCTGTGTGCAATCTGCTCGTAGGTGTTGAAATTCCTACAGCTGGAACACAGCCGGCACTGCACAGCCTGCTTTCCCGAAATACTGATCAGCTCCAGTAGCTCGGCATTGCTCCAAGCAGGGGGATCGTTTGCTATGTGGAGCAGCCATGGTGACCTGGGCAGATGAGCACTCGCAACAGGAAACGGAGTTTTAAACTTCCCAGGGCTTAAACAGGGAGGGGCAGACGTCCCTTTACCTGGCGTCAGAGCAGTGGAGATGCTGGCCAGAGTGGTCACTTTTGGAACTGTGGGATGTCCTCTGCAGGCCAAAAAATGATTATACAGCATCCGTGTGAGGTATGAAAATATTACATCCTATTTATGGGGGGAGGGGAGGGAAAGCTAAAAGCTAGATTGCTCCATCCTGTGGAAAAACCTGTGAAGGAAGAAAACCAAGGGTCCCCTTGTAGGGAGTTTTCCCTGCTCAGTAGCAGCCATGGTAGGGATCCAGAGTGAGATAATACAGCTCCTAGATGTATTACCTCTCACCTAGAGATACTTGTGGAAGACAATGCAGGTGCAGAGCAGGAGATGGTGCTATGGAGAATGGTACTTCCACTACTCCTGGCCCCACTGACTCCTGAGAAGCTCCAGGCAGGCCTAGCACCAGCAAAGGTCATAAGTCAGGGTGAGGGGGACACTCTTGTGTTGGCAACTCAGCCCCCTTTCCTGTAGAAATTTAAGGAGGGCTTCCACTGATTCTATTGGGGGATGATGTGGGCTACAGTTAAGGGCCAAATCCTGCCCCACTGAAGCTAATGAGAGGTTTTGGCATTGATTTCAGTGGCAGCAGGCTTGGAAACTAAGGGTATGTCTACACTACGGGATTAATCCGAATTTATATAATTCGGATTTGAAAAACAGGTTGTATAAAGTCGAAATGTATGCGGCCACACTAAGCACATTAATTCGGTGGTGTGCGTCCAAGTACCAGGGCTAGCATCGATTTCTGCACCGTTGCACTGTGGGTAGCTATCCCATAGCTATCCCATAGTTCCCGCAGTCTCCCGCGCCCATTGGGATTGTGGGTTAAGGTCCCAGTGCCTGATGGGACAAAAAACATCGTCGCAGGTGGTTCTGGGTACAGCCTCACCTCCTCCCTCCCTCCTCCCTCCCTGCATGAAAGCAACGGACGGCAGACAACCATTTTCGCGCCTTTTTTCCTGGGTGGGTGAACACTGCAGACTCCATACCACGGCAAGCATGGAGCCCGCTCAGCTCAAGACAGCAGTCATGAACATTGTAAACACCTCGCGCGTTCTCGTGGAGTTTATGCTCAGCCAGGACCAGAAAAACGAGGCGAGGAGGCGGCGGCGGCGGCAGCGCAGCGACAAGCATGAAGAGGACATGGACACGGACACGGATACAGAATTCTGTGAAACCACAGGCCCCGGTGCTTTGGAGATCATGTTGTTAATGGGGCAGATTCTATCCATGGAACGCCGATTCTGGGCAAGGGAAACAAGCACAGACTGGTGGGACCGCATAGTGTTGCAGGTCTGGGACGATTCCCAGTGGCTGCGGAACTTTCGCATGCGTAAGGGCACTTTCATGGAACTTTGTGACTTGCTGTCCCCTGCCCTGAAACGCCAGAATACCAAGATGAGAGCAGCCCTCACAGTTGAGAAGCGCGTGGCGATAGCCCTGTGGAAGCTTGCAACGCCAGACAGCTACCGGTCAGTCAGGAATCAATTTGGAGTGGGCAAATCTACTGTGGGGGCTGCTGTGATGCAAGTAGCCAAAGCAATCACTCAGGTGCTGCTACGAAAGTTAGTGACTCTGGGAAATGTGCAGGCTATAGTGGATGGTTTTGCTGCAATGGGATTCCCTAACTGTGGTGGGGCGATAGACGGAACCCATATCCCTATCTTGGCACCGGAGCACCAAGCCACCGAGTACATAAACCGGAAGGGGTACTTTTCAATGGTGCTGCAAGCACTTGTGGATCACAAGGGACGTTTCACTAACATCAACGGGGGCTGGGCGGGAAGGGTTCATGACGCTCGCGTTTTCAGGAACACTACTCTGTTTAAAGGGCTGCAGCAAGGGACTTACTTTCCGGACCAGAAAATAACTGTTGGGGATGTTGAAATGCCAATAGTTATTCTTGGGGACCCCGCCTACCCCTTAATGCCATGGCTCATGAAGCCGTACACAGGCAGCCTGGACAGGAGTCAGGAGCTGTTTAACTACAGGCTAAGCAAGTGCAGAATGGTGGTAGAATGTGCATTTGGCCGTTTAAAAGGTCGCTGGCGATCATTATTGACTCGCTCTGACCTCAGCCAAAGAAATCTCCCCATTGTTATTTCTGCTTGCTGTGTGCTCCACAATCTCTGTGAAAGTAAGGGGGAGACCTTTATGATGGGGTGGGAGGCTGAGGCAAATCGCCTGGCTGATAATTACGCGCAGCCAGACACCAGGGCGATTAGAAGAGCACACCAGGAAGCGCTGTGCATCAGAGAAGCTTTAAAAACCAGTTTCATGACTGGCCAGGCTACAGTGTGAAATATCTGTTTGTTTCTCCTTCATGAAAACCCGCCCCCTTTATTGACTCATTTTCTGTAAGGAACCCACCCTCCCCTTTCCCCCAGCTTTCTTTCAAACCAAATAAAGTCACTATCATTTAAAAATCATTTATTCTTTATTAATAGATTAGAAAAAGAGGGAGGGAACCCGGGTGGTATTTGGGAGGAGGATTGCTGGGAAGGAAAAAGCCACAAAGAAAAGGTTAAAAAAATGACAGCCTTTTGCTTGGGCTGTCTACTGGGGTGGAATGGGAAGGTGTACGGAGCCTCCCCCCCCCGTGTTCTTACACGTCTGGGTGAGGAGGATACGGAACATGGGGAGGGGGGAGGGTGGAACAGGGGCTGAAGCGGCAGTCTGTTTTCCAGCAGCCGTTCCTGAAGCTCCACCAGACGCCGGAGCATGTCTGTTTGCTCACGCAGCAGCCCCAGCGTTGCATCCTTGCTCCTCTGGTCTTCCTGCCGCCACCTCTCATCTCGAGCGTCTCTCCTGTCCTCACGTTGGTCCCTCCTGTCCTCACGTTGGTCCCTCCTGGCCTCACGTTGGTCCCTCATGTCCTCACGTTGGTCCCTCCTGTCCTCACGTTCACTGGCTTCTTTCCTATACTTTGAAACTGTTTCCTTCCACTCATTCAGATGAGCTCTGTCACTGCGGCTGGATTCCATAATTTCAGAAAACATCTCGTCTCGCGTTCTCTTCTTACGACGCCTTATCTGTGATAACCTTCGGGATGGAGGAGGGAGGCTTGAGGAATTTGCAGCTGCTGTAGGGAGGGGAAAAAAGAGAGAATTGTTTAAAAAGCTACATTTTGCAGAACAATGCTTATACTCTTTCATGGTGACCAACACTATTCACATTACATAGCACATGTGATTTCTGTGCAAGGTCGCATTTTGCCTCTTAATGCTGAGTGCCTGTGGCTTTGCTGCTAGAGATCACAGGTCTGGGCAACAGAATTCGGCTTGCATGCGGCCATGGTAAGCCATTGTTTTACAGCTTCTGCGCCCTCCTTTCCCACATACCAAGCATAGCCTGTAGAGTGCTGCGGTTTTTCTGTTAACATTCAGCAGCAGCAGCAGAAAACAAACTAACCACCCCCCCTCTCGCCATGAATTCTCTGGGATGATCGCTGTACCCCTCCCCCCCACCGCGTGGCTGGTATCAGGGAAGATCCCTGCAGGCACCAAACTAACCACCCCCCCCGCCGCCCCTCTCCCGCCATGAATTCTCTGGGATGATCACGGTATCCCTCCCCCCACCGCGTGGCTGGTAACAGGGAAGTTCCCTGCTAGCCAAACGCGAAAAACTCAGGGCCAATTTCCCATCTGCGCTTGGCTAACTGCAGGGAAGGATTTATTTTCCGCCACAGGCAAACAGCCCAGTAGGAATGGCCACCTCTGTCCCCTTAATTAAGTTCCCGTATTTCAACCAGGTTACCAGGAGTGATATCACTCTCCTGAGGATTACACAACAAGATAAAGAACGGATGTTGCTTGAATGCCAGCAAACACCGGGACCATACGCTGCCAGGCTTTGTCAGGCAATGATACCAGATTACTTGCTGCAAGCATGGCGTGGTCAAGTGTCCTACCATGGAGGAGGGAATAAGGATGCACTGCCCAGAAACCTTCTGGCAAGGCTTTCGGAGTACCTCCAGGAGAGCTTCATGGAGATGTCCCTGGAGGATTTCCGCTCCATCCCCAGACACGTTAACAGACTTTTCCAGTAGCTGAACTGACCGCGAATGCATCCCAAGTCCTCAGGGCAAAGTAATCATTAAAAAACGTTTGCTTTTAAAACAAGTTTTATATTTTAAAAGGTAAACTCACCTGAGGTCCCTTCCATGGGGTCAGAGTCTTGGGTACTGGCTTGGGAGGCTTGGGAGGGTACTTCAGTCAGGGTGAGAAAAAGATCCTGGCTGTTGGGGAGAACGGAGTGCTGTGTGCTCTCTGCAAGCTCATCCTCATCCTCCTCCTCCTCCTCTCCCCCATCGGCAGAATCCTCAGGCGTCGCTGATGAGACTATCCCCGACCCAGAATCCACGATCACAGGTGGGGTAGTGGTGGCAGCCCCCCCTAGAATTGCATGCAGCTCGGCGTAGAAGCGGCATGTCCGCGGCTCTGACCCGGAGCGACCGTTTGCCTCCTTTGTTTTTTGATACGCTTGTCTGAGCTCCTTGACTTTCACGCGGCACTGCTCAGAGTCCCTATTGTGGCCTCTCTCCATCATGCCCTTGGAGATTTTTTCAAAAGTTTTTGCATTTCGTCTTTTAGAACGAAGTTCTGCAAGCACTGAATCCTCTCCCCATACAGCGATCAGATCCAGTACCTCCCTCACGGTCCATGCTGGTGCTCTTTTTCGATTATCAGCCTGCATGGTTACCTGTGCTGATGAGCTATCTGTGGTTACCTGTGCTCTCCACGCTGGGCAAACAGGAAATGAAATTCAAATGTTCGCGGGGCTTTTCCTGTCTACCTGGCCAGTGCATCCGAGTTTAGATTGCTGTCCAGAGCGGTCAGAATGATGCACTGTGGGATAGCTCCCGGAGGCCAATACCATCGAATTGCGGCCACACTATCCCTAATTCGAAATGTTAAAATCGATTTTGGCGCTACTCCGCTCGTCGGGGTGGAGTACAGAAATCGATTTAAAGGGCCCTTTACATCGAAATAAATAGTGTCGTTGTGAGGACGGTTACAGGGTAAATTCGAATTAAAGCTGATAAATCCGAATTAAAGTCGTAGTGTAGACCAGGCCCAAACCACTTGTCCAAAGTCAGAGTGAATCAGTGCAGAGCCATTCTTTTGTTCCAGCCACTAAACAACACACCTTTGCTACTATGCAGACTGTTTGTTATCATACACTTGTACTCTGGCAGCATTCACAATGTGCTAGGCATTAGCCGTGCATGTGCGCGCACACACACACACACACACGCGCACACACACACACACACACAGCAGAAGACTCCGTCACTGCCCCAAAGAGCACATAATTCAGCAGCATGTGTATTGAACATGCATATATATTTACCTGCTGCCTCCAAAAGACCCTCCCCCCCGCAATAGAGATGCTGCATTCCATGAGCCAAACTTTAAATTAGGAATTTTTGTGTCTCATTCCTGTATGTGCTCAGATCCAAAATCAATGGAAACATTCAGCAACTCTAAGCTCCTTGTTTGCGTTCATGTAGAGCAGAAGTGGTTCCCATATCAGGAGCAGAAAAAATGGGGAGAAATAGGCACATTGGGGAGCTTGGGTTACATTGATCTCTAACACACTGTATAATACTTACAGGTGGTCTTAGTCACAATGGAAGGACTGTGTTTTAGAAGTGCTGTGCCAATCTATTGTGAGGTATATTTTAATGCAGACATAAGCACTAGATATGTAACTCTTTTATGTTTCCAACAGGTCCAGCTTGAAGAGCTGCCATAACATCACACAGCTTGTGTTATGATTCATATTTTCCAATAATGCCTTATCTAAATGAGAGCCAAGTGATTCTAGCTTTCTAAGTAATGGGAGCTTTGTTTTATTTTCCTTCTTCATTTACATTCCACGGTGCCCAGGACTCAAATTTTTAAGTAGAATTTAACCATGACTTGAGAAGCTTAGTTATCAATTATGCACAATAAACAATATAGAAGGGGAAAAATGTTTTGATCAGAGCTATTCAATTCTTTCCTGCTAATCTAATTACAAAGTGTAGGTTCCCTGACAGAGCCGCCTGCTTAGAAACAGCTTTCCTCACACCTGGTGGATTGTTTAGACAAGCTTTTTAAATGCCTACAGTTTTAAAGGGGGTGGGGGGAGAAGAGATCTTTTTAAAAAACAAGTTCCTGTGAAGTGCAATAGAAAGAATTTAGTGGTTGTCAACATGAGTTTAGTATGAGGGTGCTGTGTAAAATGTGGGTTCAGTTTACATTGACCTTTGGTCATAGTAGCCTAAAACATTGTTTTACTTTTTTTTTTTTTTAATCAGCATACAAAAGAAAATAGACCTTGGTGATTGTTTTAAATTCTCTATATATGATATATACATATATATAAATTATATGTGTGTGTATAAATTATATACAGATATATACACACACACACACACACACATCCGTACTCACATATTTGGGGTATTTATTGTTAATGACTCAAGTGCTCGGTCGCTCTGAAAGGGCAGCTTTGAATTGCAGCCCCAGCAAAACAGTATTTTTGAACTGTTTAGTTCTTGATTCCTACAAACAAAATAAAGTACCTTGTCGAATAGGGCCCATTGAGCAGGGATGATGGGTTAAGATGGGGCTACGAGGTGGCAGCGTGGGTGCTTGTTTATCAGGGAGGAGTTGTCAGTTGTTAGCAGGGCTGGTGAAAGGAGGGACGCCAGAGTCTGATGGCTGGGAGAGCATTGATGTGAGGTAACGGAGTAATCGGATTGAAAGTTAGCCATGGTATTTATGTCAGTTCACATTTCGTCAAATGAATAATATGAGGTTGCTACCTAGCCTAGGCCTTGGCCTGGGGTTCAGTTATAAAGAGTCTAGGCCTCATTTGATTCAAATATAAATTAATTCTCACTGGAGCATTGGCTGATTAATCTATTTGCATAATAGTAGAAACACTGCAGTGTGGTTACTTTTGCAGGGATTTGGACAAGAAAAGCTTTAAATTTATTTGAAAGAACAGTGTGTGAGAAGTCAGGGAAGCAAAAGCACCTCAATAGGGCTCCTGAAACCATTTTTTTTCCAGACCCTGACGTGCTAAACTCGGGGGTTGGATTTGTTCACATAAGGAGTTTAATGCTTTCCTGAAGGAACATTATGTACTATCTGTCTTTTTAAAAAAATTTATTTGCCTGCATTTGGTTTAAATAGTTTTACTTTTCATGGTAAGGGACGTGGCGTATGATATGGTTGCTATTATAACATTCAATTCACATGCAGTCTAAGGAATAACGCATGCCCAAGTATGCAGAATAAATATTGAATTCCATCTAGGTTTTCTGGTGACATGATGAACTGCGAGCGCCAAACTTAATTATGATTCACATTTATTTATATGGAGAAGTTTGTTATAAAGAAAAAGAGGATGCTCAGTCTTCTCTTGCTTGCTGAGCAGGACTCTGCTAGCCACATGCATCTCCCAGAAACACTGGAAAGTGCACTGAGGGTAGCAGCACCTCCAATAGAGAAATGGAACTTGTAGGAGAGAGGGCTTTTTTTCACAGCCTGTCTGGCCAGAATGGATGTAGATGAAACATGGCCAAGCAAAGTCAAGATGACTGAAAATGTAAGTCCTAATCTAACTGCAGCACCAGTCTCACATTGATCTTTCAGATGAGACATAAATCTGAGGCCCTTATTGGGCCTTTGGGCTTTGAGCAAGGGGTTTGACTGGATGACCTCCTGAGGTCCCTCCCAACCCTGATAATCTATGATTTTTATCACTGGAGATCACTAAACAAAAAGAAACCAAAATAACCCTGGTACATTTCACAAGGGTAAAGGTGTTAACTTTACATTACATTCTCCCTACCTAAATCCCCCCTGTGATTTTTAATTGGAAACAGTGTGCTTCTTCACTTCCTGCCTTAAAGTGTTATATAGTGTAGCTGTGCATTATTAAAGCAGTTACTGCTTTACCCCAGAAGTGGCTGCATTTCACAGTTGGGCAAAGTAATAATATACATATATGTACACCTAGCACATTTTATGAAGTATACTGGAATCCATTTAGATGAAAGCCATCAGATAAAAATCATAAGAAATGGTAGCATTAGGGACAACCCAGATATCCTCTGGAAAACTAAGAACCAAATCCTGTTCTCACTGAAGTCAAAGGGAATTTTGCTAGTGACTTCAGTTGGAGTAGGATGAGGCCCTAGTAAAGCAAAATGCAGATCTTCCCTCAAAAATTTTGGGGGTGGACTCAAGCACGTCTCTATTGAGGCACGCTAGATAGGCAGAAGTTTGTTTGTGAAATCCTTGTACATCACTAAGATGAGGGAAAATGGACGGTCTTGTGGTTAGAACATAGACCTGGGCCTTGGGATACCCAGACTCAAGTCCCTTTTCAGCCACAGACATCTTGTGTGAACTTGGATAAGTCACACAGGGTATGTGCTCACTATAGAGCTAGACTGTGTGACTGGTGTCAGGGTGTGAGCAGCCACACTGCAAAGTCATACCTAAGTTACTGTATCTTTACTGGTGCTATACTGCCATGGGATTTAGCCTGCACTTCACTGGTGAATGCAAGTGTAAATAGGTAGGTTATCAGTCTGAGTGAAAGCCTCACTCAGGCTTTAAGCCCTGTGATACTCAGATCTCTGTGGTTCAGGAGCCTATATTGTTCTCACAGTAAATAAGTTAATAACTTAGTGCAAATTGATATCTTAATTGGTTAATAACATAGTAAAAGTATCCTGATTGTTTAATAACTTAGATTGATTAATGATGAAATCACACAGTGTTTTAATATCATGTGCTGCAAAGAGCTCAGGACCCACAGTCTGAATATCACTGCTCTAGCCTGCATCTCAGGATGGGCCAGGATTGAAAGCACCACCAAATTTGCATGAGAGGGTTTTGTGTGGCCACAAGTGGGGTTAAGGGAAACACTTAATTTAAGAGCCCAGGTTAACTCTGTAGTGAAGACATAACAGTGAAGCATTACTCTGGCTGGTAACCCACCTGCTTTACAATAATGACTTAGGTTCAATCACTTGAATGCTGATAGTCCTCCAGTAACTTTCCACAATTCACCTTATGTGCTCAGAAGGATAGGCAAGTTATCCCACAATTCACTGAGAAAGCCTCAGAGAGCAGCTCAACTTGCAGCGGCATAAAAAAATCATGGAGATACCCCCAGAAGTTCTAGCAACACATATGAAGATGCGCAGCACCAGAGGGGACACAGTTACTCTGGTAGAGCATGGCAGTGTGGCTGCAAACACTGGGGCACTGAACATCTGAGTTAACTGTGCATTGAAGTCATATTAGGTGATCAAGCCGGAAGGGATTGAGGAGTCTGGCTCTCTGCCATGTTTCCCCTTTCCCTGGTAGGTGGTGGGACTGAAGGAGATTGGTGTGTGTGGGAATTCCCTGCGGGGGGCACTTCAGACAGCTCTGTGGCTCTTTTACATCAGCAGAGAGCATCCATGGACTGAGAAAGTAATTTTTATAGAGACTGTTTAAAATTCTTTGACCTTTGTTGTTGTTGCTGTTGCAAACACTTTCCATCATTTAAGGGCTGAGAAAGCATAGGCATCTCTGAGATTCCCAATGAGACATCAAGCAATACCACAGCTGATCTAATGTGATGTTCCTGATATGTTTAAGGTTAAAAAAAAAAGACTGTAGGAACCTTTCAGACGTTCTTTGTCCCATAGAGGGCAAAAATCATTTTTTTTTCCCACTTGGCAGATTCACCTGTAGGTAATATTTCCCCAAGTTGAGCTTTCTGCCTCCTCATCTATTTCAGTGTTTCTAAGCTCCAGTTTCACTGGGACTTGTACCTCGCTATTTGTTGCTGGGTACTTCCATGTATTTCCTGTGTATGCAAGAGGGGGCCAGATCCTCTACTGGTGTTGGTAGGCACAGCTCTGTTGTCTTCAGTGAAACTTTACCAATGTACAGTAGTTGAGGATCTCGTTCTACAGGACTTATTCCTCAGAAGGAAGTCTTATTTCTCCTGGTGCCTGCTTTCCAACTTCTGCTCTTTCATAGTTAATGGGCCACTTTCATAACAATTGACTTCAGGGAGATTGCATGTGTGTAACTGACAGCAGATTTTGTCCCAATTAATTTTAATGCAAAAATTAAAGGTGCTACCTGGAGGTAGCACCTTTTCCAAAGCACTGTACAAAAATATACACACTGCTTCACCTGTGGATGCAGCCAGCTCCGGGGAGGATCATGACATCACCATGCAGCAGCTGGAGAAGGGAAAATCTTGGCCAAGAGCCCCTATTCTTATAGAAAAATGATGTAGTATCTTTTACATTCATGCCCAATTGACAGCCCAACAGTTTTTTTTTTTTAAGGTGGCTGTTGATAGCCCAATGTTTGAAACTACAAAACAAACTGTTCCGAGTACTGATCACAAACCACCTACATTTGCAATATTTGTGTAGTTAAATTCTTGCGGAGGGGGGAAATGCTTGGGACCTGCAGAAGGTTAGGCCATACAAGCAAATGACATGCCTAATTAACAGAACGTTGTCACAGGATAATAGTGACCCTGCTGCTTTGCTTTGGTATTTATCAAGAATAAACAAGACCAAGGCAAAGCCAAGACATCTGCTTTCCAAACAGAAGACAAGACCTCAATTCTGTGACTACATTATAGTCAAATTACTCCATCTCTTTTACACCAAATGATTGATGTAGGTGTGGTTGTTTTGTTTGATAGAGATTGGAGCCACATGAAATAGGAGCTCAGTGCTTGTCTGATTGACTTAGATAGCAGACCTATTTGTGTTAGCCACAAGTAGTTTTTCTGTACAAATACAAGGTTTTGGTTCTTTTTTGCTAGAACACAGCAGAAAGAAGTGTTGCTTAGTGGACAAAACACAGTACAAGGCATCTGGACTCCTGGTTCTATTCCTGGCTCTGATTTGCTCAGTGAACTTATGTAAAAGTTGCTTCATTTCTCTGACCCTCAGCTGTCTCATCTATCAGATGCGGTCATAATGTTCATATACTTATTAACTCCCTGGGGCTGTACTGAGACTTAAATAAGTTTGAAAAGAGCTTTGAGGCCTTCATACAGAAGGCACCATTGATGTACAAAAAATAATCTTGTTATAATATTTTTCTTAACCAGCACTGTCTGAATGGATGCTTTTGTTTCTTTTACACTTTACCAGTAAACAAAGATCAAATCATCAACCAATCTGATTTTCTAACACAGATTCCATTTTGTGCTATATAAAAATTAAAGAAGCTATCAGTCACTGTTTTACTACTTGGAGTTAACCTCAGGGTTAGGTTCTGTTACAGTGTTCATCAGCTGTTATCTGATATTTTGCTTTTAATGTCGTCATGGTAAAGAAGGGAAGGGTAGAAGAAAAAGCCTCTTTCTCTTCCACACAACCTCTCACAAGATTGTAGTAATACTTTGAAGCAAAATAGTAAGTGCTAGTAAGGGACTGGTGTATGAATGATGCTCAAGTGGCAAGTTTGTTTAATGTCTGTTTACTTTAAGCCTAACTCTGGAAGTCCATTGCAAGGTAGGCAATTGAGGTTTATCCTGATATTTATTGTTACTATAAGGAAAGCCAGTCCAACTGGTTTCTTCAGCTAAATCTGTGCTGCACAGACAGACGAAGGCCAGCAAATGTGAGACGTGTGAAAGCACTTCCTTTCCTGACTGTAGCAAGGCAGCACAATAGTAGTTTTGGGAGATCATAAGGTCTGTTCTAATCGGCACATCAGCAAAATAGGCCAAAAAGCAAGCAACCAACAGCCAGATGCAGGTATGGGGAAGTGCACAGATGCCCTCTGAATGAGGCTCATGGCTAGATGGATTTCATGGAAAAGATCCCCATAATTAAGAAGTGATGTCACTTGGGTGCCTCAAGCAAACTCTGAATTTTCAAAAATGTTTGGCTCAGGTTTGATTTGAGGGATGAGTAACTCTTCATACTGGCCCTCACCTCCCTAATCCTTTTGGTTCTGGTGACTTTTCTGCCCCAGATGTTCATCTAGTTGCCAGCAATGGAGAATGACAGTAAGAGAAGTGTGGTTAACCCAAATCTGGAGGCCAGCTGGACAATTCTAAAATGGCCTTGAAGTAAAGTTGCGTGAAAATCCTATTTACATTCCATATAAGCTGCTCATTCACTGATACCTTCAGGAAGGGCTTAGATTGGGTAAGCAGGCAGCCCATTTTCTCTGAGGCAGTAAAGGAAGAGGAATCAGGTAGGCTTCCATATGCCTTCCTGGGACTCTTTTTTACATGCAGAAGCCTCACTGACTATGCTGCAATTTATTTCAATGCCATTTATAAAGCTGGGTTTGCACTCTGGCTGCCTCTGGTCTCCATCAACCCTTCTTTTATGTTCTATTTGGTTCCACATTTTTTTGTCGGTTGGGGATGAACAAATCTGTGTTTGACATTTCCAGCGCAGTTCATTACTGGTAAAAGGGGAACAAGAAGCTTGCCATGTCTGCTGGGTAAGTCAGATATATGACACTGAAAGAAATGATCTTCCACAGAGAGCTGTAGAAAGTTGAATGGCAGAAGTAAATAACCAACTATTCCACAATGGGATATGCTCAACAATATTTATGTGAGCTTTGTGCTCTCAGATACACTTGGATGGCAGTGAATTGTCAGTTACTATATCAATCTGCCAAGTATGAATAGATCTCAATGAGCTTGAACGTTCTCAGGTTAAGGAATCTGTAAAGCTGATAGAGATCATGCATGATATCGATATGACCTCAATCTCAGGGCGTATAAATTAAACCATTCCTAAGCCAGGGTGCCTGCTCACTCAGCAATGTTCACATGGAAACATAAGCCATCTTACAAACAGGCAAGTGCCCCAGCACTGCCTGTCAAACTATGTGTTTAGATATATCATTTTTATATTGTACTCATCACCATGGTATCAAATGACAAAATGAGAGGCTTACAATTTCCTGGAAAGTATTTCATTTTGGCAGAGAATCTTTTTGGAGGATGCTGGAGTTTGTACTGTCTTGATGTAATTTGATGTAAAATATTCCACATGCACCAAAAATGTCCAAATTAGAAAAAGAACCATTCAACATTAACAATGTGGCAACTAGAAAAACAGACACGTTAAAAAAAAACAAAAAAAAACAACCCATAATTTAAGGGCCTCATTCTGCTTCATTCACACCAAACGGGAATTTTGCCAGTAATTTCAAGCTGGAGTTCACAAAGATACATATAGTATGAGTGCTCTGAGTGGATAAAAACGTCTCCTGTTTGCATCATTAGTGTTACTGCTTGTAAACTGCAGTAACCCCCTCTCCATGCCTTTTCCAAATCATAGAAATGTAGGACTGGGAGGGACCTTGATAGGCCATCTAGTCGAGTCCCATGCATGGAAGCAGGACCAAGATCCTCCCTGACAGGTGTTTGTCTATCCTGTTCTTAAAAACTTCCAATGAAACCACAACCTCCCTAGGCAATTTATTCCAGTGCTTAACTACCTTGCCAGCAGGGCCGGCTCTAACTTTTTTGCCGCCCCAGGCAAAAAAGAAGAGCGCTGCCCCGCCGTAACACCCCCCTATCCCCAGCGCCGTGCCGGGCCGCCGAAACCCTCGGGGCGCTGCGCTGGGCCGGGCCGGATTGGCCAACACCCCGAACACTGCGCCGGGCTGGACCACCCAACCCCACAAGCGCTGCGCCAGACCGCCCAACCCCCTGCCCCCCCACAGCGCCGGGCCGGGCCGCCCAAACCCCCGGGGTGCTGCGCTGGGCTGGGCCGGACTGCCCAACCCCCCGAGCACTGCGCCGGGCCGGACCACCCAACCCCCCGAGCGCTGCGCCGGGCCGCCCAAACCCCCAGACCTCCCGCGCTGCCCAGCTGAAACAAAAAAAAAAATCCCCTCGAGCGCCGCCCCGCCGAACAACAACAAAAAAACCCCCACCATGAGCACCCCCCGCCACCGCAACTTTGCCGCCCCTTCTAAGGTGCCGCCCCAAGCACGTGCTTGGTTGGCTGGTGCCTGGAGCCGGCCCTGCTTGCCAGGAAGTTTTTCCTAATGTCTAACCGAAATCTCTGCAATTTAAGCCCATTATTTCTCATGGATGGAGACTGATCCATAGCCTTCTCTTCCCAGTCTTGTGTGGCTCTGATGGGGCCAAGATACAAAGCTGACACAGTTGTTCTCACATTTTCCCTGCCTTCCTTCAGAAAGAATGGCTGAGGGGACAATCTAGTGATCCAAGAAACAACATGCTATTGTGTGGTTAGTAAGCTTTCCAAATTCATCACCTTATTTTCTGTTTTCCATCGCACACAACCATAGCTGCACCATTGGTAAACTGTGTCTTCACCAGTGCAGCTTACTTCAATGAGCATGTACACCTCTACCCCGATATAACGCGACCTGATATAACACAAATTCAGATACAACGTGGTAAAACAGTGATCTGGTGGATCAAAGCAAGTTTGATATAACGCAGTTTCATCTATAATGCGGTAAGATTTTTTGGCTCCCGAGGACAGCGTTATATCGAGGTAGAGGTGTGTTATCAATCATTCAACTGAGTTTCAAAGCAAAGGAATTGGCACTGATGCCAGTTGTAGTTTGCACCAGTGCAGCACACCTACACTAGGCCTTTGCATTGGTGCAGCTATGCTGGTGCCAAACCCTCCAGGATAGACAAGGTGTTAGGGTTCTCTGGCTCTCTCCTGTCTTTCCTAACCCAAACTGGATATATAAATAAACTCATTGTACTGTGTTTGGAATGCACAAAACGTACTCTAGGTCAGATTTTGCCCTTCCATAGGAAAATCTGGGTGGTGAATAAGAGATGTTATATTAATTTAGATGGACTGTATGGGCCTAAAGGCATTAACACAACCCACTTACTGTCCATCAATAAACAGGGTTAAACAAGGTTTGGGGCTCGGTGTACAGAGACCTCAGCCTGCTTAGTACCATGGCAAACGCACGGTTAAAAAAAATCCTTTGAAACCTATTAAAGATGCAGAAAAGAGAAAGCAGTTAAAGTATTTTAAATACAAAATATTAACATTTCAGCGTCCCTTATGCCCTTTCCCTTTAGCTGGGGAGAGTTTTTAGAAGGAAAAAGCCCCTTGTTTAACAGTCTCTTAGATGGTAATAACTGTCTTATTTGGGAAAAAGAGAAGACGTTAGATGAAATGGGCTGGAGCTGTCATTGCTGTTGTTAAAGTCCAATCCCATTTCCTAAAAGACTGAACAAAACCATACAAGAGAGAAAAGAAAAGACACAAAATGCAGCTGCTGTCTTGGGTGTTGACTCTCACTCGCACCCTCACTGCTGCAGAAAACACAGCACATGGTCTTATCAGCCGCTCCGATAGCTGGCAAACTTGTACCAACATTGGCCTGTTTAGGACATTACTTTTATCTGCCTCTTTCTAGTCACAGGCTTATAGCAGCATTGCAAAATGTACAATCTTGGCTGGCTAAGCCAGACTCTTATTAGCCAGAAGGAAAAAAGAGAGTGAGAGGAAACAGAAGATAAAAGACAGAAAAGGAAAAGGACACATCGGGGGGGACGGGGACCCATGAAATCTCACAAAACAGGTGGTGTTTGGGATTTAGTTGGAGCTGGTGGAGGTGGCAGTGTCATCTGGCTTCTTCTTTCTGGCCTGGTCCAGTCAGGACACATCTCAGGATTAGGAAGAAGTAGGTCTGGGTTCCCAGGAGAGAGTGGAGGTGACAGTCATGATGGTGAAGCTGTCTCCTTCCCCATCTCTTGTCTTTCAGTCCTCCAGCATTTCAATAGCCAGCTTTCCCCCATCAAACTCTCTCTTTAAGGACCCAAAAAGGGGAATTATTTTGAATTAGACTTAATTTCCGACACATCCATTTTGATTAATTGATTTCTGGTCTTTCACTGCTCTTGTTTACCAGGCATATTCCCAACACAGTCCTTAAATTATAGCGGTAGACTTTTTTTGTTTTGACTAATTCAGTTTTTCCCCTTCAACATTTTTTTAATTATAGGTTATTGTGACATTTTATGAACTTTCACTCACTTTGCACAGTGGAGCTCACAAGTATGGTAAATTTGTAGGCCCAGTTATAATAAGAGGAGAACAGGACTTGAGGCAAATTGCAAGGTCCCCTCAAAAAGGTCCATCCAAGTTCTTCCACTGTATGGTGGAGCTGGCATCCCATCCTTGCAGAGAAGCAGGAGGGGTGTCTACACGCGCCCTGCAATCCCCTGAAATCCACTTGGAACTCTGGATCTGATAGCTGCATGGAGCTATCTGCTCAGAGGCCTTGTGCTCTCTAAATTGGCTCCAGGGCCCTTTCAGCTTTCCTGAACCTTTGGCCACCTCCAAAGCCCCATTTTAAAGAAGGGAGATTGCCAGTGCAGAGGGAGCTCTGCAGTAGAGTTAATACAGCCTCAGGGTGTAATAAAGTTCCTGTGGAATCCCCGCCCCTGCTAGGTGCAGTGCTTCCTAATGTGTGGATGCTAGGGCTATGGATTCAGGGATGAGTCCCACATAAGCAGGTGGCACTTTGTTCCATGCAGTTAGCTGGTCTATAAGAGCTGAGGATCACCATTTCTAACTATAGCACAGAATGGTGTTCACTTCTTTTGAACCTCTTTACCTTCTAATCCTCATAGCAGAGTTGCTTCTTACGTCATATTCGCTAAAGGTGCAAACTAGCTGGCAAAACCTGCAATTATAATGGGTTACTGTTAGTGCCTTTAAACCGAGAAGGCAAAATCCTTGGCAAGCCATGAATTTGAGTGAAAAGCTCTAGTGTACACACATCCTCACTAGAAAGAAAGGTGTGTTTTAACATATGTTAGCTAATGTGTTAAAATCCCAGTATAGACAGGACAAGTTGTAATTTTAGCCTGTGAGGTAAAGCCTAGACTGCTTCAAGGGTTTATCTCGAAACCCTCAAATCAACATGCGTTAAAACTACAACTACCTCATCTACAGTAGGATTTTAACATGTGTTACTAATGAGTTTTAAAATACACTTTTTGTGCTATTGTAGACATGTGGCTAAGCTGGACTCTTATTAGACAGAAGGTAAAAGGATAGCAAGGGTATGTCTACACTATGAAATTAGGTCGATGTAATATGTCGATTTTTTAGAAATAGATTTGATACAGTTGATTGTGTGTGTCCCCACTTAAGACCATTAAGTCAGTGGAGTGTGTCCACAGTACCGAGGCTAGTGTTGACTTTTGGAGTGTTGCACTATGGGTAGCTATCCCCAGTTCCCGCAGTCTCCGCCGCC
The DNA here is from genome assembly GCF_011386835.1 of Chrysemys picta bellii. NCBI lineage: Eukaryota > Metazoa > Chordata > Testudines > Emydidae > Chrysemys > Chrysemys picta. Next base: position 71,006,356 of record NC_088794.1, on the reverse strand, counting down.
CATTGGAATTCTGGGTTGAGCTCCCAATGCCTGATGGGGCAAAAACATTGTCGCGGGTGGCTCTGGGTACATGTCATCAGCCCCCCCCTCCATGAAAGCAACGGCAAAAAATCATTTCTCACCTTTTTTCCTGGGTTACCTGTGCAGAAGACATACCACGGCAAGCATGGAGCCTGCTCAGCTCACTGTCACCGTATGTCTCCTGGCTGCTGCTGGCAGACGCGATACTGCAGTGCCACACAGCAGCAGCTCCTCGCCTTTGCAAGTTAGCAAAGACAGTTAGCAGCCGTATTGTACCGTCTGCTGCTGTCTCCTGGTTCCTCCTGGCTAGCCTAGATGAGGTCGGTTGGGGGCTACTGGGCAGACATGGGTGCTCCTGGCCAGCCTCGGTGAGGTTGGTCGGGGGCGCCTGGACATAAATGGGAGTGACTCCAGGTCATTCCCTTCTTTAAGTTTCATCTAATGGAGATTCAGTCCTGCCTGGAATATCCGGCAAGCCTACTAAAGAACCAGAGAGGCAAACAGCCGCTCCGGGTCAGAGCCCCAGACATCCCACTTCTATGATGAGCTGCATGCCATTCTAGGGGGTGCCCTACAACTACCCCACCCCTGTGCTTCCTTCCTTCCCTACCCCTCCCAAGCTACCTTGGCAGTTATCCCCCCATTTGTTGATGAATTAATAAAGAATGCTTGAATTTGAAACAATGACTTTATTGCCTCTGCAAGCGGAGATCAAAGAGGGGAGGGGAGGGTAGTTGGCTTACAGGGAAGTAGAGTGAACCAAGGGGGCAGGTTTTCATCAAGGAGAAAGAAACAGAATGTTCACACCGTAACCTGGCCAGTCATGAAACTGGTTTTCAAAGCTTCTCTGATGTGCAGCGTGCCCGGCTCTGCTCTTCTAACCGCCCTGGTGTCTGGCTGCGCTTAATCATTTCATCTTTTAGAACGGAGTTCTGATAGCACAGATCAATCTCCCCATACAGCGATCAGATCCAGTACCTCCTGTTCGGTCCATGCTGGAGCTCTTTTGCGATTCTGGGACTCCATGGTCACCTGTGCTGATCAGCTCACCACGGTGGCCAAACAGGAAATGAAATTCAAAAGTTCACGGGGCTTTTCCCGTCTACCTGGCCAATGCATCTGAGTTGAGAGTGCTGTCCAGAGCAGTCACAATGGAGCACTCTGGGATAGCTCCCGGAGGCTAATACCGTCGAATTGCGTCCACACTACCCCAAATTCGACCCAGCAGGGTCGATTTCAGCGCTACTCCCCTCGTCAGGGAGGAGTACAGAAATCGATTTTAAGAGCCCTTTAAGTCCACAAAAATGGCTTCATCGTGTGGACGGGTGCAGGGTTAAATCGATCTAACGGTACTAAAGTCTATCTAAACTCATAGTGTAGACCAGGGCCAAGAGAGAGGAAAGAAGAAATAAGGTAGGGAAGGAAAAGGACCCATGGCGGGCAGAGGGAACCCATGAAATCCCACGTCCCCAGGTGATGGTTGGGATTTAGATGGAGCTGGTGGAGGTGGCAATGTCATGAGAATGGGAGAATTGTGGGAGCCTTTAACTAGGTTTTAATTTTACCATTTTAGCACATGTGAAACTGCCCTTGGGATGCTAGACTTTTTTCAAACCTTAGTTAGAATGTGTTAACTAATGTGTTCCAACCTTGCACCTTTTATGTCCTAGTCCAGCCAAGGCCAAAGAGTAAGCACAAACTTTACAGTTTTGTCTTTTTTTTTAAGTTAACAATTTAGCTATGTTATTTGACTAGGAAACTGGTTGAAGTAGGACAGGAGACCGAGCCAAATGGATTCATAATACATACTTGCATAGCTTTCAAAACATTTTTTTCTATTTAAAATAATATATTGAAAAATAATTGTATATTGAAGCTATTCCAATGAATATCCTTTCCTTTTTTCTAGCTGACTGATAATCTCAGGATATTCTAGAGAGAGAAGATGGAAATATGATATACGATCATATTGCCAAATTAAATGCTAATAAAAAGGTTGCACAAAGGTTTGGGGGTGAGAAAACAAAGAGCCTGTCCTCCTTTGCACTTCCCATGCAGGGGTCAAACAATCACTATTATATCCCTTGCACTTCCCTGAACTCAGGGATTGGTCTCTGCTTACTGCCCTCTGGGGCACAAACCCACTCCACAGGGAGCAGTGAGGAGGTTGATCCTGTCCACACTTGGCTGGCCATCAAGGCAAATGTAGTGGGTGCATTTGCCCTACACGCCTCCAACACAAACCTGTACTTTACTAGTACAATCTGGCCCACTATGAATGTTATTTGGGAGGGTTTCTGCCTGTTTGTACAGCATCTAGTACAATGGAGCACTGATTCTGATTGCAGAATTCAGTTGCTATTCCAATACCCCTAATAAATCACAATATAACATGTACTCAGCCATGACTGAAAAATGATTTTATGAAATAACACAATACAAAAGAGTAGATAATAGGATAGAACTTAACTGGTGTAAACAATGATCAGGTATAATTCAGCCAAGGACTTAAACATGTGCTTAACTTTAAGCACATGCTTAAGTCCATCCCCGTGTAGCAAAGCACTGGAATACCTAATCCATTAAAGCCTTCTCATGTCAAAATCCTTATGCATTTGTGCAGTCTCACTGAAATCAATAGGACTACTTGCATAAGTGAAAGTTACTCATATAACTAAAATTTTATGGCCAAATGCTGCATTGACATGTACCCTGTGAATCTCCTTTGGCTAGAGTTGGTATTCACAGGGTATGTTTCAGCACAGAATTTGGTCCATTGTGTTAGAATTCAGTCCAGTAATCCTTACTCATGCACATAATACTGTCACTTCAGTGTGATGAAGTGTAGGAGTATTCACCTGGCCCAGATCTTCAAAGTTATTTGGGCTTCTAACTTCCATTGAACTCAATGTGAGTTAGGTGCCTAAACACCTTTGAGGATATGGGCTGTTATGCTTGAACTAGAGCTTGGGGGATTAAGCCTTCTCACTTTACATTGAAAAGCATATAAAAATCTGGTTGCCCCATACACAAAATGTCTTTGGCTTGAAGGATTTGTCTATACGCTAGAGGGCTTTTTCAAACTCAGGTTAATTGATTGCCAGTTAACTTGAAGTAGCTTTCTTGTTTGTACAAGGTAGTCTGGACACCCCACAAATGTTGGTGGAAAATGCAGTCTACCATGTACAGATGTGTTAGCTAACTTGAGTTAACTGGCAGTTGGGTCACTCAATTTTTAAAACTCTAAGACCTTTGAGGCGGAAACTGCCATTCACTATACGTTTGTACAGCACCAGGACCCAGATGAGGCCTTTAGACTCTACTGAAATTTAAATGTTAAATAATAAAATATTGTATTGTTATAACTGTACAAAAAATCACATGACAAAAATATGGTCTGTAATAAATCAATGTAATAAATCTAATAAAATACTAGAGCTTAACACTGATACAGTTTCTCAGTAAACATTTACTTTCCGAAAAGGAAAAATAAAAATCCTTGGCCTTAGTTAATATACTGTAGAACTTACAATTTTTGCTGTTAACTAACATTGGGTTATATTTTCTTAAATCATGAAAAATTAATGTAGAGTGATTATTCCTAGCAAAAGGCAAATGTCCTGCTCCCCAGCAGAAGATGACTAGAGCATGATCATAATTTAGTGCAAACATCTATTTTATCTAATCAGAGTATTTCTATCAGGTTTATCACGGAGGTATCTCCGTGTCTAACATAATCACCTTCTCTTGTTCTAAAACAAAGCACTAAACCAGTTATGCAGTGTTATCTTAAAGTTAGTGTTGGTGACAGTATTCAGTAAATTAATTTCAGTGTGCTTGTTAGTTTTAAAAAACAAAGTAACATTAGCAAATCAATAATTTTGGTAATCCAACACTGATGCCACAATATAAAATACATACTCCTCTATGATGCTGTTAACTAAAAAGGAAGATAAAATTAAAATTGGCTAATAAAAAGTGGCTTATGCAATACTGAATAGTCTAATGGTATCACAAGAAAGAACCAGTAAAATGAAGAGGAGACAGAAAGATGAGTGAAGCTGTGAGGGAGGGGGGGAGATTAGTTCATCTCTCTCTCTCTCTCTCTCTCTCTCTCTCTCTCTCTTCTTCTCTTTTTTTTTTCCATAGACTTTAAGAAGTGAACAGCCACACTGGTTCTTTGGAATTTGATCCTGGTCAGTATCACACAAATCTTAGGGCAGAAAGGTCGTTAACATTCCGTTAGGACCTTTTGAACTCTGCCCACTCTACAAAAACATCTTTTGAAAAGAACCGATTGACTGGCCTGTCAGAACTAGAGCAATACTAAATTAAAACGCTAATAAAGTCTTGTTTGACTAAGCATCTTGCTAGCAGTATTAATTCCAGTTGCTTTTGGATTAATAGTAGGTGCTACTTCCAAAAACTTACTAGCACTTTCATATATAATATAAAGCTCACACAAATATTAAATTTAAATAAACATTGTGCCCTTTTTTAAATCCTCAAAAGATAGGTGTTTTCCCATTATCGTGGGGGAACTTAGTGGTATAATTTAATTACAAACAAAAATGGACACATTGTGAAGGCAGACAAAACACTGAAACATTTTTCTTTCCTTTTTCCATCATTCTCTCATTAATTGCTTGGATCTGTGAAGGAAAGGCCTCCAAGCCCTGGCTTTGCACAAAACTCATCCAAGAGTGAAGAGGGCAAGCTGAACACTTAGCCTCTCCAGCTGCCTTTAAGTGAATGGCTTTCTGAAGGGTATGAATGCTCTCTGTCTCTCCCCAGACAATGTAGGTGTTACTGCTCTGAGGGAAAAAAACAAAACAATAATCACTTGAAGGGGGGGAGAGCACTATCCTGGCAAGGGGAAAGACTCATTCTCAGTCATAAAATCATGCCTCCTTCATATCAGTAAGAGGGACTGGGCACAAAAGGTGACTTGGAATGGTACTTTCAGAGGGTTGGGAGCACTTGGAAAGTGACATGCTGTTCTAAATGAGATTGTGAGAGAAGCTGCGTTTTTCAGTGAAATAGCCATCAAAAAGACTGAGCAGCACTTCTAAAGATTCATGTAGTGGATGTGTATGTTTTAATACTAAACCCCTCCCTCTAACTGCCTGTTCCTACCTTCTTCATTAGCATCTTTACAAACGCCTATGCACCTAACTACTGAGATCACAGGATGTACCATTTGTCTGTGTAGTATAGAATTTCCTATGCTAAGTTAAGTAAGTTCCTTTGCTAAGTACAGAAAATACCAGAGTAAAGATACTTAGTAGCAAAGGCAACACAGCAACAATTTTAATAGCATGCATCTACATATATATGTCTGATAAATATCTGCTGTTTGATCTCTGTGAAGTATTGGCAGGGATATGGACTTGATCTAATGAATGCTTTCTATCTGTAACTTCTAGCATTACTCTAAGCATTTCTAATGTGCCCATCGCTTTAGTATTTAGTGGGCACCTCCAGAGACAGTTGGCAGAAGCAGAGAGCAAAAAGGGAAAGTTGCTGAGATCAGATGCCTGCGTTTTTAACTCTGATCTTGTTCAGTTTGTATTTAGACCCTCCAAAGCTCTTTCACATTAGTTACTTTTGGTCTGAGCAGACCTTTACTCTTATTTCAGCACAAAGGGTTTAGGTGCCGTGCTTTCTATGGCAAAAAAGCCCTTGCTGGGTCAGAGCAAAATCTCTGCTTTTTTCAGGAGCATAGCAACACAAAAGATTTAAGGGGGAAATTGTTAAAAGGGAAGCCCTTTTCTCTTTGGACTGAATGCAGTGGGGAGATTAAAACTTTCATTTGAGATTTTGCTGTATTCATAGTAGCGAGGCCATGAATAGGTCTAAGTCAGAGCCCACAGTGGTGGTGGTGTGCCCTTTTATTCTCTGGCACATCTTCAGACACAGGTTGTTTTGCACTTGAAAGAGGTGAAAGAGGGGGAATGTGGGATTTTGACAGCTGATATTGGCCTCTGAGCTCTTGATGGGGATTTTCTAATTAACCCCAAGGGCCCATCAGGTGGTCAAAATGAAATGATTTCTGTCAGAGAGGGCAAAAAGTTGAATTTGTCTATTCCATTTCAATTAAATGCACCAGGGAAGATATTTTACATCACTTATGTAATAAAACCAATTTTGTCTCTGAAAAAGGAGTTTGGGAAGTTTAGGGCTGAAAGAACCCATACAAGTGCGAGATTTCAAGGAAATTTTACAAATACAATTTGGAAAAGTTCTTAGTATTTATATAAAAATAATGCTAATGTAGTTAAAAATTTGCAAAGCACCTTTGATCCCAAAGCACTTTCCTCAAATATATACATATAACAACACTGAAATGCAGCTTACTCTAGGATGGAGCACACCCACATCACGGTCCGCAACCGTGGGGAAATTGTAACCAAGGATAACAAAGTAGGGAAAACCACTACTCTTACCAAAAGTCCTATGAGATCTTTATTGCACACACAACAGATGGGACTTTGATTTTTAAGCCAAAAAGCAGTATTGCAAAAGCCTCAAATCTGCTGGTCAGTTAGAGTGATGTGAAAAGATTTGTATATTGCACAATATTGGCAAAATCCACCTCTTTGTCAGTTTAAAAAAATGCAAAAAGTAAAGAATATTTGCCTTTGTTTGCAAAACTGACAAAAGGTGGGGTTTGCCAACACTGTGCAATACACAACTATAACATTTGCTTGTTTTATTTTTGTGGTAAGTGTAAATTTTGGGACACATAAGCCAAGGTCAGTGAAGCTACCTGAATTGTGTTGTCTCCAGCTGAATGACAGCCATGTGATCACTGACTGGCACATTAGAAAGACACAGGAAGGACTGTGAAGAAAAGGAGGAAGGACACTGGGAAAAGAGGGAGAGAAGAATCATAGTGAACCAGTTAAAGTTGGAGGTGTTTTTTTTTTTTAAAGGAACCCTAACACAGACTAAGGGTATGCCTACACTACGGAGACTATACTGGCATAGCTAAATCAGTATAATTGCTGGCATAACACTGTAGTGTGGAAGCCCCCTACACTGACCGAAGAGGTTTTTCCATTGATGAAGGAATACCACCTTCCTGAGTGAGAGTAGCTACATCAACAGAAGCATTCTTCAATTGAAATAACTGCATCTATACTGGGGGCTAGGCCAGCATACCTATGGTGCTCAGGGATGTATTTTTTTCTCACCCCCCCTTGACTGATGTAGCTACGCTGCTATAACTTTTAAGTGTAGACCAGGTCTAACCCCCCCGCACCCATTCCTTCCATTGCTCCTACACATGGAGCCCAGGACAAGAAATGGTACTAGTATCTCCAATACACCAGATCATGGTTAAGGTCACTTCAGACAGCTATCTGCTTTGTCTGTTACTACTTCTAACTAAAGATAAGCCTCAACCAAATCTCCAGCTCGGACAGCCCTGAATTTTATAAGGTTCAAAATGTGGATCTGAAAGTTGCAACTTGAGGTTAATTATGATCCAACATTTGTGCTAAGTAAGGCTAAGGACTGAGTATGGCAAAGGGGGCAAGAGAAAAGCAGTAGCCACAGTTGCAGTGTGAAATGTGACTATATTTATATTGCTAATTCATTTGATATTCAGCCTGTAAATCAGGGGAAAAGGTTGGGGTCAGAGTCGAAATAGAAAATCTGAATAGCAGATCAGCTAATTAAAGGCCTGGAACAAACGTGCAAAATTTTCATAGGAAAATCTTAAACCAGCAAAACTTTCCTTCATTTACATTAGGCTACAAGTTCTTGGACCAGGTTCAAAAAAATACAGTGAAATTGGGTTTAATTTTGAGTGAACATGGGCCAAAGCCATGCAAATGTAAGTGGGTTCAACTGAGTTTTACTCAATGTCCATAGAAAAGCGTGTGTGTGTGTGGCGAGGGGGAGGGGGGGCATGTGCATGTGAGAGAGAAAATTTCCTCAAAACAACGAAGTTTGTTCCATCCATTGTAAATTAAAATGGTCCAATTTCACACCGCTCTAGTGGGTCGTCAGAATTTTAGAAGTGATGAGAGGAGGGAGAGTGGTCCTGTGGTTAAAGCTCAGGAGCAGGAACTTAGGAGATCTGAATTTAATTCCCAGCTCTTCCACAGGCTTCTGCTGTGATACTGATATAGTCACTTAGGTCCAGCTCCTCAAAAAAATTTAGGTCTCTCACTCCCAATGTTTTTTAGGTGCCTAATGCAGTTGGGGCACTGTAGTGGGGCGGCTGCCCCACGCCTGGAGAGTGTGGGCTGCGGCAGGCCTGGGTGCCTGCATATCCCGGCAGTCAATAAGAGAAGGGCTTGTTGCGAGCCAATCAGAGCCCAGATTGGGGACAGCCAATCAGGGCCAAGCTCAGCCATAGAAAAGACTGCTCAGGGAGAGAGCGGTCAGTCTGTCCCAGGCCTTCAGAGGGGAAGGTCTGTCTCCAGAGCTGGGAGGCCAGCATCACGGACAGTGCAGTGCAGGCCAGCCTTGGAGAGCGGGAGAAGGTCCTACTCCATGGCCTGCCCGGTGGCAGGCCTTGAAGGAAAGGGCCTAGCGGGAAGAAGGGCCATTGGGGAAGCGGTCCAGAGGAACAGACAGAGGAGGAAGGAGAAGGAGGACAGCAAGGCTGTCGCTAGAGGGCCTCTGGACCGGGACTCAGAGTAGTGGGCAGCCCTGGGTTCCCCCCCCACCCCTTGTTCCCCTTGGCAGTACACCCAGCCATAGGCCGCAGGGAGCGGCCAGCAGAAACTACACCAGATCCCGGGCTGTAGGAATCGGACTTGGAGGTGTAGGACTGTTGATCATCCAGCCCCCGGAAGGGGGTGTGAATGGACAAAGGGACACTGTCAGAGGGCAGTGTTCCAGAAGAGGACACCGTGTGTCGGGAGCAACGCGGGTTCACACGCCAACCAAAGGCAGGACGACAGATGGGACACCACCAGAAGGGGGCGCTCTACTGGATTGAACCAATTCCCCGAGACAACCAGTAGGAGGCGCCACGGTGGTGAGTCCCAACATTGTCACAGGCACACAAATCACAAACCCCAGAAAATTAATTGATCACATCTGAAAATGTTGGCCTAAAGCCCAGAGCCTCAAAGTATTTAGGCACCTAATTCCCAGGGCCTAAATACCTTTGGTACCTTTGAGGATTTGGGCCTTATTTTCTGTGGTTTGTGTGCCCCAATTGAATTAGTTTGAGTGGTAGCCATGATAGTCTGTATCAGCAAAAACAACCAGGAGTCCTTGTGACATGTTAGTCTCTAAGGTGCCACAAGGACTCCTTGTTGTTTTCCCAATTGAATTAGTCACCGAAACACCAGTGGGAATTTGGACTTGATTTTCAGAGGTGCTGAGACCTCACAGCTCCTGTAAAATGGAATCAATGGGATTTGAGCATGTTCCCTGAGTGTATTGTTTTTTTCCCCCTTTTATCTGCTCTAGCAACAAAAATAAGTGTTGTTGTTTCTTACTCTTGTTAGCTCTGCAGAGCCAACATAGCTAAGAGAGAGTGAGCTGACGATTCTTGTTCTACTATTTTGTGCATCAACAGAATTGTTCTCTATAGTCCATTCATTTACATCTGTGCAAACCCACTGAAGCAAACCAATTTGCACAGGTTTCATTGATGGCATAATCTGAAGCCAATGAGACTGCACCGGTGTCAATGAGGGAAAAATTTGACCTGCAAAACCACTTACGTTGATACATGAGATGAAAAGGACCGAGTTGGCTGTCAAGGCCCAAGCTCAGTTTATGTGGCTGGCTAGGGCTAGAAGTTAGAAGGCACATTAGATATGAAATCGTTCAAATGATAAATATGGAATCCCAAAATACTATTTATGCAGAGCCCTCTTTCCTCTTAACTCCTTATGCAGAGTTAAATTCCTCTAATTAATTATGATGGCAGGTCAGAAACTTCCAAATGCAGATTCAGGGATGGTAATGATTTTGTGATGTTTGGATAGTACTCCCTTAAATAGAATTTGATGATGATCTGAATAAACAGGCTTGAATTGGGTAATGTCATAGATTCACAAATTCCATGCTCAGAAGGGACCATTGTAATAATCTAATCTGACCTCTTGTATAAAACAGATCTTCCCCAAAATAATTCCTAGTGCATATCTCTTAGAAAAAGGTCCAGTCTTGATTTAAAAATTGACGACAATAATAAAGAATCCATCACAACCCCCCAGTAAATTGTCCCAAGGGTTAAAATTGCCCTTACTGTTAAAAGCTTATGGCTTATTTCCATTCAGAATTTGTCTAGCTTCAACTTCCAGTCATTGGATCATGTTATACCTTTGTCTGTTAGACTGAAGAGTCCATTATCAAATATTTGTTCCCCAGGTAGGTACTTATAGACTGTGATCAAGTCACTTATTAACCTTCTCTTAGTTAAGCTAAATCGATTGATCTCCTTAAGTCATTAGCATAATGCATGTTGTCTAATCCTTTAATCATTCTCTTCTCTGAACTTTCTCCAATTTATCAACATCCTTTTTGAATTGTGGGCACCAGAATTGTCCTCTTCATTATTTACCATTCCCTGAATTTTTTTGTCATCTTCAAACTTTTATCAGTGATTTTATGTTTTCTTCCAGATCATTGATAAATGTGTAGAGCTAAGAACCTGTACTTGAGAGACCCCAGTAGAAACATACCTGCTCAGTGATGATTCCCCATTTACAATTAAATTTTGAGATCTGTCAGTTAGCCAGTTTTTAATCCACTTAATGTGTGCCATGTTAATTTTGTATCGGTGTAGTTTTTTAATCAAAATGTCATTCAGCACCAAGTCAGACTTTACAGAAGTCTAAGTTTACTACATGAACACTATTACCTTTATCAACAACACTTGTACTCTCCTCAAAAAATTATATCAAATTAGTCTGACGGGATTTATTTTCCATAAACCCACGTGGATTGGCATTAATTACATTACCCTTGTTTAATTCTTTGTTAATCGAGTCCTGTATCAGCTGTTCCATTATCTTGCCCGGGATCGATGTCAGACTGACAGACTTATAATTACCTGGGGCATGCTGTGGCACTATGCCCCATATTCTTCAGAGAGATATGCTTATCATATGAATATGGCATAACTAAGATATGTTTTGTGCAAGATGGGTCATTTGGGATATCATTGGAAAGGTTATGATTTACTGAATGGGATTATTCTATTTATATGCATGTATCATTTATTGTATCAAAAGTTAGGACTATGAACTATGTAACAATTACAACTGTGTTTGGACCTTTGGAACACCCACCAGACACAATGCAATCAGCCTGGATGGGCCATTAGGGAGAACAATAGGACTTTGAAGATGCTAAGTTCCCTCCTTCCTGAGAAGTTTCCTGGGTCGCTGCTTTGACACTGCAGGTCATGTGATCATGTCACCTGGTTCTGAACACCATCTTGAACTACTAGTATTTTTCCACGAGTAGGGGGTGGGGATCAAACTGGGAAACAAAGGATTCCCGCCATATGCAAATCCTATTTAAGGCTGGGGAGTGAGTTAATCTAGGTTCATTCTTCACTGAATTTCCCACCCAGGATGACTACTGGAAACATCTAAGAAACAAAGACAAAGGGGAAGGGAGGGGGAGTACTGAATGCAGGCTGGGAATGGTGTCTGGCCTGTGAAGGATATACCTCGAGTTTTAAGCTACTAGCAAGAGTTGTATATCCACAAAGAAATTCTGCAACCTGCTTAGAACAACATTTAGGGTGAGGAATTACTATTTGTAGCCCGTTTCTTTAGTGTATTAAGCTTAGTGTGCGTGATTGTTTAAGTTGCTAGTAATTGCTTTGATTTGTTTGCTATCTCTTATAATCACTTAAAGTCTACCTTTTGTAGTTAATAAACTTTTTTGTTTATTCTATAATCAGTTTATGTAATTCATAACGGGGGGAAGCTGTGTGTATCTTTCTCCACATTGAGGGAGGGAGTGAATTTCATGAGCTTACGCTATACAGTTATCTGTGCAGTGCAAGACAAGACAATTTTGGGTTTACACTCCAGAGAGGGTGTGCACTTGAGGGCTGGGCAATCCCCGAGCTGAGACTTCCCACACGGCTGATCTCAGTGTCTGTGTGCCTTTACAGCTGGGTATGTCCTTATCTGTGTGTGTTCTAGAGGAGGCTTGAGGGCCTGGCACAGCAGGACAGGGTGAGGGAGCCCAGGCTGGTGGAATGGGAGGGCTCAGTGGGACCTGAGTACATCAGGTGGCACCCCGGAGAGGAGGAGAACCCATCACTCACTCCATTTACCCTTTATAAATATTGGCACAGCATTGTCAAGATTGGCATGAACTGTTTAGCTAAGGACTGACTCAAATAAACTGATAGGAATCGGAGATTGTCCATCTTCACCACTGTGAAATTGCTAGTATTACATTTCGCCAAACACATGCTGCAAGCAGGACTGAGTTCTTCATTTCCAATTTGGGTTGCAGTGGGTACCGACAGGTCACATCAATCTTACTGATGCCTCTTGATTCAGCTGTTGTGACAAATTGTCTTTCCCAAAGTTCAGCTAAAATACTGTTGTGTGGGTAAGACTACTCTATTTTGCGGGTTGTTTGTACCATATTTTAAACCAGTTTCTGAGGGCAGCTTTCATTCAAAATCAAAATAAGCTGTGCAAAGAACACGCACTTTGGTCCGTGTAAGGTCCTGTCACCATTCATTCCCCGCTCTCTCCCCTCCGCCCTTCCCAGCTTCCCTTCCAAGTCCATTCTTAGACCTTGACACCAGGATTTTGTTTCACTCAGTACAATCTGTTGTTTAAGAGCTAGGCTAACCATTTCATTGACTACTCTAGTGCTTCCTTGATAATGACTGTTTCAGTTTGTGATATAGAATTTCATACGTTTTGTGTCTAGTGGAGAAAACAATTCTGGTCTAACAATGATATATGATATTAAAGATCTACACATTCTCACTCCCAACTAAACATTTTCTTCCCATAATGAGGAAAAAAGGAAAACATGCTTCTCTTACTTTGTCTATATGACTATTTATGGTAGGACTATCGTCTTGGACCAGCAACATCTCCTCAGTCTAGGGTTGTTTTCTTTCTTCTGTTGACTTGTGTATCTGGAACCTTAGTCCCAGGGTTACTTTCCTTTAAACCTACCCTTAAAATGCATATTTTCTCTCTAACCACTGATTGACAATCTCTGTGATGTTTTTGGATGATCCACTGTATTAGGGATGCTATGAAAATATATTGAATTGTTTGAAGGCCAAATCCTGAAAGCCTTACTCAACTTTTATTCAGCCTTTCCTGGGAAAAACTCCCATTTACTCACATAATGATAGCTCAGTATTACAAGGGGAAAGTTGTTTCCCTGAGATCAGGGTGCTGTTGTTGCATCAGAGCTGAGGTCAATCCTACTTCCATTTCCAGTGAACCCATGTAAAGGGGAACAGACCTGACAAGGACCATGAGTTTGTTCAAGCATTTAATGTTTTAGAACGTCAGGGCCGCAAACCAGAGGGATCCAGTTCTCTCACTGCTTTTGAAACAAACTTGGAAGAGTTTGCACAGTTCTGGTTCTGAACCTTCCTCTACCCTCCTGCAGAAAACACCAAATCCTCTTAGGCATTGGAGCTTCTCTCTAGTTAGCTGGCTTCTAGCTATATTTGTGCTGGTTCATTTTTGTGAGCGTAATTGTGAAAGATGATGGCCTCTCCAAAACAGGTAGTGTTTATAGGAGCCTATGGACAATATTGGGCTATGCCTGCTTAGCTGTTAAAAGGGGTTCTAGAAGAGGGAACTGTTCCAGCAAACCTGCCTTTCTCTTCCCAGTATTACATATAGATGGAAGCAAAATATAAATGCTCTTTACCTAGTAGTTTAATAGATATAAATTGCAGTATTGGGTTTAGCAATAATCTCAGGGCGCTCTTTGTTCTGTGTATGTATGTTTGTTCTTCATATACATGAGCATGTGCACAGTTTTAGTTCAGTTTTCTTAGTGATATTTTCTCTTTGTAGGTGTGACAGTGTGCAGGAGCATTGTCTGGTTGTTGGTGAGCAAGGTGTTAATCCCAGCATATCTTTCTCCTCCCCTTACACAGGTGCTCAGGGGAAAGGCTAAAGAATGGATGCTTGGGAGATCGTGGAGGGAGAATGTCTTTTAAAATATACGCAGGGTCACAAGACTGGATTGGGGAGTTTTCTGTTTAGTAAAATAATATTACATTATCAGAAACTACTTTCCCCATAATAACTAACCCCTGAGGCAAACACAGAGCCTAATGTTTTTTTAAACAATCATTCCACAATCTTATGGACTTCCCCCATCTTCCTGAGTTACACTAACATGCAAGGTCACTGTCCTGTGCAATTTTAAATAATAATAACTAAAACCCTTCAGATGAAATTCCACAAGTCTTTTTTGTTAAACATGTGGCATCAAATTCCGCTCTTTCTTATATCAGGGGGTAGCCGTGTTAGTCTGTATCTACAAAAACAACAAGGAGTCTGGTGGCACCTTAAAGACTAACAGATTTATTTGGGCATAAGCTTTCGTGAGTAAAAACCTCACTTCTTCGGATGCATCCGAAGAAGTGAGGTTTTTACTCACGAAAGCTTATGCCCAAATAAATCTGTTAGTCTTTAAGGTGCCACCAGACTCCTTGTTGCTCTTTCTTATGTGAGTGGAATTCCATTTATTTCATTGATTTTTATAGGCTGTTCTGTGGAACTCATTATTGTCGTATCTGAATATTTCACATACATTAAAATGTACACCCTCACAACATCCCTGTAAGATAGGGAATTATCCCCATTTTACAGCTGGAAGACTGAGGCACAGGGAGACTAAGTGACTTGTCCCAGGTCATGCAGGTAAAACCAGGAATGGAACCCAGCTCTCCTGTGTCCTAGATCAGTGCTTTACCATAGGCCATCCTTCCTCTCACCACAAAGAACCACAGGCCAGATTTTGTTCTTATTTACACCAGGATAAACATGGAGTAACTCCATTGACTTCATTCACTGGTATATAAAAGAAAAATTTGACTCTATGAGCTTATACTGATATAGCTGAGAGTAGGATCTGGTTGATAATTGTTTAGGATTTTGGTGGTTAGGGTCTGATATCACTGAAGCCCTTAATTCCTCCCACTGAAACATAGCAGGGGAATAAAACAGCAAAATATTGAGTGTGTTCATGTACAGTATTTTACAATGTCAGGTTTACAAGAGCGGGTTCGGGCCCCGGTGAAGATTTTTTTCGGGGCTCCCAGCAAGAGCGGACTGGCTAAACAGGGCCGACGAGAGGGAGGGGGAAGCCGGGCGCCTGGAATTTTTTTGGGCTCCCCAGCAAGGGTGGACTGGCTAAACAGGGCCGACAAGAGCAGGGAGGAGGAGCCAGGCCCCCTTCTGGACGGCTGGGCCCCAGTAATTTGTACTGGCTTCCCCTCCCCCTCTTGTCAGCCCTGCCTGTGTATTAAAATGTGGGTGAGATATGGGCTCGCTTAGAAAATACCAAATCCCCACGAGGCATACCAGAAAATGGTTAAAGGTGGGTTCACAAGGAATCCTCTAGCTATGAGACTTCTCAACCTGCTTAGGACATTAGGCCCAAACCAATTGCCATTAAAATCAATAGTAGCTTTTCTATTGAGTTATTGGGTGTTGGATCAGGCCGCAAATATGGGACACACTGTATTGTATTGGTTTATGTATGTATGTGCCATTTTACTCTGTAAGATAGAATGTACGTCAGAGTCGTCCTCATGCATAGTACGATTCAGCAGAGCTGCTCTTTAATACAGTCAATAGATGTCTGTGTTTGGGAAGTCAAAAGAATTCTGCTCCCTGACCCTCATCTAACAAAGGCAGTTAGTTAACAACCAATTTGTATATAGTGATGAGAGGATGAAATATATTTTCTTACTACATTTATTTTGACACCTTCGGTTCATGGTTCCACAGTTCTCATCTTAAAAAGCTGACTCCAGAGGGTATGGGGATATGGAGTTAAATGTGGCTTTGCAATGAGGGGCAGCTGAGTCACATCTATGCACAGCTTCTCAAATTCACCCCTTGACAACCCCTTAAATCTTGTTCCTTACCAAACCCTCAGTGCCTTAAATTACTAATCATCTTTTGGAGGAGTTGTATATTTTTTATTCATGGTTATTGACAAATATGTGTAATATTTCATACATATAATCTTTGCGTAATTGTGATTAAAACTTTAAATACTTTTTCTCCTGCCCATTGCTTCTTCCACTCTCCCACCCTTTCTTTGCTTTGTCTATTTAGAGCGTAAGCTTTGTGGAGCAACGACTGCTCTTGACTATGTGTAGGTATGGGACCTTATAATGAACAGCAGAGTGGAGCTTCAATCCCAGTGGAGGCTTCTAGGTGCTACTGTAATAACAATAAATGTGTTATCCTCCCAAAGATGTTTAAAACAATGTAAGCTCCCATGATTAGAGAGCTTAAGGGGTAATGTGTATACTTTGGGGTTTTAAATTATTAATGCTCTTATGGCTTTAAAGGTTAGGTGAATAAAGATATTGATAGAAGCTGTCCTCTCCATGTTCTTCAGATAATAGATAAACTTACTAGAGAAACCACACATACATCAGCAGTTTCAGAACCAGAACACTGGTCCTTTAGTTCCAAAAAATACAGTTCTTAATCACTTGAGCTGAAGGAGACTTCCTTAAATTGGTGGTACATCCTGTATCCTTTTGATAGATCAGCCACAAGAGGGCAACATGAGCATGATTGCACACAAAGCCAATATGTCAGTGAGTCTCAAACTTTTGTACTGGTGACCCCTTTCACATAGCAAGCCTCTGAGTGCGACCCCCCCCTTATGAATTAAAAATACTTTTAAATATATTTAACACCATTATAAATGCTGGAGGCAAAGCGGGGCTTGGAGTGGAAGCTGACAGCTCGCGACACCCCACATAATAATCTCACGATCCCCTGAGGGGTCCCAACCCCCAGTTTGAGAACTCCTGTAATATGTTATAAAGGGAGGAGGCAGGCTAAAGCATAAATTATGACTGTCATTGGCAAGAACTATTGGCCTAGATCTAGTTTGGCTTCTTGTATGTTTGGAGGGAGAAATCAAATTCTTCCTATCTGGCCTACGTCTCCACTGTCTCGCACCTTGTGTAGCTCTTTAAAGGGAATGCACCCATTTTGCACAAGTGTAAAGCTGGTGTAGAATCAGACCCAATGGGCCAGACCATCTGCCCCATTCGCAAGTGTGACGTTGCCACCTCTCACAATTTTATCCCAAGTCTCATGATATGTGTGTTTTTCTTAAAGACCCAGCTCCTGGTGTCATGTGAATACACAAGTTTAATGTTCATTTTTTAAAAGAAGTACGTTTCTAGCCCTCATGATTGCAGAGAAAAGCTTGACAATATGACTTGAGGTGTACCCTTAAAGCTTAGAAATTAGAAGGCAAATAAAAACAACTTAAATATCTTATTTTTAAAAACGAATTATTTTTTAGTCAGCCTCATGATATTTTGGAGCCTCCCTCATGATTTTTAGAATGCTTGGGTTGCCAGTACTGTGATAGTGTAATATCACATGGTAATTACAGCAATTGCTTCTATGAAAAATTAAAACAAAGAATGTATTTTATCTATTTGCTGCTAATTCAACAGATGATTTTTTGAGGTGTATACTGCATAAGTTGCAGTTACTGTCCCAAGGTACCTTTGCAATCTAAGAAATAAGAATGTTTGTACAGTGCCTAGCACAATAGGTCCAACCTGATGTTTTAGGTGCTACTGCAACACAAATGTTAAATAAGAATATAATAGCCGTTTGGAGAACTGATAGGAAGCAGTTTCCACAGAAGCATGAGACAACAGATGGAAACTGAAACTGAAAGGCAAATATTTGCTTGGCAGTCCTCCTTCTTATGTGGCATTTCCATTACTGGAGGTTTGCAACCATGATAGCCCATTCTGTATGATACTCTGTTAATCTCTTTATAGATTAATAGTCCTTTTGATCCTCCCAGGATACCACATCAGCCATCCAAGATCTTCTTTTCCTGCTTTGTGTTCTTCTGCATCAGCTTTTCCTTCCAGTGCCCATAAACATGCATCACCTGCTGAACCTCTTAAAATGTTCCCTGCAAATCGAATCTTTCTTTTTATAAGATCTCTGACTAGTGCTCACTGAGTTCCAATAATTTCCAATACTTTTTCATTGGTTACATGGTCTATCCATGACATTTTCAGAATTCTTATATAAAACTGTAACTTGAAGGATTGCTGTTTATTTATTATTGATTGTTTGAATGTCCATATCTCACAGCCATAATTGATTTCTGGGAGCTGTCCCTTTAAATGTGGCATTTTATTGCAGAGAGTGAGTCTGAGAGTAACCTGGAGGAAATTTTGCCTGTGTTCACAGAATGGAAGTCCCTGGTTGCCCAAAGGTGAGAACTGAATGTAATCAACACCTCTTTCCAGAAAGCAAGCGTCTTTGTTGACGGCACTTCTGGAGGACCGGATGTCTCAGGGAATTGCTAAGGAGCAATAGAACCTTTCACCTATGGCTGAACAGTGTGAATCCTGCACAGCTAAGCAGGGAGTAAAAACGATTCCCATTTGATTGATGTTTGGTGGACCCTATATGAGATGAATTTGGTAGGTCTTATTTCCAGATCCTATAGCATAAAAAAGTTACCATTATTCTTTGCACAAGATTGTAAGTTCTTTGGGGAAGAGATTGTCTTTTACTACTCAATACCAGGCAAACTATAGTCTAGGGGAGTTTTGTCATGGTGGGGATTGCAGGATTTTTTGCACAAACCCTACAGGATTATCCTGGAGTCTCCAGAAATTAAAGATTAATCTTTAATTAAAGATGATGTCATGAGATGAAACCTCCAGGAATACATCCAACCAAAATTGGTGTTGTATTAATGTAGTTTTTAAAAACTCCTTCTCCTTCTGGCTCTGCTGCTCAGAAACCTCTAGTATTCTCATCTTGTTGCACACCACACTTTTGCATGGAAAACCTTCCTTCAATGGGACAAATCCAGTGGGCTTTGGATCAAGTCTTTACTGCATGAAGCAACCTCTAGTTCTTCATACAAATCCCTCCCTCTCTCTTCTGTGAGATATTTAGCAATTATCAACTGAATACATTTTTTTAAACTAAATCCACTGGCAGTGTGCTATATTGTGCATATGGGAGTGTTTTTGTTTTTAAAGAAAGCGACATGAAAGTGTGCTGGTGACAATCCCATGTGTCTTATTATCTTTTTACATCTCTGCCAACAAACACATCTAGTTTCCTATTAAGGCTTGTGGATAGGGAACTCTAGGCAATTTCTTGTTCTACAATGGACAGTCATTAGATCTACCACTGGAGGGTGTTCAAAACATGGATGAAATTCACCCCTGTGCAGCAGGCCAAAACAGGGCCTATGCACAACTGCAGGCCTACATAACCCTCAAAATTAGTGCTTAGGTGAATCCTAAATGTCACATAGACCTTGAACCGGCCTGCTGAATGGGTGTGAATTTCAGCCTAAATGCATATATTACTACATTACAGTTTACAAATGTGTGTGTGTGTATGTATATGTGTGTGTATATATATATATAAGGGTGAAGTTTTGACTTATGGAGGGCAGAGATGGAATCTTCTTTTATATTTTCACAGTTCCAAGAACATTAATGGTTTAAAAAATGTTATATTCATCATATGTCAAGTTTAAAGATATATCTCAATCATACCACTCAATGACAGGACACATGAAAAAAACACGAACTTAATAAATGGCTTCTAAATATCTTAATTATTTGGGTGATTATTTCCTTTTGACCTTTCTTGATAGGCATCTATTTGGCATATTCATACCAAGAGATGTTTTGCACAGAGGGGGAAAAATGTTCACCTGTTTAAAAAGCTGCCACCAGGATGCTGACACAAGAAAAGATTCTTTCTCTCATCACCATATTATTTCCCTGAACACACTGTAATTTCATCAATTTTCCATGCTTATGGTCATGAATGCTTGACATTACCATGTCTTTGCGTTAACAAAAAAGAAATTTCATGGCTTAAGTTTTCGCTAGAAGAATGGGGAAAGCGTGAAAAGGCAGCCAAAATATGGAGTGTCCTTTGTTCAACAGCAAGATTTCCTTGTGCTTTAATTATTATTGCTACTTAAACTTTAGAAACAAACTGACATAATATTAATAAACTTTTTTCTAAATGCCACGGAACTGGCTTGCATTCTGCCATTCTATCTAGTTTTCATGTGTGTTAACAGGATGAAATGCAAATTTAATACAATTTTATAAGCCTTTGGGAATTCAGAAAGCACACAAGGGCTAGATCCTCAGCTCTTGTAAATTGTCATAGCTCTGTTGATTTCAGTGGAGCTACGCTGATTTACACCAGCTGAGAATTTGGCTCTACACATTTCCAGGTGGCAATGTTTTCCAGTATTACTTTTTAAAATGATTTCAACAATTCAGTTGGCAATATTAAAAAACAAATAGTGATATAACGTTATGTAGGAGGAATTTGATAGTCCCTTCCCATAAAAGATACCCATATCTGAGCCCTGTATATGCCAAGAACCCAAAGAAAGGGGCAATGTGTTGTTGCACTGCACCTGGAGCAGCCTGGGAAGAAGAGTGTGACTTCTTGTGTCAAAATGAGAGCCCATAAAGTACCTGTTTTAGTGTTGTTGATCTCAGACACGGTGGTGATGGTGACGCATTCACAATCTCCCTCTGGTCTGGGGAGGTAGTAAACTGCATAGGATCTATGCTTAAATACACTGGCTGGCATGTTGGGGTGAGGTGGAGACAAGTCTCTAGCTCATTCTACTCCCATCCTGGCAATCTATAGAAGGGAGCATGGGGGGAAGATAGTGGCCTCTGTGGAGCCTGCTTCCCCTCCTGTGCTTCTAGCCATCAAGTGAATACCTGGGGTAGGGGCATAAGGGGCCACAGTCTGTCCCCAAACAAATTAGGATCTTCAGAAACCGTTATTTAGAGCTTGCTATTGTACTTTTGCTAGCTATTGGTTTCATATTTTCAGCTATGATGTCCAATAGAAAAATTTATATAAACAATGTCATTTGTATGGTAGGGAAACTTGTATAAATGTTATGCCTGCTTTTAGCTGGTTTAGCAGGTGCTACTTGATTACATTCACAAGCCATAACCCACCAACGTTATGAATTAAACAATGTGTCATAGTGTTAGGTTTTCCATGAGCATTTAGTTAGTAAATTATGGGCTCAATCCTTTAGTCTTTATACCATTGACTGAAGTGACAATTTTGTCTGGGTAAGGACTGCAAGATTGGCCTATGGCTTTTCTGAGGCACTCACACAGGCTACTAGCTTGCAGGAAGGAGGCTGCTACTAAATTCCCTGGTAGACAGCAGTCCCAAAACAATTTTTTGCTAGAGAGAACTTGCAGTTGAGACTAGAACAAATGGACCTGATTCTCTACTGACTAGTGTTCATCAGGAGTATCAGTGTAAAAGTGGCATAAATGAAAGCAGAGTCAGATGCATCTCATATTTAGGTCTTCTAAAATGAGTCCGAGCTACTGAATTATATAGCAATATTACAGTCTATAAACATTTACCTCAAAAAGAAGAACAGGAGTACTTGTGGCACCTTAGAGACTAACAAATTTATTAGAGCATAAGCTTTCGTGGACTACAGCCCACTTCTTCGGATGCATATAGAATGGAACATATATTGAGGAGATATATATACACACATACAGAGAGCATAAACAGGTGGGAGTTGTCTTACCAACTCTGAGAGGCCAATTAATTAAGAGAAAAAAAAAACTTTTGAAGTGATAATCAAGCTAGCCCAAACAGACAGTTTGACAATAAGTGTGAGAATACTTACAAGGGGAGATAGAGTCAATGTTTGTAATGGCTCAGCCATTCCCAGTCCTTATTCAAACCGGAGTTGATTGTGTCTAGTTTGCATATCAGTTCTAGCTCAGCAGTCTCTCGTTGGAGTCTGTTTTTGAAGTTTTTCTGTTGTAATATAGCCACCCGCAGGTCTGTCACTGAATGACCAGACAGGTTAAAGTGTTCTCCCACTGGTTTTTGAGTATTTTGATTCCTGATGTCAGATTTGTGTCCATTAATTCTTTTGCGTAGAGACTGTCCGGTTTGGCCAATGTACATGGCAGAGGGGCATTGCTGGCACATGATGGCATATATCACATTGGTAGATGTGCAGGTGAACGAGCCCCTGATGGTATGGCTGATGTGATTAGGTCCTATGATGATGTCACTTGAATAGATATGTGGACAGAGTTGGCATCGGGGTTTGTTACAAGGATAGGTTCCTGGGTTAGTGGTTTTGTTCAGTGATGTGTGGTTGCTGGTGAGTATTTGCTTTAGGTTGGGGGGTTGTCTGTAAGCGAGGACAGGTCTGTCTCCCAAGATCTGTGAGAGTAAAGGATCATCTTTCAGGATAGGTTGTAGATCTCTGATGATGCGCTGGAGAGGTTTTAGTTGGGGGCTGAAGGTGACAGCTAGTGGTGTTCTGTTATTTTCTTTGTTGGGCCTGTCTTGTAGGAGGTGACTTCTGGGTACTCGTCTGGCTCTGTCAATCTGTTTTTTCACTTCAGCAGGTGGGAATTGTAGTTTTAAGAATGCTTGATAGAGATCTTGTAGGTGCTTGTCTCTATCCGAGGGATTGGAGCAAATGCGGTTATATCTTAGAGCTTGGCTGTAGACAATGGATCGTGTGGTGTGTCCTGGATGGAAGCTGGAGGCATGTAGGTAAGTGTAGCGGTCAGTAGGTTTCCGGTATAGGGTGGTATTGATGTGACCATCGTTTATTAGCACAGTAGTGTCCAGGAAATGGACCGCTTGTGTGGATTGATCTAGGCTGAGGTTGATGGTGGGATGGAAATTATTGAAATCATGGTGAAATTCCTCAAGGGCTTCTTTTCCATGGGTCCAGATGATGAAGATGTCATCAATGTAGCGCAAGTAGAGTAGGGGCGTTAGGGGACGAGAGCTAAGGAAGCGTTGTTCTAAGTCAGCCATAAAAATGTTGGCATATTGTGGGGCCATGCGGGTACCCATAGCAGTGCCGCTGACTTGAAGGTATATATTGTCCCCAAATGTGAAATAGTTGTGGGTGAGGACAAAATCACAAAGTTCAGCCACCAGGTTAGCTGTGACATTATCAGGGATACTGTTCCTGATAGCTTGTAGTCCATCTTTGTGTGGAATATTGGTGTAGAGGGCTTCTACGTCCATAGTGGCCAGGATGGTGTTTTCTGGAAGATCACCGATGGATTGTAGTTTCCTCAGGAAGTCAGTGGTGTCTCGAAGATAGCTGGGAGTGCTGGTAGCGTAGGGTCTGAGGAGAGAGTCTACATAACCAGACAAGTCTGATGTTAGGGTGCCAATGCCTGAGATGATGGGGCGTCCAGGATATCCAGGTTTATGGATCTTGGGTAGCAAATAGAATACCCCTGGTCGGGGTTCTAGGCATGTGTCTGTACGGATTTGTTCCTGTGCTTTGTCAGGGAGTTTTTTTAGCAGATGGTGTAGTTTCTTTAGGTAATCCTCAGTGAGATCAGAGGATAATGGCCTGTAGAATGTGGTGTTAGAGAGCTGTCTAGCAGCCTCCTGGTCATATTCCAATTTATTCATGATGACGACAGCACCTCCTTTGTCAGCCTTTTTGATTATGATGTCAGGGTTGTTTCTGAGGCTGTAGATGGCGTTGTGGTCAGCATGGCTGAGGTTATGTGGCAAGTGATGTTGCTTTTCCACAATTTCAGCCTTTGCACGTCGATGGAAGCAATCTATGTAGAAATCCAGTCTGTTGTTTCGACCGTCCGGAGGAGTCCATGCAGAATCCTTTTTTTTGTAGTGCTGGTAGGGAGGATTCTGTGGGTTAGTATGCTGTTCAGAGGTATGTTGGAAATATTCTTTGAGTCGGAGACGTCGAAAGTAGGATTCTAGGTCACCGCAGAACTGTATAATAATCATGGGTCTGGAGGGACAAAAGGAGAGGCCCTGAGATAGGACAGACTCTTCTGCTGGGCTAAGAGTATAGCTGGAAAGATTAACAATATTGCTGGGTGGGTTAAGGGAACTACTGTTGTGGCTGCTTGTGGCATGTAGCAGTTTAGATAGTTTAGTGTCCTTTTTCCTTTGTAGAGAGGCAAAGTTTGTCTTGTAAATGGCTTGTCTAGTTTTTGTAAAGTCTATCCATGAGGAAGTTTGTGTGGAAGGTTGGTTTCTTATGAGAGTATCCAGTTCTGAGAGCTCATTCTTAATCTTTCCCTGTTTGCTGTATAGGATGCTGATCAGGTGGTTTCGTAGTTTCTTTGAGAGTGTGTGACACAGTCTCTCAGCATAGTCTGTGTGATATGTAGATTGTAATGGATTTTTTATCTTTAGTCCTTTTGGTATGATGTCCATCTGCTTGCATTTGGAAAGGAAGATGATGTCTGTCTGTATCTGTACGAGTTTTTTCATGAGGTTGATGGATTTCCATTCCATACGGCTAAATGCAGTGCCTTGCATAATGATGGTATTGTCTCTTTATAGTACCTGTATGCTACAAAACTCTGAAACCAAACATTTACCTGTCGGTCTTTGAATTATTAACTGTTTGCTCCTTTTTAATGTTCTTTCACCACACTGCTAAAAATACTAATAAAAAAACCTAGATAAACTATCCAGACAATTCATTATTTTACTCATAATAATGTTGCCACGCTATAAATGGGTATGTTATGAAGAATAAAATGTTACAGGTAGTTGTAACCATCATGTATACATCATGCTACATTTGTTTCTGTAGCATACAGGTACTATAAAGAGACAATACCATCTCTTTAGATTTAAATGATTAATTTTATTGCTATTTGCCTTTAGAAGTACTTCTTCTTGCAAGGCATATCATCTTTGCAGCTTGAGCTGGTATCCGTGTATTTGTTTTGAACTACTGTTCTCAGTGTATTGGGCTGATAGTTTCAAAGGATGTTGTCTGAAATCAACAAAGTAGAAGATTAAAACACAAGATTTGTGGACTTTCATTTTATGCTCATGGAGATGTAACTTCTGTAAGTAGATTTGACACCAGTAATAATGACGTGTCTGTGGATGTACTTTGTGTTTGAGGAAAAGTCAGACTGTGGGCCTTTGAGACTGACGTTCTCAGTTTTGGCACAGAACATGTACAGCACAGACAGTGACAGTGAGAGCTTCCTTAATGTAAATAGACAACCCTTGGGAGTGATCACTACCTGTTGCCCATTGAAAGCTTGGCCTTTCTGCTGAGATTGCAAACTAGGGGATCACTGACTGCAATTTTTATGATACAGAAACTTGTCAGCTTGGAACTAGATTACAACCATTCATTTCACAAAGTCCATGAAGGAGGAGGTCTCCAGTAGGGCCAGATGCCTCAATGGTAAGAGCTTTAAATGTGTACTGGGTAAGCTTAAATTCAATATCAAGGAGGATGAAACATGATCGGGGCTGTTCAGTCCAGTGAGCATGCATGATGCTGCATTCTGCCCAAGCTTCAAATGAAGGAGAAGCTTCCAGAAGCCTCTGAAGAGAGAATTAGAGGAACTGAGCCTTGTGGTTACAAGGCCTTTTGTTCCTGTTGCGATAAACTACTTCTCCAGCCTGTGCAAGTTACGCAGCTGAAAGAAAGTTTCTATATCACAGTTGTCCTCATACTTTCCATGGAAAAGGTATTATTAGTGATAATAGTATTTAGCATCTAAAATACTTTTTATACAAATTTGCCTCCACAATGACTCTGTATTATCCCCACGCTACAGCTGGAAAAGCTGAGCACAGGCTGTGACTCACCCAAAGTCACAGAAGGACTCATGGTTAGAACTCAGGAGCTCCTAACACACTGTTGTCTACTGAAACACCAAGTTCTCAACTCATTCTTGATGGTAGAAAGAGTCAGATTTTTAAGAACGCCGAGGGGAAAAAAATGGGAGAAATTGTGTATACACTTAATTTGAGCCTCTATTATGGCATTTTTAACTAGTTTCCATGCAGTTTGCAGGCATTTCATTCTCATGACTGTTCCTTTTAATTTCCTTTTAACTAGTTTCCTCACTTTTGTGTAGTTCCCCTTTTTGAAATTAAATGCTACTGTGGTAGGTTTCTTTGGTATTTCCCCCCAGTAAGGATGTTAATTTAATTACATTATAGTCGCAATTACTCAGCACTTCAGCTATATTCACATTTTGGACAAGATCCTGTGCTCTACTTAGAACTAAATCAAGAATTGTCTTTTCCTTTGTAGGTATTAAGATTAAGATTAGCTTCTCCAAGTAACAGTAATTAATGGTGCATAGAAATTTTATCTGTGCATCCCATCCTGAGGTGACATGTACCCAGTCAACATGGGAATAATTGAAATTGCCCATTATTATTGGGTTTTCTGTTTTTGTAGCCTCTCTAATCTCCCTGAACATTTCATAACCACTGTCACCATCCTGGTCAGATGGTCAATAGTATGTTCTTAAGGCTAGACTCTTTTTTTTTATTATTCAAGCATGGAATTTATATCCATAGAGAATCTATGGTACAGTTTGATTCATGTAAGATTTTTACTATATTTGACTCTATGCTTTTTTTCACATATAGTGCCACTACTGTGACCTATTCTGCCATTCTGATATGTTTTTGTACCCCCTGTATTACTTGCTATTATTGTTACATTGATTATCACCATTCCACCAAGTTTTTGTCTTACCTCTGATATCAATATCCTTATTTAATACCAGGTACTCATGTTCATCTATCTTAATATTTAGACTTCTGTCATTTGTATACAAGCACTTAAAACACTGGTTAATATTCAATTATCTGTCTTCATGTGATGACTCTTTTTCATTTGACTGTTTTTCTTTAGTTTCTACGTGTACTTCATCAACTTCTGTCCTCTCCTCTGTAGTAGGATATAGAGCAGAGGTTCCCAAACTGTGGGGCGAGGCCCCCTACGGGGACACAGAGGAATGTTCAGGGGGGCACGGCTGGCCCCGACTGCTGACCCCGCACCCAGGCACCTGGCTGCCAAACCCCAGCCAAGGCTCCATTCCCAGCCCTGTCCTCACCTCCAACCTCCGCCCAATCTTGTCTCCCTTACTCCTGTCAATGTCTCCCTCCCCCCCGCTTCCCAGAGCCACAGCCCCACTCCCGGCCCAGGCTCTGGGGGAGAGTGGCTGGATAAGGGTAAGGGGGGGCATGAGATAAAAAGTTTGGGGATATAGAGTATCCCCTTCAATAAATCCTCTCCTAAGGTATGTCTCTGTCTGAATCGTGTGCTCCTCCACACCTGTTGGCTTCCCCCAGACCTTAGTTTAAAAATTCCTCTACAGTATTTTTAATTTTACATGTCAGTAATCTGGTTCCATTTTGGTATAGGTGGAGCCCATCCTTCCCATATAGGCTCCTTCTTTCACAAAAGGTTCCTCATAATAAACCTATCTCCTCCCAACATCGTCTCGTCCATGCACTGAGATCCTGCAGTTCTGTCTAATTGGCCTTGTGCATGGAACTGGAAGCATTTCAGAGAATACTACCTACCATGGAGGTCCTAGACTTTAATCTCTTACCTAACAGCTTAAATTTGGTCTCCAGAACCTCTCTCCTACCTGTCCCTATGTCACTGTTACCTACATGTACCATGGCCACCAACTCCTCCCCAGCACTGCACATAAGTCTACCTAGGTGTCTTGAGAGGTCCACAACTTTCGCACATGGCAGGCAATTCACCATGTGGTTCTCTAGATTATGACCAACCCATAGACTCATAGACTCATAGACTTTAAGGTCAGAAGGGACCATTATGATCATCTGGTCTGACCCCCTGCATGCTGCAGGCCATAAAACCGTCCCTACCCCTTCCCTGGACTCTGCTGTTGAAGTCCCCAATCCTGTTTTTAGTGACTTCAATCGGCAGAGACCCTCCTGCTAGAGATCCCTGCCCCATGCTGCGGAGGAAGGCGAAAAACCTCCAGAGGCTCAGCCAATCTGCCCTGGAGGAAAATTCCTTCCCGACCCCAAATGTGGCGATCAGTAAGACCCCGAGCATATAGGCAAGAGTCTCCAGCCTGACCCCGTTAGCCACTATACTATTTACCCACCATTGCTTGGCTTTCCTTGACTACTATAACCCAATTATCTATATTCTAATAATCAACCCCCCATTACTATTACCTGTTTCTTCCTAATAAGTGGGGTCAGTGCGAAAGGATACCATAACATCATCTGGAAGAAGGGTCCCAATTATGGGATGATTTCCCTGAAACGCCAACTTGATGTTCTCCTTCCCAAGACTTTCATCCTCCTCAACAGCACAGAGGCTGTCAGATTTGGGTGGAGACCACACTACTGTGTCCCTGAAAGTCTCGTCTATGTACCTCTCTATCTCCCTTAGCTCCTCCAGTTCAGCCACTCTGGTCTCAAAAGCCTGTACTCAGTCTCTGAGGGCAGACATCTTTCGTGTCTGGTGATTGATTTTTCCATTTAAGTCTGATGCTTGCTGTAGTAAATGCTAGTGTGAACGGACATGGTTTAGAGTTTCACATTCTACCTAGGCCTGGTCTACACTAGGAAATGAGGTCAGTATAACTATGTCGCTCAGGAGTGTGAAAAATCCACACCCCTGAGTGATGCAGTTAAACTGATCTAACCTCTGGTGTAGCAAGTGCTAGGTCTAGGGGAAAATTCTTCTGTTGATTCTCCCTAGCTATTGAACCTCAGAGAGATGGACCCCTCCCATTGGCATAGGTAGCATCTTCACTGAAGCACTGCAGCTGCGCAGCTGTAGCTGGTTTATGCTGCTGTGCTTCTGTGTGGTTTATGTGTAGACAAGCCTCTGCTGACTCTTCTTCTATTTCTTTCCTCCTTTTTACATCTAAACTACTTGAGCGGCCAAATCTTACTTTTTTCTCGTTTAAGATCCTAATTTGCTCATTATCCTGGATATGTGATAAAATATTTTTTTGATTCTGTTTTTTTTTAATTACCTTACTTCTGCTGAATCTCTAGGAATATCATTGCTTTGAATTTTACTTGATTTATTGGCAGCCTTTGATGCCACTGAACCAAAAGTCCTTATGCGATATTTATGTTCTGTTTTGGGCCTTCAGGAGCTGGTGAACAAATGGTTTGAATCTTGTAGGTTAGATCTTTTGACTGTGCAAATGGACACAACTCCACTAACTTTCATGGAGCTACTCTGATTTACCCCAGCTGATGATCTTTTCCAATAATTCTTATAATTAATTTCTGGTTTTACATGGGGGAAAATTGATCTCAGGTTATCTTTTAAATTTGAGGGGAATCTCAGTGTCTTGGCAAAATGAAAGTCAGATAATTACATTGTACCCTGCAATTTCAATTGGATACTATATTAATCATTCCCTTTTCGAAACTATTGAATTTTTCTGTTAAACAGCTGTGGTGTCCTACTGTAGGTGGCTGTATTTCAGAGGTGGGTGGCGGAAGTCAAAAACTTTAATGGCACCAGATGTTGTTCTTCAGTTTGTTAAAGCATTAGAATTCTTCAGGATGAAAATTGCCATACAGATGTAGAATTTTAATATGCAGATGATTTTGATATTTATATTTGTTTCTGGTAATCCTGAGGACTTTTTTTGTATCTCAAATTGCCTAAGTAATGTTGACAGCTATATTGATGTCTTCTGTTGCTGCGAGTGGACAAGTTGGAGGGCTTGTTCATAAGGGTATGTCTACACTGGCAGAGTTACAGCACCGGCAGTTACAGCGCCTCTCAGAGAGCGCTGAAGGGAAACCGCTGTTGGTGTTTACACTGTCAGCTGCCTGCGCAATAGCATATTCACACTTGCAGCACTTGCAGCAATATTCAGCGCGGTGCACTCTGGGCAGCTATCCCACCAAGCATCTCTTCCTTTTCTGCTGCTAAGCATTGTGGGAAGGTGGAGGGGGTTGCAGGGCATCCTGGATCCTGTCCCAATGCCCCGTGATGCATTGCTTTGCATCCCAGCAATCCCTGTGCTTCCGTCCACATTTGGCACCATCTTTCAAAGATGTGTGTGCTGCACGCTCTGCTCTGCCTCTTCGTTCTGCAGGAATGGATCCCGCACCGTTGATCAATATGTTGCTGACTTTCACTAACACGTCATGAGTGGCAGTGGAGTTATTCCTTAAACTATGAAGGCCAGAACAGTTCGACATTGATCTCACCATGCGTAGTAGCTACGACATGAGATTGCTTGTGGCATTCACGGAGGTGCTGACCACAGTGGAATGTCGCTTTTGGCCTCGGGAAACAAGCACTGAGTGGTGGGATCACATTGTCGTGCATGTCTGGGATGACGAGCAGTGGGTGCAGAACTTTTGGATGAGGAAAGCCATAGGAATGTGTGATGAGCTTGCCCCAGCCCTGCGGTGCAAGGACACAAAAATGAGAGCTGCCCTGTCATTGGAGAAGTGCATGGCGATTGCACTGTGGAAGCTGGCTATTCCAGACTGCTACCGATCTGTTGCTAACTAGTTTGGAGTGGGAAAGTCGACTATTGGACTCATGTTGATGGAAGTGTGCAGATCCATTAACCGCATCCTGCTCTGAAAGATCGTGACTCTAGGCAATGTGTGTGACATTGTTGATGGCTTTGCACAAATGGGTTTCCCTAACTGTGGAGGGGTGATAGACGGCACACACATTCCAATTCTGGCACCAGACCACCTAGCCACTGAGTACATTAATCAGAAGGGGTATTTCTCAGTGGTTCTCCAGGCGCTTATGGATCATCGTGAGCACTGACCTCCTGAGGTCCCTTCTAGCCCTGATATTCTATGATTCTGTGATTTCACGGACATTAACGCAAGTTGGTCCAGAAAGATGCATGATGCACGCATCTTTTGGAACACTGGCCTGTTCAGGAAGCTGCAAGCAGGGACTTTCTTCCCAGCCCAGAAGATCACTGTAGGGGAAGTCGAAATGCCCATTGTGATCCTGGGAGACCCCGCCTACCCCTTAATGCCATGGTTTATGAAGCCATACACGGGGCACCTTGACAGCAGAAAGGAGCAGTTCTACAACAGGCTGAGCAAGTGCAGAATGTGGCGTGTGCATTTGGCTGTTTAAAGGCCTGCTGGTGCTGCCTATATGGGAGGCTGGACCTGGCCAATGACAATATTCCTATGCTTCTAGCCGCGTGCTGTACGCTCCATAATATTTGTGAAGGGAAGGGTGAAAGCTTCACTTAGGGCTGGACCACTGAGGCTCAGCACCTGGAGGCTGAATTTGAACAGCCTGAGACCAGGGTTATTAGAGGGGTGCAGTGTGGGGCCAAAAGGATCAGGGATGCCTTGAGGCAGCAAATTGAAGCTGAAAGCCACTAATATTTGTTGCTATGCTTGGGAGTGCAGTGCTTGTAATGCTAGGAGGTGATTGTGATTGGTCCAGACAATGCACTATGAAGGTTTAGGAAAATTGCCTGTTTCTTTGCATGGCTCTGTTTGCTTTCAATTAATGGAATAAAGATTGCTTTCAAACCGAAACAATTCTTTTATTAAAAAACAACCAGAGGAGAGAGACAAACAAAAAACCACATTAGCACTGAGGGGGGTCACTCCACCTCCCGCAGGAAGTGGCCAGTCCCCTTCCCCCCATACCCTATGGAGGTCTGCCCCTCCCCCCTCCCTGTGGAGGCCTGGGCTCCAGCCTGCTCCGCTCCCTTGGCTCCCAGGCTTGGGGGGAGGGGAGAACCGCCCCCCAGCACTCACGGGTGGCATGGCTGGGAGCCAGGGGAGCGGAGCAGGCTGGGTCTGGGTCGCTCTACTTACCATGCAATGAGTGCAAGGACGGGCCTGGCTGCAATCTTCAGGGGAGTGGGGATGGGTCTGGGGTGGAGCAGGGGAGGGGCAGGGGCAGGAAGAGGTGGGGCGGGGACGGAACAGAGTGGGGCCCATAGGGAAGAGGCGGAGCACGGGCTGGAGCAGCACGCAGCTGCACAGGGCACTAGGAAATGTGGTGCCCCAAATTTCCTGGTGCCCTACGCAGCTGCCTACTTTGCCTATGGGTAAGGATGGCCCCGGCAGCGGGTACAGACTGGAGTCAGGAGGTTGATAAGAGTGTATTGGCGGTGTCCGGGGGATGCATGGGAAAGAGTTTTGCAACAACAGCTGCAGGGGAGGGCGGGTGCAGAGTTGCTCAGTTTGCAATGCTAGTAGTGCCTGGAGCGTGTCCGCTTGGTACTCCATAGCGTTTAAGAGCTGCTCCGTGGCTTCATTCTGGCATGCTGTGTTCTCCTTTCTGTCCTCCTTCTCGCTGTCATACCACTCCTTCAATTCCTGTTTTTTGGCTGTGGAGTGCATCATGACCTCATGGAGAAAGTCTCCTTTAGTTCTTCGTGGCTGCTTTCTAATTCTGCGCAGCCGTTCAGCCAGCAATAACAAAAAGGGAAGCTGGGCTCCCAAGGTCATATCTGTGAAGCCAAAATGCAATATTTGACAGAAGCAATATTGTTTGCAACACACAGACCACTGATTCAGTGATTTAAAACACAGCCACTCTTCACATACCTATCTCTAACTGGCTGACTCCAGGCAAGCACACATGAACCACAAGACCCCCAGAATGGTGAGTAGCTGCAGGGGCAGGGGAAATCAGTGTTCCAGGACCCTACTGTACACTGGGCACATGGCTCTTGGGGAGAGCCAGCACTGTAGTGTGTGTGGGGGGGAGGGGCTTATAATCATTACTGTCCCCACAATTTCCACAGGCTGTATTCATTATGGAAGATATCTCGCTGCTGAGGGTGAGCAGGGAATCAAAGAGGGTCTTCTCCAAGACTGCAGCTTCCACCCTGACCCCTATGCGGCTTGCCTGCGTGCAGCAATGGTCCGTCTTCCGCCCCCCCCCCCCACCCCGTGACAGCAGAGTATTGCATCCAGCTCTTTGTAGAACTGGCAGCTTGTGGGCGCAGCACCGGAGCAGCGGTTTGCCTCCTGTGCCTTGTGGTAGGCGTTCTGCAGCTCCTTCACTTTGACCCTACACTGCAGTGTGTCCTGGTCATGGCCCCTTTCTGTCATGAATCGTGAAATCTGTCTGTAGGTATCATCATTCCTACGGCTGGAACACAGCTGGGACTGGACAGCCACCTCTCCCCAAACGCTGATGAGGTCCAACAGCTCGGCATTGCTTCAAGTGGGGGATCACCTGGTGCGTGGAGCAGGCATGGTCACCTGGAACGATGCACTGAGATGACTGCATGCGTCACGGAGCAAACAGAAAGGTGACTTTCAAAATTCCCAAGGAATTTAAGGGGTGGGGCTCATGGTTGGTCACCTGAGGGCAGGGCAGAAGAGTTCAAACTGATGACCAGAGAGGCGAGAAGGGGCATTGTGGGACACCTCCCGGAAGCCAATCGCAGCACGGTAATCAACCAGGGTGTCTACACTGGCACTGCGGTGCTCTACCCCCAGTGCAGAAAGCTGTACACCTCTTGTCGGGGTGGTTTTTTTACAGCGCTGCAACTGCACAGTTTCTGCTCACTAAGTGGCTTGGCAGTGTGTACCCCTTGGGAGTTACAATACAAAAAGTTTCTTTACTGCACAGAAACTTACCAGTGTAGACAAGGCCTAAGTTGTGGTAACTAGAGGTCTGTGCTGAGAACTCTTCCAGGGTTATGCCAGTAACCTGTAGCAAGGACCACAGGGTTTGACTGCAATTCATCCTTTGGCTCCTCCCATAAATTCTAATATTAAAATGCATTTTTACTTTTTCTTTCTCTAAATCTTTAGTATGGTGGCTCACTTGCAAATAGAACACAATGATGATCTTCTTCACAGCTTACTCAGCACTAAGGTGCTTGTTGAATTTTTTCTTTTTACATTCCTCTAACAATGGTTATTAATTATTTTTACTTAATTGTTTGAGCAACTGGCTTTTGAATTAATCTTTACAATTTTAGTTATCTCCACATCCAATAAACATGTAGAATATTGCACAGAATTGTACTCCTTGTGTATTTTACATTATTCCTTTGACTTGACCGTGATCCTGCATGACTGCAACCTAAATAACGAATAATTTTTGTACGTAACTTCCTATTCCTAGAACACAAATTCTACAATCCCTTTTCCTGAGGAATGTAAGTTAGAGAAGAGCTTTGGCAATGTTTAACAGTTTACATCTCCACAAAAGTTGAACGGCATTTCAGAGACCACTTTTTGTAATCTGGGGCCTAACCTTCTGCCACATATCAAAAGCCTGGTACAAACAATGGAAGTCTGAGATCGTCGCGAAATAACGGTAATAAGAATCCTTTACAATGAAAAATGTTAGGAAACCTAAATATAGGCACTGCTACCAGCCTCCCTATAACAAAATACAAATTTGTGTAGGTGCAAATTATTTTTAGGATTAGTTTTGTTGATTACTGACTCCTCCCTTATTCGGTCTATCATGATTAAATTCTCTCATCCTTCAAGTTCAAGGCCTGCATATTCTAGTCCTCCTCTTGAAAGAAGGATCATTAAAATAGATATGAAAAAGAATCCGTAATAAATACCCGCAATATACAAATTAAAACTGTAGCAATAGTAGACCTTTATTAAACATGCATCTCAAGATATTTGGGGAGGGGAATTTTAACCTGAAGCTCCTGGGATCATGTAATGTTTTGAGAATCTCAGCTTTCATTTAAAAGTTTGTTTTTCATTTAATTAGCTTAACTTAAAGTTTATAAACCTCATGGTCATGGAGAAAACCTAAAAAGTGAATTAAGAGCGCCCTAAAGATTCAAAACCTAGAAGGCATATAAAAGGAACCCCACATCATTTATTATTATTTTTAAATCTTTGTCTTAAAGATCAGATGTTCTGATTTGTGGGGAAGCCTGACTCATAATTTTTGAATGCTTGGCATTAGGAATACTGAACCATGGCAAACTGATCAAATCACACTGCAGTTTGTATCATCCAAATCCCTCCTCCCTTGTCCATGTGTTGCCTGTGGTCCTATAACACTCATTACAGAGTGTCGTGCTTACCTCAGCAAGTTGTCCCTTTGGCTCATGGTAGTAAGTACTGTGTGCCCCAATCCAAAGACTCCCCTTGATATTTATAGGTACTGGATCAAGTCTTATACTTGGAAGTAAGTATTTGTTGCAGGATCAGTCTCCTGGATTATAAAAACTTCAAAGCAGGTCCTTGATCACACCAGTAGTCCCATTGACTACTAAAGGACTACTCATGTGAGTAGGCATTTCAGGATCAAGCTTTTGTCTTCCTTATCTATAAAATATGTAGCATTGTGGGCGCTGTAACAATACATGTATTATTTAGTTGATCACTTAAAGTACTCTGAATCATATGACTTAAGATATATCAATCAATAATAATACTGACAAAGCTGTTCCGTTGCTGTCAGGTAAAATGAACTCAAATGCAAAGAAGCAAACCTCTCCCTCACTCTCTACAACAAATATATAAGCCCTAAAATAGTAGAAGGTAAGTAGAAAACATGTAGCTAAATGTTGATTTCCTTCTCTCTCCCCCCCCCTCCACATAAGTATAAGTGATATCACTGTATTTTATTTATCCCAATACATAAATGATTATCAGTGACCTAACCCATGGCAGATTTTCCAGTCCTCTAAATAAGGATGCAAGAAGTTTCTGAAGTTTACACGTGGTAGAAGCTTGATGTGGTGACAGTGGATAATCAAAATAAATAACAATAGTTTACCGTGCAGCACTTTGCTTAGGAAACTCAAAACATATTTATAAATTGTAACTATCTCCCTACACTTTTTCTATGGAGACAAAACTGTATTTAAAAAAAAAACAACCTAACAACAACCTTCATTAGCAATTAACAATTATATTTGTGGGTTATGCTTGTTGTACTAGCAGAGAGAAATCAACTCAACATGCATAAATCATCTGTAATAGCTGTGAAGTTGAAAGGTTCAATTGCATTAGTTAGTTTCATATGCTGGCATGAAATTAACCCAGTCTACAACTAGGAAAATGATAGTGCTGTGATAGATGTTTACTGTTAATTTAGTTAAACAATATTTCATCCAAGGGTCTTATCAAGCTATAAGACAGGCATATCTGTTGTAATTATATTTTACATCAGCAATGTGACACATTAATGAAATGTGTCACTACACCAGTGTTAGGATACATTTCATTAATGCAAAGCACTTTTGTTCTATGCTTTACATTTGGAAACAGATTTAAGTATTAAGTGGCTAATGTCTGCAGCCAGGGAATCCTTTCCGAATTTGTAACACTGACCAGAACAGACCGCATTACACTCTCCAAATGGTGCATTTTTGCATTTGAATGTCTGAATTATCCTGGTTTCTTAGAGACGACCACAACACCAACATCTTAAATCCTCAAAATATTGTCCGCTTCATTGAATGCTCGTGATCTAAGCATATGTGTAATTATTCTGTAATTCTCCCCAAAATGTGATTCCTTGGAAATGCATACTAGATTTCCCCTATTGTAACTGCAATGACTATTTCTTTGTGTCTGTTTTTTAAAATACGGTCACAAGGAAGTCTGTGTGCGTTGGTGCACCGCATGTGTAATGATGATTCCTCCCCCCCACCTCTTAGCACGCCCATCAGGGGGAAGAAAAAAAACAAAACCCAAACTGCTTCATTTGTTTGAGGGTACAGACCGAGGTCACAAAAAGACCATTTAAGATAGTATACATACAACAGTGGTCTTTCTTACAAGAAATGGGCCTAATGTCACATACAATGGACTTATAGCTAGGCATGTATACAAAACTAGAATTTACAATTGTTACTAAACCTGGTTGTGGTAATCCATGCATACATATACTTCTGAGGAGGGGGAAAAAGGGTCCTGTGTAACTAGAAGTTCTGTAGCTATTTTGATGCAATTGATTGAATGTTTGATTTTTCAGAAATATTCTACCAAATTTAGTAGGGAACTTTAAATATATAGAGACTTTTTAAAAATATAATTTGTAAGTAAATTCAGTGTGTGTGTGTGGGGGAATTCGGTTTTAGTTAACCTGGTTTTTATTGAGCATGGCTCAATAGTGCAAAAATGCATTATATTTTTAGTATAAACTAAAATAAACTAATTAATCTTCATTCACAGATAAGAAAGTGTTTGTCACACTAAGCATGACCAAACGATATGGTACAAGGGTGGAGTGTTAGTCGTCATGTTTATTATTGCACTTTGTGTATAAATAACTATCTGGCTTATTTTAATTGGGAAAGATCAGACTGTACTTAGAAGTTGTCTGTGATGGTTTCTCTTAACTCCTTCCCTTTAGAAGTCCATATAATGATTTTTTGATACTTGTGTTAGTAACCATAGCATAATAATTCATCATTTCATTTTAAAGAAACTAAATTCATCAAGCTGGAGTGTGTGAAATAGTTGTCATGAAATGCCAAAATCAAGTATTTTTGCAATTCGTTGCAAATTTATAAGTAGAACTATTTCAGACAAAAATGTTGCTTAGATATATATTTGCAAGTAAAATGGGCCTTTTTTCAACAGACTTAATTTTAAAAAATCATTTTAATCGATTTTTTCTTTGCATCAGAAATATGAAAAAAATGTTTTTCCCTCAGTGTGAAAATAACTATTTTATCAAAAGCAACATTTTAGAGGTGAAACTGTGTAAAATGAAATACAATTTCCACAAGAAGATATATGAAACAATAACGATAAATTCTGCAAAACTGATTATGACTAGAAATCCATGCAACAAGTATTGTACAATATTCTTTAAGGTTTGAGGGCTGCGGGTTTACAGTTTAAATTAAATGTAAAAATCTGAGTTTAAAAAATAATCTTAATTGGTAAATTAGATCAAGATTAAGCCATGTAAAATAGACATCTGAATAGGGGAAAATGCAGCTTTCTGTAAAATGCCCAGATGATTTTGCATGAACAATAATTTCTTAGTATATATAACAATGTTTGGAAGCTTTTATTATACTTATTCACCATTAGTTCATTATCCTATTTCAGTATTCACCATTAGTTTCATCCTGTAATCTTAGCTATTCATTGGCTTATTTCACTTATTAGTATTAGTAATATATTATTCTAAAAACCTTCATTAGTAAAGAAAATTGCATCGGTTTTGGAGGCAAATTATTAATTGTTGTCTGTATGGTTAATGTGAAATCTATTGCTTGTTTAAAAACAAAACAACCTCATCTATTGTTAAGCCCAAGTTACAAAGAGAAGGAAATTGAAGGAGAAGATGGATTACTATTATTCATTATTTCTATTGTGCCTGAAAATGGATATTAGGAGTACTTATGGAGTCCAATCTTACATTCTCCTGCACTCCCAAAACAACTGATGAAATCAGTGAGAATTATAGACAACCAAGAAATTCCAGTTTGGGCCCTTTAATGGTGACAGTATTCCTGGTTTATACTCTAACCTCACTGAATAAGGAGTGAAATTCATACCAACTGGGTGTGAAATTGGTACCCCTTGTGGAGGATTTATAAAAGGCCATAATTCCACATGCATGAGGGGAAAAGTGCAATGGTTGTACAGAATCCTTCAGAGCCCCTATAAGCCACAGTGGTACCATTGCGGGTTAGCTGGGGATTGGTCTGTGTATCTAATATTCAGGAACCCTTCATTTGGGACAATGGCCCCTATAGTGATTGTAGAGGGACTGCACAGTAGCCCTGTGGCCTGCCTTCAAGGTTGGATTTTGTCACCCCCATTCTCCCCTTAATTTCTCCCACAAAACCTGGTTACTTGTACCTTGTGCAGGAAAGGTGTTTATTTCACTGTATGGGCTTACTTGGTCGCTTAGATGCAATGTAGTGTAGCACTAAATATTTCCCCTCAGTCATAAATGGGAGACCAGGTATAGAATTACTGGGCATATCCAGTGTTGTGGGTATCTTTATATTTTCATTTTCAATGGTGTGCAGTAATTTCAGTATTGCCATTATTTATTTACTATTTGTATTATGGTAGGACTTGTAGATGCCCAGTGTTGTAGGCACTATACATACATACAACAAGAGGCAGTCACTGCCCTATAGAGCATACGGTCTATAGACAAGACAGACAAAGGGTGAGAAGGGAATTAGGACACAGGTGAAATTACTTGCCCATAGTCCCACAGCAGGTTAGTGGCAGAGCCGAGAACAGAACCCAGCTTTCCTGACACTTCATCAGGTGCCCTGTCCACTAGGCCATGCTGCCTCAAGTGTTACTTACTCTCTTTTTTAAATGGAATTACAAGCACTTGAATAGCTGGATGAGTTTCACAAGTCTGATGAAACAATACAACAAAGCATATGGTATTTCAGTATAATTCAGAGGTGGACAGATTTCCTGTCGATTATTTTTGCTGATCTGTAAAATAAGCAAAAATTAATTTCCCAGGATTATTTGCAGCCAGAACCCAATGTCCCTACATACACCACTGAGGGTATAAAAATGATTTAATGCAATGTGGCCAGCTCTTTTCTCTGCTAAAATAAGAATTCCTACACTATGTGTCAGTGACTTAGCATCTGAACTGGGAGAAATCAACAGGGTGACCATCTCTTTCAACAAGTTGTCTGAAGTTGCATCCTTTTGCCAAAATCAAGGGGGAAAGTTTAAAGCACAAAGAAATAAGGATTTTCAACGGTATGCTTTTCGTCCTAGATTCATAGAGTGAATGAAAATCAAAAGCAAACTCCCAGTGACTTCAGTAGGGTCAGGATTTCTCCCATAAAATTGTTCTCTCTCTCTCTCTCTCTCTCTATCTCTCCGTCATATATGACAAGTATTTTTGTGTGTGTTTACAAATACTTTTACACACACCAATACATGTACACATATATGCATATTCATATAACATCTAGGTTTGATTTGTATCTCGATATGAATTAGTGACTGGTAGGCAGCTATCAAGCTAAACTGGCTACGTTTAATTGTGATGACCAGCTCTCTGTTCCATTTTTTGCTGTTTTCCCTGTATCGTTATATGGAGTGTTTTAGTCCAATATCCTGAAATGGCCAAATAAATGGAAGTTGTTCCCTATATCACACAAATTACTGAAAAACAAACTGTGGATGGAAAACCATCGGTACTGTGTGAACTTCACTTGCACGTATTTTTTTAATGATACCAGTCTACTCTTGGTTTAAAAAAAAAAAGTTGATTGTAAATCAGCAAAATGGGCTGGGCTTTGTAAGCTCCAAGTTGGCAACAGCTTGTTGAGA
Organism: Chrysemys picta bellii; assembly: GCF_011386835.1. NCBI lineage: Eukaryota > Metazoa > Chordata > Testudines > Emydidae > Chrysemys > Chrysemys picta. The sequence continues at coordinate 70,966,070 of NC_088794.1, read as the reverse complement.
GTAAATCCTCTCATGGAAGGTTTTACTAATCTGAATAAATTCAATTTCAAAATCCTTCCTTGATCTAAGCTTGCTTAAGCTCTCACCAAGGCCTAAGGACCCCGAGGGTCAATTCCAATAACAAAAGATAAGAAAAATCTGCCCTTTCTCATATCTCTTTGCAGTACACTATAAGCTGTTACCTCAGTGCAAAAAATCTTTAGGTTTAATGAAGTAGCCTTTTGATACTTTTTAAGGATGAAGTTCAATGTTTCCCACCCTGATGCACGACTGCTCTGCATGCCACCCAGGAGTGATGTCATAGGGACCTTATATGCTCCTTTCCCAAGACTGAATTTTGCCTGGAAAAGGAGAAGCCCTTGAAATTGCTACAGGGAACCAAAGAGTCATAAGAAAATAAGTTAGATGGCCTTTTGTAAATGAGCTGGGCTAGTTAATAGTAAGTTAAGCAAACTATAAAGTGGAACTTCATTTGACCTGAGGCAGCTTCTGCTTGGTGGAAGGATGAGCTGTTGTGTTTGCAATGGAGAAAGTTAGTTTAGGAAAGTGGAATGGGTTTCTGGGTGAGGAGGCACTGTGGTCTTTGTGCCCAATCCTGCTCCCATTAATGTCAGGGCACAGGTCCTTTCTTCTGAATCTTGCATACACAGGCTGAAAATAAACAATGTCAAGAAAACTTGCTTTATTTTTCTTCTAAATGCTTTTCTGTAACTTTTTCCTTTTGGTTGGAGCTTTTCATGTTAGGCAGTAGCTTGGTCTCCTAGGCTTTTTTTTTATGAGATATTGGAAAAATAATATAAAAAGCCAAAGAACTATTGATTTTGAAAAAATGGACCAGATCCTCAGCTGGTATAGCCCCATAGACATTAATAGAACTATGTTGATTTACATCAGCTGATGATCTGGCCTAATGTGCATCAGAAATCCATTATATAATAGCAATTATTAAAACTGTTGTAACAGAAGAGGCTGAGACATTTGGCCTCACCTTGGAGGAGAGGACATTAGTATGCTACCCAGAATGTCCACCCAAGGGATTGGAAAGGTAATTTATGTATATACAGAGAGGGAGAGAGAGAGAGGAGAAGAGAAGAGAAGGTGGAGTGGTAAAGATTCATAGATTCTAGGACTGGAAGGGACCTCAAGAGGTCATCGAGTCCAGTCTCCTGCCCGTAAAGATGAGGAGTTCTGTTCTCACCATGTTGAATGTGAGTTATACACAAGGAGGATGGATTTTATGGAAATAATAGGCCTGTTCTGGCTCCCGCTGAAGTGAATGGAAGACTTGCCCTATATATTAGTGGGAGCAAAATCAGACTTAGTGTTGGCTTAGAACGTAAGTTAAAAAGTCAACAATTTCTGGTAAGAAAAAATCAGCTTTACTGCCATTGTTAGGAGCTCAGTATTGAAAGGAGTGGGCTGCACAGGGTCAAAATGTAATTTGGTATATATAATAAAAATGTTACTTACTATGATTTTATAACTTTCTTTGTAATTTCATTAGGAGAGGTAGATATTGTGTTAATCCATTTTCCGAGTTAAAATAACTCACTTTGCTTATTGTTATTAGGCATAAGTATCTAAGGCTAAGCCTACTGGAGACTATAAAATCTTATTCTTTTTTTGTTACTATTATCACTGTTCTTCTAACTTAGTACTTTAAAATATGTGACCATTATCTGACCATTAAGCATGTGTGAGACGCATTGATTCAAGTATTACCAATTCACATAATCTTACAGCAAGTCCTGTGATCTTTGATGTTTTCTTTAAAGCTCCAGCTCCTGGAGTCATGTTATTACATGCAAATTTCTACAATTTAAAAAATAAATTTCTAACTCTCACGGTTGTAGAGAAAAGCTGTAAAATGTGACCCAAATGCACCCTAAAGATTAAAAAAACAGAAGGCAAATCAGAAACAAATTATTTAAAACAAAATAATTACTTTTAAGCCTATGTCATGATTTTTTGGCACTTGATTTTTGAACACGTAAAGTTGATGATACAGTTGACATCAATAGGTCTATTCGTGCTTAAATTAAGTACATGGTGTAAGTGTGTGCAAGATCAGGGCACAAATGAGCTTGCTTGTCTCTTAATCCCTAGTGGATGCTTTTCATATCCCCAAAATCATTGTACAATTCACCACAATGGTGTAAAGCCTTGAAATAGCAAGAGTCCTACAGATTGTGATTCATTCATAAGCATACAGGAAAGGTGTATGGTCTTATCCCCTATCACCTGCAAAGCTAGGGAATGCACCCAATTAGTCATGCTTTGCCTCTGTGGCGGTGAGTAGCTAATTGGCTCCAGGCTAGAGGGGGTGGAGCTAAGCCACAATAAATAGACTGAAAAGTTCAGCTGATGGAGAGATAACAGAGAAAACAGGTCTCTCTGGCTGAAGGAAGCCCAGGGTTAGAGTACACAGACAGAAACAGTGAGGTTGTGAACTGCAAGCATAGCATAGGCTCTTGTAGGGGAAGCCCTGTAAGTAGAAAATAAGAGACTTCAGTAACCCAAGAGGGCAGAAGAACTATTCAGTTTCATATGGACTTTTGCTTGGACTTGTTTATGATAACTTGGCTGGAGGCCTGAGGCACAGAAGACCTGGGCCAGAGACAGACAGCCGGTAGGAGATGCTGGAGGCAAAGATAGTGACAACATCCTGCACTGATGCAAGGGGGCACTCCAAGGGTGAGATTCCCCATCCATTCTATTTCTGATGCCAGGCACTGTTATCACGCCCTCACATTTCAGTGATGTTAGAAGTTTATTTTGTTTTAAGTTCCCTTAATCAGCTGATGAGTCTCCTAAGCAGAAAGAGCTTGCTTTATGGATTGCACACATGCAACCATATTTGTTTCTAAGCTCAGCACTGTGAAAAGCGACAAAGAGTCCTCTGGCACCTTATAGACTAACAGACGTATTGGAGCATAAGCTTTCGTGGGTGAATGCCCACTTCGTCATCTGACGAAAGTATTCACCCACAAAAGCTTATGCTCCAATACGTCTGTTAGTCTATAAGGTGCCACAGGACTCTTTGTCGCTTTTTACAGATCCAGACTAACATGGCTACCCCTCTGATACTTAGCACTGTGAAAGTGACAAATATTTTTTGTAAACTTAAATTAGGCTTTAAAATGGAACATTTTTATGGACAGAAAAATTATTTCAGTATTCCACCGTGCATGCACTTTATTGTCTTCATCTGAAGAGCTGTTTTCTTGCCCCAAAGCTACTTCATGCCACAAACATACAACAATTATTGGTATAAAGCTTTTTGATTCAGGACTGTAATATTCATACAGGGCTTGCTTACTTTTCCAATATTGGACTGAGTATGACTAAATGAAAGGAAAAGGGTTTGCGTCCCACCATTCAACATTTTAGGAAACCCACCAAGGTTCAATTTATATGTAGCTAAAAATGTCACTGCTGTTTTAGCTGTTGCTTAAAATCTCCCAGGCAGAGCTGGTCAAATTATTCATTGTGGATGAATGAACAGATTAATTTACTGTTTTTCTATTTTCAAATCATTTGTGAATGGATCTAATTTAGACAAAGATGCTCATTATTCATAAGTAGTTGCCAAAAATTTCACGCAGAAAAATGTCAGCTTAGAGTTGTTTGGAAAGTATTTTCTGACTCTGATTGCAATGGGTAATTGGTCACCTGCATCCGAGGCATTGCTTTTGCTCTGTGACTGCCTGAAACTTTTAAAAGAAGAGAAGTGAATAATACAGAGTCTGGTTGGACTTCCCAGGGGAATAAACATTTGTGCCACTATGTGTGTGAAACTTTTTCAGTTTCAGATTAAACCATTGGTCAACTGAAGACTCTTCAGCCACAAATAAAGTGGCCTCATCCATAAGAGTAGGGTTAATTCACCCTCTTTCTTTGTTAAAATATTTCAGTGTTGCTAAATCTCATGATTTTATTGTAAGTTTTGTGATTCTGTGTATGTGTATGTTTATCTTTTAGCCCCAGCTCCTGGAGGCATGAGATTGTGAGAATCTCAGCTTTCGTTTTAAAAAATGTATAGTTCTATCCTTTGTGGTTGCAAAAGAAAGCTTGAAACTGTGTTCTAAATGCACCCTAAAGGCTCAGAAACCAAAAGGCAAAATGCATATCTGAAACCAAACTGATATTTGAAAATCACTTATTTTATTTTCAACCAGTTCAGTTTTCAGGTAAAACTACCAAAAGATGAGAAGAAGGGCTTCATTTGATGTACCACACGATCTCCTAGCCATGATCTCCTAGCCACTGTGTTTATCTCAGCGGTGAGGATTGGGCTAAGATCAGATGCAAAATTAATAACCACAAGAAACTAAATAGTGACTTTTCCACTGATTCTTCGCAAGCATGACCAGACCCAATGATTATTTGCTGTTGGGGAGGCAAACACGTGTCTGCTTGATGCAGAGCATTGTCTAATGTGTGCTCAGTAAAGAGTTGCTTCCTTCCATAAGGGTGAAGACATTTGTCATGCATTTCTGTGCTAGATAATAGTAAAGAGGAGTGTACACTGTGGCAGAGGACAATGCACAGGGTTGCGGAGTAGCATGTGTACATCACCAATACTCTCAGGTGGAGTATGGGGCTCTCTTATTGGCTGAAAGTAAATCACAGAAAATGGAGATCCTGTTAGTACCAGGTATCAGAAACATAAGTGTAGAATAAATGCATGAAATGTGTTAACAAATAAGGCAGAGGGGAGAGAAGTTTCTCATAAATTACAGCCCCTATTCCATCTAATTTTCAATGATTCACGGGCCTCTCTCCACCACTCAGCAAGCATGTGTCATGATTACCACACTAGCATTGTCATGATGGACTGCACACAGCTGCCCTGTCTGAAATCCATATGCTACAAAAGTACAGATACAGTCACATTGTGTCTCCTGAGGTCCATGAGAATTAATTACTCTAAAACAAGATTTCCAGGCCAGTCTACCTAGGTATTGGCTGAGTTAAGTTGCCCCCTATCCAAACATCCATGGGTGGTGAGGGCCAGTCTAGTCTGTGCATTTCCAGATGGCATAAGGGATAGGACTAATAAGTTGCTGGTCTTGTTTCCCAGGACCACCACATTGGTCTGGTTGCATTACTCCTTCCTGTGAGTGAGCACCATCAACTCCTTCCTCATCTTTACTGTCATTAGTTGGGGGCCCGAATTCTATGAAGGGTATTCCACGTCTCATGGCTATGTTATGTTGCATACATCACACTAGATGCGATTGGTGATGTATTACCAATCTGAGAAAGTGGCCCTAAATAAGGCCAGCGTAATCCTATGGTGATAAATGGGATCCATGTGAGACCGTGTATCCTAGCATACTGCTTGACCACTTGTGTGTGCTCTCCCAAACTGCAGCACACACATGTGAACACACACACACTCTTTGTACATATTGTCACCACTCTGCCTAGCAGCAGCAGATTTTGGAACCTTGAAGGTCAGTTTGCTGTTGGAGGAAAAATGAGTGACACAGAGTCTGGGTATTTTTTCTGCATAACATTATTATTAATATAACAGTACCTCATTTTATTTACACTGAATACACCAGTCCCTGAGCAGAAATGATCACAAACAACCGGCAGGCAATCTCCTCTTTCCCCCTGGTTCCCAGGGATGCCACAGGAACAATTCTGCCACAAGAACTGACTCTAGTTAGAGAGATTAAGTCATTTAGCCATCAGCTGTCCCCTGAAAAATACTACTTTCCCTTTCCTCACCTCAGACTTCTGTCCACTAGCCAAAATCATTATCTCCTCCTCTCCCTAGGATCCCAAATCCAAAAATCAAATGAATGGTTTCTCCCTTCCCCTCCATAACTTCCTAAAAACTTGTCTGATCCTAGATCCTTTTCCTTCATAAAAGTTCCTTTTTTTGTCATTTAGGATAATAATTGACCTAAAAGACTTAGTTATTCGCCTTTTTTTAACCTAGGATTTGAAAGAGAATCCTAGATTATAGTGGGTCTGAAGAACTGTTACCTTTGTAGTCTGCCTGGACACTCAGTATCATGTTGCTCCATAGTTTCCATTTCCATAATTCTTTGATTTTTGATGGCAGTCCTGAGGTCCTGGAAAATCACACAAAAGCCTGACTTGGGCTAATGGTCTGATGTTATGCAGGTCTCTCTCTTATGCAGGCCTCTTACCCCTCCCCTCCAGGAAAAAAATCAGACTCCTCTCCTTCCCTTCATAACATTAATTTCTTCTCCTCACCAAATCTCTTTCCTTCCATTGCAAATTCAACTCCCCTTCCCAACATCTTCTGTTCTAAATGCGTTTCTGATCCCCCCAACCCCCACATGTGATAGAAACACCAGAGGGGGTCTATAGACCTGACCATAAATGGAGGATGGAGGCAGAGGGTCACTTCTCTCCTCTGCTACAGATAGAAAGGCAGGATTGGCTGTCTATGAGCTTGACTTGCTTCTGGATGGCAAGGTGCAGGGTTAGGACAGAGGCATCAAGTCTCCCTCGTATATCATTATCATCAGTCCTGATTTGGCCAGGACAGGCCCAGGTTTTTACAAATGGTCCATAGGAGAAATTACCTTAGTGGGGTAATTGTGCATATGGCAGAAAAGCAGCTCTGGCAGGGCTCTGAGAGGCCAGTAAGGGGATTTGGCTAGAGGACAGATACTCTAGTTTCTACTAACACAGAATTTTGAGGTTAGGATGGAAGCAGAATTAATTGGGGAGGAACTTATTTTATGTATTGTGAGGTAAAGAAGACAGGAATAATTTGTGTGTGTGTTTGAATTTATTTGTCTGGAGTGGGGGACACTGGGGATGGGAAGGGAGCTGACAAGGGGGTGAGGATGCACAGAAGGACCCTGAGGACTTGCCCAACACCCAGGTGAGAGGGAAAATAAGGGGGAAGCCTGGAGGGAGGAATAGCAGGCTTTCCTACTGTAGGTAAGAAGAGACCCCTCTTAAGAGAAGGGTGGGTTTCATGGTTTCTGGCTGCTTAGCTGAACCCCCACAACCTTCTGAGGCCTTGAAAATTGAAATATCCTATTTAAATCATCTAACGTTCCTTTGGGTTACACACACAGCACCCCTTGCCTCAGTTTCTTCTCAGAATTGTCCCAGGATTTTTTTTTAAATGGCAACTCTGCTCATGGTAGATGGTGCATTGGACCTGAGCAGGTGGGATGCATCCGAGGTCAGGGCATTGCCTGGAGGAAGTCTCAGGAAGGGGTGATGTTTCATTTACCTTCAACCAGCTGCTGAGTCACCTCACTGTTCTTCTGCCATTTGTTGGGAAGAGAGAGAGGAGCACTCAGTGCAGGAAGACAGGATCTGTGATAGCAAAAAGTGGAGCAGCCTTGCAATTGGATAAGAAAGCAACCCATTAGGCAAGTGCTTGCACAGCCAGCGTCCCAGTTTGGGCTGGCATGTGTATTATAAAATACATGATATACAATACTGCCACTAACAAAATCAGCTCTTTGGGGAATTTTCCAATTGTTGCTAGTGCCACAACAAAGTTAATTACCATGGTGTTATCAATGCAGATTGCTTTTTAACGATGCCCACTGCACACGAAGTTACAACTTTACCTAGTGATGCACACAAAGCAAATACCATGTATGTGAAATATCATTTTTGCATTTCTTAATATTTTGTGATTAATGGTGCAACTTAACATAGTTTTTTGCATTTAGTTTCCTAGATTCATTTTAAAGAGAATGGGGTAGAAAAGGCTGTGGGAGGTGATGGGGAGTGAAAGGCTTTGTGCTTAAAAATGTTCGCATTTAAATTGTCCCAATTAAGCAGTGAAATTCATAGCTCATCTCATTGAGATAAATGGTGTGGAGGGAGGGCACAATGTTGCCACTGAAGTTGCTTGGCTGGTGACAATTTTCTTCAAGACTGAACTAGAAGAAAGATGTCACAGGATTGCCAACTCCACTTGTTCAAAAATTAATCAGAAGATTTTTAAAATTAATAATTTTGGATTGATTTTATTTTCATTCTGGTTTATGATTCTTTAGGATTAACGCAACAGAGGGTCCTGTGGCACCTTTGAGACTAACAGAAGTACTGGGAGCATAAGCTTTCGTGGGTAAGAACCTCACTTCTTCAGATGTCTTGCATCTGAAGAAGTGAGGTTCTTACCCACGAAAGCTTATGCTCCCAGTACTTCTGTTAGTCTCAAAGGTGCCACAGGACCCTCTGTTGCTTTTTACAGATTCAGACTAACACGGCTACCCCTCTGATACTTTAGGATTAACATTTGTCTTGTTCTTCTCCACAACCATACGGGCAAGAGGGTTTTTTTTTTTAAATGAAAGGTGTTGTTTTCATGTAATAACATGGCTCCAGGAGCTAGGGCTTTAAGAAAAACACAAAATATCTAGAGATTCATGATAAAATTGCATTACTGTTGTAGTGGTACCTGTTTCTCAATCTTAAATATATCAGTTGTTGCTGACAACTCCTGTAGTCCTTATTCTTCATATTATATTAGTAGATGTGATGTGTGTTTTGTAAAAGTAATGAGGCCTTCATAAACTGAGCCATCATTACTACTCACTGTTATTAAAGCTTGTCTGAGAAGCTGAGAGATTGCACTCGTGAGCTGGGTGAATTATTGGGTTTGTTGATAGCAAAGTGCATGTGACAGGATGGAGGAACATTACCTGGTCTCTCTTATACAAAGGGGTTAATCCAAGCTCTGCTCCCCCATTTTCTTTATCCTTTGAGCAGGTGCTATGAGAAGGGCGATCAGAGTGGCTGCTTGGCAGACAGATGGTGTAACATGCCTTTGGGAAGGTCAGGCTCCTCACCTAGGTGTCCAAGTATTGAACTGAACTCCAAGCTGAAGCGTTTTCTTTTTCTTTCTGATTATATTAATTTATTTTACTTTCTTGTTAGAAAACTAACCCTTGAGGAAAAGACCTTGCTGACTGTGTCTTTCTTTTTCTGCTGAGTCTTTCCACCATAATGTCAGGGTCTATTGGATGCATGCATATTATATAATGTATACAGATACGTATACACCAGAGCACCAATCTGATGTGTCTACACTATGAAATTAGGTTGATTTTATAGAAGTCGATCTTTAGAAAGCGATTTTATACAGTTGATTGTGTGTCCCCACTAAGCGCATTAAGTCGGTGGAGTGCGTCCTCAGTACCATGGCTAGCATCGACTCACGGAGCGGTGCACTGTGGGTAGCTATCCCACAGTCCCCGCAGTCTCTGCTGCCCACTGGAATTCTGGGCTAAGCTCCCAATGCCTGATGGGGCAAAAACATTGTCACGGGTGGCTTCGGGTACATGTCGTCAGTCTCCCCTCCCTACCTCAGTGAAAGCAACGGCAGACAATCATTTTGCGCCTTTTTTCCTGGGTTACCCATGCAGACGCCATAGCACGGCAAGCATGGAGCCCGGTCAGCTCACCGCTGCTGTTGTGAGCATAGTAAACACCCCGCGCATTATCCTGCAATATGTGCAGAACCTGGCTAGGCGCCGCCAGCACGAGGACGATTGTGAGGAGGACATGGACGCAGACGTTCCTGAAAGCATGGGATATGGCAATTGGGACATCATGGCGGCAGTGGGGCAGGTTGATACAGTGGAATGCCAATTCTGGTTCCAGCAAACAAGCACAGACTGGTGGGACCGCATAGTGCTGCAGGTATGGAATGATTCCCAGTGGCTGTGAAACTTTCGCATGTATAAGGCCACTTTCCTGGAACTTTGTGAGTTGCTTTCCCTCATCCTGAAGTGCAGGAATACCAAGATGAAAACTGCCCTGACAGTTGAGAAGCGAGTGGCTATGGCTCTGTGGAAGCTTGCAATGCCTGACTGCTACCAGTCAGTCAGGAATCAATTTGGAGTGGGGAAATCTACTGTGGGGGCTGCTGTGATCCAAGTAGCCAATGCAATCACTGAGCTGCTGCTACCAAAGGTAGTGACTCTGGGAAATGTGCAGGTCATAGTGGATGGCTTTGCTGCAATGGGGTTCCATAACTGTTGTGGGGCGATAGACAGAACACATATCCCTATCTTGGCACCGGACCACCTTGCCAACCAGTACATAAACCGCAAGGGGTACTTCTCAATGGTGCTGCAAGCACTGGTGGATCACAAGGGACGTTTCATTGACATCAATGTGGGATGGCCGGGAAAAGTGCGTGATGCTAGCATCTTTAGGAACTCCAGGCTATTTGAACAGCTGCAAGAAGGGACTTACTTCCCAGACCAGAAAATTACTGTTGGGGATGTTGAAATGCCAATAGTTATCCTTGGAGACCCAGCCTACCCCTTGCTCCTATGGCTCATGAAGTCATACACAGGCAGCCTGGACAGTAGTAAGGAGCAGTTCAACTATAGTCTGAGCAAGTGCAAAATGGTGGTAGAATGTGCATTTGGACATTTAAAAGCTCGCTGGCGCTGTTTGCTGACTAGGTTAGACCTCAGTGCAACCAATATTCCCATTGTTATTGCTGCTTGCTGTGTGCTCCATAATATCTGTGAGAGTAAGGGGGAGACCTTTATGGCGGGGTGGGAAGTTGAGGCAAATCGCCTGGTGGCCGATTTTGAGCAGCCAGACACCAGGGCAATTAGAAAGAAGAGCACAGTAGGCACACTGCACATCAGAGAGGCTTTTTGAAAACCAGTTTCATGACTGGCCAGGCTACCGTGTGAGAGTTGTTTGTGTTTCTCCTTGATGCAAACCCATCCCCCTTTGTTGATTTTAATTCCCTGTAAGCCATACACCCTCCCCCCTTTGATCACAGCTGGCAAAGGAAATAAAGTCACTATTGTTTTGAAACCATGCATTCTTTCTTTATTTTAAAAAAGTGAGATAACTGACAAGGTAGCCCAGGTGGGGTGGGGGAGAAGGGAAGGACCAGGACACATTGCTTATTGTAGCCACACTACAAATCAAAACTGTTTGAATGACAACCTTCTGTTGCTTGGGCCATCCTCTGGAGTGGGGTGGCTGGGTGCCCAGAGTCTTCCCCTGCCCCGCCCCCCGTGTTCTTGGGCGTCTGGGTGAGGAGGCTGTGGAACTTGGGGAGGAGGGCAGGCAGTTGTACAGTGGATGCAGCAGCGGTCTGTGCTCTTGTTGTCTTTCCTGCAGCTCCACCAGACGCCTGAACATGTCCGTTTTCTCCCCCATTAGCCTTAGCATCGCCTCCTGCCTCTGCTCATCGCACTCTCTGTATGCTTTCCTGGCTTCTGTCACTGTATGCCTTCATGCATTCGCTGTGCTCTATCAGTGCGGGACTGCATGAGCTTGGAAAACATGTCATCGCGAGTGTGGTTTTTTTGCCTTCTAATCTGCAATAACCTCAGGGACGGAGATGATAGGGGGAGCATAGAAACATTTGCACCTGTGGGGGGATAAAAAGGGAGAGTAGAATTAAGAAGATACATTTCTGAGAACAAAAAGGAAACTCTTTCACAGTGAATCAAGCAATTCACAGCAGACAGCACATGTGCTTTAGATACGAGGTCACATTTTGCCTTTTATTTTGAGCACCTGCCGGTATGGTGACACATCACACATGGCTGGGCAACAGAATTCAGTTGCCAGGCAGCCATGATAAGCCAAAGGGTAAGCAGGGTTGGCTTCTTCCACCTTCATAACATGTGGGAATGGTTTCAAACTGCAGCGCCCTCCTTTCCCATAGCAAGCAATGCCGGTTGGGTTTGCCATTTAAAAGGAGGGGCTGTGGTTTTCGCGTGGCTATTCTCTGGGATGATCCCTTTTAGCCAAGCGCAAACAGCCCAGCATGAATGGGGTCCTTTTACTGTTCCCTTATAAAAATTCCCCTATTTCAGGTGACCATGAATGATATCACTCTCCTGAGGCTAATACAGACAGGGTATGTCTATACTTACCTCCGGGTCCGGCGGTAAGCAATCGATCTTCTGGGATCGATTTATCGCGTCTTGTCTAGATGCGATAAATCGATCCTGGCTTGATCCCGGAAGTGCTCACCGTCGATGCCGGTACTCCTGCTCTGCAAGAGGAGTACGCGGAGTCGACGGGGGAGCCTGCCTGCCGCGTGTGGACCCGCGGTAAGTTCGAACTAAGATACTTCGACTTCAGCTACGTGAATAACGTAGCTGAAGTTGCGTATCTTAGTTCGAAGTGGGGGGTTAGTGTGGACCAGCCCACAGATATAGACCGAATGTTGCTTGAATGCGATCAAAACCCCAGGACCATTCGCTGCCATGCTTTGTGCTGCAATGATTCCAGACTACTTGCTACTGGCTTGGTGTGGTAAAGTGTCCTACCATGGAGGATGAAATAAGGCAGCCCCACTGCCCCCAGAAACCTTCTGCAAAGGCTTTCAGAGTACCTCCAGGAGAGCTTCATGGAGATGTCCCTGGAGGATTCCCGCTCCATCCCCAGACACGTTAACAGACTTTTCCAGTAGCTGTACTGACGGCAAATGCATCCCAAGTCTTCAGGGCAAATCAAACATTAAACACAATTGCTTTAAAACCCTGTAGTGTAGTTACAAATGTGCACTCACCAGAGGTGCCTTCTCCGGCTTCAGGGTCTGGGAACCCGCCTTGGAAGGGTATTGGCTCCAGGGTGATGAAAAGGTCCTGGCTACCAGGGAGAATGGATTCTCCGCTTGCCTGCTGTGCATTCTCCTCCTCCTCCTCTTCCCCATCCACAAAATCCTCCTTCCTGTTGTGTGAGACTCCCCCCTTGCAGGTGTCCACGGACAGTGGTGGGGTAGTGGTAGGGTCCTCCCCTAGAATGCCATGCAGCTGATCATAGAAGCGGCATGTATGGGGGTCTGACCCAGAACGACCATTTGCCACCTTTGTCTTTTGGTAGGCTTGCCTGAGCTCCTTAACTTTCACGTGGCACTGCTGTGTGTCCCTGTTGTAGCCTCTCTCCACCATGCCCTGTGCGATTTTGGCATATATATTAGCATTTCTTCTTCTTGATCAGAGTTCAGCCTGCACAGATTCTTCTCTCCATACAGCAATCAGATCCAGTGTCTCCCATTTGGTCCATGCTGGAGCTCATTTGCGATTCTGGGGGGACTGCATGGTCACCTGTGCTGGTGAGCTCACCACGCTGACCAAACAGGAAATGAAATTCAAAATTTCCCGGGGCTTTTCCTGTGTACCTGGCTAGTGCATTGGAGTTGAAAGTGCTGTCCTGAGCGGTCACATTGGAGCACTCTGGGATAGCTCCCGGAGGCCAATACCGTCGAACTGCATCTGCACTACCCCAAATTTGAACCAGCCAGGTCGATTTTTAGCGCTACTCCCCTTGCCGGGGAGGAGTACAGCAGTCGCTTTTAAGAGCCCTTTAGGGCAATGGAATGGGGTTGGTTGTGTAGACGCATTGTTTATAAAATCGACCTAACCACATAGTGTAGACCAGGGCTGAGTGTAGGACTTGGGTAACTCAGCTCTGTTTGAATGCATGACAGCTTACATGACCATGTTAACAAGACATATTCCTATTGGATTGTTTACATGTTATTATATCGAAGAAACACATGAAGCATTTTACTTTCTTTGTAACATGGGGGTAATTAGAATATCTTGCATTGCAGTTTTCCTTTTAAAGTGGTTCTCGGCATCCTGACCAGCCTCTCATGAAGATTTCCAACAGGAGATAAGGAATGAGGGATGAAATGCCTTTTATATATTGTCTATTTGCCTCATAATAACTTATTATCTGGAAAGTTAACTTCTCCTTCTCTTTGTTTTGTTTACATGCACCTGAAATCACTTAGTACGATTTTTCTTAACTTTGATGGACAGAATGGATCATTTTGATGTCCTACCTAAGCATACCAGGACCACAAGTAGATTTATTCCTCTGTGACTTACTACCACAGTTCTAATTCCTAAAGCAGAGTTCAGTTTACAATAAATGTTAACTTTATGGCCCTTCATTTTGTGTTCAGGGAACCATATACATACAGGTCTGTACACAATCAAATAATATCTGTGCTGACTTTTGTCAATCTCTTGACTGTGCAAGGTGAATTAAAAAACCATCTGGGCCCTGAGTTGGAAGCATCAAATTCATTTAAGTTTTTAGATTCTTTTGTAAATATGTATGTTGTATATCAAATTAGTGTAACAATCTTAGTTAGAAATCAACATTTGAACTTGTCTTGGAGCTTGAATTGTCATGTGTGAATAGTAGTGTCCCAGAATTTTAAAGGTTAAATAATTATGCAAAACCTCGTTTGGCAAAAATATTACCCCTTCTTCTGAATACACATCTGGCTTAGATCTTTAAAACGTAAAGTCTTCCACATGTATGCTGGAATATTGAAGTCAACTACCTGTGCTGTTTTAAAGACGCATACGGACCTTTTCTGAAGTGACTGTATGAGACTTGCAGATATGAACATAAAAAATAATTAGCAAGATATGAAGTGGATTCCAGTAAATGGCTTTTCTATTAGAATAGTTATGAGGAAATGTTTACACAGATGTCGTAAGTGAGACTTAAAAAAAAAAAAAAAACCAACAAAAAAACCCAACCTTACGTAGCTGACAGCCCGACAACTTTGCATATGTGTGTTAACAGGAGAATGTGCTGTGTTTAGAATGAATGGAGAAGCGGGCCTAAATGACTTTCAGATTAGCTGGAACAGATGGAAGGGTCACAGTTGAACAACTTTACACAGCAACATAAAGGCAATGTTCAAGTGGAGTTCATTGCCTCTGACAGATACTGTCAATCAAACAGGGGACTCTCAGTTAACCAGCAGCCTGTCTTTTTAAAGATTAAATTAAAAAAAATGCATTGTGAGGCAATGACTGGAGTTTATCTGGTCTATGTCAGGCATAAATTCCACCCGAAGTGACTAGCGTTTTCAAATGAAACACAATAGATTGTGGACATTTTGAAGACAACTGAGAGATAGCCAGCACGAGGTGCTAGTGCTAATATATCATTTTTGCAAATGTGTAATCCAAATCAGGTCTTCTAAGGGCATGCATCAGGTCTCAATAGCTAGGCACCCTTATTGATATGCTGTATGTTGTGCTTTTATACAGTCTCCTGTTTTTGAAAATGGAAACAATAGTCACAGCTATGGTAGGCCAGCTGAATTATTTTGTTTCAAACAAGGAAAAAATGGTATTTGGACTTGAATTTGATATTGTGATTTTTAAAATATCCGCAGATATACTTATGGATATCCCTTAAAAATTGTGGTATTAGGAACAAGGGAGTGCTTTCAGTATAGACTGGATAGTCTGTTGCCTGTGGTACCACCATGTTTCAGAGGTCACCATTCCTGAGTGAAGATACATTGTAGGGAGGAACTGTTCAGTCACAATACTTACACATTCCAGGTGTCCACCTCCAGCATCTGGACTGCAGAGAATGTCTGGCTGACAAGAACACTAATTCCCAACCCCAGCAAGAGGTGGGAGAGAGGGATGAGGCTAATGAATACACTAGCAGTTGAGGAAGTGAAAAGGGAGGGTGGATTCATTTTGTTGACTTGGAAAGAGGACACCTAAAAAAATTAATTTTCTTAGTCTAAGTATGTCCTCCCTCCACTCCAACACACACTTCACTAGTGGTCACCCTTTCCAAATCCCTGGAGTCTACGCCAGGAGTGGAGCTGTCACTGGTGCAGTGTGATAGGAAAATGCCACTTTTTTCTCTTTGCAACTCTCTCCATCTTGATCCTACAGGGAGGGCTGTGGGAGAGGGGAGGCAACGTCAGTGAGAGGGGAGGCAACATCCAGGAGAACAGAATCTAGTGGCTGGAGGTACAAATTGTACAACAGAAATACATTGGTGACAAAGCCCCTTCTGTTCTCTTGCCTCGGCTCTCTTGGAATAATTCAAACGGTCACTGCTTGAGTTGAAAGAAGAACAGGAGTACTTGTGGCACCTTAGAGACTCTAAGGTGCCACAAGTACTCCTGTTCTTCTTTTTGCGGATACAGACTAACACGGCTGCTACTCTGAAACCTGCTTGAGTTGAGGTTCCAAGAGCTTGATGAGACCAGATTTATCACTTGTACCATCTTCAGTTGCTGTGGCTTTAAAGGTGCATAAAAATATGAGGTGATGAGAGGTAGCGCTGTCCTCAGCTGACCTACTCAGTGGCAAGACTGGCTCACTAAAGCCCTTTTAAATACACAATTGTAGACCTTATTGATCCTCATACAAATGAGCTCGGATGTCTTTGCTGACCATTGCATCTTATTCAACAGGAAGGTTAATGCCAAATCCATGGCAGTGTGGTATATAGCAAGGCCTGAATGTTATTCCTTGTTGTCGTTATCATAACGCCCTTCCTTCAGTCTAAACAGCAGCTAGAAAAGTGAAAGGCTGGAGTGTTTCCCAACCATGGTCACTCATACAGGAAAAGACTCAATGGCCAAATCTACAAATTTTTATATATATATATATATATAATTAATTTAAATAAGAGCTCTAGTCTCCCACTGAATCCTTAGGCAGTGGCCACAGCGGAAAATGACAGATTAGATGAAACAATGGCTTGATCCATTATATCAAATCTCATGGGCACTAGTGTTGCTTCATTATGGCTCTGTCTGAACGAAGGGTGAGTTCCAGCAGCAGTGCTTAGCCCTCCTTTCCCTTGAGTAATGTGCTTGCTCTCTACTGGCTGGGGTGGATTTCTTTTTGGCAGCTCATAGTGCTTGTAATTTGCCACCACCCTCTTGAGGTTGTCCAGGCTACCTTTCAGAGCTAACCATAGTTGTGCCATAGCCCAGAAAGAGACTGGAAGTGGGCATTTGGTGCCTCAAACGGCTACAAGTGGACCATTCCCATTGACTCAAATGCCCACCCATCTCTAATGTAAACCATTGCTTATATGCTCATATGAGCCTATCGATTAAATCCGGACCCCATTTTAGTCAGTGGGAATTTTGCTAGTGACTTTAGTAGAGTCAGGGTTTCATCCTACTACTCTGAGAATCTAGAAGAATTCGATGAGTTAATTAATCATTCATGCCTGATTCTCCTCTCACTTAGGCTGGTGAACTCCATCGACTTGAATGGAATTACTCCTGATTTACTCTGGAGTGGAGAATCAATCCCTTCATGGCTTTCCAGATTGTAAGCAGCCTGTTCAAATGGGGGCCAACAATTATCTGCTAGAGATTATAAGGATTTAACAAAATAGGATTGTTAATCCAAAAAAGGATTTACAATGATTTCTAGATTGAAAAAAATGATTTTCATGCCAGGAGAACATTTAACAATAGGAAGAATTAAATTAACCCATCCTCCCTCTTATTCTGCATTCAAAGAATCCGACCTGCCTTATTACTCAGACAAGCAGGCTTTGAAAACAAACAAACATCCAAACAAAGAAAATCACCGAGATAAAGCGAGGAACCCATTTTCCATTTAGATTCTGTGACACAGCATGAAAGCAAACTGGGCATGGATTAATAAATGCTCCACAGATACTTCATCTACAAGCCTTGTGTCAACTGCAAATAAAACCAGTCGTGTCATGCATCCCTTTAGAAGTTCATTAATGGACCACAGCACTGCTTTTTAAAAATATAATGGTGACAATTGGGGGGTGGGATATATTTTGAACAGATGCTTAACAAATCAACTTGTCTGATAGAACTTCACACATGTTTTTGTGGCTGCTAGTAGAACAGCCATTGTTTTTCTGCAAAGTAAATATTGGCATGGGCTGGAGGGAAAACATCAACAGGTAAGTTGATATTTGCTGAGGATTTTTATATTCAATCTTTCTTCACGGCCTATGTTTTCCATCCTTTTCTTTTGTCTCCTTTGGGTTAGTGCCTGTAGGAACACCAGTACTGTCTGAGCTGCAATGTTAATGCAAGTTGCCTTGCATAATGCTGACCATTGTCTAGCAAGTTGCCACACCAGCTCAACAGATCAAGGAGACGCATGCAATGGATCAGGAACACACACAGAGGTTTTCTCCTCACCTAAGAGGATAACGGCTATGGAGAGCAAGTACAGTATGTTCATCACTAGTGGCTGAGAATTGTAGAAAGTTGCTCTATATTCAGATTTTGATGGACTCAAACTTCCTGGCTCAAGGGACAGCCGTTGACTGAGCTCTGCAATTTAGCAGCTACATGCTGGTGATCCAAATAAACTACTAATACACTTTGAAGCCAAAGAAGAGAGTGACTTGCTACGTGACCTTAACTTTGTGTCCTGAATTAATTAATGCTGGCAAATCACTTTGAGATAGCAAAATGAAAGATGGCATAGAAAATAAAATAATCTTATCTTTGTTAATTTAAAAAAATAAGTGAGATCTGGCATGTTGAAAAGAAAAAAGTAAATGGGGAGTGGTGACAGAGGATGTGGGCTTGATGTAAGTTACACTAGTGGTATGTTAATAGAGTCAGCATGGTCTAGAGGTCAGGATTCTAGACTGGGTTCTATTCCCACATTTGCTACTAATCTACCGGATGACCTTGGACAAGTCACTTTATCTTTGGTTTCCTTCCCATCTTATGTCTTGTCTATTTGGATTCTAAATTATTTGGGGGCAGGGACTGTCTCTGACTATATGTTTGTGCAGCACCTAGCACAATGGGGTCAAATCTTGGTTGCAGCCCCTAATGCTGCTGTAATACAAATAAATAATCATGAGATTTGCACCACTGTATGAGGTCAGAATCTGGGCCAGAACTGTACAGTGTGTGAAACTGGCAAACATGACCAGTGGATAGACACAAAGATGTTCTCATAGATGTAAAATGGAAATCTGTAAATTGTAGGGGGGTTGGATTTGTCAGATAAAGACCTGTTTAGATTTGATTGCTTTTCAAGTCACATAGCCTAGTCCTAGTCCTATTGGAAGCAAGGTCAAAACTACCATTGTCTTCAAATGGAATAGCTCAGTCTCTTATTCCTCTGAGCCCCTCCACTGAATCAAGTGAGTGAAGGATTACACATGCAATCATACACACCTCACCGTAAATAGGGATTACAGTCAAACCCCACACAAGTAACTAACATAATGCATGTTTGAATGCATGATGTAATGTGTCAGTGAGGGGCTGTGTGACACTAGGTTCCATTGCTTGGGCTAGAGAGAACTTTGTGTGGATGCACGCAGAGTGAGTAGGCAAAGCATCAGATTGCTATAGGTGCTGGAAACTTCCTGCAAAGTACTGAGAGTCCAACTCCCAGCAAGCTCATTCTCATGACTCTAATAGTGTTTGACTGCTGCTTTAGGGTTAGCACTTCAGGGGAGATTTCCCACACAATTTGGCCTTCAGCTACTGTTTTGGTTTAGCCTTAAAATCCCCTAGGAGTGCCCCCGATATAGGTGCATGTCTGTGACCACGTTGAACCATTGTACTGGGATATTATTGCTAGAAGTGCTGATTCAGAGTTGTTTCATAGTCTGTGTAGGCACAATACTATTAATACTGATCAGCAACTATTAAAATTAATTTGTTGAGTACCAGAAGGGCCATGAGAATTATGCAGGACACAAGGGAAGAGATCGTGCCCATCCCAAGTTGTTCATAAAGTATGGGCCTGATCCCTGAGGATGCTGAACACCAGCTGAGAGATGCCAAGAGCCCTCAATTTCCATTGGCTTCAGTCACCAGCTCAGCATTGTGCAGGACTGAGCTCTAAGTAAACCAGCAGTACAAATCAGGCATGTCACAAACCAGGTGACCAGACGGTGGATTTAACTATGCAGACATCTCTTTTTTGATGGTGACAAACGCTGATCGTGATGCCAGATGCACAAATCTTGACTTCTCTGTTGTGTCACTAATCCCTTTGGTTTAGCATCTTTTACATGTTAACTGATAGTTTCGTTGCCTGGATTTGGAAATATCATTGAAACATCAGTGGGAACAGAAATAGAAATGAAGATTGTTTTGTTTGGGTGTGTGGGTTGGTGGTTTTATTTGGCTTCTTGCCCCCATTTGAAACTGTTAAAAAGAAGTTGGAAATGTGGGAAGAGCTGGGGAATGGATTATGCTTGCAAATGGCAACATTTTTCCCATTGCTTTTCTAATAATTGCACATAAATTGTTTTCAAGGCATGATCTGACATGTGGCATAAATCATTTTAAAGACTCAGGTAGAAATGTGGTTTTCTTTGACAAGTGTTTTTAAGGAGCACTTATTTTTTGATTATCTCAGTGTAATGGTGCATTATCCAGCATGTATTTCCAGAAACAGATACATTTTTGGGAACAGTCCTATACTGCTGGGAAAATCAGATGAAGGGCCAATTCTGTCCAGAGTTACCCCTGTGCAAATGTAGTGCAGCTGCATGGATGTAAATGAGAGCAGTATTTCTCCCATTAAATATAGGTCTAGATTCTGAAGACCAAACATACATTTGTCTTATTCTCAATTCAACAGACCAAAAAGACACAAGTATCATAAAGCACCTTGCCATTGGAAGACTTGCTGTAGGATACACTAGACAAAATAGATTTCAAATATTTAAAAGCACAGCAGTCTCTCTCTCTCTCTCTCTCTCTCAAAATTGCTGAGACTTTGCCTTCACCTGCTGAAGAAAGCACATTCCTCCAGTGGAGGGAAGGCCCTGTTTTCTTCTCTTGTCTTATAAAGAGGCTGGGGTTGTCAAGCTTTGATTCAGAACAGGAGTGCATTCAGAAGCATCCTCAGGCCTGGCTGGGAGCTGCTCACATCCCCGGAAAATTCAGTGGGAGAAAAAGTTTATGGAAGCGAGTAGGAGTTTATTCAACAGTGTCTGAGGCCTTTCAGAGTCATGAGTGAGTGTCTATAAGGGGGCAATCAAGCATAGGCTGGGAATTATCTCTGTTGGTTGCCTACCTGTGACAGGCCCTCAAGTGCGGCTAAGAGGCTCATTCAGTGCTGGACAAACAATAGCTGAAGGGGAACAAACAATTCAGAGGAGTCTATCATTCTGTATGGTGTTATCTTTAGCACTGAATAAAACCGGAGTTCCCCCTTTCTGCCTCATAGTCAGCACTATTTTTAGGAGCCAGTGGTACTTTTCAACTCTCTTTCACTACTTTTCAACAGGTTCACAAGGGCACGAAGTGCAGTATATAAAAAAAGGATAATAACTTTACTCGAGTGCAGGAAAAGACCCAATGAACAGAGCAGCCAAGCTTGCAGGACTAGAATAGATGAAAGTTTTTTGGA